>NC_082679.1:59191026-61649755 GCF_025265405.1 Mesoplodon densirostris
TCAGGGCTGGGGAGGAGGAGTGAGCACCAGGCGGAGGTTCGGTCTGTGGGTCTGGCCGCTCCATTGGCCATGGCTCAGTCCCATGGCCACCCCCGAGTGCAGGGGAGGCTAGGGAGCCGGGTCAGCTGTGTCCAGGAGACAGGAGACCATGGAATGATGGCGACACCCACCCCAGGACCGTTGGGACCCTGCAGTGGTCTGGAGGTCTCCAGGGTACCAGCAGCAGAGCTGCTTCCCTGGAAAGGAAATTCAGATGGCATGGTCTCTTCTGGCTCCTGGGTTTGAGCTTGGCGGCAGGTCAGGAAAGTTTGCAGTCTGATCTCTGGTGGGGAATAAAACATCTCAGTGAACGTGTTGCAAGGGATGGAGCAATGCACTCGTGATTACAGCAACACTTATTGTCTCCCTGCTGAGTGCCAGGCACTGTGCTCTTTTAATTTTCCAGACAATCCTACGGGGCAGCTATTACCCTTCCCATTTTATAGATGCTGCAACGGAGACTCAGACAAGGAGAACTGGGAAGAAGTGGAGTTGAGAGGCAAAGGCAGGTCTGCCGCCACGCCTGAGTGTGTGTGTCCGTGAATATATGTGCATCTGTTGGATATACGTAAAATGATTTCAGCCTCTTGCCGAAACGTCTTAGGGGGGAATCAGTGGGCTTATCAGTTTAGTGTTTGCCGATGTTTGGCAGACATCCCTTTGTGAATTTGTCAAGTGAGTTCAGGGAACTGGTGTTGGAAAGTGAATGCCAAGTATTTGTAAAGGGTAAGCGCCAGGTACCAAGTTTATGAATTGAGTACCAGATGCTGTGTGTGCAAAGGGAGTTTCCCAGGTACTGCACTTGTGGAGTGAGTGTCTCCAGGCACTGGGCCGACAAGGTGAGTGTTCCCTGGTACCACGCTTACAAAGTCGACGACCCTTTGTTCTCCAAAGGCTCACAGTTAAATTGGGGGACACTTCAAATTAGGATACACCATAGGAGCACACATCCTCAGAGAGATTTGTGCCTTGTCCTGCTGTCTGGAGGGGCCAGGTGGTTTCAGGAAGGACTTCGTAGGAGAGATGCATCTGGACAGACAGAGGTAGGGTTGGGGACTGGCAGAGAAGGGGCTGGGGGCCAGGGCTGGGAATGGGCAGACGGGCTGCAGCCGTGTTTGGCACCGTGAGAGCAGGTAGGGAGGAAGATGGAGGCAGGGTCACTTCCCAGAGGGGCCCTCGAGGTCAGTGTGGGATTCACGTGCGAGCCGGGAGGGCCCTGATCATGACGCAGACGGACGGGGAGCGGGCCGCCAGCTGGGAGCCCGGGATGCCCCTGAATGGAAGCTTCAGGAGTGCAGGGATGTGAGCCACCAGGCCAGGCGTTAGTCACAGTAGTGACCACCGCAGCAGTGGTCTCGTGGCCACTCACGCGAGTTTGTTTGCTAGGAGCTGGGCTGGGAGGTCACATCGGTGGCCTCCATAGCAGCCCAACAAGTTGCTGTGGCTCCCTGCATTTTACAGATGGGGACCCTGAGGCTGTGTCTCTCAGCAGGTGCTCTTTGGCCAGATGAGTGGATGAATGAGTGAAGGAAGGAAGGAATGAGCTGCCGCACAGGTTCAGTTGGGTGGTCCCTCCTGCTGGAAGGGGAGAGGGGAGAGCCACGCCCAGACCTCCACCCTCTGCGTCCCTGGAACCCTGCGTGTCTCTTTCACCTCCAGTGAAGGACAGTGCGTGCAGTGGGCCCTCGAGTTGCCCTACAGAGCTGGCCTCGGGGTGGACACAGGCCCGCGGTTCCTGGCCCACTGCCGGGCCCGTGAGGCCGCTGCCACCAGAGGCCTCTGGTGCTTTCCAGATCGCGGGCCTGAGACCTCCGCTCTGAGCCTTGGCTCCCAGGACTCCCCTTCTGGAAGCTTCCTTCCTGGAGGCCAGGTGGGAAGGCCCCACCCAGCCGTGGGGCTTGGGAAGGTGGCACCATGGGGCCGAGGCAGGGCAGCTGTGGGGCCCTGCTGGTGCCCTTAGTGGGCTCTCGGGCCTGGGGGCTATGGGGCAGTGGGCGCAGGGCTGCCCCTCTGGAAGGAGGAACAGTGACTCTGACGTCTGCCTGTTGCTCCTGTTGGGTCGCGTTTCACGACCCTGTGGCCGACGCTTGCCTTGACGGTGGGAAGGTGAAAGAGCTTGACCCGTCCCAGCAGCCTGGTGGCTACTGGGCTTGAGGGTCCAAGCAGGGTCAGCCTGCGGGGTCACACAGACCAGGACGGGGTGGAGGTGACTGCGGGGCGGTAGCGATCATTTCCTCCAGCCCACCCCCCCTCCCCACCCCGGGCCCCTTGGGTGTGTGTATCAGTGCATTTAACCCAGCCCCCGAGGCTCCTGTTTACACTTGGGGAAACTAAGGCCCTGTGAGTTTCAGGTTACATCACTGCAACCCAGACTACCTGGCTCCAGAGCCAGAGGCCTCCTGCACAGAGCACGGTGCCTCCTTGGTGGCTTCGAGCAGGGGGGCCTGGGCAGCGAGGAACAGTCACCAGCAAAGCAGTGAGAACTACAGCTAGCGCTCGCACAGCGTCTACTGTTCTGAGCCTACACGTGGATGAGCACTCTTCTTTTATTGCAGTCTAGTTGACTTAACAATATTATATTAGTGTCAGGTACACAGCATAGTGATCCAGTATTTTTACAGTTTACACTGCCTTAAAAGTTATGACAAAATAATGCCTATAATTCCCTGTGCTGGACAATATGTCCTTGTTGCTTATCTATAGTTTGTATCTCTTAAACCCATACTCCTGTCTTGCCCCCACCCCCCACTGGTAACCACTTGTTTGTTTTCTGTGTCTGTGAGTCTATTTCTGTTTTGCTATATCCATTCGTGTTATTTTTCAGATTCCACACGAAAGTGACATCTACAGTATTTATATTTCTCTGATTTATGTCCATTCACATTCCTGCAAATGCCAGAATTTCATTCTTTTTTTATTTTATTTTATTTTTTTTGCGGTACGCGGGCCTCTCACTGTTTTGGCCTCTCCCATTGCGGAGCTCAGGCTCCGGACGCGCAGGCTCAGCGGCCATGGCTCACGGGCCCAGCCGCTCCGCGGCATGTGGGATCTTCCCAGACCGGGGCATGAACCCATGTCCCCTGCATCGGCAGGCGTACTGTCAACCACTGTGCCACCAGGGAAGCCCCATTCTTTTTTATGGCCAAGTAGTATTCCATTGTATATGTATACCACACCTTCTTTATGCATTCGTCTGTTGGTGGACACTTGGGTTGCTTCCATATCTTGGCTATTGTAAATAATGCTACTGTGAGCATTGGGGTGCGTGTACCTTTTCGAATTAGTGTTCTCTTTTTTTCCGAATACGTACCCAGGAGTGAAACTGCTGGGTCGTACGTAGATGAGCTTGTTTAAACCTCACCATGCACCTCTGAGGTATTGCTGTCACGGTTCCTGTTTTACAAATGATCAGACTGGGGCCCAGAGAGATGAGGTCACTACTCACCCAGCTAGTGGTGGTGGAGCTGGGATTTGCACCCAGGCCGTCTGGCTCCAGAGAATAAACTGCATGTGGCTGTGAGCCCGGCTCAGCAGCAGAGGCTCAGGAAGACCCAGGGTGGCCAGGGCTGGCTCCCTGCCGAGCAGGGGGGCCGTGCGGAAGGCGGGAGGGTGGGAACAGAGTCGAGTGTCTCACCCTGGGTGGTTCGGCCGTCTTCCTGCAGACGCGTCTCTGGCTGGGAGAGCCGTGGTGGAGGTTTGCTTCTCAACTGCCCCTGCTTGGTGTTGGGATCGTGAACTCAACCTCTCGGAGCCTGTTTCCTCGCCTGAGATGGCCTGTCCCTGGGAGCCGGCCGTGATGGCTTGGTGCAGGCGAGCCTAGGGTCTGGAGCCCATCTCAGAGCGTGGCTGGGCTCCCCCCACCCCTCGGGGCTCTGGCTCGGCCCCTCTCCCCTCTGCCGTGGGGAGTGCTGCTGGCCCCCGGAGGCTTCCCTGACCCCCAGTTGGAGTGAGGGCTTGCTCCCTGCGAGCTCCAGCTGGGTGGCGATTGCCTCTTTGCCCGTCTGTCTTCTCTACCAGCTATTCGCCTCCGTACTTGTAAAATAAAACAAAAATAATCACCCAGGGATGATGATGATCTTAAAAAATAAAGAAGGAAGGGCCTCCCTGGTGGCGCAAGTGGTTGAGAGTCCGCCTGCCGATGCAGGGGATACGGGTTCGTGCCCCGGTCTGGGAGGATCCCATATGCCGCGGAGCGGCTGGGCCCGTGAGCCATGGCCGCTGAGCCTGCGCGTCCGGAGCCTGTGCTCCGCAACGGGGGAGGCCACAACAGTGAGAGGCCCGCATACCGCAAAAAAAAAAAAAAAATAAAGAAGGAAAAGATTCTCCCATAATCCCACCACCCAGAAATCACCCAGATGAACACTTTGGGGTAGAGCCATCTCTGCTTTCTTCCCGGATGAGTACGTGTGACACATGACCGTGTGTGCACAGCGAGGAGGGCGAGGTCTTATTCATAAGAGCTAAGCCAGTTTCATGCATGATCTCAAAGTGTGTCCCCTTTGGCCCTATGGATCTTGGGCCCCAGATCTTACTTGGTGGTGGGGACCGTCCTGGGCTTTGTGGATGTCGAGCATCCCTGGCCTCGGCCCACTAGATGCCAGTCCTCCGCTCCCCACAGTGTAACAGCCCCAAATGCCTGCAGATGTTGCCACGGGTCCCCTGGGGGGCACATCACGGGTTGAGAACCCCTGTGGTGACTTGGCTGATGTCCCACCTACCCTGAGAGGTCCCGTTTGATGAGCAGCCCTGGCTGCGGGCTGGCCCGTGGCAGAGCTGGGAGCCTGTGCTCCCGTCTGCAGTCACCTTGCCTCTTTGGAACCTGGCACAGAGGTGGGAACCAAGAACCGCGTGGGGCTGCAGGAGCCCAGATCCCTCTGTCTGCGTGGCGCGGGCCGAGAGCCGGCAGGGACCCTGGAAGGAAATCCTGCTGGCCAGGCATTAGCGAGCTTCCCACACCTTTGATCCCTCCTGTCGGCTCCCCTGCTGTCCTGATGACTCAGGACTTCAGAGATCTGGGTTTTTGGAAGGGGAATTGCTTCACGCCAATAAAAAAGAAGAAAGAGAGGAAATTAGCATTAGGAAGTTTTGGTGTGAGGAAAATGACTTTGAAACCTGCTTCTCGAAT
Source organism: Mesoplodon densirostris (assembly GCF_025265405.1). NCBI lineage: Eukaryota > Metazoa > Chordata > Mammalia > Artiodactyla > Ziphiidae > Mesoplodon > Mesoplodon densirostris. Next base: position 59,196,191 of record NC_082679.1, read on the forward strand.
CCTGTTTTTTTTTTTTTTTTTTTTTTTGCGGTACGCGGGCTTCTCACTGCCGTGGCCTCTCCCGTTGCGGAGCACAGGCTCCGGACGCGCAGGCTCAGTGGCCATGGCTCACGGGCCTAGTAGCTCTGCGGCATGTGGGATCTTCCCGGACCGGGGCACAAACCCGTGTGCCCTGCATCGGCAGGCGGACTCTCAACCACTGCGCCCCCAGGGAAGCCCTCGAATCCTGTTTGAGTGTTCTTGGGGGGATGGGTGCAGCAAGGAAAGGGGGTGGGCCGTGGTGGGCGAGCTGGCCACGTGGCTCTTCCATAAAGGCCTTCCTCTGCTTGAGTCAAGCCCCACCCAAGGCTGTGCTTTGGGTCCCTCTGCTTTTTGGAGCTAAGTGAACCATACCACCAGGAAAGATACAAAGAGGAAGCTTCTGGAGTATGTGTGGGTCCTGCCAGCAGGTGCAGTGAAGGTGCGAGGGTCTCAGGCCAGAGACTGTTGCAGAGGGCAGCGGTCTGGGGTTCTTCTCATGCCCCAGTGGTCAGCAGGGCGCCTCTGGGCCGGGACAGCCGAGTGCTGATGGATCTCAGCCCCTGCTCGGCCCGGCTGCGCAGTCTCGTGTCGGGCGGGCCCTGCTTGCATTCACCGCGACCTTGCTTGAAGGGGTGTGTGCTGCGGATTTGCAAACACGCTGCCCCCACTTTGAAGCCCAAGGTGGAGGTAGAGGCGCCAAAGACCCTGCCTTCCCAGGTCAGCCCTTCCCTAATGGGTGGTGGGGGGCAAAGTGGTTTCGAGCTCTGGCCCGAGTTTGTGGATTCAGACACTTCATATTAGACCATGTAAGCCGTGGTGTGATCCAGCTCTCAGTTTTCTCATCTGTAAGCTGGGGATAATCGCGGCCACCTCCCAGGGTTATCCGAATAATAAAGGAGATGATGCATACATGGAAAGTGCTTAGTGGTGTCAGGCTTGGAGCCAGTGCTCAGTCAATGCTCCTGCATTATGACCAACAGCTCAGTCCTGGCTGCTGCTCTGCCCACTGCGTTCCCGCTTCTGCTCGACTGTGAACTTCTCGAAGGCAGGCGTCTCATCCGGCAATACCCGATGTCAGTATAGGCTTCTGGCTGAATAGGGTTGCTTGATGTATAGAGGCCCCAGGCGTCGCAGGGACAGAAAAGGGTCTCACGTTTTGGTGGAAACCCCGGCCCTGTCTGGCGACCTCGGAGCTGTTAGGAGAACCTCCAGGGTGTGCTTGTGACCTTGGGCACCGGGACCTGGAATGGACCACAGCCCTGGACTCAACCCCAGTCACCGTGTCCCCGACTTGGGCAAGATAGAAACTGGCAGTTGGGAAGGTTAAGACATTACTGGTGGTTTTCGCCTCAGCTTTCAGCAGCAGTGCTTGGGAAATAAGATTTTGATCTTGGAAAATATGATTTAAAAACAGAATTGGAAGTCGCTTTTATTTTCTCAACGATATTGCCCCTGACACACGCACAGGGCCTTGAATGGTGGTGTCCGGCCCGAGCCTGCCAGTAGGGGGCCCACTGACGGCCCTTCCATGAATCATACCCCTACCCACCCCCCTCGGCTTTTCACCTTTGATCCCCCCACTTGGGCCTGCGGTGACAGAGCGCCCCGTTGAGACAGACCCCGGGAAGCCCCTCTTCTTCTGAGGGAGCTCACTGTGTCGTCTGAGCCTCGCCCACACCGTTGGCGGCCACCCTGCTGCCAGGGGAGGGGGCTTCTTCCTTGGACCCCTGCCGAGAACTAAGCCCATTGATGGGTGGCTTCACGGAGCTTGAATCTGGTTGTTCCATCCAGTGTTCCCATCCCAGAGCAGGAGGAGGGTCCTCTCCCTGTTGGACGAAGATTGGGAGCTCTGAGTCCCCACCTGGCCCCCTAGGGAGCCTTCTGAGAGGTGGGGTCTGGCCCCCTGGCCATCCCAGGATTAACACTCTGTTCTTGTCCACCCTTCCCTGTGCCCAGGACCTGGCTGTGTGGCCTTCATCCACGGGCTTCTGTGCCCTCCGGCCTCCAGGTGGGCTTGGCTCATAAGTGGGGACCCTGAAGGGAGATGGAGGCCCTTGGCTTCTTCCTTCAGGGTTGCTGTGGGCAGGCAGCGTCCCTTGGCCACAGCCCCTGTCCTGTCACCACCCCCACCCCCCAATTCCGGGCTTCAGTAACTGCTCCTTTTCCTTGTCCCTTCAGGCCTCGGGGTAGGAACGCATAGGCTAGGAATGAGGTGACCGAGTCCTGGCTTTCCCGGGACTGTCCCAGGTGTTACACTCACGTCCTGTGTCCCGGGAAACCCCTCAGTCCCAAGCAAATCAGGACATTTGGTCGCCCGAGGAGAAAACCACCTCTTGTGTTTTCCCTGTGTTCTGCCCACACCTGGGTATGTTGCCCTTTTGTTACAATTTCTTCAAATGACACTGTTTTGTGTCTGCCATCTGTTTCTTCCCAGGGCCCCGGCTGACACACCGGGAGCTTCAGGAGGACGGAGTTGTTTTCAGAGTCTCTTCCCTTTTAGAGTTCGTAGTAACCAAATGGGCTGTAATGCTAAACATGGGGAGAAAGAAATTAATCTCTTGCACTTATACTTTTTTTCTGAAAACATGCCCCCTTCAGAGACAAATGGTGATGATGGTGATGATGATAGCTGTGGCTCTTTGCCCACTTACTATGGGCTTCTTGTTGTGTTAAGAACTTTGATGCACCGTTGTGTTTAATCATTATGACGATCCTCTGAGGATTGTCCAGGATGAGAAAACTGAGGCTTAGTGAGGTAAAGTAATTTGCCTAGAGCTCAGGATGGGTAGGAGGTCGGGCCAGGGTATGAACCCCGATGACGCTCCCTGCGAGGTTTCTACGCTTACCGATGAGGTGTTTTACAACCCAGGCCAAGCCAGACAAACCCACAGTTTTGCTGCTTCTGGCTTGGACAGGGTGTCTTATTGGGTGTGCAGGCAGCAGATCTGATGTTTTCCACTTCCTCTCCTGTGGCGGGGCTGTGTGCATGGAGCATGCAGGACTGGCTGGGCAGCCGGTTTGGGCCTTGCTGAATTTAGCTATGGCTGGTGTTGGAAAATGTTAGTCTGTTCTTTCCTTTTCCATAGCCCCCCCCCCCCCCCTTTTACAATTTTTATAGTTAAAATCAGAGGCGGCCAGACTTGGAAGAGAACCGGCATGTCATCTAGTTCTGGGATGGCGAATGTATGACACACGTGCAGCCATTGCTCATTGCCTAGCCCCTGGTAGACGTTGCTAATCAACCCAGGCGTAATCGATCCTTCCCACTGAGCCTGGAGACAGCCACTGCTAATCAACTGTTGTTGGCATGCACCATGTCGCCCACTGTATACATTAGGAACCCAAGACCCAGAGGAGTTAAATGACCCTCAAGGGAGCCACTGGGGTTGTGGAGCCTGCTGTTGAGAGATGACTTTGGGTTAAAAGTCCGCCATCTAAACGAAGTGTGGTGTGGGGGAAGGACCTGGGTTTTGCATAGCAGTGTGTTGATCTGGGTTTAAATCCCAGTTCTGCTTCTTACTGGTTGTAACTTCAGGCAAGTCACATGGCTTCTTTGAGCCTGGTCTGTGAAACTAGAAATTGTAATCCCTACATCCCAGGGTTGTGAGGAATAAATGACATGGAATGTTAATTCAGCCTCCAGCAGATACTGGTGGGGGGCCTAGTGTGCGCCCAGGACTGCTCTGGTCCTGGCATGTGGTGGTGAGCCCTGTAGACAAGGCCCTGCCCTCAGTGGCTGTGCCTTAAAGATTCAAGTAATGCTGCATTTCTTCCTTTTTGCTTCTTGGAGAACTATGAAATTGTGGTGTTACTGTTATTTTTTAACAACACAGCCACTTGAATTTGGCCTGTTTATGCATCACATGACTTGCTTTGGGAAGTGATGTATTTTTTCTTTCATTCCTCGTCTCGTTTCCATCCTTGTATCTGGGCCGATTGGGACAGGGAGACCGAATGGATATGACAGGAGACTGGGTCTTAGACCGTTTAGAGGGACACACTCCTTTTGGAAATTTGATGAAAGCTGTGGACCCTTCTGCAGGCAAAATGCTAAGATGACAGGCTCATAAAGTTTAGCATCTATAGTGTAGGCATTTTTAGGGATTGACTCATGGACTCCTCAGGTTATAACCAGTCCAGGGGGCCTGGGACACTCTAGTTAGCATGGAATGGAACTCTGCCCGGAAATAAACATGTAAATGACAAAAGCAAAATGGTTCATTATGAAAGGTCAAGGTTTTTATTCAGAGTTCTGCTTCTTTGGCTGGGCAAGTGGGTTTGTCCACGTAGCATTTTCTATGCTTGTTAAGCTGTGTTTAGTCTTCTTGGTTATGGTAAAAGGATTTTTCCTTTTACCCTAGTCTGGAGTTTCAAGGTTGGTACTTCCTGCCCCTAAAATGTTTATTTTAAGGTTTAGAACAGTTCTTCACTCTGATAAGGCAGAGAGCATCACTGCAGACGCGCTGTGGTCGAGCACAGGGCGACTCCACTGGCGCTGCAGATGGTGGCGCTGCAGATGGTGGCCCAGCACTCAGCCTGCCCGGCGCACAGTGACCTTGGCCACCTCACCTCTCTGACCTGTGAAGCGGGGGACAGAATGACCACCAACCCCTGGTAGTCAAGGATTAAAGACTCTAGTAAGCATGACAGTCCAGAGAATGTCCAAATAGGCCATGGTGGATTTTGTATTCAGTTGCTTGGAATTGGGACTCAGTAGTATGGATCCTTTGCTCTGTGAAAGGTTGGTGTTTTTGCTGAGCCTGTATGATGGAGGTTGCCTGGCAGATCCAGCTGAAGTGAACTGAGTTCTTCTGTGAGGTGCAGGATGAGTGCAATTCTAATGTGCTTTCTCCTCCTGGACACACAAGACTTCAAGCAGGCTGACCAGCGTAGTTAAGAGAAAGCCAGGGTCTTCCTTGGTTGGTAACTTATAGAAGGACCCCAGTAATGAGTCCCCTCGTTGCCTTCAACTCCTCCGACGCCCCCTGCCCCCTACCCGGGGCACCGTCTTTAGCCACGCCCTGGACTGAAGCATGATTTCGGTGACTTGAGAGAGAGAGGGTTCCAGGGAACCATTTCACATTTAGACCTGGGGTTTTGCTGGGGTGATTGCTTTGCCACTGACTTTTGCATGTGAGTGTTCTTAAGCCAGAGAAAAGAGTTGGACTTTCCCTTTGTTTTGCTTCATTACCCCCACTACATTTGGCCGTCTGGGCGGCATGAGGTGGTGTGTTTTTATGACTCTCAGATTTGTCTTTAAAAGTGTGCTGTGTGAGCCTGGAGGCCTCCCGCATCCCTGAAGATTTTGTAGGGAGATCTGAGATGACTGTCCAGCTGGGCTGAGTAATGGAATCTACCATTTCTTGAGCATCTACTGTGTGCCAGGCGCTTATGCATCTCATCTCACCCTTGCAGCAACTCCCCAGGTGGGCAGTGTCCCCGTGTCACAGGGCTGGGGACAGCCCCTGGCCTTCGGGGTCACACAGCTGTAGGAGGCACAGCTGCAAGTCACACCCAGGTCAGGCTGACCTGAATCCATGCGTTTTTTCCTGAGTCCCACGCTGCTCCTGTGGCCTCAAGGGACTTCCTTACCCACCCTGGTAAGATTCCACCTGAGGAAAAACGAGTAGGCATTGGTTGGACAAGGGAAAGCCTGGAGAGTTCTGCTTCTCCAGCTCGGCAGCCTCCTTGCTGCCGAGCTCAGGTGTGGCTGGGATTGTCCCTGCCGTCCTAGTCACCAGCCAGGGTGGCCTTCTCCAGGCAGCCGGCTCTGGGATGAAGTTAGGGCTTCATGTGCCTCACCTGTGTGACCTTCCACGGCCGCCCTGGCCGGTACATAAAGGAAGGGGGTGCTTTCTCATCAGTCTCCCTGTCTCACGGGTGAGAAAACTGGGGCTCTGGGTGGGGGGTGGCTTGGGCGTGGCCATTCGGATAATGAGAGGCCAGGCTGAGCCTGAACTGTTCCTAGTAGGTGTGTACCGCCCATTTACCTGGAAGAGGTGCATCTTGGGGGTTGGTGTCACGAGCCAGAGGCACATACCCGCCAGCATCTTCCCTGAATCAGCTCTGAGTCACTACACGAGGGAAGAAATCTCTCTGGTCGCTGAGTCCACGTCTGGTCTGGCAGGGCCTTTTGAGATCATCTAGGCCGGTGCTTTCATTTTACAGTTGGGTAAACTGAGGCCCAGGGAGAGAGACTGCCCGGGTCACCATTCCTTCCCCAGCATAGCTTCTGGTTTTCTCTCTTTATCTACACTGTGGCGCCACAGTCTTATTTAGGCATTTGAGTTCTAAGTGTGTGTGTGTGTGTGTGTGTGTGTGTGTGTGTGTGTGTGTGATGAAATATACATAACATTTATAATTCTAACCATTTGTAGGTGTGCAATCCAGTGGTATTAAATACATTAACAGTGTTGTGTTACCATCACCACTACCTATACCCGAAACTTTTCATCATCCCCAACAAAAATTCTGTACCTATTAATCAATAACTCTCCCTTCTCCACTCCCCCCAGCCCCTGGCAACCGCTATTCTACTTTCGGTCTCTGTGGGTTTGGCTGTTCTGGGTACCTCTTGTAAGTGGTATTATATGATACTTATACTCTTGTGTCTGGTTGGTGTCACTTAGCATATGTTTTCAGAGTCTACCCATGTTATAGCATATATCAAAATTTCATTCCTTCTCACAGCTGAATAGTACTCTATTTTATGGGTAGACCATATTTTGTTTATCCGTTCATCTGTTGATGGACACTTGGGTTGTTTCCATTTTTTTTTAAAGATTTTTTTGATGTGGGCCCTTTTTAAAGTCTTTATTGAATTTGTTACAATATTGCTTCTGTTTTATGTTTTGGTCTTTTGGCCGCGAGGCATGTGGAATCTTAATTCCCTGACCAGGGATCGAACCTGCACCCCCTGCCCTGGGGGGTGAAGTCTTAACCACTGGACCACCAGGGAAGTCCCTGTTTCCATGAACTTTTGATTCTGTGATTGATGATGCTGTGAACATGGGGGCAAATATCTGTTAGGATTCTTGATTTCAGTTCTTTTGCCTACATACCTAGGTGTGGACATTTATTACTTAAAGACATTCATCTCCTTCTCTCCCATTTCAAAGGGAACTCGGATTCATTGTAGAATAATTAGTCAGTACAATCAAACAAAGGAAAAAAATAAGATTTAACCAGAATGGGAACACCCGGGAATGATAATTAATGTTTTCTGTAGGTCGGTCGTTTGCGTGTGCCGTTTGTTCCGTCCACACAGGATTACTCTGTATCTGCACAGTGTTTGGGAGTGTGGATAGGTCTTCATTCAGAAATGGGTAAACCTTTGTGTAAGACACTGGGAGGGGGGAGGAGGCGCCACTCTCTCTTTGCGACCCAGCTGAATGTGCACTGCCTCCAGGGCACGCCCCCCTGCCTGTGACTGCTCTGTGTCCTGCTTTGCCTGTTCCCTTTCCTATTATCTGCCCCACCCCCGCCCCCCGCCCCGGCTGGACCGTCTGAGTCCTGTCTGAGTCCTGGGAGGGCTGCCCAGCACAGCGCCTGGTGGTGCTTCCTGCTCAATAAGAGAAGGGGCTGAATGAATAAGTGAAATTAACCAGCCTGCAGACTTGAGACTCATCGACGTAATCTAGTGGAGTCAGGCCGTCTCGGGTGAGACCCCGCACAGGCGTGCTGCACACTGCGTCGTCCCTGTGCCACTTCCTTGCTGTCCCCCCTGCTCTGGAGGCTCTCTCTGCAAAGCTGGGTTCACAGGGCCCTGTTTACTCCCCCTGTGTGTGTTCCCTCACTGCACAGATGTTTGCTGGGGGTTTCCTGTGTGTCAGGTGCCTGGCTACGGGCTGGGCTGTGGGGTGACCAAAACAGGGCCCCTTCAAGGACCTTACGTTCTAGAGTAGGGGACACGCTTGGGCAAAAGAACACCGTAATTTCAGATAGCTATACATGTGATGAAAACCACATCTTTTTCTTTTTTTTCCCCTCTTCATTTCTCTCTTTCTCTTAAAAAAATAAAAATTAATCCAATCTGGCTATTTCTTGGTTGCTTGGAGGCCAGGGATGTGTGCACTTTACCAGGTTTGAATCCCAGCTCCTCCTCTTGCTAGCAGTGACCTTGGCGAGGACCTGACACTTTGCAAGGCTGTTTTCTTGTCTGTATACGAAAGATAGTGGTGTGTCTGCCTCCTCGAGTTATGATGAGGCCTAACGGAGACATTGCCCATGGAGCACTGTGCACAGCACCCGTCGTGAGTTCTCAGCAACGCTTGCTGCTGCTCCTGCGATCCCGGAATAATGAGGCTGCCGGCTACATGGTTTTAAAATGGCAGAACTGGCCCATCCAATCCACTGGTTAACGCAGAGGGGCCGGGAGGGCATTGAGTGTAGGGGACTCGACACGGCATCACTTGCCTGAATGCTTTGGTTGAACCGAATTTGCCCAGCACGCCCTTCTCCCTGGGAACAGGAACAAAGGGCCCAGCCATGAAAGAGGCCCTGTTCCCTCACCAAGTTGGGGAACGCCAAAGGCGAGATCTGCAGCTGGGGCCAGGAGTTCTGTGGCAGGGCCCAGCTCTTTCCTTTTTCCTGTGCCTCAGCTGGGGCCAGGGCCCTCTGGTTAGATGGTTGCGATGACCAGAACACACGGGAAAATAAGCAGACAGAGCCCCCCCAGACTGCCCTTTGAAGTATGCCCATCCTCACGGGGCAGGGACAGGGATCTCCTTGGGCACAGAGAGGTTTTTAAATGGAGCAAGTTTCCAGGTCATCAGGCAAAGGGCTGGGCGAGGTTGCGGGGTGTCACCCGGCCCGTGTGGGCGCAGCCACGGTGTGTGTTGGACCTGGACCTGGTTTGCCCCTCACCATCCGTCCCGCGTGAGCCCTCCGTGTCTCTGAGTGTCTGGCCTCAGGTCCCACCTGCACAGGAGGCACACGGCCACCCCGGGTCTCTTCAGGCAGGTGGGGGATGGAGCAGGTGCGTGTAGGAAGGGCACCCCAACAAGGGCACCCCTCCCCCAGCTCTCCTCCCCCCACAAACGCCTGCCATGTGAAGGCGGGAGGATTTGCAAGCTCTCCCCTCAGAAGTGCCATTTATACCCCAGGTTCAGGTCTGGCAGGAAGAGGAACTGAGCGCTTTACTTTTCTGGGCCTCCCCGTTCTGCTCCTCTTGGAATCCGAGGGCTCCCACGGGCCTGGGCCCTGCGGCACAAGACCATGAGATGCACCGTTGGGGCCACTTGGTGGCTCGCTGGAGTCTGAGATGACAGGAGAGGGCCTTATGGGGCTGGGTGGGCTGGGAGGGTGCGGAGGCGGGTGCGGGACTGGATGGGGGGCTGCAGTTCCCCCTTCCCGCAGGATCGGCCCTGCTCCCGCCTCGGAAATAAACTACAGTGGGCTCATTCCCTCCCCACCCACCCGCCTCTCACGCTGCCAGGCGATGTGTCTGTGCCCGGCTCAGAAGGGTTGGCCTCGAACCCCAGCCGTGCACCTCCTTTCCTTACAGACGGAGCCTTCTACACAAGGTAGGGTGGGAACGAAGGGAGAAAACTCCCCCAGGGCTGTGCACGCTGCATCCTCCGAGCGTGCTAGGGGCTCCTCGTTCGGCATTCAGGCGTCCATGCCTGAAACATGGCGCTGTGGAGCACCTACTGGGTACCAGGGAATACAGAGAGCCCGAGGAGAGAGAGCTGGGGACAGCTGGATCTAATGCGCCACGTGATGGGGGGCTCGGGGACGCACCAGGGTCCCCCAAGGAGAAGGCTGCTGATCAGAGAAGGGGTTGACTTCGGCCAGGTGGAGAAGGCAGGGAACAGCATTCCAGGCCAAGAGAGACGTTGGCAGAGCCCAGAGGTGTGGCAGGGCCAGCCTTGCCTGGAGAGGGAGACACTCCTTGTGCTAGGAGTGTGCCGAGTGGGGTGGGCCCGGGTGAGCTGTCCTGGGTGCTGGGCTCAGGACTGTGGACTTGAACGTGGAAGTCCAGCCCCTGGAATGCCCCTGAACATCTTGTTCCTTCCTGCTGGGACTTGAAGGACCTCGTTCTTTGCTCTGACTTGGTCATCCTTAGGCATGAGAACCTGGGAAAGGCTGAGCTGGTGACATGGGTGGGGCTCAGTTCTTTGCCAGCAAGGAAATGGCCTATCTCCCTGAACCTTTGGTGCTGGCGGAAAGACTCAGGGGCCAGCCCTCGAGGTCATTCTGGGCCAGAAGCATCGAGCTCAAGATAATGGAGAGAACTGTCTGGTGTTTGAAAGGCTGGGATCAGTCTTCCACGGCGAAAGGAACCCCTGGGCTCCTGATCAGAGCAGCAAGTTGGGAGTTCCACCCTGGGCTCCGCCACTTGCCAGCTGTGTGACCTGGGCGAGTGGCTTAACCTTTCTGAGCTTTCGTTTCTCCTCGGTACAATGAGGTAGATAGTGGTACCAATCCTTTGGGTTTCTGAGAGGATTTGGTGAGAATAGTGCATGTCTAGTGTGAGTGCCGTGCCCAGCACGGAGCTGGTGCCCGAGAAGAAGAGAGATCTTATTGTTCCTGTGATGACTAGTGCCGTTACCAAGACTACAGAGGAGGGGACCTGACTCCTGAGCCCGGGAGGAAGGGGCCAGAGACGGCTTCCCAGGGCAGGTGACTTGGAGCTTTAGAGTCAGGCTCTGCCAGTCCCTGGCTGTATGGGACCCTGAGCGAGTTATTGAGATAAAATTGAACATGTTATTTACATCCTGACCCCTTAGTAGTCTTGCCTGGAAAATGGGATAATAACACTCTATTCCCAGGCTGCTGTGGAGGTATAAGAGCCGCCACTGGCAGCTCCGGCCTGAATCAAGTTTGGGGGGCGGAGGTGAGGGCTTCCTTTGGCTCCTCCTGTCTCCTGAAGCCCCGCAGACCGTGGGGGCCAGGGAACCCTAGAAACCTGCACCTTGACGTCGTCCGGAGGCTCAGGCGCCGGTGGGAGCCCTGGCCTCGCCTGACATTTCACCCAGAGCTGTGTGTTATCTTTTGCAGAAGTCATGAGCGGGAGGAAGGACAAGCCACTTCCTCTCCAGCCTTCAGATTTATCAGGCACCACTTTTGAGAGTTTCAGTTTGAAGAGAATTTGAAACAACAACAACAACAAAGTTGTTGAGAAGCGTTCGATGATAAATACAGTGGCCTCAAGCCTCTGCTCCCTGCTGCTCCGCCCTTGCACAGGGCACCCGCGGGGATGCTTCGGGGTCGGGGTCGGGTTCGAGAAGCAGCCCAAGTTCTCGGAGCTTTCTCTGTGCACGCAGGCTGCTGGCTGAGAGGCCAGGGTTCCAGGCCTCTGCTTGGTGTTTCCTGTCCTGTGCGCTGTGGCATCTGCACACAGAGGCCAGATCTCAGAGATGGTGTGATGGTTCAAAAGTTTGACCTCAAAGCAGCTTTCTTTTCCCCTCGGGGTGTCTGGAGAAAGTGCTAAAGATAAGCTGGGCCTGAACTGCAGTGACCAGTGGGGCCCCCCACCCCGGGATCCTGGCCCTGGTGCTCTCCCCTTGGCCCCTGCCCGCCCTTTAAGACTCCACACAAAGGGGGGCTCTTGGGTTAGACTGGGGGGACCAGAGGGAACTATGATTTTGTGTCAAAAGTGATTGAATATTGGTTTCACAAAGTTCAAACCGTGAGTTTGCAAGTAAACTCAATTCCCGACTTTCTGGTGTCATTTCTTGGCTGTGGCCCTGAGACTCCTAAGATCAGTACGGAAGGAAGCCCTTTCTTGAGGAGGAAAAGGGAATGTAATGTTTGGTGTACATATACATATGCATATGCATACACACACACATAGATATACGTACACACATACACAGGCATATACATACACAGACGCGCAACACACACACATATACACGTACACGCACATCTTCAAAGGCTGTCTGGCGTTTCACTCCTTGTGCTCAGATCTACCAGGTGTGTGTGACTTGGGGCAAGCTGTCTAACCTCTGCCTGCGTCCTCATCTCTGAGATGAGCTCAGTAGTAATATTTGTGACCTGGGATTGTGGCCAGGATGTGGTGAGAGAACGCATAAAACAAGCCTAGGACAAGGCCCGGGACCCCAACGGGGCTCAGTCCAGAGGAGCTGTTCTTATGTTCAGTGTTCCTTCTGGTGTCTCCTTGGCTGGCCTTCTCCGCTCTTCCCACGGCCCTCGGCTTGCCCGCGGGTGGAGGATCTGGCCCGTCCGGCCTGTGGTTCTCCTGGTTACGGGTAGATGGTGAACTCTACCACCCACTCAGCACCGCCGAACGGCAGCTCTGGGCCACGCACGGCCTCTGCTCTCGGGAAGCTTAGCATTCACGGCAGGGTGTGGGGACGTGACAGCAACCAAACAAGTCAGCAATCACCAAGGTCCTCTCAGAGGTGACCAGTGCTAGGACAGAAATGGGACGGGGTAGAGACGGTCGGGGCGGAGGCATACTGTAGACAGCTCAGTCAAGGAGGGCCTCTCCGAGGAGGCGGCCCTGATGGTGAGCCGGTCCTGTGGGGGTCTGGGGAGGAATGTTCCGGGGTTGGGTGCAGCGAGTGCAAAGGCCCCGAGGAGGAAGGCTAGCGGGGCAGGCAAGGGCCGATCGCCACGGTGACCTCAGCAAGGAGCTTGGATTTTATTCCCAGTGCCTTGGGAAGCAGGGCCATGGCGAGATCTGACGTCCTTTTACAGAGGTTGGTGAGACGGGGTCAAGGGCGGACTGTGTGTCCTGATCTCCTCTCGCCCCTTTGGGCCTGCCTCAGGCTCGGCTGCGCAGCGACCGCCCAGTGGCTGCCCGGGGCCTGTTGCACTGCTCATCCTGAGCGTGTGAGGACAGCTATTCCCCGCGCGTCCGATTGGTCCACGGGACGAGCTTGCACCCTGTCTCCTCCATTGTCCTGATCTGCGCAGTGGGCGTGAGTGTGGCAGCCTCCACCCTCCCACTGCTCCGCCTGGGCCCCCACGTCCTTCTCTGAGGTCAGCTCTGTTCCCTCTCCGGCCCGGGGGAGGGCGTCTTGATGCATTCCTCCTGCGTGAATGACACAGAGGGCAGGGGTATGTCTGCGACGCTGCTCTGTAATTTTCATGTCTGGGACGGGCCCAGAGCCGAGCTGCTTTCCTCTGATGGCGGCGGCTGTCGCCTGAGTCCACAGCAGTGCCCTTCCCCAGTTTGCCTTTGTTGGTTTTCTTTTTTCTCTCTTCTTCTTTTTTGTTTTTAATAGGTCTTCCCCCCCCCCCCTTCCTATGAAAGAAAACTGGCAACTTGGATGTGGTGGGTAGGAATTACTAGTTTCTGTCCTTTTGGTGTGGGAGTCAGGTGCGGGTTGACTGAAACATTTATTTCCCATTAAGAGGTTCATGGGCTGGAAGCTGGTGCTGGAAGTGGGGTGATCTCAAGTCCTGGCTGGTGGCTGGTCATTTGCGATGGCTGTGGGACCTGACTGCCTTGGAGGGAAGCAGGGGGCACGCTGAGCAGAGGTGACAAGTGGAGATCCATGGGCCAGGTCCAGTCTGCGATCTGTTTTGTTTGGCCCACACAGTATTTCGGAAATAAAAATGCTTCAGTAAGTTGTCCGCATTTAAAAATCGGGAGAGCTCCCCTAAAAAAATCCGGATTTCCATTTTCTAATAATAACAACAAAAGCAAACACTTCTGTGTCGCTCACTAGGTGCCTGGCGCCGTTCTAAACGACTTGTGTCTCTTCTCTCCTCTGATCCTCAGGACGGTCCCGTGCCGCAGGTGTCTTTGTTATCAGACTCCTCCTACAGCTGGGGAAACCGAGGCAGGCGGTGACCCAGGCTGCTCCTGGCTGTGTACGTGCCCGCTTGGGGCTGGGCATACACCCTCCACTCGCCCTGGCCTTAGCCGGCCCCCTGAACTCAGGTTCCTCACCTGCCCGAGCCCGGGGGCATCGGAGTTTGTACCTTCTTGAGCGTGGAGAGGTCCACATGGGTGAGGGGAGGAAAACTGCTGATCTTTGCATTGAGTCACTTATCACTGACTTATTCCCCCCCGCCCATGAGCTGGCAGTCAGCCGGGGCCCACCTGGGCCGGGCAAACCCCACACCACTGCTGCTCCCCGTGGGGATTCGTGCAGGCTTCTGAGTTTCAGTCCAGACCTTCAGTGGGAGGTGCCACGTGAGGATCTCCGCGGTGAACGGAGTCAGGCCGCAGGAGAAGGGGGACCCCAGCCTCCTGCCCTGCGTCGGCCACACTTCCTGGAAGGGGGGCCGTGGGGACAGCAGAGAATCCATGCCCACCTGTGAAAGGAGCTGCGGAGGGGCTGTGCTGGAGGCACCTCCTTGTGGGGCGCCCCTTCCTCCTCCCCTTCCCCCCACCTTAGGGCCAGGGAGCAAGCCCAGGACGGCGTCTGCTCTGAGGCCCCGCCAGCCCCGCCAGCCCCGCCATGGGGGGTGGGAGGGGACGGCCACTGTTTGTCGAAACTGCTGGTGGGCGGAACGTGGTTCTGGGGTGGGCAGGCTCCAGGGTGACTCATTCTGGAAGCTTTGAGACGTTATTTCACCTAAGGAGACTTCAGCGATGTGGAGGTGAAGTGGCCCTTTTCACAAGAGGGCTTGTGGCTCCGTGGATGGAGCTGCTGCGGTCAGCATGGCTGGCCTTCCCTGGGGCAGAGAGGAGCACGGGTGTGATGAGATGCCGCTGTGTTCGGAGGTCTTAACCCTTCCCTCCCTCTTTCCCATCTCCCCGCCCCCGCCCTGGGTACATTAAAAAAAACCTCTTATTTTTTATTTTTTTATTTTTTTGCGGTACGCGGGCCTCTCACCGTTGTGGCCTCTCCTGTTGAGGAGCACAGGCTCCGGACGCGCAGGCTCAGCGGCCATGGCTCACGGGCCCAGCTGCTCCGCGGCACGTGGGATCTTCCCGGACCGGGGCACGAACCCGTGTCCCCTGCATCGGCAGGCGGACTCTCAACCACTGCGCCACCAGGGAAGCCCTCTCCCTCTCCTTTTAAGATGCTGAACAGTTTTAGCCATCCAAAGCAGTATGTAAAGTAGTATGTGAATATAACACCCGGTGTAAGAAATCAACCATTCCAGCTGCGACTCCTGACGTTCCCATGTGTGCCCCTCTCTGCTCTCTGGTTGTAGCCCTTGCCTTTCTCTCAGCCCTGAACTTTTTATAAACATCCCCCTTTGCGGCGTGAAGGGCTCTTCCTGCTGACCCCATCCTCTCCTCCTCCTCCCCCTCTCCCCACCCCTCCCTTCCTCGTGTCCTCACTTCCCAGCGGCGGCCAAGTTCAGCCCCTTGGGCCTCCTGAAAATCTTCAGGTGACCGTGAAGAGGGCTGGGTCCTCGGTCTTAGCTCCAACGTGCTGGATGTCTTTGGACTCCGCCTGTCGTATGGCTGTTTCCATCTTGCGGGGCTAAGATAATTCAGGCAGACTTGAGCAGAACACCTGGAGCATCTGGTCCGTGCTTGCTAAAGGGCGGCTAGTTATCTTATCACCCACTGGTAAAACCAGTCCATCCACTGACTTGGCAGGAGCACATCAGCCTTGGAAATGTTGGCCCTGAATTCCTAAGGGGAAGATACTAGGGCATGGTGGGGGCTGTATGTTGAGATCACCAGGGCCTAGCGACTGGGGTCACCTCCTCTCCCACTGAAGATGGCAGGGTGCTCCGTCTTGTGTGAAGGCAGCCAGACTCTTTCATCATTGGCAGTAAGACTGGATTTATCCTGTATTTGGGTTCAGGGTTCGTAAAATCTTAAAGTACCCCAGCAGGTTAAACAAACAGAAGTTTTGCATTTTTCTCTCATGTAAAAGTCTAGGGTATAGGCTATCACGTTAGGACTAGTGTGGTTGGTCCGTGCTCTTCACGGACCCAAGGTGCTTCTGCCTTGCTGCTCCACTGGTCTTAGCACCTTGCCTCATGGTTCCAGTAGCTGCTCAAGTTCCTGCTGTGGCATCTGCATTCCAATTAGCAGTAATAGCGGTAAGTGGGAGTGGGAGGGAGAGTGGAAAAGGACTTCTTTTTTAAGGAGACTTCTGCTTTCATCTTATTGGCCAGACCGAGTCACACAGCAGTTCCTAGCTTCAGGGGAGTCTAGGAGATGTAGTCAGGAAGACACATGGTAAGCAGGGCACAGACATACCCTCCTGTTTCTAAAACAGGCCATCCTTGGGAAACCTGCCCACATGTAGAACAGTGGAAGGAACTCTTTTACCAGGAGCCGGGATAAGGAGTAAGTTTTCTTCATCAAGGGTGTAAAGTAGAACAAAGAACTGTCTTATTCTTTATGGTATCAGAGATTGGGACGATGCTCCGTGAGAAAGGGTTGAAGGCAGAGATTTGGCTTCCTGTATGTGGAGGAATAGGCTACCAGAAGAGGTAGTGAGCTCCCTGAGAGAGGACGTATGCGAGCAGAAGTTGAAGGGACGTGTGTCAGTCAGGGAGGCCACTGAGTGTGTTCCAGATCTGGAAGGAAGGTTTGTGGGACCTCATGGGAATGGCTGTCTAGGGGAGCTCATCCAGGACTGGACCACGCATTGTCACCTCCCTCCCCCAGCCCGCCGATGGCAGTCATCACTGGTCCATCCTGGTGCCCCGTGGAACCCAAATGCCACCTGAGAACCCTCCCAGAGCCCCCTGTTGATAGGCGGCTCATTTGCCTTTCCTGCCTGGATCCCGTCTCTCAGGTGAGGACGTTGAGGGCGTGACAGGGAAGTGACGTCCCCAGCGGTGCCCAGCGCGGGCCGGCGGCCCCTCTCAGCCTCTCAGCTGCAGAAGTTGCCTCCTGGAGGCGGCGTGGCTGTGCCTTGTTTCCCGGGCTGCACGCCCGGCCCTCTGACCCGCCTGAAGGGCAGCACCTGCCCCCGTGCCTGGGCTTGGCTGGACACCCGGACGCGGGGCCTGGGGGGAGCGGGAAGTGAAAGTGTGCGCCAGCCCTTTTAGTTCTGCTATTGACCCGGCGGAGTCTTTCCTGGGGGGAGGGGAGGGATCCGCTGTTTTCTTTACTTAATCTGGCCTTGCCCCGTAGAGAAAACAAATGCACAGTCTCCATCCTGTTTGTAAAGAGGGCGTTCGGGTACTCGAGGTCGCTGGCCTGGAAAAGCTGGGAAGGTGTCGCCTCGGACAGAAGTGAGTTGTGTGCTGGGGACGCTCCCATGGGCCCCGGCAACTTTATTTATCGTGATGTCTTGGAAGGTCAGCTTATGACTTTTTAAATTGTGGTAAAATACACAGAACATACAGTTTTACCATTTTCACCATTTTTAAGCGTGCAGGGCTAAGTACATTCACTTGTTGTGCAACCGTCATCACCGTCCGTCTCCAGAACTTTCTCTCTTCCCAAACTGAAACTCTGCACCCATTAACCACTAACTCCCCATCCTCCCCGCCCCACGCAGCCATCATTCTACTTTCTGCCTCTGAATTTGACCACTTCAGGTACCTCATAGAAGTGGAATCATATGGTATTTGTCCTTTTGTGTCTGGATTATGATTTTTTTTTCTATTGAGGTGAGATTGACAAAATCCAACCACTTTAAAGTGGACAATTCAACGGCATTTAGTGCATTCACAGTGTTGTGCAACCACCACCTCGATCTAGTTCCAAAATATTTCATCACCCCAAGAGGAAACCCTGTACCCATTAACACTTACTCCCCATCCCCCGACCCCCAGCCCTTGGCAACCAGCATATGGTTTAAACCTGTGAATTTGCATCTACGAGGCGAGGCGTGTACTAGGCGCTCTACAAATGTATGTTGAATGAATGAAGGAAAAGCCTTGCCAGTTGATGAAATAGTGAGGAAAGCTTGAATTTCCTGAGCACTTACCATGTGCCAGGTGCATACAAACATCCGTGTTTCTCTGACCTGGTTGTACTGTGCAGTCGCTCGGGTGGTCTTCATAACCTGGAGATGCTGAGTGCATTGGTCCACGGGAGGCCTGGGCACTGGGCTTTTTTAAACAGCTCCTGAAGTGATTCTACTGTGAGAATGACTGATATGCATGATTTCACTGTGCTGTAGCACTTCTTTGGGGCTACATGTGATCTCCATTTTATAGATAAGGAAACAGGTTCAGAGAGGTTCAGCAGTGTACCCAGGCTCGCACAGCTTCACATCTTTGTGTGAGTCCAGAGCCCTGACCCGACCCTTTCTGCTGTCGCCGCCCCCCGCAATTAGTCCTATTTATATGTGATTTCGAAAGGGGGACCTATAGCTACTCAAATGTATGCTATGGGATAAAATAACTAAAAACTCACAAGCATTTATGGAGCACTAACTGTATGCCAGGCACTATACACTTCATTCGCCTTCTCTCATTTTACCCCTACAGGAGCCCCATGCAGGGGAGATGTCACAATGACATGTTTCCCCATGAGCTGGCACTAAAGGGGACATGATTTGCTCATACATTACCGGGGAAAGACAGGTGGGGCCCCATCAGCCGTCATGCAGCCATCGTGATGGGGTGCTCTCCTAAAGCAGAAGGGAGAGGGAGGGCTTCCCTGGTGGCACAGTGGTTAAGAATCTGCCTGCCAATGCAGGGGACATGGGTTCGAGCCCTGGTCCGGGAAGATCCCACATGCCGCGGAGCAGCTAAGCCTGTGCGCCACAGCTACTGAGTCTGCGCTCTAGACCCCATGCGCCACAACTGCTGAAGCCCGTGCGCCTAGAGCCCGTGCTCCACAACAAGACAAACACCGCAGTGAGAAGCCCGCGCACCGCAATGAAGAGTAGCCCCTGCTTGCCACAACTAGAGAAAGCCTGTGCGCAGCAACGAAGACCCAACACGGCCAAAGATAAATAAATAAAAAACAAGAAGGGAGAGGGCAGGTTGGCTAGTGCGGTGGTGGTCTGAGGCCAGGCTTGAAGCTGGACACAGCATTTTCAGTGGAAGGCCTGGGCCGTCAGTGCTCCCTCTGCCCAGTTATATCCACCGGCGTCGACCCAGGAGAAGCCATGCGACCTTCAGGGCCTGGCTTGGCTTCCTTCGGGAGCACCATGTCACATGGTTCATGTCTGAGTTCAGTTCTTTTGACGCTTTGGGCCTCACTCATTCATTCAACAAATATTAGACCTGATAGCTTGGCACTGTTGGGTACTCTGGGGGTACGTGGTGGATAAGGTGGGCACAGTTTCCACTCTCCACAGCCCAGACTTCTTTGCAGGATACAGATCGTAGTGGCAAACCCTCCTTTGAGCGAGCCGGGCCCTGTCTCTGCGTGGGTTCTCACATCCAGCCTCTTGGCAGTTGTAGGAGATACTGGCCCCGTGTAAGAGATGAGGAGAAGGTGGCACAGAGAAGTTGGGAAACATTTCCAAGGTTGCACAGCTTGTGAGAGGTGGAGGCTGAAGTTGAACGGGCTGCCTGGCGTCGCAGTTCAAGCTCCCGGCCACTGATGGATAATTGTGAAAGAAGAAGTCCCTGGAGCATCTGCATGAGGCCAGACCACGCCGAGACCAGGGCAGCACCCCCTGAGCTGAGGGTGCAGGGGTGCGTTTGTTTCCTATGGCTGCTGTAACAAAGTACCACAAATTTGGTGGCTTAAAACAGAATGCATTTATTTTCATACACTTATGGAGGTCAGAAGTCCAAAAATGGGTCTCATGCAGGCTAAAACCAAGGTTTGCATTCCTTCTAGAAGCTTTAGGGAAAAATTTGTTTCCTGCCTTTTCCAGTTTCTAGAGGCTGCTTGAATTTTTTGGTTCACGGCGGTATCAGGCTAGCGTCTACTTCTGTTGTCACATGTCCTTCTCTGACTCTGACCCTCCTGCCTCCCTCTTATAAGGACCCTTGTGATGACATTGGGGCCACCCAGGTAATCCAGGACAGTATCCCCATCTCAAGATCCCTGGCTTAGCTGCATCTGCAAAGTCCCATTTACCAAGTACAGTAACATATTCACAGGGCCCAGGGATTAGGACAAGGACGTCCTTGGGGGACGTTACTGTGCCTTCCACAGCAGGGGAGAGTGGGGCTGGCCTGGGGCCTGGAGGTCAGAGGGGGAGCCTCCGTCCTGCAGTCTCTGGGCAGGAAGATGGAGAGCTGGGAGTATCCGCGTCCTGCAGGTGCCAGCAGTCTCCGAGACAGGAGGGTGTTTGGCTCCATGGGGTCGGGCAGGCCCCACACGCTACATCATCCACTTTGGCAGGAAGTGACATGCCTGGGCTTTGGAGCCCCCGGAGCTGGGAGGGTCCAGGCTTCACCACATTCTAAGCCAAGCCCATCCTTCTGTAAAATGGGGGTGAGACGGTGCCCGTCTCACAGGGTCACCCGTGAGGAGGAACCAAATGAGGTGAGTCATAGGGCGAGCAGAGCTCGCTCGCCCGCCCCCCCGCCCGCTCCTTCATCCAGCAGGTGTGGCTGGAGTATCTGCTGTGCGCCAGGTACTGTTCAAGGCCCAGAGCAGAGCAGACAAGGTCCTGACCCTCTCGGAGCCCCTGGGCCCCTGTAGGAAGAAGAACGAAATAGAGAATCTTGTCAGCTGCTGATAAATGCTATGGAGAAAAATACAGCAGGGTAAGGAGGATGGGAGTGCTGGCATGAGTGAGGAGGGGTCTGTGTGTGGTGGCATGTTAAATAAGGTGGTCAGGGAAGATCTGGGCGAGGTGACATTTGAGCAGAGACCTGAAGGAAGTAAGGGAGCCAGCCATGCAGTTATCTCAGCACGTGCAAAGGCCCTGGGGTAGGAGCTTGGCATTTCCTAGTAATGCAGGGAGATGAATGTGGTCGAGGTAGAGCCAGTCAACTTGAGGAGGGTGGTAGGAGTTGACGTCAGTGAGTCAGGGAGGGGCCAGACAGTGTAAGGCCTTGCTTGAACTTTGGCTTTGACCCTGAGGGAGAAGAGAGCTGTGCTGGAGCAGACATCCAAGAACATGGCAGCTCTCAAAGGCCTCAACGCCTCCCTCCCTCCCTCCCTGCCGCCTGCATCCACTGCCCACCCTGTTGTGTGAGAAGGGTTGGCCCATTAAGGCCTTGCTGCATTGAGCCCAGCCTCACCTCCTGTCCTGTTTGGGGACTTCCCTCGGCTGGCCCCTCCTTCAGCTAGCCTCACCACCGGTCTGATGTGGCTTCTGCTATTTATATGACACAGTGGTTTACAAACTCTGCTCCTAGAATTTCTCAGCCTCTCCTGCAGTACATTATACCTTCAGGCAAATAATGGCGATCTTTCTCCAAACCAATGACGGTAGAAAGAATTGTCTGCGTTTCATGTTTCCCACCCATTATATTTTTCCTTATGCGTTTGACTTCCAGTGGACTCATGTAAGGTAGCATCCAGTTTAGCTCGACTCTGTATATAATCATTTCAAGGTTACTGAATTGGTTAATGTGTGTCGAACACCTACCCTGTGTGCAGTTTTCTGCTAGACGTGAGATTTGGTGGTGAACAAAACAGGAACCTTCTCTGTGGCTTTACAAAAAGCAAGAAAACAAGTCAAAATAATTTCAGTCTTGTTTTGACGTCATCACCCCAGGTCAGCTTGGAGGCCCACCTGGTGGAAGCCATTCTTCCCTCGTGGACCCTGCTGGTCCCCCTTCCTTGTGGCAGTCGGTTTTGGTGAAATAGCCTTGGCAGCTGTGCCGCTGCACTTGCCAGCCTGGGGAAAAGTTCTGTGAGGTGCAGAATCAGAAACTGCTGGGTGGCACTCAGCAGGCCCCTACCTGGGCCAAGGTTTTGGGGTTGCCCTTGCCACGGCCTCGTGCCTCCCTAAGGGCCTGGAGGGGGTGCAAGCTCCCCTTGAGTCTAGTGGAGAAAGATTACTCGGTTATAGAAACCCTCGCAGTAAAAACCGTCTCCCTTCCCCTTGGTCCAGGTAGAGCTGGAGGGGAGGCAGGAATGAGCCTGTGGGGTGTGTACACAGAACGGCTAGTTAAGGACCATTGATCAGCCTTTTGCAGACTATTAAGTGGTGGAAATATTGGACAGATCCAGTCCTCGAAGGCTCTGGACAGGGCTGGAAGATGCCAGGTGGCTTCTGGAGCAGGTGTGGAACTTAGCCTCCCTTCTGCTCCTCGGCGGTCGGCCTGCCTTTGCTCAACTCTCGGCTTCCTATTCCTGTGTCCCGTCCTGGGAATGCCCTCTGCCCAGGTACACCCTCTTCCCTCCCCTCCTGCCTGCAGGCAGCCCCCGACGACCTCCCTTTTCTGTCCAAGGCAGCAGCTCCCATCCTGGGCTGCCCTTAAGAACCTGCGGGAATTTAGGAGACTATGCTGGTTCCCCGGGCCCCACCCCCAGAGGATGGGGTCCACGCGATGTGTGGTGGGGCCCAGGCATCGGTTTTTATGATGACATCATCTAATTTAATAGCTGCAGAGCATGTCTCTTGCACGTATATACCAGAATTGTTGCCTTTGACAGACATTTG
Source organism: Mesoplodon densirostris (assembly GCF_025265405.1). Classification (NCBI taxonomy): domain Eukaryota; kingdom Metazoa; phylum Chordata; class Mammalia; order Artiodactyla; family Ziphiidae; genus Mesoplodon; species Mesoplodon densirostris. The sequence continues at coordinate 59,218,531 of NC_082679.1, forward strand.
AACTGTTTCTAAATTTTCCAACGATAGTACATTCTACATCCATCTATTTCTGAGATCACGTCTGTCAAAAAATATTGTAAATGACTTTGAAATGGGTGGGGAAAGATTCCTGGGTGTCTTGTCTCGCTCACTCATCTGAGCTATTTTCTGCCTTTCATTGTCTTGGAGCTATTTTACAACTCTATTGTAGAAAGCTGATGATAATGTAAAAATGATCCTTGCTCATAGAAATGCCGATTAATTGTGCCCACAAAACGCAGTTGGTTACTGCTGGACACACCACCATTTGTAAACACTCCCCAGGTGATTTTAACGTGCATCCAGAATGGCGATCTCCAGCTTAGAAGATTCCAAGTCATCCCTCTGGACACGATGGGAGCCAAGGGCTTATTTATTTTGCTGTAGGTTTAGACAGACAGTGGCAGTAATAATAAGAGTTAACATTTGCTGAGCACTTAAAATACGCCAGACGTTTTTGAGCATTTTCGGTATTGTTTAGTTATGTGGGTACCATTTTACACAGGTAAGAAACGGCCTAATGAAATAGGTGCTCCCGTCCTCCCCTGGTGCAGATGGGGAAGTCAAGGCAAGAGGAATTGCTGGAGGTAGTATTTCTGATGAATGACAGTGCTGGCCACTTCCTCCACTGAGTCACCCCGCTGCTCTGAGCCTGTGTCATGGGGCTAATGACCCTGAGCTCCCAGACCTGCTGCTGAGAGGTGAGGTGTTGGGCATGAGCCTGGCCCTGTGCCTGACAGGCTGAGGGGGCTCAGCCAAGGCCATTCTCAAGGCTGTCACCCTATGTTCTCTGCATGTCGGTTTGCATGCTCGTCACCTGCCTGGTCAGTAAATGCGTGTGTCAGACCTCATGCGAGTGGGTACGGGGGCAGTTGCGTGGGTTAGGTTTTCTCAGGGCGTTCAGGTTCCCAAGACTCAGGCTGTGAGGTCTGCAGTTGACAGACTTAAACATTAAGGGACAGGTATGCACATACTCTGCCAGAGCCTTCAGTCTGTTCTCTCTGTCTGTCCTCAGAACAGCCTTGGGGGTGGTGGTGGAGATTATCATCCCCATTTGACAGATGAGGAAACCGAGCCTCGGTCATTCATTCCCAGTTTCCTTCACTCATTCACCTCGTATGTGGGCCAGTACTCACTAGACCCCAACACACAGTGGCAACTTAGGAAATGGCACTTTGGGTCCTTTCCCGAGTTCATTCTCTTCCAGGAGAGGTGAGATGAGATGATTTGCCAAGCAGCTCAGAGAGGTCAAGAGAGGTGCCCAAGGTCACACAGCAGTAAGTGCCAGGGCTCAGCCTGCCTGCCCTCTCAAACCGTTTTGTGCGTGAGCGCACACTGTGACTCCAAGCAAACCTAGAGGTCCACCGTCCCCATTGAGGTGGTTTCCGGGTGTCCTTAGCCCAAGGGGGGCCCTCACCCAGTCCCCAGAGAGACCCAGGCTCCCCAAGAACTAATTTCTTAAGAGAACTTTATGGCTCTTAACTCCCTAAGCAGATCCAGATGTGCCTTGTGGCCGGCGCTGCTGCAGATGTCCTGGCCAAAGCCAGCTTGGTTTGGAAGCCTGGCCCCGGCAGCCGCCAAGTCTGGAAATGAAGTAAATGAGCGAGTTGTTCTTGGCCATTTTCCTCTCGTCTCAACCCAACTCAAATCAAACTCGGGCTGTGACCTCAGGCATGGCACATTCCAGCCTCCCCCTGGCCTCCTGGCGTCCCGGGCACAAGGCAGGGGATGACTGCTTTGGGGGCATTGAGCAGGACAAGGGAAGTGTCTAGAGGGAGCGTGGGACCCGGGTTGGGGGCAGCAGGAGAAACCGAGGGGAGGCCTGTGGGCCGGGGCTGGTCTGCAGCCCATGGGGGTCTGGGGAGAGCAGCCGGGCCCTGCTGGGAACAGAGAGGCAAGACCGCTGCGCAGCCAGGAGTCGGGGCTGCCTTGGGGCTCCCCCCCGCTCCCCCTGCATCTGCGCCTGGGAGCCCCACCCGACTTCCTGAGCACCGGTGGTATTCTGCTGCTCCCGCTGGGCGGTCGCCGAGGGCTGCCCGTGGACTCCCGAGGCTCTGGGGAACCCGGCGCAAACCTGGGTGGTCAGGGGTGAGCATGGCTCTGGTCCCTTCGCCGCCCCCCCTTCCCCCAGGCCCAGACCAAGCCACCCGGCCCTCGAGGGTGAGTCACTTTGAAGTGATGGGGTTCCGGGCCCTGTGGCAGGCCAGGGGGGCCGACTTGGCAGGAAGGGGCAGGCCGGGCAGGCTGTCCCTCTCGGCTTCCGGGCAGCCCCTCCCCTGCGCAGCGAAGGAGGCCAGAGCTAGAGGGCCAGGGCCCGGGCTTGGGGGTCAGAGAGGCTCAGTTCCAACGCCACCTCCTATCTGTCTGACCTTGGGCAAGTCACTTGACCTCTCTGAGCCTCAGCTGCTTTATTTGCAAAATGGGGGCATCCTTGCAGCACTTTCAAAGGAGAAAATCTATGTGAAGTGATTAGCCTGGCGCTCGGCTCCAAAGTTAGGGTTAGGGTACCAAACAGTAGTTTGGGGGTGGGGGGGGGCGAGCCACACCCCAACTGACATACAATCTAGACAAAAAATGTGCTCGTTTTGCAAACCACTGTTTTACAATCTCCCGATACTCTTTGTCTCATCGAATTACCGCCTCCAGCCCCTCTTCTATATAAATTCTGGAGGGGCCGTTGTTGGTTTTTTTTAAAGTATCTTTATTGGAGTATACTTGCTTTACAATGGTGTGTTAGTTTTTGCTTTATAACAAAGTGAATCAGCTATACACACACATATACCCCCATATCTCCTCCCTCTTGTGTCTCCCTCCCACCCTCCCTATCCCACCCCTCTAGGTGGACACAGAACACCGAACTGATCTCCCTGTGCTCTGCGGCTGCTTCCCACTAGCTAGCTATTTTACGTTTGGTAGTGTATATATGTCCATGCCACTCTCTCACTTTGTCCCAGCTTATTACCCTTCCCCCTCCCCATATCCTCAAGTCCATTCTCTACGTCTGTGTCTTTATTCTTGTCCTGCCCCTAGATTCATCAGAACCATTTGTTTTTTTTAGATTTCATATATAGGTGTTAGCATACGGTATTTGTTTTCCTCTTTCTGACTTACTTCACTGTGTATGACAGTCTCTAGGTCCATCCACCTCACTACAACTAACTCAATTTCATTTCTTTTTATGGCTGAGTAATAGTCCATTGTATATATGTACCACATCTTCTTTATCCATTCATCTGTCGATGGACACTTAGGTTGCTTCCATGTCCTGGCTATTGTAAATAGAGCTGCAGTGAACATTGTGGTACATGACTTGAAGGGGCCATTGTTATACTCTGTTTATTTATTAACTGTTGTCGGCTCTATAGTCTTTACATACTAAAGCTGAGAGTATTATTAGAGTATTATCATCATCATCATCATCTACATGACCAAAGCACACTAAAGCTGAGAGAGTTGACCATAGTGGTTAAAAGTTCAGGTTCCGGAGCCAGTCTGCATGGGTTTCAAATTCTTCTTCCTCTGCTTCCTAGCTGTGTGACCTGGGGCCACTTGCTGAGTGTCTCTGTGCTCCAGTTTCCCAACCTCTAAAATAGTGATAATACTGTCTACCTCAAAGGGCTGTTGTGAGGCTTGCATGAGGTAGTAGTGAAAAGTGCCTGGAACGGGGCCTGGTGCGCAGCGGGCGGCTGTGTTAGTGGATTCTCTGCACTCCTGCCTTTAGTCTTTGACCAGCTTGAGTCTGTGTCTGGTTCCCTCCAGGAGCACAGATGCCGGTCTCCTGGGACTGCTGTAAGGGTGACGGGCCAGTCCCTTCCCTGTCCCCCTCAGTGGACTCCTTCCCCTTGCTTGACCCCAGCCCTGGCATCGCCCCTGTGACTTCCAGAAGCGCGTCGGGTGGGCCCTGGAGCCTCAGAACCCCGTTCCGGGAACTCTCTCCTGGGCCCGACTCACTCTTGTTTTGTCACCCAGTGTGATCTCGAGGGGACAGTGAGGGGGTGACTGTAAAGTCAGATGTGTGCTGCCGTCGTTTGGCACTTGACTGTGACTCCCGACTCTGGACGGTCACTGGGGGAGGGACGGCCTCTCGCTTCTTCCCGCATGTTTCATTCACGCTTTATTCTGTCGCTCATTCAGTTTTTTTCATTTCCTCTGTTCCCACTCTTTGCTTTCATTCATTCTTTTGTCAGCCACTCATTTTTCAGCTTATTGAGTGTCTGCTGTGTCCTGGCCTCACTCTCAGGCATGGGAGATGCATCCGGGAGCAACGCCCATCCAGGTGCCACTGGGGCTCTCAGAGGCTGACTTGAGGGGTCAGGGAAGGCTTTCTGCAAGAGGCGGCATCCAAGTGGACACCCGGGGGCAGAGCTAGAGTTAGCCGGGTGAGGAGGGGAGGTGGTACTTGTTGCCTGTAGAGTGGGCCTTACCTGCAGAGGCTCAGGGTCCCTGGGGCCAAGAATGGGCTTCCAGAACTCCAGGAAGGTGATGCTTTCTTCCCCTCTGTAATGAGATACACCATTTGGATGCAGGGGCTTAGGTGAGAGACCAGCACTGGAGGGCTAGTTTGTGGGTCCCTCATTCCAAAAATGCCACTGTACCCAGAGGTCTGGAAGCCCTTTGGAACCAAACCAAACCACATGGCCACTCTTCTCCCAGGACCCGGTTCCTGGGGTGGCCTTGGCTTTCACATCTGGGTTTTTGTAGCCCCTGTCCTCTGTGAAATGGCACTGGCTCAGGGTGCAGGGGGCGTAGAGCTGTGATGTGTATGAAATGCCCCACACAAGGGAGGTTTCTGCAAATGCCAGCGCCCGAGGTCCTGGTCCTGGCCCGGGGGGTCCCTCCCAGCAGGAGGAGTCACAGTGGGGAGGGAGAGACCCGGGGAACTTTCCCAGCCATCCAGCACTAGGAATTTGGCTTTGGCCTCCCCCAGGCGTTCCGGAATCCAGTGGATGTACTGAAATCTATAGTTCCTGCCACAGCAAGGCAGCTTGTCGTGTTTTTGGCCAGCAGGATTTGTGGTATCTTCTCAGTGGCAGCCTTTGGTCTGGTGCCCTTTCGGTCCCTAGGGAGTGGGCAGGGAAGCAGAGAGGGCGTAGGACCCATGGGCACTGTGGTGGCCTGGACAGAGGCCTGCAGTGTCCCGGGGAATCTGATGCCCCTTGGGGGCTGTAAAGGCCGTGTCGGCCTTTAGTTAAGTGTGGCCGAAGGTTCCTGTTTCTGTGGCAAAATCATCACCACCGCTTATTAATTAATCAGTTCTCCATTTATTGAGCTCCTACTGTGTGCTGGGAAATATAGCACCGCAAGGAACAAAGTCTCTGTTCTCGTGGTAGGGGGAGCCTGACCCTAACCTGATGAATACACAGCACGTTGGGTGTGGATAAGGGCCGTGAAGGAGACCAAGGCAGGATACCGGGGTAGGAACGTCCACCATGTGAACAGGGTAGGCTCCGAGCACCAGGGGAGCACTCGAGCTGAGACTCGAAGGAAGTGAAGGGGGCAGCCACAAGGGTATCATTCCAGACAGAGGGAGCGAGTGCAAAGGCCCTGAGGCACGGAGGAGCGCTTGCTGTGGCCGGACATTGAATGGGGTGCATGACACACACTGTCCCCTTGCATCAGTAACCCTTGGAGGTTATGACCATTTTACTGATCGGTCATGTTGAGGCTCAGGGCGGTTCGGCACGCGGACAGTAAGCGGCAGAGTCGGGATTCACAGCCGCAGCTGGTGTGCTCATGCTGTCATCCTCATCCGGCTGCAGGGCTCAGGTGAGACCAGTGGTGGAGGTTTTCGTCTGTGAGTCCCCTGCTCCTGAGCCACGTGTGGAGCATGGCGTTCGGTCAGCTGCAGGTCAGGGGCGTTAGTCACCTTTGTGGAGGCTCTTGGCTGGCAGCCCCGGAGGCTGATCCGTGGTGTGGCCCAGGGCGGCATCACGTCGAGGGACGGAGGGCTACGGCCAGAGACGTCCAGGGGGTTGGAGCTCTGGTGTCCACTTGCCCAGCGAGGACGGGCCCACAGGCCTTGTGTGGCGCCTGGCGCTTCCCTCCTGGTGGCTCTGGTTTGAGTTCCTTCTCCGCCACCACGTGGCTGAGTGATGCTGAGGAAGTCACCTCGTTTCCGAGTCCTGGCTTTCATCTTGGTAAAAATAGGGTCAGCAGCTCCCTGCCGTACCTCCCTTCCAGAGCTTTTGTGAGGATCAAGTAAGATTATAGATGAGAAAGCCCTTTGTCAGCTCGAAAGCCTGGTACATGAGAATCCTGCTTTTTTTCCCTTTATTTTATTGCAGAAACGGTATCAAAGCAACATTAAAGAGAGTTTAAAAAGAAAAGAAAAATCGTTTACTTACAGTTACACCACCTCAACATGACCACGAATATCCTGTCCTACCCAAACACGTACCAGCTGAACAGATTTGGATGTGTTTTCAGATAAATTCTGTATTTTCCTAACCCGCGCTAATTGCTGTCCCAATCTCGGAACCGCACAGATTCCGATTATTTGGCATCCTTCCCAATCTGACCTGGAGCTGGATGGATTTGGCCATTGAGCATTTCTTGTATTGATTTTCTAATTATTCCTCTTGGTTTCTGCCCATATAGGCATGTATTTTTATGTCATTGCAGGGTGAACATGCGGCTTCTTTTTCGTTTTTTCCTCTACCGTCACCAGCAGAGATTATGTTTCTCACAGTCTCCGCAATCATTATTTTCAGTGGCTCCGTGGTAGTCACTGCACCATGTTTTTATGAAACCGTCTCCCTTTGGTTAGATACTAAGTCAATTTCCAGCCTCTCTTCTTCACTAGAATGTGCCACCGTGAATATCTGTACGCTCGTAGCTCTTTCCCCCCTTTCCTTATGATGATGAATAATTGTTTGGAAAAATTCCCAGGAGGGAGATTAGTTGGTCAAAGGAGTATGAACGTTTTGATGGCTTTTGATAGTAACGAGGCTCTGTTGCTTTCCAAAAGAGTTGAACCTATTTGTAATGCCTTCGGCAGCACAAATGTCCTCATTTTCACACAGCTGAGCCCACTCTGGGTGTCATTGTTTTTCTTTTCTTCTTTTTTTTTTTTTGCATTTTAAATTCACGGGTTGAAAATGGTGTGGCGTTGAGTGTTGTCAGGGAACGGTTGGCTTTGAGACACTTGCCCTCGTGTCTTCAGCTCACGTGTGCCCTCTTTCCTCCCGTCCCTCGACACTCAGCCACCAACACTGCTGTCGGCAGCAGAGGTGGCACCGCGTACCCTCAGACCAGGACCCCACTTCCTGTCCGCCTGCAGAGCAAGGGGGGATGAGGAGCAGAGAGGAGGGGCACGGGGAGAGGGTCTGGGGACAGAGGTGCCTCGGGAGGGTGCCCTAAACCCGTGAGGGAAAGGAGGGCCCTGGAGAAATCCAGGCGGGGGAAGCGCAGACAGAGCCTGGCACAGATGGACCCCTGAACAGCAGTGAAGGTAGGGAGACAGAACCGCTGGGGAGAAAGGCCGCGTGCGCAGGAGCGGAGGATGGATGGGGTGGCGGAGGGAGATGGGCGTAAAGCGAGAAGGGGTTTCAAGGGAGGAGGCAGGGGTCTGGACCGTGAGAGAGACAAAGACAGTCAGGGAGAGTCAGACAGAGAGAGGCACAGAAATAGAGAGACAGACATACAGAGACAGACGCAGAGAGACGGGGTGGGGCGTGGGATGAAGAAGAGCGAAAAAGGGAAAAGGAGAGAGCGAGAGGGAATGGAATGGGGGGAGGGGTGGCGAGTGGGGAGAGAAGAACCCCTTGCTTTATATGAAGTCGTTGCTTTGTCTGCGGTGGGTGGCCTCTGAGCCCGGCGGGACCAGGGTGTGAGCAAGGGGGGGAAGGGAGGTGGGACACGTGTGTTGTCCATATGAAACTTGAATGGGAAGTTAAGCGCGGTGACTTGTAGCTGGGCACGGGTTTCCACCCCCAGGCTGCCCCTTCCCAGCCAAGTGACCCCAGTTCCGCCTCTGGTGATGGCACTGTCCTCACAGGGTGACAGCGTTGGCGAGCACCTGGCACACGGGGACACCCGCTTCAGAGGGACAAAGCCACGTCCACCAGGTCCTCCCCGGACACCCCACCAGCATCAGAAGCCAGTCTGATGGGGCAGTGGGTGTTGACCACAGCCGTCCGTGAGGAGGTGGGTGGGCACGGACGCTAGGGCCTGGATGCCCCGGTGCAGAGCTGGCTGCCACCCTGCAGGCCAGGGGACCTGGGAGTGCTTAGTCTCTCCTTCACCTGTTGTCATCTCTTCCTTACCTGTTGTCCATCTGTGAAATCCAGACAGTAGCGACATTGCCCACTTCTCAGGGCATGAGGATCAAGTGCCGTATGCTGTGTACGGCACTTGGTGCGGGCCGGGCACGTGGCACGGATGCTGCTGGGACCTGAGGGGCTGCCCTCCTTGCAGTGGCTGTGACGATGGCAGCGGTACTGCGGCCGCCATGGCGTGAGCCCTGACCGGGGACCTTGCTTGGTGTCGCCTCCCCAGCCACATGGCTCACGCGGCCTGACTGTTCCCACTTCACACATGCGAACCTGCAGTTCAGAGAGTTAGTGTAATAATAAGAACAGTAACAGTGGCAACAACAAACTGGTTTTGAGGGCCTGCCATGCACAGGGCATCTGTGCCATTTGTAATCCTCCATACAGTGGAACTGACAGATGAGGAAACTGAAGCTCAAAGAGGAAACTGGGCGGCTTGGGCCCCATGACCACGGAGGGACAGGACCAGGCTGAGCGGGGGCCACACAGTCCACAGGGCGTTTGCTTCATTTTCCGGCCCAGCCTGTGAACTGGAACTTTTCAGGAAGTCTCAGGAAAGATGATTTATTTATTAGCTGTTTTTCATCTCTTAATTAAAAAAAAAAAGTATGTGAGTGTGTGGAATTGTGATTCCACTTGATCTGAGAGGTGGAAGCCAGAGTACCTGACTCAGAGGTCACAGCCGTGCCCACCTGGGTGAGGAATGTTCCAGAAGCTTGCCTCCAGGCACCGTCCTTGCCCGCTGACCAGTCACCTGGGGAAGCAGGGCAGGGTTAGGTGGGCATCAGGCTGTTGGAGCCACGTCTGCCTGGGTCTTCAGCCCGGGGCTGGCTTCGACCCCGTGCTCCCTCTGACCTCCGACCTCCGACCTTGGCCTTGGCCTTGGCCTTGGCCTGGCAGCTCCGGGGCATGCCTGCCCGCCGACTATGGCATCGTTCCTCTCTCTGTCCCCAGCCCCGCGCCGGGGCACCCACAGCAGGTCCAGTCGTCCAGGGGTGTTTCCAGATGTGCACCGGGAATGGAGCAGATACAGGGGGGGAAGGGCCCTGGCACCGACCCTACGTTGATGCAAAGGGTGGGAGAGGAGCCTGGGGCTGTGGTGGGAGGGCTGGGCCTCCTTAGGAACTTTCCAGGGGAAGGCCAGACAGCCCTCCTTTCACCTCGGGGAGGAAATGAAGCAGGACACACTTCCCACAGGAAGGCAACATCAAAAGAGTGGGTTAGAGGAGCACTGGCTGGTTCCTACCAGGGCTGGCGTTCAGGGCGGCCCCTCGTGCCAAGCACTGCTTACGCTTCTCTGCACGGTGCCGGGGGTCACGGGCTGCCGTCCTTACCTTGCCCACGATGCCCAGGGCCACACGGTAAGAAGTGGTGAGCCAGGATTCAAGCTCTTCATCCTGTGGCCCACGTCCTGGGCTCCTCTGACTCCCTCTGGATACCTGCCTGTGGGTACCTGGTATTCTTGTCCCCAGAAAAGCACAGAATTGATTTTTATCGTGCATACTCTTAATAAGAATAAATAATAATAGCTGCCATTTATCCAGAGCCTCTAGTTGCCAGGCACTTCCCTGCATCATCTCGTTTACCTGCTAAAGAAGCCCATGGCATGGGCCCCATTATCCATCATGATGCATGGATTATGTCACTAGCCACCAATCATACAGCTGGTGTCAGAGACAGAGAGATGGGACCTCCACCTGGTTCTGACGACCAGAGTCCTATACCTGGGCACGTGGTTCTGATGACCAGAGTCCTATACCTGGGCACGTGGTTCTGATGACCAGAGTCCTATACCTGGGCACTCTAAGCTTCGGGCAAGTTAGGTGACCTCTCTGAACCTCAGTTTCCTCTTCTATATGTGGGCCTAATCACGCTCCCTATAGCAGAGTTTTGAATTATGTGAATTAATAAGTGTAAAGTGCCTGGCACAATGTCAGCTACCATCACGGGCATCATCGTCGTTATTACCATAACACAAGGTCTCATAAGGAATAGACACTGATGGTCAGAGTAGAACTTCCTGGCCTGGGGAGGTAGAGGAGGAGCCCCCATGGGTGTGCCCGGGCAGGTAGGGCACAGCGGTATGGGGGGAGCCAGGCAGACCCAAGGACCGAGGCTCCTGTGAGGGGGCTGGGCGTGGGCGTGAAGAGGAGCTGCCCACGCAGGTGGGCGGTGGAGGGGTCTCCGGGAGAACAGCATACCAACCCAGCCTGCCAGCGCCGCTCCATTTCCCGCGAGGAGGGAAGTTGCGGATTTCCGCCCTGGCTTCCAGGGAAGGATGGGACCGGCTGCCCGGCTGCTGGGGTGCGGTCTGCATGGGGAGGCGAGGCTGGTGGGAAGCTTGCTGTGCTCCTGCCCAGCTCATGGGCTGTGTCCAGAGCCCTCCTGCTGCTGCTGCTGGCCATGGCCTGATTGAAGTCACACACCTGCTTACTGGAGGGTGGGTAGCTGTGTCTCCTAACCTGAGATATCCTGGGCCCCTCTTCCTTTTATTTTTGTGGGAGGAGTGGCTGAGACCCCAGAACTGTTGGCCACTGGCATTTGGAGGCCTTGACATGGAGCCCTCCCTGATGGAGGAGATGCAGCTCCAGCCTGACATCCTTGAAGACTGTCACCTCCTAGAAGCCCTCCCTGATGTTCAGCAGCAGGCACCCATCCTTCTTGGAATGTTGGTCAGCCCTGCTCCACGACTTCACTGTTGGCTGTTTCCTTTCCAGCTTATTCCCCACCTAGAGAGGAATTTCTTAGTCCTCAGTCTCCTCATCTCGGAAACATGGACGTTGCAGGATAACTGCCTGCGCGCTCCCGCTTCCTCCAGCCCTGAGACTTGCAGGAGCAGAGACAGTCTGGTGAAAAGGGGAGGGTCAAGGGGAGCAGGAGAGCCAGTGACGGAAGGCAGGGGCCTTGAAGATGCTGCAGATCTGGGGTGGTGAGCTCAGCTGTGCCTCAGTTTTCTCCTCTGTAAAATGGGGATAACAAGGGGACCTACCTCAAAGGGTTGATGTGAGCAATGGGTGAGTTAACACTCATAACCCGTACAGACAGAGCCTAGCCTATAGTGAGTACTGTGGTTACTGTTATTAATTGTTGCATTTAGTTCATTAAAACAATGTCGAATCAATAGTTGTTGTACCTACTGTTGTCCTGAGGATACAGACGTGAACAAAACAAACAACCCCCTGCCTTCATGGGCCTTACTAGTTACGGGAGATGGATAGGAAATGGATAAGTAAGTAAAACGTATGTATGATGGTGATGTGTCCTGCCATGATGATGATGATGGTGAAGATGACGGTGATGATGGTGAAGATGATGATGGTGATGGTGAAGATGATGGTGATGATGACGGTGATGATGATGATGGTGAAGATGACGGTGATGATGATGATGGTGATGATGATGATGGTGCAGATGAAGGTGATGATGATGATGGTGATGATGACGATGGTGAAGATGACGGTGATGATGATGACGGTGAAGATGACGGTGATGATGATGGTGAAGATGACGGTGATGATGATGATGGTGAAGATGACGGTGATGATGACGGTGATGCTGGTGATGCTGTGCGCTCTGCAGAGGGACTAAGCCACACAGTGGGGCAGGGCTTCGGTGAGAAAGGGTTTTGTGCTGTTAAATTGGGTGAACTTTTGTGCACACACTGTCAGTGATTTGGATGTCACGGTGCTCCTCAAACACCATCCTGAAGAGCAGGCTCATAAAGCCATGCTGTCCAGGTTGAGGTGGGGATCAGCCCCCCGTGGGGACCCTTGGAGCCCATTTAGGGGTCCCAGGGAACACAGTTTGAAAACCAGCATTCCGTCTCTTGTGTCTCTTCCCAATGAAAACGATCACAGAGTGTAAGAAGAACATGCTGTTAAAGAGAATTGGAGGAAAGGGGGCAAAGGGCAGGTTTAAGACGGAGGAACCAGTGCCAGTTGGAAGGCAGTGCCTAGGGGCTGCCCACTCACCTGGCACTGGGGCCACTTGCTCACCTCATCGTGGCAGGTGAGTTGAGCAGTTGGCAGTGGCCATGAAAGTGGATTGCAGAGAAGTACCGGCTGGGCCCCTGAAGGGGTGTCTGGGGCGTGGCAAGGTCTCGGAGGTAGAGAGGGGCAGGGGAGCCGGGGCGCCCACGCTGAGACCCCTCACAGCCCCTCCTGGCAACCTCGGGTAGCCGTGGGGTCAGCAGCCTGGGGCTCTGTCTGCCCAGGTAGCTCTGGCCCCTGATGGCTGCTGATTCTGAGAGCAGCCGTCCTGTGGGAGAACCTGCTACGTGTCTCATGAGACGTGCTTTCAACCTCGTACGGGGCCCTCCCCGCCCTTAACCCCTAGTAGATGATCACTCCCCACCCCAGAGGAGGAGCTTGGGGCCCGGCCAGGTTGAGCCACTGGTCCAAGGCTGCCTGGAGCTCAGGACTGCGAGGTGTGGCCAGCTGAGGGCTCAAGGAGCCGTTTGCAAAGGGCCACTGAACCCGGCTGGCAGCTTCCAGAAGGGTCTCCGGGGGCAGGGGGACTTTCTCTCACCATCATTGGCCTGAGCCCTACGGGGCCTTACGACACAGCCGGCTTGTTGAGGTTGCAGTGTGAACTCGTCCTCCCTGTGACATCCCAGCCTAGGCAGGCTGGCCAGGCCCTGGCAGCTGGGATCTAACTAATCTAAAGTCCCAGTGGGAGCTGAGGTGAACGTGGAATGCCAGTTTTCAGAAAGCACACTGAGGCCCCGGCGTGCAGCTGCCAGGCCTGCACAGACTCTGGGCTGGAGGAGGCCGACCTGGGAGCCTCCACCCCACCCAGGCTGGCTTCTCTGCCACGTGGGTCCTGGGCCCCCAGCAGGACCACTTCGGGGGGCGGCCCTGTCCCCCCGCGGCTTCTTGAACGTGGCACGCCCCCGCTATGCCAGCACTTCCCCTGTGCCATGCCTTCTCTGGGCACGCGGTTTCGGTTTGCTTTTTATTGTTCTTTGTTTGTTTGTTCGTTCATTCCTGCCTGTGTGCGTCCATTTGTTCATTCGTTTTCATTCATTCATTCATTCCGAACCGCGCAGCAGCTCAGAGGGCAGGCCCAGAGCACACAGAGCTGGCTTCGAGCCCCTGCTCCGAGCTGGGGTCTGGGGACAAATTACTTAAGCTAATGGGTCTGGCACCCCTCCCAGGGCCGTCGGGAGGGTGAAAGGAAATAACACGCGAAGCCCCTGGTGCGCGTGTGTCCGGTGGCTGGTCTGTGGGCTGTCGTGTGTGTCTGTCCGTCACCTGCTCACGCTCGTGTTTTCTCTCCGTCCTTCCTACAAAACTTGCTGAGGCACAGGGTTGAGTCACCTGTGGCCTGTGCCGCTGGCCTTGCTGGAGTGGGTTCCCCACCTTTCTCGACTTACAGTCGGCCGATGGGTCCCTCTGAGCACTTGGCCACTGACCGCCCAGGCTGCTCGGGGCCGCGCTTCCCCCCGGGTTATCAGGCCCGCGCCCAACACGGTTCTCCCCCGCCGAGCAGGTCCACCCCATGCGCGTGCGCGCTCCCCGAGCATGCCTGCACACTCTGCATGCCCGCATATGTGCACACGTGTCTTCACACTGGCCCGGGAGCAGCACGTGTTTGGGGCAGTCACACGCACTTCCCATGACCTCTGGCATCGTGATTACACGCAGCACACGTGTTGGAGAAAAGCTGGACACACTTCACTCTTGCACGCCGCTCCGCTGCACACCCAGCCCATGTTCCCCTGCCCCAAGTGTGCGCGTGCCCCCATTTAGTCTACGCTGTGCACACCTCTGCATTGTATACAGGTGTGCCTGTCCAACTGTGTAAGCACTCACATGTGTGTATTTATTTTTTTAACACACACATATGTCGCATTTACTCAGGCCCCACCTAAGTGCTTTACAACCAGGAGTTCATTTAATCCCCCTGAGAACACTCTGAGGTGGTGACTACCATTAGCCCTGTCTTCCAGATGAGGAAACAGGCCTGGGGAAGTTAGGGTCACTGGCTCAAGGTCGCACGCCAGGGCAGGGCAGGCCGAGATTCAGCCCCAGCCTGGCTCTAGCCAGGACTCTGAAGCCCGCTGCGATGCTCTTCCCATGAAGGTGTGTGGCTTGTGCCATCCGCACCCTGTGAATGTGTGTAGGCGTGGTGTACACCCCTCGCAGTGTACACACGTGACCATCTTCTCAGGGTCACGGGTGCACACGCTGCCCACGTGCTCAGGAGGACACACGATACACGTGCCAGAGAACATGCTTATGTCTGCACGCATGCCACTCGCACACACACAGACAGACACACAGGTATCCTGCACCTCTCTTCCAAGCCTCGCCCCAGTCTCCAGCTCCCTTTCCCACCTTCTAGATTGTTCTCTGTTTCTGCACACTCACCTGGCCGGGGAGGGAAGTGATTCTACAGGTCTGGACTTGCCCAACCCAGGCCACCCGTGCTCACCTTCTCCCTGGCTTGTGGCCCCTGTGTGGCAGGCAGCCCTGACCCAGCCCCCCCCCCCCCCCCCGCCAGAGCCCCACAGCTCTTCCCTCTGCCAGGACCCCTACTTGGCTCCCTTCCCATCTATCTTCTCGGTTGGCACAGGTATCTGGGAACATCCATGCTGGGCTGGGCCGGCGACAGGACCGCGTCCCGGGGGGCAGGAGTGACTGGTCCAAAGGCTTCCCACGAGTCCCTGGCAGGAAACTCACGTTTCCTTCTTCTGGTCCTTCACTTCCTGGCAGTTGTCCCTCGCCTCCCTTCCAGCTCATCCGCCCACCCTGACCCCGCAGGGCCTTTGAATCTGACCATCAGCGGCTCCCAGCCCTGCCCAGGGCCTGCAGTTGTCACCCTCATGTTCAAGTCTGGGCTTGTCGGCCGTAGCGAGACTCTCCTGTTTTGGCCTCCTCAGAAGTATCCAGACTTCTGGGCCACAGCCAGAGCTGCTGCGCTCCCCGGCACCTTTACCTGTCTCTGCACCTTGCTTGGCCATCTCCCCACCGCCCCCGTGGAATCTCTCTTTCCTTCTACAAAACATACCCAGCCTGGAGGGAGGGACCAAGTCCCCCCTTTGCGCTCAGCCGTCTTCAGCCTCTGACCTCTGTTAGAGCTGGTGGTCAGGGCTGTCTGAGCACTGCTGGGCCTGGAGCCGTGGGCTTTCACTGAACTTGCAGCTTTTCTTTCGGTGAAGTTTGATTCTTCATCAAGATGCCCTCTCTCCCTCCTCCTCACCCCCCCACTCCGCTCTTTCTCTCTTTCTTTCCGTGTGCCAAGCACTGTGTCCAGCCCTGAACACTGCTGCTTTGAAGCCACAAATTGAACTAACAAAAGAAAACCCCAAGGAGCTGAGAAATCACTTGATTGCACAGGTGCCCCTTGCCAATTGGTTTAAAAGTTTTTATGAGCAAATCTGGTGGTTATCCTTTGGAAAATAAGCAAAGGCAAACCACTTCCTGCCGCTCCCAGGAGCCGCTCGAGTGCCTGAGCTTTCTAAGACCTACCAAGAATCTGAAACTTCAGGCAAGCTTCCTCCGTTTTCCTGGAGAACTCGGCAATTTGTGTTAGTGAAATTCCTCTGGGCCCGATGGGCTTGGAGATTGCATTTCAGTCTTGTCTTGCAAAGGAATTTCTGAGCTCGAGTGATTTGGCTAGAGGGAAAAAGGGGAACTCTGGCTTGTGACTGCGGCAGCAGTGCCCTTTATGGGACCAGGGCCTCTTGGGTTTGCAGGTGCCACGCAGCCTCAGGGGACCCAGACCCCCTCCTCTGAGTCAGCCACCTCTCCGGGCCTAGGGCGAGCTCGGGCAGTGCCATGTGCCACGTGTGGATTCAGGCCTTCTTGCACGTCTTACTTGACCTGTGACCTAAACTCCCAAATGGGGAGAGGAAGTGCTGTGCTCCCCATTGGGGGAGGGGGGGATAGGACTGCCGGTGCTTAAGCCACGGCCTGAGTCTTAGGTTCGAATCCAGTTCTGCCACTAACTAGCAAGTTACGTAACCCCTCTGTGCCTTAGTTTCCTTATTTGTAAAACAGTGATGATTCTTGTACTCCCCTGGGAATGGTAGAGCTTCTTGATTCAATAAACACCCATATAATGCACCTACCACATGCTAGGTCCTGCATTAAGGCTTTGCAAATATTAACTAGTGTAATCTTTGTGGCAGCCCTCTGAGGCCGCTGCTACTTAGCTCCATTACACAGATGAGGAGACCGGGGCCCAGAGAGGTTAAGTAACTCATGCTGCTGGTTGGTGGCAGGGCTGGGCTTTAGACCAGAAAGTCTGGCCTCAGCGTCTGGGCTTGTTCCCATGGAGCTACATGTCGCTCTAGGTAGGGTAAGATGAGGTGCTGTCCTTTAGCAGGGTGATCCCCATCCCGTTTTGCTTGGGACAATCCCAGGTTACATTTGTAGTCCTGCTATAATTATCAGTCATGCCCCGTTTCAAGTCATTCCCCAGACTGTCCCATTTGGAGGATAGCTGATGTGGTCAGATTATGTGTGGAGCACTTAGGACAGTCCCGGGAACACCGTGGGCACAGGATCCACGGGAACGATGGAGGGGGAGGTGACACAGCCATCACCAGCAGCTTGGGTAGCCTTGGGGGTTGCCTGAGTCACTGCAGAACAGAGATGTCCTCTGCATCAGTTCATTCACCGACTGCACTGAGCATCTCTCCCATGCCAGGCATTCTCGTGCTATGGGCCTGGGGTGGGTTGGGGGGGTGATGAGAAGGGAGACAGAGGACACAGCCAGCAGCTCTGGAAGATGGAGTCGCGCCCAAGACTCGCCCTTGTAAGAAATGCAAAGCATTAACCCCCCTTGTAAGAAATGCAAAGCATGACCCCCGTTGGGATCCTAGTCCCCTTGCTTTGTTTGGCAAATTGTGACAGTATGTCACCAACCCAGCACATTCTGATTACCTATTGTTTGAATTTTTTAAAAAAAGAAAAAGAAGCCAGCCAGAAAACAGCTTCTGGTTATGTGATCGGTATTTAGAAGTTTCCACTCGTGAGCCGGCCTTGGGGCAGGGCCAATCCCCAGGCTGTATGGAGCCATGACTGTCCTCAAGATGCCTGGTAATTGGTTTATCACTGGTGCACACCCATTGGGCCCTGTCTCCCTGTCCTTAGATGTGTTTGCGGGATGTTGTGGGATGTGGCTTTCCCGGTGGATGTTTTGTTAAAGACCTGCCGTAGTTCAGCACGTGCTAAATACGGTGGCTAAAGAACACAGGGCTCTGGGGCTGGGTGAACAGCTCACCCCTGTTTCCTCATTGGGAAGTCCCAAGTCCCAGGGAAAGAGGGCAGGTGGTCACCCTCCTCTGGAGTGAAGCCAGCCGTGGGTGACCACACCGGGCTCTGCTGTGTGTCAGCCGGTACGTGGCTTAGCCACACTGAGCCTCTGTTTCCTCTCCTGCAAAAGAGGCTTTATTGGTACCCGTCTCACGGGGTCACTGTGAGGTATCAGTAATTTATGGCGCCTGGCAAGTGGTGGTGAGCCCTGGTTCCATACCGGTTATAAATTATCTTAAGATTTTCCTCATGTTGCCGAGACAGTGGTTATCATCCTCTGGTTTCAGTGGACAACCAGGAGGCCTGCCCAGTCTGACCACCTTCACTCAGGGAGGGTGTCTGGAAGCGAATTCTGCATCTCAGCCCACGGCCTTGTTCTCTGAGGCTGCCTGCAGCCTGGGGCCCCGCCCAGATCCCGGAGCCAGCCCCTGGGCCTGTGTGTGACATGGGCGTCGCCCAAGAACAGGACAGGATGTGGACGAGGAGCTGACATTTACCGAGCCCCTTCTTCACACCTGGCGTTGTGGTCTGTGTGCTTCATGTTTAAATCCTCACATGAAAATCCTTACTTTACAAATGGAGACTTGAGGCTTGAAAAGGTAAAATTATTTCCCCATCATTAGAAAAATGTGAAGCTGGGGCTTGAACCCACCTTTGTCTTGAGCCACAGACTGTGCCTCTGCAGTGTGGCCCGGGATCTGTGCCGATCTGCGAGGAGATGAGTACAGAGAGCGAGAATAAGGGTGTAGACACTTTTCTTTCTTTTTTTTTTTTACTCTTTTTTGCGGTACGCAGGCCTCTCACTGTTGTGGCCTCTCCCGTTGTGGAGCACAGGCTCCGCAGGGCGCAGGCCCAGCGGCCATGGCTCACGGGGCGAGCCGCTCCGCGGCATGTGGGATCTTCCTGGACCAGGGCACGAACCTGTGTCCCCTTCATCGGCAGGCAGACCCTCAACCACTGCGCCACCAGGAAAGCCCTGGACACTTTTCTAGTAATTTAACATTGCAATGTTGTTTTTATTGTGTTTTTCAAAAGTATTGGTCTGCAATGGATTGGAAATTAAAAATAAAAGTGAAAACTGGTCTCTCACAACAGGTAGGTTAAGAAATGCTGCCATAGACTGTGCTCTTTAACTCCTTGTATCAGCCAGTTAGGCTAGGTTTTGCCGCAGTAACAAACAGCCCTGCCCACCAGTAGCTTTACACAACTGAAGTTTATTTCTCCTTCGTGCTAAACATCCGGGGCACTTCAGCAGGGGCCTTGCTCATCTCCGGAATACACGGGTCCCCAGGCTGGTGGAGGCCCCATCTCAACATATGTTTCCCCCATCAGGAAGGCAGGATAAGAGATGTGGCAACTTGTACATGGACCTGCAAGTGACACACGTCCCTTTTGCCATTGCACTGGCAGGAGCAAGTCACACGACCACACCTACAATTTAAGGAGGGGGGAAGTGGAGCCCCACCCTGTGCCTGGATGAAGGAGGAGACCTGCGTGTTTGGGAACAGACCTGCTACCACACTCCTGCCTGTTCCTGCTCTGGGTGTGACTGGTCCTCTGGGCCGGCCAGGCTCCCACAACCTCTCAGGGCTGCTGATTTTGTCCCGCCATTTACACTCCGGTTTCCACAGGCAGCAGGGTCCGTGGGCCCAGGGCATCAGGTGGGGCCCTCTGGACTGGGTTCCGGGCCCTGCTGGAGGGTAGCTTTAGTGCTTTCTTGGTTTGGGAACTGAAAGTCTTGTCTACTTCCGCCAGGCTGTGCAAGGGGAGAAATGGTGAGCTAGTCAGGAAGCTAGTCTGACATGTTGGCCAAGATAATTTCCCTTCCCAGACCTCGGGGCTCTCCTTGGTGAAGTAGGGGCTGGTGTAAATCAGGAATAACACAAACTACGGTTGACGGGGTGCTTACTATGTGCTGGGCCCCAGGCTGAGCCATTTGCTCACATTTTCCTGATCCATCCTTCTGCAACCCTAACAGGTGTGACTGTTCTGAGCCTCATTTTATGGATGAGGCCACCACGGCTCAGAGAGGTGAAGGAACTTCCTCTGGGTCGCACAGGTGGCTGGGCCGGGGTTGGATCCAGGTCTGTGTGATTCTGAGCTTGCCCTCTGAACTGTTTTACTGAGTTGGGATCTCAGAAGATAGTAATGAGGCAGGCTCCCCAGAGAAATGTTGAACCCTTCAGAAAGCCCAGTGCAGTCTTGACATTTGTTGTTGAGACCTGGATCCTGGCTAAGTTAAGTTCAGCCCCTTTATTACACAGGGAAACCTGATCCTTCCTTTTATTGACATTTACAATTTTTTTTTTTTTAAAAAAAGCTGTCCTTGTGCTATGGAAATAGCATGGGAAAATGGAAATAAAAGTTGGTAATGGCTTCAGAACACTAGTTGAGGGCAGGGGAGGTTTTCCAAATATAAAGATTGTTAAGTGGGAGGAGAATAAAGTGGGTCTTTGAAGTGGAAGTAGCTCAAAGCCTTTTTTCTAAATGTGCCCTGAGAGGCAGCCCCGTGGCCTGGCTCTTGGGGGTCTCGGGCACTTGCCCTCTGCAGATTGAAAGATGGGCCTCAAGCTACTCCTCTCAAACAGGGTACGTGCAGCCCACCGGGGATCAGGAGTTCCAGAAACCATAGGCTAACTACTTGTGTCTTCCTCGCGTATCTGCTTGACTCGTCGATTCAGAGGGAAAAGGTTAAGTCTTTTAGCTCATCTATAATTGAAAACATGGCTCATCCTCTTGGAATGAGCATTTTACGTGACGGAGGGAAAGGTTAGGTGATTTCACTGGTGTGTGATTTGTAATATGTCACCCCTTTCTGGAAACATCCATTTCAGAAGCAGACTTGGTGATGGGGAAGGTTGCAACAGCCTAACTAAGGAGTCATTTAAAATGTGAATTTGCTATTAGAGCAGGCGCCGATATGGGGTGGAATGCCAAATTCACAAGGCTTCTTAGGATTAAACACAAGACTTGAGCGAGAATTCCTCATGGAGTGGATGTGGGTTACTGTGTGTTCGCCTTCTTTATATTTGGGGTTCTTGGAGGAACAAGAGGCTTGGGATCTAGGGAGGGTTTGTAACGACAGCGCCAGTAGTGCTGAGGGCGTGCATTGCGTCCTGTTGCTGCCCAGGACACTAGGCCAGCTTTGAGGATCTTTGAAGGACAGAAGCGGTCCCACCTCCAGAGGTAGCCTAGGTACACACAAGCAGATGCTTGCATATTTTAATTTTCTGTTTTGTTTGTTTAAACAAATGATGGAATCCCGCACACACGTTCCTGTGTTATTTATTTCTATCAGTACGGCTCCCTCGTTCTCTCTTTGTGGCTGCAGAGTATTCCCCTGTTTGGATTTACAGAACCATTCCCTTATGATGGGTTCGTTTCCAGCCTTTTGCTCTTTCAAGTAATGCTGGTGGCCATCAGCCACGTACATATGTCGTTGAGACGTGCAAGCTAGTCTCTGGGATAAATTCCTAGAAGTGGAGTAGCCGGGTCAAAGGTTACGTGCCTTTGGAATATTGAGAGATATTTCCGAGCCGTGCTGCCCCGAGAGGGTGCCCCTGAGGAAGGTCTCAGGACAGTGTGTGGAGGCCTGGGGTGGCCTGTGGAGAGAGCAGGCACCAGGCTGGGCTGGGCCTCGTATCCCAGGGCCTGACATGTGCTTCGTCAACGATGCAGCATGGGTTGGGAAATGCTTAGGAGAACAAGTGTCATGGCCCAGAGCCAGCCTCCCTCGGTTCCGCCGGCCAGTTGCTTGCACAATTCAGCACGTGCTGCCTTCATTCCGAAGGAATTTGGGTATTTGGGATGTACAGCCCGCTTCTTGCTTGGTGTGAAGTCACCCCACTCCCAGGAATGAACTCTTTCATCAAACTCCGGTTCCCTTTCGCTTTTGCCCGAAGAGAAGCAGCTTTCACGATGCGGAGGGAAATCATTATTTACTGTTTTTCAAAGAAAGATCACCCTCCAGGGAGAAAAGCCAGCAGGCTCATACAAGCCTGCGAAGGTGACGCGTGCTCCCCACTGGGCGGGCCCTCGTCCTGCCTCTGGGACGTCATTCTCACTGCGGTGGGCTTTTATTAGCTCCGTCCTGCAGAGCCGGTGCAGGCCCTGGCAGGGCCACCCAGCGTGTGTGCCTCCCCGCCTCTTGGGGTTTCGTCCCCGCCACCCAGGCCCTGGGCAGCGTGCGATGGAGCGAGCATGGCTTTGGAGATAGTCACTGGGTTTGCAACAGAGGCTCCCCTACTTCCTGTCTGTGTCACCTCCGGCGCCTCTCTGAACTTGAGCCTTGTCAGCACGAAAAATGGGAATGGCCTTCACGATAGGGTGGGCGCTCAGGGAGTCGCGGTCTGGCTGTCTTTCCCTCCTGCCCCGTTTGTCCATCTCCTCCCGTCATCCTGAGCAGGTCGGGCCAGTGTGGCCCCAGCACGGAGCATTTCCCTTGAGTCAGGCGGGGACACCTTTCGGGGTGGCTCCCGAACCCTGCCTGGACCACCCAAGGGCATGGTCTGACCCGCTTTCTCTTGGGCACACCTGCCCCAGCTACATCTCTGTGGCTGGGTCTTACCCGGGACCCCGGACCCCAAAGAGTTGTCCTCCTGTCTCCCCTGACCAGATGGGCTGGAGCGTGGACGTGCGATTGGTAGGACGGAATGGAATGGCTTCCCCACCTCTCTGGGACGAGGCCCTTTGTCTGGAAATTCTGCCCCGGGAGGAACTTTGCCTACATCGGATCTGGCTGGCAAACGCACCTCGTTTTCTGATCGGTTTTCATTACCCTTTCGGATGAGGGTGCTCTTTTATCTCTGATGGGCCATTTGGCAGGAGCCGTCTAGCTGGGCTTTGCCTTCTCTCCCTAGGAGTGCCCTGTCGAGGCTTCGATGACGGTCATCAGTGTCCTTCCACCTTCTTCCTCCTGGAATTTATGGTTCTCAAGGTCCATTCGGGGACGAGGAGACACTCACTCCTCACAGCTGCCCAAGAGCTGCAGAGATCAGGTCCTTCGTTTCCCAGGGTGAGGACCCTGGAGCTCAGCTTAGAACGTGCTCAGGACAGACACCTCGTCTCCAACATTCTCTCTGAAGATGATGATGTCAAAACCGGTATTGCTGGTGATATTGCCACCTGACGTTAACTACGGGCTAAGCCCTTAGTTTGGATTATTTTTTGTAATCCTCATAACAGTCTCCCGAGGAAGCACCATTGTGATTAGCTCCACTTAACAGAGACGTAAACTGAGGTTTGGCCGTGAAGGGGCACGTGCAGTCACGTGACCAGCCAGTGGCAACGCCAGGGTTTCAGTCCTGGAGGCGCGATTCCAGGGCTGTGGCTGTCAGTGTTCCGACACCACCCTCCTGAGCTGCTGCTTCAGACCAGCCCGAGACTCATGGTTTTGTCTCTAATTAAAAGAAAAAAATAAATCAAACCTTTATTTGGGGAAATTTAAAAACATATACTGGCACCAGAGAAGAGTAAAATGAGCCCCTGCGCACCCGTCACCAGCTTCAACAGTTACCAGCTCTGGGCCAGTCTTGTCCAGTAAGTCTCCCCCCGCCACTCCCCTCTCCCCCAGCCACGGAATTATCTGGAAGTAATTCCCTGACATCTTCTCACTTCATCAGGGATTACTTAAATAGGTATCTCTAAAAAATAAGGTATCTTTAAAAAAATAAATAGAAACGTAATGCCATTCTCCTGCCTAAAAAACTAACAATGATTCCTTGATGTCAAACGCCCTGTCACATTTCCCTAGTTGTGTCGTAAATGAT
Source organism: Mesoplodon densirostris (assembly GCF_025265405.1). Lineage (NCBI taxonomy): Eukaryota > Metazoa > Chordata > Mammalia > Artiodactyla > Ziphiidae > Mesoplodon > Mesoplodon densirostris. The sequence goes on from NC_082679.1 coordinate 59,241,850, forward strand.
TTTGGTTGTGATTTGTTCAAAGAAGAATCCAAATATGGTCAGTACATCACGGTTGATTAATACGTCTCTTAAGGGTTTTTAACTCTCTTTTGGAATCAGGTCATGTACCTTGTGGAATTTTCCATCCCCCCAGTTTTGCCGATTGCTTCCTCATGGTGTCATCGAGCTCGTTCCTCTGTACCCTGTATTCCCTGTAAATTTTCTGCACCTCCTGTGACTTTCTAGTTAGTTCTACACCTGTGCTGTCTAATACAACAGCCGCCGGCTTTCCTGCTAAGTTTTTAGTTGTCATCAACGATCATGCTGGGGTGCACTATTTCCTCAGGGATGCAGAGAGATGATAGTTTAAGTCTACCTTTCCTTCTTCATTTGTTAGCTGGAATTATTTTAAAAAGGGCTTCACTTCATCAGCTACTTGTTTGTACTGAAGTTCAGTTTACACAGAAAAGGCAGGGAAAAAAGCTTCAGCCTTCCCCCGTATCGCCAAGTTTTAGAGCAATGAGCTGATTTGGTAGAACCTTCCCAAGGTTTATTTAAAAATTTTTTTTACTATCAATGTGAATTCAGGGGTTTAAATTTATACTTGATGTGTTTGAATCCAACGTAGTTACTCTTCTTTTTGATGTCTAGATTGTCCCACCTATGGCCAGTGGGAGCCTCTTGCCTTGATTTTGATTCCTCGACTAAACCCTTTGTGAATCTCCAAGTTCTCTCCTCTTTTCAGCTGATGGGAAGATTCCCTTTCTTCCAGAAGGAGTGGGGCCTGCCCGTATGCACGGCTGCTCACCAGGCCCAGAATGTAGGGGCTTCCTGCCAGCGGGCTATTCATAGGTGCCACCTTCCCCGCTGGCCTTGTTGCCAAGGTGCCAGCCAGAGGCCAGCACTGCTGGCGCAGGCCCCACACACAGTAGGTGTTCCGGAAACGGCTGTCAAGTGAATGAAGGGACCGAAAGCTGATCTGTCACACCACCTGGCTGGATTGGGTTCCGCTCCACCCTGGGATTCTCCCGAGAGGCCAACTCGAAAATAGAGCTGGCCTTTGATTCCCTGTGGCCTCAGGACACCCTCCCAGGGCCAAATGCGTGGGGAGCTGGGGTGAAACCTCCAGGGTCGCGCCGAGGGTGCTGATGTGGGAGCCGCCCGTCCTCCTGCGAGGGGCACTGGCCGGGGTGTGAGGGCCGGCTCTGACACTTCCCAGACCGGGCTGTCCCTGGGGGCCCAGGCAGAAGTGGAGCCGGTCCCTGGCCCAGTGGCGCGGCTCCTGCTCTCAGAGCCTCTGGGCATGGATTTCACTGCGCTGACTTGCAGCCTCTGCACTATTGTCAGTATTTCCTCTGCTCCCCTTGCCCTGGCCAGGCTGGTCCCGAGTACCCAGCACAATCATGGGCTCAAGGACGGCTCTGTGACCGGACCCCTAAATGGACCTCGGGGCTTCTGTTCTGGTTGCTGCTGCTGGTTTAAAAAAACAAAAGAAAAGAAAAACGCTGCCAGCTTTGTTGATGTCCAGAGACTCTTGGTCCCCAGAATAATGTGTTTGTTTATGGAGAATGACTTCATGTATTTACTGTATAGGAGGGTAGAATCCGGTGAAACTTCTGGTCTATCTGAGGGTGGATTTGTGTGCGGATTTGTTGTGAGGAGGACAGGTGTTCTGACCCATGCAGCTGAGGGGAGGGTGGGCAGGGAGGAAGAGAGTGACCAAGAAAGCTTCCCCTCTGGGGGACGTGTGACCACCCCCAGAGGATGAGGATGAGAGAAGTTTCCAGAAATGGAGCGAGGAGAGCGGAAGGGCAGACCAACCTGACCTTGGCGACAAGGCTGAGCCCGTGGGTCGGGAGTGTAGTTCTGGAATGAGACCACCTAGGTCCCAACCTGCGTGGCTACTTGTTAGCCTGTGACCCCTGGACAGGTGGCTTCACCTCCCTGAGCCTCCATTTCTTCATCCATAAAATGGGGAGCCTCTCACTTAGTTCCTGGCACATAGTGGGTACCTGTAATGGATGGCGCGAGCAAGGCGGTTAATCGTGTGGGCTCCGGGGTGCCTGCGAACGAATTCTGGCTCCACCTGTTACAAACTGTGAGTTCATGGGTTTGTTTCTGAACTTCTCAGTGCCTCAGTCTCCTCATCTGTAAAATGGGCGTAATTATATTTCCTACCTCCCAGGCTTGTGAAGATTAAGTGGCTTAAGAGATATGAAGTCCTTAGGGTAACACCTGGCACGTGTCTGTGCTGGGTCAGTGCCAGCATTATTACTCTAGTTAATATCAGTACAACTGTCTGTCCGAAGTGGCTGCCATGGACCTAGAATGGGGCCCTTTGCTCCAGTGACAGGAGGTGCAGTGAGTGGCTCGCCCGAGGGTCATTGTTTGAGAACCAGGCACCATTTCAGTAAATTTCCCAGCAGCCCTGGAGGGAGATCCTCTCCTTCCCGTTTCCCAGAGCTGGAGCCCGAGCCCGGGGGTGACCCATAGCCACCCAGCCGGTTACTGACAGAGCCGGGCAGCCGCAAAGCCCTCAGCCTCTTCCCCATGTCTTCTCCCAGCTAGACTGAAGCACAGGCTCTAGCAGAGAGAAACCTACTGGCAGTGGGCCTTTATTCTGAGCCAGGATGTGCCAGAGACCCTGAGCAGGATTTCAGGATTGACTGGGCAGGTAAGGCTGGTTCCTCTCGCTTACACTTGGAGGCCGCAAAGTGACTCACATTTTCTTTTTTCTTTTAAGTTTTTTTTTTTTAGATGGACCATTTTTTTTAAGTCTTTATGGAATTTTGTTACAATATTGCTTTTGTTTTATGTTTTGGTTTTTTGGCCGCAAGGCATGTGGGATCTCAGCTCCCCAACCAGGGATTGAACCCACACCCCCTGCCCTGGACGGCAAAGTCTTAACCACTGGACCGCCAGGCATGTCCCATGACTCACACTTTAAGTGAGTCCCGGTTCTTATCCCTGAACCTTTGGGGTCCCTTCCGCTTCACGGTGTGGAAATCAGCCTCCGCTGGATGGTACTGTCGTCTGTGGGGACGGGAGGGGAGGGGCGCGTGCAGTCCTGGCTCGGAGGCCAGGCAGGTGGGCACCCCTTGGCTGCTGTTTCAGAGAACACGCTATCCATCGGCTCTTGGATGTGGGGCACGCGGACCGGGCTCAGATAACAAGAGGCGGATTTCGTCAGTCTGAGAGCAGCGTCAGTGGCTATCGGGAAATCGATCGTAGGCTTGGAGGGCCTCTGATGCCATCTGGGCTTTATTTATGCTTTTAGGAGACGTGTCTCCTGCACCAGGTGCTACTCCAGGTACCAGAGTCTTAGCTGTGCTGGTCTGGACTTGCTGACTCCCGGTCCATTCCTTGCCCTTCCTCTCTCCCGCTGGCTGCCGGGGAGAGGGGGCGACCCTGCAGGCCACATGTCCCGAGTGCCCGTGTCACTGGGTTTGGCCAGTGGGAGGAGCCAGCGGAAGGCTGGAGGATTGCTCCCCTCTCTGTCTCCGGAAGTCTCTGTGACAGCAGCTGCCCCTCCCCCGTGGCCCTGGCTTTCACTGGACAGGCTGTGGTTCTGTCCCCAGCCCCGGGCGTCAGGACTGCCACTCCCTCCCTCTGTCTTTCCTGTCTAGGGGTGGTGGCAGTTTCCTGCTGGAGCTGATCTCCGGGTCTCCTCCGCGTCCCCCATTTGACTTCTCAGCTCTTCCATCCCTGTGTACCCATTCCCCTGCATTAATTAAGACCCTCAGTTCAAACACCCTAGGGGCTTCTGTCTCTGGTTAGATGCCTCTGATCCACCAGATGAAGACCCCACGGTCCCAGCTGCTGCGTGATTTCCAGTCTTGTCACCTGATTCAGGTCCCAGCCATACATTCCTTTTCCCTCCGCCGTTTTCCAAGCGCTCAGACTCTCCCCTCCTCAAGCTTCAGTCTGCTCATGCCTTTCCTTGGGGCCCGGGTTGCCATCTCAGCCTGCTTTCTCTTTCCTGGTTCCCCTGAGTGCTTGCTGAAGTATAGAATCAAATCACGCTTCTCCTCGGAGCCTGCTTCTCAGTCTCCACCATCCTTCCCAGCAGGGTCTCCGTCACACTGACTGCATCTTCTTCCTGAGGAACGGCACTCCGACTGCCCGCTTGCTCTTTCAGGCGTCTGCTCTTACCAGGCTTGGAATCTGTCCCCAGCGCCCCTCCCTGGACACTCTGATGTCTGTCTGTCTTCCCCACTAGAGGAAGCTGGCCCTGCCTCCCCAGCCTGTGTGTCCCACAGATGACGGCACCCCGTGCTCACTCGGGGCTCAGGACTCCACGGGGCTGGGACCGGGGCTGGCTGTGTACCGCTGAGTCTGGGGGCCTGGCGATAGGTACCAAAGCGTCTAGGTGTCTGTCCTAAAGAAGTTCTCCCTCGTGCGTCTAGAGACACGCCCAAGGATGTGTAAGAGAGCAGAGTAAAAAGCTAGAGACGGCGTCCAGGTTTGTCAGTGAAGCACTCGGTCAGTATGTTTCAGTCCGTTGATCCTGTGGAGTATGATGCATGATGAAAAAAAGCGAGGTTCATCTAAAATGCATTGCCGCGGAAAGATGCCCAAGACATGCTGTTGTTTGAGACCCATTGTCACACCAAAGCATAAAACATAAAGTATTTTTTTACATGCACATAAATGCCTAGAAAATGACTCCAAGGAAACACCCCCAAACTGGCAAAAGGGATTATCTCTGGGGAAGCCAGTGGGATTGAATCCAGGTGAAGCTGACTTTGTTGCTTTTCGCTCTTCACATTTCTGGATTGTTGAGTTTTTATGACAACACTGTATTAATGTGTTAGCTACGTAACTGTAAAATAAGTAACGGTGTATCGACGGAAAGACACCCCCATGTTTAAGCTAGTGTGTCCTAGGAATCTCCCCTCAAAACACTAGTGAGACTGGAAACATTTTCTCCAGAAGAAACATGGAACAGCCTTGTCTCTGTTGGGAATATATTGGAAACAGTCCCATCCTTCGGGAATGCCATTTTGGAGTTAAGTCTTCCCTGGAGACTTGGAAGATGCAGCTGTGGCACAAAGTTGGCTTAAAACATCTGTTTTCAACCTTGACCTCACATCACAACGCTGGGAACCTCTTATAGTTGTTGGATTTTCTAGGAGAGTGGACATCAGTGGATTTGTGGAATTTCTTTGCAGGCAAAGTAAATGAAAGGAGTTCCTTTGAATGCCCCCTCCCCTCACCCCACCATGGTTAACTCTGTGTGTGTGTGTGTGTGTGTGTGTGTGTGTGTGTGTGTGTGTTACGGGAGTGGAGTCGGGAGCAGGTAATGCAGCTCCTTGAGGACTTGCCATCCTTTGGAAGGCTTGAGTCAATGAGATGCTGTTTCCCAAGTCACCTTTGAAACCCCCATGGCTAAAGCCTGTGGATTATCTCATCCCTACATTTCCTGTTTGGCTCGCTCTTTGATCAGAAGATCGCTGAGCACAGAAAAATCTGTCGTGATTTTGAAAGCGTGACCTTCCATCTGCGAAGGGCTCCGTTCACCTGGCTCACTGTCTGTCCCCTGAGCTTTTGACGCCACAGAGTTGGGAAGTGGAGAGAGGTGTCAGGGTCGTGAATCAAAACAATGGCTTTCTCATGGTGGACGGAATACAGGAAATGCGTGAACCTTTCAGGGAAAGAAAGAGGGCCCAGGCTTGGGAAGGGACCAGGCTGGGCCGCACCCCACCAGCTTGGCAGGAGGTCCAGAGGCCAGCCGTGGTTAAGGGACGTGCGGAATCCAGGGTCCCCCTGTGTCCCAGGAGCGGTGCCGGGCTTGTGGCTCACACGATGGCGTTTATTTCTCAGCCAGCACTGTGCAGTGGGCGTTAGCATCCTACCTTACTCACTAGCCAGCTGAGCTCAAACTGATTAAGTAACCCGTGTTCCTGCTTCCTGTGTTCTGTGTCTATGGGTATTGATTTAAAAGTAAGACAAAATCCCTGTAATTGCTGGTCCCACCACTACACTGGGCCTGCTTGCATTTGACAGCAGAGCCTGGACTCCAAGAGAAAGCCCTAGCCCCTGGCCTCCTAACTCACATCTTACAGGAAGTGGTTTCTCTGGTCTGCTTTCCCGCTCAGCACAGCCTCGCTGGGCTTCCCAGCCCCCAGGGCACTCGGGGAAACAGCATGTGGCTGTTGGGAAAGGGAAAGGACTTTGACTGTGAAACCAGAGAGACCTGGCTGCAGTGCTGCATCTCCTACTTCCTGTCTCTGTGACCTTGGACAGGTCACTAACCCTCTCTGAGCCTCCGTTTGCTCATCTGTAAAGTGGAGTTGTAATGAGGCTCAGACATTAGGATAAGCCACATGAAATTGCCAGCATTTGGCCTCTTTTACCCTACAAAATGGCAATTTCATATGGCTCTACTGAGTCTTTACACCATGGAAATGCCTTTGTGAGGTGCAGGGACGGGCTGGACTCTTGTTTCTTCCCTTCACGCCCTCAGCCTTGAGGGCCCTGTCTCCCTGGACTGCAGTGAATGGAAAGTGGCTTCCGAAATCATTGCCTCCGAATGAAGAGGGAGCAGTGAAGTCATGACTCCCTGGAAGGTCCCGTGTGCACAGAGGGGGCCGTTCACTGAAGCTGTCATTAGGATTTGTGGAGGGACTGCATGGACGCAGCCGTGGGTGCTGACGCAGATGCTCCTGTGAGGCCAAGCAGGGTCCTTTCAAACAGTGTCATGGGGTGACAGGCGCAGCCCAGAGGGTTGGGAGGCCTTGCGAAGCTGTGCTGGCTGGCTGGGGTCTAATGCTTGTGTTTCAGCTGTGCGTGTGGTTGGGAAGCCGGTGGTCAAGAGCCCCGGCTCTGGAGTCTAGCTGGCCGAGTTTGAGCCCCATGTCTGCCTCTTGGTTGCTCTGTGCCCTCAGACAAGTCATTTCACCTCTCTGCACCTCAGTTTCCTCATCTGTAGTAGTTTCTGCCTCACAGTCTCTGGGAGACACATAAGATGCCCCATGTAAAGTATCTAACACAATGCGTAGCACAAAGTAAGCAATCTCTATGGAGTAGCTATGAATGTGTTTCCTCACCTGTAGTAGCTTCTGCCTCATAGTCTCTAGGAGACTCAAATAAGATGCCCCATGTAAAGTATCTAACACAATGCCTAGCACAAAGTAAGCAATCTCTATGGAGTAGCTATGAATGTGTATTGAAAATAATACTTATTAAAAATCACCATTGGCCACTATTAATAAGTAGGGCCGGATTCATTGAACACTGCATTGGAGATAACAAAGGTGACCAGAATTTCTCAGGGCCTGAGAGTCAGATTCAGACAGCCCTGCCCAGTGTGCTGTGTGACCTTGCACAGGTCACTTAACCTCTCTGAGCCTCATTCCTCTGTAAAATATGGGTAGGAAGTGGGAAATTCAATTTATGAGCAGGGTTGGGAGGTTGAAATCAGATGCTGCTTTTGGAAGGGCCTCTCCCAAGTGCCTAGTCTGCTGTAGGGGCTCCTGTAGGGAGCTGGTGGTCTTACTGTGGAAGCCCCTTGGTGTCACAGCTTGCTCTCTCCATTTGAGCTGTGGCCAGTGTATGGAAAGAAGCACCTGTAGGGTTCTTTTCTTATGTATTTTACTCTGGAGCTTTCTGCAGCTCAGGAACAGGAATGTACTTTAGAAAGGATTTAATTTGGGGGTAAATTAATTCTTGAGGGGCAGGATGAGGGCTTTTAAAGCCCACTCTAATCGTTTCGGAAGGCTTACTGTCACTTCCCGGTGCCCGTGACTGTGGACCGCAGGACACTGTCAGCCCCAAGACCTTTTGCAGCAAGCCTTCCCGAGTGGCCTCTGCATCATTGCTTGCTGAGCGGATGGTACTGTGCAGTTGCCATGGTAGCAGCAGGATGTGGTTCCTATGGTGATGGTCGGCAGTGGCAGGAAGACAGCAGAGGTTTTAGTTATCCGGTGGCTCTGCATTCGCCGCCCCCCTGAACAGCACAACGCAAGCTGCCCCCACTGCCGCTCTGCTGTGTAAAATGATTACTGCTGAGGTCGCCTCCATCCCCCCCGAAATGCCAGTGCCGCTTCTTGGAAGGACTGGACTGTACAGGGGTGTTTCTGCCTCCAGAAGGGGAGGGCCCTGAATGTCTGGGGCACCTCAGCTGGGGAGGGGGCTTTATGTGGACCCTGAAAGTAGCAGGTGGAGTCTGTGGGGAGCTGATCCAAAAAGCCCCTCCTGGTGGTTCCCTGGAGTGAACCAGAGAACCATCCAAGTTCCAAGTCCATATTTTCCCATCCGAGTCCGCCTTTATTTGCAGGAGAAACCAGGTGGTTTGTAAAACTCCTGCAGTACCGTGCATCCAGATTTCAGCATGGCCACGGTATGGGGGTCACGGGTTGTCCAGCACGTGATACTTTTCTTCACTTGGGGGTTGGCTAAGATCAGGGAAAGGAAAAAAGTACCCTGAGTGTTTCTTTTCCCATCTGGCATCTGAAATCTTACAGCTAGGATTTCTCCGTAGATAGGCGAGCGGATGATACAGTGAGACATAGCATACAGACTGTCATTTCTTTTTTATCTAGAGATGAGGGAAGGAGAGTGAGAAAGCAGGATTCAAGAGGCACTGTTACAATTGAAGAGGAACTCTGAAATTTAGGAGCCAAGTGTGGGCGGACACGGGGGCTGCTGGTTTCATTGTTGGACAGCGCCGTCCATAAATTGCACATCCACCTTGATAAAGGCTTCCCAAGAGAAAGGAAATGTCTTTGCCTCGAGCTGAAATCCTGTCAACCTGGTGTGGCAACACGATTCGCTCACGCCGGGCAGGCGCTCCGATTGGCGGTCGGTGCCGTCACTGGGTTTCCTGGGGTGTGATTGGTGGATCGGACCCTGCCATCAGAGCCGTGTTCCAGGTGGCCATACTTGGATTGAAACGGGCGGGATGGAGGGCTCAGTGACGGTGTGTCCACTGCGGGACACCCAGGGCTACCCAAGTGCCTGTCCCAGGAATATGGCCTCGTGGCAGGGCCCAGGGCCGAGCGGACCAACTCTTTTCACCTGAAGTAGCCAGAGGTCAGAGGAGTGCCTACTAGCTGAGCCGGGGAGCGCCCGACTCTGTTCTTTTTGGGAGGACTGCAGTTTAGTGAGCACTTTGAATGAACACTGCGTACTCTGGGAGACTTTTTTTTTTTTTTTTTTAATTTTACTTATTTTTGGCGGCGTTGGGTCTTTGTTGCTGAGCCTGGGCTTTCTCTAGTTGCGGCGAGCAGTGGCCTCTCTTGTTGCGCAGCACGGGCCCTAGGCGTGTGGGCTTCAGTAGTTGCGGCACGCAGGCTCAGTAGTTGTGGCTCGCCGGCTCTAGAGCGCAGGCTCAGAAGTTGTGACGCACGGGCTTAGTTGCTCCGAGACACGTGGGATCTTCCTGGACCAGAGATTGAACCCGTGTCCCCTGCATTGGCAGGCGGCTTCTCAACCACTGCACCACCAGGGAAGCCAGAGACTTCTTCTTTTTGAATTTTGAGAATTAAAAAGAAAAACACAATGTAGGATACATACGCAATCAATAGGATTCATTGCTTGACCACATACGGATATCAAGATGACTTTCAGGTTAGCCAATAATCAAACAGAAAGCATCAAAGACTAATATCAAAAAACACATTTCTACCACCCAGAATTGACCATTCTTTATATTTTATCCTCTTTGCTTTGCCTTTTTAAGTAAAAGGAATAAGACACCATTGGAAAAGTGAATAATTACCTTGACCTGTAGCTCCGCACCCGCCTCCAGCTGCCCTTTATTATAAATTTGGTGTAGATCTTTCCAATAATTTTCATTTAAATACTTTTACACACACACGTAACCATAAACAGTATGTAGCATTGCTTTGCGTAGGTTTTTAAAATGTGCTTACAACTTGGCTTTTCCCCTCTGCGCCATTTGCTCCCGGGTTTGGGATCTGTGTCTGTTGGTTCCCGTTTAGCTCACTTCTTTTCCCTGCTGCACAGTAACCCTGTGTTTGCCATCTTGTGCAGATAAACCTTGTCTTTTAGAGGGGTACCTGGAGCCCATGGTCACTTGGCTGCAAGGTGGGCTTCATAACCCACCCGCCCCCATGTTGGTGGGACTCCAAAGGCAGGGCATCCCTCACGTCCCTGGCCCAGCAGCTGACGAATGCAGTCTGACGGATTCAGGTTCCCGAGTCACCCAGCTCAGCTGTGTTTGCCTAATCTAGGTCACTGCCAACCCCCTCCCTGAAAGAGCACTGTGGCCTAGAGCGCCGTCTGAAAAGGAAACGCGATGACGGCGCTTTTGTTGGGAGAGAGCTGTGCCCATTTCCCTGACTACCCTGACCCCCTGGTTGGAGGCCCCGGCCGCGAGGTGGCAAAGGCAGCCTTGGGTGCCCGCGCCGCTCTGCTGAGCACCCCGAGTTGCCTCCTGCGCTGAGTCACCCTCAGGGAACCCTGACCTTTTGCTCAGGCGCAGCTCCCTCATCCAGGGAGCGTGGCCATAAGGCTGACCTCATCCCTCAGCTCTCTCCCAGCGTCGGGACCTCTTGAACCAAAAGCCACCCCCTTGCACACTGGCAGAAACTTGCAGCTCCTGGTTTCTGAGTCATCGGTGTTTTCGCCAGGTGTGCATGGTACGTGTGCCGGTATGTGGGCAGCCACCAGCAGGTAGATGGATTTTTCAGTCCCTCTAACAGTGGCTCCCTCCGGCCCCACCTCTGCTGGCAGCCCCGGGGAGAACAGTGACCTGTGACTTGTGGGGGGGAATCACAGCATCCACGTGGAGACCTGAGAGCCCAGGCCCTGTGAATGCCACCGTCCCTCGCTTAAAAGGAAAGTCAGTTTTGCGGTCAGACAGAACTTGATTCTTCCAGTCGCCCAGCAGGTATTTACTGAGCCTCCTGAGCGCCTGCCCTGGGGATAGTGTGGCAAATGGAACAGAGACGGTGTCTGTCATGCTGGAGCCTGCTGCCCAGTGGGAGAGACAGTAAACGAGCACCAGGCAGATAACCACAGGGCCGGACCGGGGCTCCGCTGTCAGCCCAGCCTGCCAGTCCTTGCCAGTGACCTCGGGTGAGGTCAGCTAAGTCCCCTGTAAGCACAGGCACAGTGCCCTAACCCCTCCGGGTTACGGAAGTCTCAGCAAGATGGCATGACTGTCACCGTGCCGGGCGCGGCCCCAGTGCCCGATGCGTGGCAGCTGCACTTGTGACCACAGCCCTCTCTTACGGAAGTGGAGATTGAAGCCAGAGAGGTGAGGTGACCTGCCCATGGTGGTTCAGCAGCTCGCAATCCCAGGCCTGTGTGGCAGCCCGGCCCCCAGCCACAGGGGAGGCTGTTCCTCTTTTCACAGAGCCAGTGCCCTCCATGTTCTACAGGGAGTGGTTTGTGTGTTTTTTAAATTAATTAATTAATATATGATTTGTTTATTTATGATCGTGGTCAAATATACATAACGTAAAGTTTACCATCCTAGCCATTTTTAAATGTACAGTTCTGTGGCATTAAGTACATTCACATCGTTGTGTAACCATCACTACCGTCCATCTCCAGAATTTGTCATCTTCCCAGACTGAGACTGTCCCTAGTAAACACCTAACTTCACATTCTCCCTACCCCCAGGTCCCTGTAACCATGTTCTCGTGATACTTTCCATCTCTATATATCTGACTACTCTAGGTCTCTCATGTGAATGGAATCAGACTAGTTGTATTTTTGTGTCTGGCTTATCTCACTTAGCATAATGTCCTCAAGTTTCCTCCATGTTGTAACATGTCAGAATTTCCTTTCTAAGGCTGAATAATATTCGTGTGTGTGTGTGCACGCGCGCACATGTGTGCACACACCACATTTTGTTCATCCACTCATCTGTCAGTGGACATTTGGGTTGTTTGCACCTTTTAGTGAACGGGAGTAGCTCTGCTGTGCACGCTGGTGTACAAGTATCTGTTTGAGTCTCTCCTTTCAACTGTCACTTCGTTTGTGTATATATGTAGGTGCAGGGAGCATTTTATCATCAGGAATAAAATGAAAGGAACAAAAAGAAAACTCCTAACTTCCAGGAGTTCTTATCCTCAGGCCCATGGGTAGAATTCAGGGTATCTGTGAACCTGGATATGGAAAAAAAAAAATGACAGCTTTATTGTCACTAACCTGTAACTGACATGCAGCATTTCCTTCGAGAATGACTGTTGACAGTGCTGTGACGGCAGTGTTAGCAGTACCTGTGACACAGTCACTATCAGAAATCCCAGATGTTTTCAGATACCGTTCCTGCCATTGGAGATATCTTGGAATATCATTATCTGTGTCACTACTCCAAAGTTACGGTAGTTATCACACCTATGGCTAGATCTTGTTATTTAATGCAGTAAAGAAGTTATCTTTTGCTCTATCACAAATTTTAAGAAATATTTTGATAACCATATTTCAGTATGATCCATATTTCACTAGGTTCCCTTGCGATCCTATGAATTTCTTTTGTCCATTTAAAAAGTTTATTCTGGGACTTCCCTGGCGGTCCACTGGCTTCCACACTTCCATCGCAGCGGGCATGGGTTCGATCCCTGGTCGGGAAACTAAGATCCTGCATGCCGCACGGTGTGGCCAAAAAATAAAGTAAAGGTGTATTTTGTGTGTGTGTGTGTGTGTGGGCCTCTCACTGTTGTGGCCTCTCCCGTTGTGGAGCACAGGCTCCAGACGCGCAGGCCCAGCGGCCATGGCTCACGGGCCTAGCCTCTCTGCGGCATGTGGGATCCTCCCGGGCACAAACTTGTGTCCCCTGCATCGGCAGGCAGACTCTCAACCACTGCGCCACCAGGGAAGCCCTAAAGGTGTGTTTTTTAAAAATAATAAATAAAATAAAAAATAAAAAGTTTATTCTAAGAAGAGGTCCAGAGTCACCAGACAGCCAAGGGCTCCAAGGCACAAAAAAGGTTAAGAGGCTTGAGCACCTTCCCCTGCCCATGAGTACACACAGGCCCCCTCTTCTCAGGAGGTACCCCCTCTCCCCCTGCAGGTCCTACAGTGCAGGATCCAGCCCACCAGATGGAGTAGGTTTACATTATTGCTTCCAGGCAGCTCCGTGGAGGAGAATCAAAGTTTCTTTGGAGGGGTAGTCAGGCATCCTGGGCCCTCGGTGATTTTCAGCCGCTCCCTACCCCACAAAACTGAGAAGAGAAATTTCACTTCATAATTATGGAAATCTTCTCTGTTTCCGGGATGGCTCTGGACATGTTTTCAGTCCGTCTGTGCTCCCAGGAGCGAGCACACAGGTGCGTGCACCCTGCAGCCTTGGGGCTGGTTCCACTGGAGGACGCAGCCTGCAGGGTGATGGTGCAGTTCAGACAGCGCGAGGCCAGATGGGTCTGAGCGCAAAGAGGAACATGCTTCCTTAGTTTTTGCCCACTTCACGACATCTCCATTCTCCAGCTCATCGGCCCAAAGTGGGACTGGGTGGGGCGGGGGGCGGTGCAGGGAGCAAGGTGATGGGGCCGGGGGTGGTGGTGGTGGCGTGAGTCGGGGAAGGTAGGTTTGCAGACGGCCCTGGCTTGGTGAAGAGCTGTGGTGGGGAAGGCCAGGCTGTGTTGTTTGAGAAACTTTGGCTTTATGGCCTGCATGTCAAAATATTATTATTGGGCTTCCCTGGTGGCGCAGTGGTGGAGAGTCCGCCTGCCGATGCAGGGGACACGGGTTCGTGCCCCGGTCCGGGAAGATCCTAAATGCCACGGAGCGGCTGGGCCCGTGAGCCATGGCCACTGAGCCTGCGTGTCCGGAGCCTGTGCTCCACAATGGGAGAGGCCACAGCAGTGAGAGGCCCGCGTACCGCAAAAAAAAGAAAAAAAATTATTATTGAACACTAATACCGAGGCCTGGTGGATGGCTAGAGGAATGGACAGAGAGCCGAAAAAGCAGGAGTCGTAAAATGGTCTTTGTAGCATCTAACTGGGGAATGTATGAGTAGCCACTGTAAGAGCCTTTCAACATTTTTCTTCTTTCATTTTGTTTTCTTTTTTATTTTAATTTTTTTTTTAATTTTTGGCTGCGTTGGGTCTTCACTGCTGTGCACAGGCTTTCTCTAGTTGTGGTGAGCAGGGCCTACTGTTTGTTGCAGTGTGCGGGCTTCTCATTGCGGTGGCTTCTCCTGTTGCGGAGCACGGGCTCTAGGCATTTGGGCTTCAGTGGTTGCGGCTCACGGGCTCAGTTGCTCCGTGGCATGTGGGATCTTCCCAGACCAGGGCTCCAAGCTGTGTCCCCTGCATCGGCAGGTGGACTCTCAACCACTGCGCCACCAGGGAAGCCCCAGAAGCTGCATCTTAACACTGTCTTGGGATGGGCCCAGTGAGGGAGGGTGATGGGAGAGAGTGGGCATCTGGTTTCCCTGATGGAGGAAGACAGGTGTGCGAGCGGTGCCGGGTGCGCTGAGTGAACCTCAGGCCACCAGGTGTGAGGTCAGGTGGGAGATACAGCTCTGGAGGGGTCAGCAGGCAGATTAGGCGGGGCCTAACGGCCCTCCAAGGGGCACTGGGACAGCATTTATAGGGGGCAGTAAAACAGACTAATGCCCCCCAAAGGTGTCCACATCCTAAACCCCGAGAACCTGTGACTCTGGGACCTGACATGGCAAAAGGGACTCTGAGATGTGATTGAGTTAAGGATCTTGTGATGGAGAAGGGATCCTGGGTTATCCAGATGGGTTCTGTGTAGTCACAGGGATACTTGTAGGAGAAGGGGGAGGCAGAAGAGGCAGGGTCAGAGGTGCAGAGACTGTGAGAACAGAGCAGAGGTGAGAGTGGTGCTGCCGCCAGCTTTGCAGACGGAGGAAGGGGCCACAAGACATTGAGTGTGCGCGCCTCCAGGAGCTGGAAAAGGCCAGGAGCCAGTCTCCCCGCTGAGCCTCCAGAAGCAGTGCAGCCCTGCTGACACCTTGGTTTGGGCCCTCTGAGGCCTATTTTGGACTTTTGGCCTCCAGAACTGTAAGAGAATACATTTGCGTTGTTTGAAGGCACTAAGTTATAGATGTCCGCTGCAGCAGCCTTAGGAAACTGATACGCTGGTTAACGTGTGGGGTCATCTGAAAACCTTTGTACAAGGATTTGGGTTAGGGGTGCAGGACTTTTTGGCCAGGGACGGTAAGACCATCACCATTTCCTGAAAACCTTCTTAGAGAGTCCCTCTTCCATCCGGTGTTCTTGGTAGATAAATTGTTGTTCCATTTAAGGCCAGAGGGAAATTAACCTCATTTAGTATCAAGGAGACTCACTGATCCTGATCCATTCTTACCCGGGACCCATGTGTTAGGACGTTGGAACCTTCTTTCTAGGGGATTCTGAGAATACATCACCCCAAGCAAATACGATGTGAACTGGACCCCACTTTGGGGTGAAAAATCCCAGCGAAAATGGCAGATCCCTTAGGGACCTTGCTGGATTTCCTGTTACTCATTCTCCTGTCTGCTGAGCGGGAAGGTGGGGTGTTTAGTGAGTATCACTGTAACCTGTACTTTCCTAAAGTCAAACAGATTTCTCTAGGTGGGAGTATTCCTCTTTGGTGTGATCCGTGCGGCCCGTCTGACTCAGCGGCTCCCCCAGCAGCACCTTCTGCAGCCGACACCCCGACAATCCTCTTGAATCTCCTGCCTCCTGCTCACAAAAGCCTCCTTCCCCGAGAACAGAGCAGAGCCTCTCCCGCCCCACCTCCCTCCCACGGCTCTCCCTGAGCCGGGGCCTGTGTGACTGTTACCTCCAAGACGTCTGTGTCACCAGGAGATGTTGATGTCACCCAGCGATGGAGCCAGGAGCCTCCTCCAGTCACTTCCCATGAGGGCAGGTGGGATTGAGTGCCCGCACTGTGCCCTCCTTTACAT
The DNA here is from genome assembly GCF_025265405.1 of Mesoplodon densirostris. Taxonomy (NCBI): domain Eukaryota; kingdom Metazoa; phylum Chordata; class Mammalia; order Artiodactyla; family Ziphiidae; genus Mesoplodon; species Mesoplodon densirostris. The sequence continues at coordinate 59,257,664 of NC_082679.1, forward strand.
ATACGTTACCTCATTTAGCATTACAACTCCTGCATTAAATGTATTATCCTAACGCCTCCGGGTTAATAAGTGGAAAAGCTGAACCTGGCACCCGGCACATTTACCCACTCATGTCCCGTCTAGTGTTGAACTTGGGACATTAGCCACTGGCTGATGCCAGCTTGCTCTAATACCATTACCAGTGTCGTGAGTTGGATTGCGTCCCTGAAAAAGATCTGTTCAAACCCTAACCTCCAGTACCTGGGCATGTGACCTTATTTGGAGACAGGGCCTTTGCAGATATAGTCAAGCTCGGGTTCGCTCTCCAACCTTTGCTTGGAGAACTGGGTTCATTGGGTTCAAGAATCGTAGGGCCTCCCTGGTGGCGCAGTGGTTAAGAGTCCGCCTGCCGATGCAGGGGATACGGGTTCGTGCCCCGGTCTGGGAGGATCCCATATGCCGCGGAGCGGCTGGGCCCGTGAGCCATGGCCGCTGGGCCTGCGCATCCGGAGCCTGTGCTCCGCAACGGGAGAGGCCACAACAGTGAGAGGCCCGCATACCGCAAAAAGAAAAAAAAAAAAAAAAAAAGAATCGTTTCCTCTCCTTCCAGGTTAACTGATTTCCAGAGCTCAAACCCTGTCGTGGCTTTTCCCAGACTGGCTGGTTCAAACCATGCCACAGCCAGGAAAGGGAAAAAAAAAACAAAAAAACAGATTATTGACTAAGAAACATTCATTTCTGTTGCAAAGTACTAGTTGGGGCTAGTTGTTGATTATCTCACCTCTGTTGCCATTTGTATTTAGAAATAGCTTATAAATTTGCTTACGTGGGTCTGGTTTGTCCTCTAAGAGGAAACGATTGCACTGCAAGTAGTGCTAAAACCACACTGTGATTGGATAGCTTCTATTTCGTGGATCTCCAACTCTGTCAGGCACAACCCTGGGTACTTTGCTTACGTTATCTGTGGCTTTCACAGTCATCTGGTGAGCTCCAGATTTTACGGATGAGGAAACTGAGGCCAGGACAGCTGAGGAAGTTAGGAGCCCAGGGTCATGCAGCTCATACCTGTGCGAGCTGGCTTCCAAACCGCAGTCTTCGGACTCAAGAGTCTGTTCTGCTCTGCCTGTCTCCCTGCTAACTGCAGACACCTTCGTAATTAGGTGGCAGAGAAGAACAAACACAGGGTGTTTAGATTTAGATGTGCGTTTGGCAGAAGAGCGTGTGGTGTGCGTGCATGCTTGTGCAGCAGGCCATTGCATACATATAAGTGTCTTCAAGAATGTCAACCGTCACCAATTGTGAAAAAGTTCCTAAATGACCTCTCCTGGCAGACCAGTAAGTTGAGCCCAACAGATGAACCACTGGGCTTTACTCGCAGTCTCTTCAAGTACCTTTTAAATCCCACAAATAGCCCTGTGCTTCCCCAGGGACCGGGGCTGGCTGTCCTCAGCTCAGTCCTGCAGGTCGAAGGAGGCCCCCTCCGCTTGTCCAGTGGCTGAGGCAGGAGAAGCTTCCCCGGGGCCAGAGGAAGGGGGAGGTGATGCTCTGGGACCCAGTGCTATGAGGTGGGTGGGAGGTGGGTCGGCAGGTCCCAGGGCTTTTCACCACCAGCCCCTGAAGTAAGGTGGAGGCGGGGCATCCAGTGCGGGGCTCCATGCCCTTTTTCCGTAGTGCCATCCATGTCTGGCTGGTCTCTCAATGATTAACCGTGTGACCTTGGGCACACCACGTGGCCTCCCGGGCCGTCAGCAAAGGCAGTGTGGCCTGCGAGCTCACCTCATTGCTTACACTGGGGCTGACCTGGGCTGCCGCCGTGGACACGCCCGGCGATGCGCCTGGAGGCCTTTGCCCTGGCTGGGCCCTCTGTTTGCATCTTGGACTAAATATCCACACCGCCAGCTCCCTCACTTCTTTTTGATCTTTACCCAGCAGTCACCTAATCAGGTTTCCTCGGCTATCCCGTCTGAAATGTTGACACCCACCCCACAGCTGCAATATTTTATCTTATTTCTCGTTCTCTGCCTTATTTTTTCTCCTTAGCACTTGCCATAATCTAACAGACTATGCATTTGTTATCTGTTTTGTTTATTTTCTCCTCCTGCTAGAAAGGCAGGGACTTTTGTTTGTCTTCTCTCCCCCCACTGCTGTATACCCAGCATTTAGAACCGGGCTCTGTGCTTGTAGATGCTCGATAAATACCTTTTGAGTGAATGAATGAATGAATAAATGAATCTATTTAACTTCGCAGAGCCTCACTTTGCTCATTGGAGTGAAGTCTGCCTACTAAGTATGTAGTAGGCATTCACGAAGTGATGGATACTCACTAAATGACAGCTTCTGTTATTTATATCATCATTCTGTGCTTTATCTGTAAAATCAAGGGGCTGCAGCTGAAGGTTCTCCAGAGCATGAGCTGGGGCTGAGCCAGTGCGGGACAGCAGGGAAGTGCTCGTCTGAAAGCAGGGAGACACCCCCCACCCCCACCCCCCAGCCCGCCATCAACCTTGAGCATCAGGGGCATCCTCCGGGCAGCCAGAGGGGGAGGAAGATCCTGGAGTCCAGCGTTGTCTGTTTCCTGCTGTCACATTCCAGGCAGGGCAGGAGAGGGGTCCCGTGGAAGCTCCGCTCACAGCTCCACTGCCCCCCTTATGTGGGTCTGTCTATCTCCACCAGGCTGGGGCTGGGGCGCCCGTCTCTGTCAGGATTCCTGCACCTGGGCACGTCCCGGGCAGCCTGTGGTCAGCTGTGTCTCGTGGCCAGGACTTTCAGGAATGCACCCTTTTGACCACACAAGCAAGGCCACACATGCCTGATTATAGTGAACTCTGAACCCTTAAGGAGCATGAACCTCGCATGGTACCCTCTGTAAGGACTGGCCACCTTAAATCTCATTCTCTCCCCTCGCTTCATGAGTTTGTTATTAACTATTTGCATTTCTGTTGCGCATTGTTTAGATTCCTTATGTGTTTTATTTTTAATTGGAGTATGTGCCTTTTTAAAAAAAAGTAGTTTATAAGGGTTTCATTTTTTTTTTTTAAGACGTTGGGGGTAGGAGTTTATTAATTAATTAATTTATTTTTGCTGTGTTGTGTCTTCGTTTCTGTGCGAGGGCTTTCTCTAGTTGTGGCAAGCGGGGGCCACTCTTCATCGCAGTGCGTGGCCCTCTCACTATGGCGGCCTCTCTTGTTGCGGAGCACAGGCTCCAGACGCGCAGGCTCAGTAGTTGTGGCTCACGGGCCTAGTTGCTTCGTGGCATGTGGGATCCTCCCAGACCAGGGCTCGAACCCGTGTCCCCTGCATTAGCAGGCAGATTCTCAACCACTGCGCCACCGGGGAAGCCCCAAGGGTTTCATTTTTAATATAGAAAAATTATTAATCTTTTTTCAAATCAAACATGTAGCAATTGTTACTCCTGCCCACTTATCTTTTTCTCTGGCTTCTTAATTTCGTGTGAGGTAATTATTGACATATAGAAGTTTCACATTTTTCTGTGTTTGGATCTCAGTGTCTTAATCCATGGCTTGTTAATGAACGGTCTTAGTGGTTTATAAAAGTTCTTCCAAATTTCAAGATTGAGCAGACATTCCCCATTGTTGTTTCTTTGTTTTTTTAACATATAACTGTAAAATTAATCTAGAGTTAATTTTTGGTATAAGGTGTGAGGCTGTTCTTTCCCTCCAAATAATTAACTGATTGTCCAGTATTATTCAATGAATAATGTTCCCTTTTCCACTGCTTTAAAATATCCCTATATCATATGCTAAAAATCTCAAATATGTGCTGAAGTCTCTTTTAGGCTTTCTGTTAGTTGCTACTGATTTACTGTCCTTGCTCCAGCGCTGTGCTGTTTTAGTTATTGGAGATTCATAGTGTTGTAAAGTTAAACGCCTTCATTTTAAAGATCAGGGAACCGAGGTACAGAGAGGTCAAATAACTTTCCCAAAGTCACACAGCTAATCGGGGTCTCCAAATCTCATATGCATATAATTTCCAGTGTATTTAAGCTTCTTGTAGGTTTTGTCTCATGATGGCTTTCTGTGCTTCTTATATATTATTATCACTCTTGCTCATGGCATATCACGGACATGGTTTTTTGTTGGGGTTGTTGTTCCCACAGGCTTAGTAAGTTCTGTCTCTCCTAAGCAGAGCTAGCCCTTAGTATCTGCCACATAAAATTAACAAGAATGAAATCAGCTGTGAATTTCCTAGCACCATGTCTGGCACATAAAAGCCCTTAATCTATTAATAATAGTACAGTTATTATTTCCATCAGTGTAATTGACTTTCTGTAAGGTACATTTTTACTTCACACCTTTCACCTCTGAGCAGAATTCATAGTAAAGGCACTGTAGTCCTATGTCCTTGAGTTTTCAGGATACTCCCAATGGCCAGTGTGTGACCCTGATGTCCACCTCCCCCTCCATCCAATAAATTACTGAGATGGTCCCACACTCTCAGTGGGCTAACAAGCTCTTGCAGTGCTAAGAAATCATACACTTGAACAAGGACTCGAGGTCAATCTGTGTCTCCTCCAGAGTCGTGCCACCCGAGGGCCAGAGAACCTCAGTGATGAGGGACCTCGTGTCTGCAGTGTCCCAGGCACTTCTGGATCAACGGAAGTGGATCCTGTGCAGGATAAGCTCGTGGACAGGGACTCAAAGCACCTCTACCGCAAGGTCTGCAGTGTAGCTATAATTGGCCAACGCAAAGATGAATTTCCCTGTAAAAATTCTGAAATCAAGTACCTGTTAGTTACTTTCATATTACACATAGGAGAGACCAGGTTCCGTGAAATAACTGGTTCCTCGAACCTGTGGGAGGGTTAAGGCACTTGGAAGGTGCTTCCCAACCTTGCTGCTGATGTCACTTTCTTTTTTTTCCTTTTTAATAAATAAATAAATAAATTAATTAATTAATTTATGGCTGCATTGCCGCACACAGTCTTTCTCTAGTTGTGGCGAGCGGGGGCTACTCTTAGTTGCGGTGCACAGGCTTCTCATTGCCATGGCTTCTCTTGTTGCGGAGCACGAGCTCTAGGCACGCGGGCTTCAGTAGTTGTGGCATGTGAGCTCAGTAGTTGTGGCTTGCGAGCTCTAGAGTGCAGGCTCGGTAGTTGTGTTGCACAGGCTTACTTGCTCTGTGGCATGTGGGATCTTCCCGGACCAGGGCTCGAACCCATGTCCCCTGCATTGGCAGGCGGATCCTTAATGACTGCGCCACCAGGGAAGTCCCTGAAGTCGCTTTCTTGCACGTGGACAGAGGTGCGTCCCCTCTGAGTGCCCGGACTCCGGAATGTGGGTTGATATTAACCGTCATGTGGAAGCCGTTCTGGGTCACGCTCTGTAGGAACCCATGCTTGGCGGTTCCTTGGCTTGGAAAGAGGTGGCCTTGATTTGGAACTGAGTCAAGAGTGAGCTTTCATGGGGACTTGCCTGGTGACGCAGTGGTTAAGAATCTGCCTGCCAATGCAGGGGACATGGGTTCGATCCCTGGTCCGGGAAGATCCCGCATGCTGAAAAGCAACTAAGCCTGTGCGCCACAACTACTGAAGCCCGTGTGCCACAACTACTGAAGCCCACATGCCTAGAGCCCGTGCTCCGCAACAAAGAGTAGCCCCCGCTCGCCATAACTAGAGAAAGCCTGCGCACAGCAACAAAGACCCAACGTGCCAAAAATAAATAAATAGATTTATTTATTTATTTATTTATTTTTTTTTTTGCGGTATATGGGCCTCTCACTGTTGTGGCCTCTCCCGTTGCGGAGCACAAGGCTCCGGACGCACAGGCCCAACGGCCATGGCTCACGGGCTCAGCCGCTCCGCGGCATGTGGGATTTTCCCAGACCGGGGCACGAACCCGTGTCCCCTGCATCGGCAGGCGGACTCTCAACCACTGCGCCACCAGGGAAGCCCAGATTTATTTTTTTAAAAACAAGAAGAGTGCGCTTTCAGCCGAAGGGAGAGGGGGGGTGTCACCTGAGAGGTGGTCGGTCACGAGTGTGGTTGTTGAACCTCTCATTCCCTCTGCTTAGAACCAAGACGTCCCCCTGCCCCGTCCTGCACTTGCGTCCCCGGGGGATGAGGACGAACTCTGGGAAACAATCGGGAAAAGAGGAGGGAGGGTGAGTGTAATTAGGGATGGGACTGCCTGGGACACTGTATTGAGAAGGATTCTGGGGCTTGATTTCAGCTCAGCAGGAAAAAGGGCTGAAATCTATCGATATTTCCATGTGGAGAAGAGGGGTGGTGGTGTCTCAGAAACACAGGAATCCACAGAGACACACAATAAAACTAGGCTAAAAAGACACTTCACAAAGGGGAGCACCTAGACCATGAAGCCTAGATAAAAGTTATTTATTGTCATTTAGTTTTATGATTAGGAAATATGAATCTAAAATATTCGAAGTGTAGAAAAATAGAAAAAGAAAAGCATCAGGATTTCTGCTCCTCAGAACAATAATTGCTATTGTCTGTGGCTCCTTTTCCTACTCTTTGTCTAAAACCCTGCATGTTTCAACATATTTTTCCAAATAATAAAACTTTGTATCCTGTGTTCTCTTTTAACAGCTATTGCTATTTATTCATTTTTTCCATGCTCAAGGCAAGAGTTTTGAAACATAGAAGCCCCAGGGTGCAACTTGGTGCCTTTCTCACAAGTCACTAACTCTGGGGCTTTATAAATTCATCTTCAGGATTAGAATATTCCCTTATAGTTCATCCTTTTTTTTTTTTCTAATTGTGGTAAAATACACACAATGTAAAATTTATCATCTTAACCATTTTTAAGTATATAGTTCCGTGGTGCTAAGTATATTTACGTTGCCGTGCAGCTGATCTCCAAAACTTTATCATTCATCTTAAATGAAGTCCTGGAGCTGACCTCAGGATGGGCACCTAGTTCACGACCTTCAGGTGAGGTGGATAGAATTTAGGGCAGGAAGGGAAAGGAGAAGCAACACTGGCAGAGACCTCTGCAGTAGGTCTATTATCTCCCCAGTACCTCCCATTTTACAGATGATGAAACTGAGGCACAGATTGTCATTCATGGCTTTTTTTTTTTAGTAAATGTTATTTAAGTATATATCCAGAAATATGCACAGATACTGTACAGCTCAGTGAATTTTTTGCCAACTAAACACATCTGTGTAACCAGCACTCAAATCAAGAAACAGGCCAGCCCTCCCCGTGTTCTCAGCCCCAGGGGTAACTGCTCTCCTGACCTTCATTAGCATCCAGTAGTCTTGCCCGTCCCCGAGCTTCACACCAGTGCATTCAACGTGTACAGTCTTCTCTGGCAACTTTTGTATATGTGATGTTTGTGTGACTTACACAAGCAGCTTGCTGGAGACCGCGGAGCCAGTCGGAGGCAGACCTGGGATGCAGACTCGGGTCTGCCGCATCTGCTCCACCGTCCTGCCTTTCAGGGGGCACGTGAGAGTGCCAGTCGGCCTGGGGTGCGGGGGGATCCTGAGAAATAAAGTTGGATAGAAGTGGCCAGCTCGGGAGTTTCGTGAATGTTCAGTGGAGGAATTAGCCATGGGTGTTCCAGGAACAGCTTATGTTGATTAGCGAAGTGACCTGTGTTGTTCTCTGTGACAGCGAGACCCTGGGGTGGTGAGAGATGCCTGGAGGGAGCACAGGGCAAAGGTCAACCAAAGGAGTGACTGAGGATTCCCAGAGAAGCGTAGGGTGAGTGTGGGAATTGGGTGTGTCAGGGAGAAGAGACCAGGTGTTCTGGATCAAACAGTAACAGTAATAACATTTTAAAAAATGGTTATTTTATTCAGAGTGGTTGCTTTTTAATGATACTGTCTTAATTTCCTCTTGAACCTGTTTCATCTGTAATCATCCAACATTGATATTTATTTTGTTCATTTAATTTGAAAGTATTCTTAAAGCTATTACCGATATTTTACTGCTGCTGAAGATAATTCAGCCGAGGCGCTACCATGAAAATATCATAGAAAACATGATCGATGCGTTACACCTGTGATCTGGTGTCATAAACATGGTACTATAAACTGTTTTAGTCAATTAAGAAGTAAGCATCCTAGAATGTGAATAGCAGTGATACTTGACACTTGCCAGGGGGCACATTACACATTTCATTGCATCCCTGCCACAACCCTGTGAGGCAGGTACCACCGCTGTGCCCATTTTCACATGAGAAAACTGAGGCTTGGCAGGTGAGATGACTTTCCCTAGATCAGTTGTCTGGAAGGAGGAGGGGTAGGACCAGGACCGTCTGGTTCTCAGAACTTCACTCCTAACCCCCCACGCTCTAAGATCTGCCCAGAGAACTCACGGAGTCAGCATTGGGCCCTCCAGCTTCCGGGAGCCTGAGCGGCGTAAACACTGAGAGAAGGCTCCCTATCTGACTGCGAGGGGTTGTTGGGACCCAGTGGAAACACGGTCGAAACCAGTTTCATCATCACTAGTGAACGTGTGGTGGGTTAGCTGGAGTTTTTTCAGAGGATTTGCTTGAGGCTGGCATGTATCTCCATATTCTTACTTCATAAACTGAGTAAACTGATAACTGCAATTTAAAAAGAGCCTGGTTTTGGGAGGAAGTTGATTTGATTACCATTTTATAAGATTTTCTTGGTCTGGTCTTGATCCTGTGGATTTCTCTCGGTTGCAGTAATTTCGGGGTGGTGATCTATCCCCTGCCATTTAAGCCAATTCCCCTGAAACGCAGTGCTCCCAAAAGAACGTGTTAGCGTAGCCTCATGCCAAGAAAACAGAAAAAGGCGGAAATAGCGTGTGACATCTCCAACTAAGAAAGACCGTATGATGATCTTGGGTGATGATTTGATTATCCGAATTTTTTTTCACAGGCAAGTTGATTCCTTCTAAGATCATTAATTTTAGCCATATCCAGTGGAAGTTGCGTTCATTTTAAATTAAAATAAAAGAAATGGTGTCCATCTGTTTTTGGAAACCTTAATCTATTAAAGCTTATATAACCAGTCTGTTTACCAGTTCATCATGGGTCCGAACAACAGTATTTATATTCATACACATAGGAAATTCAATTAGATAGTGGGGAGGAAGAGCACACACTGATGGGACGTGATTGCCCTGCATTCAGGCAGCCTAGATTCTCCAGTTCATTCGACTGTCATATTAGCTGGGGAGATCCCTTTTGTGACGCAGAACCTTGCAGCGAAACAGTTGGGTGTAGCTGCCTGGGAGGAAGAAATGCTTGCAGCAGGGATCTTCCAAGCAGGCGTCTCAATTGCACAGAAAACCATTTTGGGAATGTTTCCATAAGCCCAGCAGTGTGAGGGTCTGTGCCGCACGGTGAGAGGGTTTTAACCAGGCACCCTTAATCATGACGGGTGGGGACAGCTGCAGAGGGTCTAGCTGTTCTAGGGGGCCTGACACGCACGTTGGTGAGGCCCACAGTGCTGGAAGAAAATGAGGGCCATGTTGGAAGCACAGGCTGCAAAACCAGTGTTTTCAGCTGGGCATGGATGGCACGTGCATGATGAAATGCCTCCCTCCTGCTCAGGAATCCTGCTCAGGTTCCCCTAGTGCGTTTAGGAAACCTTCATAATTCTTGACCTGGGCCTCACGGCTACATATGATTCCGTCCAGACCCGTCTTTGCCACCTCTTCACGCACCGTGGGGTTCACTTCCCTGGCCCCATCCAGGGAGTCCTTTGCTCAGCCAGGCCAGCCTTCTGATCACCTGGGTGCACGCTGTCCTCGTTGCAAAGGCCATCCTCTCTCCCACCTTCACTCCCTGTCGTTCTCTTTAAGGGCTTTATAGCACGAACACAGTTTCCATGGAATAATTTTTCCGTTGGTGGTTTTGTGTCCTGTGTGCTGGGACACAGTCTCCAAGTTCACAGCCAGGCCCCAGGTCCGAGTGCTGTGCCTCACGTGAACGAGGGACCCCCGGATCACTGGGGGGTGAATGATGGAAACCAACGTTTGCAGTGAGTGAGGCTGCAAGTCGTTGTCTAACTTGCAGAATAATCTCAGCCACCTTGAAAGCTCCCTTTGAGTGCTACTTCTCGGTGAATTTGTCAGATGGTACAGCATATCCGGCTAAATGGAGGAACAAGTCAAGGGCCAAGAGCAGTCGGTCACTGTGGTGGCTTAGCGCCAGTGCTGACCTTGTGTCTGGTGAGAACCCTCTAGTCCTGCCCATTGAAGATCTCCAGCCCCCGAATGCCTCTGACCACGCCATTCGCTTGCTCACCCCGGCTGAGAGGCAGACAGCTGTTTCTTTGAAGCCAGTAGAATGTTTCTTATTTTGAGTGTTATTTTAATTTTTTTCTAAGCTGCATATGTATCAGGCTGTAGGCTTATTTGTCTCATGTGCTGTACTCTTCTGTTAAATCTTGTTGATTAAAAAAAGAAAAAAACTCAATTATATGCTTTATCTATACATATTCTTACAAAAAACGAGGCCTTAGAAAAAAGTGTAAAGTTCCCCTTCCTTGACCACCAGTCCCCTTCCTACCCCACATCTCATCCTTCCAGTCTTTTTTTTTTTCTGTGGATTTATATCTAAACAGGTAGTTCTACAGAAAGGTTATAAACATAAAAGGAATCAGATTGCATGTATCTTTCTGCAGTTTGCCTTTTCTCTTACTAAGACTTTTTGGGGATGTGTGTTTTAGTTCACTTTTAGTTCACTAGAACCGCATGAATTATGCTAACTGGACTCACTCCTCTAACTGTAAATGGCTGAAGACTTAAAATTTAAGAGATTGGCTGGGACGACAACCCGCTCCTCAATGGCTGAGGCACAGATGATGGGATGCTCCAGGAAGCCCCTGTGCTTTTCTCTTGATGAGTCGTGCTGTGTGTTTCCAAGAGCCAGTGTGTTTGTTCCCAAACCTGAGTATGCTGGTTATAGGTGTTACTGTAATCACACAATTTACTTGAAGTTTACGTAAACTTATGAAATATGAGTGTGAAAAGAGAGTGGTTGTTTCTATGAAAACCAAATGGAATGCTTAAGAAAGTCTCAGTGAAACAATAGCTGTTGTGGGTGAGAGAACCGTCAAAGAGTGAGAAAAAGCCACAGTAACCAGATGGACTTGTGAAGGTCTTTAAAGAAACAGGAATTGCAAATTGTCAATTGCAAAGTGCTTGGGGTTTCTGTGAGAAAGACTGGGGGGATTTCGGGAGTGGGGCATCTTCAAGGACAAGGCTTTGCTGCTGCCAGGAAAGGTGGAGAACAAATACCCGTTTTAGATATTTTCAGTAAAAATAAAATGTCTGTTTCATTTTAGGATTCCCTCCTTTAATTGACTTATTTTGGGTTCATCTGATAGCTGTAGACCTACCTCATTCTGTTCAGCTGCTGCATCAAATTCCATGAAATGGGGCCTCCCTGGTGGCGCAGTGGTTGAGAGTCCACCTGCCGATGCAGGGGATACGGGTTCGTGCCCTGGTCCGGGAGGATCCCATATGCCGCGGAGCGGCTGGGCCCGTGAGCCATGGCCGCTGAGCCTGCGCGTCCGGAGCCTGTGCTCCGCAACGGGAGAGGCCACAACAGTGAGAGGCCCGCGTACTGCAAAAAAAAAAAAAAAAAATTCCATGAAATGTCCACTCCCCCACCCCGACCCCTGTGGATGGACGTGAAGGTCGTTTCTCACTTAAATGCAGTGCAGGAGCAGGCAGCCTTATCTGAGATTCCTATGCACACATCGGTTGTGGGTAACTGCTGAGATGCAGAATTGCCAGGTCTGGGCATTCTTCATTTTCATGGAGGTTGGCACTGGTTGATTTGGAAGTTGAAGCCTTCTGGGCCGGGAGCTCTGTGAAGGAAGGAACAGTCTTTCAGCTGTGAGTGAGGGTTACGTTAGGGGACAGGTCGTAAATGTGCAGGTACTCAACCAGTGCTTAGTTCTGTTTGTTCAGCAAGTGTTTCTTGAGCCCCCCCCCCATATGCCAGGGGGCCATGTTAGGCATTGGGGGGTGGGAGATGCCCAGTATGGGGTCCTGGTCCTGAGAAGCAGGGAAAATTATTCTGTATTTGGAAGAGCAGACTGCACGAGTGGAGTTTTCTGGGCCTTAGTCTAAAGGGTAGTATTCTCCATCTGTCTCAGTCAGCTCAGGCTGCCGTGGCAAAATACCATAGACTGGGGGGCCTACACAGCAGACATTTATTTCTCACAGCTCTGGTGGCTGGAAGTCTGAGATCAGGATGCCAGCGTGGTTGGTTCCTGGCAAGAGCCCTCTTCCTGGCTTGCAGACAGCCACCTTTGCCTATGTCCTCACTTGGCTGAGGGTGTGAGTTCTGGTCTCTTTCTCTTCTTGTGAGGACAACTAATCCCATCACGGGGGCCCCACCCTCGTGACCTTATCAAACCTAATTATCTCCCAAAGGTCCTACCTCTCAATACCACTCACATTGGGGGTTAGAGCTTCAACATAGGAGTTTTGGGGACAAACCCATTAAGTCCATAACACCATTGCCGGCATGGAAGAGCAAAGAGGAGGAACGTTTTACAAAGGGCCAGAATGTATAGGTTGGCTTGTGACTTGGCTCTTTGGGTTGGGGGGGGGGTTGTGGATTTTCTGTCCTAGGCCTAGTGAGAGGTAAGTTCAGGGGCCCCTTCCAAAGAGTGTTCATCTGACCCCCACTGACTTGGAATCTGTGAGGTGGGAAGGGTAGAGGCATCATGGGACCTGTGTGTCACTCCTGGTTCTGTCTCTGGCTTGCTGTGTGGCTTTGGAGAAGTTGCTTCACTGCTCTGGGCCTCCGTGTGCCCATCTGATAGGTGCGCTGGGTCAGTTTTGGGAAATCTGAAGAAGTATAGTGCTGAGATGCCATAGAGTGGCACCCGCAGCCAAGCCTTATGGCCATCTTTCTACCCTCCCCACCCCCAGTCACAGCCAAGGCCACATGACAGCCAGAGAGTCCTCTTTGTCGGCCCCAGGAGAACATTTGGAAACAATCACATCCACCCCCATTGATTGCTGCTTGTTGCCAAGACATTGTGTTGGCCAGCCATCCCCACGTCAAAGTTCAGGGCCGCTCAGGACTCTGCCGCTGTCTTCCTGGGCCCCGCTAAGTGTGCGTGTGGCCCGGCCTCACCCCAGAAGAACGAGAGGGCCGAATGTGCCGAGAGGGAGGTCAGGGTCGTGGGGTAAGAGCCTGACCCTTAGAGCCAGATGGCCGGGATTCACATCCTGGCTTCTGCTCTGTGACCTTGGGCAAGTCACTTCGCGGCTCAGTTTCCCCATCAGGAGTCATGGCGAGGATGAAACCAGCTCCTGTCTTGGAGCAGCGCCTGGCTTCTGTATCAGGCCTAACAGAGATGTCGTTTAATTCTCTGGGACAAAGGCTGATGCTTATTTGGCTCAGGCAGTCTCTCCTTCCGAGGAAATAACTGAGTTTGAATTCACTTTTAAAAAACTGACTCCCTCCAATCCAGCCCCTGAAGTCCTTTCCATTTCAACTTCTGCTTTCTCTCGAAAGAGAAGGATTTACTGAGCTATTATGCTGGTATGAACCATATTGCAGGGGAAAAGGTTTATCCTACTGAGGAGAATGCAGCTATTTTAAGGAACTTGAACTCATCTTTATTTGCACCCACCTGCCACAAGAAATCCGAATGAGCCTCCTTGGGGTAACCATTCTCCTTGGAAAACAGTTCATCAGCTCAGGAGCGGGAGGAAGGGAGAGACCAAGTGTGGTCTCTCTTCACATGGCGGAGTCTCCCCCACCATCGTTCCATCCTTCCTGGGGCCCCCATCACTGCACCTCCTGCACCGTGGCTCTGAGTTCGTGCACACAGACCCACACTTCCCTTTTAAGTTGGAGGGAGGGAGGATTTTTTTTTTTTTTTTTTTTAATGAGGATCAGGCTGGAAAGTTGTGCAAGTGAAAAATACTGGATTTTTATTGTAAAGTCTCTGGTGCTACATGTGGTCGCCCTGACCTGCAAAGGCATCACGTTGAATTACCCATAAGAGCTCTCGTCCTCAATGGGTAAACGCGTGTGCACGTACATGTGTGCACATGTACGTGTGTGTGTGTGTATTTGTGCGTGTCTGTGTGCGTGGAGAGGGTATATGTGTGTGGAGTGTTGTGTGTCTGCGTGTGTGTGTAGGGGGCATGCTACCGGTCTCCAGAGTTGAGTAACTTTACGAGTGGTACTTAAAACCCTTCTGCCGTCCACAGGACAAAGTTCAGCTCCTTATTTTCCTGGCAGAGAAGGCTGAATTTGGCCCAAACTCAATCTTTTCATTTTCATCTCCTGCCAGTTCCCTACCAAGCACCCTCTGCTCCAGCCACAAACAACCTTTTGCTATTGCCCAAAGAGCCCATGATCTTGTGCCCTTCTAGACCTTTGAAGATGCCAGGCCCACAGCCAGGGATCCCCTTTCTTTCCTCTTTCCGGGCCCAGCTCACATGGGTGTGAAACCTCCCAGGCCTGCCCAGATCGAGTCCTTCCTCCGCTGGATTCCTTAGCCTCTTTTATCCTCGCGAGACTCTCTTGTCACGTGCACTGTTGTGTTTGATTTACTGCGTCCGTCGTCCAGCAGGTGTCTGGCTACCTGAGAACGGGGGCAGACTCTGACCCATCTCCGTGTCGCCGGCACCAAGTGCATTGCCCGGCAGGGGTCCGAGCTCCATGCTGGTCAGAACCGAGAAGCAGAAGCTTAGGGTCTGTAGTAAGATGCTGATGTTGTGCTGCTGAAAGAGCCTGGCAAACACATCAGCATCAGTTGTAATATATGTGTATTGAGGGTGGCTTCTGTGCTGGGCCCCTGCTCAGCCCTCTGCCTCTGTGAACGCATTTAATCCATACCACTCTGTGGGGCAGGTTCTGGCATGATTCCCCATTTGCAGGTGGAAACATGAGGCCCAGAGAAGGGAAGCCACTTGCTCGAGGTCACACAGTTAGTGAGACACTCCCCATCAAGTAAGGCCGGTTACCGTAACTCGTCTGATCTGCTTTTATTCTGGCCACTAAACCTTCCTTGGCGTCGTTTACCTTGTGATGATGGCTTTCGAGTTCTACCCGTCCATCTTCCTCGGGTATAAGAACCGCCCTGCCCACGCTTCCAGGTGCCGCAGGATCTTTGCACAGGGTTTCCTCCTGCGGTTGCAAGTCTGGGTGTCAGCTGACCAAGAGAGCGCAGCCTTCCTATGTGTCCTTGAGAGAATTCCTAAATTTGCTTCCAGCGGTGCTACCCGCCTCACTGGAGGCACACCTAGTGAACGCAGGGAGAAGCCACCGTGACCTACATTGGAAGGACGTGGGACGGGCGGTGCAGGGGGGAGAATAACAGCGTGGGAGAACATCGCAGCCGACAGTCAGAGATGAAAGGCATTTGCTTTATAACAGAATCTCACGTTCATCCTCCTTCTTATGAGTTAGAATTTTTCCTGCAAGTTCCTGGGGGGCCCCTGCCGACTGAGCACGGAAGCAGGGAACAGCAGCCCCGGGGAAGGGAGGAGTCCTAATCCTTTCCTCTGAGCCTAGAGCGAACAGACTTGCCTTACTTCTTCCATGGCATGGGCGGGGGGGAGGGCACGAGAGAAAGGATGCTTGCTCCTGGCAGCCGAACCTCACAGTTGACACCAGCACGCAAGGGGCAGGTGGTCACTTCAGTGAGAGGGAGGAATTGGTCTGGAACTACATTCAGAAACCAGCCCCGTGGGACTGCTTTCTTCCTCATCACAGTTTTCCTAGGGTGTTGTCAGGAAGGGAAAGGGGGACTGAGTTACAGCTCATTCCTTCGGTGCATATTTATTGAGGTCCCAGGAACCATATAAAACACTGGGGGTGTAGCGCTGAGCAAGAACTAACTGTATCCTGCCCTTGGGGTGCTCTCAGCCCGCCGGAGAAGATTGCCACGGGACAATTATAATGCGGGGCGATAAAGCAGGATAATGAACATCATTCATTCATTCATTCATTCATTCATTGAACCAGTGGGTATCTGACACTTACCACGCGCTAGGCATTGTTCTAGGCCCGCACTTCCAAGACAGTAACCACTAGCCACATGTGGCTGTTTACATTTAATTAAAATTAAACAAAATTAAAAATTCGGTCCTTCAGGCGCACAAGCCACACTTCATATACTCCTTAGCCGCGTGTGGGTACCGGCTCCCATACTGGACAGGGCAGAAACAGACCATTTCCATCACTGCAGGAAATTGCATTGGGAACACAGTGCTGCTCGATACGCTGGGCCGTGAGGGGGGCGCTCAGAAAGGCCCTGCCCTTGGAGCTGGCGGACTCGGCGGACTCTTGGTGTTGGCTGAAGAGCAGCATGCATTCCGTTACAACGCAGGGCGATAGGTGCTGAGGTGTGGGTGCACTGAAGCGGCGCAGCCCACCCGAGCCTGGCCTCCAGAGGCCGGGGGTGTCTCAGTGAAATCTGCGTCTCGTCAAGAGGGTGTGGGGCAAGTGGGGAGGGGAACAGTGTGCCAGGAAGAGGGAGGAACATGTATCAAGGCCTGGGCTCTAGAAAGAGGCTGGAGAGACGAAAGTTCAGCGCGGCTAGTCGTGGACCCCGTGCGTTTATGTGGCTGTAAGTGCGGAGCGGGACAAACCGGAAGTGGAGGGAGACCAGGCCGTCCCGGCTCTTGCAGACCCTCCGGGAGGCGGGAGGAGGGTCCAGCTTGCAGGGCTGGGGCGGGCATCTTGCTCAGAGGGCCCCTCTTGGGCAGAAGCCCGGAAGGCAGGTGGGGGACGGGGAGAGGAGGAGGAGGGGGGAGGACGAGTCTGCTCCGAGCTGTCTGCAGGGTCCAGACTTGGTGTTGGTCCTTTCGGCACCCCAGAAAACTGGTCCAGAAACGACCCCTCTTCCCTCTGCGGAGCTGCGGAAGGACGGAGCGCGCGGAGAGGCGGGCTTGCGATGCTGGGGCGGCGAGAGCGGGTTCCCCCGGGCCTGGGACCAGCCTGTGCCACAGCGCCAGGTGCCGTGGGGGACAGGAATGCGGGTGGAGCCGGGCGGCCCATTCAGCCCTGCTCCTTGAGTCACCTGAGTGAATCGCAGCCTCTCGGAGCCCCGCTTCCTCCTCTGCAGCCTGGTGACAGTCATGTCACGCTGTAGAGCCACCGGGACCGTTTTGAGATGATAATAGCAGTGGGCAGTGTACTGAGGGCTTTTACCTTGAGCCAGGCGTTGTGTTGCACCCTTTACACCAGCATCTCTCACTCTCGGCACTAGACATGTGAGGCTGGATCATCCTCTGTGCTGGGGACCGTCCTGGGCATGGGGGCATGTTTAGCAGCGTCCCTGGCCTCCATCCACTAGGTGCCAGTAGCACCCGCCCCCAGTTGTGACAAACAAAATGTCTTCAGACGTTGCCAGATGCCCGTGATTGAGGACCCCTAACACACCTTGTCCCGTGCATTCTCATAGCGACCCATTTTACAGACGCGGAACCAGCAGGCGTCAGAGCTGAGCTGTCAGCGCTGGGATTTGAACCCGGGCGTCTGTCCACTTGGGCCTGGGCGCTTGGGCCGTGAACTCTGTTTTACTGTTGGCCTAGATGGCAAGGGCGTAGCCCAAGGCCAGGCACGTAGTAGGTGGTCAGTGAAAGGGCTCTTTGGATGATCAATCACCGGCTTATTCAGTCAGTGAAGCTGCCCCTCGGAGCTGGAGCTGCAGGGCAGGGATGGCGGGCTCTCTGACCCCTAGCTGGTCCCTGAGTCGCCGTAGCATCAGGGAAGCAGCCTTGAGGGATGAGGGAGCCGCCCGTTCTTAGGCAGCGATTAACCTGAGCTGGTCACTCATTGGAGAGGCAGAACTTTTCCCTGGAAAATGCCAGCCGTGCAGAAGTGGGGCCGTTTGTTTCATCTGCTTTTCTTCATCGGGCTTTTATTACCCACGAGTCAGGAGCGGTGCTGAGGGCCCCCCGGGGCAGCCTCAGGCAGAGGCCTCCCTCTTTCCCTTGCCAGCCCTGGTCTGCCGATTGCCTTCTGGAAAACTCTCTCAGATGGGGGTCTTTCAGGGCCGGGTTTTGTGTGTGTGTGTGTGGTGTGTGAGTGTGTGGTGTGAGTGTGTAGTGTGAGTGTGTGGTGTGAGTGTGTGTGTGTAGTGTGAGGGTGTGGTGTGGGCATGTGAGTGTGTGTGTGGTGTGTATGTGTGTGTAGTGTATGTGTGGTGTGTATGTGTGTGTGGTGTGTGTGTGAGTGTGGGGTGTGTGTGTGTGTGTGTGTGTGTGTGTGTGTGTGTTTCTGGGACGTGTTGAGGAAATGGCCCTGAGAGGCAGGCCTGAGGCCTCCTTGTTTATTTACTGTCTTTGGAAATCACCGTCAGTGATGAAATCGCCCCAGGGCCAGAGGCGGCAAGGCCTGGCCTTTGCTAAACCTGGCAGCTGGGCTGACAGAACGCAGAGCAGGGCACAGGGTGCCAAGTGTCCTCTTCTGCGTGTTGAGAAGCTGTGTGTGTACATATACAAGTGCTTGTGTGTGTGTGCATATTAACCTGTGTCTGGGTGACCATTGTATATGCATCTGTGTGTGTGCGCATTTGTGTGCATTTGCATGTGTGTACACGTGTCTGTGTGCCTATGTGTGTTTAAATCTGTGCATGCATATGTGTCCTCCTGTGTGCATGCATACGTGTTGCATGCTTGTGTGTGACATGACCCCTTCTCCCCCCGTTGTCACACCGGTGGACACAGAGAGACCTGGACTTGACACCCAGCTTTGCCAGTTACTCACTTGACCTGAGGCTAGTCACACTCACTTTCTGAGCCTCAGTGTTCAGGTCTGTGAAATGGGAGAATAAAAGACAGCAACCTTGAGGAGGAGTTGCGATGAGGGCCACACATGACAATGTGGCTGGGAGCCTGGCTGGGAGAGGGCAGCGGGCAGAGGTTTGTCCCCACCCCCAGGCTTTGGGGAGGTGGGGACTCTAGTTCCCCTCCCAGCATCGGGCAGGGCTGGGTAGACTCATCTCCTCCCAGCTGGTGTGGCCCAGTCACGTGGCCTCTGGTGCCTGTAGAGGCCAGAACTCAGTGGGGCCGTTTGTGCTCCCGTAGCTCTTCCGCTCGGGGTCAGGGGCTCCAGAGGCCCCAGCTTTGCCCCCGGTGCCCACAACACTGCCCTTCTTATGTGAAGCTGCCACCCTTTTCCGTAGCGACAGCCTCCCAGGTTCTTCCGGTTTGCCCAGGAGAGGACAAAGAAAATCCCACCCCCATTTCGCTCATCCCGCACCCCAGCTCCATCAGATAAAGCCAGAGCGTTCTCAGTAACCACGGGCAACCAAAAGCCAAGAAAATGGGCGTAATTTCTCCACCTTGGCACCGTTTTCTGATTAGTCACTGCTCGCTAATTAGCAAGTGACGAATGGGACAATAAAGCTCTGAAAGTATCCACTGACTTCCTAGAATCCCAGCCATAGGCATGGCAGAGGGCCTGGCAGAGAAGCCCAGAAATGGGAAGACGCCTGTGGGTCCCGAGGAAGGAAGCACAAAGGACCAAGTCACACTGGGCGTGTCGGCGGGTACTTGCCTCAAAGACACACGTGGGACACGCGTGGGAGGCATGGGAAGCGGCTCCGTCTTCCCCTTTCCCTCCACACTGTCTGGAAGAAGTGATTTCACTTCATGGTCATTTGATGACTAAGGCAGACTTCCCCTGTCCCTGGTGGAAGTTGTTGAGGGGACCCTGGGGACATTGCAAGGGTCTGTGGCAAGGCTTCCAAAGGCGGCTGAGAGCTCTTGAGTGGACAGCTCCCCCAGATGCACGGGGGTGACGGCTGCTGCTTACATACACGGGTCCCCATGGGCCTCGTCAGGATGGGCAAGGTTGTGTTTGTAACAAAAGACCCCCCGACCCCAGGGGCATAAGTCGGTTTCTTCTTGCTCAGTTGACGTATCCATGGGGCATCAGCAGGGACGCTGCTCCACGTGGCGGTATGTTGGGGGCCAGGTTGGTGGAGGTTCCTCCACCTGGTGATGTGTCACCTCCACACCGGGGCTCTCGGGGGCGGGGAGGACTGGAGCCCTCAGTGCTGGCAGTATAGTCCTTTGGCCTCGGGAAGGGACTCATGTCACTTCTCTCACATATGTTCCACCAGAATGTGTCATGCAGCTGTGGCTTGGCTCCAAGGGGGCAGGACTGTCCATCTTTCCGGTAGCCGGAGTAGGAGGAAACCAGGACTTAGCGGCCATTAGTAATGCCTGCCTGTTATGGATGTGGGATTAGTGGGGCTGACCATCGCGGGCTGGAGGTCCCGAGTATCCTACCTGGGTGTTTTAGTTTCCTTTGGCTGCTGTGACAAATTCCCATAAATTATGTGGCTTAAAACCACATAAATTTATCATTTCATAGTTCTGGAGGTCAGAAGTCCAAAATGGGTCCCCCAGGCTAAAATCGAGGTGTCAACGAGGGAGCAGAATCCATTCCCTTTCTTGCTCCAGTTTCTCCAGACTGCCCGCACTCCTTGGCTTGTGGTGGCATCACTCTGATCTTCCTGCCTCCCTCTCAGAAGGATGATGTGATGTCGTGAGGCCACCTGGGTAACCCAGGATCATCTCCCCACTTCAAGGCTCTTAATCACGCCTGCAAAGACCCTTTTGCCATGTCATGTCACATATTCACAGGTTCCAAGGATTAGGACGTGGGCATCTCTGGGAGCCCTTATTCTGCTGACCACATGGGCCAGCCCTGGTAGGAGAAACCAGGCTCCCTCCCCTGCCCCGCCTCTGTTCCTCCCTTGCTCTTTGTTTCCCTCCAGACACTGTGCTGGGGACTGGGGATGATGAAGCCCCTTCCTCATGGAGCTGCCAGTCCATTCCAGGGCGGGGGGAGGAGGGGGACTGACGTGAACAGTGGGCACGTTTTATGGGGCGGTCCAGTCGCCTGCTCGGGATGGGGCCCGGCAGGGATTTTTTTTTTTTTTTTTTTTTTTTTGGCGGCGTTGGGTCTTCGTTGCTGGGCGCGGGCTTTCTCTAGTTGAGGCGAGCAGGGGCTACTCTTCATTGCGGTGCGTGGGCTTCTCATTGCGGTGGCTTCTCTTGTTGCGGAGCATGGGGTTCTAGGAGCACGGGCTTCAGCAGTTGTGGCTCTCGGGCTCTAGAGCACAGGCTCAGTAGTTGTGGTTCACGGGCTTAGTTGCTCCGCGGCATGTGGGATCTTCCTGGACCAGGGCTCAAGCCCCTGTCTCCTGCCTTGGCAGGCGGATTCTTAACCACTGCGCCACCAGGGAAGCCCCAGGCAGGGATTTGTCACCTGTGACCTGAGCAGTGAGGAGAGGTTAGGACAGTGAGCTGTGGGGGATAACGTTATAAAGACGGGTTCCTCGCCGCTCGGTCCCAGTACCCAGGGCCTGGGCTCCCTCAGTTTCTGGAAGCCGCTCCTCATTTTTGTCTGTGCTAATCGTGCCTGCTGTGTTCGTGGACCCCTCTGCCCGCCCACCGCTTTTCAGGGAGGTAGGAGGGGACGGCTTCCTCCTCGTCTGGGTCTCTGGTCCTGGAGTGGGCCATGCCTCCAGGAGGCTGGCCAGACTTGGCTGCAGGGATGTGGGAAATAGGACCCAGGACCTACTGATATTTGCAAAAGCATCACAGTCGAAAGCCGGGCTGGGCAGCCTGGGCTCAGCTGTTTGCACTGGGGGGGAAGCGCCGGCCTCAGAGATGCCTTCCTCCTCCTCGGGCCAGAAAGGGGGATTGTCTAAGGCTCCTCTGATGAAGAACAGATCCTCCAAACAAACCCCGCTGCCGGTCTTGGTGCCAGCCTCAAACGGGAGGTGACTGTGATGTGCTGTGGGCGCCCCCCGCATGGCGGTGGGTGAGGTAGTTCAGGCCAAAGGGAGAGCGAGACCTCTAAGTACAGCCTAGAGATAAAAGCTGGACACGCTCCACTGGCTTTAAACACACCTTCCCTCTGAGCCCTGAGAGATGCCATTGGCGTTCTCTTTCTCCTGTGCCTTTGCCCCCTGCCAAAAGCTCTAGGCGGCGTGGCCAAGATTCCTCTTTGGGGTGGAAAAATCAAAGGAGGAGGCATGACCTTCTAATTAGCAAAGATAGACACATGGCTGGTGGAGGGACCACCCTGGGCTTCATGTGGTGCAGCCTCCCGAGGTGCCCTTTCCATCTCGTGCCCACATTCCTCAGCCTTCAACACCCTTCTGGGCGCCAGAGCCAGCATGCAAGTGTTTCTAGTGGACTGTGGACGGAAAGGTAATTTTCCACGTCAGGATCAAATCCTTGCCAGAGAGGCAGGGACTGGTGGGTGTGGTGGCCCCCTGGACTTTCCACTTGAGGCATTTAGACCAATTATTTAATTATTAAGTTAATTGTCTTCCTTGCTAAGCACTGTGAGGGCAGAGACCCTAGAACCCAGTGGGTGTCTAATAAGTGTACACTACATGTAAGAATTCAATGCCAAGCGTGTCATTTAATATTCAGAGAAAAATACCCTCCTCTCCAAAGTATTTCTACCTATTATTCTTTATCTGAGCTCACTTAATGCAAGGGGAAGCTAAGGACCAGGGAAGTTCATTCTCCAGCGTCAGGAGGATGTACAGTTGCCTGGTGATGATAAATGTGGCATCTGTTGTAGTGTTTCCCACAACTGTGCCCAGAGCAGACATCAGTAATCAATCACCACTCTTTCCTGTTGAGCCCAGATGCAGCTGCAGAATCCTGCACAACACACCTCCAGGAAGTCACTACCAGGCACTTGAGATGTTTGCAAAATCCCAAATTGACAAGCATTTCCATATAATCGAATCCATCTGTACCTTACCTCCAGATTTCTACTTTCTGACTCAGGATGGTCCCTGTACTTTCTCCTTTTCTTCAGTTACCAGCGTCAATAGGTAGGTGTCTTTCTTCCTGTGGCCACTTCACTGACTGTGTAACCCTGGTCAGGCCACTTTAGTCTTCTGTGGACCACAGTTCCTTGTTTGTAGAATGGAAATAATTATAATGTCTGGCAAGATTCCCTGAGGCCCAACCAAAGCTTAGGGCACTTGGAACAGTACTTGCTAGCACCTAATGGACACTCAGGAAATGATAGCAATTTAAAAATACATTTGTCTCCCCCCTAAATCCTCAGCAGATTGAAGCCCCGGCAGCAGGTGGCACTGGGCTGAAGCGCCTGGGGAGGCCCGCCCTTCCTGGGTCTCTGGCCAGCCCTCCTCAGCACACTCCCTAACCCCCTCTCACTTTGATCCCACCCCCACCCCCCACCCCCGCCACCGCATTCACTCCTCCCAGCCCAGGGAACCATCGCACACCTAAAGACCTCATCTCAGGTCTGCAGCATCCAACGCAAAGCCAGAGGGAAAAGAAGCCCTGTCATTTCCCCCTGTGGAAATCCACAAGAAATATTTCCGATGTTGTCATAGTTATAATAAGCAGCAGGCATCATCTAGGGATGGGAAACATGATGGAGCGACTCGGAAAAAAAATGCCCTCGTTCCTTTTTCTCCAAAGTGGTCACCGTGGCTCTGGGGAAGTCAAGTGTACCCCTGGCCTCAGGTGGGGACGTTTTCTCCTTTCTGACTTACCTTTGGGGAACACACCTACACCCTGGCGGGAGACACAGGGAGATGGTGACCCCACGGGCTTGTTAACGCCACTGCCAGGCCTCCCAGGGAGGGGGTCCCAGGCAGATCTGAGGGGAACCTGCAGGCCCCAGGGTCGCCCAAATGGAAAGGGCCTGCAGGACAGGAAGTGGGTGGAGGGGGCACCGAGTGGGGAACCAGGGCCTGGGCTCTTGTGTGGATCATGCCGCAGTGTGTCAGGTGTGTTACCTGGGCAGGTGTGTGCCATATTCTCCGCCCCCTGCTGGGCGCAAGCGGCCTTTTCCTCTGTTTCGTCCGCCCGTTCAGATTCCGCGCAACTTTCTGCAGAGCTGCACGTGCCTGACTCTGCTCCAGGTGCTCCCACAGTCACGATTTCATTTAAGGAGCCTAGCAAGCCTGTTGGTACATATGAGTCCTTCCATCCTGCAGTGCTGAGACTGATGCTCAGAGGGGTGAAGCCACTTGCCCAAGGTCACACAGCTTCCAGTGGCACAGCCGGAAAATGCACCCAATCCTCCAATTCCAGTGCAAGTGCAGCGGGACTGTGTTGCCTCCTTGGAACACACCTTGGACCTTTGCTGGAACTTTCCACGTATGAGTAAATAAAACTGGTGGTGGGGGGGAAGAAACTCGAAAATGAAGAGGCAAGAAATGTGAAATTCAGAAGGTTGTTTTTTTTTTTTTTTTTTTTTTTTTTTGCGGTACGCGGGCTCTCACTGCTGTGGCCTCTCCCGTTGCGGAGCACAGGCTCCGGACACGCAGGCTCAGCGGCCATGGCTCACGGGCCCAGCCGCTCCGCGGCATGTGGGATCTTCCCGGACCGGGGCACAAACCCGTGTCCCCTGCATCGGCAGGCGGACTCTCAACCACTGCGCCACCAGGGAAGCCCCAGAAAGGATGTTTTGATGTGGGTTAGGGTTGAACGAAGGGCTGCTTTCATGGCCCTTCCCTCCCAGCCCCATGCCTGGCCTTAGAACAGCTGTCCCCTCCCCTTAGACCCTCTGCTCCTGTCTTGCAGGGGTCTGGGACCCCTCCTGCCCTAGTACATCCAGTCTTGCACTTTAGAGAGGTGAAACTCCTTGGTGCCAATTATTGCCATTGGGGCTGTGTACAATCTACCCTGAATGGAGGAGCCTGATTCCTCCCTGAACCTTAGTTTGCTCACCTCTAAAATGGGTGGATAATAATGCCTGCAGGTGGGGGGCCACGAAGAGGATGGCTAGGAGGTAAACCTTAGCATACAGTAAGTGCCTAATAAATAGCGACTCCTTTGCGGCTGTCATTCACTCTTCTTACCACTTGAGTATGGTCCCACTGAAAACAATCACCGTCTTCTCTTCCTTTAGCCTTTGTTTCCCTAAAAAATGCAGGCCCAGTGATACGGTGGGAATCATGCAATGGGCTCCCTTAACTCCTGACGCCTCCAGCTGGGAGGGACATCCCGTGGGCATCAGAACTTGGGTTCCGGAGTCACACTGACCAGGATGATACCTATGTGACCTTGGGCGGGTCACATCCCTTGCCCACGCCTCAGTTTCCCCTGCGGTAGAATGGGGGATTATTACAATATCAGGTGTTTCAAAGTCTGAAGGAAACCTTGTCAAGTGCTCATTCAGCCCAGTGAGGACGACTGTTAGCAGGTTGTCACTCTTCTCTTGGTGGATGCTGTGGCTGTTACTTCCCAGGTGTGTGTGTGCTGGGGAGGGAGGGGCTGCTGGTCAGATTCTCCGGGGAGGGAGCCTCTCTTTCCCACCTTTGCTTCAAGAGCCACCAGGCGGTGTCAGTAGTGCAGGCCCCGCCCAGTGCCCCTGCCCTGGGTCCCAGCTCTTCCAGGGATGCAGCAGCTGCCTGGGGGCCGTGGGTGTCCGCTGTGGCATCTCCACCACAGCACTGCCTTCTGGGTTTTTTTGTTTGTTTGGTTTTTTTGCGGTACGTGGGCCTCTCACTGTTGTGGCCTCTCCCGTTGTGGAGCACAGGCTCCAGACACGCAGGCCCAGCGGCCATGGCTCACGGGCCCAGCCGCTCCACCGCATGTGGGATCTTCCCGGACCGGGGCACGAACCCGTGTCCCCTGCATCGGCAGGCGGACTCTCAACCACTGCGCCACCAGGGAAGCCCCACAGCACTGCCTTCTGATGCAGCCTCAGCCGGGGACTTCCATCGTGGCACAGGCTGACCTCAGTGTGCCCTTATGGAGCCCATGCTACGTGCTGGGCATCGTTTGGGGCTGGAATGCCCCCAGGAGCAAGGCAGGCACAGCCCTGAGAGGTGGAAGGTAGGGAGGTGGGGACACAGGTGTTGAACTGGTTATTACAAGGGAGGCCAGTTCTAAAAGGAAATAGATGTCCACGGACATGGGTTGCTTCCATTTTCTGGCTATTTTGAATAATGCTGCTATGAACACAAGTGTACAAATACCCATCCAAATCCCTGCTGTCGATTCTTGAGGGTATATACCTAGTAATGGAATCACTGGGTCATGTGGTAATTCCGTGTTTAATTTTTTGAGGAACTGCCAAACTGTTCTCCACCCTGGCTGCTGCACCATTTTGCATCCCCGCCCGCAGCAGACAAGAGTTCTAGTTCCTCCGCATCCTCCCAGCGCTTGTTATTTTCTGTTGTTTTGATAATAGCCGTCCTAATGGGTGTGACGTGGCATCTCTGTGTGGTTTGCATTCAGAGAGGCAGAAGGAAGAATATTGGTTCCCCAGGGCAGGGGAGTGGTGAATGGGGCGTTAACATTTAATGGGGACAGAGGTTCAGCTGGCAGGATGAGAACGTTCTAGAGATGGATGGTGGTGATGATTGTACAACAATGTGCATGCATTTAATGCTATTTAAAAACGGTTAAAATCATAAATTTTATGTGATGTATATCTTACCACAATGAAAAAAAAAATGAGATGCCACATTGGAGAAACCCGATTTGAAGGGCATTCTGTAGAACACCTGAGCAGTGCTCCTCAAACCTGTCCAGAGCTTCAGAGGCAAGGAACGTGTGAGAAACTGTTCTAGACCACAGGCGGCTAGGGTGATGTGATGACAAGTGTAATGCAGGGTCCTGGCTGGGATCCTGGGGCAGGAAGAGGACACTGGAGGGAAGCAGTCAAGTCCAAATGAAATGTCGAGTTAGCTAATAGTCACGTACCAACACTGGCTTCTTGCTTGTGACAAACGTTCCATGGATATGAAGATGTTAACATTAGGGGAAATTGGGTGAAAGGTATACCAGAATTCATGGGAATTCCTTGTACTATCTTTGCAACTTTTCTGTAAAACTGAAATGATTTAAAAATTTTTTTAAAAAGTTGTTAAAAGGGGGGAAGTGTCTGATCTGGGTGGGTGTGGTCAGGGAGGGCTTCCAGGAGAAGTGATGGTTAATCTGAGGCTAGAGGGTTGTCAGGGACCTGTTAGGTGAAGCATGGAGGGAAGAGTGTGTGGGCAGAAGGAACAGCACTCGAGATGGCTCAGAGTTCAGCCTGAACAGTTAAGATCCTAAAAGAACTGAATCCCCACTGCCTTGATTGCTACGCCACCCAAGAGAATATTCTTGGTCCCTGGAGCTTGGTTTTTTTCCAAGTGCCAACACCCTGTTAGTTACTTCACTGGGCTCTTAATACTAATACCTTGAATATTAGCTTTTTTTCTTTGTGAGTGAGATGCCTTTATTTGTTTGGTTTCTTTTTTACTTTAACTTTTACAGCAAAAAACAAGCAAACGAAATATTTGCTTATAGGAGATACAGCGAAGCAAAGTAAAAAAGAATTACTTGGGGCTTCCCTGGTGGCACAGTGGTTGAGACTCCGCCTGCCAATGCAGGGGACACGGGTTCGTGTCCCGGTCTGGGAATATCCCACATGCCGCGGAGCGGCTGGACCCGTGAGCCATGGCCGCTGAGCCTGTGCGTCCAGAGCCTGTGCTCCGCAACGGGAGAGGCCACAGCAGTGGGAGGCCCGCGTACTGCAAAAAAAAACCCGAATTACTTGGAATCCCACAACCCAGAGATAGTGTGGTTAATATTTTGGAATATATTCTTCGAAACTGTTTGCATCTTTAACCTTTCTTTGTATCCCTGGGAGATCCCGGTCATGTTTCTACGAGAATAATCCTCGTGCTAAAACCCAGGGGACTTTCAGGGGCTCTGGGATGTGTGGGCTCAGCTTTGCACACTGGGGTGAGCAGCCCCACACGAAGTTCCCTCTGAGTGGGGACTTGATGGTGGGGTGAGGACAGCCTTCTGTGGAGGAGAGTAAGCAGGACAGAGGTGCCCGCCTCAGCCTCCTGAGGGGCGTGGTCCCCTGTGACCCTTTATCCACATTCTGTCTCTGTGAACTTGACTCCCGTAGGTAGCTCTTGTATGTGGAATCGTACAACATGCGTATTTTCGTGGCTGGCATATTTCACCTAGCGCAATGTCCTCGAGGTCCATCTATGCTGTGGCATGTGTCAAAGTCTCTTTCCTTTTTAAGACTGAGTGATAGTCCACTGTGTGTAGAAACCACATTTTCTTTACCCATTAACCTCTCAGTGGATACCTGGGTTGCTTCTACCTTTTGTCTCTTGTGAATAATGCTGCTATGAAGACAGATGTACAGATATCTCTTAGAGATCCTGCTTTCGCTTCTTTGGGGTGTGTACCCACCCCAGAAGTGGGATGGCTGGATCCTATGGTAGTTCGATTTCTCATTTTTTGAGGGGCCTCCATCCTCCATTCCCACCAATAGTGGGCAGCGGCCAGGGTTGCTGCTCAACGCCAGACAGTGCTCAGGACAGGCCCCGTGACAAAGAACCATCTGGCCCCGAATGTCAGCAGTGCCGAGGTAGAGAAACGCTGGATTAGAGTGAGTGAGCGTCAGAGGGGCAGACTCGGAATGAGGTGGGGGAGGGCGGAGGCAGGCCTGGCCGGGCAGGCTGCTGCGAAAATTGCGAGGAGCATGTTCCAGAAGAACAAAACTAATAACCACAGCCGCGGTTAATGTTTACTGAGCTCTCCTTGGGGTGCCAGGCACCACAGGAAGCACCTTTCTCGTGTTTTCTTATTTAAACCCACGGCCTCACAAGGGTGGTCCGGAGCGTTGAAAGTGGGCTGCACAGGTTCTCAGCAACCTGAACTCACTTTCCTTCCCCCCTGCAGACACGTGCCCTGCGATCGTGACTCTGGTCCCATTCAGCGTCGCTCCCCAAGGTACTTTGTCCTTTTGAAGGCAAGGCACAAACACTGGCTGCCAGGCTGGCAGATAAGACAGCCGTGTAAATAAACACACAGTCCTTCCCGGTGGAACCTGCTTGCCCGTGTTTGTGAGTGATGGGGTGGGGTTGCCTGGCAACTGGGACCACGAGTTCCCCCTGCTGCCCTCCTGCACAGGGCTTCCTTCTTCTACGTGGGGTTTCCAGCTTCTTGGCGCCCGCAGGCAGGACATGCGGGCAGAGGAGAGGGTGTCGTTCCCTTGTTGGTTTTTATTTAAGGCGAACACCAGGCCTGGCTGAGTGGACCAAGTGATGAGACATCAGGCCCTGACATGGGCTGGTTGGGTTTGGGGTAAGAATAATGGTGACAGTTTACTGTTACCGCAGCAATGGCAGCCATTTATTGAGCACCTACTGTGCACTGGGTATCTTAACGATTCTTCGGTTCACCTTTATCAAGGGCCTGCCCTGTGCCCATCCAGGGCTGTCCCAGGCACAGGAGATGCAGCTGCGAGCATGATAGACAAAGGTTTTGTTTCCATGAATCTCACATTCTAGTAAGGAAAGAAAGAATAAACGTGAACAAATACGTAATAGTTCAGGTGGTCATAGGTGTTCTGAAGAAACAAAGCAGTGGGCAGTGAGGCACAGGGGACTCAGGTGTCATTTCGTGGGGTCAAGTACAGAGCCCTGAATTAGGGGAACCAGCTGTGAAGATATTCGGGGTGTGTGTGTGTGTGTGTGTGTGAGAGAGAGAGAGATGGGTAGGTACAGCACGTGCAAAGGCCCTGTGGCAAGCCAGTGGGGCAGAACGGAGTGAGCAAGGAAGAGGTAGGTGCTAAGCCTGGAGAGAGTGGAGACGGGCAGATCACGGAGGATCTTGCAGGCACGTGCCAGGGCTTAGGGTTTTCGTCTGAGTGAGAAGGGAGTCTTTGGAGGGTTTTGAGCAGAGGAGGGACACAGTCTGACTGACTTTGGCTTTAAAAAGCAGCCGGATGGAGAATAGTCTAAACCTCCAGTCCTATGGCCACTAGCCACATGTGACCATTTAAATTTAAATTAATTGAAAAGAAATAAAGCCGAAAATTCATTTCCTCCATCACAATGGCCACATTTCACGCACTCACTAGCCAGTGCAGATACAGAACGTCTCCACCGTCACAGAAAGTTCTCTTGTGTGTGTGGACAGTGCTGTGTAAGGGGGGGAGGGGGGAGAGTGCGCTTCAGGCACCTGCTGGGGGCTGCTGTAATAATCCAGGTGAGAACTGATGCTGATATTTGGCTACTTGGCAGCCTTGGCGGAGGCTGTGACCAGGGGTGGGTTACAGGACCTGGTTGGAGGTGACAAGGACAGGACTTGCTCATGGTTGGGTGTAATCATGTGAGGGAGGGAAGCTGGGGGCAGCTGGGTTGACTGAGAGGCATTTATGAGATGAGGGCGCGGACGTAACTGGAACTCACCCACCAAGTACACGGCCTGTGCCGATTCTCCTGGAGGCCCCTTTTACAGCGGAGCAGGGAAGGCCCCACAGAGGGCCATGGCCTGCCAGGTTCATCTGCCTCGGGGTTCAGAGCATCAGGATTCAGACCCTGGGTCTTCTCCCCTCTGAGCTGTTCACAGGGAACGGCTCATTGGCCATTCTGTCATCCCAGAAACCACCTGCGAGGTGCCAGACCCTCCTGCCCCCGAGCGAGTTCATTTGGGACCCACACGGAGTATTGGCCGTGCTTGGCAGGTGCCCAGCTGCGGGCCTGGGGGCCAGGGCAGTGCTCACTGGGCTGTGGCTCATGACAGTGCGTCACGTGGCAAAGCAAGGCTGCCGAGGCGTCCTCCCGTTTTTCCCAACCTCACCCTCTCCCACCACGGGCAGGCTGCCCCGCCGGCCCCCTGAGCACCCGCCTGGCTCGCTCATCTATCCAGTGCCGACTCTGTGCCGGCGTCAAAGGGCGCCAAGTTCATATTTTACAGTAGGTCCACGAGGGAGGTGGGTAGTTCCCCCATTTTCCACATGTGGAAACTGAGGCTCAGAGAGGTACAGTCACTTGCTCAAAGTCACACAGCAGCTAACTAGTAGAGGCAGAATTTAAACTCAGCACTGTTGGAATGCCTTGTGTTGCTCTCACGAGGACTTGCCACCTCAGCCTGAAACACTGGGGAGCACGGCCTCCTGCGGACGGTGGTGCACTTTTCATTTCAGCCCTTGGCACGGCCAAGGGTTGAGTGGGCCGGAATCCCACGTGCCCTGGCAAGGCACTGACCCATCCGGAGAAAAGGGCATCTTGTTCTTTGCACAAATGCTCCCCCAGCTCGCCAGGCCATGACCTGTGTTGGCTGCGAGGGGGTTTCGTTTTCTAATTCCCACAGCCTGGCTGGCACCCGGGATGGCAGACACAGACAACTGGCGAGAATGAAGCAAAGCCCAGAGGGTGGCTGGGGGAGGCACCTCGGCTTCGTGGTCATGGGCTTGTGCCGTGGAGCCCCTGGTCCCGAGTTCAGATCCCACCTCTGCCTCTTCTGCCTTTGTGACTGCAGGCGGCTCCTGAATTCTACAAGCTGCAGTTCCCTTTTTGTTGTTCAAATGGGAATGATGATGATGATAACCTCCTCCATCTGGTGTGAAATAACTTTCCATCTGAGGCGTGGTCCACGCAGCAGCAGCCTCAGCATCACCTGGAAACCTGTTAGAAGTACAGGCTCTAGACCCTTCTCGAACCTACTGCGTTATAATGTGGGTTTTCTCAAAACACACAGGCGATCCGTATGCACGTTAAATGCGAGAAGCTCCGGGGTGAACTACACGAGGTAATTCTGTAACACCAAGAGGCACCACGCCGCTCTCGGTGGGCGTGTCCTTCTTATGAGCTGTGCAGTGTGGGGCCGCCTCTCTCATACTCTCGTCTTTATGGGGCTTCATGGTGCAGAGATGAGGTGCCCTGGAAAACAGATCAATACCTGGAAAAGCTTTTGCCTTTGGCCCTGCTCCTGCTGCAGTCTGGCTGTCTACCTTGCCTTGAAGAGCCAGACTCCCATTGCAGACCGCAGGCTGGGGGCCGCCCAGCCCTGCTGCGGCTCAGCTGTCTCCAGCTGGCGGTGCCTGGGCCCGGCCGGCCGAGCCTGGCGTTGTGCAGCTGCCAGAGCTGCAGAGCCCGAGCCCAGGGCCGGGAGGCCAGCCACACTGCCTCCCTCCTCTCTCGTAGCTCGTAGTTTTAGGACAGATCGATATTTGTGGTCTGAGAGAGCTCGGGGTGGGTGGGAGAGAAGCAGGCGGCTATTACGTCACGGGGGAGTCCACGTCTTAATTGGGCAAATCAGTCTCTCGGGACAAGAGAATTCAACCCCCCACACGGGCGGGGGAGTCGGCGGCCCAGAGGGACCGCAGATAAAGACTTGTTGGCCCTGGGGTCGTTGGCATCGCCCTCTGCATGCCCACTTAAGTCACCTTTCTTGGGGGAGCTTCCCTAAGACATGTTCAAGAAGACCTCCAGAGACTCAACTTAGAAGTGTATATACACACAGACACATTTAGAAACAGATGTAGATCTCTGTGTGTGCATGTTATGTATATATTTAATGCTTCCGGAGCAGAAATCAAACCATAAAGCTATCAGAGAGGAATCTCTTCTCCACGTAATGTGGTTCTGAGCCCCTTCCTGGAATCTCTGAGGATCGATGGGGGGTGGGGCAGGAGTGAATCATGAGGACCAAGAGGGGGCAAAGCTGGCCTGCGTCAGCACTCTGCCAGCCGTTCTCAAACTGGAGTGCACACCGGCAGCGCAGGGAACCTGTTATAGGAACGTGTTCCTGGGTGATGGTGGCAGTGGGCTGGGCTGCTCTGTATTTCAAACAAACAAGCCGAGGCGATTCCGAGGCTGGTGACCCTGCAGATCACAGTCTTAGAAACTGGGCACTGGGGGAAGAATCAGCACGTAATAGGTGCTCGGTACATATGTGATGATTGGAGGCGTGTATATAGGAATGAATAAAACGTGCATGAGGTGACGGGTGAGTGTACGGAGAATGAGATTGCAAATGACGACACACCGAAGTACAGCAGCGAATGCACGCATGCCGGGTGCACGTGCGCAGATCGGGGTTCCAAGGCAGTAAGGGTGGAGCAGCGACCTCCAGAGTGGGTTAACTGAAGGGTTGGTGCTCTGGTGTGCCGTGTGAGGGCTGGCCGATCCCGGGGGGAGCTCAGGACCTTCTGGCTGGTTATGGGCTCAGTTCTGGGAGTGAGGCAGAAATGGTACGGTTACCGTGGAATCTACAGAAAGTCCCTCCTTGGACCAAGGTCAGGGCAGTACTGTGAACTCTAGCCCAGAGTCTGCGTCCCAGCTGGGCGTGGAATGGGGTGCATTTGGCTACATGGCGGACCTTCCAAA
Source organism: Mesoplodon densirostris (assembly GCF_025265405.1). Lineage (NCBI taxonomy): Eukaryota > Metazoa > Chordata > Mammalia > Artiodactyla > Ziphiidae > Mesoplodon > Mesoplodon densirostris. The sequence goes on from NC_082679.1 coordinate 59,290,688, forward strand.
GGGAAGTTTGCCCCTTTGGGTGCCATTGGGCTTACTCAGAGGACACGAACCTTTCTCCCTAGTCTTTACTGTATAAACTCCTATGCATCCTCCAAGACCCACTGAAAGGTGCTGCCTTCAGATAACCTTCCCAGTTCCAGGCACACATCACAGCAGCCCAACTCAGGACCGTGGGAAAGCAGGACCAGAAGCCCCTGGCACCTTCATCTCCACCTGGAAGCAAAGGCGTCCAGCCGCCCGGCGTGCCCTCCTTCTTGGGGAGAGGGCAGCCTCCGATCTGAAGCGCCTTTGTCTACCTGGGGTGTCCGAGACGGAGTGGTGCTCTCTGCATTTCTGCTTCCTCCTGCCTCTCTCAGGCTAAAACACGGCCTCCAGTGCACCCAGCTTACCCTTTGCAGCTTCCCCGTTGGTGAGAAGACTGTCTGCTCTCACTCCCAGTTTCCAAGTTCCCAAGAGGAGACCCCATATGGCCAGGCTTAGGGCAGATACCGACCTCTGGACCATCACCATGGCTACCGGGCTGGGTCATAGTGTACACAGGGCAGCTTCCTGTGGTAACCATGGCGACCCTGCAGCCAATGGAGGCAGGGACATTCAGAGGGGAAATCTAGAGTTTTCGAAAGGGGAGGGAGTGACACAGAGACAGCAGCTATGCCACTGGTACCCCACGCCCAGGAGGAGTTTGGGTGCCTCCTGGCTTCTCTGATTCTTCAGCCCTTCACTCATCCTGTCCGTGGAAAGGCGGCCTCAACACACATCTGTCTGTCGTTACATTTCTCTCCCTCTGAGAACATGAACTCCTTCCAGACATACTAGCGCCATCCGTCTCTTCCTTCCCAGCCCTGTGTTGGGGCTGGCACAGGGTGAGCAGGCACAGATGTCACACGGGTGGACATGCCCCCTCCTCTAGGCTTCAGGTCTAGGACCAGACAGAGTGTGTCCTCACAGCCAACAGGAAACTTCAGGCGAGAAACTCGAGAGACTGGAGAAATAGTTGGTCCTTTGAAGCTGAAATCGGGCATCAGGGGACGTGGGGGACCGTTGACTGTCCTTTGTTTGGACAAGCGAGGCTTCTGCCACTCCGTCTCGGACACTCCAGGTAGACAAAGGCGCTTCAGATCGGAGGCTGCCCTCTCCCCAAGAAGGAGGGCACGCCGGGCGGCTGGACGCCTTTGCTTCCAGGTGAAATTATGTGCTTGGGGTTTGGTGGACTTAGGCCTCATTCATGCGTCTCTGTTTGCTCAGCCCTCCGGGCCCCATCCCTGGTCTCCCAGCCTCCTGGGGACAGGCTGGGGCCTTGCTGCTCTTCCAGGGAGTTAAAGAGCGTTATCCTCCCCCTGAAGAGATCTCCCTCTCTCTGAAATCTCTTTCTCCAGCAGGTACCACTCAGGGCATCCACCCATGTGAGAGAGGAGCTGTGCATAGCTGAGTTTCAGTCCCAGCTCTGCCATGCTCTAGCTGTGTGACCCTGGGCATGCTACTTGACCTCTCTGTTTTCTCATTTATATGATGAGGCTCGTGTTGCCTGCCTACCAGGTCTTGGCAAGGCTCTACCATGTGCCTTCCTGTTTCTCCTAGGACCCACTCCCAATGATGTTCACCAAGAGGGATGAACAAGAGTGTTCAGAGCAGCCTGAGTAATAGCCTAAAACTGGAAACAACCCAAGTATCCATCAACAGTAGAATGGATAAACAGATCATGGCATAAGCACACAGGGGAGTACTATACAGCCATGAAAAATAAACACCACAGTTGAACCTCACAGGCATTATGTTGAGCAAAATAAGCCAGACACAGATGAGTACCTACTGCAAGACTCCATTTATGCAAAGTTCAAGGGCAGACAGAACTAGCCTGTAGTGACAGAGATCACAAGAGTGGTTATTTCTGGGGGACGTTGACCGGGAAGGGGCACCAGGGAGCCTGCTGGGAGCTGGGTGGTGGCCACACGGGTGTGTGCGTGTGTGAATGTCCATCAGGCTTGCGCGTGCATCAGAAGAGAGCTGGGTCCCCCACCCTCAGGTGAGGGGCTGCTCTGCAAAAACCCTGCAGCCTCTGGGCTGCTAGGGTGCCGTGCCTCGGGGGTGAGTCACTCCTTCTCCATGCCAGGCAGGAGCTCCAGGGGACAGGGGAGTGACCCCACTGAGTGGAGCCCTGGTGGGAAGGAGGCCCAGGCACGGCCCTTGGCTTGCTAGGGGAGCGGGGAGGAGAGCGGAAACTTTTACAGTTGTTTCTCACTCTGCAAGCCAATTAGTGGGGATCAACCTCACAGATCAACAACAGCCCCGAACCCTGGCTCTGTCTGTTCGAGAAACCACAAAGGAAGGGAGAACTGGATTTGGCTACATAAAAAGTGACTCTTGAGCGTGGAAAAACAGACAAACAAATCAGCCTCACCATAAACCAGTTTGAAAGGCACATGATGAACTGGGAAAATACAGTTGCAGCACGTTTGGCAAATAAAGAGTAAAAAACCTGAATGTGCAAGAAGCGTGCGTGAATCAGTGAGAAGCCGTGATCACTTGAAGGGGAAAATGTGCAAAGAACAAAACGAGAAATGCAGTGGCCACTAACCGTCTGAGAAGAATCAACCTCCCAATAATCAGAGATGTGAATTAAAAAAGAAATGGGATACACTTTTTCACCTGGAAAACTAGCAAAGATTTAAACATGATAATGCATTTTCCAAGGAAGAGAAGTGTCTGCATCGTTGTTGTGGACCCTCTCCCTTCTGGGCATGCCATCGTCCTCCTCTAAATCAGTTAGTCTTTCAGTGGCCTTGTCCCTGTTCCCTCTCACCCCGGCTCCGTGTCTGCCGAGGCTTTAGTAGCCACCGCACATGAGCACCTACTCTGGGTCAGGCCTTCTGCCCATATCGTCTTATTCTGGACATCCTATGTAGGACGGCTTATTGCTCCGTTTTGCAGATGAGAAAACTGAGGCTCAGGATAGCGAAGTGACTTGGGGAAGGCTCCACGGTGGGTAGTGGGGCTGGAGATTGAACCCAGAGGTAACTAGCCCCAAAGGCCATGCTCTCCTCCTCTCTGCCTCCCTTCGCGTTTTGGGTCCTGGCATCTCTGGTCTGTATTTTGACCTTCCAGCAGCTGTGGTCTGCAGGGGCTGACGGGCGGGGACAGCCCTGCCAAGGAGGCCACTGGGCTGTAGGTGGGCATCCATAGCTTTGCCATGTGGCATTTGGTGCTTTTGCTCATTGAGGCAAGTCATCCCATAGGTATCTGAACTCTCAGTGTGGGAGTGTGGGTTTCTCACAAAACCTGGGAGCCTGAAGGGCAGAGCATCGTGTGCGCGTGCGCATGCACACGCACACACACAGACACACAGACACACACACACACACCATATACACATAGACCCACACTCAGGGGATGGGCCCTGGTGGTGGAGAGCACGAATTCTGACGCCCTGTGTTTGAATCAGTGGTGTGCCTGTGAATCTGCTTTCTGGGAAGTGGTGAATTTTCTGGGGGGAAGCCTTGATTTATAGAGTTTGCCAGTTTCCAGTGTAAATAACCCTGCTGTGGCCAAAGCAAGACCACTGACTGCAGAATTGGGCAGAGATGTGCATAGTTGGCTAGAACCAGCTCTAGCTCATACCCCACAGCTGCTCCGTGTCCCGGTGGGGAGCCTTGGTCAAATTACTTCATTGTCTGAGGCTCAGTTTCCTTATCTGTGAAACGGGAATAATATCTACTTTATGAGGTTGCTCATGAAGATTAAACGGGTGAACACAGGTAAAGTCTTGGTCCAGTGCCTGCACAGAGTAGGTGCTAAGTTGTTATTGTGTGCGCACGACTTTTCATTCATTCATTCATCCAGCTTTGTCACTCCTTCAGTCTATCAGCATCTGTTCATTGAGGGTCCACTGTGCACCAGGACCATGCTGGAATCTTCCTTTGCCCTCTCTCCTTTGGAGAATCAGCAGAGGGGAACCTGAGACCCTTCTCCAGAGGGGCCTGGTCTGCCCCTTGTTGGCTGTGGTTTGAGCCCAGGGCAGTGTGTTTTTACCAGGATAGCAATCTCCTTTTATGTGGCCGCCTGGCTGTGGCTGACAAGGGTTGAGAAGGCCCACACCCAGAGCCGTGTGTGTTCTGACAGCCAATCCTGGCGCACCACGTTGTCTGCTCAGAGGACGTGACCTGGTGCTTCAGGTGCTACAGTCATGAGGCAGGTGCAGCCAGAGAACCTGGGCTTGAGCCTGACCTGGCCACTTCCAGTGATGCCGTGTTCTGAGCCTCAGTTTCCCCGTCTGTAAAACTGTGCTGACAGCAGCTTCCTCGCCGGTGGCGGGGGGTTGGTACTGAAGAGGCCGGTGCTGAGAAGCCCTTTTCCAGGCTCATCGTGTTCTCGGTGTTTCTGCCAAACGGCTGCGTCAGCCCTGGGCCATGGCTGGGACTTCGAGAGTCTCCCGATCGGCCCCCTTCTTCCTCTAGGCGCCAGCAGGCCTGGGAGGAGAAGCGAGGAGGGACGAGGCAAAGGGCTTTCTTTCCCTGGCGAAACATCATCCCGTGTGAATTGGGTCCTCTGAGTGCAGCTCTGGAAGAAGACACTGCTCCGTTTCTTGGGGTCTCTGGTTCCCGGTCCCCTTTGTGTCTCACCTTCGGGCCTTCAGGTCATCAGCCCCCCTCTGTAGCCACCAGAAATGAGGACCACGTTTCCTGAGCCCTACTTGAGTGCTGGGCGCCTTACAGGCATGACTTCTGGTCCCTACAACCACCCTGCGGCATGGTTCTTATCATTCCCGTCTGGGGGGCACAGTCGGCAGGCAGAGGTCCGATGCTCATGTCTCTTGCCTGATCACAGAGACTGATTGAAGTTGGAACAGCAGCCCCGTCTGTCTCCCTCCGGATGCTGATCCCCACCCCGTTCAAACAGCCTTGGAGCAGTTGCTTCATAAAGAGGTAGGAATAGTACCGGCCATACCCAGAGAGGCTCTGATAGTGACTTCTTGCCAAGGAGCACAGTATGGAAAAGGGAAAGAAAGGACTACCTGTGTGGTGGAGAGACCTACAGACACCCCTCAGCCAGGTGCTCGAGGTCAACGCCACGGCGATAAGTCACGTGATGGCCTGCACCCCTGATAGGATGTGAGGGGGAGAGTGCTTCACCTCCTGGCTCTTCCTCCCCAAAACCCACAACCCTAGTGTAGTCATGAGGATAACATCAGCTATCCCAACTGAGGGACCTTCTCCGAAACACCTGACCAGCACTCCTCGAAACTCAAGGTCATTAAAAACAAGAAGAATCTAAGAAGCTGTCATAGCTAGAGGAGCCTAAGGAGACATGACGACTAAATGTGAGATCCTGGAGCAGGAAAGGAATGTTAGGTAAAAAATAAGGAAATCGGAAATAAGCATGGGCGTTAGTTATAATAAAGCATCAACATTATTTCACTTGTAACAAAGGCACCGCACTAGTGGAAATAGAGGAAATGGAGTGCGGGGTACATGGGAGCTCACTGTACTGTCTTGCCTATTTTCTGTAAATCTGAAGCTGTTTGAAACAATAAGATCCATTGAAAAGAAAAAGGCCGTCCAGAGAGCTGCGGGCTCACACAGCCCCCCTCCTCTTGAGCCGCACGCATGCGTAGAGAGCGCAGCGCGGACTGGAGGGCGTCCCATTCGTCGCCTTAGCTGGTCCCACCCCGCTCCCAGCATGGCAACCCTGACCAGCGCATGGCAGCCCCGATCGTGCCTCCCAAGCCAGGAGTGCTTCCCGAACTCTGAGCCTTTCCCACGATGCCCAGGAAGAGTCCCAGCCTCTTCCTGTACTGATGGGTGGACCTGTGCTGAAATGACCTCTTCTCTGGTTGTCCTGGTCCTCCCCACCACAGCTCCCTCAGCCTTCATCTCACGGGAGGAAGGGCATTGGGAAGTGAGTTCCACCATCAGACCCTCATGGACTCATCACCAGGAAGTCCTTGGCCCCAGCCCTGGGCACCAGCCCAGGACACTTTGATGTAGTGTTTGGGCCGGTCCTTGGGCCAATTTCCCTCCTCTGCCCGGGACTTTTTTGCATGTTCTTCTCAAGGCTTCAGAGACCTTGAGCTCGCCATCTGAGCAGCCATCTCTTTCTTGGATCTCCAGAGTGGTGATTTCAGGCAACTGCCCCAGACTCAGCTTCCCATTTCTGTCCATCAAGTCGGCCTCCTGCTTGGCTACCATGTCTGCCCTGACCCTGCTCAGAGCAGCGCGTGGCCCCCATCAGCTCTTTCTGTGGATGGTGGGCCATGGCATGAGCCCCCCATCCCAAGGCTGGGCTCTGAGGTCTGTTCTGGAAAGAGTCCCTCCCCCCTGTAAAAATGGGGTATAGGGTGTGGGAACGTTACTTAAATGAGATATTTAGAGTTTTTCTTTGCAATTATTCAGAAAAGTTAGTTCTTCTTCTGGGCTTTTTAATAGTGGCAGCAAAAAGTATTCTGTGAGCACCTAATGTGCTTTTATTTCTTTGTTCTCCCCACAGCAGCCCTGGGAGGGGAGTCTTACTGTCCTTATTTTACAGATGAGGAAACAGAGGCTCCAAGAAACTCCTTGCTCCAGGTGCCAGCAAGGAGTTGGTCTGGGATTGGGGTTGGTCTGGGATCCAAACCTGGTTCAGTCTGCCTTCAAATCCAGGCTCCTTTCTTGATGGCCCTTCCTTGCCTGGTGGCTGATGACCCCTTAGTCAGAGGTGCCCCAGGTCTCTGGTGATGGTTGTGAAATCAGCCAGATGCTTCTCGTGGAAAGTGACCTGGGGCTGGGAGAGTCAGCCCCTTGTGACCGAGGTCAGTGACCAGCTGGGACTTCCCCAGCCCAGCACTGCAAGGCCCTTGTTCTGGGAAACTCCTCCATCCCGGGCAGACCAGCATGGTTGGTCATTCACATCCCACTTTCTTCAAGTATTGGCAAGTTTCAGATTGAGAGAGAAATGTAAATATAAGATAATGAAATGACCTCTTGTCCCTAATTATCAAAGCTGTAATGGAGAAACTCCTCTATAGCAACAGCCAGGATTTTAAATGGAGCCATAGCATGAGAACTTTCTTTTTTTTTTTTTATTTTTTATTATTATTTTTTTTATTATTATTTTTTTTAATGTTGGGGGTAGGAGTTTATTAATTAATTTATTTATTTTTGCTGTGTGGGGTCTTCATTTCTGTGCGAGGGCTTTCTCTAGTTGTGGCAAGGGTGGGGGCCACTCTTCATCGCGGTGCGCGGGCCTCTCACTATCGCAGCCTCTCGTTGCAGAGCACAGGCTCCAGACGCGCAGGCTCAGTAGTTGTGGCTCACGGGCCCAGTTGCTCCGCGGCATGTGGGATCTTCCCAGACCAGGGCTCGAACCCGTGTCCCCTGCATTAGCAGGCAGATTCTCAACCACTGCGCCACCAGGGAAGCCCAGAACTTTCTTTTAAAAAGGAAGGTGCACCCTGCTATTTCATCCTTGGAGGCTTTGGGAAGAAGCAGTGAGGAATTTGACCGTTGGCTGAGGGGAGCGGGGAGATTGCGGAGTGGGTGCTCCAGAGGTTGGAGGTGGGGAGGTCCAGGCGGGGGCAGTGCCCCCACATCGGGGTGTCACTGCCTGTTGAGAAGTCGGAGAGAAACAGACCTCCAACCCACGCTCATTGGGAGCTGAGTCTTTCTTCTCCCGAGCTGGAGGGAGGAGTTTGAGGGGAGATGTGGAAACAGAAATTGACTTTAGTTGAAGGAAGCGTTGTCGATGGAATTGTCACTTTCCGTATTGTTCTGGCAAAGCCTTCCATTTCCTGTGGATGGTGGGCCATCTGAGAGGAACTGGACACCCCCCCCACCCCCGGAGGCCTTCACCACCCAGCGCCCTCCTCCACAGTCGCTCTGCATCCCTGTTTAACAGATGCACAAAATGGGGGAACAACCCACCACACCCTGCCGCAGGAGGGTGACTGGCGGACAGCCCCGCCCCCAGAGGGGTGTGTGTGAGTGTGTTGAGATGGGGGTGGGGAGAATATAGGATGGCGGCTGAAACTCCGGAATCCTCAGCCCTGAGTTCTAATTCTGTGTCCCTCCAGCAACAGAAACCTCAGCCTCCTCATCTGTGAAATGGGCGTTGTCATCACGCTCACCTCCCTGGGTGGGTGTGCCAGTTGAAGCCAGTTAATGTAAGTAAAGCGCTTAATGCAATGCTTGGGTTCGTGAACGTGGGCTGTTAGCTGTCTGAGGCCTCTTGAGCAGAGAGGAGACCGTGTGTCTGAGAGCCGGGCTCTGACGTGCTGTGCTTCGTCTGGCTGATTTCCTGGGCTGCAGCTTAACCTCCAAATCCTGGGCTTGACCTGTGGAGTCCCTGCCTGGGCTGCTTAGCACTGTAGCCACTAGCCACGCGAGGCTGATTTACGTTCAAATTGCTTTCGAGGAGTGCAGTTCTGCAGTCGCACTGGCCACTCTGGGAGCGCTCCGTAGCCACTCCTGGCTGCTGTGTTGGAGCGCTGAACCCTGGGGGTGTTGGAGCTGCCAGGGAGCCTACCTGTGCCCTTCCCCAGGCTCAGCCTCCTGCAGGCTGTGAATCTGCATCCCCTGCAGCTCTCCTGGTAGCCTCTTGCCCCTTCCCGGGGCCACCCGGTGCCTGGCCCCCCGGCAACTTCCCAGCGCCAGGAGTCCTCCTGCTGGCAGATAGGAGGATGTGTGTGTGTGTGGCGGGGGTTGCCAGGCTTGGCACCTGGCGTGGTGGCTCAGCCGGACTGGGCAGGCCCTGTCCTGAGCTCATGGTGTCTGCGTAACCCATCAGGAAAAGATGATGGTTTGGCGAAAACTGGGAACCCCTGGAGGCTCTCATACTGGACAAATCAGGAAACTTTCATTCACCAAAAAACAGAGGGAGGGAAAGATGATGGGTGTTTCTGTAAGAAAGAGGCTTTGATTTTTGACCTGAAATAGCCCTTGACCTTTGCTCATTTCTTTCACCCATCTGTTAGCAGGTTTGATGTGCTGGGCCCTGGGCCCTGTGCTGGGGATACATGGGTGACCTCTGGGGGACGGGTCACCGTCCCTGCTGTCAGGTTCACAGACCCAGCAGAGGGTCAGATGCCTAAGCAAATAGTCGCACTTCAGCTCCGTCAGTGCTTCTACCACCAGTACTGAGTGCTAGAACGGACCAAATGTAAGGGTGCCTGACAAGGACTGTTATTGTCCCCTGAGTGTCCCCAGGGCCCGGCGCACAGTAGGTGCTCATTAAGTGGTTGCTGGAGGAACATTTCTATAGGACATTGTCATCTACTGAAATCTTTGTCCTTTCCTCCTCACAGAGGGGATATTCATTGCTCCCACTTTATGGAGTTCAAAGAGGCATTCCCCGCTGCTTCTGGAATGTCCTCAAGGAGAGTTGCCTTATAGTATAATATCTAAGATGAACCAAACTTACTGTGTGCCCAGTACATGCTAAATGCTTTACTCTGATGATCTCAGTTAACTTTTACTCAAACAAGGGACCTGTTATTATCATTCCCATTTTACAGAGGAGGAAACTGAGGCACAGAAAAGTTTGGTAGTTGAGATCAAGTCAGGCAGCGGAGGAGCGGGGATCCCTCAGTCTCCTCCGCAGCTTTACCAGGCTCAGAACATTCCTGAGAAGCCGACTTGGTCTGAATTGACCCTGGCACTGAATTCCTTGACCTCAGCCGCCACACTACCAGGCGGTTCCAAAGCTGTCGCTGGCCCAGTTTTTCTAGGAGACTCAGAGCAGAGGCGAGGCGGGGCTGCAGCGAACAGAGAACTTTTCCCTAAGTGGAGCCAGCGGGTCTCCAGAGTGATGGTCTGGGCCCCAGGAAGGAAGGTCCCACGCGGAGGCTGACTTCATCCATTAGTGCAAAGTAAACACCATGACGACAGGCCCTTGAGGCTGCAGCTGGGGCCTGGGACATGCTGCCCTGCTCCCTTCCTTTACTCCCCTGTTCCCCTTGGGATGCTTGAATTACTGCCAACGTGACAGCAGTGAAGCTCCAAGCCAGAGTGCTCTGAGCTGTGTGTGGGCAGTTAGGAGTTCTGAGTTCAAGTCCTGCCTCTGGCGCTTCCTAGCCGTGTGAGCTTGAGGTCTGACGTGTGGGCAGGGGTCTGTGCTGGTCTTTCAGGGGAGGGGCAGTGTGATCACTGAACTAACACTTGAATGAGTTTTGTAGACTGGCTAAACTCTAAACATTTCAAAATGAGAGCAAATGCTTATAACTGCTTGCTTAGTGGCTGGTGCAGTTCTAAGCACTCAGTAGATACTGTCCCACTTTGTCCCTGGAACAACTCTGTGGGGTAGGGACCACCATCTTTCAGCAAATCTGAGACCATTGCTTGTTAGATATTGCATTCTCTTATGTACCTCTAAGAGAGAAAAGAATGCACCTAGAGCTTTGTTATCACATCACCTTCAAGGGAGATTAGGCTGTGCATCTTTGAATTGATGAAATACAATATTACTATGTTCATTCTAGATGAGGATATCAAGGCACAGAGAGGTGCGGTAACTTGCTCAAGTACATGCAGCTACAAAGAGGCGGAGCCAGGGTTCAAACCCAAGCAGCCTGTTTGCAGAGCCTGGTATCGTAACCACTGACGTGTGCTACGGAATTACATGAACTAAGCCTAGTGTAGAACAGAGGGTCTAGAGCTAGATCCAGTTGTGGAGCCCACTCCTGTGACTTACCAACCGTGTGGCTTTGAGATGTCCCAGAATCTCTAAGGCTTGGTGTTCTCAGCTGTGAAATTGAAGTGTCATGGCAGGGGTCAAAGTTGATGAAGCCCAAGAAGCACTTGGCCACAGTGGGAGCTGTTTTCTTCACCATCACCACCACCATCACTATCATCACCATCGCCACCCCCGTCACTCTCAGCATCATCACCACCATTACCAGCACCATCATCACTCACCTCACCATCATCGTATCACTGAAAGTGAAAGACACTGCGTGTAAGGCCTCTTCCCTGCTCTCCCTCGTGACTGTGTCACAGTGGGTGCAGCGTGCCTTGGTCTCATCCGTCAATGACAGTCCCAGTCTTGAGCTATGTGAATGCTGGGTCTCTCCTGGTGTATAACCTTCACATATAACCTGAACAAGGTCCAGGCCATGCTTGTCTTCAGAAAGGAAGGGCAGGGGAGCACTTGAAGTGCTCCACCCCAACCCTGGGACTAATGGGCCATAAAATTTGATTTGGAAAATGATAGTGTTTTGGAGTTAGATGGGTGCAGGGAAGGAGCAGGAGAAACTAGTCCACTTGAGGAGTCTTTCCGGATGGATCACCTAGATGGAACTCAGCCTGAGTCCTTCAGTCCAACCTGCCAACAAGCCTGCAGGTTCCATTCAGGAGTCAGGACAGCTCAAGGGCAGGAAATCCCAAGAGGGTACTGAGAAGGGATATCCGCCTCTGTTTTCTCATCTGTGAAATGGGCACCGTAACACTGAATTCACTAACAATCCCTCACCACACTTGCTCTTTCTTATAACACTTTTGGAAAATAAGTCTGTGATTTTTCTTACCTCTGAAGTTTCCCCTGCCTGGTGAGCTTAGGCGATTGTTACCAGGGCTTTTTCTGGAAGCTGAGGGCGTGTTGTTAGAGGCACAATGGATCCTGAGCACAAAATGCCGAGGGATCAGTGAAATCCTCAGCAGTGAAGGGAGAGGGGAGCAGCAGGAGGTGAGACTTAGAGGGAGACCAGCACCAGTTGTCAAGGGCCTCGAATGCCACTCTGAGGGGTTTGGACTTTTTCTGAGAAATACGGCGGCGCACCAGAGTTCCTTAAGAAGGGTAGTGTGGGGCTTCCCTGGTGGCGCAGTGGTTGGGAGTCTGCCTGCCGATGCAGGGGACATGGGTTCGTGCCCCGGTCTGGGAGGATCCCACATGCTGCAGAGCGGCTGGGCCCGTGAGCCATGGCCGCTGAGCCTGTGCGTCCGAAGCCTGTGCTCCGCAGCGGGAGAGGCCACAACAGTGAGAGGCCCGCGTACCACACACACACACACAAAAGAAGGGTAGTGTGATCTTCTCCTTGCAGTTGAGAAGGACTTCTCCTTTCTGAATAAAGAAATTCAAACCCCTCACACTCTTTCCTGGTGGTGGCAGGAATATCTTAGCCTAGCATTTCCTGAAATGAGTTTTGTCCCACGATGTTAATAGGTGTGCTAGCAAAAATAAGAATAACAACAACAGCAAAACAAACACAATCCAAAGGTTCAGTGATATAGAAACAATATAGACAGGTGTTTTGATTGCAGGACTTACCAGTGCCTTTAATAGGTTGCCATGAATTGTAAACCTCAGTGAGGAGAGTAACAGGGAGGCAGTTCTCCAAATGTGTTTGTCTGTGAGACCTCTTCCCCCTTCCTCTCTTCCTTCCTTCCTTCCTTTCCTTCCTCTTTTGTCCCAAAACAATCTCATCTTGGAATCCACATTAGAGAGGGCTGGCTGTCCTTGTGAATTTCCCATCCCTTCCCCTGGTCCCTTCAGCCTCATGGATGTGCAGGATATCTTTCTGGACCAGTTGGATAAGGACGCCTTGGGCTTTTCCGCACGGAAGATGTCACAAGAGGCTGTGTGCACACACGCTCTGTGACTCTCTCTGGGGACCACGGCCTGGAAGCAGTAACACCTGCTCCCCGCCTGTGGTGGCTGCAGGCAGGGACCACTGCAGATAAGTCAGAGCTCCCTCCACACTGGCCTTCAGGGACGGATGATGGCAGAGGCAAGCCCAAGCCACCTGTGGCCCTGCAGCCGTGCGCTCTGGCCCTGGCCGGTGAGGTCTGGCCTCACCCGGTGCCAGCTGACTTGTCCAGCTGTGTCTCTCTTGCCTCTCTGTGCCGGCCAGTGGCGTAGGGCAGAAGGAGTGCTTGGCTGAGGGTCAGGAGACAAGAGTCCCAGATCCTGCTCAGCTGTGTCAGCTCCCGAAAGTGACCTCCCTCCCCGAGCCTCTGTTTTTCTCTTCAGGTTCAGATAAGAATTCCAGTTGACCTTGGGGCAAGCGCCCTGACCTCTCTGTGCCTTGGTTTCCCCTTCAGGGAAATGGGGATGGCATCCCTGCCTGCTAGAGCAGATTTGCGGTCAACTTGTAACAATGAGTGGGAAGAAGAGGATGAGGGGCTGCTACAGTCAGCCGAGACAGGGTGCAGTGACTGGCCTCCTGAGGCTCCTTGCCTGCCTGGGCGCCTCTCGGGGTCCAGAGACCTTCCTATCCTCCCCTCTGCCTTATATCCTTCAGCCCTCCACCCGCAAATGCACCTCCTTCTCCTGGCCTCACCACAGCAGCGCTCCAGACTTTGGAAGGCAATTTCTAGCTCAAAAACAATTCCGTCCCTCGTGAAAATGGCTCACCTTGAGCCTCCTTCTTGAAGGAATCAGCAGAAACCTGCCAGGCCTGTTCCTGAGTGTCTCACAAGGAAGATGTGAGGAAATGAACCAGAGCAGGATGGGGAGAGGTCAAGGGGCTCGGCCCAGGCCCTCCCCAGCCCACTCCCCACCCGCCCCGAGAGGCGCCTGCCTTATCTTCAACCTATCGGGACTGTGGGCAAAGGTTTCATTTGAAAAAAAGATTCTCTGGCTTTAAAAACAAAAAAAACAAAATGATTCGACAGGTTTGCAAAGTGCTAAGCTGGGATAGCTATGACGTGCTGAGGAACCAGTGTTTCCAGTAGGACTGAGCCAGTGTCTTGGGCTTGGAAGTGTTCTTTCTCCTCTTCAGAGCCTCATAAGAGAGGAAGGTGGGGTCTGGGAGGCTTCCTCACCTGCCTTCAGACACGCCTCCTTTATCGGCTTCTGCACTGGTCCCCATCCCCTCCCTGACTCCTCCCACCTCTTCAGACCCCTCAGCCTGACAGACTGAGTGTTTTAGTCACGTCCCAGGCCCCGTGTCAAGCACCTGCACACACTGCCTCATTTCCTCACCTCAGCAGCCCCGTGAGGTCACAGCCATGATCAGACCCATCTGATGGACAAACGAGGAATCTGAGTAGGGAGCTGCAGGGTCTCCCAGTGCCAGAGCCTTGGACACAGTGAGCTGTGTGCTGGGAACTGAGCTCAGGCCTTTAAAACTCAGATGAAAGTCACATAGCATGAAATTACCTGTTGTGAAGAATTCGAAGACATTTATTATGTTCATGATGTCGTTCAACCATCCCTTCTGTCTAGCTCCAGGACATCTCACCATCCCAAAGGGAAACTCTGTCCCCAATAGCAGTCACTCCTCATTTCCCCCTGCTTCCCTCCTCCAGCCCCCGGCACCCACCACTCTGTGCTCTGTCCTTGTGGCTCTCCACATTCTGGACACTTCACATACATGGACTCATACAATACGTGGCCTTTGTGTGTGACTCCTTTCACTTAGCCTGATGTTTTCAAGGTTCCTCCGTGTTGTAGCACGTAACAGTTTGTTTTTATGGCTGAATAGTGTTCTACTGCACAGACAGACCACATTTGCTTGATCCAGTCATCCGCGGATGGACTTTTGGGTCGTTTCCACCTTTTGGCTACTGTGAATAAGCCGCTGTGCGCAATGATGTATTATATAAGTATTTGTTTGTGTCTCCGTTTTCAGTTCTTTGGGCTTCTATACCTAGGAGGGGAGTTGCGGAGCTTAGAGTTCTAAGAACTGTGTCTTCTTCACTCCTCACAGTAACACTTTGAGGTAGATGCAGATGTTTCAGAGGCACAGAGTGATGGAACCACTTGCCTCACGTTAAACAGCTTCAAAGTGACAGAGCTGGGATTCAAACCCAGGGAGTCTGAGCCCCAGAGCCCAGGGCCTTTGGTTCCTGCTCTCCGCTTCCTCCCCGGAGGGCCTGGGCACCAAGGGGCTGCTTACGCAGCGCCCCTGGGAATTCCTGCCTGGAATGGTTATGTGCCAGCTTGCCAGCTCAGCCCCCATCTTTCTGAGCCTGATGGGACCAAGGCGATGCTTTTAAAAATCACTTATCAGACAGGCAGGTGGGGCTGGAGGAGTGGGGATCCAGAAGAGTTCCTTTCTGAATCAAAGGCCTTCCCGAAAAGGCAGGGGGTGGCCTTTCCTTACAACCTGGGGTTCAGTGGTGCTGCTTTTCAATTGCAAGAACCTCTGCTCCTTGAGTCAGCGGTGGACCTTGTTTCGCGTAGACAGAGGAACACCCTACTTATTCCGAGGTCACCTTCCAGCAGGCACGCCAGCCCCAAATACAGCCCAGAACCCCAGGAAGATGCATCCTGAGAGGCAGTAAGAGCCCCACACCGAGCTCACAGGTCTCAGTACTCACACCCCGGGGCACAGCTCCAACAAGTATACTGCTTGGGTTCCCAAGACCATGAATTAGAAGCAGCAACTTAGGAGGAGGTTAGGGTAATTTTCACGGACTGACATGCCATCCTTGGGGAGAAGGAACACATGGCGGCCTGAAGCTGGGGGGAGGGAGGGGGAAATGAGAGAAAGAAAAGTGCAAAACTGCATGGCAGCTGGGGACATGGAGTGTCCAGCAGCCAGCTCGCCACTGTGTCCCGAGCCCCTGACGGTGGCAGTGTGCAATCAGGGATGTTCAGGATGGGGATTATGTCATCCAGAAAAGGGCAAAGGATATTCTGAATGGTCTGTTTACAGCAAGGAAAGAGGAGACATTTCTATCTAAAATTATTTAAATTTTTCTAAAGGGCCTTGGCTCGGAGGGTAAGCTCTGGCTGGCGTTGCCTCTGACCTTGGCCGCCTGCCTGGGCAGTGAAAGAGGGAATTGTTCCAGGGGCTGCAAATGGGACCCTGCCAACATCTGGGCTGCCTGGCCCCTCTGTCTCCCCACTGATGGCGAGCAGCGTTGGGAGAGCCCAGGGCCTCTTGTCTGTGTGAACGTCCCCCTGTGTCACGAGTCCCGTCCCAGGGTCGGAACTGGGGACCTCCCCTACAGCTGTGGTCCCAGACAGCAGCAAAGGAGGCTCTGTTCTTTGACCCTGACTGCAATCGGCCACCAATCTATTCTTGTTATTTGTGGAGCAACTGTCCTGGGCTAAATCTGAATTCTTTCTCAATCATTGCCCGATTTTGCTTTTTAAAAATAAATCATCGGGAATATTTGTCCCTGGGCAGAGAGAGGGACCAGCCCTCAATGAAAGTTGTCAGTAGAGTTTCCCACAGTTGGGTCAAAGGTTCAGAGCAGAGTGGTCCCAAAGGAGGCCCGTTGTCTCCGAGTCCCTTCTTTTTACTGTTGCCCCCAGTTGGGGTTTGGGGGGATACCTTTCTTTGGATCTAAGCTCCTCTCTGCTCTCAGACTTTGCAGAGGTACTCTGGATACCCTGATCACCTGGGCTCTGGGAGAGACCGGAGCATCTGAGAAACTTCATCGTCGCTCCTGAGTGCAGGGTGAAAGGGCTGGGTTTTTCTCTGAAGGCAAGACAGGGCTACCCAGAGTCACTGGGCAGAGGAACAAGAGAACCGAGTGGGTTTCAGGAAGAAAACTCTGGTGGCAATGTTCCATCAGAGGGAGGTGGAGAGAGCAAGCTGGGAGCGGGAAATCCAGACAGGAAGCCTTGGCAGTATTCTAGAAGGAAAATGACAGAACTGGAGTAGCATGCATTGAAAAGCACGGGTGAATTGAAGGGGCAAGATGTAGCTGGATCCGACCCTGGTGGTGACCTAACGTCAGGGGTTAGGGCTGTGAAGGGGTTTGAGCAGTTAGACTTCGCAGGGAGCCAACTAGTAGATGTGTTGCCACAAACCAGGCTTGGGAAGACAGCAAGGGAGCCCACCGGGTGGGCTCAGCTTGGGTGGTGATCTGGAGGGGCCTGGAAGGCATCAAGGTGGTGATGCCCGCCGGCGATCGCTAGAGCGTAATCCCTCCATGAAGGCAAAGGGCTTTGTTCTGTTTGGTGACGTGTCCCCAAACACCCAAAACATACTGGAAGCACTTTCGTGGCACACAGGAAGTCTTCTCTAAATATTTGATGAATGAATAAACTGTGAGTCTGAAGCTCAGGAAACAGACTCTTAAGCCAGTTTTTGGATTATTTCTGTCGAGCTGAGTACAAGACAGCGTGAGTGTGTGTGTGTGTGTGTGTGTACACATATATAATACCATCCTTCGCACTACCAGAAGAATGACCCTGTTTTTACCTAATGCGGTCATAGAGTTTTCCATGGAAATTGATGAGGCCATTGAATTGATCTGGAGTTAAGAGCATGTCAACATCCATTGATCGCAGCTCTACACAATGGCTTGGTTCATCCTACCAGGGAGGCCAGTGCTCTTGGAAATAAACGCCATTTCATCCTGTGCAGACCAGCCTGGCGTCATCCATCATCGGAATTATCAACACATGATTCAATGCCAGGAGATGATTTTCTTCTCTTGAAATGGCCTCTGAAGGAGTCCCCCGAGACCCTAGTTCCTCCTCTCTCTCTGTCTGGTACAGGATGCTACTGGCCACTGGGCCTGGACACCTGCGTGTGAGACCTAAGGAGGAGCAAAGGCTTCAAGCCAACCGCTCCATCATCATCCTCGAGTCTGTAAAGTTCTTAGGATTCATTACATTTATTTTGTACTTTTAAAAAATTGAGGTGAAATTCATATAACATAAAATTAGCCATTTTAAAGTATACAATTCAGTGGCCTTTAGTTCCTTCACAGTGTCGTTGGACACCATCTTTATCTCGTTCGACAACACTCTGGTCACCTTCAAAGGCGGCCACCCCGCCCCATGCTCATGAGCAGTCACCCACTGGCCCTCGGGCACCACTAATCTGCTTCCTGTCTCTCTGGATTTATCTATTCTGGATGTTTCATGTGAATGGAATCATACACTCTGAGGCCTTTTGTATCTGGCTTCTTTCATCTAACATACCGTTTCCAGGTTCATCCACGTTGTCGCCTGCGTCAGTATGAATTCGTTCCGTTTTGCAGAGAAGTTCTTGTCAAACCACAGAGTTTGCAGACGCCCCGTGACTTAGCTCTCAGTCCCCTTCCCTGGCCCTTGGAAGCTCCTACGCACAGCCGGGGCTGGAGGAGAACAACCGCACCTGTCCTTCTCCTGTGCCCAGATGCCTCTCCGCCCGGCCACGCGCAGGACATGACCCGTGTCTATAGCTTGGCCTTCCCTACCTTTCCCGACCCAGCCTAGCTCTCTGATCTCAGAGCCCACCCTCTCCCTCGTGGATGCCAGGCTGCGGCCACGCCCACTTCCCACCATCCCCCAAACTGTCCCAGACACCTTTCTGTCTCCTCCGCCCAGCAAACTCCTACTCGTTTCTCAAGAGTCAGCTTTGCAGGATCGGTGGCTGTCCTCTTCTTTACCGCCTCGGGAGAGTCCGTACCCTCGTGTGGTGCTACATCTCATCCCGTGCTAACCGTGTCGCCTGTTCTCCGCGAGCTCCTGGAGGACAGAGCACAGGGTGCTGCCCCTGGATGTTTGTTGAGTGAATGAGTGACCCACCGAATAAACAGATGGCGTTCTCACACTCAGACGTCACTGCTTCCTCTTGCTAGCTTCTGTGATGCATCACGTTGTCATTTATGGTGCTCCTGTCTTTTTCCAGAAGGGATTTGGGGTTTGCTTGGGTCTAAACAGCTACTTGTGGTGACTGGGGTTGCCGCACCCCTAGGCTTCCAACTGCTGGGGTCCCTCAGAGATGGGATTTTGGAACCTTTTGTGTAAAGGGGGTGCTGAGAGGTAGAAGGTAACTTTCCTACCACTGTTTCGATAACTCAGGTTTAGAAATGCTTCTGATGGCCAAGGCAAACGTCCCGCCGTGGGCTGTGGCCCTGAGAGGGAAGACCTGCTGGGACTGCCATGCGGCTCTTCCTCATTGAGGTGATGACTTGTTGTGACTGTTAGGATAGCAACATCGATAACGGAAAGAGATGGTTGTTCAAGGCTCACCCGGTTGTAGATGATAGCCAGCCTTGGGGGGCCGCCTGTCAAGTCCCTCTCTCCGAGGCCTCACACACGTTGGTTCACTCGATGTCTTGTGCACCAAGGAATCAAATCCCACCTTCCTCGGTTATCCAGTGGAGATTACAGCCTGGCGTTCAGAGCTCTCCATAATCTGGATCTTAAGAGTTTTTCTGACTCGGTTCCCTCAACCTCCGCATCTCTGCCTGATGAACTCCTCTCCACCCTTCAAGACCCAACTCAACATCACATAGCCTCTGAAGGCTTCTTGAAAGTGAGGTTAGTTAGGTCACCTTCCCCAGGGCTCCAGTGCCTTCCATCTGCAGGTATCATGCACGTGGAATTCTGAGGATCTATGATGTGTCTGACTCCCGCACCCAACTGAGAGGTCCTTAATGGATGGGATTCTAGACTGTGTTTTTTTTTCTTGGAGCAGAGGCTTGACAAGTGAATGAGGAGGTATCTGTGTGGGTGCTTAAAGCTGGGTGAAGGAGGCAAGCCAGGTAGATTACTCAAAGAGGGATGATGGCTGGATTCAAACGTGAGGGCTCCAGAATTCTGGTTGTGTGTGTGTGTGTGTGTGCGTGTGCGCGCGCGCGCAAATCCCTTGGGACCCATGAACTGTTTTAGTAATTTTGAACAGTGTAAAGAACAGTCTTCAAGATCAGACCTATGGGGTTGGTTGGTTGGGGGTTTTCAGTACAGTGTATTCAGGTCGATTTGGTAATACCGGTTATGTGGCTCGTGGCGTTGATCCAGAATGCTGCTGCGCAGAGAGAGAGGGTCTTTTGTTCATGGAAAGGGCGTCACGCGCAACTCATTACCACGGGCAGGAATCCTGTGGGCTGCACCTGGACGCAGGGCCAGCTGCTTACAGCTGGTGTCTGTTCTGATTCATTCATTCCTAGGCTGTCTCAGCTATTAAATATTTTTACTATCACTTCTGTTTACTACGTCACAGGTCGGTTTTGTTTGGTAGGGAGAGTGCCTGAGGGTCAGAACCACGCGGTGGTTACTCTGGGTCACGTCTGCACACGGGGGGACCTGGTCTCAGTGGCTCCCTTGACGTCTGCACCCGCAGAGCCACCGCTTAGGAAGTCCTTGGCTTCCCAAGTGTCCACGTAGATGTCATAACTGTAGCAGTCATCGTGGCCATCCAACCAATGACAGAGGTGAGCTGCCCCATGAGTGAGCTGCAGAGCTGGGCTGGGGATCCAGCTGTCTGAGTCCACATTCCAGATCTTTCCTGTGTCCCATCTGGCTTCCTGAAGTGACCAGCCTGTGTCTCCCTCCTCTTCTGACATAGGGGGAGCAGATGTTTTTTTTAGGCTTCATGGTTTTTTCCAGAGCAGCATTAGGTTCACAGCAAAATTGAGGAGAAGGTACAGAGATTTCACAGGTACCTGTGTCCCCGCCTGTGCACAGCCTCCCAGTTATGAGCCCCCCACCGCCAGAGCGGTTTATTTGTTACCGTTGCTGGACCTAACATTGATACATCACCCAAATCCCCCAAATCCTCCAAAGCCCATAGTTCACCTTACGGTTCACCCTTGGTGTTGTACATTCTGTGGGTTTGGACAGATATATAATGACGTGTATCCACCACTGTAGTATCACACAAAACACTGTTCACTGACCTGAAAATCCTCTGAGTTCTGCATATTCATCCCTTGCTCCCCCCATCTCCCTGAACCCCTGGCAACCACGGATCTTTTCGCTGTCTCCAAATTTTTGCCGTTTCCAGAATGTCATATAGTTGGAATCATGCAGTATGTAGCCTTTTTACATTAGCTCCTTTTGCTTATTAATATGCATTTGAGCTTCCTCCATGGCTTTTCATAGCTTGATAGCTCATTTCTTTTTCTTTTTCTTTTTTTTTTTTTGCGGTATGCGGGCCTCTCACTGTTGTGACCTCTCCCGTTGCGGAGCACAGGGCTCCGGACGCGCAGGCTCAGCGGCTGTGGCTCACGGGCTCAGCCGCTCCGCGGCATGTGGGATCTTCCCGGACCGGGGCACGAACCCGTCCGTGTCCCCTGCATCGGCAGGCGGACTCTCAACCACTGCGCCACTAGGGAAGCCCTAGCTCATTTCTTTTTAGTGCTGACTAATATTCCAGTGTCCAGATGTGCCACACTTTATCCACTCACCTACTAAAAGACATCTGGGTTGCTTCCAGGTTTTGGCAATTACAAATAAAGCCGCTGTAAGCATCCCCATGCAGGTTTTAGAGGGGACATACATTTTTCAGAAGCAGATTTTTAAATGATGGTCCTAGAGATCCCACCTCTGGGTGGTGAGCGAGAGCCTTCACAAGCCTTAGAGATGGTTCTGGCCCCGCAGCCCAGCTTCCTTGGAGAAGGATCACCGGGGCTGTGCACAAGCAGCTAACGTGCAAGAATTCCCTTGTCACACATCCTAGAACCCTCGGATGGAAGCTTGCAGCCCGCAGGCAAGATCCGAGGCAGAACAAGCAGGGATTTCCCACTTCTTATTTGAAAGGCACCAGCGGTGGCTGCCAGCCATGCTTCCCCAAGAGCTGTTGTTTATTTGTCTAAGATTATACCCTGTCTGCCTCCAAGAGGACAGCGGCTGCTCAGAGCTAAGACGCCATGTGAAATGAGGCAATTAGGATCTCACAGAACAAGCCCCTCGGATCCCCAGAGGCGCCCATTATCCCAAGCCTTGTTTGGCTGCCCCGGGCTCTGTGTTTAGGCAGCAAAAGGGAAACATGGTTTACATTGCTTTTGTTTTCTGACCAGGAAAAACACACAAGTCCATCTCGCAGGATAGATCCCACCCCTTCCCTGCCTTTCTCCTCTCTCTCTTTTTCCCCATTCACGGATTAAACCTCTTTAAGAGATTCCGGGTGGGATTGTCAATCACAGTTGCCTCTAGAAAGGGCTGCCTCCCTGAGCTCTGACCCTTAGTAGGAGGGGCCGTTTAGCTTGGTCCTGTTACGTCACCAGCCAGCGGGGCTCATTTCAGGCCAGGGGTGGTTTACCTCCGATCACAGCGCTTCCCACTGTGATCTCCACGTGATGGTCACATTATTCTCTCCTTCCCTTTGTTTTTTTTTTTAATTTTTAAAAAACATTTATTTACCTAACTACTCTTTGGCTTCATCGGGTCTTTGGCCGCATCAGGTTTTAGTTGCGGCACGTGGGATCTTTCATTGCAGTGTGTGGGTTCCTCTCTAGTTGTGGCTCGCAGGCTCATTAGTTGCGGCGCGAGGGCTCTCTAATTGTGGCGCGCAGGCTCAGTAGCCCCGGGGCATGTGGAATCTTAGTTCCCCGACCAGGGATCGAACCGGCGTCCCCTGCGTTGCAAGACAGATTCTTAACCACTGGACCGCCGGGGGAGTCCCTCTCTCCTTCCTTTTGAAACTCTATGGCTGCGCCAAAGCCCGGCATCCCCTCCTGCTCTCACCTGCTTCGTTTAACTTGAACTTATCGACACTTGACATCCTATGTATTTTGCTTATAAAATGCCTGAACTCAGTCTTGCTTTTCAACAAATTTACATTCACAGTGACAGCATCTGCCTGCATTTGAGATACAGTGTACATACAATGTGTTCACAGACATACCAATTTCTCAGTCTACAGGGTGTGCTTGTGGGCAGGGGTGGGTCTCGCACACCTTGGCATCCCCCGCAGCCTAGCATGTGCCCGGCACACGTGGACTCTCTCTGTTGAATGACGCAGGTGTGCGTGGCGAGGAAAGATCGCAGAGTCACTCTGCAAGCCCCCACCCTGGTCTGTGCCCATTACTGGCAACCGTTGATCCAGAGCAATGCGGTCTTTCAAAGGACATTCTTCTGTTGAATTGTATAAAAGACCTGCAGAAGAACACACAGATCCTAAGTGTACACTTTGGTGAATTTGCACATTGAACACGTCCTTGTCACCTGTACCCAGATTAAGACAAGGAGGATGACCACTCCCGAGACCCTCCTCGGTCCCCTTCCAGCCACCACTCCCCCAAAGGTGACCACTACACTATCCTTGGCCAGTGTCTGGACCTTATATAAGTGGACTCACATGGTATATACTCTTCTGTCGGTGAAACTCATCATATTGCTGTGAAGACCTGCAGTTTTTCTATTCTCACCGCCCTGTCGTTTTCCACTGGGTGAATATGCCATCGTTTATTTACTCAGTTACTGTCAACGGGTGTTTGTGAAGTGCTCCTGTGACCCTGGGGACATGATGACCATGTGGACACAGCCCTGTTGGGAGTATCTAGGAGTGGTCATCCCAGGATGCAGAAGGTAGGGGAGAGTCAGCTTTAGCAAATGCTGCAAGTTACTTTCCAAAGGGCTGTGCCAGTTCATGCTCCTGCTAGCAATGCAGGAGCATCCTGGTTTCTCCTCATCTTGGCTGTCACTGGCTACCATCATTTTTCCCCCATTTTTTTTATTGTTGTGGTAAAATACACATGACATAAAATTTACCATGTTAGCCAGCTTTAAGGGTACAGATCTGTGGCAAAATACACATGACTTGAAATGCACCATTTTAGCCAGCTTTAAGGGTACGGTTCTGTGGCATCAATTCATTTACAATGTCGTGCCACCATCACCACCATCCTTCTCCAGAACTCTTTTCATCTTGCAAATCTGAAACTGCGCCCATTCAACAGTAACTCCCACCCCCTCCCCCCAACCCTCCAGCCATTGGCAGTCTTGCTACTTTCTATCTCTACAAATATGATTACTCTAGATCCCTCATATAAATGGACTTATACAGTATTTGTCTTTTGTTTGTTTGTTTGTTTGCGTTGGGTCTTCGTTGCTGCGTGCGGGCTTTCTCTAGTTGCGGCGAGCGGAGATTACTCTTCGTTGCAGTGCACGGGCTTCTCATTGCGGTGGCTTCTCTTGTTGTGGAGCACGGGCTCTAGGCACATGGGCTTCAGTAGCTGTGGCTCATGGGCTCTAGAGTGCAGGCTCAGTAGTTGTGGTGCATGGGCTTCATTGCTCCGCGGCACGTGGGATCTTCCCGGACCAGGGCTCGAACCCGTGTCCCCTGCACTGGCAGGTGGATTCTTAACCACTGCGCCACCAGGGAAGCCCCGGTATTTGTCTTTTTTGTGACTGTCCTGTTTCACTTGGCATAATGTCCTCAAGGTTCATCAGAATTTCCTTCCTTTTTTTTTTTTTTTTTGGTTTGTTTGCTTTCTGGAATTTTCTAGATCTGTCTTTTTAAATTTATTTTGTTGAAATATAGTTGATTTACAAGGTTGTGTTAATTTCTGTTGCACAGCAAAGTGATTTGGTTATACATTTATATACATTCTTTTTGATATTCTTTTCCATTGTGGTTTATCACAGGATGTTGAATATAGTTCCCCGTGAACTATACAAATAATATCTGTTCAAGTCACTACTTTTCAATTCTTCAGGGTATATACCCAGAAATGGAATTGCTGGATCATATGGTAATTCTGTGCTTAATTTCTTGAGGAACCTCCAACTGTTTTCCGCAGCGGCTGCAACATCTTATATTCCCACCAGCAGTGCCCAAGGGTTCCAATTTCTTCATATCCTCACCAACACTTGTTATTTTCTGGGTTCTGGTTTTATTTTGAGCATGGCCATACTAATGTGTGTGAGGTGTTGATAGTATCTTCTTTTTTTTTTTTTTTCTTTTTGTGGTACGCGGGCCTCTCACTGTTGTGGCCTCTCCCGCCGCGGAGCACAGGCTCCGGACGCGCAGGCCCAGCGGCCATGGCTCACGGGCCCAGCCGCTCCGCGGCATATGGGATCCTCCCAGACCGGGGCACGAACCCGTATCCCCTGCATCGGCAGGCGGACTCTCAACCACTGCGCCACCAGGGAGGCCCGATAGTATCTTCTTTTTAAGCCATTCTAGTAGGTGTGTAGTGATTACTTGGTGGTTTTAATCTGATTTCAGAAGCATGAGGTTTTGATGAATTTATCTGGGTAGCTGCCTTGAGTATTGGTTGTTTTATGCCGGGCTGTTGTAGGTGATGCTGAATCACCTTCGGTGTCCTTCCAATCATGGTAAGGCTGCTGGAGCCCAGCAGGGCGAGCAGTACACGCTTGTGGAGTTAAATCACTGGTGAGAGCAACAGCCGTGTGCTGGGATTCCAGGGGAGAGAGAAAAGAATCCTTGGATTGTGGAAACGTCAGAGCTACACTTGCCCTGACAGGTGCTGACCCCGTGCAGCCCCAGGCCTGCAGGGAGATCTCTCTCTCTCTCTTTCTTTGCAAGAAAAGACCTGTTCACTTTCCCAAGTTCTTGCCCCAGGATCTGATCGGAACCCCAAATTCTGTGTCTCACAGAGTAGAAGAGATGGCATTAACTGAAAAACATTCGGGGCAGAAGCAGCTGCCGGCCGTGACCTCGGTACAGCCCCCCAGGTGCCCCAAAAGGACACGCACCCTCCTAAGTGGCACGTGAAAGGCCAGCCTTGTGGCTTGGATCAAAGGGGACCACGTCCACCTTGCTGTAATTAGCACAGGGCAGCACCTTCTGGAAATAATGAATCAACAGAGAGGAGAGCTCGACAGCGGAGCTGTGCCCTGCGTGGGCCAGGCCTGTGCCCGCGTGCCACCTGCCCCCACGTGGGGTGTCATCAGCCGCCGTTCCGGTCTTGTGATGTCTTGGGGGCCAGCAGCCAGCCACACGTTTCCTCTGTGCACCGTTTTCATGTCTAATTAGAGTTTTCCCCTTAGTCCACTTGTTCATTGTGCTGACGGACACCGACTCTGGTGGTTTCAGCAGATCCCGAGTGGGCCCTGGGCTGGCCTGTCTAGGGCCAGAGCCAGAACAGGAAAACCTGGGGACACCTCGTGCTTTGCATCCCCAAAGGGCCTCTTCCTTCCCCTTTCTCCTTTTCCCTCTTCCCCCCTTTCTCTGCAGCTGGGTGGCTGCTCCAGGGTCTTCAGAGCCACCAGTTTTATTATCACCATCACAGGACTGAACAGCGATTCCAAGGGTTGGACAGGTCAGGATTCAAGTCCGGGCCCCACTGCTCTCTCGTAGGTGGCTTTGCCTCCCGGTGCCTTGCTGACTCATCTGTAAAATGGGAGGAAGAGTGCCGCACACCTCAGCATGTTCCAGTGACGATTAACACATGCTTGAAAATGCCTTCGCATAGTCAGGCTTCGTAAAAAGTAACCCAGCTCCTTCTGTCATGGAGAACGGGGTGAACTCCGGGCGTGGAGTTAATCTGTTTAATGAAAAATGTAAGCAACAGACAGTTTCCATGTGTGAAAGCACATGTGATAGGTTGACATCTGCCAGGGGTCTTCTGTGACCTCAGAGGAGGGGTGCTGGATTCTGCTGGGTCAGGGGTGGCAGGGACATGGCTTGATGAAGGCCAGATGGACCTTGGCCCATAGGGCAAGGTGAGCTATCACTCTGAAACTCCCGTCGCTCACCACCAGCAATCCACGCACCGAGGCCCAGCTCTGGGTGGGACTCACAAGAGGCAGCTCAGTCTCAGAGAGTTCGGTGGTCCTGACTCAGCCCTGCCACTCCCAGCTGGGTGACCCTGGGCAGTGACTGCACCTCTCTGAGCCTGTTTCCTTTTGCATGTTGGACCAAAACATCATTCTTGTTCTTTTCCTCCCACCCTCCCTTCTCCCGGTATTTTCTAGAAGGCTGCTTTGACGGAAGGCACTGTCCCCAGCTTTCTTTACACTGTCAGGTTCTCTGAATGGGACTTCAGTCACTCTGGCTTGTTCCCATTGTTTTGGGAACAAAAATAAGATGAGGGTAGCAGCACCTGGGTCCCGCTAGCTCTCTTCCTGGCTCATCTCAGCAGCCTGCGTCACCAGTGGACGTGGGTGGCGCTAGGAGAGAACACCCACATGCCCTGGCTTCTGGGTCATTTGTTTTCATTTCGAGATGGGACCGGGGGGGTTTCCTCAAGTATGTCGTCTGGGAAATTTCTGCAGAGCTTGTCTGGTGCATCCACAGAATTTAAGGTTAGAGCTAAGGCCAGTCGGTAGAGGGGACATTGCTGGAGCCAACCTCAGGAAGTCTTAGCAGGACCCAGCCCTGGTGGATGCAATAAATAGCAAATTGATCCACTCACCTCCTTACCCGCTGAAACATCTTTTGATGCTCTGTGTTAATGTCACCCTAGAAAGAAAGCAAGGAGAGAGAACATTCCACTCATTTTCTCCCATCCATCTATCGATCACGTATTTTTACGTGAGTGGTTTAAGTCAGAGATTGGCAAGCTATAGCCCCCAGGCCAAAACTGCCTCTGCCTCCGCCTGTCTTTGTAAATAAAGTTTTATTGGAACGCAGCCATAGTCACTTGTCTATTGTCTGTGGCTGCTTTCACACCACAACGGGCACTGTTGAATTGTTAGGACAGAGACCATGTGACTCACAAAGCCTAAAGAATTTACTACCTGGCCCTTGACGGAAAATGTTTACCCACCCCTGGTTTAGATCAAAGGGCTAGAGTGCCAGTCCTGGCTTCATCAGTAACTGGCAGCGTGGCTTAGAGCAAGTTATTTCTCTTTTCTGGGCCTCGGTTTTCTCAGCTCTAAAATGGGATCATAGTGACATCCATCTCGTGGGTGCCTCTGAGGAGTCAAGGGGAAGACATCTGTGAGCAGTTGACCCACATAGGCACATAGATGGTCCTTGACCAAGACAGTTACTCCGGAAGCAGGCTAAGGTGGCAGGGTGCCTGTCCTCAGGAGCTCACAGCACACAAACAGCTGATGACAGTGCACAGGAAGGTCCTGCGGTTGAGGGGTGCCCCGGCCTAGGAGAGCCTAGAGGCAGGTGGCCCTGTTTCCAGGCTGTCAAGAGGCCTCTGAGTTACACCATCAACTAGCATATGTTTGTGAAGACCTGACAGTGTGCCCTCTGGTCCCCACTGGCATCCTTACATCAAAAACACCAAGTGGATAAAGGCCTGTGTGACAGTGGCCTGTGATCTTGGAGTTAAATTAATACTAATGTTGACCAAAAAATAACAGTTGCTGTTCCCAGCCTTTAACTCGGAGCTCTAATCTTGAGCAGACATGCCCTTTCCATCTGCAGCAGCATCTGTGCCGAGCACAGCAAGGAGACCGAACAGGAAGGGAACAGAGACGTCCCTTTCTGCCACACGAGCCACAAAGGAAAAGTTTCTAAGTTGCCGCAACGTCCTCTGCAGCTCTGAGTGCAGTTTTGAGAAGGGTACTGCCTCTCCTGCGTTTCTCAGGGGCCCGTGCGAAAGGCACACTCCACCTTTTGAGAAAATTGAGCTCCATCACCACCCAGTTCCATCCCCCAGACCCAGGAATCCTGTTCTCCCAAAGGCGTGGGTACCTGAGAAGAGCAGGCCCTACAAAGAAGCTCGTGTTTATATCAAACTTCCCTGGAATTCCCCACAAACAGGTGTTCTTGGACTTAAATAAAAGCAGTTTATCCTGTGGCCGAGGAATCCCACTCCTGGGTATTTTCCCAGAGGAGAGCTTTTGCCACCACCCCCCCACACACACACCCTACCAATAAGTACAGAAACGTTCACAGCAGCTTTCTACACAGTAGCCCCAAACTGGAAATAACTAAAGGTCCACAGACAGCGGTGGCACATAGAAAGGAACACTGCCTTGCGATTTGAAAGACCAGTAAGGGACTTCCCTGGTGGCACAGTGGTTGAGAATCTGCCTGCCAGTGCAGGGGATATGGGTTCGATCTGTGCACCACAACTACTGAGCCTGTGCTCTAGAGCCTGTGAGCCACAACTACTGAGCCCACGCACCGCAACTACTGAAGCCCGTGCTCTGCAACAAGAGAAGCCCCCACTCGCCGCAACTAGAGAAAACCTGCGTGCAAGCAACAAAAACCCAAGAAAGCCGAAGGGGGGAAAAGAAAAGGTGAATAAGCTACGGACACACGCATCTCGCAGACATGATGCCCAACAAAAGAAGCCAGACTCCAGGGCGTCTACTGTGCGCCTCCATCTGTAGGACGTCCGAGGACCAGTCTCCAGTGGTAGATCTAGAACAGCGGACACTGCTGGGAGCCCTGCCTGGGAAGGGGGTGCAAGGGAGCCTGCCTCCTGGTGTGTTGCAGACGGTCCATGTCTTGACCCAGGTAGGGGTGACACAGGGCTGTGCTTGTGCAAAAATAAATGCAACCAAACATTTGTGCATTTTTGCACTTTACTGTTTATATGGTATACCATAATTTTTTAAAAGATAGGAAGAAAGAGAGAGAGAGAGGATATCCAAGAAATAGGTTGGGCAGTCAAGGGCTGTGCCCTGGTCCTGTCTCAGGCCTTCCAGGGAGGCGGGTACCCCAGCCTCGGGTAACACCTCCCTGTTCTGAGATCAGGGTCCCACACACCGCAGGCTCCTGTACCCTCCCTTCCCTCTGCTGGGAAGCCTTCCCCAATGTTCCAGAGCATTCCTCCCCCCACTTGCCCTTTGTACCTTGTCTGCAACCGTAGTGCTTATCTAAACCTCACGTGGCCATTACCTTTGTGCACTTCTGTGATCCCCCCCCCCACCTCTGCCCCAATCAAGAGGCCCACTCCAGCAAGTCCTGGTCATCTTGTCACTCCAGGGCCATTGTCTCAGAGAACAGACAGGTGACGTGGCCCAGTGGACCAGACCTGGCCTCTGAGTCAACAGTGTGGCCTTTCTCCTGACCAGCTGTGACTGTCCCCAGCCTCCCTCTACCGGCTGGGGGGTCCTAGCAGCACCCGTTGCCCAGGGTCCTTGCGAAGAATCAGTGAGATGGTGCCTGTGATCTCCTTAGATGATCCTTGAAGATGTTTGCCGACCCGGTGGTTGGAAGTATGCTGACTTTGTGTCCAGCCCTCACGAGCCTCGATCAACCGCTCTAGTGGCAAAGGCACTGGGTGGCACTGACGCCCCAGGGTGGTGCGGCGCCCTGGGGGTCTGGATTTCCATTTGTTTTCCCATGCCCGCCCTGGAGGCTGGAGTGGGAAGGGTCTGAACGTGGAAATATCAGCCCTTCGCTCTACTGTTAAACTTCTTGAGCCATTTGGCCATACAAGGGGGTAGCAGCCGTGGCTGGACTCATGGGTAATGAGCCCAGTGGGCCTCCTGACCATCTGCACAGAGCGCAGTCCATAGAGAACAGCCTTGGCTGGCCCCGGACTCCGGCCCTGCCCTCACGGTCCAGCCTCCGGCGCTGCTCTGCCAAGGTCTGTACAGCAGGAAAGGGGGGCTGGTGGCTGTTCCTTCTGTGCTGAAGATCCCACGGCCCCCTAGGCGACCCCACCTGGCCCCCCAAAGAGGCCTGGGCTGTTGGGGGAGGGGTGCTTGAGATGGGACAAGGCGAGGGGGGCAAGCCTGGAACAGGTGGTGCTATGCGGACCAGAGCTCCTGGGATGCCATCTGGAGGCCTGACCCCAGACCGTCCACAACGGATGGGGCCTGCTTGTCATCTGTCATCCGGAGCTGGTTGATCACCTCCTGGGTGCCAGGCCACTCCGAGCTAGAGCCCTTCTCTCTGATCCATCTTTCTGTAGTGGTCTTTGGTGATGGAGGGCCTTGGAGGGCTCTTGGGTAAAAGCCCCCTTTTCCTTCTTGTTGAGGCTTGAACATGATCGCCTGGGTGTAAGGAGCTCTCACCTCGCGGCTGCCCTGCCCCCAGCCCATTCTGGGCCATCTCTCTCAGGCCACCCCTGTGCAGCGCTGTCTCGGGGTGACCATGAGGGGAGTTGCCTATATCCAGCTCCTAGGAGGTGCGGAGCTGTACATACCTAATTGCTTTCCACAAACACCCGTAAGATCTGAATGCTGCTACTTTTTTTTATTGTGATTTAATTCACATACCATGAAATTCCCCACATGGGTCGTATGGAAACTTCTGAACTTTCTGAAGAACTGCCAGACTGCTTTCGCATGTGGCGGCCCCCTTTCACATTCCCACCAGCATTGTATGAGGGTTCCAGTTTCTCTACATCTTCTCCAACACCTGTTATTATCTTAAAAAAAAAAAAGTGGGTATGAATACTACCTCGCTTTTACAAGGGTGAAATTGGAGTCTCAGAGAGGCTGAGTTGCCTAAGGCCACACAGCTGGCAAGTGGTGGAGCCTGGATTCAACTCTAGAACTTCTGGTTTTTAAAAAATCTTTTGATTGAAGTATAGCACACACACACACACACACACAGAAAAGGGCCCACGCCGTGTCCTGCCTGATGCATTTTAACAGAGTGAACATGCTGTGTCGCTCCTACCCGGGGGCAAGACCTAGAACGGTACCAGGCCTCCTTCAGCTCCCTCCTGCCCCTTTCCAGTCCTCTCCCACCCAGGGGGAACCTGCGGGGCCACCAGTTCTGCTGGAGGATGGTGTGATGGTCTCACACTGTGGCAGGATTCTCCCGCCCCCATTTTTAACTCACCCGCCTGTTGGAGACAAAGGTCGGGGCATGAAGTCCGAAGGCCTCGTTTCTCTTCTGGTCTGTCCTGAGTTGCTGTGTATGGCTGGGCCAGGCTCGCACCTGCTCAGAACCTCCATTTCTGGTCTGTCACAGGGGTGGTGGCCGTACCTTCCTCCCGGGAGGGCTGTGGCTTCTAGGGGGCTGATGGAGGTGGGTGGGCGAGGGGAGCCAGCAGGGGTGCTCCCAGCCTGAGAGGTCCTGACGCTTGGGCAGGGGTGGGATGCTCTGCTGGGCCTGAGTCAGGGCCCGGGCCGGTCCCTCCATCCAGGCTCCGTTCCAGACATCCTTGATCAGTTGCTCGGCTGACAGAGATGCCCAGGGGCACAGATGAAAAGTGCCATGCCCAACGACACAGATTCCTGGTCATCTGATCCCCCTGGTTTTCCTGGGTCATCTGTTTCCTCCCTAACTGTAGGGCCATGTCCCTTCTCTTCACTGCCACGTGCCCAACCCTGGCATTAGGTTGCACACGGAACAGGTCCCACATGTTGAGTGACTATGTGAATTCGGTCCCGAGGTGACTGTTGCATTAGCCACCTGTCAGGTGCTCAGGAGCCCACGGGTGTTTAGTGCAGCAGACAGCGCTGTTACAGCGCATTTCCATTATCACAGACGGTTCTGTTGGACAGTGCTGATCCAGGGTTATTTCTGAAGAATTTAGAATAATCACCACCAAGGAAAGAAGATCAAACAAAACACACTAAAACGTAAGAAAGATTTTTTTTTTTTCTCGTAAGAGATTTTCCTGCTCAAAGCCCAGTTACTTTTACTTTACATGTAATTGTAACGGACTTGGCTGTCTGGTTTCACAGCCAACAACAGTAGAGCAGAAACCTTTTGAGGGTCGGGTGCGGGGACAATAGGAAGTAGCCGTTTGACATCAAGAGACTGATTGGAGGCTCTTCAGGTTAGACACGCTCTCTCACACTCTGAGGCCAGTAGATGTAGCAGCTGGCAGCTCTCTACCCGCTTAGTGGCACCAAGAGCTTTGCTGGGCTGTAGCACCACTCACCAATGGATGGTGGGTGCTAGTCATAACAGTAGCCCCGGGGCAGCAAAAGGTTAAGTTATGTGCAGT
The DNA here is from genome assembly GCF_025265405.1 of Mesoplodon densirostris. Taxonomy (NCBI): domain Eukaryota; kingdom Metazoa; phylum Chordata; class Mammalia; order Artiodactyla; family Ziphiidae; genus Mesoplodon; species Mesoplodon densirostris. The sequence continues at coordinate 59,322,997 of NC_082679.1, forward strand.
ATCTTTGGTTTATGGAAACAAGGGGAGAGGGAGTGTGAAAGGTATTCGAGGAGGTTTGCTCGGGGACTGGGGTCCAAACTGGCCGGCCTAGCAGCAAATTGTTAACCTGCCACTTTGCTTTTGCTATACAACTTTCTCTCTGTGGGATTAAAAAGAACATCAAAATATTTTGACATGCCTTTCCCAAATGAGAGTGTGTGTGTGTCTGCCCTCAAGGCCGAGTTGAGCCGATGGCGGCCGTAGGGGCTGGGTGGGTGGCAGCGGGAAGGGAGATTCTGAGCCCCCCTGCCGTGCCGGCTCCTTTCTGCACACCGTGCGTTCAGGTACACACACTGGAGTTTGGATCTGGCTGGAGGAGTTGGGCAGAGCATAGAGATGGAGGTCACCATCTGAGGGGATGTGAGACTGAATCCATGGTCTGTTTCTTAAAAGCAGGGACTAGTGACATGTCATCACCGATTCGTGCTTCCATTTCTTCTGTAGTGTGTAGATAAATAGAGATAAATACAGCCCCCTGACCCCAGTGTTGTTGTACAGTTAAATGAGATAATATAGCATATAAAGCCCTCAGCGTGGTGCTGGCCACATGGTAACGGCTTGATAAATGTTACCCAGGGACACCCGTGCCTTTCTACGTGTGTGTGTGTGTGTGTCGGCGGGGGGGAGTCACGTGGGTGGTATTTGCAGAGCGTGTGTCCTGCCGTGTCACTGAAGAAAATATCCAACAGGCTGTTCACAAAAACCAAGACGGAAACAACCCAAATGTCCATCAGCTGATGAGTGGGTAAACCAAATGTGGCCTCTCCGTTCAATGGAATATTATTCAGCCATAAAAAAGGAACAGCATGCTGATACATGCTACAATGTGGGTGAACCTCAAAAACATTTAGGTGAAAGGAGCCAAGTAGAAAGCAACACTTACTGTATGATTCCATTGCTGTGAAATGGCCAGAACAGGCAAATCCACAGAGACAGACAGCAGACCAGCAGTCACCATGGACTGAGGGTGGGGGAGACAGAGAGTGACTGCTTAACGGATGTGGGCTTTCCTTTGGGATGATGAAAGTGTCAGCGCTAAAGTGCGCTGGAGGTTGTACACCATTGTGAATGCACTAAATGCCACTGAATTGTACATTTTAAAATGGTTAGTGTTTAATTTTATGTCATATGAATTTTACCACAGTTTTTAAAAAAGCAGCAGGGGGAGATGAGGACTGAAGCCCACTCCCCTGATCCAAGAGTCTCTGTGGTACCACCACCGAGGTAATGGCGTCACCGTTATTATTACTGCCGTTGTTGTTGTTGGCCATCCAAGGCAGGGCCAGAGGGGGCTCCCCTGCCCTCTGATTTGATCTCTCTCCTTTGAGGCAGGGGTTTGTGTGTGGGGCTGGGGGCAAATCCTTCCTCGTGGAGGAAGGGTGGTGCCATATGGAGTCAGGCTGTGCGCTGTGGGTCCCCTGCATGACTCAGGCGACGTCCACACACGGAGAGAAGAGAACGTCCCCAGTCCCCAGTGTGGCCCGCCTGCCTGGGCGGCAACCCCCCATGACAGCCTGCTGTTCCCAGCCTGGCCCCCCGGGCCGGGCAAGAGTTCCCCTCCTCCTCCCCCTCCTCCCCCTCCTCCCCCCTCCCCTCCTCCTCCCCCTCCCCCTCCCCCTCCTCCTCCCCCTCCTCCTCCCCCTCCTCCTTCTCCCCCTCCTCCTCTCCTCCCACTCCTCCTCTCCCTCCTCCCCTTCCCCTCTCCTTCCTCCCCTCCCCCTCCTCCCCCTCCCCCTCTTCCCCTCCTCCCCCTCCCCCTCTTCCCCTCCTCCTCCTCCCCTCCTCCTCCCCCTCCTCCTCCTCCCCTCCCCCTCTCCCTCCTCCCCTCTCCCTCCTCCCCTTCCCCTCTCCTTCCTCCCCTCCCCCTCCCCTCCCCCTCCCCTCCCCCTCCTCCTTCTCCCCCTCTTCCCCTCCTCCCCCTCCTCCTCCTCCCCCTCCTTCCCTCCTCCTCCCCCTCCTCCTCCTCCCCCTCCTCCTCCCCCTCCTCCTCCTCCCCCTCCTCCTCCCCCTCCTCCTTCTCCCCCTCTTCCCCTCCTCCTTCTCCCCCTCCTCCCCCTCCTCCTTCTCCCCCTCTTCCCCTCCCCCTCCGCTTCCCCTCCCCCTCCTAGCCCTCCCCAGGAACGGTGCCGGGAGCTTTCCCAACTTGTGTCTTGAATCAGCCCAGAGCCTCGTCTTGGGGGCCTTCAGACTCATGATTCATACTCACTTTTAGAGAAATCCCCATGGAAACCAGCAGGCAGGTCTGGGCGGGAGGGAGCTGGCTCCCCAGAAAGACGGGGAGGCGAAGGCTGGTGGCATCGTGCCAGCATTAGGGGCTGAGGTCAGGGGCTGTTTTTAGGGGGCCTTTGGTCACCCCACTCCCTGCCAACTCTGCCACATGGGAAAGTGGAGATGGTGCAGCGTTTGGAACATCAACCCTGAAGGCCTCTGGGGGTCACTGGGGGCCCCGACGAGCTCCCTCCAAGCCCTGCTGTCTCTAGTCCAGATCCAGGTGTTGTCTGGAAGGGGAAAAAGCTCCTCTCAGAGACAGGAGCAGGGGGGCAGTGTTCTCTTCCCTGTCTGGCAACACCAGGGCCCACCCTGGCCCCCCACCAGTCCCTGAGAGCAAAAGGGCAAAGGCATCCCCGACCTGTTCCCCAACTCCCGTGGGAAAGCACGAGCCAGGACCTGGCTTGCAGAAGGACCCTCCTGCAGAAGGAAGCCCCCCTGCAGAAGGAACCCCCCCTGCAGAAGGAAGCCCCCCTGCAGAAGGACCCCCCTCCTGCAGAAGGAAGCCCCCCTGCAGAAGGACTCCCCCTTGCAAAAGGACCCCCCCTGCAGAAGGACCCCCGTCCTGCAGAAGGAACCCCCCCACCGCAGAAGGACTCCCCCTTGCAAAAAGACCCCCCTGCAGAAGGACCTCCCTCCTGCAGAAGGAACCCCCCCACCGCAGAAGGACTCCCCCTTGCAAAAGGACCCCCTGCAGAAGGACCCCCCTCCTGCAGAAGGAAGCCCCCCTGCAGAAGGACTCCCCCTTGCAAAAGGACCCCCCTGCAGAAGGACCTCCCTCCTGCAGAAGGAACCCCCCCACCGCAGAAGGACTCCCCCTTGCAGAAGGACCCCCCTGCAGAAGGACCCCCCTGCAGAAGGAACCCCCCCACCGCAGAAGGACTCCCCCTGCAGAAGGACCCCCCTGCAGAAGGAACCCCCCCACCGCAGAAGGACTCCCCCTTGCAGAAGGACTCCCCCTGCAGAAGGACCCCCCTCCTGCAGAAGGAACCCCCCCACCGCAGAAGGACTCCCCCTTGCAGAAGGACCCCCCTGCAGAAGGACCCCCCTCCTGCAGAAGGAACCCCCCCACCGCAGAAGGACTCCCCCTTGCAGAAGGACCCTGCTTGCAAACTTCTGAAACACCGGCACCCATGCCGTGCAGTTACATCGCAGGCCCTCATCGGGCAGGCGGTTGCTCTGAACTCAAACACGGGTCAGAGCAGCGTCCAGCAGGACCCAGCCAAGCTGATGGCCCAGGGCAAAGCCCCCCAGGCTTAGCCAGGACTCCCCAGTTCTCTTTAATTTCTCTTTAATGAGAGCAATTTGGCAACAACATAAAATATGCTCTTACCCTTTGTCCCAGTAATTCCATTTCTGGGAATCCGGCCTAAGGAAATAATCCTAAACATGGGGTAGAAAAACATGTTTCACAAGGATGTTCATTGTGGAGTTGTTTATAGTAGCATAAAGTGAAACCACCACACTGTCTAGGGGAGGGGGTGGGAGTGGTGATGAGACAAACGGGGGTCGAATATTTAATAGGCACTAAAATGGTTGTTCTGAAGATGGGATGGGCATGTTCAGAATGGGTTCAGAATATGGAATGGGCATATGCTGTAACATGTGAAATAAGGCGAGTTACAGAATTATATGTACCTGTAAAAAAAATTACTTATAAAAAATAATCAGGAAGGCAGTATACCAAAGCGCTCATGAGAGGCCTTGATAATGATTTGATCTGAAAGATTTCATTCTATTTATCGTCTTCCAAATCATCTTGAACATTCATGCATTGCCTTTCTTAGGTTTGAGTTGTAATTTACATTCAGTAAAATTCACCCTTTTAGTGTGCAGATCTGTGGATTTTGACAAATGTGTACAATCAAGTAACCACCACCACAGTCGGGACAGAATATTTCCATCACCCCAAAAAGATCCTCCACGCCCCTCCTCCAGGCCCCTCAGTAACCAGTCCCCTCCCCCATCTACTGGCAACCGCTGGTCTGATTTCAGCCCCTGTAGTTCTTGCTAATTCCAGAATGTCATACAAACGGAATCATACAGTACGTCTCGCACTGCTTTTACATGTAGAAATAACTTTTAATCTGCTTAATGTTCTCTTAAATGCACCTCTTAGAGCTGGATTTCCTAGCTTCCCTCAAGTAGAGAATTTAATTTTTCCTTTTTATCTAACTCAGCCTTTAACCCATGCAGGAATCTCCTCCGATGTAGCTCTGATCATCATTTTCAGATTACCAGAGAATTATCAGTTATCTGTAAAATCATCCCAAGAGTGTGAAAGTACCCAGGATGAAGGAGGTCCTTGGTCAGCATTAGCTCACACCTGCATCCAAAGAGCAGCGTCGGGGGGTGGGGGGCTTCCAATCCCGATCTGCCCTGTTACCCTTGCAAGCCTCAGGGGCGCCCCCTCCAGGCTCTATCCATGATGACAACAGGATCAACTATAGCGGTAGCAGCAAGTTAATTTTTCTTAATAAGCATTTTATGTCAGAACAGTTTGAGGTGCAAAGAAAAGTTGCAAAGACAGTACAGAGAGTTCCCATGTACCCCACATCCCCTTTTCCCAATTGTTAATATCTTACACTAGCATGAGACATCTGTCACAGCGAATGAACCCATATGGATATGCTCTTATTGAAGTCCACACTATATTTGATTTCCTTAGTTTTCCCCTAATGTCCTTTTTCTGTCCCAGGATCTCACATGGACTCACAGTACATTTAGTCATCAGGTCTCCGTAGACTTGGCGGGGACAGATGCTCAGACTTTCCTTGTTTTTGATGAGTACTGGTCAGGTATTTTGAGGACTGTCCCTCAACTGGGATTTGTCTGATGTTTTTCTCATGGTTAGACGAGAATTATGGCTTTAGGGGAGGAAGATCCCAGAGACAGAAAGGTTAGTGTTTCTCACAATAGTTCATTTTATTGAGTTTTTCAGTATGTTCCAGATGCTGTGCTAAGCCCTTAACAAATTGGATTCCCTTTAAGGCTCCTAATACTCTCTTAAATCCTCATTTTTACCATTGGAGGAAATGGGCTCAGAGAGGTGCAGTAACTTACGTAAAGACACACAGTAAGTGGCTCAAACACAGGTCTCATTGATTCTCCAAATTTTGCTTTTAGCCAGTACTGCTTCAAACAGCAATGCATCTGCTTTTAAAAGACAGTATGTATTTATTTATACCCATTTCCCCAAAATGCCCTGAAACTTCTAGTCAAGGCCACCTTGAGACAGCTACAGCGGGGTCGTGAAAAAGGCAGGCACAGGTGGTTAGCTGGCCCTCCATCATGTTACGTCCCACATGCCGTGGTCATCTGGAAGGTGTTCCCACGGGCTTGGTGGGCACTGGGCGGCACAGGGCCTTGCCGTGTCTTCGTCTCCAGGAGGCTGTGGTGGGAAATAGAAGCCTCCAGGCTTTCTGCTTATGTGCCCAAGGTGCAATTCTAAGGGAACGAGGCTGGCCATTTGCTCAGTTTGGATAATCAAATCCAGCCCACTGTGGTCACGCTCTATACCGTTGTGGGATTTTTGGAATGGCTTTCTGTATCTCGGTTGTTTGGTGTGATCCAGAGATTTTCTAGATGCCCTAGTGGCTGTGTCCTAGTACGTGTTCTCTGGCTTCTCTGTGCATCAAGGGGTCAGTGGCCTGGGGTTTGGGACCCAGCCAGACCTAGAAAAGGGAGAGAGATGGCTGTGGGCCACCAAGGAGAGCTCTTCAGCATATCTGGGCACCCAGGTGCCATTGCTTCCCAAAGGAGAGTTTTTAAAATTTATTAATTTATTTTTAATTTAACATTTGAAACGAGTAACCAAAGCCTCTTTCCAAGTATGTTATGCGTGTGATTGTAAGTAATATCACGGATGGACATTTTTTTATTTAGGAAAATATTCCTTCATTTGTTAAGGAAATACCAGTCACCTCCTAAATGTCAGGCGCGGATTAGGCACAAGAAACGGAGCAGGTAAACATCCTCGCTCTCGTGGTGCTGAGACACCAGCAAGGGAGACAGTCAGCAAGAAACTCAAGCATAGTCGCCAATCCGCCAGGCCCCTGGCATAGCTGGTGTTCTCAGGACAAGACGTGCTGTGGAGGCTGAGTCATGTACTGCAGAAGATTGAGAACGTGCCAGCGCAGGGGATGTGGAATAGGGCAGCAGGGCCAAGGGGAGCCCACGTGTCTGCCTTTGGGGTGCACGGATAAGCCATCTTGGTTGGACACACAGGCTGCCTGGGCTGGTGCCGAGGGGTGGCCCATGCACTGGTGAGAGGGGCTAGATGGACTTGGCTGCCTCAGCCCCGCCCTGCCTGGGTGTCCGCAGCCTCATGGCTCATCTGGACCCGTGCAGGAGCCTCTAGGCTGTTCCCTGCTTCCGCCAACTGTCTCCATGCAGCAGTCCCAGTGATGCTACGCCCACCCCATGGGCAACCATCCCCGGAATCCCACTGGGCCTTCCGGTCCCTCCAGGGATGGCCTGCCCATCTCTTCAAGACCGTTCGTACCCGCCCTCCCTCCCTTTGGCCTTTGCTCCTCCCTGAGCACTCCCAGCTTGTTCCCACCCCTGGGCCTTTGCACAGGCCATGGGCCTGCGACGCGCTTCCCCACCGTCTTTCCACGGTGCTCCAGCTCTCTGCCACCTGTCACCACACCCTATCTTGATTTTTGGTGCAGCACTTGGCCACTCTCCAATCGTTTACTTATTTGGATATTTTGTCTGTTTGTTGTCTCTTAGTCCCACTGCGCTTCTGTCTTGTTCACTGCTGTATCCCCAGCAGTCAGCACGGGGCCTGGAACGTAACCGGTGCTCAATAAATATCTGTCGGATGAATGAACGAGTGAATGAATGAATGAACAAACCGATTGGTCAGTTTACTCTTACTTCCTGAGCATGTAACTGATCGTATCAGGGAGATTTGAGGCAGTTTAAGCCCTCAACCTTTTCTCCTCCACCGCCACGACCGCCGTACCTCAGCCTTGGCAGACAGAAATTGAAAATAAAAAACCTCGTGGAGGTCCTCAATCCTCAGGGTAAAATTCACTTGTTGGGCCACAGATTTTAAATTGCTTGTATCACAGCTTAGTGGTCCGGGCAGAGATCCCTGAGTCAGCAGCTGAGTTCAAGCTTGGCCACGCCCCTTCCCAGCTGGGTGACTTTGGGCAAGTCACATGACCTGCTGAGCGTCAGCTTCCTCATCTGTGCAGTGGGGATGGCTCTTGGGACCGTTGTGAGGATTAAAGGAGATAGCATTTGCCATGTGCTTGGGGAGTGCTCCGCCTTTGTCAGAGCGTAGGAGATGTTAGCTGTTGTTCTTCTCAGCTGTGTTGCACTCACCTCTGATGCTGCTGAAGCCTGGCTTCCTGGGGCCAGAGTGACAAGGACACTGCTGGTTCCCGGTGGCCAGCGCATCCCCCTGGCGCCTAGCGCCTTCTCCCCGTGACAGCGGAACTCACTCAGCCGTGAGTGGCTGTGAATGTCTCTTGCCCCACCCTTACCCCAGCGTTCACCCATGATAGCCCTTATCATTCTCCCTTTCCGCACAAATGATGGAGCCCTTGCCACATGCCAGGCACTGGGGAGAGAGAGCAGGGACCAAGACAGACACTGGCCTGACCTCACGGAGCTGCAGCCTGGCTAAGGAGGCAGACAGCAGACAGATAACGCATAGGTCCACAGTAATTAAAACGGGTATGGTCGAGACTTCCCTGGTGGTCCGGTGGTTAAGGCTCCGTGCTTCCACTGCAGGGGGCTTGGGTTCGATCCCTGATCAGGGAGCTAAGATCCCACTTGCCTCGCCTCGCGGCCAAAAAAACCAAAACATAAAACTGAAGCAATATTGTAACAAATTCAATAAAGTCTTTAAAAATGGTCCACATCAAAAAAAAAAAAAAATACGGGCGTGGTAGGCACGTAGGGCACAGGGAGGGGCGCGACCAGGTGGGTTATGGGGTCTGGAGAGTAGAAGAGGGGATGCCAGGGGTGGGTCGGGGGGACCACAGCCTTTTGGGGACAAGGAGCAGCCTGAGTTTGCCATGCTGTCAGCAGGCCTGTGTCTGCGTGTGGGTGCTCGGAAAGGGAGAGAGACGAAGGGGGTGGGGCTGGAGGAGGATGCGAGACCATTCCTGCGGGGCCCGTCGGTGGTGGATGGGACTGTGGTATATGTGGTTGGACCACTGGGAGCCACTGAAGGCTGCTGAGCAGGCGGGCAGAGGGATCGAGTTTGCTGACTTGGAACACGGCCCCGAGTGCCAAGTGGAGGACGCATATCCGTAGGGGGAGATGAGGCAGGGAGTCCAGTGGGGGGGGTGGTGGGCTATGACTACTTTCTGGGCAGGAGAGGGTGGTGGCTTGGACATGGTGAGGGATGGAGGGGTCCAGGCTCCGGCTGTGCTGGGCCCCGCAGAAGTCCAGAGGAACAATGCACAGGCCTTGTCCTCAAAGTGCCCCCAGTCTGCACGTCCCAACACATGGGCAGGTGTCCACCATGGCCCCTCCCCTCCAGCTGGATGCTGCCAGCTACGAAAGATGGAGTCCTTTGGTCCCCAGAGTTGCCAAGTGTCTGTACCCTCTCAGTTTGCTTGTTGCTAGCGTGAGGATGTTTTCCAGTGCAGATATTGTGCCTGATCTTGTAACCAATGTGTGTCTTTGCTTTTTCTTTTTTTGTTGCAGCCAACTGGGTACATGGAAAACTCAGTCTCCTACAGCGCCATTGAAGACGTTCAGCTGCTGTCCTGGGAGAATGCCCCGAAGTACTGTTTACAGCTTACAATTCCTGGGGGAACTGTCCTACTGCAGGTAGGATAAATAGACATGAACAAGCACTTTCTGCTCCATCCCCACTCACTTGCCCTCCTCTTATCCCTCGGAGGGAGACAGCCAACTATTAAGAGGAAAGGTTGTTTAACTTAGGATGTTTTTTTCCTCCAAGTACAAGAAAGGTGTAAATTGGGGCTCACTGTGGGAGACGAAGGAGTGCGTGCAGATTGAGCTCCTACTGTATACGTGCCACCATCTAGGAGCTTTCCATGTTGTGTTTTTATTGCTCTTAACAAAGCCAAAAAATAGGTTTTCTGATCTTCACTTTACAGATGAGGAAACTGAGGTTTTCTGATCTCCATTTTACAGATGAGGAAACTGAGGCACACAGACACAGGCTTTAAAAGGCTGTAGAAAGCAAGTAAGCAACAGATGCTACCTTTTGCTGTACTTCAAGTGAGGAGGTTTCTTACTTCTCATTGATCTCAGTCTTTTGAGACTCTGATGGAAATGAGAGCCATCTCCTTGGAAAAGGGTGCATTTTGTGTGTATTGATCAAGACTGTTGGTTGGATATGATGCAAACATTATTCAAATGACCTGAAGCAAAAAGAGAATTTGATGCTGTAACTGTATTAAAGTAACTGGAAGTCTAAGAGAGGACTTCAGGCATAGCTGGACCCAGGGGTCAAATGCTATCATTAATATTCAGTCTCTCTCTATCTCCTGGCTTTGCTTCTGTGTGCTGGTTCATTATCAGGCAGAGGCTCTCCATGTGGTGGGAAAGATGGACTTCTGACAGCCTCAAACTACATTCTTGGAGCTTGTAATTCTTAAAAAATGTGAGAACGCATTTTCCTTTCAGTATCTTTCTATAAAATCTCATGGAAGATTCTGATTCACTGTGCTATTATCCGATTCACCCCAGGGGATGCCCTGCCCTGGGTTACACGCCCACCTTTACACTGGCAGCTGTGTAGACCTCATGGGAGGGGAGAGGTGGGTCCACCAAGAAAGGAATTGTGGCAGAAATAATAACACGGCTGCTGCAGTACATGCATGTGACATGTTCTGTATCATTTCAGGGAGTGCCACCCCAGTTTCCAACAGGGACCCCAAGTCAGAGACTCCTCGTCCCGAGAGAATGCACTCTCTTATCATTGGGAGGATGGTCTGCCTTGGGCTTTCTTCTAGGAATGTTTTCTAACTCTGTCAGTCCGGGGAGACCTGCTTTGAGCCCAAAGAGATGCCCCCTAAAACTTGTTGGAAAAGTGGCCACTGGATTGTCTAACAACATTGGAGCCAAGAGGCACACAGTTTGGCCTCTGAGGAATGCCGAGCCCCAGAAGCCGCGTGGAACAGCTAAACATCCTTTAGGAAAACCCCGTCATTCCCTGATGTCTCTTGGAAAACACCAGAGCCACACCTGCCTGTCTGTTTTCTTCTTAAATCTCTCACTCTCTACAGTTTGAATCACAGAGCATGTGCTAGGGCTGGGGGTGGGGAGGTGAGTCAGCCCCTCGGCCCCGAAGAGCTCCTGGGCCCCCTCGGGGAGACAGAACCATAAACAAATGACTGCAGAGGTAGCAACTGAAAGAGAGGCCTGTCCCCGAGGACTGGGGGAGCCCATTGCAGGGAGTGACTCACTGGGCCTAGGGGTACCAAAGAAGGCTCCCCCCGGGATGGCGATATTAGATCTGGGTGTAGAGGGGTGAGTAGGAATGGGCCAGGATGGGGGTCCACACACTCCAGGCAGAGGGAGAAGGGGGTATAAAGCATGAATGTGGCGGAGGGAGCATTCGCTGCCGTGGAGAAGAGGGGGAGGCGGATGTAGGGCCTTGCCCATGCGTCCAGAGTCGTTGGGTCGCAGCCAGATCATACAGGTCTTGTTAGCTGAGTGGAGAAGCCACAGTGTTATTCTGAGGGCAGTAGGGAGTCGCCGAAAGCTCCTAAGAGGTGGTGGCCCAGTAGAGGGATCAGTCTGTTTGCAGGGCAGAGGGTGCTGGATCCGTGAGTGCCACGGGCAGGCAAGACGGAGGGAAACCTTGAGAGAGCCCAGCTGGAGGAGGGAGGGCCCCGAGCCCCCAGCTCCCTGGGTGTGATGGTCGCTCCCCTGGTCGAGGCAGCTGGGTGGCCTCATTGCTTTGGGGGCTGGAGGGGCAGCCTACCCCCAAGGAGGACCTGAGCATCACTTGCCCCGGGGACAGGGGGCAGTGCGGCTTGGAGGATGCAGGTCACCGGGCAGCGCCAGAATGTCCCTTTAATCCCTGCGGTGGCCGTGGTCCGGCTGTGATGACTCGCCCGGCTGGGGCTGTGTCCCGTGGTGGCCTCACGTCAGAGCTCCCCCTGACGTGTTAACGGTGGGCGGGCGGGCCTGCGGCTGCTCCGCACCCCCGTCTTGCCGGCCCCCTGCTCCAGTGGACAGTGCAGCCGTCACAGCCCGGGAGCTGGAGGCTGGAGGAGGAGGGGGGCCTGCGGGAGCCAGGGCGGGAAGCGCACGCAGCCTCCGCCCGCCCGTCCCCCGGGGAGGCCCAGGTGGGTGCAGCCCTGCCCCTGCCTCCTCGGTCTCTCCCTCGCTGTCATTTCCTTCGCTTCTACCTTCCTTCCTTCTTGTCGTCACCCTCCTCCTCTCCCTCCTGTGATTCATGGGTGGCGTGTGGCCGTCTTGTTATGTAAGCGGGTTCGAGTCATCTTGGAGATGGGCTCCAGCCTGGGGGGTCCGTATAGTTATGGGGCAGCCCGGGGTAGGGGTCCTGTGGCAGGGTGGTGCCCGGAGGTGGAGGCAGGGCGTCCCTCCCATGCTCTTGGGACGGTCGGTGGGATCCTCTGCTTTGGCTTGGTCCCGAGTCCCGTGACAGGAGCCAGAGCAGTGGCGTGTCGGAGCAGCCTTCCCTGCTCCGGGGGGGGGGGCGGGAGGGGGAGGACCGCGAAGCAGCCAGGTGTGCTCGGGGGGCAAGGCCACACCTCATCTGGGTGCTCCTGGTCAGCAGAGGGTGAAGGTGCCGTGAACCGCGCTGTCCCTACATCAGCCACTGGCCACACAGCGTTGTTTGCACTTAAATTTAAGTTCATAAAGCAAGAAGGCAGTTTCTCAGGCCCCTAGCCATGTTCCGAGTGCTCAGGACCCACGTGTGGCCCATGGCTGCTGTTGTGCAGATGGAGAACGTTTCCATCATCACACAAAGGATATGACCCCAGAACTTTTCATTTTGACCCCGTGCTCCGTGCACCGCTCCCGCCATGGGAAATAGCCTCAGAATGCAGGGGGGGATCCATAGGATTCCAGCATTCCTGCGTCCCTGAGTAGGGTTCCATCCTGCTGCGTGTGACACAGCTGTTCTCTATGTAGGGGTGATGTCTGGGGGTCACAGGGGTCCTTGCCCTAGCGTGCTCGGTCTCTCTGTCTCGTTCAGGTTCTCCATATCCATGTATGTCTGTTTCCCTCTGTCTCTCTTTGACACGTCTTTCTCCATCTCTCCCCTCCCCTCCCCGTCTCTATCTCTTGATATACCTCACTCTCTGCTTCTCTGGCAGTTTCTTTTCCTCTGGTGTCTTTCTCCAGGCCTCTCTCTCCACCTGAGCCCTTCTCTCTGTGGGTCTGGACTTAACGCTCCCTCCCTCCCTCCCTCCCTCCCCTCTCCCTTGCCCCTCTACCCACAACGTCCTTACACAGCTGCTTTATGAGAATTTGACTCGGTACCTCACTCAGACCCCTGGGAACTAACCCATCTGAGTTCAAGGAAGGTTAAGAAACGCTCTCAGGCGGACATGCCTCCCCCACTCTGCTCAGAGACACCGAGCAACATGCCAGCAGGTCGAGTCACCAGGCAAAGGCGCCAGCCTTCTTCCAGCCTGGGTCCAGTCGGTGTGTTTCTGGATGCTTTGTGGTATTTCAGCGTGAGCTCCCTAATGCCATGTTATTAGATTCCCCGGGTGCAGAAAGGACCTGTTTATCTTCCTTCTTCCCTTAATGCCCTTTCGGCTGGCATTTCACCCTGAGGAGTATCTCCATAAACAGTGCCGTGAAAGCATCCTGCGGGGTGCTCGTCGCAGGCCTGCGGGGTCGGGGAGCGGGGATTAAAGAACCGGGTGGCGGCAGATCATCTTCCGGGGAGTTCTGCCTCCCAGATGGGTTTCCACCCATTGATGAGAAGCGGACAGAGGCCACTGTTCGAAAAACAAGCTTTTGGGCGGGACAAGAGCAAGGGGACCTGCCCGCCCCCACCTTTCCCGCGAGCTGCTGCTGCTGCTGCTTTCTGGAACGGTTTCCAAGACCCGCACTTCTCACTGACATTCCCGAAAGCCCCTCAGGAGGCCAGGCAACTGTTGATCCCAAACGCTGGCAGCAGGGGCAGGGACAGGGCGGGTGCCCTTCTTACTGGAAGCCAGAGAGAAAGACCTTTCCGGCCTGAAAAGCACGTGCTGTTTTTTCCCTAAGAAGTTGGGCCGGGGAAGGCGAACCTGGGAACGCTCACCCACCCACGGTGCACCCTTGGCTGTTTTTCTCACCTCTCGAGACAATACAACAATGAGGGAGAACTTGGCAACTTTCGAAGAGGAAATTAGGCAGAATTTGCCTGGAACGAGGCCCTTTCGGTATTCGAAAGATTTATCACTAGGAGAGGTCGGCGCCTGCCCGAGCAGGCCTGCCTGCTTCCAGGGGTCTTTCCCAGGCTTGGATCCAGGCTCCGCTGAGTGACCCTCAGGACTCGGACCTGGGCCCTGTGTCCCGTGGGGCCGGGTCATCCAGGCTCAGCCCCTTCCCACGTCAGTGTGGTGACTCGGCAGAAACTCACTCTGTTCCCCAGGTCGGGCACAGCCCAGTCCGCTCTCCATTCCCCTGGAAGGCACTTAGAGATGCCTGTGCTGGGATTCCGGACGTCCCTCAGCAGCCTCTATCCTTCTTCAAAACTAGACAAGCCAAAGGAAGGAGCAGGAGAACCCATCCCCTGTGGGATGTCGCATCCTCTCTGGTTCCGTCATCAAGAGGGGACACAGCTGTGAGGATGCAGTGGCCACACCACAGGTCGCCCCCCCTCTTCTGGAGGAAACTTCTGGCCACCCTCTTGTTTGCGGTGTGGGGCCTCCTGGTGACTGGAGCCTTCCTGTTCATCAGCACGGTACTTTCGGATCCCCCAGCCCAATTCCGGGGAGCCCAGAGAGAGTAGGCTGTGGGCTCCACAGCCAACCAGAGGCCCAGCCCAGCTCTACCATGCTCTCTCTACCTTTGTAAACTTGGGCAGCAGGATAACCTCTCTGGGCCTGCAATTTATCTGGAAACCGGACCCATGATACCTGTCTCCTTGGGTGCTGTGAGGATCAGCGGTATTAACGTGTAAAATCCTTAAACACTATGCCTGGTGCACAGTAGGTGTTCAGGAAAAGACTGCCGTGATGATTTCTAGAACCCTAGTCAACTATGACATGGGGAAGAGAGGGTATCAAGGCTGGACAGGTCTTTTGAAGTTTACTGCACATGAAATGTTCTTCAGTGAACAGAATGGGTATTCTGATGCTTCAGCCAGCCAGCCATCTATTCACCTACCCATCCATTTATCCATCAGTCTGTTCACCCACCTGTCCATCCACCTATCCATTTATCCATGTATCCATCCAATCATTCATTCATTCAACAAGTCAGCCAAACTTTCACTTAACAAACATTTATCTGAGTTTTATGGACACAGTGTTGAATAAGTCAGACATGGTCCCCGACCTCACAGGGCCCACAGGCTGGAAAGAAAGAAGAACGAGACAGGCGATTACAGGGCAGTGTGATCTGTTCAGTGAGGCGTCATCACCTGATGTGGTCAAGGGTGGCGAGGGGGAACCACCACTCAGACAGGCATTCCAGAGAATTGACATTTCAGGTGAGACACGAAAGGTAAACAGCTCAGCAGGCGTTGAGGGAGGGGGTGAAGGGAGAGCATTCCTCGTGGGTTGTACACACCGTGTGAAAGCCAGACTAAAACAAGGCAAGCCAGGTTGTGCTAAGTTATGCTGCAGTGACAAGCAGCCCCGAATTCTAAGTGGCTTCAAACAGCAAAGGATTATTTCTCACTCATGCTGCATGTCCATCATGGGTCTGCTGGGAGCACGCTCCACCTGCAGTCTTTCTGGTCATCAGGGCAGGGGGAAGGGACCTACTCAGTGGTGCGCTGGCTCGTCAAGGCTTCCACCGGAAGTGACACAAGTCCCATGGCTGTGCATTCCTACCGCGTGCCCGAAGGAGAGCTGGAGACGTTGGGGGAAGACACAGATGAGGCCACAGCAAGTCTGGGTCTTGGTTTCCTCATCAGAAACAAGGCTGGAGAGGAAAAGTTTGGGTCAGAGTCGGGTCCTTACCCTTTGGTCCGTGGTGTGTTCTGAAACTGCTTGCACAGTTGTGTGTGTGGGGGGGTGGGTTGTACACATGTGTACGTTACTTGGGTGTGAGTCCACAGCTTCTTTCAGGCTCTCAAAGGGTTTCAGGTTCCCATAAACCCCCAAAAGACTGAGTAGCCCTGGTCTGGGTGATCCTTGAAATCCCTTTGAGCCTCTGAATCAAAGAGCCATTTGTTACAGTGGACGAACACGGCCAAGGCCTCTGTCTTCCTCCAAAGTGCAGCGATCCTGCAGCGGAAGAGGGGACTGTGGCCGCCTCCCCTCCCAGTGGAGTTGGAAGGGATGAGCCCGCGGGTGGACGGGAGACATGGGGTGTCTCTACCTCCCAGGGAAGGCGGCTCGGGAAGCTGGGTGGCGTCACAAGGCTTCTTGTGCTTTGCCTCGCCTGAAATTAATTCACTCCGCGGACTTTTTAACACCAGGCTCACTGCGCAGGCTGCAGTTAATCCCACTGGATCCTGCCTCCTTTCCTAATCCTGTGGGCGGGACAGATAACCGGCAGGGGGCGTGGGGAGGGTGAGGGCTCTAAGGGCTGGGAAGCAGGGGAGGGAGGGTGCGCCTGGCCAGGGCCTCGGGAAGGGCAAGGGGTTTCAAAAGTAGAGAAAAGTGGGCGAGTGCCTTCGAAGAACGGTGGGCATGGGGGCGATGGTGTGGTCAGGGCAGGGCCGGGTCGGACTCCTGCTTGGGCCGCAGGGCCCTCCACCTGCTCTGAGACTCGATTTCCTCATCTGTGAGATGGGAGTTTGCACGCACTCTCCCACATGAGCAAAGACTTGGAAAACTCAGGTTGTCCTGCCTGAAAGGTTAGGCTGAGAGGGGAGATGACAAAGGGCAGGTGAGATGGTGGTTGATGTCCCTGAAGAAATCCTCCTCCCCCACAGACAGCGAGACAGCTGTGAAAGGCGGGGCACACAGACCCAAGTGAGACCAGGACAAGGCTGGACCGGACACGGGGCAGGAGAGGAAATCTCTGGAGCCGTCCCTGCTCAGCAGTGAGCTGGGCACATTGACTGAGCTCTGGGTAGGGCCAGAACCATCTGGTGTGTGAGCCCTGGGACCTGGTGGTGCCAGGAGGGCTCACAGTGTAACTGGGAGAAGCTGTGTCTCTGGGAGCTGGCTGGCTCCTTCTGGAGACACAGCTGCAGGGAAAAACGGATCCGGCGGGGCCGTGGGGATCCGTCAGGACTCTAAGACGCAAGCAGCAGAGATGGACTCAGGCTGTCGCAAGCAGGAAGGGAAATATACTAGAAGGACTGGCGGGGTCCTGGAGAGCAGGCTTAGAAAGTAGCCTGGAGCCGAGGCTGGTGGGGGCGCCGTGTCCCAGCCCAGTAACCATCTTTAAAGGAAGACGCAGCCCTTGCTTCATAAGGAATGGTCACCCCCCCACCCGCCATCTTGACACCACTTCCTCGAGACCCGAAGTCCCAGCAGGAGTTTCTGATTGCCCAGTCAGATCACCTGCTCACACATGGCCAAGGGAGGGGCCAGGAGGCCCATTTAAAGATCTTTAGTCCCCTGCTGGCCTAGGCCTAGGTTAGGGTTCTGGGCTTTCACTGCCATGGCCCGAGTTCAATCCCTGGTCGGGGAACTGAGATCCCACAAACCACGTGGCATGGCCAAAAAAAAAAAAAAAAAAAAAAAGATCTTTAACAGGGACTCACACTGGAGAGGCCCCAGAATGGGAAGGGCTGGGCCTGGTTGTGGGGAAGACTGGTCTGTGTTGGATTGGATTGCCAAGGCAGAGAAAGGAGTCACCATCCACCACTTACTACCATTGCCCTCCTGTTTCTTGCATTGTTTGTGTTCATTCGTTCTTGTGCAACCAGCCCTGATGGTACCACTGGCCATGCTAATCAGAGTGAGGGATTTGGAAATGAGACCCTGCCCTCAGGGAGTTTACAGGCCTCTCGTTCATTCATTTGTTCATTCCTTCAGCAGGTCTCTCTTGGGCACCTCATGCCCCAGGCCCTGGGGATACAGTGATGGTCACACAAGGGTCACACACGGGTCACTCGTGTTGGCAGGGCAGCATGGTGGGTTGGCCAGTGGGCGCAGAAGAGGGAGAACATGGGTCTCCTTCCCCCGTTCCTTCTCCACTTCCCTCTCCTCTGCTGTCTCCTCTCTCTTCCTTTTTGTCTTCACTTGGTCTTTCAGTGCAGCCAGTGACACCTTGTGGGCCCTGTCTGGGCCCCTGCGGACCCTCAGAACCAATGCAGTGACCCATGTCAGCACTAAACCAACCTGGCCAATGCTGCATCCCTGTATTCATTTCCTACTGCCACCATGGCAAAGTACCACACACTGACCGCAAAAACAACACAAATTTGTTATCTGACCATTCTGAAGGACCAAATCCAACATGGGTCCCGCTGGGCTAAAATCAAGGTATGCACAGGGCTGGTTCCTTCTGAAACTCTAGGGGAGAATCCATTTCCTTGCCATTTCCAGCTTCTAGAGCCCGCCTGCATCCCTGGGCTCATGGCCACATCATTCCAACCTCTACTTCCCTCTCTGACTCCCTGACCTCCTGCCTGTCTATTATATAGACCCTTGTGATGACATTGGCTCACCCAGAGAATCCAGAATAATCTCCCCATCTCGGGGTTCTTAATGACATCTGCAAAGTCCCTTTGCACCTAAAGTAACACATTCCCAGGGTATGAGGACATGGACAGTCTTTGGAAGCCCCTCATTCAACCTACCACACCTCCCCTCTCTCTGGCTACCTCGGGGTGTTAAACAGCAGACAAACGGTTGCGGACCAGAAGCGTGCTGCAGCCAGGTCATACTGGCTTGTACCAGCACCCAAGAGCCGATCGGGGTCAGCTCTTCTCAGCTCTGGTCCAGGGACGGCCCCTGGTAGCGTGGGATCAGCCAAGTGCCCTCATTCACGGAAGTCCACACACACTGTGACCGGGGCTTTTTATCCGGGAGAGCCTGTTGTTACGCATGTATCAGCACAGCACTGGCCGTGCTGCTACCGGAACCCTGCTGTTGGTAGTGTTTGCCCATGCCTGGCGCTGCGCTGAGTAAGCATTTTACATGGATTATCTCATCACTTGGTATCTTTGTACCGCTACTCCTGAGTGTGGGATGTATTTTGTCACCCTAATGAACAAGAATTGTCATGAGACCACAGCTAGGCCAGCACTGACAGGAGGGGACCCAGGCATGGACCCTCCAGAGGGGGGGCTTCTGGTCCCCGTGGTGGACTCCGCTTCAGCCTCTGCTGCCCCTGTCAGGTGTCACAGGCTCTGCATCATCAGGGAACTTGCTCCAGGTCACACTGCTAGACCATGGCAGGATGGGGGCTCGAACCCGAGTCTGCTGGAGACTCAGCTGCTGCAGACGTTCCTGCATCCCATGGACGGTGTCCCCCAGCCTGCTCCCCACGCGGGGCAGAAAGACAAACGCACCTTGCCTCCAGGTGCTGGAGTGGATCTGTTCAGGGTTTGGAATGAGTCTCCGAGCTTTGCCCATGGGAGCCTGATTCCCGGCTGCACAGGCCACTGAACTGCTTCATTTGTTCCAGCCCAGAGATTTGCCGAGACTCTGCCCTGGGCGAACTGCTGATGTTTCCTCGATGATCTGGCGGGAGTTGGGGGAGGTAATCTGCAAGACCTGGATCTCCTTGAATGAGGGTGACCCCAAGTTGCACACGCTGTGTGTGCGTGCACGTGTACACCTGTGTGGCTCAGGAAAAGAAGATGGGCATTCCTGCTTGGGGCGAGGCTCTGGCCTTGTCAGAGACCCTTGCCCATCAGGGTCACGGCGACTTGAAACAGGGAGCTGTGGGGTCAGGCAGGGAACAGACGCTGCGTGTCTGCCTTGGGGGTGGCCAGCAGCAAACTTGAAACGCCATCACGCTGTGGTTTCAGCATGAGTCAGACCACCGGTTCAGGCCCTGCCCCACACCGACTGCCTGTGAGTCCGTGGGAGAGTTTAACCTCCCGAGCCTCAGTTTCCTCATCTGTACCATAGAGATAACGATGCTGACAGTGCCAGCTTCCCAGCACTGACTTACAAGGACTGGATGAGCCAGTCCACGCGTGGGGCTTAGTGCTCCGTCTAGGGCCTGTCAAACGTGCCGTAAATACTGCTTTTGCCATCAGCAAATCTGCTAGAACTGGGGGTGAGAGCACCGTGAGGCTGAGCGGCCCAAGTCTCTGAACTGGTGTGGTGTGGATCAAGGAAGGCCTGGCTCCATGCACGGTGCTTTGTAATGTAGTTCTGCCCGAGGTCAAGGCTGGGTGCTCTCTACCACGGCTTTCTGCAGTTGGCAGGAGGTGCGGTGGTTAAACCGGCAGGCGTGGAAGCCAGGCTCTGGGTTTAAATGCGGTCAGTTGACGTGAGAGCTCCGGGTCTCAGTTTTTCCCTTTGTGAAATAGACACAGTGTTGCCCACCTCGTAGGGCTGTCGTGAGGGCTGATGACAGATTACGGGGATAACAAAGGCCCGGTGCCTTGAGCAGGGCTTGGGGAGCTCCCAGGCAGCTCCATTATCATCATCATCTCCCCACACGCCTCTTCCCCACTCATCCTGGCCCCTTCTCTGATCCCGGATGAGTTACGATACGTGTACAGTTAAAGCTCTTCCAGCCACCAGTGTCTACCCAGCAGAGTAAGCGCCCGGTGGCAGCAATGTCTATTTCAGACAAGTCCCCCAGGTGACCACTTCCGGTTTGGTTTTACACACAAGGGGTTCAGCTTGGTGCATGCCTCAGAAGGCTCTTCAGGGTCACAGGGCAGAGCCTGCAGGACAGAGCAGGCTGGGGCTCTCATGCTGGCCTGTAAAATGCCCTGAAATGATGCAAGCCAGTGACTTGACCTCGCTGTCCTGTTCTTCTCGTTGTAGGCTGCCAACAGCTACCTGCGAGACCAGTGGTTCCATTCTCTGCAGTGGAAGGTAAGTCCTGACTTGCTTGCTTGTTGGAGGAGCTGGTCTGCCACCCAGAGACGTGAGGGCAGAGGTCTCCTGCCTTCTAGGAGGCTCAGCCCAGGAGCTTGGCTCCACTGTGTGGAAGCCCCCCACCTCCCTCTTGGATGGTTGATGCCTTTCCCCCTTGCGATGGTGAAACTGTGCTCCTGCCCAGTTGGCCCTTGACTTTGCCCAGGAGCCTTATCGTGTGGTGCCTGCTTCCGAAAGGATCAAAGAACTGCTTGATCTCAGAACAGGGCCTCATGTGAGGGGCTCGGGCAGGCAGCACTTGAGGGGCTCAAGGTGATGTGTTGAAAGTAACTTCCGAAGGAGCCAGCAGAGGTAAATTTATCAGAGATGCAGAAGCCCAACCGTATTTCCAGAGGCTTCACTTCCTTTGGCCTAATTTCCCACTTCTAGCTCTGCATAGGATGGTCCCCGGCCTTCTAATAAACACGGTGAATTAGTTCCCGACTGGTCATGTTCAAGACCCAGGGGCCAGATGTATGAGAAGGGTCCTCCCAGGCCCCTGAGGAGTCCACGTTCTGCTCCGTGGCTCAGGACCCTCGCGCCCTGCCCCCCTGTCTCTCCTGCCTTCTGACCTTTTAGTTTAGAACAAGGCGTCACAGGCCTGCGGGCTCGCAGAGCCAGCAGGGTATGGCTAGGATGACCGGTGCCTGTCCTGAGCTGTCATCTTTACTGTAATCTGGAGCGCGGTGGGGGATGAGCAGCTGGCCCTGGACAGGGTTTGAGACCATGTGCCGTGTTGGGATGACCAAAGGGACACTTAGAATTCTTCTCGTGCCTCTGGAGGGGCTCTCGTCACAGCTGGGCGGAGGACAGAAATACAACCCCGGAAAATTACATTCCTGGTCCCAAAGCAGGCCACGCCCCTCCTTCCCCGACAGCTGCAGGTCCTCTCCTTTGGCCAGTGTGTCCATCTCAGAGGCTGAACGCGAGTCTCCAAGTTGGGGCCGCAAAGGAAAAGGACTGGCATTTACTGAGCACCTACTGTGTGCCTGGAACATGAGGCTGGCCCATCACGCTTATTTCACCCTGCGGCAGCCTCGTAAGGTGGCTTGTTATCATTGCTCCCATTTTTTGTGCAGGGAAGGTGAGGCCAGACCGGAGCCCAACTCCCATAGCTGGTAAGGGCCTGGGGCAGTGTTCAGGCCCAGGTCTTTGCCGTTCCTGGGGGTTTCTGGTCGCAGGCAGAAGGCCCCGGGTGACAGCTAAGCAGGCAAGTGGCACATGCCTGCTCAGAGTCTGCAGATGCTGCTGAGAGCTTGATTTCTGCAGGGACATCGTCCCTAGGGCCTGGCTGTCTGCGGCCAGGTGTGTCCCGGGACAGGCAGGACATACATCAGGACCTGCCAGGGGCCACCTGGGAGGTAAATACCAGAGCAGTCGAGAGGGAGAGAGGAATAGAGGCATGGTGCAGTGGTGGTCCTGCAGGAAGAGGCCACTTCACTGCCACGGACAGGGGTTACTTAGAGGCTTCCCTCTTCTGTTGTTCATGCGTGTTTTCCTTGTGAGTCCTCAGTAAGTGATTGCTTTGCTTTTTCTTAGCTCAGGGTGGGGCAGGAAGTACTTGGAGACATACCGCCTACTTGACAGGTTGGGGAAACGCCTCTTTGAAAAGGTGGCCGAGATCAGTGTCAAGGAAGAGGTGGTCTTTAGTGGATTTCACAGAGCTCTGCTTTCCTCCTTGCCCTGGTCCACATTTTCTTCAACCATTTTCTGGAATCTCTGGGAACACCTAAAAGGCAGTGCTTGTGAAATGTGTGGATATTATGCAGCTACAAGGGATGACTAAGATGGTGGGCCTAGAAAGCCAAATTTCGGGAGACAGTGACAGCCAGAAGGATGATTTAAGAGTGACAGGCTTGAAATGTTCAAATTCAGACGTCAAGGATTGCATGTGGGGTTCAGACAGTTGATTGAGCAAGTACAGAACTGGGGATCCCTGGGCTTCTAGCAGTTCTCATAAAGACCTGGATATCTGCACTCAATTTTGGTGGTGTTTGGTTTGTGTATGGTTGTTAAATCTAATCAGTTGAATTTTTAAAAAGAAAAGAAAGCAAGCATCCAGGAAACTCAGATCAGGATATCAAGGACTCAGCAAATGCTCAGCAGTGAGTGGCCCTTTTGCCAGGTGATGGATGGTGACCTTTGTTCTCACTGTTTCGATATTTGCTTGTGTCTTAGGCATGTGTAAGATGCTGGCAGTTTTTCCCTTTGGACACCCCACCCCCCCCATAATTTAGGTACGCTGCCACCAGGTGGCAGTGATATTTCAGTATCAGCAACCTGATTTCATTTCTGTGGCTCTTTGCCACTCGGTTTTGATGAGATTGGAGGGAGGCGTGCTCTCCTTCCTTGTAAAATGGCAAAGAAACATAAGGTGTTTTTGACGTACTGCCTGCTGTTGTGTTGAGACCCAGATTCGAATCCTGGTTCTATAGGTGACTCATCTTGGGGTCCGCATAGATTCTAGCAAGTGTTTATTGATCCATATTTGGTTACTGAGTACCTATAATATACAAGGCACGGCCAGGGGCCTTCCTGTTCATTGTCATTCAGCAAATGACAAGGCTCAGAGAGGTCTAGTTACTTGCCCATAGTCACACAGTGGATTTCAGTACAGACTTGTGGGGCTGCCCTTTCTCCTGCTTGATCCAGCTGTGCCTGATCCTGAGCTTTGGCCTTTTCAGCCCACTCGGGATGTGTCCTGCTTCTCCTGCCTGATACAGCTACTCTCTCCTCTGTATTTACCACCAACCATTTGGGGTTTTTCTTTTTCTTTCCTTTTCTTTTCTCTATCTTTAACTAAAAGGTGGGGGGCATCCATAGAACATCAAAATTAAGGACTTTAGAAATCCCACAACCTCAGCTTGAGTTTTTAAATTTTCTAAATGTTGTGTTTATCACTTTTTCTCCTATACCAACGTGTACGTCCCTGTTGTAGCTGCAGCGCACATAGAGAATACTTTTTCTATTTGTAAACAATGTTAGCTCTTAAATGCTGCGTTCCTGTTGCTTTATCGAGTTTTTCTCCAGTTATACTGACACCTCCAGGGCATTCTCCACAGGTGTGATATTGCCTCCAAGGGGGTCAAAATTGGTATTTTGGGGCTTAAAAAACCTAAAGTTATTCCAGTGGTGTGTGGCCTTCCTAGTTCAACCTGCTCAACAAAATCTTTATTTTCTAGAATTTAGTTTCAAAGGGATCAGGGCAAATTGGTGGGGGGCCGGGGGCGGATATCTTACAAGGCTCCTTAGGGGAATGATAATGGAAAAAAAACTTGAGAAGCACCGCTCTAGAATCTACCTCAAGTTGTGGCGTGGAACAGGGCAGAGTCTGAGAAACACACCTGTGTGATGCTCTTGATGCCTGTCTGCACCCTGGGGGTCCCGCTGCTCTCGTGGCCTCAGCTCGGCTCTGTGCGTCCACAGGCCGTCACAGCGCGTCGGGAGCGTTCCCTCCGCGCTGGGCTCTGTATTTTGTGCGTCATCTCAGCTCACTGAATGGTCTGTTGTTGACGTTTGCATGTGAGGGAATCGGAGTCACTTGTCCAAGGTCCCAAGGCCCCCAGAGGGGGGACAGGGGTTTGGCCCCCAACATCCTGGCCCCCGGGCCCCCCTCCCTACCTCTCCCTCTCTCCGGGCATCTCTACCCTTCCTCCCGGACTCCCGCCCTTGGGCAGCACTGGTCAGGGAGGTGCAGGGGAGACCCGGGGCCGGAGGACGACAGGAAGGGGGTGGGACCGCAGCGTCAGCCCCTCCCAGGATGCCCTGGAGCAGGGCGCGCTGTCCTCGGGGCTCTCTGGGGAGGCCAGGCCTGTTTGGTTTGGGTGGCTTGGCCCCTGAGGCCAGTTCCTGGGGGGATGGAGGCATAAACAGTTGTACTGAGTTAATGAGGCCTCATTTCTGACTCAGATGCACCTTGGAAGCCACGTCCTGGGGAGACAGGCCTGCCCATGTGTGTCAGGCTGTGAGGGGACAGGGCTGTGTGGGTGTACGAGGCCAGGAGGGGACAGGCCTGGTTTGTGTGACAGAGCCAGAGTGTGCTGCAGGCTGTGAGGGTCCAGTGTGTGCTTATAACGCAGTCAGGAGGCTGGCCTGTTTCTAGGTTCAAGCCAAGAGGCCCAGGTGCTCACAGCTGTGAGGACAGGCCCGTCTGGGCGCACAAGGGCCTGGACCACAGACCCTGAGTACCTGGCTGGGAAGAGACACGTGCATAAGGTGCCCCTGAAGGAGCCCCGAAAAAGCCAGGTACCAAAAAGTGCCCACTTTGTGTAGCCGGCGCTTCTGGTGCCTCCAGCTCTGAAAAACGCCTTCTCCCTTCCTGAGAGGGGTTCCTCGGCCCTTGCACAGAAGTCTTGAAAACCAAGATGATTTTCTCCCTGGGGGAAGCTGGGTCACCAGCTACAGCCCCGGGGGCCGACCGAGAGCCGGGGCGGGGAGCAGACTGTGTGAGACCAGAAGCCGCCTGTTTTCCTGTCGCAAGGCTGCCAGGCAGAGGAACGCACTTGGCTCTGGGAAAATCCCAGCCCAGGTTCGCATCCTCTCTGGCCTGCTGCCCTGGCCACGCTGTCGCCCTCTCCCCGAGTCCTCAGGCAGGGTTTCCCAAGCCCCTGGGGCGGCCACAGCGACGTGGTCACCCCATCCTCTGTAGAGAGTAGGAGGGTGGAGAAGAACGTGGGGTCTGTGTGTGTGTGTGTGTGTGTGAGCGCGAGGGGGTGACTGTGTTATGGGTGCATTGGGTGTGGGGTGTGTTTATTTGGGCCTCAGTTTTCTCCTCTGTGAAATGGGGAAGTTGCTAACTAGCACCTCGCCCACTGGGTCAGCGTGAAGAAGGGCTGCCCTCCCAGGGCTGTGGGACCATCATCCCATGCGCCCTTATCAGAGCAGCCAGCGGGTGGGAGTGGGCACCCAGCCCCTGCAGTGCCCCCGCGGCATGTCTGTAAGATCCGAGGGGGTGGGCAGTCTGTCCTCGGAGGGCCCTGCCTGGCGCAGGCCATGGGGCGCTCCTACCACCAGGCCTGCAGTAGTGGTTCCGCAAGGTCTTTGCTACCCCGTCTCATGGATGAGGGGACGGCCATTGCCAAGGGCGGCCGCTCCCAATGATGTCACAGTCTAGCTTCCACATCGGGCCCTGGACTGAGCCCCAACCAGGGTCCCCGGTGCATAGGCGAGGAACCGGGGGTGCAGGGCGTGGGGCTGGGAGCCTGGCTTCTCTCTCCCATCGGGTCGCCCTTTTGGGAAGGCTGGACCATCACCCCCAGTCCCGTGCAGGGAGAGAGGCCCCGCTGGTGCTGAGATTCCTGGGGGCAGCTGGGTCAGAGGGGACAGACAGCCCTTGAGCTGATGCCCCTCCCCTGAGGGGAAGCTGCGCAGGGGAAGGGTGGGGCCCTCCAGGGGTTGCTGTCACCCTCCACTCTGACCTTCCTCCCGGACCCTCCTCCCTCTCCCTCTTGGGCACAGGAGTCCGAGGCCTTTACTCCCGGGGGAAGAGCCACTTCTGGTCCCACAGCCGCGGCCCCTGGACTCCCCGGCTCTGCCCACTGCAGATCCCCCGAGCACGCATCCCCTAGCACACGCCCCCGAGCCTAAATCCAGCCCCGCCTCAGCACACGCGGCCGGTGGCCTCAGCACCCTCCATGGGCTGCTCCTCCTGTGCTGAGCAGATGCCAGCGCCTCGCTCACCACCCCGCTGAATCCCCGCAACCCTGAGGAGGGGACGCGTCCTCCTGCTTCCCCATTTCACAGATGTGGAGACAGAGGCCGAGAGGTGAACTGCTTGCTCAAGGGCCCGCACCTATTAAGTGACAGAGCTGGGGTCTGAACACAAGTTTGATTCCAGAACCTGGGATCGTAACCGCTGGGAACGTGGCTTCCACCGCACACATGTGTGTGCGCACACATACGCAGACACACATACGCACTGGACAGTTCCTCCCTCACACCTGCGGGCTTGCGCTCCTGACCATCCCCATCGCCTGTCTGTCCTCGTGCCTTGCGTGTCGGGGGCTGTGGTATTTTTGTCTCGTGAAGCATTTCATGAGAGCTTTACATTTTTTCTCTGAGTCTCACAGACGTCCCCTTGAGGATTATGTGAATTAACCTCTGACTTGGCAAGCCCCTGCTTCTTGTGGGAAGGGCCGAGCGCCCTGCCCGCCCTGCATGGCGCATGGCACACGGCAGACCACCTGGGCCTGGGCCTGGGCCCCGGAAGGTCAAGGTCAGGACCAGCCACTTACACATCTGCCCAAACACACTATGTCACCCGTGTCCCCAGATTCGAGCATCGAGGCTGTGTTACCTGACCTAGCCTTGCTCCTGGCCCCCCTTGGCTCTGGGCCACACGCTCCCACGTGGCTCCTGCTGGGCTCTCAGTGTCTAGAGGGAAGACAGTGACCCCTGTTTCACCTCCTGTCATTTCCACACAGCCCATCCCTCCTGCCCCGCTCCCCTCTTTCTCTGCCCTTTTACCACGATCATGAAAACGCTTTTACAACCACGTTCGAGGGCAGAGACCGCTCTGCTCTGGCCAGTCCCCACCTGAGGGCAGATTTTACTCCTGCAAATGCCCTTCCAGCTTTCATCCACCTTTGCACGGACCTTTTGGCAGCTGTGGCCAGGTGCGCAGACGGTCCTGCCAGCATGAACGCTGCAGCTTAAACGTTTCAGCATATGTCCATCACGTCTGTAGAGAGGTCGTGGCATAATTGGCCAAAGGACCTGCTTTGGGCCGTTTGCACTGTTACCGTTTTTCTCAGTTATACATAATGCAGTCATGACTGTCACCTATAGCCAAGCTTTTGCTTCTTTTGAACTACTTTTTAGGGCAGGTTTCCAGAACAGTGGTTACCAGGCAGAGAGGAGGGGTATTTGTGTGTGTGTGACTCTTTCCGCATACTGCCAATTTGCTCCCCAAAGAAAAATTTCTGTAATGCCTAGGGGGAGAGCTCTGGGCCACACTGCCTGGGTTCAAATCCTGGCTCTACCGCCCACGGGCTCTGGGACCCTGGACTAGCTGCTTTCCTCTGTGGGCCTCTTTTTCCTCCTGAATAAAGTGGGGGTCATGATAAGACCAAGCTTATTAGGTTCCTGTGAGAGTTAAATGGGTCAGTAGCAATAAAGAACTTAGAATGGCACCTGCCATGCGAATAAGTATTGGATCAATGTAAATGATTCTTCTTTAGCGATCAAGGCCTCTTTCTCTTTGTGTAGAAAGTTTCCAAAGGACAGGGCTCTAGAAGGAAGGGGGCACATGCATAACACGCGTGCCACCAACCCCCAGTGAGCCCCATGACAGGCATCACTAATCAATCGCTGACCTCTTTTCCCCCTGAGGCAGAACTCTTCTCCACATGGTACCTGCTGGTCAACTTGAGTTGACAGAGGGAGCGAAAGCTTCCCACCACACCCGCTATAGTGACCTCCTGGACCTGTGGAATTTGAGTATTACTGGGAATCCACGTCCAGTCCTGTCAGTTCTGGCCTGTGCCTCCTTGGGGCTTTTTCACGGGAGCCTTTGCTGAGCTTCCTGTTCTCCACTGCCTGGGAAGGTCATGCGTGTCAGCCGTCCTGCCTCTGAGCAGGAAGGTAAATCAGAGAAGCAGGGCAAGGAGGGCAGGAGGTGCCCTCGGTCCTTTTACAGGCCCGGCCGCAGGTCTGCTTCCTCCAGGTCGAAAGGCAGGAATTCCATCCAGATTAATTTCTGGCACTTGGTCAAAGAGGGCTTTGTGACTTCCTATGAGGGATCAGAGGGATTCCACAGAGAACTGTGAAAGGAGGGGCTCTCCCCACGAGGCAGGGGGCCCATCACAGTCCAGGACTTCTGGGGGGGCCCTCAGCGGGAGGTGCAGCTGGTGGCAGAGCCAAGCCCCAGAGAGCAGAGGCCCTCACAGAGGTGAGTCCAGCCAGGCCACTTCTCCTGCACCTGTGGTCAACGGAACTCAAGGGCGGCCATGGGGCCCTGGCTGCCAGTCCCCCGGGCAGGACCACAGTCCAGTCTCCAGCGACTCCCAGCCACAGCGCACGGCCCTCGGTGGGTCATCGGGGACCCTGTAACCAATGACAAGGGAAGCTTCAGGGATTGAAACCAACAAGTGGCAGAGGGCAGGACGGCCTGGGGAGGAGAGCTCACGCTCTCGTGGGCTTTCTTTACAGTAAACGGAGAGGACACTTACTAGGCACCTACAGGCCTCAGGAGCTGTGCTGGGGGCTCTGATGTGTGCTCCCTTGCAGTCTTCTCAAAGTCAGGCCCATCTTGAAGGAGGAGCTGAGAGGGCAAAGGGGCTTGTCCATAGCTAGAACCAGGCAGAGCTGGGATTTGAAGCCGGGGTGGTGGGTCTCGGAGCCCAACCCCCTTATTCTGGTGGGAGGAGGTGCCACCTCAGGCCTGGAGAGGTTGCGGGTGTGGTTGGTGTAGCCCCATGTCTGAGCCCACAGAGGCCGGGAAGCCCCAGATGGGCGTTAAGCCCTTGCAGTTGTCTCCACTTTCCCCAACCAGATCTCTCTTTGGAATAGACATGGGGCACTTTGGTCTGTTTTGTTGTTATTGTTTTGATACATTTATTTATTTATTTTTGGCTGCATTGGGTCTTCGTTGCTGCGCGCGGGCTTTCTCTAGTTGCAGCGAGCGGGGGCTACTCTTCGTTGCGGTGCGTGGGCTCTAGGCGCGCGGGCTTCAGTAGTTGTGGCACGTGGGCTCAGTAGTTGTGGCTCGCGGGCTCTGGAGCACAGACTCAGTAGTTGTGGCACATGGGCTTAGCTGCTCCGCGGCATGTGGGATCTTCCCGGACCAGGGCTCAAACCCGTGTCCTCTGCATTGGCAGGTGGCTTCTTAACCACTGTGCCACCAGGGAAGTCCTTTGGTCTGTTTTTTAAGTAAACTTTTCATTAAGGGATAACATACATGTAGAAAAGTGCATTGATCAAAAGAGTACTGCTGGATGAATTCTCACAGAGTCTCACAGAATCAGCCTGTGTAACCACACAGATCAAGACACAGAGCATGACCACCTCCCTGGCGCCCCCCTCCCCCACCCAGGCCCTCCAGTCCCTGCCAACCGCCGCCCCCCCAGCACAGGAAACCACTCTCCTGCCTTCCAGCAGCATGGATTAGTCTCGCACGAACCTGAACTTCATCTAAATGGAATCGTACAGGCTGAACTCTTCTGTGCCTGGCTCCTTTGGCTCAAAATTATGTTTATAAGATTTATCTATGCAATATATAATATCCTGTGTAGCGGTAATTTATTCATTTGCTTTGCTCCATAACATTCTGCTAAATGAATATAGACTCTTAATTTGTTCATTCTGTTAATGGACAGATACTTCCAGGTTGGGGCTATTATGAATAGAACCATTATAAACATGTCTCTTGGTAAACGTATGTTTACAGCCTTTTGAGCACGGGCCGTAGGGCAAGCAGAGGGTCCCCTTTGGTGGAGGCTGCGCAACAGTTTTCCAAAGTGGTCCAAACCAATTTATACACCTACCAGTGGTATACAAGAGTACTAAGGTGAGACATTTAAAATTGCATTTATTAAGATTTTCTTTTAATAGTGAAAAGGACAAAGAAAACTAAAAAAATTTCCCACTGTCCATAAACCTCTGGTAACACTTTGTAAGTTTTAAAAAAAATGGGGCTATAATTGCGACATAACAAAATGCACACATTTTTCTGCTGGGTCTGGTGAGTTTTGACTGTTGTAGTCACCTGAATCACCACCATCCAGGTTCCTGTCACCCAGGACAATTCCCTCCTGCCCCCTTTTCCAGCCAGTCCCTCACTCCCCAGATATCCGCTGTTAGCGTCTAAGACCAATGAGTTATGCACGTACTCGGTAATTCTAAAAACTATAGAAGGGTGTAAAATGCATAGTCCCTCCTGCCTCAACCCCATTTTCCCAAAGGCAGTCCTGTTAGTCTCATGGGGCCCTTCAGAAGGTTTTATGAAAATTCCTTTTAAAACACCACACAGGTTTTATTATCTACACTGGGTGTTCCTTGGTCCTTTACCCTTTAATTACGTATCGTGGTTGAGCTCGTACACGAGCTCATACAGCACATTCAGATCTACTTCATTTCTTTTTATGGTTTTGTAGTATTTCATTCAGACAAGGGTCAAGCCCGGTGGGACTTTAGATCTTTCAGTTTTTACTGTTGAGAAGCTGAGTTTCTGCGAGAAAGGACAGGCGTTGCTGAGTGCCCGCCGTCCACCGGCCAGAGGCAGTGAGAGGCACCTTGTACCTAATCCTCACCCCTTTGGATCCCTTTAACCATCCCACTCCAAAGGTCAAGAACATGGAGCCCAGGGGCCCCAGGTGGAATGACCTGTCTGGGCCGCAGGGCAGGAAGCAGGGGAGCTGGGTTTGCACCACGTCCCTGGGACCCCAGGCCTTTCCCTGCCCCCTGCTGCCCCAGCACTGGGCTTGGAGACATCAGACACCCCAGTGCCCCCTGCATGACGGCCTTCCCTGGGCCTCAGGAGGGACAGCTGACCCTCCAAACAGCCAGGAAAGAAGAGCATTTGTGGGCTGTTTTTCGTTCCCAGACGAGGAGGGGGACCAGGGCTTCAGCGTGTCATCCCACGCACCCTTTGACGGAGCTGATGAGTCACCGCACCACACAAGCAAGTTTTCCACGTAAACATTTTGCGGGTGAACTTGTTTTCTGCCCTTTAAGGCAAAATTTTTTTTTCTTCCTTTCTCTTTCTTCAAATAAGGCTTTAAAACATAAATGGGAGGCCATCTCTTGACCAGGAAGACCTTCTGTTCTACAGGAGTCTGCAGGTCCCTTCCGCAGCTGGGTGGTGGACAGCAAGCCCCCCGAGCCAGGCATGCTGGGCAGCTCTCGGGGGGGCATGCGGGGGCGGGGCCGGCCTCGGAGGGGAGGGTGGTCTGCCGTTCTGGGTTTGCCTCCAAGGCTCCTGCCCGCCTGTTGGCTCAGAGACGAGGCCAAACAGAGCCTCCGAAAAGAGCAGTGCCTGTCCCCACAGAGGGATTAGGTCCTCACGTCTCCCTGCAATCAGAAAATACCCAGCGGGCAGCCAACTCTCTGGATGGAAAGGGGTTTGGGAGAGAGGCTAATTGATCAGGAGACAAGGGCAGAAGTCCCATGGCCCTTGTCCCTCTGAGACCCCAAGGATGGTTTTGCAGAAGGCTCTGAAATGGACAGAGAGCCTGCCCCTGTCCAGGGTGCTAAAGCCACCCGCATGGAGCCTGCTGACCTTGGCGGCAGGAGGCCACGGTGGTTTGTGTCCGGGTGGGAGCTAGAGAAGCAGTGGGAACCAAGCAGATGCGTGGATAAGACCCTTTGGCAGAGTGGGCCAAATCTGCCCTCTGGGCTGGAACAGACGTCCGAGAGTGCGTGGACCCTGAAAAGCTCCCCCAGGAGATCAAGGACCAGCTCAACAATGGCCGAAGGTGGCAGACTGGAGCAGACCGTTGGCATCTGTTGACTCTCGAAGGCTTTGTCAGCATCTGCGTTGAACTTTCCATCAGGGATGGTCTTTATTTCCTCCGAGGCCTCTCCGTCACAATGGACCCTGGGGGTTCTGAACTGTAGCTCGGTGGTTCTCAAAGTGGGGTTCCCAGACCAGCAGCCTCAACGCAGCCTGGAAACTTACTAGGAATGCAGATCTTCTGTCTTGTAAGCTGGAAAGTGGGGGAGGAGAGTGTAGCAAGGTGTGTTTTCCATGCCCTCCAAGTGATTCTGATACACAGCACAGTCGGAGAGCCACGGCAGTAGCTTGAAGAAAGGGGAAAGATGGGACTTCCCTGGTGGTCCAGTGGTAAAGAATTCAACTTCCAATGAGGGGGGACGTGGGTTCGATCCCTGGTCGGGAAACTAAGATCCCACATGCCACGGGGCAACTAAGCCCGCACGCCTCAACTAGAGAGCCCTCGTGCCACAAACTTCAGAGCCCACGTGCCCTGGAGCCCGTGCGCCACAATTAGAGAAAACCCACACGCCACAACTAGAGAGAAGCTCGTGCACCACAATGAAGAGCCCGCGCGCCGCAGTGAAAGACCCCGCATACCGCAACTAAGACCCAATGCAGCCAAAAAGGAAATAAACAAACAAATAAATAAAAGTTTTAAAAAACGAAGAAAGGGGAAAGAGCAGCAGACGTTTATTGAGTGCTGACCTTTTTCCAGCCATTTCATCTGCTGCCCTATTTTAGTCTATACAGAGTCCCTGGGAGGTAGGATTGTGTCCCCATTTTGCAGACCAGAAAACTGACTCTCAGAGTAAATAACTTCCCCCTGTATCTGAGCCAGAATTCAGACCCGGGCCTGAGCCTCCTCTGTGTCCCTTATGCCCCGTTGCTGGGTCCCTCTCGGCTTGCGATCAAGCAGGGAGGCCTCTTGGATTGCTCTGCCAGCCTCTCCTCCACTTGTGCGGGCAACTCAGACTTGACCGCTGTGAATGCCTCCCAGGTCCCACCCCTGGACTCTGTCTTGACCATGCCCTGGGCCTGCCTGAGGGGCCTTCTTCAGCAAGGAAGGAACAGCCCCTGGTGCATCCTGCCTCCCCACAAGACCCCCGATCGGGAAGGCAGGAGTACGCCCCACGCTGATTCAAGCGCACCCTCATTGCCTGCCTGGGCACGCCCATTGACGATTCAAGCACACCCTCATTGCCTGCCTGGGCACGCCCATTGACGATCCGCTGCGGATGAATTAATTAGGGAACTGGACCCTTTTCCAGGGTGCTCATAAATTAAGGCCGCTTGTGGCAGGAGCCATGGCTCCAGCCCAGAGGCGGCAGCCCGACAAGGACTAGAAGCTTCCCACACAAAGGGATGAACGGATCGGATGCCTTTGAAGTGCTGCGAGCACTAGATAAAGTTGTTAGTCAAATAAACAGCGGAGGCCCCTGTTGAGATGCTACCGTCTGAAGCCAAGCTGGAGAACTCCTTATTTGGGGTAGAGGTTTCCCTTTATGGACCCAAAGGCAACAGCCCTGTGCTGTCCTCTGCCCTTCAGCGCAGCCAAGCTCGCTCGGGCCGGCCTCTCCCACACGGCGGAGGAAAAGCAGCCTCTGGTACCTTATTTGCATTTTTAAATTTATTTGGTGAGTTGCTAGCAATGGGGGGGGGGCGGGGGTTGTTTCCTCAGAAAACAACCTTTCCTGCTATTGATTAACAAGTGGCCCCCACTGTGCTCTTCAAGATGTGGTTCAGTTCTGCACCGGGTTCCCAGCACCACTAATGTCATTGGCAAAATCATTACAGGAAAATAATAGGATCTTCTTAAACATTCTGTTAAAGGTGGGGTCTCACCCACACCTTGGGTCGAGTTTACAATTAAGGAGAATCAGGACACGTTTCTGGGTATATGAGAGCCTGGGGTGGGGGGAGTGGCTTTGATCTCGGGAACCGTGGAAGTACGTGTTGGACCAAGGGGGCCGCCTCAGGGCAGGCAGTGGCCCCTGGAGAAGAGCTCTTTGACGCAGAGTGCCTGGTAAGGGACCCGGCTGTCTGGTCAGGGATGCTCCCGGTCACTGATGTATGGCGGTCACAGCACCCAATGGCTGCTGCCAGAAGGACCTCCCAGAGGATTTGCACAGAAGGCTGAGGTCAGACGAGAGGACTCCTGTTGGCTTGATTTTTCATTTTCTAAACGTGTATGCTACCTTTGCCCAGTGATATTTGAGGTGGCTTATAAAAACACACAGCATGGGAAAATCTATACTGATTGACATGGGGCCACTTCCAGGTGTTAAGAGAGAAAAAGCAAGATGCAGAGATCCACGTATGATGTGATGCCCTTTTCGTAAAACAAAAGCTAAGGACCAAAGAAAATCTCTCTATATATTTGCATTTGATTAACGTATGGCCGTGGAGGAATATCTGAATTGATATGTACGGGGGTTGACAGACTATCGGGCTCACTGCCTGGTTTTGTAAATAAGAGGTTTGGGGGGACCCAGCCCCACCCATTTGTGCTACAACAGCAGAGTGTGGCCAGAAAAGCCTGTAATATTTATTACCTGACCCTGTTACAGAAAATGTTTGCCAACCATATGGTTTGTTTTTAGCATGGATTCTGGAATGGGGGAGATGCACGGGAGGCAGAGGTGAGGTTAAAAAAACAAGCCAACAGGGACTGCCCTGGTGGAGCAGTGGTTAAGAATCCGCCTGCCAATGCAGGGGACACGGGTTCGAGCCCTGGTCCGGGAAGATCCCACATGCCGCGGAGCAACTAAGCCCATGTGCCACAACTGCTGAGCCTGTGCTCTATAATCCGCGAGCCACAACTACTGAGCCCACGTGCCACAACTACTGGAGCCCGCGTGCCAGAGCCTGTGCTCTGCAACAGGAGAAGCCACTACAATGAGAAGCCTGTGCACCACAACGAAGAGTAGCCCCCGCTCGCCACAACTAGAGAAAGCCCGCACGCAGCAACAAAGACCCAACGCAGCCAAAAATAAATAAATTAAAAACAAAAAAGCCAACACATACAATATGGGCTAAATTTATGTACACTTTTATGGCAGGGGTACGCACGTGCACAGAAAGAGATTCCGTGGAGCGATGGTCACCAGCATACAGATGTGCAGGCGGTGAGCCCACACCTCGAGCTCTTGTGTGCTTTATTACTCCCTTCCTGGACACCGTTCTGTACTATCCTGGTTTTCCAGTGAACACGTATCATTTCAAAAACGAAGTAATCCGGGGCTTCCCTGGTGGCGCAGTGGTTGAGAGTCCGCCTGCTGATGCAGGGGACACGGGTTCGTGCCCCGGTCTGGGAAGATCCCACATGCCACGGAGCGGCTGGGCCCGTGAGCCATGGCCGCTGAGCCTGCGCGTCTGGAGACTGTGCTCCGCAACGGCAGAGGCCGCAACAGTGAGAGGCCTGCGGACTGCAAAAAAAAAAAAGGGAAGTAATCCTGGGAATTTTATTTCTTTTAAATTAAATGTATAATACACGGCTATGGCTTCCTGCAACAGTTTGAAACATTTCAGATAAAGCTGAAGCTCCTCCTCAGCCCCCTCTATGGTCCTCCCCTCCCCACCCATATATGTACAGCGTGGGCATGTAAATATATACATACATGTGTGTGTGTTTGCTTCTACACTTAACACAGTTCGTGGGGGTGGAATCCGTGGCAGGTCTGTTGGCTTGCCTTTGTTCCTTTTAACTGCTGTCTGGTGTGATACTGCATGTGGCTATAGTGTGTTCAGGCATTTCCCTATCGATGGGCATTTAGGGGTTTCTATTTTTTCTTTAGGGTCTTTATTTTTTCTCAGCAGTTAACTGTCTTTAATCGATGTCCTGCTGACTGAGTAGCTACCATTTATTGAGCATCTATACGATTCAGCATGAAATATCACATTTAATCTTGTCAACAGCTGCAAGAGGCAGGCACGACTATTATCCCCATTTTACAGATGAGGAAACTAAGGTTCAGAGAGGTGATATGATTTGCCTGAGGCTGCACAGCTTATTAGCAGCAGAAGTCCGAATGCAGAGGTGTGCCACTCTGCACACACCTGAGGGCCATAGCAGGGTCGTGACTGAGCCTCTGAGCACCCCAGGAGTTGACAGGGGTGGAAGGCATGTGAGCAAAGGCAGTGAGGGTGTAGCGCCGGGTGTGCTGAGCAGGACTGGGGAGCCCCCAGCCTCCCTAGAGGGCTGTGACCAAGCCGGAAGGTGCGTGCAGCCCCGCCCTGGGCACTGCCCGTTCCCCAGCCCCTGGGGTTAGGCCATGTGGAGACAGGAGAGCATTTCCAGAGGCTGAGAGCAGGTCCAGGGCTGTACCTATGTATGCAGCTCACGGTCTCTTCATTGACCGTGACTCGGGACAATGAGGTGACCCTGAGGAGGGGTCCTGGTTCAGACAGCCGCTTTGACCCGGAGCAGGTTACACTTGGGGTCTCGCGTCTGTACAGTGTGCAGGGGTCACATCTGCCACCTTAGACTGGACCACCAGGGCTGACCTCTAGCTGCAGGCTCAAGTCACCTGGAGATTTAAGCGTTCAGTTCTGTGGCGTTAAGTACATTCACACTGTACAGCCACCTCCACCATCCTTCTCTGGAACTTTTTCATCTTGCAAAACTGAAACTCCGCCCCTGTTAAACACGAACTCCCCTTTCCCCCTCCCCCAGCTCCTGGCAACCCGCATTCTACGTTCTCTCTACTTTCTGTCTCTATGAATCTGACGACTCTAGGTATACCCTCCTGTGAACGGAACCTACAGTGTTTGTCTTTTTGTGACTGGCTTATTTCACTTGCATAACGTGCTCAAGGTTCATCCATGTTGTAGCAGGTGTCAGAATTCCCTTCCTTTTCATGGCTGAATAATCCATTGTATCCATAGCCAACATTTGCTTATCCATTCATCTGTCAATGGACACTTGAGTTGCCTCCACCTTTTGGCAGTTGTGAATAACATTGTTGTGCCCATTGGTGTTCAGATATACTTTAAAATATACCAGCGCCCAAAGAACCAGATGACTCGGCTCCACCCTGCCCACAGCAGCCGCCGGATGAGATTGGCCTGGGGTTGGACTCTGTTATTGGAATGTTGTTAAGCCTCCCAAATGGTTCTTATGCGTAGCCAGGATTGAGAACCCTGAAACAGTTGTTCTGGGATGAGTTTAGCTCAGTGCCCAGCTGTAGGAAACCCTGGGCTGTCAGCTGGCGTAATGGGGGTTGCCAACCATTGGCAGATGTGTAACCCTCATAAAAGGAAAGAGAAATGCCGGAGAGGGTGTGGAGAAAAGGCAGCCTTCCTACACTCTTGGTGGAAACGTAAATTGGTACAGCCTGTATGGAGAACAGCATGGGGGTTCCTCAAAAAACTAAAAATAGAACCACCAATGATCCAGCGATCCCACTCCAGGGCATATCCGGAAAAGACGAAAACTCTAATTCGAAAAAATACACGCACCCCAATGTTCATAGAAGCACTGTTTACAACAGCCGAGACAAGGAAGCAACCTCAACGTCCATTGGCAGAGGAATGGATAAAGAAGATGTGATACATATATACAGTGGGATATCACTCAGCCATAAAAACGAATGAAATAATGTCACTTGCAGCAACATAGATGGACCTAGAGATCATCATAGTAAGTGAAGTATGTCATACAGGGAAAGACAGATATCATATGATATTACTTATATGTGGAACCTTAAAAAAAGAGATACAAATAAACTTATTTACAAAACAGAAAGAGAGTCACAGACATGGTTACCACAGGGAAAGGGGTGGGGAGGATAAATTGGGAATTTAGGATTAACATATACACACTACTATATAAAAAATAAATAAACAAGGACCTACTGTATAGCACAGGGAACTATTATATTCAATATCTTGTA
The DNA here is from genome assembly GCF_025265405.1 of Mesoplodon densirostris. Lineage (NCBI taxonomy): Eukaryota > Metazoa > Chordata > Mammalia > Artiodactyla > Ziphiidae > Mesoplodon > Mesoplodon densirostris. Next base: position 59,360,712 of record NC_082679.1, read on the forward strand.
ATAGCCTATAATGGAAAAGAATCTGGAAATATATATATATATATAACTGAATCACTTTGCTATACAACTGAAACATTCTAAATCAACTATACTTCAATTAAAAAAAAAAAAAAAAAAAGGAAAGCGGGCTTTGTTTGCTCTGAGCCAGAGCCCACCTCCTGACTCTTTGCCGAGGACCCTAAGGCAGCCCTGTGCTGATGGCCTCCTGAATCCTCCTGGGAATTCCCTCTGCAGCTTCTCTGGGTGTCCAGGCGGCTCCTTGTGACATTAGTGACGGTGCAGGCGCCCAGGTAGCACAGGACCAGGGGCTTCTGCGCTCGGGTGATGGGCTGGAGGCAGGCGTCAAGCGTGGACGCCAGCTTTTCCAACCCCGAGGGAGCAAGAAGGAGACAGGAGGTCAGGTCTTCCCCAGCAAGAGAAGACCTAACCGATTGCAAGCCGAGGGTAAGCTGGGAGAAGCCGCTGAGAGCAGGGGCCCCGGCTGCCACCTCCATAAAATAAAAGGATGGGAAGAGTCAGCTCGAAGGGCTGAAGTGGACCAGCAGGGTGACCAGGAGCCAGGCTCCCTGGGGTCTGCCTTGCTTTGCTGCCCACCAGCTGTGTGAGTTTCCCATAACAAAGTACCACAAACTGGGTGGCTGAAAACAACAGAAATGTAACCGCTCACAGTTCTGGGGCCAGAGGTCCAAACTCAAGGTGTTGGCAGGGCCATGCTCCCTCCACAGACTCTAAGTGAGGTTCCCTCCCTGCCTCTTGCAGCTTCTGGTGGCTGCTACACTCCTTGGCATCCCTTGGCTGGTAGAGGCGTTGCTTCAGTCTCTGCTTCCACCTTCACCTAGCTTCTCTCTTCTCTTCTTCTCTCTTCTCTCTCTTCCACCTTCACCTAGCTTCTCTCTGTGTGTGTCTTCCCCTGGCCTTTTTATAAGGGCCCACCCTAATCCAGCATGACCTCACCTTCACTTGATGGCATCTGTAAAGACCTATTTCCAAATGAGGTCACGTCCACAGATACCAGGGGTTATAGGACTTGGACATACCATTTTGGGGGACATAGCTCACAACACCAGCTGTGTGACCGCAGGCAAGGTATCACTCCCTCACTGCCCCCTTCTCTGTATCATGGGGACAGAACAAGCATGCCTCCTAGGGAGGTGCAGACGAGGCACCTGGGGCTGGGTTCAGGAGCATCTCTCTTATCTGGAAGCTACTGGAAAGTGCAGACTCCCAGGCCCCATCCAGCTCTACCGAGTTAGAATCTGCCTTTTAACAAGCTCCCCCTGCAGGAAGTTCCTGCGTTTGCCGTGGGCTGGGAGGGTGAAAGGATTCGGTGTAGCAGCTGAGAACAGTGGAAGCATTTCCTACATCTTGGCTGTTCTTTCTTTCTTTCTTTTTTTAAAGAACAGGTGTCATTTTTAAAATTTATTTATTTTTGGCTGTGTTGGGTCTTTGTTGCTGCACACGGACTTTCTCTAGTTGTGGCGAGCGGGGGCTGCTCTTTGTTGCAGGGCTTCTCTTTGGTGCGCGGGCTTCTCACTGCGGTGGCTTCTCTTGCTGTGGAGCACAGGCTCTAGGCGCGCGGGGTCAGCAGTTGTGGCTCGCGGGTTCTAGAGCGCAGGCTCAGGAGTTGTGGCACACGGGCTTAGTTGCTCCGCAGCACGTGGGATCTTCCCAGACCAGGGCTCAAACCCGTGTCACCTGAATTGGCAGGCGGATTCTTAACCACTGTGCCACCAGGGAAGCCCAATCATTATTTCTGATTCTTATTCTCCTCACTTTGACAAATACTGAGAGCACCTTCCATGTGCCCTCAGCGCTTCCAGCCACCACACGGAACAGTAAAGAAACAGACAAGGCATGATCCCTGTCCCCAAGGAGCCAGAGCTCAGTGAGGAAAACAGCCACATAGAATTTTCTCAGTGCAGTCAGTCAGATCCACGGGATGATTGGGTTTTGCCAAGGTTGCAGCAGGCCCTAAGAGCCAGGTAGGATGTGGTACCCAGCTGCAAGCCTGGCACCAAGACCAGTACATCTCCTCACCAGCCAGATGCATGGTTGCCCAGACAACCAGGCGATGCTCCAGAGACGATGAGCAGGACACTGTGCCCGAGTTTCTGCTGTTTCCTTGGAAGCAATAATGACTGCAGGGAGACCGCCTCCAGTGGGCACTTAGGGGGCAGAGTGCCATGCTCTTCCCCCTTTTTCAAACAAATTGCCTGTCTCCCCAGGACCCGGCTTTCCAGGCAGATGTCATCCAGACGCCCAGCTGCAGCCAGTCTGGAACTGCCCCTGGGCTCAGCCCTCCAATTGACAGGGCTTCTTGTTCGTTTCAGCAGGAAGCAGCAGCATCGATCAAGGCAGAGAAAGCGCTCAGGTGTGCCTCCCAGAGTGGCACGGTGGTCGGGGACTCAGGATCCAGCTACACCTGGGTCCCAACTCCAGCTCTGGCTCTTACTAGCTCCTTGACTTAACCTCTCTCAGCCTCAGACTTCTTATCTGTAAAATGAAGCTAATTATACTGCTCCCATTGTTGGATGGTTCTGAGAATTCTTATAAGTGTGCCCCCAGAAGCACACTGGGTTGGCAGAGATGGTGAGTTACCTGGCACATTCATCCGTAGCCCCAGTGAGTCTTGAAGGAATGAGGAGGTCAGAGGCCCCCCCCCGTCTAGGAATCAGGGAAGCCAAAGAAGTCACCCACTTGGTCATTCTCCCTGGGTGTGCAAAGGACATCTGGGGACAGCCCCTGTAGGCCTTGGAGGGAAAGTTGGAGGAGATGGGCAGGGTGCCGCTCACATACTGGCCCCAGCACATAGGCGTTGCCTGAGTGATGGGAGAGGCAAGGAGCATGTCACTGGTCCTCTGGGGCGTGGGTGACAGAGGGCATGCTAAGACTTTAGGACAGCCTGCCCAATGGAACTTTCTGCAGTGATGAAAATGTTCTCTTATTTGCACTGTCCAGTGTGGCAGCCTCTAGCCACGTGTGGCTGTCCAGCCGCTGGAATGCGGCTAGTGGGACTGAGGCGTTGTATTTCATTTTAATTAGGTTCAGTGTTCAGTAGCCACACGGGGCTGCTGGCTCTCGTGCCGGGCACAGCTTTGGGACACCCCCTGGAAAGAAGTTGTCACAGCCAGCCCAGCTCCCGCCGGGCTCCTTTTTCTCATTGGCTCCGGGAGCGCCCTCTCCTTTAACGACGGGCGGGGGGAGCATGCGTGCTTGCGTGAGCCCGAGCTTCGGAGGCGCAGCAAGCGGCAGAGCAACCGCCCCGTCAGCGGGAGGCGTGGTGCCCGCACACTCTGAGTCACACCTCTCCTGAGAGGGGCGGCTGCCGGGTGACAGCTTGTCTCCCGTGGAGGAGCCGACGGGCTCCACTCTCCCAGGCCGGAGAACCCGGGCGTCTGTGGTTGTCTCTGCGGTATAGCAGCATTTGCTGGAGAGATGGCGGATGTTGCCCAGGTAACGCCCCCTTGCTGATAAGCAGAGGGCGAAGACTGCAGTGGAGGAGCGGCTGGCTCTTCCTGCTGGCTCTTCCTGCTGGCTCTGTTGTTTCGGGAGCGGGTGGGGCTTAGTCACAGATGCCGGGAGCCCTCCTGAGTCCTGCCTGCTCTGGATCACTCACCCACAGGACTTGGTGGGTGATAAGAATGAGCGCTGCAGTTTCGCGAGGGACAGGGCTAAGTGTTTATATGTATCATCTCATGGAATGGGCATGGCGAGCCTTTGATAGTGGTTGTTCTCATCCCACGTTGCAGACGAGGAAAGTAGGGCGCCAGTAATACGCTGTAAGTTCCACGAGCACCGGGATCTGTCTGCTTTGCTCATCATTGGTATCCTTAGGACTTAACTCAGTACTTGCCACACCATACTAGATGGTTCCTGGTAACTGTTGTTGGATGATTAGATAAATGGATGGATGGACGAGTGGATGGATGGATGGATGGATGGATGGGTAAGTGAATAGGTGGATGGGTAGATGAAGTAGAGCTTAGATATGAACGGAAGTCTGCTGACTGCAAAGCCTGCACTCTTAACCACGAAGCCATACTGCCTCTGACGTTTTTTGATGTCCTCCACCTACCTGGGTTGGGATTTTTTCTTTAACACCTTAATGAAGGTGTAATTTACATGGCATAAAATTCACGTATGGTAAGTGAATGCTTCAGTGATTTTAGTAGACTTACAGGGTTGTGCGACCATCACAATGCAGTTTTAGAGTATTTCCATCATCTAAAATTGCTCTCATATCTGTTTGCAGCCTAATCCCTGTTGCCACCTCCCAACCCCAGGCAATAACCGTTCCACTTTCTGTCTCTATAAATTTGCCTTTTCTAGGCATTTCCTATAAAAGGAATCCTCCAATAAGTCTTTTGCATCTGGCTTCTTTCACTTAGCATATTCGTGAGATTCATCCATGTTTGTAGCACATATGAGTGTTTCCATCCTTTTTACTGTGAAATACTATTCCATTGTCTGGATATACCATGTCTTGCTTATCCATTCATCAGCTAACGGACATTTGGGTTGTTTCCAGTTTGGAGCTGTTATGAATAATGCTGCTATGGACATTCATGTGCATGTCTTTATGTAGAGTCTGTTTTTCTCTTGAGTAGATTTCTAGGAACAGAGTTGCTGGGTCATATGATAAATTTATGTTTAATGATTTAAGAAACTTGTCAACCTGTTTTCCAGTGGTGCTGTACTGATTTACATTCCCAGCAGCAATGCACAAGGATCCCATTTTCTCCGCATCCTTGTCAACACTTGGAGGTACCTGTCTTTTGGTTCCAGCCAGCCTAGTGGGTGTGGAGCAGTATCTCTTTATGGTTTGAACCTGTGTTTCCCCTGATGGCCCCTGATCTTGAGCTGCATTGTGCTCTTACTCCTTGGCTGGGTGGGTGGGGTTCGACCTTTCCAGCCATGGGTTAGCAAACTTTTTCTTTAAAGGTCCAGACAGCAAAAAAAAAAAAAAAAGGTCCAGACAGCAAATGTTTGGGGCTTTGTGGGCTACATTTGATTCTGTTGCGTATTCTTTTTTGTTGTTGTTTTTTTCCCCTTAACAACCCTTAAAAAAAAAAAAAAAAGTGAGACCATTCTTGGCTTTCTTACACAAAAACAAGCAGGGGGACAGTTCCAAGGTTCCTGTCAAAGGAATCCAGCGGCCCATCCACTCCAGAGATGGCAAGAGGTCACCCGCCCCTTCTGGTGACATGGGCTCAGTGGAGGGACCATAGGGCAAAGCTGATGGCAGGGCTCCTGGGAGTCAGGGTTCCAGAGGCATCCCCAACCCAGTCTCACCGTGATTCATCACCAGATGAGCTCAGCATAGCTCCTGGCATGAAATGTGCTGATTTGTCACCCAAGGCAGAGTGACTAGGTCCCCATGGTCCTGGGCAGGCCTCCCTCTGTCCTGTGGCTGCCCTGTGCCAGGGCTCAGAGCCTCTTCCGGGAGCCAGCCACCTGCCCACACCCCATGACCACGATGTCACAGCTGCACTGCCCCCCTGCCGCTCCCACCAGCTCTCAGAGCCTTGGAGACATGTTCTAGCCCTCATCCCAGACCATCAAGCGTTCTTGCTGCCTTCTTCCCAGTGTCTCTTGGTGAATCTGCGCCTCCTCTCCACCATCTGCGCTGGCCCTGACCCATGTAATGGAAAGAGGGAGACCTCTGGGGTCCACCAGAGCCGGTTTGTACTTGTGAATTGGCCCTTTCTAGCTGTGTGACCTTGGGCAAGTCATGTCACCTCCGGGCCCTGGTAGTCTTGTGCGTAAACAGGAAACTAGAGCCTGGGGCAGAAGCTGCAGACGCCCTACCTCTTGGCGTGGCTCTGCCCTGAAGGCTGCTCAGTGTAAATACGGTGACTCTGCCCCGGGGGCACGTCTTTTCCTGGCTGTGGGAGCATTTTGGCCTGGGCACAGGGCAGCCAGAAGTCCAGGAAGTTGGTGGGTAAACAGTGCCGCTTCCTTGCTCCTTGGGTGGGTCAACTCTAGGGCGTGATCCACACTGTCTCCCAGAGGCCCCCTCAGGACTCAACCTCGTCCCCACAGTGGTGGCGTTGCCTGTTGCCCAGTCCTAACACTTGATGATGCCCTGGCGGTGATTGACTGCCTTCTTCTCCCGGTCTCACTCTCACCCCTGCACTGATGCGTCCCCCATCACCTCCCCAATAAATAAACCATCTGCACTCGGGTCCTTGTCTGCGGTTCTGCTCCCAGGGCCTGTGGCAGGTCCCCAGCTCCTGGGGTTGCCGTGAGGGTGGAGTGAGCTGATGCCCAGAAGTGCTCCGCACAGTGCCTGGCGGGTCGTTAAACGTTAGCCCTTGTCAGCCCCTGGGAACTTCTGGTCTTGAGTGCAGCCTCTGTGACCACTCTCCTTGGGACGCTTCTTAAGCAGGGGCTCGTGGGAAAATCTGTTGACCTCCACAGCCTGTCAAGGGGGCTGTGTCCGTGAGCCCGAGGCTGGGCGCGCCTGTGAAGGGGCTCACTGGGGCAGGCGGCGCCCGATGGGCCCTTTCACCTGGACCTCACTGTCTCGGCGACATCGTCCGAGTGTGGGTCCTGAGGACTTAGGGGCCGAACTCAAGGCCGCCCCCCCGCCCACAGGCGAAAATTAACTGAGGGCCAGCTGGAACAATGCTCACCAAAGGTTAATGATGGCTATTTCTCTAGGTTGTGGGATATTCGAGACCTTTTCTCATTTAACCTCTTCTTTGTGCTTTTCAGTGTAGTTTACATTTCTTACAGTGAGCATGCCTCGTTTTCACGAAAAGAATGAAGTCATTATTCTTTCAAAAGTAAATAACTTGCAGCTGATTACAAGAGAGGGCGCTTAAAGTGCAAACCATATTCCAATCTAGAATCTACTGTGGGAATACACGGCTGTGCGTCCTTGTGGTTTCCTTTGGGGCTTAATATGCAGTGAGTTTCTGTGACCATTTCATGGTCATTTAAAAATTAAGCAATTCTCTGGACCCAGAGCAGAACCGCAGTGTCTGGGACTCAAAGGAGCGTTCATCTTCGGAGATGGGCCGGCTTCTTGCCTTGGGAAGTGTCTCTACCGCTTCAGACTTCGGGCACTTCATATTTGTATAGCCCTGGTCATGCTCCTGGCTCACAACACCAGGCAGGTAACTGGGACTGAGGCTGGTTACGGTCCCAGGGGAGCCTCAAGCGGCTAGGTGCACCTCATCATGCAAGTCATGGGGTCAGCAAATACTGCTTGTCACCATCATCTCCATCAACAGCGTATTTATTATTCACTGAATACCCACCCCCAACAAGTTGCCATGCGTTTCTTCCAGCCCTTATAGGACCTAAAATGATAAGTAGATGTTTCTACTCTTTCCGGCAGAGAGTGTGTGGAAGGAGAGAGAGAAGGAGGGAGAAGCAGACTACGGAGATTTACATAAGAAAGATCTGGGATGACTGAGGGGAAATAAACTTAGGTGTGAGTTAAGTAAGTGGGTGATGGTGGTGGCGCCGGGGTATGATTAGCAGATAAGAGGCTCCAGAACATCAGGCAGTGTGGGAAAAACATGGGAGAAAAAAACAGGATGCTGTCTGTATCACTGTGGGTTGTCCATTTCATTCCTTGAAAGTTTTTCAGAAGAGGCAGGTTGAGTATCGGAGTTCCCTTTGGGTTATGTGGTTGTGCTGTTTGGAGTCCGCTTCTGAGTATAACTCCGTACAGAGAGGGGACCACCTGGGTCCAGGATTTATAAGGCTTCCACATTGGAAGAGGCCACAGGGTGTTTTCATGCATAATTTACAGAAGAGGAAGCTGAGGCTCCGTAGGTGAAATACTTTATGGGAAGAACTGGGCCTGTCTGATCTACAGTCGACCTCCTGTTCCACCACCGCGCCTCACTCAGCACAGAGAACTACCCAGTTTGATGCAGAATTTGTCCCCCACGTGCTTCATTTTAGGCCTTGGCTTCCAAGCCCCTCTGTAATTCTTAACTCAGAAACTAAGTGACTGGAGAGACGCTGGTGGCCTACAAGCTTCTCTTTGAGCCTCGGGGCCAGTGGGGGACCCTCACCTCCTCCTGTCCTCTTTCAGACTTTGGTTCAGAGATTGTGACATGTCACCCAGCTGGCTCAGTGACATTAAAATTAGGTTTTCCCCAAGGAGCAGAGTCCTTAATGAAGTTTCTCCAGTTAGAGGGAGAGATGTCCAGGCACGCCGGGCGGCAGTGGGGCAGGCCGCTGCGGAGCCCGGGGAGCGCAGGCCGGGACCTCGGCCTCAGAGAGGGCTTCTGTTTCCATGATGTCAGAGGGCGGAACCAGCCCGGCCTCTTATGGACAGAGCCCGGGCCGCTGCCCCAGCCGCTCGCCAGCTTTGGATGCGGAGGTGAGAACGCACCCGTCTTACTCCCCAGGTGGAAGCTGAGGACCGTTCTGGGCTCAGTCCCCACCTGGCTGGAGCTGAATTCCAGGCCCCAAGCCTGTCTGTCAGGTTTCTCAGCTGAGCACAGTCTCCAAGGGGACCTCTTAGGGTCAGGGTGAGCCGAAACAGTGCCTCCAACGCAAAGAAAGTGCCTTTGTGGACCCGGAATAATGCTCCCCCTTCGTATTGCGTTTGGATACTTGGGGAACAAGTTTGGCAAAAGATATAACCTGGAGGATAAATAGCTTCATCCTTTTTTTTAAGTCATTGGAAAAGGAGTGGAAATTACTAGCGTTCAGGAGGCCTGGCTGTCTGCAAATGCAGCCTTCGACTTGGGGCAAGACTGTCCCGTCTTCAGGGGTCGGATTCTGATGGGGCGGGGAGGGGTCCAGACGTGGGGCCTTTCACATCCAGGACGTCTGATTCTTTGATCGTCTTGTATATTGCGCCCCTGGCCTGTTAATAACACGTGTGGGTCTCTTTTTCTCTCCCAACCAGAAAAAGATTTACAAATACAAGAAAGTCCTGAGTAACCCAAGCCGTTGGGAAGTCGTCTTGAAGGAGATCCGAACTCTGGTGGACATGGCCCTGACGTCCCCCCTGCAGGATGACTCCATCAACCAAGCCCCACTGGAAATCGTCTCGAAACTGCTCTCAGAGGTAACGCTTCCCCTTGGCTTGATTTCGCACTGTGCCATCCCGTTCCCCACCCACGCACCCCCCGCCACTTTGAAGTCGGCTTCCTTTACACCTGCTGAGTACCACCGGGTACCAAGCAGCAGAATCGAATTTCAGTCTGTGTTGTCTCCCTTTTGCGGGAGGAGGTGAGCGGTCCCCCAGCGACACGAGGGAGTTGAGAAGGAGGTTTGCCCCCGGTGCTTCCAGCTGAGTGGTTGCCACCCTGCTGTGCCCCAGGACTGGATTCGAGGGAGGACATGGTGGGTGCTGCTCTTGGGCCCGAGCTGGGCTGGCGATGGTGATGATGGCAGCTGCTTTCAGAATTCTCTAGTTCGTTCCTGAGCGGGAACACGTCCGTGAAGCCCCCAGACTGCCCTTCCTATCCCCATGGCGTTGGCCCGCCTCCGTCTCCCCCTGCCCCGGCCCCCGCCAGCACTGGAGGTCCAGGCAGACGTGGCTTTCCACTCTAATCACCCCTCACAGCCCATAGCTATCCTTCAACTCACACAGGATATTAAAAGTCGAGAGATTTCACAACAACATAGGAATTTCCAGGTTCTCTTTAAAAGCGATCAGAAAATCCAGCAGCAGTTTGCAGCTGGCTGCTTAGTGCCACCCATCTGAGCCATCGGCTTTCCCAGGCAGCCCCACACTTTGAGTGTGTGCCATGTGCCAGGCGGTGTTCTGCGCACTTGGATGAAGATGGTCCCCTGCCCTCCTAGAGCTTACGTTCTGGCAGGAAAGACAGTGGGACATGAGGCTTTAATCCGTCATTTAGGCTGCCCGATGGAGGGCGAGGGGTGCTCGGAAACATCTCTCCGTTTACTGTGTTCCAGTGCTATTTTAAGCACTTGACAGATATTAATACTTCTCTCATTTATTTGCCTGCCTGGCCCTCTAGGGACACAGGGGTTGATGACTCCCGGTTTCAGCTATGCGTGGCCAGCAGAGCTATCTCTCTGTCCCTCTCCCCGGGGAGCGGCCCCTGCTCCTCTGGCTGCCCCGCTACTCTTGGTGGCTTCTCCCACCCCACCTCGGACTCCGGCACAAGTTCCCTGCTACCTAGAACCTCCGCCTTCTCTGCAGACCCAGGCTGGTCACTGCCCGTTGGTCCAGGAAAGTGGCCCAGGCCTTCCATGTCTGCTGAATAGAGAGGGTCCCTCGCCCTGGGAGGAGGTGGGAGCGAGAGGTAGAAAGTGGGTGGCAAAGGAGCAGAGGACGGTCTGTCCTCGGGTGGGAGACCAGCGTCGTCCCACGGAACAGTAAAGACCCCGGTCTGAAATGAATCACGGTCAAGGTCTGGGATTTGAGGCCTGTGCCGTACGCCCGGCCTCGAGTCCAGGCTTCCCACCTGAGCGGGAGGGGCCTGTCGGCAGGCCCGGGGCTGGCTTCTCATCTGGAGAAGGGGAAGCAGCTCGCCCTCAGGAAGCACCTGCTACATGCTGGGCAGGCGCCGGGTGCCACGCACACAGCATCCCATCTAATCCTCACGCTCCCCCTGAGAGACAGCCCTTGCTGTCTCCATTTCACAGATGGGAAAGCTGAGGCCCAGAGATACCGAGTGACCTGCCGAGAAAGTAGTAGGGCCGGAAGTTTCACCTTAAGGCTGTCTGGCTCTCACTGCAGAGCGGCATTGCCCACCCCATCAACCCCACCAGTCTAAGCCGCCATCACACCATCATTAAGTCAGGCTTGTCATCAGGACGATGGCGAAGGTGGCAGATGACACTGTGCCCGACCTCTGGTGGGATTTCTTGCCCGTCTCAGATATGTTTCATGTGACCACGTGCTCGTGGGCTTTGCATCACTTCTGAGGCTTTAGATCAAGGATCTCAAAGTCAGCTGATCCCAAGCGCTAGGGTGGAGAGACAGAGGCATTTAAAGGGAAAAAAAGGAGGAAGCTTGGATTTGCTATGCACCAACTGTGAGTCAGGCAAGGGGTCCGTGTTATCCCCAATTTACTGCTAAGAGCTGCTGTTTGCAAGGGACAGAGCTGAGACCGTAGCCCAGGCAGCATCCCCTCCAGTGAGGCTAACGCCTCTCCGAGTGATGCTGACATTTTTTTAACACATGCTCTGTGACGATCACAGTGGCAGGCATTTACACCAGCCCTTTTACATTTCTCCCAGCGACCGTGCAAGGTAAGTATTAAAACATACGGAAATGTAAACGGAGGCTCCAAGGGGTTAAGTCGCCTGCCCAGGGTCACTTGGATGAGGGGTAGGCAGGACCCAGGCCCAGGTCTGCCCAACTGCAAAGCTAATGTGACATTACGTGAATTGCTAGAACCTTTTCGTGAGTGAAGGACCCAGCCACCTAGGACAGCAGTTAAGAGCAGGTGTGCAGAGTGAGAAAGACCTGGTTCTCCTCTCAGGAGCTCACTGGCCTTGCTCAATGTACTAGATCTCTCAGTGCGGTTTTCATCTATGAGTTGGGGCTAAGATTAGCACCCGTTTCACAGAATTAGGGATTGGATGCTCTAATATGTATACAGTGCCTGGCACTGTGCCTGATATATAGGGACCAATTGATAACGGGTCACATTTCTGTTATCGTGGGACATGGCTGTGAACTTGACCTTCAGCACCCTCAGCTAGGTGTCTAGAGGGGATGGTTGGAAGAACAAACTCTCCCTCTTTCTTGCCCTTTTTTGTGTGTGGACTGGATTCCCTGTCTGTTCTCTTTACTTAAGTTGTACCTGAGGCCTCCTCCTAAGAGGCTCCAGGCATCACCAAAGCGACCAGAAGGTGGGCAGGATCCCAAGGGAGGGAGGGGGAGGACAGGCCTGTTAAAGCTGGCGTCCCCACCCTCCCAGGCCTTTGTTGGGTTGAGTGTGTGTAGTGGCTGCTCGGTTCAAGATTCGAGTGTCCCCTCCAGGGCAGTGGCTGTTAGTGAGAGCTCTCCACCCCGGGTCAGAAATGGCCTTAGTGGCGAGAAGTTTCCCTGCAGAGTGCTATGTGCCATCACCAGTGACTGGGACCAAAGAAACGGCACCTGTGGTTGCCACAGGCTCTTCTTGGAAAGGTGCATGGGTGTGGTGAGGGATGGCTGGTCCCTTCGGAGCTCCCACGGCAGCCTGAAAGATGGAACCGCCCCTCACATGGACTGAGCTGTATAGCTCAGTGGTTGGCGGTATAGGCTTTGGAACAGGACAGACAGGGCTCAGATCTCCACCCCACCACCTGTTACCTGTGCTCCTGGGTGAGCCACTGGTTACTCATCTGTCATTGGGATAATAGAACCTATCCCAAGAACAGGAAGTGGGCGGGAGGAGTGTAGCAAAGCCCTGACAACAGTGCCTTAGGTGTAGTGAGTAGGAAAGACCAAGGCCAGGCTTTCATCTGCCCTCGGCTGAACAATGGCTGGTGTTTAATAATCTGTCCTAAACGGGGTGCTCAAACCACACCAACATCCACAAAAAGCACAAGGTGTTAGAATCCAAAAAGCATCCTCCCGCGTGTTCTGGATCCTAAGCCCATAAGTCAGGCAGCCTCCGTGGGAACCTGGACGTCCGTGGCGCTCAGGCACTGACCCTGGTTCTGTGCCGCCTTCATCCCTTGGGCAGCCAGCTTACTGGACAAAAGGAAATCCACAGCTCACTAGCTTTTCTTCCACTGTAGCTGGTGTAAATGCATCAGATAACAGGTACTTCTTAAACCTGTTCAGCCCGTGGGGCTCTTCCTAGAACCCGGGAACAGTCGATCTTGGGGTTTACTGCCCAACGAGGAGGTGCGTTATGAACAGCAGACACGGCTGTTAGGAAATGAGTTGACACCAGTGAAAGCTTGTGTCCACTGAGACAGGTGGTCAGAGCAGAGCACACCGGGACACTAGCAACAAAGACAATAGTGGCTGTTGCTGAAGTTGTCTCACTGGCTCTTGCGTATTGCATATTCATCCCTTTCCTCATGCGCATCCTCATTTGCATACACAGGATGGTGGTCACAGGTACCAGTTGTGTAAGAAAATTCCAGATTGTGGGGTGGGTTGGGGGGCAGGAAAAAAAACCCTAGAAATTTAGCAAGTTTAATCCATTCCGCTTAATATTCTTGCAAGGTGATTGCTAGAATTTAAACATAACTAGACCATCTTGGGCCAACTCATGGAACACTAGTGTTCCCTGGGAACCTAGCTTGGGAACCACTGAAGTATTCTGTGTGCTGCTCCCCAAAGACTACCTGGCACAAAGTCAAGGCCCGGAAGTCTGTTTCTTTACATGTTTTATTAGGAAGCTGCCTCCGGGCTTCCAAGTGGCGTGTGTCACTATGACAAGGGCCCAGCATGGGTTTAAGCCCAAAGAGGAGCCCCATCTACCGAAGAAGAAACTGTCTCACTGAGAAGTGACTAGTCCAAGGTCACGTCACTCCAGTGGTGAAACAGGGACTTGGAACTCGATTCTTCCTGCCCCGAAGCCGTCCTTCACCCGCCTCCGACCCTGCCTTTGAGGGTCTTCTGATCTATTTAATTAAGAAAAAGTGACACGTGCCCTCTGTCCAAGAGGCTGAAAGCATTGGAAACTGCATGGACCTTTGAGATGCAAATGTTCCATTTTATTTATTAATTTATTTTTAATTTTTATTGGAGTATAGTTGATTTAAAATGTTGTGTTTCTGGGCTTCCCTGGTGGCGCAGTGGTTGAGAGTCCGCCTGCCGATGCAGGGGACGCAGGTTCGTGCCCCAGTCCGGGAAGATCCCACGTGGCGCGGAGCGGCTGGGCCCGTGAGCCATGGCCGCTGAGCCTGTGCTCCGCAACGGGAGAGGCCACAACAGTGAGAGGCCCACGTACCGCAAAAAAAAAAAAAAAGTTGTGTTTCTGCTGTACAACAAAGCGAATCAGTTATACGTGTACATATATCCACTCTTTTTTAGATTCTTTTCCCATATAGGCCATTACAGAGTATTGAGTTCCCTGTGCTACATAGTAGGTCCTTATTAGTTATCTCCTTTGTATATAGTAGTGTGTATGTGTCAGTTCCAATCTCCCAATTTCCATTTTATTAATGGTGTGTTTTGTTTTGTTTTCCTCCTGATCTCTCCGCTCATCCTTCAGAACACAAACTTGACTACCCAGGAGCATGAAAACATCATTGTGGTAAGTCCCGGGCAGCCCCTCTCCCTCTGCCCACCTCCTGTGCCCACAAGCCTCCCCTCGTTTGAGTGAACTCTTGAAATGCCAGCATCATCCACCAGCACGGTGGCCTTGATCAATTTTGTCTTTTCTATCAGGCCAGACATGTCTCCCTCCTGCCTTTGCACATGTCAGAGCCCCAGTTGATTGGGGGGATGTTATTATCAGTCTCTGAGGTTGGTAGCAAATGTGCCTTAATCGCCTCCTCCTTTCTGAGTCGGTCGCAGGGAGAGGAGGCCGGAGATGGCAGAGACCGTATATAATTTACTCTCAGCCATAACCCTGTTAGCTGAAAGGTAAACTTTCTCTTTCTTGCCCCAAGACATGCTCCCAATTAATCCACAACTAGAAACCCGGATTGAATTCCCTCTGATGTGCAAAGTGCGACGGTAGTTTCTGGGACTTGACTTTGATGTGAGCATCTTTGGTGTAAAATATCTTCCTGGGTGCTTTTAAACTATGAAATGTGGTTCTCCCAAGAGAGAAGAAAGAAATGAAAGTGCACCTACCAGGTGCCAAGCACTGAGCTCTGTATTTGAATCCACAGGTAACTAAGATGGCCCCTGCTCCCAAGGAGTTCTTGGTCTATTAAATGAGATCGCTGCAAAAATAAGAGGCGTGTCACATAGAGAGCAGAGTGATAAACTCACCTGGGAAAGAAGCCAGAGAGCTTCCCAAAGGCAGTGATGTCTGAGCCGGGTTTTGAAGGATCAATAGGAGTTTGCCAGATGGCAAAACAGGGGAAGGGCTTTCCAGAGAGAGAAAACAAAACATGCAGAGAAACTTTTTTTTTTTAAATAATTATTTGGCTGCGCCGGGTCTTTAGTTGCAGCACATGGGATCTTTGTTGCCGCGTGCAGGATCTTTAGTTGCAGCATGTGGGATCTAGTTCCCTGACCAGGGATCGAACCTGGGCTCCCTGCATTGGGAGTGTGGAGTCTTAACCGCTGGACCACCAGGGAAGTCCCATGCACAGAGATTTAAAGCAACATGGTATATTCTGGAAGCTTCAGCATTGCTGGAGCATAAAGCATAAGGAAGTAGGAAGCAGGAAGGCAGAACTTGAAATGGAAGTGAGAGGTAGAGCTTTGTGTGCCCAGGAAGGGACCTGGAACATTCACCTGCCCAAGAGGTCCCGCGGCTGCAGCCTTTGACACAAGGGCCACATCCCAGACACCGTGCCCCTCTGAGCTGCTTTAGGGCTTCGGGAGCCCACCCACTTGGCCCTGGCCAGCCTGGCCTGGAGAATCACCCTCCATGCTGCAGCTGGGTCCTGTGGGCACCAAAGGAGGTGAGCCTTAGGGCTTTTATCGTGGAGAGTAAAGGCAGCAGCTTCTGTGGTGTCCCAACCGCAGTGTCTGGCGCATAGCAGCTGCTCAGTGGGTGTCTGCTAAGAATATAGAGGTTTTTCCCATGCTCTGCTCTGACCACCCATTGCCTCCTCTTGCTAGAACAGGGGCAGCAGCAGCCTGGACCTCCCCAGTCACCCACCAGCACCTTTCTCTGGCATGTTACTAATTAACAAATTCACTTAACAAAACATTCGTTGACATGTGAGGACAGGTATGTGCCAGACGCTGGTCTCTGTTGCACAGACAGAGCTACCCTTGAGGGATTACTGTGTGCTGGCAGAACCTGACGGATAATCCAGAAATCACGTGGTCCGGGCTTGAGATTTGTTCAGGGTGTTAGGGAAGCACAGAGGGCAGGCACCTGACCTCCTCTCTCAGGGAGGGGACTGGGAGGGAGATGGCAGAGGACTTCAAGGAGGAGGTAAGCGAACTGAGTCTTAACAGGTGGATAGGATGCTCCTGGGAAAGGCAGTCCAGGCAGGGAGCCCAGCACAGGCCAAGGCAAAGAGGCTCTCGCTGGTGGAGAAGCAGGCAAGGACGTGGGTGCCGGGGAAGGAGTTGGCATCTTCCCCTCCTGGTTGGCAACACCTGTGGGTCCCACTGTGCACCTCAGCCCTGGAAGGAGGGTCAGGGCTTTGGACTTGGGAGGAGCCTGGGAAAGGAATTGTGATCTGAGAAATCCAGCCTGCGTTTATTCAGCTAATTTGGCTGGGCTGACCCCTTAATGGGACTGGGTGGAGCTTCCCTGCTCAGCGGGGATGCCTGAGAACAGGGAAGAATTTGATCTCAGGGTCTGACCCTCAGCCCCCCGTTTTGCAGCCTTGCTTTCAGTGTTCTCTATTACCAATGCTGTTATTATCGTGAAGGCTTCTGTAGCCTCCTTTCATTCCAGCCATTACATTTTCTGATTTGACCTGTTGACAATTAGTCTTCTCCCAGCGGGGCTTGGTTTCTGTTTTGTTTTTTATGCGCTTATTTTTCAAAAGTACTTTCACAAGTAATTTAAGTTGGTTTTATTCAACCCATCAGTGAGGCATCAGTGCCGTGGGTAATTGTTAGCTGGTAACAGCTGGCGTGTCACTGGACAAGCGTGGACCTGGAGTCCAGACTCCGGCAGCGTTCCCACGTGCTGGTTGAAGAACGTGGGCTTAAAGCTGAGTGTGGTTCAAGTTCAGAGCTGAGTGCAGACCCTGGGCTCACCCCCTACCAGCTGTGACCTTGGGCGAGTAATGGAAGAGCTTTTAATTTCACTTAAAATATCTTTAACATATTCTTTAAAGTACTTCTGTAAGGATTTCGTGAGTATATTTTCATTGTTCAAAAAAAAAAAAAAGATTTCACCTCATCCCAGTGGCCCCTTCAGAGGCCGCCGTGGAGGTTTTCATGGGGTGACAAACCCACAGAGACAGACGCAGTTGTGTTTTTAGTTTTTGCTTTTAACATTAAAGATGCGAAGCTTGATGTGTTGTCCTGTGTTCGCTTTTTCACTTAACAACATGTCTTGGAGATTCTTTCAAGTCGAGACAGGCAAGCACGTGTCTAACCCAGGGTTTCTCACCCTCGACACTAGTGACAATTGGGCATGGATGACTGTTTGTGGTGGGGCCGTCCTGGGCACTGTAGGGTGTTGAGCAGCATCCCTGGCCTCCACCCACTAGAACTCCACCCAGCATTCCCCTGTTGTGATGATCGCACTGTCTCCATACATGCTGATATCCCTTGGGAGGGGGGGCACAGCTGACCCTGGTTGAGAACCACTGGTCTACCCCGTACTCCATTCTTTCCACTGGCTCTAGAGTGTTTGTATTTAACCAGATGGCCCTTCACATCATTTCCAGCTAACTTGACACTCTAAGCCTCAGTCTCCTCATCTATGAAATGTGTGTGATAATAGTGCCTTTTCCTACAGGGCTGCTGGGAAAGTTAAATGGGCTAATACACCAAACATGCTTGGAAGAGGGCTCGGCTCATAGCAAGATGCCGCAGAAACATAAAATCTTATTAATAATACGATCTAAAACGATCCTTACTCTGTGACTGGGGCAGGCCTTGTAACAACCTCCCTGACCCTGTGTCTCTCCATCTGTGCAAATGGAAATCACTACCGCTTGACCTCACAGAGTTGTCATGAGGATCAAATGAGATAATAGCTGTGGAAGCGCGGAGCCCACGCCTGACGCCCACTGTGGGCGCTTCATCTGTTCCCAATCCTTTATTCTTTGACTCATCCCTGTGAAAGAGGTGGGCCCAGTTTGACTGGAGGGGCTGAAGCCAGGAGGATACACCCTGCACGCGATCCTTCCTCCCAGAGGTGGTCCCAGAGCTCAGTGTGGGGAGCGGAGCCACGGGCCAGGCAGCGACTCGAGGGCTGGGGGAGGCCCTTGCCCTGCCCCGCCACCCATGCTGTGGCCTGACCTCTCCCTGCATTCACCAGCATGGGCAGCAGAGAGTCCCCATCTGACAGGCCGGGCGCTGAACTTCTGAAAATGAGCGTGCAGAGCCTGAACCGTGGGCCCGGCCTACGTTGGGGCGTTTCATCGTCTTTCATTGCCCCATTTCTCCTCCTATGGAGTTGTCACCAGACGGGTTGCTTGTTTCCTGCTCGTGTGGAGAGCCCGGGCTGAGAAGTAGCATGGTGAATAATTCAGGCTGCTGGGTCACACACATGGCTTCAAATCTGGCCCCAGCACATTCTAGCCATGCGACCTTGGGCAGCAGACTTCATCTCTCTGAGGAAAGGGCAAGACGCACACCCCACTCCCAGCACACGGTGAAGATTAAGTGACATGACCCAGCCCAGAGCCCAGCATATAGGCAGTGCCTGCAACAGCTATGGCTATTGTGGGTGTTGCTGTTGGTATATTATTATCATCAGTGTAATGATTGGTCCACATGGCTGCGGGGGATTGTGAGAGGGTGGTGGGCTCAGCCTTGCAGTCAGGTCGGAGCCCATCAACCCCCTTCCCACACCGTCGGGGAGAGCTGCCTGTGGTGATGGATGTGCTCTCCGTCTGCGCCGTGCATTGCAGTGGCCACTAGATTCATGGGGCTGGTGAGCACTTGAAATGCGGTCAGTGTGACTGAGGAACTGCACTTTTAATTTCATTTCCTTTAGAATCGTTTCTTGGGAATTCTGTGGCGGTCCAGTGGTTGAGACTCCGCGCTTCCACTGCAGGGGGCACGGATTCAATCCCTGGTTGGGGAACTAAGATCCTGCAAGCCAAGGAGGGTGGCCAAAAAAAAAAGAAAGAAAGAAATTGTTTCTTCCATGTCAGTTATAACGGGAAGAGTTACACGTGGCTAGTGGCTACCATGTTGGACCGCATAGCCCTAAGCGAGTAAGACCCTGGGCCCCGTCTCCACTTGTTGGTCAGCCTGACCGTTGCTGCTGTGAAGCAGAGCCTCAGCTTTGATGACTTCACCTTCCACATAATGGGGGAGATGGGCTGGTGGTCATCCCCCACTGCCATCGCGCTACGTGTTCCTTCCCCTAACGGTCCTGAGACCGGCGGAAGCCCTCACCGAGGGGCACCCACCCACATCCAAAGGCCCTGCTTGCGGAAGCAGAGCCAGGAGACCCTCTGAAAACAAGCAGGCAGGGTCTGGGCTACGGGGCTCAGTGATGGGGAGACCCTGTCATCACAGAGCCTTCCTGAGAAGTTGGGCGAAATTGCCGCCGTGTCCATTACAGCCCAAGACGGTCCCCCTGTGCTGGTGTCAGTGACAAACTGTACTCCAGGCAGTGGGTTTATGCCAAGCCTCAGACGCCAAAGCTTCTAGAGTTTTCTCTCATCACCTCCCGGCAACAACCCTGTGAATTGGTAACTCTAGTTTTCCACGTTTTATAGACTAGAAGACAAATGTCCAGAGAGGCCGAGCTGCTCACTCAGTCACACAGCCCGGCAGTCTCGGTGCTGGGTCCTGGGTCTCCCGTTTCCTACTGTAGGGACCAGTGTGGAACTGGACAACGAGTGGACCTCACATAGGCATTAACCATCCATCCCATAATGAATGTTTCTGTAGAGCTGGCCTTATCGCAGGCTAGGAGAGGCACTTTACACCAGGGCTTCTCAATTGGGGCCGATTTTGTCCCCCAGGGGGAATTTGGCAACGTCTGGACATAGCTTTTTCTCCATTGTTCCAATTTTTTATTTGAATTTGAAATTTGGCAAAATCATTAAAACAGAAATTATGAAAGAGGCAGAAAAATAAAAAATCAACGCTATCTGAGTCATGGGAACCTTGCACAGGAATGGCAGTGGGAACCAGTAACAGTGTACAGCTGGCCTAAGAAGGCTCGGTGATGGGACTTCCCTGGCAGTCCAGTGGTTAGGACTCCACACTTCCAATGCAGGGGGCGCGGGTTCAATCCCTGGTTGGGGAACTTAGGATCCCACACACCACGCAGCACAGCCAAATTTTTAAAAATTAAAAAAAAAAAAGGCTCGGTGAGGAATGAAGTCAAGGGGCATTAGAAATTCTAACCTCCCTTAATTTTTATAAAATGAAGTGCACCTGGAGACAGTTTTGATTGTCACGGTTGGGTTGGGGGTTGAGAGCAAGGATACTCCCAGACATCCTGCAGTGCACAGGACAGCTGCGCTGCAAGCAAGGGCCAGCCCCAGGTGCTAACAGGGCCAGGCTAAGAGGCCCTCTCTGCACAGATTACCTCCGCTCACCCTCAAAGTGATGCTCTCTGGTCCACCTTCCTGGTGGGGACCACAGGGTTAAGAGAGATGAAATAACTTGCTCTAATGGTCACATCATAGCAAGTGCCTGAAGCAGGACTTGCACCCAGGACTCTGCCCCCAAAGCCTGGGCTTATAACCACCACGCGTCCTGCCTCGTAGGCAGGGACTGTTGATCCACGGGGGACGCGGATGGTCATCAGCAGGTCGTGAAACCCCTAAAGTTGCATGCATCGTTACAGATGTATATTTTTCTCGGGGGCAGCCCAGAGATTTTATCAGCTTCTCAGTGGGAGCCACGTACCCCCCGCCACACACACACAATTTAGGAGCTCTGGCCGGCAAGTTAGAGGATGGCTTTTTTGCCCAGAGGGTGACAAGGAGGTTGCGCTTTCCACTGTGAGTTAACCATCTAACGTAGACACCCCCCCACCCCTACGATTCCTTCCAAGGGATTCCACCTGACGTTTGTTCCTTTTCTTTCAGGCAATCGCTCCTTTGCTGGAAAACAACCATCCGCCACCAGATCTCTGTGAATTCTTTTGCAAGGTACGGCACTGCTGAAGCGGGGCTGTGTTTTCAGGAAGCAGCCTGTCTCTGTATGTGCATGGCAGGGGTTGGTTTTGCAAAATTTGCTGAAAACCAAACTTAGACCCTCCCCCTGCCCTGACCCAGGTCAGGGCCCCAGACACAGCCAGAGACAAGCCAGGCACCCCGTTCTTGGGTTACAGCCCCCTCTCCGCCAGACAGGTGATAAGCGAGACCCAGGGTCAGACCGGCAGGTCAGGGAGGAGCATCAGAGTTTTCCTTGGAATGTCTTCCTGGCTGTCTTGGGAGAAGTTTGCAGCAGACTTTCTGAGCTCCTGACGTCAGAGCTGGGCTATTATTATTAGCCAAGGCTCCTGTGAGCACCGGCCGGCCCACAGTGAGGGCACAGCCGTGGGGCTTTCCCTGAACAGGGCAGGCAGGCGGGGGATGCCAGGTGAGCTTGGTGGAGCCCCGGAGCAGGACATCCAGTCCCAGGGACCCCACGCCAGCCTTGCAGTGGGATTTACGTGGAACATCCCCAGGGCACGTCAGGGACCAGGCATCCCCCGTCTGAGAGCACCTTGGTGGCCCGGGGGCTGGACCAGCACACGATCCTGTTTGATCCTTTGCTGGGTGATTTTTTTTAATGCAATGGTCTGATGTCCTTGGAAAGTCGCAGGGCCTGGGTTTGCTGCTTTCCCAGCACTTCCTCTTGGCGACCCCCTTCACCGAGCTTGTTCCTTCCACGGCCACACACCGTCCTTTGGGGGTGTGGGCTGTGTGCACCAGTGAGACAGGCGCGTGGCGTGGCAGAGCGGGCTCCTGGGGCCCTGCTGGTCCTGGGGTAAAGGGGACCGTGGTGCACTTACTGCTCCTGTCTCCTCACCCAGGGAGCGTGCTCTCTGCGTGTGTTAGGGGACGCAAGCTTTAGGGAGACAGGATCACATCATCCTCTTTGGCCCTGTCTCTCCATCAGCAGACCTTTCCCAGTGACCCACAGAGCAGAGGGTGGGCCCAGCCTGCTACCTGAAATGCCCAGGTGCATCTCTTAATGTGGGCGTGTGCCAGTGCGTGCCCTCTGGCCCACGTGGGTGAGCCCCGAGTGTACAGTTGTGTGTGTGTGTGCAAGAGCGTGTCTAGGCATCGGGCCCTGTGCTGTACCAAGGCCCCCCTCCCCCGTGGGGAACAGCTGCAGAAGGAATAACCACTTGGTGGGACTGCACACAACTAAGACGGGCCTTCTCTGCCCCCAGCACCTGGCGTTGTGCCCCCAAGCAGGGCAATCAGGTCACCCAGTGTTTGGGCTCCTGAGAGAGCGGCCAGCTGCTCCCTTACCTGTCCCGGTGGGTCATCTCCTCTCTCAGTATTTTGTCCCATTTAATCCAGACCTGCTCCTTGTTCCCCTCTCAAGCTGGGTGGTTTCTCCCAGATCTCACGGTGTTCAGACTTTTGTTCTAGAACAATGGACCTTTGTTCAAAGTAAATCATACCTGAGGGTTCCTGGTAGCACAGTTTGAAAAGCAGTGATGTGGAGGAAACCGTCCCTTTTGGCATTTCCTGATAGAGCTCCCTGGGTAGCTGCCCTGCCGTTTGGAGCGGGGGGGCCCAGGCACAGGGATTGGTGAGACTCAGGGCTGTTTTCCCTCGGGGGGCGGTTGGAGTCGCAGCCTCAGCACTTCCTCCACCAGGCAGCCCACCCAGAGAGGAAGGCTTGAGGGAACAAAGTCGCCTCCACCGGGTCCCCTTGGCCAGCTCTCTGGACACGCCCAGGCAGCCTCTCCTGCCAGACTTGGAAGCCAGGACCCTGAGATTTGGGGAAAGTTTACGTATCAAGAATTGTCTAGGGAGCTTCCCTGGGGGCGCAGTGGTTGAGAGTCTGCCTGCCGATGCAGGGGACACAGGTTCGTGCCCCGGTCCAGGAAGATCCCACATGCCACGGAGCGGCTGGGCCCGTGAGCCATGGCAGCTGAACCTATGCGTCCGGAGCCTGTGCTCCGCAACGGGAGAGGCCACAACAGTGAGAGGCCCGCGTACCGCAAAAAAAAAAAAAAAAAAAAAGAAGTGTCTAGGATTTCTAGTATCCCAAGTCCAGTGTCCTCTTCCAGGGTTGGAAACAGCACCTTCAGGCCCAGGCAGGTTTAAACGTGGTGGAGCAGCACATCGTCTGTTCCACCCTAAGGCCTTCAATTTCACTTTGAAAAACAAAACCCCATGCTGGTGAGATAAAATACACCCAAGAGCTGCGTGTGGCCTGTACCCTGCAGCCAGCTTATCAAAGCCTTCAATTGAGAAGTCACAGAATTTTCGAGATTCTGGCATCCAAGCACTAACCCCCGGTATCCTTGCACCTGATTTTCAAGAGACTCCTCTGTTAGACCACGCACGCCGAACCTCAGAGCTATGGGGATCTTGCCCTGTTAAATAGGATTGTGTGGGAACGGACTCCTGTCAGTACCCCCTGAAACCATCTCAGACCGTCAGTCAGATCAAAACAAAAAGCAAACAGAAGATCCCATCCCCACCCACTTTTCTCACTCCCCCAAACTGAACAAAAAGGTATACAGCAGCATTGAGCAGGGGAACCCAGGCACCAGAGCCGGGCTCACTGCCCTGAGCCACAGACCACGGTCAGGGCTTCCGCAGATCCTGGCTGGACCCCGCCAGGCTCGGCGCTGACCATTTCCTCCTGCCTCCCCAGCACTGCAGAGAGCGGCCCCGGTCCATGGTGGTCATCGAAGTGTTCACCCCCGTGGTCCAGAGAATCCTCAAGCATAACATGGTAAGTTCCCCCGACACCCGGACCGCAGAGCCAGGGGAGGGGCACAAGCTTCCAGTCTTTCACTTTTCCAAAGATTTGGGGATGGGGTTGGCGGCTGATGGCCAGGGACTGGGCTTGGGATTCTGTTGCACCCTGTGGGTTTTCATGCACCCTACCCTGCTTGGTTCTGTTTTTTGCTCTTAAGACAACAGGAGGAATCTTTCCACGGTAAGAATGACAAAAATAATGTGGCTGGGGGAGAAGAGATAGGTGTGTAGAGTCACAAATAATATCTGTAGAAACTCGGCCCTCGAGGAAGGGGAGTGAACTCCTCACTCCTTAAGAGGGGGCTACCCATAGGAGCGTCCGTGGAAAGGGCGGAAAGAGGGCTGTACAGTGCAGAAACCTGACAGTCGTGACCTCAGCCAGAGGTCAGGGTCAGCATCCCCAGTGTTAAGTCACAGTGCGGCATGTACCCTTGATGTGACGTGAGGAGGAGGGCCCTGGACCTCGGGGGTCTTCTCTGTCAAACCCACCAGCTCAGTCTAATCATAACAAAAACGTCAGACTAATCCCAGCTGAGGGACATTCTACAGAACACCTTGGTCATCGAACACAAGGAGAGTCTGAGAAGCGGTCACAGCCTAGAGGCCCTAGGAGACATGATGAGTAATTGCAGTGGAGTTTCCTGGATGGGATCCTGGGACAGAAAAAGGACATTAGGGGGAAATCGAGGAAGTTCGCATAAAGTACAGCCTTAAATTAGTTAATTTTAAAAAACATAGGCACAGAATTTCATTGCGTGCTCAGTGGTCCAGGCTCCTGTAATCTGCGGCCCTTTTGCATTCGGTCCTCAGTCCAGTGAGAGCAGCAAATGTCATTGTTTTCTCTGTATTACACGTGGGGAAACTGAGGCTGAGCAAAGTCCTCTAACTGGCCCCAGGGCCACAGCTGGGAATAAGCACAACTAGCGCCTACTCTCAGGTATTTACGGAGCACCTTTCAGAGCCGGATACAGTGCGATGCTCCAGTGTATTATGTCATGTGACCCCCTTGACGGCCCGTGACCTCCTTCTGCAGATGAGGAAGCGGAGACCCAGAAAGTGCCGCGGGTTCCTCCCGGAACCTGTGGGCAGCTGTGATTTCTGTAGGTTACTCAGGGACCTGTGGGCAGGTGTGGTCTCTCATGAGTGGTGCTAGGGAGCCGGCAGTCTGAAGCAAGGGCTGGTGTTCCAACAGGCTCTGCTGAGCCAGCCACCGACCTGGACTGACGTTGCCTGGGTGGCGTGGAGGCATCTGTGTCATTGCATCGCACGTTGGGCCGCTGAATCGGTTGTGGGGTGACCGTGACTACTGCCCCCCCACCCTGTCGAGAGGCAGCGTGTGAAAACAGCTCGGAAAAGGGGTGACCTGCTCACAATTTGGTTTGTGAGGTAGCTTACCTGTCTCGACACCAGATCCCCAAAGAATAGTACATAACCTACCCCCTTCCCCAGTCAGGAATGGAAGGTATGACACATGCGCCGCCCTCTCCCATCCCACACCCCTGGCAGACATCATCAGCCGATTACAGCACTCCTCCTGCAGAGCCCAGAGGTAGCTTCAGAGTCTTTCTCCACACAGCATTCCAAGCAGCCACTACCGGTTGTACCATGTTGGTACCCTACAGATTCTCTTTACCATTCTCCCTGAGTGATCACACACCATAATTAAATTGTTGCTTATTTCTGAGATCCTCCTTAATTTGAGATAAATGTATTTATTGTTTTCTGAACACAGCTGAAGGGAATACTCCATGCAATTCTTTCTTCGGGACTAACAAAGAAACTCCCCTGGGGGATGGGGGGTGGTGCTGCCTTAATTTAGGCTTTAATCATTGCAAGGGTGCTCTCTGGCCTCGGCCAGCTGGGAGGAAAAGGTCCCTGATTGTTAACTTTTTTTGTCCCCCGTTTATTTATTTATTTATTTATTTATTTATTTATTTATGACTGCGTTGGGTCTTCGTTGCTGCGCGCGGGCTTTCTCTAGTTGTGGCGATCGGGGGCTGCTCTTCTTTGTGGTGCACGGGCTTCTCATTGCGGTGGCTTCTCTTGTTGCGGAGCACGAGCTCTAGGTGTGCGGGCTTCACTAAATGTGGTGTGCGGCCTCAGTAGTTGTGGCGCATGGGCTTAGTTGCTCCGCGGCGTGTGGGATCTTCCCGGATCAGGGCTGGAACCCGTGTCCCCTGCACTGGCAGGCGGATTCTTAACCACCGCGCCACCAGGGAAGTCCCCTGATTGTTAACTTTAAAGTCACTGTGCATGTGGTGTGAGGGGAGGGCCATGCCCTTTCAGAGTCCAGAGCAAAGGTTCTGGAGTTTCTTTTGCAAAGGACCTTCTCTCATCCCATGTCAGTGACAGAGCCACATCCCCAGGGCAGCCCTGGCCAGGGTCCCTGCCTCCTCAGGTGCGTAAGCATTTTTGCGCATTCCATGGTAGTCAATAGGCTGTTTAATAAGGGTTCTTTTAGGACATCTGACTTCAAAGGGGAAAATGTCAAATTTCAGGCAGCCTCCCAAGGCTTAACCATACAGCGTCTCCCTTATACCTGGTTAGTTTTATGGGCCTGAAGTGTTGACTATGTAATTTTCTGGATAAAAATCAGAACAGCTACAAGGCAGATCCAGAATTTATAGCAACTTTTGTGGCCTGGCAGAGACCGGGGACCCTCAGGCCTGAATGCTTACTTCACTTTTAAAGAACTCCCCCGCGTGCTCCCGGGGTCTGGGCATGCTGTAACGCTTCACGATCCCACTGGCTCTTAGAGTCCACTAACTACACACTGAACTGTGTGAAAGAGAACTGTGGACAGGACAGGGTGGGGGGATTAGGCCCTCCTGCAGAAGAGACAAATGTGACTGGGGCTCACACCAGGCACGGGAAGCGCGGCGGGCCTTCAGTGTCACCCACTTCACACTCCCTAAAGCTAAGTGATCGGCCGGGACAGCGTTTCGGAGCTGGCGTGGGGTGTCTGGTCACTGCCTGCCGCCAGCCACAGACCTGTCAGCACAGCCTGAGCCCTGACTTCTCTTCACCCCCGGTGCAGTGTTTCTCAAGGACACGCCTGAATGTTTGGGAAATGGGGAAGGTCACACACCCCCGTGGTATTCTGGGATTTCAGAGCCTCCCCTACTCTCAGAGTGCATCTTTTGTCACTATATCCCGTGTCCCGTTTCAGGGATGAGCAAACTGAATCTAGGTTAAGAGTCTCAAAGAATGTTACTCCTTGGGCCACAATAAAAATACAGGGCTTCCCTGGTGGCGCAGTGGTTGAGAGTCCGCCTGCCGATGCAGGGGACACGGGTTCGTGCCCCGGTCCGGGAAGATCCCACATGCCGCGGAGCGGCTGGGCCCGTGAACCATGGCCGCTGAGCCTGCGCGTCCGGAGCCTGTGCTCCGCAACGGGAGAGGCCACAACAGTGAGAGGCCCGCGTACGGCAAAAAAAAAAAAAAAAAACTAGATACAAATGGAAGCATTCCTTAAGTATGAACAGTTTGTTCAACTGCATCCCCAAGAATGATCACGGTTCCTGTGCCCACGTGCCACTCATTGGTGTGTTCTTGTGGCAGAGGAAGCAAGAAGACATGGCAGTGGTCCCTAGTGGACTGTGATCGGACCTCCCACTTTCCAAAGGCAACATACTTGACTTTGCCAAAGCGGCAAAATGTCCCTCACCCACATGTTAAAAGGCCACCAGACCCATCTATAATGTTAATTTCCAGGGAAATGACCTTGACTATCCAGAAATCTAATAACAAAGGTAGTGGCAGTTAGCAGGGTTTAGTTGAATCAGTTTTCGTAGAATCATAAAACGTTAAGGGTGGAAGGGGCCTAGAGATCGTTTCTTCAACTCTCATTCCCCAGTGGGGACAGCGAGGCCCAGAGAGGGCCATGGCTGCACAAGGCCACACAGCTTTCCTGTTACCCTTTTCCCGGGGACTCAGGGCCTCTGGGCAACTTCCTCAGTTTGAAAGCACAATCAAGCTTCCATCTTCTCTTCATGCAGGGACCCCATCCTCTAGCCCAATGCTCTGCGTGTGCGTGTATGTACGTATGTATTTGTGGTGTGTGTGCGCACGTACGCGCGTGTGTAGATCCTTCCAAGCTTTCTCGTGGCTTTTGCTGCCCTCCGTATGCAAAGGCGTAACCCTAGTAGGCAGGATGGAAGCAAATGAGCCCCCATCGTCTTGAGGATCCTAAGTCAGCCTCTCACTCCAGGTGAAGAAGCACCAGGCACTCTAGAAACTCGCTCCTGTGAGCTGGCAGGAGGGCGTGGGCGGGCCGTGTTCTGATCTGAGCTTTCCCCAGGGCCCGCAGGATCGGTTAGATACACAGGGAAAGTCTCCACAGGCTTTATTTTAGATTAGAGTCCTGATCCAGGTTGCTTTTTATTAAATGGGTTCCCCCTGAGCAGGGGCAGGAGAAGAAACAGGAGTTTGGAGACCACAGGCTTCCTTCTGAGGTCTTGCTGGTCAACCTCATCACCACACTGTGACTTGCCCTCCTGGCCGTTCACACCCCAGCACGTGGGTTCAGAAGTCCAGTGACGTGGGAAGGGACGCAGTCCTTTCCTGGCCCACACCCTTCTCTCCCGCACCGCCTGTGCTGCTTCTCCTGACAAGTCCCCGAGCCGACAGCCACCTCGGACGCTGGCCTTTCCCCTCTTAGCTGAGAAAGCAGGGGGCCCAGAAACTCTCGGGGGACTGCAGAAGAGGAGCTGGTCCTCGCTGGAGGCCAGCTGGGCGTCTGCAGGCCCCCATGCAGCCGCACAGAAGGGAAACACACCAGCTGGGCTGTTCTCTGAGCACGTCTGGGTGGCACGCTGACCCACAGGGTGGGTGACACGTGTCAGGGACCCTCCTGTGGCAGGACATCTCCCATCTCCACGGGCAGCCGTCGGGAGTTGTGAGGAGAGGGTGACAGAGCTGGTCCCTTCGAGTGAAAGATATGTGTGCTTCTAGGAAGAGGAGATGGCTGGCATGTCCCCGTTGCCTTCCACCCCAGTGTCTTGGGGCAGAGTGGGGTCCCACCACCCCTCTGGCCTCCTGCCTGCCTGTCTCCCCAGCTCCTGCCCTCTGCTTTCTCTGCAGGACTTTGGCAAGTGCCCGCGACTGAGGCTGTTTACTCAGGAGTACATCCTTGCCTTGAACGAGCTCAACGCGGGGATGGAGGTGGTGAAGAAGTTCATTCAGAGGTGGGTTCCTCAGCTGGGCCCCCTCCCCTTCCTGGCCTGCAAGCCAGCTTTCCTCTGCACCCAGAACCACTCACTCCATTGATGCCTGGAGAGGACCTGCTGGTGTTCAGAGGCCCCAAGCGTCTCATCTTCCACGAGGGTCTCCTGCGTCCTCCTGACCCCATGTGGTCTGAGGCACTCACTTGCTGTGTGACTTTGAGCCAGTCGCTGTACCTCTCTGATCCTCTTTCCTCTGCTATCCACAGGGGTTGTCATGCAGTTAAATAAGATGATATATGAGGAAGCCCCTAGCACAGTGCCTGATGCTCAGTAGGAACTCGGGAAATGGTTAACAGTCCTAAATAATAAGAGTGTTTCTGTGGATCCCACCTGTGGGTGCTGGGTGTGTAGGGAACGATCTCCTGCTAGCCCAGGAGAGTCATCATTGGGGGTTTGAACAGCCGCCTCCCAGACTTGGCCTAGAGGAAGCCTGATACTCTGACTCTTACTTTTGGTGTTTGGGGCGGGGAGGGGGTGCTTTTGCTTTGATTTTTAAAAATTTTTCTCTGTGCCTCAGTTTTCTCATCTGTAAGATGAGAACTATAGTACTTACTTCATCTAGGTAACGTGAGGATTCTGTGAGCTTATACACATAAACACCAAGAACAGTGCCTAAGTGTGATGGGAACGTGAGTGGTCGTCATCACTACTCTTCTCATTTTTTAAGAAAATCGTGATAGCCTGTTGAAGCCGGTTCCAAAAGATAGTCACCTGGAACTCACAAAGCATTTCCAAACCCAAGGAATGTGTCCTTCTGGGCACTTCCCTGGCAGTGCAGTGGTTAAGACTCCGCACTTCCACTGCAGGGGGCACGGGTTCCATCCCTAGTCGGGGAACTAAGATCCTGTGTGCCGTGTGGCGCAGCCAAAAAAAAATAGATGAATTGAAAAAAAAAAAAAATGTTGTCCTGCTGGAACCCTGGTGACTCCAGGGTCCCTTTAAAGCACCCAGTAATGGTTTACGAAATTGTTTCAGGTTAGGCCTCTTAGTCCCAACGGCCGCACCGATTTTCCAGGAATGTTACAGGTATTATCCCCAGGCCCCAAGCAGCCCTGGGAGTAGGGATATTAGCCCCGTTTTACAGATGAGAAAACTGAGGCACAGACATCGCTGTGACGAATAACAATGGCTGGCCTTTATGGAGGACTTAGCAAATGTGTCCCAGACCTCATGCTAGGCCAGGATCAGGATGACCGTAATAACTTTTCTTTCAAAGCAGGCCACTTGGAAAGGAAAATGAGGTGAGTAATTGTTACAGAACCACTGGGCATGAACTACAGACACAGGACGTATGGCCACTGTCTGCTAACTCTTCCCATGAATTAGAAAATTGTATCCTCATGGTACCCACTGAGGAGGGGGCCGTTGTCCCCATTTTGTAGCTTAGGAAAGAGTGGAGAGTTTAAGAAGCTTGCCAAGGCCACTCAGCTGGGCGTGAACCCAGGCTCCCTGGACCTGGAGCCCACGGTCCAGAGCTTGGCTCTCTGCTGCCTGCACATGGCAGAGCCAGGACGCAAATCCCGGTGTTGCCAACTCCCCAGCAGAGGACTTGGGGTGCCCCCCATCCCCCCCAGTGTGTGTCTGAAGGGCGCCCCGGCCTCCCCGTCCTTGCCGTCACCTTCTCACCTAGCCCTCTGCTCTTTTCCAGCATGCACGGCCCCACGGGGCACTGCCCCCACCCCCGGGTCCTGCCCAACCTGGTGGCTGTGTGCCTGGCCGCCATCTACTCCTGCTATGAAGAGTTCATCAACAGGTCAGTTCCCACCACCTCGGGAGGGCCTGGGTGGGACACGCTTGCCCCAAGGACGGTGACCTGTACACACCTGGCCAGGCAGGAAGGTGGAGTGGCTTCCACTGGGCCTGCCTCAAGTGTGTTTGCCAAATCCCCTGTGTTCACTGGTGCCAGGGCCCAGAACCCAGGGATGTGACTGGAAAAGCAAACACTGTGAATCAATACTGGCACTGCAAGGCC
Source organism: Mesoplodon densirostris (assembly GCF_025265405.1). Lineage (NCBI taxonomy): Eukaryota > Metazoa > Chordata > Mammalia > Artiodactyla > Ziphiidae > Mesoplodon > Mesoplodon densirostris. The sequence continues at coordinate 59,391,468 of NC_082679.1, forward strand.
GTCGTGTTGACTTGGCTTTAGGAACAAGTGTTTTATTCTGAAGATTTCTCACCACCGGGCACATGTAACTGGAAGAAGGCATGACAGAGCCACTGTCCTGGGTCCCCCAGGGTTCGGGTGCAAGCAGCTTATGAGGGAGGTAACCCCAGGAAGCAGTGGGAGGGAGCCTGGGAAGGGAGGACAGCCAGCAGACTCGATGTTCGTAAGCAGGTGACCACTGCAGGCACCTGTGCGTGTCCCAGTGGGACCTCCCGGGAGACCGTGGAATGTTCTCTCAGAGTCCCTCCCCTGAGGGATGATGGCACCGGGGTAGTTACTTACCAGCTCCCGTTCTTCCCGGATTGAGGTTGGCTCCTGGGATGCAGAGTGACGTGGATGCCATTAGTCATATAGAACTTTCTATGGTGATCTCTGGGGTCATCAGAGAAGGTATGATGTGCGGAGCACAGATGGCATCTGCTGCAGCCGCCCTGTCCAGTTGTTCAGGTGGAGTACTGCACAACTCGGAGAAGACCAGAATGTGTCTAGGCACCGCTAGAGCTGGGAGCATCGCAGGAATATATTTCAGTCCGTAAAGAAAAGGCAGTGGAGCATCACTGGAAACCTGTGCAAACAGGGCAACGTGAAGATGTCATGCTGGTCATTCCCAGGTGCCTGTTCCATGCCCTACAGCATGTTATATTAAAAGCCAAAAAAAAAAAAAAAAAAAAAAAAGGTGGAGGCAGTAGAGAGTAAGGCATGGCCTGTACAACCATCCTCGGCACCCCTGTGTACATGGATGGTCACTTGCCCTTGGCCTCATACACTGCAGCTCTGGAGCTGACCTGCATGCATTTCAAACCCAGGCCACCCCAGGAAGTAGGAAGAGCATCAAGGGTGTCACAGACTCGCAGGCTCCTCTTCCTCCTGAAGCCTCTGCCTCATCCACCCTCCCCGGGCTCGCTCCACGGACACCTGAGCTGGGACTTAGGTTTTGGGGCAGGAACAGGAAACAGCACCTGCCAGCGTTTTCCCTCTGTGTCTCCAAGGCTCTGCCTGGGTGCCCTAGAGCAGGGTTTCCCTGACTTGGGAGCAGGAAGCAGAATGGAATCTCTTTCCCAGTTCCCACCCTAGGAGAAGGGCAGAGATGGAAACAACCAGAATTAGGACCCGTGCACGCAGTTCCACAAGGAGGGGACTGGGGACAGCAACAGCCAGCCTTTATTCTTCTTTCATCCTTTCAACACTTGTTCAGTGAGGGTCCCTGCTGTGCCAGGTGCTGAAGGCACAAAAGTAAACCAGCCAATGGGGCCCCTGCCCTCCCAGAGCGGATGGTGTAGCAGTGGGTGGAGGGGTGGGAACGAGAAAGCGAGCGATTTCATCAGGGCTGTGAGGAAAGAAGCCAGAGGCGTAATTAACGTGGTCCGCGGCAACAAGTCTCAACCCTGGCTGCGTGTCAGAGTCAGCTGGGAAGGCTTTACAGAAGCTAAACACACATAAACCCTGGGACCCAGCTCCTCATCCCTTTGGTATATTCATCAGAAGGCACGTACAAGAAGGTTGACAGCGGCATTATTTGTAATAGCCCCAAACTAAAATCTGCCTCAACCCCAGTGTCCTACAGCAGTAGAACGGGTAAGTTGTGGTGTGTTCACACGAAGGCACACTGCAGGACAGCAAGAATGAACAAACGAGTGCAACCAGCAAGCTGTGAGCTAATCTGACACACATAATATAGAGCAGAAGAAGCCAGGCCCGAAAGATACATAGAGTGTGAATCTCGTTCCTTGAGTTTCAGTGACAGGCAAAACGAACCTCTGGTGATAGAGGCCAGAAGAGTGGCAGCCTCGGGGCAGGGAGTTAGGTGGAAAGGCGTGAGAGGAACTGCTGGGTTCTTGGAAATGTTTCACATCTTGATCTTGGTCAGTGGTTCTCAGCTGGGGGCAGCTCTGACCCCCAGGCGACTTCTGGCAACATCCGGAGACATTCTGGGCTGCAGAAGGAGGGGTGCTGCTGGCATCCAGCGGTGGAAGTCAGGGATGCTGCTGAACACGCTGCCGCGCAGAGCAGCCCGGAATCATCTGAACTGTCTGGCCCCAAATGTCCGAAGTATCAAGAGGAGGAGCCCTGGTCTGGTGGCTGTTTATTACACAGGGGAATTTGTGATAGTCACAGAGCTCTGCACCTAAGATTTGTGGACTAGACTGGACTGACCCCCGGGGTGTGCTGGAGCCCAGGCACATTTGGAAGCACATCTCTTCCCACTTCCACAGTCAGGGGTGACACGTTGGTAGCTTGAATTCAATCATGGTGGGAGTATTTACACCAAGAAAATTGGCAGACACTACCAATCAGGGCTCCTTTTTTTCTGGAGACTTGGTTGTTAGACTTTTACCCGCATCCCACTGGTTATATCTTAAAAAAGAAGAAGAAAAAAAAAAAAAAGGTGCCTGGGCCTCACCCACTGCAATTCTGATTTGATTGGGATGCCCCTGGCATCGGGTTCTTTCTTTTTTTTTTAACACCTTAGGCAAGTGGAGTATGTGGCCAGAGTTGAGAATCCCTGCTCTAGGGGGAAGTGAGGAAGGGATTCTTTCTGCAGGGAGGTGATATTTAAATTGACACCTGCTGGCTGTCAGCAAGGCCGGAGGACAAGATGTTCCAGGCAGAGGGAACGGCATGTGCAAAGGCCCGGCAGTGCAGATAGAGCTGCCATTGGTTACATGTCCTTAAACACCTGCTTCAGAGTCCCCTGAAGTGCTGCTTGAAAATGCAGACTCCTGGACGCAGCGTTTCTGGGCCAGGCCCAGGACTCTGCATTCTTAAACTCCACTGCAGGGAGGAAGTGAAGGAAACTGAGTGTGCCCTGAGCAGAGAGAGGGGCAGAGGCAGAAGACGAAGTTGGAGAGGAAGGCCAGGCCACCGAGAGACTTGTACCACTGAGCTTCTCCCACCTCCGCCTCCCGTGCTGAGCTGCTCCTGGGGTCATGTCAGCGGGTCTGCGGCAGGGCCTGAGCCTCTGCTTGTCTCATAGGCTCCCAGTAATGCCGCCGCTGCTGGTTGGGGACCATGCTTTGAGTGGCGGAGCTGTGCCTGCGCGTCAGTTGTGGAGGTTTTATTCTAAGGGTGTTGCAGTCGCCGATGGGTTTTAAGTAGAGAAGGGACTTGCTGGGATGTCAGTTTCCAGACTCCCCTCTGGCTGCCTCTGCAGAGGCCAAGCACGACTTTGGGGATCCCAGGAGGCGGCAGTTGCTACTCGGTGCCCAGGGTGGAGGCCTGGGGAGGGCGGGGCGGGCCCTGCTGCCTGATTCCCTGCTCAAGACAGCCCAGCCCCCTCGGAGCCCCCAGCAGTTGGGGATCCAAGTGCTGCCCTCACCTCCCCCAGGAAATCACGCCGAGGGATGCAAGACCTTCCCTGGGCTCAGGTCCATCCCACCCCCTTGGTTAGCCCCTGGAAGATAAAACCCCGTGCCGTCTACCGGGCCCATCTGCGGCACTCTCAGTGGGTACGTGATGTACTTGCGCACAAAACAGACAACTTGACCCAGGTTAGCATAGCTCGCTGGAAAATCACCCAGTCTGAGCCAAGCAGCCTTGAAAATCCACTCCTAAATCCCAGCAAAGGCAAAGGGGATGGAACTGAGCACTGGCTAGCAAGTTAGCTCTGAGTAACTACACCGCATCCTCCACCGGACCACACACAATTTTCCATCAGGCACAGAATTCTGGGAGTTTAGCTAAAGGGTTTTGTTTTTCCCCAGCAAAGCTTAAAGTGTATTTATCAAACATCCTTGGTGGGCTCAGCTCAGGCCTGGCTCGCGGCACGTGCTGGACAAACTCAGGCCCTCTGAGAACACTGGGTGTGAGTCCTGTGCTTGAGCCAGTCCTCGTGCACAAGGAGCACGCGCATCTCTTTGGAAGCACAGGCGCCTGCGTGTGGCCCATTTAGGGAAGGACTGGACGAGCAGCTGTTTGTGATCATATCATCGTGCTCTGAGTCTCTTGGAGACTCAGTGGGCTCAACCGTGACTGCACACACAGGGAGCCCTAAACACGACTGGTGTCTGGACTCCACCCTAGAGATTCTGACCTAATGGGACATTAGGATGTTTAGAAGTGCCTCAAGGGACACTGGTGTCCAGCCAGGGGTGGAAGGTTCTGGTCCAGGGGCAGGAAGGGTGAGAGCGGCGGGTGGAAGAAATCAGGGAAGACTTTGTGGGGGAGGAGGACCTGCATGGGATCATGCAGGATCTTGGACACGCACTCAGAGACCTGGTTTCAAATCCCAGTCCTCGGGCTTCCCTGGTGGCGCAGTGGTTGAGAGTCCGCCTGCCGATGCAGGGGACACGGGTTCGTGCCCCGGTCCGGGAAGATCCCACATGCCGCGGAGCGGCTGGGCCCGTGAGCCATGGCCTCTGAGCCTGCGCGTCCGGAGCCTGTGCTCTGCAACGGGAGAGGCCCGCGTACCACAAAAAAAAAAAAAAAAAAAAAAAAAAAAAATCCCAGTCTTCTCCACTTATGAGCCATGTCATCAGGGTAGCCATTTGACCTCTGCTAGCATCCTTCCTCACCTGGTAATACCTACCATTCAGAGATATCTGAGAATGTCTGTGTGGTCTGTGTGATAGCACTTAGCACCGTGGCAGCCCAGGGGCACCAACAAAGGAAGCCCCTTGCTGGAGTCACCTTTGTCCTGACGCACGCCTCCCCGTAATTTTTGGAAGCACCCAGTGAGGAGGCGCTTTACCCAGACTCAAAGCTCCGACAAGTCCTGCTGTAAAGAGGCCCAGCATTTCCCAAACACATGTGACCTCAGTGATGCCATAGCGCCCTTTCCTCAGCTAACACCTGTTAACCCCCTGCACAAGCATCGTTCCTCTAGGCGGTGAAGATGCTGCAAGGGGCGGGGTGGGGGGTTAGCCCAGAGCGGTGCGGTGCTGCAGACAGGAGGGATGTGCACACTCCAGGGGACTAGCATCTGGGGTTTGGGATCCCTCTGAAGGGTGTTCCCAGTGGAGGGCAGAAGCTGAGCTTTCTCACCGAGCAGGGATGGGGCCTCAGGGGTGGGGCCTGGGCCCTGCCCCTAGGACATTAGGGGGAGGGGGCAGTTAGACCAGAGGAAGCAACTAGAAGCAAAATCGCTAGTAGGTCTCATAGGTGTGTCCGGAAGGTGGCCAGGGAAGGCATCTTGGGGGAGGTGAACGCCAGGGGCCTTACGGGTCTTGTGTAGAGGTTAACATCACTTATTCGTTCCACAAACGTGTCGACCGCCTGCTATGTGCTGGGACTACAGCACGTGCCTCGATGACAGGCAGCCCGGTTTGGATGCCATCCCCACCTGTCCCTGTCTGCAGGCCTCGAGGGAGTCTCCTCGCTGGTGGGGAGGGGGATACAGTAGCACCAGCTCATCGCACCGCCGTGGGGTTCCGGGGACACTTAGCCGCGTGCAGCCTGGCGCTTGGAAGCAGCCACTAGATGGCAGCTCGCGGCCTCTGTGACCCGCCCCCAGGGCCCGCACTTACGCCCCTCTCCACCTCTCCCCCAGCCGCGACAACTCCCCCAGCCTGAAGGAGATCCGGAACGGCTGCCAGCAGCCCTGCGACCGGAAGCCCACCTTACCTCTGCGCCTCCTGCACCCCAGCCCGGACCTGGTGTCTCAGGAAGCCACGCTGTCCGAGGCGCGGCTCAAGTCGGTGGTCGTGGCCTCCAGTGAGATCCACGTGGAGGTGGAGCCCGCCAGCACTGCCAAGCCGGCGCTGACGGCCAGCGTGGGCAACGACAGCGAACCCAACCTCATCGACTGCCTCATGGTCAGCCCCGCCTGCAGCACCATGAGCATCGAGCTGGGCCCCCAGGCCGACCGCACGCTCGGCTGCTACGTGGAGATCCTCAAGCTGCTGTGAGTGTCCCCCGGCCTGCCTGGTACCCTCGGGTTGGGGAGGGGGCTTGCAGCTGGCTGGAGGCGTGCAAGGGTGGGCGTGCTGAGTGTGGGTGCACAGGATGCAGATGTAGGGTATGAGGGCACTTGTTTTGGGGTGTGTGCATGCAGGGCTGTGTGTGTACGTGTGTGCTCGAGGATCTGGACACGTGTGTAGGGTATAGGCACGAGCATGATGTCTACACCTGTGTCCATGAGTTTGAGAATGTGTGAGTGCATACGCCTGCCAGGATGTGCTTCAGCGCACGGGGCCCGAGTATGTCTGTGAGTGTGTGGACACCTCTGCGTGTTGTGTAGGGTGTGGGCTCGTTCTGAATCTGTAATTGTCCTTGTGTGAGTATACATGGCTTTGGATGTATGAGGGCATAACAGCATATGGGTGATTGCCCGAGTTTCTGTGTGTTGTGTTCTGTGTTTCTGTGTGTCTACGTGTAGGAGTTGGATTTGGGAGGGATGTGGATTTCTCTATAGGGGCAGTATGTGTGTTTCGAGTACCTGTGAGTCTAAGTGCACAAGTGTAGGTGTGTCCAGGTGCTTGTGCTACTTCAGTGCATGAGTGGCTCTGAGTGCAACGTGTGGGTATGAGCATTTGTGCACAAGAGCTGGAGTGTGTGTGTATGTTCTCTCTGTGTGTAGATATGCCCCTGAGCCAGCGTGTGGGTGTGTTTCTGTGTCACACAACCCATGCACGCTTCGCGTGTGTGGTGTCTACTTGCCATCAAGTTCCAGCAGCTGCCCCCATGCAGCCTCATCCGCCGGGCGGGGGAGGGAGCATGGCATACGGATCAGGCTCCACGCACCTGGCTGGTGGGAGGAGTTTTGAGCCGGAGCCCGAGACCCGGTCTGCTCTGAGTGGTGCTTCTGAGCTGGGTGCTTTGGGCCATGCCTGCCCCTCCCCGAGCCTCAGTTGTGTGACTCTAGAATGGAGGGGGTCTTAGTCTTTGACCCCTAAGGGTCTTTCAGTTCCACCATTCACACCCCAGACCCGTCACGGACTGTGTGCGCCTGGTGCTGAGCCCCAGGCGGAGGGCCTTGCTGTCCACTCCTTTCCGCCCCGCGCTGAGCTCTGCAGTTCTGTGGACCAGCTGGGCCTGGAGAACCCAGCAGATGCCTCCCCCACTGGCTCCCACCATCTCTGTCCTTCAGAACAGGACTTGGGGGCTTCCCTGGTGGTGCAGTGGTTGAGAGTCCGCCTGCCGATGCAGGGGACGCGGGCTCGTGCCCCGGTCCGGGAAGATCCCACATGCCGCAGAGCGGCTAGGCCCGTGAGCCATGGCTGCTGAGCCTGCGCATCCAGAGCCTGTGCTCCGCAACGGGAGAGGCCACAACAGTGAGAGGCCCGTGTACCACAAAAAAAAACAAAAACAAAAACAGGACTTGGCTCCACTTGCAGGGATGGGCATTGCCCGGTGCAGTTGGTGGTGGCACATGGGCTTTTCCAAGGGGTTGGGGGCATGACGGCATGGTCGCGTCTCACCGATGCCCGGTGCTTATCTAATGTCAGGGCACCAGGGCCCCTCGATCTGGGGGGTCCTGCCTCCTGGGGCTCGTCGGTGTTGCTGGGGTCACACTGAGTCCCTGCGTCGTTGTCGCTCGTCTCTGTGGCGTTCGTTCTGCTCTCATGAACGGGGTGCTGCCCGGAGTGCGCTCGTGGTCCGGAGGGTGGAGGCTACCTGCCGGTTGCCTGGTGAGCTGGTGAATGAGAGCTGCCTAGGGGTGCCCCTGTTCATGCTCTAAAAGCAAGGCCTGTGGTGCCTGTGGAGGTGAGTACGTGTGTGCACACACAGGCGTACACGTTACGCGGTGGCTTCTCATGCTTGGAGGTGACTCTGGATGCAGCATCCCCAAACTCTTCCTCTGCCCTTGCTTTGGCCCCGGAGAGGAGAGGGGGAGGCCTCCCGTGGTTCCGGCAGCCAAGGCCAGCTGAGGGCACAACCGCGATTAGCGATATCCCCACCCAAAGCAGATTCAAAATTCTGCTCAGAGAGCATCTCCAAGAACACATCTCAGTCTCTTTAAGGCTGGAGGAGTCCCCGCTTTCTCCCAGGGTGGCGGTCAGCCCACTGAGGGACCGGCCAGCCGCGGCCCACATCTCCTCCTCACCTGGCCGGGCCCGGCTCTCCTCCCACAGCCCCTGACTCCGGCTGTTTTCCGCAAACACCTGGAACTCCCAGACCTTCTGCCAGTCCGGGCCCTGACTCATATTTCTCATTAAGCGCTAAGGGTTTGAGTTTCATCATGCAGTTGACACACATTTTTTTTCCTTCTTCATAAACATGCTCATGAATGAGGACTCTGTTCTTCCTGATCTGCTTCCAGACCTCCTGCCTGCCTGCATTGCCCAGCTGCCAGGTCATGGGTGGGGGTCAGGGGGCCCATCAGAGGCTGCCTGCTGGGCGCTGGGCGGTGTTCCTGACCACTGCTCAGGGCAGCACATCCCGCCCCACCCGGAGATCTCCACGAAGCAGGGTTTATACGTCCAGAAGCCTTTTTCACCTTGGGGGAGCACAGAGCACGATTTGGGCCTGATCACTTCTTTCCCTAGCAGCTTTCCTTCTCTAACTCTGCTGCCTGCTTGAGTCACTGGCCCACTGGAGGGCCTCACATGTGTCAAATCCGCAAAACCCCAGCAGCTCAAAGTGCTCCGAAGCATGATACGTTGGAAAAAGCACAGATTCAGGGCCAGACTGCCAGGTTCAGGGCCCAGGGGTGTCAGTGTTAGCTTGTGACCTTGCGCTGGTTACCCACCCTCTCTGAGTCGAGCTGCCCCCAGCCATTAGAGGGCATGGCTTTGGGCCCCAGCACAGAGCAGGTATCTTGCAGGCATGGACACTGGGCAGATGGGAGTTAGTACACTTTCTGACTACAACTGTGTTTCCTCTATTTTAAGGTACCGTTGGGAGTAAGACACATCATCGATTTAATAACAGCACTTTAAGAGGGGGAAAAAAACAACAAACAAACCATGAATATGGCATTCAGTGCAGACTCAGTTTGCAAGAAGCGTGCATCTGAGAATTGAGGAAATGCGGCCATAGGACTTAAGTCTGCTGTGTAACTGCAGGCAGTGTTCTTGGCTTCTCTGGGCCTCAGTTTTCTCATCTGTAAAATGGGTGTCTTCCTCAGAGGGGCTGTTGGGAGAATTTAGGACTTGGTGAGAGTGGACTGCTGTTATCAATAGGACGGCTCCCCAGATGAGAATAATGTGTAAAGAATGGAAGGACAGAGGCTCTAATGTGGAATTGAGGGGTCCTATCGGTGCATTGTGGGGGGCAAAGAAGCCATGCTTAGAGCCTGGGCCCAGCCTGGCAGACCGCGTCCACAGGAGCAGGCGGGCACCGCTCCATCCCGAGAGAGTGGACAGGGGCCCTGATTAGTTGTGTTCCCATCAGAGGGCCCTCAAATAGTTAGAGTTTAACACCTTTGGAAAGTAACGTAAACTGCAAAATGTTCCCTGGGAGACTCAAAAAAGGAAAACTATTCCCAGCACAGGTCAAGGCTGACTCTGAGATCATCGGCCTGTGAGGCCCAAGCTGGGTGGTACGGTGGAAAGAATGTGGCCTTTGGGAGCTGGACAGAGCAGGTTTGGCCTATAGTGGTTCGGATTCCAGCTCTTAACCTCCTGGGCACGTGTGTGCGGCTCACACATTTGTTTACCCACTTATTTATGCATTCTTTCATCAGACACTTACAGCACACCCAGGTGGGCCAGGCTCTATGCTAAATGCTGGGGACCCAACGCCCCCTGCTCACATTCCCTCTGAATCTGAGTAGCACCAAGTTCTAAAAGCAGCGACATTGCCCGCCCGGTGGGACGGAGTGTGGGAATCTCCTGGCACACGTGTGGCCACAGGCAAAGGGATGCCCCTCCGTCCAGGAAAAGAGCCGCCATCATGAGGGAGAGATGGGAGATGGGCACATCCCCTGTTTTCTGATCAGCTCGAATCTGGCTACTTGTTACTTTTGCAAACACATGGATTTTAAAAGAGGCCTCGGTGGGCTGGAGGTCAGCTGGAAGACGCCTCACCCCTCGGGGCCTTTAGGGAAAATGCAGATGGACTTGGGGTTGTCCTCGTGCCCGGGAAGCATGGTAGTGACTAGAATGTAGAAGGCAGACGCTGGGGATATCGCCCAGGACCGCCCTGCTCCGTGAAGGACTGGCTCAGCCAGATAGTGCAGCTCTGCTGAGCGGAAACACCAGGAGTTCAGTGCAGGGAACGGGGACTGTCTGGGGGCTTGGAGACCCTGACGGACAAGGAGTGGCTGGAATAGCCTCCAACAGGCGGAGAGACGGAGAAGGAGGTTGCTGGCGACCGCGTGGCCAGGATGAAGCCCGTGAGTGTGGCTGGGGAGTCTGAGGAGGCTCTGGGGTGCGGTGGACTGGAGCCCAGTCAGCATCTCTGTCCTCACGCGGGTCCTCAGGCCCCAGACACCACCGCTGCCAGCCGCTGTCTTCCCAGTGGGACTCGGGGGCGGGAGCTGGGTGCCTGGGGGCAGGGGTGGAAGGACCACCTCACCTCCTTGGTTGAAGGTCAGCCAGACTGGGGTCCAATCTTCCCCGCCACCATTCAACTGATGGTATGATTTTGGACAATGAGTCCGCCTCTCTGGGCCTCGGTTTCCCAGTTGTGAAATAAGCATAGTGACGCCTGTCAGTGCGTTCTGGCTCTCAGGGCTGCCTCAAGAATTCAGTGAATTCGTGTGTGCCACGCGTTCGCCACCCCACCTGGCACCCTGCAGGCTTGTGGCAAGGACAGGTACCCCCATTCCCACGGTCAGCATCTCCGTGCTCGGGCTTCTGGCGAGGGTTTTAGATGAGGTCTGCAGAGCAGCAGAAATACACCTATGTGTGTGTATTTATAGTGTATGTATGCGTATAGATGGACTGATCAGTTTGGAAAATTTCAGATGCAGATTCCTGGGGCTTGTGGCCACTCTGTAGAACCCAGACACTCCCTGGAGCATTTGAGGCCAGTGGATCTGCCTACAGCCCTGGAAGGTCCCTGGTGGGATGACGAGGCAGAGAAGGGGGATTTGCCCGGGTCCCCAGCTTCAGAGATAAAGGCCACTCAGTTCTCACCTTGGATTTTAATCCCTGGGCCAGCTAGTTGCCTTTTGAGGGAGCAGATACCTGTGCGTGTGATGGCAGCAGCCAAGCAGAATGAGCTGTGTCCCTGACACGCCCTTCAGGCGCCCTGGGCTGCGTTAGGTGCCTCGCTCCTGGTCTTCTAGAAAGGCCATGGACCTCCCCTTGGTATCCCAGGCCTCGCTGTGCCCTAGCTCACCCCAGGGGCCCCTTTGAGGACCCCACCAGCACCCCACCCCAGGGAGCCACACACGGCACTCTCCAGGCTGTGGCCGTGACAGAGCCAGGATTCAGGGCGGGCGCTGCGAGCACACAGCCGTCAGGGCCAGGCCGGCCGGTCCCAGACCCGTGTGCTGGGGGCTTCGGCTTCTCAGAGGCTCGCTTGGCCCCCGTGCCCTCGGGCTGGTGTGTTCTCCCCACGCCATGCAGAAGATTCCGTGAAATCGGGGAAATGGTCTGCTTGGAGGAAGCACCTTGTCCACGGGACAGCTCAGAGCTCTGGTTTAACAGCACCTGTCAAGCTGGGTTACAGTTCTACCAAGTGTGCATTGTCTCTGCCGGGCCAAGGCGGCCGCCCCAAATCCTCGGAACCACTCTGCCCTCATTTCCCACGTCCACCCCTCACCGGCCCAGCTTGTCTCTGGTGTCACCTACGCGCACCCCCCCCCACCAAGCAAGAGAAAGGAAGTCCTCAGCCATGTAGGCTCTAAACCACTCGTGGAGAGCAGCTCGAGGCCAGAGGGCTGGATTTCCTGCTCACGGAGCCTCGTTCAAGTCCAGCTTCTCCCCTCATGAGCTCTGTGATCTTCAGCAGGTGTCCTGACCCCTCTGGGCCTCCATTTCTCATCTGTAAATGGGGCTTATAGGATTAAATGTGTGCTGCTTGACACCTGAGGCCCGTCAGAGGCCCTCAGGATGCTTAAGGCACCTGGTTCACTCTCGCCTTCCTCCCTGAGCCCAGGAAGGCCTGGCTATCCTGTCCCTCCTGCAGGTGGGCTCAGGCCTCTCACAGCCCGGCCTGCAGCTCTCCCTTCCACCCCAGGTCAGCCTGGCCTGCCAGCCGTGAGGCCAGCCCTACTCTCAGGATGCTCCTGGCAGGCGCTCTGCTGGCCACGGGGATCCCACGCCCATCCCTTGGGCCTGGCCAGGCCCCGGGCTCCTAGCTTCCCAGTCTCGGCCCAACACACCCACCATGTACGCTAAAATGGTCAGACCGGACATTTGGAGCAACTGCAAACTTGGAGCTGGGCGGGGCCCAGGCCAGGAAGGAAGTCCGTCTGCCTCTGCCTCGTCCTTCACCCCTGCATCCTCCCCCTGGTCCTGCGTGAGCTGCCATGACAGAGCCTTGAGGAGGCCGAGCTCCAGGCTGGGGAGACGCTTTCACCTAGACCCCTGCCCCAGCCTCCCACTGAGCTTAGCACCTGGACCCAGTGACACACGCTGTTCATTGATCACGTCCCTTTCCTCCGGAGTGAGCCACGGTCTGGGCTGTGTCTGTCCGGGAGCCCAGCAGGTGCCTACACACCAGGCACGGCCACAGCTCCTCTGACACCCACTCTGATTATGGGTGATTTAAACACTCTGTAGCGATTCCTGTAGTTAATGGCATTTCTACATTGAACATATTTTTTTAAAGCAAAAGAAAAACGCGTACGTGCCCTTTTTGAGAAAGGGAACAGGGCCTGCCTCTGCAGGTGGAGACAGGGGCCATGAGATGTGTTGTTCGGTGGGTAGGAGCACAGACATGGGAGCCAGGCTCCTGGGGTCAAACCCCAGCCCTTACCGACTGTGTGACCTTGGGCCAGTGCCTATCTTCACCGAGACTCAGTTTTCTTGGCTGTAGAATGGGGATGGCAGGCGCATCCAGCTTACCAGGTCTCTGGGAGGAACACAGGGGCTGATCCATGTATGTGCCTGGAAGAGCCCCTGGCTCGAGACAGGTGCTGTCTACAGTGTTTGCTCCTATTACTTTTAGATTTTTCTGGAAACCATAAGTCAGTCAGTGACAGGTAGGAGAGAAAGAGGGAAGGGGTTTAGAGGGAAGACAAGCCAGCTGCAAAAATCAATGACCGCAGGTATGAGGTCGAAAGGGGTCTGTCTCCACGTCCTGATTCGGGCTCCCTGTGCCCATCCGCCCATGGGCAGCGTAAAGCACACACCCAGCCCCAGGCCCTGGAGTCTGAGGACCTGGCTGTGAACCCTGGCTCTGAGCATCCTAGCTGCTTGACTCAGGAGGCACGAGGGGCCTTGCTTTCTCACCTGTAGGGCAGGTGCGACACCCTTGTCCTCAAGTGCCTGTTCTGAGGACTAAGTGAGCCAGGCTGTGCCCACTGCCCGGCCTGGTAAGGGCTTAGTGACCCTCAGCGGGTACCACTGTCAGAACTTATCTCAGGCCAGCAGGCTTTTCTGGGAATTCTTTTCTGTGTGTCCGGCGTTTGCATCTTTCCTCGGAACACTCCAGGGTGTGAGCTGGATTCTGAAGGCTGCTGCTTTATCATCACTTTATTTGAAGGAAGGAGGGGTCGGAACAGTTCCTACACAGGGGTTACCTAAGCTGTGCATTGTTGGTGAGGGTGAATTATTTGTTCTGGGGGGTGAGAAGATCTTCCTCTTTTTTGGAATAAAGTATAGATAGACATACAGCATATTAAAAGATATAGTGTACTTAGAGACCGATTAAGGAAAAGGTTGAAAAAGCTCCTTGGGGCGGCGGGGGGCAGAGGGGTCCAACTGAATGAAAAGAAGGTTGAAAAACAGTGCATTCTGGGACTTCCCTGGTGGTCCAGTGGTTAGGACTCCATGCTTCCACCGCAGCGGGCACAGGTTCGAGCCCTGGCTGTCGAACTAAGATTGCACAAGCCGCACGGCGGTGCCAACAAAACAAAACAAAAAACAGCGAATTCTGTACATCAGGGAGCCCCGGGCCCATAGGACCACAAATTAGGTCTGGGGTCCGGGGCCATCCTCTGCTTAGGCCAGGTTCCAGCACAGACCAAGGGGCTTAAACAACAGAAATGTATTTTCTCACAGTTCCGGAGGCTGGCACTGTGGAATCAAGGTGTGGGTAGTGTTGGTTTTGTCTGAGGCCTCTCTGCTTGGCTTATAGGTGGTCATCCCTGTGTGTGTGTCTGTGTCCTAATCTCCACTTACGAGAACACCAGTCAGGTTGGATTAGGACCCACCCTAATGACCTCGTTTTACCTCAGTCACCTCTTCCTGGGCTCAGGTCCTGGGGTTAGGACTTCAACGTATGAATCTGAGGGGGCCACGTTTCAGCCCATGACAGCCCTCCGTGCTCTGGAAGATAGAAGGAACGAGGGTCTTGGAACCTGGGTGTGGTGGCGAGGAGGAGGAATCCGGGGAGCTGGGCAACTAGCCCCTTCGGTGGCCACAGGGAAGTCTCCGGAGAGGCTTATCAGGCCTCGCAGCCACGCTGCAGACACCAGCTGCTTGTCCCTCGGGGCCCCTGGGAGCCGAGGTGACCAGCGCAGAGTCGGTGCCACGTGATCTCTGCCAGACTCTCGCCCCGTCTTTGACCCTGTATGGTAACACACCATTAATAACCTCCCCTCGTCTAGACCAGCCCTGACCGTCGTCCCCTCTCGTTCCAGGTCGGACTATGATGACTGGAGACCGTCTCTGGCCAGCTTGCTTCAGCCCATTCCATTCCCCAAAGAGTAAGTCCCACACACGTCCCCAGCACCCTCCAGCCTGAAAGGACAACCTCCGTCGGCCACCCCAGCCTTAGCAGGGGGGACCGATCAGGTCACGGGATGCACCGGGGGACACCACAGATGACAGCGGGAGATGGAGATGGAGGTGTTGGTCCTCAGCTGTGGGACCCCGAGGAGGCTCACTCCCACCCCCAAAAATGGGGAACTCACCTGCTTGCATGGCTAGATGGCTTCACTGAGCTAAGAGTACAAAGCCCTCCGCACCAGCCCCCATGCGGTCACGTCAGCGGTGTTTATTGTGCGTCAGATGGGCGTAGGAAAACCTGCCTCTCCCGTCTCCGAGGGCCAGAGTAAAAATCCAAACATAACGCGTGTGGAATGGCTTTGTGTGCTGCGCGGCCATATGCTGAAAGCTCCCTTAGTACCCCCATTACGATGATTAGCTCATGCCCCACAGTGAGCTGGGCCAGGAACAGACCCTTCGGTCTCTCCGGCCCTCATCCCAGTATCGAATTTATCACGGGAAAATAGGGAGAAAACTCTCTGGTGGATAATGGCCTGAGGAGAAGGCTTTGTCTAAATCACCAGGCCCTAAAATGCCTGCAGGCCTGTTTTGATAGCTGTGAAGAAGCCAGGCCCCAGGAGGCAGCCCCATCTGGGCTGTCTCTGGAGCCCACTAAGGAGCCCTGTGTTTACGAAATGCGGCTCTCCAAGGGGGCATTACACACAGTAATTACCCCATTTGCCGGGCCGGCTGGTCCCTGGAGCCCCCAGGATTTGAGACTGGAGAAATCCGACTCCTGAGGGCAGTGGCGTCATTGGCTGCAGTCGCTGTTCCCACAGCTGCAGGGATACACCTGACGGTGGGCCCGTGAGGCGACTGGACCTGAGAAGGGTCCCCTGTTGCCGCTTGGATGAGTGGTGGTCATGAGCACGGCCGTGCCTTAGTGGTGGAACAATTCACAAGCACACCTGGGTCCCTGGCACCCACATGCAGACGTGCTCACGTGCCCCACCCAGAGCGCCACTTCTGCGTACTCTGGAGCCTGGTGCTCATGACCAGGCTCTACCCTCATTCCCATTTTACATTAGAATTACCCTCCTTTTAGAGTAAGCAGGGGCCTGGGCTGCTCAGCCCGTTCCCGTTTCTCTGATCCATGTCATGTCGAGTGGGGACACGATGTCGGTGTTTCATGCTCAACTTCCTCTTCATTCCTGGAATCGGGCAGAAAGCCTGCCGCCCCCAGAGGAAGGACCCTGGGTCACTGTGCTGTTGCGAACGCCCTGCTCACTGCGGTTTTCCCTTTGTTTCTGTTGCAGAGCCCTCGCACACGAGAAGTTCACCAAGTGAGTATTTGGGCAGCGCCCTTGTTACCTTCCTCCCGGACGAGTGTCCTCTGTCGTGCGGGCGTCCCCCAGCAGCCAGCCCTCCTTCCGGCCCGTCCTCATCACGTGCCTTCTGGGAGGCAAGGATGGCTTCTCCCAGAAGCTCTCCCGAGACGCGTGTCCAGGCCCGTCCAGGCGTCTCCTGACCCCGCCAGCTCAGCCGGTGCCCCGGCCCTCCCCAGCTCTGTCCTCAGCCCCCCGTCCTGGCCCACCCGAGCCAGGACCCTGGGCATGACTCTGCCCCTACCCTGTCTCTTTCAGGGAACTGAAGTACGTGATTCAGAGGTTCGCCGAAGACCCGCGACAAGAGGTGAGGCCTCCCTCTCCCTCGCGGGCACACGGTCCAGGCTGCAGCAGGGCGCATGTGGCTCTGTCAGGGTGCCCTTGTCCCCCGCGGGCATCCATAACAGTTTACAAAGGCTCCTTTGCCTTGTGCATAAACACAGCCCCCAACCCAAGTGTCCAAGCCTGGCCCGTGATGTCAGTGTTTTCCTGTAAACGGAGGCTCCCCAGAGGTGTTTCCCACCGGCTGTTTCTCCTTAGGGCACGGGCCATGATTTAGGGCCAGGCTGGCACCGGGGCTCCTAACCAGCTCTGAGATATGGCTCATCCTCTCTGGTCCTGCCGTTCTGAGTATCAGCGGGCCAGGGAAGATGTCTGAGCTGGGATCTGAGCCGGGTTTTATTTCCCGGGCATGGTGGCCTAGGGCCTCCCGAGGGGCCGCTCTGCCCCTCCAGCAGCTGGGCTTCAGGGAGAGGGCAGCAGCCTTCCCTCCCAGAGCCCCTGTGTGTGAACAGGGACTCAGAGCGGGCTGGGCACCCCCACCACCACCACGCCGTTCTCCATTGCATCACTGTAATGGCAGCAGCAGCCTTCACGGGGCGCTCTCGCTGTGTCAGGCACGTGCGATGTCTCATTTAATCCTCACAACAACCCTGTGACTAGGTGCTACCATCATCCCCATTTTACATTGGAATTACCCTCCTTTTAGAGTTGAGAAAACTGGGGTTACATGCCCAAGATCACACAACTGGTACATTGGCCAAGGCCCGATCCTCACCCAGGGATGGTTAGGCTCCAGGAGGGGCCAGCCCTGCAGCGTGCACAGTGGGCCAGGCAGGGCTGCCCTGAGGCGCTCAGGCCCCTTCTCTGTGCACACGGAGTCTGGGGCATGAGGGGTCTGGTTCCCAGGCAGGGACAGAGGTGGACACGTGCACCCCTGGCAGAGCCGGAGGATGAGGGAGGGAGTTATGCTCGGTGGAGCCAGAGTATATTCTAAAGAGGCCACACTATAAAGCCTGGTTCGAGAAGGATCTAGAAGGATCTAGTTCTAAAACACCATGATTCTACACCTGACTCCAAAAGCGATCCTCAGGCAGAAGCCGTAGACAGGGAGCTTTTAAACGTCTGGGCACCAGCGATGGTCTCCATTCTTCTTAAACCTGAGCCATCCCTCGCCGTGCGTGAAGGCAGAGTCTCAGAATTCCCCTGGAAAGTGAGGCCTCATTTCAGACACCGACTTTGAAGTTGATGAATAAAAGTGGTACCAGCTGCATCCCAGAGCGGAGCGGCAGTGCCAAGTGCCAGGAGGGAACCTTCCCAGCCCGGGTAACACCCGGGAGGCTGCTGAGGACACAGCCCCCCAGCAGGCCCCTCTTGCCAGCCTTACCTCCCGCTTCCGCCCGCCTCCTGCTCTGATTTCCTCTCCTGCTTCTCTGCCCCTCTCCCCTCTCCTCCTCACTCCTCTCCCCTCCCACCTTCTCCCTCCCAGATGGAGCCATAGTTGTTTTCTTACAGATTCTCTGCTGTATCTATTGAACAGAGTTTCATACTCTGGCTTCCTTGTTTCTTTGAAGCAGCTAAGTTAGCGTCCGATAGTCTTCCAACTCGGAGGGAAAAGTCAAAGCCCCGCCGCCCCTACTTTCTGTTTACTTGTGTGTGGGTTGTGATCAACTGAATATCTGTGAGGAAGTGACTCTTGGCAGGAGCTCGTCCTTCACTCTCTGCAATTACAGCGGGGCCGGGGTGGATGTGGAATTCCTCCCACATGTGTACACGTGTTTGCACACACGCACACACGCCACCCACACACAGACGCATGGAGCCCTGGGGAGGAAGCTGAGAGCCACAGAGAGAGAGCTGTGCTTCGGGCAGCACTGAAATTGCCCCCCACTCTGGACAGAGACCCTTTCTCCTAAGGAGAGGATGTCAGGGTCCCAGAGAGAGAGAGAGAGAGAGAGAGAGAGAGAGAGAGAGAGAGATCAGCGGGACAGAGGCAAAGCCGGGGGACAGCGCCCATGAGGGTGACGTAGGGAAGCAGGCACACCCCCAGAGGTGGAGGTGCAGATGCCCCAAAAGTGAGGGAGTGAGGCACAGGTTCAGAGAGAAAGGAGAGCAGAGAGAGAGGAACTGGGGACACAGAGAGGGGGACAGAGACCCAGACAGAGAAAGGAGAAAACAATGCCCCCATCAAAGGCGCAGGAGAGTGCGGCACAGAGGTCCCTTTGCGCCTCTCCACCCCAGCTTGGCCACAGACTTGCTTTATTCAGGGCAACTAAACAAGCCAGGGCCCGGCCCTCCATCCCGAGGAGCTGGAGTTCCCCTGTTCATGGATATCAGAGTTTTTCCCAAAAGGCCTTCCATGGAATTTAGTAGAAGGCTGGGGGCGGGTCTGGACTAAACGAAGTTAAACCAGTTCCTTAACTGTGGGACTTGTCTGGGCCTTTGCCGTTTGCGTGTGTGGATCGTGGGCCACCGTCATCATGGGTCTGCAGGGGCTGACCAAGCGCTCTCCCCCTGTGGCAGGTCCACTCGTGCCTGCTGAGCGTGCGAGCCGGCAAGGACGGCTGGTTTCAGCTCTACAGCCCCGGAGGGGTGGCCTGCGACGATGACGGGGAGCTGTTCGCCAGCATGGTACGTGAGGGCCGGGGGTGGGAGTGACCGGAGCCACGGGCGGGCACATTGGCTTCCCCTCCCCTGACCAGTGAGAGAGCCGCCCTGAGCCCGCTGGGGCCAGCCCTGGAATTTCTAGGCTGAAAGGATGCTGGTGATGAAGATGGTGATGGTGACGCCGGCCACAAGTATCACTTCCTCATCTCTGACCTGAGCAGGCCCCGAGCCAAAGGCTCCCCCAGCAGCGTGAGGAGGGACACTTCCTATTACCCCATCTTCCAGACGTTACAGGTGTTAACTGCCCAAGCTCACCGGGTTCACTGTAGCGCGTTGCTTTGTTCAAGGGACTGAGCACGTAATGGGCACAGGTATCCTAGAAGGCGCTGCAGATCCATCCGCCAGCTCGTCTGATCCTTGCCCCGATACCCCAAGGTCAGGATGACCGGCCCACCTTGGAGATGAGGCATCTGAGATCACCAGACCAATAACCGCATCCTTGGTGACTCCAGCTACTTTCCTTGTGCACTGTGACCGACACCTCACATGCACGACCTTTCTTAATCTTCACGGCAGCCCTATCCCTTAACTACCTCTGTGTGGAAACAGGCACAGAAAGGTGCAGTGGCTTGCCTGAGGTCACACAGGCCTCCGGCCTCCAAGTTCCTCCCTCGGCCAGGCCCACGCTGTCCAGAGCCGGCCCTTCTTCCAGTAGCAAAGAGTGTCCATCTTGTGAAAGGAGGCACAGATGCCCCTTCCCCAGGGCAGATGCTCCTCTAGGCGGCCAGCAACCTCACCTAGCCCGCTTGCTGACAAGACCACTCTGTTCCACAGTCAGTCGTGTTCCAGAGCTTGAGAAAGGCGCAAGCCTAGGCCAGCCGTGGCTAAGGTTGCAGCCCTGCTACACGCTAGCCTGATGACCTCGGATCAGTAACTTGCCTCTCGGGGCTTCGGTTTCCTCGTCTATGAAACGGGGAGCGTAGTCCTGGCGTCTCGGGATTACCATGGTGATTGCCTGTGATAATATATGCAAGGCACCGGGCCAGGGCCTAGCGCACAGTGAGTGCGCAGAAGTGACGGGTGTGGTTATTCTCATCCCTACTGGGTAGCCGGTTCAGTGGGGTGAGCAGCTCATAACGCTCTCCGCAGTGAACTTGGCAGTGTTTGCGCAGTGACGACAGACCCCAGCACTGCCTCTGGATCCTCTCTGGAAAGGGGCTTATTTTTAGGTTCCTTTCCTTACGCACTTGCTCTCCACTCCTCGCCTGCTGCCTGACGTGTCCCCTTTGAGTGCCCTGTGTGTCCTGGAAATGCTGGCCTTGCCTTCCTGCACCACCTCTCACAGGCTTCTCTGCTCTGATGTCACAGCTTCACCATGGCAACGCCCCGTGGTCCCCCCCCCCCCCGCCCCTTGGTGCGGGGACTGTGAGAGAGAGAAGTCAGGGAGCTGGCAGCTCCCCAGCCTGAGAGATTGCATTTGTATGCCAGGGTTGTTGGTGATGGAGCAGAAAAGAATATACGTGGGGAAGGAAGCAGGCAGCCCCTGGATGGTGATGCGTCGTTTCCATGGAGACACATGGCACGGATGAGGTCCCCTTGACTAGGCTGCCGTTTCCAACCGCAGAAGGGCATTGGCTCTAATGTGAAGTCAGGGGGAGAGCACACCAGGTGTTTGGGCCTCCCAGCTGTTGGTTGGGGACCCTTGCCCTTGGGCACCCATCTCCAGATGCACCAGAAAGAAACACACTTTTCTTAATGGCCGCCCTGCAGATAACCCCAGATGGAGCAGAATTTGCCAATTCTTGGGTTTCTGGGGCAGGCGACCACTCAGAATACCTTTGGGACTCACAGGGGGCTTGGGAAGGGGAGACAGGGCTCCCTGTACTGTTCCCTGCCCTGCGTGTGAAGGGTGGGCCTGTGCCCCCTGAGCAGGGGCTGCCGAGACGTTTCCACCAGGTTTGACAGTGCCAAGGCCCAGAGGGCCAGATGTCGGCAGAGTCCCGAGGGGGACGGGAGAGGGGGCTTTTGTGTGTGTGTACGGAGCAGAGGTAAAACATATATAGCATAAACCTTACCACCTTAACCATTTTAAAAAATATTTTTATTGAAGTATAGTTGATTTACAATGTTGTGTTAATTTCTGCCCACCTGAACCACTTTTAAGTGTACCGTTCTGTAGCATCAAGTGCACCAACAGTGTTCTGCAGTCACCACCACCATCCATCTCCAAACTTCCATCTTCCCAAACTGAAACTGTCCCTGCTATAAACACTAACTCCCCACACCCTCCCCCAGCCCCGACACCCCACCCCACCCCCGCTTCTCCTTTCTGCCTCTGTAGTCGGACCCTAGATCCCTCCCACGAGTGGGACCCTACAGGATATGTCCTCCTGTGACCGGCTTACTTCACGCAGCACAGTGTCCTCGAGGTTCATCCACATGGGAGCCGGTGTCAGGGAGGGGTCCTTTGGATCCCCCGGGGAGAGTCTGGTGATCGTTTCAGATGCAGTGTCTCCAGACTGGGTGTGGGGTGTGTCTGATCAGTGTCTTCTGGTCTCACGATCCCTGCAGCATGCAGAAGGCAGGCACCGTGGCCACAGTCCACGGCGGTCACTGCTCTTCACCTGGCCCATCTCTCCTCACAGGTGCACATCCTCATGGGCTCCTGTTACAAGACCAAAAAATTCCTGCTCTCCCTGGCAGAAAACAAGCTGGGACCCTGCATGCTTCTGGCGCTGAGGGGGAACCAGACCATGGTGGAGGTAAGGAGCTGGCCCAAGTCCCTGGTAAGGTTGCCAACTCTCCCAGGACTCCATCCTTGTTGATGGAGCACCTTCTAGGAGCTTCTAGGAGCCCCAAGTTATTACAAGAGCTGGGGACACGGCAGCAGACGAGGCAGGCACAGCCCCAGCCCTCCTGAGCTTAGCGGGAGCGGGAGACCTTCATCAAACCATCTGCTAATTTCATTTTAATTTCACTTTTGATCCACGTGGGTCCAAGGGATCGATCGGGCAGGTTTCTGTTCCATTTGTCTGTCGCTGCAGAACAGACCACCCCCAAATGGGGGCTTCAAACAAAAATGCTCATTTATTTGCTTATGGATCTTGGCTTGACTAGGCTCAGCTGACCACTTCTCACTCTGAGTGTCTCATGGGGTCGCAGTCAGATGGGGGGGGCTAGGTCCTCCCAAGGCTGCTTCCCTCACGTGTCTGGCGCTGGCCTGAGGGGACTCAACCAGCAGAGGCTGGAGCAGCTGGGGCTGCCAGGCCGCCGTCCACACAGCAGCCTTGGTCGTAGCCTTCCCACTCACCGAGGAGCACACACCAGCCCCGGGCACTCATGTCACCTCTGTCTCCCCCAAAGTCCCCAGAAGCCTGGGGCTTCCAGAGCCACTGTCCAAAGAGACCTGGCAGAAGCTATATCTCTTTTCCTGACTCAGCCTCAGAAGTCAGGCGGCATCACTTCTGCCACTTTCTGGCCATGAGAAGTCGGTCCCCGGGGCTTCCCTGGTGGTCCAGTGGTTAAGACTCCACGCGCCCAATGCAGGGGTCATGGGTTCAATCCCTGGTCAGGGAACTAGATCCCACACGCATGCCGCAACTGAAGATTGGCGTGCCACAACTAAGACCCAGTGCAGTCAAATAAATAAATAAATAAATAATGTTTTTTAAGGAAAAAAGAAGTGAGTCACCGAGGCCAGACCCATAGTCAAGGGGATGGGAATTAGACTTCACCTCTCAGCAGGGAGAGCATCAAAGAGTTTGATTCCCAGAGCTTTCCGTGGAAAAGCAAGGGATAGAAAGAGGTGTCTTTCGGGCTCTACCAGGCCATACGGGCCCGGCGTGCATCGTGCCCACAAGCGTTAACCAGGAGCTCCCATGCGCTGAGTGTGTGTGCACCAATGTTCCCGTTACACAGAGGGCACACTGGGGCAGGCTATCCCCCCAGCATCGCACAGCCGGAAGTGCAGAGAGTGGGGAGAGAACAACACCTGGGAACGCGTGGGTGTGCCGAGCTTGGCCGCCTCCCGAGGCGTGAGGGGCTCCTCTTGGGACAGGCTGAGGGTTCAGGCCTCCGCGCCTTCGAGGACCACCCCGCCCAGAGTCTCGGGCTGGCGGTAACTCGCCTCCCGGCTCTTGGCAGATCCTGTGCTTGATGCTGGAATACAACATCATCGACAACAACGACACGCAGCTGCAGATCATCTCGACCCTGGAGAGCACGAGCGTGGGGAAGCGCATGTATGAGCAGCTGTGTGACCGGCAGCGGGAGCTCAAGGAGCTGGTGAGTCCGCACCCGGCTGCCCGGCTGCCCGGCTGGCTCCGGGGCTCCCCTGCCCAGCAGCGAGAGCGTGGCTGCAGTGAGCAGGGCAGAGCCCAGGGTCCGTGGCCCCTGTGCGGGCCTCCACCTCACTGACTCCTCCTCCAGACCCAGAGAGGTCGAGATTGCCACCCGCCACTTTCCAGACGATCAGAGAGGCTGAGTCTGTGGCCCAAAGTCAAACAGCCCATATGGGCCTGGTCACGGCCACATCCTATGTACCCTCCAAGCCAAGCCTGGCAGTGGCTGTCTGTGCCCCTCCTCCCTCCCTCCCCCACTTCCCTGAGGCCCTTCATTTCAGGGCACGGGGCTTGATTTCCGAATGCCAGCACCCGTACCTCCTGGCCAAAGGGCCTTCTCTGTCCACGGGCGCAGCAGGACAGAAGGGGTGGAGAATTCACGCCCCCTGGTCTCCTGGAGCAGCTCGCAACCAGTGACTGGCAGGAGAGGTGGGGTCTCTCTGTGAGATGTGACTTTGCCACCATTTCCCAGAGGCCCAGGGGTAGCCGGGGTGATCACAGACTCTTCCTTTAGGGGCCTTTGTGGTCTCAGTTCCCCGCTCCCCTGCTGGGGTTTCTTGGGATCGCCTCTCTGATAAACCACCTGCTCTCAGACCTGGCCTCGGGGTCTGCCCCTGAGACAAAGACCACCATGTCGCCTGCCACTACCAAGAAATACAAACAGTGCCGTGAGAGGTGTTACTAGAGGCGCGGGTACCAGGTGAGGGCTCAGGGAAAAGCGGGTCGTAACCAGTCTGACTTCTGTTGCAGCAAAGGAAAGGCGGGCCCACCAGGCTAACACTGCCCTCCAAGTCCACAGTGAGTTGGTTTCATTCTCCTGCGGGGCTGGGAGGGAAGAAGCGGGTTATCCTCCCTGGTGGGGAACAGCAGACAGTGTCTGCTGGAGGTGATGGGAGGAGGTGAACAGGGACCCTGTGGTACTTCCCTGCCTAGGAGGGAACTGGGTTGCAGGAAACCAAACATTATGTTAAAGATTATTGTTGATATTAATGTTAATATGTTGCCAGTTATTCATAATGCTGACAATAATAGCTCAGATACGTTGAGGATTCACGTACCAGATAAATTGTGCTGATAGTTCATTTTATGGCAAGAAGCCTATCAGGTTGGTGCCTCTTTCCGTCCCCGTTTTACAAGGTCTTCAGGGATCTTAGTTCCTTCTATCCTGCCGCCCCACTGTCCTTGGCACATAGCTTCCACCTCATAGTCCAAACTGGCTGCTCAAGCTCCAGCCATCTTATCTCCATTCACGCCAGGAGGAAGGAAGAAGAGGCAAAGAGGAACACACCCCTTCCCTTTAAGGACCTTCCTGGAAGTTCTGCGGGACACGTTGTCCAGGTTTAGCACGTGGCCCCACCTAGCTGGGAGATTAGCCTTAATCCAGGGCAGCCAGTTGGCAGCTAAAACTCAAGGATTCTATCACAAAAATGGAAGGGACCCTCAATGACCTCAGAATCTAGTGCTCACATACTCCTTGAAAGGGCCTCCGTGTTTGCGGGTGGGAAAGAGCCGCAAGCTCCCGCCTGGGAAAGGGAGACGGTCGGACACCCATGCACGCACACGCCTGTGGGAGGGACGTGGCCTCGGAACACCCCACTGGTGACTCAGGCTGTGAGTCACAGCTCCGAGGGCTTTCTCCAGCTAGGCAGCTGCCACCACGGAGACGTGGAGGCAGCCGTGCCCTCCCTGACACCCCGTCTTGTCCCAAGCCACTGGACCAGGCTCTCCTCCCCGCCACAGCTTTCTGTGGGGCTGGGGAGGGGAGGCTCAGGGCCTCGGGGAGCTACTGGCAGCCCCAGGCCTCCTGAGACCCCGCCTGCCCGTCCCATCTGCAGGATGCTGACTTGGCTCGTTTGCTGAGCTCTGGCTCCTTCGGAAACCTGGAGAACCTCAGTTTGGCCTTCACCAACGTAACCAGTGCCTGCGCTGAGCACCTCATCAAACTGCCTTCTCTCAAGCAGCTAAACCTGTGGTCCACTCAGGTACATACGGCCTGCCCTGCCCCCTGCCCCCTGCCCCCTCCTCCGTGCCCACTGTGCACGCCTGCCCCAGACCTGCCCCGCACCCTCCTCCATGGCTGGCTTTCTGCCCAGAACCCACGGGTCCAGTCGCTTGATCACCACGCCCCCTCCACGGCACAGCGCCCACGTCCCCCAGGGGGTCCCAGGCCAGAGAAGGTTTAGCCCCTCGTGAAGCCCAGTGGCCCGTCCCACAGTTGGAGTGGCCAAGGCCCAGAGCAGGGACATGGCTGGCACAGCTGACACGTGACCCAGGTTTCACACCCCTGCCCAGGGGGCGTGCAGGCGGCTGCTGGGTCTCCTCCTCGTAATAATGACCACAGCGCACAGTGCTCGCTGCCCGTGCTTCGTACCGACTGGGCTGTTAAACACGTACCAGCGCGTGTGGTCTCCGCTCCACTGTGAGGTGCAGGCCCTGCCGACACCCTCGTCTCGCAGGGGAGAACCCGGGCGGCTGCCCTGCTGTCCCGCTGTCCCGCCCAGGGAAGGGCCACCTCGGCTCCCGCTAGTAGCCACGAGTCACTGAGTTCAAAGGCACCCTTGACAGATGGCAACACCGACTCCAGGGGGGCCCTTGTCTGGTCCACGGCACCAGCAGAAGCTGGATGTGAACCCGGTCCGGGCACTGGAGTCTCTGGAGAGAAGCGAGAGTGGCCCAGGCCTTGAGGCGTGGAGGCCATGGGCCCCGGGCCTGGGCTTTGTCCTGTCTCCTTGCTCCACCGCTGCCCCTGCCTCGGGGTCATCGCCCCGGGTGCCCCGGGGAGGCCAGCGTCGGTGTCCAGGCTGAGAAGGTCTCTGCCCCACAGTTTGGAGACGCCGGCCTGCGGCTCCTGTCGGAACACCTCACGATGCTCCAGGTGCTGAACCTGTGCGAGACGCCCGTCACCGACGCCGGCTTGCTGGCCCTCAGCTGTGAGTCCGTCCATCCGTCCCTTCATGCCTTGCTCCATTCACGCACCGTGCTGTGTGCCCCCGGAGCTCCTTCTCCATGCCAGGCGGAAATACCCCTGCCCTCGTGGAGCTGATACTCCAGAGGAAAAAGGAAGAATGAGTGAGGCCCAGCCTGTGCCCTCCCGACGCTGTCACAGCCCCTGAGGGCGACCGTGCTCCCCTGACCCGCCGCAGCAGCTGCAGCCCCAGCCCCAGCCACAGCCACAGCCTTCACCCGGGAGTTGGTTACAAATGCAGATTATCGGGCCCTGCCCCAGACCTGCTGACTCAGAAACTGCACTGTAACAAAGTGCTGGGTGATTCTCAGGCACATTAAAGTTTGAAAAGCACCGCCCTAGTAGAAGGAGCCACAAAATACTCGAGGCACCTAGAACTGTCGATTTCTGTACCCTGACCCTAATCTACTAAACTCCAATCTTGGGTGATGTTGAGCCTGGGAATCTGCATTTCCCATTTCCAGGTCCACTGGTTTAGATGAGAGGCCCCGGGCCTCAGCTGGGAGGAATCCAGGAAGGCTTCCCAGGGAGGTGACTGGATCTGGGGGTGAGAGACACATACGTAGGAATTGACCGAGGGGGAGGCATGCTGGGCAGTGGGCATGACTCCTGCAAGGTCGTCGGCACATTCTGGGTGGCTTGGGAGTGGCTGGGGGCAGGTGACGGGGTAACAGAGGGCAGAGAGGATGAGGTTTAGAGTCACAGCGGGGTCCACTGTCTGCAGTGCGGCAGGCAAGTCCTGGGGACATTTGGGGTACAGGCAGTGGAGGGACATGACAGAGGGACCAGAAGGGAGAGAGGCTCAGAGGGCAGGAGGAGAACGTGGGCCCAATTCAGATCAGCTCCTGCCTGAAATAGACCTTCTGTACGTAGTGGTCCCGGGCTGTGCCTCTGAAACCCCACCTCCCCGACCCCGTCTCCTAACCAGAGGCCTCAGCAACTCAGTCCACCCCCAGCTTTTCCATCCTGTACCTGCAACTGCCCCTTGTGGGGTCCCACTGACCTAATGACTGTGTCTGTCTGTCTGTCCCTGGACAGCCATGAAGAGTCTCTGCAGCTTAAACATGAACAGCACCAAGCTCTCGGCGGACACCTACGAAGACCTGAAGGTAATCCCTTTCTTCCCTCCTTCCTTCCTTCCTTTGCAAGTGCAAAGGTCCTGAGGCAGAAAGGGTTGGTACGAACCGACTTTGTAGCCAACGTGACTAGAAAGTGAGAGAAGAGACTGGAGCCAGACCGAATAAGCCCTCGCAGGTCACGGAAGGACTCTGGATCTCATCCAAGCTCAGGAGAAAGCTTTCAGAGGCTCTAAGCAGGGTGCTGAGTTCTGCTTTTAAAAGCTTGTTCTGGCTGTTATGTGGAAAGCAGGATTTTTGAGGGAGAGTACAAGCAAGGGGTAGGCACCATGGAGAAGGTCTGCAGGGCTGGTGCAGTCACACAGGTGAGACCCAGGACCAGCAGGCTGGGCTAGGTTGGCAACTTAAAATCAAGGAAAGAGGATCTGGGTGGTGGAAGGTGGGCACATTTTTGTAAAAACGCATGTCTCGTCAGGGCTGGAGGGGCTGGGCCTTCAGCAGGCTCCTGCCGCCCCCTCATCCTGGGCCCGGAGGAGTGGGCTCCGCCGCAGAGCCAGCACCCTTCCCAGGGCTGGGCCAGGAGCGTGCTGGACCCTGGGCGCCCTGGAAGCCCACCTCCAGCAGGGCCTCCCCTGCTCAGCTTCCCCTCCAGCTCAGCCAGACCTGCAGCCGGGGGCCCATTCACTGGCCAAGCCTCCAGACACCTTCTGTGTGGCAGGCTTGCGCTGGGGACAGGGACACCGAGGTGCAGCGGGCTCACCCCTGCCCAGGAGGGAGCTCAGTCCCCGGCAGACAGACACGCGCAGCAGACTGAAGCAGGACGGGGCTCGGGCCAGCAGGGAGGGGACCGCCAGCTCCATTCATTGGGGCGGAAGAGCCTGCACAGAAAGAAGTGGTTAAAGTGAGTCTGCCGGGCAGGCCAGTGCCCAGGAAGCTGGGGAGGCGGGAAGTAAAGGCAGGAGACCAGTTAGCAGCAAAGGCTGTACAGCAAAGGCTTGTAAAGAAAAAGTCAACTGTTGATAAAAGAAGGCAGAGCACAAACGCGTATGGGTGGCAGCGATGGGGGGCAGGAAGCCGCTCTGAGGAGTAGCAGGTGGGATCCTGTAGTCCGGCCACAGATCCACGTCGGGGAGCCTAAGTGGGAAGGACCTCCACCCACCCGCCAGGAACCTGCAGCTTATGGATCCCTCTCCATTCTCCCCGCCGGACTCCTGACAGCCCTGAGGGCACAGGCACTGTCTCGGACCGGGTGCTCTGGGTTTGCCCTGCGTTTGGTATCCAGTCCCTCGCCCCGTCCTGTGAGCCAGGGACTGGACTCGGATTCCCTCCACAGATGAGGAAGCCGGCTCCCGGAGGCCAGGGATCTACCCAAGGGCAGGTGGCCTGCAAGTGACAGTGGCGGGGGGCTCACATCCTGGGTTTCCTGCCCCCAGAGCCAGTGATCCGAAGCCTCTGTGGGGTGGGAACGTGGACTCCCCAGAAGCTATCGCCTGCTTTCTGTGGAGGCACATGCCGCCTACTTGGTTCTCCCGGAGGTTCCCCAGCTCTGGGCTCGGGAGCCCCCGATGGTGACAAAGTGGGGAGGGCACAGTGGGAACGCCAGCCTCCAGGGGTGGGGGCGTGCACCACCAGGTTCTGGAAGGGACTGGATCCTTCTTGCTCCCCCCAGGCCAAGCTTCCCAACCTGAAGGAGGTGGATGTCCGCTACACGGAAGCCTGGTGAAGCTCCCGCTCGGCAGGAAGGAGTTTGCAACTGCGACACGCAACTCTTGACTAATAGCTGTAGAGCAGCGGGTCTCGGGGTCCCACCCCGCGTCCTGGCTGTGAGATAGACGGGGGAGTCTTTCTGGGGGCGGAGGGCGGAGGGGGGAGGGGGTGGGGAGGGGGTCCGTAAGCACGCCCAGCCCCCACCTAATTCTTTTAGCTTCATAATCGGAAACCTTGACCTGATCTAAAACGGACTTTGTAGCAACCAGAGGAGCGGCAGCGGGTCGGGGAGAGGGTGGGGATGGGGGCACTTGGGGAGGGGGGACCCTTTGTGGATTTTCTTTGCCTCTGTGTTCAATGCCATGTGGGAAGAGTCAACTCTGATGCCACCGTCTCGCAACCCCGACGGGCCTGGAGGCCGAGGAAGGATGCTTTCTCCCTCCGAGGCCCTGCCGAGAACTCGCCCCGCCGTTGTCGCCATGGGACAAGACCCGGTCACGTCATCACACCCACACCCGTCCTGTGTCCTCGCCATTGCTATGCAAAGTGATTCTTGTTGTACATAAGATTTAAATAATGCGCCTATTTAAGAAATGTTGACAAATTGCAGGTCTGGGACCTGCTTCTTATTTATGAAGTCTTTGACCCGCCCTCCCGCCCGCCCGCCGCCCGCCGCCCCTGGCGTGTAGTACTGTACAAACCAGTCAGCTGTCAGGGTAGTGGTAGTATTCTTGTTATTTTTTTAAAGGAAACAAACAGACAGAAAAAAAAAAAAAAAAAAGAACCTCCTTGGAAAATTAATTGCTTTTTCGTAATGGATTCTCTGTGCTAAAGCTCTCATGTCGGTCCGTCCGTCCATCCCTCTGCCCGCCACGCCACCATGCGTTTCGATCCCAGAAGTCTCCAGTTTCCTCACAGGGTGGAGGTCAGCTGGGGGAGGAGAAGTGGGGTCCCCACATTGTCGTCTTGCTCCTCTACGGCCCCAGCTTTCTCTCGGCCCCCTTTTACACATTTGGAGGGGGAGGGTGCTAACCTGTCCTCCCGTCCGTCCCGCAGGAGAGCTGCCCCTCCCCCTCCCCCAGAGCTCTCCCATCTGCGGTGGCCTCTGCTGCCCCCGTCCCCGCTGAGGCTCTGCGACCTGTGGCCTCCCCGCCGTCCTGTGCCTCCCACGGTCCCCTCATGCATGCCCGCCTCTCTGCATGGTCTCTTGGGAGAAGAGAGACGTCGCCTCCACCAGCCTGACTGCCCACCCCGCCCACGAATGTGACCACTGCAGCGCAGACGCCCCTCCTGCCCCCTCTGTCCCCACACCGGCCCCGAAGACACACCAACCTCGGTTTCGTTTATAAACAAGCCCTCACTGTACAAAACAGCCCTCATGGTTTACTTGGGGTCCCCTCTCCCCCAAGCCCCTTCTTCTGTTGGTTTAGCACAAACACAGCCCCCCTTCAGCACCTCCAGACCTAACCCCCAGTCAATGTAATTGTTTTATATATATTTAATCTTATTCAATGGAAACCATGCTTTTGTCGTTTTATACTTTGCTAGGTAGACTTTATTACCCCCCGACTATGCCCTCATTTTTTTAAAAAAGGGAAAAAAAAAGAAATTGGGTTTCAGTCTTAATTCATTTTCCGTGCCAGGTTTGATTTCGTGTGTGCGTGTGAGTGTGTTCCGTTCCGTGTTTTTTTTTGTTGTTGTTGTTTTCTGTTGTTTGGTTTTATTCGCTCCCCTCCGGTCCCGTACTTTACAGCACTCTGGTGCAGGAAGAAGCAGAAGCATAAAAAAAAAAACTTTAAAAGGAAAAAAAAAAAAAAAAAAGAAGAGCCGAGACATGCCACCTTTCCCCTTCGCACCGTTGCTTTTCCTGATGGTTAATACTACTGTCACGTAGCTGTGTTCAGAGATGTGAAATACTTTCAGGCAAAAATAAACTGTAAGTGACTCATTGACATCTGGCCTTTCTGTGTGGCTTTGAAGGGGCCTCCCCGGGGGATGGGAAGGGACGATACCTAGGCCGAGAGTCGGGGGCTCACGGCAGAGCCCGGACACCCTCTCCAAGTGTCCAGGACTCCTCACCGCGGCGCGTTAGGGGGCAGATCTTCCTTTGTTGTGAGGCCGCCGTGGGCATCAAAGGATGTTGAGCAGGCCCCCGCCAGCCCTGACCCACTAGATGCCAGGAGTACCCCTCCACCGCCCACTGCAGTTGTAACAACTGAACATGTCTCCAGATGGGGCCTAGTGTCCCCGGGGGAGAGGGAAGAGTCACCCCAGGGTAGAACCCGGCCGTCCACCTAGACTGCTGTGCGGTAGGGCGTCACAGAAGCTCTAGTCCAGTGAGAGTCTCCAGAAAACGCGGGTTCTGATCCCCAGGGTCTGGGTGGGCACCAAGACCCTGCATTTCTGAGAAGCTCTGGCTGACGTGGATGCCTCTGGTCTGTGACGGGCTCCCTGAGGTCCAGCGCCTAGACGCCAGCCAGCCAGCTGGCTCCTCCCCCAGATAAGAAGAAACGTAACTTTCACCTCCACCCTGCCCCACGGCCAGCCCACTGCTGCTAGGTTGCTGAGTCTCCTCCCTCTGCACCTCCATCCGCCCCCTGCCCAGCCCTTCCAGCCAGGCCCCTCATCCCTCTCCCAAGGACAACTGGTGTAACCCCCTCTACGCCCCCTGATAACCCCACACCCTCTTCCCACCCCCGCTACCTCCGTGCCTCTCCGTACACCTCCCCCTCCCCTGGCCTCCTCACTCCCCGAGGCCTCTACATCCCTCAGGTGTGCGGCCTGTCAGCTGACCCAGTGACTCCGGCCACTCAGGGAAGCCAGGTGCCCTGCGTGAGAACAAGGAGGGCCCTAGACTTGCAGGGCTGGCGGGCGAGCTCCAGGAGCTCCGGTCCTCAGGCCAGATGGCACTGGCTTCACGACAGCCAGCTGCGGGCCGAGACACGGGGCTGTGAGGCCCCGCAACCTGCCGTCTCTGATTCTTCCCACCCAGCAGAGGAGGGCCTGGCTCAGCAGGCGCTCATCACTGCCAGATGGAAAAGGTAGGACCCTGCAGGCACTGTCCTCAGCCCTCCTCCCCACCCTGTCACCTGGGCTCCTCCGGCTGAGCCTGGAGAATGCTGGCTACCTGGCAGAAAGGCAGGGACGCGGGAAGAGAGAATCAGGGCGTTTTCTCCCCCCATGCTTTTCTTGCAGAATCGGCCTACCTCTGTGAGCTCAGGTACCCCCCCGCCCTCCCCTCCCCCAGCAGCCGCCCTCCACAGTTCCAGCTCTGAGCACAGCCCTCACCCCCACCCTCAGCCTTGGCCTGGAAGGACCTGCGGGCTGCAAGCTTCAGGTGCCTCACATTTCTTAGCCCCGCCCACCCCACGTGCCTCACGTCCATTAACCCCCGCCCACCCCACGTGCCTCACGCCCCATTGACCCCGCCCACCCCACGTGCCTCACATCCCTTAACCCCACCCACCACGTGCCTCACGTGCCTCACGTGCCTCACGTCCCTTGACCCCGCCCACTCCCTGAACCAGAAGGTTGCCAACTCGACCTCCTCCTACAGAAACTGAGTTACACCGCGTCCTCCTCTCACCCTGCTGACCTGCACGTGGTAAGAGCCCCCTGTTGTACGTTCCGGGACCTCAGCGTCCCTTGTCAATTACCTAGCCGGCACCGCCCCTCCAGAGCTAGCCCTTCCTCACGTACTTTCCAGAACCCACCAGAGTGGGTCTTCTGTTTCATGCCAGGACCCTACCTGTTCCTCCTGTAACACACGTGCAACTTCCCCCCTCTCCCTCTCCCCCCACAGCTGATGGTGAGGGGCCCAGTGAGAGCCCAGTGGAGCGCTAGGTCCTTGAGCTGGGGAGGGATGTTCATCAGGAATTTTCAGGGTAGATCCTGAAATGGGGGCTGGGAGAAGCACTCCCAAGAGAGTGGCCACTGGGTTAATGGGATCTGAGCTCTGTGGTCCGCAGGCCAGCCTGATGCAATTCTCCAGGTTGCCACACTCAAACAGTGCCTACTTTAGAATGAGCTGTCCTCCAGTCACTTAGACTACAGTGTGAATGGTACTCCCTGGAGTTGTACCACATGGGAACCTGGTTGTCATTTGTGTCTGACAGACTGCTAGAAGTTTCTCTAAAGGCCAGCCGGGAAAGGGGTCAGAGAGCCTTGGAAAAGGGCCTGGCCTCATTCATTCATGCATTCAACTATTCCTTATTGAACACCTGCTTCGAGCAGGTGCTAGCACGTTCTAGAAAACATGCTAGAAGAAGCACGAGACATGGTCCTCACCCTCCAGGGCCCCAGTGACCTGGCACATGCTGGCAGTCAGGCAGCCCTGATATTGTGTGACAGATGCTACGACAGGAAGCTATGGTGGGCATGGAGGGTGGCAGCTAACCCAGGCTTTGGGAGTCGGGGGGGGGTGGCACGCTTCCTGGAGGAGGTGGTATTGTTGACTGAAGAATGAGGATGTTTGTCACATCATCAGAGAGGAAAGGGGAGTGTGCAAAGACGTGGCGACAGACAGGAGCGGGATCTGTGTTGGGACCTGCAGATGGAAAGCATGGTGGGCATGGGGGCAGGGCGGGGGGTGTTATCGTTGGAGATGAATTGTGTCTCTTAAAAGAGAGATGTTGAAGTCCTTAGTACCTGAGAGTGTGGCCTTATTTGGAAATAAAGTCTTTACAGAGTATTCAAGTTAAAATGAGGTCATTAGGGTGGGCCCTAATCCAGTATGGCTGGTGTCCTTGTAAAAAGGGCAAATTTGGGGGCTTCCCTGGTGACGCAGTGGTTGAGAATCCGCCTGCCAATGCAGGGGACACGGGTTCGTGCCCCGGTCCGGGAAGATCCCACATGCCGCGGAGCGGCTGGGCCCGTGAGCCATGGCCGCTGAGCCTGCACGTCCGGAGCCTGTGCTCTGCAACGGGAGAGGCCACAACATTGAAAGGCCCACGTATCGCAAAAAAAAAAAGGTGGGGGGGGGGAATTTGGTCACAGAAGCAGACATGCACAGCAGGAAATTGATCTGAAGAGACAGGCACACAGGCAGAAGGCCATGTGAAGATGAGGGCAGGCCGGCAAGCCACCAGAAGCCGGGAGAGAGGCCGGGAACAGACTCTCCCTCACAGCCCTCAGAAAAAACCAACCCTGCCAACACCTTGAATTTGGTTTTCTGGCCCCCAGAACTGTGAAAGAATACACTTCTGTTATTTTAAGCCCCCCAGTTTGTGGGGTTTTTTCACAGCAGCCCTAAAACACAGAGTGCATCCGTTTTCCAGGGCTGCCACAAAAAGTACCACAAACCCGGTGGCTAAAAACACAGAAATGTATTCTGTTTCTGGACACCAGAAGTCCAAAATCAAGATGTCGGCAGGGGCAATTCCCTGGTGGTCCAGTGGTTAGGGCTTCACGCTTCCACTGCTCCCTCTGAAGACCGTAGAGGAGAAAAATTTCCTTTTCCCTTCCAGCTTCTGGTGGCTACCGGCGTTCCTGACTGGCAGCTGCATCACTCCCATCTCTGCCTCTGTTTCATGTGGTTCCTCCTTTTCTCCAGCTCACAATCCCTCCGCCTTTCTATTGTAAGGACATTTGACATTGGATTTAGGGCCCACCTGGATGATCCAGGATGATCTCATGGCCAGATCCTTAGCATGATTATGTGATCTACGAAGAAGACTCTTTTTCCATATAAGTTCCTGGTCACTGTTTCCAGGTGCAGGTACCTTCTGGGGCCACCACTCAGCATATCACAGTGGGAAGGTGTGGGGTGAGACCAGCCAGTGTCTCGTTAGTCATACTTATTCATCGAAGTCTGGGATTTACCCCAAGGGCTATGAATGATTGTAAGGACGTTGCAATTATCTTATCCATTTACTGACAAAGCATGTATGCAGCACCTACTACACGCCAGGCATGGTAACAGGGTTTTATAGGTCTGAACTCATTTACTCCTCCTGGCAAGACTATGAGGCAGGTGCTAACATGATCCCTCTTGACACATGCAGAAGTGGAGGCCAGAACAGGCTGGGTCTCTTGGTCAAGGTCACGCAGGGAGCTGGGGATCAAAGCAAGCTTATGACCCAGGCATTATGGGAAGATCTCTCCACTGCTGACTGGTGAGTGGATGGGGCTGAGGCTGTGGCTTGGACCACGTGGAGAAACAAATTCAAGAGAAGCTGAGGAGTAAAACTGTAGAACGTGGTGATAGGTATGGAAGGAGGGCCAGCGAGGAGTGAAGGGTGAAGTTCGGTTTCTTGGCTTATTCCCTGAGGCTTTGTGAGGCCCAGAATTGCACCTCTGCCTGGCAGCAGCCCTCGTGGCAGGGGGAGCTGGTGTGTAAATGCCCCTGCTCTCTGGCTCCTGGTGAGGCCGGAGACCTCCAAGGCTCCTTTTCTTCCCTGATTCCTGGAGTCCTTCCCTGGGATTAATCTCCAGCTGCCCCCCGGCTGACTTGCTGGTTAGGACTTCCTGCCCTTCTCCGCTCACTTTCCCATGGTCCCATTCGTGGTTCCTGGGACCACTTCCCAAATAAGCTACCTTGGCTGGAATAGTTATCGCAGAGCCTGCTTCTGGGGAGGCCCAAACTAAGACAATGACTGACCGTGCCAGGGGACAGAGGGACAGGATGGAGGGGAGCGTCTCCACGACAGGCTGGGAAACCCCTCCCAAGGGTACCAGGGCACCGGGTATTCCTGTCCCAACCTCAGCAACCCAAGTGCCTCTCAGCCGAGCTGGAAGAGCTCTGCGACAGGGGCCCCCAGAATCAGCTTGCACCCATTTTCAGAGGTGGGAGTGGCGGCTGAGAGAAGCTCTCAGACTTTGCTGGCAGGAGTAGAAATTGGTTCTACCGCTTTGGGAAGCGTATCTACTAAAGCTAAACATCTGCTGACCCTGGGACCACGCAGCCCTGCTCCTGGGTAGACGCCTGAGAGAGCCGAGCTCACGTGTCCACCGAAGACACAAACAAGAATGTTTATAGCAGTGTTATTCATAATAGCCCAAAGTGGAGACAGCCCAAATGTCCACTAACAGGAGAATGAATAAACTAACTGTGGAACAGACATACAGCGGACGACGCAAATGCCTCCATCAACAGGAGGAAGAATAAATAGATGGTGACATGTCCATATGAGGAGATTCTGCCGAAAAAGAGAAAAAGATCCAACAGATACACACAATGGCGTGAACGAATTGGACAGACGTTATTTTGTGTGAAAGGAGCCGGACACAAATGAGGGTTTGCTGTGTGATTCCATTTATATAAAGTTCATGAAGAAGCACAAATCATCTGTGGTTATAGAGGTCACAGTAGTGGTTATCTCTGCAAGGTAGGGGTTGTTATTGATGAGGAAGGTAGGAGAGAATCTTCTGGGGTGCTGAAAATGCGCTACATCTTGATACACAGATGTTTACACACTCGTGGAGCTCGACACTTAAGATTCGTGTGATTTACTGCATTCATTACACGTCAACTGTTTTGTTTTGTTTTGTTTTGTTTGGCCACACAGCATGTGGGATCTTAGTTCCCCCGAGTAGGGATGGAACCCACGCCCTCTGCATTGGACGCATGGAGTCTTAACCACTGGACCACCAGAGAAAGCCCCACATCAACTTTATAAAAGTGGCAGCAGGTGGAAACAATCCAAATGCCCATCCGTAGATGAACAGATAAATAAACATGGTATATATAGACAATGGACTCTTATCCATCCATGAAAAGGAATGAAGCACTGATACATACTCCAGCATGGATGAATCTTCAGAACCTTATGCTAAGTTAAATAAGCCAGACACAAAAGACCACATATTGTATGATTCCATTTATATGAAATAATAGAATAGGCAAATCTCTATAGGGAGAAAGCAGATTGGTGTTTACCAGTGGCTGGGGAGTGACTGCTTAATGGATATGGGGTTTTATTTGGGGTTGAGTGTATGGTCAGGCCACTCAAGGTGGCTGTTCTGTTGCTTTCTGTCCAACCCCTGCCGGACCAGGGCCTGCTTCCCCATACCCTACTCACCTGACTGACCTTCCTATGTGTAATTGCCCCGAGCCCCAGCTGGTGATTGTTTTTATCAAAGGGCCAGTGAGGGGCCTCACCTCGTGTCCCTCTGCTGGTTTCCCTGGTAACTAATGAGCCCACCTGAGGTCACTTCTCCTGTAACTGGTAACCTCCCCTGGCCCCCAGGAGCAAAGCCTGCCACCGTGTCCTGCCCACCAGAAGCCACACACGGTGGGGTGTTGCTCGGTGGGACCTTGCTCCAGGACCTTGCTTCAGACATGTAAGTTCCCCCATCCATTAAACCTTTGATGTCTCTGTTGCCGACTCTGGGCTCTTTCTTCCGTCTTAAAGCTGGGCAAGTGCAGGCCTTACAGGCCTGCGGGGTGCAGCCCGACAGTGATGAAAAATTTTTGGAGGTCGATAGAGGTGGTGATTGTGCAACACTGTGAATGTTCGAAATGCCACTTTAAAGTGGTTTCTTTCATTTGAATTTTGCATCCGTTTTTTCTTAAGCGACATCAAAACGGAATTTTTTAAATGACAAGGTGGCTGCTGCTCCTCTCTGCTGTGTCTGGGCTGGGGAGCGTAAGGGGTGCCGGTGCCACCGTCACATCTCCTATCAGAGCCGTACTTGTCCATCCTTGTGAAGCCTCTTGGTGAATGGTTGTGTCGCCTCCTCAAAACTCTCTACTGCCACCTGCTGGAAATTTGTCATAGTAAATATTCAAGTTTATGTAATAAACATACAACCTTCTAAATGCGGCACCCTTGTACAGTGCCCAACCTGCACAGCTGTACATGGCAGGATAGGTGACTTGGCTTTATTTTTCAGTGTACTCTATCCAGATATGGATGGGGCCTTGAAAACCTTCAGGCTGACTTTCCCTCTTGTTCCACGGTAATGCTGAATAAGGCAAGCCTGGGCTAGCTTCTCCCAGATTTGTCAGGGAGATGAAATCCACCTGCTCCCTGATCCACTCATCAGTGTATTGAAACCTGCCTTTCAGAGTCACCTCTGGAAATGAAACCTTCCCCAGAGCACTTGTGGTCATCAAAGAAGCAGGAGGCTGAGGACGGGCTGGAAGGTCTCCACCAAGCTCCTGGTGACAGACATCTTGGCTGTTTTTCCTCTGATGTAAAGGTAGGGCCAAGGAGCTGAACACCCCTGAAACACCGGGCTGTG
Source organism: Mesoplodon densirostris (assembly GCF_025265405.1). NCBI lineage: Eukaryota > Metazoa > Chordata > Mammalia > Artiodactyla > Ziphiidae > Mesoplodon > Mesoplodon densirostris. Next base: position 59,429,691 of record NC_082679.1, read on the forward strand.
TCTCCTCTCTGATTTGCCAGGGAGGGGAAGGGGCTGTCAGATCCAGTGGGAAGGGAGGTTCAAGTAATGGGGTTCTGGAACCTTAGCAGCTTGCTGGGCACAACTTACCCCTCATGATGTTGCCGAAAACTCGGCCTCTGTGCAACCGGTGCCGAATCGAATCTCAGAGACAGTTTTGGATGAAGTAGAAAAGAATAGCTTTATTGCTTTGCCAGGCAAAGGGGGATACAGTGAGCTCGTGCCCTGAAAAACTGTGTGTCCCAACCCGGGAGGATTTGGTGAGGAGTTTTAGAGCAATGGCTCAAGGGCAGAGTTGCTGATAAGGATCAAGGTGTGTGCAGGGCCTGCACTCCTTTAATCTGGTCTCAGAAAAGCTCCTGATGAGCTTTTCTGGTTCCTTTGATCTGGCCTCAGGTGGTCTCTTGATGAGCTTCTTGATGAGGTTATCAAACTGTGATCTTCCCTGGAATGAAGAATGCTAGCATCTTCCATTTGTTGGGGGTTTTAGTTCTGTAAAGAGCTCAAAGATGTTGTTATGTGTATCCCTTGACCTACAAACAAGAAACAGGGGACACAGAAAGGCTTCTGTGTCCAGGAGCCCCACAGGGTCCTGCTTGGTCTCAACAGCAGCTCCTGTCTGGGGCTTCCCCCACCCACTGGCTACAGGGGATTTGCTGGGGTGGGAGGTGGGTTTTTTTGTGGATAGCAGCCATGCATCTTAAGCCCCTCACAGGCCTGGAGTTCCGGTGGTGTCCACCACGGCCATGGGGTTGGGGGCTGTGTCCCCTGGTGGGTGGCTGTTCAAGACTAGTGCCGTCCTAGAGAAATAGAATACGAGCCACACATGTAAAGTGTTCTCATAGCCACATTTTTAAAAGTTAAAGGAAACACAGGCGACATTCATTTTAATAATATATATCTCTTACCCTAACATGCCCAAGCATTTCAACCTGCAATCAATATAAAAATTATTGGAAAAAATAAATTATTGAGATATTTTACATTCCTTTTTTTTTTTTTTTTTTTTCCTTTTTGCGGTATGTGGGCCTCTCACTGTTGTGGCCTCTCCCGTTGCGGAGCACAGGCTCTGGATGCGCAGGCCCAGCGGCCATGGCTCACGGGCCCAGCCGCTCCGCGGCATATGGGATCCTCCCAGACCGGGGCACGAACCCGCATCCCCTGCATCGGCAGGCGGACTCTCAACCACTGCGCCACCAGGGAGGCCCCTTTTTTTTTTTTTTTTTTTTTAATACAAAGTCTTTGAAACCCAGTGTGTAATTTGCCCTTCCGGGGCATCTCAGTCAGGACCAATCATGTTCAAGTGCCCAGTAGCAGCCATATGTGGCCAGTGGCTCTTGTGTGGACAGCATGGTTCCAGAATTTCCATAAACCAGGAGCAGGGGCAGTGGCAGCTCGGTGGGAGGTGGGGAGAGCAGCAAGGGGACAGGGCGGGAGCCCGCACTTACACACCCATAAATGGTTTCTACTGAGATGGTGTGAATTGAGGGGCTGTTACAGGTTCACGTGCCCGATGTACAGTGAGGGCAAACAAACCAAAACGGTGGAGTTTGGAGCAGAGACAAGTTTAGCGCAGGGCCAAGCAAGGAGAACGGGTGGCTCATGGTCAAAACCCCTGAAATCCTGGGACTTCCCTGGTGCTCAAGTGGTTAAGAACTCCATGCTCCCAATGCAGGGGACACGGGTTCGATCCCTGGTCGGGGGACTAGATCTCTCATGCTGCAAATAAGAGCCCACATGCCGCAACTAAGACCTGGCGCAGCCAAATAAATGAATAAATATTTAAGAAAAAAAAAGAAAACAAAATTCCATATGGTCTGGGGGGAGAAGTTTTTTTCCTAAATAAACTTATTTATGTATTTATTTGGGGCTGTGTTGGGTCTTCGTTGCTGTGCGTGGGCTTCCTCTAGCTGCGAGGAGTAGCTCCATGGCATGTGGGATCTTCTCGGACCAGGGCTCTCGAACCCATGTCCCCTGCATTGGCAGGGGGATTCCTAACCACTGCGCCACCAGAGAAGTCCATGAAGGGGGGAAGTTTTTAATAGGCAAAATTTGGTGTGAGGGCTGCGGGGTGTGTGACTTTCATCTGATTGGTTGGTGGTGAGGTAACAGGGCGGTGCTTCAGGAATCCTGTGCTCAGCCTGAAGTTACCATCCTCCACCTGGATGGGGCCTAAGTTCCTGCAGAAGAACTCAAAGATATTGTTATGTATATTCCTTGAGGAGGACCCTGCCACAAGGCGGCACTATTGTTTCTTGATTGCTCCTCCCTTGTTTCTGTGTTCCTTCCCTTCCCTGATTAGCAACTGTTTGGATCTGCCCTTTGGAACTCAGAGAAGGTCAAGGAGGCTGAATAAAGCCTACTTCCTACAAACGAGAAACAGGGGACACAGATAGGGCTTGTACCTGGGAGAGCCCCACAGGGTGCTGCTCAGTTTCAAGGCCACCCCAGAGCTGAAACCGTGCATCTCAGATTGGGACTTTTTTTTAAAAATATTTATTTATTTATTTGTTTGGCTGCGTCGGGTCTTAGTTGCAGCATGTGGGATCTTTAATTGCAGCATGTGAACTCTTAGTTGCAGCATGTGGGTTCTAGTTCTCTGACCAGGGATCGAACCCAGGCCCCCTGCATTGGGGGTGTTGGGTCTTCCCTAGACCACCAGGGAAGTCCCCTCAGATGGGGACTTGAACCCACGTCTTTTTACCTGAGATCACACACCTGGTCTCAGGACTTAATGAAGCTCAGATTCTTGGTGTCTCATTGCAGAAAGAATTCAGTGAGAGACAAAAGTGATAGGTAAGAAGTGGATTTATTTAGAGAGAAACACACTCCACAGACAGAGTGTGGGCCATCTCATAAGGCGAGGGCGGTCCCAGGGTATGGGATTGTCAGTTTTTATGGGGGTGGGTAATTTCATAGGCTAATGGGTGGGAGGAGTATTCCAGCTATTTTGGGGGAAAGGGTGGAGATTTCCAGGAATTGGGCTATCGCCCACTTTTGGACCTTTATGGTCAGCCTTGGAACTGTCATGGCACCTGTGGGTGTGTCATTTAGCTGATGTGTCACAATGAGTGCATAATGAGGCTCAAGGTCCACTGGAAGTGGACTGCCATCTTGGACCTAAACTGATTAGAACCAAATATGTCATGTCCTTGGGCTATGTTATTCTTTTAAAGGTTGTGCCCCGCCTCCTTCCCTCTGTTTCAGAGCCCCCCATGAGGGACCCCACGCAGGAAAGGCTGGACCCCCTGCGGGGGACCTCCTGCAGAACTGATGTCCAGAGCTGCCAGGTTTGAGGGTCTGGCCTCAAGTCACCCTGGAAAGCAAGCATCTGTCTATTTTGATTTTTTTTTTTTAAAGAAAAGTATATTCATTTACAAGAAAAAGACAGATCATAACCATGCATTTCTGTGGCATAAACAAATGAATGAATGAAAAACTCTGATGTGAAGACAGGAAAGGAGCTCTGCCGATGAACCAAGGGGCAGTGGGCATCTGACCTACGTCCACTGTCAGGGGTTGGACAGTGAGACTGGAATCTTGATGTTGAGACGAGCAAGTGTGTCTCTGGGCAGCCAGGCCATAGTCTCCCTTCTTAGATGTGGATCCCATAACAGACCCAGGTCCGCCCTCCTGCAGCCCGTCATCCCACCAGGAGAGCACCTTTCCTTTGCTTCCCATAGCCTTTCATTCATTCAGTCACCCATTCATTCATTCATTGAGCAAAAATGTATACACTGAACCTTGAAAGCACTGATAACTGAAAGAAGCCATGGCCCACATGCTTTACATTCCAGTTGTCTGAGTGAGTGTCCAGCACAGGGAACTCTCTGGAGGCAGAAAGTTAACTAATGGTTGCTTAGGGCCGAGGGGTCAGGGGGCCGAGAGGTGAGAGCTAAAGGGCAGAGGTTTCTTTTCGGTGATGAACATGTTCTAAAACTGACTCTGGTGATGTCTGCACAGCTCTGTAAGTATGCTAAAAAACATGGAATTGTACACGTTACTTGGGTGGATTGTATGTGAAATATATCTCAATAAGCCTGTTTTTTTTTCTTTTTTAATGTATTGAGTACCTACTGTGTGCCAGGCACACTGGGGACTCAGGAGTGAATACAATAAACCCTGTCCTGCACCACATACAGCCTGAGGGAGGAGGCGACCATTAGACTAATCCCACAGATATTTTCCATCAAGGGGTGTATCTATCGAGCTAAAAGGAAGTACAGGCTGGAGGGAGCGCCCTGGGCAGCACAGAGGTGACCTGGAGAAGGAGCCGGGAATGACCAGCCCCGAGGGGAGATGGAGGAGGGAACAGCCTTCCAGGCAGAGGGAAGAGCAAGGGTGGAGGCCCTGAGGCAGTGCCTGGCACTTGGGAGGGGCAGGCTGCCAGGAGAGGAGGAGGCATGTGGGGCGGGACACACAGGCAAGGCCCTTAGGTCTCAGTCCTCAGGCGCGGTTAGCATTTGGGGGCTGAGGCCAGCACCTCACCTCCCACATTGTATTAAGATGTGCTTTCGGGCTTTCCTGGTGGCGCCGTGGTTGAGAGTCCGCCTGCCGATGCAGGGGATACGGGTTCGTGCCCTGGTCCGGGAAGATCCCACATGCCGTGGAGCGGCTGGGCCCGTGAGCCGTGGCCGCTGAGCCTGCGCGTCCGGAGCCTGTGCTCCACGACGGGAGAGGCCACAGCAGTGAGAGACCTGCGTACCACAAAAAAAAAAAAAAAAAAAAAAAAAAAAAAAGATGTGCTTTCTCCGGGGCTTCCTGTTAATGAAACAGGAAGTAAGGTCTCTTGAGCTAGCGGCCAGCTGAGAGTGCTTTGAGGACAAAGGGGCATCAGGAAGGCGGCTAGCAGGTGAGACCTGGCTGGCCCGGTTCACAGCTGTCTGCCTCTGGTGGCCAGGACGAGAGCCAGCGGAGGGCAGGGTGGCAACTCCAACGCCCCTGAGGTCCCAGCCGCTGCAGAATGAGGCTAGGGCTGCACCAGGCCCTGGTGGGGGCGGGAGGCAGCGTTTAGGGACTCCAGGTCCGTGACGTCAGTGTTGCCATGGAGACCCCTCCCCCACCCCCCCCTCCCCACTTCCAGCAGCACGTGTTGCAGCTACTGGAGACCCCCCGGGCAGGGAAGGCTCTGCAGGGTTGAGGGAAGCAGGAAGAACAGCCCTGAACCCTGCGGGCCTGTGCCCCAGAGCAGGTCCAGGAGAAGGCAGGGTACCAGCACCGGGAGGGGGGCCCTCCAGCTCTACATCCTGCCCCCAAGCCTGTCACCCAGACACGCTCCTGTCTTGCAGTCTGGGAGATGTCTTGGTGTAAAACAGCTCAGGCTGTGGCCCTTCCCCACAGTGGCGGCCAAGGGAGGCGGGGTGTGTAGGCTCCCTCTACTGACCCCTCCCACCCCCCCCCCCCCCCCCCGCACTCCTAGCTCCATTGTTTTGTTTTTAATGTCCCTTCATTCAACGATTTCCTGAGACCTCCGCGTGCCAGGCGCTCTGCCGAGCTGAGCACCTGTGATCCTCAGGGCGGCCCAGCAAGGGAAGCTGGCCCACTGCTCACGTATGGAGCACACATGTAACATGGTGTGTTCTTTGTCGCTAAACCTTGTTCTCTGAAACCTTTCTTTCCAGTTTCTTAAAGACACTTTCAGTAGCAAAATGACCAGGCTAGTTGAGAACTTTAGCCTCCCATCCAATTTCACGTTCGTTTCATGCCTCTTCCCTTTTCTGAGTCCCTGTCTCCTCCTGTGGGCGGCGAAGGTGGAGAAGGGACCACTGGTGTTGTCCTTGCCCTTGTCTGGTCATTGCCGCTTCTCTTGCTGGCCATCAGAGAAGTGGCCAGGGGTGTTGACTTAAAAAAAAAAAAAAAGAAAGAAAAAGTACAACCTAAAAGTTGAGGGTTATGTTTTATTCGAGGACATTTCTGAGGACTATAGCCCAGGAAGGCAGCCTCTCAGATGGCTCTGAGGGACGGTTCCAAAGAGGTAAGGGAGGAACCAGGATATATAGGAGCTTTTGCCGGGGGAAAAAAAATGCTGTAGAAAGACTTACAAAAGATTACTGCTAACCACAAAAACCAGACTTCTCAAGTTAATGATTTTAGTGTCTTTCTGTGTATGGGATGGTGCAAGAGTCTGGGCTCACTGAAATTATTCCTTTGATAGTCATCTTCACTATCTAGGGCCAGTATCCTGTATTTTTCCATCCTGAATTCCCTTCAGGGCGCACCTTCGGGATGGGATGGCTACAGTGTCTGATGGCTTGATGGCGGGTAGCATTGCTTGTTTTCTGAAATGGCAGGCATTATGCTTTTGTCCACAGGGGTGCTCAGAGGCAGCCCAAACGTGTGCTTTTTGGGGAACCATATGGGTGGGGGCAGAGGTGAGGGTCCCCACGGCGTGTTCCCCTGCAGCTCGCTCTCCTTGTGGTCCATCTCCCACCTGCCACTGCTTCCTGGGGTTGGGGGGAGAGGGCTCCTCATCCTGGGGCCAACGCTTTCGGGTGGGATGATACTGGGAAAGTGTCTCAGGCCCTGCTTCCTTCCTGGTGTCCATGTGATTCCCAGAACTCAGGCCTCCCTGCAGTGGTCACTTCTTGCCACCCTGGCACCTCTTGCCAGTTCTCTTCCCCCTACATCAGGCAGGTGCCACGTGAAGATCCGCGGCACCGGGCTTAGCTGGGGATGGGTGCAGGACAGGGCTGAACCTGGGGCCTGGGAAGGGAGGTTTCTCCTTTTCTCTCCCTCCTCATCCCACACCCATCTTTTGTTGGTGCTGGGGTGATAAATGGGGAGAGCAGAACGTTTGCAGGCACATTTCATAAGCCTTGGGGTCTGGTCTTCTCTTTGCTGGCTTTTTCTAGAATGTGGGGAACTTACACCTAGATGCTGATTTCAGGGCTGCTGGAGAAGTCCCGCTCGGTATCCTGACTTTACACATCTGTTCATTTATCCATCCATCCATTCATCATCATCCATCCATCCATTCAGTCATCACCCATTCATCCATCTTCCATCCATCCATCCATCCATCTGTCCATCATCCTCCAACCATCCATCCATCCACCCATTCATCATCTTCCGTCCAGCCAGCCATCTATCTATCATCCTCCATCCATCCATCCATCCATCTTGTAAACCTACTATGTGCTGGTCACTCTGGCAGGTGAGGGATCTAGCAGTGAATAAACAAGGCTAAACCCCCACTTGTGGAGCCAATGTTCTGAGGGAAGTCAGACAATAAGCAAACTCAGTAAGGAAAGGATGTAGTGTCTTAGAAGGATAAACGTAATGGAAAAAAAATGAATCCAAAAGGGGAATGGAGAGAGTAAAAGAAGGAGGGCCAGGGAAGGCCTCGCTGAGAAGGTGACCATTTGAGCAGAGACCTGAAGGAGGGAGGGAGAAGCTGTCCGTTGGGGAAGAGCTTTCCAGGAGGAGGGAACAGCCTGTGCAGAGGCCCTGAGGTGGGAGCAGCGGGGCATGGAATGTTAGAGGAACAGGAGGAGATGACACAGCAGGAGCAGAGTGAGCAAAGCAGAGAGGAGAGGGTGGTCACCTGCGGCCCTGCCCCCGCTGGGAGGACGTTGGTTTTACTGTCACTCCGCACTCCTCATCACAGCTCCCAGGGCACAGTATGTGCTTGCTGCCACTGGCCCTTTGCTGAGGCTCTTCCCCGGCACCCAGTCATCTCACCTCTAAAATACTCTTGTTATTCCCATTTTACAGATGAGAAAACTGAGGTCCTAGCATGTAACCCTGAGGGATGAGAAGAGAGTAGGCTAGAAAAGGCATGTGTGGGGTGGGAAGGGCCCAGGCCTCCATCCTGTTCTCAGGGAAGAGAATGAGGCTGCCCAGGAGGAAATTGGCCTTTCTGTGGCTGCCCCACTTGGTCTCCAGGAAAGCCCAGATCTTCTCATCACAAACCCCCCCAGGGGGCAGGCGGCTCTGCCATCCCCCTAGTCTTCCTTTTCCAGGCTAAAGCTTCTCAACAGGAGGAAATGAGGCTGGATGGGCTCAGGTGGGGAAGATCCTCCCCACAAGGTGGTCAACAGTCTCTGGGAGCCAGAGTATGTCCTTGGGCTGCCCAGCTTGTCCTGCAGGACCAGGTGCCAACCCAGTATGATCTGAGGGTCATGTTTCTCGGCAAGTCCCCTGGCCTGTCTCAGGCAGTAACATAGAGGAGACATTTAGAAAATGTTCGTTCATTTATTTGACAAATATTTACATGGGTCTCCTATGTGCTAGGCCCTGTGTTCTAGGATGGTGGGTGGATGGAGGGGTAGATGGATGGGTGGATGTGTGAGTGAATAAATGAATGAAGAGGTAAGGAGATCAATGGATAGATGGATGGATAAATGAAAGGATAGGTGAGGTGGGTGGGTAGATAACTGGGTGGGTGTGTACAGGGATGCATGGATGGTTCAGTGACTCCTGAATGGATGTATTCATTAGCTATTGCTGTGTAACAAATCACCCCAAAATTTAGTGGCTTAAAACAAACATTATCTCACCACTTCTGTGGGACAGGAATTCTGTAGTGACTTAGCTGGGTAGTTCTGACTCAGGGTCTCTCCTGTGATTGCAACCAAGGTATCAGCTGGGGCTGGAGGATCCACTTCTGTGATGGCTCCCTCTCATGGCTGTTGGTGGGAGGCCTTTGTTTCTCCATCACCATTGCTTCTCCCTTTTTTTTTTCTCTGTTTGTTAGAAGCAAGTCACTAAGTCCGATGACACTCAGAGAGAGGGGAATTAGGCTCCACCTCTTAGAGGAAGGGCATCAAAGAATTTGTGGACAGGTTTTAAAACCATCACAACAGATAAATGAATGGCACACCCGCTATTCTTCCTGGATGCTGGAATCTTAGAATAATCTTAGAACAGGGACCCTCCATCGTAACTGCACATTAAATTCATCTGGGACACTTAGAAAATATCAGTGCCCAGGGCTCCACCCCCAGACCTTCTTATTTAGTTAGTCTGGTGAGACCTGTGGACATTTGTGTTTGTTTTGTGGAGTGATCTTAAACTTTAATCATGAAACCCAGCATGTATATTCCCATTACATGTTTTTTTAAAATTGTGAAATATACGTAACACAAAACTTACCATTTTAACCATTTTTGAGTGTACAATTCAGTGGCATTAAGTGCATTCACATTACGGTACAACCATCACCTCCAGAACTTTCTCATCTTCCCAGGCTGAAAGTCTGTACCCGTGAAACACTAACTCACCATCCCTCCCTCTCCCTAGTCCCTGGTTACATCTATTCTATCTTCTGTCTCTATGAATTTGACTGCTTCTAGGAACCTCATATAAGTGGAATCATACAGTATTTGTCCTTTTGGGTCTGGCTGGTAATTCACTTAGCACAGTGTGTTCCAGGTTCACCCATGTAGCATTTGTCAGAATTTCATTCCTCTTACGGCGGAATAATATTCCACTGTCTGTGTAATATATGCCACATTTTGTTTATCCCTTCATCCATCCATGGGCATTTGGGTTGTTTCCACATTGGTATTTTTTAAAGCTCCCAGGTGATTCTGATGTGAAATCAGGCATGAAAATTGAGCCCTTGGGTCTCAATCCTGTCTGCACATGGGAGCTGTTAAAAAAAAAAAAAACCCACCAATGCCTGGTGCCCATGCAGACTCGCTTAGTCAGAATCTCTATGGGTGGGACCCAGGAGTCAGGATGAATACCCAGTGCCTTCCAGTAGCGGAGGGCACAGGCACACGGAATCATTTCCGAGTCTCTGCTGCCCCCTGGTGACATAACTGACTGCATCCCTGGTGGTGATGCTTGGGAGCCTCCCTCTCCAGGACTGGCTTGCCTGCCCACTGGGAACCCAGAGCGCCAGCCCCGTGGGGTCTGGAGACCCTGCATAGCTCTACCAGTCCCCCTTCCCCTACTGGGCTTCCTGGCTGGCCCTTGCATGGCTCCCTGTCTAGAAGAACACGTGAGGTGATTAGAGAGGAGGAGGGCACAGACAGGCGGAAGACTCCACTGGGTGTGATCTTGAACAAGCCATTTAACCTGTGCCTCGGTTTCCCTGGCTTTCACGTGAGGATAACCACTGCTCCCTCTGACAAGTCCCTGAGATTGCACGTGGGTATGTGTGTCAGCCTCGGGAACGACCCAGGGCAGGTGTGTCAGCCTCGGGCACGGCTGACATTTGGGCTGCGTTGTTCTCTGTGCTGGAGCTGTCCTGGGCGTGGTGGGGTTTCAGCAGCAGCCCAGCCTCCAGCCACTAGCTCCCAATAGAACCCCCCAATGTGATCATCAAAAATGTCTCCAGATGTCCCCTGAGTATAAGGTTGCCAGATAAAATACAGTTAAATTTGCATCACAGATGAGCAACTCACAACTTTTTACTAGAATTGTGTCCCAAAGGTTACATTTTTATTCGTTAAATCTGGAAACCCTAAGGGGACAAAATCACCAGTTGAGAGCCCCTGCCCTGGCGAGTTTTTCATACCTGTTTAGGAGGCTAAGACACCAGATGGGGAAGTTGCAGCGGGGTGGAGCTTTGGGGGGCGGTGGCACTGCCCTGGGTACCAGCTAGGGGTGGGCCCAGCAGTGGTTAGCCAGGGACTAGGGGCCATCTTCTGGAAGGAGGCTGGGTTCACGGTTGGGCCTTCTCGGTGATGTGCTGGGGGCCGGGCTGGGGAGGGGGCCACCTTGCTTTCCCAGCACCTAGGGCTGTTGAGGACAGAGTTTGTGGCCGACCACAAGTCAGAGCAGTGCACCCCCAGCTATTCCCCAGGGGAGGCCCAGGCCCTCAGTGACGGAGATTCAGGCCCAACTTACTCATTTGCAAGAGGAAGAAACAGGCCCAGAGAGGGGCAGTGAGTGGCCCTAACTCACACAGCCAGCTTGTGGCAGTGCAAAGCCAGGGTCTGGGTCTTTAGACCAGGACTTTTGCCCCTGGGGCAGAGTCTGGGAGTGTCCTCAATTTCTGGTAAATTCTTTGGGAGCTTCCAGCATTTTCCAGATACAGCGAGAGGCACTCAAGACAGGCTTCGTGATGAGGCTGGGCCACCTGCTGTCCTCAGCTGCTCCCCATTCTACTCCAGGGGAGCCCTGGGACTCCTTCCAGGGCTGCCCCTCTGACAACCGTCTCTTGTTTCTATCTGATGGGGAGAAGCGACATGGGAAAGTGGTGACACACTTGGACTTGGAGCCAGACTGTCTGGGGCTGGATACTGGCTCTGTCCCTCACTGACTGTGACCTGAGACACCCATGGCCTCAGTTTCTTCATCTGTAATATGGGAGTGATGAAAATGGTACCCACTTTGTAGGGTTGTTATAAGGGTTGTTATAAGGATTCAGTGACTTAAGTATGAGTGTTTAGGACAGTGTGTGACAGGTCGGAAGGTTTACCATTTATCTTACTTTCCTCCCTTCTTCTGGTGACAACACCCATTCTCCCTCCCTCGGGGAGCTGGATCAGTGGGGCTGTCGATCGCAGCCCCCAACCCTGCCCTCCCCTAAAGGGCATGTGAGTCAGGCAAGGCCAATCACTGTACCCTATTGCCCCGGCCAGTCACTGGGTTAGTGAGTGAGACCAACCTGATAAAGGTCTAGTTGAGTCCCTGGATCCAGCCTAACCTGAAGCCAGTGTCCTCCCTGGGATTCCCAACATGTGAGACCATAACTCTCTTATTTTGCTTAAGCAAGTTTGAATAGAGTTCTGATCCATATACCTTCTTTGCTCCATAGAGCAGGAGGGATTTCCCCAAGGCAGCCCCCTTCTCCCATGGACCAGGGCCCTCAGCCTTGGTTTTGATCCAGCCCCACCCTGGTTCACTCCCATTCACTCAGAGAGGCAGGTCCTCTGTGTTTGAGGTGTGATCAGGGCTCACAACAAGAGGAAGCTGACTTGTATAAAGTACCTACCATGTGCCAGGTACTGTGCTGGGGCTTTAGTTGCATTTACAGGCAAGGCAACTATGGCTCAGAGAGGTAAAGTGACTTGCCCAAAGCCACACAGCCAGGAAGTAGAATCACTTCCATTTGAACCCAGGCAGTCTGGCTCCAAAGCAGGGGCACTTCTCACAGCACCAAGAGGCTTATTATTGGTAGGGGCATTTTTATCCATTAAAAAATGTTTTTTAATCATAAAAAACATATAAAATGTGCCATCTAAGAGAGGGAATTTTCTTTCTTTTTTTTTTTTTTTTTTGTGGCACGCGGGCCTCTCACTGTTGTGGCCTCTCCCGTTGCGGAGCACAGGCTCCGGATGCGCAGGCTCAGTGGCCATGGCTCACGGACCCAGCCGCTCCGCGGCATGTGGGATCCTCCTGGACCGGGGCACGAACCCGTGTCCCCTGCGTCGGCAGGCAGACTCTCAACCACTGCGCCACCGGGGAAGCCCTAAGAGAGGGAATTTTCAAAGGCAGAATAGCCCTGCTCAGCCAAGAGATGACCTAGAGAATTCGCTACTCCAAGTGGGCTGTTTTTCCCTGGAAAACGGAGGCCTGGGCTCATTCGTTCACTCAACACATCTTACGGGGCCCTAGTACCTGCCTGGCAGGGTCCAAGGCAGGGCCTAGCGTTCAAGGTGAGGCCGTGAGGGGCCCCAGGTGAAAAATTTAAGGTGATGCTCCCTCTCAGGGTTGACCCTGCACCTGCATGGCCCCCAGAGGGGGCGCCACCCGAAGTCCTGCAACGGGAACCTAGCGTGGCCCCTCTTGGTCACTCTAGTCCCAGCCCAGGTTCAAGATCAAGGAGAGTTTAGATAACCTGGGAGAGACCCAGTCCAGCCAGGAAAGGAGCTTCCGACACACCGTCCCTGAGGAATGATTCTGTCAACAGGGTTTCTGGGGGGCACTTAGTACAACGCAGCATAATCACCGTTCTCGGGGGTCTGGTGGGGAGAGTAAGGGCAGGTGGACACCAGCACATGTGCACACCGGTTACCACCTGTGACAGCGCTCTGAAGGGCAGGGAGGTTACCACCCTCAGGGCCCCCTTTCGAGGGAGCTGATGTTTAAATTGTGGCTCACAAGCTGGCCAGCCCCGCCTCAGAGGCCTCGGGCCCAGCACCGCGTCCCCCTCCAAGCTTCTCCATTTGCATCATCACCTGCTTCCCTTGCTCCTCCAGCCCTGGGATGGTGGCTGCCCTGGGTCCCTATTAGCCCGCGATACCTAGTGTCCCCATGTTGTCTTTTGGGTTCGCAATACCTGGTCAACAGCTACATTACACTGTCTCTGTTAAAAGAAGCAGGGTGCTTTCTGTTCTCGATGATGCTGGAGGAACGGGCATCAGCTGGGCAAGGAGCAGAAGGCAGTGCAGTGCCCACAGAAGCACCTGCATGGCCGAAAGCCATGAGGCTGGAGGGAGCGAGGCACATTCCAGAAGCTGGGGGAGGGGGAGGGCTGGAGGGAGGGAATGGGCTGGCAGGTAGAACAGGGTGAGGCTGGGTGGCTCGGCTCTCGTGGGCCATGGTGCAGAGTCTGGGTGAGATCCTGAGGGAGCTGGGATGCCATACAATGTAAAGTGACGGAGTGATGTGATCTGATTTATCTTCCCAAGGGTTGCCTTGGCTCCGGTGAGCCTCGCTCATGGGAGGGGGCAAGAGTGGGCGTGTGGGTTCACTCACTTCACTGTGACAGTGAGGAACTGCCTGCTTATGGGAAGCCCAGGCTTGCTTTCCTGTAGTTTCCGTCTTGGGTCCTAGTTCTGAAATGCAAACATCCCTGAGGATTTGATGGCAGCTCGGATGTCCCCAGGTCTATCTGCTTTGGGCAGAACGTTGCAGGTCCCTTCAGTGGTTCTTCCCATGAGGCATAACAAGAAAGAGGACAGTGTGCTCCCCGGGCTTCCTCTGGGCCCGCGCCTGTGCCCTTCTTTTTCAATTTTTTTTTTTTTTCTTTTGGTGGTACGCGGGCCTCTCACTGCTGTGGCCTCTCCCGTTGTGGAGCACAGGCTCCGGACGCACAGCCTCAGCGGCCATGGCTCACGGGCCTAGCTGCTCCGCAGCATGTGGGATCTTCGTGGACCGTGGCACGAACCCATGTCCCCTGCATCGGCAGGCTGACTCTCAACCACTGCGCCACCAGGGAAGCCCTCAAATAATATTTTTAAGTACATAAAATAAAGTCCAAGGAGTCTTAAGGACACCAGTTATATTGAACACAGTTACCAAGATATAAAGTCCAAATTTGTAGTATAATAATACCTGGGCTTGTAAGTAACATATTTAATAACCAGCTCTAGCAAGCAGTCTCATGATATTAGAATTTGCAAGGAGTGATGAGCATCAATGATATCTGAGATGTCTGCAACAACTATAATGTGATGTGAAAATATCTGTAATTTCTGAGGGTGAGGAAGTCACAGGTCCTGCTGATACTCCTGTGTTCTGTTGCTGTGTTCATCATGGAAGGAAATGCTAAATTTCAGTTAAAGGTTAGTGCAAATGAAGGTGTCATTTTTCTTCCCCATCTGTATTAGCTTGGGCTGCCGTAATAAAATACCATAGACCGGGTGGCTTAAACAACAGATATTTATTTCTCACAGTGCTGGAGGCTGGAAGCCCAAGATCAAGGTGCTGGCTGATTCCGTTCCTGGTGAGAACCCACTTCCTGGCCCTCAGACAGCTGCCTTCTCACTATGTCCTCATACAGCCACTAATCCCATGGTGGGGTCCCACCCTCATGACCTCATCTAACCCTGGTCATCGCCAGAAGGCCCCACCTTTAAATACCATCATGTGGAGGGTTAGGGCTCAACCATGGCTCTGGGGGTGGGGGACACAAACTTTCATCGGTAACAGCATCCAAATTTATGTACCCCTTTAAGCACAATCATCAGGCTAAATAAATCCCTGCTCTAGGGAAGAGGGCCATGTTTCTTTATAAATTATACTTTGATGAGCTCTTTAGGGTGGAAGGTGAACCCTTAAAGGCATGCTCAAGCAGCAAAGACCACCTACTAAACTATCTGCTGCGGGAGGGGTGGCCTGTTGACAGGAGGACCCTTTGCTTCACTGAGCACCTGAACTCACTTGGCTCTGGAGTTAGGATTGCCTGGGTTCAGATCTCACTGTTGCCACTTACTGGCCTCAGTTTACTCATCAATTCAGTGGGGATGATCAGTGTAGTGTTGACAGGATGATTAGTGGGCTAATCTGTGTGAAGTGTAACCCAGCGTGCATCCTAGTGGTCATGCATGGTCTAACCCAACATCCACCCTCCCTTCTTTGCTGATGGTCTCCCACGTGCCCTGAGGGAACCAATTCACATGCACTCTGGGTCCATGGTTTGATGGCTCTGACTGCCCCTGACCCCACAGCTCTAGGGGTGATCATCTGACCCCGCCTAAGCTAGTCCCTATATTCCGTCTCCATTCACACAGGGGCTCAGGAATAGGCACCTCGTCCACATTGAGCTCATGAGAACTTGGGCTCAGGGCTCTCACTGGACTTGGTGGGTCAGGAGCTCTTCTTCCTTGTGGATAGGAAGCTGGGACAAGGGAAACTTGGAGCTGCCGAGGCTACTGTGGGAGAGAGCCTGCCTGAGGTCAAGGTCCCCCTAGAAGGAAATAGCCAGGTGAGATGGAGAGAGACTAAGAATAATGACATTGTCTGTGCTCCTGGATCCAGCTGTGACTGCAGGCCTGGGCCCTTAGTTACATGAGCTGATCATTTCCCTTCTTGTTCACATCAGTTTTAGTTGACTTTTCTCTCACCTGCAACCAAAAGATTCCAATTTCACAGCAGTAGACTCCATAAGTGCAGCTGACCTTGAACAACATGGGTTTGATTTCTTTCAATTAATACCTTCTGCACAATTTGCAGTTGGTTGAATCCATGGGTGCAGAACCTGGGATATAGGGAGGGGCTGACTGTGAAGTTATAGGCGGATTTTTGACAGTGAGGGTGTCAGCACTCCTAACCCTCGCGTTGTTCAAGGGTCAACTGTAGTAGTGACGGTGGTGATGATGAAGGAAGTGTGGAAAAGGAGCTGGGAAAGAACTGAATTGTCTAAAAGCGGGAAAAGGAATTTGAATTTTTGAGAGAAATTTGGAGATCTGGAAAGAGGAGCCGACAAGACTGGGCTCTATGGGAAGGCAGGGGAGATGAAAAGAAATGCTGCTTTTTCTTGAACAAAAATGTCTAATCTTAACCCCAACACTGTTACGGATTTTAAAAAGAATGTTGTGCAGTGGAACTTTCCATTATTCTGTAAACATTCAGTAAAGAATACATGAACCCATAAATGCTCGTTTTATGTAAATCAGCCCCAGTGAAGACGCTGGCTTTTGCATCCAGGTCCCTGCAGGGCTGAACTAGAGAAGGTGTGTTCAGTAACACGTGGTGCTACAGGTTCCCTTTCCTCCTTGCTGACACCACATCAGGGTGCCCAGTGCAGAGACTGAATCTTGGTTGGTCTAAGCCAGTCATGACATTCCTTGTCCTCTTCCCACTGATTGGACATGTGCATGTGACCTAGTGCTGACCTATGAGAAACAGGTAGGGTTGCCAGAAGCCTTCCATGATGACCTGTGGCCATATACATCTTTCTTTTCTCTAAGTTCCAATATTCTCTTAGTGTTGCCACCAAATATCTTGACCTCTGACCATTCTTTGTCTCCCAGCTTGCATTTTCCTGAATTCTAGCTACCCCCGGAAACACACACACACACACACACACACACACACACACACACACTCTCACACACTCACTCACTCACTCACTCACTCACTCACTCTCTCTCTCCCCCCTCCCCCTCTCAAAACAATGACTATAACTTAGGAACTGTATTCAAAATATTTAACAACCAGGATGGCATGGGCACTGCACATTGAATGGCCACAGGCAACTGGGCCATATGGTAAATATCAGCTGGATATCAACCCCAAGGACACTTCCTATTCTGGGCAGCATGGGCTGGATGTTGGGGATGCAGTGATAAATTCTGTACATTCACTGCTCTCAAAGCAGGCAGTCTGGTAGCTCCCGTAAGAAAACGTAGGTAAATCTAGAATACAAACATTTCGTATTTTCCCTGTAAACCTGAGGCTATGACCTTGGCTGCAGGTTAGAATCACGTGGGGAGCTTTGTCCAGATTCTGATTCAGTGGATCTGGGTTGGCCTGGGCTTGCGGGTTTTAACAGAGAGGAGGTTGGGGACTCTGCTCTCACCTATTGATTCAGAAGCTGACTTCAGCGACCAGACTTTATTTTTGAACTTCCTGCCTGTAATACAGCTATTTGACTATCTGAAGGAGCAAGATAACTTTTATTTTTTTATAAATTTATTTTATTTATTTATTTTTGGCTGCGTTGGGTCTTCGTTGCTGCACGTGGGCTTTCTCTAATTAACGCGAGCGGGGGCTACTCTTCGTTGCGGTGCGCGGGCTTCTCGTTGCAGTGGCTTCTCTTGTTGCAGGGCACGGGCTCTAGGCGTGCAGACTTCAGTAGTTGTGGCACGTGGACTCAGTAGTTGTGGCGCACGGGCTTAGTTGCTCCGTGGACCAGGGCTCGAACCCGTGTTCCCTGCATTGGGAGGCGGATTCTTAACCCCTGTGCCACCAGGGAAGCCCCACAAGATAACTTTTAAAAGGTGCTTCCTTTTTTTTTTTTTTTTTCTTTACTGCTTGGAAGGGAGCGGGTGTCTCAAGGAGGAAGAAACAGGGTGCGCTTCTGGGGCAATATGGTGTCACAGAATAAAGGACGGAACCTCGGGGCCCTTAGAAGACTCAGCAGTAAAGTGAATGCCAGGATCCTAAAGGAACCTCTGCTATCCCTGAAGTCGGTCAGAGAAAGTCTTAACCGATAGCTTCCCGGGGCGGTGTGGCCACAGACAGAGCCAGTCTGCTGGGTAAAGGGAAGCAGAAAGTGACTTCAGGCCTGCTCAGTGCCTCCGGTTTATAAATGCGGTATCTATTCCCACCAAATATCTTTGTGCCACACGGGCTCGCTGCCTGGTCAGTCCCGAGCCCCTTAGGTCCTAGCATTTCCGATCCCGGAACCCTCAGAGACCACAACTCCCAGAAAACACCTAGGCCGGAAGCGGAAATCGCACCAGCGGGGTGTGGCCGCACTGTATTCTGGGAAGTGTAGTTCACAGAGGCCGGAGGATCCCTGAGAGCGATGCATTCTGGGGAAGATAGTTTTCAAGCAGTCTGAGAACCCAGCAGTGGGAACCGAGATGATCTCACCCGAGCAGAAAGCGGCGGCAGGGCGTTAACAAGTTTTGGATTTGGAGTTCTTATGTAGGATTTATTTTTGTATCTGTCCACTCCCAACATCCAAGGAGGCTATTCCCGCTTCTGTGATGGCACACTGGTCTGGATCGGTTATTCCTCGCTCAGACTGGACTGAACAGTCTGCTTGACCTCATCAGCCTGTTTGCTTATCTGTAAAATGGGCGTGTTAATAATGCACACTTCTCAGGCATCCATCAGGCGTTGCTTAACAAATCCCTCCTTTTGAATCGTAGCAGCTTAATGAACAAGTGGATGTGTATTGTAACAAACATCAAGAATTCTGCTCCCTGAGAATTCTTTGGACTTTGTCTTTGAAAGGTAGGATTTTATTCGGATTCCAGTCAAAGCTCATAGGGGAAAATGTAAGGAAATCTTGTCAGACAGTGGCTCTGCAAGGCTGCGTGGCCCTGCGAGCCAGGACTCAGGGAGATGAAAGTTTAAAAATATGACAGGCTTCTGGGGCAAGCGTCCTCACACAGTATTAGTGGGAGTATTAATAAATACATCCTCTAGAAAGGGCCATTTGGCAATAGCTTTCAAGACTACAAATGCATCTCTATGTAGGTACAGTGATTCCTCTTCCAGGAGTTTACCCTATAGACAGACTCTATACTCAGAAACTTTCAAGAGGACAGATTTAAGAATATTCATTGTAGCACTGTGTATAAAACAAATGATTGGAAATCATCTAGACATCCGTGGATAAAGGACCAGTTGCACAACTTGTATACACTGGGATACTCTGTTGCCATCAAAACGAATGAGGTGTAACGTCAGCTATGTTCTATTCCTGCAAAAAAAAAAAAATTTGTTTTACCTTCATCTGTTTTGAGGAAAGAGTCAGGAAAGTCCAAATTGAGGGATATTTTGCAGAACTGACCTAGACACTCAAAAATGTCAATGTCATGAAAGACAAAAGAGGCTGGGGACTGTTCCAGATTAAAGAAGACTAAAGAGACGTGACCTCTAAATGCAATGGGAAATCCTTAATTGGAACCTGAATTTTTAAAAAGGATTTTTAAATTGGATACCTAGGGAAGTTTGATTATGGTCAATACACTAGATGATTGAGTTTCCTGAATGAGATAATTGTATTGTGGTTATGTAGGAGAATGTCCTTCTTAGGAGATACCTGCTGAAGTGTTTGGGATTGAAATACTAACTCTTGGATAGTTTAGAAAAAAGAGAGAGAAAGAGATGAAACAAACATGGCATGTATTAATAATTGGTGATTAACAGTTGCTAAGTTAAAAAATATGGTTGTTTATTTTCCTATTCTTGCAGATTTTTTTAATAGCATTGAAATTTTCCAAAGCAAAAGTTGGGAGGAAAAAGAATGAGGAAGCTCCATATGCACTGATAGGGGAAAAGCTGTGGGAAATGTTAGAGAAATTTTTTAAAAGCAAGGTGCAGAGCAATAGATGTAGAATGCTGCGTTTTTGTGGAGGTGCGCAAAAACTGACCCCAGAGGAAGACAGAAGAAAGAGGTGACAGAGGCTGCCTCTGGGGAGGGGAGATGGGGGATTGGGGGGACAGGAGTGGGAAAAGGAGGCTTCTCACCCTTACCCTTTTAGACCTTTTGAACTTTGTATTGCATATAATCTATTCAGTTTAAAAAAACAACAGCTTAAGAGAAGATTGTTTCTGGGAAAGCACTTGTGGTCAGAAAACCCCAGACTGGGCTCCGCTATTCCCCAGCTGTAGACCTGACAGCAAACCCAAAGCAGAAGGAACACCAGTTACTTTCACATCCTTTCCTACATCTGATCCTCATCACAATGAATGAGCCAGGCAGGTTTTATCAGGCCCATTTTACAGATTGAGAAAACTGAGGCTCAGAGAGTCTTAGCAACTAGTCCGAAGTCATCCAGTGGGATACTGTCAGAGCTGGGATTGAAACTGAGTCTTTTCTAGTGACACAGCCTGGCTCCTTCCCTCCTTCAGGGGACCTCTCCAAGCCGTGAGAGCTGGGGGTGGCAGAAGAGGGCCCAAGGTGGAGCCTGAAGTTCAGCCCAGCTGCCTTCCCACTGCTGCTTTTACACGGGGCTCTCCAGGCAGGAAACAGACATCAATGCTGGGCATCCAAAGCATGGGTTTGATTTACATGTTCATGCATTACTGGTTTGGAGGTTTATTTGGGGGACCATGAGCTAACTCAGCCAAAGAACCTCATCCCTGAGCCCATCTGGGCTGTTTTTTACCATCTCTGTAATCTTAAATCTTAAAGTGGTCCTTTTATTTAAAAAAAAAATCAAAGTATTAGATGGATATTGTTACCAATTCAACAGTAAAGTATCTAGAGGGCCATTTGGCATTTCTGTCAAAATTAAAAAAAAAAAATATATATATATGTTTTGGTACGTGATCCAGCATTTACAATGGCAGGTGGTTTTTTGCTGTGATTATGTTCACCCAGGTGTTCAAAGATACACGTGCAAAGATGCATTGCTTATAACAGAAAGACCCAAAACTGTAAACAGCCCATCAGTAGGCAACTGCTAAACGCAATGGATCTCCATGTGCACAAGGGTTTGCAAAGTGACATGGCTGATTAAGAACAAAACCAAAACGAAACAAAACAATATACCATGAGGTTTGCTGCATTTGCTGGCCCAGAAAGATGTTTACACTATAGTGAGTTAAACAATGATCTCATTTCAAAAAAAAAAAAAAAGCTAGCTGGAAGCATATATTCACAGAGATATATATGTTAGAATAAACATAAGAAAAAACAATTTATAATGTTAGATATCAAATTATTTGACTAGAATGTAAAAATGACATTTCATTTTCATTTCTTTGATGATTAGTGAGGTTGACTTTTTTTTTTTGGCGGCGGGGTTGACCAATTATGTTTCCGCTTGTGTGAATTGCTGAAATATTACTGTTCCTTGCTGTTTTGTCACATACAAATGGTGTAAAATTCTGAAACCATGTCTCATAAGAGTTTCTATTTAGGTTTCCAGTGCTTCCTTCACAAGGGTATTTTGGAAAAGAGGTTTCTGAACTTGAGGCAGAGAGCGCTCTGCGTCTTAATGTCATGAGTTAACCTGTGAAATGCAGGGCTTTGAAAAATACGAAGTTTCCTGCCCAAAGCGTCACTCCTGTTTCTTCCTTCTTTCATTTCTAGGGAGTTCTTGTAAAGTATATTGTTTGGTTCTTGGTGAATAGTTTGTAAGTGGAGGTGGTTAGAATGTTTGAGAGAAGGAGTGATGGGAACTAGAGACTGACGACCAAGGCCAAGACTAGGGTGAAGTGAGCAAGGGTCCTAAGGTCCACCCCGAGAGTGAACGTTTCAGGAGTTGCCAGATTTAAGGATACACAAAGTGTGAGGAGGTACTCACTCTCAGGGACCCATCCTAGGTACTGCACTCACCTCACTCAAGGCCCAGCCCTACTGACTGCTTTTTTTTTTTAGGATTTATTTATTTATTTTATTTACTTTTGGTTGCATTCGGTCTTAGTTGCAGCCTGTGGGATCTTCGTTGAGGCATGCGGGCTTCTCTCTAGATGTGGCGCGAGGGTTTTCTCTTCTCTAGTTGTGGCGTGCTGGTTTCAGACCATGTGAGCTCTGTAGTTTGCGGCACGCGGGCTCTAGTTGGGGCGCGCGAGCTCAGTAGTTGTGGCACGCGGGCTTAGTTTCCCCGCGGCATGGGGGATCTTAATTCCCTGCCCAGGGATCGAACCCCCATCCCCTGCGTTGTAAGGCGGATTCTTTATCACTAGACCGCCGGGGAAGTTCCTTGACTGCTTCTTGAAGACAGAACAAAAGATCTGTAAACAGCTATTGCACTACGAGGTAGAGCGGTGCTGACCATTTCTGCTGAACTAGGTTCAACAGGGTGATGGAACAGACACAACTCATTCTGCATCCAGGTCAAACAGCAGAGTTTTGGCTTAGCTCCCGAGATAGGGTCCCAGACCCTTTGTGCTGTGCCATTTGGCCTGTTGGTGACACCTCCTTGTCTGGAGGTGTTGAGGATTAGACTGTGCTGTGGAGGGGGTTCAGAGTAGGCCTCTGGAGAGATGGGGCTCATCCATTTTTGTCCCTAAGGTTTTTCTGATTCTGTCTCCATTTATGGTAGCAGCGTGGCTAGTTTTCTCTGGATGTGCCCCATGCCTGGCCTCCACCTGCTGCCAGCCCTAGGCCCAGCCTCCTAGAGAAGAGAGGCAACCTGCAGGCCTCAGAGATTCCCCTGACATAACAATAGCTAATGCTTATTAAACCCTTACTGCATACCAGGCATGGCATTAGCACTTCCTATCTAAAGCCTCACTGAATGCTCACCACAAGCTCGGGGCTCTCGTTATCTCCAGGTTGCAGATGAGGAAACTGGCGCCCCAGCAAGGTGAGCAACCTGTCTCTAACTGCAGAACTAACAAGGGCAGAGCAGGATGTGAACCCAGAACCCCACGATGCCCCATCCTCCATGGCTCATGGCTGTGAGCACTGGGCTGGGGGCTCCCACCGTCCTCTGCCCCTGGACCTCAGGGCTTCCCGAGGCTGGAGGGCCGGAGGCCCGCAGAGGTCTAGAGTGTTTTCAGAACATCAGTGTGGGGTTCAAGCAGGTTCCCTCTTCGCTGGTGGGAGCCTCCAAGAAGTGCTGGGCCAGCTTGGCCCCTTTTCTTCTGAGGGGAGGGGGCAGTGTGGGTCGGGACACGTCCTCTTTTAAGGTTCTCTGTCTTCTCTCTCGCTGCTTCTGACCACTTCCTCTTTTCCCTGGGGCGGAGGCAACTGTGACCGCAGTAATGGCAGCCATCCAGGCGGTGGCCCCTGAGGCCCCTGAGGCTCTCCTGGAAGCACTCACCCGCTGGGCTGCGGGCACTTCTCCGCCTCCACTTCCAGGGTCCTACCCCACGCCCCAGAGAGCAGTGGTGGGGGGGTAGGTGTGCTCCCTGAGAGCTCCCTTAGGGACCCGTAACGCTGACCCAGTGCTGCCCACCCTCCCTTCAGGCTCTGCCTGGGCAGAATCCGCTCCCAGCAACTTCCGTGGAGGATGTGGCCCAAGTCCAGGACCCCTGCCTGGACAGCCAGACCCCTCAGGATGCCCAGGGAGGTGAAGACCCCAGCCCAGCGCCAGACACCACAATAACAAATGCCCCCAGAGGCAGAGGAACTGCCGCCTGGGAAGAGGATGGGTGTCCAGAGATGCAGGGTCCAGGCCTTGCTTGGCCACTTGTTAGCTGGGGGCCTTGGGCAGCTTGCTTTTCTTCTTGGAGCCTCAGTTTCCTCATCTGTGCCATGGACGTCAATGATAACACCTCCAAGTGTTGTAATAGTAAGGAATAAAGGAGGTGCTACATGTCTCATGCTAAGCACAGAGCCTGGTACACAGCAGGTGCTTAATAATGGTATCAGCTCTTATTAGGCAGAGCCTGCAGCTGGCCTGAGCCTCTCAGGATGCCTCCACCCCCACCAGTCACAGCTACCCAGCTCTGTTCTTGGCCTCTGCCCTGTCTCGACTCCCACCCGCCCAGCTGCCCGGCTTCCCTCCTGCAGCAGGTATGGCCCTCAAGCTCAGGTCCACAAGGAATACCACCTTTCTTTAGTTTGTAGCCTCTCAGCCCATCTAGCCAGTTCGGTGAAACATCAGTGTCAGCCGTTGTTGGGGTGCCCGGCCCAGTGTCGAGCCAAAGCCCTGGGTTTGTTTTGATTCTTGTGGTCAAATTTATATAACGTAAGATCAACCATCTTAACCTTTTTTTTTAAAATAAATTTATTTATTTTATTTATTTATTTTTGGCTGCGTTAGGTCTTTGTTGCTGCGCTCAGGCTTTCTCTAGTTGTGGCGAGCAGAGGCTGCTCTTTGTTGCGGTGCGCGGGCTTCTCGTTGTGGTGGCTTCTTGTTGCAGAGCACGGGCTCTAGGCGTGCGGGCTTCAGTAGTTGTGGCACGTGCACTCAGTAGTTGTGGCTCGTGGGCTCTAGAGTGCAGGCTCAGTAGTTGTGGTGCACGGGCTTAGTTGCTCCGTGGCATGTGGGATCTTCCTGGACCAGGGCTCGAACCCGTGTCCCCGGCATTGGCAGGCAGATTCTTAACCACTGCACCACCAGGGAAGCCCTTAACCGTTTTTAAGTGTACACTTGTGTGGCATTAAATACACTCACGCTGTTCTGCAATCGTCACCACCGTCCGTCTCCAGAACTTCTTGTTTTTCCCAGTTGAAGCTCTGTCCTCATTAAGCACTAACTCCCCATTTCCGCTCTCCCAGCCCCCGGCACCTACCCTTCTACTTTCTGTCTCTACGAATCTGACGACTCTACATGCCTCATATAGGTGGAGTCAGACAGTGTTTGTCTTTTTGTGACTGGCGTATTTCAATCGGAGTAAGGTCCTCAAAGTTCATCTGCATTGTAGCAGGTGTCAGAATTTCTCTCCTTTTTGTGGTTAAATAATATTTCGTTGTGTGTCTAGACCACGTTTTGCTTATCCACTCATCCATCAATGGACACTTGGGTTGCTTCTGCATCTTGGCTGTGATGAATAGTGCTGCTAATGCACATAACGGTGCAAATATCTGTTCAACTCCCTATTGCAGTTCTTTTGGGTGTACACCTAGAAGTGGAGTTGCTGGGTCATATGGTAATGCTGTTTGATTTGTTGGTTTTTAATTTGGGCCCAAGCGCTGGGGAGGCCCCTCTGGATGTACTGACGACAGAGGGTGGTGGAATCAGGAGCTCGACATGCTGGGTTCCAACCCTGGCTCTGCCACTTGCAAGTGGCGTGACCTTGGGCAGGTGCCTTACCCTCTCTATGCTTCAGTTTCCTCTGCTGTAACATGGGATGCACGAGCACCTGCCTCATGGGGCTGTGGTGGTAATTAGAATTTTACTTGGAACGGCGCCTGGCACACCGGCAGTGCTCGTAACTGTTAGCTCCGGTGACTGGTGCCTCTGTGTGCTTGCTGAGATCCGCTCCTGCAGTCTTACTGCTTCTGCAGCACCATAGCAGCCTGACCCTGCTGTGGAGCATCCCTTAGGGCTGGCCCTGGTCCTTCCCCAGGACTCAGGTTTCTGTTTCGCCTTTTCCAGGTCTCTGGGAATCTCTCTTCATCTGCGGGGAGTCCCTCTCTCCATGTCCACGGCCTAAAGCCAGAAAGCCATGCCTTGGACCACCTCTGGGAGAGCCTGAGCTGGGCCGGAGGGGAAAGTTTGGGTGCTGACCTACGTGGGCACTGGCACAGACGAGGAGGAGCCCTTTCCTCTTTCCTTTGAGCTTGACTGTACTGTTCTCCACGACCAGGTTCAGTCTGGGCCCTGAGTTTGGGAGGGGATGAGGCAGCTGGGAGGATGACCGAAGACAGGCCATAGCCACGATTACAGGGGCGGGAAGAGGCGCCCTGGCTGGAGATGAGAGGAGCGCTGGTTTGGCGCTTCATTGTGCGGAGGTAGCTGGAGGGCACGGGGTAGCGAGGGGTGGCTGTGGAGGGAGAGGAAGTGGCTAGGGCCAGGCCAGTCCCACCTCTGGTGGAGGCTAAGCTGGTGTGAGGGCACTGCCTGGTCGGCTGGCCTGGGTCCACATCACAGCCCTGCTGGCCTGGCGCAGTTCCAGGAGGAAGGCAAGGCCAGACCTGGCAGGCTGAGGACTTTGGTCCTTAGGGACCATGCTTGGGGGTTGACCCAGGGACCCCAGGTCCTGGGAACCCACTTTTAGGTTTGCCACCTTCACCTGTGATAGGAGGGGACAGAGAAGCCTCTGGAATGACCTCCCCATTCCCCTCCCCCATTCCCTTCCTTCCCCATCCTTCTCCTTTCCCATTTGTCTTTTCCCTATTCTTTGTACCTCATCCCACATGGTAGGTGATTTGGAAATTCACAAAGCAATGCACTTCACTTCACAGTTTATCCTCCTCAAGGACCTGGTAAGGAGTCACCACCTGCTTTAGTGGATGACTTTTTGCTGGCCCTCTGGCAGAGCTCACTAGTGGAGACCTCTCCCCCTCCTGACACTTCTCCCTAGGTTTGTCAAATCCAGGCCTGTCTTAAATATTTGCAGAAATCCCCAACGGGGCACTAATAACCTGCTCTGGGGTATTAAATAGAATTAAATAGAATATGCTGTGAAGATTAAGTAGAGTTACACGTAGAAAATGCCTGGCACATTGTAGTTATTAAAAAATTAGTTATTATTTTTATTTTTAAAGATAATTATTATGTAAAAAAGGAGGACTTGGTTTTTAGAAATATTTATTGAGCACCTACTCTGTCCCAGGTACTGCAGCGTTTGAATTTTGCCCCAGGCGTCGAGCTGACTTTCCAAGCTGGCTCAGAAGTGGTGACCCCCCCGCCAAGGTCATCACCCCGGCAACAGCACAAAGTGAGGGACATGTCTGAAGAGGAGGAGCCAGCTATGTGTCCTTAGGCAAAGTGCCTGGCCTCTCTGAGCCCCTGTGTCCTGATCTGTGGAGTGAGGCTGGAAAAACCTCCTTCCCCTTCTTGCGGGTTGGGGGTCAGGAGATAGAACATGTGTCAGTCTTGGCAAGCAGGAAGGTGTTGCCCCGCCGAGCAGGGAGGTGGCCGTCCATGGGAGACCAGCCCCTCCTGTGCCTTTAACTGAAGCATCTGCCCTCAGCTTCTGAGGGCAGCCGCGTCTTCTCAGCAGCCGCGTCTGCAAGCTCGGAGGACACCCCTCGAGGACACTGAGACCGCTCTCCCCCAGAGCTCCAGGCCATCAGAAAAGAGTGTTCCACAAAGTCCACGGAAAGACAGTCATTCCCCTCGTGCCCCCAGGTAAGAGTGTGGCAGTGCCTCCAGTCATCCCAAACCTGCCCTGACTCCAGGCCGGTCCACGTAGTCTGTTTCCATGGAGACCAGAGAGGTGACAGCATTTCTGGGAGGAAAGATGGGCTTTTTGTTCAAGGGCACAGTGGGATTTCAGAGGTTGAGTGGGGTGGTGCTCAGCCGAGTGGTGGAGCCGCCATTGTTCCATCAGGATGAAGTTTAGGGTGGCCAAGCCCAGGACAGTTGGGGAGGCCGACTAGACGGCAGCATTGTTCCTGGAAGCCAACCGGATAACTTGCCAGCGCCACTCCTGCCTTTCACACAGAGCTTGACGGGATGGTAGTGATATGCCGTATTATTATTATCTGTATCATTACTGCCAGCGTTCATGGAGTGCATATTATGTGCCCAGTCACCGACCTTAGTGAGTTAGAAGATTATCTCCTTTAATGCTCACAACAAAGTTATAAGGCCGCTACTATTACTATCCCCATTTTACAGGTGAGTAAACTGAGGCACAGAGAGGTTTGGTATTGTGCCCAAGTTTACACAGCAGAGGAGCAGAGCCTGGAGTCCAGCCCAGGTCATCTGAAGCCCGAGCTGGTGCAGGTGACCGTGCCGTATACCATCGCGGGCCACGGGAGGACAAGCAGAGAGCTGGGTAGAGGGGAGAAGGAAGGTAAGTCCTAGCACCCAGGTCCCATGTGAACCTTTCATTAATATTGGCGTTGAAGAGTCACAGACTTCACGAGGGGGGTGTCAATGGCTCTGTTTTATAGATGAGGAACTGGGAGCACGGGGAGGGTAAATGAGTTGCCCAAGCAAGGGAGCTATGCTTTGAACCAGATGTGTTGCTCATTCAGTGACCCCACCACCTTATCTTGCTTCCTCGGCCATTTGTTCCAAGTCTCATCCTTCTTGGGAACTCTGGGACCTGGAACAGACACACCAGGCCTCTACACATGTTTTCTGAGATCATGTAAAAGATCCCAGATGGTTCCACTTGCTGCTTCCTTGGGTGAGGAAGAGGAAGTACAGTAGGAAGGGTAGTGACCTCATATCTTTTGCTCATGGATGTTTGCCTGAGCCTGAACTCCACTGAAGTGGAGAGTTTTGAGAATCATGTTGGAGTAGTTGCATCTCCTTTACTTTTGTGTGAGTCAAAGAAAAAAGAAAGCTCTAGAAGGGACCCAAATTAAAAATTCTATCCACCCACCCATTCCTCCTTCCTTCCATCCATACATCCATCCACCTGTCGATCCATCCACCCACCTACCCACCCACCCATCCTTCCATCTGTCCACCTGCCATCCATCGTCCATCCATCCATCCTGTCTTTATAAATCTTTATTAGTCATCTGTTGCTTCTTGACCCCAAAACTTAGTGGTTTAAACAACAACAATAATTGTAATAATTGTTGCATGGTTTCTGAGGGTCAGGAATTCAGGAATGGCTGACTAGTTCATACTGGCTGTTGGTGAGAGGTCTCAGTCCCTCTCCACCTGAGCCTCTCCAGAGGGCTGCTTGAGTGTCCTCACAGCATGGTGGCTGACTTCCCCCTGAGAGAGTGGCCCTAGAGACCAAAGCAAAAGCCACAATGCCTTCATAACCTAGCCTGACACGTCATATACCGTCCCTTCTACAGGATTCTGTTAAGTCAGAATCATGCCTTGTTCAGTGTTGGAGGAGACAACACAAGGACGTAGATCCAGGAGACAAGGATCATTGGAGCCAAGCCATCTTGGAGGCTGGCTACCACCATCCAGGCATCCATCCAGGCATCTATCCAGGCATCCATCCGTCCGTCCATCCATCCATCCAGCTAGCCATCATTTTGTCATTTGTCCATCCGTTCATTCAGTAGACATTTGCTGGACTCCAATTTGAGCCAGGCCCTGGAAACAAAGCACACACACGCGCACACACACACACACACACACACAATCCCAAACCAACAGAAAAAAGCCACTGTTTGACATTTTCCTTCAGTTCTTTTTTTTTATACTTTGAACAGTTTGAGACATAATTCACATACCATACCATTCCTCATTTAAAGTGTATATTCAGTGGCTTCTAGTGTATTCACACAGTTGTGAAACCATCACCACAATCAATTTTAGAACATTTATTATCACCCCGAACAGAAACCCCATACCCATTAAGCAGCCACTCCTCATTTCCCCTTTTCCCCAACCACCTTCAATCACAAATTTACCTTCTGTCTCTATAGCTTTGCTTATTCTAGACGTTTCGTGTAAATGGAATCACATACTAGGTGGTCTTTCCTGACTGGCTTCTTTCACTTTGCATAATGTTTTCGAGGTTCATTCATGTTGTAGTGTGTATCAGTACTTAATTTCTTTTTATTGTTGAATATATTCCATCGTATGGATATTCCACAATTTGTTTATCCATTCATTCATTGGTGGCCATCTGGATTGTTTCCACCTTTCCTCTGTTATGAGTAATGCTGATATTAACGTCATTACAAGTGTTTTTGTGAACATTTTCAGTTCTCTTGGGTATACACCTGGGCATGGAATTGCTGAGTCATATAATAACTCTGTTTAACCTTTTGAGGAACTGCCACGTTGTTTTCCAAAACAGCTACACCATTTTACATTCCCACCAGCAGTGTATGAGGCTTCTGATTTCTCCCTCATCCTTGTCAACACTTGCCATTTTCTTTTTCAGGTTTGCAATCCTAGTGGGTGTGAAGTGGTATCTCATGTGATTTCAATTTGCATTTCCAGATGGCTAATGATGTAAAGCATCTTTTCATGTGCTTATTGGCCATTTGTATATCTTCTTTGGAAAAACGTCTATTTGGATTTTTTTGCCCGTTTTTAAATTGGGTTATTGGTCTTATTATTGAGTTGTATAGTCTAGATACAGGATACAAATATATGATTTTCAAGTATCTTCTTCCATTTTGTGGGCTTCAGTCCTCTTTCATGGTGCCTTTTTTTTTATTATTAAAGTATACATTCCCATGCTAAGATATTTGAAAAATGGAGAAATGTATAAAAAGGTGGAAAAATAACCACCTGAGACCACCATGATTAGTGTTTAATAATGTTTCCTTTTTCTTTATCCTTTTTTTCCTTTAATAATTATTTATTTAGTTATTTATTTGGTTGCATCGGGTCTTAGTTGTGGCAGGCGGGCTTCTTGGTTGTGGCACGTGAGCTCCTTAGTGGCGACTCAAGGGCTCCTTAGTTGCAGCTCACCAGCTCCTTAGTTGTGGCATGCGATCTCTTAGTTGTGGCATGCGTGTGGGATGTAGTTCCCGGACCAGGGATCGAACCCGGGCCCCCTGCATTGGGAGTGCAGAGTCTTAACCACTGTGCCACCAGGGAAGTCCCTCTTTATCCTTCTTATCAATTCAGTTAGGTATTTATTTTTTGACAGGTAATATTTGTACAACTACGGAATTCTAAAGGTTTAAAATAAGTCTCCTGCCCTGAGCCCCAGCCACCCAAACTCCTCCTAGGGACACCCACTGTTACCACTTTCTTGGTGATTTTTTGGAGCTGGTTTGTACATATAGACATATACATGTCAATTTCCCCTTAAACCGTAGTATGTCACCCTTTCCACACTTGTCAACAGCTCCTTTCCAGTCTTTTAGCTGTACATAGTTTTCTTTACATAGTTAGGAGTCACCTCAACCGTACAATGTATCCATTAGTTGTAGGAGGTAGAGGACAAACCCATTCTAGTGTTAGCAAAACAAGGAATTTTTTGAAGGATATTAGGTGGCTTGCAGACTCTCTGGAAGGACAGAGATCCAGGTCTGGAATCTACATGACCAGAAGCAAGGCAGAACCAGGCACAGGTCGCCCCTGCCAGGGTCGGGCACAGGCAGCACAGCTGGTTCCCCTGGGCTTGGAGGCTTTAGCCTCTGGTCCTGCTGCTGTTGGATGCTGGGTGTCTCTGCCACTGCCTTTGCCAGGTATGTGCCCTCTGACACCTGCTTCTCCTGTCGCCAGCTTCTGAATACAAGCCTGGTGTTCAGAAGCCCTGCCTTGTTTCCACTGCCTTGGACAATTCTGCTCTGTCCCAGACTTGCAAACCCCACTCAGCAAAGCAGACCCCTTGTACCAGTTATCTGTTGCTGCATAACAACTTCGCCCTGGCTTGAAACTACAACGCTCATTGATGGTCTATCATGGTTTCTAAGGGTCAGGAATTTGGGAGAGGCAGGGAAGTTCTGGCTGGGGGTGGGGAGTCTCTCATGCTATTGCAGGCAGGTGCTGATTTGTTTTGGGACCATCTCAAAGGCTGCTTCATGCTCGTATCTGCTGCTGGGCTGGAGGGACTTGACCAGAGGAGAGCTGGAGCAACTGGGGCTCCCTGGGCATCTCGTCATCTCTGTGCAGTCTCTCTCTTCAGACTCTCCAGCATGGTGAGTTCAGGGGAGCTGGTCTTCTTAAGTCAGCTTGGGGCTCCTAAGGTATGCGTCCTGAGCCAGGCAGAAGCTTCATGCATTGTCCCTTCTGCCACCTTCTATTGAGGCAGTTATAAAAGGTTACAGAGATTGGCCAGGTTCAAGGGAAGGGGACCTGGACCCCACCTCTCAAAGGAGGAATATCAGTGTCGCACTGTGTGTGGAAGAGCAGATGGTATGGACAGGTGTCTTTGGAAAATACAGTTGCCCACAGGTGGCTTTTGAGTGCCACACTCTCCTCGGAAGGCAGTTTAGCCCCATGGATTATCACCCAGGCATACCCTTTGGGGGGTTCTCACCCTCACCCCTTGTGGTTGTCTTTTCAGCCACAAGCTGAGCTCTCTGGTAATTCCAGGTCTCTGAGAAGCTGGTGGCAAGCCCTGTTTTCTCCATCTTGCTTGTTACCTTGTGGATTAGGTCGAATAGGGTCCATCCCAAATTCATGTCCACCCGGAACCTCAGAACGTCACCATAGTTGGAAATAAGGTCTTTTATGTATTTATTTATTTTTGGCTGCGTTCGGTCTTCATTGCTGCACTCTGGCTTTCTCTAGTTGTGTCGAGCGGGGGCTACTCTTTGCGGTGCGCGTGCTTCTCATTGCGGTGGCTTCTCTCATTGTGGAGCACGGGCTCTAGGCACGCGGGCTTCAGTAGTTGTGGTGCGTGGGCTCAATAGTTGCGGCTTGCAGGCTCTAGAGCGCAGGCTCCATAGTTGTGGCGCACGGGCTTAGTTGCGCCACAGATATGGGATCTTCCTGGACCAGGGCTCAAACCCGTGTCCCCTGCACTGGCAGGCGGATTCTTAACCACTGCGTCACCAGGGACGTCCAGAAATAGGGTCTTTGCCAATGTAATCAAGTTAAGATGAGGTCATACGGGGTTAGGGTGAGCCCTAAATCTAATGGCTGGTCTCCTTAGAAAAAGAAGAGATGATGCAGAGAGACCCAGAGGAAAGATGGTGTGAAGACAGACTCACAGGGAGAAGCCATATGACAGTGGAGGCGCAGACTGCAGTGACGAATCTGCATGCTGAGGGACACCAAGGGCTGCTGGCCCCCGCAGAGCCTCCAGAGGAACCAACCCTGCCAACACCTTGATTTCAGACTCCTGGTTCCTGAACTATTAGAGAATGAATTTCTGGGGTTTGGTTTTGTTTTGTTTTGTTTTGTTTTTGCGGTACGCGGGCCTCTCACTGTTGTGGCCTCTCCCGTTGCGGAGCACAGGCTCCGGACGCGCAGGCCCAGTGGCCACGGCTCACGGGCCCAGCCGCTCTGCGGCATGTGGGATCCTCCTGGACCGGGGCACGAACCCGCCTCCCCTGCATCGGCACCTTATCTTGCTCTCAACCACTGTGCCACCAGGGAAGCCCCGAATTTCTGTTGTTTTAAGCTCCCCAGTGGTACTTTGTTACAGCAGCCGCAGGAGACCAATGCACTTGTCAGTGACATTTTGGTCCCTTACAAGTTGGGGGTCTGGCTGACCGATTAGTGGCTTAATTCAGACTTGATGCAAAGGTTCAATCTGTGCAGGAATGACCCCTGTGGACCCCGTGCTGTGTGGCCAAGGGAGGTGACAGGCCAGGAGAGACTCGGGCACGGCCTGCTCTGTTGACGGGGAGGATTCGGGAAACACATGAGTCACCAGTCACTGATGTGTGTTTGCTTGCTAGGGGCTTTAAAAATTTTTTTTAAATGTGAAAATCCAGCTTGGCCTTCCCAGGTATGTCCTGAGTCTCCCTGACTCTGGAGCTGCCGTGGTTGTGTCCACATGCGCGCTGTTTATAACGGCAACGGCTGTGACCTATAGACCCGAGAGGAAGGCTGCCCTTATGGATTCAGGCTGTTCTCTCCACGCTCACACTCGGGCCCTTAAACTGTTATTCACCAGAATATGATGGGAAACATAGCTGCTGCCGGCGAAGGCCCTGTCCCTCTCCTGCGGGAACAGAGATCCCAGGGCTTTAGGGACTCCACATCCTGCACCCATTGTGTGACCCTCAAAAGCAATCAGGTGTGTCGCTGGGGGCTTTGCTTTTGCCAGAGAAGTTCCTTCTCCAGAGCCTCACGGACTGGCTCCTTGCCCCTCCTCCTCAGGCCCGCTCCGCTGGCACCTCCTCTGAGAGGCCTTTGTGCTGCGGGGTCTAAACACCTCCCTCACCTTCCCCATAAAATTCGCCTGCTCCACTCCGTCTGCAATGACCTTGACACTGTGCTTCCTTGTTTGTGGTCTGTCTTCCCCAGTAGAATGCAAGAGACACAGGGAGTTTGGGTCCATTCTTATATCTCCGGCTTCTGTTAACAGTGCCTGGCAAGTGGCAAGTGCTTGGTTAGTGTCTGCTGAGTGACAGAATGCCTCAGCCAAGGATGCACAACCGTAGGCACAGAACTTCTTGACCAGCCCTCCTGCCTTCAGCCCGGCTCCCTCATCCCACCCCCATCCTGGTCAACTGGGAGTTTTCCAAACCAGAAATCATCCAAGTCACTCTTCTGCTCTGAGACCTGCGGTAGCTCCCATTGTTCCTGGGTAGAGTCCAAATGCCTCAGCAGGACTCAGCCGGCCCTGCCTGAGTGGAGCCCTGCCCGCCTTCCTTCCCCTCCGGGCACGTCCAGCGCTCACTGCAGCAGAACTGAGTCACTCCCAGAGCGGGCGGGTTCCCCTGTCTGAAATCC
This sequence comes from Mesoplodon densirostris, assembly GCF_025265405.1. Classification (NCBI taxonomy): domain Eukaryota; kingdom Metazoa; phylum Chordata; class Mammalia; order Artiodactyla; family Ziphiidae; genus Mesoplodon; species Mesoplodon densirostris. The sequence goes on from NC_082679.1 coordinate 59,463,755, forward strand.
CGCCCTCTCTCCTCCCCTCCCAGTTCAGCTTCACGGAACTTGAACTCCTGACCTTTCTCTAGTCTCAGTGTCAGGATCACCACCTTCAGGAAGGCTTCCTGATCCTCTCTTCTCATTTTTTCCCCCCAAACCTGCGTTAATTATCCCTTCTCTCTCAACCTTGGCCTTACCACCTGTATTGTAATCATCTTTTTTTTTTTCTTAAGAAAATATGATTTACACTCAGGAAAGTTCACCCGTTTGGGTACAGAGTTCTACGAGTTTTGGCAAGTTCATAAAGTCATGTAACTCTGCCACGACCAAATGTAAAACAGTTCCATCTGCCCCCACCCCGCAAAGTCTGTTATGTTCTTTTGTAGTCAGCCCCCCTCCACACCCCCAGTCTCTGGCACCCAGTGATCTATTTTCTGTCCCTGTGGTTTTGCCTCCTCCAGAATGTCCTATCAATGCAATCCTAGCTCTGTGGTCTTTTGGTGCTGGCATCTTTCACTTAGCATAGTGCATGGGAGATGCATCCTTGGCGTTTCTTCCCTTTTATCCATGGGTGCTATTTCAGTGTATGGATGTTTGTTTATCTCTTCACCAGTTGAAAGGCATTTGTGTTGTTCCCGGTTTTCAGTGATTATAAAGCTGCTGTAAACATTAGTGTATAGATCTTTGCATGGACGTATGTTTTTATTTCTCTCAGGTAAACACCTAGATGTGGGATTGTTGCCTTGTACGGTAAGCGTATTTAACTTGTTAAGAAACTGCCCAGCTGTTTTCCAAAGAGGCTGCACCCTTTTGCATTCCCATCAGTGGCTCCACGTGCACTCCAGCACTGGCTATTGTCAGGTGTTTTTATTTTTTGAATTATATTTCTTTTTATTTATTTTTTTGGCCGTGCTGCGAGGCTTGCGGGATCTTAGTCCCCCAACCAGGGATCGAACCCGGGCCCTAGCAGTGAGTGCACCGAGTCCTAACCACTGGACCGCCAGGGAATTCCCCGTCAGGTGTTTTTAGTTTAGCCATTTTAACAGGTGAGTAACCTTTTTTTTTTTACCTGCTCATCTTTCCCACCAGCTGCGACCTCTTGATAGAGAATGAATCTCTCCTTTTCTTATCCTCAGAACCTAGAGGAGTGACTGACATGTAGCATTCAACAGATGTTTAGGTAAGCTGAATGACTGAATGGGTGATCTGTCAAATTGGTGTTTAAGGAGAATTCGTCATGGATGCCATGGGGGGAGTATTAGTCGATGCCCTCTCTCCCAAAGGAACTCGTTATGAGGTCATCTTTCTGGAATCTGCCAGGCATAACCTCCTTATCTTTATACCTAATACCTTCCTATATCTGCCCAAAGTGCCCAGACTGCTTTCCACCTCTGAAGAGGCCCATGATGTGTTTCTTCCTTGTTACAGCAGAAGACACTGTTGCCCATACTAGAGGGTACAAAAGAATCATGGGGTGGGGGTGGGGGGCATTAAAATGCAGATCCCCAGGTCCCATCCTCGAGGTTCTGATTCTGTAGGCCCAGCATCTCTGAGTGTGTCTTAGACCTCCCTGAGAATCCCCAGGAGAAGCAAGAGTCCTTTGTGGGAGTCGAAATAACCCCAGATCTTGAAGAAGTCACTCGGCTTCAGAGTCCAGCTCTGGCACCAACTGCTGGGTCGCCTCTGTGAATCATTTAACACCTCTGAGTTTCCTCATCAGTAAAAGAGACGTGAGAATAATTGAGCTTCCTAACTTTGTTGTGAGGGGTTAATGCATTTACTGCAGGAAGGGTCCTGGTGCCACGTAGGTATTCAATACGTGTTAGTGATTTTGGTAAACGGCAAAGATTTTAAATGCTTCCTCTTCCTTTTAGCTAATGCCCTTGTATTTTAATGTTTTTATTGTTGCATGACATAATGCAGAAAAGTGACCTGTGACAGCCTTGATTTTGAAACACATTTGGTTTTCTCTTATAGCTGAGACATGCTTAGTAAAGCATATGTAGAAAACACTGAAGGCAGAAACATACATCAGAGACAACCTGTTAACACATTGAACAGCCTTTTAAAAATATTAATTTTTAGGGCTTCCCTGGTGGCGCAGTGGTTGAGAGTCCGCTTGCCGACGCAGGGCACGCGGGTTCGTGCCCCGGTCCGGGAGGATCCCACATGCCACGGAGCGGCGAGGCCCGTGAGCCATGGCCGCTGAGCCTGCGCGTCCGGAGCCTGTGCTCCGCAATGGGAGAGGCCACAGCAGTGAGAGGCCTGCGTACTGCAAAAAAAAAAAAAAAAAAAATTAATTTTTTTATTGAGGTATAACATAAAGTCGCACAAGTTGTAAGCATAAGGCTCAATACATTTTCACTGGGTGACCAGCTCATATTAATCACCAGATCAAAACCGAGAACATCACAGCTCCCTCCCCAGTCCAAGAGAACCATTATTCCAAGGGCGCTGATCAGCTTTGCCCAATCAGCCTTGTTTATTTCATTTTTAAAAAACAATTTATTTATTTTTGGCTGCATTGAGTCTCTGTTGCTGGGCGCGAGCTTTCTCTAGTTGCAGCGAGCGGGGGCTACTCTTCGTTGCGGTGCACGGGCTTCTCATTGCGGTGGCTTCTCTTGTTGCGGAGCACGGGCCCTAGAGCACGAGGGCTTCAGCAGTTGCAGCGCGTGGGCTCAGTAGTTGTGGCTCACAGGCTTTAGGGCGCGCAGGCTCTACAGTACAGCCTCAGCAGCTGTGGCGCACGGGCTTAGTTGCTGCGCAGCATGTGGGATCTTCCCGGGCCAGGGATTGAACCTGTGTCCCCTGCATTGGCAGGCAGATTCTTAACCACTGTGCCACCAGGGAAGTCCCTCATTTATGTTTTTTAAAAATTTATTTTATTCAAGTATAGTTGATTTACAGTGTTGTGGTAATTTCTGCTGTACAACAAAGTGAATCAGTTATACATATACATATATATATATATATACATTCTTTTTCATCTTCTTTTCCATTATGGTCTATCACGGGATATTGAATATAGTTCCCTGTGCTCTACAGTAGGACCTTTTGGCTTATCCATTCTATATTTAATAGTTTGTGTCTGCTAATCCCAAACTCCTGATCCAACCGTCCCCCACCCCTCATCCTCCTTGGCAACCATAAGTCTGCTCTCTACTTCTGTGAGTCTGTTTCGTAGATAAGTTTGTGTCATATTTTTTTTTGGGCCGCACCCCACAGCATATGGGATCTTAGCCCCCAACCAGGGATCGAACCCGAGCCCCCTGCATTGGAAGCGCAGAGTCTTAACCACTGGACCAATAGGGAAGTCCCATATTTGTGTCATATTTTAGATTCTACATATAAGTGATATAGTATTTGTCTTTCTCTTTCTGACTTAACTTATCCTAGTATGATAATCTCTAAGTCCATCCATGTTGCTGCAAATAGCATTATTTCCTTCTTTTTTTGTGGCTGGATAGTATGCCATTGTATACATGTACCACATCTTCTTTATTCATTCATCTGTCGATGAACATTTAGGTTGTTTCCATGTCTTGGCTATTGTGAATAGTGCTGCTGTGAACATAGGGGTGCATGTATCTTTTTGAATTATAGTTTTGTCCAGATATATGCCCAGGAGTGGGATTGCTGGATCATGTGGCGACTCTATTTTAGTTTTTTGAGGAACCTCCATACAGTTTTACATAGTGGCTGCACCAACTTACATTCCCACCAACAGTGTAGGAGGGTTCCCTTTTCTCCACACTCTCTCCAGCATTTGTCACTTGTAGACTTTTTGATGGATGGCCATTCTGACAGCTGTGAGGTGGTACGTAATTGTAGTTTTTTGTTTGTTTGTTTGGTTGGGTTTTTTTGGCCACATGCGGGCCTCTCACTGCTGTGGCCTCTCCCGCTGCGGAGCACAGGCTCCAGACGCGCAGGCTCAGCGGCCATGGCTCACGGGCCCAGCCGCTCCGCGGCATGTGGGATCCTCCCGGACCAGGGCACGAACCGGAGTCCCCTGCATCGGCAGGTGGACCCTCAAGCACTGCGCCACCAGGGAAGCCCCGTAATTGTAGTTTTGATTTGCATTTCTCTAATAATTAGTGATGTTGAGCGTCTTGCCATGTGCCTGTTGGCCATCTGTATGTCTTCTTTGGAGAAATGTCTATTTAGGTCATCTACCCATTTTTTGAGAAGCCCAAATTAAAACCACGGGACCAGAGGCTTTTCCAAGCAGCCCTCAATTTGAATAGCAGACTCCTACAACTGAATAGCAGCAAACAAACAAACAAACATCGCAAATAACTTGCCTTAAAAATGGGCAAAGGACCTGAAGATGTTTCTTTAAAGAAGACATACAAATGGCCTAGAGGTATATGAAAAGGTGCTTAGCATCAGTAATCATCAGGCAAATGCAAATGAAAACCACAGTGAGGTATCACCTTATACCTGTTATAATGGCCATCACCAAAAAACCAAAAGGAAACAAGAGTTGGAGAGGAAGTGGAGAAATTGGAACTCCTGTGCACTGTTGTTGGGAATGTAAAATGGTGCAGCTGCTATGAAAAACATTGGAGCTTCCCCCAAATTTTAAAACAGAACTACCATATGATCCAGCCATCCCACTTCTGGGTGTATATCCCAAAGAATTGAAAGCAGTATCATGAAGAGGTATCTGGACTCCCATGTTCGTTGCAGCATTATTCACAATAGCCAAGATATGGAAACAATCTAAACCTCTATGGATGCATGAATGAATAAAGAAAATGTCGTGTATAAATACAATGGAATGTTATTCACCCTCTAAAAAGAAGGAAATTCTATTGTTTGCAACAACATGGAGGACTTTATGCTAAATGAAATAAGCCAGACACAGAAGGAAAAACACTGCATGATTCTTCTCATATGAGCCACCTAAAATAGTCAAACTTATAGAAACAGAGCATAGAATGACGGTTGCCAGGGGCTGGAAGGAGGGGGAAATGGAGAGTTGTTCAATGGATCTAAAGTTTCTGTTTCACAAGATGAGTAAGTTCTAGAAGTCTGCATTACAGCACGTGCCTAGGGTTAACAGTACTGTATTTTACACTTGAAAACTTGTTGAGGGACTTCCCTGGTGGTCCAGTGGTAAAGAATCTGCCTTACAATACAGGGAACGCAGGTTGGATCCCTGGTCAGGGGACTAAGATCCCACATGCCTTGGGGCAACTAATCCTGTGTGCCACAACTGCTGAGCTCGCGAGCCTCAACTAGAGCCCGCGTGCCGCAAACTGCAGAGCCCACACGCTCTGGAACCCGTGCACCACAACTACAGAGCCCATGTGCCCTGGAGCCTGTGCACCACAACTAGAGAAGAGAAAACCCACACGCCACAACTAGAGAGAAACCCGCGCACCACAACGAAGAGCCTGCGTGCTGCAACTAAGACCCGATGCATCCTAAAATAAATGAATAAATAAACAAATAAATAAATAATCTTAAAAAAAAAAACTTGTTGAGAGGGCAGGTATCATGTTGTGTTCTTACCGCACATACACATGCAAATACAACAACACAAAAAATGACAACAATAACAAAAGGATACAAGAAACTTTTGAAGGTGATGGATGTTTATTGCCCTGATTGCAGTGATGGTTTCTCAGGTGTATGCATATGTCCAAATTCATCAGCTTGTATGCTTTAATTGTGCGCAGTTTAGTACCAGTTATACCTCAGGAAAGCTGAAAAAAAATAGGGGGGTCTGACTGCCCCCCCAATGCAGAAACTTCTAGATTGAGCCTAACCCTGACCAGGTCTGGAAGCCAGTACTGGGTGGTACTTCCTCTCACAGACGCCTGCCAGCCAGCAGCTGGGACTCAGCTTGTCCCCAGGGGACATGCACTTCTCTGAACAATATCGGGAAAGGAAACCAAACTCAAAACCTCTCGGGGTTTTCTGGTTGTTTTTGGCTGTTGGGTGGAGGGAGGAGGTTGGCAAGGCCCTGGGGCAGCGCGGTGGAATGGACCTCAGCCTGGCCACTGCTGTGCGTAACGGGGAGAGAATGGCCAGGTTCAGAAGACCCACTATCTAATAATGATTATTATAATGAGCAGCTGCTACTTTATTGAAGACTGCATTGTACTAAGCTGTGTTAGCCATTAATTCTTTTTTCTTTTAATTTAGTTATTTTTGGTTGTGTTGGGTCTTCCTTGCTGCGCGCGGGCTTTCTCTAGTTGCGGCGAGTGGGGGCTACTCTTCGTTGCGGTGCACAGGCTTCTCACTGCTGTGGCTTCTCTTGTTATGGAGCACGGGCTCTAGGCGTGTGGGCTTCGGTAGTTGTGGCACACAGGCTCTGTAGTTGTGGGTCGTGGGCTCTGGAGCACAGGCTCCGTAGTTGTGGCTCACGGGCTTAGTTGCTCTGACGCACGTGGGATCTTCCCGGACCAGGGATCAAACCCGTGTCCCCTGCATTGGCAGGCAGATTCTTAACCACTGTACCACCAGGGAAGTCCCAGCCATTAATTCTTTAAACAGCCTTCTAAGGTAGGTGGTTTTTTTTGAACAGCTTTGACATAGAGTTCACATCCCATACAATTCACCTATCTAAAGGGTACAGTTCAGGGATTTCCCTGGTGGTCCAGTGGTTAAGATTCCTCGCTCCCAAGGCAGGGGGTATGGGTTCAATCCCTGGTAGGGGAAGATCCCGCATGCCTCGTAGCGTGGCCAAAAAAACACAGAAATTTAAAGTGTACAGTTCAGTGGCTTTTCGTGTATTCACAGAGCTGTGCAACCATCATCATAATCAATTTTAGAACATTTTCATCACTCCGCAGAGAAACCCTGTACCTCTTAGTCATCACGTTCCAAGACCCCCATGTCTCCCAGTCCCAGACAACCACTACTCTACTTTCCGTCTCTGTAGATTGCCTGTTCTTTATATCCCAAAGGTAGGTCGAATGATGGGGAAATTGGAGGTTCAGAGAGGGTAACTGACCAGCTTAAGGTCACACAGCTAAGGAAGTGGCCATTTGGGACTTGAAACCAGATCTCCCTGTCTTCCAAATCCATACCTTCCCATTGCACCACGGGGCTTTTTCTTCTTCCTCCCAATAACAATACTGAAGACAGTCAGCCCTGATGGTTGAACTATGTTGCCTGTTTTATCCCTCATCTCATTTAATCCTCATAATCACCCTGGGAGGTAGGACAGTTAATATACCCATTTTGCAGAGAGGGAAACTGAGGCACGGAGGGGGTTGGCTAATGGTCCAATGCACCATGGCTGCTAGCAAATGGAAGAGGGTTATGGGGAAAAACATGTGCATCCCTGAGGACTGGTGAGGGACTCAGAATAGAAAGTCAAGACAAGGCTGATTAAAACACAATTTTCTTTCAGGTTATTCCCCTCCTCCCCCTTTTCTTTCTTTTTATATGAAAAGGAAAAGAAAGTTCCCTCCACCCTTTGAGGTCACTTCCTGACCCATTTGTGAATCTATGCGGAGTGGTTACACACTCACTTTTTCCTGCCTGAATGCCTCCTATTAATGCTGGGGACGGGCAGTGGGCCTGTGTGCCCATGGGCTCTGGCCCCAGACAGACTTGGGTTCAAATCCAGCCTCCACCACCCACTGACTTAATGCCCTTGAGCCCTAAAATAGCTAACTCATGACAGGGGGCTTTCTGCCATATGTATCTGAATATATTGGGTGGCTTCTCCCCCTACCCATTATGCCTTGGAGAAGAAGTGTCATGTCGTGTTTCAGCCCTCCCAGAACCAGGGCTTCCATCTCAGTGACTTTATTTTGAACAATCAAGTTGGAGTTGGAGAAAAAGAGGCCACGATGAGGAACCCCAGACACTGCCATTCATTGCACTGTGTTCCTTTAGCTGTTCACCTGAGAGCGAAAACCAAGGCAAAGAGGAAAAGTAGTTAGAAATACGAAAAAAGCAAACTGCCATCTCCTACGACCACCATCTCAAACCCAGCAGACATTTTAACTCCCCAAATGCTGTAGGCTCCCAGTCACACATTAAATGAGAGTTCTTTGAGCTGAAGTGTGTGCTACATGTTCATCTTTGGTTGCTTGATCCCCAGGGACCAGGGAAAACTCCAGCCAGAATTAGTTATCTGTCTGGACAGAGGTTAGGAGCCAAAGCTTCCCACCGTGGTTTCCAAAGCTGATTGCACTTAATTTCATTTCATCAGCAAGAGGTTTAACACGGTTCCCTATACACATGGATTTTGTAATAATAAATTCTAGGGCTTCCCTGGTGGTGCAGTGGTTAAGAATCTGCCTGCCAATGGAGGGGACACGGGTTTGAGCCCTGGTCCGGGAAGATCCCACGTGCTGCGGAGCAACTAAGCCCGTGTGCCACAACTACTGAGCCTGCGCTCTAGAGCCCGTGAGCCATAACTAGTGAGCCCACGTGCCACAACTGTTGAAGCCCACGCGCCTAGAGCCCATGCTCCGCAACAAGAGAAGGCACTGCAATGAGAAGCCCGCACGCCGCAGGGAAGAGTAGACCCCGCTCACCGCGACTAGAGGAAGCCCACGTGCAGCAACGAAGACCCAATGCAGCCAAAAATAAATAAAAGAAAAAAAGAAAATAAATTCTACACATATATCTTTGTAACAATATATTATGTACATTAGATAACATGTACCAAAATAGAAATGATAAAAGGATTGATGGAAATAAATATAAATTGAAGTTGTTAAAAAAAAAGGCAAAGAAATTTAACCCAGATTCAGCCGTCATTCCTGGGGAGTTGGCCCCATGATTACACGTGGTTTCGAAGATTTCTTTTAAAAATGGTGCAGTAAGTGATCTGTGGGGAATAGCAACTGGTACAGCCCGGAGCTAGGAGCAGTGAAAGAAATGAGTCCAGATTGCCTAAAGTCAGTGAATGAGCCCTGTGGCTTTAGGTATTATATTTTCAGCCAGAACAATACTCATAGATTTAAAAAATGCTGTAACTCAAGCGGCTTACGAGTAGAACTGACGTGTCCTGACAGCTCTGTAGGTGACTGGGAAGCTGGCTACAGTCACAACGGACTGTAGTCAAAGATGCATATGAAAGGTTTGAATAAAATTGCTTCATGAAACAGGAAAGTGGAAAAAAGCAATATTTCTCTTTTTTTTTTTTTTTTTTTTTGCGGTATGCGGGCCTCTCACTGTTGTGGCCTCCCCCGTTGCGGAGCACAGGCTCCGGACGCGCAGGCTCCGGACGCGCAGGCTCAGCGGCCATGGCTCACGGGCCCAGCCGCTCCGCGGCATATGGGATCCTCCCAGACCGGGGCACGAACCCGTATCCCCTGCATCGGCAGGCGGACTCTCAACCACTTGCGCCACCAGGGAGGCCCCAAAGCAATATTTCTCTTAAAGAATATGTTACATCATACAATATGTGACTTGAGGTAGGCTTGGTGTAGCTAAATGAATCAACTAAATACCGTCATTAGGCATTCGAGCATGTCGTCTATATGCTTAGAAGTTTATAAAGTGAGCCATAAAAAATAATCTCACTGGGAAAATGGGAGATCAATTCCCTAGTATTCTACGTTCCGTACAACAGACTTTTGGGGCCGGCACTATTTTGATCATGTCTGACAGATGAGAAAGCTGAGCTGAGGGTATTTAGGTGGCTTGCCCCAGGTGGTAAGAGGTGATCACCAGCGCAGCCTCAGTAACGATTTCAAATTAGGGCCATGAACTGCCAATTCCCGGTGATTACGGGGAGTATATTAAATGCATGTAAAACACGTGTGTGCAGTAGGAGCTCCATAAAAGCTAGTCTATCTGGAAGTTTTCTCTCCACCTTGCAAGTGAGGAGGGGCAGGTCGATCCTCTCCCGCTGCCTCAGTTTCTTTCTCGGCCCGGGGAGGCGGGGTCCCAGGCCTGGTCCGCCCCCATGGAGGACGCGGCGCCGGGGGTGCCCACAGCTGCGGGCCGGGGGTGGGGCGGGCCGGGGCGCGGGGGGCGGCCCCGGAGGAGTCACGTGGCGCGCGGCCGCGGCCGAAGCAGAAGTAACGGCGCCCGCGTCGGAGGGCGTGCGCGGCAGGGAGTGCCCACAGCCAGGACGGCGGGCTGCTGCGCGCGGGACCCCAGAGCCGGGACCTGCAGCGGGGGCGCGGCCAGGTGAGTGGCCCGGCCGTGTGCGAGCGCACGCGGGCGCCCGCGGGACCCGCGCTCGGGGAGCGGCGTCCAGGGGGGACCTGCGCCCGGGCGCTGCCGGCGGTGACAGGGGTGGGGCACGCCGTCGGGGCCCCAGCCTGCTGTGCCCGGGGCCGGGGCGGTGACGGCGGGGGTCCAGGCTCCGTCGCCGACCACTTCCTCACTCTGGGCCGGCGCCACTTCGTCGGTTGGTGTCCTGGGTCCGTCCGGCTTTGAATGGGAGCCTGGAGGAAGCGGCGCGGCTTGCGGTCTGGGGTTCGCGCGAGCGCTGGTGCTGTAGGCTTCGGTGGCCGGGGGTGGGGGGGGGCGGTCGTGTCTCCTGACCACCTCTGTGCCCAGGGCTTGTTGACTCCAGGCGCAGCCCTTCACCCTGAGAAATAGAGCTTTCGGGGGATTCAAGATTCCGTCTCCCCCCGCAATAGTTGTATGCATCATTATGTGCGTCTCTGAGTTTTCCTGGTTATGTTGTGGAATCCCAGAGAGGTCGTTACCCCCATAGCGGAAGAATTCGCGGGAAAGATGTGTCCCGTTTCGACGGGGGGCGGGGGGCGCTTGGCGCCTGGATTCCAGAGGGGGCCCGGGAGGGGCTCTTGTAGCACCCTGATCTTGAACTAGAGTGAGAAAGTATGGGGGGGGCACGCGCATGGGAAACAGGTGGCCTTGTCAGTCAGTGTAATTCGAATTTCGGTTCCAGCTGTGTAACCTTGGGCAAATTGAAGAATCTCTGAGCCTCAGTTTCTTCCCCTGGGTACTTGGGCCACCCAGGCCTCCATTCCAGGGCTGCCACTTCTTCACCCTGTGCCTAAGGGCCCTGCGTTGGGGCTCGGGCCTTCATCCTTAGCTACAGTCTTGCAGGGAGTCTTAATTTAGGGGTCCCTGGCCGCCTCAGGCAGTTACTCCTATTACAAAGGTATGGATGCCCCGTGTGTACCAGCTCAGGACGATACTCACTGCAGGTTTCCTTGATGCTGAAATGGCCTAATCATGCTGCAGCCCTCCCCCCTCCCCCTCCCTTCTACCTGGAGCCTGTGAAACTCCTCTGGAAGAGGCCAAGCCAGGACCCCCATAAAGAGCCCTTTGGCTGAGTGGAGTTGATGGAAAATGGCGGGTGAGGAAATTTTTGAAAGCACGTCTTCATTTGGAAAACACTTAAAAACACAAAGCAGAAAACTCATCCACTGTGTTAGCACTTAAATCAGTCGAAAGTCAGGTCAGACCCTTTACCTTCTCCCACTCTCCGAAAGTAACCACTCCTCCTGGATTTATAAGCAGACAGTCTTTTAAAAAATGTAATTATATTTATGCTTATTAGTTTGCAACTTTTTCTTCATCCACCTCACGAATCTTTCCAGATCAAATTGCGTGTAAATCTTCCTCATTCTTTCCAATAGCTAGTGAGCATTCTTTAATGTGTGTGTGTCCTATCATTTAAGGGACCCCCCCCCCATTCGTGAGCAGTTGAATTGTTTCTTTTTTTTTCCTCTTTGTATTACAAATGATGCTTCTGTGAATATTTTTGTGTGTGTTTCTCTACAGCACTGGATCAAAGCATATGCATGTTTTACATTTTAGTAGGTGCTCACAGATTGCCCTAAAAAAAAAAAAAAAAAAAAAAGTTGAAGTAACGCACATTCCTACCTGCCCCAGCTGACACTGCTTGGTTCCTGCAATGAAAATATGTATCGCTTTGTTGCTGCAGGGTGGGTGTGAGATGCAGCAGTAACGTCCCTCGAGCTGTAGGATGGGCTGTTACCTCTCAGGGATGCGACTGTACCAAAGTCTAACAGAATTGTTTCGTGGGATTTTGTATGAAATTCTGTACTCCTCTGACGTGTGTAGAGAGCACTGAAGATAACTCCCCTGTTTTCTGGTTCTGGGTCCTTGTATCCCAGAAGTTTATTTTCTATTTTCTATTTTATTTTTTATTGGAGTATAGTTGATTTAAAATGTTGTGTTTCTTCTGTACAGCAGAGTGAATCAGTTACACATATACATGTATCCACTCTCTTTTAGGTTATTTTCCCACATAGGTCATTACAGAGTAATGAGTAGAGTTCCCTGTGCTACACAGCAGGTCCTTATTAGTTATTTATTTTATATATAGTGTAGTGTGTATGTGTCAATCCCAATCTCCCAGTTTATCCCCCCTCCCTTTCCCCCCCGTAACCATAAGTTTGTTTTCTACATCTGTGACTCTACTTCTGTTTTGTAAATAAGTTCATTTGTACCATTTTTTTGGATTCCACATATAAGCAGTATCATAGGATATTTATCTTTCCCAGAAGTTTATTTCGAATAGAAGGACATGAAAAGTAGAATCTTGTTAAATCTCAGCCACATTTGTATTTACACCATAAGTCACTTTTATAAAGTTACCCAGGGAGGTTGAGAAACAGGAACAAAAAAGGGATTTCAAGGCTATTTCTTTCTTTTTCTTTTTTTTTTTTTTGAAAGCAGAAGCAAAATAGAAATTGCCTGTGTTGGCTAGTGCCCTCCCCTGGGGTCAAGGCCTCAGAGACCTCCTTACCCTAGTTGCTGAAGCACTGAACTCTGGAAGCCTGAGTTGGGAGCTGGTGGATTTTGGTGGTTGACTCCAAGGATCTTGTGGCCGTGAGGATGTCTTCCCAGTTCTTGGGGAAGGATGTGAGAGACTTGGTGTTTATGGTTGAACCAATCCACTGGGCTTCTAAGTGGGAAGTAACCAGAATCCTGGGAAGGTTAAGTCCAAGGCCCTCCCAGAGTCAGAAAGAACTGAGGGCCCTGGTGCTTCCCGGTTGGCTGGTTTACGTGGCAGTGTTGTGAGGGGTTGTGTGTTTCCTATTTGTGCCCTGCTACACGTGGACCTTGAGCCCTGGGAGTGGGGAACTCAGGAGGTGTATGGCTGGGACCTGGTCCAAGTCCTGGTTCTGACACTTTCCAGCTGTGTGACCTTGGACAAGTCCTTTGACCTCTTTGCCAAGTTAGTTACTGTCTGACCATATTCTGCCACCAGATTCTGGATTCCAGAAGGCAAGTGCTGAAGGAGCAGGGGCATGGGATTCAGACTGGGGTTCCGATCCTCGTGTCACCATGTGTCTCTGTGACCTTGATCACATGATTTCACCTCCCAGGACTTGAGATTTCACCTCCGGTATTTCTCATTGAAGTAAATGAGATGAACGAGATATGGCAGGTGCAGGCGCCTGGGGAGGGCCAATAAACAGCTAGTTTACCAGGGTGAGACTGGCCTCAGGCACCTTGTTCATCCCCTGACCTGGATTCGAGGGCGGTGAGGCAGGAGGCTCAGGTCAGGCAGAGTTCTTGGCATACCCTGTAGTCCTGCTGCTGGGCCTTTGCTTAAGCCTGTTCCTCTGACTAGAACACTGTTCCCTCCCACTTCATCATTATTAAAGCTTGGATTCAGACGCCCCCTTCCCCCAGAAGCTTCCTATGAGCACTGTCAGTTCCCAGCCTTACCCCAGACTAAGTTGGGGACCCCTTCTTGCTACTCCCTTTATTACCCCCACCCCCATGTCTCTGCTACTGCAGAGTCATTGAGCTGACTGGTCCCTTTCCAAATGGGTGGAGAGCAGGTGTAATTCATGAGCTTATCGCTGGGCTGTCAGCATACCTGGGAGGTGCCTTTGGCTGTGGGTGTGAGGTAGAGGGATGAGGGAGCAAAGGACAGGGCCTGGGCCGCTCCCTGCACCCCTCACTTGCATACAAGTCCACCCTCCATGTCTGTCATAGAGTTGACCCTTGATTAATGTCTTGACCAGCTGTCTGATTAATATGATCAGAGGCCCTGCTAGATGCTGGCGGCTCTACATACATTGTGGCGTCTAGTCCTTCCAGAGCCCCTCGAGGGTGGTATTGTTATCCTCATTATACAGCCGGGGAAACTGAGGCCCTGATTTTGAGCAACTTGGCAAAGAGGCTGTGGGGAGGCTGAGCCAGTGTGGAGGCCCAGACAGCCCTGGCTGAACACCAGTTTCTCTACAGAGTAGCAACTGTGAGCCTAAAGGGATTTGGAGGAGGGGAGGAGGTAAGAAAGATACAGGGAACAGTGGATAGTGACAGTAACAGGAGCTAAATCTGAGGAGCATTGACTTTGCATCTTTGTTTTACGGGCTGAGATACATTATCTGGTTCAATCCTTACGAGAACCTTTGGAGGTTCTTTGATCTGTCAACTTCCCCTTTACAAGGGCAGCAATTCAGCCTGCGGGTGTAAGTGACTTGGGGTAGGGGCTGCAGTCTGCAAGCCTGAAGTTAAGTCCCTTCTGAGTGAGGGGCAGTGAGTCTTTGGACATTTGGGAGGCAGACTGGGGGGGAGGGTTTTTGCAGAGCAGGGGCTTAGGGAGCAACATGATTTCACTCTTGTTCTTAAAGCATCCTTTTGGTTCCTGGTCCGAGAGTTGACTGTAGGGGCTGGAGCGGAAGCAGGGAGACCAGTTAGCAGGCGATCAGAACGACCCAAGTATAAGATCCTTGGAGGGACCAGTGAAGCAGTGAGACTGATTGGATTCTGGGTTTGCCTGTGGATTGGATGTGGGAGTAAGAGAAACCAGACAAGGAAGGCCCTGAGATTTGGGGCGCAAACACCTCTCTGGGAAATGCCAACTGTGCACGAGGATGAGGGATCGCCAGGGACACCCCTTGGATGCTGAGCTGCACACCAGGTGCTTCACAGGTGGCTTCCTAACTGTTCCGATGAAGCTGGGGCTCACGGAGGTCACGCAGCCTGCCCAGGTCCACACGGTCCTTGGCAACCAACACCAGGATTTGAACCTGAGGCTGCTGGGCCCTGCTGTTTTCTGCCCTTTTTGCCCCAGTTCCATGGACACGTTCGGAAGGTTTTTTTTTTTTTTTTTTTTTTTTTTTTCCTGTTCCCAACTTCACTCGGGAAGTAAAGGGATGGTTGGAAATCTCTTGGCAGGGTGTCAGGGGTGGGGTCAGGAGTCAGTCTGGGCTGCTCTGGCTATTCAAATGTTCCACAGCATCAGAGTATGTGGGGAAGGAGTGGTAACAGCCAGGCTGGGGTGATTTGGTTATTTAAAGCCGGGATAGTGGTTGGGTCACTGAGGTCGAGGGCCCCACCCACACCTCACTTCCATTTAAACCTCTGTGTGTCCTGCCTGGGCCCTCTGAGCGGCCAGCGAGTCTCCGCCACTAGAACCTTCTCCCCGCACTCATCCCGATGGGCATGAGACAGGATTTTGGCTCTTGAAGTCTCAGCCAAATCCCGCTCAGTTAACTAAAACCAGTTCCCTCCTTTATTCCGCCCTTCCAGTCTCCCTCGTTCTCTCACTCCTTGCTTGCGTCCCCCTGGAGCGGGCGACCATGAGCACCACGGTCAACGTGGACGCCCTTCCGGAGCACGAGAAGAGTCAGATCAAGAGGGCCCTGGAGCTGGGCACGGTGATGTCGGTGTTCAGCTTCCGCAGGTCCACGCCGGAGCGGAGGACCGTCCAGGTGGTCATGGAGACGCAGCAGGTGGCCTGGAGCAAGACGGCCGATAAGATCGAGGGCTTCCGTGAGTACCTTCTCACCTTCCTGCCCAGACCGGTGGTCACGGCAGTTGTTGTTGGTTTGATACCTTCTGAAAGTGAAAGCAGGGCTGTGCTGTCTGGGTCTCCGAATGGGTTTAGAGCAGGTGGGGGAGGTTAGCCAGGAAACAGCGGGTGAAGGAACAGAAGCCTGCATGGGCCAACCTGGAAGTGACATCCAGGCAGCTCACCTGGGATGGCAGGGACCAGGCTCCCTGTCTCACAGCGTCGGGGAGCATTTGTTTCGAGTTGATGGTCAAGCCATCTGCCCTTTGAGGGCTGACTGGCCAGAGCTTGTGGAAACTCATAGCTTGGTGGCCAGACGAGCAGAGTGAGAGGCCTGTGCCGTAGCTGCAGGTGGACAGAGCACATTGCTGACTGTTCTGTAGCCCTGAAGGGAAGTTCTGGTCCAGGTGGAGGCATCTTCTTCTCCCCATCCTCTTTACATTCGACAGTTGGCTCAGTTCCTAAAGTTTCTAAGACAGTTTTTAACAAACAGAGTTAGGAGACTTAAGCAATTTTCAGTTGCAGAGACTTGTTTAATTTGACTTTTTTATTGGCTACTTTTTAATTGAGGAATTAAAATGTACACTTGGGGGAAAATGAGACGATTCATAAATAAATGTCTCTTCCCCAGCCCACGTCATGCTCCAGAGGCAAGCTCATTACCAAGTTCTTTGGTCTTCCAGAAGTATTCTATGCTTGTGTGATGTGTGCATTGTGTTTCTTACATGAATGGGTACCTACTACATACACTCCTGCACTTTGATTTCTTTTTTTTTTTTCCCGTTGTGGAGCACAGGCTCCGGATGCGCAGGCTCAGCGGCCATAGCTCACGGACCCAGCCGCTCCGCGGCATGTGGGATCCTCCCGGACCGGGGTACGAACCCGTATCCCCTGCATTGGCAGGCGGACTCTCAACCACTGCGCCACCAGGGAGGCCCTGATTTCTTTTTTTAATTTAACAATTATCTTGGAGGTAGTTTATTATCGGCATATTGAGCTGCCTTTTTCTTTCATGGCCACATAGCATTCTGGCTACAGTGTAACAGTTTAACCCCTAGAGACGGACACTTGGGTTTTTCCAGTCTTTTGTTATTAGCTGCAGTGACTATACTTGGATTCTAGTTTTTTTTTTGTTTTTTTTGTTTTTTTTGTGATACGCGGGCCTCTCACTGCTGTGGCCTCTCCCGTTGCGGAGCACAGGCTCCGGACGCGCAGGCTCAGTGGCCACGGCTCACGGGCCCAGCCGCTCCACGGCATGCGGGATCTTCCCAGTCTGGGGCACGAATCCGTGTTCCCTGCATCGGCAGGCGGACTCTCAACCACTGCGCCACCAGGGAAGCCCGGATTCTAGTTTTTTAAAAAAAATTTTTGGTAACAGATTTATGGAGATATAATTCACATACCATATAATTCATCCATTTAAAATGAACAGTTCAGTATATTCAGATATATGCAACCACTGCCACTACCACAATTTTCATCACGCCAAAAAGAAACCCTGTACCTTTTAGCCATCCCTCTATTCCTCATCCACCTCTCCTGCCCTAAGCAATCATTAATCTCCTTTCTATCTCTATAGATTTCCCTGTTCTGGACATTTCCTCTAAAAGGAACCATATAGTATATGGCCTTTTGTGACTGGCTTCTTTTACTTAACACAATGTTTTCCAGTGTTTTCAAGCTTCATCCACGTTGTGGTGTGTCTCAATACTTCATTCCTTTATGTGGCTGAGTAATATCCCATTGTATAGATATTCCACAGTTTGTTGATCCATTCATTTGTTGATGGACATTTGGGTTGTTTACACTTTTTGGCTATTATGAATCCTGCTGCTAGGAGCATTCATGAGTGATTTTTTGTATGGCTGTGTGTTTTCATTTCTCTTGGGTATCTGTCTAGGAGTAGCATTGCTCCCAGGTCAGTATGGTAACTTTGTTAATCATTTTAGGAACTGCCAGACTATTTTCCAAGTTGTTGCACCATTTTACATTCCCACCAACTGTGTGTGAGGGTCATCCTTGCATTATGCTTTCATGCACACATATTGTGTTTACCTGAAGGACAGCTTCCTATATGTGTTATTTCTGAGTTAAAGGGTACAGGCTATTTTAACTTTTAAAGGACAGTTGGACAGCATCCCACAGAGGCCCACGAGGTGTTGAGGGTACCTCCCATTCCCCACACCCTCATCCACTCTGCCATGGGGTTCTGAACTTGGCCATTCACAGGTGGTCTCTGATAGCTTGGTGTAGTTCTTCGTTTGATTTCTTTCATCATGAGTGAGATTAAGTAGCTTTCCAAAAGGTTTCTCCTGGCTTTGGAGCCGAGCAGGCCTCTAGTGGCACAGAGCCAGAAGCCCCACTTTGCAAGTGCCCATGTCTGGAGGCAGCAAACTCTCCTCCCGGTTTTGTTTGCATTGGCCGCACTCCGCCTCCCAGGTGGCCCAGAGACCTGTCACAGCTGGGGCGGGGGTGGGGGCCTGCCAGGGGATGAAAGGGCACGGATGGTAAATACTGGTGTCCTGCACTGAGAGTGGATGGCTGGTCCCTTCTCTTCTGGGGGTTGAACATCGGAAACACCTGGTGGGGGGCATTTAAAGATACAGCCTACTGGAACTTTCTCCTGAAAGTTCTGATGGGTGTGAGACAGGATTTTGGCTCTTGAAATCCACACGCTATAGTTCTCCCCACTAATTAACCAAAAGTGGTTCCTCCTCCTCCCTGGAGTGGCTGAGGATGACTGTCATTCACCAGGTTGGTTGGGATTCAGTATTTTAATAGGCGCCCCAGGTGATCCTGTAGCTATAGGTTTGGTAGGTACTGCTCTGGAGACTCCCTCCCTCCCTCCGTCCTCCCCTCAGTCCATCCACCCTTCCTTCCCTCCTTCCTTTCTTCCACCCATCCTTCCTTACCTCCGTCCATCTATATTTGAATGCCCGCTCTCCCAGGCACTATTCTAGGTCCTGGAGGTACAGCAGGAATTACATTAGACTCCAGTCCTCGTGGAGCCTACATCGTTTGATTAGTTACAAGCAGTGTGGAGCTGACTTCCAGCACATTTGATGAGCTTTGCCATGTGACTGCAGGGCAGGCTGCCTGCACTTTCTGAGATCTGATTGTCTTATCTGCAGAATGGGAGTAACATTGGTATCCATGCACATGGTTACAGTTGGGAATGAGTAAATGAGTCGATACATCAGAGGCTCGAACATGAGGTACAGCACAGGGTAAGCCCTGGACCGGTGGCAACTGCTGCTGTCATTTTTGCCATGGGTTGTTTGATGACAAGTGGCATCCAGCTTGTCCCGGGCAGCAGAGTCTTGCTTAGGTGTTTGGACTTTTTCTGGAGAGCAGTAGGGACCCACCGAAGTGTTTTCAGAAGAGGGATGATGCGAACACGTTTGCATTTTGGAACGTGCGCTGGCGAGCCTGTGTGATACGGCTGTGTCAGTAGTGTTTGTAAAGCAGCAGAAAACCCAGTTTGGGAGTAAAGAGCTTAGAAAAGGTGCTCCCCTGACCACTTAGAGAGAACAGGCCTTTGGGCCCTAGGTGGGGACTCTCAGCACCGCATTTTCAGCCTCCTGACATAGGGGTGTCCTGGCGGGGCCCCCACAGCTGTCGTGTTGCTTCAGGGGTCCTAGTTAGTGGGGTCCTCCAGGTTACTGTGGCATCTGCAAGGGGCAGGCAAACAGGAGGGAGCACGAGCATGTGGTCCTGGGGTAACTGGCAAGCAGCCTGTGACCTTTGGACAGGTGTCACACACCCCCTGCAGGCCTGGGTGAAGGTAGACACCCAGGGGTCCCACTGTGCAAAGCAGTGAGTGGGTCTCAGCCGGGGCAATCTCATCCCCACCCATTCAGGGGCATTTGGCAACGCCTGGAGATACTTTTAGTTGTGATTATTTGGGGGGGCTTCTGGCATCTAGTGGATTGAGGCCAGGGGTGCTACTAAACACCTTACAATGCACAGGACAGTCCCCACCCCCGCCAAAACAAAGTTATCCCGTATAAAGTCAGTGGTGCCAAGGTTAAGAAGCCCTGGTCTAAAGTCATGCGTTTGCTTTGCTTAGAACCGTAAAATGGCACTGGGTATATTTGGGTTTCTCTTGGGACCCTGTCATGACGGAGCTATGTCATGTGTTCAGCCCATATTTGCTGTCATATTGGGTGCTAGATCCTGATAAGAGAGAGGAGGAAGGATGGAGTCCCTGCCCTGGAGGGAACAGATGCAGCACCTGGGCATTGTAGGATTGTGTGGTCGGTACACAGTGCGGGTCTGCGCTGGGTACTTCACGAGGAAGAAAGGCTCTTGTCCCCCTCAGTGGGGATGGGGGTGGTGGTAGGAAATGGGGGGAGGCCTCATAGCAGCAGAGCTGCTTGTGTGGAGAGTTAAGGGAGGGGCTTGTCAGGTGGCCAGCAGGACGCCTGCCCTGAAGTGGGGTCAGTAGGTGCCATTGGATGCAAGTGAGTAGATTTGTGGGTCAGTGATTTGGACAGGGCTTAGCTGGACGGTTCTTCTACTCTTTGTGGCCTGGACTGAGGTGGCACTCAACTGGCATGTCACCTGGTCTGGAAGGTTCCAGAATCTTGATTCCCATGTCTGGTGCTGTGGTGGTGATGGCTGGAAGCCTGGGCTCAGCTGGAAATGTTGGCTGAGCACCTGCTGCGTGGCAGTCCCAGGGTAGCTGGACTTCTTACATGGTGCCTGGTGTCCCCCCTGGGTGCGTGTTCCAAGAGTCCCAGGCCAAAGCTGCTGGGCTTCTTATGACTTAGCCCGAGAACTGCCAGAAAGTCACGTGCTCAGGTCACCAGGGCCAACTCAGGTTCAAAGCATGGGGAATCTTCTCTTGGGGAGGACGAGGCTCGCATGTTCAGGGTGGGAAAAAGTTGACAGCAGCCACCTTGGAGCCAAGTGACCATGAGAACGGCTGGACTCTGGATCCAGACTTGTAGCTCAACTCCCCGCTTGATCAAACACTAGGTGCTGCGTGATCCAAGGCAGGTTGTTTGACCTCTCTGAGCCTGTTTCCCTGTTGGTCAAGTGAAATGATAGTAGTCCCTACCAATAAGATAAGGGTGAGAATCAAATGGATTTTATCATATGTACTTTTTAATTTTTTTAATAAATTTATTTATTTTTGGCTGGGTTGGGTCTTCAGTGCCTCGTGCGGGCTTTCTCTAGTCGCGGCGAGCAGGGGCTACTCTTCATTGCAGGGTGCGGGCTTCTCATTGCGGTGGCTTCTCTTGTTGGGGAGCACGGGCTCTAGGCGTGCGAGCTTCAGTAGCTGTGGCGCGCAGGCTCAGTAGTTGTGGTGCACGGGCTTAGTTGCTCCGCGGCATGTGGGATCTTCCCGGACCAGGGCTCAAACCTGTGTCCCCTGCATTGGCAGGCGGATTCTTAACCACTGCGCCACCAGGGAAGTCCTTAAGTACTTTTTTATATGTACATGTTTTATCTGTATATAAAAGGTACATATTTTAGTGGGTGGGACTCCCAAGGCCTGGCTTCTAATAAAGACGATGGTCTCCAGGCAGACACTCACCCCTTGGCTGTCATTCTCCCGTTTACTTTCCAAGGCTGATGGGCAAGGTGGTGCCCTGTGTTCCTTCCTGCACTGGCTCCTGAGTCTCTGGATGTCGGGAGGGAGCTCATGCCGGGAAGTGCTGCTTCTCTGGTTTTTCTTTTTTTCCAGGGGCACCAGCTGCGCAGACTCCAGCTGGAAAGGAGCCCGCTTGGGGACCTTTCTGAGTTGAACCTTTGGGGTCCTCTTGCATCTTGTCCATTTGGGAGGGCGGTCTGGAATGCGTCTCAGGAGCCCATGTGGTGCCAGCTGTTTGTGGAGTGTGGATGGGGCCGGCTGTGCAATGAGCCGCCTTTGAGGACGTGGACCATGTCCCTCTTGACTGAATGGGCCCTTTATCCTCAAGTTTTCACTTCTGCTTACGCGTGTTTTCTCCGTCTGCTTAGTTTTGGCAAGTGGTGGCTGCCCGTGAATGAGGGATTCTCGCAAATAGGAGCTGTTCTGTTTCCCTGGTATTAGGTTCTTGGCTTGCCTGTGACCCTGTGAACAGGAAGCAGGAATCATCCCCACTTTATTACGAGGAAACCGAGTCCTGGCGAGACTAGGTGACATGCCCGAGGCTGCACAGTCAGGAAGGGGCACAACTACAGTTTGCGTTCGTTCAACCTGCCTTCAGGGTCTCGAGTCTTCCTCTCTGTGTTGCTGTCTTCTCTTTCATGATATCGGAGATGTCTGAGCCCGTATGGGATGGAGAAGCACCCTGCTGGGGACCTAAGAATGACAGCTTCGTTCAGGTTTCGTTACGACAGGAGGGAAGGCACCGGTTCCTTATTCGCGCAGAGGACACGCTCTGCCTGGTCCTGAGGTGCCAGGGGAAGGAGGCTCGAGAGGTGCCTGGTTAGCGGGGAGCCAGACATGCCTGCTGGAGACCCCACAGTGGAGACAAGTGCGGACACAGCCAGGGGTGCTGAAATGGGCTCGTCCTGTATCCTGGCTTCTTCTGAAATCCAACCTTGAGCTTCTTATCCATCTTTAAAAAAAAAAAAGAGTATTTTGCCAAGTTCTTATTTTAACAAAGTGTTTTTCAAACGATGGAGAAATAAATGTTTTTTTTTTCCACTGGCATCTTCCGTCTAAGAAGAAATCCATTGTCTGAAAGTGGTTCCCAAGCTCTGTCAGTCAAGTGTCCCATCAGAAATAATATTCCACCAATGCCCCCAGTGTGTACAAACTTATTTTTCTTTTCTTTTTTTTTTTTTTGGTACGCGGGACCCTCACTGTTGTGGCCTCTCCCGTTGCGGAGCACAGGCTCCGGACGCGCAGGCTCAGCGGCCATGGCTCACGGGCCCAGCCGCTCCGCGGCATGTGGGATCTTCCCAGACCGGGGCACGAACCCGTGTCCCCTGCATCGGCAGGCGGACTCTCAACCACTGCGCCACCAGGGAACCCCTATTTTTCTTTTTAAAGAATTTTTCTTCTTTTTTAATTGAAGTATAGTTGATTTACAATGTTGTGTTAGTTTCAGGTGTATGGCCAAGTGGCTCAGTTATACATATATCTATATCTCTTCTTTTTCAGATTCTTTTCCCTTATAGGTTATTACAAAATACCGAGTATAGTTCCCTGTGCTCTAGAGTGGGTCCTTGTTGGTTATCTCTTTTGTATATAGTAGTGTGTATATGTTAATCCCAAACTTCTAATTTGTCCCCTGCCCCTTTTCCCCTTTGGTAACCATAAGTTTGTTTTCTGTGTCTGTGAGTGTGTTTCTGTTTTGTATATAAGATCATTTGTATCATTTTTTTTTTTTTAGATTCCACATATAAGTAATATCATATGGTATTTGTGTTTCTCTGTTTGGCTTACTTCACTTAGTATGATAATCTCCAGGTCTAACTGTCTTGTTACATGTGGCATTATTTCATTCTTATGGTTGAGTAATATTCCATTTTGTGTGTGTGTGTGTGTACACATACAATTTTTGATCATAGATGTGCAGTTACGGTAACAGCACAGGCTCTGGAGCCCGAGGGCCTGGCTTCAGATCCCAGCCCTGCCTTTTCACTGGAGGGTGACCTTGGACCATCCATGTCACCTCTCTGTGCCCCTTTTCCACGTCTGTAAAATAAGAATTGTAAGAGAACCTGTCTCCTAAGGCTCCTGTGAGGATTAAATGAAGTAATACATGTAACCTGCTTTCAACAGTGCTGGGCACAGAGGAGGTAGGTGCTCAAGCATCTGCTGCTCCTGTCCGCATCAGACGTGAAGGGAAACGGCACTGTGGAAAGGATGCCATGAATGTGAGAACCTGCATTTATGTAATGAGATCCTTGTTTCTTTCCTGCACCCGAATGGGTTGTCCTCCTCCTCTTCTGGGGTACAGATTCCCTAGGGCGGAGCCTGCTGGTGTGAGAAATAGAGCTCTTGTTTTTATTCCTGACATGGATGGAGACCTGCCTGTACGCTGGTCAGTGGAGGAATCGGTTTCTGTGTTTATTCAAGGGCTGTCTTCGGCCCTGGATGACGATCACTTGGCGTGATTAGAATTCAGCCCTCTGTTGGTTTAGCAAACACTCAGAGGATGTGGTGTGTGTCGGGTATGGTGCTTGTCACTGGGGACTGCGTGGTGAGCGGGACAGCGTGGACCCCCAGAGGAGCTTACAGTGTCACGGGAAAGGCAGAAAAAGCCAGGCCAATCATTCAGTCATTCTGGATGGTGTTGGGTGCTAGAAAAGGAAGAAGCAGGGCCCCTTGACAGAGTAACCGGTGACGATCACTGTCTTAGGAGGCTACGCCTCAGGGAAGCATTTCCATGGAGGCGACATTTGAGCTGAGACTTGAAAGGTGATAAGGGAGCCATGAGAAGCTCTAAGGGGAGAGCATTCTGGGCAGAGGGCACAGCAATAAAGCTTCTGTATTAGTCAGGGTAGACTAACAGCAGTGACAAGTGATTTCTTGATCTCATGCAAGTTTCTCAGGTCATGGTCTAGTGGGATTGGGGGGTGGGGCTCTGCTGTCTGGTGGCACCACTGTCCCCTCAGCCATCTGAGGCCACTGCAGGGTCTTCTCTTCGGCCAGCATGTGGCAGAAGAGGAAGAGGGGAGGATGGCTTAGGAGGTTTTAGGGGTCATTTCTGGAACCGATGTGCCTCTTCCCTCCCATCTTCCATCGACCAGAACTTGGCATGTGACTGGCTACAAAGGATGCTGGGAAATGTGTCCCAGTTGTGTGCCAGGAAGAATGGGAAAGCGGCTTGTCAGGCGTCCCCCAGGCTCTTCCACGACCCCTAATTTTGGAAGATGCAGAGGTGGCTGTAGGAGCCCCACTGATGGCTAGAGAATAGAATGATTGTACGGATTTAGGGATCCTTGCAGGAATTCAGGGACATGAAGAGCCTTTGCACTGGGCCTCCTGGGACGGGGAGGTGATGGCACTGAGGACTCTCCCATCCCACCTGTGACAGGAGCTGCCGCTGGTGACGTCTCTCCACAGATGGGCTTTGTCGGCCGTCTTAGGTTTCCTCATAGTCACGGCTAGACCCTCCCCAGCAAAGCTCTCCACTTTGACTGTGTAGCCCCATCAGTGAAGGCTTTGGGTCCCAGCCTCCCAACGATGGATGCCTCTGATTGGCTGGGTCTTCTGAGCCCGTGCTCGGGGGTTGGCTGCCTTTGAGACCAGTGTCCTCTCCGGTCAGCTTTGATGTGGAGGGTGGGTTAGACGGGTCTCCTGATAGAGAACGTGGTCTGGCTTCTTCAGGGCTCTGGGCAGAGATGGGTCCCTGTTCCGGGTGAATTGTGTCTCCCTTCCAAGTTCATGTGTTGAAGCCCTAATCCCCAGGACCTCAGAAGGTGACCTTATTTGGAAATAGGGTCTTTGCAGATGTAATTAGTTAAGATGAGGTCATGCTGGCACAGAATGGGCCCCTAATCCCGTATGACTGGTGTCCTTATAAGAAGAGGACACACACACGCGCGCGCGCGCGCGACGCCTCTGTAAGCTTGGGAACGCTGAGGGTTGCCGACATCACGGGAAGCCGGGAGGGATTCCCTCTCACAGCCACAGAAGGAGCCACCCCTGCCAACACCTTGATCTGAACTGTGAGACAATACATTTCTGTTGTTGAAGCCACCCAGTTGGGGGTGTTTTGCTACAGCATCCCTAGCAGACTAACACACTCCCCTTTAAAAGGAGCCCGAGGGGCAGGGAGGTGAGCCCAGCGATTGATGTATCCACGTGGCCGCAGATAATACGGACAAGCTGGAGTTTGTTGTAAAGGAATTTAAGAGCCCTTGCTTTATTCCAAGTGTCATCTCATTTCCTGGCTGCATTGGTCTTGGCTGTGAGGGTGTGAGAGGCAGTGTTGTATGCTGGTTAAACGTGGGGACTGGAGCCAGCCTGCTTGGGTTTGAGTCCCAAGTCTGTGGCTTGGGCAAGAGACTTCCCTCTCTGTGCCTCTGTTTCCTCACCTGTAAAATGGGAAGAATGACAGTACCCACCTAATAGGGTCTTCAGGAGGATCAGATGAGCTCCTGAAGGTAAATCACTTAGAAAGGTAGGGGACGCACTATGTGAGGTTTGCTCTTGTTACCATGGCTCAGGCTTCTCGCCCGTCTCTTGGAAGTACATCCCTTGAATTCTCTCCTCCAAGTAACCAAGCCTCCCCTTTGGAGGACCCTGTGCATGTCTGGTTAGTTGTGGTCCAGCCAGTTCCCTGTGCTCCCGATGGCTGTGGAGGTGTTGACAGGACTCTCTTTTGGTCTGGCTTTTGGGGATCTCGGTGTCCCAGCCCAGAAGTCCATCTGGCCGTTGGGGAGGAGAAGACAGGAGAGAGTGACAGCTGGAGTGTGGACACATCTGCTCCGAGAAGCCAGAGGGCCGGCACAGGGAGCATCTGTGCTGTAGTGCCAAGCCCTGGCAGGCATACGTGTTCCCGCTTCACACAATTAGAGGGTCCCCAACAGTGGGTGCAGGTTGGATCTCTTACGCGTGTCTGACTAGGGGAGGGAGCAATTAAAAGGCATCCCCTGGGCTTCCCTGGTGGTGCAGTAGTTGAGAGTCCGCCTGCCGATGCAGGGGACACGGGTTCGTGCCCCGGTCCGGGAAGATTCCCACGTGCCGCGGAGCGGCTGGGCCCGTGAGCCATGGCCGCTGGGCCTGCGCATCCAGAGCCTGTGCTCCGCAAGGGGAGAGGCCACAAGAGTGAGAGGCCCGCGTATCGCAAAAAAAATAAAAATAAATAAATAAAAATAAATAAAAGGCATCCCCTGGTGAATCCTGTAGGAAAGAAAATAATCTGCCTCCCCCTCCACCCTCCCCAGCCCACCCTCACCCCTACGCCCGTCCGTCTTCACTGTAAACGAACATTTTCCCATATCAGGCGGGCGAAGTGACACGCCTTGTTTTGCCTTGGAAGAGACTTGAGTGCTGTGCACCTTGAGGTTGAAGCCAGAAATCCTGGTGTTGACTTTTCCTGCCCCCTGGCCATGCCTGACCCCAGAGCCAGGCCCTCGGTGCCTGTCACCCCACACACCGTGAGCTCCGGGAGGCTGGGGCCCACTGGTTCTGATCACCAGGGAGGCATCCCAGCACCTGGCCCACACCTGACCTGCAGTGGGTGCTTCTCAGAGACGTGGTCAGCAGACAGATCCAGGAAACCACACCTGGCTGTCCTCTCAGCCTCTGTCCCCTTCTCTCTCCCCAGAGGTGGCAGTGTCTGGGGTTAGGACAGCTCTGTGACAACTTCTTTATCCACACTTGCTGGTTCTGGCCTGGGCCTGTGCTTGCCTCGGTTTTCTCATGTGTGAGATGGGTAATTAACGGTCGGGCTACCCTGCAGGGTGGTAGTGAGGATTACATTTGTAAGTGCATCTGACACGCATGGTATGTACCTGACAGAGCTTGTGTGGGCCGCACCTGTGTGTGCCTGGGGGCACTGGGGGCGGTCGTCGTGTAGCCCACCCGTGTAGAGGCTGGGCCCTCCTGACGCGTGTGGGTAGGGGTCCTACGGGGTTAAGGTCCCTTGGGTTTGAACTTGGCTGTCGGCGGGCAGCCCAGCTCCTTGCCTTTCTCCCTCCGCAAGTCCAGGGAGGCCTGGACTTGGAGGAGGAGCGTCCACAGGGCAGCGGTGAAGTTTCGTAAACAGAATCGGTGCTGATGCCAGTTTAGAGCAGGAGGGCCTCTTCCACGTTCCTGGCACAGTATAGGGAGAAGCTGTAAGATGCTTTCATCTTACACGAGGTGTGCTGGTGGCCATGGTCGGGAGTGGGTTTTGAGGGGTAAAGTGTCTGTGTGTGAAGGATTCTGTTCTGAGAAGGAAAAGCCTGGGAACTTGCTGGTCAGTAGAATGGAAACCAGCAGAGTTAGAGCCGGCACCGCACAGTCGAGAGCGATCCGGCAGGAGGAGGCCTCCAGGACTCACAGGGGCAGACACACCTCAGGACTGGGGGCCCGCCGGGGTCTCCCTGCTTCAGCTTCTCAGTCCGATTGGATCTCACCGGCCAGGTGTCACCTGCCTGCCACGCCTGGCCACTCCAGGCCATTCATTCCTGGCCTGCTGCCAGCCTCTGCTGGTGGGAGCAGGGACCTGGCCGGGGGAGGACCGATGCCCCTGGGGCAGCAAGAAGGGCCTGCGCTGGGGTGGCCGATGGTGAAAGTTACACCCGTGTCCTGTTGAAGACAGCTCCCAGCAAGGCCCCTCTGACGTGGTTTTATTTCCCCTAATTAAACGGCTCTTACTTTGTTTTTCTTGAAGCAAGTCACATGTGTCCATTAGTAGAAAGATTTTTTTTTTTTTTTTTTTTTTGCGGTACGCGGGCCTCTCACTGTTGTGGCCTCTCCCGTTGCGGAGCACAGGCTCCGGACGCGCAGGCTCAGCAGCCATGGCTCACGGGCCCAGCCGCTCCGCGGCATGTGGGATCCTCCCAGACCGAGGCACAAACCCGTGTCCCCTGCATCGGCAGGTGGACTCTCAACCACTGCGCCACCAGGGAAGCCCCTACTAGAAAGATTTTTAACTTTGACTGGTGAGGATTACGAACTGTTCGCCACCCCGACCCAGAGGGATGCGTGTTCACACTTGGTGTAACCCTTCCAGATTTTTTTTTTTGCAAGACAGTTACATTTTTACAAAACATAATCCTTTCATAATACTCGATAGTAATATGCGTTTTTCATTTTGTGCTATATTGTGACCACCTTCTTCTCTTTATGAGTTATTTAAAATGTTGAGATTGGTGTAGAGACAAAGATGACAAACGCCTGTGTACTTACGAGCATGTCCTCTAGGGTCTGACTGCCTGGGTTCAGATCTTGGCTCTGTCACTTACAACGTTTGTGACCATGGACAAGTTTTTTAGCTTCTCATTTTCCAATCTATACAATGGGCTAATAGTAATGCCTTCCTTACCGCATTCTCACGAGGATTAGGAGAGCTAACTGTGGCACCCCTGGGGATAGGGCCTCACGACAGCTCAAAGCACTCGGTAAGAGTTAGCTGCTGCTATTACGACCACTACTACTACAACTACTGCTATTATTATTATTATTATTTCTATATATTCTGTGGATATACCACCCTGCCCCCCAGCTCAGTATTCGCATCCTAATCCTCAGAACCTGTGACTCTTGCCCAGTGTGGTAAAAGGCTCTTTGGAGATGTGATTAAGTTAAGGATTTTGAGATGAGGAGATGATTCTGGATTATCTGGGTGGGCCCAGTGTCATCACAAGGGTCCTTATGAGTGAAAGGGAGGGAATTCCCTGGTGGCGCAGTGGTTAAGAATCCACCTGCCGATGCAGGGGACACGGGTTCAATCCCTGATCCGGGAAGATCTCACATGCTGCGGAGCAAGTAAGCCCATGCGCCACAACTACTGAGTCTGTGCTCTAGAGCCCACGTGCCACAACACCACAACTGCTGAGCCCACGCTCCTAGAGCCCGTGCTCCGCAACAAGAGAAGCCACCGCGATGAGAAACCCGCACACCAGGATGAAGAGTAGCCCCTGCTTGCCGCAACTGGAGGAAGCCCGTGTACAGTCACGGAGACCCAACACAGCCAAAAACAAATAATAATAAAATTTAAAAAAAAAAAGAAAGGGAGAGAGGAGGGTCAGAGTCAGAGGAGGAGACGTGATGTCAGAAGCAGAGGTTAGAGTGATGAAGTCAGTGCTTTGAAGGTGGAAGGGGTCCATGAGCCAAGGGATGCAGGCAGCCTCTAGAAGCTGGAAAAGGCAAGGAAACGGATTCTCCCCTGGCACCCCCAGAAGGAAGGGAGCCCTGTTGACACCTTGATTGTAGCCCAGTGAGACCCATATTTGACTTCTGACCTCCAGAACCGTAAGATAATAAATGGTGGCACTAAGTTGGTGGTAATTTGTTACACAGCAGCAATAGGAAATGAATACACCCTCCTAATCAACATAGACACATCATAGTATTTGCTTTGGATCTTTTTTGTTTGTTTTTAAGAAATTAAATATTACAGTTAAGTCCTCATATATACCCCTCCTTCCCTGGAGAAACCAGTATCATGCTTTGATAATTGTCATTCCCATGCATATTTTTTACATTTATTTCAAAAATTTTAGTCTGCAATTTATAATAGTATATTATTTGTGAGGTATCCACATAATATCAGCAGCTTTATCTGAACCACCCATAGCTGGTTTACTACATGAGTACACCTTGATAGATGCACCTGTCCTTTAGCTTATGGATATTTAGGTGGTTTCCAGTTGTGAACAGCTTTCCAGTCCAAGTATATGCCTTCCATTTTGTTTGAAATGGCTATATTTTTCTACCTTACTTTTTTAAAAAACAGCTGTTATTTAATTTATTTATTTTCCTTAACTTTTTTTGGCTGCATCGGGTCTTAGTTGCAGCACACAGGATCTTTGTTGAGGCGTGAAGGAGCTTTTCGTTACGGTGCGTGGTCTGCTCAGGTTTCTCTCCATTTCTGGCATGCGGGCTTCTCTCTAGTTGCGACTTGCGGGTTATCTCTCTGTAGTTGTGGTGCATAGGCTCCAGAGCGTGAGCTCTGTAGTTAGTGGCGTGTGGGTTCTCTAGTTGAGGCATGCAAGCTCAGTAGTTGTGGCGTGAGGGCTTAGTTGCCCCGCGGCATGTGGGATCTTAGTTCCCTGACCAGGGATCAAACCTGCGTCTCCTGCATTAGAAGATGGATTCTTTACCACTGGGCCACCAGGGAAGTCCCTCTACCTTATTTCATAATTTTTATTTATGTATATTTTTATTTTTTACCAAACTTCTATTTTTGTATATTATGTAGTTTGTTATTTTGCCATGTCAAACAGTGATCCCGGGAACATTTTCATATCTAACTCGTAGGCACATCCCTGTTAATTTCCGTAGGATACATTTCTAGAAGAATTTCTGGGAGGAAGGAAGGCTGTGTTGAGGGCTCTGGGCATAGAGTTCAGTTGTCCCCAGGAAAGCTTCACCGACTTGTACGCCCACTTACCACCCTTACCAGGATCTGGATGTCCGTGGGCTCTCACATCTTTTACAGATATGAAATTCACAGGCAAATGAAGGGTGTTGTGAGTGTTGTTTGGGTGTCCTTCTCCTTCTGGTTTGTCTTTATTCTGTCCCAGGCCGTGAATCTAGCAGCTTGATTCCCCTGTTGGCTGAAGGCTGTGGGTCTCGCCATGACATCAACAGGACCACTTTGGATGGTGGTGGAAAACTTAGGAGCCCGTACTGTGGGCCGAGGCTGCTGATGGGGCCTCACAGTCACCCCAGAAAGTTGATAGGAAAAATTTGATGCTGAGGGAAGCTGAGGAACTTTCCAAGGGTAACAGTGGGGATTTAGTTGCAGTTATTCTGATTGCTCAGCTCATGCCTTTTACTAGGACAGGCTCTCTTCTGGGATGTGAGTTGGGTGTCATTTTCCTTGCTCGAGAATAAGGCTCTGGATGATCTTCCATTTTGAAGTTGGTTCCAAAAATGTATGGCTATGCAGAGTTGCCGACCGGAGTCGGGTCTGGAATGAAAAGACTGGACTCTAGTTCCTTAAGGCGGGGGTTGTCTTGTTGGTCTCTGTACTTCTAGCTTCTGGCACCAGTGCCATGAGTAGGTGCTCAATAACTGTGTGCTGTTGAGTGAATATCTTCCACCACGATCTACCACTTTTTTTTTTTTTTTTTTCTTTTTGAGGAGGAACTACTTTCTATGTCTGTAGATTTGCCTATTCTGGGCATTTTATTTAAATGGACTCTCTACCCTTTGGCACCTGATTACTTTCATTTAGTATACAGTTGTCAGTGGGCATCCACATTGTGGCATGTGTCAGTACTCACTCCTTTTTATGGTTGAAGGATATTCCATTGTAAGGATAGACCATATTTTATTCATCGCTTGATGGACATTTGGGTTGTTTCCGCTTATTGGCTATTGTGGCTAATGCTGTTGTGAACATTTGTGTACATGTCTTTGTGTGAATATATTTTCATTCTCTCGGCTGTATGCCTAAGAGTGGTTTTCCAGGTCACATGTAACTCTGATTACTTGTTTGAAGAACTGCCAGGCTGTTTTCCAAAGTGGCTGTACTATGTTACATTCCCGCCAGCAGTGTATGAGGGTTCCAGTTTCCCCACATCCTCACCAGCACTTGTTCTTGTCTGTCTTTTTCTTCTCCCAAATATTTATTTATTTATTTGGTTGCGCCGGGTCTTATTTGTGGCATGCAGGATCTTTAGTTGCAGCCTGCGAACTTTTAGTTGCAGCGTGTGGGATCTAGTCACCTGACAAGGGATTGAACCCTGGCCCCCTGCATTGGGAGCTGGGAGTCTTAGCCTCTGGACCACCAGGGAAGTCCCTTGTCTATCTGTCTTGATGTAGCCATCCTGGTGGGAGGGAACCATATCTCATTGTGGTTCTGATTTGCATCTTCCTTTTGGCTCATTGTTCTATTTTATTTATTTATTTAAAATTTATTTATTTATTTTTGGCTGCTTTGGGTCTTCGTTGCCGTGCACAGGCTTTCTCCAGTTGCGGCAAGCATGGGCTACTCCTCATTGTGGTGTGCTTCACATTATGGTGGCTTTTTTTGTTGCGGAGCACGGGCTCTAGGCACAGGCTTCAGTAGTTGTGGCGCATGGTCTTAGTTGCTCCGTGGCACATGGGATCTTCCCGGACCAGGGCTCAAACCCGTGTCCCTTGCATTGACTGGTAGATTCTTAACCACTGCACCACCAGGGAAGTCCCATTGTTCTATTTTATTTTTATTTATTTATTTATTTTTTAATCTTTTTTTAAAATTAATTTTTTAATTCATTTTTTGGCTGCGTTGGGTCTTCATTGCTTCATGCGGGCTTTCTCTAGATGTGGCCAGCGGGGGCTACTCTTCTACTCTTCGCTGTGGTGTGCGGGCTTCTCATTGCTGTGGCTTCTCTTGTTGCAGAGCACGGGCTCTAAGTGCGCAGGCTTCAGTAGTTGTGGCTCACGGGCTCTAGAGCGCAGGCTCAGTAGTTGTGGCACACGGGCTTAGTTGCTCCATGGCATGTGGGATCTTCCCGGACCAGGGCTCGAACCTGTGTCCCCTGCATCGGCAGGCAGATTCTTAACCACTGCGCCACCAGGGAAGTCCCAGGACCATTTTTTGAATGGGCTGGCTCATCTTACTTTCCTTAGTAAATGTTCAAGTTCACTTGGATGTGGTGGCTGAGGTGTGGCACAGATTTTCCATCACTTCAAGATATAATGCCTTGTCCCCAGGGTGTCCATACTTGGTGAATCTTTTCACAGAGCCGTGGAAATGCCTCCTCCCTTCTTAACTGACTGCTTGAGCCCCTCTGCCTGCCATTTGGCTGCCAGCTACCCTCTAAGGGGAGTTGGGGGGGAACTGGGAGGCACTGCCGACAAGAGGACAGGAACACCTTGAAGGCAGAGTAATTACTGCATTTATTGAGCATGTGCCATGAGTCAGCATCATGCTGGGTATTATAAGCACATATGTACCCATGTGATCGTGTGTATGGATATTCATGTGTAGTGTCCAGTCATCACAATAAACCTGTGAGTTATGCCCTATTACTGGTGAGTTAAGTGAATTAGGCAAGTCAACCAAAGGTTACCAAGGCTTTTAGAGGAACTAATAAGGTCAGATTTCCCCAATCACTATGTGCTATAAAAACTTTAGGTTGAGAGATTGAAAAGACAAGGCATAGACTGGGAGAAAATGTTTGCACAACATGACTAATAAAGGACTTGTATCCAGAATTTACAAAGAATCCCTAAAACTCAACAGTAAGAAAACAAACAACCCAATTAAAAATGGGCAGAAGATCTGAACAGAGACCTCACTTGCTCTTTCCCCCATCCCACCACACTGCCCACCCACCTGCCTCTCCATTCTGCTGTAGCCAAGGTAGGCTACTTCTAGACCAGCTGTGTCTAAAAGAAATATAATGAGAACCACCAATGCTGGGTACATGCATAGTTTCAAATATTCTAGTCACGACACTAAAAAAAGAAAGAGGTGAAATTAATAATATATTTTATGTAACTCAGCATATCCAAAGTATTATTTCAACATGTACACAATATAATTTTTTTTTTAATTTTTGGCTGTGTTGGGTCTTCATTGCTGCACGCAGGCTTTCTGTAGTTGTGGCGAGTGGGGGCTACTCTTCGTTGTGGTGCATGGGCTTCTCATTGTGGTGGCTTCTCTTGTAACAGAGCATGGGCTCTAGGCATGCAGGCTTCAGAAGTTGTGGCTCGCGGGCTCTAGAGTGCACGCTTAGTAGTTGTGGCTCACAGGTTTACTTGCTCCCTGGCATGTCAGATCTTCTCAGACCAGGGCTCGAACCCGTGTCCCCTGCATTGGCAGGTGGATTCTTAACCACTGTGCCACCAGGGAAGTCCCCACAATGTAATTATTAATGAGATTTTTACATTTTTGTTTTTGGTCTGAGTCTTCAAAATCTAGTGTGTCTTATACCTACAGAACATCTCAATTTAGACCAATTCAGTTCCAAGTGCTCACGAGCCACATCTGGCCAATAGCTACTGTATCGGACATTGCACTTCTAGAATATATCTACTTCCTCTTTTTGCGTTACCCACTTCCTTTGTGATCCCCATACTCTTCCTTCTCCCCCAAGCAACAAAGGTGTTCTCCATGTGGCAGCTGCTGTGATGATCACGAGGGCAAATCTGCATCCTGCTTCATGAGGTCCGGTGGCTTTATTTTCCCACAGCGACTGAAAATGTGGAATTGTGTGTGTCTGCTGGCTCTGCCATCTGCCTGGGCATCTGTTCTAGATTTAGGTGTGACACCTGATCCCCGGGGCCTGAGCGTCCACTTCCAGCTGTGCTTCTGCAGATTATTCAGTAGTCCCAGTAGAACCTTCTTCTGGGGGTGCCCTGCATCCCGGGTGGCACTGGTCAGCTTGCAGACTGGGGGGTGAGAGAGAGAGAGAGAGAGAGAGAGAGAGAGAGAGAGAGAGAGAGTGAGTGTGTGTGTGTGTGTGTGTGTGTGTGTGTGTGTGTGTGTGTGTGTGTGTACGTACATATGCATGTGCCTTTCCCCTCTTGCTGCCAATTGCCCAGTCTTCTCTGTCCTCACTTTAGAGAGAGTGTATCTCATGCCCAGTTCCCACTGCCCCGAGCACAAGTTGGAATCTTTGGGCTGCAGGGGTCAGAAACCAGCTTAAGCAAAACGGAGAATATACTGGAATGTGTGCCTCAGAAGAATGCTCTGTAACTCACCAGATCCAAGGAGCTGGGGCCTTGGGAGCAGCAACGGAGACTGCCTCTCCCATCCTTTGCTCACGTTGCTGCGGGTCCTTGCTTTTTGCCCTTGTTCTCTCCTTTCAGAGACAGGCCTCGCTACAGAGCAGATCGTGTAGCCATGAGCAGCCCCAGCCCAGCAGCCCGACGAGAGTGCCAGTTTCCCTCAGCGTCTACCCTTGGTCCTCACTCGTGGATTCCACCTTTCCAAATTTGCATACTCGCTAAAACTTATTCGTAACCCCTGTACCAAACCTCGCGGCTTCTGTAGTCATCTGTGCGCCTGCGTAGAGCCGTGAACATTTTTTTGCTTTTTTGTCTGTTTTTGGCCACGCCTCTCAACTTGCGGGATCCTAGTTTCCCAACCAGGGATTGAACCTGGGCCCTCGGCAGTGGAAGTGCAAGTCCCAGCCACTAGACCGCCAGGGAGTTCCTAGAGCCGTGAACGTTGGAGTTGCCCGAGGTTTGCGTTCCCAGCTGGCTGCGTGCTTGTTTCAACACTCATAGTGTAACAGGCTAGTTAGCACCGCGTTTTTCTCACTTTTTTGCCGTTTGGGTGTGATTTTGTCATTTAAAAGGCCCCTGACGGCTGTCTAGTGTTCCTATGAAGCACAAGAAGGCTGTGCTATGCCTTACGGAGAAAATAACAGGTGTGACATAAGCTTTGTTCAGGCGTGAGTTACATTGCTGCTGGCTGTGAGTTCAGTGTTAAGGAATCAACAATATATGTTAAATAAGGTGTCTTTAAACAAACATATAAAACAAGGTTTTGTGTTGATCAATTGAGGAAAATGATGTGACCAGAGGCTCGCAAAAACGTAACCTCGTATTCCCCCCGAGGAGCAATGGGTCCATATTTGCCTATTCAGTGTTTACAGTGACTTTACAGAATGTAACTGCTGTGAAAGGTGAGAATTGACTGTATATGTCAATCCAGGGGTAAGACTGGCTCTGCTTTGGTCTTGGGGCCCCCCACTTGAACCAGTGACGTGAATTCTAGAAGAGGGTGTGCAGAGGCCAGAGGACGGGTGGGAGCGCGTGTCTGGCTTCTTCCCTGGGCTTGAGAGAGCGTGTCCTGCCACCAAAGCCACCCACTGGAAGTCTCGGCGAGAAACTCAGCCCCACGTCCTGCTTTCTAGAGCCTTCTGCCTGCTCTTCCCACAGCCCCAGGAGGTACCAGACCTCAAGTCTGAGAGGGAAGGTCTGTTTCCTTAGAATTAGCCTCTTCTACTGTAAGGTCGTGAAAGCCTTTTGGGAACCCAGGTCGGGAGAACACGTCTCAGCTGTGGCTCTCAAAGCCTGGTCAGGAAGAGAGGCCGCCAATGAACTGGTTGTCTCTTTGCTTTTTTTTTTTTTTTAATTTATTTATTTATTTTTGGCTGCATTGGGTCTTCGTTGCGGTGCGCGGGCTTCTCATCGCGGTGGCTTCTCTTGTTGTGGAGCACGGGCTCTAGGCGCGTGGGCTCCAGTAGTTGCCGCACGTAGGCTCGGTAGTTGTGGCTCATGGGCTCAGTAGTTGTGGAGCACGGGCTTGGTTGCTCCGTGGCATGTGGGATCTTCCCGGACCAGGGCTCGAACCCATGTCCCCTGCATTGGCAGGTGGATGCTTAACCACTGCGCCACCGGGGAAGTCCCTGTCTCTTTGCTTTTATTCATCATTGCTGAATTCATTCCTCCCATTATTTATTCATTTAATAACTACTTACTGATTATTTGCCAAGGGCAGGGAACTGTTGAGTTCAGCTCGAAATAGACATGGTCTTTAATTTCACGGACATTATTGTTTGGGGGATCTGGCAAACATTGGTAGAATCCACACACAACTGCCTTTGTAATGAAAATGAAGATAAGTTCTGACACGTTCTTTGAGGGACCATGGGAGGTTTCATACCTGATAGGAGCCCAGGAAACAGCAGCCAAACTGATCTAACTATGGCGTTTCTGGTCCCAGTGGCTGTGCTTTGTGGCTCGAGGCCAAGTCTGACCTGTGTGTCCCAGAGGGCTGTGAGTGTGCATTTCCTGGGGGCGACCCTGGGGCAGTTGATGGGCTGCGGGAGGTCACATCACGTGTAACAGCAGTGTTGGAGTTGGACGAGCCTGGGCTTGAGTCCTGGCTCTGCTACTCTGTCTGTGTGTGACTTCCGCGAGCCACAACTACTGAGCCTGTGCGCCACAACTACTGAAGCCCGCGCACCTAGAGCCCGTGCTCCACAATAAGAGAAGCCAGCGCAGTGAGAAGCCCGTGCACTGCAACGAAGAGTAGCCCCCGCTCGCCGCAACTAGAGAAAGCCCGCGCACAGCAACGAAGACCCAACGCAGCCAAGAATAAATTAAAAAAAAATAATAGAAGCCATGCCAACCTGACAAATCTCCTTTCAGGACTAAACCTTCTGGTTGTTGAGGTTAATTTTTAAGCGTTTCTTTCTTACCAAGGATGAAAGGAATGTGTAGTCATTGTTCACGGTCATGGGCCACCTCCTGCGATGGCCATTCGTGCTGAGTGTGAGTGAAGGGAGACGCAGCCGTTGCACGTGGAGGCTTTCTGGACAGAAGAGGGGAGGGGTCTTTCACCTGGAGGGTCTCTGCTCTCCCTGGGGGGCCCAGGCTAGCCTGTGAGCCTCCCAGTCCTCCCCAGGGGGTCTTGGCCTGAGCAGGTGGGGCCACCCAGGACAGCGAACTGCTTATGCTTGGCCGAGCCCTCAGGGTTCCAGAGGCAGAAGACACAGCCCCAGGGTGACCTGTCCCTCCAAGGGGAAGTCTGGGGGCTGTGAGAACCGCCTCCAAGGCTTCCTGATTTGTTTCTTTAGAACCGCCCTGGCTGGGGGCTGTTTTCCCTTCTGCCCACCTCTCCTTGGGTTCTGTCGACTCATCCTGTTGCTCTGAGGTTCTCCTGGCCCTTCCAAAGGTTAAGAGAGCTCCAAAGCCGTCCAGAACACACGTCCCTCTCAGGCAGCTCAGGGCCTGAGCCACAGGATCCCGCCTCCTTGGGGGGATCCAGTTTTGATGCCTGATGTTGTCCCAGCCCTGGTGTAGCTGGCTCCTTAGATACCTGTGGCCTTCTTGGCGGAAACCTCTGAGGGCCTGTAATGCGTGTTACTTAGCACCCTTACAGTTAGCCCTCAGACACTGAGTTGCTCGGCACTGCCCAGTTTGGGCCATGAAAGGGCCATGTGACAAGTCTGAGAAGGGGCCCTTGTCCCAGGTTAGAGATGACTACTCACTCCCGAGAAGATGGGGTTCCAGAAGGGAGAACCAAGATGGTGGACACCTTGTTACTGTGCGTGGGGCAGGGCTCGGATGCCCGGGGCCACGTCCCGGTTCTTTCAGCTGGGCTGTGGGTCTCCTCTGAGCCAGTTTCTTTGCTCCTGTACCCATTGCTCAGCTACCTGCTTAGAGCCTGACAGGCACTAAAGGTATTGGATGCTGCGTAAATAGGCAAATGACAGTGACAAGATCCTTCTCATGACCCTCGTAGGCTGGTGGGAAGAGGTGGGTAGTGAAAGGGAAATGAAGACAAAGACCCGTCTTTACTAATGAAGGCAACTCAAGGTGCGGGAGAACCCATGGTGGGGTCTCTGAGGACGTTGAGGCCTCAGTCTCCCCATGTGTAAAATGGGAGTGTTAGCACCTATGTCCTTGGGCAGCTGTGATGATAGAATGAATTAGGGCCTGTAAAGCATCTACCCCTCGCTAAGAACAAAAAGCTTTCTTAGGTGTTATTATTTTTATTATTACGCTGGAGAGGAGTCTTATTCTTCTGGGGAACTTGAGAGAGTGTGTATATGTGTGTGTGATGCCCGAAGACCACGAATGGTGCTCCAGCCTGTTTGTGAAGCTCAGACGTGGGCTGTGTTAAAGAGTGGTACGTGGTCTTCAACACCATTCCCTCGGGACACAACCCCTGCCTCCGGATTAGCCATCACATTCTGCCTGCTCACTGACTGTTTCCATGTGGTCCATCACCACCATACATACTTTATTGATTACTGTGGCTTTATACACAGTTTGGAAGTAGAGTAGTATTTGTCCTCAGAGCATGTTCGTCAATATTGTGTTGTCTTTTTAAGTCTGAGGTCTTGCATATAAAATGTAAAATTAGTTTGTCTATATCCAAATAATAACATATTGGGATTTTCAACAGAAAAAAAAAAAGTGTGCCGTCAGCATTTTCACAAAGAAGTAGGCAGTGTTGATCAAAAGGCAGTCGTGTGGCTTTAGAATGAACGAATCAGTTTGGGAGACATAAGGAATTTCGTTACTGTAGAGAGAGGCCAGTGTAGAAGAGTGGTTAAGACCCAACACGTTGGAGCCACACAGCCTGTCCAGATCCTGGCATGCTCTCTCTCTAGCTCTGTGACCTGGAGCGCATTACTTCACCTCTCTGGGCCCTTTCCTCATTCGTAAAATGAGGATAATCCCAACTACCTTGCCAGTTGTGGTGAATTCTTAGTGAGTTAATTCATGCAAAGCATTTTGTTGAATTGCTAACATACAGAGAAAGCTGAATAAATGTAAGCTATTATTAGTTGTAAGGGATTAAGATTGTGGGCTTGAGTCAGAGGATCTGAGTTCAGATGGTCACTGGTGGGTGTCCTTGGGTAAGTCGCTTCACCTCTTGACACCCTAGCTTCCCCTTTATGTAAACTAGGAGAAAACATTATCCGCTTTATCAGAATGTTGTGTGGATTAAGTGAGTTAATGTATGAGTGATTAGGAGAACGCCTGGCACATAGTAACTGCTAAATGAACGGTAGTTTTTGTTGGTAGTGGTCATAATGGTTTCAGTTATCTATGGCTCTCTAGCAAACTACCCCAAAACTTAGTGGCTTAAAACTGCAACCATTTGTTATTTTGCATGGTTCTGAGGCCGTTCCTCTGCTGTTTGTGCTGGCCTCACTCGGGTGGACGTTCCGAGATGGCCTCCCTTGCGTGGTTGGCAGTGGGTGCTGGCTGTTGGCTGGGGGCTTCTGTTCTCCATGTGGCGTCTCATCCTCCAGCAGGCCAGCCTGGATCCCTAATGTGGCAGTCTCAAAGAAACGTTCTAATGGGACTTCCTTGGCAGTCCAGATGTTAAGACCCTGCGCTTTCAGTGCAGGAGACGCGGGTTTGATCCCTGGTCCGGGAACTAAGATCCCACATGCCGGGCAGCCAAAAGAGAAAAAAAAAAAAAGAAAGAAATGTTCTCAGAGGCAGAAGCGGCAAGGTTTCCTGATGTCTGGGCTCTAGAACCTGCACAGTGTCACTTCGTCTCATCCTGTTGGTCAGAGCAGGTCACGAGGCCGGCCCAGATGCAAGGTGAGGGTTACCCCTCTTGGTGGGAGGAGGTGTGAGGTGAAATGCATCGACCTGAGGGTCACTGTCTACTGCCTCGTCAAGGTACTTTATCAATTGTATGTTGTGTGGCTACAGCTTCAGTAAACACAGTTGGTCAAAGTGAGGTTCTCAAACGGCACCTGTCCTTCAGGAAAGACTCCGAATGTGAAGGCAGCATTTCAGAGGGTAGGTGATAATTCTTTCACGTAACACACTTACTGAGTACTTTTGACACGCGCCTGGTCGTGACAAGTTCCCTGCTTGCATGGAGCATTTAGTCTAGTGTCCCTTCTTCTTTGGGGGAGGGAAAAAAGGATTAAGTGAATCTTTGGGGTTGAGAGCAAGACTGAAAGGAGAAGTCAGCTTCTGGGAGGGAGGGGCAAGATGGAGAGAGCTGGGGGTCATCTTCTCTCTGTTCCTTCCCACCATGTGACGTGGCTCAGTCACTTCCTCTCTGTGGGCCCAAGTGCCCTATCTGTCAAGTGAGGATTGCAGTACTTCATAGGGCGGTCGTGAGAATTCAGTGAGCTGGTGTCTTAAGCTCTTAGCCTTTTTCTGACCACTTCCACCCTCTGTGCCTCGGTTTCCTCACTGGTGAGGGCCTTTCGGGCTCCGGATCTGAGTTCAGTTCACTCCTAACCTCCTGCCTCCCTGTCTGGTACACGTCCCCATTATTCTCTCTCATTCGCCCTTCTCCTGGGGAGCTTTGTGCAGCTTGTGATTACTTCTTATTTCTGTGGGTTTTGCGATTGTGTCAGCACTTGGAAGGGGGGCCGTGTTTGTTCTGTTCAGTGCTCCAGCGCACTGCCCAATGACCCAGCACATGCTGGGTACACTGTACACATCATCTCAGTGGGTGAATGCCATCCTTCCCCTGTCTAGCCTAGCGATACCCTTCAGCTGTACTGAAATGCAGCTCTGGAGACCTGAGCTTCAGGAACCATCTGTCCAGCGAGGGCAGTGTTTCTGGAGGCCTCTGTGGTCTGGATGACAGCCAGGCCAGAGCCATCCATCCAGGCACAGCCTTCGTCAGATGTGGCAGGCCTGGTTGGCACTCACAGGCAGGCAGAAGGAAATGGTTGGAGTAGTTTCTGTGAGGGTGCCCCTTGTCATGAGTTTCCATGGAAACTGAGGGCTGCCTACCTCATCAACTTGGCATAAGGGAGGAGGATGGAGGGGAGCATCATGGGAGCTGGTGTTTTTTTTGTTTTTGTTTTTTGCAGTACGTGGGCCTCTCACTGTTGTGGCCTCTCCCATTGCGGAGCACAGGCTCCGGACGCGCAGGCTCAGCGGCCGTGGCTCACGGGCCCAGCCGCACCACGGCATGTGGGATCTTCTTGGACCGGGGCACGAACCCGTGTCCCCTGCATCGGCAGGCAAACTCTCAACCGCTGCGCCACCAGGGAAGCCTGGAGCTGGTGTTTTGATGGAGCACGAATGGGGGAGATTTGCTTCCTCTTCCATGAATTAGTGGGAACTCACTGGATTTTTTCTTTTTTCTTTTTTTTTGGTGGGGCACTCTTTGAATCAAAAGTAAAACCAAATACAGCTTTTTAGTGGGAACTTAGGGTATACCCAGTACCATCATTTCATTTTATTCTTCCAGCTCCTTCATAGGCAAGTGTAACTCCTCGAATTATAGATGAGGAAGCTGAGACTCAGGTCCAGTGACTTGTTCAAGGCCACACAGCCAGGGGATGGCCGAGGTGGGATCCAGATCCAGTCGGCCTGCCTGTGGGGTTTAGTGAGGACTCTCAGGGCTTTGATGTGGAGCACAAAGACCTTGCTGGGTGCAGGGCTGCTTCTGGAGATGCACAGGGTGGGAGGAGGGGAGGCTGAGTCCCTTCCAGAGCCAGATGGTTGGGGAGAATTGTCAAGAGGGGCTCACATGAGTCCCCTGATAGAGCCAGGCTCAGAGGAGTTAAGGATTGGGCCCCAGACACCCAGGAAGCTCCGGGCTGAGCCAGGATTGGGCCCCAGACACCCAGGAAGCTCCAGGCTGAGCCAGGTGCACCTCCTGACTCTTCCTCCAGGGCTCTTCCACCTTCCCTGGGGGAAGCGGTCATCCAAGCCATCTCAGGAAGGCTGGACTACATCTCATCTGAGTTTTAAAAATTACATTGACTGTAGTTTCATTTTCCATCATAAGAGGAATGCATGTTCAATGTAGAACCTTTGGAAAATACAGAAAAACACAGATAAAGAAAAATAGCTCCCATCGCCTACGGTCTAGGTACCTGATCAGGAACCAAGCTAGCATTTGGTTGCTTTTCTATGAAGATGTCATATTTCATCTTTAAGGGTTATGATCTTCTGGGAGATAGATGTACCTGGTATTTTTTTAAAAAACTTTAGAAAATGAACTTTATGGAGGGATAATTTACATGCAAT
Organism: Mesoplodon densirostris; assembly: GCF_025265405.1. Taxonomy (NCBI): domain Eukaryota; kingdom Metazoa; phylum Chordata; class Mammalia; order Artiodactyla; family Ziphiidae; genus Mesoplodon; species Mesoplodon densirostris. The sequence goes on from NC_082679.1 coordinate 59,506,375, forward strand.
GCAGGGGTCTCATTTTAAGTATATGGTTAAGTGCATTTTGACACGTGTACGCACGTGTAACCACCACCCCTCCATCACCCCAGAAAGCTCCCTCGTGTTCCTTTTGCAGTCAGCACCCGCCTGCTCACTCCTGCGCCAGGCACCTCCTGACCTGCTTTCTGCCATTCCAGGCTTGTTTCGTGTGTGTTAGAATTTCACATAAATGGAATAGCACATACAGTATGTGCTGTTTTGTGGTTGGCTTCTTTCACTCAGCGTGGTGTTCTTGAGGTTCATGTGTGTTGCCGCAGGTCCTAGTAGTCTGTTCTTTTCTATTGATGAGTGGTATTCCACCCACCCTTCTGATGGATGACCTTGGGCACCTCAGTTTTCCCTTCTGTAAAATGGGGGGAAATATGGTCCACTTTGCTGGATTGCTGTGAGGATTTAATGAGTTCCTGTGAGTGATGAGAAGAATGCCTGGCACATGGCGAGTGCTCAATGATGGTGGTTGTTACTGAGAGTAGTAATAAAGGTTTCAGTTATCTCTTGCTTCTAACAAACTACCCCAGAAACTAAGTGATAGACATTGCAGGCGTTTTCAGTCTGGGGCTCCTTTGAATAACATAAATGAATGAATAAAATAATAAAAAGGGCAGCCTCCGTGGCTATTGCCTTTGTTGCAGGCTTGGACGCTGTGCATTTTGGCGACAGGCTAACAGGCAGACTCTGCCGCTTCTAACGTGGTTCGGTTTTGTTTTGAGGCAGGCCCTGGGGTCTCTGACCTGCTCAGAGCGGGCCCTGCTTCTTGCCCTGCGTCCTGCTCTGAGCCGGCTCTGGTCTTGCTGGGCAGACTCACCAGCTTGCCTCATTTGAGCCTCAGGAAGTGGCCTCTGTAGAAAAAAATGTATAAGCAGCGGGTGGTGAGTTTTAGGCCAAGTAAGCAGATCACTGGAGCGTAAAGCCCCCAAATAGATCTTTCTCTGCTCAGTCTCCAAGCGAGTGGAGGCAGTGGCACATGCTTTGCATAATTTCCTCCCCAAAAGGAAGGGGTTTTACTGTGAACAACTTTTTGGGACCAGAAAAAAAAAAAACCTCAAAAGGATCCAAGTTTTTTCTGTGTAGCCCAGAGTTAGAGCTGGACAGGCCTGGATTTGAACCCCGGATGCACCATTTTCAGGCTGTGAGATCTTGGGCAAGTTCCTTAACCTCTCTGAGCCTCAGTTCTCCTCTGTGCTAACTGGCAAAGGTGAGACCAGACTCTCAAGCGTGTATGCAAAGCACCTTGCCCTGCGTTTGACACATGGTTGGCTGCTGCAAATAGGGAGTTTTTTTTGTTTTTGTTTTTTCCTTTTCATTTACCCTCTTTCCTTGTCCCAGAACTTGTGCCTCAGTGTCTGTAAATGTGGTAGGCATGAGGGGAAGGATAAGCTTTGGCTTTCCTGGAAAGATACTTGCAAAGCTGTCTTTGAAGTAATACCCTCCTCCTCTGCAGATCACTGATAGGGGGAGTTGAAAGGTAGGGTGTGCATAATGGCCCCCAAAATGTCCACGTCCTAATCCCCAGAACTTGTGGATATGTTCTCTTACGTGGTAGAAGGAACTTTGCAGATGGGATTAAGGTCAGGATCTTGAGATGGGGAGGTCATTCTGGATGGTCTGGATAGGTGGGTCCAGTGTAATCACGAAGATCCTTTTAAGTAAGAAGCAGGAGGGTCAGAGTTAATAGAGGCGATGACAGAAGCAGAGCTTGCATAGATGTCCTTGGAAGCTGGAGGGAAGGGGTCACGAGCCAGGGAGTGCAGACGGCCAGGCCCCTGGATGCTGAAAACAGTGTGGAAATGGATTCTCCCTTAGAGCCTCCAGAAGGGACCAACCCTGCCCATACCTGGATAGCCCACCTTAGCCTCGTGAGACTGATTTTGACCTTGGAACTGAAAGAGACTAAATTCGTGTTGCTTTCAGCCACTAGATTTGTGGAATTTGTTACAGCAGCCATCAGAGACTTGCACAGCCTGCCAGGTTTATGTTGTTATGGTTTCGTAGGAGGTAACCTCCCATGATGGCCCCTGTGCTCATTTTTATGTTTTTACCCTTCTGGCTTGGATGGACTGTTTTGGTCAGGCCTTTGGGACTTGAGATACTGTGGCTTCCCTGGGGCCTGGCCTCAGCGCCTCGGTCTCTGTGGTCAGGCGGCCGCGCGCCCCCGTGGCTAGGGGAACTGCTGCACAAAGGCTTCCTCTCTCTTCCTCTCTCCAGCAGGAAGAGAAACGAGCCATGCGTTCTCGGGGCCAGGCTTCCTGTGTGCCGCCTTTGCCCACCGCTGCGTCAGGGTCCAGGTGGGGCGGGGATGGGACTCCGCTGCCCGGTGTTCTCTGAGGCGAGCTCCTCTCTGTCTGGTGTGGGCTTGTATTTAATTTTTTTTAATGATTCTTTTATTGTGATTTGGCACCAAATGACCCCTGGAGATGTGAGACCACTGCCAACCTCCGTGGAAAAGCAGGCCCTGGTGCTGAGTGGGACTGACTGCAGGGCTGGCCGTACTTCTCTGTTGGGACCCTATTTGGGTGTGTCGTGGGCCTTCTTGCCGTGTTCCTCATGTGCCACGTTTGTGAGGTGATGGGGCGTGGTAGGAGTTGGGCATTGAAATTCAGTAGTACGTGTTGTAATGAAAGAACAGCACTGGGGCTGAGAAATGAAGCACATCCCATGGTGGGGGTCGTCTCACTGGTTGCCATCTTGTGACCTCTACGCTTTTGGTCCTTTCCCAGGACACCCCCCATGTGGGTAGAGTAGTGGTCCCCAAAGATGTCCAGGTCCTAATCCACAGAACCTGTGGATATGTGACCTAACATGGCCAAAGGGACTTCGCAGGTGTCAGTAGGTTAAGGGACTTAAGATGGGAGATGATCCTGGATGATCCATGTGGGCCCGAGGACATCACGGGGCCTTTAAAAGATGGAAGAGGGAGGTCAAAGATCAGAGTCAGAGAGAGGCTGAAAGATTCTGGCTTTGAAGATGAAGGGTCCACAGGCAAGGGACGCCTTTAGAAGCCAGAGAAGGCAAGGAAATGGATTCTCCCCAGAGCCTCCGGAAGGTGAAGCCCTGGTGAGACCCATTTTGGAATTCTGATCTGCGGAAATGAAAGATCATAAATTTGTATTGTTGTTTTAAGCCTCTTAAGTTTGCGGTCATTTGATAGAGCAGTAATAGGAAATGAATACATTCCCAACTATGCATCTCCTTCCAGGATCTTTTAGATTGACCCATTTAGTAAAGATTTATTGAGCACCGACCACGTTCTGGACACTCTGCTGGGCAATGAGGTGACCAAGCTGAACAAAGCAGGATCCCATCTCTCAGAGGGTCACAGTCTGCGGGGGAGATAGACAAGAGGTGACGTTGCTACGACAGGGGTATGTGCAGGGTGCCGTGGAGTTGTCAGGAGAGACGTGGAACCAGACTGGGGGCCGTGGGAGGTTTCTCATAAAAGTCATTGGGAAGATCTCCGAACTTGGAGTAGGAACTCTAGAAATGTCCAGTTGCGTCTTGGTTATCCCTACTTGGACATCTAGTAAGTCTTTTAAGCTGAAACTATTTCAAATGGAACTTGTCACTAAAAAAATGAAGGCCTTGGACTTCCGTGGTGGTCCCGTGGTTAAGACTCCAAGCTCCCAATGCAGGGGGCACGGGTTCGATCCCTAGTCGGGGAAGATCCCTCATGCCGTGTGGTCCAGCCAAAAAAAAAAAAAAAATTAAGGCCTCCTTGTTTAAAACCTACTCTTTGTTTCTCCACCTCGGTGAGAGGCTCACCACACCCACCCAGTGGCTCGTGCCGGAACACTGGAGTCCTCCTGACTCCACTCTCTCTCCTTCACCTTCGACACCAAACCTGCCCCCAAGGTCTGTGGGTTTTATCCCCACCTGGAGGTATGCTCCCCTCCTGCCTGATGCACAGCACTAGGATCCGGGCTCACAGATGGAGGGAGGATTGAGAAAAACATCCAGTGTAACCGGTTTCCTCAAACAGGTAGTAGGAGGCCATACGTGTCATGGCCAAAAGGGTAGACTCCAAAGATGGACTTCCCAGGTTCAAATCCCAGCTCTGCACTTAGCAGTGTGCTCTTGAGGTCCGAGTGCTTGATCTTGAGTGCCTCAGTCTCCTCACTGACGAAATGGGAATAAAAATAGTGCCTATGTCATGGGGATGTTTTAAAATTAAGTATGTTAAAATATATAAAGGGCTTAGAATGATATCCTGTATAAATGGTGGTGGTTGGTGGAGAAGCACTAAAACTCCTAACAGCAGCAGCCACTTTCCATGTCCTCTGAAGGGTCTTAACAACCTCTGTCCTTGGTGCTTTATAAATCCTCCTTAAGCCTTTATAAAGCCTCCCCATTTTACAGATGGGGAAACTGAGTCTCACAAAGTAGCGTGACCTTCCTGAAGCCACTTAGTTGGAATGGCTCTGCCATGATTTTTTCCAGTATGTCTCTCAAGGTGGCCTGAGACAATTTTGAGCACCTCTTAGGTTTTTTGAAGCTTCTTCCTGCCCCCACCTGGACGTCAGGCTCTTCCTGCTGGAGATGAGCAGAACCAGGCTCCTGCTTCCTCTGGATCAGATGACTGAAGCCAGGGCACTTGGCCCTGAACTGCTCTCTCGGTTCAGCCTCCTCAGTCCCCTAAGGAATTGCTTCATGATCTACAGACCGTGTGTCACCATGCTTGAGTGTCCTGGGGGTGCATTTCCCTGTGACCTTGTGCTGAAATCAAGACTCACTGGACGTTTTCCCGGGACCCCGTAGATGGGGTGTGTGAGAAGGAGCCTCGTAAATTCATGTCTGCTGCAGTTATAAGGGTCTCTGTTGTTTTGGAGCTCTGGCTACTTCTGTACAGCATCAGTTAAGTTTTCAGGTCCAAAACCAGAACTTTGCATTTATTCCTTTAAAACTCTACCTCCTCTGTTCCAGGTGAAGGACCAGAAACTCATCTACTTGTAGGAGGCCAGGCAGGTGACCTAAATAAGAGAACTGGACAGGGTCTAGGGAATGAGTGACAGCAAACCTGGGCCGCAGAGTGGGTGAGATGCGAGGGCGGGTGGGAATTATGGTGGGTGGGGAGCCCGTGTGTGCCCGGTACGAGGTGAGCAGATCATACCCCACACTGTAGGCCTAGGGTCGACACATCCGCAGCTGGAAACGTAGGTCGTTAATGCAAAATCGGCTCATTTTTAAAACGTGCTGACTCATTTAAACAAATAAACAACGTGATCTTGACCTAACCAAACACGTCTGCAGCCAGATGCAGTTCCCTGGCCAATGAGTATAAAGTCTGTTTTAGACTGATGAGGGTGTTTGTGATTCTTATTGTTGCGTGGCACATGGTGCCTTGTCCTTTGCTCGTTTCGGCCACAGTTGCAATCAGTGGGTCTGCAGGGTCCACAGAGGATCCTGGGAAGACATGCTTGTGTGACCTTAAGCAAGTTATAGAACTCCTCAGAGACTCTGCTGCCCTTTATAGCACCAGCCTTGCGAAGCCGCTGTGGCAGTTGAACTTGTAGTGTTTTTCAGAGCGTGAAAGGTGTGCTCCATCCAAGGTTTCAGTAAATGTGAATTTCTTCCCCATCAATTTGCCTTCCTTCTCTTTTCCAAATTTTGGAGTAAAATTTAAAAAAGAGCTGAGAAAGGCCGAGAGCCCTGGGGTTTATCACTAGAAACCTCTTTCCAGGGAGACACTGCACATCTCCCAGGCATCCTGACACCTAGCCCTCTGTTTGGGTTTCACGTTTGTTTGTGTTGGTCTTGTTCAGACTTGGCTCGGGTCTGGAGATGCACCTGGCAGTCTGGCATAGAGGGAAGAGTGAGCGCCACAGGAAAACGGGTTCCAACTCCTGGCAAGTGCCAAGGTCCCGTAGCCAGAGAGCATTTGCTGTGTTTAAAAAAGAAAAAAAAAAGGCAAGGGGGGCAGGGTGTTGATGAGGAGCAGGGTGGCCGAGCTATGCGCACGTGGTCATTATAGAGACTCTGCGGCATCGACCGTATGTCCGCAAGCTTTTTTTATTTTTTAATTTTTTTTCTTCTTTTTGCGGTACGCGGGCCTCTCACCGCTGTGGCCTCCCCCGTTGCGGAGCACAGGCTCCGGACGCGCAGGCCCAGCGGCCATGGCTCATGGGCCCAGCCGCTCCGCAGCACGTGGGATCCTCCCGGACCGGGGCACGAACCCGCGTCCCCTGCATCGGCAGGCGGACTCCCAACCACTGCGCCACCAGGGAAGCCCTGTCTGTAAGCTTTTTTAATTTTTTTAATTTGAAACAACACACATTAAATATTCAGTATAATGACTAATTATAAGATGAACTACCATGTAACCATCACTCAAATCCAGACCGAGGGTGTTGCCAGCTCCCAGAAGCTTCTCCTGTATCCTCCCAATCACCCCTCCTCCCTTACCAACCAGCTCTTCACTTTTCTTTATAGTCTGACCATCTCTGTACACTGAGGGTTTTTTTTGCTTTTGTCACTGAATAATAGCTCAGGAAATTTCTCCAATTCAGTTGACACAGATAGTCTACTACGCCCTTTTTACTGATTACATCATAACCCATGGTGTGGCTGAACCAAAGGTAAATCACCTATTCTTCTACCTTTACTACGTTTCCAGGTTTTTGTTTTGTCAGTTAGCCACTGTGAACATTGAGACAAAGGGGCCTCATTCTTGCTGTGTTATTACGAAAACATTACCTGCTTACTATAACCAACTCAGAGAATGTAAGTGAGGGAAAACAATGCTCTGTCCTTCCTTCTCCCAGATCTTGACGTAACCAGTGTTAACCATTTAGTGTATTTTTTTTTACATCTTTCCTATGTATGTATATATCCATATGCACACTTATGTACATAAGTTTATGTACAGTTTTTTAAGCAGAAATAGGACCACACGATGCACGTCGCTCTGCAGCCTGCCGTTTCCCTTTACTGTGCTCTATGCACCTGTCTCATCAGTACCCGTGGGTCTGTTCCATTCTCTTCTGATGGCTGCCTGGTGTTCCAGATAGTGGCTGCGCTGTCGTTTCTTTAACCCAGGTTCCCTTCTGGTGGACAGGAGGGCACTTCCAATCATCCAGAATAGAAATGCCCCTGGACCTGCATCTTTGTGCACCTGTGCTACTATTGCTGCAGGATGAGTTCCTAGAAGTGGAATTCCTGGGTGTGCACATTGAACATTTTAATAGATTGTGTCATATTATCTCACCAGCTGCATCCCGGTTTTAGAGGGATCACTGAATGAAGTGTCTGCTGTGAGTGTTGAATCTCTTAAAGATTTCTAGACTCAAAAATAGTCACAACGTCACAGAATCTGGGTTTTAATGATGATGAGGCACGTGCCTTAGCTCTGTCCTGTCTTTTTCTGCTTCTGTGCTTTTCACTCATTCATGAACTTCTAATTATTTTAATAAATACATGTTTGAGTTTTTAAATTATGAAATATTTCAAACATAAAATGCATAGAAAATAATATAAACCGTACCTATGCATCATGACCCAGTTTTACCAACTCTTAGCATTTTCTTCATTATATTTGCTAGAGATCTCTTTTTATTAAATGTTATAGACACGGCTATAAAGCCATCTGTCAATTCTCCCAGAAATAACCATTTCGTGATGAAGATGTGTACCCTTCTCTCTCTCTCTCTCTCTCTCTCTTCTTTTTTTGGCCGCGTTGGGTCTTCGTTGCTGTGCACGGGCTTTCTCTAGTTGTGCTGAGCGGAGGCTACTCTTCGTTGCAGTGCACAGGCTTCTCATTGCAGTGGCTTCTCTTGTTGCGGAGCACGGGCTTCAGTAGTTGTGGCATGTGGGCTCAGTAGTTGTGGCTTGCTGGCTCTAGAGCGCAGGCTCAGTAGTTGTGGCACACAGGCTCAGTTGCTGCACAGCATGTAGGATCTTCCTGGACCAGGGATCAGACCCGTGTCCCCTGCATTGGCAGGTGGATTCTTAACCACTGTGCCAGCAGGGAAGTCCCTACCCTTCTCTTTTATGTCTTATACTTTTCATACACTGGGGTAACTGGAATCACAGATACACATGACAGTTGGTTTGTATCTTTTATTTATTTATTTTCTTTTTAAAAAATTTATTTCTTTTATTTATTTACTTTTGGCTGTGTTGGGTCTTTGCTGCACACGGGCTTTCTCTAGTTGCATCGAGCGGGGGCTGCTCTTTGTCCTGGTGTGGGGGCTTCTCATGGCGGTGGCTTCTCTTGTTGCGGAGCACGGGCTCTAGGACCACAGGTTTCAGTAGTTGTGGCTTGCGGGCTCTAGAGCATAGGCTCAGTAGTTGTGGTGCACGGGCTTAGTTGCTCTGCAGCATGTGGGATCTTTCCGGACCAGGGCTCAAACCCGTGTCGCCTGCATTGGCAGGCTGATTAACCACTGTGCCACCAGGGAAGCTCCGGTTTGTGTCTTTTAAATAAGTCATTACCATTTGTATAAAATTTCAAACTTTGGCAACCTTTTCCGTGCTTAGCATTTCTTGAAACTAAGTTTTTAATTTTGGAATAATTCTGGATATACAGAGGAGTTGCAAAGATGCAGAGTTCCCATGTGCCTTTTTCCTACGCTCCCGTCTTATGTGATGAATTTGCCCAAACCAGGAAATTAACATCAGTGCATGGCTATTAACTAAATTTCAGATTTTATTTGGATTTTACCAGCTTTTCCACAAATGTTCTTTTTTTTTTTTTTTTTTTTTTTTTGCTGTACGCGGGCCTCTCACTGCTGTGGCCTCTCCCGTTGCGGAGCACAGGCTCCGGACACACAGGCCCCGCGGCCATGGCTCGCGGGCCCAGCCGCTCCGCGGCATGTGGGATCCTCCGGGATCGGGGCACGAACCCGTGTCCCCTGCATCGGCAGGCGGACTCCCAACCACTGCGCCACCAGGGAGGCCCCACAAATGTTCTTTTTGTGTTCCAGGATCCATCCAGAGCACCACGTTGCACTGGGTTGTTTTGATTTATCCACTTTACTGTGTATAGGTCTGTCTTTTTTAATTGGTGGAGAGGGATCCATGGATGAGGAGAGCCAGTTTGCTTAACTCCTCCAGTGATGGACACGCACGTTGATTCTCTTTTCCTTCTGCAGGTGTGAGCTGCTCCACAGTCAGCATGGGTGGGTGTTTCTCATGGGTGGACGGACTCTGACAGGTGGAATCGCCTGGGGAAGGAGTGTGCGTTTCCAGTGGCATCGGGGATTGCCACATCACTGTCCAGGGGCCTTGTTCTGCCTCTTGGCTGAGTCCCTCCTTGGTGCCAGGTACTGAATGCTGCAGATGCGGAAGTGAGAGGGGGACAGTTAGCCAGTTAGTAGGTCTCAAAAAATCATGGCAAGAAGCATCCTTGTTAGCAGTCCAGGGACTTCAAGAAGACCTACTGTTGTGTAACAAAGAATTTGACTGGTCTTTGTCCCTGGCTCCTGGGAAGGAGAATCTAAATCTTTGGAATTTCCCAAGTAAAATAAGTGTCATTATGTAGAGCCGTTTGGATCACACCTGAGTTTATACTAATGAGATGAGATGACTCAGGATGGGGCTGGTCAACAAAAAGACAGACTTGTGATTAGAGGGTTGGGATGTTAAAACAGCCTGACCTCCGGTGAGAGAAGAGAGGAAGAGGGGTTGGAGATTGTGTTCAATCATGAGGTCTACGTTCAATCACTTATGTCCTTGTAATGAAACCCCAATTTTAAAAACTCCGGACACCAAAGCTTGTTGGTACTTCCTGGTTGGTGAACATACCGATGTGCCAGGAGAGTGCTGAGCCCTGATTCCTCAAAGAGAAGGGATGGAAGCTCTGTGTTTAGGACCCTCATAAACCTTGCTGTACCTCTCTCTTCATCTGGCTATTCCTGAGTTCTGTCTTTTATAGTAAAACTGTAATCATGAGTATATAAAAAAAATGGCACGCCCACCCACCAGGGGCCACAGCCCACTCCAAAGGACCCCAGGGGGAGCTAGCTAGTTACAGTGGGTGACGGTGGACAGGGATGAGAAAGGTGCGGGGATGGGGCTCCAGGCAGGTGCAAAGGCCGTACAGGTGTGTGCACCAGGCAGGAGGAATGACTGAATATACAGATGTGGAGCTGGTGTGATCAGAGTGTACGGGTGGGAGAGGTGAGATGGGCAGGCACTGGGGGCCATGGAGGCTCCAGGGAGCACGTGCAGTGTGTCCAGGCAGCGCCCTGCTGTTCCTCACATCCAAGAGATTAGCAGAATGCGGGACACACAGGCACATTTCCCTCTTGGGAACACAGCATGCACATTTCCCCTCGGGGCCTTTGTACTTGCTGTTTGCTCTTCTTGGAATATTCTTCCCCAGACATCTACATGGATCTGCCCTTGCTTCCTTCAAGCCTCAGTTTAGAGGGCACCTCCTCTGGGGAGGCCTCCCACATCACACCTGCTACCCAAGCTTCTCCCCTACCCTGTCACCCACCAGGCCTCGCTCTACTTTGGATTTTTCTTTTGTTGGCTGCACCACACAGCATGTAGGATCCAAGTTCCCCAACCAGGGATCAGACCCTTGCCCCCTGCAGTGGAAGCACAGAGTCTTAACCACTGCACCACCAGAGAAGTCCCTGCTTTGGTTTAATTCTTATAGCACTTGCCACCACCAGATATAATACATATTGATTTACCTGTCTGCCTCCTTAGAATATAATTCCTTGAGGGCAGGGATTTGGTCTGCGTGGTATCCACAGCCCCTGCCACTGGGCCAGGCCCGTGGACCCTCAGCGCCTCTGCCAACTGGATGAGTGGGTGGGCGTTACCCTCACCGTGATGACCTGTGGGTGTCAGCAGCGAGTGTTTAGTACCAGATTGCGTCCTGCGCACCTCTTTGATGTGAGCTGTCGACTCCTTAAATCCCCGCATCACCTCCGTGAGCCTGACCCTACTTAATGTGTCTCTATTTTGCACGGGGAATGGGAGCTGGCAGGATTGTGGGTGGAGTCACCGTGGGACTGGGACTTGACCCTCTGCTGACCCGAGCTCCAGTTGGGAGCACAGGCTGGCTCCCTGGCAAATGCTGGGAAAGAGGAGGCATGCTGTGGGTTTCCGCCCCAGGCTGTGGAGTCAGACAAGCGTTCGTGCCCCCCGGGCTGGACTCAGATCCTTGTGCAGGGAGGTCTCGGGGTGGACCTGCCTGGACTGGAGTGCTTGGGGGACCCTCTTGCCCCAGTCCTGCCCTCTCTGAAAGGGAAGGAAGGCTCTCACCTTCTAGCTCGTTGTAACAGGAACTGCCACCCCCTACCCCGCAACCTTGGTTTGCAAAACTCTGAGCCTCGTGGGGAAATGAAGGGCTGGCTTGCTAACCACAGTGAAAATTCATTTGCAAAGGCAAAGCAGGGGCCACAGGGCCCTTCTCTGCCCCCAGCAGAAGGGACCGACGTCTGCAGGCTGCTGTCTTGCTGGAACTGGTCATGCCCCGCCAATGGGCTTGGGAGCCTGGAGCCAGTTACCAGCTGCCGGCTTTCTAGTCTTCCAGCCTCAGTCTTCCCCTCTGTTAAATGGGAGTAATCATCATAATATTGTGGTGATCTGATGCTCAGATGAGGAAATGCACGCAGTGCCTGACGCACTGTGAATACTGGGAGGCTATTAGCATCATTTCCATGGTGGTGATAGATAGTCGGCATCCTTCTCCTGGCCTCCGCTCCACATAGTAGCTGCTTTTTAGGAATAATCCTCAGGTTCAGCAACAAGGAGATAAAGGAATACTTCCTGATGCATTCTTTCCTTTTCCTTTTCGAGCAGAATTTGCCATTTTAGTTAACCTTCTGTGAGCAGTCTGATATGGAGCTGACTGAGGGCATCGTGAGGGCCAGACCCCATTCCTGCAAAGCTGAAGAATGGGGCAGAGGCTGGCCCTCCTGCCTTGGGTCTGGTGGGGGAGACCGTGGGTGCCCAGTTAGCTGGAAGGGAGCATGATGGGAGCTAGCGAGGTCCAGGCATCCGCGCCTGTAACTATTTGAAGGCTTCTAGTGTGCCACGCTTGCCCGGGGCCCGGGGCCGGGGCTGCTGTTGGCGTCAAGGTTGTAGCACTAAAGCAGAGGAACGAGTCATTACCGTAAGTGTGATGAGAACCCGGAAAGGGGAAGTTGAGAAGAGGAAGGAAAGCCCTCCCAGAAAGGGGGCATTTGCGCTGGGCCTTGCGCTGAGATGAATGCGCTTTCCTGCTTCTGGGCTTCCGGAGAGCCTGCTCCTTCCCTGCCTGGAAGGCACTGTGTTGGGGGTTTTAAGGACCCCATGAAGGCTCACGGACCCCAGGATGAAGTCCCCCTTTAAAGGATGAGGGCTTTACTTCTCTGGAGGGCTTTCTAGGCCGGGTGGGAATGGCCAGTGTGTCGTGTGTTCACCGCAGGACTCTGGGGGCGGCTTCTGGAAGAGCGGGGCCTTCTCTTGCGGTCTGTCCTCGTCCCTCGGAGCCCCTTCCCTTGATCGTGGCTCTGTCGGTCACTCCGAGGGTCCTGAGCCGTTTTTCTGGCCAGCACGGCCCAGTGCCTGCAGGGGAAGCCGGAGGGTGAAAAGGTATCTCTGCCTGTCTCATCCAGGGACTGACTGTGGCAGCGGGAGCCCCGAATACGTTTAGCATCTCCCTCCGCCCGCTGAGGCTTGACTTCAAAGAGAGGAGCCACGTTTAGCCGGTATCTATCCTGGTCACGCAAGGGTTTTCAGAGAGGCCACTGGGGGAGCAGCCCGCTCGGAAATAGAAGTGGGGAGGGCAGAGAGCCGGGCTCCCCTGCTTGGCGGGGCTCTCTCTCTGCACCACCACCACATTGCCACCGCCCTGCTGCTTTTGGCATCGAGGCCCGGCCAGGTGGCCCTGAGGGAATGACTTCACCTTCCTGAGCCGAGTCTGGAAAATGGGGGTTTGTTCCCAAGGTTGACAGAGGATTAAGGAGATGGGGAGGTCAGCTCTGGCACCTAATAAATATTTTGTAAGAAGGGTCTGGTCTGTTTTCCATCCAACTCAGGTGTTTCTACCCTGGGCTTGACCTTGGCCGGGCTCCGTTTTCTGCTGGTGGAATTGGTTGTTGAGTCCGCCTGGGTGGTGCTGGAGTGTGCCGGCTCTGGAGCTGGACCAGCAGGGCTCGCACCCTGGTCACCCAGCCTGCCAGAGCCTGTTTACTCCTCTGCAAAATGGGGGTGCTGATAACGGTGGCCACTCACCCCTTAGGGCTGCAGGAGGCACCACTGAGGTAATGGACACTAAGTATTATACTTGGCTGGTGGTCGGTAAACTGTGAACTGTCAGAGTTGCTGCTGTCTGTGTAGGGGTTTCGGAGCCAGGACCCTTGCAAGGATGCTCCTGAGAGGAAGAACCTAGCAGGACCCCGTTGGCCCAGGGTGAGGTCTGAGCAGCGGGGAGGTCTTTCTTCCCTGTATAGTGATTAAGAGCACAGGCTGGGAACCAGACTGCTGGGGTTCAAGTCCTGGCTCCACCAGTGTGGGCTTGGAAAGTCATGCATCTCAGTCTCAGTGTCCCCATCTTTGGAATGCAGATGACGATCTCGGCTCACATCAGAATCCCTGATATGTTGCCTGGCTGTACTAGACGTTTCTGTGAATGTGGCTTCCCTGCCCTTTTGCTCCTCTTTGGTTTCCTCTGAAGCCAAGAGGCTCCTGGTAGAAAGACGAAGACCAGCGTTTTCCATGGGAAGATTCAACATCAGTCAACCTCTAGAATTTTCTCTACGCAAACCTGGTCAAAGTTGAGATAATTGTCTGTATTCTCAGAACCTTTCTTTTCCTGTGAAAAAATAACAAGAAAAGAACCATCAGACTCAAAGAATGAGTGTGTGTTTATGTGTAGTGCTGCTGGTTGGGCTGAGGTCAGGCAGGGGGTATATGGGACGAGAGGTTGTTCTCTTGTTACAGGGGGAACCCACGCTGTCCTTCTGCAGGTGCTGAGAACTCAGGCTCCTTGCGGACGTACATAGAAATTGTGTTTTTGGCTGCCGTCCTTGGCCTTTGCAGAATGAGTGGGCCCCCAAGCTAGGCCCCGCTGTGGGTCCCCTGCAGGCCACTTCCTCTGGGTTTTAGTGACTGGCTTATCGGCCAGCCCCAAGCGCATCTATTTCTCGTCCGGCTAGAAATAGTATGAATCCTGGTGGAGGGAGGAGCACAGGACTGGCTCCTAGAATGGAGAAGCAGCCTGTGGGGAGGGGTAAGAGATGTTGTCCCCAGTGTCCCCCAGGGGAGACCATGCTCGGGGCCCTGGCAAAGCACGATTTCCAGGCAGGGCCCCTGGAACGTGAGCCAGTGGTGGGAGCATCCTTCCCTTCAAAGTTCCTTTCTGGTCTTTCTGATCATGTCAGGGAGAATACCTGTTTGCTACTAGCATGGTTGGTTTCTTTCTTTCTTGATATTCTGTATTTTTTTTTTATAAATTTATTTATTTTTTATTCATTTATTTTTGGCTGCGTTGGGTCTCCGTTGCTGCGCACCAGCTTTCTCTAGTTGCGGCGAGCGGTCTCCTCACTGCAGTGGCTTCTCTTGTTGCGGAGCGCGGGCTCTAGGCGCGCAGGCTTCAATAGTTGTAGGATGCCGGCCCAGTAGTTGTGGCTCGCGGGCTCTAGAGCACAGGCTCAGTAGTTGTGGCGCACGGGCTTAGTTGCTCTGCGGCATGTGGGATCTTCCCGGACCAGGGCTCGAACCCGTGTCCCCTTCATTGGCAGGCGGATTCTTAACCACTGAGCCACCAGGGAAGCCCCATACTCTGTATTTGTAATTGAAAATTTCATTGAGATAATTGAAGATTCTTTTGAGATAAATGAAGATTCATTTTCCAGGTGGACTGTGCTCAGTTTCCCCCAATGGTAACATCTTGCAAAATTGTAGTGTGACATCACAGCCAGGATGCTGGCACTGATTCAGTCCACTACCTGACTTACTCACATTTCCCCAGTTGTCCTTATACTCTGTGTGTATCTGTTTGTTTTGCACGATTTTATCCCATGGGTAAGTCCCTGTATCCCCCGCCACAGTCAAGATACTGGAAGTTCCATCACCACCAAAATCCCTCTTAATGACCACACCCACCTGCATTTCTAAAATTTTAACACGTCTGATTTTGAAAGGCATTTTTCTTTAATAAGATATAACAAACCTATGGTAAAATGCAAACGAGGTGAGCGTGAGCTCAAATTTACACATGTCCAACTCTGGCCACTGTCCCCACGAGGTAACCACCGCTTTGCTTCTGTGTCTTCTGTGAGTCTTACTATGGTGAACTCGGCCTCACACCCTCTAACACGCCTGCTTTTGTCCTCTTACAACTCAGAAGCACGTGAGGGTTTCCTTTTGGCATCAGCTGGTTTTAGGCAGAATTTAATATTGTCCTGTTTCCACTGACTGCGTTATTTTACAATTCCTATAATGTATGGTGGGCGGGACTGGTTTTCTTTTTACCGTAAGGCATAAACCCATTCTTAAAATACATCTGTTCAAGTGAAAAAGATGAGTTGATTTAAAGATAAATATTAGACAAACAGTGCCAGCACTATGCAGATATGGCACACTTGACAAAGCTGATAATCAAATGACTGACATTTGAGAAACTGTCAAAAGCACATATGACTCCAAAAAACCCCAAACCCAAAACTGGTTGGTCCAGTGGGGGAAATATCTATATATAGCCTTTGTACAATGAAGGCCTTCTGTGTAATTTTGATTCACAATACTGGTCTAAGGCAAAGCAAATTAAAATTGTAATAGGCTGGGCATAAGGGAGTGAGTCCTTCCTTTAATGCCTGAATGATTTTTGAAATATCTGCACAATACCTGTTTTATACACCTAATACATATTTTAAGATGGACTCTTTTTAAGTTAAATTTGTAGAGAAGGAACTTTGATCTCACAGTTTAGAGGCTGCTAGATCTGTATTTTTCCAATTCGTAGTAAAATACATCACAATGAAGACATAAAAAGAAAATGTAGGTACTCTTATTAAAGTCCTCTCCCATATCACATGCATGGGATTATTCTCATTTCATTTCCAGCAGGAGTGAGGAAACATCAAGTTTAAGTGACACTAAAACAATGCATATTTAAAGAATTGTATTTGATGGTTAGTTAGTGCTTGGGGTTTCAGCTGACCAGTTCATAAGACTTCTCTTTCTCTCATCTTCTCTTGAGTTTGGAAACAAGAACTGAAACACAGGTAACTCATAACTGGCTATGAGAAGGTTTGCTCTGCGTTTGAGCTGCCTGAAGAGTCTGGTTTAGCATTGACCTCTGGCCCCCGACCCCTGACCTGCTCACTCTGTCACTGGCACTGTTGGATGCCCACGCCATGTGGCAGGGAGTAGGGCAGGGCATGTGGTTCTTGGGGGATGGATTGGACAAGAGCTGGACCAGGAGGCTGAGCTGGGCAAGCCCGGTTCCTTCTTCCAGACTCTGCTGTCCGAGAGCGTTCCCTGCTCCCCTGGGGAGAGGGAGTCCCCGGAGGGAAGAGAAGGCCAGTCAATTTCTCCGGGATCACTTAAAACTCTTAAACACCCATAAAACAGTCCTTCAAACATTTCTGCCTGGATACAGAGCATTCCAGGAACAGCTAAATAATTATTTGAGTGTTGTTATTCTGGAAAAGTCTCTATATGGAAGCATGAGGTGGCATATTCTCCTCTGGCTGTCAGCGCAGTCTCATCCGTTGTTTCTTACATTTTCAACAAGGAAGATGAGAACGGCCCCCCTCACTTCCCATCTCTAGGCTTTAAAATAATTTGTAATGTTTTACCAAGTTCTTTTAGGTATATCTACCTGTGGGATGGATATTATTTCCCCATTTTACCTACAAGAAGGCAGAGGCTAGGCTAGAATAAAGAAACCTGTCCCAAGCTGCATAACCGGGACAAGTAGAGTGGAACTTGAAGCACGTGTCTTCTAGATTCTTTTAAAGTTGGGCTCTTTCTCCTCTCCCACGTTGAGCCTCTTGTAACTGTGTTCTGTGGTGCATCTCAGTTTTTTATCTGACTGCAAGGTCAGATGCTGCTGTGTATGTGAAATAAGCCCACACCCTTGGTTTTTTAAAGCAGGGTCCTTCACTGAGACCGAGCAACACTGAGACAAAGTGAAACCACGAGCAGTGGTGAAGGTGTTATTGAAAGACGCTATGAAAGAACATGCATCCCAATAGCTCAACTAACCCTGGCTGTGAGACCTCCTGGGGGCCACTGCAGTTTTTCTTTAATGTAATTTCATCTTGTTTGCAGAGCAGCTCAGGGAAGGGGCTACTGGACCACTGTGAGTGCAGACGAGGAAATTGCAGAGAGAAGGGAGGTGACTTGCCCGACCTCCTCTTTGGGGAGCAGGGTTGGGATTTGAACCGGGGTCTCTGGAGCCCG
This sequence comes from Mesoplodon densirostris, assembly GCF_025265405.1. NCBI lineage: Eukaryota > Metazoa > Chordata > Mammalia > Artiodactyla > Ziphiidae > Mesoplodon > Mesoplodon densirostris. The sequence goes on from NC_082679.1 coordinate 59,523,751, forward strand.
GGACTCCTTCCAGGGCTTTCTGCTCCCCCTTCACCAGGATGACTCTAGCCTTCAGAACGCAGCCAAGACGCATGCCCCCGAGAAGGCTTTCTTCCCCTTGCTGGGAAGAAGCCCCCGTGTGGACTTGATTTTGCTCCCTTGAGGTGTTTAGCGTGGTGGTGGGTTTACGTGCTTGTGTGCAGGTTCGGACAGGGTCTGTCCTCCCAGGCTCTGAGCTTCCGGGGACGGGGACCGTGCCTGTCGGCTTCATCCTTGGCGCTCAGCGAGATGATCACTACCTACCTGGTTGGTTGAATTGACTGAAAGATGGAAAAAGGAGGGTGGTGGGTATGTGCAGGAAGGTCCCCGAGCCTTCTCTGTCTCTTCCCCTTGGGTACAGCTGGAGCTTCCTTGAAGATACTTTGTTAAGCTTGTTGGGGGGTGGTGCCACTTGAGGTCGACCGAGGAAATTGGGGAATAGGTCATGTGAGGATAGGAGGATGTTCCAGGCGTGCGGGAGTCAGCAAGACAGCGGCCCAGAATCAAGAGTGGGAGGAGGAAGGAAACAGGAGTCGAAGAACAGGGGCATGGGGACAACCGACAGGGGGGGCAGAAAACCCCAAGTGTACGTCTGCAGGTGATGAGTGGCCGGACCTGGGGAAGACCCGAGGTGATGCTGGGAAGCGGGCGGAGGTTTCAGAGACAAGGCTTGGCTTCTGTGGCTGTGTTATCTCACTTCTTCAAGTAGGAAGCACGGCTGCAGAGCCCGACTGCATGAGCACACTCGGCCCGAGCTCTGGCCACCAGAGCCGACTTGGAAAGTAAAGTCGGTCCTCTTACCGACTCTGTGCCCCCTGGCCAGAATTCCAGCCAGTGCAGATCAAGCTCCCGTTGCCACCGTTTGCCCATCCCCCTTCCCACCGGTAATCCCTGTTGTCAGCAAATTGGTGGGAATCTCTTTTTTTAACATTTTCTCATGCTTTTACACACATATGAGCACGTGTACAAATACAGGCATCCCTCCTTAGCTGAGCCCAGTGCATTCCTGAAAACACAATGGAGAGCATCTTTCTTTGGATAGCAGTGTATTATGTCATATTACATGGATACAAGTGGTGACACATTACCAACAGCTCGAAAAAACCCAACCAGTTTCCCCAGTGTTGCTTGACACCCTTAATCACCTAGAAACCAGCCCATCAAATATTTCTGCAAGCATACGAAGCATTGACAGCAACAAATACCTAATGATTTGATGCTTTAATGAGCTTACTACTCATACGTATGATACTACACGGTATTGGTTCTGAATTTTGATTTTTTTCTGTCCTGTAACTACTTTGTAACTTGATAGAAATGACAATGAAATCTGTTAAAAATACTAAAGAGGTCATCTAAATTGGACTCTGGTTGGTAGCTAGCTGGCTTGCCAGAAGTGAACACTAAGACTGAATAGGGTGGGCAGGACGCTAGGTTTGCTGCATGATGATTTTCAGCCTTAGAGCACCGGACATGTTCCTCTCTAATGCAGACTGATACACAGCAGTATGTCCACAGGTGCCTGCACCTGACCTTCCTGTAGCAGGTGTGTGATCTTTGTGGTGCATTTTAGGTAAAAAATGTTTGCAAGTTACAGTAAATATTAATATAGTGAGACTTTGAACAGCAACGGGCACCTGTATACTATATGTGCATGCATGTGTTTGTACATACATGTGGACCCACACACACACAGATGCAGGCACATAAATCTGGTATCCTGTTTATGTAAGCTGTTGTGGAGCTTTTCCACATCACTACGTAAGAATCTGGCTCTTCAATTTCCACAACAGATAAGTTGAGAGATGGTGTTTTTCCTTAGGCCTTATATGAGTTCAGCTTTATTCCATTGCATTAATAATTAAAAAAATAGTAGCTAACAAGCACTTAGAAGTTACTACATCTTTATTAGTTAAAATTACCAGACACTGTTTTAATTCACACGCACGCACGCACGCACGCACACATACGGACACACTTTCATTTAATCCTCAAAGAGCACCGTGTGGGGAGACCATTATTTCTCCTATTGTTCACATGAGGAAACGGAGGCAGGAAGAGGTGAAGTTACGGCCTGAAACCACCTGCTGGATTTGAACCCAGGGTGCGCTGGTTCCAGAGTCTTATCTGCTCATCACCAGCCATGGGCTTGTCACGACCTGGGGGACCCTTGGAAACCTGTGGATTTGCATCCCCGGCACTAGGGTTTTATTCCCAGCGGCAGGTCTGAAAGGTGGTTTGGGATTAACCCGACTGGGTGCAGCCGGCCTTACGCTTCTTGCTGCTCCGCACCCCTGGTGTGGTGGGACCACCCTTCAGCGAGGAAGGTGCCCCCGTGGGATGCAAGATCAAGTACTGGGCACGCCAACAAAAATGCCCAAAGGGCCCTTGCAGACTCTGCCAGTTATCAAATAGAAAACCACTCCCACTGGCCAGGGATTTCCTTCCTGACTTCCTGGGGCCCCTGGTAATCAAGGGGGTGGCGAGAGAGTGAGCACCTCTGTGTCTCTGGAGGGTGGCCCTTGCTTGCCCAGAAGGCCTGGGAAGTAGTGGTGACAGCTTTGAAGGGCTTGGTGGTGGCTCGCAGAGGCCCAGCCATAAGCTCATGCACAGCAAGTGACTGTCCACCTACATACGAGCACCATCGCTGGCCCGGGTTGGTGGCTGGTCAGCCGCGTGGCATGAGGGGGCACGTCACCGTTACACCTGCAGCCCTGAGGGTATAGTCGAGAGAGGACCAATGTCCGCTCCTACCAGAAACCTGAGATAACTGAAAACGGGTGTTCAAAAAGAAACCTGTATGTTCAGACAGAAACCTGTCTGCACATGTTCACAGCTGTACTAGTTACAATAACGAAAAGGTGGAAACAGCCCAAATGTCCATCAGTGGATAAATGGATACACCAAATCCATACAATGGAATATTATTCATTCATAAAAATGAAGTACTGACACGTGCTACAGCACGGAGGAACCTCAAAGATCTTCTGCCAAGTGAATTTAAAAGCCAGACACAAAAGACCACGTATCGTATGCCTCTCTTTATAGGAAACATCCAGAACAGGCAAGTCTCTATAGACTGAAAGTAGATGAGTGTTGTCCGGGGGCTGGTGTGGGCTGAGTGGGAAATGTGGAGGCTGAAGGGTATGGGTTTCTTTCTGGGGAGATGAAAATGTTCTAACGTTGACACTGGTGGTGGTTGCACAAGTCTGTGAATAGACTAAAAGCCATTGAATTGTATACTTCACGTGGATGACCTGTATGGCCTGTGAACTATATCTTACTAAAGCTGTTACATTAAAAAGAGAGAGTGAGCGAGGGAGTGCACGGACACCTGTAATTCCAGAACCACCTGCTGATCCAGGATAGCTTTGGGGCTACAGAACGTACAGGGACAGTAACATCTCGTCCCGTCTCCACGTAGGATCTCTCCTGGAGGAGCCCAGAGACGCTGTTCCCTCAACAACTGGGACTTGTCCACATCTGCCACTGTTCTGCCTGAACTAGAGAGACATTGCAGCCCTCAAACATCTGATCGCCGAGTTCCGTGGGGGTAGCACAGAAACTACCCGTTCGATAACCTGATACAGCAGCAGAGGATGCCGAGGCCTAACCCTGCTGCCATAGTAATCACTGCTGCACATTAAAGGCACTTTGCCGTGAATGCTGCAGCTCTTTGCCTGAGGCCTGGGGAGTTAAGGCCCCCTAAAAGCAGCCCTCAACCAATAGCAGTTGGAGGTTGGGAGATAACACCCCAGCTCCCTCCCTCTCTCGGCAGGGCAAACTCTAAGGGGCTCCCAGATCCCCATGGGGTCAGCTGCCTGTGCCCCTGGGGTACCAGGTTGATGACACAGCAGCCTCCTTATCAGCACCTTGCCTTCTCTGTCTCACTTCCCTGCTCCTCTGCTGGTGTTTCCTGGGATCGGCTCCTGGATAAACTGCAAGCGCTCAGATCCTTGTCTCAGGGTCCACTTCTGGGGGAAGCCAAGCCAAGACACCCAGGAAACCTTATCATGTATTCCGCGGCAGTCTGAATTTCTGCTCTGAGCCAGGCTCTGACATAGGCGGGTGCGAGGCTCCGGTTGTGAACAGGGCGGACACGACCCTTGTCCTCCTGGGGCTTAGAGGAGAGAGTAGATAGGCAGCAAACAAAGAAACCTATGAATGCGGATGGTGCTGGTGAGGAACTTTATGGCACAGATGTAAAAATGACAGGCTGGATCAGTGCAGGGATGGGGAGAAGGAAGGCGGTGTTGAGAAATCACTTAAATGAGAGCCGACGTAGCCAGGAGGCCCATGTACGGCGAGACTTGCTGACGGAGCGCGGTGGGAAGAGGGCTGCATGTCCTAACATGACTTCTCAGCGTCGCCTGCTTGACCGTGAGAAGCAACGTAAAGGTTCAAATCCTGACTCTTCCACTTGCTGGCTGGTGACCGTGGCCGAGGTACTTCACGTCTGCATGCCTGTTTCCTCATCTGTATAATGGGGACAGTCATGGGGGAACAATAGGACAGCCTCGCTGTTTCCAGGAGACTCACTTTCCTGGTGTGATCCATGCTCCAGCGCCTCATGTGACCAAGCTGAAGCCCGTCCCCTGCTGGGACCACAGCCTAGCTTTAGCTTTATTCTCCTGCCTCATCTATTTCTGCAGTCTTTTGTCCACCCCACCACCCAATAAAAGCCTAAAAGAGAATCCTTGCCTCAGGCTTGGCTTCCAGGGAACCGACCTATGACATGTGCAGAGCATTAGCGCTGTGCCTGGCATATAGTAAGGGCTCTGTAGGAGTTGTACATGACTATTATTATTGCCTTTATTTTTATTATTTTTTATTTTTTATATTTTCGCGGTACATGGGCCTCTCACTGCTGTGGCCTCTCCCGTTGCGGAGCACAGGCTCCGGACGCGCAGGCTCAGTGGCCATGGCTCACGGGCCCAGCCGCTCCGCGGCATGTGGGATCTTCCTGGACCGGGGTGCGAACCCGTGTCCCCTGCATCGGCAGGCGGACTGTCAACCACTGTGCCGCCAGGGAAGCCCTATTGCCTTTATTTTTAATCTCAAGAATGAAGCTAGTGTGTCTGTAAGACCTTTGGAGGTCAGGACTGTGTACATCCAGGAGAATGTCTGGCTGACAAAGTATGATGAATAAGTACTCTGCGTTTATGGATAGGAGGACTCAATATGTCAGTTCTTTGCAATTTGGTGTTGAGTCAACACAATCACAATCAATATCCTAGCAAATTACTCTGTAGATATTGACAATCTGATCCTAAAGTTTATACAGAGAGGCAAAACACCCAGCATAACCAGTGCAGTATTGAAGAAGAACAAAGTCAGAGGTGTCTGCTGCCGTACTCTGAGACTTACTATAAAGCCATAGTTATCAAGACAGTGAGATGCTGGGGAAATAATAGACAATTAGATCAATGGAACAGAATAGAGAAAACAGAAATAGATCCACACAAATCATCAACTGGTCTTTGACAATGGAACAAAGGCAGTCCAACGGAGAGAGCATAGTCTTATCAGAAGCATGATGAATAGGCCAGTACTTATCCCCGGAAAAGAAAGGGGGAAGTGATCAGGATGACGTCATGGAGGCAGGCAGTCCCGGCTGGCGAGGGTGGATGCCTGCGGCCCTTTCCTGGGACAGGGCTGGCCTCCAAAGGATCCTTGCGTGCCCTGAAGTGAAGGGTAGTGTAGGGATGGTCAGGGCTGCTTGCATCATCAGAGTGGCTGTTTACATTTTCTTCTTTTCCCGTCTCGCATGTTTCTTTCTCTCTGACTCTGTACGTTGCGTGGTTGTATCTCCCTCCCTCCTCATCTGGACGGCTTGTCTTCTGTTCCTGTCTGGCTGTCTCTGCCCCTCCTTTACCCTGTCTGGTTGTTGCCGTTGGTGTGTGTTCGTATCTGTGTGCGTCTGTCTCCCTCTGCCTCCCCCTCTGTCACATCTCCACTCTGTCCCTGTCTGTGTCCCCATCTCTCTCTGTCCACTTCCTCTTTCGACAGCTATTTATTGGGCCCCACTGTGTACCAGTTGCTCTGCTAGGGGTGGAGATACAGTGGTGAGGAAAGATGCACCATCTAGGGAAGGAGCCATGAATCCATGGTTCACACCACTAAGCACTTGGCCTCTTCAGTGCTGTGGGGAAGAGGGGCTTGGTGTGTGTAATAGCAGTAGTTGGAGGGTATTCTGTGCGTCTGACGGTGATTGAGCTGAAACTGAAAGGGAGAACGTGGAGCTAACTAGGCTAAGAGCGTCCCCAGCAGAGCCAGCGGCGGTGTCCTGTGGGGGAGTGAATGCAAGCTGCTGGCCAGTGTGGCTGGAGCACGACAGTGAGGATGCACAGTTGATCCAGATGGGGTCGGCAGGGTCATCCCATGGCCTTGGTTCTTAGTCCTAATAGCACTGGGATGCCATCGGCAAGCTTGAAGCCCAGGGGTGGCTTGAGCATGTCTGCATTTCATAGAAAAGACTATGGAGGTAGCTCCTGGCTACTTCAGTAGCGCAAGTGAGAGGTGACAGTGGCTTGGATTATGGTGTTGGCCCTGGGAATGGGTAGAAAATAGATTCAAGAGTGATTTAGAAGGAATTGATAAGACTTCGTGATTGCCTGAAGACAGTGTTACATTATCTGAAATTTTTTTATTTAGTTATGAATGCATCAAATTTTTATTATAATTTTGCTGTAAGGAAAAAAGCTCACAGTTGGCCAATTCAGAAATTCCCTCTTAGAGATATTTTATGGGGAAAGAGAATGGTTAGATAATCATTGTTAGACTAGCTAGGAAAAAAAGAGTATTGCTTAAGGTCACTAGACTCTTAACTGGCAGTCAGCTGGGTTGGGTAAGTAACTGATTTCTGAGAACAAACATTTAATACCTCAGATGTTCTCAGATAACTGCTGAAGCAGATAAATCAACAGTGCCGATTTAACCCCCCAGAAGGCTGTGAATCTGAGCACGCACAAAGACTCTGTGTTTTGTTGTTAGTTTTTGAGGAATGAAGGACCCCTTGACCCCACCCCCACCCCCATAATAGGACCACCCATAATTAAGTGGGTTTTTAAAATTTTTTTTTAAGTTTATTTTTGGGCTGCGTTGGGTCTTCATTTCTGCGCGCGGGCTTTCTCTAGTTGCGGTGAGCGGGGGCTGCTCTTCGTTGTGGTGCGTGGGATTCCCATTACGGTGGCTTCTCTTGTTCTGGAGCACGGGCTCTAGGCATGCAGGCTTCAGTAGTTGGGGCACGTGGGCTTCAGTAGTTGTGGCTTGCGGGCTCTAGAGCGCAGGCTCAGTAGTTGTGGCGCACGGGCTTAGTCGCTCCGTGGCATGTGGGATCTTCCCGGACCAGGGCTTGAACCTGTGTCCCCTTCATTGGCAGGAGGATTCTTAACCACTGCACCAGGGAAGTCCCTTGATAAGTGTTTTAAAAAACTTTTTAGTTTGAAATAACTTTAGACTCATGATGACATTACAAAAACAATACAGAGTTTCTGTGTACCATTCATCCAATTTCCCCCTCTGATAACATCTTTTATAACCATAGTTGTCAAGCCCAGGATATTGACTCTGGTAAAATATTATTAAATTACAGACCTTAATTAGTTTTTTTAAATTTATTTTTTATTAAATAATAGTTGAATTACAATATTGTGTTAATTACTGCTGAACAGCAAAATGACTCAGTTATGCATGTGTATACATTCTTTTTCATATTCTTTTCCATTGTGGTTTATCACAGGATACTGAATATAGTTCCCTGTGCTATACAGTAGAACCTTGTTGTTTATCCATTCTACATATACCAGTTTGTATCTGCTAATCCCAGACTCCCAGTCCAACCCTTTCCCACCCACCTCCCCAGTGGCAACCACCAATCTATCCTCTATGTCCCTGATTCTGTTTCTCTTTTGTAGATAGTTTCATTTGTGTCATATTTTCTTTTTTCTTTTTTTTTTTTTTTTTTTGTGGTACGCGGGCCTCTCACTGTTGTGGCCTCTCCCGTTGCGGAGCACAGGATCCGGATGCGCAAGCTCAGTGGCCATGGCTCACGGGCTCAGCCGCTCCGCGGCATGTAGGATCTTCCCAGACCGGGGCACGAACCCGCAACCGCCGCATCGGCAAGCGGACTCTCAACCACTGCGCCAGCAGGGAAGCCTGTGTCATATTTTAGATTCCACATATGAGTGATATCATGTGGTATTTGTCTTTCTCTTTCTGACTTATTTCGCTAAGTGTGATAATCTTTAGTTGCATCCATGTTGCTGCATATAGCGTTATTTTGTTCTTTTTTATGGCTGAGTAGTCAGACCTTAATTAGTTTTCACCATTTTTTATGTGGACTGAAGTTTTGTTTGCTTTTGTTTTAGTGTGTAGTTTCAAGGAATTTTATCACATGTTTAGGCTTGTGTAGCTACCACCACACACAGGGTACAGAACAAATGCTGTTTATTTAAAGTCTTTTCACTTTACTTCATGATTCTTGTCCCCCAAACTGTTTTCAGTCTAGCTAGATCCATGGTAAGAAAGTGAAAAGCCTTTAGTTCGGGCTTCCCTGGTGGCACAGTGGTTAAGAATCCTCCTGCCAATGCAGGGGACACGGGTTTGAGCCCTGGTCCGGGAAGATCCCACGTGGCGTGGAGCATGTAAGCCCATGCGGCACGACTACTGAGCCTGCGCTCTAGAGCCCTTGAGCCACAACTGCTGAGCTCACGTGCCTAGAGCCCATGCTCTGCAACAAGAGAAGCTGCCGCAATGAGAAGCCCGTGCACCGCAATGAAGAGTAGCCCCCGCTCGCCACAACTAGAGAAAGGCTGTGTGCAGCAACGAAGACCCAACGCAGACAAAAATAAATTAAAAAAAAAAAAAAAAGGCTTTGGTTCATTCCGTCCCCTCCTCCCCTAATTTAATACTCTGTCTCCTCCTCCTATTGTTATGTGTGAATGGCCGTGAACCTTTCCTGCCAGTTAAACTCTGACTTAAAATGCCTTTGTTCATTTGGGTCTGTTTGCTTCCCTGATCCCAGGTCAATGCTGAGGTCTCCGTCCCTACTCTCTCATTTCCAGGAATACCTCTCTTTCCTGTTTCTCTCTTCAGTGTAAGCACAAAGATGTATGTCCCAGGATTCTTACGGTTACATGTGACAGAAACTCACTTCCCACTAACCAAAGCAAAAAAGAGAATTTATTGGGTCACATAGGTAGCATGCTCCAGCGCAGAAGTGGCTTCAAGCCCAAATGGACCCAGGGGCTCAGTAGTGCATCAGGGATGAATCTTTGCTTTCTGTATGGCAGGCCACATGGACCCTGCTATCCCTAGACTCACGTTTTGTCAGCCTGGCAACAGCAGCGGGAGAAATTTGATGAATAGCTTTGGCCAAATAAATAAGTCCCAGGGGGATGCTGATGGGCCCAGCTTAGGCCATGTGCTCATCCCCGAACCCATCACCGTGCCGGGGTGGGACATCTTGGTCATTCCTGGGACCCTTGGCCCCTCCTTTGGCTTGTGGTGGTGAAAGGTGTCGGGATGTGGATCATCTTCACCTTGATCACGTGAAATGGGTTCATCCCAGGAAAAGGTGCTTTTTTGACAGAAGAAAGGGAGGAAAGGATGGGGGGGACTTGTCACTCTGTGACACTCCTTAGTTCACGGGACATCCTATGTCAGGAAGGGGGGGTCTCCCTTGCATCAGGTGGCCATCCTGTGAGGGGAGGGGGTCATTCTTGGGCCTAATGGCCACCCTGTGTGTGGGGGGGTCACCCTTAGATGGCCATCCCATGGAGGGAGGGGTCACCCTTGGGTCAGGTGCCATCCTGGCCAGGTAGGTTTTGGCTAGGAGTGAGTTGGCATCACGTGGCAGCGGGGGTTCCAGGGAGGATGGGTTTCCTCTTTTTCTGTCATCTATTGCTGTACAGCAAGTTGCCCAGTACTTAGTGGCTCAGAACAACAAGCATTGCATTGTTTGCACATAATCCTGCAAGCGGGGCACGACTGTGGGGCTGGCCCAGCTTGTCTTCACTCTGGGGAGTGAAGAGCTGGGCTCTGTGTGTCTGCGGTGCAGGCGCATGGCTGCAGCCTCAGATGGAGTGAACTCCAGCTTCTGACTGGCTGATGTTAATTTTCCTTCAGTGGATATCATGGAAATAAAGGAAATCCGCCCAGGGAAGAACTCCAAGGATTTTGAGCGTGCGAAAGCAGTCCGCCAGAAGGAAGAGTGCTGCTTCACCATCTTGTACGGCACCCAGTTCGTCCTCAGCACGCTCAGCTTAGCAGGTGGGTGCATGACATGTGCTTTTCTCCCTCCCTGGGTCTTCGTTTCCTTCCTAGAAAGTTCACTAGCAGGATGCTCACACCTGCCCAACCGCTAATGCGTGTTTAGGGCGTCATGGTTTTGAATCCTAACCCTGTCCCTTGCTAGCTGTGTGACTTTGGGTAAGCGACTCAGCCTCTCTGAGCTGCAGTTTGCTCAGCTGTGAAACGGGGAGCCTAATAAAGCTGACTTCACTGGCATGTGGAAAGGATTATGTTAAGGGCCTACCTGGCTCGTGCAGAAAGCTGAAGGCAGGGTACATTTTTCGTCCAGCAGAGTCTGGTCTGCACCATTTATTCAGCTTAACTGATCCAAAGGAACTATCCTGAAATCTTCCACCTCACACATGTAAACATGCGTACATGCACTTACAGTAAACGCATATGTGCACACACACACGTGCACACACGTAGACACACGTATCTGGAGGTGAGATTTCAGGCCATCCCTGTGAATCCACCAGAAAGTCAAAGAGGCCTCTGAGCAGCCAGGAGAAGGGCTGTGAAAAAGCTCAGGCACTTTGCTCAGGGGCAGAAGCTTGTAGCTGCCTTCAGGTCTAATCCCAGAATTTATTGACTTAGAACTTGATGTACAATCATGACTGATGAGAGAGAAAATAAGTAGCATTAAAAGTAGACCAAGGGCTTCCCTGGTGGCGCAGTGGTTGAGAGTTCGCCTGCCGATGCAGGGGACACGGGTTCGTGCCCCGGTCCGGGAGGATCCCACATGCCGTGGAGCGGCTGAGCCTGTGAGCCATGACCGCTGAGCCTGTGCATCCAGAGCCTGTGCTCTGCAACGGGAGAGGCCACAACAGTGAGAGGCCTGCGTACCGCAAAAAAAAAAAAAAAAAGTAGACCAAAGTGGGGGGAAACCGTGAAAGCTGAGTAGCGTTAGAGACATTTAATTTAGGGTCAGGGAGGGACTTCCCTGTTGGTCCAAGTGGTTAGGACTCCGAGCTTCCACTGCAGGGGGCCTGAGTTTGATCCCTTGTCGGGAAACTAAGATCCTGTAAGCCATGCAGCACGGCCAAGAGGGAAAAAAAGTGAAAAGACAACCCACAATGTAGAGAAAAAAAATTGCAATTCGTATGCCTGATAAAAAACATACTTAGAATATTTAAGAACTATTACAACTCAGTTATAAAAGACATAAAATTTAGGGTCAGTTAGGTCTCATTGGTTTGATTTCTCACTCATGCTTGCATCAGGCATCTTTTGAGCATATGCTCTGTGCCAGGTTGTGCTAGATGTCAGTGGGGCTGTAGAGAGGAATAAGACTCAGTTGCTGCCTTTAAGGAGCTCACAGTCTACTTGGGGAGACAGACACGTGGACAGGAACTTAGAGTACTCTGTGATAAGAGCAGTAGTCCAAACATAAGCATGCTGGAGGAATACACAGTGCCTCATTCCCTGCAAGGCTTTGCAGGGGAGGTGACTTTTCAACTGGGTTTTAAGGCATCGGTAGGAGTTGGGATGAAAGAGGATGGATGGTCCAGGGAGAGGACGTTGCATGTGCCAGGGCTTGGAGGAGGGAAATTAGCAAGCTGGATGTAGGAAGTGTTGGGTGGACGTCTGATTGATGGTGTGTAGCAGGAGGCAGAGATGGGGCAGGAGAGAGGGGCCCATGACCGTGTCCCTTCAGAGCTTTGTCCACGTAGCCCCGCTGCAGGCTGAAGCCTGGGTGCTCTTCTTGGTAGGGAGGCCATGAAAGCCCAAGCAAGACGTGGAGCCCAGGATGCCAGGGTGATGTCTGGATCCCAGCTTCTTATTTACTGGCTCTGGGATAGGTCCCGTCACTCTTCTGAGCTGTAGTTTTCTCCTCAGCCACACGGGAAGAGTGAGAGCAGAAACCTCAGCATGCTCTATCTAGACTAGCAAACTCACTAGTTTGGAGATGTTTAAGAACTGGACTAGTTGTTTGCATTGCCACCTCCACTTTACTGATTAGGAAATGAGGCACAGAGAGGTTAAGTAACCAAGTGAACATCACACAACCCTGAAGCGGTATACTGGGACTCGACGATGATGCCAAGCTCTTAACTGGTACTTGTTGCCGCTTCCCTTACAGGCATCAGCATCACCTACTTTCCACCCCTCTCTCTGGCCTTGAAGGGAAACGGGAGATGCTCAGGGGTGCTCAGGATTGTGGTACAAGTTATCCCAGGTCCTGCCTCTTGTTCGTTAGCATAGGGCTAAGACTCTTTTAAAAAGGCACCGGCTTGTCACCCCTGCTGTAGGAGGCTCACTGTGGGCATATGGCTTCATCTGAGACAAAAAGTAGGTCCTAGGAACCAGCACAGGCTCCTCCCAGCCCCATGGTCTGTGGGGCTGGGAAGGTGGGGCGGGGGTCCCTAAGCAGCGGTCTGTCTTCCCGGGGAGTAACAGAGCATTTCTGTCCCCTCACCTCTGCAGCCGACACTAAAGAAGATGCAACTAAGTGGCTCTCTGGCTTGAAGATCTTACACCAGGAAGTGATGAGTGCATCCACCCCCACCATCATTGAGAGGTGACGGTTTTGGCCTGTTTACCTCTGTGTTCGCTCACTCAGGCATTTATTCTGCTCCCTTTAGCCAACATGGTGAAAAAAAGAAAAAGGGAACATTGCGTCTTGGAGGCTCATTGAGTGTCCTGTATGCAGTAGGTGCCCATTAGTGGCTGTGGACTCTCCAGCATCTCACAGAAAAGCCTGTCTCAGTGCTGGGCCTTGGTCTTGGCCTGCTGGAGCGTGGAGTGCACTGGGGCTGAGAAAGAAGCTCGTACTGGTGTTGGGTTTGAGGGGAGGGCCCGAGGCTTGTTTCTTAAAGGATTTAGGAAGAGGGCTTAAGCTGACTGATCAACGGACCTCAGGCTTGAGGTCTGGGATTTTCCACCTGCCACTCCCTTTGGGTGGGATTGGTGTGTGAATTACTGTCCCTCCAGCAAACCAAAGCCCTCTGATTTACACCATTTTCCTTACCAGCTTTTTGGGGAATAACTAATATCAGAGGGAATTGTCAGTTTAAAGATTGCCAACCTCTGTCAAAGGGGCCTCTTGGCTCAGCTGGGGCATTTCAACCACAAGGAGAAACTGTTTCTTCCCAAGTCGCCTGAGTTAGAAAGTTGGAAAACCTTCCTTTTCGTTTCCAGTTTCCTTTGTCCCATCCTATAGAACTCACTTAGACTTGTGCTGTTTTCTAACTTTCTTTCTTTGTCTTAACTCTCTTCCCAGTTGGTTGAGAAAGCAGATTTATTCTGTGGATCAAACCAGAAGAAACAGGTAAGATTCACTCACATTTTTGTAGTTTTCTCCCGATCGTTTTGGACTCCGATGTTCATTCTTCCTTTAAACATTCTGAGGGGGTTGGAGCAAGTTCTCTGCTGTGGAAAGCGCCTCGTGAAGTTAGGTTTGACTTACAAGGTGCCGGACACAGTGCTAGGTGGTGGGGGTCATGGTGACAGAATCTCCACCCGTGCAGGACCTCACTGCAGTGGAAAATTCCAGTCCGTCTGCAGAGGTGCCTCCTCTTTTGTGGAGCACTTGCAGCCCGTCCTTTAGGCCTTCACGTGTGAGCCCCTTCTGTGTCCCGGGGAGAAACAGGATCACCATGGTGCCTGCCCTTTCTCTGTGGTGGGTGATTGACCATCAAGAGGTAAACCCAGTTCAGTAGCGATGGTCGTAAGGGCTGGGTGGACATGAGTGGGGCGATGTGATAACATGTAATTCAGTGTCCTTGACTGGTTCACTGAATAGCACGTCTTGGAGTGGTTCCCTGTCAGCACACACAACGCTCCATGCCAGACATTTTTGTATCAAATGCGGTTTGTCCTTGGATGGATGCAGTGTAATTCTCTAATTGATGAGAAATCATTTCCTTCTTGATGGACATGAAGTTGTTCCTGGTCCTTTATTATCATACTGTGAAAGCCTTCACATCTCCCTTTTTGTAAACTTAGGTGATGAGGGTATGAGCAGGATAAATTCCCAGAAGAGGAATTCCAGCGGCCGGGTGTCATCGGGTCTGAGATTTTTGAGAGAGGTGGTAGCAATTTCTATTTCTACCAACAGTGCAAGAAAGTACTTGTTTCACTATGTCACCAGAGTTTGACCTTTATTAATCTGATGGGTAAAAGGCAGCAGTGGATTTTGGCTTAAATTTGCGTTTCCTTGTTTATGGGTGAGGTTGAACATCCTCTCCATTTTATTTCGGTTATGATCCAGTTCTTGTTAATAATGTAATGATGGGCTTCCCTGGTGGCACAGTGGTTGAGAGTCTGCCTGCCGATGCAGGGGACATGGGTTCATGCCCCGGTCTGGGAAGATCCCACATGCCACGGAGCGGTTGGGCCCGTGAGCCATGGCCGCTGAGCCTGCGCATCCGGAGCCTGTGCTCCGCAACGGGAGAGGCCACAGCAGTGAGAGGCCCGTGTACCACAAAAAAAAAAAAAAAGATAAAAAACCACCATTTATTGAGCACCCAGAATGCCAGGCACTGTACTAAGCACTTGACAATCAATTGTATCATTTTAGCCTCACATCAGACCTCTTTGAAAGTTTTTAAATGTTTTTCCTTCCTTCCATTCTCCATTAAGAGGCGTCAGCGTCATAAATGAGGCAACAAGTAACCTCTACAACTCACCTCTCTTGTTCCTCAAAGTCTTTCCATCCCTAAGGCATTCTAGTGTCAGGCTAGTGTCATCCATCACTTGTTGATTTCAGAGCCTCTGTGGTCTCTTGTACACGTGCCCCACGGGATGCTTTGCAGATGGTAACCATGAAGCGGTGAAAAGTTTAGTGACGTTGCTAGGTCAGCCAGCAGCTCACTCCGTGTCTCTGTCCGTCTTCCTTTCACTCCCTCCTCCTCTCAGCCAGCGTTCTGTGGTCCCACACCTGGGCTCGGCCTGTGTTACGGAGGGTGGATCAAGCGAGGTCCCCGCGCTGGGGGATTTTATACACATTGGCCTCTTTCAGTCTCGGAGGTGGAGCCTCCCATGACTGTTTCCCTTCCCTGTGGCTTTGGCGTGATTCACAGCTGAGGCTGGCACAGAGCTGAGAGAGGGAGCCCTCCTGGGCCCTCTCTCCACATGGTGGGGTACGGCGTTGTTGATCTGCTTCCACAGTCTGCTTCTCCAACTTCTGTTGTCAAGAAATGGGAGCCTCCCTCCAGCTCTCTCGCTCAGAATGGATTCTTGCAAGTCCTCTGCAGAGAAGTCCTTTCCAGAACCTTCAGCAGAGAGCACGTCTGTCTCTGGCCATGATTCCTTGTTCCTTGCTTACCGTTCCCGCTCCCCCACCTCCCTTCCGCTGGGCACAGCCCTGCTGCTCTGTCAACACGTGGAAAATCCCACCTTTCCTGTGGTTCTGTGAGGCCCAGAGGGAGTTTTTCAAAAGGAACTTGACCAAGGTGCCAATGAAAGGGCAGTTGACTTCTGCCAGTCTCCCTCCTTTCCTGTCTCGCATAGTGGTCCCGTTTCCTGGAAGAAAACAAAGGAGCTGCAGCACAAAGGAAAGAGTCTGGGGATGGGAGGCAGACTGTGGGCTGGCCCGGCTCGGGCAGTGTCCAATCCCGGGTTTTTGTTGGCCTGAGCATGTTTCCCTTTTCAGCCTCTCGGGAGGCAAAATGGCAGCAGCTGGCATTTGCTGAGGACTCACTTTGTAACACCCGCCGCTCTGAGCACTCTCCTTACTTAGGGAATTGGGGAAAGCGTATGGAACGAAGGCTCTCAGGCTGGTGAGCTGGGCCCCCTCTGGTCCATTTTATGAGGATATGAGGCCAGGAGAGGTTAGATCACTTGTCCACAGCAACCTAGCCAGTCAGCTGTGGCTTAACTGATCACTAAGCTGGTAAAAGGCAGAAATCTTCCCTTCCCCACTGTGACCTCCTTTGACTGAAAAGTACGGGTTGGTTTCATTGTGGTGAAATATACATAACATAAGTCTTGCCATTTTCAGTGTGCACTTCTGTGCGTTCATGCTGCTGTGCTGCCATCACCACCCGTCTGCAGAGCTCTACCCTTCTTGCAAAACTGAAGCTCTGTACGCATTAAGCCCTCACTCTATTACCCTCTCTGCAGCCACTGGTAACCGCTGTGCTATTGGGTTGGCCAAAAAGGTCGTTGAGGTTTTTCTGTAAAATGACCCAATATTTTCTGTCTCTGTGAATTTGACTCCCATGGGCATATGTGTGGAAGGATGCTGCATTTTGTGACTGGCTTACTTCACCGAGCATGATGTCTTCATGGTTCACCCACGTGACTGTAGCAAGTGTCAGAATTTCTTTCCTTTTTAAGGCCGAATAATATTCCACTATGTGCATATAACACATTGTGTTTATCCCTCCATCTGTCCATGGACACTTACTCCAGGTGCTTCCACCTTTTGGCTATTGTGAGTATTGTTGCTGTGAATATGGGTATCCAGTCTCTGCTTTCAGTTCTTTTGTGCATTACCCAGAAGTGGAATTGCAGGATCAAATGGTAATACTGTTCCATTTTTTGATGAACTGCCTACTGTTTTCCACAGCAGCTGCAACCATTATACATTCCCACCAGCAGAGCAACAGGATTTCATGTTTTTCTCACTTCCTTGCCAACACCTAACCTCCTCCCTCCCTCCCTCCCTCCCTCCCTTCCTTCCTCCCCCACCCTCCCTTCCCTCCCTCCAGCCATCCCAGTGAGTGTAAAGTAGTATCTCATTTTGGTTTTGATTTGCATCTTCCTAATGACTACAGATCTTGAGCATCTTTTCATGTGCTTTTTGCCATTTGTATATCTTCTTTGGAGAAATATCTAGACAAGTCCTTTGCCCATTTAAAAATATCACATGGACTTTTTTTTTTAGATATGGTAAACAAGCCTATGTTTTATTTAATTTTATTTTTTGGCCGTGCTGCAAAGCATGTGGGATCTTAGTTCCCTGACCAGGGATTGAACTGGCACACCCTGCATTAGGAGCTCAGTGGCTTAACTACTGGACCACCAGGGAACCCCAAGCCTGTGTTTTTTGTTTTTCTTAAACATCTTTATTGGAATATAATTGCTTTACAGTGTTAATTTCTGCTGTATAACAAAGTGAATCAGCTATACATCTACATATATCCTCATATTCCCTCCCTCTTGAGTCTCCCTCCCACCCTCCCTATCCCACCCCTCTAGGTGGTCACAAAGCACCAAGCTGATCTCCCTGTGCTATGTGGCTGCTTCCCACTAGCTATCTATTTTACGTTTGGTAGTGTATATATATTATGAAAGTAACTCATGTTCGTTATAGAAAATTTTGGAACTACTGAAAACTAGAAAAAATTGGTGTGAATTTGACATTAAGTGGTAGGCACTGTTTAACTCTGGGTACAATTGTTTTCAGTAGATTTCCATCCTCAACTTTATTTATTGGTTTGTTTTTCATTTTACTTCATTAATATGTAACTATACATATGACTTTCCATTGTATTCTTCTTTAACTAATTTAAAAATTTTGGAATAATGTTACGTTTAGAGAAAAGTTGCAAAGATGGCACAGAGATTTCTCATATACCTCTTTGGCCAGTTTTCCCTACAGTTCACATCATTCATGTCAAAACTTGACAGACCACATTTGCTCTATGACTGTTAGGTAAACCCTAGACTTTATTGGAATTCACCATTTTTTCCACCCGTGTCCTTCTCCTGGTCTTGGATCCCACCCAAGACCCCACATTGTACTTAGTTGTTCCGCCCCTTTGGTCTCCTCTAGGCTGTGACGCTTTCTCCATTTCCCTTGTCTTTCATGACCTTGACAGTTTTGAGGAGTAGGTCTCAGGTATTCTGTAACATGTCCGTCCGTTTGTGTTAGTCTGATATTTTGGTCATGATTAGAGTGGAGTTAAGGGTAACCTGAGGTTGTGTTTGGGAAGAATATCACAGAGGTGAAGGTCTTTTTCTTCACCTCGCTCAAGAGGTGCCTGCTTTCACCGTGGCTTGTCAAGGGTGATGGAAACCTTGATTTCCTGGCCAAGGTGGCGTCTTCCCGATCTCTCCTTTGTAAAGACCACCCCCCACCTGCCCCCGCTCTATCTTCTGGGAACCAGTCACTAAGTCCAGTCCCTGTGAAAGGAGGGGAAACTGTTTTCACCTTAAACCAGGAACATGTTTACATTTTGTTGCAACTCTCTGGGAACAGTATTAACGCCTACGTTGTAATTCAACCAATGGGCTCCGATATTTGGCTTGAAACGTTGCCTTTTGTTTGTCATCTAGTTTGTGTCCGGTTTTTCCTAATGTTCACAGTTTCACTGAATTGTGTTCAGAGGGAACGTTATGGAGCGACCCTCACGGGAAGCGTTTTCGGGGTCATCGTAGGGTTCTCTGTCTTAGTGCCAGGCTGTCCCGTTGGCTGGACGCCCTCTGCTTTCTTAGAGTCTTGCCCCTGTTATTGCTGTTCACACCGGTGGGGTCTCTTGAGGTCGGGGATCCAGCTGGTTCGGTCTTTGTAGTGTTGGTCAGATGAACGAAGCCCTCCCTTTTCATTCGCAGACATAGCATTGTAACAAGGGACAACCAGAACGTTCTCACTTTGGAAGCTTTCCTTATAACATTTCCAGACCTGGGGAGACTGAGTCAAAAGCATGAATCGTTTAACATGAATCTTGGCCAGGTTTCCACAAACCCCCTCTTTTTGAGTCTTTAGAGTTTAGTTGCCTCTTACCTGGGAATTAGGTTCTAAGGTCAGTGCATTAGGTGAAAACTTCTTCCGTCAAAATACCCCTTGCGAAAGCCCCTGACCCTTCGGGGGTGGGGCGTGGTCACTGGAATTGCCTTCCTCAGGGTGAGGCTCACGGGCTGAGTCCTGCAGAGGGGCCAGCAGACCTACGGTCTGGGAGCAGGTTGTCGCTGTGGACATTTCTTTCCCACTTTGCCCTTTGCCCCTCGGCATACGACACTGACTTTGCATAAACCGAGTGTGCACTTCCTGTTCTTGCTCAGCCTGGCCTTTAGGAGACGGGAGGGTTGGGCGTGCAGGTGTGTGGTCCAGTTCTGTCTTCAGCAGGCATGCAAATAGGTTCCCTGCGGTCAGCAGTCCTGGCTCTAGCACGTCGGACAGTCTGGGGGAGCTTTACCCACAGAGGTACACTGCCTGTCCTGCAGAAGTTCTGTTTCACTGGGTCTGGATGGGGATCATGAATTTGCATTTCTAACAAATTTCCAACTGATGTTGATACGGGCGTGCGTTCCAGGGACCCTGCTTAGAGGAGCAGGCTTCTAGAGCTGCACTGTCCACATGTGACTATTTAAATCTAAAGTAATTAAAATTAAATAAAAATTTTAAAATTCAGTTCCTTGGTCACCCTAGCCACATTGGACAGCCCTGATACAGAACGTTTCCGTCATCCTAGAAACTTCTGTTGGGCAGCGCTGAGGTTTGAATCTCAGCACTAACACTTACTGGTTGTATGAGTTTGGGTAAGTTACTTAACTTCTCTGTGCCTTAGTTTCCTAATCTGTAAGAGAGATCATAGTTCCTACCTCCTGGGATTGGTTTGAAGATTCAGTGGGTTCCTTTGTGATGAGTGCTTGGCCAGTGCCTGGCTGACGGTAAACACTAATGAATGTTTATTACTATTACAAGAAGCCAGGGGTGGTGGAGGTGTTGGTTACCAGCCTCAGGGTGGCAGGTAAGTTTCCTGGGGCTGCCAACCTCAGTTGTTTGGTAAAGGCTGCCCCAGGGTGCAGTGTTGTAGGATCTGGGACCATGCCAAGCTGAGGAGGGACGCTGACATGATTGTTAAGTGCCCGTGGGGAGGGGGTAGTTCCTGCCATCCCTCCCCAAAGGGCTTGCCCTGGTTCCCTAACGCACCATCACAGGCTGAGCCTGCAGGAAACAGAATCTGAGATGGGGGTTTGTGTGCAGGAAGCTTATGGGGAGTGTGTGCATGTCCACACCTGTGAAGGCAGCTGGATTGAGATGCAGTCACAGTCACGGCCTCAGCCGGCCCGTGGGGAGCTCTGGGGAGGCCCTGCAGAGCTGTCCTGAGTTACGGCCAGAGGGCACACCATGATCTTGGCTGAGATCTGATGACAAATCCTGGACAGGGAGAGGGGTGAAGTTGGGAGCTGCTGGCTTCCTACCCGCCGGCAGCTCCATGGGCCAGTCCTGGTCCACATGCCCAGAGCGGGGAGTGAGGGTGAGGCGCAGGTAGGGTAGTGGAGCGGCTAGTCCCTGCACAGGAGTCCAAAGAAGCTCTTTGGCCCCCACCTTTACCTGGGGGCTCAGTTGCTCCACTGTAAGGCGGGACCTTTGGCGCCGGTGGGCTCAGATGCCCCGGTGCTCAGATTCTCATGCCCCCGGGCCCTGTGTTTGCTCCACGGGCCCACCGGCAGCTGCACTGGCTCCCAGCTCCCCAGTCCCTTTGTTCCTGGTTGTGGGAAGGTTTCTTGGCCCCGTTGCTGCCTGGACGTTCTGGGTTCCCCAGGGGACGGTGACCTTTTCCTTGGTCCTGGATGAGCCCCCTTGGCTACCAGCTTGGCCGCACCCTCTCCCTGCCTCGTTTTATAGCTCCGTCCCCCGCCGCTCCTCTCCCTTCATGCTGCCCTGGCCAAGCTCTTCGTGGACACCCCGGGGGCAGGGTCCGAAAGGGGGTCTCAGCCAGCCTGCTCGCTTCCTTGCGCGGCCAGCCCCGCCGGGCCTGCCAGGGGCTTTGTGCTGCCCTCACCGTCTCTCTGGGAAAGCCCTGGGTGCCGGCCCCAGGAGTGGCGGGAGGTGGGGAACACGTGGCCCATAAAGGTCTCCCATGTTAGGGAGGCTGTTAGATGAGAGACAGGGATGCTGGAGGTGGGGACACTGGGGTGGCCAGGAGTCCTCTTGGCGGTCTCCCGGGGCAGCTGCCGAGTGTGGCCTGCTGCTTCCTCCCGGGCGTGCTGGCAGAGGCCGAGTAGACAGTGTGGCGGAAGCTGGGCCGTTTCTGCCCACAGCCCGGGCAGACTTCCTTCCTGGCCCCGCACAACCCCTTTCTAGTCTGACGTCTCCAAGAAGGCAGAACAGTTTTCTGTGGCCACACCAGAGGCCGCCCAGACCACCCTCTCTCGCTCTGCCGGACACTTGGCTGTGCAGCCACGAGGGTCTGGATCTCATGCCCTTGACCCGCCACCCTCCATCACTGTTTGTGGCATTCCCTGAGAGGCTTCAAATGCAGTGGTGACAGGCAGACCCAGAGGCAGGCTGCACTGGAGTCCGCCTCCACCGCGTGCCAGCACCCGACGTCTCTGAGCCTCGGTTTCTTCACCTGCTGCGTGGAGTGATAATGGTGCCCACCTCCTCAGGTCGTCAGACCAGCTCCGACCTCGAGCCGCATACCCTGCCCCCATCCCCGTTGCCTGTTCTGAACCTTGGGGTTCGAGAATGCATACTGTGTGGGCGGTCAAGCGTAGCGAGGGGCGAGGTGACGTCATTGCCTGGAGATCCCCGGGGTAGCCTGGCACATAGTAGGTGTTCAGAGAAGGTTGGCTCCTTCCCCTGCCTGCCTCTGGCCTTCAGTGACCTCCTCTTGGCTGGAACCCCTGTGACATTTCATATCTGCCGAGGTCATCCAACACCATTTCTGCCCACACTGCGAATCTCCAACGTGATCCGTGTCCACGGGCATCCCTGAAGGGTGGAGACCAGCCTTTGCACATCGGGTGTCTTGATCCCAGAGTCTCTGTTCCCAGTTAGTGCTCACTAACAGCTGTTGGCAGGTCTTCTCGTAGAAATGGGAGCTGACGGGAGCAGCCAGATCCTCCACTCGTGACACCCCTCAAGGCTGATGGGGCTGGGGTTCCCCTCTTTTGCAGCATCAGCCTCCGAGAGTTGAAGACCATCTTGCCCCTGGTCAACTTCAAAGTGAGCAGCGCCAAGTTCCTCAAAGATAAGTTCGTGGTAAGTCTTGTTTCTCAGCCTGGCGACTTTGTGAACCCAGGGCTACATGTGCCTTTCCCATGAAGCCACTACGTGCCTTTGAGCTCCATTGAATGGTGCCCAAGGAAGTCCCCCGCCTCCAGATTCATCCATCTTAGTCCGGACAGAGGGATTGTGTGAAGATCTTAAGCCCGTGTCCTCAGTCATGGCAGAGGACGTCATCCACGAAGACCATGTTCACCAAGCTGCTTGACTTGGGACGTTTCCGCCAGTCCAGCTCTCCCTTTCCCTCGCTACCCCACAGCCTGTTTTCCTTTTAATGATATGAACACGTGTTTCTTCTGGAATATATTAGGCAAGATTCCTTATGTAGGTTGCCAAGGACTTGGCATTTTGTATTCAAGTCCTGATAGCATAGTTGCCAGAGGTGGCTCTCCTCTGCCCTCCCCCTCTCCTCGCACCCACCCCTCCCTTCATCCACTGTTCCTTCCTCCTGCCCCTCCTCCCGCCCCTCCATCCCTCCTTCCGCCCATCATTTAATTTGTTTATGTTCTTGTGTAATTAAGCCGTTGGTAGACCTAGGGTGGGTCATTCCGTGAGTGATGGGGTAGCGTAGGTCAGGTGGGGCTCTTCTGAAGGGTGTAAGGATGGAGGTGACCCATAGGCATTCTTTCTGGCCTTCAGAGAGAGATTGACTCTCTTCAAGGAACCCAACAACACTCTATCCCAGTAGCCCCAGTTGGTGGCCTCACAGGGGCATGTCACAGGATTCCTCAGCGGAAGAAGCCCATTCATTTTTACACCAGTGAGCTCCCGGAACAGTTCACCCACTTTATGGCTTATCAAGCCGTCTTTTGGCCCGCCCCCATCCTTCGAACTAGTCCAAGAAGGCAAAGCCAGAGAACGGTGGGGACTGACAGAAGAGAGATGGGAGAGGCATTTACCACTGACCACCACGTAGTTGGAATTTTGTTCTTTATCAAGCCTTTACCAAGCAGGTGCTACGTGGATGTTATCTGGTTTGGTTTCAAGGAAGTCCGAGGAGGGTAATGGTGGTTCTCCCATTTTACAGATGAAGAAACGGAGGGTCTGAGAGGGTCAAGTGATTTGCCCGAAGCTGTTAAGCCATTCAGGGGGCAGACCTTGACTGGAGTTGAGCTCTGTTAATTCTAAAGGCTCGGTTCATTTTCTTATGCTTTTAAAAATGACCTATCTATACACACCCTATAAATATGTCTAGATTTGAAAGTGTCTTCTGCCCCCAAAAGGAGGAGTTCTGCGTTATGGCTCTTGGAATTCTGGCTAAGATCCTTCCCTTTTGCAGAGTCAAGGGAAGGATCTTTCCAGGGATCCCTGGTGGGTATGTTCTCCAGGCAGATAAATTAGGAAACTTGTGGACAGTTGGGTTCAGAGGAATGCAAGTTTGATTTTAACCAGTGTTGTAGCAGAGCCATGGTATTTCTGTGAACAGGGAAGAGGCATTCTTGTGGTGGACAAGAAAAATCGTGCGGTCACTTGTTTTTTATATTTACAGGAAATAGGCGCACACAAAGATGAACTCAGCTTTGAACAGTTCCATCTCTTCTATAAAAAACTTATGTTTGAACAGCAAAAATTGGTAAGATGATTCTTTCTTTCCCATTCACTTTTTGAAGGTTTTGATAGTCTTATTTTACCTTACTTTTCAAAATTGAAGTATAGTTGGTGTACAATATTATATGAGTTACAGGTGTACAATATAGTGATTCATAATTTTTAAAGGTTATACTCCATTTATAGTTATTATAGAATATGGGTTATAGTCCCTGTGTTGTACAGTATATGCTTGTAGCTTATTTTATATGTAATAGTTTGTACCTCTTAATCCCCTACCCCTATACTGCCCCTCCTCCCTTCCCTCTCCCTACTGGTAACCACTAATTTGTTCTCTATATCTGTGGGTCTGTTTCTTTTTTTGTTATATTCACTAGTTTGTTGTATTTTTTAGATTCCACATGTAAGTGATATCATACAATATTTGTCTTTCTCTGTCTAACTTATTTCACTTAGCATGATACCCTCCAAGTCCATCCGTGTTGTTGCAAATGGTAATTATTTCATTCTTGTTTATGGCTGAGTAGTATTCCACTGTGTGTGTGTGTGTGTGTGTGTGTATATATATATATAATCTATCCCATCTTCTTTATCCATTCATCTGCTGATGGACACTTAGGTTGCTTCTGTATCTTGACAATTATTAATCATGCTGCTATGAACATTGGGGTGCATGTATCTTTTCGAATTAGTGCTTTTGTTTCTTTCGGATATATACCCAGGAGTGGACGTGCTGGGTCATATGGTAACTCTATTTTTAGTTTTCTGAGAAACCTCCATACTGTTTTCCACAGTGGCTGCATCAGTTTATATTCCCATCAACAGTGTAGGAGGGTTTCCTTTTCTCCACACCCTCCCCAGCGTTTGTTATTTGTGTTCTTTTTGATGATGGCCACTCTGATGAGTCTGAGGTGGTATCTCACTGTGGTTTGGATTTACATTTCCCTGATGATTAGTGATGTTGAGCATCTTTTCTTGTGCCTGTCGGCCATCTGCATGGGTAAGATGATTCTTGAGCAAATGGTCGAATGATATTTTTGTTTCCCCTGTGTTTCGAAGTCCGGCATGTTCCTAAGAGACCCATGAGAAGTGTTCTGTCTCCCTTCTAGTCAAGGAAATATCAAGTGGGAATGGCAGTGACATCATATTTTCATCTATTAGATTGGCAAAAGTTTTTTTTTTTTTTTTTTAAAGAGGATGTTGGGGGTAGGAGTTAATTAATTAATTAATTTTGCTGTGTTGGGTCTTCGTTTCTGTGTGAGGGCTTTCTCTAGTTGTGGCAAGTGGGGGCCACTCTTCATTGCGGTGCGTGGGCCTCTCACTATCGCGGCCTCTTGTTGCGGAGCACAGGCTCCAGACGCGCAGGCTCAGTAGTGTGGCTCACGGGACTAGCTGCTCCACGGCATGTGGGATCTTCCCAGACCAGGGCTCGAACCCGTGTCCCCTGCATTAGCAGGCAGATTCTCAACCACTGCGCCACCAGGGAAGCCTCGGCAAAAGTTTTAAATGTTATAGAGCTATGGGGACAGTGAGGGGAAATGGTGCTCTCGTACCTTCGCGGTGGGAATATGAGTGGCCGTCAGTCTGCTTGGAATTTAGTCTGAGCCTATTAAAGTAAGCAAGGTTCTACTAACTCTGTCATCTTGTTCTGGAAGGAAATTTACCAAATTATTAATGGTAACTTGTCTCTGGGTTGAGAGATTTTTGTGTGTTGTTCTTTTTATACTTTTATTCCTTGTTAATGAGAATATGTTTTTCCATTAAGATAATATGCTATTGGGACTTCCCTGGTGGTGCAGTGGTTAAGAACCCACCTGCCAATGCAGGGGACACAGGTTCGAGCCCTGGTCCGGGAAGATCGCACATGCCACGGAACAACTAAGCCCGTGCGCCACAACTACTGAGCCTGTGTTCTGGAGCCCGCGAGCCACAACTGCTGAGCCCGCGTGCCACAACTACTGAAGCCCGCGCACCTAGAGCCTGTGCTCCGCAACAAGAGAAGCCACCGCAGTGAGAAGCCTGCGCACCAAAACGAAGACTAGCCCCCGCTCGCCGCAACTAGAGAAAGCCCGTGGGCAGCAGTGAAGACCCAACGCAGCCAAAAATAAGTTAAAATAAATAAATTTATTTAAAAATAGATAATATGCTATTTTAAAATTAAATTAAGATGTGCATACATTTTGACCTGACAGTGGCATTTTGGGGGCTCTGTTTTAGAGAAATGAAAGCACTGAGACCTAAGAGTGTATCACTAGATTGTTTATTGCAGCATTACTTATGCTGGCAAAATACTTGGGAGCCATCTGAATGCCTCTCAGTAGAGCAGAAGCTGGGTAAGTTATGGTCCATCCATACTGTGCGACACTGTGCAGCTGATTAAGAAGCCTGAGTCCGTTGTGTTTCTGTCCATCTGGAGGGATGTTCATGGTATTTTGTGAGGAAAACCAGCTGCAGATTATGCAAGGAGCTAGGTCTGATTTTTTGGTAACAAACAGTACTCCTCCTATATATGTTTGTGAGTGTTTTTATGAACAAGGAGAAGGTATGGAAGAGTATACACACCTCACATTTAATGTTTTTTTTAATAGATTACTGTGGTTTAAATTTATTTTATTTATTTATTTATTTTTGGCTGTGTTGGGTCTTTGTTGCTGCATGTGGGCTTTCTCTAGTTGCGGCGAGAGGGGGCTACTCTTTGTTGCAGTGAGCAGGCTTCTCATTGCGGTGGCTTCTCTTGTTGCGGAGCATAGGTTCTAGGCACGCGGGCTTGGTAGTTGTGGCAGGTGGGCCCTAGAGCGCAGGCTCAGTAGTTGTGGCTCGCGGGCTCTAGAGCACAGGCTTAGTAGTTGTCGTGCACGGGTTTAGTTACTCCGCGGCATGTGGGATCTTCCCGGACCAGAGCTCGAGCCCGTGTCCCCTGCATTGGCAGGCGGATTCTCAACCACTGCGCCACCAGGGAAGCCCCTCACATTTAATGCTGATTTTGTGTATGTCCTGGAGGGATTTGGAAAGATGCTCAGGAGAGAGAACTAAATTTGTCTTTGCACCACTCCGTTTTCAACTTGTTCCAAGTAGCACGTTACTTTTGCAATAAAAAAAAAAATGTCCCATAAAGCATAAGGCTTAAAAAGGGAGGCATTCAATTCAATGCAGGGAGCAGCATGCCTGGTGGGTGGTTACTGCTGTTACTGTTGGAAAAGGCCTTTGCAGGGGGCCGAGGTGGGTCCAGAGCAGAGCCACGAGGAAGCAGAGAGCGGGTAGGACTTGCAGCAAGACGGATCTGCTTTCTTCGGCTGTGCGTGATCTTGGGCCAGTCACTGACCACTCCCAGCCTCGATCTTCTCATCCGTGCAATCGGGGCTATGATTCCTGCCCCACCGGGCTCTGGGGAGGACTGACGAGGGACTGGAGGTCAAGAGTGCAGGCATTTTAAAGTGATGAGTGTGAAAGACGGCTGGCCGCAGGGTGAGGCCTCTTGATAGGTGACCACTGGCCTTGGGACTTCGGACGTATCTGAGGTAGAGAAATGGGAGAAGCATTTCTTGTCTGCCTAGATTGGGGAAAAATACATTATTTCATAGAGTAAAAGATTCAGTTGCAGTGTGTTCACTTTTTCTCACAAGTGATAATTAATTCTTGGTTTGCCAAATAGAGTAGAAAGATCGTAGGCTTTGGAGGTTGAAAGACCTGGATTCCAGCCCCAACTTGACCTGTCACTGACCAAGTGATTTTGCGAAAAGCCATCTTTCCCCCGTCACTCAGCCTCCTCTGTAAAATGAAGGTATTAAATCAGGTCATTGGTTATACAACTTTAAAGCTATCTAACCCCGCTCCCCTTTTTTGTACGAAACCTTAATTAAGAAAACTCTGCTGCATAAAAGCCGATCAGAACACTTTTTACGTTAAAATCTATAACTTTCATTCATAATCAATTCTTGAGAGCAATGACAATGTTGTGATGATAGTATATAAATGAAATCCAGAATAATGACAATTGCTGTCTTAGGCAGTTGACCAGGACTGAGAAAAACTTGATTCACTCAAGATAAGTAGTTGCAAAAAACAGGTTTTATAATCGTTTGTCTGGAAATTTCAAGATACTGTCTCATCAGGCAGAGAGCAGGTGAAGCTTGGGAGTAAGGTTCCCAGAAAAGCTGTTGCATCTGCCAGTACAGGTTACCCACCACTGGTGGTCTCCACCGTGATAAAATTCCACATAAGAGCACTTTTCATTGTGGTGCTTTCTAAAGCTCATGTATGTGTTTGAGAGGGAGAAGGAAGGGAAAGAAATTTGAGTCAGATTTCTGCGGAATCCCAGAGTCCTCCGGGGGTACCCTAGATGACCCAGTTTTGGGGAAAAACATCTGTACGTACCAGAGGTTACCCTGGTGGCCAGAATGCCACATTCAGCCAGCATTCGGTTGTACTTGGCCTAATGGTTTAAATGTTTTTAAAATGAATTGCCTACATTTAAAACTTGGGAGATTTCTTAGTAAGATCCAGATTTTTCACTTCTCTTGGGAAAAGAAAAATCGAGATGTGGCTCTATGTGGCAGCCTCTGCGCGGTGGGGGGAAGCCTGCTTTCTGTGGTTTGCCCCAGCCCTTCCCCCAACCCCCCATCCAGCTCTCTCTGCTAATTTATGTCACCTACCCAGTCCCTAAGACCTTCTGGGTCAGCAGCCTCTCCATCACTGGAGGGTGTAACTGTCCAGTCCGGCCACTGCATATTTTAATTCAGTGACTTGGAATTTGAATAACAAAGCCCCAGGCTCTATAGATAGTTACTGGCCAACTTGAGAAGCCTCAGTGCTCTTGTGTAGATAAATGCTTCTCCCCTTTCAGCATATCATTTACTTACTGAGCTCCTCACTGGAAGCTCAGGGCAGAGAAAAGCATTTCCTCTGTGCTGTTAGGGGCGCAGCTGGCTTTCTTGGGCTCCTTGGGGAGACAGGGCCATTCATGGTGATTGATGATGCCCAGACCTAAGTCCAGGGAGTGGGGTCCTGCTTATCAGTAGCTATAGGTTTCCAATTTGAAGTTGCCAGTCCCTCCTTGTGTCTAACCACTCGCTTACGTTGCTGCTGTGAAGCCTCAAAGCTTCCAAAAGTTTGGCAGCAGCAGGAAGATAAGAAATTTAATTCCATGTGTGTCCCCCCTGAGGGGGGATATACTTCTAACTAGGCTGTCATAACAGTATTGTGAATAAAGATCAGAGCTAACATTTCCTAAGTGTGAACTCTGTGCTGGGCGCTGTGCTATATGTCTTACATACATTTAATTCTCCTGGCAACCCTGTGGGAGAGGTACTGCTATTATCCTCATTTGGGGGATGAACTTGCTGACACGCCGGTTACTTGCTGGAGGTCATGAGGTGAGTAAGCTGCAGAGCTAGAATTTGAGTTCTCCTGTGCTCAGCTTCACTGCCCACCCACTGATACTTCTTTTTAATTTTTTAAACTTTGGTATTAAGGGAAATTTCAAACAGAGACAAGCAGAGATGATAGTATAACAAACCCCCAAGCACCTGGCAGCCAGTTTTCAGCAATGGTTAACTCATGGTCATCTTATTTCATCTATGCCCTTACCCACCTCCCTCTTCTCAGATGGTTTTGAAGCAAACCTAAGACATTGTGTTTTTTCTTCCTTAAATATTTGAATCTAATACCCAGCTTCATCACTGCTACTTTGCTGCCTCCCCAGCAGACCTGTGAAGTCCCCCCTTGGGTTACTGGAGGCTGGGGGTCTGGCATTTACAGGCCCTGATTATAAGTGAAGATGGTTGACTAATATCACTCTTGCTCTCGGCCCAGGACTGGAGTTTCAACCCCATGGGATTAGGTGGTTGGGTTACTGTTGATTCATCTGTTTTTACCCCCTGCTCTTTCACATGCTCTATTCTTGGTACCCTCTAGTAGATTAGTTTGGAAATGCGTTAGGGTTCTGTATTACTTATGTATTGCTTACGTATTATGTGTATGAGTTCTGTATTGCTGGCATGTACATAACAGTATTACCACGATGCACGTTTGCTCTCTCAGTTTCTGGGGCTCAGGCATCCAGGTGTGCCTTAGCTGGATTCTCTGCTTTGGGGTTTCACAAAAAGCTGCGTTTAAGATTTCCACTGAGGCTGTGGTCTCATCTGAGGCTCAGATGGGAAAAGATCGGCTTCCGTGCTCATGTGGGGGTAGCAGCATTCAGTTCCTTGCGGTTGTAGGACTGAGGGCTCCAGCTTCTTGTTGGCCGCCTGCAGCTCCTAGTGGCTGCCCACGGCTTCTCCATGTATGGGGCTCCCTGCATGGCTGTTTGTTTCCTCAAAGCCAGCAAGACGGGTTCTCCAAGCATATAAAAACATCATCATGTAATAATATGCACATAAGTGTGTACATCCATTACCTTTGCAAGTTACAGGGATAAGGCAAGGGTCTGAATACCAGGAGGTGGAGATCCTGGGGCCGTCTGTCCACCATGGGTTCCCATGAACCCAAGTCTGAGTCGCTCTCCAGTGGCTCCAGCGTTTACTGATTAGTAAACGGCTCACAAATTATGTCCAGTGCAGTTGAAAGAACAAATGCCTTCCCAGCCTTGCAAGGTGCCAGGGAACATAAACACACACAGCTCTCTGCCATCCCATTACTATCTGTCCCACTGGGGTCTGAATATAGGTGATTTCTGTTGCTTGTTTGCCTGTTAAAGTAGAAAACAACTCTGCTATAATTTAAGGTGGCACTGGTTTTCCTTAAGCATTGCTTTTGGCTAGGAGCAGTATTAAATTTCCTGACCGTCATGAGGTGACGGTAGCTATCCTAGATGGTTGTTGTGAAGATTAAAAGAACTGGTAGAAAAAAAAAAGAACTGGAAGGTCTCAGTCACCCAGCAGAGGGTCTGGCATGCAAAGCTGCCCTCAGAGCATGATATCTGCTGTCACTGTCAGCCTGTCTTTATGAGGCAGAATTCCCCTGGGAGGAGGTGAGGGCAGCTGGCCGCTGGTGCTCCTGCTCTCTGTCCTGTTTCTAAAAGAACATCTTGGACATGGAAGCAACCTAAATGTTCATCAACAGAGGAACAGATGAAGAAGATGTGGTACATATATACAATGGAATATTACTCAGCCATGAAAAAAGAATGAAATAATGCCATTTGTAGCAACGTGGATGGACGTAGAGACTATTATACTCAGTGAAGTAAGTCAGAAAGAGAAAGACAAATATATATCAGTTATATGTGGAATCTAAAATATGGAACAACTGAAGTTATGTACGAAACAGAAACAGACCCACAGGCGTAGAGAACAAACTCGTGGTTGCCAAGGGGGAGGGGAGGGGGAGTGGGGGAGGGATGGATTGGGAGTTTGGGATTAGTAGATGCAAACTGTTATATAGAGAATGGACAGACAACGAGGTCCCACTGTACAGCACAGGGAACTATATTCAATATCCTGTGACAAACCATATGGAAAAGAATATATAGATATCTAGATAGATATATGTGTATAACTGAATCACTTCGCTGTACGGCAGAAGTTAACACAGCATTGTAATCTTCAATAAAATAAATTAAAAATAAAAGACCATCTTGGTCACAGTCAGTGGATTTCCCAGCATGTCTTTTGATATCTCATGTACAGAAACAGAAGACGAGGCAGCCCTCGACAGGAAGTTTGTTTCTGATATCTGGATACATTGTACTACAAGCAAAGTAATGCATATGCAGTCCGTAAAAGTTGAAAGTGCATTATAAAATAAAAAGGAAATTAAAATACCTGCAAGCCCACCCATGATTATACCTACCATTATACATTCAATAAGAAGTTGGATGTTTACTCTTCCAGATTTTCCATGGGTGTGAGCGTGTGGGAGGAGAGCAACTAACATTCTGTCCTATGTTGGTGGAGGAGTCTAGGGAATATCACAGGCTGTCCTGATCAGTGGTCAGGGGAGAGAAGGGTCCACAGTGCGGAAGTTAGCCGTGAATCTGGTTCGCTTTCCTATCACTGTGGTTTGTCCCCATGGCCGCTTCACATGACCCGCAAAGCACAGAGAGTGTGTTGGGCAAGTTGCAGCCCCAGAGGATGTGATCACCCACAGCGACGTGGGGAGATGCAAGTCCCTGACCTTAGATGGACCTCGGGGCCTCTGGGCCGTCATTTCTGTCCCCTTCCTTTGGTGTGGCCCCTTCCCTTGTCTAGCTGGTAACCTCCTCTTCTCCTGAGGACCAAAAGTCATAGGTTACTTTTCCCTGTAGCCTTTTTGTTTTTAATTTATTTTATATATTTTTATTTTTGGCTGCGTTGGGTCTTCGTTGCGGTGCGCGGGCTTCTCCTTGCAGTGGCTTCTCTTATTGCAGAGCACGGTGCGCGGGCTCAGTAGTTGTGGTTCATGGGCTTAGTTGCTCCGCGGCATATGGGATCTGCCAGGTCCCGAACCCGTGTCCCCTGCATTGGCAGGCGGACTCCTAACCACTGTGCCACCAGGGAAGCCCTCCCTGTAGCCTTTTAATTTAACTTAATTTTAATTTAATTGAGTTTCCCTGTAGCCTTT
This sequence comes from Mesoplodon densirostris, assembly GCF_025265405.1. Lineage (NCBI taxonomy): Eukaryota > Metazoa > Chordata > Mammalia > Artiodactyla > Ziphiidae > Mesoplodon > Mesoplodon densirostris. Next base: position 59,556,053 of record NC_082679.1, read on the forward strand.
TACTTTTCCCCAGAGAAATTAATTTATTATTTTAGTCATCCATTCAATAAATGGGTGACTCAAGAAGGCACAGTGGTCAACTAAACAGACGTCACCCTGACCTTATTGAGCTTTTATCGGGGTCGCAGGGCGTCAGAGGTGTTGCCCAGAGTCACAGAGGGCTGAATGCCCTGGCTTGGCGGGATTTGGCCATGTAACCGTACACGGTAATGCGAAGATAAATTAATTGCTGCCTCCCCTGTGTGCTCATAGTATCTAGAGCATTCTGCCCTCGTTGCTAGGATGTTGTCATTTATATTATGTGCCTTTGCACATACTGTGTGGGGCAGTGGCAATTGACCAGGGTGGACCTGGGTTGAAATTCTGGCCCCTTGACGTTCTCGGTATATAACCTTGGAACCATTATGTGTGTTCCCTGAGCCCGTTTCTTGCTTCTGAAACAGGGTTTATTTTACTGCTTTCCTAATAGGATTGGCCCAAGGAGTGACTGAGGTCGGGGCTGCCCTGCATCAGCTCGCAAGCACGCCCTGTCCGTTTCCCAGGGCAGCCATAACAAAGGACCCACAACTGAGTGGCTTAAAAGAGCAGAACTTCATTCTCTCACAGTTCTAGAGATTAAGTCTGAAGCCAGGTGTGGGCAGAGCCACTCCCCTCTGATGGCTCTAGGGGATGATCTGTTCCTTGCCCCTCTCCAGCCTCTGCCATTTGCTGGCGATCCTGGGTGCTCCTTACCTTGTAGACGCACCTCTCCAGTCTCTGCCTCCATCATCCCATGGGCACCGTCTCTGTGTGTGTGTGTCTGCAAATCTCCCTCTTTGTTAGGACTCCATTCATTGGATTTAGGGCCACCCTAATCTAGCATGACCTCAACTTACCTTGATGGCATCTTCAAAGACCCTGTTTCCAAATAAGGCTGCATTCACAGGTGGTGTTAGGACCTGGACATGTCTTTTGGGGGACGCAGTTCTACGCATAACACATGCTGCACATTCTTCCATCTTTAGAACATCCTCCTGACACACCTCCCCCTTCTGGCTGCCGCCCCATTTCTCTGACCCTGTAGAGTGACCTATTCCAAGAGTGCCGTCTATACCGCCGTCTGCACTTCCTTCCCTCCCTCCACCTCTGGAGCCCATTCCAGTGGTGTTTCCATGCCTCTTACCCCACAGCAGTTCACCTTGTCATCACCATTGACCTCCGCCTTGACAAGTACAGTGGTCCATCCTCTGGTCTTTGTTTTGTTCGTTCTGTGGCATGTGATCCACGTGACAGTTGGCCACTCTCTCCTTGATATTGTCACTTGGCTTTTGGATGCTGCACTGTCTTCCTTCTTCTCGTACCTCACCTTCTGCTGGCTCTCAACCTCCTTGGCTGGGTCTTCAGTTTCTTGGTGTCTCATGGTTGGCATGACCCAGGTGAGGCCGGTGCTTAGCTGGCAAGTGCTGATACCAGTTGTTAAACTGGTTGCTGCCAGAGGGAGCTCGTGACTACCCTCTGCCCTACCAACCTGCTGGTCCCCAGGAGTCTTGAGTGGACCCCGCAGGGGACCATCCAGTGCCCGTCAGCTCCTCAGCCAGCCCCCTGCTCACACGCACTGGCGTGTCCTCAAGCATCTGTGGCCAGAGATGGTGAGGGACAGCTTTCCCTGCAGTTATGCTGGCACCCAGGCGGAGAAACGCCCAGTACCCGCTGCACCCCCAGAATGGCCTCCCAGCTGCTTTCAGGAAAAGACCCACCATGCTATTGCTGTTTTTTGTACATCCCTACCCAAAACTCAGTCCACAGAGCTGTTGTCTTACCTGTTTACTCTTGGTGTGATCCTGTCTGGTCCCCCGGCTTCAAATAGCATCTTATGCTGATTACTCCCAGAAACATATGTCTCCGGCCCCCATGTCTCCCCTGAATGCCAGACTCTCCTGACTGCCAGCTTGCCTCGCATCTCACACTAGAACGTCCAGAAGAGGTGGCATGATACTCAGCACCACCCCCCACCTCCATTGCCGTGAACCCATACATGGCCGCCCCATTGGGAGAGCCCAGGAATCGCCTTGCTTCCTCTCTCCCACTTCCCATGACCCCTGCCCCCCAGTGCATTCTGCCCATCTCCTAACATATTCTCAGGCAGCTTGGCCTTTGAATTCTGAGAGAACTGGGTTTGCTTCCATGTGTGCTACCTGAGTGGTGAGCCCTGGGCTGGTCATATTTGCCTCTTCAATTTTAGTCCATTCTCTGCCCTGCTCTGTACCCCGAGGGGCTGATTCTTACAAACAAGTTCCCAGGCACCTCTGCCTCCAGGGGGTTCAGCAAATGGGGTGACAGGAGATTGCAGGCAGAGGAGTGGGGAAGCTGAGGTGTTGCTCCCGGTCTTTCCTGGCTCTGGAGCATCTCCACAGTAGAGGCACCTCCTCCTTCATCCCAGCTCCTCATGTAGCTGACATGGGGTGCAGCTTTTTCTGGACATCATTGCAAGGCAAGGCAAGGATGGGGCTGGCTTTAAGTAAGGGCCGCGTGGAGTGGACAGTTGAAGGGGGGTCACAGATGGCCTTTCTCCAGATGTAGGGAAACCAGTTTCAGGATTTGGGTTTGGAAAGGATCCGGCCTTAAGCACCAGATGGACCCAGTGATCTAAGGGCCACATGACTCCAGAGAACAAACTGCTGGCACTGCCTAAAATCCCTTTTCTTTTTAAAATAAATAGCCATGCTGTAAATGACACATAAATGAAAGGAAGTACTTCTAAGGCATTCTAAAAGAGTGACTTCTGATCTTTTTTGGTGACCTACTTCTTTGAGATGCTCACTAAAGCTATGGATCATCTTTCGAGGAAAAAAAAAAAACATATTTGCACAGACTTATGCAGATCTCCTGATTCTTCCCAGGGGCCTGTGGATACCTTTTCTAGAACATAGAGTTTCCACGTCATCCTGGAGTGCAAGCAGTTTGGCAAGAGGACTTGGGGAATCTAGAGCAGGAGTTGTTTTATATCATTAGCGTTTGTAACCTGCCAGGGGCTACATTTCCATTTGTGCCCTGAGTTACTCAAATGCTTATCCAATCGCAGTCTCATTAAAGATTACTTCAGTGATGCTACCTAGCCAGAAATGGATGCAGTATGGGTGTGCGTGTGTGTGGCGTGTGACTGTGTGCATGCATGCATGCGTGCGCGTGCATGTGGAAAATGCCTGGCCAGTGAGTGGAGGCTGGGGGTTGGGGGACCCCAGGCCTTCCTGGGGGAGGAGCTCGCCATCCTTCCATCAGTGGTTGGGAGATCAGTAGGCCGTGAAGTGTAGGACCAGAGCTGTCCAATATTTGTTTCTTTCTTTTGAATTCAAGGATTAGAAATGAGCTCATTGAAATATTAAGGATTGAAAATGTACCCGTGAGGGTGCAGAAAAGGGTGTGCGTTCTCTGGTGGGCATGCTGGTCAGGACAGCTGTTTTGAAAGCAAATTGGTGAATCTGCCAAAGTACACACCCCGTGTCCAGGCGCTTTCCTGCCCAGGAAACTACCCAATGGAAATGCTGGCACAAGTGGACAAAGATATATATATGTATGAACATTCTTTGTAAGACTGGATATAATAGCAGAAAATTGAAAGACATGTTATGGAGTACATTGTGGGTTTTGAAAGTAGTGAGGTAGGGCGATTGGAGGTTGCTGAATAAGACGTAAAGCTTGAAACAACAGCAAAAAGTTGAGAGACGTAGATGTAATATAATATGATAAGATAGAATTAAATGAATATCCAGGGCTTCCCTGGTGGCGCAGTGGTTGAGAGTCCGCCTGCCGATGCGGGGGATACGGGTTCGTGCCCCGGTCTGGGAGGATCCCACATGCTGCGGAGCGGCTAGGCCCGTGAGCCGTGGCCGCTGAGCCTGCGCGTCCGGAGCCTGTGCTCCGCAACGGGAGAGGCCACAACGGTGAGAAGCCTGTGTACCGCGCAAAAAAAAAAAAAAAAAAGAATATCCATAAAACGAACTCTAGATGGAGACCTGCCAAATTATCGAGTGATTGCTTTTCAGAAAAAAGACTTTTGCAAGGGATGAGGAAGACTTCCACCTTTTGTGTAAAGATATAAATATTTGAACATTTGCAAGTCACATAAATGACAATGATAATTTTTTAACAACAAAAAAATCTGTTTATTTGCATGAAGTGGCTCGACTTGTCTAACGTTCTTGTTTCATGGGTGTGTTCCTTCTGTTTTCTATTTTAGATTCTTGACGAATTCAAAAAGGATTCCTCCGTGTTCATCTTGGGGTGAGGCACCTCTGCTGGGTTGTTGTTCTGGGTAGTTGTGCCGGGCGTTGGTGCCCTTGTGGGTCCCCCCAGCCTTGCCATCGGAACTCCAGGAGGTCACCTCTCTGGCAGGCACTGGGGTCCCCCTGTTGGGGAACTGGCCATCCCAAGCCTGTGCCACGAATAAACATGCACAGCAACAGGGCTTGTGGAATGTTGGGAGGGTGACCCAGAAGGTTCTGTAGAGAAGCCTGCTTGCTTCAGGACCTCCTTTCCCAGAGGTGAGTTGGGGAAATTCCTGGCTAAGCAGAGTGAACTGAATTCAGATGAGTTGAAGCATATCAAGTGCTTCCTGTGGTGCATGGCAGGGCTCGTAAATAGTGATAATTATATTATTATTAAAACCTAAGCGCTGCAGGACTTGTCAGGACCTCTACTGCACTTACTAATTCCCCTAATTATAAAGTGTTCTATGTCCTCCAAGCCTGTCTACCTGGGAGAAATGTTTGTCATGGAGTTAATAGCACCTAGAGTGTGATTTGCGGCCCACTGACCTGGGCCTACTTTTTGGAAGCAGCCTTCATTGATGAGGGTGCCCTGGCAACTGTTCCTTCTGTTACATTCTAAGCCAGAAACCCCAAGACTCCAAAATGTATATAAAATGAATCCAATTCTTATGTGGTATTTTAATGAAAAGATTAGTCTTGTTGGACCATGAGGCTGGTTAGGGAAGAAGGCTGGAAATGCACTCAAAGACAACAGACTTTTGGACCCTGAGTGTTTAGTAAAGAGAGAAAGCTTAAAGCTTGTTTTATCTCCTGTATTTCAAAAGAGACCCCCCCCACACACTTCCACCCCCGCTGCATGTGCTCAGGGAAAAGTACAGATTTCCCCGGAATGCCCTGCTCTGCCAGATACACTTTCCATAGCGAACAGGGTTGCCAGTCCAGTGAGGTTCTGGTTTTCTGGTGGCTGTGAGCATCCTCTCCACCAGGCCATCAGTCAGCAAGCTGCTGGCCGAGGTGGAACCTCCCTTTATTCAGGGTGAAGGGGTCCGTGTCAAATGGAAAACTCTCCCAGCAGCGGGCCTCTGCTCGCTTCACGGCTCTCGTCTTGCATGTTCCAGATGATTCTCCCTGTCCGCCAGAGTTGGGGGCTTCATCTGGCCCACACTCCTGCTTCAGAGCCCTCGATGGCTCAGCCAACTCTGGAGTCATTTCTCCAGCATCGCCTACCCCAGGCGCTCTCCACATCCAGCCCTGCCCGGGCATTTGCTGTCCACGCCTGTCCGTGCCCGCGCCCGCCCGCCCTCCCCCTTCATTCTGCCTTGCACGTGGACCACCTGGGAGCAGCTGGGTGTAGATTCCAGGGCCCAGTTCTCCCAGGTTCTGGTTTCAGGGCCCCTCTGAATCCTCCTGGGTCAGGGATGTCACCTGGGTCACTTTTGTCTTCCTGTTGGCCAGCCTGCACCTGGCCCTGTGGGGAGCACTCGGCAGGGTGTCTGGGTGGCCGTCCTGCTGGCTGGGATCGCCTCCTGACTGTTGGATGCCCCTCTCTCAACACCTTCCCTTTCCCCGAGGGCAGCAACACCGACCGGCCGGATGCCTCCGCAGTTCACCTGCACGACTTCCAGCGGTTTCTCTTACATGAGCAGCAGGTGAGAGGACAGCAGGGCAGGGACTTCTGGGGTGGGGCTGCCCCAGCGCTTGCTCACCTTCTCACCACCTGCCGCCATGAAACAGGTGTCGTCTCCCTGCTCAGTGCCACCTCGGGGGCTTAGACTCTGGGATCAGATTGGCCTCTCTTCAGCCCCTTTCCCAGACCCCAGCTGGAGGAAGGGAAGGAGAGCACCGCATGGCGGGCGGACGGTGTCCTCACCTGCTGGCTTCTGCTCCTCCTCTCAGCTCACCTCTGGTGTCGCTCCCCCAGGAAGCCTTCCCTGACTCCTGGAGGGTGTGACTAAGGCGGATGAGCCTGCGGGTCTTCTGGGGGATAAGGTGGCACAGCTGTCCTTAAATGACATGTGGACGTCTCCCGGAATGTTTGCGTGTGGGCTCCGGGCTGGTGGCTGAGTCAGAGTTTGTGTTGGGCAGTGGTTTTCTAGGGGACGGTTCTGCCCCAAGGCAATGGCTGCAGACTCAACTCAGGGCTGCCACTGGCATCTGGTGGGTAGAGGCCAGGGATGCTGCTCAACATCCAGAGGTGCACAGGTCAGCGCCCCGCCCCCCAACAAGGAATTACCCAACCCCACATGTCACTAGTACCTCGGCTGAGAAACTGAGTTAGAGTGAGAGAAACCTGACATCCTCTCACTAGCTGTGCGACCTTGGGCAGGTGGTTTGACCTTTCTGTGCCCCACTTTCCTCCTCTTTAAGTGGGGATGAGAACCCTGCCTCTCAGAATTGTGGGAATTAGACAAGATGGTCTTGATCTTTGTGTGTGTGTATGAGTACGTATATATGTGCATAGTCACATATCTATTTCAAATTTTTATTTATATCACTGGAGTTTCGTTTACTTTTATTCTCTTTATTAGGTTTTTTAATAGACTTTTTCATAATAACAATATATAGTCTTTTTCATAGTAATATTCAGTTCATTTACTTTAAAAAAATACTGTGTATTATAGAACATCTCAAACATACACAAAAGTAGACAAGCTGGCATCTAAGCCACCCTGTACCCATCACTCTGATTACAGAGTTAAGAACAGTCTGCCACTTTAATTTCATCCATCCTCCATCCCCATACCCACGTGTCTCCCTTCCCTTCCTTCTTCATTTCTTTGCTGGCAAATTCTAAAGTAAACCCCGGACTGTGTATCATTCCATTTGAAAATACTTCAGCACATCTCTCTTATGAAATGGACTTTTTTTTTTTGTAGAAAACATGGCCATAATACCCCTGTTACACCTCTCACAATGAACACGAATTTCTTAGTGTCACGCAGTACACGTCCCACGTTCAGATGTCGCTGATTGTGGGGAACGTAACGAACAGACGCCCGCTTGCGCGAGGTGCAGAGCTGGCAGCTGCTGTGGTGCGTGATGAGCGCTGACCGAGGGCTTTGAGGTGTTGCACTCTCCCCACGCGGGGTGAATGCCAGTGACCAGGAGAAGGCTTCCTTGCCCCGCCTGAGACTACGACCCAGGGCGGGTGAACCGAGGGGGGATCCGTGAGTTCTGCTGAGCACGATTACACGCACGATGCGGTGCTGCCAGGAGAGTAAAGCAGAGACAGAGGCACAGGCTGTTTGCTTTTCTGCCGCGCTCTGCCTTGCGCTGACTTACTCAGTTTTGTAGGCGTTGAAGTTAAACGGTTAAACTCCTAGAGACAAGTAGTCTTATATCCTGGCATCCACCACCTCGTGCTCAGTAATTTTATTCCAGGGGAGGGTCGCAGGCTTTCCCTACACTGGCCCCGTGGCTGGGCTGCCCTCAGAGATCAGGGCTGTGGGCCAGGAGCAAGGTACAGGCCGTCAGGATCCCGCATCCGGGAGCTGGGACGCAGGCAGCCCACGAGCATGTGTGTGGGTGCGCGTGATGGGAACAAGATGTGCTGCCAGGGGTGGGACCCCTGAGCCGTCCGTTTCGTGGACCCTGAATGGCCCAGCTCCCCGCGCTCTGTGGGATGCTGGCATGGAGAAGAGTCAGTGACCTAGGACGTTTGTCGGCGGTGGTGGATGCTCACATGTGGAATAACCACCATAGCACTTCGTGTGCGAATTAGTACAGGTTTTTAGAAAACCCATTGGCAATACACAATTAAAATGAAAACTTTGAAAAAAGGTTTATATACTTGGATTAAATAATTGCTCTCCTAGGAACTTATCCTAAAGAAATAATGGCAGCATTTTTCATAGAAATGAGAACTTGGAACTGATGTGAATTTCCATCCGAGGGCTGGTTAAATGTGCCGCAGTCCAGCGCTGGGAGGCATGGGTGACCCTGACTGACCCGGAACTGATGTGCCTGCGTTGGTCTTGGGCTCATCATTAGGTCAACTTAATTCATGACTGAAGCCTCAGCTTTCTTATTTATATAACTGGAGAATAATATTATATGTCCTGCCTGGGCTCGTGTGAGTTCAAAATGAGCCACCCTGTGACAAGGCTGAGCACAGACACGGTGGCTGCCCCTGCCCAGTGTTGACGGCCTCACCATGCTCGCTCCTCTTATCACTACGCTGATCATTTTCATTATTATATTGATAGTTGCCCCACTCAGTACCCCACACCAAGTAGATACATTTTTCTACCCACCCCCCAGACTATTCATATTTTAAACTCCTTTAGGCAGAAGATTTCTTATTTACAGCCAGTGCAGTTCCAGGTTACAGCAGCTAAGTACCCATGTTTTTGTTTTTGTTTTTTAATTAACTAAGTAATTAATTTATTTATTTGGCTACATTGGGTCTTCGTTACTGCACATGGGTTTTTCTCTCTAGTTGTGGTGAGCAGTGCGTGGGCTTCTCATTGCGGTGGCTTCTCTTGTGGAGCACGGGCTCTAGGTGCGTGAGCTTCAATAGCTGTAGCATGCGGGTTCAGTAGTTGCAGCTCGCGGGCCCTAGAGTGTGCAGGCTTCAGTAGTTGGGTGCATGGGCTCGGTAGTTGTGGCACACGGGCTCAATAGTTGTGGCTCATGGGCTCTAGAGCGCAGGCTCAGTAGTTGTGGCACACAGGCTTAGTTCTGTGGCATGTGGCATCTCCCTGGACCAGGGATCGAACCCCTGTCCACTGCATTGGCAGGCGGATTCTTAACCACTGCGCCACCAGGGAAGTCCAGTACCCGTGTTTTTTTATGTGAAAGCTTTTTAGGAGGAGGAAGCAGGAAGCTTCTGGCATTTTGGGGGCATCTAGGGCTGGCAAGGCATTTGCATTAAGTATCCTGCAATTTGAGTTTCATGTTCTGGTATTCAAGGATTGCATCACTGCTGTATTCAAATGAACTGGATGCTCCCCCAGCTCCCAGCTATTGGGTGTCCTTTATCCAAGTAGATTCGCAAGGATGAACAGCAAGGCTTATTGTTGATTTGCACCCACCTCATTTGTGTCTGCCATTATGCTTTTCCTTCTTTCAAACGTCCTGATCTGACCCTTCCCATCCAACTGCACACGTCCGGTAGCACATCTGCTTTTATGATTCTTAAAGATAGAGATTTTAGAATATTTGGAACCCAGAAAACATGGGTCAAAGTTGAATCTATGGGTCAGGTGTCATCCTTTTGTCTATGAATATTTGGGGTTTTAGGGTTTGTAGAGGAAAACAAAGTTACTTTCTGTTATATATTCTTTTTCTAAAGGGCTTTCGAAGTTCTGAGACCGTGCAGAAGCTGTTTTTGAACTGGTCATGTATCTTTCAGACGTTACTGTTGTCTGAGCAGCACTGCTTCACTGATCTGGACTGATTCTATGTCCGTTTTCCACAGTTCAGTTATTTGGAAGCCCAGCTCTCCTGCTTACTGGCTGTGTGAAGTTGGGATCGTCATGTGATGTCCTGAGCTTCTGTTTCCTTGTCTGTAAAATGACGATGACAGTGTTTGACCTGCAGAGTTTTCTGGACTAAATGAGATGTCATGGGAGGATGGCGATTCCTCACACAGTGCCGTGGTTTGAGCACCTTCTGTGTACCAGGTGCTGTGTTAAGCACAGACCCTTATTTCATCCAGCCCCTCATAGCCTCTGTGCGTAGATACCATTATTCCCACGTAATGGATGAGGAGGCACAGAAAAGGTGTGTAACTTGCCCAGCGTCAGCCAGGCGAGTAACCCCAGTGGTCTGATGTAACTGTGCTCCCCGCCTCCTTGTGATAACACGTATAAAGAACTAGCATAGAGCAGGAGTCGGCAGACTACACCCAGGGGCCAGGTCTGGCCCACTGCCTGTTTTTATAAATAAAGTTTTATTTACAAACTCAGCCACAGCTATTTGTGTGCCTGTTGTCTGTGGCTCCTTTTGCATGACAGTAGCAGAATTGAGTGGTTGGGGCCCAGAGTCTAAAATGTTTACTCTCTGGTCCTTTAGGGAAAATGTTTGCCATGCACAGGGTAAGGCCTTGATTGCATGTGCGTGCAGACTGAAACCGGATCCTGAGAGGCAAAGAATTTTGCAGTTCCTCTTTCTGATGACTTCTTGTTCTCTTTATCATTCTAAGGAGCTGTGGGCTCAGGATCTGAACAAAGTCCGTGAGCGGATGACAAAGTTCATTGATGACACGATGAGAGAAACTGCCGAGCCCTTCCTGTTTGTGGATGAGGTAAGTGGGCCCCTTGTCCTGTTGGCATGGCTTTGTGATGCAAGTCTCTGTCCTCCGAGGTATAGTTTCTGGGTCTCTTCCCTTGGAGGGCTTTGCTGTTAGATGCCCCGAGACTGGCTCTCTTAGTCGATAACTCTTTTTTTTTTCCTTCCAGGTCCTGAACCATCACAGCCTTTGGTTTTTCTCCTCCTCTATTTGATCCCATAGCCTGGGCGGGATCTTTGCTTTTGTCACTAGGGGGCGTGTGCTACCAGGGAGTCTCTAACCATTACAAGCAGAGCAGGGAAATTCCAAGGTTTATGGGGCTCCTGCACGATGTGGAAATCGGTGCTTTTGGCCCTGTGTGAGGGGGCACTGGGGAGCTCCAGTACCCTGTACCGTGGGTCCCAGGAAACAGAGTGTTACCCACTGTCACTCAATCTTCTGATTTTTTTTTTTAAGGGGTCAGGAATTGGGATATGAAATTTCCTGCCTTTTAGATGTTACGATACTGGCATGTTCCGTTTCTCATGTAGGTTCACAAATGTTCATAATGTTATTATGCCTTAAAACTTATATATGGGCAGCATATACTCTTGTAGCCTCAAATATTTGAGGATACACGTTAAAAAGGTAAATATAGGTCAATGAAACGTGTGTTGGTACAGCCTCTTGCAGTCTGAGTTTTCTGCACTGAAAATGTGGGTAACTGAGGTCTAGAGACCATCTGTTGAATATTCATGTCCCATCACCCCGGGTTGACACAGACCCAGAAGAACCCGGTACCCCCCGTCCTTAGTGTGACGATCCCCTCTTTGTGTCTGTCACTCTCCTAGTTCCTCACGTACCTGTTTTCCCGGGAGAACAGCATTTGGGACGAGAAGTATGACGTGGTGGACGTGCAGGACATGAACAACCCCTTGTCTCATTACTGGATCTCCTCATCACATAACACGTGAGTTTCACCGTGAGCCTGCAGTGGGTCAGGCAGGTGAAGGGCAATACGGTGGGCGCTCAAGTGCACTGCTCTGGCAGAGCATGTGGGCAGTGGGCAGAGTGCAGGCCCTTGCTGCTCAGATTGGAATATATGAAAGCTTCTGGAGGATGGGGGGATGCATCTCTCTTTCCCAGTTGGTTTTGCAATAATAAACCTTTTTCTGTGGCCCTAAGAAGCAAGTCGACAAAGCTGGTTGGCACTGTTTGAGCATCTCATTCTCTTAGTAGTCACAGGAAAGCAATTGAATTAGTCATTGAACTGATATTTACTGAGAGTTTGCCCTGTGCCAGGCCCTGTGCTTGCTGGGTGCTGGGGATACAGCAGTGAAAAGGGTAGGAGCAGCCCCGTCCTCATGAGCTTGGAGGGGAAAAGGCCTCCTTTGTGTCTTAACGATGAGCCGGAGTTGGTGAGAGAAGAACAGGTGGTGAGGCGAGGAGGAGGGTTTCAGACAGAGGAACGGCATGTGCAAAGGTCCAGGGGCAGGAGGAACTGAGGGGTTTCTAGTAGGACTAGAGTGTAGAATGTGGGAGGGTGAGTGGCAGGAGAGGAGGACAGGAGGGTCAGCTTGAGTGGAATCGTTGAGGTCAGAGCGAGGGCAGTGGCAGTGGGAGCCACTGATAGCCTTTAGGCCAGAGAACAACACACTCAAATGCTTATCTTTGGAAGATTGCCCTGATTGCAAAAAAGAGCAGACGGGAAGGGAGAAATGGGTGTTACACTCAAATTCTGATACTCAGTCTGCTTTGTAAGGTGAAGGGGTGGAGGCCTTGGGTCCTGGGCATCCAGAGAGCTGTCGACTGGTACTTTACCAAGTGTCAGTCCAGGCAGGAGTTGGAGAGAAGACCCTTAAGTTCATCTCCAGGCATTTTGGAAGGCGCCTTCTTTTTCCGGGGCAAATTCACTTCATGGTTCTCTCTTCCCCACCATGTCCGTTGGTTTGAGTTTGTGTCTTAGAATGATCAGTTCTACCAAACCTAGAAAACAGCTGAGCACCACAGACTCTTAAAGGGGGAATGTGGTGAGGAGGAGAGTGATAAAAATAGGTATTTTCATGTCAGTTTTGGTGGACATAGTTCATAGGGTAGTAAGTCCCATCTGTTCTGTGCTTGGCCTGGGGCCCTGGTATCAGAATGATGGCCCATCTCTGCCCTGTTGAGACTGAGGGCCTAGTGGGCAGCGGTGGGGCAGGGCGGTCGTTAATTTATCATCATACGTCAGTCTCCCGCCTGACACCCTTTGACCGAATTCTCCTCGAAAGAACACAGGTTCTCGAGCCCACACTTGGATTGCCAGGATGGTTACCCTTCACAGCCCACGGTCACGGCCTGAGTCTCATGACTGGCTCGGCCACACGACTGCATGTGTCTGGCCCGGATCCTAAATGGGGGTCTTTGTAGACAGGGAGAACTCAGGCCTTTGGGAGCTCGGGCTGAGAAGTTCCCCGGGGATGCCCTGAGCTGCAGGCCTGCTCCCACACAGCCACCCACCTCCTCTCGTCCAGGTACCTCACGGGTGACCAGCTTCGGAGCGAGTCGTCCCCGGAGGCCTATATCCGCTGTCTGCGGATGGGCTGCCGCTGCATTGAGCGTGAGTACCCCCTTCGCGCTGGCAGCCACGCGGTCGGCGGGCTGAGACTGGCCGTGTTGTTGCTGGATGCTTTGTGTGTTTGGAGGCCTGAGTAGTGGGGATGCACGGGACAGATGGAGAGAGAACGCAGGTGCCCGTAGCATCTGGGGTGAGCCACGCGGCCACCAGCCGGGGACCTTTCCCCAGAAGAGAAGGTCGCCACGACGAGGAGTGGTGTTGAGCCGGGCCAGGCTGGAGCCACAGCACCTTGGGCTCCAGAAAGTGTCCGGATACAGTGGAGGGGCTGGGAGGCCAGTAGCCAGGACGGCCTTACTGTCCTCCTGTCCCTCGGCTTCTTTCTGGGCTGCTGTGTCCGAGGCAGCAGACGCCCTGCGTGCTTTAGCAACGGCCCTGCCACGGCCACCGCCCTGACTCTTCTGTCCCCAGTTGCTCACAGCCACCCAGGCAGAGGTGATTCCAGGCCCCGGACATGGCCGGGGGCCGGTGCTTCCTCCTGTCCCCCAACCCTTCGCCCCCGGCCCGACTCAGCGCCAGAGGCTCATGGCTGTACTGGGCTGAGAAGAGGCACAGACCACTGATGTGGGCTCCAGTTCTATCAAAAGCATCCATCACGGTATCAGACCTTGATGGCAGCTATTCCTACAGAGTGTTGCTTAATTTATGCCTTTTTCCCCCCTTAGGAAAAAGCAAATGTGAAAAAATCAAGTTTGAAACTGTCAGCTCCTATTCCCTCTGGGGGTCAAAAATACAGGGGATGCTCACTTTCTGCATAACCTAGTTTGGTCTGAATTTTTTACCATGAATCTTTGTTTGTTTGTTTGTTTGTTTTGTTTTTTTTGTTTTGCGGTACGCGGGCCTCTCACTGCTGTGGCCTCTCCCGTTGTGGAGCACAGGCTCCGGACGCACAGCCTCAGCGGCCATGGCTCACAGGCCCAGCCGCTCCGCGGCATGTGGGATCCTCCCAGACCGGGGCACGAACCCGCGTCCCCCGCATCGGCAGGCGGACTCCCAACCACTGCGCCACCAGGGAAACCCACCATGAATCTTTAAAAATAAATTTCCCATTGCTCTGTATTCTTTCTTCTGGCAGAAAAAGCAAGCCAAGGTTTAGACAAGTCAAATCAGAAGATAAAACACATGATAAATCTCTTGTTAAAAAAGAAACATTTCGTTTCTTTTGGACAGCGGGACCTTTAATTAGACGACCAAAATCTTCCTGTAACTGCGTAGGTAACACGTGTCCTCATGTTGGTGGCCCCTGAGGGCAATGCCGGGTCTGGCCCCGGGGTCCTGGTGACTGAGCCAGTGCGGGGGCCGGGGCTGGTGGCACGGTCGTCACCCGGGCAGCGTGGCCACCCTCATTGGACTAGGGAGGCGCGGGTGCTCAGGCTGCACATCTCTGCCCTCAGTGGACTGCTGGGACGGGCCTGACGGGAAGCCCATCATCTACCACGGCTGGACGCGGACCACCAAGATCAAGTTTGATGATGTCGTGCAGGCCATCAAAGACCATGCCTTTGTCACCTCGAGGTCGGTTGGCTGATTTCCTTCCTGGTGGTTCACCTTTAAGGGGAAGGCAGCTGGGGTTGGGTGGACGGACACACACACAAACATACCCCCCTTGCAGACACACCCCACATGGACACACACACACACACTCAGAGACACCCTCCCACAGACACGGGCAGTCCCCCACGGATGGGCGCAGACGCCCCCTTCCCCCCAGCGCACACGCACGTACGTTCACGCACATCCCACACAGATGCTCACGTGCAGAGGCACCGCCCGCATAGAACACCCCCGGAACACAAAGACACAGAGACACCCCCTCCGCAGACACATGATCAGACGTATATTCTCCACGTACAGACACACGTGTATACCCCACATAGCGACACAGATACCCCCCCGCACATGCACACCCCACCCCGGGCTCCATCCTGGCCAAAGTCACTGCCGAGAAGCCCCAGCTGAGTGCTGGCGTCCCCCTACGCCGAGAGCACAGGGCACGCCCTGGCCCCGGAGGCCCCGTCCCGCTTGCTGAGCGCCCCTCCCTCCCCGCCGCCCGCAGCTTCCCCGTGATCCTGTCCATCGAGGAGCACTGCTGCGTGGAGCAGCAGCGCCACATGGCCCGGGTGTTCAAGGAGGCGTTCGGCGACCTGCTGCTGACCAAGCCCACGGAGGCCAGTGCCGACCAGCTGCCGTCGCCCAGCCAGCTGCGGGAGAAGATCATCATCAAGGTAGCGGCCCGGGGCTGTCGCTCACATGGGGAGAGCCGGCGGCTTGGGGCACGGGCTCCCCGTTCTGCTCACTGACCTCGCGCCTGACCCGGGCCAGGTCGCTTCACCTCCCGCCGCCTCTGCGTCCTCGCGGTCTGGGGCTTCACCACAGAACCCGCGTCGTTTGTGTGCTGCAAGCGTAACGCGGAGGGACATGTGCGGAGCGCTTGGGACTGCCCTGTCCCACAGCAGGTGCCCCAGAAGTGTTCACTCACTTCTGTGCGTTTGTTTTGGCCAGTCTTCACCACGGCCCGCTCTGCGTCAGGCCCTCGTGCGGAGCTGGGGCTGTTCCAGCGACCCAGGCTCTGTTCTCGCGTGGGGGGTGGACTGGAAGGGAACAGTTGCCCCAGAGGGCTGCGTGCACTAGAGGCGAGGGGTGGCTGTGGGGAGGGATGAGTGACGGCCGTACCACGGATGCCAGGAGGGGTGACGTTTGGGCATGTGTATTACTAGGGTTAAGAGACCAGATGGACCGTGGCTTCAGTCGTGTAAGTTCAAGACTCGATGTGTGGGAGAGTATTCTAGGAGCTCTGAGCTCCGGTCCACGAGGTTGTCTGGGGACTCAGGATCTTCTCATCTTGGTCTGCAGTCTCCCAGGGAAGGGGTTTTCAGATGGGGTTCTGCAGACCCCCAGGGAGTCCACAGATAAAACTCGTGAGGTGGTGGCATGTGAACTTTGGGCAAAAATGGTGCCTCGTTATTAACATGTAGGTAAAACTTAACATTTCCTTCCATTATGAATATTGGCAACAAGCCGCTTGAGGCTTTGCCACCAGCAGAAATCGTGGATAATTTCATATCACTTCTACAGTTGTTGCCAATATCTCAAGATAACGTGTGCTCGTCACTACTTTAAAATTATGATGGTTATTAGATCTGCCTGTAGATCTTTTGGAAGATGTTAATAAAGAAGTACATGTATTAGTATATTGCAAGTATTTTTTATTTACTTAGTAGCTGTATTTCGATATAATTGGTTTCTCTTTTCATTTTATGCATTATAAACATTATTCTGAGAAAGGCATCCGTAGTCTTCCCCAGACTTCAGAGGGGGTCCATGACACAGAACTGGCGAAGGCTCTGCCCTTGGGCACTGTCCTTGTGTGTGGTCCATGCTGGGCTGCAAGGCACATTGAGCTCCAGCTCCTAGAAACGGGAATGTGAGGGGTCCAGGGCGAGTGATTCCTGGTAAGCAGGTGGGACGTCAGTTGGACAGTCCTGGGCTGTTGTGTCCAGTGCGTGAGAACTTAGTCACATGACCACACCATCTGCAGGGGCTGACTCTAGCTGGGCAGCCACCGGTGGAAGGAGCGGCGTGGATTTCAGTGACAGCTGGCAGGTCCGTAGGAAGCACAGACAGGGATTTACTAGGCAGAGAAGGGAGAAGGCCCTTCGGCTTCGGGGATGACATCCGTGAAGGTGGGGTAGTGTGAACGCGTGGTATGTTCCCTAGATTGTCACTGGGCCACTAAGATGCATTGGGGACATCTCCTACTTGCCAGGAGGTCACGGTCTTGTAGGGAGACAAACCGCTTGACAGAGAAACACCAAATTGTGAGGGGGCTTTGGCTGAGGCCCATCCAGAGAGGAGGAGGCTGGCGCCCTCAGGGGTCAAAACACCAGCATATTTGGAGGAATTGGCTAAGATCCTGGGGCAGGTTCCGCTGAGACGCTCAGGGAAGCTTCTAGCGTGAGGAAGGCAGGATGAGAGGCAGAGGGGGCTCGGCCGGGAGGTGGAGGCGTCCAGGGCTCCTCGGGTGTGGCCGTCCGTCTTCAGGGAACCTCGTTGCATCTCTCTATTCCCAGCTCCCCCGTGGCTTCCCTCCGTTTTTGTTAGAACAGCTCTCTGCGTGTCCCCAGGGATTTCCCAGCGCTTGTTTTAGGGTGTGAAGACTCCTTTTAGAGCTCCCGCTGCCCCACCTGTGGTACCTCTTGGTTCAGCCCTTTCAATTTCAGGGAAAAGGGGTGGAAGTAGCATTTGTACGTGGTCACTGAGTGCCACACACTGGGCTGGGCACGGTCGTCAGTGTTATTCAGTCTCATGGCAGCCCTGCAGGACGGATAATCCCGGGCCCCCAGCCCACCTGACAGGTGAGGACCCTGAGGTCTAGAGGTTGACTCAGCTGAGGTTACACAGTTAGTTCCTGCCAAAGATGGAACAAAATGGAACATTTATGTCATGCTGCACTATTTACAGGTATCCTACACGCCCACTGCCTTACGGGACAGGGGGGCTATGTTACCCCATTTTAAGAAATATATTTATTTATTTGGCTGCGCTGGGTCTTCATTGCGGCGTTTGGAATCTGTAGTTGCGGCATGCGGGATCTTTAGTTGCGGCATGCGGGATCTTTAGTCGCAGCATGAGAACTCTTAGCTGTGGCGTGTGGGATCTAGCTCCCTGACCAGGGATCGAACCCAGGCCCTCTGCGTTGGGAGTGCGCAGTCTTAGCCACTGGGCCACCAGGGAAGTCCCTGTTACCCCCATTTTACAGGGGAAGTTACTGAGACAGATTGTCATGCAGCCAAGGCCACACAGCGAGGAAGGTGATAGGCCCTGAGTTCAAGCCCAGGTCTGACTCCCAATCCTGAGCTCCCTCCACCAGGTCGCCACAACGGGGATTTATCAAGGCTAGTCCACATGGGTGGTCAGTGAACTCGCCCAGGCGGACGTTGTCGTAATCATTCTCTTAGTCTTGCAGATGAGACATGAGAGGTTCAGAGAGGTGCGGCCACCTGCTCAGGGTCACACAGCCGATAAAGCAGCAGCAGTGCTGTTTGCACCCAGGTCTTCTAAATCTACCTCCCCAGTGTGCCTTCCACTGCCCTGCACAGCCTGTGCCCATGGACTGGCTGTGATCTTGCCTTGCCCTCTGTGTGCTGGAGAATGCGGGCACCTCATTGATTCACTGAATATTTATCGAGCACTATCTGCTAACCTAGTACAGGAGGTTCAACAGGGAACAAAACAAAGTCCCTGCCCTCATGGGGCTTATAATCTAGCAGGGAAGACAGAAGACAGATAGATACATAGATACACTTAGGCTAACGAGCGTGAAGATGAACTACCAGGGGCTAGAGAGTGACCTGGGTGGGAAGGGGAGTGTGGGCTATTTTTAGGGAAGCTCCTCTGAGTTTGTGACGCCGAGCACAGAGCGCCAGTGTAGTGAGAGAGAAGCCAGGCAGAGAGAACAGACAGTGCAAAGGCCCTGAGGTGGGACGATCCGGTGGATTCTTGGCTGATGTAGATGAATGTTTGCTGGCTCACAGATCCTAACCTGGGTCTTAGGGAGACAGGCTTTGTGTATTTTTCCCCTCAGCATAAGAAGCTGGGCCCCCGAGGCGACGTGGATGTCAACATGGAGGACAAGAAAGACGAACACAAGCAGCAGGGTGAACTGTACATGTGGGATTCCATCGACCAGGTGCGTCTTCTCGCGCCCCTTCTCAGGCCCTGAGCGCGTTACGGCCTGCTGGAGAGCTCCGGGAGGATTCCTGTCTTACTCCCGTTTTGTGCCAAGTGAATTTGTCCTTTTAAGGAAACTGTTTTTCTTTTGCATTATTAGTGTTTTACTTTGAAGCAGTTTTATATTCAGTGTAACATACTCTAGATTCTCACACACATACAAGCACAGAGAGTTCTCGTACATGCTTCACCCAGTTTCCCCAAATAGTAACATTCTGTGTAACTAGAGTATAATTATCATAATGAGGAATTGAACACTGGGCACAATACTACCACCTAATTTGTGGACCTTATTCCAGTTTGTCCACTAATGTCCTTTTTCTGACCCAGGATGCAATCTGGGATGTGATAATGCAATCCGTTGTCCTAACTCCTTAGTGTCCTCCAATCTGAGGCAGTTCCACTGGAAACATTATTACTGTTATTTTTGGCCGAGCCACGTGGCTTGCAGGATCTTAGTTCCCCTGACCAGGGATCCAACCCGGGACCCCTGCAGTGGAAGCGCAGAGTCCTAACCACTGGACCACCAGGGGAGTCCCGAGGAAGCATTATTTTTTGATGGGAATGAGGCATTTTGAATGTTAATGCCACTTCTCATATCCCATAACCTAACATGGCAATCCATTTGAGTAGGTATTGATCAATTCATTGATTCACTGATTGAAGTGTATTTGATTTACGATGGTGTGTTAGTTTCAGGTGTACGGCAAAGTGATTCAGTTATATGTGTATGTATTTCAGATTATTTTCCATTATAGATTATTACAAGATACTGAATATAGTTCCCTGTGCTACACAGTAGGTCCTGTTGCTTATCTGTTTTATGTATAGTAGTTTGTATCTGTTAATCCCATATTCCTAATGTATTCCTCCCCGCAACATTCCCCTTTGGTAACCCTAAGTTTGTTTTCTGTCTGTGAGTCTGCTTATGTTTTGTGTATAGGTTCATTTGCATTATATTTTAGATTCTACATATTAAGTGGTATCATATTATGTTTGTCTTTCTGCACTTGAGTATATTTTTACACGTCTATTCTTATATTCTAGAAATAAAAATTAAAAATGGTTGAAATTTAAATAAAGAATTAAGTCATATTTAAATGTTGAAGAAAGGGTCTCTAGACAGGCTGGCTGAGAAATCCTGAAAGTATTAAAAAATGGATGAAATAGAAAAAGACAGTCATGAGGACACACACACAGAAAACAATCCCATCATTCATAAAAGCCTTCAAATGAAAGCAATACGATATTACGTTGTGTCTACCCTTAGACACACTGAATAAAGAAGTCCTGAAAACGCCAAAAGAACCCCAGAATAAATAGATGTTTTAAAAGAAATGTCTCACAGGGGATCGAATTCTGTGAAACCACCATAAATGGCTACAAAAGTGGGAAAGGCGAGTCCCCAGTGAATGCTGGGGTGATGCCAGGCAGGGGCCTTGGGCCTCGGAGTTGATGGAGCAGAGACTTTGGGGAAGCCCTAACGCTGGTTTTACTTTGTAGAAATGGACTCGGCACTACTGTGCCATTGCTGATGCCAAGCTGTCCTTCAGCGATGACATTGAACAGACTGTGGAAGATGAACAGCCCCCGGTAGGTGGAGACCTCCTATAATGCTCCTCTCATCCTGTGGCCGGCAGGCCTGGACATGCTCAGTCCAAGGAGCTGCCTCTTTGGGTACCAAGGCTTGCCTGGCTCTTCTCTGATTGGCTGGCTGGCCCATGTGCTTAGCCAGTGAGGTTCAGGTGTCTTTCCTGCTCTCTGAAAGGCTGGCTTGGCCTGTGCTCCCTGGGGAGGATGGGGACATTTGGATGTCCTGTCCAGCCTTAGCCACTAGCCTGGTTCTTGGCTTTCCTGCCCTGCCCCCCTGGGCTGCTGGTCATCCTTGGTACTATCTCTTGAGTGCAGCCCCCAGGGTATTATGGCTCTCAGGCTTCCTGTACAGTAGAGTTGAGGGCTGTACTGGGGACCCCTTACCCCAGGACTCAGAACTCCAGGAGGCCACCACAAATGGGGAAGTGTCAGGAGTAGGTGGCTGGGGGGTGGGGAGGGCAGTGGAGGCTGGCTTCCCGGACCTCTCGGGGTTCGGGGTAAAAGCGAGCTGAGGCCATTTTTGGTCTGTTACCCAGTCCGGTCTGTTACTCAGGAATCAGCATGCACACAGGGACCAGTCTGATGATACTGGGGGTCTGGTCCGGGTTTTCAGAAACCCCTCCTCTCTTTGCGGCCCAGGATATAGCCCCCACGGAGCTGCATTTTGGGGAGAAGTGGTTCCACAAGAAGGTGGAGAAGAGGACAAGTGCCGAGAAGCTGCTGCAGGAATACTGCGCCGAGACGGGGGGCAAGGATGGGACCTTCTTGGTGCGCGAGAGCGAGACCTACCCCAATGACTACACCCTGTCCTTCTGGTAATGGCCCTCCTCCCCGGGGCACGCGCCTTCTCCTCGCAGCTGGTGGGATGGGGCGCCGTGAGGCACGTGGTGCCAGCTCAGGCCACACTTGGGTGGGGCTGGGCTGGAAACCCAGACTTTATTTACTGAGCTGTGTGGGGCAAGACTTGGGTGAGGGCCCCAAAACGTAGTCAACAAGAGGAGCGATATTTCAGTGCACTATTTAAAATTGTCAAGTGGCCTGACGGAACTGTGGGTGAGGCTGTAGTGAGTGTGCTCATTCACTCACTCGGTCATCTGTGCATGAATTCATTAAAAGAGATTTATTTATTGGGTACTTGCTCTGTGCTAGGCACAGTGACTTAGCAGTGACAGACAGACAGGGTCCTCGTCCTGATGGAGATCAGAGTTTCGGGAGGGAGATGAACAGTGGAAAAGGAATCAGGCAAATGATACATTATTCTCGTTTTGACAAGTGCAGTGGGAAAAGCGCAGGACGTCATGAAAGTCTGTAAGAGAGGGGTCTAGTGTGATGTTGGGAGAATAATCCAGGAAGACTTCCTGAAAGAAGTGGTGTTTAAATTGAGACCTGAAGGATAAAAGTTCTAATATTAACAACATACAAACAATCGCGACAGCTAACGCCTGTCAGATGCTTACCACGTACCAGGCCGCGTTCCGAGCACGTTCTGTGTATGATCCCGTTTCATCCCCAGGACATCTCTGTGAGGAGGATACTATCATTGTCCTTGTTGACCACTAGGGTCATAATAGTGAGGCTCAGAGAGGACAGGTCACCTGTTCACGGTCACTTAGCTCCTCAGTGGCAGAGTCAGGATTGGAACCTAGGCTGTCTGGCTCCAGAGGCCCAGTTACGTAGGTGAAAGGGGACGGCGGGTAGAGGAAGTAGGTAGGATGGTCTGGAATCCAGCCCCAAGTATCAACTTGTGTGAAAGCGCTGGGTGGGTGCTAAGAGCAGACGGAGGCTTGTGTGGCCGCACGTAGCGTCCACCCCTGGGGGCCCCGGCCACAGCTCTGGCCCACCCTGTGCTCTCTGCCGCGCCGGCTGCGGGAAGGGCCCGCCGGCCGGGCCTGGGCTCTGACGTGGTCCCTCTCCCGGCAGGCGGTCGGGCCGCGTCCAGCACTGCCGGATCCGCTCCACCGTGGAGGGTGGGACCCTGAAGTACTACCTGACTGACAACCTCATGTTCACCAGCATCTATGCCCTCATCCAGCACTACAGTGAGACGCACCTGCGCTGTGCCGAGTTCGAGCTCCGGCTCACCGACCCAGTTCCCAACCCCAGCCCGCACGAGTCGAAGCCGTACGTGTGCCCTGTGCCCTGGGGGTGCGACTGCGTTCACGGATCAGAAACACCAGCCTGGCGGGTGTGCTGGGGCCCAGATTCCCACGAGGCGCCTCACCTGGGCCCACCGGGGTCTCTTGCAGTTCCCCAGGGCGGCCGCTGTCCGGTTACCTATGGCCTGTTTCTCTCTCCTCTCCCTCCTCCTCTCCTTTCCTTTCTTCTCCTTTATCTTCGTGGTCCTGAGGTCTTGAGCTTTGATTTTTAGAGATAATTTTGGCCCGGTGTTACCGTTTTCTGTCCAAGCTCATTCCTTTTGGTCTGAAAGCGAAAAAATAATTGTAAAGTGAGTATCAGTTAGGCCTTGCAAAGGGTTAACTAGTTGTGAAAAGAAAAGAGTAATTTTTAAGCAGAAGGCTGCTCAAATGCACATTTCACAGGAGGCCATGTAGCTATGGCACCTTTATTTTTTTACTTTTCTTGTCCTTATTCAAATGGATTGCCCTAAAATTTGCTATTTCACATCTTTAAAAAACAACCTAAAACCCTATTCCCTATCTTTTCTGCCTCTGCTGTTCTGAGACACTGTGGTGACTGTGCCACCCTCTGATGCTTGGGTCGGGGGGGTGGGTTGGGGGGTGGTGGTAAAGATGTAAGTTGATTTATTCGCTTATGCTCCAAGCAGACCCACTACATGAACGCTTCACCCAAACTGTGTCTGGGTGATCTTTTTAAAAACTGCAGTCTTCAGAGGTGATTTTGGATGAGGAGGCCCACTGTGTAATTTCCGTGGTGGGTTCCGGGGCCGTGTCTCAGGCATCCCGGGAACCCACCGTTTCCTCCTCTGCTGCCAGTCTCAGCGGCCTCTCCCTTGGCCATTTTCCTGGCCCTGTGCTGCAGGTGGTACTATGACGGGCTGAGCCGTGGAGAAGCGGAGGACATGCTGATGCGGGTTCCCCGGGACGGGGCCTTCCTGATCCGGAAGCGGGAAGGTACCGACTCCTACGCCATCACCTTCAGGTAGGTGCACGGGCTGGAGCCCACTGTGTGCTCTGCAGAGACGGCTTGGGAAGGGCAGGTGTGGAGAACAAAGGGGGAACTGCAGGCGGAGGCTGAGCTCTGTGTCCTCCGCCCAGGGTGTCAACCACAACGATGACAATCATAAAGAGCAAAAGCAGACTACACTGATGTGTGCGTTCAGTGTGCTGGGCACCGGTCTGTATTCTCAAGAGCATTGTGTTTTATATTAATTCATCTCATCTTCCAACAACTCTGTGGGGTCAGCATGACTGTGATCCCTACTTTTCAGAGGAGGAAACTGAGGCACAGGGAGATTAAATAACCTACTTGAAACATGCAGTCCGCGAGTGGTGGAGCTGGAATTCGAACCCAGTCAGCCCTGGCAACCCAGATGGGTGATGTTTTAGCTCTTGTTTTCTCCCATCCACAGCTGACACCCCACTGCCAGTGGGAAGGTTGTATGGACCAACCACTTCTAGGACGGTGGTTCTGTATGTTAATTCTACCCCGAGATGCCCAATTCCTCCAGTTTCTACCAAAAGCATCATACTTTCCTTCCATCTCCCCATTTTCAGGGTTTCCCTGCGTATTCTTTTTTTGGTTTTTTTTGCGGTACGCGGGCCTCTCATTGTTGTGCCTTCTCCCGTTGCGGAGCGCAGGCTCAGCGGCCATGGCTCACGGGCCCAGCCGCTCAGCGGCATGTGGGATCTTCCCGGACCGGGGCACGAACCTGCATTCCCTGCATCGGCAGGCAGACTCTCAACCACTGCGCCACCAGGGAAGCCCTCCCTGCGTATTCTTGATGATGGTAATAGAATGCTGGCTACCAGATATTGAATTCCTAACTGATGTTTGGGACACTGGGCTGCCTTTGAGGCCATCACGGTAGCCCATGAGGGGTAGATCCAGTTATTACAAGTAAGGAAAAGGAGGCCCAGAGAGGTTAATTGACCTGTCTAAAGCCATACAGCCTCATCCTAGGCTGAGTCAGGGTTTCAGGGTCCTCCTCCAAAGCCTGCGTGCTTTACTGTGAGGTCTAAGCAAGAGGCTTGTGGGCCACATTGGGCCTCTGGGTGTTTTGCTCAGCCTGCATGGTGATGTTAAAAACTGAGAAGTTTTACCTGGAAATTCAGATTGCTTCTTATGAAAAATGGAAGGAGTTGGAAGCTCTGGGCCCACAGTTGCCCAGGGTGAAGGTGGCTACTGGCTGCACAGTAGGGGCCCCGGTGTGCCAGCCTGCTCCTGCCCTTCCTTTCCTGTTGCCCTCACCCGTCCCCCTTGGCTCCTGTTCAGTCTGCCCCTCAGGGCGTTTGGATTTGCCCCCATCCCCCATTACCCCTGAGCTGCCTTCCTGGGGGGTGATGGTGATTATCACTGCTGTTTACTGAGGACCTACTGTGTGCCAGCTCCATCCAGCATGGCTCTTCTGTGCTTTGTGCTGCCAACAGAGGGGTGTCTTTGCTCTTTTCCCCCAAACTCTTTATGGTGTCTGCTTCTCCTGGATGGGAGTTGGATGTGTTTAATTGAATCTGTGCTGTACCAGGCACTGGGCTGGGTGTTGGGGGTCGCATTGCGCTATAGTCTGTCGTCAGTCAGGATGCTTCTGGGTGCAAGGGACAGAAACCAAACTCAGTGGCTGAAAGAAAAAAGGTGGGGATTTAGTGGCTACAGGCTGAGATGCTCAAGAGGTGAAACTGGCCTCCAACACACTCGGATACAAGCCTCGTCTGTGACCTACAGGAGACTACCTCTGAGCATCTCGGTGTTACGCTCCATTGGCTTTGTTCTCACTTTACCTTGAGGTGCCAGGGCAGTGTCCACAGAGAGGATGAGTCCTGTGAGGTGCTCCCACTGGCCCCTGCTTGAGCCTGGTGACTTGATTCTGATTGGGCACCTTCAAGCTGGCGATGAGGTTGGGGTCACTGGAAATGCGTGGATGAAGCGGGGGCTCCCAGATGGATACTCAGCTTATAGACATCCACCGTGTTCTGCTTGCACATGTGTCCTCCCCATGAGATTGGAGGCACCCTGAGAGCTGGAGGTTTTCTTTTTTAGGAATCAATAAATGTTTGATAAGCACCTGCTATGTGTCAGGTCTAGAAACTCAGGAGTGATAAAAACAGCCCATACCTTGCTCCCATGAGGCCAGTGGTCTGGTGGGGATGAGAGGTGTCATCACAGGACTCACAAGTGACTCCCCGTCTTCCTTGCTCCCTCCCCCCACATATTTGTGGGGGTACTTCTTCTGTACCAGGCACCCTTCTAGGCCCTGGGAACATATACTGACCTTCTGTATAGATTTTCACAGGAGGGAAGTGTCTGCTTTCAAATGCACGCAAAGAGACGAGGTTGTTTTCCGGGTGTGACGGGTGGGAGGCGCCCCTCCGTGGGATGAGGGGCTTCATCGCGAAGCTAAGCCCTCAGGCGTTAGTGTTCACTGGCTCCTAGCAGCACAGTCCGGGAGGCTGGAAAGCACAGCTCTTACTCCAGCCCTGTTCTCCCCTTTTGATTGTTCTGTCTCCCAGGGAAGTTTTGACTTGGCTGTTTATATTTTCCCAACCATTCATTTCTTAAGTTTCTTCTGGGTGCCAGACACATTGCAAAGGGCTTACCCTGGGTTACCTAACGGACAGCGGTCCTGACACTCACCTTGAGACAGAAGCTGTGCATCCCCAGATCTGTGGATGATGACACTGAGGCTCAGGGAGGTTACCTGGGGAAGGAGCCAGAACCTGACTGATGCTCTTAACCTCAGTACCCCAGAGCCTCCCTGCCCTGTAGAGCTTTTGTATAAAGTTTTAAAATTAATTTTTCACTACGTAAGTATATTAGCCTTATAAAAACTTAAGATACTGCAGTGAAAGCTAAAGCCCCCGTGGTCTTTGCCGTCTCAATCTTTGTTTGGGCAGAAAGCACTTTTGTAACTGGTGTCTCCATCAAGACTCAAAAAATTTTTTTTTACATACATATGTATGTACCTGTGGAAAATATATAGCGCCACTCTGTTAGTGGTATTTTGTTCCATTAAAAAAAATACAAATAGGATCATACTATAGTTTCATTCTGCAACTTGTTTTTTTTACTCAGCAGTATTTCTTTTCTTTTTTAAAATAAATATTTAATAAAACATCATTGCCTGTAGGCTACTGAAGAAGTAGTCTCCTAGCATTTTTTTTTTTTTAAATAGGAGTTTTGGAAGAAATGGCTTAACGGGATTTTTTTTTTTTTTTTTTTTTTTTTTGTGCGGTACGCGGGCCTCTTACCGTTGTGGCCCCTCCCGCTGCAGAGCACAGGCTCCGGACGCGCAGGCCCAGCGGCCATGGCTCACGGGCCCAGCCGCTCCGCGGCATGTGGGATCTTCCCGGACCGGGGCACGAACCCGTGTCCCCTACATTGGCAGGCGGACTCTCAACCACTGTGCCACCAGGGAAGCCCCGGGATGTATTTTTTAAAACCGTAAAAAATGTCTGTTAAGGTGCAAAATTTTTAAAAGATAAGTAGTTTGAGCATAGTAACTATTTCTGTTGCAGTTTTAAAGATGCTCTTGGCTGTAAAGTTAGGGTCAAACTTACTTTCACAGATATTTCTCTTCTTGCTGATAAAAGCTAGTAAGACTGAGGATTCTATTCTCTTTTGGATTTTCTTCTGCCTCTTGTTTCAAATAGGTGAGGAAATAAAAGATTTGTTTCCCCTTTTGGAAAAAAAAATTCCATTTGTGCACTAGTTGGGCCACTAAAGATAAGATTTAAGGATTTGGGCATCAAGTCCCAGAGTTCTCAAGTAGAGATGGGCTAATGTTTTCTACAAAGGATCAAAGGATAAATATTTTAGGCCTTGCAGGCCAGATGGTCTCTGTTGCAGCTGCTCAGTCAGCTCTGCCGTTGCAGAGTGAAAGCAGCCACAGGCAGTACATAAACAGATGAACGTGGCTGTGCGTCAATAAAACTTTATTTACAAAAACAGGAGGGGGGGGTGGATATAATCTGTGGGCCATAGTTTGCTGGCCCTGATCTGGACACTGGGGTGGTCTGTAGTCAAGTCCTGTAGTTGGGGAGGAAGGGAAGGACCAGAGGAGCCATAGCTGTTGAGTCACTCTGAAGTGTTTCTTCTGAGGTACCGGTTCTTCTGTATCTGTTTTGCAAAGACCTACGTCATTGTATTCCACGCGAGGGCTGTGTGCTCTTCATTTATTTGGTCCCCTAGGATGGATGACTAGGTTGTTTCTGATTGGTGGGCTTATGTGGCCACCGTCTGGCTGCCAGGATGTCAGCACCATGTGGTCTCCCCCCAGGGCCAGGGGCAAGGTGAAGCACTGTCGCATCAACCGGGACGGGCGGCACTTCGTGCTGGGCACCTCCGCCTACTTCGAGAGCCTCGTGGAGCTGGTCAGCTACTACGAGAAGCACGCACTCTACCGGAAGATGAAACTGCGCTACCCTGTGACCCCCGAGCTCCTGGAGCGCTACAATATGGTAGGTGGTTGACTCGCTCGAGATTGGGTGGAATATCTTGTCTGAGGTTACGATTCATCTGTTTGTTCATTCAGCAAACCTTTCTTGAGCACTTACATGTATCCCACACGGCTCTACGTCCAAAATTGCACAGCGTGGACAAAGACCTGCCCTTGGGCTCTTACAATCTAGCGTAGGGGAGACAGACAACAAATGAAATTTAAAAATATATACAGAGCATGTATCAGCTGGTGGGTGATAAGTGCTATGGAGAAAAACACACTGAGCAGGTGGATAAGTGGATAGAGTGATGGGGAAGGGGCTGCACTTCTCAAGGGTGCTCAGGAAGATCTCGCTGACAAGGAGACATGTGGGCAGACACAAGAGGAGGTGGAGGAGGGAGCCCGCAGCTATGAGGAAGAAAGAACAGCCAGTGCAAAGGTCCTGAGGTGAGAGCATGCCTGAGGCACAGAAAGGAAGCTGCTGTGGCTGGTGAGTGAGCCAGGGCGGGGGCAGCACTAAATAAGGTTAGAACTGCGTGGTGTGGGGCCACTGTGAGACACGGGCTTTTATTCTGAGCCGTTGGAGGGTTCTGAGCAGAGAAGGCAGCCGATCTGATTACCATGTCTCAGTTCCTATCAGACAGAGTCATTAACTTATTGAAAAGAGATTTACTGTGCACCAACCATGTGCCAGGAACTGTTCTAGATACTGGGAGTATGGTGGAACACCGTCGGCATTGGGAAATTTGGGCTCTAGAAAAGGGAGCTGGGTGACACACACACACTGGGCAGGGTGAGTTACAGTGAAGAAGAGAAAACAGGATGGTGTGCTAAGGGATGGGGCACTTCGTTAGATTGGGGCCACAGAGGTGGGAGCAGGCCTCCTGCAGAGGGTGAGAAGGGAGCCCAGGGAGCGGACTGGCCGAGAAGCTGTGCAGGAGACCAGTTCCGGGGGAGCCAGTGGGGAAGCAGGCGGGCACGAGACAGAAATGTGGCTGGTGGGGCTAAAGGCCAGTGAGAGGCAGAGGAAGGGCAGGAGGGACCTTCAGTGTGTGCTGGTGGAGGTTTACCCACCTCTCTGTGCAACGAAGCCCTGGTTTGTGGCATCTGCCAATTTCTGTGGTGTAAATACTCCCACGGTGGCCAGCGTCAAGCTGCCCACGTTGAGCGGCGGTCAGGAAGAGTGGTGAGCTCTCGCTCCAGCACACCACTGGATCTCAGGGTGTGTGTTGTTTTCTTACAAAGGAGCACAGTGCCTGGCACAGCGCAGGCCCACATGGGGGCCGCTCTCATTTTGGGGTAAACTTTCCAAGTTTTGGGGAGCTTAATAGCTTTTTACTGTCTCCACCCGCAAGGTGAGTAAATTGTGAGGTTTCAGCTCTTCTACTAGAGGGCAGGAAACCACAAGGATGCCTGGCATCCTTGTTCTAAGTAAGGGCTGTCCCGGGAGCTTGGATGGCTCCATTTATTGTTCTCTATTCTTTTTCAGGAAAGAGATATAAACTCCCTCTATGACGTCAGCAGGATGTATGTGGATCCCAGTGAAATCAATCCTTCCATGGTACAGTGCCGAACTTCCAATTCACGCTATTTCTTAGTCACTAGATTGACATGAGGTCCACCCCCCAGTTAAGAGGGTGAGGGAGCATTTTGGAAAACTTGGCCCCCCAAAATGTTTTTTTGAGAAGAAAATGATGATTGACAATACGACATCTAGTTTCACGGAAGAGGTTAATAGAATTCCATCCAAACGTGACTGTGTTTTGCTAAAATTCTGAAGTTTGATGAACCACCTTTGGGCCACACAGCTTCTAATTAAAAGTCTTTCAAATGTTTCTTGCTAAGTGACTGAGCCTATGGTGTTCATAAATTCCATTTGGTTCAGTGACCTCTTTGCAGTGCATACGGTATCTTACATTCCCACCCCAGCTGCTGTGTAATTTCATGCAGGTGGGCCTGGATTTTACTGTTAGCCTGCAGCTCCTGGTTTCATCTCAAATTTAGTTTGAGCCTGCAGTGGAAGAACGGTGGTGAATTTTCTGTTTGGGGGGGTATCTGGTACATGATTAGTGTACAGTTCTCACTTAGGAAGGGGCCCTGCTGGTGGGCTCTTTAGAAATCCAGAGAGAAATTTGTTTAAACTTATAATCCTTGGCCAATGCAAATCCCTTTCAGCAAGAAGTGAAGTCTTGAAAAGTTGTGGGTGAATGGAACTGGGTGTGAAAGGCATTAGGGGACTTGGCTGAATAGCAAAAACTTTTATTAGAAGTGACAGATGCTTTGGGTATGAGAATGACATGGCCTCATGTCAGGGTTTGGTGGAGGCCACGGTAAACTGGGGACACACAGCCCATCTCAAGGGCAGCCGCCCCCCATTAGGAGTCGATGGCTGCCTTTCCAGAGATCAGGCTGGGTCTTCTGATTTCTCAAGACAAGCCAGTAATCTGGATGTTTGATGTGAAATCTCCCCATTATAAAATCCTGGCAACTAAACCAAGTTGTAGAGAAAGTCTTCCTACACTAAGTGAGCCAAGTAAAACATGATTGTATGCAGAATTTCATTGCAAGCTTCCAGACCATGGTGAGTGCTTCAAAATAAAATTATTATTACTGTGATTGAAAAAATGATGTAACAATTAAAAAAAAACACTTTGAAAGCAAGAAAAATAATCAGCCCTGGTCTCACCATCCTAATGCAGTAGCTGCATTTCTGGGTGTGCTGTCCGTTCTGGTCTTTGTCCGCATGGAGTTGTATGTTATAGTCACCACCACCAGCACCTGCCATTTTTATTCTGCTTTGTTCACCTGCTGCTTGGCCACAGGTTGAGTTTCTCCACTGCTAAGCTACTTAATGACCATTTTTGTTTAACCTGGTAGGCCAAGAAATTTAGATGAAGTACATGGACTGGAATTTTAACTTAAAAAGACAGTGTTTTATGCTGTAGAATATTCTGGGTAACTGCCCATTTGGCTGTGTCCCCATCAATGGCCATTTGGGTTGTTTCTAGGCTGTGCTCTTCTCATTAACACTAAACTGAACTTCCTCACCTGTGAGGCTTGGTCTCTTTTGCTTTATGTCCTTTAAATGAGCTCTCAAAACTGGAGTGATTAGATCAGTAATAACAGCTAACACATACTGATGACCACATAGTGAGCATTGTTCTAAGCACATGATGGCTCATCAGTCCTCGTAACAGCCCCAGGCATTAGGGACCATTTTTGTGCCCATTGTACAGATGAGGAAACTGAGGTACATAGAGGTTGAATAATTGCTGAGGAAGGTGTGGAGCTGGGATTTGGATGCTCCCTGGAGTGCAC
The DNA here is from genome assembly GCF_025265405.1 of Mesoplodon densirostris. Taxonomy (NCBI): domain Eukaryota; kingdom Metazoa; phylum Chordata; class Mammalia; order Artiodactyla; family Ziphiidae; genus Mesoplodon; species Mesoplodon densirostris. The sequence goes on from NC_082679.1 coordinate 59,587,339, forward strand.
TCTTAGCCAGTTTGCTGTGCCACATGCCTGCTTCGTCATCCAGTGGTGGTTCATTTCTCTAGTTCATGAGGGACCTGACATGAGGACCTCTCCTGCCATCTGTCAGGCTGGAGACTTGCTCCTGTGGAAGCCATTATATGGCACCCCCCTCTGCCACTGGCTATACCTTCCTTGTGGCCTTGGAGTCTGGCAGTGACCTATAGAATTTCATGGGGAAAGATGTGGCTCTGGTCCTTAAGTCTGCCCTTGAAGCAGGATGCACAGGTAGAGCCTGCACTGTTTGCAGGTGGGGGAGTCAAGGGCGAAAGCTCTGGTTGGAGGTTCCTATGGCAAAGCTCGTAAAACCCACATTGCTTCTTATGGAACATCACGAACCATGGCAGTAACTCATATTAATGGGTTCTTTCTCTGCTCAGTCACTTACCAGTTGGTTGACTTTGGGCAAGGTTCTTTGTGTACCTCTACTTCCTCATCTGTAAAACAGGATATACTCCTACTGCTTACCTACCTGTTAGGGTTGTTGTGAGGATTAAAAGAGACACTATAGATAGAAGGCCTAGAACAGGGCTTTGACTAAGAAATGCTAGCTATTGTCATTTTTATCCTTTCATGCATTATCTCATTTAATAGTCTCAATGACCCTGTGAAGTATGTAAAGTTTTAATTCCTGTTTCACAGATGGGGAAACTGAGGCTGAGAGAGCCTCAAGATTATATAGCTGGTAAGGAAGGGGCAAACCAAGGATTTTAACCCACGTGTCTGACTCCATAGCCCATGCTCTGAGGAGCAGTTTTATGGATTCCTTATAAAATCCCCATCCCCATTTCCTTGGGTTGGGGGAGGGGCAGCTGCTGATCTAAACAGGCTGGTGGTTTCTGAGGTTTTCCTGTTAGTGTTTGCTTGCTGTGTGTGTGGGTGTTCATTTTGTCATTGATTTATGCTTGCCAGGCAGCTGGCATTAAAGCAAATTCACTGAAGAGGAATTTTGTCCTAAGTTCTGTGTTGTTTCTGCCAGTGCAGAGACCCCCTTTTGGTGAATTTCATGGAGAAGCACCTCAGTTACTCTTGGAAAATGTCAGCATCCTAGTTAGGGGATCACTGGCCTAGGTAAAAATGCTGGTGAGACTTGGGGATGTCCAGAAGCGGTGTTGAGCTTGAACTTCCGGGAGGACAGACTTCCGGGAGCACAGGCCCTGAGGACTTCAGAGGAGGAGGTTGTGGCTTAATGTGAAAGGCATATCCTTTCCTTGTTGAGGAAATCGAGCAATACTGGCTCACTCTGAGGTGCCCTAGGCTCTGACTTAGGCCAGTTCCTATCCCCACTCCCTGGTATACGTCCTCGGGGCTGTGGCTCCCTGGCAATGCCAGTCCTTCACCAGCAGATGGCGCTGTAACCATGGACTAAAGCCTCCCTCTCTTTTGAAAAGCACCAAATGTGCCAGAAAATGCAGCCGCCTCCTTCTGCTCATGTTGCCTGGCCTGACCTTTACCCTCTTGTTTTCCCTGAAAGCCTCAGAGAACCGTGAAAGCTCTGTATGACTACAAAGCCAAGCGAAGCGATGAGCTGAGCTTCTGCCGTGGCGCCCTCATCCACAATGTCTCCAAGGAGCCTGGGGGCTGGTAAGGCTGAGGGGAGCTCTGACCCCTTTATCTGCTGTTCTGGGCTGGCTTTGACCTTTTGTACTTTCTGTGGGAAGGTGACTGATGCATGCTCTATTCAGAAAAGTGGATAAATAACAATAACAATTATCATGTCCTTTATCATATCATCACATCATATTATGTATTATTTTAATTATAATAGCAGCTCCCATTTCTTGAGGTCTGTGTGCCAAGCACTATGCTAACTGCTTTCATACATTAACCAAATCCTTGTTACAACCCTGCAGAGTTAGGACTATGATTATCCCCACTTATAGATGCAGTGAATGAAGCTTTCCAAGGTCCAGCTACTAAACAGCACAAGCCTGTGCATTATTTTAAATTCAAATTCTTATGCTATTGCTTAGTGCCATGCGCTATGCAGTGGCCCCATCCTGGATTGAAGAGGTACATTTTTAGGCCAAAGGCACCTGGGTGTTTAAGGGTTATCTCTTCCCCTTTTTCACCTGGGAATAAGAATTCTCTGCCCATCCATAGGTTCCCTAGGCAAGTGGGTTCCTAGGCAAGTGGGTTCATGGGATGATTCCTACCTTAGAGCCATAAGGACTTGTTCATAACCATGAGCACTTGCAGAGACTCAAGTGCCTCACAAAACTGGCACCTCTCCCTCCTGCAAGATAGCTGGACCTGACTTAGAAATCTGAATAGCAGCCTGAAAGGAGCACTGTCAAGCACTGTCTTAAGCACTTCATTTGAAATAATTCATTTAATGCACACAGTGATCCTATAAGGTTGGTTCTGTTCTTACCCGCATTTTACAGATGACACTGAGGCACAGAGAAGTGCAGTACCTTGTCCAGGGTCACACAGCAGCCTGAGATTTGAAGCCAGGCCTTCTGACTCAAGAGGCCACACTTTTTACTTACTCATGTGCTAGATCCAGAGGTGTTCAGACTTTCTTTTTGTTTGTTTTTTTAATTTGGAGAACCCCCTCTTTCCAACCCATTTCTTACCTGGATCCCCAGAGATCTTGTCTCAAGATGAGTTAAGAGACTGGAATAAGTGCCTTTAGTGAGGGACTGAGGGTAAACCTTATGCCCAGCTGAGGTCCCCTCATTTCTTATTCTCTCCCTGGTGACAGTATTGCCACCTAGTGGGATGTCTGCCTCAGACCACATTTTTTTGCATCCTCCCAGACTAAAGGACCAAATAATTGTGGTTCAAACCAGGATGCGTTCTAGAGTGGAGGGAATGCGCTGTTGATACTACATCTGGACCACAGGTATAAACCATTCAGTTCTGGGCAAATGGTCCATACAGTCGCCCTGAATACAGCCAGACTTTGCCGGAGATAGGTCTGGAGAAATGAAGGTGAAAAGAGTGTGAAACAGGCTCACAACTGGCAATTCTGTGTTTCCGCCAGGTCGTGGGACAGTCAGTCCTCTCTGCTTATTCAGGTTAACAAACATTTGTTAAGTGCCCCCGAGGATAGATTTGATTAAGACCGAGAAAGGTCTCACGTACAGGGGAAGACGGATGTATAACTGTTAAGTTAACTATAAGGCGCGGACTGGTTTGACAGCTGTGGGGACAGATGCCAAGGAGCACAGAGGAGGAGCACTTGGCCTAGGTGGCAGTCGGGGAAGGCTCCTTGGAAGAGGAAGGCCTCAGCTGAGTCTTACATGGTTAGGGGCAAGCTGGCTATAAAGGGCACAGACCAAGGCATAGAAGTTAGACAGCATGGCAGGGCCACAGGGGGAGGTGGCCACAGGTGGTGTGGAATGAATATCAGGTTCAAGTCACAGAGAGGTAGGAGTCAGGGTCCAGGAGCCCCTGGGGCTATAGCATTCCAGGCTCTGATTGCCAGGCTGAACAGTCTAGGCTTAATTTTGAATGCCTCGGGAGCTACTGGTATGGTGGGGTCAGAGGGGCATTCTGGAAGGAGCCCCCTGGCTGCAGAAAGTGGCCCACAAGAGGGGTTGGAGGAGGAGCCCTGCATGTCCAGGCACCGGACCTGGCAGCACATCTTGGAGGTGCCGCCAGTTTGGTTGAATCAAGACACGTACAAAAGTTGATTATGTCTCGTGTTATTAGTGTTGCTACAGAGGTGGGAAGGTCAGGGGTGGGGGGCACGATTTTAGCTGAGTAACAAGAACCAACACTGTTGGTCGCTTAATATGTACTAGGTGCTACTCAAAGCTTGTGGTGTATGTTAACTCATATAGTCCCAATAAAATCCTCTGAGGGAGGCACTGGGATGATCCCCACGTACAGATGGAGGGTCTGAGGCACAGAGCACCTCGTAGCTGGTGGTGGAACGGGGTTTGATTCCAGGCCGTCTGGCTCCAGAACCTTCCTTATCCCACCCCTGTCTCTAAATTCACAGCCCTCCCTGAAAGGGGGCTGGGCCTCCGCTAGAGCTGAGCTTTCGTCTTGTATGGCATCTGATGTCCACTTAAAGCACTGAAACTTTTGACTTTTGGTGGCTTTGACCAAACACTAGGATCATGGTAAGGGGAGGACGTGACCCCCAGCACTCACTGCTGATAAAAAAAAAAAAGCCGAGGATCCGTTTGATACGCTCCGCTGTCACAGATAATGACCCCCTCCTCTGGACACTCAGTCACTTGCCACCTTCCCCCTCCCCCATCGGCTGGGAGCTAGTGAGCAGTGATGATCATTAACACCACTCGGCCAAGGCCCTCTGATCTCTCTGTGTTTCCGTATAGGTGGAAAGGAGACTACGGAACCAGAATCCAGCAGTACTTCCCGTCCAATTACGTTGAAGACATTTCAACAGCTGACGCGGAGGGGCTGGAAAAGCAGGTGAGTCTCCATCATTCATCAGAGGGAGGGACCCGCTGATCCTGCTCTGGGGGGTCCATTGAGCCAGCTCCACGTTTTGTATGCGTTGTCCTGTGTTCCCCAAGGAGCTCCTGAACAGGGACAGCAGAGTGACGGGGAAATTGGGACTGTCCCCCGAGTTGTGGGTGACGGTCACTGTGACAAGACAGTCAGGTTTAAATCAGGCTGCGCTGGGCTGGAAGGCTTTGCATATGCAGGATTCCCTCTGCAGTGAAAACGGCCACGGCCATGTCCTTTGCTTAAAGCGGCTTGCGAATACAACATTTCGTTTGGCCAGCCTGACATTCAGAATGTGCTTGGTGTAAGCAGGCTGGCCCAAGGGAAAGGTGAGTCGAGGCCCTCCTGGTGACATTGCAAACCTGGTTTCTGTTCCCCTCTGCCTCTTGCGCAGAAGGCTCGAAGAGCAGCTACTTTCAGTGTGACAGCAGTGCTCCAAGGCTGGCATCTTAGACTTTCTTCTAAGAGACTCGGGGCACTTTAGGAAGGCTGCATGGAGGAAGAGGCCTTTGAGTGTTAAAAGTTAAGTTAGAGGGCTTCCCTGGTGGCGCAGTGGTTGAGAGTCCGCCTGCCGCTGCAGGGGACACGGGTTTGTGCCCCGGTGCGGGAGGATCCCACATGCCACGGAGCGGCTGGGCCCGTGAGCCATGGCTGCTGTGCCTGTGCGTCCGGAGCCTGTGCTCCGCAACGGGAGAGGCCACAACAGTGAGAGGCCCGCGTACCGCAAAAAAAAAAAAAAAAAAAAAGTTAAGTTAGAGTTCAGCAGCCAGAGACCAGCAGAAGGGATCTGCAGGTGGGAGGTATAGCCTAAGCAAAGGTGTGGTAGTGGAAACACAGTTTTGTTCATTGCGCTCGGCCTGAGGCAGAGACGTGAACGCCCCCGGCTCCCCAGCTGTGTCCATCCCGCATTGCCCTTTACCCGCACGGTCGGCATTAGCCTGGGGGAGGGGTGGTGTAGTACACGTGATGGTCAGATACACAGCTCTTCCAGCTTTCCCGAGACCAGGAAACTCCCCACCTCACCTGACCCCTGGGATGGTTCAAATGTGCGCGAGAGGAAGAGCTGGAAGACTGAGCAGTGCCCAGAAAGCCCTGAGGGCAGACTGCAGAGCTTAGGTGTTGCTCCCATAGGACACGGGGAGCCACAGAGGTTCTTGAGCTGGGCTTGGAAAGGAGGCCAGTCTCACTTCCTGATAATGTCAGAAGAAAGGGTCTAGGGTGTTTCTGAAACCAGATCCATGGAAATGCTTCGAAACCTGCTCTGGAATTCACAAGGCACCTTTTTACAGATTGGAAAATGAAACACTGAACCTGCCAGCGCCTGCTCGCTGCTGGGTCCCCATCAGCAACACGCTTCGTTATTTAGCTCTCTCCCCGTGGACGTAGCCTGTAATGAAAATGCATTTTAAACGGTTCCACAGGCAGTGCCTTTGCTAAACGGTGTGCTTTGGAAACTGGTTATCTTTTCATTATTCCCTTTAAGACGAATGTGAGTTATGTCTTGTTTCTTCACAGATTATTGAAGACAATCCCTTAGGGTCTCTTTGCAGAGGAATACTGGATCTCAACACCTATAATGTTGGTATGTGCACACATGGTCTCAGCCCAGATTCCCACCCAAATTTCCCCCCAGCCTGGCCTCAGGACCGCTCCAGACAGGGAGTCAGCTGTCTTGGGTCCTTCTAGCTTCGACTTGGATGCTGAAGCTGAGTATTGGGCCAAGCTGGTCAATGACTGTCATCTTACATCTTGATTGCTATGCTTTTAACGTCCATACAGTGCTATCATCTGGTGTTATTATATACCCGGGTGCGTATATATTAAGTGCTGGACTACTGTTGGCTGTTGTTATTCCCAGCATCATCGTCCTCATTGCGGGGGTCTGCCTGGGTCTCCCATGCTTTTCTAGGAGGACCTGAGCTGTTGGCTGGGCTGCAGTGGAGCATAGAGTTGGGGGTGTCTGGTTCTCAGCCCAGCTCCGCCTCTCAGTTGCTGCGAGACCCTGGGCCTGTTATTTCCCCTCTCGGAGCTGCAGTTTCCTGGCAGCTCAGCTGGGCGTCAGGAAACCTGGCCTCCCCCTCAGAGTCTGGTGCACGAGGGAGCCCACAGCCTCAACCGTGGTGGCAGGGGTGTGACTTGCGTGGTGCCTCCTGGGCCTTTTAAGTGAAGCATATAGCAGCTTCCAGACGAAGGAGCTGAAGGCAGTGAGGAGAGACTTTCTGGGCAAGAAGTCAGAGCACCTTTCTTCTCTGAGCAGCCTGCGTCTCAGTAGCCGGCCTCCATGCCCCTTGCAGTCTGTCAGTCCACTAGCCTAGGCAGGTAGGCAAAGGATTCTTGGTTCCAGTTCCAGTTCACAGATGAGAAAACCAAGCCCCATAGTGACCACAGAAGCTGCCTGGGCTTCCACTGCGAGTCGTCAGACAAGCTGCATCTGGGGCACTGGGGGCTCGTGCCCTCCCTGCTGTCACCCTTTGTGTCATCCTGCCACGAACTTGCACAGGCACGTGGCTCAGGGTGATGAGGAGGGAGCTTGGAGTCAGGTCTGACTTGAGCCTCAGCTTTGCCACTACCAGCTCGGTGGCCGTCCATGGCTCACCCTGCCTCAACAAGTCTCTGTTTCCCCTCCTGTAAAATGGGCAGAACAGGAATAGCACCCCAAAAGGCTGTGATTAGACTTAAATAAGATACAGAGCAGTGCCTGGCACGTGAGAGCCCAGAGATCGTTGTTGATGATATCATTTGGCCGATAATTTCTCCTCTCGTAGCCTTCATTTTCTCTTTCCAGAAAATACTTGCCCTGTAGAGAGAACCTATTCCATGCCTAGCTGCTCACGGCTGCTGGCGGTCCGTGGCTTAAGCTGATCACTGCGGTCTCTGCCTCCATCTTCAATGGCCCGCTGATGCCCCTGTGTCTCTGCCTCAACTTTCCTCTCCTTTCTCGGATGAAGGACACTGGTTCCTAGATTTAGGGTCTACCCAAAATGCCGGGACGATCTCATCCTGAGGTCCTTCCGCACATCTGCACAGACCCCATTTCCAAATAAGGTCACGTTCACAGGAACTGCACATTAAGACATGGACTGCTACCTGATACAAGGTAGACGTCCCAGTCAGCGCTGACTGACGATGATGGTTGGGTTGGGGTCATAAGAGAAGTGGCCTGGGGAAGTGGAAATCTGGTCTTCTTTGGCTTTCAAACAGGCTGATGAGGCCTTTTGTTATCCTTTCCCAAAGTAAAAGCCCCACACGGGAAGAACCAGAAGCCTTTCGTCCTTATCTTGGAGCCCAAGAAGCAGGGTGACCCTCCGGTGGAGTTTGCCACAGACAAGGTGGAGGAGCTGTTTGAGTGGTTCCAGAGCATCCGGGAGATCACCTGGAAGATCGACACCAAGGTAAGCCTTTTGCTCACCTGGGCTCAGGTGGGCCTGGTATTCTCAGACTTGTGGTACTCTGCTGAGGTGGGGTGGGTCTGGGCTGCCAGAGGAGCAGGCCCAGTGGCCCCACAGAGTTCAGGGGGCAGAGAGGGGGTGTTCAGACAACATGACACTGTGGAGAGGAAATGGGTATTGGAGGTCCACCTGCGGAGCTGGGTCTGGTTTGAACCTTTGAAGACTCACGGTATGTGCAGGCCCCCTTGATGTTTGGGGCCTGTTGGGCCCTGTGTGTCTTAACAGGAAAGTTTTGCCTTCCTCATTTGGAACGTTTTCTTGTTTCTAAATACTGTTCAAAGCAGCCTGGATCCTTCCAGTGCACGTTCACTGAGCTCACGTCTCTGGACTGGAAAGGGCCCTGGGAATACTGTAATCGACAAGACACAGCCCTTTCCTTCCAGAAGTTTGTATCCTTGTGGGGGGGGACTTCCAGTCTAGATGGGAATGAGCTTTTGAGGGTTTATCCTCAGTGGAGCATTAGGGTTTGTCTGGAGGTCTTTTGAAAAGGGCGAGGTTCTAGGTAAGAACAGGAGGTATAGAATTAAGCCAACTGGAGTTTGCATCCTGGCAGGGTTGGACCCTGGGCAGGTAACCACACCTCTCTGGGCCTCAGTTTCCTTGTCAGTAAAATGAGGAGCCAGATACCCAACTCACAAGATGAAAGGAGATGATGCATAGAAAGTGCTGGCCCAGAGCCTGACACACGGCAAGGGCTCAGGTCACCACAGGATTTAATCATCACGTTGTCTTCATGCCAGGAGGACATGGGGAAGTGTTGCTGTGTCTTGGATGATGGAGCAAGGTGCTGTCTTCTCTTTCTTGTGGCCACGGAACTGGGAAGAAATTCTAGGGTTTCCCATGTACTCAGTGGCTTCTATGGCCAATCTTGACCCAAAGGACTGATTTTAAGGCTTTCTCAGGACCTCTTGGATGCCTCTGACCTCTGGTTATAATTGATGAGTCTCCCTCCTCCAGTGTACTTGGCTTGATTTTTTCTTCCCCCTGGGGAGGACTTTGCACCTTGGCCAGTCTGTGGTCTCCAGAGGCCCCTTGACTCATCCTTTCGACACCCTGGAGTAAAGTCCTCTTCTTTAGAAGACTTTGTGCAGAGAGCTGTTCAGATGGGCACCCTCCCTGGCAGGGCCTGCTGTCTTTCCCCCATCCCAGAATCTAGTCAGAGGCCCTACATACGGGTCCTTATTCTTTGCAAGACCTGTCATGTCATCACATCAGTCACATCAGTCACTTGGGATGAACCACGAGCTTGTGGCCAACAAGGCTGTTCCCACTCCCCCCGTGGGGCCACCTCATCTGCGCTTGGTGCCTCCAACGCAGTACAGCTCCGAGGCACAGGGGGTTGCCACTGTCCTGGGGTTCATTTGAAAGATAATTTCCTCCTTTCTTCTTCTAGGTATGTTTTCATTGTCAGCTGAGTGGTTGTCATCATGATCTGTATGGCACCATTTGCCAGCACATGACTGTCCTGAGCATATTCTAGTATTTGGGATTCTAGGCCCGTGTAGTTGAGAACGGAGAAAAACACTAGTGAGGAGGAAGCCTTTAGCCCCCGTTCCCTGTAGACTTTATTCTCAGGCACTCAAGCCCCATCTGAGTGTGGGGCTCAGAGGGAAGTGGCATGGCGATGACACCCTCGGCCTGGTGCTTCCTGGCTCTCTCCCTTTCTCTTAATGGAGGAAAATGTGACTTCACTTGAAGGTTGTCCTCTTCATTCCCCAGCACATGGCGGTTTCTGAAACCAAGCCTAGCTCTTGAAGGCTGCTGTTCTCTGCCTTGGATCGACATTCCTTTTTAGTTAGCTTTTACATCTGCTTAGTCTTATCACATTTCACATGAATGTTAAAAAACAAAACCAAACAGGAGTCAGCAGAATTGACAAAGGTTCCACTCTGAACACAACCAGCTGCAGGGCTTGCCGGTGTGGGAACAAGCAAGGTGGATCCATCCTGCCGCTGGGAAAGCAGCACGAGGTGTGCTCTCAGCTCACTGCCAGGAGCTCCTCACCGAGGCCCTAGGAACCTGCTCAGGGCTCGGTAATTTTACATCATCTCTGGCTTCTTTCAGTCAAATGGCAGAAGGCCAGTCACTAAGATTCATCTAGTCAGTGAGTTTCCAAAGCCTGACCAATGAAGTGTGTTGTGACTTCAAACTCTGAGATGGCCTATGGGCAAAGTCTGTGGGTCTGGAGAGTAACTGTTCTACAAGTTTGCAGTAGCAACTGGTATTTCATCTTGAACTGATACTGTTTTCTGCTGAGGTTGAGGAAAAAACGGATGCCCCATAACCCATCATGGCTCTGTGCTTGGTGAGGCCAGAGGTCCACACTCTGACACAGCTGTGGCTTGGCTCAATCCACCCTTACTTCAGGCGGGCATACTGTCATCAGAAGTGAGCTGTGTGGTTGCTAGGGTTTCCTCTCCCCAAATAACCTGCGGGGAGAAGTGTGTACTAAGAGGATAAAGCCAAACTGACGTAAGGATTAGGAAAGAACACCTGAGGTTTGAGCTTAGATCGTGCTTCAGTCTCCCTGACAGCATCGGGCCGTAGACTATCTGGCTGACACCTTCTTTGTCTCTTGCTCCGTGCCCATCCCACCCACACCAGCCCTTTGAGCCTTGCTGCTACAGCTTGCTTTGTGCCCAGGAACATTCAGGGAGTGTGGGAAGGGCTGGTGAAAGCTGGGTGTGCTTCGATGAGCTAGGGCAGATTTCACGTTCAGATCTTCCCTGGTGACGTGGCTGCTGCCGGAGCTCATGTAAAAAGCTTGTTTGCTGGTCATTGCCAGGGTCTACTTGGGCCCCAGGAGTTTTGCCAGCAGTCATGAGTTGGAGGCATTCTTACAGAAGAAATCGGGTGCCCGCACCTGCTTGTTTAAAAAGTGGATGCTCTTGTCCTTGGCCCGGAAAGGCATTTCTGGGGCAATCCGTGTCGCACCCCTTGTTTGCCACATGATTGGCGAGGGCAGAGGCCTCCTTCTTTAATTATCTCAATAGCTCCAGGAGGTTAGGTATTCAAGTTAGCCTCATCGTACAGTTGAGGAAACTGAGGCACAGAGAGGCTAGGTGACTTGCCCTGTCGGCAGAGCCAGCAAATCGGGCCAGCTTTCAAACCCGCCCCTGAGTCCAGTCCCCACAGTTGTAACCACTGTGATGCTCCTGTCACCAAGCCACCACCTGTCACCAGAAGACTCACCGCCTGCAGGGTCCTGCTCCCAAGGGACGTGTCTCAGTGTGGACACTGGTCCAGACACGCGTGTTGAAAGGCACCAACATAGGATAGTCGGACGAGAGACAGTGCAAGGCCAAGACCGGGTGAGGCAGTGGGCATTCTGGAAGGCTTGCGGGATGCAGCATCTCTTTCCCAGTCCTGGATGGAGTTATCCAGGAAGGCGTCCTGGGGAAGGAGTAATCTGGGCGGGGTCCAGAAGGAAAAGGGATCCGATGGACCTGCAGAGGAGGGAGGAGGATGGGGGCGGCAGGATGAGGGGCCAGGACGTCGTTGCTGTGCTTCAGAGGGACCCGGGATGGGAACCTGGCGGCCTTTCAGACAGGCCTCCTCCCGTACCTGGTGGCTGAGGGTGTAGGGGGGGCGAAGCAGAGTGGTAACACAGGTGAGGCCGATTGCTTAGGCACCTGGTCTCAGCCTGCTGTGGAGCCCGGGGGAAGCTACTCCACCTCTGTGTGTGCCGTAATGTGGAAGAGTGGAGATTAATTCTACCTCTCAGGAGTGTGTGGGCTTAGGTATGATATCCATCAAGCACTTCGTGTGCACTGCCTGAAGCTAAGCAGCCTCCCAGATGGTGGATGTTATCATCTGTGAACGATATTCTCTTTAGGGTTCCCCCGCTTGGCCAGTGGGGGGAAGGGTCAGAAGTTGGTGAGGCCAGAGAGGGTTGTGTGGTTTGGAGTGGAGTGAGAGCCCATCCTTACCTGGAGATGGATTTGACCGTGGGTCCTCCGAGGGCGAGTGGCTCCCAAGTCCTTGGTGTGTGGCCTGGGCCGTGGAGAGTCCTTTGCACAGAGAGGTGCACGTTGCAGGGAGGTGGGGTGTAGGGGACAGCGAGTGAGCATGAGGAGGCCATGGCCTAGAGAGGTCCTGGGCTTGGAGAACTAGAATCTGATGAACTGTAACAGCGTGGTTTCATGAGCAGGGATAGGGCAGCGGGCCGAGAGCAGAGGGTTGAGAGAGGGGTGGTGACAAAGAAGAGCCCTCGCTCCCCTGTATTCTCGAGAGTTGTGGTCAGAGACTGAGCTAGACACCGATCCTGGGTGGAGGCAGCTTGGTGGAGAATTTCCAAAGTAAGAGGACGGGCAGGGGAAAGGAGAACTTTCCACCGCATTTAAGATGTGAGCCTGTGTGAGGGCCAAAGAGAAGAGGGGACCCAGGGGAGGGAGACGCCTGCCAGGGGCTGGGAGGATGGGATTTTGCAGGTGCCAGCTTGAGGGCTGAAACTCAAGATTGGCTCCGCACAGGAGAACAACATGAAGTACTGGGAGAAGAACCAGTCCATCGCCATCGAGCTCTCGGACCTGGTCGTCTACTGCAAACCGACCAGCAAGACCAAGGACAACCTAGGTACCGTCTCCCATCACTCTGCCCCCCAGCCTCGGTGAAAACTCTTGATTCCATTTGAGTATGGTGTTGTGAAAACCCTTCCTACTCGTCTTACCTGTGCTAAGGGGGAACCTCCCCTTCAGTTTGTCCTCAGGGCGAGGGTGCTGGTGAAACAGGCCCTTCTGGTATCTTCGGAAGGCAAACCCTCTTAAAGGGTGGATTAGTTTTTCTGCTGCTGTAACGAGTTACTACGAACTTGGTGGCTGAAACAACATGTATTTATTCTCTCACAGTCGTGGAGGCCGAGGTCCAAAACCGGTATCACCGAGCTGAAATCAAGGTGTCAGCAGGGCCCCACTCCCTCCAGAGGAGGATCTGTTCCTTGCCTCTTGCAGCTCTGATGGTTGCTGGCATTCCTTGGCCTGTGGCCATGTCACTCCAATCTCTACCTTTGTGGTCATATTGCCTTCTCTTCTACGTCGTCAAATCCCCCTCTACCTCTCAATTATAAGGACTTTGTGGTTTCATTTAGGGCCAGATAATCTCCCCCTTTCAAGCCCTTCAGTTTAATCAATCTGCAAAGTCCCTTTGCTATATAAGGAACATAGTCACAGGTTCCAGAGACCAGGACCTAAATATCCTTGGGGGCCATTATGTGGCCTGCTGCAGAAGGATGCAAAAATGGATCTCCTACCAAATCCTCCAAAGTCGCAAGTTCTTTCATCTAATAATGGTCCTGTTCATATTTTCTTCCTCCTTTTGAGCAACTCCTGTCTCTGATCTTAGGAATCTGTAATTCCAAGGCAGAGGACCAGAGAAGCAGTACTAAACCTCAGCATTAATGGTCCCTGGGAGGCTGGTCCCTGCATACCTCCACCCGCAGGGAAAGATGTCATAGCTCTGAACCAGACGTGGCCACGCTCAGCGTGCTAAGAGCTCTCCTACCACAGCTGGATGTGAAGCAGCAGAGCTTCATCCAAGCAAAGAACTGTTTGCGTTTTCCCACATCTCCTCCCATTCATTGTCCCCTCACCCACGCAGGCATCCCCTCTCCTGTCACATCCCTTCCTGCTAGCATTCAATTCTCCCTCCACCAAGACGCTGGGTTCACTCATCTTGTGCCTGCAACACCTTTGATGAGGAAGCCAGATCCAATGTCCACACCTTCCACTCCTCAGATCTCCTCCTCCCTGCTGATCCCATCTCCCCCACCCCTTTCTGTAACTGCACTGCTTTTGTGGTTTCTTGTACAAGGCTTCTGGTAGTTCTAAACAAAAAGTAAATTACAGTAATCCTAGACTAAAAGGCTGTGGGAACACTGGGATCCCTGTTAATATCTGGGACCCCCCCCCACCCAGAGGCGAAGAGCCCAAAGCAGAACCAATTATGGCAGTATCCTCATAACCACTTGAATGTCTCATCCGGGAGAGATTCCTGGTTTCATTTTACGACCTGCACATCCTGCCAGTACATGAGGCGTTAAGAAAATGTGCGAGACACAGAATAAATGCGACTCCCTCTGTTTGTGCAGAAAACCCCGACTTCCGAGAAATCCGCTCCTTCGTGGAGACAAAGGCTGACAGCATCGTCAGACAGAAACCCAATGATCTCTTGAAATACAATCAAAAGGGCCTGACCCGCGTTTACCCCAAGGGACAGCGGGTGGACTCCTCCAACTATGACCCCTTCCGCCTCTGGCTGTGTGGCTCCCAGATGGTGGCGCTCAATTTCCAGACTCCAGGTAAAAGGGGGCTGATGGTGGCCAATAAATCTGAGATGACGGAGCATTATTCCAGGCACAGTCTGCTGGGGCCACCGGTGTGATGTGGTGGCCAGAGCGCGCAGTTTGTCTTAGGAATTGTCAGAGTTCGGCCAGCACGCTAGCGCGAGGCCCATCCCCTCGAACAGAGTGATGAAGGGGACCGCTGGGCATGCCAGGTGCTTGTGTGAGGGGCTCCGTGATGGCAAGTGACAGACGCGGAGTCAGTCCGGTTTACGAGAGAAAGGAAGTGCATCCACACACGTAATTTAAAAGTCTAGGAATTGAGCTTCAGGCAAATGGATTCAGGTGTTCAGTGGCTGTCTTTGGGTCCCCTCTCCGGGCCCATCCTTCTCTGAGGGCTTGCTGCTCAGGCTGTCTTCTGGAGATAATCATATGCTGGGAAAAGCCAACATGCACAACTTCTTTATGTAAAGGGTGGCATTAATCATGGTGCTTTGCACTTTGGTGGTTATTTAAGCCTCTTTGGAGGACCTGTTTATCAGGAGTCTCCTTTGTATTTTTGTGCCTGCATAGGATTCCACTGAGCAGAACCATAAGGTCTTCAACTGATCCCCTGCTGAGGCACGTTTAGGTTATTTCCCTTCATTTGCTATTACAGACGGCACTGCCCCCTGTAACCTTACGTGAGCCTCACTTCAGATATGGGAGCACATCTGTGGGGCAGAATTCTCAGAAGTGCAGGGTGGCTCAAACAGCTTTGATCAACTTGGCCCTGAGGAAAACCACTGAACACCTGTATCCAGGAGTGTCTGAGGGAAGACACTTAGCCACCCTGCCCTCCATGGGAACTGCAGGCAGGAGTGCAAGCAGGCGAGACGTTTACACCCTTTTTGGCAAAAGTTCACCAACTTAGTTTTAGCAAAACTTTTCAGTCTTCGATAGGTGAAAACTGATGTTACACTGTAGTCACAGCTTCCCTTACTGGTAACTTCTCTTTTTATGAGTAACATTAACCAGGTTTTCATGTACTTAAGAAGCATTTGTGTTTTCTTTTCTGCAGACTTTATTCATGCTTCTTACCCAGTTTTTCTAAGGGGGTTTAGGTATCCACAGCACACATTTATCAGATTTCTTAATAGGTTAAATTTATATAGAGATATTTACCTGTCAGTTGAGTTAAATTGATTTTTCTATAGCACATCAACTTTTATGGAAATTTTGTTCTATGTGGCAATTTTTAGCTTTGAGTACATTCTGGATTTTGTATCTTACTTGGAAAGGTGTCCCTACTCTGAGATTTTTTTAATCCCATATTTTCTTCCTGCAACACTGGTTTTTAATGGATTTTTTTAAACCCATATTTTTGAGTCTGATACCTGTTTTAACAGCTGCCTCCAATTATTTTCAGAAAAAGGTATAAATCATCCCCTACTCAGCACCTTGGGGCCCCTCTTCTTGCCTCACTTTCATCAGCAGTTATCTTTCCTCCCCAGATAAGTACCTGCAGATGAATCATGCCCTGTTTTCCCTCAATGGGCGGACTGGCTACGTCCTGCAGCCCGAGAGCATGAGGGCGGAGAAGTATGACCCCATGCCGCCCGAGTCCCAGAGGAAGATCCTGATGACTCTGACGGTCAAGGTAAGGCCCAGGCCTCCTTCCTCGTGCAGGGGGCCGGGGCTGTGCAGCGTGGGGATGGCCCAGCCCACTGCCTAGCGACACCGGTCACCTGGTTTAAACCGTCAACACCCAGACACGGTTCAGGATCTTAATTGCAGTGCCTGCCACGGTCATTGCAGGGGAAGAGGGGAGGGCATCTTCCCAGGTCCAGCTTGGTCACCTCCCCTTGTTTGAGGGGGCGAGCTATGAATCTGTCTCTGGCTGGGTTCACCAGGGTCCCTGTGAGGTCAGCGTCTGGTCAGAAAAAAGGGGGAATCAAACATGTGAGAAGTGGCTCTCTGGTCTTTGTGGAGGAGAGAGCTTGTCCCCACCGTGGCCACTTTGAGGGGTGAAAGCTTTTCTAAACTGGTCCAACTTTCAGAGAAGGTGTTGTCTCTTTGTTAGAGTTTTTGTTTTCTCCTGTTTGGGAAATGATGCAAGGTAGGGAAATGAACTGCACTTCTCATAAGATTAAGGAAGAGAAACTGAAGCATATGTATAAATAACCAAAGTTCTTAAAAATTAAAAAAAAAGGCCTGTTACAAAAAGAATTCCACATTCTCCCCCATCCTTTCCTGGGAGGGGCTGGGAAATTGACTGACTGAACTCCATCTCTGTAGGTGCCTACTTGGGCCTGGGCATATGCATTTCTGTGCACAGGTGAGGTCCACCTGTTGAGTCTCTTGGCACTGGGGCTCCCATCCCAGCTCATCCTTAGCAGCTGTGGGAATCCTCCCTGACTCTCCACCCCTATTTCCTCATCCACAAAAGGGAAGCAGTAGGGGTGTCCACTGTAGGAGGGTCTAGTACTTCACCAGTGAAGAAATGAGAACCCACCCACGTGGAACTTGTTGGCTCTGCCCAGGATGGAGCCGGGAGAGTTCCAATACTTGCTTTTGGTGTCCTAGGTTCTGGGGGCTCGTCATCTCCCCAAACCTGGACGAAGTATTGCATGTCCCTTTGTGGAGGTGGAAATATGCGGAGCCGAATATGACAACAACAAGTTCAAAACAACAGTTGTGAGTAAGTTGCTGGGTCCTTTCTTCAATTAAACTTCAGGCAAGTTGAATCACAGGTTGGGGATGCCAGTCATCGGGTATTCGGTAACGCACTGGTGTCCAGGTCCTTTCCTTCATCCCCCTTGCCTGCTATGGGCAGCTCAGGGAGGGGAAACAAAGGGCCACGTGATGAAGGAGTTGGACATGGACCCACTGCTGTGTTTCTCAGCCTGTAACTCACACTGGGAGGCCCCAGCAAGGCTGCAGCTCCCCCTCACTCTGGGGTGTCCCCGCTCTGTGCATCAGCCCTCACCTGCTTACCTACTGACTCCAGGGCTAAGAGAGGATGTGGCTGACCTGACCCAAAAGGCTGCAGCCCAACCTGGGTGATCTTAACCCACAGAGGGCAGGGAAGCCCAGAGAATGCTTGTTCTGCCATTTGAAGCCTGGAAAAACCTGAACTGGGGGCCTTTTAAGGCTTGGGACCACTGCCCCTAGTAGAAGGTAGCCCGATGAACAGCTCACGTGCTGACCAGTGAAACTGGCCTTTGTGGAGGGTGAAAGTTAACTGTTTACCTTACTCCCTGAGGCTGGTTCTCCCCTGGCAACTCCAGACCCCACTATCTCTTCAGAGCGCCTAACACACCTCCCCCATCAGACGAGGGATGTGGCTCCCATGTCTCCTTTTCTCTCGTCCAAACCTACCTGTTCCTGCACTGTTGTCCACCCCCCAATCCCAGGGGGTTGAGGTGGGAGATCTATAAGGGGTGGTGGTCGCCTCCCCCGCTGCTTACTGAGGGCCAGGCCCGCGATGCCATTGGAAAATATTTCTTAGATCCTGGCCTAGATGTGTATTTACACCGTTGCTACGGAGATTCAAAGCCAACGGATGTAGAGATGGTGTAACCAACAGGGGGCAGGACGAATGGGGCCTCTAAGTGAGCTTGGATCTCCTTCCAGATGACAACGGCCTAAACCCTGTTTGGGCTCCAACACAGGAGAAGGTGACATTTGAAATTTACGACCCAAACCTCGCGTTTCTACGCTTTGTGGTTTATGAGGAAGATATGTTCAGCGATCCCAACTTTCTCGCGCACGCCACTTTCCCCATTAAAGGAATCAAATCAGGTAAGACCCGTTTTAATGATAATGTTTGGCTTGGATTGGCATCCTTTTGGGTCTGGGCTGCTGGCTTTGATAAGAATGAAAAAAGCCTTTTTCCTGTCTTTTATTAAATCGTGGGTAGGTTGGACAGCTGACCTCGTGGGAGTTCCTGTGAGCTGGGACAGGGACCGCGGAAAGTAGCAGGATGGGATGCTGGGCTGGTCACAGTGGGGCTTCTGCATCCAAAACTGGATTATTAGTTGACGGTCTACCTGGCACTGTAGTTTGATTTCGTTTTGGAAGGTTAGAAGCTGTTGGCCTCTCCTCAGGCAGGTTCAGGGGCTGGTAAGGTGCTCCCGGGGAAGGAAGAGACCCGGAACTACAGTCTTAGGCCTGCTTTTCCCCGCGTCACCCTGGGCAAGTCACCTGGGCTGTCCGAGCATCACCTTCCTCTTCTATGAGGTTGGGATGGTTGACTCACTTCTTCTTCTTGTGATTCCTTCCCATGCTGAGCAAAACACGAAACCCCTTCATGCTTTCAGAAGGGCCCTGTATTTCTGAGAGACCCCAGTCATAGATCCTTCTAAATTCTTCATGAGGTCACTGTTCCCCTATTTTCCAAGGATCATTTTTCGAGAGCAAAAGATCACTTTCATTTCAGTGATTTGTATACAAAGATAGTCTTTTCTCTTGATGTTGTTTGGAAACCTTGGGTCCTGTTTCCTATTTAAAAAAATTTTTTTTCTAAACTTGGAACATACCAGATAGTCCCTAAATTTATATCATATACACTTAATCATTTCTACAACTAGACATGTGTGTGAGGGTGCTCCAGTTAGAAAATGCAGGTTTCCTAAATGCAGGCCCATCCCAGGGTGTTCTCGTTCAGCCAGTCTGGGTGGGCCCAGGAATCTGCACGTTTAGCCAGCTCCTCAGAGGGCACTCGGAGAAAACCGAGACCTAGGCTGCCCCTCCTATCGAGGAAACAAAGTCCTAAGCGAATGAGTAGATTAAACAGGAACTTGAGAAATATTTAACTTGTCTGATTAGAAGTACCATCTTCCTGATTTAATAACAGCAGTGAACACTCATTTGGAAGTCCAAGAGGCCTGATGTTTGCCAGCCCTCTTGGTTAACTTGCCCTCACTGGAAACTAAACCCAGCAATTTAGCCGCAGGACTTTACTCTGCAATTTGCCTCCTTTACATGAGCCCAATAAGTAAGGCTTAGGACAGATTTCTTTTTGTGGTAACTGTGCCCACTCCCCTTCCTAACCCACCTCCTGTGGACTCATCCTGCACAGAGCAGGGGCTCTGCTGTTTCCCGCTCCTTACCGGGTCCTGAGGAGGGATGTGAACCGTAGCCCCTCCCAAGGCTTAGAGAGAGGTCAGCTGAGGAACCCCCTTGACCAGCCACCTAACAGCGTCCCATCGAATCACCTAGAAAATGCTATGGCTTAGCTTGGAGAGGTTTAAACAACAAAGAACATCTCAAGGATGATACAAAATGTGACCCTTCCCCCAGCTGGGAGATGCTCCCAGTAAGACCTTCTCTCTCTGTCCCCCTGCTGGCACTACCTCGTACATCCATGTTCATGAAGGCGAGACACAGAATAACAATACCTTTGTGCATAAGGCATCGAACTGAAAATAAACTCTGCCCATTGTCATTAGAGATGCACTTAAGCTTTTAAGCCGGCTGGAGCTCGGGAAGGAAGGAAAGCAGCCTTTATTGTGCTTCGTGCCTTAAACTCTTTCTCTTTTAATCCTCACAGCCGTCCTGTGAAAGGGGTTTTATCATCTCCGCTTTTTAAATATAAGCACTTTGGGCCTAGAGATGTTAATTAACTAGGTCAAGGTCATGCACCTTTCGGACCAGAGCTGGGATTCAAACCCCATGTTCTTCCTTACTCTGCAGGCCACCCTCAGGGCCTCCCCTAATAAGCCAAAAATACTGAAGCTACGTCAAAAGATGTCCCTATTTCCCTTTCCTCTGTGATGTAACCAAAACCAGTAAGAAGAAAAACGGAACCAAACTATTTTTAGTGAAATTGGCAAACACCGTTCAGCCCTACTCCCAATGTATGTGAAGGGCTGCTCCTAAAAATGAGGCTTGGGCAGTGACAGGAGATATGTGGAACTGGAGACGTCCAGCCACAGGAGGGACAGAGCTCGCTTCTCCAACTTCGGAGGCACGCGCTGGGCCGCACCACTTCGCTCGGGGTGCACGGGCTGCCCCCCAGCACGCCACAGCACACAGCAGTTCAGCACGTTCTAACATCAATCAACACCTAGACTGACTGCTTCCGCACTGTTCATAGATCAGCTCGGTAGAGATGCAGAATCTCCACCCCATCCCAGACCTCTGGAGTCAGGATCTGCATTTTAATAAGACCCACAGGTGATCCACATCACCATAATTCCCAACACCTCTAAGGGGAAAATACGCCAGAAAACCCCTACAGCAAAATTCAAGGAGAGCAGTGTTCCCAAAATCCTCCAGGGAAAAGAGTGTGACCTGAGAGTTTTATACCCACTCACACTGTCACTGAAGTATAAAATCACAGGATGGATGTGTTCACACATGCACAGTCCAGGGATTATATGTCCCATGAGCTCATATTCAAGAATACAAAAGACAAATTTAGCCAGCCAAAATATTGATGGAAAAGTTCAGTTCAGTAAGAAGGTGGTGAGCATTGGACATTTTTAAAAAATTGTGCATTTCATTGTGTGTAATTTTATATCACAAAAGGGACACTGAACAAATACTTCTTGTTAATGAGATTCATGCTGACATAAGGAGAAGTGTACAGAGGCCTTCATCTTTCTTTGAAATATGAAGTAAAAATGACACATGATAGATTGGTGGGTGGATAAACATAAGTATAGTTTTAAGTATATAGTATATAAGTAAGTATAGTATATACTATACTATAGTATAAGTATAGTATATAGTATGTAAGTATATAAGTATATAGTATATAAGTAAAAGGTTAATGGTAAGATTTAGGTTGTGAGTGTACAAGTGTTCCTTGTCATGTTCTTTTACAGAACTAAGCCTCCCTTTGTGGGAGAATTATGGTTACAAAATGGAACACAAATATTACACACCATGTTGATGTAGAAATAATAATACAGCTTACCCAGATTAGGGGAGGAAAAGGGAGAGAAGCTATAGGGTTATGTAAGCATGCCAATTTCCTCATCATTAGCAGTGGAAAGTGAGGGATTCAATAGATATTATTTAAAGGTGATAAATCAACTGACAGACTAAAAAAGGTTCTCTAAGAGAAATAAGAATAGTCATCAAACAAGCCAAAACCTGCGGATGGAAGGCACAGAGAAACTAGCCCACATGCCCTACTTTGAGCGTTGCTTGTCCCAAACAATCAGTAGATACAGTGCAAATAAAAAGCTTTCAAGGTACAAATCTCCACTTATAAAGAAGCTACTGGGATATAATATAAAAGCATAAGGAATATGGCCAGTAATATTGTACTAACTTTGGGGACAGATGGTTACTAGAATTATTGTGGTGATCATTTCATAATGTATGCAAATATCAAATCACTATGTAATACACCTGAAACTAACATAATATTGTATGTCAACTATATTTAAATTTAAAAAACTTTCAAAGTGATACTAGGGCTATATAGTAAATCCTTAAGATATAGTGGTCAGTGGAAACTGTAAGGCACAGAATTGCTGGGCAGGGTACTATCCTTTGCGATCTTAAGGGAAACAAACATATGCATAGACTATTTTGGAAAAGATACTGTTAACAGTGGTTCCTTCTGGAATAAGGGGTTAAGAGTGGGTAGGAGTGAGACTTTCATTTCTACTGTGTATTCAGTTATACAACTTCATCAAAACAAGCAGACCAACCAACTTTGAGATGTGTTGCCTTAAACATTACTTAATGGGGAGGGGTGGGGGGGAATTCAGCCCCACCTCAACCCTCTCGTAAATAAAAAGAAACATTTAAAAGACCATCAGACACAGGTCCTAATTGTAAATTGGGAATGGCTTTTAGAGGAGAATGATCAAAGCTGCTACGAACTGCCAGGGGACAGGAAGATTTCTTCCCCTTGGAAATCTTTAAAGAGAAAACACTCCCTCGTCCTAAGCTTTGTAAAGGGCTAAGTGGAGAAAATGAATGTGGGGATTCATTACTCCTTTGAGTCTTTGGCCTCATCAGGAGTATTTAAGGAATTGAAACTACAGCTGTAGTCACTCTGAATTCAACGTGCAATGTTCTGTGGGTTTTAATTCGCTCTGAGTGAGTCATTTTCATTTCTAGATGGCATGTATTTTTAACTTCACTTCTCCGGATGGACCTGTCAGTCAAGGCTGTGTTCTGCAGCTTCTCTCCCCAACCATCAGGGTGGGACCTGTGGCTTCCAGGAAGGAAGTCAGCCCCCAGCATGGGGCACTGACTTCTCTGCTCCTTGCTCTGGGCATGTGATCCCTGGGTACTCCAAGAAAGCAAAGGTGTGACATTAACTGCCTACCTTGGTGTTGTTTTTCCACTCTGCAGGATTTAGATCTGTTCCTCTGAAGAACGGCTACAGTGAAGACATGGAGCTGGCTTCCCTCCTGGTTTTCTGTGAGATGCGGCCAGTCCTGGTGGGTGGAGACACACCAGCTGGGGTTCCCTGAGCTATGTATGTCTGCTGGTGGGGTGGAGACGACCAATGAGTATGGCTGAGGGACTTGGAACACATGGAGAATTATCTAGCCAAACATGCCACATCATAAAAGAAGGATTCCTTTTAGCTACAGATGTCCTCCGAGGTCCTAGGGTTTTCCTTCCAGTGGCCTTTCTTCTGGCAGGATGCTGTACGATTCTGTGAAGAGGTTGTGTAGTTGGAAAGGGGGAAGCTCTTTGGAAGTTCTTTGGTTTCGTTTCAGTCAGAGCCAGGCAAGACAGTGCTCTTCTAGGTAAACGCATCTTTCCTGCATGCTTTACCTCACCTGTTGGTCTTTGGTTAATCCCTTCCAAAGGTCTGCAAGCATCCAGCAAAGCTTTGTCATGGCTTGTCCTGGGGAAGGGAATTCATGGACCTCAAGTTCCCACAGCGAGCGGCACTCCTCTTGTGGTTCTGTCTGCTATTGGTGGAGCCTGGCTTCTTGTTCTTTTGGTTTGCAGCAGCCTTGAAGATACTTATTCTCTCCTTTGGTTAACCAGTTTGGGTAGGCTTGATGGAAGGGGCTTGGCCTCCTTGAATTATGAAAGAGGATGAGATAAGGTTGGTGAGGACCAAAGGTAAGAGTACAGCACTGAGGAGTGGGTAGTTCAGGTCTTGGGTTTAATGGTATGTATTGTGATTCTAAAGCTTCAGACGTGACGGCCTCTCTTATAGAGCAAACCCCACTAGGCCCCGTATGTGGCCAGTACAACCTCCCAAGGTCTTTCCACTCCCCTAAACACCACACTCAGCCTGGGCTGGGTGAATCTGTGCTCGCCCCAGTTCTCTTGGGAGAACCTGGAAAACCCAGAGGGCTGACGTGGGCTTGGTCAGTGTTGCTTACCTCGTTTTATTGCGCTTTTCAGATACTGCGTTTTTTAAACGAATTGAAGGGTTATGGCAACCCTGTGACCAGCAAGTCTGTTGGCACCGTTTTTCCAACAGCATTTGCTCTCTTCATGTCTCCATCTCACATTTTGGTAATTTGTATATTTCAAACTTTTTCATTATTACTCTGTTATGGTGATCTGTGATCAGTGATCTTGGTTGTTATTACCATGACTTGTTGAGATGATGGTTAGCATTTTTTAGCAATAAAGTATTTTTAGTTAAGGTAGATACATTGTTTTTTAGACATAGTTAATATAGTATAGTGGAAACGTGACTCTTACATGCACTGGGAAACCAAAAAATGTGTGACTCGCTTTATTGCACTATTCACTTTATTGGAATGGTCTGGAACCCAACCTGCAATATCTCCCAGGTGTGCCTGTAGAGCTGAGCACCATCCAATGGGGAAGAGAGAAGGCAAGGATGGGGATGCCTTTGAACAGCCATAGTCATCGCCCATGCAGTAAAAACTCAGAGGAGAGAACATTAGGCTTTCTGCACAGCTGTTTGCCTTCCGTTCAGTTTTGATAACCTTGATAGTTTCAAAAGTATTTTAGAAGCATCAAGGTGGAAGAGGATGCAAAAATACAAGGCACGGTAGGTGGGGGCCAAAGAACCTCAGTGACAGTTTGTTGGTATGAAATAAGCTCATGATGATGTAACTGTCTGAAAAAGATAAGGGGACTGATAATGAAGGTTTTCCATTTTGAAACAAAGTTTAAATGTTAGCACTTTGGACTCTGTCAAAGTAAATGTAATGTTTATATGAAGGTCAGTTTTCACTTGAGCCTTAAATTATGGATCCAAAAAAATGACCTTTCATGATTCTAAATGATAGAAATGCTTGACATGAAAGTTTTATATACATTCCTCCCTTTCCTGGTAGTCCTTGTTGAGCATTCGTCTACACACTGCTCTGCAAAGCTGTCGTTAAACCACCCGGAAGCATTATAAAGAATTTAAATGACTAGGTAGCACTGGCAGCAGATGCAATTGGTGTATTTAAAAGACAATGTATTTATCCAGCTTTGACTTCCTTAACGAGGGAAGCTTCTGCTGCGGAGGCCACTGAGAGAGGGTAGGGGGCAGAGGGGGCTTTGTGTGGGGTTCCTAGGGGAAAAGTTGTCTTGAGTACGTGCAGGTTTCATCTTTGCTACTGGTTCTCGAGCTTTTATTTAATTCCACATCTGTCACCTGGTTGTAAGCCATTCACAGGCACCGTCTGGCCTGTGTGCCCCACACTGTGGTGAGAGGTGTGTGTCTGGGACACCTGGGTGCCCAAGGTCAAACCGCGTTTTATTTATCACTGTATATCCTCTGTGACACCAGGCAGACACTCTGGTAAACAGCTTCCAGAAAGCCTTGTCTGAGCAAATGATTGATCCAGTGCGAGCTGAGATGGAGTTTACTCGTAAAACATTGGCTGCGATAAGAGTTTAAAGCCCCCAGAAAGCTGTCAGTAAGAACGTTGAGCCCTTTCTGGAGGCCATTTAAATGTCACAATCACTCATCAGTTCTGTTCCTCTGTTAGCTGTATATATGGTTTACAAAGGGTCTTTTTAACACCATTTTAGTACCTATGATATTTAGTTTGAGAAGTAGGAAAAGGAAGGAAGGCGGAGGTTGAAAAAATCCCATAAACCACCTGTACATAACTACTGCTAGCATTTTGATATCTTTCCTTTGCCTGATAATTTTTTGCATATATTTTCATAGTTGGATTCATATAATATGAATATGTGCCCTTTATTCACTTCACAGATGATGCTAAGCATTTTTCCATATTCTTACCATTTTCAAAGCCATTAATGCCTGTTTCATCAGGTGGAGGTCCCTAATTCACTTAGTCTTTCTCCCACTGATGGACAGTTAGGTTGTTTGCACCTTTTTACTTTATAATAATGAAGGTCTTCATATAACATTGATTAAAAATTACTTCCTGAGGCTAGCTATTTCACAATGGAATGATAGGTCAAAGAGGAAAATAAAAGACCATATATTTTTGGATACATGTCGAATTGTTCTCTGGAAGTAAATAGTTTCTTTTAAGTTGATGTATTATATGCAATCCTGCCATTAATTGAAAAGGGCCTCCTTCACTCAAATGATCTAAACTTGTGAGATTCAGAAGAATGGGGCAGGAGAAATACGGAAACTCGAATAGTCATCCTAATTATCATCGATGGGCAAGCTGGCAGTATCTGGAGGGTACGTTTGAGAAAACTGGCAGCCCCAGGATCTCTGAGTACAGATCCCGGGGTCGGCAGTGCCTACCTTCGTGCTGGGTGGGGCTAAGGTACCAGGGGTGGAGTGGCCTAGCTGGAAAGACCAGGGTCTGTGGTTCCCAGCAAGGCCCAGCCAGAGCAGATGTGTGGATTCACACATATCCTTCTGGAGAAGGGCTGTGGGGCACACTGAAGTCCTGGAGGATGAGTAGGGGGTGCTGCACTCGGGAGCTGAGCTGGTCCTGGTGTTGGAGATTGGGAAAGATTTCTTTACAGTCGGGAGACCTGGAGACAGAGAGAAAGGCCCTCCTCGTGCCTCAACAGCTAGAGTTTGACCAGTGCTGCCCCCAAACAGCAGAAACAAAGGTGCCTCCACCATGTCCCAGTGCCTTCGTGTGACTACCGCACATACAAAACCATGAGCATGCAGTGGAAAACCAGGCACGGAGCGACAAGAAGAGGAAAGACCAGGTGAATACCTGGTACAGGTGGCTGGCAGTTGAACTAGAGCTGCCGGAAGCATCTTATGAGAACCCTAACACATCAGTGCTTTATTTGGATGTACATTAAAGCTCTAAAAAAGACCTTCTGGAATTTGAAACCAAAAAAAAAAATTATCTTTTGAATTTAAAAATTCAGTGCATAAATAGATCCACATTAGTGACTCAAAACAACAATGTGGATTTGTCTCCTGGTGTGCAAGGAGAGGATTCAGAGCACCACCTAAACGAGCTCCAGAGACGGGCGTGAGCCACAGCTATCAGCGCAGACCCCAAGAGACGGGCATGAAATGCTAAGGCTGCTGCGGCTGCCACCAAGAAGCCTGTGTGCAAGCACAGGTCACTGTCCACACCTGCCCTCCCGGGAGCCTGTGCAGCCCGCCACTGCCAGGGTCCCGTGATCCAGGGACAACTTCCCCAGGAGAACACACAGCGTGCCTCAGGCTGCTGCAAGGTCACACCATCCTCTGCTGCCACAGGCTTGCCCTGCATCCGTACCCGTCCCTCCTCTGGCCTGAGGGAGCCAGAGCCCCCTAATCAGCTGCTTCTTTAACCCCATCCTGGCTGAGCAAAGAACACACGCCCTCAGGCGACCTACACGCAGAGTCCGGCCGAATCCAAAGCTGAACCCCAGGAGCTGTGCAAACAAAGAAGAGAAAGGGAAATCTCTCCCAGCAGGCTCAGGAGCAGCGGATTGAAGCTCCACAATGAACTTGACGTACCCTGCATCTGTGGAATACCTGAACAGACAACGAACCATCCCAAAATTGAGGAAGTGGACTTTGGGAGCAACTGTAGACTTGGGGTTTGCTCTCTGCATTGAAGTTGTTTCTGGGTTTATGTTTATCTTAGTATTTAGACTTTATTATCTTTGGCAAATTGGTTTATTGATGTGGTTGCTCTGTTCCGTCTTTTTAATATATATATTGTTTTCCTTTTTCTATTTTTGTCAGTGTGTATGTGTATGCTTCTTTGTGTGATTTTGTCTGTATAGCTTTGCTTTTACCATCTGTCCAAGGGTTCTGTCTTTTTTTTTTTAAGTGCTTGTTATCATTGGTGGATTTGTTTATTGGTTTGGTTGCTCTCATCTTTCTTTTCTTTATGATGTCTTAATTTTTTTATTCTTTTAATAACTTTATTTTATTTTATTATTTTTGTCTTTCTTTTTTCTTCTCCCTTTCCTTCTGAGCCATGTGGCTGACAGGGTCTTGTTGCACCAGCCGGGTGTCAGGCCTGTGCCTCTGAGGTGGGAGAGCCAAGTTCAGGACACTGGTCCACCAGAGACCTCCCAGCTCCACGTAATATCAAACAACAAAAGCTCTCCCAGCGATCTCCATCTCAACACTAAGACCCAGCTCCACTCAACGACCAGCAAGCTACAGTGCTGGACAGCCTATGCCAAACAACTAGCAAGAGAGGAACACAACCCCACCCATTAGCAGAGAGGCGGCCTAAAATCATAATAAGGTCACAGACACCCCAAAACACACTACCGGACATGGTCCTGCCCACCAGAAACACAAGATCCAGCCTCATCCACCAGAACAAACAAATGAAGAGGAAATAGGCAGTCTACCTGAAAAAGAATTCAGAGTAATGAAAGTAAAGATGATGCAAAATCTTGTGTACAGAATGCTGAAAATACAAGAAACATTTAACAAGGACCTAGAAGAACTAAAGAGAAAACAAACTGATGAACACAATAAATTTAAAATTCACCAGAAGGAATCAATAGCAGAGTAACTGAGGCAGAAGAACGGATAAGTGACCTGGAAGATAAAAGAGTGGAAATAACTATGGCAGAGCAGAATAAAGATAAAAGAATGAAAAGAATTGATGACAATTTCAGAGACCTCTGGGATAACATTAATTGCACCAACATTCGAATTATAGGGGTCCCAGAAGAAGAAGTAAAAAAGAAAGGGTCTGAGAAAATATTTGAAGAGACTATAGTTGAAAACTTCCCTAATATGGGAAAGGAAATAATCAAGTCCAGAAAGTGCAGAGGCCCATACAGGATAAATCCAAGGAGAAGCACACCAAGACACATACTAATCAAACTATCAAATAAAATACAAAGAAAAAATATTAAAAGCAGCAAGGGAAAAACAACATACAAGGGAATCCCCATAAGGTTAACGGCTCATCTTTCAGCAGAAACTCTGCAAGCCAGAAGGGAGTGGCAGGACACATTAAAGTGATGAAAGGGAAGAACCTACAACCAAGATTACTCTACCTAGCAAGGATCTCATTCAGATTCGATGGAGAAATTAAAACCTTTACAGACAAGCCAAAGCTAAGAGAATTCACCACCACCAAACCAGCTTTACAACAAATGCTCAAGAACTTCTCTAGGCAAGAAACACAAGAGAAGGAAAAGACCTTCAATAACAAACCCAAAGCAATTAAGAAAATGGTAATAGGAACATACATATCAATAACTACCTTAAATGTAAATGGATTAAATGCTCCCACCAAAAGATACAGACTGGCTGAATGGATACAAAAACAGGACCCATATATGTTCTGTCTACTAGAAACCCACTTCACACCTAGGGACACATACAGACTGAAAGTGAGGGGATGGAATAAGATATTCCATGCAAATGGAAATCAAAAGAAAGCTGGAATAGCAATTCTCATATCAGACAAAATAGACTTTAACATAAAGACTACTACAAGAGACAAAGAAGGACACTACATAATGATCAAGGGAGCAATCCAAGAAGATATAACAATTGTAAACATTTATGCAGCCAACAAAGGAGCACCTCAATACATAAGGCAAATGCTAACAGCCATAAAAGGGGAAATCGACAGTAACACAATAATAGTAGGGGACTTTAACACCCCACTTTCACCAATGGACACATCATCCAAACAGAAAATTAATAAGGAAACACACGTTTTAAATGATACATTTAAAAAGATGGACTTAATTGATATTTATAGGACATTCCATCCAAAAACAACAGAATACACTTTCTTCTCAAGTGCTCGTGGAACATTCCCCAGGATAGATCATATCTTGGGTCACAAATCAAGACTTAGTAAACTTAAGAAAATTGAAATCCTATTAAGTATCTCTTCTGACAACAATGCTATGAGACTAGATATCAATTACAGGAAAAAATCTGGAAAAAATACAAACACATGGAGGCTAAACAATACACTACTGAATAACCAAAGGATCACTGAAGAAATCAAAGAGGAAATAAAAAAAATACCTAGAAACAAATGACAATGAAAACACAACAACCCAAAACCTATGGGATGCAGCAAAAGCAGTTTTAAGAGGGAAGTTTAGAGTAATACAATCCTACCTCAAGAAATGGGAAACATCTCATATAAACAACCTAACCTTATACCTAAAGCAATTAGAGAAAGAAGAAAAACCCCCAAAGTTAGCAGAAGGAAAGAAATCATAAAGATCAGATCAGAAATAAATGAAAAAGAAGTGAAGGAAACGATAGCAAAGGTCAATAAAACTAAAAGCTGGGGCTTCCCTGGTGGCACAGTGGTTGAGAGTCCGCCTGCCGATGCAGGGGACACGGGTTTGTGCCCTGGTCTGGGAGGATCCCACATGCTGCAGAGTGGCTGGGCCCGTGAGCCATGGCCGCTGGGCCTGCGCATCCGGAGCCTGTGCTCCGCAACAGGAGAGGCCACAGCAGTGAGAGGCCCGCATACCACAAAAAAAAAAAAAAAAAGAAAGAAAAAGAAAAGGATAAAAGAAGAAGAAATTAAAAATATAGTAATGGATATAACATAGATTTGATCAGGTGAATGGGCTGATTTCTCCCGTTAGAAAAGAAGCAAAGAAATCCAGCTGTGCAATGTTTAAAAGAAATAGTCCTGAAACAAAGGTTAGAAGAAAAAAAAAAAACAGTAATGAAGAGTTACTGGGAAAAATTGGGAAGGAAAAATTAATACTGAAGTAGAATTCAAGATCAAAAGTACTAAAGAGTATTAAGAGGGACAATATGTAATGACAGAATGTCTGGTTTACAAAAGGGATGGAAGAGTCATAGATGTTTAGTTAGAAACCAGCATTACTATGCTACATGTATAAAACAAAAGTTCATACAAATAAAAGATGACTTGATTGAAAACATCTTTCAGAATCTGGATGTCTAGTATACAAAAAAATCACCAAGGACAGATGATCAAGCTAATGACTCACAAGTTTGATTTAAGAGATACACTTTATGTCCTACAAGTGGATAACGTACATTGTTTTCTTCTATTTCTCAGAAACTTGATTGAGTACTTGATCACAAAGAAAACCTTAATACATTTTAACCTGATAAAATTTGAAGGATACTAAGATGGTCAAAATGTTCCCTATTTGAAAATAAGGAAATCCTAGATGAAATAAATAAAGTAAATTACCCGAAAGTAGTAAAACATTTATGCTGTAAGTATATAAGTATATGTAGGAGAGTTCTTGCCTTAAAACTACACAGAAAATTGAATATTCATTTAAAATTAAAAATAGTAATAATAAAGATAAAAGCCAACTGAAGGAAACATAAAACAAATGCTGATTCATTGAAAAGATCAATTAAATAAACTCTTTGCGTGCTTAATAAAGGAACAAAGTAAGGGCAAAAGCATACAAGAGTAAATACTGAAAAGGAGACTGAACCCCGAATAATAAGATTAAAAAGTTTGAAAAACTAGGGCAAAATGGTTGCCTTAAAGAATGGGCTAAAATTGTGTCAAGAAACAGCAGAAAACTTGTAGACGAAGTGCTACAAAAAACACCCAAAGGGTAATAAAACACCTATCAGATAAAAGAGGTATCAGATCTAGATGGTGTTAACAGCTGTGTTCTAGTTGGATTTAAAGAACGCAATTCCAATTTTAATCCACTGAAGTCAACAGAAAACTGGAAATGTTCCAGTTAATGTCTTGAAGCTGTATAACTTTCATATCACCACCCACTCATAGATAAATGTCAGTTACGAATACAGATTAAAATTCTAAAAAAAAGCTATTTACTGGAAGAATGATATATTACAAGTAAGTAGTTTAGTCCAATAATGCAAGGGTGGTTTAACCCTGGTATAGTTAGTGACACTGAGCAAAATCATATACCTTTAGAGGTAACAAATGTAACCAGTCAAAGAAACAATCAGTATAAAGTGTGGTAAAGCAATAAAATTATCTGCTCACAAATTATGGTTATATACTTTAAAAAACAGACTCCAATTTTAAGGAGACTGATTTGTGTATTTGTCATGTATCTATTAAGTCACTCACTTTTCTCTATTCTAGAAATAACAGTTGGAAATGTGGCATGGGAGGCAGGGAGAGATGGGAAATCTCATTCTTGATAATGACAAAAACTATAACATCATGTTAGGAGTAATTCAAATAAGAAAGGTATAGGGCTTTTAGACTGGAAGACATAAAGCAACACCTGAACAAGGAGAAATATACACCAACTCTTCCAAAGTTACTGTTTGAAATCAGAGGTATCAGTGTAAGCTCACTTAAAATACACACACACACAGGTATGCAGAAATACATAATGTTTGCATCATTACTCTACATATATACATACCCTAGCTGTGTCTACTGAGAGGGCCTAGAACTAATGACACCCCAGTAGCAATGAGCACACACAAGCACCCACATCTTGCTTTCTAAATATCATTCTCCAGTAAAAGAAATCAGAGCTCTTTAGACAAAAGCTTAATTCCAGAGTAGGGACAGATAAAATATGAAATGAGCGTGGAGTATCTTCAAATTCCAGTAAGTAATGGATAAAGAAGTGCTAAAGAAAGGATGGTGACACACCAAAATCTCCCAAAGGCCCAAGCTGGAACAATTTGAGCAGCAAAATAATAATATTGGATTATAACCCATGGACACATGAATGTTTAATAATTAAGCAAGAGACATACAGCTCAAAATCAAAAAAACAAACCTCCCAACCAAAAAAATAGGCAGAAGATCTAAGTAGACATTTCTCCAGAGAAGACATACAGATGGCTAATAGGCACATGAAAAGATCCTCACCACCACTCATTATTAGAGAAATGCAAATCAACACTACAATGAGTTATCACCTTACACAGGTCAGAATGGCCAGAAAGTCTACAAATAATAAATGCTGGAGAGGGTGTGGAGAAAAGGGAACCTCCTACACTGTTGGTGGGAATGTAAACTGGTGCAGCCAGTATGAAGAACAGTATGGAGGTTCCTCAAAAAAATTAAAAATAGAGTTACCATAAGATCCTGCAATCCCACTCCTGGGCATATATCTGGAGAAAACAATACTTTAAAAACATACATGCACCCTTATGTTCATTGCGCACTATGTACAATATCCAAGACGTGAAAACAAATGAAATATCCATCAACAGGTGAATGGATAAAGAAGATGTGGTAATATATAAACAATAAATGTTACTCAGCCCTTAAAAAAAGAATGAAGTAATGCCATTTGCAGCAACATGCATGGACCTAGAGATTATTCATACTAAGAGAAAAATAATATCGTATATTACTTATATGTGGAACCTGAAAAATGATACAAATGAACTAATTTACAAAACAGAAACAAATACAGAAAAACATATGGATACCAAAGAGGAAAGGTGGGTAGGAGGAATAAATTAGGAATTCGGGCATAACAGATTCATACTACTATATATAAAATAGATAAACAACCACAACCTACTACTATATGGCACAGGGAACTATATTCCATAAGTTGTAATAACCTATATGGGAAAAGAATCTGAAAAATAATATATATGTGTGTGTGTGTGTGTATGTATAACTGAATCACTTTGCTGTAAACCTGAAACTAACACAACATTGTAAATCAGCTATATATCCATAAAAAATAATTGAAAAATAATAATTAAATGAAACAGAAGAGATAGTTTTTCCTTACAGAAGAATTCCATTAATAAATACAGGAGTGACCTAGAAGAAATAACAGGCAAAGCATTCTCTGACATAAATCGTACCAGTGTTCTCTTAGCTCAGTCTCCCAAGGCAATACAAAAATAAACAAATGGGACCTAAGCAAACATAAGCTTTTTGCACAGCAAAGAAAATGAAGACAACCTACAGAATGCGAGAAAATATTTGCAAATGATGCGACTGACATGGGCTTAATTTCCAAAATATACAAACAGCTCATACAATTCAACAAGAAAACAAACAACCCAATCAAAAAATGGGCAGGAGATCTAAATAGACACTTCTCCAAAGAAGACATACAGATGGCCACCAGGCACATGAAAAATGCTCAATATCGCTAATTATTAGAGAAATGCAAATCAAAACTACAATGAGGTACCACCTCATACCAGTCAGAATGGCCGTCATTAAAAAGTCTACAGATAACAAGTGCTGGAGAGGGTGTGGAGAAAAGGGAACCCTCCGACACTGTTGGTGGAAATGTAAGTTGGTGCAGCCACTATGGAAAACAGTAAGGAGGTTCCTCAGAAAACGAAAAATAGAACTACCATTTGATCCAGCAATCCCACCCCTGGCCATATATCCACACAAAACTATAATTCAAAAAGATACATGCATCCTTATGATCATAGCAGCACTATTCACAATAGCCAAGACATGAAAACAACCTAGATGTCCATCGACAGATGAATGGATAAAGAAGATGTGGTACATATATACAAAGGAATACTACTCAGCCATAAAAAAATGAAATAATGCCATTTGCAGCAACATGGATGCAACTAGAGATTATCACACTAAGTGAAGT
This sequence comes from Mesoplodon densirostris, assembly GCF_025265405.1. Classification (NCBI taxonomy): domain Eukaryota; kingdom Metazoa; phylum Chordata; class Mammalia; order Artiodactyla; family Ziphiidae; genus Mesoplodon; species Mesoplodon densirostris. The sequence goes on from NC_082679.1 coordinate 59,621,344, forward strand.
AACTCAGAAAAAGACAAATACCATATGATAATCACTTATATGTGGAATCTAAAATACGGCACAAATGAACCTATCTACGAAACAGAAACAGACTCACAGACATAGAGAACATGTAGTTGCCAAAGCAGAGGTGAGGGATGGACTGGGAGTCTGGGATTAGTAGATGCAAACCATTACATATAGGATGGATAAACAACAATGTCCTCTACTGTATAGCACAGGGAAGTATTTTCAAATCCTGGGATAAATCATAATGTTTAATATAAAATATTATATTAATATAAAAAAGAGTGTATATATATAAAAATATTTAAATGTGTATAACTGAGTCATTTGCTGTATAGCAGAAATCATTGTAAATCAACTATACTTCCATAAAAAATAAAATAAAAAAATAAACATTCAAGAAAAGAAATGCAGGGCTTCCCTGATGGTGCAGTGGTTAAGAATCCGCCTGCCAATGCAAGAGACACGGGTTCGAGCCCTGGTCCAGGAAGATCCCACATGCTGTGCAGCAACTAAGCCTGTGCGCCACAACTACTGAGCCTGTGTGCCACAACTACTGAAGCCCACACGCCCTAGACCCCGTGCTCTGCAACAAGAGAAGCCACTGCAATGAGAAGCCTGCGCATCGCAACAAAGAGTAGCCCCCACTCACGGCAACTAGAGAAAGCCCGCATGCAGCAACGAAGACCCAGCACAGCCAAAAATAAATTAATTAAATACATTTTAAAAAAAAAATGAAATGCAGGAGTGAGGGAAATAGAAAATCGCCATTGGAACACCACAGTAAAGATGTACCAGTGGATGCTAAAATTAGTGAGTCAAAGTTTGAGGAGAAACAGGCTATTTGCATAGTCTCAAACTATTGATACCTTCCTCTAGGAAATTTAATTGGAAAGAAAAACAGGAGCTTTACAGTGGATGAACCCAGCAGACACCATCTTAACCAAAAATGATCAGTGTCACCACCAGTAATGTGTTGACATCACGTACCTCCTGAGAAGGTGTGGCATCCGTGCCAAAGCTGCATAACCTCAAACAAATCATGAGAAGACACCAGACAAAGCCTTGAACTGCAGAATGTTCTACAAAGCAAGTGACCAGTACTCTTTCAAAGTGTCAAGCTCATAAATGGGGGGCGGGTGGGGCTGAGGAAATGTCACAGATTGGAGGAAACTGGAAGACACGGCAGCTGCATGTGATGTGGGTTCCTGGACTGGATCTTGAACCAGATAAAGGACATGGATGGAAAACCCAGTGAAAACCGAATACTTTAGTTAACAGTATTGCCCCAATGCTAATTTCCTAGTTTTGATAATTATACTGTGGTTGTGCAGGATGGTAACCCTGGGGACCAGGGTGGCACAGGGTATGAGAATTTGCTGTACTCTTATTGCAACTTTTCTTTAAGTATAAAATGGCAACATAAAAAAATTAAAAGGAAAAAGCATCAGTGGGGGGAGAAAACAAACAGAAAAAAAGTAAAGATGGAGAATTCCATGAAGGTTTTGTCACAGAGCAGAGAAAACTTACTACCAAAGGTGTTCTCCAAGAATTAAAGGATTTTAAATTCTAAATTATACACACACACATCCATCTAAAACAGGGGGTTAAAGAAGATTCAAGGGCTCAAAGTGGGAATAATAATAAAATTGCGATGTAAACATAAATTGATATAACCAAAAATGGATTTATCTCCATGGGGGAAGATAAAACAGCCAAATCTTTCTCTCTGAAAATAATCCCTAAAAACTGAAGAACCAAGAACTTGGAGTAATAAGCAGGGTTTTTTTGTTTTGCTTTGTTTTGGTTTTTGTTTTTTAGAAAAACAAAATCATTTAACTGTGAAGTCAATAATCAAAAGAAACCACTGTTGACTTTGGGGGGCAGGGATCAAGGGGCAGGGGGTGGTAAACCAGGAGGCAGCTGGGTTTTTTGGTAATAATCCTCACAGGACTTCTTGGCTCTTTAAACTCTGTGCATATGTAATTAATAAAAACTGAAAATGTAAAACGTAAGAGGGAGTAGATGGCATATTGATGGGGAGCACATGACTTATTCAAGGACATTTGCTGTGAAGGGGATGACAGATGGGTCCTTAGCTGCTGGGGTGAAGGGAGAGCGTCTTAAGATGTACTTGCATCCTGCTGATGGAGGTGATTTAGTGAAAAAGGGAAACGAAGCAGGACAGAGAAAGGGTAAGTGCAGGAGGAAAGCCATGGGCTATATGGTAAGGAGCCGAGATGGGCAGATTTCCCACGTAATTTCATCTATACGAAACACGAAGCAAGGCCATCAGCTGAGACTGGGGAGATTTAGGGAGAGCGGAAGTGTGAAACAGTCATCTTAAGAGCAGGAAAAAAGAACTTCTTAGTGAAATACAATAGGATTGTATCCTTTAATGTGCTTCTATAATGTACATGTTAATATTTTACTTAGGGTTTTCTCACTGCTATTCCTTGAAGTTTTTGGTCAGGTTTTGTTATGCTGGCTTCATATAAATTACTTGTAAGCCTTCCTTCTCAGAGCTATGGCACATTTTGAATAGAATTGGAGGTAACCGCTACCTACATACAACAGATGTCAAAGACACCATTTGTGAAGCTTTCTGAGGCTGATATAAAAATTTTCTCATTTTCTTCCAGGATAATTATTTTTCTATTATGGGCTACTTTTCTGTAATAGAACATATGTGTGTATATATCTACTATATATTGGAGATATAAGAGCCTTATAATAAATACACACACGTATTTATTCTTTTCATCATCACTTGGTTTTCCGTTTCATAGGTTCCTTCCACATCTTCTTATGTGTAGTTCTATACCTATTATCTTTTATTTGGCTAATTGGCCTTCCATACCTTCCTAGATTAGTTTAGATAACAGATTATCTACTTCATTGACTCTGTGTTTGTGTTTTTCCCACAAAACCACCTCGCTCTTGTATTTATTTTGTATTTGGGTTTACCAATTCAGCCATTTCTAAGTTTATCTTCACTGATTCAGTCTTTCCTTAGCCTTTTGTTCTTTTTATTACTCCTTGTGTTTGGATACATAATTTATGTCTTTCATTTTTGTATGCTAATACAAATGGGACTGTACATAGGCTGTACACAGATAGATGGCCTGGGGCCAGTGGGCTTCACTCTTCTGAAACACCCTTCATAAAAAGAGGTTTGGCAGGTGCCCAGGACTTAGGTGAGCAGTCAGCTGCTTGCTTGAGGGGATGGGATAAAAGTGGATACAGCCCTGCAGCCAGGACACAGACAGGGTTAGTAGTATTCCTGAGAACCTAGAGCCCCAGACTATCACTGTAACACTGCTGGCCCTGCCCTTGGGAGTCCCCCATTTAGAGCATTCAGAAAACCAGATGCCCGTGTATAGACTGAGGGAGGAAAGAAACGTCCCATTCCAGATGAGCTTGCACATTAAAATTTTAACACTCAAGGAAAATAGTGCTAATATAGCTAACAAGCACAAAAGAGAATTGACTCCAGTGAATCTGAAAATAACTTTGAAATTTAAAAAAAAAATTGAAAAGGGAACCCAGTGGATGCACGGATTTTAAAAAGAACCACCCTTCTTAAAATTAATCAGAAAAGGTAGGAATGAAAGGACCAATAAAGAAATCCCTGGAAGACGAATCGAAAAGTCCTGAAAAAAGTTTTTAAAGATTATTAAGTAGGAAATTACAGACAGGGTACAGTTAAGGAAAGAATAAATGTGAAGATTGTGTTTGGGGAATTTGCTTTAATACAGCAAGACAAGGTAAAAATACTAAAAGGGCAAAAAAAAAAAAAAAAAGCGTAAAATGAGAAGCTCCAACATTGGAATAACCATGGCTGAGAATGTTCCAGCACTGAAGAGACAAGCATCCTCCAACTATAAACAGAGCAGTATAGAGACCCACATAGAGGCATATTCTACTGAAATGGCAGAATACAGGGTAAAGAGAAAATTATAAAAGAAAAGACAGATTAACTACAAACGATTGACACATAACAGCAGTGCTTCCATGTATAGCAATAGCAGCCTGAAGACTAAGGGATACCTTCAAAATGCCTTAGACACACAGCTGTGGGTCTAGATATTCTACATCCTAAGAGCTACCATTCAAGAGTGAGGGCAAAATGAAGGTATTTTCAGAAATGCAAAGACAGATAATTTAGTACTAATAAAGTTTGCTAAAAGAATGACCATGGTAAGCAAGAAGGAATGTAATGCAAGAAGCAATGGTGAGAAAAATTGGTAAGATACATGTATTAGAAAATAGAAATAATCATTGACTTGGAAAAGAAAAACTAAATTTTTGTGACAACTCAGACTCAAAAGAAAGCCAGGAGGGCCTCCCTGGTGGCGCAGTGGTTAAGAGTCTGCCTGCCGATGCAGGGGATACGGGTTCGTGCCCTGGTCTGGGAGGATCCCATATGCCGCGGAGCGGCTGGGCCCGTGAGTCATGGCCGCTGGGCCTGCGCATCCGGAGCCTGTGCTCCACAACGGGAGAGGCCACAACAGTGAGAGGCCCACATACCGCAAAAAGAAAAAAAAAAAGAAAAAAGAAAGCCAGGAAATAATTATCACAAAGTTCTAAGAGGGAAGGAGGGAGTCTTGATTGGGAGGGGTACATAGAGTAGACTGCTCTGTTTCTTGACTTGCTGGTGTCTCCATAGCTGTTTGCTTTATAGTTATTCACTAAATTGTATATATGTTTTATGTACTTTTCTGAATGTATGTTGTATCTCATAGGACTAAATTATATCACAACTGTAAATGCTTTGGGATTCAGAAAAGGAGACAAGGCCTGCAATTTTAAAAGCATTAGTGGAAAAGGTGTATTTTTTTTTACATCTTTATTGGAATATAATTGCTTTACGATGTTAGTTTCTGCTGTATAACAAAGTGAATCAGCTATACGTATACATATATCCCCATATCTCCTCCCTCTTGCATCTCACTCCCACCCTCCCTATCCCACTCCTCTAGGTGGTCACAAAGCACCGAGCTGATCTCCCTGTGCTATGTGGCTGCTTCCCACTAGCTATCTCTTGTACATTTGGTAGTGTATCTATGTCAGTGCTACTCATCATTACATATATGAAAGCCACATAAGTTGTTTTCTTCTAGGCGGAGAGCAGGTGAAAAGAGACCATTGTAGTACAGTGTTAAGACTTCAGTGTGGCTTTCGTTTTGTTTTGCTTTAGTTTTAATAGGAAGGAAAGCTGGTCTCCTTGAGGAAGGATAAACGTTTAAGCGAAGTCACTATGGACCCTTTCCAGTGCCTCACTCAGTACGCTGAATCAGTTACCAAGGACTACCCATTTTACCTCCACTCCTTGTGCAAAGACAGTCATCGTTTTACTCCTCGGCACTTTGCCAGTGGCCAGAATAACCTTTACCATCTCTATCCCCACTCTCCAAAGTCAGAGTTCTACCTGTTATCCCGGGGATATCCATGATGGTTTGTTAGGTCGTTAAGGTGAGAAAAAAATTTCAGACCAAGCTATGGTCTGAGCCGCATTTTATAAAAATAACTGACAAAAGAAGCCCACTTGTGTATATGGATGCCCGTTTTTGTAGCACTGGAATCTCTCACTTGACCTACTACACCAGTGGTAACAGCCACTAGACCCACCCCGAGTAGCCATCCTTTGCACAATAGACAGAGACCTTTGAAAACATCAGTGAGGCAACACACCCTCCTCCTCCCATGCTGAAATACAAACACCTTACCCGATAAGAGTTTTTTTTCCCTTAGCATAATGGGGGGGAATATTTTGGCTCAGACAACTGTGGGGTTTAGGAGTAGGGCTTGTTACAGTCATAGCTGGATCCAGGTGCTCTCCCAGTGGCTCTGTTTCCCTCTCTTTCTCGACGCGATAGCAAAGGGACCACTAGCAACTGGAAACAATCATCACTTTTTCCACTGATCCCCAAGAAAAGAAACTTGCTTTTTACCAAGAGCACTGACCAGAGGCCCAGGGCTGCTACCCATCTGCTAGCTTGGGTCACACGCCTGGGGGCGGAGGTGACAGGGGAGTCGTCGTTACTGGCCAGAGTGACAAGCCCATCTCTGGGGGTATAGCCTATGTTTCCCTGCCTCTTTTGCCACAGCGGGGGTGACAAGTTTATTGAGCTATAATGCGTATACCGTACATTCCACCCACTTAAAGGTATACAGTTCAATCGTTTTTAGTCTATTCAGAGCTGTGTAACCATCATCATGACCAGTCTGGGAATGTTTTCATCACCCCAGAAAGCACCTCCTGCTCATTAGCTGTCTCCACTCCAGCCCCCAGGCCACCACTAATCTACCTCCCATCCAGGCTGCCCTCTGCCTCACCTGCTGTGTTCCACTATAAGCACAGAGCCTTTGCATTTGGATGACAGCCAGAAGGTGACACAGACCCACGGAAAAACAGATTTGATGAAGAAATAGGATCAGTGGGCGGTGCATGTGTCATTTCAGTGTTTCACAATAAAGCTCCCCCTCCTGGAGAACCAGAGTTTCTAAACTGCTTGCTTCCCATGGAGTAAATGACTGCAGGTTTACCTTTGGTTAAAAGAGGCCCTAGATTTCCTGGGAAGGTCCCAGCCGATGACAGGTCTGCCCTGTGCTCCCTTCCCTCACACCCTGGTTTGGAGGCCGCTGTGCCCACATGGTTGTTCTCACCTCTCTTCCCCAGGAGAGCGAAGAGGAGCTTTACTCCTCCTGCCGCCAGCTGCGGAGGCGGCAGGAGGAACTGAACAACCAGCTCTTTCTGTACGACACACACCAGAACTTGCGCAGCGCCAACCGGGATGCCCTGGTCAGAGAGTTCAACGTCAACGAGAACCAGCTGCAGCTGTACCAGGAGAAGTGCAACCGCAGGTGGGTCAGCCCCCACCGCCGCAGACCCTGTAGCCACTGTGATATTGGGCCCCGGGGTCAGGGCTGCGGGAAAGCCTCCATCTTTAGAAATCCTGATACCCTTGACTCCACTTCTCTTTGCTCCGTCAATTACTTACAGTTAGAGCTTAAGCATCTGCACCGTCCCTAAGCTGAACTGTCCTCATGAGAGGGACACTTGAATGTCAGAGTGCAAATAAGCCAGAACCACTACTGTTTAAGGAGCGCTTCTAGACTTCCCAAGCATGGGCTAGTCCAGTGGTTCCTAAATCGAGACAGAATCCCTCCCCCTCCACAACAAGGGATGCTTTGAATTGTGCTACGGACGTGTAAGGAGGGACAGCCAAGTATGCCAGACAGTCCTGCTCCACCAAGAACTATCATGAAGAAAATGCCAGTAGCAACCTCCGTTGCAAACAGCATGGAGACTCCTTACCCGTGTTATTTTCATTTCATGTTGACCACACCTACACAGGAGCAGTGACCCCAGCACAATGACCAGTGAGGAAAGAGATCCATGCAAGTTACGTGTCTTTGCCAGGGACTCACTTCTCCAACTCTGCCCTGTACCCTCCAGCCCCAAATATGCTGCACATGTGTGGACAGAGAAATGTCAGAGTTCAGCACGTGGCCCATGTCCTAGACTAATGGATGATGGTGAAATCTGTTTCATTTCAGGTTAAGAGAGAAGAGAGTCAGCAACAGCAAGTTTTACTCATAGAATCCGGGCTCCATGTGTAAAGGTGTCGTGTGTGCACGTGTGTTTGCATGTAGAACTGTGTGCTCTCTTCGGACCCTGGGAACATGCTCATGTGTGAGGTCATCCTCTCCTCAAGCCTGTCAGCGAGATGACATTTCTGAAGTCGACCCAAGTGGCATGAGTTGGGGTAATTTCCTGGTAACTTTTCCGTCTTGGACAATTTCTTAACTTATAGTCTCTATAGAGGACCCCCAAAACCTGCTCACATTTGGCATCTCGTTTCCAAACCTCACTGAATAAAAGCAATGAAACTCTTGATCAGTTAAAGCTTCTGTGCACGACCTGTAGAGTGAGGAGGATTCCTTCTCTGGCCCCTAAAGACCCAGGTAATTGACTTCCACAGAAGATGAGTTCCATCTCTAAGGAATTAATTCATTAGATTCTGCAAAGGATTTGAACTAAAAGGCAAACGATTTCACACTTAAGGCCATCAGAATTTACCAGGGCCCAGAGAAGAGCCCTAGCCCTGCCCCGGGTCAAAGCACTTTAACTACCACCAGCAGGCTGAACCGACCTGCTGCCATACATGACAGGGGGCTGGGGGTGGAGCCTATCCATTAAGACAGAGACTTGCTTCGTGACTGGGGCAGTGGGGATCAAGGGTGGAAATCTTGGGGCCCCTTTGATTTACAGAGCTGATCAGAGCCCCTGAAGGCTTGGCCAGCTTCTCACTCACCCCTGCTCCGTCCACTTATGAGCTGGCTGCATAGCCACAGGGAAGCTCCGGGTCTGCAGCTGTCCACAGGCAAGAGGTCACTCACTGCTTAAACCGCGTGATACGGGGAAGGCTCTCTGGATTATCCAGTTTTCTGGAGCCATGAGCAAAGCCTTAGGAAACTACAGAAAATCTCAGATTCGGCCACCCACAAAGGGGCAGACCCACCTAGGACAAGATGATCCTCCTCTACATCTTGAGATGCAGTTTAATGATTTGTACAGTGTGATGCTTTAATAAGGCTTTTTCAAGGCAAGGATAGTGTGCGGGGGCTGGGGAGTGGTCCGAAGAGCCACAACTTGGTCAGAGGGAACTGAGAACTAACTTAGGAGACAAAAGGGAACTATGGGAAACAAGTGACTGCTGGGGAGCCACAAACCAGCAGTCAGTCTGGTGGCTTTACTTGGATGGAACTGTGTCCTAGAAATCCACTCCGCCTGCCCCTTATTATCCTGGGTTTCGCGTGCACGAATTAGCTGAAGAGTACCTTAAAGCCAGCCATGCTGTCTCATCAAAAGACCCCATCCCTCCATTCCACGCAAGTTTATCAAGTACTTCCATACACCAAGCACTATGCCAAAGTCTGGGGGTTCCAGGTCTTACAAAAATTAAGGAAAGAAAAGAAAAAAAGCCATGGTTACCGGTCTCACGGAACCTATCCATGTGCTTCTGAAAGAAATGCGTTTTATCTTCCATGAAGCCCTGAATATATACCTAACAGCCCCACCTTGGTCAGGTTGCTCTTATTACTTAGTTATTCCTTGAGTTGGAGTTGCTATTTTATTTGGCAGCCAGCAACTGAGGGAAGAACATTCCCGATGGTAGTAAATGTTCAAATCAACATTCAAGAAAGGTTAGATGGAAAAGGCACTGAATTGAACGCTGCACGGAGGGAGTTTTCAGACTCTGTAGCCAGTGCCCCATTGGCTGTTGGCCAGGAAGCCACTGGAGCCTAATTATTGCACCTCCAGCCACAAGCCCCTTTTGGCTCCAGCATTACCTCTACAAGCTCAGGTGTTGATGTCATTACCTGTTTTCAGCTAGGGATGAATAAAAGACATAAACCTTCCACCTCACTCCATTTTAAAGCCAAAAGGGAAGACCAGGATCCCCTTTCTGCTTAAAATGGATTTTCTGCTACTGTGTCAAAAAAAATTAAGAAGTGGTAGCACAGAAGGCAGAAGCTAAGCATCTTTTCAGCTGCTATCTTGTAGAATCCATACCAAGCCATACTCACGCAGAGACAGAGCAGGCACATGAGAGGGTTTGTGCTCTCAATGGTGCTGGGAAGAACCCTCTCCCCTAAAACCGGCTCCTGCTCCTCTGTGCTACAGTGACTTGAATCCACCATTAGAGACTATTTGCTTTGGCACTACACTCTCCCCTTAATAGGGTAACACATTAATCTGGTTCTTGGTGGTGGTAGGATTCTCTAGGTTGAGACACAGAGAAAGTGAGGGGCACAGATGACATCAGAGTCTGCCCAGATGCCACATAACCTAAGTATAAAGTATCTAGCTGAGATTGTGGTTTAACAGCCATGGAATGAGCACAGCCAATTCAGGTCAAGGAGAATCGTGATTGACAGGAACAACCTGAAATGGCAGCAACATCGATGGAGTCAAGCCATGATTGCCTATGTGTAGAATAGTCTTTATTCTAATTGATAAAGGAAATGGTGAACATCCGTTACTACGTGGAAATATAAATGGAGGAGGCTGGTTAGATCATTTGAGTGTGAAATTTAGGTTATAGAAAGTTAATTTCTCTACTGTAAACCTTGGCTATTCTAATGTGCACAGTGAAGAGGGGTGTAGAATATCCCTTTCCCAAATTTGATCTGAGAACCCTTTTGCCAACAAACATCTTAGAGGACTAGTTACAGTGGAATACATTTGAGGACCTGCTGCTCTATTAATTAAGAAGGCAACCTAATCTAATAATTTATATGCTTTATGACATAGTTAAATAAAAACTAAACTTAAGCCCCCAAGGCCAATAATTTTTAAAGTGGGCCAGTCTTACCCCTAGCAATCTACCAGACCTTTCCAAGGAGTTAGTTTTAGGGGATCAATTTTCAGATCCTCCCCTTCCTGTTGTACTCTTTCCTAAGATTCATCTGCCCGAGAAAATGCCCTTTTCTCTCCTTACCGAAGAGAACATCTTTCCCCATAGTCAGTCTTACTGTAGAGCATGACTCAAGATGTAAACATCAAAATACGGTGTTTGGAAAGTGAAAGCCTCTTAACAGGATACAAATCCTTCTGCAATGCTGGTGGTTCCCAATTCTTTGCTTTCGACAAAATTGAAGGAACACCCAAGATTTCTGAGCATTTACTTTAGCATGTAGTTCTGAAGGAGTTGGAAGAAGTCAGCTACGCTGCTGTCACATAATTCCTTCTGTTCCCATCTATCTGTGACGACCATCAGTATTTCCATACATAAAACTGAAAAGGGAGAACAGAAGTGATACTGTACCATGACAAGTTTAACAAATATTAATCTATACGGAGATGAAAGAGTTGGAGGGAGAAGCCTTCTTCAGCTCCTTAAGTGATACATTACCAATGAAATTTTACTGTGTTTATTTAGTACTTTATTAAAATGTGCACTCTGTTTATTAAGCGCAGTCCAGAAGAAGTTTAAAATATGTAGAGCCTTATGATGACAGGATATGTAATTTTGTTACAGATATGCAACTAAACAACATAAAAGCCAAGAATAATTGGGCTAAAATTTTGAGGGGGAAGTAGAATAAAAATACAAATTCAGTGAGTAAAAAAGAAAAATGTAGCATTTCCTGCCATTAAAAAATTGCCTTGTGGGGTTTCCCTGGTGGCGCAGTGGTTGAGAGTCCGCCTGCTGATGCAGGGGACACGGGTTCGTGCCCCGGTCCGGGAAGATCCCACATGCCGTGGAGCGGCTGGGCCCGTGAGCCATGGCCGCTGAGCCTGCGCGTCCGGAGCCTGTGCTCTGCAACGGGAGAGGCCACAACAGTGAGAGGCCCGCGTACCGGAAAAAACAAACAAACAAACAAACAAACAAAAAAATTGCCTTGTTTAATTTTTTGAAAGGATGGTAGTGGCTACCACCTACTGTACTTAGAGCCTCTTGGCTAAATTTAAAGGGGAATGTAACCATTTGGCAGCATCTACAACATGCCGGCACTTCGATCCTTTGCAACTATTTAGGATGAAAAATTTTAGACATCAATTTAGAAATGTATAAGGGCATACACCGGTTTTCAAAATTCACTTCTGAGGTCTCTGAACATAAAATTTTACAGTCGCTGATCGAGGGCCACTAAGGATGAGTCGTATTTGGAAATTAGAAGGGCGGCTAAACTGATTCACTTTGTTATAAAGCAGAAACTAATAAAATAAATAAATAAAAAAGAAGGGCGGCTAAAAGGGGCTCTACTTCTTTTAATTTTCAGAAGGAATGTGGCTGAACTTTCTACTTAGGTGACATCTAACTTTTTGGAGACAACCCTAAAAGCTATATTCTTGCCAACAGAAAGCTAATAAGTAGATTAAGAAATATGCAGAATTACAAAACTGGCATTTGAAGAATACTCAGTGATTTGTCTCAGGCTTTTCATTCTTAAAATATTTTCTTCTTGAAGAGCCAGCTTCTACAGTGATCCTGTCTCAGAAATGTCCATATTTCTTACTTTTTGATAGGCTTTAAGAAGATGCATTTGTAAATGTGTTTCATTATTAAAGCTTAATTTATTTTTTATGTAGTGTGTGCTTGTGTGTACATAGAAGATCATGTGAATGAATTACACAGATGTTGGCTGTTGTTAATGTGAAAGTTTAACGGCTGTGTCACATTTTAAAAAAATAAAATTTGGTCTCATTGAATACAGCAATCTACCCAGAAGCATTTTGTTGTTATTGTTTTTAAATGCTATTCACTTTTTTTGTTCTCCTAAAAACAAGAAATAGGTCAGTCACAAGATAGGTACAGTTACAGTTCTCTTTAAACAATCTGTTTTTCTATCCTTTACTATTTTCTCTAGGTTACTGGTCTTACTTTCAGCAAAAGTTCACTCTATGTAGAAACCCAACCCAAGTTTCTAAAACTAACACGTGACCACTCTGCAATTTGTCAGTCTTTGGAAGAATGCTCTGTGCTAGAGGGGCAATAATGTTACTAAAAACACCTGTATTTCTCAACTAAGTGATAGGGCACAGGAGAGCTGTCAGCCATTGTATTTTCTTGTCATCAAGTCCCGTGTGCAGGAAGCCACACTGTGTATCTTAAAACTGTTTTATCCCCAGCCCTCATCCACTGATGACTGGACGAGTCACCCTGGTCCAAAAACTTGAGAACAATCTATGACAAACCCTTGCACTTGAAGGTAAGCAGGGAGGAGTAAAAAGCAAAGGAATTAGAACTGCTAAAAGGTCAGTTTTAAAAAATGGATAAAATCATAACTCTCATAATGATATAGAATTGAACACCTGTCCAAAAATTTAATTCCTTTATTAACAAAGGAACCAAGAAAATGTTACAACTGGTTCAAAGGAGAATTCAAAGAACAATACATGTTTAGGCTCCCAGCTTTCCTGATTATCTGATGCTACACCTTCCACTGTGAGTAATTCAGATGCTTCTTGCCCCTAATGCAAATTGTGTCCAGTGGAAACTCAATTGATCATTGGCTGTGAGTCAGTACTCACAGTTTTGGCCATTTATTTATTTATTTATTTATTTATTTATATCTATTAAGCAAACTCATTTTAGCATCACCAATAGACATGAAATCTGACCCCTACTTACACCACACAAAAATCAAGCCCAGTTAGGGCTTCCCTGGTGGCACAGTGGTTAAGAATTTGCCTGCCAATGCAGGGGACACGGGTTCGATCCCTGCTCCAGGAAGATCCCACGTGCCGCAGAGCAACTAAGCCCATGCACCACAACTACTGAGCCTGCACTCTAGAGCCCGCGTGCTGCAACTACTGAGCCTGCATGCCTAGACCCCGTGCTCTGCAACAAGAGAAGCCACCGCAATGAGAAGCCTAGGCACCACAACGAAGAGTAGCCCCCGCTCGCTGCAACTGGAGAAAGCCCACGCTTAGCAATGAAGACCCAACGCAGCCAAAAAAAAAAAAAAAATCAAGCCCAGTTAGATTACAAATCAAAATGGAGAAGATAAAACAGTAACAGTTCCAGAAGGCATTCACAATCTTAGAGTAGAGAGAAGTTGTTTCAGCAGAACACCAAAAGCACTACCCCTGAAGGAAGACAAAATTAGACTCTGCTAGAGCTCAGAACTGCTGTTTATCAGAACATATAATTAGTAGAATGGAAAGGCAAGCAACAGGGTGGAAGAGGACATTTGCAACAATCTGACAAAGAACCTCAGTCAAAATGTGACTCCATCCCTCTAAGTCAATAAGATAATCCATTAGGGGAAGGTGTATTTCATAAATAAGCACCTCACAAGAGTACATCCAAATGGCTGATAGGCAAATGAAAAGATGCCTACTCATTATCTGTAAGAGAAAATGCAAATTAAGACAACAAGATACCACTAATTGCTTACTGGAGTGGCAAAAACTGAAAAGCCTAACAATACTATCAATTGCTAGCAAGAATGTAGAGCAACTGGTTGTTCTGTAAATTGGTAGCAAACTACATTGTAAAGACGTTTGACTCTTCTCCACCGAAGGTAACCACATGCATACCCTATGACCAGCAATTCCACTCCTATATACAGTTGGCCCTCAGTATCTGCAGGTTCCGCATCCGTGGATTCAACAAAACTTCAGATAATGTACTATGTTTCCAGTCCACACTGGCTGAATCTGCAGGAGCTGAATCCGCGGATAAGGTGGGCCGACTATGAGACTTAAGCATCCTGGAAGCATTGTAACACAGCAGGTCCTAAAACCAGTCCCCCAAAGATACTGAGGGACAACTGTATACCTACGTATGCCTCCAAAGGACATGTACAAGACTGTCCGTAGTACTGTGATTCACACTAGGCAAAACCTGAAAGAGTTCTACTGTCCATCTACTGCACAACTGTTAAACTGTGTGTCTTTACACAATGGAGCAAACACAGCGACTACAAATTACTGAGCTGTAACAGCATGGATGGATCTCACAACTATAATTTGAGTGGAGGGAGCTACATACACACAAAGATAGCAAAGGAAAAAAGAATTGAACAACACAAATTAGTAGGAGGACATGCAGGAAAATGCAGGCTATTTGAAAGATGGAATAGTATAAGGAGGTGAAATGGAATGGAGCTCAGCACAACATGGATACATTTAAACAATACAGTTGGAGAAAAGCGAAATGCAGAACCATGCATACCCAGTGATACCATTTATACACATTTTAAAAACTACATGCAAAACAATATTATATATTGCTTGTAACAGACATATGGATAGATAGGTAAACGTATACAAATGGACTGAAAGGAACATCCAGAAGTCAAGACAATGACTGTGTTGGAGGGAAGGCAGTGAGTGAGATAGGAAAAGGTAGTTTTAGCTCTGTAGTGTGTTTTATTTCTTTTTTAAATATTGGAAGTGCTGCTCTGCTTGGTAGAAATGTAAAAGCAGGCTTGCTTACAAAGAACTTATACTGATCCTCCTCAAACTCTTCCTAAAGAATGAACAGAAAGGAACACTCCCAAAGACATTCTATGAAGCCACCATCACCCTGATACCAAAACCAAAGACACTACCAAAAAAGAAAATTACAGGCCAATATCTTTGATGAATGTAGTCCCCCAAATTCTCAACCAAACATTAGCAAACCGAATCCAACAACACTTAAAAATGTCATACACCAAGACCAAGTTGGATTCATCCCAGGGTCACCAGGATGGTTCAACACAAATCAATCAATGTGATACACCACATCAACAAAATAAAGGACAAAAACCACATGATCATCTCAGTAGATGCAGAAAACGTATTTGACAAAATTCAACATCCATTTATGATAAAAACTCTTACCAAAGTGGGTATAGAGGGAACACATCTCAACATAATAAAAGCTTTTCATGACAAACCTACAGCCAATATAATACTTAAAAGCTGAAAGACTTCCCGCTAATATCTGGAACAAGACAAGCATGCCCACTCTCACCACTTCTTTTCAACATAGTATTGGATGTCCTAGCCACATCAGTCAGACAAGATAAAGAAAGAAAAGGGGCCTCCCTGGTGGCGCAGTGGTTAAGAGTCCGCCTGCCGATGCAGGGGATACGGGTTCGTGCCCCGGTCTGGGAGGATCCCATATGCCGCGGAGCGGCTGGGCCCGTGAGCCATGGCCGCTGGGCCTGCGCATCCGGAGCCTGTGCTCCGCAACGGGAGAGGCCACAACAGTGAGAGGCCCACATACCGCAAAAAGAAAAAAAAAAAAAAGAAAGAAAGAAAGAAAAGGTATTCAAATTGGTAGGGAAGAGCTCATATTGTTATATGCAAATGACATAATACTATATATAGAAAACCCTAAAGACTTCACACAAATACTACTAGAACTGATAAACAAATTCAGCAAGGTAGAAGGACAAAGATTAACATACAGAAATTGGCTGCATTTCTTTACACTAAAAATGAATTATCGGAAAAGGAATGTAAACAAACAATCCCTTTTAAAACTGCATCAAAAAAACAATAAAATACTTATGGAATAGATCTCACCAACGATGTGAAAGATGTATATGCCAAGAAGTACAAAACGTTAATAAAGGAAATTAATGAGGATTCAAAGAAATGAAAAGATATCCCATGCTCTTGGATTAGAAAAATTAATATTTTTTAAATGGCAATACAATCCAAAGTAATCTACAGATTTAATGTGATCCCTATCAAATTACCCATGACATTTTTCACAGAACTAGAAAAAATAATCCTAAAATTTATATGGAACTATAGAAGACCCAGAATTGCCACAGCAATCCTGAGGAAGTAGAACAAAGCAGGAGGGATAACCCTCCCAGACTTCAGACAATATTATGAAGCTACAGTAATCAAAGCAGTGTGATATTGGCAAAAAAAAAACAGACATATGGATCCATGGAACAGAATAGGGAGCCCAGAAATAAACACACACACCTACGCTCAATTGTTCTTCCACAAAGGAGGCAAGAATATAAAATGAGAAGACAGTCTCTTCAGCAAGTGGTGCTAGGAAAGCTGGACAGCTGCATATAAATCAATGGACTTGGAACACACGCTCATACCATGCACAAAAATAAGCTCAAAAATGGCTTAAAGATTTACATGTAATATATGACACCATAAAACTCCTAGAAGAGATCATAAGCAAAACATTCTCTGACATAAATTGTACCAATGTTTTCTTAGGTCCATCTCCCAAGACAAGAGAAATAAAAACAAAAAATAAACAATGGGACCTAATCAAACTTACAGGCTTTTGCATAGAAAAGGAAACCATGAAAAAAACAAAAAGACGGGCTTCCCTGGTGGCACAGTGGTTGAGAGTCCGCCTGCCGATGCAGGGAACACGGGTTCATGCCCCGGTCCGGGAAGATCCCACATGCCGCAGAGCGGCTGGGCCCGTGAGCCATGGCCGCTGAACCTGCGTGTCCGGAGCCTGTGCTCCGCAATGGGAGAGGCCACAACAATGAGAGGCCCGCGTACCACACACACACACACAAAGACAACATATGGAATGGGAGAAAATATTTGCAAATGAGGGGACAAGGGTTTAATTTCCAAATTATACAAACAGCTCATACAACTCAACAACAAAAAACCCAACTGAAAAATATGCAGAAGACCTTAACAGATATTTCTCCAAAAAAGACACACAGATGACCAGTAGGCACATGAAAAGATGCTCACCATCACTAATTATTAGAGAAATGCAAATCAAAACTACAATGAGGTACCACCTCACATCAGTCAGAATGGTCGTCATTAAAAAGTCTACAAATAACAAATGCTGGAGAGGGTGTGGCAAAAAGTGAACCCTCCTACACTGTTGGTGGCAATGTAAATTGGTACAGCCACTGTGGAGAACAGTATGGAGGTTCCTTAAAAAACTAAAAACAGAACTACCATATGACACAGCAATCCCGCTCCTGGGCATATACCCAGACAAAACAATAATTCAAAAAGATACATGCAACCCTATGTTCATAGCAGCGCTATTTACAATAGCCACAACATGGAAATAACCTAAATGTCCATCAACAGATGAATGGATGAAGAAGATGTGGTACATATATAAAATTGAATATTACTCAGCCATCAAAAAGAATAAAATAATGCCATCCGCAGCAATATGGATGGACCTAGAGATTATCATACTAAGTGAAGTAAGTCATACAGAGAAAAACAAATACCATACAATATCACTTATACGTGGAATCTAAAATACAATGCACACCACATCTACAAAACAAAAACAGATTCACAGACACAGAGAACAGACTTGTGGTTGCCAAGGGAGAGGTGGGGAGGGGAAGGAAGGAATGGTACTTTGGGATTAGCAGATGCAAGCTATTATATACAGCATGGATAAACAACAACATCCTACTGTATAGCACAGGGAACTATATTCAATATTCTGCGACGAACCATAATGGAAAAGAATATGAAAAAGAATATATATGTATATATATATGCATAACTGAGTCACTTTCCTGTACAGAAGAAATTAACACAATATTGTACATCAACTATACTTAAATAAAATTGAAAAAACAAAAAAGAATTGGCACCTGAACAGTATACTAAATTTTAAAAACTGCTTAAAAAAAAACAGGGAGAGGCCTTCAAGATGGTGGAGGAGTAAGACGTGGAGATCACCTTCCTCCCCACAAATACATCAGAAATACATCTACATGTGGAACAACTCCTACAAAATACCTACTGGATGCAGGCAGTAGACCTCAGACTTCCCAAAAGGCAAGGAACTCCCCACGTACCTGAGTAGGGCAAAAGAAAAGAGAAAAAACAGAGACAAAAGAATAGGGATGGGACCTGCACCACTGGAAGGGAGCTATGAAGGAGGAAAAGTTGCCACACAATAGGAAGCCCCTTTGCGGGCGGAGACTGCGGGTGGGTGGGGGGGACCTTCGGAGCCGCGGAGGAGAGCGCAGCAACAGGGGTGCAGAGGGCAAAGCAGAGAGATTCTTGCACAGAGGATCACTGCTGACCAGCACCCACCAGCCTGAGAGGCTTGTCTGCTCACCCGCTGGGGTGGGTGTGGGCTGGGAGCTGAGGCTTGGGCTTCAGAGATCAGATCCCAGTGAGAGGATGGGGGTTGCCTGCGTGAACACAGCCTGAAGGGGGCTAGTGTGCCACAGCTAGCTGGGAGGGAGTCCGAGAAAATGTCTGGAACTGCCTAAAAGGCAAGAGACCGTTGTTTCGGGGTGCGCAAGGAGAGGGGATTCAGAGCACCGCCTAAATGAGCTCCAGAGACTGGCGCGAGCCGCGGCTATCAGCGCGGACCCCAGAGACAGGCATGAAACGCTAAGGCTGCTGCTGCCGCCACCAAGAAGCCTGTGTGCAAGCACAGGTCACTATCCACACCTCCCCTCCCAGGAGCCTGTGCAGCCTGCCACTGCCAGGGTCCCGTTATCCAGGGACAACTTCCCCGGGGAGAACACACAGCACATCTCAGGCTGGTGCAACTTCACGCCGGCCTCTGCCGCCACACGCTTGCTCCTCATTCCGTACCCCTCCCTCCCCCCTGGCCTAAGTGAGCCAGAGCCCCCTAATCAGCTGCTCCTTTAACCCCATCCTGTCTGAGCAAAGAACAGACACGCTCAGGCGACCTACACACAGAGGTGAGGCCGGATCCAAAGGTGAACCCGGGAGCTGTTGAGAACAATGAAGAGAAAGGGAAATCTCTCCCAGCAGCCTCAGGAGCAGCAGATTATATCACCACAATCAACTTCATGTACCCTGCATCTGTGAAATACCTGAATAGACAATGAATCATCCCAAAATTGAGGCAGTGGACTTTGGGAGCAATGATATATTTTTTTCCTTTTTCTCCTTTTGTGAGTGTGTATGTGTATGCTTCTTTGTGTGATTTTGTCTGTAGCACTTTGCTGTTACCATTTGTCCAAGGGTTCTGTCTGTCCATTTTGTTTTGTTTTATGTCTTTTTGTTTTTTTACTGTATTAGTTTTTAGAGCTTGTTAACATTGGTGGATTTGTTTTTTGGTTTGGCTTCTCTCCTTTCTTTTTTTCCCTTTTTTTATTACTTTAAAAATTTTTTATATTTAATAATAATTTTTTATTTTAATAACATTCTTTTATTTTATTTATTTATTTTTCTCCTTCCTTTTTTTCTGAGCTCTGTGGCTGACAGGGTCTTGGTGCTCCAGCCAGGTGTCAGGCCTGTACCTCTGAGGTGGGAGAGGTGAGTTCAGGATATTGGTCCACCAGTGACCTCCCAACTACACGTTATATCAAATGGCGAAAGCTCTCCCAGAGATCTCCATCTCAATGCTAAGACCCAGCTCCACTCAACGACCAGCAAGCTACAGTGCTGGACACCATATGCCAAACAACTAACAAGACAGGAACACAACCCCACCCATTAGCAGAGAGGCTGCCTCAAACCATAATAAGGTCACAGACACCCCAAAACACACCACCGGATGCGGTACTGCCCACCAGAAAGCCAAGATCCAGCATCATCCTCCAGAACACAGGCACCAGTCCCCTCCACCAGGAAGCCTACACAACCCACTGAACCAACCTCAGCCACGGGGGCAGACACCAAAAATAACGGGAACTAGGAACCTGCACCCTGTGAAAAGGAGACCCCAAACACAGTAAGTTAAGCAAACTGAGAAGACAGAGAAACACACAGCAGACGAAGGAGCAAGGTAAAAGCCCAGCAGACCAAACAAATGAAGAGGAAATAGGCAGTCTACCTGAAAAAGAATTCAGAGTAATGATTGTAAAGATGATCCAAACTCTTGGACATAGAATGGAGAAAATACAAGAAACGGTTAACAAGGACCTAGAAAAACTAAAGAGCAAACAAACAATGATGAATAACACAATAAATGAAATTAAAAGTTCTCTAGAAGGAATCAATAGCAGAATAACTGAGGCAGAAGAACGGATAAGTGACCTGGAAGATAAAATAGTGGAAATAGCTACTGCAGAGCAGAATAAAGAAAAAAGAATGAAAAGAATTGAGGACAGTCTCAGAGACCTCTGGGACAACATTAAATGCACCAACATTAGAATTATAGGGGTCCCAGACAAAGAGAAAAAGAAAGCAAGTGAGAAAATATTTGAAGAGATTATAGTTGAAAACTTCCCTAATATTGGTTACTTCATCAAGTCCAAAAAGCACAGAGAGTCCCATACAGGATAAATCTAAGGAGAAACACACCAAGACACATACTAATCAAACTATCAAAAATTAAATGCAAAGAAAAAGTATTAAAAGCAGCAAGGGAAAAACAATAAATAACATACAAGGGAATCCCCATAAGGTTAACAGCTCATCTTTCAGCAGAAACTCTGCAAGCCACAAGGGAGTGGCAGGACATATTAAAGTGATGAAATGGAAAAAGCTACAACCAAGATTACACTACCCAGAAAGGATCTCATTCAAATTCGATGGAGAAATTAAAACCTTTACAGACAAGCCAAAGCTAAGAGAATTCAGCACCACCAAACCAACTTTACAACAAATGCTAAAGAACTTCTCTAGGCAGGAAACACAAGAGAAGGAAAAGATCTCCAATAACAAACCCAAATCAATTAAGAAAATGGTAATAGGAACATACATATCAATAACTACCTTAAATGTAAATGGATTAAATGCTCCCACCAAAAGACACAGACTGGCTGAATGGATACAAAAACAAGACCCGTATATATGCTGTCTACTAGAGACCCATTTCAGATCTAGGGACACACACAGACTGAAAGCAAGGGGATGGAAAAAGATATCCCATGCAAATGTAAATCAAAAGAAAGCTGGAGTAGCAAATCTTATATGAGACAAAATAGACTTTAACATAAAGACTATTACAACAGACAAAGAAGGACACTACGTAATGATCAAGGGGTCAATCCAAGAAGAAGATGTAACAACTGTAAATATTTATGCACCCAACCTAGGAGCACCTCAATACATAACACAAATTCTAACAGCCATAAAAGGGGAAATCAACAACAACACAATCATAGTAGGGGACTTTAACACCCCACTTTGACCAATGGAGAGATCATCCAAGATGAAAATAAATAAGGAAACACAAGCTTTAAATGACACATTAAACAAGATGGACTTAATTGATATTTATAGGACATTCCATCCAAAAACAACAGAATACACTTTCTTCTCAAGTGCTCATGGAACATTCTCCAGGATAGATCATATCTTGGGTCACAAATCAAGCCTTGGTAAATTTAAGAATATTGAAATTGTATCAAGTATCTTTTCCGACCACAATGCTATGAGACTACACATCAATTACAGGAAAAAATATGTAAAAAATACAAATACATGGAGGCTAAACAACACACTACTTAATAACCAACAGATCACTGAAAAAATCAAAGAGGAAATCAAAAAATACCTAGAAACAAATGACAATGAAAACATGACTACCCAAAACCTATGGGATGAAGCAAAAGCAGTTCTAGGGGCTTCCCTGGTGGCGCAGTGGTTGAGAGTCCACCTGCCGATGCAGGGGACACGGGTTCGTGCTCTGGTCCGGGAAGATCCCACATGCCGCAGAGCAGCTGGGCCCGTGAGCTGTGGCTGCTGGGCCTGTGCGTCCGGAGCATGTGCTCCACAATGGGAGAGGCCACAACGGTGAGAGGCCCGTGTACCGCAAAAAAAAAAAAAAGCAGTTCTAAGTGGGATTGTATTTAGAGCAATACAATCCTACCTCAAGAAACAAGAAACATCTCAAATAAACAACCTAACCTTACACCTAAAGCAATTAGAGAAAGAAGAACCAAAAAAACCCCATTAGCAGAAGGAAAGAAATCATAAAGATCAGATCATAAATAAATGAAAAAGAAATGAAGGAAACAATAGCAAAGATCAATAAAACTAAAAGCTGGTTCTTTGAGAAGATAAACAAAATTGATAAACCATTAGCCAGACTAATCAAGAAAAAATGGGAGAAGACTCAAATCAATAGAATTAGAAATGAAAAAGGAGAAGTAACAACTGACATTGCAGAAATACAAAGGATCATGACAGATTACTACAAGCAACTATAAGCCAATAAAGTGGACAAACTGGAAAAAATGGAAAAGGAGAAGTAACAACTGACATTGCAGAAATACAAAGGATCATGACAGATTACTACAAGCAACTATAAGCCAATAAAGTGGACAAACTGGAAAAAATGGACAAATTCTTAGAAAAGCACAACCTTCTGACTCTGAACCAGGAAGGAACAGAAAATATAAACAGAACAATCACAAGCACTGACATTGAGACTGTGATTAAAAATCTTCCAACAAACAAAAGCCCAGGACCAGATGGCTTCACAGGCGAATTCTATCAAACATTTAGAGAAGAGTTAACACCCATCCTTCTCAAACTCTTCCAAAATATAGCAGAGGGAGGAACACTCCCCAACTCATTCTACAAGGCCACCATCACCCTGATACCCAAACCAGACAAAGATGTCACAAAGAAAGAAAACTATAGGCCAGTAAAACTGACGAACATAGATGCAAAATTCCTCAACAAAATACTAGCAAACAGAATCCAACAGCACATTAAAAGGATCATCCACCATGATCAAGTGGGGTTTACCCCAGGAATGCAAGGATTCTTCAATATATGCAAATCAATCCATGTGATAAAACATATTAACAAATTGAAGGAGAAAAACCATATGATCATCTCGATAGATGCAAAAAAAGCTTTTGACAAAATTCAACACCCATTTATGATAAAAACCCTTCAGTAGTAGGCATAGAGGGAACTTACCTCAACATAATAAAGGCCATATATGAAAAACCCACAGCCAACATCGTCCTCAATGGTGGAAAACTGAAACCATTTCCACTAAGATCAGGAACAAGACAAGGTTGCCCACTCTCACCACTATTATTCAACAAAGTTTTGGAAGTTTTTGCCACAGCAATCAGGGAAGAAAAAGAAATAAAAGGAATCCAAATCGGAAAAGAAGTAGTAAAGCTGTCACTGTTTGCAGATGACATGATACTATACACAGAGAATCCTAAAGATGTTACCAGAAAACTAATGTTACCAAAAAGCTATTAGAGCTAATCAATGAATTTGGTAAAAAGCAGTATACAAAATTAATGCACAGAAATCTCTTGCATTCCTATATACTAATGATGAAAAATCTGAAAGAGAAATTAAGGAAACACTCCCATTTACCACTGCAACAAAAAGAATAAAATACCTAGGAATAAACCTACCTAAGGAGACAAGACACCTGTATGCAGAAAAGTATAAGAGACTGATGAAAGAAATTAAAGATGATACAAACAGATAGAGAGATATACCATGTTCTTGGACTGGAAGAATCAACATTGTCAAAATGACTATACTACCCAAGGCAATCTACAGATTCAATGCAATCCCTATCAAACTATCAATGGCATTTTCCACAGAAGTAGATCAAAAAATTTCACAATTTGTATGGAAGCACAAAAGACCCCGAATAGCCAAAGCAATCTTGAGAAAAAAAACGGAGCTGAAGGAATCAGGCTCCCTGACTTCAGACTATACTACAAAGCTAATCAAGACAGTATGGTACTGGCACAAAAACAGAAATATAGGTCAATGGAACAGGATAGAAAGCCCAGAGATAAACCCACGCACATATGGTCACCTTATTATTGATAAAGGACGCAAGAATATACAACGGAGAAACGACAGCCTCTTCAGTAAGTGGTGCTGGGAAAACTGGATAGCTACATGTAAAAGAATGAAATTAGAACACTCCCTAACAGCATACACAAAAATAAACTCAAAATGGATTAAAGACCTAAATGTAAGGCCAGACACTATCAAACTCTTAGAGGAAAACATAGGCAGAACACTCTTTGACATAAATCACAGCAAGATCTTTTTTGACCCACCTCCTAGAGAAATGGAAATAAAAACAATAGTAAACAAATGGGACCTAATGAAACTTAAAAGCTTTTGCACAGCAAAGGAAACCATAACCAAGACGAAAAGCCAACCCTCAGAATGGGAGAAAATATTTGCAAATGAAGCAACTGACAAAGGATTAATCTCCAAAATTTATAAGCAGCTCATGCAGCTCAATATCAAAAAAACAAACAACCCAATCCAAAAATGGGCAGAAGACCTAAATAGACATTTCTCCAAAGAAGATATACAGATGGCCAAGAAGCACATGAAAGAATGCTCAACATCACTGACCATTAGAGAAATGCCAATCAAAACTACAATGAGGTATCACCTCACAGCAGTGTGAATGGCCATCATCAAAAAATCTGCAAACAATAAATGCTGGAGAGGGTGTGGAGAAAAGGGAACCCTCTTGCACTGTTGGTAGGAATGTAAATTGATACAACCACTATGGAGAACAGTATGGAGGTTTCTTAAAAACCTAAAAATAGAACTACCATATGACCCAGCAATCCCACTACAGGGCATATACCCTGAGAAAACCATAATTCAAAAAGACTCATGTACCATAATGTTCACTGCAGCTCTGTTTACAATAGCCAAGACATGGAAGCAACCTGAGTGTCCATCAACGGATGAATGTGTAAAGAAGATGTGGCATATATATACAATGGAATATTATTCAGCCATAAAAAGAAATGAAATTGAGGTATTTGTAGTGAGATGGATGGACCTAGAGTCTGTCATACAGAGTGAATTAAGTCAGAAAGAGAAAAACAAATACTGTATGCTGACACATATATATGGAATCTAAAAAAAAAAAAAGGTTATGAAGAACCTAGGGGCAGGACATGAATAAAGATGCAGACGCAGAGAATGGACTTGAGGACATGAGGAGGGGGCAGCGTAAGCTGGGACGAAGTGAGAGAGTGGCATGGACTTATATATACACTACCAAATGTAAAATAGATAGCTAGTGGGAAGCAGCCACATAGCACAGGGAGATCAGCTCGGTGCTTTGTGACCACCTAGAGGAGTGGGATAGGGAGGGTGGGAGGGAGACGCCAGAGGGAGGAGATATGGGGATATATGTATATGTATATATATGTATATGTATGGCTGATTCACTTTGTTATACAGCAGAAACCAACACAACATGGTGAAGCAATTATACGCCAATAAAGATGTTTAAGAAAAACAAAGAACATAGGCTTGGGGGTTCCCTGGTGGTCCAATAGTTAAGCCGGGGGTGGGGGTGGAGATCAGAGGGAGGAAGAGAGACTGATGGAGACAGACTAAAAGAAACTGTTATTATTAACAGCTAGTAATTCTGGGGAATGAGAAGATGCCATTATATTATCTTTTCATTTTTCCTATTTTTAAAATTTTATTTTCAAAAAAAATAGAAAGGAAGGAAGAAAAAAGTTATATAAAAAGATGAACCCGGCAAAGTTGAATAAAAACTAAGCTGGTGTAGCACTGTTAAATCAGACAAATTACAATGCAAGGTAGGTACCACTAAGGGCAACATTTTACATTGATAACAAGAACACTGCCCCAAACTGTTATAGGCACAAACGTTTTTGCTTTTCACAGCATAGCTTTGAAGAGCATAAAGCAGATTGGGAGAGAAAATCAACAATCCTAATTACAGTGAGGGACAGAGTTCTGTCTCAGAAATCTATAGTTTAAGGAGACAAACTAAGGACAGAACCTCTGAGTAATGCAAGTCACAGTTGGATCAAGTGCACACATATGCTTCTACAAACACACTGAACTTTGTACACAGATACTTGTTTCGTCCAAGCACAGCACATTTATAAATGTTCACTGGACACCAAGCCACAGGGGCTGGGGATCGGGAGAGGAAGAACTTTTTTTTTTTTTTTTTTTTTTTTGCGGTATGCGGGCCTCTCACTGTTGTGGCCTCCCCCGTTGCGGAGCACAGGCTCCGGACGCGCAGGCTCAGCGGCCATGGCTCACGGGCCCAGCCGCTCCGCGGCATATGGGATCCTCCCAGACCGGGGCACGAACCCGTATCCCCTGCATCGGCAGGCGGACTCTCAACCACTTGCGCCACCAGGGAGGCCCAAGAACTATTTTAATAGCTCCAATACAAGTCCAAATTCACTGCCACAAGAAGTCACAAAGTAAAGATATCCCCCCGAAGTCCTTACACTTGAAAACTTTAAAACCTATTTCTAAAATATTTTTAGGTTAAAGGGAAAGGACAAAACTTCTGCTCAAAAAAAATTAAACCTTTAAGTGTGTTTATTCCAAAACAAGAATAAGTGAAAATAAATGAGCTAAACTTTTAACTTAGAAGCTAGGAAAAAGCCTCAAAGGTAAAAAATGAAATTAATATAAAAGAAATTCATGATGCAGAGAAACTACAATCTAATAAAACTGATATAATGGACCTTTTAAAAAGACTAAAATAATAAATAAAATAGATAAATTAAGGAAAAAAGCAAAGAAAGTGCAAATGAACAGTACTAGGAGAGAAAAAAGAGCATGCATAACAATACAGATTAAAAAAGAAAGGAAAAGACTATACTCAACTCTTAATATAATAAACATTTGGGAGCCTAGACAAACTAGGCAATATTATATTAAAATAAAAATGATTAGATGTCCAAGAATCACTAGAAGCTAGGCCAATCCAGTTACAATCAAAGAAAAAACAGTGGCCAAAGACCTGCCCTCCAGGGGTCATCAACTCCATATGATTTTTATGGACAACTTCTACCAAACTTTAACGCAAAAGAATATTTGAAAAACCAAGTTAAACAACAAATACCATAGGGTGTACCTACTTAAATTTCTAAGTGTACACTACTGTTAACAATGGGCACAGTGTTGTGCAGCAGGTCTCTAGAAATTTTGCATCTTGCATAACAAACTTTTTTTTTTTTAATTTTTTTTTGGCTGGGTTGGGTCTTTGTCCCTGCACATGGGCCTTTTCTAGTTGTGGCGAGTGGGAGCTACTCTTCGTTGCAGTGCGCGGGCTTCTCATTGCGGTGGCTTCTCTTGTTGCGGAGCACAGGCTCTAGGTGCGTGGGCTTCAGTAGTTGTGGCACGCAGGCTCAGTAGTTGTGGCTTGCAGGCTCTAGACTGCAGGCTCAGTAGTTATGGCTCACAGGCTTAGGTGCTCCGCAGAATGTGGGATCTTCCCGGACCAGGGCTCGAACCCATGTCCCCCGCATTGGCAGGTGGATTCTTAACCACTGTGCCACCAGGGAAGCCCTGCATGACTAAAACTTTAAATCCACTGAACAACAACTCCCCATTTCCCCCTCCCCTCAGCCCCTGGCAACCACCATTCTAATATTTTCTGTTTCAATGAGTTTGACTACCTTAGATGCTTCATGTAAGTGGAATCATGCAATATTTGTCCTGTGTGATTGGCTTATTTAACTTAGCATAATGTCCTCAAGATTCATGCATGTTTTAACATATGACAGGATTTCCTTTTTTATGGTTGAATAATATTCCACTGTATGTATATACCATTATTTTCTTTATCCATTCATCTGTCTATGGACATTTAGGTTGTTCCCACATCTTGGCTATTGGGCATAAAGCTGCAATGAACACAGGAGTGCAGATATCACTTCAAGATTGATTTTGGTTTTTGTATAAACACACACAAGTGGGAGCGGGGAGGGAGAAGGAGGGGGAGGGGGAGGAAGGGAGACATAAAGGAGGAGGTAGGGAAGGGAGAGAGGAGGAGAGAGGGAAGGAAGAAGGGAAGGGGATGAGGGAGAAGGGGAGGGAGACAGAGAGGAGAAGGGAGGGAGAGAGGGGAGGAGGGGAGAGGCGGGAGGAGAGGGAGAGAGAGGAAGGGAGGTGGTGAGAGACAGAGAAGGGGAGGGAGAGAACAAATCTGAATTTAGAAGAAGGATGAGTAATCCAATTATACTGAGCCAGGTGACTGTTCATTTAGAAGACACCAAGTTAGGAACTTACTTCCCATTGTCTATACAACTAAATACAAGATAAGGGTAACAGGGTAAAAAAACAGAACTTTAAAATTATTATAAGAAATATTCGATATTTTTTCTTCTGAATGGGAAAGACTTTCACAAATAACTATCAAAAGAAAAACGGGGCTTCCCTGGTGGCGCAGTGGTTGAGAATCTGCCTGCTAATGCAGGGGACACGGGTTCGAGCCCTGGTCTGGGACGATCCCACATGCCACGGAGCAACTAGGCCCGTGAGCCACAACTACTGAGCCTGCGCATCTGGAGCCCATGCTCTGCAACAAGAGAGGCCGCGACAGTGAGAGGCCCGTGCACCGCGATGAAGAGTGGTCCCCGCTTGCCACAACTAGAGAAAGCCCTCGCACAGAAACAAAGACCCAACACAGCCATAAATTAATTAATTAATTAATAAACTCCTACCCCCAACATCTTCTTAAAAAAAAAAAAACCAACCAAAAAGATGCATTAATTTGATGTCAAAATTAGAAGTACTATATAATTTAAAAGACAACTGAAACAAGGTTAAAGGGCAAGTGGAGAGAGATACTGTCCATGACTTCTTTTTCTTCCAGTTTTATGGAGATACGGTTAACATACAGCATAATGATGCGATTTATATACACCATGAAGTGATTATCACAAGTTTAGTGAACATCTGTCATGTCATATAGGTACAAAATTAAAGAAACAGAAAAAAATTTCCTCTTGTGATGAGAACTCTTAGGGTTT
The DNA here is from genome assembly GCF_025265405.1 of Mesoplodon densirostris. Classification (NCBI taxonomy): domain Eukaryota; kingdom Metazoa; phylum Chordata; class Mammalia; order Artiodactyla; family Ziphiidae; genus Mesoplodon; species Mesoplodon densirostris. The sequence continues at coordinate 59,650,504 of NC_082679.1, forward strand.
GCTCACTTAACAACTGTCATATACAACGTACAGCAGCGTGAATTCTATTTATCATGCTGTACATTACATCCCTAGTAATTCTTTACCTTATAACTGGACGTTTCTATGTTTTGACCACGTTCATCCAATTTGTCCTCCCCTGACCCTATCCATGTCTTATGTGATAAAAGACATGACCCTGAATATATCCTACAAACCCATACAAAGAGGATGAGGGGAAAATGTGACCATGCAATTCACACGAGAGGAAACCCAAAGGTCTCCCAAGTATTTGATGAGGTACTAATTTCAGTAGTAATCACAGAAGTGTACATTGTTTAAAATGATAAATCATTTTTTACTCATCAGATTGGCAAAAATTTAAATGTGAGAAAACTAGGGTGAGGGACTAGCAGCTCTGGTGGGAGGGTAAACTTGTGCAGCCACTTCAGAGGCAGACGAACAGTGTGGCCAACCCAACCCAAACCCCACCCAGACCCCATCTCCCTCACTACCTTCCAGTGCTGGTCTAGGGGTCACTGTGGGTCTCAGTTCTGGACAATGGGTGTGAGAAGAAACCACTGATACTAAGCAGCTGTTAAAAGAATTATGTATGACTACCTTATGGTGGTCATAAATATGACATGTTCCATAACAGCATCATATCACAAAGTGTCACACATGTTGTGGTCCAATATCACAAAAGCAAGATCTAGGCTGGGGGCCACCAAGCTCACACTCCTAGTCTCCTCCTTCAAGCCAAGTTGCAACCCAGCATCTGTGCCCAGGGTGGGAAGCAGAAAGGCACCCTAGGAGTTAGACCTCCCTGCACTCAGACTTCACCCTTGGGGGTAGGTGAGTCACGCTGAGGACGTTGGGAGACTGGCAGGGAGGTGGGAGATTAGATGGAGCACAACCAGAGGTAGGTGGCGACACGAGTTAGGGAAGTTCTGGTGTGCACACAGAACAGGAGCTTTTCCCACACCTGGGGAGCCACAGGCTGGCAGCTCCACCTGAACACCTGTTCCCATTGGGCTGGCCCAGGCTTTCCCAAGTTTGACACAGCAATGTGATTACTAGAATAATAACCATAATACTGAGAATGACAATGCATTGTTTGAGGCTATTATTGACTCAACTACTAGCACGGTGATAGCCAATCATAAGGAGACTTACCAGCGCTCAGGCAGCGTAGATGGCTTTTAAAATTTTGCAAAAAATGAAAAGTAAAACATTTATAATGCATTTCACAAATACTTTTGGACTTAGGTTGCTGTATTTACTGAAATACCAAGTTCTATTTGAATTAAAATGTTTTTCTTATTGCTTGAATACTATGGTATCCTGAGAAATAGTTTATTTTACTTCAATCAAAAGGTTGGTATTGGAATTTTCAAGTGTATTCATTGTCCTGCATAATTTGTACCAATATTGACTGAAATATTTTTACATGCACAATGGCTACTGGCAGAGGAATTTATTCAAATGTATTATAGTTTGCTACATGGCTTTGTCAATTTTTATTTGCTTTATTTTGCATGCATGGTAGAGAAATTCCTTCAAATATATTTTACATCATGACTTTTTTTAGTCACCAGCATTCAGTGTAGTACAGTGCCAGTGTCTGCTCTCACACTATCGGATGTGAGATTACCTTCTCTTCCACCAGTAAATGTGTTTTGCTGCCAGTTACATTAAAGCATTGCCAATGAACACATACATAAAATTTTGTTTAGCTAGGTAATTTTATAACGATATTTCAGTGTTGGTAGAATATTGCTGCATACTCAGAATTTAGCATTTCCTACTAGATTCTACTGTACACATTCAAAGTGATTATTTTTCCCTCAAAACCACTTCACTACAACTTGTAATACAGATATTATGGGAAAATATGTAATCCTTTCTATTATAACTGTAGTATCTTATATAGAGAATGACCATATAATTCATTATACAAAATGGGACACATTTGAGAGTGAAAAGGGGCAGTATTAAAAATTTGGATGGAACTACAGGCATAAAATCACAACTGTCCTGGACATACAGTCAGACCTGGGACATACAGTCACCATATTCATATACCTGCACACCTCCTACATCAGCAAACAAGGAATATATACTATTATCAGTAGATCATCATGATGCACAATTCAGTGAGAAACACAAGTAGCAGAAGAAAATGTGAGGTAGAATACAATAGTATGGAAATAGTAATGAACACTACAGCCTAATTTTCTATACAATACCTACATATACATAATTTGGGACACATTGGTAAAAGGGTTCTTCGGCCTCGTCTTCAGTGTTTTAACTTCTTATAAGGAAAATTCATTTATGAATTATTTATAGTTACTTTAAAACTGAAAAGAAGTACTCTGCATACAGAATTAAGAGCTTGACCTTTTCAGCTTTAAAACCAAGACACAGTGATAGGGATAAAGAATGATAGTTACACAGGTAGTTTTAGAAATCCCACTGGAGGATTATAGACAGAGAAGGAGCTTTAGGGAATTTTGGGAGACCACTGTGAGTTAATGATAGCTCAGGAAAACTATCGGAACACCGTGAAAAGCAGCAGGCTTGCTTAACTATAAGGCCCTAAATAAAAGGACAAGATATGCCCTAGGTCATTAAGAGTTCAGCAAGATAATGATCCTTAGGACCAAGGACAGGAATATAAGGGAAAGGTGACATCCCGAAGCAGAAGACCCTCGTTATACTGAGACCTGAGATGATTTAACATATTTTAGTATATGTTACCACCCTTCTGCTGATTTGAATAGCGCCATGACAGTCCTATTTGGCCTTACAGGGTCAAACACCCTCCTGCCTGATGTGAAGGAGGAGCTAGTGATGTAAGCCTGACATCTACTCAAAGAATGAGGAAGAAGGTGGTCTTCTCTCCTTCCCCGCTTTCCTTTAATTATAAAAATGTAGCCCACTTAATTCTCGGGGCAGAGCCCTTTCGCCTGCCCTTTTGTATCCCTCACAAACGTCCTATATTAATAATCTACTTGCCTATCGCTTTTCCTCTCACTGAATTCCTTCTGCGCTGAGACATAAAGAACCTGAGCTTCATTAAGTCCTGTGACCAGGTGTGCTGTTTCTGCTGGGAGATTGTGAGTTCAAGTCCCGCCTGAAGTGTGGCTGGGTTCCAGTCCCGTCCAAAGGAGTGTGGTTAGGAGACTGTGGGTTCGAGTCCTAATCTGAACTGTGCAGTTTCAATAATTGTAAGTGTTTAAATATATCAAAATTTAAAGCAAAGAGGCATAGGTTACCATTTTTTCTCTAGCATGGTGTCATCTACTCTGCAACTTAAAAAATACTATCTCATTAATCTCCAAAATATACAAACAGCTCATGCAGCTCAACATCAAAAAACAAACAACCCAATCTAAAAATGGGCAGAAGACCCAAATAGACATTTCTCCAAAGAAGACATACAGATGGCCAAGAGGCACATGAACAGATGCTCAGCATCACTAATTATCAGAGAAATGCAAATCAAAATTACCATGAGGTATCACCTCACACGGTCAGAATGGCCATCATCAAAAAAAATCTACAAACAATAGATGCTGGAGGGGGTGTGGAGAAAAGGGAACTGTTGGTTGGGAATGTAAACTGATACAGCCACTATGGAGAACAGTATAGAGGTTCCTTAAAAAAATAAGAATAGAATTACCATATGATCCAGCAATCCCGCTACCGGGCATATACCCTGAGAAAACCATAATTCAAAAAGACACATGCACCCCAATGTTCATTGCAGCACTATTTACAATAGCCAGGACATGGAAACATCTGTCCATCAACAGATGAATGGATAAAAATGTGGTACATATATACAGTGGAATATTACTCAGCTGTGAAAAAGAATGAAGTAATGCCATTTGCAGCAACATGGATCATACTGAGTGAAGTCAGAAAGAGAGACAAATACCATATGATATCACTTATATCTAAAACATGACACAAATGAACTTATCTATGAAACAGACTCACAGACAGAGAACAGACTTGTGCTTGCCAAGGGGAAGGGGAGTCGGGGGAGGGATGGAGTGGGAGTTTGGGGTTAGCAGATGCAAACTATTAATACACAGCATGGATAAACAACAACATCCTACTGTATAGCACAGGGAACTATATTCAATATCCTGTGATAAACTATAATGGAAAAGAATATGAAAAAGAATGTATATATATGTATAACTCAATCACTTTGCTGTACAGCAGAAATTAACACAACATTGTAAATCAACTATATTTCAATTAAAAAAAAAAGAGTTGGTGTCTGGATTAAGCTTTGCCACTTCCTAGCCAAGTGACTTTGGGTGACCTTGGGCAAGAATACGCCACCTCCCTAGAGCTCCATTTCCTCACATGTACACTGAAGATGATAAAAAGTGCCTACTTCTTAAAGCATTGAGAGAATTAAATGAGCTTAAGAAATACAGAGAGTCTTACACATAGTCATAGCTCAACAAATAGTAGCAATTAACTAGTAAGAATGACCTTCTTTGAATAATTTAGTTAATGAGGGTGATGGATTACATCCATCATTATCCCAGTGATAAACATGCCCAGAGGCAAAAATCCCCTGAAGAAGTTGCATGACCACAACTCAGTGGGGGTGTTGTAATTGCCCCAGCAACACAGCAAATAATTCCTCTTCAAAGCTGGACAGCATTTCATACTAGCTATTCAGGACACTAGCTCCTAGAGGTGGTTAGGAGCGCATGGCAACTCATTCTAATAACAAAATCTAAAAATATGTATTGGTAAGAAAGTATTTTACTTTTAGATCTGTAATAAGCCTCCCCTGGAGCACCGGAGAAAAATAATACATCTAGAATATTTGCCAGGATTAAAATTCGACATATTAGTAATGAAGAACTTTTTAATTACTTGCATGCTTCAACCAGCTCTGTTAAAAATAAACATTGCAAACTACTGCAGATCAACCCCTTGTTGGCTGAAAGACACTTGCCCAGGTCATTTTGTTATATGTGATTTCTTGGTAGTAAGCTAGATTTTGCCTCCGTCATAATTACTTGAGTTCAGTAGAAGTATCTTCTCTGGTGTGCATGGAGTTGTAAAATACAGAAGGGTGACATCGTATGGATTTGCATAGCTTAGAGATGCTGTGGTCTGGCTGACTCCATTTCTGGTTAGATTTTCAATAGCAAATGGCTACTTTGTGCCCAAAAGATCAGGTAACCAGGCCCAACCGAATGGGTTGCTAAAGGAGCCTTTTGGCCAAGGGAAGCAGGTTCCAGGTAGCCTGGAGGAGTCAGCACTGAGAAGTAGCGTGCTTGTCAGTCAACAAACAACTGGGCCTATTGTTGAAAAGAGGATGCAGGAGGCCACCTGAGTCTAAGGTCCTTTTGTGAGCCCCATCTCCCCCTCCATTCATTCAGCAAAGGTGTGCTGAGCACTTGCTGTAGCAAAGCACTGGGAGGGGAAGAGCAATGAGGATGCAGGAGCCGCTCACTTAGCGTCTTGCAAAGGGAGCAGGTGTTTGTTATCTGGCAGCATTTTCCACCGCCTTATTGGAAGATAAGAAACACCTGGAGTGCAGATTCCCAACACACACAGACCTGAACCAGAACCGCCAGGGGAAGAGTTCAGACTTTGCATATATATATGCATATATATTTTTTCTTGTGTGTGTGTGTGTGTTAAAGTATACATAAGGGTTCTGCAATTGTTGGTTCTGATCATTTCCGCCCAGTTTAGTAGCTGTTTTGGCAAAGGACTGACCCTAGAGCTTCCCGCTCTCCTATTCTGCATGACATCACTCCTCTGGAACCTCTATTTTCTTTTTTTTTAATGAAAATTGTATATATTTAAGGTGTAAAACATGATGACTTGATATACATATACAAAGTGAAATGATTACTACAGTCAAGCTAATTAACATTTCTCCTCGCATAGTTAGCTTTTTTGTCATGAGAGCCTCAGAAATAAATCTAGAGACCTATATTTAATATACAGTATGATGACTGTGGTTAATAACACTGTATGGAATACTGTCTTTTTAAATACTGTATTTTTAAACTTGGGCCTCCAGTGTTCTCATTTTCAGGTAGGGGTGGGAGCTACAGGTTTAAAGGAAGGAATAACTGGGATATCAGAGTCGTAATCTCAGGTGAGGTCACCTGGCTGATAAATGCATTCAGCCAATCAACAAGCATTTATTGGATCGATGAAGGAACACGTTCTCTGAATAAAGAACTCAACAAAACAGACATGGTCCCTGCGCTCACAGGACGCCAAAATTCCGAGGAACAAACTACTGTGTCAAATAATTTTCTTATCATAGAACGAGAGGTTGAACAAGACTACTTCAACACGGGCCCAGTCCAAACATACACGATTCTAGAAAAGGAAATTAGTCCGTTCTGGAAGAACGCCAGCAAATGTTCAGTTCCCCAGGAGCTAAAAGAGGCGCCCTTTTTAAGGAAGAGGGAACACAGGAGAATGGAGTGTCTTTGGAAACCACAGAGTATGTTCACCTGTGCCCAGGAGTGGGCTGTGGAGACTATAAGCCAAGACCTTTTCCAATTCATGGGGAAAAACCCAACTCAAAAGACTAAGCAGAAAATAAAATATACTGAGACTCACATGACAGCATGATCCAGGATGAAGTTAGCCTTGGGCACGGGTGGGTGGCAGAGCCGCAGTGACGTCTTCAAGGACCTCCTCTCTCTCCATTTCTTGATCCGGCTGTACTTAATTCACAGCTGGGAGCCAGGAGCCCAAACAGTATCGGAATTCAGTCTCTCCTTCGGGGTAGGCCAGTCCATGGTAGCCTCAAAGCCTATCCACCCAACAGCAGCAACCTCCGCAAAAAGACTTTCCCTCCCGAGCTTTCGGAGAAAAGTTGAGAGGAGGACGCTCATTGGCTCACTTTGGCCCAATGACTGCGGTCAGAAGGATGACAGCCTTCTGATTGGCCAGGTCTTGCAAGTGGAGGTCAGCCCTACCGAAGGGCTGGGAATGGGTTTCTCGCTTCGAAAAGGGGAGTGTCATCTGCCACAGCAAGGGATGCTAGCAAACAGTGGCAGTTTTTTTTTTTTTTTTTTTAGTTTCTGCTTTATAACAAAGTGAATCAGTTATACATATACATCTGTTCCCATATCCCTTCCCTCTTGCGTCTCCCTCCCTCCCACTCTACTACACGAACTGCTGGTGTGAGCTGCCAGTGCCGGCTAACAGGGGGGCCATTAGCTCCAGGGTGCACAGCTGGGTTGAGGGTGGGTGCGAGGAGGGGGGTAGAATTCTGCAGGCTATTTCTTCTAACGTGTCTGTAAAGCTAGGCGAACTGCTGGAGATTTGGAAGAAATACAAGGCAGAAGTGGCCCCAAGAATTGTTAGTAAACCAATTAAATCTATGACAAAGCAATACTGGTTTTCTTACAATCACCATGTTAAGTGATTTAGGAAAATTAAACCTCTTCAAAAGAATCCCTGGGCCTACTCTGTAGGCTTGAGAAATACTATAGCCTAGGTAATTTGGTGTCAGAATTAGTCATTTGGCCCTTCAGTAACTGCTACAATTCGTAACAGGGCACCCTCTGCCACCCATGACGGGAGCAGCACTAAGAAAATCAAGTACTTGAACAGGCGTACTAGGCCCCTCTTCCTTTTTGCAGACACGGGCAGCTTTGGCATTACATTTGGGTTCCATGACAGGAGTCTTTGTCACATGGTGTGATCCTCCAAGAGGCTTAGGATAACTGCCCACCTACTCCTTGGAAGCAGAGGTTGGGGTGGCAGTGCTGGGTGGCTTATGCCCAGGAGTCTAGGGGAGCCTCCATACGCACAGTGTGGCCATCATTTCATGGCTCTGCGCAAGTTTAGGGATTCCACCCACGGTTGAGGAAAGGGGAGGGAAGTTGGGAACCCTAGAATAATGGAATTCCTCAACTGCAGTATCTCCTGACCTCAGAAAGGAAAGCAGTTGCCTTTCAGATAATAGATTGAGTTCTTCAAAGTGGTCAGTTTCGGCTCAGATACGGAGGGAGCGGCACCATATCATATGGAGAATAACATTACTTATTTATTAGACTTCATCTAGTCTTGACTTAGTCAACACACAATTCTAATAGGTTGGATATTTTCCCAGTCCTCAAGAGATTAGAAACAGTAAGTTATGTATGCGACAGAAAGGGGCAGTCACCCTTAGAAAGAAAAATAGCATTAATTCAACAAATACTTATTGAATTCCTGTATTGTACTAGGCATTAGGGGTACACTAGCAATAGCAAGCAAGATGAAGTTCCTGCCCTTGTGGAGTTTACAGGCATTCCACAAATGATTACTCAAACTATTACAGTTGTGATAAAGGCTATAAAAGAAAAGCAGGGTGTTATGAGAGCTTGTAGCAGGAGGACCAAGCCTAAATTGTTAGGATCATAGAAGTCCTCCGGAAGAAAATCAAGCTGAGATGTGAAATAAACATTATAAGGTCAATAAGTGGGGCAGGGGGTGTGAGAAGCTTGGAACTTAGGAACCTGCAAGATGCCAATGTAGCTGGGCAGAGAAGGCAGCATAGTGTGAGATGAGCAGGGGGCAGTAGGCGCGGTGGGGGGGGTCAGATCAGGCAAAGTCTCGGGTTACAGTGAGGATTCTCAACCTAAACCTACAGAGAGTTTTGAGCAGGGAAGTGACATAGATTTACATCTTTATAGGACCACTCTGCTTGGTATGTGGAGAATGGATCAGAGAGGGGAGGGATGCAGAAGTGGATGTAGATGGAAGAGAAAAGAGGCTATTGTTGAAGCCTAAGGGGAGAGAAGTAACACCTGTACACTGGGCGTGAGCAGAAGGTAAGATCAAGGGCTAAAGGTGGATTAGGTGTGTCAAGTTAACGGGAGGCAGGGGTCAAAGATTATCCCAGATTTCTGGCAAGTGAAATTCAACACTGGTGACATCTGTTAAGGAAAGGAACCCTGTAAGAATTTGGAAGGATTGTGAATTCCATTTTGGCTATGTTGACTGAAAGGTGCTTGTGAAATATCCAGGCGGAGATGCAGAAGTGGCTGGATGGGTGGGTCTGGAGCTGAGAAGAATGGTCTGGGCCGGAACTATAAATTTAGTGGTATGTATTTACAATAGAGATGGAAATTAACGCCAGGGGCTTGAACTAGATCACTTAGGGAGAAACTTTGGTGTTAGCAGAGGGCCTAGCACTGAGCACTGAAGAAATCTACCATGTAAAACTGGTGTGGAAGAGATGGGAAAACTGGTGAGATGCAGGAATGTGGTAGCAGACTCCCACATGGCCTCCAACAATCCCCACCTCCTGGTATTCATGTCCTTGAGTCTCCTCCCATGTGGAGTAGGGCTAACCTGTGTAGCCCATATATTATGGAAATGACAGTGCCCAGCCAAGGTTGTAGCTAAAATCTTTTAAGACTCGAGAGAGGCCTAAGGGGGTGCCTCAGAGGGCTGTTCAAACACCAAGGCTTCTAGGAAGCTTAAGGGCATTTGTCCCTCAGCAGTCTGAGCAGAAACCCCAAGTAGAGAAGAATGTATCTCAAAGAAATCTGTGGGTGTGGCTTTTGCCTAATGGAGTGAACTGCAGTTAAGGCTAAGAGGAGACACAAAGTGTTCAGAAAAATTAGGACAGGGATACAGTACAAAAGGCGAAGAGGCCTTTGGATGCCCCAAATTCTACTGGGTGGAAGCAGGCTGAGAAAACTTTGTAGCTGTAAATATGGGCTACCTTTCCTGGAAAAGGAAGGATGAGTCAGAGGGTGCAGGCCAGCCTCCAAGATGGCCCCCAACACTCCCCTTCCTTCTGGTAGTCATACCTTTGGGTAGCTCCCTCCCACACTGAAGAGGATTGACCTGTGGGAACTGTGTATATTGTGGAGAGCAGTGAGTGACTTCTGAGGGTAAATCATGAAAGACACTGCAGCTTCCACCTTGCATTCTTGAATCACCTGCTCTGGGGGAAGCCAGCTGCTGTGTCATGAGGACATTCAAGCAGTCCAACAGAGATGCTCACGTGGTGAGGAACTGAGGTCTCCTGCCCACATGATCCTGGCAGTGGATCCTCTAGCTTCAGTCGAGCTTTCTGATGACTGCAGCACCAGATGACATCGTGAGATTACCCTCATGAGACAGTAAGAAAAGCTTACCCAGGTAGGCCACACGCAAATACCTGACCCACAGAAACTATGAGGTAATGTTTGTTATTTTAAGATATGTCTTGGGGTGACATGTTATGGAGCAATAAATAATTAACACAAGGAGAAAGGCCAAAAGAGTTCAAGTGCATGAAAAGTAAAGGAACTGTGTTTCAAGGAGAGAGTGGACAACTGTGTCAAATGTTGCAGAAAGGCCAAATGTCTCATACCTGGATGACAATAAAGCCCACTTACCAATCCTGAATTTCATTTAGACACCTTGTGTAAAACAAAAACAAAACAAGAAATACACACCCCTCCCCATGCTCAGTATACCTGGTTTAAGAAAACTGAGAAACGTCTATCATTCTTTTGAAGGACTTCATTAAAAACATGTTTTGGGGCCTCCCTGGTGGCGCAAGTGGTTGAGAGTCCGCCTGCCGATGCAGGGGATACGGGTTCGTGCCCCGGTCTGGGAGGATCCCATGTGCCGCGGAGCGGCTGGGCCCGTGAGCCATGGCCGCTGAGCCTGCGCGTCCGGAGCCTGTGCTCCACAACGGGGGAGGCCACAACAGTGAGAGGCCCGCATACCGCAAAAAAAAAAAAAAAAAAAACATGTTTTGAAAGTCTGTGGGACCTCTCAATAACGGATCAATGTTTTCCTATACTTACCTGGTTTCTCAGTCACCTTTGCGTATGGACACACCATGCCATTACTGGACTGTAAGTCTGTAAAGAGCAGAGAAACCTGCCCTTTAGCACCTGGAGTGTTAACATGCTGTAGGTGCTCAGACAACTTAACTTCAGACTAAAAAGCAAAAGCAGCTCATGATATAAAAGACTCTACAGATACTTTACTGAAAACAATCACTACCACCACCTCATATTCACATTGCAATTTATATATTAGAAGTACTTTTGCTGCGTCTTATTTTACGCTCAAAACAAACCCTGTGTAGAAAGGGCAAATACAGTCATTTCTATTTCCCAAAGGAGGCAACTAAAGCCCTACAGAGGCTTCAGCTACTTGGTTAAGGCCACACAAGATATTCATGGTTGCAGGTCTTCTGGTATCAAGTTGAGCACTTTTCCCCAAACAGCCAGGTGGCAGGCGCCAGGGCCTATTTCTCCGGCATCCTCCTCCTACAGATACTCTCAGGACAACTCTAACATGACTTTCCACAGTCATCTGTCCTTCTTAAGATGTGTGACTACTGTCCTGTCTATACCTGGAATCATGGAATGGGTAAAGACTCTGGGTCTTCTTTCCACTTTGGTTCCCATGCAACAGTGCGACTTGAACACGTGCCACAGCAGTCGCCGGGGTGGCCAGACAATGCCACCATTGTTCAGAACATTCCTCACTGCAAGTGGCCTTCAGAGAACCGAAATGCTTCCCAGTAAGAAAACCAGTCTATTACTTGAGAGTTATGCTTTATTTTTTAATTGCAAATGGCATCATTAGCTTGAACATCCTCATGAATCATCAGCTTTTTAGCTGTTGCCTAGACTTCGATCTCTCCTCAGAGACCACAACTTTACAAACACTGAATATATTTAAACACGCTCGTTACAGACTCTGAGGACACACCACAAAGGTATTCCAGAAAGGTCAGTCGCAACAGCACCCTCTAAACAGAATACCCTGAGGAAGAAAACCCTCATAAAGAATGCATAATAACAATATTGACAAAAATAATGGCTTAGGGCTTCCCTGGTGGTGCAGTGGTTGAGCGTCCGCCTGCCGATGCAGGGGACGCGGGTTTGTGCCCCGGTCCAGGAGAATCCCATGTGCCGCGGAGCGGCTGGGCCCGCAAGCCGTGGCCGCTGAGCCTGCACGTCTGGGAGCCTGTGCTCCGCAGTGGGAGAGGCCACAGCGGTAAGAGGCCCGTGTACCGCAAAAAGAAAAAAAAAAAAAGGCTTAAGTGTGTTGAGTGGCACTTTATATGCCTTGTCTAATTTAACCCTCAAAAGAATCCTGCGAGGCAAGAGAAAGGTCTATTTGTGTCAACATCAACATTACCATGTGGTCACAAAGGCATAACACCCTTATATCACAAAGGGCAAAAGCTAATTTCCAAAACGCATGCCGTGAACAGCAAATACCTCCTCTGCGACGACCACCATCTCCTCAGAGCCTTGGGCTGTAGGGACGTAGCCCAGTTGGTGTTTTTCACACATTTTCAAGCCTGTTAGCATTCTGCCGTTCCCGTATCAGTGTGTGTTTTAGCCCGTGTGAAGCAGATGCCGAGTGTATGGAATGGAAGTAAGTACATTTTTGGCTTCTGAGAAATTCAAGCAAGACATTTCCCATCTAAGCAAGTTTAGCTCTATGGCTCCAGAATGACTTCTACTGTACTGATCCAAAGAAGAAGGACCCAAAGAACCAAATCTCAAACTTATCTTTTTTTTTTAACATCTTTATTGGAGTATAATTGCTTTACTATGGTGTGTTAGTTTCTGCTTTATAACAAAGTGAATCAGTTATACATATACATATATCCCCATATCTCTTCCCTCTTTTGCTTCTATTTCTCCCTTCATGATTTGTGCAAGGAGGTGGGAAATGAAACTTAATCCAAGAATCTATTCTTAAGCAGCGATTTGGAGTCTGACACCAGGTATCTATCTATCTGTCTGTCTGTCCATCTATTTTTCAAACCTGTGTTTCTTTTTCTTTTTCTGTATTTATTTATTTTTGGCTGCGTTGGGTCTTCATAGCTGCATGTGGGCTTTCTCTAGTTGCAGCGAGCGGGGGCTGATTTTTGTTGCGGTGTGCGGGCTTCTCACTGTGGTGGCTTCTCTTGTTGCAGAGCATGGGCTCTAGGCACACGGGCTTCAGTAGTTGTGGTATGCGGGCTCAGCAGTTGTGGCTCGAGGGCTCTAGAGTGCAGGCTCAGTAGTTGTGGTGCACGGGCTTAGTTGCTCCACAGTATGTGGGATCTTCTTGGACCAGGGCTTGAACCCACGTCCCCTGCATTGGCAGGTGGATTCTTTACCACTACACCACCAAGCCCCAAACCTGTGTTTCTTGAAAACCATCTCAGCAAGTGTGATCAGCTCCTTATTTCTAGCTCCTCCTTCACACTGACAGAATCACAGAAGGTGGCAGCCATGCAAGAACCGCTATAACCAAGAGTAGGACCAATAGCCCATCCCAAACAAGACACTCAGAGTCACGACTTCCAGGACTTCTGCCATGACCATGGGCTTTAAACCATTCTACTACTTCCTGGAGGTCAAATGGCTGAGCCTCATAACCTAGCTCCTTCTTGGCTTTCTCTAGGCTAAAATAGTGTGTGACGCCGGTTTTGTAAACTTCGGTGCAGGTGAGGAAGGGCTGGAAGTTGTACAGTCGACCCAGAATGAAGTGGGCCGTCTCGGTTAGGAAAGCAAAGTAGTAGATGAGAGTCAAGGGCAGGCGGATGGATGGGAACTTGTAGCCCAGGCCCTCAACCAAAGGCCGGAAGAACTCAAAGTTGTTCACAGGTCTGCCATCTGAGATGAAGTAGGGCTGCCCAGAAGCAATGTGGCCCTTGTCAGCTTTCAGGGCCACTGAAGCCAGAATGTGAGCCTGCACCAAGTTATCCACATGGACAAATTCAACCAGACTCTTGGGGTCTCCGTACACAAACTTGAACAGGCCCTTCTCAATGTAGCTTACTATCCTGGGGAGGTGCCTTTGTTCTCCAGGCCCATAGATGCCAGCCGGCCTCAGGGCACAGGTTCTCAAGACCCCATCACTCCTTTCCAGGGCTGTACCATTGGCCTCCAGCACCTTCTTCTCTGCAACAGATTTGGTCCGAGAGTAGTGATCAGGATGGAGGTGAAGAGGTAGGTAAGGCAGAGATTCATCTCCATTTCTGATAACTTGCCCTCCGAAGATGACATTGAAAGTGCTAGTGTAAACTAACCTTGGCACCCCTCGCCTCCTGCAAGCCTGGAGGATGTTGTCTGTGCCCCCCACGTTCACTTCTTCAATCAGGTTTCGATTCAGTTGCTCGCGCCCTGACATACCATAAGAGGCAATATGGAACACACAAGCAACATCCACATCCTGGAAGGCTTTCTCTATGTCAGAGAGGTGGCGGATGTCTCCGTGTATAAACTTGATTCCATCTGGAATGGTTTGAGCAGGGCTGCTGATGTCAAACAGAATCACACGGACTCCCTTCTGGTTCAGAGCACAGCCTAGGCTGAAACAAGCAAGAGTAAAAGTTAGATCAAAGCACTATTAAGCTGTGCCGAGGAAAAGTGTGTAAAATAATTTTCCCAGTCTTCTTGGCTTATCCTGAGCTCCTCACTTTACATGTTCACTGGTACAAGTCTTACTTATGCAAATATTCAAAAATGAGAATCTTCACATTCACTTAAATTAAAATGAGAGAGGCTTTATCTTCACAGACGGTGATGTCGACATTCCCCCACCCCCCATTCTAGGACCCACCATCTATTCTTCAGAATATTTATGAATGATAAGGTAATTGTGAAAAAACAGCGATTATGTTAAATTGTTTTCGGTGGTGTGCATATCTCCCCTCCCAAATTCAATGGCTTTATAAAGAATTTTTCTTAAAGCAGAATGTACCTGTAGTTCTCCATTTCAGTATCTGAGCCGTGGGCAACACGGTTCATTCCTGGTTTAACACTGTACAAACAAGTAAAAATCTACACTGCATTAGTGTGAGCTGAAAGCTATACTTTTCCCAGCAACTACCAATAAAATAATTCCATGGACATATTTTGCAGATGCACTGACCGGAAGCCAAAATAGCCAGCTCCTCCCGTAACGAGGACTGTTTCCTTCAGAGATTTTTGGGAATCCATATATGGCAGTCAAAGATAACTGGACCTATAAGAAAGTAGTATGCATCACTGTTACTGATCCAGATGCAAATGTGATTGTCCCTCATTTGGGGTTAACAAAAACAAAAAGGCAATACGCTCTAGCAGAAAGAAAAGCTAAGACCTGGGTTCCCGTCATGGCTTTGTGACATTAACCAACTCCTCCCCACACCCCTCCTTTCACTTCTTGGGCTTCACATTTCTTCCTATGAATCATGGGAACAGTAATACCTGCCCTGACTGCCTGGCAAGGTCAATGTGAAGGTTAAATAAGATAACGTACATAGGAGTGCTTTGAAAACTACAAAGCACTCTCCAAATGTAAGGCATTATTCTGAATCCTCGGAAAACATTAGAGCCTTTTTGAAAAGAAATCGTTCACATTTGGTAGGGAGAGGCATTTTCCCCACACACCAGAAAAAAATCCAGGACAGAACTTTAAAGCAATTTCCAACATCTTTGTTTTTAAACAGCACACTACAGCACAGTTTAATACTGGTGTTTTGGGACTTCCCTCGTGGCGCCGTGGTTAAGAATCCTCCTGCCAATGCAGGGGACATGGGTTCAAGCCCTGGCCCGGGAAGATCCCACATGCCACGGAGCAACTAAGCCCATGAGCCACAACTACTGAGGCCGTGTGCCACAACAACTGAGCCCGTGAGCCACAACTACTGACCCTGCAAGCCACAACTACTGAAGCCCGTGCACCTAGAGCCCGTGCTCTGCAACAAGAGAAGCCACCGCAATGAGAAGCCCGTGCACCACGACGAAGAGTAGCCGCTGCTGGCTGCAACTAGAGAAAGCCCACGCGCAGCAACAGAGACCCAACGCAGCCATAAATAAATAAATAAATGAATAAATGAATGAATGAATGAATGAATGAATAAATAAATATTAAAAGAAACTGGTGTTTTATTAACCCTATATGTAAAAAAAAAAAAAAAAGGTGTTGGGGGGGGACAAAAACATCCTTTGTGTAGCAAACCATGTTCCCCCACCCAGGAAATCTTCTAAGTACAGCATGTGCTCAATACCTATGGGGATCTTGCTTCTCCCTCCCTCCGCTTCTATGCTAAAATAATAATTATTTTTATATTTTATATTTTTTATTATTTTATCAAGGCTCCAAGAACCCTTTCTCTCAAAAACAAGACAGAACAAGCAAAAAGTGGGCCAATCAACTCTTTCCACTTAAGAAGAAATGGAACAGGAGGCATGCAGGTCCTCAAATGCGCTGGGAATACATACACACACATACACACTCACTCAAGTCACTGGAGACACTCAGCGGTGCGGTTAGTCAGGGAGACTGCAAGCAACCAAGAGCCCTATCACTTGGACAAGCTCATCCCTCTGTGCCTGTTGCTGCATCTGAAAAGCGGAGCTAATGATAAGCTCACAGGCTTATGGAGACTGAATGGGATAGTGTATGAAAAATGCCTGACATAGCGCAGGTGCTCCACGGATGTCACTTCTTGAATTTCCTTTTCTTCAACCTCTAGAGTCTGGGGATTTGATTTTTCTCTTACATTCCCACATACCATGATTAGGTCTCTCAAAAGCACAGGGTTACAAAAAGTTTGCTGGGTTCTTCTGGAAAACTCTACTAAGGAGATCTGAGCGCCAGGAAAGCCAATCAGATCATTCATGCAGAAATCAGTTGGTGTGACAGTTGAAGACAAGATTCAGCAAGTAACTGTCTCAGTGGTTTGAGGGTATGCAGAAGAGTGAGAAATATTAGGAAAACTGAGCAAAATGATGTGGAGGATGGCTGATGGAGTCCCAAGGTTTGATGAAGCAATTGCCACTGTTGTGCTTACAAGAAAACCCGTAAAGAATGAACGTCTCGGCACCCCTTTAATATACCCAACAGTGACCTTATGTTTCTATTAGTTTCGGAGTGCAGACCACTCCCACTGGGATTTGGAGTAGCCATAAAACTTGCTGTAGTCAATTCCACCATTTAACGTAATCACGTGACTTTGTTAACAGATGCTGCTTCCAAACACAAAAGATGTCAGTCACTGACATCTCAACCCAGACTTCTTACTGTCACCATCATGACCTGGTGGCAACCTCCTTCTCTGACTTCAGCTCACTCTTCCACCACTGGTACTCTACCCTCCAGCCACCTGAACTTTTCCCCTTTTTTGAAGATGCCAAGCTCATCTGTGCCCTGAGGTCTACACACACGTCTTGCTTCACCTCTGTGTGAACCACCTCTGCACCAGATCTTCGCCTGGCTGCATCCTTCTCATATTTAGGTCTGCTCAAGGGCTACTTACTCAACGCAAAGAGGCGTTTCTGATCACCCCTTCTACAAGAGCTTATCTAAGCGCTGCTTTGTTTTCTCCATCGCACATTTCACTATCTAAATTTATTTGTTTCCTTTTTGACTACCGATCTCCTTCCAAAAGAAAATAGGTGCCATGACAACCGAGACCTTCAGCCTTTCTCACTGGCGTATTCCCACCAGAACCTCGGAGACAGTAGATACTCAACAAGTATTTGTTGAACTTATGGATGATTTTGAACACTGTGAAATAATACACGCAATTTAGTAAAATGACGATGGGCACAAATTATGCAGGGCACTGCAGTGTCTAAGAGTCGTTATTATGTATGCCAATCAATGTTGCCATTTTAATTTAACTTATCTCTTAAAAAGAAAAGTCCTGGCGTGAAAATGACATACAGCAAAATGAGACAGAATTCCTGCATTCTGGAGCTTATGCTGGAGGAGAGAAGCTTCTGCAAATACCTAAAGTACATGGCAAAAAGCAGAAACCAAGATGACTGCAATAATGTTGGTATAAACCAGGTGCCGGGGGAGCACCGAGGTCGAAGGGAGACGGGAGAAATTGATTCTGAAGGGCAGGTCCGAGAAGACCTCACTGAAGAGTAGGCGCTAGAGCAGACCGGGGACAACGGGAGGACGGAGGCAGGCTGAGGCTAGGCAGAGGGCTACTACAGGCTGAGGGGGCATCACACATGAACAGAAGAGCAACAGGGTGGGCTTGTGTTGGGCAACCGATACGGGGCGTGCAAACTGAAGCCGAAGTGCGTGGCTGGTGATTTAGGGCGGAAAGATGGCTGGAGTCGGCTTGGAGACAGCTTGGCATCCCCTTTGGGGGAGCCTGAACTCTATTCTATAGACCAGGGGTCCCCAACCCCTGGACTGCAGACCAGTACCGGTCCACAGCCTGTTAGGAACTGGGCCGCACGGCAGGAGGTGAGCGGCGGGCGGGCGGGCGAAGCTTCATCTGCGGCTCCCCATCGCTCGCGTTACCACCTTAACCATCGCCCCCGCCCCTGGCCCCCAGTCCGTGGAAAAATGGTCTTCCACGAAACCGGTCCCTGGTGCCAAAAAGGCTGAGGACCGCTGCTCTAGACAACAGAGGGTCTTTGTATGTTTACGGAACATCGGGCTCACTTTGGTCCTTGTGAAAGATTAAGCTTTCCCTGGAGGAGGAAAGAGTCTAGGCAAGGGCTGATGAGGGGGAAATGCCAGTGCGCTCAGCTGAAATGAGGATGAGGAGAAGGCAGCAGGCAGGGCCCAGGTGACGTCTGAGGAAGGTGACGTCATTAACCAAAACAGCCCACACGGGTTTTAGAAATGCTCTGTTTGGTTAACAGGGTTTTCCTTAAGAGGATGCCAGATAAAAAAGGTTAACATATTCTTAGCATCTCCACAAGAATTCCTCTGTAAGGAAATCAGAAAATGGACAAGGCCTCAAAGAGCCCAGTTAAAAATTTTCCAACAAAAATTCTTCCTAATCTTTCATTGTCCTTTGTTTTTTAAAACTGCACATTCCGGTCCAGTCATAAGACCAGGTCAGTCATGGCTCATGTGCACATCAATCATGCCAGGAATGTACAAGTTCAAATTATCAATGCTTCAGAGTACCTGTCAGGCCTATTCATGCTATACCTCATTTCCTTCCAACTTGTTCCAGAATGATCTGGGGCAAGAACTTGTGTAACTGACCTGATCTGCAGGGTCAGAGGCGTGGTGACAAGTAAGGAAAACGTAATAATTTCATAAGACAAACAACAATGAAAGAAGCCTGCAACCTTCGCAGATGACCAGCCATTAACGAACGGTATCACCCAGAGGCCACCTCCTCCTTTCCTGGTTCCCTGCGTCAACAAGCACAGAGAAATCCCTGCAAACACATTTTGCCGGCAACCAAAAGAAATTCCCATGAACACTAAGCCAGTGGGGAGAAAGAGAGGGTACACAGTTTTCTCTCAATCAGCTGCTTGGTTTTTCAGATTTCATGGCTTCTGTTTTATTAGTTTCCACCTGATTCCTTCTAGGGCTGGGTACTCAGACCAGTGTTTATAATCTCAGTTGCTTTAAGGCTCTTCCAAAACGTGGCTTTGTTCAGTAATTGCTTCCCTCTGGGTCGGGGGGGAGGGTCACATTGGATCTGAGCCATCATTTTAGCAGATACAGGTTAAGGTTAAGTACACGATCCAAAAAAAGGAATCTTAATTACAAACAAGAAAAAATGAAATTTAAAATCTGCCTGACCCCTTGATAATACTAAGATAGAACGAGGGTAATAAAATTGACATCTCACAGGGAAATTATGAGAAGAAACTCATAAAAATGACTGGGAGTACTTTAGATTTACAAAGACCTAATTAAATGCGAAGGATCAGTAATAAGAACCTTAACATGCACACAGTTCCTTAATCTCCAGGGTTCAACAGGAAGATGCTACTAACTCTCTGGTATTATAATGCAATATACAAACCTAGGTGCCACTAGAGTACGGAACAGAGAGCAGAAGTGAAGATGGCTTTCATAAAAACAAAAATTTACTGTATTTACTTTAAGGAAGATAAAAATATCTCCAGGTAGTTTAACCCTTTGATGGTGTGTTTTAAATTACTGCCCAAGTACTGACCAGAGGCAAAAGGTAACTGTGTTCTTACTGTATTGAGACCAGGAAAGTATATTGAGACTAGAGGGTTTAGAAATGGTGCTGTTCAAGTTCCATATGTGATCTGAAAGTTATTTGTGTTTAATACAAAGCAGTCAAGGCCATAAAGATGAAGAAGTAGTTAGAAACAATAAGGAGAGTCACCCTGATACAGGTAAAAGGATGTGAGGTGCAAAACCTAAAAGGCCAAACACATTTGGGAAGAAAACTAAGGGCACAGCATTAAGTGGAACGTTGATATACTCATGACAAACAGTGGTATTTGCACACACAGTTTTGAATACAACTGACGGTGGGCAGGGAAGCTAATTCTCATCACCTTATCTTCTCATCCAGTTACCCACTCAAACTCCTTTTGCCTAGATATTTGTTGCACAAAAGATCCTTGCAATTATTCATGATGCTTATGATAAAAGTAATTACATAATTTTATAATTGGTATTTCCCACCTGCTTCCCAAACTACCACATAAACTCCATACAAGCCTAGGGAGCTGTACCTACTGGAACCCAGGCGCGTCTGACTCCACAGCTTACGTCTCAACCACAATAAGCACTCGGGGCTGTGCAGAGTCCCTGACCTGAAGCAGCCAAGTCAGTGCTGACCAGAATCCTGTAGGGGCTTTAACAGCTAACATATTCTGCAACGTGATAGGGGTCCTTCCAATTTCCAGCGGGGAGGCAGGAGGCGCCCCATCCCCTCCCATGAGGTAGAGTTTGGAGGCAGGGATAAGCTTCCTAGGTTAGAAATCAGAAAATCTGGGTCCTAGTCTCGGTTCTCCCACCAATTCCCTGTGTGACCCTGGCAAAGTCACTGAACCTCTCTGATCCTGTTTCCTCCTTGCTAAAATGAAAATAACAACTATGGCTACATTTATTAGTTATTATGGGCTAGGTGCTTTAAGGTTTACCACTGGAGCCTCAGGACGATCTTCTGAGGTAGTTATTATCCTCAGCTTTTCAGATATGAGGAAAATGCTTAGAGGTTAAGGACCTTGCCTACACATAAGTATATCCAAAGTAAATGAAATCACTACCTGGAAAAGGTACTTGCACCCCCATATTCACTGCAGCATTATTCACAATTGCTAAGTCACAGAAACAACCTAAGTGCCCATTAATGGATGAATGGATAAAGGAAATGTGGTGTGTGTGTATATATATACACACACACAATGGAATATTATTCAGCCATTGAAAAGGGAAGGAAATCCTACCATTAGTGACAACACAAATGGACCTTGAGTGCACTGTGCTAAGTGAAATAAGTCAAAGACAAATACTGCATGATATCATTCATACAAAGAATCTTAAAAAAGCTGAACTCTAGAAACAGAGAGTAGAATGGTGGTTGCCAGGGGCTGCGGGATGGGGGAAATGAGGAAATGTTGGTCAAAGGATCTAAGCTTCCAGTTATGAGACAGAATTAAGTTCTGGGGATCTAATATACAGCATGGGGACCATATTTAATGATACTGTATTACATGCTTGAAAGTTGCTAAAGGAGTAGATCTTTAAAGTTTTCACCATACACACACAAAAAACTAATTCTGTGAGGTGATGGAGATGTTAACTAACCTTATTGTGGTTATTATTTCACGATATAGGCGTAACAAGTCATCACACTGTACACCTTAAAATTACACAATGTTATACGTCAATTATATCCTAGTAAAGTTGGAAAAAAATCTTTTAAAAAGAAAGAAAGAAACAAACAAACTGGTCCACAAATTATGCAGGTCTCAGTGGCTGAGCTGGACCTAGGACTTGAAGCCAGGTCTGTAGGAGTCCCCAGCTGGCTTGGGACAATGCAGTGTTGTGCACTTCCCACGTTCATAATTTCTGTCACACCTGGTATCTCTGATACTATGTCTTCCCTATTGTGTTCCATTTAAAACTACTTATCTTTTAACAATAAATACGTTCATTTTAAATGGTAACCTTACATGGCCACTTAAATGGAAAACCAGAATCATTTGTCATCAAGAGAAGGTAATCTTTACCCCCAAAGTGCGATGAAAATTAAAAATGTGAATCAAGTCTAGCTCGATACAGATGCTTGTTGAAAGCTCTGAGCTTGGGGCCCAGATACCTTTAAAAAAAAAGAAAAAGAAAAAAAAGAAAACGAGGGCTTCCCTGGTGGCGCAGTGGTTGAGAGTCCGCCTGCCGATGCAGGGGACACGGGTTCGTGCCCCGGTCTGGGAAGATCCCACATGCCGCGGAGCGGCTGGGCCAGTGAGCCATGGCCGCTGAGCCTGCGCGTCCGGAGCCTGAGAGGCCCGCGTACCGCAAAAAAAAAAAAAAAGAAAGAAAACGAGAAACAGAAGCTAGCCTGTGCTTGAGACCTTCACGACATTCTAGAAAGCCACGCTGAGCCCCGCTCCTTGGAATCCGAGAGAATTAAAAAGGGGAGGACTTCGGTCATCATCACTCACGACCGCGCCCCGTACCAGAAACCAGTGGGCTCGTCCCACCTGGGCTGCCACCCGGCGCAGGTACGGGCAGGGTCGCCCTCCGCGGGCCCAGACGCGCGTACGAGCCTGAGCGCCCCCGCCAGCCGGGCCCAGGTCCCCGCGGAGGAGCGGCCCTCCCTCCCCAGGCCCACTCACAGCAGCAGAAAACGACAGCGACGCCGGGTCTGCTCGAAGACTTGCAAACCTGGCCTCTCACGATCGCCGCCGCCCACGCTCGGCGCCGGAGCCTTCAGACCGGCCACCTGGCTCCACTTCCGGGCCTCTCTAGGAAGCGCGGAGGTCTCGGCATCTCTATGATGTGCAGGTTGCTCGTCCACCATCACCTATGCATCATGCTCACTCCATGAATCTCCCCAACGTGTCCAACCCATGTGTTCCAGCTTCGCGGGAACCCTTTCAGAGCACTTCTACTGCTGTAACTACCTCCAATTTCTGCTTTAGACTTGCACCTCCGTCTTTGTGTACCCCCAACGCTGAGCACAGGCAGTGCCTGATAAATAGGAGGGGCTCAGCTCAATCAGTTATTGCTTGTATGGATGAATGGATGGGTGGATGGATGAGGCTCTCCAGACTCCTGAATATTCACTCCGCATGTATCTTTTAAAATCTCTTTCTCTGAGTTTCCATGTTTTCCCTATTTTTACAGTTCCATTTCTGATCACTGAGCAGGCAATGATGCTACGACTAACCTTTGTTGCTGAAGGAGCCAAAGACTTAAAAAACCATGTAGAGGGCCTCCCTGGTGGCGCAGTGGTTGAGAGTCCGCCTGCCGATGCAGGGGACACGGGTTCGTGCCCCGATCCCGGAGGATCCCACATGCCGCGGAGCGGCTGGGCCCGCGAGCCATGGCCGCGGAGCCTGTGTGTCCGGAGCCTGTGCTCCGCAACGGGAGAGGCCACAGCAGTGAGAGGCCCGCGTACAGCAAAAAAAAAAAAAAAAAAAAAAAAAAAACCATGTAGAAAGGAACGTTGGCATCCACATTCAGAAGTCTCCCGGAGAGGCCAATATTTTGTCTCCTTGTCAGAGGAGTCTGGTTCTATGGAAAGTTGCAGGCGCTGTGTACATACATACATACAGACACACACACACACACACACACATACACACATGAATTGACCCCTGGCTGGGAAGGATTTCATCAAAGAAGCTCATATGAAGTAAGTCATTTACTGCTAAATTTTCACTGGGACCACAAAGTCACAAGGAAAACCTCAAGCCCTGGGATATAAAAATTAATGAAGGCCATGTGAGGAAAGCTAAGTCCCCAGTATTGGCCTCTCTGATCTTGTCTGTCTGTCTGTCTTGTCCTCAACTGGGGTTCAGCCATAAGTCTTAGGAGACTGAGATATGGTTGTACCAAGTAGTCTTAAGGAACAGCTTTTCTCTGGTTGCCCTGGATGTACAAAGATTAGAAGAGGAGAAGAGGAAGGCTAGTGAGGGGGCTAGGTGACCAGCAACATGCTCTTCAGACCAGTAGCCAAGGAAGAAAAGATTCCTCCAAGGATGCAGTATGTAAGACAGATTTCCTTTGGGGAATTTCAGGGTCCTCTAAGGGTTGCCCAGATTTACTGCATGTTGTTGGCCCATAAGAAGAGTTGTGACAAATTTAAATGTTAATATTATTATGCCACCAAGGACTCTTTTAAAATCTAAGCACTTATGTTTGAAGGGAAAATTATAAACTTTATAATTACTTCCTTAGTTTCCACTGCAATTTAGTGAGTTGATTTTGTAAAGGTCTGAATAAGAACTCTAAGATAGAAATGACCAGAGAAAGAAACTGACCTCAGTATGAGTTTATATGTCAATGCTTTTTTAGTTTTTCTCCCTAATAATATATCCAGAAAGTGGATACATTTCAGAAAAATCAGTTTACTGTTATAGTTCCTCACAGATGGCCAACACTTTGTACTTTACTATACCTATTAGCTCATCAGATTCTCTCAGAAAGTGTATCCATTAAGGTTCTTTGGGTTTCAAGTAGTAGAGGATAGCTCTAGCTAATTTAAGTGAAAAAGGGCAACTTTTAGAATCTCAGAAAGAGTTTAACAATTTGTGTATTTATGGTAAACAGTTCTAGCTTCTGTAATAAATAAACCCTGAAATCTCAGTGGTTTAATGAGAAAAAAAAGTTTATTTCTCACTCTCATCACAGTCCAATTAGCCTTCAGAGAAGGGGTGAGTGGCTCCCCTGCACACAATCACAAGGGACCCAGCCTTCTTTCATTTGTTACGACATTGTATTCAACATGTGGTCTCCAGGGTCACCGTAGAAAGGGAAGGCAGAGCTTGGCTTTCCCCAACACGCCTGTTTAAAGTCGGTCTCCTGCAACCCTTGAAATTTGCCAATCACTTCAAAGCACTTAGCTTATCTGAAATTATCTTGTATGTTACTAGAGTGAATGCTCTATGAGCACAGAGACCCACTTGATTGACTGGTATATCCCCACTGCTCATTATAGTATCTGGAACAGAGAGAATTTGAAAAGAACTGCCAAATGAACGAGCAAGTGAATGAATGTCCCAGCTCTGGTTGTCTCTGTTCAAAACCGGATTTGCAGGTGAGAACTTCTTTTGGCCGAGGTTGGGTCAGAAATCACCTCTACTGTAATCAGCTTTGGCAAGGGGGTACAAGAACAACTATGAATAGCCCACCACTAAAAGCTGAGGCAGTTTCTAGAGAAGGAAAATCATTGTGAGCCTGGAAGACACCCTAAACCTTGTTACCCCCAAAGTGTGAAGCAGCAACATCAACATCACCTGGGAACTTATTCAAAATGCAGATCTTGGGTCCCACTCCAAATGTAACAAGAATCCACAAAAGTCTTTCAAAATTTGGAAGTCCCCAGGGAATTCCTATGCACAGTAAAGACTGAGAGATACTGCCTTAAAAGGTGTTTATCACTACAACTCTCAGATATGCGTAAGAGATTCCTGACAGCAGTCTCATGCTACACCTGGAACCCAAGTGAGATTCAGCAACTTACCCAAGGTCACAGATCTAGTAATTGGCAAAGCTGGGGTTAAAAGCCAAGGCTTCAGACTCCAAATCCCTCTCCACTCCATGCTCATTCTACTATGCTGCTCTATCTCCTGGATAAACCTATTTTCTTCCACTAATGAAAAAGATTCAAAAGGGAGAAATAAATAGAAAAAAAAAAGTTACATTTAAATGGTGGTTAATGGTTTCAAGAATTGAAAGGAAATTTCAATTTCAATTGCAAAGGAAACAAGCATTTATCACTTACAGGGCATTTCATACACTGTTTTTCCCCATTACATATTAAAGAACTCTCCAAGTAACAAAATGAATGTTTATAGTTCATTTATTCAGCAATTAGGCATCTTAACATTCTCTTATAAGCATTTACAGCACTTACTCAGAATTATCAAGCATCCTATTTGGGTCAATGGTTTTTCTTTCTCCTTCTCTGATTAAACTAAGAGTTTAAATAGTGCTAATTAAAACTACATGTTATTTTGAGCATCTTGGCCAACAGTTCTCTGCTCAGGGCTCAGGTATTTGGAGCTTTCTTAGTAGGTCACAAAAGACCCCCGGAGATAGCAAAGCTTACCTCTGCCACTTTTGTTCTTTACTGTTTTCAGAGATTGAAGAATGTAGATACCAACCATGTTAATCAGGTCTATTTGGGTTGCAAATCATAGAAATCCATCCCAATATAGGCAAATCAAAGGCAGAAATGATTGGCTCCTATAACTGGAAGCTCAAAAGTTGGATCTAGCTTCAGGGCCTCAAACATCATCAGAGTTCTGTCTCCCCATCTCTCAGCTCCCCTTGTTACTGTTTGAGTGGTTCTCTTCCTAGGGCAACAAGATGGGATTCATTGGCAACCAAAGCCAACAACTTCCTTATCCTTGGATCCTTGAGAAAGACGATTTTTTTCTGTGACATTTAGCAAAAGTCCCAGGGATGACTGTGATTGGACAGTCATGGGTCATGTGATTATCTCTTAACCAAACACTGGAGATAATATATTCTGATTGACTGAAACTGGATTATCATCTGCCTTGAGATAGTATATTTGTTTCCTATGGCTACTGTAACAAGCTACCACAAACTTGGTGAGTTAAAACTGTACACATTTATTCTCTTACAGTTCTGGAGGCTGTAAATCTGAAATTAATTTCACTGGGCTAAAGTCAAGGTGTTGGCAGCTCTGGTTCCTTCTGGAGGGTCTAGAGGAGAATGTGTTTCCTTGTCTTTTGCAGTTTACAGAGCCATATTCTTTGCATTCCTTGGCTCCTGGCACCTTCCTCCATCTTCAAAGTCAGTAACATAGGGCTTCAAGTCCTTCTTTGCTCCCATTGTTGTCACATGGCCTTCTCTCTCTTCTATAGTTTAGTCGTCCTCTGCCTCCCTCTTATAAAGATACGTATAATTACATTTAGGGTCCACCCAGAAAATCTAGGATAATCTCTCTGTCTCCAGATCCTTAACTCAAGCACACCTGCAAAGTCCCTTTTGCCATGGAAGGTAATATTTACAGGTTCCAGGGATTAGGACTTGGATATCTGTAGGAGCCTTTATTCTGCCTACCACAGATGGGAATCAGTCCCACCCAACCACTGGACAGAGAAAGATTATTATAGAACATGTCAGATGTGGCTTTCTAAACAGCAGGGATTCTTGGCATATAACCAAAGAACATACTACACCAACCAACAAAACCAACGTGTGCTTTGTGGAAGACTGCTAGTTGTTACCCAAAATATATCTTTCCCTTCTTCTGTAATAATAGGGTTTTGTTAGCACATGATCATCCAGAATAAAGACAACATTTACCAGCCTCCCCCGAAGCTAGATGTGTGCATGTGGCTAAGTTTTTGCCAATACAGTGTGAGTGGAAGTTATGTGTGCAATTTCTGCATCACAAGCTTAAAAAAGAAACTGCTTGCCCTCTTTCTTCCCTTCTTGTGGACTGGAACTCAGCTTGGTCTGCAAAGGATATCTTTATTAAATGAGAGCATGTGTTGGGCACCTGCTGTGTTCTAAGCATCATGCCAAGCATGGGACAATGCAGTGAGAGGTAAGACAATCCTAGGAATGACAACCACAGCAGTTACGTTTATCATTCAGCTGCCCATTCCCCACTGCTGTGCAACAAGCCGGTTATAAAAGACGCTCATCCCCACAATGACTGGGGATTGTCCTCCAGGAGACATCTGCTCCAGACCTGCTTCTTTTGAATTCCTTTCAGGAAATGAAGAACAAACCCCATCAATATTTCCTTCTTGTATATGAGGAGTCCCTTAGGAGGGGGTGATGAATCTCAGAATAGGCTTTGCAAGGAATTCTGGCTATTGGATTGTGAGAGAAAACAACATGTCCTAGTTTGAGCTTCCCCAGAAGCAGACTTTGAGGCAAGGATTCAAGTGCAAGTAGTTTATTTGGAAACTGATCCCAGGAAATACCAGTACGTATTTTTGGGGTGATGAAATGTGGTGATGGTTGCATAACTCTGTGAATACTAAAAACCACTGATTTGTATACTTTAAATGGGCGAATTGTATGATTTGTGGATTGTAGCTCAATAAAGCTATTAGTTAAAAAAGATTACAACTGCAATAATGCCAGTTTCATAATTTCAATGTTGTTTGAGTGGGAGAGGACAGGATGGCCTGTTACCCCACATATGCCCATGAAACTGTGTCATGGGTGGCAAAATCAATACATGTAAAAGTTTAGGAGCCATTGCTGTAGAAAAATAAACATAATTCTCTTGCTCCACCATCTAGATAGGATGGCTTTTCCACTGGGACATTCCTGTCCCCTCCTTCTTTCTTAGGGCAAGGAGATAAAAGTACAAAGCAGGAGGGAAAGTGAGGTTTGAATAATAAGTGGTTTTCATTTAGCTGCATTGAAAACCGAGGGTCGACATGTATTAATTTTCATGTTCAAATTACTTCATTTTGTCTCTCCTCCAACCGTGAGGGCAATTTTATGCCAGGATTATTTTAGTCAGTCTAATTATGCATGCATCAATATTTAGCGAGTGTTTACCTAACCCACAGCACACCCAAATGTTTTCCTCCCTCAGAGACCATGGCAGTACAATATAATGTAACTAGGTGGTGCCCAGTACAGAGATGAAGTTCCCTTTATTTCTCCATCTTTGTTTGTAAGGAACATTCAGGTGGCATTTCTTGAAAATCAACATATGTACTATTCAGATGCATCCATAAAACCAAAGACGGTGTTGTGAATGCTATGAGTTCACTACATGATACTAAATGTAATTCTTGCACAGATGTTTCATTAGGGATTCAGTTATGTAAGACAAATTAAAATTGACCATTTGTTTAGATTTTCCTTCTTTGCAAAGTACCTTCCCTCTCTTGCTGTCATGCATTGGAATTACTCTGTCACAGACAATATTGCTTATCCTAAACTTTTCCTATAGAATCTCTTCTCCTTTAACTAACACTCCCTATTTATGTTCTTCTCTGTCTCCTCCCCTCCCTTTCCTCCTCCTTCATCCTTTCCTCTCCATTTTCTTTCTTTGGCTCCTTTGTATTTTCTTCCCAGCTCCTAACTGTGTAAAACCTAAGATTGAACCTTGCGCCTTTTATTCTTTTATGTTCACATCCTTCACTTAAAGGAACATTGCATTTCTCTTCGTCTCAACTCTGAACCTCAAGCTGACGATTCCCAAATACGTAAGAATTTGGCACTGGGATGTATTTATGGGGATGGTCCATTTATCTTCACCTGATGTCCAGAAGTGGATCGCTTATCTCCAGCAATAGCTGTCATTGGCCGTACCGTTTTTTTCTTTTTTTTTTGGCCGCGCCATGCAGCCTGCGGGATCTTAGTTCCCCAACCAGGGGTCGAACTCGTGCCCCCTGCAGTGGAAGCACACGGTCTTAACCACTGGACCACCAGGGAAGTCCTGGGCCGTACCATTTTGATACCTCCCTTCTTTTCCTTCATTCTCATATTAGTTTAATTTTGCCTTGCAAAGTCTCTTGGACTCATTCTGTCTTTCCATCCCTTCTGCTTCCACTGTGTTTTCCCGATGGCTTCCTAACCAGAGGAACACCCCAGAGTGTCAGCAAGTTAATCTTGGTGGTCTGCAAGGTTTGATCATCTCTTAGACAATCCATCCTGAAGCCAGACCACAGAGCTGCCTTCTTTCTCTATTCTTCCACTCCCAGGATCGAAAGACACCTGGCCCCTGCATCATTCCCCAAAGTCCTGTGGAACGAGATAAAGCTGAGAGAGAGCCTTAGGTAAGAGAGTAGGATGAAATGGGGCAACACAGGGGAGGGTGTTGGGGACCAAAGGCACAACATGGACCACGGGGTGTTGAGAATGTGGAAGGAGAGAGAAAATACCAGGGGAAAGGCTTCCTGCCTATTAGTGGGATAGCCCTGTGGAATGGCTGTTATTCTTCCATTCAGAAGAATCTTGTTTAACTAGGTGTTCTCACAATTGGGTAAATCAAAACAGTGTTCATTTCAACACAAATGCAATCTTGTGAACACAATATTTTTGATAAAATACTTTAATCTTATCATGTGTCTTAAACATATTTTAAAGCAACTCTGTAATTGAAGATTTACCTCATTCAATTTATGGAAAATATTCATCATATAGTTGGCAAAGCCATTCCACATTGTGAAATCAGTTAGGCAGATCAAAGTATTTGAATTCTTTTTGAGTTGTATGCCCCAAATTATATTTAATGATCATGTTAGAAAAAATGACTTCATATTTCAGTTTGAATGAACAACATTCTCATGACAACTGTTTCATTTTTGGCAGATAGATAGATAGACAGACTGTAGCCTTTGTTGTTGCCATGAGTTTGTTACTTAGGTTGAGGGGGAAGGCAGTGGGGGCAGGGTGCATTGAGCAGAAGACCTTGAAGAAGGAATCAGAGAAGGTGAGAGAATTAAGCAAGTAGACAAGAGCATTCCAGGCAGAGGGAAGAGCTGGAGGGAGACTCCAAGGCAGGGTCCTGCCCGTGTGTTTGAGGGGCGGCAAGGAGGACCTTGTGACTAGAATGGAATGAGTAACAGGATAGAAGTCATAGATCAAGAGCAACAGGGGCAGGGCTTCCCTGGTGGCGCAGTGGTTGAGAGTCCGCCTGCCGATGCAGGGGACACGGACTCGTGCCCCGGTCCGGGAGGATCCCACATGCCACAGAGCGGCTGGGCCCGTGGGCCGTGGCCGCTGAGCCTGCGCGTCCGGAGCCTGTGCTCTGCAACGGGAGAGGCCACAACAGTGAGAGGCCCGCGTACAGCAAAAAAAAAAAAAAAAAAAAAAAAAAAAGCAACAGGGGCTAGATTATCTAGCCTTGGAGCCACTTGAGGATTTTGGCTTTTACTCTAGGTGAGATGGGGAGACCTTGACACGTTTTTAGCAGATGAGTGATGCACTAAGGTTATGAAAGGATTTCTCCAGTGCTAGGTTGAGAACGGACTGGAGGGAGACAAGGGTGGGATCAGAGGGACCCACTGGGAGGCTGCTGCTGTCATCCAGGCAGGAGGTGATGGTAGCCTGGACCAGTTTAGTAGAAGTGGAGTCGTCAGGTAGTGGATATATTCTGAAGGTAGAGCCAGCAAGATTTCTTGATGGATTAGTTGGGGGTTGAGTCAAAGATCAGAGTCAAGGGGAGTCCTGTGCTTGTATGCTGTGCTACTAGAAGGACGACATTGCCCTCACTGAGATGGGGAAGGATGCGGGTGAAGCAAGATTGGAACATGTAAATTGGGGCATTAGAGTGAGCTGTGAGCTGAGAAATCTGCAGGATAGAAGGAGAAGTTAAAGTCCATGAGATAATAAGGGAAGAAGGAAGAGGAGGGGGTTAAAAAGAGAGTGAGAGAAGCACAAAGAAGCATCTATGAGGTCGGTGACACTCCACAGTACTGATGGTGGGAGGACACGTAGGCCCTTGTTAAAGCTCACGGTACTATTACATGCACTTCAGTGATTGTGTTAGTTACCTAGGATTGCCATAACAAATTACCACAAACTTGGTGGCTTAACCAACGGAAATTTGTTCTTACAGTTCAGAAGACTAGAAGTCCAAAGTCAAGGTGTCGGCAGGGCCATCCTCCTTCTGAAGGCTCTAAGATACTTCCTTGTCTCTCCCAGCTTCTGGTGGCTCCAGGTGTTCCTTGGCTGTGGTACCATAATTCCAACTTCTCCCTCCATCTTCATGGGGTCTTCACCCCGTCTCCCTCTGTTCATGGGAATTAGGGTCCATCTTAATCCAAGATGATCTTATCTAGATATCCTTGTGTTAATTACATCTGCAAACATCCCTTCTCCCCCAGATAGTGTCACCTTCACAGGTTCATGGATTTAGGACCTGAACAAATCCTAGTGGGGCCACTGTTTACGCAACTATAGTGATGCTCCTCCATCCCCTCCATCCCTCCCACCTGAACTTCCAAGCCTCTAAAAGTAGGAGGAACTTCAATAAAGTTGACTTTACTGCTTTAAGTTTTGTTTTACAAATGAAAAAGAGAGGTTGAGTTTCACATTGAGCTCAGAATGGTAGTGAGAAGCAGTGACTTACAAGAAGCAGAAGGAACTGTGAGAAGGTAGGTCCCTAGGATCTTGAAGAAATCTTGGTAAGGCTTTGACATCCCCAGGCTGTGGGATTGGGAATTTGAGCCAGTCTTACCTGGATCCCAGGGTTTAGGAAGTTCCTACTGATATCTGGATTATGAGGACATAAAATATGATCATATTATATATTCTACTTTATAATCTGCTTTCCTTGCTCAAAAAATATTGCAAAAGTTTTCTCAAGTCATTAAGTATTCTCCAACAACATGATTTTTAATGGCTGCATAGCAGTCCATCAAATGAAAGTACTGTAATTCATATAACAAATCCTTTACGGTAAGCCATTTAGGATGTCTCTGCATTTAACATATGAAAAATAACACTGAAATGAACATTTTTCTCTATAAATCATTGTGTACATCTTTGATTATTTTCAAATGGTCTCATTTTAAATAACCATGAACAATTTTGTGACAGCAATTTCTGCTCATTGTTTTCTTTATGAACTAAAAGTTTTCCTTCAGGCAAAAAAATAAAAATAGAAAAGAAGTTCCTGGAACATCTGGCTTATGGTATAATTTACTTTTGGCATTCAGCTATGCTCCCAAATTTTGAAATGCCTTCCTTCTAATAGATTCATCCTAGATTTAATCTCCCTTCTGGAGATACAGATGCCAGCATGTTTCTTTCTGTGAACCTTCAGCCTGGGAGCCATGGCCGCAGGAGAGAAGCCACATCAAACTGTGCATTGGTTGCCTGCAGCTCCTATTTCTCAATTTGTAAATCCCAAGAAGGGACAGAAACTGACAGAATTATACTGCTGGAGTTTTTATTGAGGCTGAAAAGATTCCTGTGATAATGGCTGCCATGGAAAACGCTGATATGCCAGGCCGTTTACATAGATTATCTTTATAACCAATATGAGGTACAAATTATTATCCCAGCATTGGTGAACAGCCTGCAGCTCAGAGAAGAGAGGGCAGTTCATACAGTCAAGTAAGTAGCAGAGTTGGATTTCTACCCAAGATTTATCTTACTCAGATCCACCATGTTGTATGTTAGAGGGACTCCCACGTTTTTGAATTTTGAACACTGGTAAGATTTCAGATCAAAATCCGGGAGACACGCAGTTTCACCAACTTTTTTTTTTTTTTTTTTTTTTTTTGCAGTATGCGGGCCTCTCACTGTTGTGGCCCCTCCCATTGCAGAGCACAGGCTCTGGACACGCAGGCTCAGCGGCCATGGCTCACGGCCCAGCCGCTCCTCAGCATGTGGGATCTTCCCGGACCAGGGCACGAACCCACGTCCCCTGCATCGGCAGGTGGACTCCCAACCACTGCGCCACCAGGGAAGCCCTCACCAACTTTTAATTTTGCCAAGTAAGGGCATCAAAACAGAAACAACAACCAAACTGTGATATCCGATCACCACCATTTCATACAGGAAAAGATAGTTTAATACCAAAAAGAGAGGAAGGCTATACTCTCCAAAGACAATCCTTTAAATTAAATGAATTCAGTCATATGCAAACTCAATACACTGTCCTTACTGATGACCATGATCTCGCCATGGATCAGTGAAAAGTGAGTGCTATCTCTAGACCCCATTCAAGAACCGCTTTCAGAGGTCCTGTTATCATCACTGCCTCGATGGAATGGTTTCTCTGCCTTGGCTGACCAACATGGAAGGGGATGCATGGCCTCCCTTCTGCTGCAGGAAGGAGCTGGCAAAACATTCAGCCTAGGGCTTCCTTGGTGGCGCAGTGGTTGAGAGTCCACCTGCCGATGCAGGGGACACGGGTTCGTGCCCCGGTCCGGGAAGATCCCACATGCCGCGGAGCGGCTGGGCCCATGAGCCATGGCCGCTGAGCCTGCATGTCCGGAGCCTGTGCTCCGCAACGGGAGAGGCCACAACAGTGAGAGGCCTGCGTACCACAAAAAAAAACCCAAAAAACAAAAACAAACAAACAAACAAAAACATTCAGCCTAGTGAGAGTGGGGCATTCATGTCATCACCATCCCCCCCTTTCAGGGGAGAATTCTCACACTCCAGTCCTTTCCAAGAGTGAGGAAAGGAAGTGGAGACCTGGGTGTAGACTAATTTCAAGACATTTAAGAGGGAGAATAAGAAGAGAGAGAGAAATATTTGGATATGTGGGCAGAAATATTTGGGGGCTGATTCCTTAATGTATTCATAAGAATTAGAGCTATGTAGATGGAGAACCCCTG
This sequence comes from Mesoplodon densirostris, assembly GCF_025265405.1. Lineage (NCBI taxonomy): Eukaryota > Metazoa > Chordata > Mammalia > Artiodactyla > Ziphiidae > Mesoplodon > Mesoplodon densirostris. Next base: position 59,684,664 of record NC_082679.1, read on the forward strand.
TCAGTCTCCAAGTGGATAAATCAAAACAGAACTCACGGATCTTTAAAGCTGGCCCTTTACTAATATGGTTGTTCTGATATACAATGTACGGGAGGGAAGGACGATGGATCATGAGCACAGCTTTCCACTCCTTCGCTCACACTGGGTCCCTCAAGGACTACGAGGGGTCTTGGCACTGAATGGACACTAGGTAAGTAACTGATGAACCATGAAATAAGCAAAAACCAGTTATGTCAATCTCTTACTGTTTAATTTTAGTAGCTTACTCCACCCCATCCACCCTCATTGCTTCATTATTGGATTTATGGTCATAAGTGGCTAATAAAGGCAAAGTTGGCTTGTGGATGGTCTCCACGGTTGAAAATGTCAGCCAAAAGGTCACGAAAATGAAGGTCAGGATGGTCTCCTGACTCAGGAGTAAGGTTGGTGTTCCTGAAGTCAGCCATTATTGAATGAGCACCTTGAACCTGACATTGTACTAACCGCTTAACTGGCCGTGAGCTCACATGATCCTCCTAAGAACACAGTGAGGGAAATACTATTAATATTATCTCCATTTTACAGACTGCAGAGACCATGGAGATGCTTAGTGGCTGGGCTAGAGAGCTGTAATGGAACAAGGATGGAAGCCACATCAGCCTTGCACACACACAGCGCAGGCACACATACATACACTCACACACAGACACACCCCCACCCATACACATATACACTCCCACAAATACCCACACAAATGTGCACATACACATAATCACACACCTACACATATATACACACGCATGCACACACATACCCACAGACACCCACACAGTCATATATATTCATAACTACACACATATAGTCATATAGACACACGCACACACACACACACACGCGCGCGCGCGCACGCACACACACACACACACACACACACACACACACGGCAAGAGCCCTGGTTATATACCAAATTCTGATGCTCATTGTCTGTATGACTCTAGTAGAATGTTATCCCCTCTCTGTTCCTCAGGTTCCTCACTGCAAGTTTAGATTAAATCAGAGATCATCTGGTCATGTGTCCAGGAGCGCTTGGGTCCTGTGGCGGTGCCTTGGGGCTGCCTCAGGGGTGAGAGAAAAGCCCGGCAGGACAGCTGCCCGTACCTCACCTCGGCTTCAACCAGGACAGCTAAACTTTCCTTTGTTTCACCCGTTGCTATTCCACTTAATTATTTCATTAGCATAAAAGTACTGGAAGCAAGCAGAGTAGAGTCCTGGGGAGAGGATTAGCCTGAGAAAATGCCCCAGGCCAGGCAGGGCCAAGAGGTTTCACTGATCAGCGATGGTAAACAATTGATGCTCCGGTAGTCCTTGTGCAGCCCCCTAGTGGCCATCTCCCACCCTGCAGCTTCCAGGGAAAGCGTCATACAGGAGAGCCTTGTCCTACTGACCCCGCAAGAGATTGTGTCAAAGGGTATTGAACAGAAGTGCAGCCTGTCTCAACTCACCCTTCTGCTGAGGACAAACACGGTGATCATTCTGCCGTGTGAAGAGAAGGCTCTGGGCTCAGAGTCCCACGCAGCCGCCTGAAGGGAATCACTGGGGTCCAAGGGAACTGAATGGCTGGTAGGAGCCAGACCCGGACCTGGACCTGCTGGTGGCAGGAAATGCTTTATGAGAAATGTAACTTCCCCCAAATCCTCAGGGATAATGTCGAGTTCTGTATGAGGCATTAGGACTCCAGCCTTATGAGAGAGAAGGAAGGTCCCAGAAAGCCAAATACTTCGGAATATTCAGGTTTTATATCTACGTGTACCTAAAGCCAAAATTACCATCAGGTTGGCAGAGGAATGTTTAAATCTTTTTTTTTTAATCGAGATTACAAACCTACTTGGCAGGAGGAGGACTACCTTGTAATCTGTGCTTAAACATACTTATTGAACTTAAAGTGTGTGTGTATGTATTCCTGTGCATGCATTTGTACTTGGCTTTTCCATTTTGGTGCTTGTTGTTTATTACCCCTTGCTGTGGTCAGTGCTAAGAGTCAGGAAGGGGATGGGCCCCCAAACAAGAGCAGAGATAAAAGTATTGGGATTTCACATGCTGATTCCAAGTTATGCTGAATCCGTAACTTGTTCCCTACGTCTCTTGAGCATGAAATTCTGTCGTCTTAAGAACAAGACCTTTTCCATTCTTACACCTCACCTTTTGGTTGCCAAGTGGCAATCCATTGCCTGCTGCCAGCTGGTGACAAAGTTTTTCTTTTCTGGGGTGATACCTGAAAAAGGAGGACAACATAGAAAGTTTCTTATAAAGTTAAAATTAATCAGTATGGGACCACATTTTATTCTGAGACTGTGTCCATCTTTTCAGTTTTAAAATATCTTTTCTTGTTGTAGACTGTCGGTAGTTGATTTCTTAATGCATTTTCATTTGGCAAAACTAAATATTTGTGACTCCATGTGCATCTGTCTCATTTTGAAAATAGTTTACTGGTCTATGAAGCGAAAAATTTGGGAACTACTGATCTAGGCAATTTTATTAAGTTGCAGTCCAATTATTTAGTTACAGTCCCAGGAAAATTATCAGCCAGAATCACAGCAAAGATCTTCTAAGAAAATTACACAGGAAGAGTTTTGCAGCCTACAAACTAAAAATATAAAATGTTACTACACTTAAAGATAGGATACCTTCCTCTATGAAGCTGAGATCCAGATTTGGATTTTACCTACAAACAACCTTGATGCAATGGGCATAGTCATGGATTAAAATTTTTTCTTCCAGTTTTATTGAGATATAATTGACATACAGCACTATATAAGTTTAAGGTACACAGCATAATGATTTGACTTACAGAAAGAGAAAGACAAATCCCATATGATATCACTTCTATGTGGAATCTAAAATATGACCAAATGAACCTATCTATGAAACAGAAACAGACTCATGGACATAGAGAACAGACTTGTGGTGAGGGGGCTCGGGGAGGGATGGAGGAGGAGGTTGTGGGGAGCAGATGTGAGCTTTTATATACAGAATGGATAAACAACAAGGTCCTACTGTACAGCACAGAGAACTATATTCAATATCCTATGATAAACCATAATGGAAAAGAATATAAAAAAGGGTATACATATATATATAGCTGAATCACTTTGCTGTACAGCAGAATTTAACACATTGTAAATCAACTATACTTCAATAAAAAATAATAAACTGACTTACATACCTCATGAAATGATTATCACAACAAGTTTAGTGAACATCCATCATCTTGTATAGATCAAACTTAAAGAAACAGAAAAGAATTTTTTGTGTGTGATGAGAACTCTTAGGACTTAGTCTCTTAACAATCTTCACATATAACATATACAACAGTGTTAATTATATTTATTATGTTGTACTAGTACTTATTTATCTTGTAACTGGAAGTTTTTACCTTTTGACTGCCTTCACCTAATTTGCCCTCCCCTCCATAACGCACCTCTGGAAACCACAAATCTGATCTCTTTTTCTATGATTTTTTTTGTTTTTGAAGTATAATTGACCCATAACACTATGTTGGTTCCTGTTACATATAGTGTTTTGGTCTTTCCATGTATCTCAAAATGGTCACCACAATAAGTCTATTTACAGTATGTCACCACCCAAAGATATTACCTAGTTATTGACTATATTCCTCACACCTATTTCATACCCATAACTCATTTATTTTGCAACTGAAAGTTTGTACCTCTTAATCTCCCTCACCTATTTCTTTCCTCCCCTCAATTCCCTCCCATCTGGCAACTCCCTGTTTGTTCTCTATGACTCTGTTTCTGTTTTGTTATGTTTATTCATTTGTTCTGTTTTGTTTTACATTCCACATATAAGTGAAATCATAGAGTATTTGTCTTTCTCTGACATTTCACTGAGCATAATACCCTCTAGGTACACACATGTTGTTGCAAATGGCAAGATTTCATTCTTTTTTATGGCTGAGTAATATTCCATTGTGTGTGTATATGTGTGTGTGTGTGTGTGTGTGTGTGTGTGTATACCACATCTTCTTTATCCATTCATCTATTGATGGACACTTGGTTTGCTTCCATATCTTGGCAATTGTAAATAATTCTGCAATGAACATTGCTGTGCATATATATTTACAGTTGTTATATCTTCTTCATGGATTGATCCCTTAATCATTATTTGATGTCCTTCTTTGTCTCTTGTTGCAACCTTCGTTTTAAAGTTATTTTATCTGATATAAGTATTGCTTCCCCAGCTTTTTTTTCATTTCCATGGAATGTCTTTTTCCATTCCCTCACTTTCAGTTTGTTTGTGTCTTTAGATCCAAAGCGAGTCTCTTATAGACATCATATATATGGGTCTTGCTTTCGTATCCATTCAGCCACTCTATGTCTTTTTTTTTTTTTTTTTTTTTTTTTGCAGTACGCGGGCCTTTCCTTGTGTGGCCTCTCCCGTTGCGGAGCACAGGCTCCGGACGCGCAGGCTCAGTGGCCATGGCTCACGGGCCTAGCCGCTCCGCGGCATATGGGATCCTCCCAGACCGGGGCACGAACCCGTGTTCCCTGCATCGGCAGGCGGACTCTCAACCACTGCGCCAACAGGGAAGCCCCACTCTATGTCTTTTTTTTTTTTTTTTTTTTTTTTGCAGTATGCGGGCCTCTCACTGTTGTGGCCTCCCCCGTTGCGGAGCACAGGCTCCGGACGTGCAGGCTCCGGACGCGCAGGCTCAGCGGCCATGGCTCACGGGCCCAGCCGCTCCGCGGCATATGGGATCCTCCCAGACCGGGGCACGAACCCGTATCCCCTGCATCGGCAGGCGGACTCTCAACCACTTGCGCCACCAGGGAGGCCCCACTCTATGTCTTTTGATTGGAGCATTTAGTCTATTTACATTTAAAGTAATTATTGATAGGTATGTACTTATTGCCAGTTTGTTGTTTTAGGGTTTTTTTAGTTCTTTTTTGTTCCTTTCTTCTTCTTTTGTTCTCTTCCCTTGCTATTTGATGACTATTTTTAGTGTTATATTTGGAATCCTTTCTGTTTTCTGTGTGTGTGTGTATTACAGAGCTTTGGTTTATGGTTACTGTGAGGTATGTATGTGTATTTGTGTATATATATATGTATATATACACATATACATGCGTGTATATATACATATATATATTTTTTTAAGTTGCTGATCTCTTAAGTTCAAATGCAGTTTGAACCTTGCATTTTTACCACCCCCCATGTTTACTGTTTCTGATACAATATTTTACATCTTTTTGTTTTGTGTATTGATTAATTACTCTGAGAAATGATCTTGAGTTCTGAAAGCCCTATACTCCCAGCTTCTTGTCTTTTTCAAAAAGGGAAAGAAAATGTCTTCTGAAAACCATGGATCAGAGGGAGGAATTAGATTCTCATCATGGGTCTTATAGAAAGAATAGTTTGGGTAATCTTAGAAGTGGACTCCACAGTTATCAGGAATTAACTTGGCTGACCAGTAAATAAATATGTCAGGTTAGAATTACTCTGATGATTGGTAGAATGAATAAACATACTGACTTTGGATTTCAGCAAGGGATTTGACAAGGTCACCTTTGATATCACTGTTGGCAAGATAAATAAATGTCAGATGATTAAAATCAACTTGAAAAAATGTTTTCCAGTGGTACATCTCTCATAGCTATATTGAATTAGCTATTTACTGGTCTGTCTCCCTGACTAGAATTTAAACTCTATGAGAGCATGAACCAAGTCACTTTTTTTCACTGTTGTATTCTCAGTACCTATAACAACACCTGGCACATAGTAGCAACTCTATAAACATGTGATGAATAAATTAATGTTTTATTAAATGTCTTGCTTCAACACTTAGATAAAGCTATGGAAAATACACATAGATTTTCCCATGACATGTTGCTAGGAGGCTAAAACAGTAGACCCAATATTAACTACATAAAATTTAATAGGATTTCCACTTTTACATAAAAAATATAACTTACGAGGACAGGGAGAGCTGAGCATTACCAGAAGGTATAAAAAAGACACAGGAACTTCACTTTTGGTAAAAGCAGACAAGATAATTAGGATGAACCCTTTTGCTGAGAGCTTATCCAATAGAGCCAGATAAAATAGAAAACATATCTCCTCAGAGGCATCAAAATGCTGGAAGAAAACAACTGCCAACTAGAAATTCTATACCCAGTGAAAATATTCTTCAAAAATGGTGAAGTGAAGACATTCTTAGAAAAACAAAAACTGAGAGATTTCCTCACCAGCACCCATACTAAAGGAAATACCAAAGAAAAATGACCTCAGGAGTAAGTGTGGCGATGTGGGAAGGAATGAGAAGCCACAAAGGGTAACAACTCTGTGGGAAAATTAACTGAACATTGTATAAAACAAATATAGTAATGTCATATGGGATTTGACCTATCTAGATAATAAAAACTAATGACAACAACAGCATTTAAGCCAGGAAGGGTGGAATGGTGTTAAGGTGTTCAAAGGTCCTGTGTTATACAGATAGAGAGCCAAAATACGAAGTCATGTTAGACTTTGATAAGCCTCATAAGTAGCTATTAAAAGAATCATAAAAAGTATGTAACTGTCAATGTAATGAGGGGAGAAGGTGGAAGACGGACTAACAAAAAATAATTAATTCAAAAGAAGCCAAAAAGGAGAAGAAAAGTAATATAGAATAGAAGGGACTAATAGAAGGTAAACAGTAAAATGATGGGTTTAAACTAAATATATCAACCCTCACATTTAAGGTAAATGAATTAAATTGTTTGATTAAGAGACAAAGATTATTATACTGGATTAATTTTAAAAAGTACCCTAATATGTGGTGCTTTGAAAAGACATATCTGAAATGTACGAATATAGCAAAATTGAAACTAAAGGGATGGGGACTTCCCTGGTGGTCCAGTGGGTAAGACTCTATGCTCCCAATGCAGGGGGCCCGGTTTCGATCCCTGGTCAGGGAACTAGATCCCACATGCATGCCGCAGCTAAGAGTCCACATGACGCAAATGAAGAACCCGAGTGCCACAACTAAGACCCAGCACAGCCAAAATAAATAAATAAAGCACAAACGTTTTAAAACAAAAAGAAACTAAAGCAATGCAAAGCATCTAGTTGACATGCATGGAACAGTGGAACCAACAATAGACTATACATTCTTTTTAAGTATATGTGAACATTTACAGAAATCAGCTGTATGATGGACCATAGAGCAAGACTCAAGATATTTCAAAGGACTGCAATCACGTATGTTTTTTGATCAGAGTAAAATTAATCTAGAAAATGCAATAAAATTATCACTAAAATTACCCACATGTTTGGAAATTACAAAATACACTTCTATATAACCCATGGAACAAAGGACAAATCCCAACAGAAATTATAAAATATTTTTCAGTGAATAATAATGAAAATAGTATGTACTGAACATGGGGAATGCAGCTCAGACATACTTAGAAAATATTATATAGCTTTAAAATGAATATAGTTTATAAAGAAAAAGGCTTAAAAACCATCCATCTAAAGAAGTTAGAAAAATGGAGAAGAAACTTCAAAGGCACTTCACCAAGATGATCACATGGCCAATAAACATATGAAAAGTTGCTCAAAATTATTAGTCATCACACAGACCTACTAGAGAATGGACTTGAGGATATGGGGAGGGGGAAGGGTAAGCTGTGACAAAGTGAAAGAGCGGCATGGACATATATACACTACCAAATGTAAGGTAGATAGCTAGTGGGAAGCAGCCGCATAGCACAGGGAGATCAGCTCGGTGCTTTGTGACCACCTGGAGGGGTGGGATAGGGAGGGTGGGAGGGAGACGCAAAAGGGAGGGGATATGGGAACATATGTATATGTATAACTGATTAAATTTGTTATAAAGCAAAAAATTAAAAAAATAAAAAAATTTAAAACAATTATTAGTCATCAGAGAAATGAAACTTAAATCTCAATTAGATCCTACTACAAACCTGTCAGAGCAGCTAAAATTAAGAAGCCTGATCATACCAAACTTGGGGAAAGAAGGTAAAGCAATTGAAACTCTCATACTCTGCTTTGAATTGGTACAATCATTTTGAAGTTAATTGGCACTAAATTTGAATTTATGTATATCCTATGGCTCCCACAATTCCACTCCATTGAATATATTCAACAGCAGTGGATACTCATGTGCCTCAAGAGACATTTCTAGCAGCTTTATTCATGACAGTAAAGTGAAAAACAATCTCCCATTAATATTATTGGAGAAGTAAATAGTGGTATAATTATGCAGTGCAACGCTCTACAGCAACGGTTGGCAAAATGTTTATATATAGAACAAGATAATGTTCATTGCAGCTCTATTTACAATAGCCAGGACATGGAAGCAACCTCAGTGTCCATCGACAGATAAATGGATAAAGAAGATGTGGCACATATATACAATGGTATATTACTCAGCCATAAAAAAAACAAAATTGAGTTATTTGTAGTGAGGTAGATGGACCTAGAGTCTGTCATACAGAGTGAAGTAAGTCAGAAAGAGAAAAACAAATACCGTATGCTAACACATATATATGGAATCTAAAAAAAAAAAAAAAAAAAAGGTTCTGAAGACCTAGGGGCAGGACAGGAATAAAGATGCAGCCGTAAAGAATGGACTTGGGGACACGGGGAGGGGGAAGGATAAGCTGGGACAAAGTGAGAGAGTGGCATGGACATATATACACTACTAAATGTAAAATAGATAGCTAGTGGGAAGCAGCCACATAGCACAGGGAGATCAGCTCGGTGCTTTGTGACCACCTAGAGGGGTGGGATAGGGAGGGTGGGAGAGAGATGCAAGAGGGAGGAGACATGGGGATATATGTATACGTATAGCTGCTTCACTTTGTTATAAAGCAGAAACTAACACAACATTGTAAAGCAATTATACTCCAATAAAGATGTTAAGAAAAAAAAGAACAAGATAGTAAATATTTTAGGCTTTCCAGGTCTTATGAGCTCTTTCTCAACTACTAAACTTTGCCATTGTAGCAGGAAAGCAGCCACAGAAATAAGTAAATGAATGAGCATGGCTGTGTTGCAATAAAACTTCATTTACACAGGCCAGATTTATCCTTTAGGCTATAGTTTGCCAACCCTTGCTTTCTGCAATGAAAATTAAGCACCCACACAGTATGAATGAACCCACATAGTGTTGAATGATAAAGCTGAATATCAATTACTATATAATTCCATTTATATAAAGTTAAAAAAAAAAGCAAAACTAAATTATAGTGTTAAAAGTTAGGATAGGGGCTTCCCTGGTGGCGCAGTGGTTGGGGGTCCGCCTGCTGATGCGGGGAGCGTGGGTTCGTGCCCCGGTCCTGGAGGATCCCGCATACCGTGGAGCAGCTGGGCCCGTGAGCCGTGGTCGCTGGGCCTGCGTATCCGGAGCCTGTGCTCTGCAACGGGAGAGGCCGCAGCAGAGAGAGGCCTGCGTACCGAAAAGACAAAAAAAAAAAAAAATCAATTCGAAAACAAATATTAGGGGGAAAAAATGACCAAAAAAAAAAAAAAAAAAAAAAAAAAGGATAGTGCTTACTTTTGAGAAACACAGAAAGAACAGTGATTGGGAGGGGGCATGAGAAGGGTTTCTAGGAGTTTCTGACAATGTTCTTTTTTTAAAATAAATTTATTTATTTATTTATTTATTTATTTACTGGCTGCATTGTGTCTTCGTTGCTGCGTGTGGGCTTCCTTAGTTGCGGCGAGCGGGGGCTACTCTTTGTTGCGGTGCATGGGCTTCTCATTGCAGTGGCTTCTCTTGTTGTGGAGCACGGGCTCTAGGTGTGCAGGCTTCAGTAGTTGTGGCACGCGGGCTCAGTAGTTGTGGCTCACAGGATCTAAAGTGCAGGCTCAGTAGTTGTGGCACACGGGCTTAGTTGCTCCACAGCATGTGGGATCTTCCCGGACCAGGGCTCGAACCCATGTCCCCTGCATTGGCAGGCAGATTCTTAACCACTGTGCCACCAGGGAAGTCCCATGACAACGTTCTTCTTGACCAACAAGGTGTTATAATTTATTTTCATTTGTTGAAATATATACATATTATATAATGTGTAAAATTATATATTATCTCAAATACATAAAACTATATATTATATAATACTTGTTATATTTATATATAATATATAATAGATCACTATGTATGCATATATATGTACCATACATGTATATGTATATATAAATAAAATTCTGTACTATCTTCATAATTTCCTATAAATGTATTCTAAGATAAAAAGCTTACTTAGATATATTTATATCTACCGCTACATTTATGATTTATTATAATATAAATAAATAACATTTATTATAATATATTGTATATAATATGTACCATTTATTATAAAATTAGTAATAGTTTTGTAGTTATATATTACTATATATTTAAGTAAACTTTTTATTTTAGAATAGTTTTAGATTTATAGAAACATTGTGAAGATAGTATGGAGTTCTGTATACTCACACCCACTTTCCCCTACTGTCAACATCTTCTATTACTGTGGGGCATCTGTCCCAACTAATGAGCCAGTAGTGATATATTATTATTAACTAAAGTCCATACTTTTTACCTGATGTTCTTGTTGTGTTTCTGTTCCAGGATCCCATCCAAGATGCCACATTACATTTACTCATCATATGTCCTTAGGCTCCTCTAGGTTGTGACCATTTCTCAGAAGTTCCTTGTTTTTGATGACCTTGACAGCTTTGAAGAGTGCTGGTCAGGTGTTTTGTAGAAAGTCCTGCAATGATAATGGTGCCACTTTCATCGCATGACTTATCACTGGTCATGTTGACCTTGATCACCTGGCTGAGATGCAGTTTGTCAGGTTTCTCCATGTCAGGTTCCTCTCTTTCTCAGTTTCCATGCTGTGCACTTTGGAAGGAAGTCACTATGTGCAGCCCACACTCCAGTGTGAGGTCTGTTTCACCTCCTTGAGTGGGTATATCTACGTAAATTATTTGGGAATTTTCTGCATGGGAGATTTGTCTTTTCTCCATTTATTTACTTTTTCAATCATTTATCTATGTCAGTATGGACTAATGGATATTTACTTACATTTATATTTTGGATAGTTTTTCCACATTATATTTTACAACAAAGTAATTTTAATGACAAGAAAACTACAAAAATTGGAATTTTACTTGATAGCAAACACAATGGAAGTAAATCATAGGGCACTATTGTCAAAAGAGCAAATGGGTCTTTGGACACATAAGTAAAGATATAACTTGAGGGATAGGGGAGGTGATAATCTTGCTCTATTCTGTGCTGCTTGCACTGTACTGAAAGTATTGTGACCTCTTCTGGGCTTAACCTTTTGGAGGAGAAGTAAATACCTGGATTCCATTCTAAGAAAGGCCACGCTGCTAAGGATCCTTGAAACCCTATACAATAAATTGAGATCTGACCTATTTGGAATTAATGATTTAGACATCTTCACCATAGTTCAGTGACAGAAAAAAGACTCAATCCAACACCACCATCTGGTTGTCTTTTCCACCTCCCAATGTGAAATACAGAATAGATATATATTTGCACAATTACAGCTCAACACTTAAAATGTTAGTTATCATCCAAATGCTTGAAAATCATAACAAAACTTGTGCTACCAGCAAGACCACCTTCATGTCCGTGAGATGATCTGTCATGACTTGTACCACCACATCTATATCTTGACGTTTGGGTCATGGTGACATCAACACATGGTCATTCTCTGTTTGGTGAATCATGTTGTCACCATGCTACATTCATCATAACAACATATTCTTGAATTATTGCAACAACATGATATTTTTAATGTTTGAACTCTTAAAAATGTGGCTGCTTCAGGCACTAAGTACCAGATAAAACATATTCTAGAGCTTCCCTGGTGGCGCAGTGGTTGGGAGTCCGCCTGCCGATGCGGGGGACGCGGGTTCGTGCCCCGGTCTGGGAGGATCCCACGTGCCACGGAGCGGCTGGGCCCGTGCACCGTGGCTGCTGGGCCTGCGCGTCCGGAGCCTGTGCTCCGCGGTGGGAGAGGCCGCAGCGGTGAGAGGCCCGCGTACCGCAAAAAAAAAAACCAAAAAACATATTCTACCATATATAAGGGGCAATTGAGAGAACTGAGGACCATCAACCTGGAGAAGGTAAGACACGGTAGCAGTCTCCAAATATCTGAACGAAACAGGGACTGAATTGGCCTGTGTGAGTCCAAGTGGAAAAGGAAGGACAAGTGATATGATCAAGCTCAGTCTAGAGGAGATCTTTTTTTTTTTTTTAACATCTTTATTGGAGTATAATTGCTTTACAGTGGTGTTAGTTTCTACTTTATAACAAAGTGAATCAGCTATACATATACATATATCCCCATATCTCCTCCCTCATGCATCTCCCTACCACCCTCCCTATCCCACCCCTCTAGATGGTCACAAAGCACCAAGCTGATCACCCTGTGCTATGCGGTTGCTTCCCACTAGCTATCTATTTTATATTTGGTAGTATATATAAGTCCATGTCGCTCTCTCACTTCGTCCCAGCTTACCCTTCCCCCTCCCCCTGTCCTCAAGTCCATTCTTTATGTCTGCACTTTTATTCCTGTCCTGCCCCTAGGTTCCTCAGAACCTTTTTTTTTTTTTAAGATTCCATATATATGTGTTAGCATACCGTATTTGTTTTTCTCTTTCTGACTTACTTCACTCCGTATGACAGTCTCTAGGTCCCTCCACCTCACTACAAATAACTCAATTTCGTTTCTTTTGGTGGCTGAGTAATATTCCATTGGATATATGTGCCACAGCTTCTTTATCCATTCATCTGTCAGTGGACACTTAGGTAGCTTCCATGTCCTGGCTATTGTAAACAGAGCTGCAATGAACATTGTGGTACATGATTCCTTTTATATTATGGTTTTCTCAGGGTATATGTCCAGTAGTGGGATTGCTGGGTCATATGATAGTTCTATTTTTAGTTTTTTAAGGAACCTCCATACTGTTCTCCATAGTGGCTGTATCAATTTACATTCCCACCAACAGTGCAAGAGGGTTCCCTTTTCTCCACACCCTCTCCAGCATTTATTGTTTGTAGATTTTTTGATGATGGCCATTCTCACTGGTGTGAGGTGATACCTCATTGTAGTTTTGATTTGCATTTCTCTAATGATTAGTGATGTTGAGCATCCTTTTGTGTGTTTGTTGGCAATCTGTATATCCTCTTTGGAGAAATGTCTATTTAGGTCTTCTGCCCATTTTTGGATTAGGTTGTTTGTTTTTTGGATATTGAGCTGCATGAGCTGCTTGTAAATTTTGGAGATTAATCCTTTGCCAGTTGCTTCATTTGCAAATATTTTCTCCCATTCTGAGGGCTGTCTTTTCATCTTGGTTATGGTTTCCTTTGCTATGCAAAAGCTTTTAAGTTTCATTAGATCACATTTCCTTACTTTGGTTTTTATTTCCATTTCTCTAGGAGGTGGGTCAAAAAGGATCTTACTGTGATTGATGTCATAGAGTCTTCTGCCTATGTTTTCCTCTAGGAGTTTTATAGTGTCTGGCCTTACATTTAGGTCTTTAATCCATTTTGAGTTTATTTTTGTGTATGGTGCTAAGGAGTGTTCTAATTTCATTCTTTTATATGTAGCTGTCCAGTTTTCCCAGCACCATTTATTGAAGAGGCTGTCGTTTCTCCATTGTATATTCTTGCCTCCTTTATCAAAAATAAGGTGACCATATGTGCGTGGGTTTATCTCTGGGCTTTCTATCCTGTTCCATTGATCTATCTTTCTGTTTTCTGTACCAGTACCACACTGTCTTGATTACTGTAGCTTTGTAGTATAGTCTGAAGTCAGGGAGCCTGATTCCTCCAGCTCTGTTTTTCTTTCTTAAGATTGCTTTGGCTATTCAGGGTCTTTTGTATTTCCATACAAACTGTGCAATTTTTTGTTCTAGTTCTGTGAAAAATGCCACTGGTAGTTTGATAGGGGTTGCATTGAATCTGTAGATTGCTTTGGGTAGTACAGTCATTTTCACAATGTTGATTCTTCCAATCCAAGAACATAGTATATGTCTCCATCTGTTTCTATCATCTTTAATTTCTTTCATCAGTGTCTTACAGTTTTCTGCATACAGGTCTTTTGTCTCCTTAGGTAGATTTATTCCTAGGTATTTTATTCTTTTTGTTGCAGTGGTAAATGGCAGTGTTTCCTTAATTTCTCTTTCAGATTTTTCATCATTAGTGTATAGGAATGCAAGAGATTTCTGTGCATTAATTTTGTATCCTGCAACTTTACCAAATTCATTGATTAGCTCTAGTAGTTTTCTGGTGGCATCTTTAGGATTCTCTATGTCATGTCATCTGCAAACAGTGACAGTTTTACTTCTTCTTTTCCGATTTGGATTCCTTTTCTTTCTTTTCCTTCTCTGATTGCTGTGGCTAAAACTTCCAAAACTATGTTGAATAATAGTGGTGAGAGTGGACAACCTTGTCTTGTTTCTGATCTTAGAGGAAATGGTTTCAGTTTTTCACCACTGAGAACGATGTTGGCTGTGGGTTTGTCATATATGGCCTTTATTATGTTGAGGAAAGTTCTCTCTATGCCTATTTTCTGGAGAGTTTTTATCATAAATGGGTGTTGAATTTTGTCAAAAGCTTTCTCTGCATCTATTGAGATTATCATATGGTTTTTCTCCTTCAATTTGTTAATATGGTGCATCACATTGATTGATTTGTGTATATTGAAGAATTCTTGCATTCCTGGGATAAACCCCACTTGATCATGGTGGATGATTCTTTAATGTGCTGTTGAATTCTATTTGCTAGTATTTTGGTGAGGATATTTGCATCTATGTTCATCAGTGATATTGGTCTGTAGTTTTCTTTCTTTGTGACATCTTTGTCTAGTTTGGGTATCAGGGTGATGGTGGCCTCGTAGAATGAGTTTGGGAGTGTTCCTCCCTCTGCTATATCTTGGAAGAGTTTGAGAAGGATAGGTGTTAGCTCTTCTTTCTTTCTTTCTTTCTTTCTTTCTTTCTTTCTTTATTTGCGGTACGCGGCCTCTCACTGTTGTGGCCTCTCCCGTTGTGGAGCACAGGCTCCGGACGCACAGGCTCAGCGGCCATGACTCACGGGCCCAGCCGCTCCGCGGCATGTGGGATCTCCCCGGACCGGGGCACGAATCCGTGTCCCCTGCATCGGCAGGCGGACTCTCAACCACTGCGCCACCAGGGAAGCCCATTAGCTCTTCTCTAAATGTTTGATATAATTCGCCTGTGAAGCCATCTGGTCCTGGGCTTTTGTTTGTTGGAAGATTTTTTTTTTTTTTTTTTTTTTTTGCGGTATGCGGGCCTCTCACTGTTGTGGCCTCTCCTGTTGCGGAGCACAGGCTCCGGACGCGCAGGCCCAGCGGCCATGGCTCACGGGCCCAGCCGCTCCGCGGCATATGGGATCCTCCCAGACCGGGGCACGAACCCGTATCCCCTGCATCGGCAGGCGGACTCTCAACCACTGCGCCACCAGGGAGGCCCTGTTGGAAGATTTTTAATCACAGTCTCAATGTCAGTGCTTGTGATTGGTCTGTTTATATTTTCTATTTCTTCCTGGTTCAGTCTCAGAAGGTTGTGCTTTTCTAAGAATTTGTCCATTTCTTCCAGGTTGTCCATTTTATTGGCATATAGTTACCTGTAGTAATCTGTCATGATCCTTTGTATTTCTGCAGTGTCAGTTGTTACTTCTCAAGAGGAGATCTTCTAATATTCCAAGCTGTCCTGAACTGGAAAGTCACCTTCAAAGGCTTTGCAGTGCCTGTTATGAGAGGCGTACTGGCAGTAGACAAGATGACTGCTTGGTGGGGATGTTACAGAGAGAATCCCTGTTTTAGATGGGACGTTACTTCTTCAAATTCCCGTTTCAACTCAAGAGCCATAGATTCTAAGAAAGTATACATTCCAGGATTCTCAGCATTCCCCCCCACCTCCCCGGGTTGAGAAATCCTCCCTTTTGGGTAAGATACGTTGTCTTCAGAAGGTGCCTTCAAAAAGGCACCTCTACTGGCAGAAGGAAGCAACACATTGAATCACTGGCATCATTTAATAAGAATGAGTTGATCCAATTGTCTCCTTCCCCCTGTAAAGCTAAGTGCAAGTTTGCCAGAAATGGAACTTTGGCCAAGCAAGGATGATCTCAAGGAAAGCTCTAAGACAGAATGATGGGGATGAAAAGGAGACCCAATTCAACTCAATCAGATGGAAGTAAGTCAGAAAAAGAAAGACAAATACCATATGATATCACTTATATGTGGAATCTAAAATATGACACAAATGAACATATCTATGAAACTGACTTACGGACATAGAGAACAAACTTGTGGTTGACAAGGGGGAGGGGGTTAGGGGAGGGATGGAGTGGGAAGCTAGGGTTAGCAGATGTAAGCTATTATATATAGAATGGATAAACAATAGGTCCTACTGTGGAGCACAGAGTACTGTATTCAATAACCTATGATAAACCATAATGGAAAATAATACTTAAAAAAGAATGTATCTATATGCATGTATTACTAAATCACTTTGCTGAACAGCAGAAATTAACACAGCATTGTAAATCAACTATATTCAATTAAAAGATAAAAAAATAAAAAATAAAGCTCATGTTCTTGATATAGCATACCACCTTCCCCGTCAGAAGGCAAGGAGCATCCTTACCTAGACTTCTACATCACGGCAGGGTTTGCCTTCTCCTTGGGAGTCCCAGGACTGAGCAGGTGGGAAGCCACGTAGGCTGCCACCAGGAGATTTGCTTCATCCTTGGTGGGCGTGCACCATCAGGAAACCCACATGGGTGTTTGGCCCCAGCCCCAGCATGGGAGCCACTGACAAAGTGCTGAGGCCCCCAGCAAAGAGCCATAACTATCCCTCATCCAGTTAAGTCATGGGTGTGGGTCTGGACCCACTACTCTCACTTAAGTAACTTATCCTCTTCTAGCCTCAGTTTTCGTCTCTGTAAAATGTGCATAATAACATCCACCTTGAAATATTTCGTGGTTCAAATGAGGCTAAAGTGAAGAAGCGCTAGTACATAGTGTACAAACTGTCTTTTGCTTTTTTCCTAAGGCAGGCCATAGAGTGGTTAGAGCATAAAGCTCTGAAACAAGGCTGCTCGTTTCCACTTCTGTGTGATCTTGGGCAAGTCTCTTAACCTCTCTGTGCCTCAGGGTGCTCACCCATAAAATTACTACAGTAATAGAACTTACTTCATAGAGACATAGTGTTCAAAGAGACTGCGCATATTGACTGTTGAGTGCCAGTGCCTGGAGCAGAGCTTGGCAGAGAATAGGGTCTCAGCTGAACATGGCCCTGGCGCAAGTAAGTACCAATAGGTATTGACCATTATTTATATTGTTATTATTGTGTTATCTCTCCCTGGCCTATCTTTCTTCTGGCGAGACCAAAGCACTTCTCACTTGCCAAGAATCTCTTCCTCTACTTCTATATTCTCTTTCCATCTAACCCTTCAGCCTGACTCTAGTGGGGGATGGCAGGCGTCCTGCAGATGTGGGCAAAATCAGTGATGCACACACATACACACACACACCCTTGAGTCAGGAAAAGGGCTCCACAGATGGACACACCACAGGCTCCTAAAGCAGAAGAGACTTCCTGCGAGCTAGAGGTTTTGTTATTCGGTGTTCAGACAGATTGAATTCCGTCAATTATTACCCAACTAGTTATCTCTCCAGAGGTCATTAAAAGAAATGCGTGTGTTTGTTGTGGGTGAGTATGCATCTGTGTTGTGTGTGAAGTGGGCGTGCGGGGAGCGGTCAAATAGGAAGTGCTCTAGTATTTATATTCAACTGCAGACTGGTTTAAATTACCCACCAGGAAATATGCGGCTGTATGAGTATGCTTAACTCATGCTCATTCAAGGTGTTCCGGCGCTGTTTTCTCCCCCTCCCTTCTTGCCTCTCCGTTCAAATAACCCAGGCTGCCTGCAGCCTGTCTTTGCCCATTTGACTCAACTGGCCCTGAGCACGGAAAGGAGAGGAGAGTCTCTGAGAATGGGCACTTTCTTCTCTGAGCCAGGATGGCTTTGCCTGACTGTCACCGCAGTGCTGGGAGGAACAATTTTTTGCAAACTCAAGAAGAGCCAAGGGCAGGTGCGGAGGAAGGTGGTCTGCCTGGCGGGCCTCTGGGGAGGGGCTTGCCTGCTCAGCCTGTCCCTCTTCTGGGGCTTGATCCTCTTCTCCCTGTCATGTTTCCTCGTATATACTTACTTTTCTGGCCAAGAGTTGTTACCTGCAGATCAAAAGGCGGTGCTGATCACAGGTAAGCGGGCGGCACTGCGATTCTCCCTCAGGGCGGGAACTGACACTTGCTTTGCCTTAGGGGGACTCTTTCAGATTAGTTTTAAAAAGATAATACTTGGCATGGAGTAAATGAAAGCACATCCCCAGTGTCTTTCACTACACTGTTTTGGTTTGCTTTCTTTAGGAGGTGCACTTGAGGGGCTGATGGTGAGAGAGACTGGGAAAGGGACGTGCATCTAAGCCACGAGTTTGTTAATTTCCCAGCATATGTAAGAGTAAGCAAACGTGGTTTGTTTGTTTCATTGTAGCCAGGATTGTCGCCTCGGTTTTTTAAAGCTTAAACCAAATTTCGTTCTGAGATTAATGTTCAGCTGCGTTCTAGACTTGGCTTCTTATTCCCTAGGTGCGCAAAAAAGCTGTCAAATTTAGGTTATCCTTGTACTTTGCTTCATTTTTTAAAGATCGAAGAGACTTAACTGGGCTGGAAATTTTGCGGTTTTCCCCGACTGCTGTCAAGAACCTTGTGTCTCATCTGAGCCTTTGTCTTCAGATCTGTCATTGGACCACTAATATTTACTAATTGGATCAAACTGGCAGTGTGTCCAGAAGGCGGCTGCTTGTTGGCTGAGCTGCCAGCTTTTTCCTTCTTTTGTGTTTCTTTTTCCACTGCAAGTGTGAGGCCAGATTAAATTCCTGGGTGTTGTAAAACTGGTTTGTTTGGTTGTGAAGTTTGATTTTGGATAGGGCTTTAATTAGGATCACCACAGTGTTATCCTAACCTAGAAAGCCCAGCCAAGGTGAGGATACCGGTTGCAGAATCATTTCCCAGGAGGTCATCACCCCACCCCCTGCCCCCACCCCCAGGCTGTGACCTGCGGGAGTGAAGGCAAACGGAGTGTGAACAGAAGCAAATCAGGCGGTTTCCCAGTTCAATGAGAAATGGACTAGAAAGTGACTTGTCTATCTTGCCTTTGACTTAAACTCAGTAGTGAAATTCTCTCTTAAAATGAGACACAAGTTGGCCCTTGCTGGAGTTTTGAAGTGCTGCAGAAATAAAGCTTCTGCGATGAAAAAAAAAAATAACCAAAACATTTCAAAGGTAGAAAATTCAGCTGATCCGTGGGATGCTTATCTCTGTGAATGTCTGGTATCACCTGGAATCATGCATCCAGAAGACTGGCTGTGTTTTCCACTATTCCACTTGAATTCTCTGGGGCTGGCTGGGTGAAAAACTATAATAGCAGTATAAATTTTTCTGTTCTGTGTGTAGTAGCAAGTACCTGTGGTTTTCAGAGTAATTCTAGGTCAAATTTAGTTTCTGTACTTTTCCACTTGCACGAAAGAAGACAGAACAATTAAGCATGTTAAAAAAAATAATAGCGATGCTGTGGTTGACACTAATGGAACATGATCTCCTGGAGGTCCAAATATTCCTGGGAAATCAATTTCAGGGAGCAGCACTTCTAAGGCTCATAGATAAGAATACTAAAGCTTAGGATAAACAGAGGCAAACTTCAAGGTAACCGAGAAAATAGGAGTTATCTCTTGCTTGTTTGTCTTGTCAATGTTCTTTATCCTCTGCTTTTGAAGATGTAGGCATGCAGAAACACAACAAATGCACACTCAATTCAGTTAGTTCACATCAGCCATTGAAATGTCCTGACTTGGGTTCAGTGTCATGGAAAATGACTGATTCAATTAGGCAACTTGAGCCCAATGACTAATCCCTCAATGAAATGCTTAGCAATTAGAAAGCTTAGAATTAAGAAAGGAATGACATACATTAAGGTTAACTGGAATGTGCCTTTCAGGCTCTTTGTCATTTTCATGAGGAATGCCATAGATTCCACATAATTCTAGAGATGCTTTCAAGACCTTTGTACTAAATAGGGAAATTTTAAATGACTTCAGTTAGTTAGACCAAAACTCATTAAAAAATAAGTCATTGTGACTTGGAATAGCCTTTGTTTCAGGTTGGCTTACGTTATAAATTGGTACACATTTTAGTGTCGGGGAATACAGAGAGAAATGTCTCAGTATACATCAAAACCATAAATAATATTCCTTTATCTGATAATTCAAGATTTGGACATTTCTCTTAAAGAAATAATCTGAAATGTAAAAAAAGGGTAGATGCAAACCAAAATGGCACATTCACAAAGTTGTTCAACACAACCTTATTTCAAATTGTGAAATATCAAAAGCAATCAAAATGATGACAACATTGTAAAATTAGAAAGAAAACAATAAATGTCATTAAAAATGAAAAAAAAAAAAACACCCCGAAATGGTGACAAATTACGGTATATCCTCTGGATGTAACAATAGGCAACAATTAAAAATGACAACCACAGGACTGTGTTATAACATGGAAACTGAACTAAGAGAAAACACTCCGGGGATCTAGGTGTTTGGATAAGACTGCCTCTATATATACACTACCAAATGTAAAATAGATAGCTAGTGGGAAGCAGCCACATAGCACAGGGAGATCAGCTCAGTGCTTTGTGACCACCTAGAGGGGTGGGATAGGGAGGGTGGGAGGGAGACGCAAGAAGGACGGGATATGGGGATATATGTATACATACAGCTGATTCACTTTGTTATACAGCAGAAACTAACACACCATTGTAAAGCAATTATACTCCAATAAAGATGTAAAAAAAAAAGACTGCCTCTATGTCACATGAAGAGGAAAAGCACTGGAAGGAAACAGTCTGTGAATGGTTGGATCAGAGAACTTGGATTTGTTTTTCCCTTAGAATTACTCTAATATAGTTATATTACTTACATAACAAAAATATTTAACAAAGAGATTATGTTAGGAGGATAAAGTCCATCTTAGTGCCTAGTTAATTATGGACCCAGGTGTAGGACAATGACAAGAACAAGTTCAAAAAAACTTTTTCTTTGAGTCCCCTACTTCACTTTGCTAAGATAAAGGTCTTTTGTCTCTAAGACATATACTTATAGCAAGAAGAAGAAATAAGCAAGCACAGGGCATTTGAATACACATTTGTCCTCAAGGCCCCTGAAGCCACAGCAGCCATTCAATTTTTAAAATAACTATAAGATTAGTGAAGAGAAGGTCCACAAGTTTGCAATAGCGTCTCAAGCACAATACAGTGAAAAGAATGTTGAAGTCTGACAGGCTTGGCTTTGAATCTTGCATTTACTTTGCCTTAGGGTAGGTTCTCCAGGGGCAGGGCTTAAGATGAAGATTTGTGTGAAAGGGATTTATTAGGAAGTTCTCCAAGGAACAGAAGTCCCAGAGTGAGGAAGATGGACAGCTTGGGCTCAGCATCAAGAGAAGCCTGCTGAGGGTCCCATGTTGGCTTAATCGCTTGGGGCAGATCTGGAGGCACTGGTGGGTCACAGGTGACAGCCATCCCCATTGTGGGCCAGGGAGCTGTACTCCTTATACCCTCACACCTATCAATCATTAGTTAAGGGCTGTCACCCCCATCCTCTTTGGTGGTAGGAGGGGAGGCTTAAACTCCAGGCACTTCTGGCTCTCCATGGTCACTGGCAAAAAGGACCCCAGCATCCTGGGCAGCCCTTGGACAAAGTTGCAGGTGGCTGGGAGTGAAGGTGGTATGGATTAGAGCACCAAACAATGGTCAAGGGATCTGGGGCAGCATGACATCTGCTACATACCTCTTACTAGAAGTGTGATCCCTGAAAGTACCCAGTTTTAGGCTTTTGAACTTGTTTTCTCCTCTGTAAACTGGAAATGATACACACACACACACTGTCTCATAGATGGAGTTAGTAGATGAGAGAGGGAGAGGAAGGGAGGAAGATAGGAGATTCTGTGTGTTGACAAGGTGGGGTTGGGGTTAGGGAGAATAAGAAGAGAACAAAATGAAAAAAGAACAGCTGACAAAGAAATGGAAAGAAGAAACATCCATTTATTCATTCTATTCATTCAACTATTGATTGAGTCCTTGGTATGTGCCATGTATTGTCCAGAAGCAGTGGGGGAAGAAAGCTAAAGACCATGCAGTTGTTAGGTTGGTAGGTGATGGGATCTGAGTTCCCAGTTTTCCTTAACCTTGGACCCACATCCCCTGGGGGTTCCTTCCTCTTCTTCCTAGGTTGTGCATTGTCATTCTCAGCCTACCCTTTGAATTTGGTAGAAGATACACAAGTAACTTTGATTTTTCACCCTCAGGGCTTTCATCCTGGTCCCTCCAGTGTTTCTTGCCCATCTCGAAAGTTAACTATTGATATGTCATATGCTATGTGCAAGGCAGACACCTGGAGGCTTTCTTAGTCCACTGGGACAGATACGGCCACAGCTCACTATAGCCATGAGGTGGGGTACAGAGGGTGCCTTCAGGAGGGTTCCCAGAGTGCCATGGGTCCCAGGGTTGGGTGCAGGAGGGGCCTCATTAGGAACTGAAAAGTAGCTTTCTACAGAGAAAATGAGGTCTTCCAGGCTAACTGGTCAATCAGGTATGACACACATCTAGCCCTCATTAAAATTTGTTGAGTTGGATAATTTTAATTGGAATTTTCAAAATTGGGTACAATGGAAGAGAGATCAGGGAGGGGAAGAAAGATATGTTTGATGTGGAAGTCTTTATCTTATACTGCAAACAAAGTGTCTAGGTCGATGGTGACCCCCTTCTAGGACTTATTAGGTAGTCTAATTAAGGTTCTAAAATGGAATACTGTTGGCATCAGCTTGGGATTTGGGCTCCTTTGACTTTAATGGTAGACTACTGTAATGGATAAACATTGACACTGGACTAGGGACTAAAGCAAATAACATCTCTGCACTCAGAGCTTTACATACCTTTTATATTTGATTCCCATAACCCTAATAACTAACATGAATGAGGAAACGGTGTCCAAAGTCCCTGAACTACTAAGCAGCAGACATGGGACTAAACCCAGATCAGACCCATTTGCCATCCAAAGCCTTTTTCTTAACCACTGTTATTATCAGTGTTATAGCTACAGTTACTAGTAGCCTATAAAGGTTTCCAGGATATAAAATGTGTCCATTCATCGGCAAGTGAGTGTTGAACATCTCTTATGTGCACAAGACTCTGCTTGATACAGAACTTGGCAATTGATTGGATGCAAGATATGCCCATGAGAGAAGATAAAATGAAGGCACCATGGATGGGGATACCTTTGAAAAGGGTGATAACTGAGAGATGACATATGGTGAATTTGACTTCGGGTTTGAGTTTGAGGGCAGTGAGGGGGCAGTGCAGGTGAAAGGTCACTGGCAGTTGGAAATACAGACCTAGACCTTGATTAGGTTTGGAGAAGGAGGATGGAGAAACACAAGCAATATAGTGATGGTTAATATTACAAGGGAAGAGGTCATTGGTATATATTGTATGAATCAATACTGTCCTCAGCGAGTCTATAATTCAGTCGGTCTGTCAGATTTTTTTTTTATGAGCATATATCCTCTTTTATCATTCAGTTTGAACTTAACCTTAGCCCTCTACAGAGAGGCATAAAAAAGGTATTGCTAACTTGGGTAATTTCGTAAAGGTTTGAACGGTGACTTTATTAGGCCTTCTAGATGGCGTGTTTAGGTTGGTGGATACTCTCATGGAATGAAGTCCCCCAAATGTATCGTAAGCTGTTTGATGGCAGGGACCAGATCTTTTTTTATAACCAAGTCCCTCCTCAGTCTCTGAGCATGTTAGACGCAATACAATGTTAATGCGTGAGTGAGCCCTGAGTGAACGAACCAAGCTGGTGCAATGTCCTCCCCTTTTCGTGGTCATTGGTTAGACACAATGGGTTTGTGCCAATCTGCCCACTTGCTTAGGTACTTATCTCTGCCAGTTCTTTTTGCTGGGGTCACCTGTGTAGAAAGGGCAGAGTGACATGGCCGAGCTCTGAAGGCCCCATTGTTCTACAGTGACTTCATTGTTGGCTTGCTCTGGACAGGGCTTTGTGATGACTTGGTTCTAAGCATACTCCTGCTCACCCAGGATGTGGCACGAACAGACTATCCTCTGGTCACACCCCCAACCCCTCCCACCAGGCTGCTGAAGCTGCTCTCCCAAGGGTCACTGGTGCCCTCCTAGTCCCCAGAGCTTGGTTTCTACCCCAGCACTGCTGACCATATTTTCCTTCTTGACACGGCCTCCTTTGCCTTCTGGGATACTACATTTCCATGCTTCTCCCCAACTTCTCCATCCTTTGACCCCACCGGGTCCTTCTTCCTACCCCTCCCACTAGGTGGCCTCTACGGCTCTGTCCTTAGCCCTCTTCAGAAGGGTTCATGGTACAAACAAGTTCTTATCTCTGAAAGTGATCAAAGATTATCCTTGCATACCCCCTCATGGCCAAAGCTGCCTTGTCTATTTGTTTATGTCAGTCTGTGAACCTTGATTACCCCACAGATTTTGGCATCCCCTATTTATGCTCCTAAAGATGAACCCTTCCCAGATGCTTTTCCTTTGCCTTATCCCCTACCTTCCAGCAATGGGGTTCAATGCTGAGCCTCAGAGTTGGTGATTACACTAGATCATAGGGTGTCAAAATGTATCTGCTAGGACATGGTGTGGGCAAATGTTCTGAAGCAAGACTGGAGATATCAGGTTAATGGGTAGATGGTTCAGATAGTTACATTTTGCTGAAACAAATGGAGATAAACAGACACCTGGGGATGACACAAGTCAGTAAATCCAGGGGCCAAAGAGGACAAGATGGGGGCAAGGTAAGCAGGGAGCATGAGGAAGTCTTGGGCAGAGACAGAGTGGAATGGAGAAACATGTCTATCTTGGATGATACAGGGACCCCTGGGTCTGTCCCATTCACCACTGTCACAAAGTGGCATCTCCTCTTTAACATGGAATTCACTACATGCAGCACCCTGGTGTTCCCTGAACCCCACCCCCTTGCCCACTAGTCTGCATCATGAGATCCTTCCTCTGTGCTCAGAATTGCCATCTCCCATGGATTTCATGCCATAAACAGGACATTGAAAAGATACATATACTGCTCGTCAGGCAGGGTCTGGTCACATGCAAGGGGTCTCCCTTGGCCTGACTCATTTGTAACAAGCCCGTTGTGATACTGGGTGGAAAAAATAATGAGGAGGAAATAACATCTCATCTGCTACTTTGGCATTTACACAAGCTACGGATAAACTTCATTTCCACCATGAAAAGGTACTGAAAAACAATTCTAAAATTCACAAACAGAAGCCATTAGGAACCTTGAATGCCCTTTGTGTGCAGAGGACTGAAGGTCCAGGAACTGGGCCAGATGAGTTTTAATTTGAAACAGTCAGTGTCCAGCATGGTCTTAGGTTGAATAGAACCCAAATTCCACTTTTATGGATCAAAGGCTTTGATAGGGCAGTTGAAACACTGGAAAGGGATCTGGATTTCATTGAATTCTATTTTCTAAAGACTCACATCTACCGAGGTCCTGTAGCCTATAGAGTCAAACCAAACCTGGACATCATTAAGGAGAGGAATAGAAACAAAACCAAAACTATGTTCCTCTCTTGAAACAACACATGTGCATCTAAGTGCAGGTCTGGTCACTGTCATTCAGGGTGGGCAGTAGGTTGCAGTGGTTAACACCATACACTTAGGACAATGACTGATATGGCTACCAGCTCCTGCCTTGCTACTTACTAGCTTTCTGACCTAGGGCAAATTAATGAACCTGTCTGAACCTCAGTTTCCTTATCTGTAAAATGGAGATAATCATAGTAGTGATCTCACTGGGATTGTTGCCAGGATGGAAAGAAATAACACCCATAAAGGGCTATCTGTAGATGGTAACTCTCATTCTTAGCCAAACAGGGCAGCATGAGGGTGGTGACCACATAGTCAAAGGATGAGGTTGCTGAAAGAGTCCTCCAACTCTGGAAAGAGAAGAATGAGAATGAGCATGATTGCAATAGGCTCTGGAATATGAGATGGAGGGAATCATTTTCTTAGGATCCTCCCACCCAATACCAACACCTTTTCCCACTTAAAGTTTGAGAGAAGCTTCTAGAAGCCCCAAAAAGTGGGTGTTCACATACAGATAGTAAACCGATAAGTCATCCTAGGGAAATATCATTGTAGGGACAATGGTGTAGGGGCTGGGGTTCCACTGCATCCTGTTCCCCAGGCAGGGTCTGGTCACATGCAAGGGGCCCCTGGCCTGACTCATTTGTATCAAGCCCATTGTGATACTGGGTGGAAAAAATCATGAGGAGGAAAGAACATCTCATTCTGCCACTTTGGCATTTACACAAGCTATGGATAAATTTTATTTCCACCAGCCATCTCCCAATGCCTGAATGACCTTTTCAGGATCATCCATTTAATCCAGTGGGGTCACGCCTGTAATGGAAAACTCATTAGCTTCTCAGGGAAATCATTTCACTTTTATCCAATGCTAATCTTTGTAAATATTTTCTTTATAATGAGCCAAAATATGCCTCCCTGAAATATCCAACAGTGCACTCAGTTCTGCCCTTGGAAGTCACATAATCTAATTAAACCACTCTTTTGCACGGTAGCCCTTGAAAAATGCGAAGACTGCATCATATCATAGCCAAATCTGCTTTGAACTAAATCTTCTCATTCATTTTATCATTCCTCCCATGACCTGGTTTCCAGAACTTTCACCATTCTACTAAGTCTCCTCTGGACCATTTCCAATATCTTGACATTCCTTTGAGATGTCAACTCTTTTTTTTTTTTTTGCGGTACGCGGGCCTCTCACTGTTGTGGCCTCTCCCATTGCGGAGCACAGGCTCCGGACGCGCAGGCTCAGCGGCCATGGCTCATGGGCCCAGCCGCTCCGCGACATGTGGGATCTTCCCGGACCGGGGCATGAACCCGTGTCCCCTGCATCGGCAGGCGGACTCTCAACCACTGTGCCACCAGGGAAGCCCCATCAACTCATTTTTAACATCAGGTGCCATCTCGGTATGAGCAATACACACCAGACTGGAACTAATGCGGTGAAATTAAATCAGTATACATGCAAGGTTCTTCTTGGATGTGGTTGCTTTGTTTGGTGGGGTCAATCCACAACTCCCTTTTTAATATCCCCAGCTGAGTTCTGAACTAATAGACATAGGCAAGTGGAAATCAAGATGTCAGCTTTACTCCCCATAGAAGCCTTGGAGAAGGTGTCTTAGATGTGTAGTACTAATGGTGCACCCAGTCAAGGCAGGGTTGAAAAGACTCAAGCCTTGTCCACAAGGTAGGGCTTGGGTTGGACAGCTAGGCTATCACAGCCTAATTGCACAGGCATTTTGCAGGCTGGGCGATGCCGAGGAGGAGAGGAGAGCTTCCATGTGACACTGTGCCCTCTTGAGTTTTCTCCTCTATTTTTCAGTCCTGATCATTTGCTCTGAACTGTCCTTTTGGTTCTTCTGTTAGAGAGAGAAAAGACCTTTGCATCCAGTGTAACGGTCTTGTACAGTTCTTTCTGTCAAAATCACCAATCAGATGCTTTGTTCCACCTCCCAAGGGGGAGGGAGGAGTGAGAGACAGAGAAGGTCCAGTGTCACACTGATAGATATACCTCTATACTGAAGGAAGCATAGGCAGTGAGGAAGAAGTGTTTGCCCTAATATTAGGCTCAGAAAGCTGGCTCTCTGGATGGAGGATGCTGTATCTAAACTGTGGCTTATGTGATAGAGGTCCAGGGAGGTTTGACTACAAACTTAAATGGGGTCAATAGTGGGCAGTTTGCCCACAACCTACCCACCACACCCATCCCAACACACACACACATACACACACAATATCTAAAAGAAGGTATTAGACCACTGACTAGCTCTGGGCCCTTGAACAAGTTGCTTCACCTCTCTGAGGTTAGTTTTCCTCCTGTGGAAAAAGGGAATCATGATGGATACCTCTTCTCAGGATTAAATAAGATTACAAATCCTCTTCTCAGGATTAAATAAGATTACAAATATATATGTATGCTACATGGCACATAGTAGATGCTTCCTGAAATATAAGAACCTTTACCCTTCCCCATCTTGTCTGGTTTAGTAATCCCTTTGGCAAAGGAGATAAAAGCGAAATAGGAGTTTGGTAATTCTGCCTTCTGTACCATTCATGAATACTACCTCATTGGCCTCCATTTTGCCTGCTCCTTTGTTCTTTTGCATTATGACCATCACTTGAAAGACAAGCCTTCTTTCTGTGGTTAACTCATTTCTGCAGGCCTCAGACTCATCTAGGTTTTCACTTACAGATGCTTTTCTTACATGGGTAGGGCTTCTCCCGTGTCAGGACCCTTAGTTCTGTGCTGTACCTACCTTTGGTTCTTGCCCTTTTAAGCCCTGGCTTCATCTGAGAGCTCCCTATGTGGTCACTCTGGCCTCTTGAGTTTTCTCCCATGATTCTTCTCAGTCTTGATCCTTTTCTCTGCATTGTCTTTTTGCTTCTTCTCTTAGAGAGGGAGTCTTCGGAGGGCATTGGATCAGGAGCCCTTGCTCTGGGTATAGTGCTCAATTGCTGTCTCTCCTCCTGAGTCTCCACCTCTATATGAGAACCCTAGGCTGGGTGTGAGGGGTGCTGAGAGTAATGAGGATGTGTGATTGACTTGAGCTGTGATGGGAAACACAACTGGTTATTGTCTTCATGTTTCCAATCACCACTTGTCAGCTGCCCCCTGAGCACACTTGACATACAATGGGGAGCAAAGACAGACAAGGTCTCTGCCCTCATGAAGCTTAATTCCAGTGGAGAAAAACATAATACAAACCAACCAATAAATAGATAAACTAATCTCAGCATGGCAAGACTTTGATGGCATGGATAGTGACTTCACTGTACTGCTGAGAACCACCTTGTATTGGAGGCTTCCTATGTGTTAGAAACTGCGTCAGGCACTGTGATTAGCATTTTCCATGCCTAATTTCAGTCAGTTTTCACAATACCTCATAAGGTAATTTTTTAATATATGCAAAGCTGTAAATATATGAAAGTAGGGTAAATATTCACAACATGCTCAATACCCATATTCTAAAATCATGATGGAGAGATCGATGAGATAATATCTATCATTAATCCCATTCAAAAGTGAAGAAATTGGGCTTCCCTGGTGGCGCAGTGGTTGAGAGTCCGCCTGCCGATGCAGGGGACACGGGTTCGTGCCCCGGTCCGGGAAGATCCCACATGCCGCGGAGCGGTTGGGCCCGTGAGCTACGGCCGCTGAGCCTGCGCGTCCGGAGCCTGTGCTCCACAATGGGAGAGGCCACGACAGTGAGAAGCCCGTGTACCGCAAAAAAAAAAAAAAAAAAAAAAGAAGAAATTGAGGCTTTCAAGGGATTATACAATTTAGGTCATATAACATAAAATAAGTAAGTGACAGTGCTAGAATTTAAATGCAAGTATTCTATCCTTCTTTTAGTTCAAGCAGATGATAGAGTAGTGCAGACAGGGGAATGGCAGGTGTGCCTCTTCTGGGGGAAAGGGACAAGGATGGCCAAATGTTTCAGACCTGCCAAGCTGTTTCAAGCATCTCTAGCTTCCACATTCAGGCCTAGGGTGTGAAGGTAAAGCAGACTCTCAGCAATGGAAGGAGAGCTCTATCACCCAGCAAGGCTCACCTTGGCAGCTCCAGAAAACCTTGAGGACTGAACAAGCAGGGACGTCCCTGGGGTTTCTCTCCAACAGTAGGGTTGTTATGCTTCCCATGAGAAGCCGTTAGTGCCCCGTGCAAGGTGACTTCTCATAGGGAGTCAGTTCCTATTTTCCAAATATTCCCAGCTGTGCCCTGGGGCTGTCACTTGGCTACCTCTAGGTTATTACTTCAAACCTACCTTGTGTGCTGTTGAGTTTTGTGAGGTTTTCGGTAGTGTGAAAAGGGGATTAGAATCTATTCATTCATTATTTCACCAATAATTATTGAGCACTCTGTGCTGGATACTGGGAATACAGGGACAAATAGCATGCATTCGTTACACTGAATAAACTTACAGTGTAGTTGGGGGGATAGATAAGAAACAGGACATTACAAGGCAATGCAACATGTGAGTGTTCAGAGAAGGGAGAAGAAGTAAGAGGAGATAAGACACCCTAGGAGTCTGGGGCAGAGGCCAGGAGTTTGGAGAGCAGCAGCTGATTGGAGGGACCTTATGATGGGAGAATCAGAGGACTTGCTAGCTCATTGGGTCTAGGTAGAGAAGAGGAGAGAGCCACTGCACATTAGGCTTTCCCTACTATAACCCTCAGCAAAGCTCTTTGTGATTTCTTTTGACAGTCTATCTTGCTAGATGGAAGGTGAGCTCCACGAGGGCAGGCAATATGTAAAGCATGGTGGCCACAACAAGCTCAAGGAATGAATTCATGAACAAATGAATGTAGACAATGATTCTGAGGCACTGAGAATGATTCTTCCTACTAAGAGAAACAATAGATTTTGAGAGGCTGAGGGGAAAGAACTGACTTTGAAGAGAAGATAAAGCCTTTTGTTTAAGACACTTCAAATCTGAGATACCAAGGTTGTATCCAGATGGAGTGTCCAGATGACTTGGAAAAGTGAGGCTAAAATCCAGAAGGAGCCCAAGACTGGAGACACAATTAGGTTAGTCTTCCACATAGGTAGGATAAATAAAGCTCTGAAAGCTAAAACAATGCCTGAGAGAAGAGTGTAGATAGAGATTAGGACAGGGAACTGGGCAGTGAAGGCTACCCAAATCTATAGAAGAGGAGGTAGAAGGTAGATCTGAATGGTGTAGGGTTCCAAGGGAGAGGAGAGTTCCAACGAGGAAAGTTAGAAACAACTTCCAATATGGAGGACAGATTGAGTGGCATGACAAGATATCTCTGGATTCAGTTCTCTGGGGAAACTGATTAGAGCGATTTCAGGAAAGGGTATAAGAAGGAGCCCCAATGCAAGGACAGTGAGGGGATGGTGTTGGTGAGCAACTCTGAAGTTTTGAGAACACTGGTGGAAAAAGGAAGGTGCAAGATGGGAGATTAGCTCTAGGGAATAGTAAGATCAAAAGAACTTATGAGGAGGGAGAAATTTGGGGGAGTGGTTTTGGAGCCCCAAAAGGAAGGACTCAATGAAGAAGATATTGAAAGTGCAACAAAGATTGTAGTAATTGATGAAGTGGGAGGCTCTTGCTCAGGGGATGAAGAAGAAATACAAGCAGTCACTGTCTCAGCTTTCCTTCAATTTACTTCATTTCAATTCACTTATGTAGTGAATTGTCAATGGTTTGTAGTGCCAGTTATGGTTATAGGGTAGTTACGAGAATAAAATGACATAAGGCATGCCAGATGCTTAGTACTGGGCCTGGCTGCATAGTATAAAATCAGTGAATGCTATGGCAGGAAACTAGAGAAGATAAAAGACAATAAAGTAATCAGAGAAAGCCTCATGTTGGAAGTAATACCAGCTATTTTTCTGGGCTGGAACAGGTAGGCTCCATGTTGGACTCTTATCTCTCTGTTCCTGCCAAGTTAAACAGAATGTCTCCTGTCATCACATTTGCCAACCTTTATGAGTATTTGTTTGATGTCTTCTTCCTTCTAGAGCAATAGCTCTTGACTGGAGCAATTTTGCTTCCCAGAGGACATTTTAGCAATGTCTGAAGATATTTTTGGTTGTCACAACTTGGGGGCATGGGAACAATCCATTGGCATCTAATGGGTAGAAGCCAGGGATGCTGCTAAACATTGTACAATGCACAGGATGGTCCCCATAACAAAGAATTACTTGATGTCAGATGTCAATAGTGCTGAGGCTGAGATACCTTATCCTAAGGTGTGAGCTCCTTAGATCAGGGGCCATATCACTTTTATTGATCACGGTATCCCCAAGTGCCAGGTACAGAGCAAGTCACATGATGGGTACCCAATAATAATAAAAGAAAATGAAAGGAAATGGATAAAGAAGATGTGAGATACACACACACACACACACACACACACACACACACAAAGGAATATTACTCAGCCATAAAGAAAGAATAAAATATTACCATTTGTGATACGATGGATGGACCTAGAGGGTAGTAGGCTAAGTGAAATAAGTCAGACAGAGAAAGACAAATACTGTATGATTTCACTTAGATGTGGAATCTAAAAACCAAAACAAATAAACAAACATGATAAAACAGAAGCAGAGTTATAGATACAGAGAACATTTAAATAGAGGGGGATGGCTGATGAGAGAAATAGGTGAGGGAGATTAAAAGGTACAAGCTTCCACTTGCAAAATAAATGCATCACGGATATGAAATGTACAGGGTGGGGAATGTAACTATGTAATATCTTTCTATGGTGGCATATTATAACTAGACTTGTAGTGATCATTTTGAAATGTATAGAAAGACCAAATCACTATGTTGTGTAACAGGAACTAATATAGTCTTGTAGATCAATTATACTTCAAAAACAAACAAACAAACAAATTCATAGAGAAAGAGATCAGATTTGCCGTTACCAGAGGCGGGGAAGGGGGAATTGGATAAAGGCAGCCAAAAGGAAGGAAAAAAAAGGGAAATTGGGGATTGAACTGGAGCTTGAAGAATAGGCCAGGTCTGAATGTATTTTTCTCTGCTTTGAGTACACAGTGGCAGAGGGTGCTGGGAGTTGTTTGGAAAAAAAGTTCACAAAGGAGACTGTAAATATTCTATCCCCAATGGAATGGACGAGATGAAGCAGCCCTGGGGCTTCACCAGGAGACTAACACTGCTATAAACAAGAGAGTCTCAGAACAAAGGGTTTGGAACTGAAGGTAACACAAGAACATCCCAGACTATGAGCACTTCATTGTTTTGAGAGATAGAATTCAGCCAGCCTCAGAAGCAGCAGAGATAGAATTTTAAATAGACACAAAACAGAGGGTTCTTTTGATAATGCACAAAGGTGAGGCTTCTCAGCCTACTGTGGGCTGCCCTGCACACAGAGAAGGTCTCCACCTTGGGGCAGGTCTACGAGTCTGTGGGATGTCAACCATCACTGTGCACTAGAATCATCTATGGGGCTTTTAGAGCATAACTGATGCTTGGGCGCCCACTCCCAGAGCTCAGGTTTACTTGATCTAAGGTGTGTGACCTGGGCATTGGTATTTCTTACAGCGCCCCATCCCAGGTGACGCTACATCGAGAATGGAGCACAGCTCAAAGCCTCCTATAAGCAATTCCTCTCTCTAACACCTATGTACCCAAGTCCACTGGGTGTCTCGGACTTGCCATGTCTGAAAGTGAGCTCTTGATTTGGGACCCCACCTACCTGGCCCTCGCTCAGTCTTCCCCGCCTTGGAGATCCACACTACCCAGCACCCTGTGGAGACCAGAATCCCTGCTTCTCTTCCTTCTCCCCCCAGATCCAATCCACTGCCAGAGCTGTAGCTGCTACTGATGCCCCCACTGCTCTCCTGCACCACCTCTGTGCTAGTCAAGGCTGCCATCATCCCTTCCTGGGCAGTTCCGAGCCTCTGGGGTTCCACTCTTGCCCCCGCCCAAATCATTCTCTGCAGAGCAGCCAGAGTGCCCCTCTCTGGTTTAAGAACCTTCAGAGGCTTTCCACGGTAAAGAATAAAACCCCAAACTTCTGCCCAAGCCCAGGGGCCCTGCGCGATCTGCTCCCCCTCATCTCACACCTTTCTCCCCTACTCCTTAGCTGGAGACACTAAGCTTTTCCTGGCATTGTAGCCTGTGCACATGCTGTTCCTTCCATCTGGAATGCTTGGGGTAGGGGAGCCCCTTTACAGGGCTGGCATCTTCTTCACCTTCATATCTTAGTCTAAATCAGGGCTCCTCAGTCACCATTCACATCCCAGGCCATACAACTCTTTATGGTTGGCGCTGTGCTATGCATTGTAGGATGTTTAGAAGCATCCATGGCCTCTACTCACGAGAGGCTTGTAGCACCCTACTCCCCCCATTTTTGATTGTGACCACCAAAAATGTCTCCAGACAATGTCCCGTGGGGGCCAAATCACTGACCAATTGGAACACTACTGGTTTAGTTTAATTCCTTTTTAAAAAAATTTTATTGACGTATAGTTGATTTACAAGATTGTGTTACACTGGTTTAAATATTCCCTTCTTGAGCAAGTGTTCCCTTGTGTCCGGGCTTTAAGTCTCCAGCAGTTATTCTCATTCTCCCTATCTTACTTTCATGGCACTTTTCTCACTCAGAAATTAAATAGGGCTTCCCTGGTGGCGCAGTGGTTGAGAGTCCGCCTGCCGATGCAGGGGACACGGGTTTATGCCCCGGTCCGGGAGGATCCCACATGCCGCAGAGTGGCTGGGCCCGTGAGCCATGGCCACTGGGCCTGTGCGTCCGGAGCCTGTGCTCCACAACGGGAGAGGCCACAACAGTGAGAGGTCCGTGTACCGCAAAAAAAAAAAAAAAAGAAATTAAATATACGTAGCCTTTCCCCACTAGATTACCTTGACCTTTTCACTCAGTTCTGTATTAGCAGCATCTAACACAGCTGCTGGCACATAGCAGATACTCACTAAACATGTATTGAACAAGTGCATGCATGAACAGATGAATGCATGAATAAGCCAGGACTGCTGGACATGTGAATGGGAGATGATCTAGCACAGTAGAAAGAGAATGGACTTTGAGAGCCAGCAAGTTCTGGCTTCCCAACTCTGTGTGACCTGGAACAGCGTAATGAATACCTCATAGCCTTAATTTAATTGTCTACAAAATGGGGACACTATCCTTGAGTGTCTCATCGGCTGTGCATTCCTTCCTGCTCTCTCCCAGATCACAGGTGATTTTGATGCTCCTTCCTGTGCCCTTGGCAGCTGGAGCAGGTCTGTATCAGAGCTCACCATTGCCAAGGACAGGAATCAACACTGTATCCTCCAGGCCTTATTTGATACCAAGCATATCATAGGTGTTCCGCCAATGATCTCTGTGCAGTGTGACCAGGGATCATGTTGTATCCATGCTTTTGTGATAGCACTGTGGCCAGTCTGTTGAGATGATTCCTACCGGGCTGGTCCCTGGGAAAAATGACCTATCTCAAATCCCTCCTTGGTAGGTCATGGGTCTGGGCAGGTTGTGCCCCTCTCTGTTATGGGTTCACATTCATGTAGGCCTCTGGCTTCATGCAGAAAATTGGGAAGCCTGGCCTGGGTCCTCCAGTGTCTCTGTTCCTGCTTCTTCTCCAGGCTTTGCAAATAATGAATTGGATGATGATGTCCGACTGACTCTTAAACCCAGGGAACTGAGGGTGGGGAATAACACCCTCCTCTTCCTCATTCACCAGAAAAGGGAATCTCCATGTCTCCAAGATGGTTCTAGCAAAGAGCCCTTGTGAGTGGAGTTATCAATGAGTTCTAGTTTGTTCCTAGCAGGAGCTCCCTCAGGAGGCATCCCTTTTGTAAAAAAAAAAAAAAAGTATTTATTTATTTATTTGGCTGCATTGGGTCTTAGTTGCAGCATGCGGGATCTAGTTCCCTGACCAGGGCTCAAACCCGGGCCCCCTGCATTGGTGGCATGGAGTCTTAGGCACTGGACCACCAGGGAAGTCCCAGGAAACATCCCTTTGAGGTGCCTACCTGCTCAGAAGCCCGCAAGAGGAGGCTAACCCCTGGGGTTGCATTTCCCTTGGGACTGGCTCATCCAAGTCCCACTAGGCCAGCAAGTGGCAAAGCGTGGACCTGAATCTATGTCTTGTCCATTTCTCTATTTTCATGCTCAAAATCCACATCCCAGGGGAAAATATCCTTTTCCCCAGCTCCAGCAAGGTTGGGCTATCCAACCAAGATGCCACGTGGTAGGGAAGGGGTAGCCCCTCTGTAGTGTCCTAGGGATGCTGTAATAAGGGACCGTACACTGGGTGGCTTAAAACATCAGAATAGTTGTTTTTAAGTTGGTTTCTTTTTTAAATTTTATTGGAGTATAGTTGAGTTATACAATATTGTGTTAGTTTCAGGTGTATAGCAAAGTGATTCAGTTATACGTATACCCATATTCATTATTTTTTAGATTCTTTTCTCATATAGGTTATCACTGAATATTGAGTAGAGTTCCCTGTGCTATACAGTAGGTCCCTGTTGGTTATCTCTCTTATATATATTAGTGTATGTGTTCATCCCAAGCTCCTGATTTATCCCTCCCCCCGCCCACTTTTAAGTTGTCTTACGGTTCTGAAGCCAGAACTCCAAAATCAAGGTGTCAACAGGGCTTCGCTCTCTTAGAAGCCTCTAGGGGAGGATGCTTACTTGCCTCTTACAGCATCCAGTGGTCCCTGGTGATACCTGGCTTGTGGCAGAATAACTCTAATCTCTGCCTCCATCTTCACATGACAGTCTTCCCTCTGTGCGTCCAAAGTTCCCTCTTCTTATAAGTCATATTGGATTAAGGGCCCTTCCTACTCCAGTATGACCTCCTGTTAACTAATTCATCTACCACAACCCCATTCCCAAATGAAGGTCACATTTTGAGGTACTGGAGGTTGGGACTTCAACTTATCTTTTTGGAGGATGCAATTCAATGCATAACATCCCCTCAAACCAAAGCAGGGTCGCATCACCAGAAGAAGAGGGAATGGATGCTGAGCAGATGTGCTGGCTATGGGCACATCCACACTGCATCCACCCCTTCTCCATGCATCTTCCCCCCTCTGCTCTCCATCCTGGAGACTGACCTCAGCCAATGGAGAGCAAGGGTCAGAGGTTGCAGGAAGGGAGACGTGTGAAATCAGATTATTCCTCCTGGCACCCTCCCTGTAGGGTCACTGGGGGCTGCCTAACTCCCTTGCTGGAAGGTCACAGTTCACTCTCTCTAGATTCCAGTATCTAATCCCTCCCTTTGCCCCTTCAGGCCTAGGAAAGGGCATCCTGACTTTTACAAGCCCGGAGTGTTCTACTGTCCTTTTACCCTTCCCACATCCCTTATTGACTTTCCTTCCAATCACCCAATTTGCCATCTCTTTACTCAAGGTATCCTGCCTTATACAGCAGCAAATACAACAGATGTCCACTGAACTTCTAAGAAATGTTCATTCTACCGTTCTTTTTTTTTTTTTTTTTTTTGTGGTACACGGGCCTCTCACTGTTGTGGCCTCTCCTGTTGCAGAGCACAGGCTCCGGACGCGCAGGCTCAGCGGCCATGGCTCATGGGCCCAGCCGCTCCGCGGCCTGTAGGATCTTCCCGGACCGGGGCACGAACCTGTGTCCCCTGCATTGGCAGGCGGACTCTCAACCACTGCGCCACCAGGGAAGCCCAATCTACCGTTATTTCTTGATTAAATAAACACTTTGCCAAATGACATCTCTTGGTCATGACTTCTGGTTCTCCTTGTTTCTTTGATCCTTCATCTAATCATAACTCATTAACTAAAGTGCTTTCTAAGAACTTTTCCTAGCAGCACAGGCTTTGGCTGCACTGAAGGTGCAGAAACATAAGGACCCACAGCACCCGTGCAGATCAGAACCCGTGCAGATCAGGGAGTTAGTGACCTGGACCACAGAGAAAAGAAGCCAAGCCAAAAAGCACTAAGAGCAGGGGAGATTTGGAAGAGGCACGCATTCCAAACAGGCTAAGATTAACATGTCCCTTGTGCAGAGTCTACAGAGGAGACAGAGATCCTTGAAATCGTCAGCATTTTTCATTCACCATTTTCATTCTTCATTTCATTTTCTCAACGACAGGGATTGTAAACTAAGATAGCAAATACCAACATAACCAATGATAAATTTAGCAGGAATGGGAAAAGTCCATAGTGCCAGCCATGGACTCTGAGTTTCCCACTAGACTGTAAGCCCCTTGAGGGCAGTGACTGGGTCAATCTCAATCATCATTCTATCCCCAGCATCCAGCCCAGTGTGAGGCAGAGAGAAGCTGAGTGAATTAATGAGTGAGACACTTTGGTTGGGGCTAGCTTCTAAAGGTGTTATAAATCAACTCTGAGACTATGCACAGAGAAAACTTGACTGTGTGTGTTTTTGTCCCTGAGGGAAGCTTCATCTCTGGTTGCTGCTGGGAACCAACAAAAGGCTGGATGTGGAGAGTCGCCCATGGGCAGGGTATCCCCTTGGCACTATGCAAGGAGGTTCTAACCTAGAATATATAACCATAGATAGAAGTTCACGTTTTGGTTTAATCAAGCAAATAATCAAAGTGACTCAGATATCAGGGAGGGTCACCCTGCCCCATTAAGTCAAGATATCATCTGCTTGAGCCCCTATATGAGGGGCTCATATACCCTGTGAGAGGTCCATCCACGCTCTCTAAAACATGTTTGCAAATCCCCGATCTTTCTCCAAGTCAGCTCTGACTCTCATTTCCAGTGAAGGTGAACTCTTGTTCTCCACACTGCTTTCCATCAAAACATTTAAGAGCCCCTTTTCCTTAAATACTCACCCCTCAAACCACCTACCAAAAAAAAAAAAAAAAAAAGCCACACACACCACGCACACAAATCAGCTGAAAGTAGTAAGCTTTCCAGAAAATTCAAGGCTCTTCTGTCATAGCAGACACGGTAGATATTAGACTGCCCTATTCTTCTGTTATTTTTTATATCTTACTTTTTATTGACTTATAATTCACATACCATAAAATTCACCATTTAAAGTATACAATGCAATGGTTTTTAGTATATTCATAAAGTTATCCAACTGTCATCACTAACTAATCCTAAATTTTCATCACCCCCAAAAGAAACCTGGAACCATTAGCAGACTGTTCTGTTCTGAAAATGTCACTTAGTCATTTCAGCCAATTCGACTTCTCAACCTCCCGACATGTTGCTTTCCATCTCCACCACCTCCACTTCATCTCTTTGGGGTGTCACTCTTTCTCCCTTTCTATTAGTGTTTTTAGCTGGAAGGGAATAGTACATGGCAGTGCTGTCCAGTGGAAATATAATGCAAGCCACATAAGTAATTTAGATTTTTCTAGTAGTCACATTTTTAAAAAATGAAAAAGAAACAGGTAAAATTAATGTTAATCATATATTTTACTTAATGCAATATATCCAAAATGTTATCATTGCAGTATGTAATCGGTATAAAAGTTATTAATGAGGTATTTTTCCTTGTACTAAATTTTTGGTGATTTGTTTGTATGTTACTTCCTTGGAGAAGTCTTCCACGATCTGCCTCCTCAAGGCTGGTCCCTTCTGCCTCAGTTATTCATCACAGCATTCATTTAGTTCCTCTGTAACACTTAACACAATTCATCATTTTCTTTTTTATATCATACAGGTAATGTCTGTGTCCCACACTGGACTGTAAACTTTG
Organism: Mesoplodon densirostris; assembly: GCF_025265405.1. Classification (NCBI taxonomy): domain Eukaryota; kingdom Metazoa; phylum Chordata; class Mammalia; order Artiodactyla; family Ziphiidae; genus Mesoplodon; species Mesoplodon densirostris. The sequence goes on from NC_082679.1 coordinate 59,724,141, forward strand.
TGAAGACGGTGCTATAGTCTGAATTACGTTCTCCCCAGGAATTCCCTGGTGGTTCAGTAGTTAAGACTTCATGCTTCCACTGCAGGGGGCACGGGTTCGACTCCTGATCGGGGAACTAAGATCTCGCAAGCTGTGTAAGCAGCCAAAAAAACAATTACATTCTCCCAAAATTCATATATTGAAGCCCTAGCCCTACCCCCACCCCCAAAGTGATGGTATTCAGAGATGGGGCCTTTGGAAGGTGACTGGGTTTAGATGAGTTCATGAGGGTGGGGCCCCCATGATGGGGTCAGCATCCTTACAAGAAGAGATACCTCTCTGTCATGTGAGGACACAGTGAGGAGGCCTGCAGTGAGCTTTATTCCTGCAGGCCAGGAAGATAGCTCTCACCAGAACCTGATCATGCTGGCACCCTGGTCTCTGATTTCTGGCCTCCAGAACTGTGGGAGAATGGATTTCTGTTGTTGAAGCCATCCAGTCTATGGTATTTTGTTATGGCAGCCTGAGCTGCCTAATACATATGGGGATCACATTTATCTTCCTCATCAATATATCCCAAGTGCCTGCCACACTGCCTGGCACACAGTATGATCTTAGTAATAACTTGGCAAATGAATGAATAAGTAGATATGGATGTCAAAAATTATTAAGGTGTAGCAATAGCTACTTAGACAATTCACCTAGAATAGTATCCATTGGGAACTTTTCTTTCTGGGAATTGTCACCAAACTTGGAGATTGTCCTCCTGGGAATGGGCCACACAGTGAAAATTAGATTTACTCATAGCTGTGGTCCAGGCAACAAATGTTGAAACTCAGTTCTCTTGTCTGTGAAATGGGGATAAGCATATTGACCCTAGGAGCCATTTATTCACTCAACAAACACAGAGTTCCCAGTGTACTCCAGGCACTGTGCTAGGTGCTAGAGATTCAACAGGTCACAAAGCAAAGTTCTTGTCCTCATCAAGTCTCCATTCTACTGGGAGAGACAAATATTTTAAAATTAATGTACCGGGACTTCCCTGGTAGCGCAGTGGTTAAGAATCTGCCTGCCAATGTAGGGGACACGGGTTCCATCCCTGGTCTGGGAAGATACCACATGCCACAGAGCAATTAAGCCCATGTGCCACAACTACTGAGCCCGCATGCCACAACTACTGAAGCCTGAGCACCTAGAACCTGTGCTCCGCAACAAGAGAAGCCACTGCAATGAGAAGCCCGTGCACTGCAATGAAGAGTAGCTCCTGCTCTCCACAACTAGAGAAAGCCCTTGAGCAGCAACGAAGACCCAACACAGCCATAAATAAATAAATAAATAAATAAATAAAAAATTAACGTACCAATATGTCATACAATGTCAAGTAGTGGTAGGAACAATGAACAAAAATACTGAGATATCCTAGTTAAAGTGTGTAGTACAGTGTCTCAAATATAATAAGGGGCCAATAAATAGTACCCTTTATATCACTCTTACTATTCAAGTTATGATTTACTACACAGTATCTAAAGAGATACTTTTAAAATCAAAGTCAGCTCATGTCACTCCTTTGTTCAAAACTTTCTGATGCCATCTCATCACACTTAGAATAAAAGCTGTAGTCATCACCATGGCTGAAAGCAGGGTTTCTCTATCTTGGCACCACTGACATTGGGGCTGGATACTTCCTTGTTGTAGGGCTGCCCTGTGCATTGTAGGATATTAAGCAGCATCCTTAGACTCTACACACTAGATGCCAGTAGCACCACTCAACTGTGACAACTAAAAATGCCTCCAGGTATTGTTGGATGTCCCCTGGGGTGGGGGCCAAATCGCCCCAGTTGAAAACCATTGGCTTAATGGCCCCACATGAACTGGCCTTGAACCACTGCTCTGATTTACCTATTATTCCCTTCCTCACCTACTCTGCTCTGGTCAAAATGGCCTCCTTGTTCTTCCTCTAATAATTATGTCCTAAGAGCTCTTCCCTGTGCCTATACAGCCTTCCCTGGGATACCTGTTCAACTGCTCCTGCACAGAGGTGCCTTCCCTGACCTCCATACAGAACCTGGCATCCTCCTCCCCAGTCGCAGCACTCATCACCTCTTAATATCATACGCATTTGTTTGTGTGTTTATTGGATGTATCCCATCTCTATCTACCATGTAAGTTCCATGGGACAGGGACTTGGATGGTTTTATGTACTTCTGTACACCCATGATCTACTATGTGCATAGCACATAGTAGGTACTTAATAAATAGCTGTTGAGATGGCCAGTAGGCACATGAAAAGATGCTCAGCATCGCTAATTATTAGAGAAATCAAAATTACAATGAAGTACCACCTCACGCCAGTCAGAATGGCCATCATTAAAAAGTCTACAAATAACAAATGCTGGAGTGGGTGTGGAGAAAAGGGGACCTTCCTACACTGTTGGTGGAAATGTAAGTTGGTGCAGCCACTGTGGAAAACAGTATGGAGGTTCCTCAGAAAATTAAAAACAGAATTACCATATGATCCAGCAATCCCACTCCTGGTCATATACCCAGACAAAACTATAATTCAAAAAGATACATGCACCCCTGTGTTCATAGCAGCACTATTCACAATAGCCAAGACATGGAAACAACCTAAATGTCCATGGACAGAGGAATGGATAAAGAAGATGTGGTACACATATACAATGGAATATTACTCAGCCATAAAAAAGAATGAAATAATGCCATTTGCAGCAACATAGATGGAACTAGAGATTATCATGCTAAGTGAAGTAAGTCAGAAAGACAAATACCATATGATATCACTCATATGTGGAATCTAACATGTGACACAATGAACCTATCTATGAAACAGAAACAGAATAACGGACATAGAGAACAGACTGATGGTTGCCAAGAGGGAGTGGCGTGGGAGAGGGATGGATTGGGAGTTTGGGATTAGCAGATGCAAACTGGTATGTATAGAATGGATAAACAACAAGGTCCTACTGTATAGCACAGGGAACTATATTCAATATCCTGTGATAAACCATGAATGGAAAATAATATGAAAAAGAATGTATTGGGTTGGCCAAAAAGTTCGTTCGGTTTTTCTCTAAGATGGCTCTAGTGGCATTTAGTTGTCTTTAACTTCATTCGAAACAATTTTGTTACATTGTATTGTGACAGCTGCCATATCAGTGTGCATTTAAAAAAAACTTATCAAAATTGGTGAATTTTTGTGCAGCCATTTTAATGTTGAAGATGAAAAAAAGCAACATTTTCAGCATATTACACTTTATTATTTCAAGAAAGGTAAAAATGCAACTGAAACATGAAAAAGGATTTGTGCAGTGTATGGAGAAGGTGCTGTGACTGCTCAAAAGTGTCAAAAGTGGTTTGTGAAGTTTCGTGCTGGAAATTTCTCGCTAGACAATGCTCCAATGTCGGGTAACTGAGTCACTTTGCTATATAGCAGTAATTAACACAACATTGTAAATCAACTATACTTCAACAAAAAAATAAATAGCTACTGAAAGAATTAATTAATGAATAAATGTATGATTATTAGAAGGATAGGCAGGAACACACAGGATGGAAAAAGCAGAACATTTGTGGGATGATGAAGAAATCAGCCTGACTGGAATACAAGGTAGAGCCTAATCTTGGGCTTGGTTGGGTGTGTTATAGAAATTATTGAAATCCAGGCAGGGTACTTCATCCATTACTTATCAGACAAGAGGGAGCCAGAGAACGTTCATAAGTCGGAGAAAGATATGGTAAGGATGGAGTAGAATTATATTAGAAGCCAGACCCCAACTAGAAAACAATGGAATGAAAGCCTGGATCTAACTAGAAAATAACACAATGTTTTGTGTGTGAGTAGGGATGGCAAATAGCTTCCTCTCTCTGCTGTCTCTGATTGGTTAGGCATATGGGGGGAGTGGGTTCTAAGGGAGAGAGGGCTTTGATTGAACAACGTCCATGGTGGCATCAGAGGGGTGTGGTGGCAGGGACATCCCAACCCTGTTGGAAGGAACTAAGTCATTGTCAGTGATTGTTAATGAAACAGAAAATAGAGAACTTCTGTAAATCAGAGATCTCTTGGATTTCTGGGCAGGATTTGAGTCAACTTTGGCAGGTAGCATCTTGCACCATTATATGTTAGAAGCAGACCAGTGAGTTTTTGGCTACATGTTGGCAAGAAGGACATCCTGTCAGTCAGGAAACACCTTTCCTGTGTAAAAGACGCACAGAGACGTTATTAAGGCAGTCCTTTGCAGATGAAACTATAGATAATCACAGGGAGGAGGAACTAAGCCACCCTGGGATAATGGGGGAATTTAACGACATCTCCAGGTAGTTTTCCCTTCTTTGTGTTACGTTAATCTTAAGTAAACTTACTTTTTATGTAGTAGTGTGCTAGTTTTTTACGGAGTTGCTTAACATGTTTTTACAAGTGTTACTTTGCTTGTAAAGTGTCTTGTGAAATACAGGGTTGGAACCTTTTGAAATAAAATTCCACTAACCAAACCACGGGAAAACAAAGCATCCTGCAACATACTTGACCAGTTCTCTTTAAAACCATCAAAGATATCAAAAACAAGGAAACGTCTAAGAAAATGTCACGGCTGAGAGGAGCCTGAGGAGATAGGATGAATAAATATAATATGGGATCCTGGATGGGATCCTGGAACAGAAAAAGGACATTAAGTAAAAAGTAAGCAAATCTGAATAAAGTATGGAATTTAGTTAATAATAATGATTCAGTATTGGTTCATTAATTACAGAAAATGTAGCATACTAATATAAGATGTTAATAATAGGGGAAACTGCCTGCAGGGTATATGGGAACTCTCTATACTCTCTTCCCAATTTTTCTATAAATCTAAAACTGCTTAAAAAATTAAAATCTATTTTTTCGAAAAGACCCACTTTACCTTGAGATCTTGGGCATGAAATAAGGTAACATATATAAACATATATACTCAGACTTTTGGGACCTAGATCCCAGCACTGTTTTAGGCCCAGAGGACTGAACAGTGAAGTAGAGAACCCAGTAGATTCCCTGCCCTGATGGAGGTGACCTAGTTCTTTTTCTTTCCTGCCTGTATTCTTCTCCAGTGGGGTGTTCACTAAAGGAGGGACTTTAAGTTCTCTGTAAACAAAAACTAGGGCCTGTAGTTCCCAGGACTTTTCTATTTATAACATTCATTACTCTCTGTTTTAATGATTTACCTAATGTCTGTCTCCCCCAAACCAGGGTTTCTTCACCTCAGCACTATTGCCATTTGGATCATTCCTTGTAGTGGGGTCTGCCCTGAGTGCTGTTGAGCAGCATCCCTGGCTTCTACTACTGGAGGCCAATAGCACTCTCAGAGTTATGACAACCAGAAATGTCTCCAAACATTGCCAAGCATCCAGGGGGACAAATTCACTCGTGACTGAGATCCCTGCCTTAGGTGATTCTCGACCCTGGCTGTACACTGAAATCACTTGGAGAGCTTTAGAAGCTATTGCCAATACTAAGCCCCATCCCAGGCCAACTAATTAAGACTCTCTGGGGATGGGGTCTGGGCACTGACATTTTTTAGAGTATCTCAGTGATTCTAGTGGGACTCACGATTGAGAACCTCTGTTCTAGGCAGTAAGCTTCATGAAGGCAGGGAAATGTCTTTCTTTTATGGTGGTATTTCCAGGACCTAACACAGTGATCCCTTAGTGAATGAAAAATGAATAAATGAATGAATGAATAAAGGTGAAGAGAGGCAGGAAGACATGTCAGAAGTTAAATGTGGCATTTAGGGAAAGCCAGAGCACCACATTTTTTTATGGTCATGGACACCAACTGTTGAATAGATTCTTCCTATTTCTTTTGGAGGAGATGGGCATTTAATAGATTTTTTAAAGGTATTCTCTGAGTCTCTGCAAAGGCACCCTAAGAGGAAATGGTCTGGGGAGGTTTGGCTGAGTCCCCTAGTACTGCCAAGAAGGAGTTTTCACAGTCTTGTCTGGATACTTAACTCACCTCTTTCTAATGGCTTCTGGTCTTGGCTGAGGATTTCTGAAATTCTGGCCACCTCAGCTGACTGAACATCAAGCCCATCAGCATCAATTTCGGGGATGTCAGTATTGAGTTTCATGTCTAGTGTTTCTTAACTGGCATACTCTTAACACATGTAATATGAAATCTTGGACAATTATGATGTCATTTTCTGTGGCATTTGAGGATGTATATCCCTAACTTGGTAGCAATCTGATGGGAGGCTGAGCTGAGGTGGCTTTTTTTTTGTCATGAAATGCAGAAAAGGAGCTATAGCTGGATGTCAATGTCTTAGGATGAAAGGCACGGGTACTGAATGGGGGGTGAGGATTGGGAGAGAAGGTTTTGGTCCTAAGTAACTGGAAGGAGGGTGATGCCATTTAGGAGAATAAGAAATTCCAGAAGGTGAAGCAACTGGGGGCAATTGGTGATGAATTCTGTTTGAATTTGGAATGGCAACAGGTGGAGTTCAGGAGAGGTTTCAGGACTGGACTGTGGTCTGGAAAGCCAGCCACTTGCTCAAACCCAGCAGGGCTACTTTTTTTTTTTTTTTTTATCTTACTCACAAGATACAATCAGCACACACAGCAGACGAAGGAGCAAGGTAAAAGCCCAGCAGACCAAACAAATGAAGAGGAAATAGGCAGTCTACCTGAAAAAGAATTCAGAGTAATGATAGTAAAGATGATCCAAACTCTTGGATAAAGAATGGAGAAAATAGAAGAAACAGTTAACAAGGACCTAGAAGAACTAAAGAGCAAACAAACAATGATGAACAATGAATGAAATTAAAAATTCTCTAGAAGGAATCAATAGCAGAATAACTGAGGCAGAAGAATGGATAAGTGACCTGGAAGATAAAATAGTGGAAATAACTACTGCAGAGCAGAATAAAAAAAAAAATAATGAAAAGAATTGAGGACAGTCTCAGAGACATCTGGGACAACATTAAACGCACCAACATTCAAATTATAGGGGTCCCAGAGAAGAAGAGGAAAAGAAAGGGAATGAGAAAATATTTGAAGAGATTATAGTTGAAAACTTCCCTAATATGGGAAAGGAAATAGTTAATCAAGTCCAAAAAGCACAGAGAGTCCCATACAGGATAAATCCAAGGAGAAACACGCCAAGACACATATTAATCAAACTATCAAAAATTAAATACAAAGAAAAAATATTAAAAGCAGCAAGGGAAAAACAACAAATAACATACAAGGGAATCCCCATAAGGTTAACGGGTGATCTTTCAGCAGAAACTCTGCAAGCCAGAAGGGAATGGCAGGACATATTCAACGTGATGAAACGGAAAAAGCTGCAACCAAGATTACGCTACCCAGCAGGGATCTCATTCAGATTCTACGGAGAAATTAAAACCCTTACAGACAAGCTAAGAGAATTCAGCACCATCAAACCAGCTTTACAACAAATGCTAAAGGAACCTCTCTAGGCAGGAAACACAAAAGAAGGAAAAGACCTACAATAACAAACCCAAAACAATTAAGAAAATGGTAATAGAAACATACATATCTATAATTACCTTAAATGTAAATGGATTAAATGCTCCAACCAAAAGACATAGACTGCCTGAATGGATACAAAAACAAGACCCGTATATATGCTGTCTACAAGAGACCCACTTCAGACCTAGAGACACATACAGACTGAAAGTGAGGGGATGGAAAAAGATATTCCATGTGAATGGAAATCAAAAGAAAGCTGGAGTAGCAATTCTCATATCAGACAAAATAGACTTTAAAATAAAGACTATTACAAGAGACAAAGAATGGCACTACATAATGATCAAGGGATCGATCCAAGAAAAAGATAAACAATTGTAAATATATATGCACCCAACATAGGAGCACCTCAATACATAAGGCAAATGCTAACAGCCATAAAAGGGGAAATCGACAGTAACACAATCATAGGAGGGGACTTTAACACCCCACTTTCACCAGTGGACAAATCATCCAAAATGAAAATAAATAAGGAAACACAAGCATTAAATGATACATTAACCGAGATGAACTTAATTGATATTTATAGGACATTCCATCCAAAAACAACAGAATATACTTTCTTCTCAAGTGCTCATGGAACATTCTCCAGGATAGATCATATCTTGGGTCACAAATCAAGCCTTGGTAAATTTAAGAAAATTGAAATTGTATCAAGTATCTTTTCTGACCACAACGCTATGAGACTACACATCAATTACAGGAAAAAATCTATAAAAAACACAAACACATGGAGGCTACACAATACACTACTTAATAACCAAAAGATCACTGAAGAAATCAAACAGAAAATCAAAAAATACCTAGAAACAAACGATAATGAAAACACGACTACCCAAAACCTATGGGATGCAGCAAAAGCAGTTCTAAGAGGGAAGTTTATAGCAATACAATCCTACCTCAAGAAACAAGAAACATCTCAAATAAACAACCTAACCTTAAACCTAAAGCAAGTAGAGAAAGAAGAACAAAAAACCCCCAAAGTTAGGAGAAGGAAAGAAATAATAAAGATCAGATCAGAAATAAAGGAAAAAGAAATGAAGGAAACAATAGCAAAGATCAATAAAACTAAAAGCTGGTTCTTTGAGAAGATAAACAAAATTGATAAACCATTAGCCAGACTTATCTAGAAAAAAAGGGAGAAGACTCAAATCAATAGAATTAGAAATGAAAAAGGAGAAGTAACAACTGACATTGCAGAAATACAAAGGATCATGACAGATCACTACAAGCAACTCTATGCCAATAAAATGGACAACCTGGAATAAATGGACAAATTCTTAGAAAAGCACAGCCTTCTGAGACTGAACCAGGAAGAAAGAGAAAATATAAACAGACCAATCAAAAGCACTGACATTGAGACTGTGATTAAAACTCTTCCAACAAACAAAAGCCCAGGATCAGATGCCTTCACAGGCGAATTCTATCAAACACTTAGAGAAGAGCTAACACCTATCCTTCTCAAACTCTTCCAAAATATAGCAGAGGGAGGAACACTCCCAAACTCATTCTACGAGGCCACCATCACCTTGATACCAAAACCAGGCAAGGATGTCACAAAGAAAGAAAACTACAGGCCAGTATCACTGATGAACATTGATGCAAAAATCCTCAACAAAATACTAGCAAACAGAATTCAACTGCACATTAAAAGGATCATCCACAATGATCAAGTGGGGTTTAACCCAGGAACGCAAGGATTCTTCAATATACACAAATCAATCAACATGATACACCATATTAACAAATTGAAGGAGAAAAACCATATGATCATCTCAATAGACACAGAAAAAGCTTTTGACAAAATTCAACACCCATTTATAATAAAAACCCTCCAGAAAGTGGGCAGAGAGGGAACTTACCTCAACATAATAAAGGCCATATATGACAAACCCACAGCCAACATCGTTCTCAATGGTGAAAAACTGAAACCATTTCCAGTAAGATCAGGAAGACAAGGTTGCCCACTCTCACCACTATTATTCAACATAGCTTTGGAAGGTTTACCCACAGCAATCAGGGAAGAAAAAGAAATAAAAGGAATCCAAATTGGAAAAGAAGAAGTAAAGCTGTCACTGTTTGCAGATGACATGATACTATACATAGAGAATCCTAAGGATGCCACCAGAAAACTACTAGAGCTAATCAATGAATTTGGTAAAGTTGCAGGATACAAAATTAATGCACAGAAATCTCTTGCATTCCTATACACTAATGATGAAAAATCTGAAAGAGAAATTAAGGAAACACTGCCATTTACCACTGCAACAAAAAGAATAAAATACCTAGGAATAAACCTACCTAAGGAGACAAAAGACCTGTATGCAGAAAACTATAGGACACTGATGAAAGAAATTAAAGATGATAGAAACAGATGGAGACATATACTATGTTCTTGGACTGGAAGAATCAACATTGTGAAAATGACTGTATTACCCAAAGCAATCTACAGATTCAATGCACTCCCTATCAAACTACCAATGGCATTTTCCACAGAACTAGAACAAAAAATTGCACAACTTGTATGGAAACACAAAAGACCCCTAATAGCCAAGCAATCTTGAGAAAGAAAAACGGAGCTGGAGGAATCAGGCTCCCTGACTTCAGACTATACTACAAAGCTACAGTAATCAAGACAGTATGGTAATGGCACAAAAACAGAAATATAGATCAATGGAACAGGATAGAAAGCCCAGAGATAAACCCACGCACATATGGTCACCTTATCTTTGATAAAGGAGGCAAGAATATGCAATGGATAAAAGACAGCTTCTTCAGTAAATTGTGCTGGGAAAACTGGATAGCTACATGTAAAAGAATGAGATTAGAACACTCCCTAACACCATACACAAAAATAAGCTCAAAATGGATTAAAGACCTAAATGTAAGGCCAGACAGTATAAAACTCTTAGAGGAAAACATACGCAGAACACTCTATGACATAAATCACACCAAGATCCTTTTTGACCCACCTCCTAGAGAAATGGAAATAAAATAAAAAATAAACAAATGGGACCTAATGAAACTTCAAAGCTTTTGCACAGCAAAGGAAACCATAAACAAGACAAAAAGCCAACCCTCAGAATGGTAGAAAATATTTGCAAATGAAGCTACTGGCAAAGGATTAATCTCCAAAATTTATAAGCAGCTCGTGCAGCTCAATATCCAAAAAACAAACAACCCAATCCAAAAATGGGCAGAAGACCTAAATAGACATTTCTCCAAAGGAGATATACAGACTGCCAACAAACACATGAAAGGATGCTCAACATCTTTGCTCATTAGAGAAATGCAAATCAAAACTACAATGAGATATCATCTCACACCAGTCAGAATGGCCATCATCAAAAAATCTAGAAACAATAAATGCTGGAGAGGGTGTGGAAAAAAGGGAACACTCTTGCACTGCTGGTAGGAATGTGAATTGGTACAGCCACTATGGAGAACAGTATGGAGGTTCCTTAAAAAACTACAAATAGAACTACCATATGACCCAGCAATCCCACTACTGGGCATATACCCTGAGAAAACCATAATTCAAAAAGAGACATGTACCAAAATGTTCATAGCAGCCCTATTTACAATAGCCCGGAGATGGAAACAACCTAAGTGTCCATCATCAGATGAATGGGTAAAGAAGATGCAGCACATATATACAATGGAATATTACTCAGCCATAAAAAGAAATGAAATTGAGCTATTTGTAATGAGGTGGATGGACCTAGAGTCTGTCATACAGAGTGAAGTAAGTCAGAAAGAGAAAGACAAATACTGTATGCTGACACATATATATGGAATTTAAGAAAAAAAAATGTCATGAAGAACATAGGGGTAAGACAGGAATAAAGACACAGACCTACTAGAGAATGGACTTGAGGATATGGGGAGGGGGAAGGGTAAGCTGTGACAAAGTGAAAGAGCGGCATGGACATATATACACTACCAAACGTAAGGTAGATAGCTAGTGGGAAGCAGCCGCATAGCACAGGGAGATGAGCTCGGTGCTTTGTGACCGCCTGGAGGGGTGGGATAGGGAGGGTGGGAGGGAGACGCAAAAGGGAGGGGATATGGGAACATATGTATATGTATAACTGATTAAATTTGTTATAAAGCAAAAAATAAAAAATAAAATAAAAGGTTAAAAAAAAAAAAAAACTGCAATGAGGTATCACCTCACACCAGTCAGAATGGCCGTCATGAAAAAATCTACAAACAATAGGGCCTCCCTGGTGGCGCAAGTGGTTGAGAGTCCGCCTGCCGATGCAGGGGATACGGGTTCGTGCCCCGGTCTGGGAGGATCCCATATGCCGTGGAGCGGCTGGGCCCGTGGGCCATGGCCGCTGAGCCTGCGCGTCCGGAGCCTGCGCGTCCGGAGCCTGTGCTCCGCAACGGGGGAGGCCACAACAGTGAGAGGCCCGCATACCGCAAAAAAAAAAAAAAAAAAAAATCTACAAACAATAAATGCTGGAGAGGGTGTGGTGAAAAGGGAACATCTTGCACTGTTGGTGGGAATATAAATTGATACAGCCACTGTGGAGAACAGTATGGAGTTTCCGTAAAAAACTGAAAATAGAACTACTATATGACCCAGCAATTCCACTACTGGGCATATACCCTGAGAAAGCCATAATTCAAAAGGAATCATGTACCACAATGTTCATTGCAGCACTATTTACAATAGCCAGGACATGGAAGCAACCTAAGTCTCCATCAACAGATGAATGGATAAAGAAGATGTGGCACATATATACAATGGAATATTACTGAGCCATAAAAAGAAATGAAATTGAGTTATTTGTAGTGAGGTGGATGCACCTAGAGACTGTCATACAGAGTGAAGTAAATCAGAAAGAGAAAAATAAATACTGTATGCTAACACATATATAGGAAATCTTAAAAAAAAAAAAAAAAACGGGTTCTGAAGAACCTAGAGGCAGGACAGGACTAAAGACGCAGACGTAGAGAAGGGACTTGACACGAGGAGGGTGAAGGGTAAGCTGGGACGAAGTGAGAGTGACATGGACATATATACACTACCAAATGTAAAATAGCTAGTGGGAAGCAGCCGCATAGCACAGGGAGATCAGCTCAGTGCTTTTTGACCACCTAGAGGGGTGGGACGGAGGGAGATGCAAGAGGGAAGAGATATGGGGATATATGTTTATATATAGCTGATTCACTTTGTTATAAAGCAGAAACTAACACAGCATTGTAAAGCAATTATGCTCCAACAAAGATGTCAAAAAAAAAATTGACGTGAAAAAATCTAGCTATTTCCCAGGGCCTCACCACCCAACAAGTTACTATCCTTTAAGAGTGCCAAGGGCAAGGAAGGTGGGGTGTCAGTAGTACAACTGTCAAGTATTTTCTCTTCCTGGATTAGGAGCTGAGCCTTGTATGGCTCTCAGGAAAGTCTTAAGTGCACTAGAGTTTTATTCTATTTATCTACCATTTTATTATACCTCAATCTATTTTATAGGGAACAGGCTGTGTCAACATGAGGGTGGCAATCTGATGCATTGCTTAAATCTTAAACAAGGGAGGGGAAAGTCCTTTCCTCCTTAGTTTTCCACAGGTTTCCAGATAAACAGGGCTAGCCCCAGATGACCTTTGTTAAGTGGGACAAAGAATTGCCTGTGTGCTGGGCTGCGGGTGGGGGTGGGGTGGGGGGGTGGCGAGTCCCAGTGGTGAGGATGTTGGCCACAGAAATGTGCATGGGCATTAGGAAGTGGTGGGTCCTGATCTGAGAGCATGACCCGTGGGAAGGGGCAGCTTTGGGATCCTCAGCTTGAGCTCCTGAGTTCATTGGAGGAACGCAGGCCCGGAGTTGGCCCGTCTCCTGGTTAATCAAGAGAAACCATCGATCTGGCGTTTCAGGTGAAATAGCTGGACTCTAAGTGTTTATTTAAATGTTTTACGAAACACAGTGTGTGGGCCAAGCAAAACACATATTCAGAGCGTGTCCTCTTATTTGGTATCAATACATAGCAGGTCCTCAATTTGTGTTTGTCTATTCCACTGATAGAACTGAAATTCCACTATGAGAATGGGCCTTGATACCTCTGAAGATGCTCATCCACTGAGAAGCTCTGCTTTAAGCTGCTGTTGTTCAAAGATATTGATAAAGGGGAGACTTGGAGGAGCTTTAGGGACAGGGTCTGGGAGAGATGGGACCACTGGCAGAAAGCAGAGGGTAGTCCTTGGCCAATTCATCACTGTGGTTAGAATAGCTGTGATGACCTCTTGAGATAAGAACTGAACTGAAAATCCTTTTGGTTCCAGGAACTAGAAGTAGCCAATGAAAGGAGTAGCATGGATTAAAAATTTTCAAAAAAACCCAGTTGCCATTTATTTAACTAACACCTGGATAGTAACTGCCATATGCCAGGCTGTGGTCCAATTACTTTAGTATTTATAATCATTTAATCCTTCTAACGATCTTATGAGGCAGGGCCTAGTATCACCTCACTTTATAGATGAGGAAACTGAGGCACAGAGAGGTTAACTGGCCAAGGTCACACAGCTGGTAAGTAGCACAGTGAGGATTTGAACCCAGGTATCCTGGCTCAACAATCCAGGCTCGGGCTTCCCTGGTGGCACAGTGGTTGAGAGTCCGCCTGCCGATGCAGGGGACACGGGTTCGTGCCCAGTCTGGGAAGATCCCACATGCTGCGGAGTGGCTAGGCCCGTGAGCCATGGCTGCTGAGCCTGCGCTTCCGGAGCCTGTGCTCCGCAACGGGAGAGGCCACAACAGTAAGAGGCCCGCGTACCGCAAAAAAAAAAAAAAAAAAAAAAAAAAGAATCCAGGCTCTCATCATTTCTCTCTCTACTGCATTTTGACAGGGAGAATTTTATCATTTAGAGAAAAATGATGATTTATGGTTTTGTAGACTATATAGAAATAGCTAAAACTGGTTTATGTAATATTAATTTAAAAATTAGTTGTCAAATCATATGTGTGCTATAACTGTAATTGTTAAAGAACAGTGTATAGGAAAAAAAGACTAGAAGAAAAAGTACGAAACTTATGAAAGTTATGTTAGATTGGTGAGGTTATGGATAGTTTCTTCTTCTTTTGTTTATCTTTTTGTTCTTAAAGTTTTATTACTTACATGATGTTTTACTAATGTCTAGAAATTGTTTACAAATTCTTCCCCCTTCATCTCTCTTTCTGAATGCAGCTTCCAAGGGACCAGCTTGTGTCCAAGAGCACATGCAGTCTGTCTTTACAGGGTGGGTGTGTTTCATTCAAGGGACCTAGCCCTGAAGAACTTCGGAAGTTGAATTATTCACAACTTGCCTAATATAAGACTTGACCCAACAAATGATGGGATGTGTTTCTGTTCAACAGCTAATCCGGCGCCCCCATGTGGTAATAGCGTAAATCCACTTACAATTAGCCCACCAGCTCTGAAACTATACAATTCTTAATTCTTCTGAATTAAAGTGATTCACGTTTTCGTTTTTCACACAAATTGACTTTATTAATATTTTAGAATAAATCACTATTTCACATTCATTCCTATTTTGCAAAAATGGGACTCTAGTACTCGTTGCTTGCTCCAAACTGATGGATTTCCAGGCCACTAGAGATAGAATAATCTTAAAGGGCATAGCTTAAAACCACCCCCAGCATCTTCCCCACCCTCTATTGGGGTAGACATCCAACTCAATATGTTTGCTGGGACTTATTTTTGAGTCAGGAACCCTAGTGCCATAGGACTCTCTCTCTCTCTGCATTTTTAAGGCATTAAGGCCAATGCCCTTTTTTTAAAAAAAAAAAACATTTATTTATTTTGGCTGCACCGGGTCTTAGTTGCAGCACACAGGATCTTTGTTGTGGCACGCGGGATCTATAGTTGTAGCATGCAGGCGTCTTAACTGCAGCATGTGGACTCTTAGTTGTGGCATGCGTGTGGGATCTAGTTCCCTGACCAGGGATCGAACCCGGGCCCCCTACATTGGGAGCGCAGAGTCTTACCCACTGGACCACCAGGGAAGTCCCAAAGCCAATGCCCTCTTAAGTGCCAATTTAGCCAACTCATGCTTTTATTTGATCACCTACTATATGCTAAGCCTTGTGCTCTGGAAGCTTTGAGTATTTTACACTCCAGATGTTTATATGCCAAGCCCTGCCTGGGTTCCAACCTACCTCTGCCATGTGCAGCTGAATGACTTAACCCTTTTGTGTTTCAGTTTCCTCCTCTGTAAAGCAATGATAGTAAAATGACTTATCTCCCAGGGTGGTTGGAGTTAATATGTGTGAGGCTGGCATTAGAGTCATACTAGGTATGATACTTTTCAGAGGTTACTATTGGGTAACTTATGAAACACTTTGCCTTTTCACGAAGGCCCCCACCTTGTCTTTGTGTTTCTGGAGTGCACAAGGGCTACTCTATCTAGACAGGGAGCGGCTCCCCAGCCACATACTTTCCCAAGGCCCTCTTAATCCTGCACAGCCCTAAGACACCAGGGCTAGCATAGCTTGATCTCTAACAGGAGATCAGAAATGATGTCTGGGTTAGAGCCATGCTACTGATAACAAGTCACATATGACAGGCTGGGCCTTGTGCAGAACATCCTCTGTCTTGTTGACTTCCAAGGTCAGTCTAGGAGGGAGGTACTGGTATAATCCCACTTTCCAGATGAGGAAGTGGAGGATCCACATGACTGTATGTAACATTTCCCAAAGCTCAGACATGGGAGAGGCAGAATCAAGCAGTCTGAGTCTTAATCAAGATGTTTAGCTGACTGTCAGTAGAGGCCAACTCCCCATCTACCAATATCATGAATGTAAAGGCCTGTAAATCAAGAAGGATGTCATGTGCCTAGTATTATTTTTTAAAAAAAGATTATAGTAATTATAGGCATTGTTAAGCACATCACAAATATCAACTGGTGTAGGCACCATTATCAAGCCTATTTTACAGATGAGGAAGCTGAGGCACAGAGAGGTTAAATAACCTGACCAGGTTGCACAGGTAGGGATGGTGGGGCCAGGCTCAAAACCAGGCCTCTATGCTACCTTTTCTCACTGGTAAGGACAAACACATGGCCTCCCGTGAACTTTGGCTTTCTTAATTCAATGTCAAATAAAAAAAACAAATCCAGGTTTTGTATGGAAAGACTTTATTCTACAGGGTTGATTACTATGGGGCCAGGGGCAGGACTGTTGCAGTGAAGGGAACACTTTGACCACAGGTCTGCAAGTATCTCAAGGGTTAGACAAAAGAGTTTTGCTTTCATGGGGGCGGGGGGGGGGTGAACATGTCTGAAAAGAACCAGGTGAGGGGAATGGGGATAGGCCAGGAGTGATCAGACGGCAGAGGAGGGACCATCTTCTCTGAGGCCAGCCTGTTCTCAGGAGGAGCTATCTGCTGCCTCAGGCTGACCGTGGGCCAGGGCTTGGGGTAAGGAAAGAATCTATACCAGAGTTTGGTTAACAAGCATTTTGTTCCAGTGACTCACTGGGGACAAAGTTTATCTTGTCATTCATGAAGCAAAGGGTTGGAATTTTGAGGGCCTGGGTCTGGCCTTGTCATTGGTAAACAAGGAGGGCATCCCTCAATTCTCTCTAATTCACATGGAGAAGGTGACTCCTTTGCAGGAAACTATTTCCCAGAACACAAAGAGTGGAAGTGGTTTTTTTTTTGTTGTTGTTGTTTGCGGTACGCAGGCCTCTCACTGTTGTGGCCTCTCCCGTTGCGGAGCACAGGCTCCGGACGCGCAGGCTCAGTGGCCATGGCTCACGGGCCCAGCTGCTCCGCGGCATGTGGGATCTTCCCAGACCGGGAAACGAACCCGTGTCCCCTGCATCGGCAGGCGGACTCTCAACCACTGCGCCACCAGGGAAGCCCTGGAAGTGTTTTTTAACTTTTGCTGTTTTCCAGGACCACAGGGCTTGGTAAAGTTCAATATGTCCTCTCTCATTTTGTGGCTAGCATCTCCCGTAGGCCAGGCTCTTCCTAGGAATTTTCCGCAGAGAGTTAGATCCTGGATTCACGAAGCTGCCTAAGCTGGTCTAAGGCATTACCTTCGAAACTGTCTTTGGATCATTCTCTACTCAGAGAAAATGGGGTCAGGATCAAAGTGTCTCTTCCTTCTTTAACTTAGCATAATGTTTTCAAGATTCATCCTTGTTGTAGGGTGTATCAAAACTCCATTCCCTTCTATTGCTGAATAATATTCCATTGTATGGCTAGACCACGTTTTGTTTATCCACTCCGCCACTGATAGATGACCCTTTCTCACCTTCCTTGGTAGGCACCCTGTCTGAGTTTATTTGCTGCTTGGAGCTGAAGGCCACAGCCTGCATCTCTGTACCACAGGAGGATTCTCTCTGCGCAGAGGCAACATGCTAGCATCCTGATATGACACAAACCTTTCAGGGGAACTGGGAGCTTTAAAACCCATGGCCCCAATAGGCCCAGCCACACCACCCAGGAGGCAGAAGCACAGGGTGTGGTGTGTCACAAATGGGAGGGGCCTTCTGTGAACACCTGCTCTCACCCAGCAGAGTGTGTATCCCCTGGCTCCAGGTTCACGCTTCACTCCAGTCCGGTTCTGAGTTAGTTATTTCCAGGTTAATTCATATCCTTCCTTGCTGGGCCACAGGAGGCTCATTCAGAGGCTGGCTTCCCCAGACCTTCCTTCTCTGCTTTCACAGATAAAGGAGAAGGTGGTCCAGGATGACGAAGAGTCATGCACTGGGATTCAGGTCCATCCCTTCTATCTCTGTGACCTTGGCCTCTCTCATTTTCACTTTCCCCATCTGTAAAATGGGAATGATCATCTCTACTGGAGACACGGGGAGGATAATTTTACAAGACAGATTTAACCACCAGTGACATTTGGTGGTTTCCAGGGAGAGACCACATGCATTGCACCCACCACATGGTGAACTTGCCCCTGTCAAAGATCTGGCCTCAGATCTTTTTTTTTTTTTCCTCGAAAATACTTAGCTTTATTAGAGAAATGGTACTAAAAATAACAAAGATTCAACCAACATTTGCTCTATTCTACTTACATATCATAAATAAGAAGCTTTGATGCAAGACACACACTCCTTCACAATCTTTCCACGCAGACCCTGAAGCTCGATTTGTCCAACGGCAGGTCCATTTCTACAGGGCAAAGCTACATTTGCACGGCTCGCAAAATTGTTATATGCATGTAGTATTATATTTTAAAACCAGAATTCTAATGTGCTCATTTACAGCACAGCAGAGATCTGTCACGTGGCCCAGACCAATTGAGGTCTGCCTCAATTGGTACGGTCTCCTCCTCTGACCAGGACCAGGCAGGAAACCATGCACACACAGGTAGATGTGGACATACAAGAAACAAAGTAAAGTGCAATCAACTATGGTAGCCAGACGCCTTCATCTTGTGTTAGGAGGGGCAGAAGTGCCCACATCTTCTGTCTGAGGGGCAGAAGTGCCCGCACCTCTTCCTAAGGCTGCACTCTCTTGGGCAGTGTTTGCAGACGCCACCTACAATGGCCTCTTGGTAATACCTTTTCCTATACTTATAGGGCCCATCTTCATTCTAATTGGCATGACCTTTAAAAGAAGAGAAATTACACAAGAAAAATCAGTACTCTCTTGCAGCAAAACTGGAAAACATTGTAAAACAAAGCTCCGTCCATTCTGCCTCTCCTCCTAGAGGCAACTACTATTACCATCTTGGTGTCTCTCCTTCCAAATGCCTCCTTTTATATTTGCATGCATGGGTAGGTAGAGAATTAGTTTCCTCCACCCCCGTTTTGGGTCATAAATTGGATTCTGTATAATAATTGCTGTACTATAACATTTTATTTCACTTAACAAAGTATCTTGGAGCAGTATCTATTCCAGTTTATATAGTTCTACCTTATCTTTTAAAATCACTGTGTCATATTCCATCATATGTACCATAATTTATGCAACCATTCTCCAATTCATGGATGTTAAGGTTAATTCCTTCTTTTGCCATTATACACAGTCCTGTAAAGAACATCCTTTGTCTCTGCATATATGTGACTTTTTCCTCTAGGATAGATACTGAGACTTTTTGGGTCTCAGTATCTAAAATGGTCATTGATTTCACCCCTTCACATTTATCAGCAATATCTGTGAATGCCTGTTTCTCTGTCCTTTTGCCTTTTGATGGTGATTATCTTCTCTTTGGAGACAGTAACACTTCTGGTCAGATTCCAGGCAGGTCTTGTTAGCTTCGAAGTCAGACATCTTTTCTGATCACTGACATACTGATCCTTGAGTTGACTGTCAGCATGCTGATTTCCTGAATTTTCTGATTCTTAGGGGGATGCCTGACTGTAGCCCCCAACTGCTGACAAGACAGATTACCTCAAGGTTTACAGGGAAGATTGCCTGACACAGCCAATGTGAAGATGATCTCTCGTCTTTAGAGCTGTAGAAACCATATTAATTGTTACACGTTTATTCTGGTATGGCTCAAAGGGTGATTTTATGTCCATGTTGTCTTCATCTTTGGAATTTCAGGTATCTACGTTTGTACTTGTGGGTGTGAAACAATTTCTCTAGGGTCCGTAATATCCTCCAGAGTGGGTTGGGTAAACTCCCATCTCAAATTCCGGTAGGCTTGACATGTATTTTACATATGATCTTATCCTCTGGTTTCACAAAGCAGTGCACTTAGGGATTTCTATGTGGTTTCTGTTGCAGGTGTCTTCCTAGGATTGATGTCTATTCAGTGGTTTGGGAGAAGGCCATGGCTAGGGAAAAAGTTCTGAAGAGGTGAGAAGGACAGGTGGCTAGGAGCCTTCATCTTTCATAATCCAGAAGGAACTGGTCCCTGTGGGCAGCCTCTGCTATTGTCCTGGGTCCACTATGAAGCAGGACGTGACACTTTGCTACATCTTTAAAATGAAGAAACCAACTCCAAAGTATTAGTTTGTAATGAATGTTTTACTGAAGATTTTATGCAGTGATGGAGGTTATTACATAAAATACTACATGAGGAGATTAATAAAAAAGCTTCCATTAGATGTCTTAGTTTTGCCTCCTACGTTCTTTGGCCACCAGCCACTCCTGGACCCCTCCCCCTCATCAGCATTTCTCCTCCCACTTATGCCCCCACCTCAAATTCTACCTCACCTCCCTTTCTTTCTCATACAGAGAAATTTGTCTCTTGTGGCTTCTCTGACCATTTTCTCACTTAGCAAAAAAAAAAAAAAAAAATCAAACTTCCTCAAGACCTACTCTCTCCAGGGAACATGGACCATCATAAGTAGCATGCAGTGATTTTTTTGTTCAATGATTTTTCCTGCCATTGAGGTTTGAGCCCACTTTGTATTGCCTTGACCCCTTGCAGGTGGCGATTCTGGGATTGGCCATGCTTTGTCCAAGTATCTGGACGAGTTGGGCTTCACAGTATTTGCTGGAGTTCTGGATGAAAAGGGATCTGGAGCAGAGGAATTACGCAGAACCTGCTCCAAGCGTCTCTCCGTGCTCCAGCTGGACATCACCGACCCGCAACAGATAAAAGATGCCCACAGCAAAGTGAAGGAAAAGATGCAGAACAGAGGTACTGCCTTCAGCCACTTGCGCCCTCGAGTGCCCTCCACCCTCCTTGCAAACGCCCAACACTGGTTCCAGCCTCTAATTACCATTGTCCTCTAGTCTGTTCTGGCACCTGGAGAACCCTGTACTGAGCACCTGCCACACGCTGGCACCTTTTGCAGACACGAAGACATTAGGAATGAGTCAGGTGTGGTCCGTCCTCAGAACTTACAGAATTCTCCATCCCATTCCCTCCAGCATCTGCTTGGTCACTCTCCCATTAATTACTGCCCCTCCTCATTTCTTTCCTCTCACCGATATTAACTTGTATTAGACTTAAGAAAATAGCTTCATAATCACTGCCTTCCCTTAGCCACTGCCTTTCTCTTCCTCTTCCTTTACAACCAAGCTCCTTGGAACCCTGCCACCCTGTTTTCACTTCTCACCATGCCTCCCTAAGTGGTCTGGCCAAGCAAATCAGTATTATCCTAAACACCAAGCTCTTAATTTCTCTGCTGTGTTTCAGTGTGTTGATTATCCTCCCCTGCTTGGGCTTTGGGGTCTCCAGCCCCCTCTTGCCCTCCTAGTTCTCTGATCATTCTTTCTGCTTCTCCTGTATGAACCTCTTCCTCCGCCCCTCCCCCCATTCCCCTAAATGTGAGTGTTACTGAGGGCTCCACCCCCAAACTTCCCACTCCATGTTTCCCGGGCTGTATTGTTCTCTCCCTATACCAGGAATTCTCACCCGGGAAGTGTTTTAAAATACCTGTGCTTGGGCCCAGGATGGGCTGTGTAACTTGTGGGGGGGGGGGCCCAGGGCAAAATGCAAATTATGTGGCGCCCCTTGTTTACAAAATGTTTAAGATGTTTAGGTGGTGCCAGCAGAAAATTAAACCAAGCATGAGACCTTTCTGAAACACAGGTCACACACCCGTGATACCCACCCAACCTGGGACCTTCCCCCAACAGATTAAATCAGTATCTACAGGCAATAACTCAGCTAATACTTCCACAATGAGGCCAGTACTGTTGCTCTCCTTTTGCTGAGAATGTCCACTGTAAAGAAGATCCCATTTGGGGGTCTCAGGTATCAATACATTTGAAAGCTCCCCAGGTGATGCTAATATTCTGCCAGAGTTGAGAAACACTGCGATTTAATACGATAACTTCTGAATGTGTGTTACCAACCTAGCTCTCTTCTAAACGTCAGGACCTATATGCATATAAAATTGGTTAGCAGACATCCCATCTCAATTTGTCAAAAACTGACCTCATTATCTTTTTCTCTGCTGCCCGTCTGCAAATCAGTTTACCCTCCTGCATCGGACGACTCAGACACTGGCTCCAACGCCAGCACTGCCACCTAATCTGTCATTCAAGTCAGCAACCTGGGGGGGTCACTTAGACCTGCCGCTTACCCTCGATTTCTGCATCCTATTGGTCCGGAGTCCTGTCAATTCTACGTCCTAGATCTTTATCATCCCGCCCCTTCCTATCATCCCCAGGCAGCTGTGGCTTAACTGGGGCCCTCATCTCCCGCCTGAGCTCCCACAATGGCCTCCTTGCAACCAGGCTTTCCTTCCCCTATGCTTTCCAAATGGAGAGTGGTCTTTACAATGTGCACATCTTACAGTGCCATCCATTTCCTGAAAACCTTTTGATAATCAGAGCCTCCATGTCTTGCATTCCTCCCATGAGCAAGGCCTATGCTTTGCCTCATTGAATGGTGCTGTGGTTCTCCATCCACCACCAAACACCTTAACAAGAATTCGAAGGCCCTTCAGGAAAATGGCCCTTGCCAAACCCTTAATCTGCAATACCTGCTGGTCCACTCAGTAAATTCTGGAATGGTTTCCAGAATAGAATGTACTAGTTTACATCTTTGCACGTCCAGCTTCCTCTTACCCAAATTTCCCTCTTGCCTCACTCCATTCCTCTAGACTTTTGCTTTTGTCCAGCTGCAGACTCTACCCTCAAAGGAGATCTAGCTCAAACATCTCTTGCATGACCTTCCTGGTAATCCAGGTAACATCATTCACTTCCTGTTCTGGACCTTCACCTGATATCCGTTGCCCACACTGGTATTACCAATTATACAAATCTGTCCATCTCTCACTCCTCACCACAAGGTTCCTTGAGAACCAGAACCATGTCTCCAACAGGATTCTTTCAGACGCAAGTGATACGACCCAATTCAAAACTGCTAAAGCATAAAGGGAATGTATTTTGCTTATATAACTAAAAAGGCCCATTGATTTCAGGCATGTCTGGATCCAGGCACTTAAACAACGTCATCAGCACCCAGTCTCTGTTTCTTAGCTCTGCTTTCTCCTGTTTTGCCTTCACTTGGGGGTTTTCCGTGGAGGCCTCAAGCACTTCCTGCTTACATCCTCTTTACAGCTGACCTTCCCAGCAAAAAGAGAGTAATATTATCTGCTTCATTTGGTAGTTGAAGGGGTAGTTATTATATACGGAGCACTTACAAGAGTCCCTGACATGAGGCAAGCAGTCAGTAAGAACTCCTATTTTCCATTCATTCAACATTAAGCACAGCCCCTGGCATATAGTAAGTGCTCAATAAACATCTGAGAAATGAGAGGAGGAGAGAAAAATAGATGGTTGGTAATTAGAAATTAATTTTCAGCCAGTTTAGTAGTGTGTGGTTGTTTTCTAGAAAGGTAGTTTTCCTGGCTTTGCCTTTCACTATCCCTCTTATTATTGACTTGATGGTATCTTGTTAGGAGATATTCAATACAGACCCATCTGGTGAGGCCCAGAGGGACAGTATTGACCATAATGAATGATAAAGTAGTGGTTCTTTTTTTTTTTTTTTTTTTTTAGGCCACGCTGTGCATCATGCAGGATCTTAGTTCCCCAACCAGGGGTTGAACCCATGCCCCTGGCATGGGGAGTGCAGAGTCTTAACCACTGCACCCCCATGGAAGTCCCAAAATACTGGTTCTTGATACACTAATACCGTCCCAGTGTCCTGGGATGAAGGGGTCCAGCGAGTACAGTTTCCAAGGTATGAGCCCATGCTATTTTGGGGCCAGCCTTCTGGAGAGCAATCCTCCTTTGAGGCAGAGTTACCAATACCCCAATACGATACCAATACAGAATTACCTGCTCTCCTCGAGGTCTCTCTCAACTTCAGCCTCCCAAGTCAAAACAAAAGTGGAGCAGTAAAATAGGCTCATTAAAAATCACTAAGAAGGATGTTTGCGAAAGAACCCTCTGGGCCACATGGATAAACCAGAAAACCTCAGCTCCTGCAAGAGGGCCAGCAACTGTGCTGTGTTCCTACACACATATTTTAAAATTATTATGAACATATTGTTAATTATTAATTAATATTATTTAAAAACTATTATTAAGTCTTACAGGTATAATGGGCTTATTGGCTAGCTTAGAGTTTTATGGCAGGAGTTGGCAAGCTGTGGCCCTGTTTTTTCTTTTTTTAACGTTTTATTTTGAAATAATAGTAGACGCAAGCCTCCCCCAGTATTAACATCTTGCATAACTATAGTACAATATCAAAACCAGGAAATTGGCATTGGTATAATCCCCAGAGTTTATTCAGATTTTACCAGCTATACATGCAAGTGTGTATGTGTGTGTGCAATTCTATAACGTGTAGCTTTGCGCAAAAATCACCTCACTCAAGATACAGAACTGTTCCATCACCACCAGGCTTTTTCATGCTACCTTTTTAGAGCCCTATTCTCATCCTTAACCTGTTCTCTATCTCTTTAACTTTGTCATTTAAAGAATTTTCTATAGATCTGCCACCTGTTTTTGTGTAGCCTGTGAGCTCAGGATGGTTTTTACATTTTTAAATGGTTAAAAGAAATCAGGGGCTTCCCTGGTGGCGCAGTGGTTGAGAGTCCGCCTGCCGATGCGGGGGACACAGGTTCGTGCCCCGGTCCGGGAAGATTCCACATGCCGCGGAGCGGCTAGGCCCATGAGCCATGGCCGCTGAGCCTGCGCGTCCAGAGCCTGTGCTCTGCAACAGAAGAGGCCACAACAGTGAGAGGCCCGTGTACCGCAAAAAAAAAAAAAAAAAAAAAAGAAATCAGAAGATTTTTTTGACACATGAAAATTATATGGAATACGAATGTCAATGTCCATAATGTTTTATTGGAAGACAGCCACTCCCATTCATTTACAGATTGTCTGCAATGGCAGAGCTGAGTGAGTAGGAGGTGCAGTGCTAAAATATTTCCTATCCACCCTTTTATAGAAAATGTTTGCTGGTCCCTGTTTTGTTTTTTTGTTTTTTGTGGTACGCGGGCCTCTCACTGTTGTGGCCTCTCCCGTTGCGGAGCACAGGCTCCAGACGCGCAGGCTCAGCGGCCATGGCTCACGGGCCCAGCTGCTCCGCAGCATATGGGATCCTCCCGGACCGGGGCACGAACCCGTGTCCCCTGCATCGACAGGCAGACTCTCAACCACTGCGCCACCAGGGAAGCCCTGGCCCCTGTTTTAGGGCATTCTCAAGCTGCCACCTGCATGTGGACTGGTCAAAGGTGTTCATCAG
The DNA here is from genome assembly GCF_025265405.1 of Mesoplodon densirostris. Lineage (NCBI taxonomy): Eukaryota > Metazoa > Chordata > Mammalia > Artiodactyla > Ziphiidae > Mesoplodon > Mesoplodon densirostris. Next base: position 59,749,716 of record NC_082679.1, read on the forward strand.
GCTGAGTGAATTAAAACCTTCATTTGGAGGTGGGAGTGGAGGCATCCTCTCCTCCCATCACCATCCTTGTAATAGCTGTTGAGCTCTTACTACGTGCCAGGCATCATCTCACTTAATGCTCCCAATCATTATTGCGTCTAAGTGTCAGACCACCAACTCAGGTGTGCAAGAAATGTAATTTTATTTTCTATAAGTCAGCGCAATTTCTATTTTGAGCCGTCTTTCTGCCACGTGGCGAAAACCGTTTCAGTCATTTTGAGCTTTATCCCATTTCCCCAGGGTGGCATCTTAAATTCCTGGGGATGGGACATTTCAACTGCGACGGTCAGTGCCTCATGCTGGGCTCTGCTGAGATGTCCAGTGCTCTGTCCAGTCCTCATGCAGGTTGGCTGCTACCTCCCTCTTGGAAGCCATCAGAAAGGCACTGTTAGGGTTGGTGCCTCCTGCCGTTTCTGTGCTTTTGCACGGAGGCTCACTCTGCTCCTCTGCATATCCCACTGGTTCTCACACTTGGGTGTGCATCAGGGTTGCCTCGAGGGCACGTTATGTCACAGTGCTGAGCTTCAACAACAATGTCTGATCATCAGTTTCTGATCCAGCTGGTCTGAGGTGGGGCTCCAGAATTTGCATTTCTAACAAGTTCCCAATTGATGCTGATGATGCTGGTTCTGGACCACACCTTGAGAAACAGCTGGTCTAAACCATGCAGAGGCTCAGGGAACTCAGAGAATCTGCTTCAGGTCTATCTAGCTGAACATACCCCGGATGTTGCTCCTCTGTAAAGAGGACCCAGGGACTTCCCTGGTGGCACAGTGGTTAAGAATCCGCCTGCCAATGCAGGGGACGCGGGTTCAAGCCCCAGTCCGGGAACATCCCACATGCTGCGGAGCAACTAAGCCCGTGCGCCACAACTACTGAAGCCCACGCACCTAGAGCCCGTGCTACACAACAAGAGAAGCCACTGCAATGAGAAGCCCGCGCACCACAACGAAGAGTAGCCCCCGCTCGCCGCAACTAGAGAAAGCCCGTGTGCAGCAAGGAAGACCCAACGCAGCCAAAAATAAATAAATAAATGAATTTGAAAAGCCCAGAAATTAAAGAGGACCCAGGTCACTCACTTCTGCTCCAGATCCCCCTCCCCCAAAACATCTGGAGTTTTTGTATTACCTGTCTGCTACCGTTTAGGGCAATGATTCCAAAGCTTGGTTGTACATTGGAATCACCTAGGTAGGGACTTTATAAAACTACTAATGCCAAGGTCCCCTTTCTTCACCACCCCACAATTTCTGATCTAATTGGCTCGGGTGTGGCCTGGGCATCGGGGTTTTAAAAGCTCCCCAGGTGATTTTAATGTGAAGTCAAAGATGAAAAATCACTAGTTGTGGACAGCGGTTCTCCAAGTGTGGTCCAGGCCTGCAGCATCAGCATCACCTGGGAACTTGTTAGAGATGCAGATTCTCAGGCCCTACCCCAGACACCCCAAATCAGATCCTCTGGAGGTGGGGCCTGGTGACCTGTGTGTGAACAAGCCCTCTTGGTGATCCTGGTCAGTCAAGGGGATCAGGCTGGCTGGGGAAGGGCCTAGAGCTCAGGGACTCTGCAATCTTTTTAGCTCTTGGCACTTCTGCTCTAGTTTTCCTGGGCTAAGGAATCTTTTCTAGTCGAAGGAAAAGGGAAGATAGGATCTTATATCATTGCATTGCATATAAGATATATCGTCTTATATCTGCAAGTCCAAAAGATATCATTCCGTCTCCACACACTCCTTTGAGGGAGAAACATTACGTAGACTTTGATTAAATCTCCTCCTTGCTGTGTCATTCCTCCACAGGTATAACAAATATCTAGCTGCCCGGATGTAGGAAAGGGCTTTGAGGCAAAAGAATATTCCTCCAAAAAACCATTGCTTAATATTTCACAAATAATCAGGGAGACTAAGTTTTGAGAGTTGAAGTGATCTGCCTAGATCCTAAGTCTCAAAGGGGCCCTTTTGACTTCAGAGCTGGAAGGGCTGAAAATCTTCCCACTCTCCCATCTTGCCTAACCTCAGAGTTGTTCCCTTCTGTCCTCAGGACTGTGGGCGGTGGTCAACAATGCTGGGATCCTTGGCCTCCCAGCTGACGGGGAGCTCATTCCCATGACCGAATACAAACGATGCATGGCCGTGAACTTCTTCGGGGCTGTGGAAGTCACAAAGGCATTTTTACCTCTTCTTAGGAAATCCAAGGGGAGGCTGGTGAACATCAGCAGCATGGCAGGTGAGTTGGCCTTTCCCCACAAGGTCGTGGGTGCCGGTCATGCAAGATGTGACTCTCAACGCTCCCTGTGGGCTGAACGAGAAAGCAGGGCACTCTCATGCAGGGCTGGGTGGAGAATAGTCAAATCGTGTGTTTACCGTTGATCTGAGTACAATTAAAACCTTTCTTTCCTTTCAAATCCTTTCATGTACTGACCTTACCGGCCTTCTAACTCATCTATTCATTACTGGGGATTTAGGGCTCTCACACTTCTTCACAGTGTGACCGCTAATGCACAAGCTTCCTAGATTTGGAAAGGAAACCCTGCATACGCTTAATGTCATCGTGACAGGGAACCTGTTTTCAACCCTCCCTGAATTCTTCACACTCTGTTGTTCCCTGTGAGATGAATAGCAAATGTCTTCACTCTTTTGGCACTGTCAGAGCCCTGTGTCTCAGTTGGCTGGCTGCTAGGATTTTCCATAAGACAATTCCCATCGTTCTGCAATCTCAAGGCAGTTGGGGCAGGGTGTGACATTTGATAACTCATCTCTCTCCATTTCAAAGAACAGATAGTCAACAAGTCAAGGGTTTAACGATCTCCCTTCCATAAAAAATGCCCATGCATGTGATGTCTCATTCTTTCTTCTAGAACAGATATTTCCAAACTGGTGTTCCTCAGAGCCTTACTCAGCTTTGAGTGGTGTCCATGGGGTTGTCTTTTGGGCCACTGCATGGGTGAGAGGGAAGCCAAGAGGGTGGGCTCTGGACTCTAGGATCCTGCCTTCACATTGAGGAATACCACTCTTCACTGTTGGATCAGTTAGTTCTGAGTGAGATTTTTTTTTTTTACATAAAGGATCCAACTATTTGGTTGGTTGGTTTTGGTTTCTTTGTTTTTTTTTTTTTTAAGGGAGACATTTTTGTGTATTTTCTAGACAATCATTGTTGTCCCTCATATTTTCTTCCCTGGTTCTAACTTAGCAACTTCTTCTAACTTACTAGCTATGTGAGTGTGTCACTAGTGTTGCTGGTTGGCCTGAGGAGGAAGGAAGGAAAGAAGGAAGGAAGGAAGGGAGGGAGGAAGGGAGGGAGGGAAGGAGGAAGGAAGGGAAGGAAAGGGAAGGAAAGGAAAAGAGGGAGGGAGGAGGAGAAAGGATGGAGAGAGAGACGTCTAAGATGGTTAAGAGCAATGAGTACTGTATTTCAAATTTTATGAGAACCCCAAAATATTTCCAATTTTTTTGCTACCTTGCTAAAGCAAACAAATCCTGAGAAAATACATTTGCAATATTTCACCCTTAACTTTCTTCTGAACTTAGCCTTTACATTTTTGATCTCTGTGGAAACCTCACTTTTCTCAGTCCCCTGGTACAATCTGGTACATCTGGAAAAGTCTCACATGCTCCTTTGCCTCACTCATTCAACAAATATTTACTGAAATGACTTATCATTGCCTTCTACTTGACACAGTGACAAGGAAGATTTTTCTCTTCCTCTCTTGGTTCTCAACTTTGAGCATAAGATTCGTTCATAAGATTTTACTTATGTATCACTGATAGGCACACTACCTGCTATAGGCCCAGTGTCTGGCATGAAGTAGAAGCTCAATTAATAAATGAAAAAATGCAAGCGTGCAGATGAATGAATGGGCGAGTGATGAATTTACACTACAGAGCATGCCCATTCATACACCTTCAACTTGACCTCTAAAACTTTTTCTAAGCCAAGACTTTGAATGGACTTGTCACGTATTTCCACTGGAGGAAGATATTTGAGCGTTCAAATAAATCACACATCTCACTCTTATTCTCACCCCTGGACATGCAAAATCTTTTATACCCAGCCTTACTAGTTCCATTCCAGTATCTTACCATCGTCACCAAGTCAACATGTCTGAAGCTAAACTTTCTATCAGCCATTCAGAGCTTCCTTTCTTGACTTCTTTCTGTTCATCTCTTAGTCTTTCAGGTTTCAGAGCTTTGAGCCTTCTTGGATTTGTTTCTCCCTGTGCCTTTCTCTCCTTTTCTCCCACCCAGTCAGTCACCAAGATGTATGGAGTCTTCCTTCATCACATCCAGCTTTGAATCCTTACGTTTCAAGGAAACTCTAGAAATAGGTTCATTTGCAGGACTCAGAAACCACCCAGGGAATTTTATACAGTTGTTAAAACAATAGCATGAAAGCAGAACAGAAAGGAAGCGTACGTACTTGACAGGGCAGGTGTTTGTAAGAGGACAGGAGCCAAAGATCTTAAATCATGCTTATAGTTTCCCTCATTGATGAGGGCAGAGGAGTTCAGCAGAATCCCTAGCACTTTGCTGATGAGTGTTTTGCAAAACAATGGAAAAGATTTTTGAGCAAGGGGACAAGAAGCTAGACTGTAACACAAGAATCAGAAAAGTCATGGCATGTGTAAAAGACACTATATAACCAACCACCAATCCACAAAATTAACATCCAATGTGATGCCAACTTGATGATGTGTCTCTTGGCAAAGCTAATGTAATAGTAATTTTGGAAAATGCACTTAGTTGGGAGTTCACCCTGGTCTTTTTCTAATTTTGAAGATGGAGGTATGGAGAGAGAGAGAGACAGACAGTAAGTGTTCTCCAAAAGGAGTTCATGGTTGCCCTGACCCATCATGTTGTCTTGAGTCTGGCACCTCGGCCACCCTCTGCATGACAAGAATTTCAATGGTGTAGATTATCATGGAAGTTTGCATCAGCCAGGAGGAGCTGAGATGGAACTGATGACTCTTTTCAAGTTATCCACTGTGCGTAGCAAATAACCCCAAAGCAAGTGTCTCAGGATACTGTGAGTAGGCAACTGGTCTGGTAGAATAGTGGTTTCTCAAATACATGCATGACCTAAAACCTGGAACCTGGAATATGTGACTTTACTTGGCAAAAGGGTATGATTGAGTTAAGGATCTGAAAGGCAGAGATGATCCTAGATTATCTAGGTGGGTCTGATTCGGTTACAAGAATCCTTATAAGAGGGAGGCAGGAAGGTCAGACTCAAAGAGAGGTTGGAAGATGGAGGAAGGAGCTGTGAGCCAAAGAATGCAGGTAACTTCCAGAAGCTGGAAAATTCAGTGGGGATAAACTGCCTAGGTTTTGATCCTGTCTTTACCACTGACAACAGAGTGACCTAAGACAAAGTCCTGAACTTCTGAGTTGCAGCTTCTGCATTTTCTGATGGAGATAATAATGATCATTTCTTCTTAGGGCCATGGTGAGATGAGATGAAATGACACGGTTTTAAGCATCAGCCTTGCACCTGGCATGTGGTAGAGTTAGAGACCCAAAAGCCATCTGCCATGAAGAGGCTGCCTCTGTGTGCACCTGTGGCTTTTTATCCTGCCAACCGCTGGCATTGCCACCTGTGACTGTTCCATCCTGCCGCTGTCACACACTAGCTCCTGGGCAAATAAGCCCAACTGGTCACTACTTGCACATTTGACCACATCTCTGGGAGGATTTTCCACCCCCCTGTAATCATGTTTATCATCCCTCCCACAGAAATAGAATAGCTCTTTAACCTAAATCCTGGCAAGGAAGTTTGATAAATATTTAACCAAGGATTGTAGGAAGTGGGAGATGACTCTGATTGATTGTACATAGGGCACTTGAAAAATCTTTATGTTTGAGAGGTCTAAAAGTCTTTTCTGGCCAGTTTTCCTCTTAAGAAATTGCAGAATAAATACCCGTGTTATGTCATAAGCTGTGCTTGAATGAGAACAGCTGAAAGCAAACCTTATAAAATGACTAAGGCCTCAGGGATTTTGAGCCGGTTGTGCTTTGAATCGTGCTCTTGTATTACTAGCTGGGTGATCTGGGGCAAGTAGCCCCACTTGTCTGTGTCCATTTCATCTTCTGTCGTGACAGGGTGACACAGCTCCTGAGTCTAAGGCAGCATTTCTCAACCTGAACTTTATCGATATCTTGGGGAGGCTAATTCTTTCTGTGGGGGGCTGTCCGATGCATTGTAGGATGTTTAGCAACATCTGTGTTCTTGACCCATTAGATGCAAGTAGCACCCGGTGCTGACTTTCAGGTATTACCATGTGTCCACTGGGGTGGGGGTGGGATGCAAAATCAGCCCCAGTTGAGAACTTCTGGTCTCAACTGTAGATCTAAATGCACTGTGGATTCTGAGTGTTTAGCACAGTTACTGGTACACAGAAAGTACCCTAGTAACAGGGCCCTCTCTACTGAGAGACAGTAATGGTTGCCCATCACAACGAGCTATTTAAAATGCATGAAGATTACTTTACACCAAAGTAAGTGGCCTCAGAGGGTCTTACAAGTCTACAGATTTTAGGTATCTGGCACATTTCACAGTTCCAAACTTGAGCCTGGTCTTACTTAGTCCGGAGAAGTTGACAATGGGATCATTCCTGGATTTTTTTTCTTGCCAAGTTGGCTGCCTTAAGGGAATCATCTGGCAAATCATTCAGCCAGTCTCAGCTGCTCAGTGACGTGAGAGGAAGCCAAAGCTGAGATTTGTTTCCTTAAAACTCTCGCGCTAGCCAGGGCTTAGCGTAGGGTAAGGGGGAGAGGGGAGAGCAAGATGGAGTGAACGTCTTCATGCTGAGTTGAATTAGATGCTTACACCCCTGAAGTCATTCAGTTCTAACATGTACAGGATGCAGATATTGATTCCTTTTTAGATCAAGCACACTCTAGCCCAGGATCATCCAGCTGGTAAGCAATGAAGTCAGTGCTGGTAACTGGGTCTATTTAACTCCAAATTCTGTGTTCCTCTCACTTTTCCAGATTACCAAGCAAGAACACACCAGGGAAACGGGGGACGGGGGGGAGCGAGGGCAAAAAAAACACAGACCCTAACGCTAGTACATTTAAGCAATGATTAGGAAGTGTAAGCAATTTAGGGCTGCCTCTTACACCAGTGCTTCAAACATTAATGTGTATAGTGATCAGCTGGGGGTCTTGTTAAAATGCAGAATTTGACTGAGTTGGTCTGAGGGGGGCCCAAGATTCTGTATTTCTATAACTAGTTCCTAAGTGACTGCTACTGGTCCCTGGACAATTTTTTCAAACTTCAGATGCATGTGATACACCAGGAGGGCTACTTAATAACGACTGCAGGGAATCAAAACTTCAATGAGATAATATTTCACACCCACTAGGATGGCTATAATCAAAAAACCAGAAAACAGCACTTGATGGCAAAGATCTGGAGAAACTGGAACTCTCCTGAGTTGCTGGTGGGAACGTAAAATGGTGCAGCCTCTGTGGAAAATACTTGGCAGTTCCTCAATAAATTAAACACAGTGTTACGACTCAGCAATTCTACTCCTAAGTGTACACTCAAGAGAACAGAAAACAGGTGCTCCAACAAACACTTGTACATAGGTATTCATAGCATTATTTATAATAGCCAGAGATGGAAACAACCCAAATGTCCATCAACTGATGAATTAATAAACAAAATGTGGTCTATCCATACAATGGAATATTATTAATCCATAAAAAGGAATGAGGCACTGATACTCTGAAGGGTGAATCTTGAAAAGATTGTGCTAAGTGACAGAAGCCAGACACAAAAGGCCATATCTTGGGACAATCCTATTTATGTGAAATGTCCAAAACAGGCAAACCCATAGAGACAGAAAGCATATTAGTGGTTGTCAGGGGCTAGGGTATGGGGGTTCCTTTTGGGGCATTGAAAATACAGAACTAGATAGTGCTATTGGTTGTACAACACTGTAAACGTACTAAAAGCCACTGAATTGTATACCTTAAAAGGGTTAAATGGTGAATTTTACGCTTTATGTATTTACCACAATAAGAAAAAAATTCTGCCCCACCCCCAGAATTTCTGATTCAGTGGGTCTGGAGTGAGACCTGAGGGCTTGCACTTCTAACAGATTCCCAGCTGCTGCTGCTTCTCAATCACACTTTGAACAAGGTCCCAGACATTGATTTTGATACCAAACAGTTGTTGAATCCCCAGAGATTGTCAAATTACAAGGGAACAACCAGATGCTATTAGTCTCCACTTTCTGCTAACCATGCCTAAAGGTTTGTTTGTTTTTTTTTTTTTTGGCTGCACCATGCAGCATGTGGAACTTCCCCAACCAGGGATCAAACCCACACCCCTTGCAGTGGAAGAGTGGAATCTTAACCACCTGACCACCAGGTGGTGGTTACTTTTGTTTTCTTTTTTTTTTTGGCCGCGATGCGTGGCTTGTGGGATCTTAGTTCCGCGATCAGGGATTGAACCCGGGCCCTCGGCAGGGAAAGCTCGGAGTCCTAACCACTGGGCCGCCAGGGAATTCCCTGGACTTTGTTACTTGAGTTGAGTCCAGTTGACCTTGGAGGAGGCAGAAACCAGCTGGGAGCCCTCATTACTTTCTCCTGAGACAAGGTCATGGGTGTTCTGGCTTGCGAAGATATTAGAAAATGAGAAAGCTGCTGTGGGCATGGGACCCTGGTACCCCTATAAAAGTGTCCTGCACCTGGTTCCATATTGGAGAGAGGAGTTTCCCCAACACCAACAAGCAATGCTCAGATACCAGCAGGGTGTCCTACAATTCAACTCAATTCTGAAGCTCTCTACCTGGAGATAGCATCAGATCCCACAGGTTAGGGCTCAGTCCTACAAGACTGCCCACCATCCCCACTTTAGATGCCAGTGGCAAGCTCAGGTTATCCCCTGTGCTTCTGACCGATTCGCTATAGATCAGAGGTACCAACTACCCCCTCCTTGGGTTCGATTAATTTGCTAGAGCAGCTCACAGAACTCAGGAAACCTGCTTACTCACTGGATTACTCACTGGTTTATTACAAAGGATATTAAAGGATACAAATCAACAGCCAGATGAAGAGATACACAGGGCAAGGCACAGGGAAAAGGTGTGATGCTTCCACGCTCGGAACTCGCTACTCTCGCCGAATCTCCCTGCTCACCAACCTGGAAGCTCTCCCAACCCCCTCCTTTGGGGTTTTTATGGAAGCTTCCTTATAGCATGTGATTGACTAAATCATTAGCCATTGGTGATTGATCTCAATCTTTCTCCCCTCCCCAGGGTTGGGGTAGGACCGAAAGTTCCAACCCTCTAATCACAAAATTGGATCCACTTGCAACCAGCCCTCCGCCCACCCTTAGGAGAGGTTCTCGTTGCCATTAACATAACAAAAGTCCTCATTAACCTTTGCCACTCTCATCACTTAGGAAATTCCCAGGGTTTTAAAAGTCCTGTGCCAGAAACAGCAACCATGACCAAATACATATTTATTATAAATCAAAAAATCACACCTTACCTATACAGCCTCAGGCTGAAAAGCTGCAATATTTCTGCCCTGTTAATAGAGCACTCGCTTGGAAAGCCCTTTTTTCCCCATAATTCCTATATGGTCATATGTTAGCTTTAGGTCAGGAACAAGAGGATCTCCTGGTAGGTGCTGATCATTATGGCTAGGAGGAGTGTCTTGAGGCCCTGTGTTACCTCAGAGGACATCAAGAACATTTGAATGCTAGAACCTTGGGAAATGTTACTAATTTGTTGCTTATGCCACACCAAAGGAGTCAGGCAAAGACCAGGACCGAGCCCCCTGAGGGGGCTGTGAGGAAAGGGCCTCACAATTCTGTAAGCTCCAGGAGTGTAACTTCAAGTTTCCCTCCGTGTTAGCCACGGCCAAGGCCATAAGGTCAAAACAAGGACCACCAGAAAGACAAGGACCACCAGAGTGATCAGAAACATGAATGCTGAGTTTATTCTTGCCAGGGAACCGATTTACTGAGTAGTTCCCTGAGGCAGAAAAGCTGGGTCGGGGGGACTGGTATGTTCTAGAAGAGGGGGGGGATGCTGCCTTCATGGTAGCTACACCAAGTAGGGCTAGATGATTTGCAGTTATGAAGGATGGAAAGAGTCCATAGGTCTGTACGTGGTTGGTAAAACACGTCCCATTGTTGACTGGGTGTTCCACTAAGTCGCTGAATAACAAGGTCACCCCATATTCTGAGCCATTTACCAGCACTGGCTACTTAGAATCGATTGGAGGGAACCCCAGCATTCAGTTTTGGTACCTCCTAAGCAAGTACTGCTCTAAGGGCAAAGTTTTGCCTTTGCATTAGCCACGTCCATCAGTGATGGGGGTGAGCGTGGAATGGAGTGAGGAAGAAGTATATCATCACTTTAAATTTGGTTGCGGCCTTGGCAGAAAATGTTTCAGAAGCTCTAGCTTGCTTAGGGCGCTTCTCTCATGTTTTAACATTTCAAATTAGCTAGGCCTTGATTTTGGGGCCTCCCATGCTAAACTTCAATAAACTTATTTTTTTAGTTTTATTTACCAAAATGTTAGGAGACCTTATGACCTCGGTATGGCCAAAGGCCTACATGGGAGCTAGGCAGTTCTCCTGACCTAAGCGTGTCTTTTTTTTAATTTTAATTTTTCTTTTTAAAAAAATTTGGCAGCGTTGGGTCTTTGGTGCTGCACGCAGGCTTTCTCTAGTTGCGGCGAGTGGGGGCAACTCTTCGTCGTCGTAGGCATCTCATTGCGGTGGCTTCTCTTGTTGTGGAGCACAGGCTCTAGGTGCGCGGGCTCAGTAGTTGTGGCTCACGGGCTTAGTTGCTCTGTGGCATGTGGGATCTTCCTGGACCAGGGCTCGAACCCATGTCCCCTGCGTTGGCAGGAGGATTCTTAACCACTGCACCACCAGGGAAGCCACCTAAGCGTGTCTTAAAGGGAGTATGCGTTTTTAAACTTTTTATTTGGAAATAATTATAGACTCACAGGAAGCTGCAAGGAAATGTACAGGGAAGTCCTGTTCGCCCTTCATCCAGACTCCCCTAATGATAACATTTTACATAACTACAGTACGATGTCAACGCCATTGGTACCATGCACAGAACTTATTCAGATTTCACCAGTTATATCTGCACCCATTTATGTGTGTGTGTTTATAGGTCTGTGCAGTTTTTTTTTTTGTTTGTTTGTTTTTTTTTTTTTTTTTTTTTTTTTTTTTGCGGTATGCGGGCCTCTCACTGTTGTGGCCTCCCCCGTTGCGGAGCACAGGCTCCGGACGCACAGGCTCCGGACGCGCAGGCTCAGCGGCCATGGCTCACGGGCCCAGCCGCTCCGCGGCATATGGGATCCTCCCAGACCGGGGCACGAACCCGTATCCCCTGCATCGGCAGGCGGACTCTCAACCACTTGCGCCACCAGGGAGGCCCGGTCTGTGCAGTTTTATCCTATGTATAGCTTCCTGTAACTATGAACACAATCAAATACAGAACGGTTCCAGCACCATAACGATCCTGAGATACCCCTTTTATGGCCACATCCACACACTCACCCCATCCCCAACTCCTGGCAACCACGAATCTGTTCTCCATCTCTGTAATTTTCTTTCAAGAATATTATATAAATGGAATCATACAGAATTTGACACCAGCTTTCGCTCAACATAATTTAAAGGAAATACATTTTGACCAAGGCATATGTAGCTCAAAAACAAACAAGCAAAACCAAACATATAGACAAAAAAACTTTCTTCCAGCATAGCACTAGAAAGTCTCTTTTAATTTCAGTCTCTTGAAACACAACACACCTTATGCCCCACATCTGTGAGACTTGGATCAAGGATCAAACAGCACTGCCAGGTCACTATCCAACTTCTGAGATCACAACTTCCACAACCAAAACAGAGATCTCAGTTTTTCCAGAGCCCAAGCTGTATTAATATTTACATGTCCAGAGGACAGAAATAAATGGAAAAAAATCATAGATGTTCTCTAGAAGTGTTTAACAACCCTATCTGCCTGTTGGAATCACCTGGGGGAGCTTTTAAAAATCCCAGTGCCTTGGCAAATAATAGGAAGGTCTAATAGGGAGCTCACTTTGTGTCAAACACTGTTCTAATATATTAATTCACTTAACTTTCACAACAACCCTGTGATACATGTATTATCATTATTTAATTTACAGATTAAAAGACAGGCACATAAACATAAACTGGTTTTCCTAACTTTAACTGCTTTTCCTAATCAATGGCAGAGCTGGGATTTGAACACAGGCAGTGTTGGCTCCAGAAGCTGGCTCTTTAACTGCTGCCCTCTGCTAACCTTCCTTCCAACTGGCCAAGTTCACCTCACCTCTAAAAACCGTGGAGAAATGAGAATAGTCTAACCACACAGACTGGGTTAAAACTTTGAACAGGTTGCTTTAACTTCTTTGGCCCTTCTCCCCAGTCAAAGGAAGGAATTGGATTTTGAACTCTTAAGATTTGGTGAAACTACAAATCACTTAAATAAGAATCAGCTGGTCCTACGTGACAAGCTGGGAACCAGAGCTGAATGTTTGATGCCAGATACTATACTGAAATTTCACCAGTTAAGCCTCAGGACTCTTCCTTTTAAGTGACAGGCCCAAACCTCAGACTGACTTAAAGAAGGGAGAAGGAGTTGATTAGATCACCGACTGTTGGCAGCCAAGTTTCGAGCCATCGTAACCCTCCCCCACCTCCACTCCCCGTTTCCGTCCTCAACCCCTACCTCCAGCTTTCTGAACTCCCTTCTCGCTCCTCTGCGTCCCTTTGCTTCTCTTCTCCTGTGTGGGGGCAGAAATGGCCCCTGGGAGTGCCGGTGTTGCACCATTATCACACTTAAGTAGCCAGGAATAAACCATGAAAGCATCTCCCTTCCAAGATCTAGATCAGGACTCTGGCTCAGCTGAGGTCACGTGCCCAGCCCCAAACCAATCTCCGGGTCCAGGGGGTGGGGTATTATGATCGGTCAGGCTGCTCTCTGAATGAGGACAGAACCATTGACTGACAGCCTTCCTACAAAGACAGGGAGGTAAGGATAGTTTTTCTCAAACGGAAGTTATGTGAACCAGATCAAATTTTTTTTTTTTTCACTTTGGCCATACCGCACGCGGCATGTGAGATCTTAGTTCCCCCACTAGGGATGAAACCCGTGCCCACTGCATTGGACCGCCAGGGAAGTCCCAGACCAAAGCTTCAATAATCATGTAAGAATAATGATGATAATTGACATTAGCTATGGTAGGTATCTCTACTTCAATGCCTATATTCCCTTCCCCCAGTTTTATTGGGCTATAATTGGCATATAACATTGTATTAGTTTCAGGTGTACCACATGATTTGCTGTATGTATACGTTGCGAAATGATTACCACAATAAGGTTAGTTAACATCCATCACTTCACAGTTACAATTTTTTTTCTTGGGATAAGAGCTTTTAAGATTTACTCTCTTGGACTTCCCTGGTGGCACAGTGGTTAAGAATCTGCTTGCCAATGCAGGGGACACAGGATTCGAGCCCTGGTCCGGGAAGATCCCACATGCAATGGAGCAACTAAGCCCAAGCGCCACAACTACTGAGCCTGGCTCTAGAGCCCACGAGCCACAACTACTGAAGCCCATGCACCTAGAGCCCATGCTCCTCAGCAAGAGAAGCCACCGCGATGAGAAGCCCGCACACCACAATAAAGAGCAGCCACCGCTCGCCGCAACTGGAGAAAGCCCATGCGCAGCAACAAAGACCCAACGGTCAAAAATAAAAAATATAAATAAACAAATAAATTTATAAAAAAAAATTTACTGTTACCAGCTTTCAAATATACAACACAGTATTGTTAACTATAGTCAGTATGTTGCACATTACATCCTCAGAATGTATTTATGTTATAACTGGAAGTTTGTACCTTTTGACCTCCTTCATGCATTTCCCCAGCACCCCACCCCTCACCTCTGGTAATCACCAATCTGTTCTCTGTATCCATGAGTTAGCGTTTTTTGTAGTGTTTTTTTTTTTTTTTTTTTTTGCGGTACGTGGGCCTCTCACTGCTGTGGCCTCTCCCGCTGCGGAGCACAGGCTCCGGACGCGCAGGCTCAGTGGCCATGGCTCACAGGCCCAGCCGCTCCGCGGCATGTGGGATCCTCCCAGACCGGGGCACGAACCCGCGTCCCCTGCATCGGCAGGAGGACTCTCAACCACTGCGCCACCAGGGAAACCCTGTAGTTTCTTTAAAGATTCCACATATAAGGGAGATCCCATGGTATTTGTCTTTGTCTGTCTGACTTACTTTACTTAGCATAATGCCCTCAAGGTCCATAGATATGTACCTAGGAATCCATCACCACAATCAAGATAGTGAACATGACCTTCATTCCCCCGACTTCCTTGTCCCCCATTCTAACACATACCCTGGCCCCCCAGCAGGTAACCACTGATCCATTCTATCACTATAGATTTGTTTGCATTTTCTAGAACTATAAATAAATGGAATCATAAAATACATACTGTTTTTTTGTCCGGCTCTTTCTTTCACCATGATTATTTTGAGACTCATCCATGCTGTTGTGTGTATCAAGTTCATTCCTTCTAATGGCTGAGTTGTATTCCATTGTACGGCTGTATCACACTTTATTTATCAATTCAGCCAGTGGATGCTTCTTTGACCAGGGAAATCTTTGCCAAACCTGGGACCCTTAATGTCATGGGCTCAGTCATCCTGGGTTCCCCATGAGGTCTCCTGAGTGCTCTGAACCCCTTCATAATCTCGTGTCTTCCAGTGAAAGGACACCAGGAACACACCCGTATTCATTTCCTAGGGCTGCCGTAACAAATTAGTGGCTTAAAACAACAGGAATCTATACTGTCACAGTTCTGGTGGTCAGAAGTTCTGAAATCAAAGTGCTGGCAGGGCCACCTCGCTCTGAAGGCTGTAAGGGAGAACGCCTCCTTGCCTGTCCCAGCTTCTGTAGCCCCAGGCATTCCTAGGCTTGTGGCAGCATTGCTCAAATCTCTGTCTCCATCTTGACATGGTCTGCTCCCTTGTTTCTTTGTGTCTTCTCTTTCTCTGTCTCTTACAAGGACAGCCATCATTGGATTTAGGACCCATCCTAATCCAGGAAGGTCTCATCTTGAGATTTGTACCTTAATTACATCTGCAGAGAACCTTATTCCAAGTAAGGTCACACCACTTTTCTGGCTTCCTTTGCTTCTGCCTTCCATAGCTCATCCCTCACAGCTGGTCCAATGAGAGACGCAGTTTAAGGCTCAATCTCTCTCAGCTTCTAAAAGAAATGTGATTCAAGTGGAATAAAGAGCATCTGCCCCCAGCCCTAGAATAAGTCCTTCCTCTTTTTTTTTTTTTTTGCGGTATGCGGGCCTCTCACTGCTGTGGCCTCTCCCGTTGCGGAGCACAGGCTCCGGATGCGCAGGCTCAGCGGCCATGACTCACAGGCCCAGCCGCTCCGTGGCATGTGGGATCTTCCCGGACTGGGGCACGAACCAGTGTCCCCTGCATCGGCAGGTGGACTCTCAACCGCTGCGCCACCAGGGAAGCCCCACCCTCTTTTTTTTTAACCCCCAATTTATTATTTTACAGTTCTACAGGCCAGAATCTGAAATGAGTCTCACTGGGCTAAAACCAGTGTTTTGGCAGGGCTGAATTCCTTCTGGAGGCTCTACGAGCAAATCCATTTCCTTGTCTTTTCTAGGTTCTAGAGGCTGCCTGCATTCTTGGTTCATGGTCCCATTTCTCTGTCTTTAAAGCAGCAACATCGGGCCATCTCTCTCATTCCAACGCCGTTCTCTCCTCTCTTTCACTTATAAGGACCCTTGTGACATTGGGCCCACCTGGATAATCCAGGCTAAGCTCATGATCTCAAGGTTGATTAGCAACCTCAGTTCCCCCTTTTCCATATAATCTAACATATTCATATGTTCCAGAGACATCTCTGGACATCTTTGAGGGACCATTATTCTGCCTACCATACCTCTCTTTCCTATTTTCCACTTTCTCTGTATCCCTAGTGATTTCCTCAGATATAGCTTTTAGGTAACAAATTCTCAACTGTGTTTGAACTACCATCTAATTTGTCTACTGAGTTGTTTTTTTTTTTTTTAAGTTTAGTTGATTTACAATATTGTGTTAGTTTCAGGTATACAACAAAGTAATTCATATATATATTTCAGATTATTTTTCATTATAGGTTATTACAAGATATTGAATATAGTTCTCTGTGCTATACAATAAACCCTTGTTGCTTATCTAGTTTATGTATAGTAGCTTGTAACTGTTAATCCCAAACTTCTAATTTATTCTCCCCCTGCTTTCCCCTTTGATAACCATAAGTTTGTTTTCTATGTCTGTGAGTCTGTTTCTGTTTTGTATATCGATTCATTTGTAGTATTTTTTAGATCCCACCTATAAGTGATATATAATTTTGTCTTTGTCTGACTTACTTCACTAATAGTCTCAGGTCCATCCATACTGCTGCAAATGGCAATATTTCATTATTTTTTATGGCTGAGTACTATTCCATTTCATATATATGGTATATGTATATACCACAGCTTCTTAAGCCAACTGTCTGTTGATGGGCACTTGGGTTGTTTCCATGTCTTGGCTATTGTAAATAGTGCTACTATGAACATTGGGGTGTATGATGTATCTTTTCAAAGTAGAGTTTTCATCTTTTCTGGATACATATGCAGGAGTGGGATACCTGGATCGTATGGTAGCTCTTTTTTTAGTTTTTAAAGTAATCTCCATACTGTTTTCTATAGTGGCTGCACCAATTTACATTCCCATCAACAGTGTAATAGGGTTCCCTTTTTGCCACACTCTCTCCAGCATTTCTTACTTATAGACGTTTTGATGACAGCCATTCTGACTGCTCATACCCCCTTACAGAGATGCTCCACGGTTCCCTATGGCACGTGTTACTCCTTGTTGCAACAAGTATTAAACCCAATTTGTTCAACTACAAGTTCTGTAATGGAGAGAACAGTGCCCACTCTGCCCCCACTTCCCCAAAGATATGTCCACCCAGAATCTCAGAATGTAGGTTGGCCAAACTGGAAGGTCAGAGGCTGGGGCAGATGCTCTTTATCCCACCTAAATCACATTTAGCTTAGAAGCTGGGAGAGATTGAGCCTTATACTTGGTTTGCCATTGGACCAGCTGTGATGAAGCAGGCATGGAAAGCAAAAGCAAAGGAAGCCAGACAGTGAGTGACCAAGAATATGCATTCACCTGCATACAGAGGGCCTTCGTCTTCCTTTCTCTGCCTTAGTCACCACTGATACCAGTTCCTGGCATGAAGTAGGTGCCATCTAAATACTTAGTGGATGAACAAATGAAAACATCAGACCTGATTTTTTTTTCTCCCATTATTCCCATAGGAGGGGTTCCAATGGAGAAGATGGCAGCCTATAGCTCATCCAAGGCAGCTCTGACCATGTTTTCAGCAGTCATGAGACAAGAGCTATCCAAATGGGGAGTTAAAGTCTCTGTCATCCAGCCTGGAGGCTTCCGAACAAGTAGGTGTCTGAGCCCAAGAGCCCTGCAATATTCATTCTGGAAGGGATGCTGAAGGTCCTTTGTTTTGACAGAGTTCAAGCCAAACCCCTCAGTGGTGGACCAAAGAGGGGTTGGGATGGGTGGGCTTCTAAGCATAGAGGGGCAGGTGCCAGGTTTTGCAATGTACGGTTGCTCCCCTGCCTCCTTTCACCAAGGAATTAAGTTTTGATGTTATGTATTTTTCAAACACAACCTCCTCCCCTCTGAAGGACATGACCCATATCCTTCTATCCCGGGAGGAGATGGCCATCCTCTCCTCTCCGCTCCCTGAATTTCTGGACTCTGAGCAGATGTAGACGACCCCCATGGCTCAGTCCTTAGTTCTGGGTCATCAACCAAGTAATTGGTGATCTAAATGAAGATGTAAAAGAGCCTATCTAATAAAAGACCACACACTGGGAGGGATGCCTAACACACTAAAGAACAAACCCTAGAGGTCTGAATATTAACCCAAATGCACCAGATAAAAATCTAAAAGAAAAGCAGAACTTTGTCTTGAAGCATTTAGCAGCCAGGATCTCCCAGAGTTGTCCAGGAGGAGCACGAAGACTCGGTGAAAGGGCTCATCTGGGAAGAAAACCAAGGGAAAGAGACCTGGGCCACTCAGGTTGAGAGGCGGGACCAGGGCAGTAGGAATGGAGGGAAGGTGAAGTCTTGAGAGGGGTTTCCAACTTGGGGACTCCCTGGGCAGGTAGGAGAGTTGAGGGGAGTTGACGGGGAAGGAGGGTGGGTCAAAGATGATGCCGAATATGGCAGCCTGAGAGACAGAGCACAAAAAGCTGCCTGACAGCTAGTGGAAGGGGAGAATGATGAATTTGAATCTGAACCGGGCAGGAGGATTGAGAGTTTGGTGACACAGCCAACGAAGACTTCCAACACACAGATGCAAGATTCCCTTTGGACCAGAGAACAACCCTGCAGTTAAGTCACAGTTTCAAGGACTCACTGAAATTGTCATAGCTAGCATTTTGGGCAGCCGTTCTTACCAGGCACTAGCCATTTTCCTTACATTCTTTCCTGATATTGTTGATCTTATTTTTTAAATTGAGAAATATATCATATACACACATAGTTTAATAAATTATCAATATTATAAAAATTCATGTACTTAACATCCAGATCAAAAAATAAAACATTGCCAGCTCTCAGAAGCCCTCACATGGTCCTCTCCAGTTTTAGCCCTCTCCTCCCTGCAACAGGTAACCTGTCATACTTTTTGTAACATTCATTTATTTGCTGTTCTTGACAATGTTCCATGCATACCTGCATCCCCAAACAATAGTTTGGCTTTACTGGTTTTTGAACTTTAAATGGAATCAATGTGTATGTATTTTTTTGCGTCTGGCTTCTTTCACCAAACATTATGTTTTCACAATTCATTTATATTGTGTGTAGCTGTAGTTCATTCATTTTCATTGCTAGTATTCTGTGAATATGCCACAATTTTTCTACTATCGATGGGATATTTGGGTCACTTTTGGACAACTGTGAACAATTCAGCTGTGGACCTTCTGGCACACCTACTGTGGCGTATGTGTGTGTGATTTTTCCTATGACATATACCCAGGAATGGGATGACTGGATCATAGATTTTAATTATCTTCAACTTTATTGGATAATTCCAAATTGTTTCCTTAATTATCATTCCAATTTTACTCCCATCCTTTCCATATATGTCTTTTTTTTAATTTAATTTTTTGCTTTATAACAAATTTAATCAGTTATACATATACATATGTTCCCATATCCCCTCCCTTTTGCGTCTCCCTCCCACCCTCCCTATCCCACCCCTCCAGGCGGTCACAAAGCACCGAGCTCATCTCCCTGTGCTATGCGGCTGCTTCCCACTAGCTATCTACCTTACGTTTGGTAGTGTATATATGTCCATGCCGCTCTTTCACTTTGTCACAGCTTACCCTTCCCCCTCCCCATATCCTCAAGTCCATTCTCTAGTAGGTCTGTGTCTTTATTCCTGTCTTACCCCTATGTTCTTCATGACATTTTTTTTTCTTAAATTCCATATATATGTGTTAGCATACAGTATTTGTCTTTCTCTTTCTGACTTACTTCACTCTGTATGACAGACTCTAGGTCCATCCACCTCATTACAAATAGCTCAATTTCATTTCTTTTTATGGCTGAGTAATATTCCATTGTATACCATATATGTCTTAATCTGCATCACAGCCCTGAGGAGTAGGTTTAATTGACATCATTCATCAGGTGAGGACACTGAAGTAGGATGGGTAATATGTAGCTCAGCATGGACATCTGTGACACCACGATGGTGGGGAATTTGAAACCAGATCCCTAGGTGCAGAGCCTGGTTCTTTCTTTTATATCAGGATGTCAGTTTAAAGCTGATATTTGATGGTCTCTCTAAAGGCGAGAGGCCAGATGGTGGAGGGCTGAGGACTTAAGTTTGGAGAATGACATTTGAAGTGGGGGATGAGGAAAGGAATCTTTAGGGACACAAAGAGCTCCTGAAGACATTCAGGGAAACATATCAGATTTTTTGGGTACCCTGCAATAAAAACTAGCTCAAGCATATTGCACGCTTCGCAGATTTTAAGACTTTCTGTGTACAATCTCACTTTATCCTCACCTATGAGGTAGGCATTATAATATTCCCATCTTATGGGTAGAAAACCGAGGCTCAGAGAAGTTAAGGAATTTCTCAAGCCACAGTGCTGATATGAGGCAGAGATGGGATTTGGATCCATGTCATCTTGCCAGTTTTATTGTGTGTAGCCCCGAAGTGGCAGGGGATGGGCAAATGTGTGTCAAAAATGGCAGATGAAGGCTGACGAAAGGGTGGTGGCTTTGTCATCAATAAAGAGAGTTTTGGGGATTTTGGACAGGGTAGGCACAAGAGTGATTAGAAAGTCCATGAGGTGTTTAAAGAGGGAGGAAGTCGAGAGGAAAAGGAATCCCCTGTGAGAGTAGAGACTGGGGCAGAAGTAGCTGGAGGAACAATAGTCCATGCAAACATGTTTTTTAAGATGCAGAAGCCTCTGGAGTAGTAACTGTCAGGGTAATCATTTCTTTGAGTATGGTCATGCCTTCATAAAGAGAAATGAGCGATTGAAACTCCCTTTGCATTTCCATGAGTATAATTGGATTTCACTGGCTTACATTTCATAGTGAGGCTCCCCTGCAGTCCTGGTATCCAGGAGTCACCCAAGCTAGCAAAGATTCATCCCCACAGCAATCCCTGAGCAATCACACACTTTGTGGGAGGGAGTGTGGGTTGCTGCAACCTTTCTGGAAAGTAATCTGGCACTAGCTATTAAAATTCAAAATGAATGTGTTTTTTGACCAGACAGCCACCCTTTGGGGACTGTAGCCTAAAGAAGTGAACGCCGAAAAACAAAAGGATACATTGTGCAAAGCTGGTGACGGCAGCGTTCCCTGAAATGGTGAAACCTAGGAACGACTGGCAAGTCCTTTGATAGAGAAATGGTGACTAAAAGCTGCTCAATGGAAAATTCTGCTGCTCTGGTTTAAAACTATAGCCATTGACCAGGAGGCAGGTCTGTGATTCATTACTAAGCAAACAAACAAAAATCAAAACCCACAAACAAACAAAAAAGCAAATTCCTGGAAAATACTTATAGTATGATCCTTTTTGTGTGTTCCTGGTAAAATAAAATTAAGCCAAAGCCAAACATATCTATATATTTGTATGAGCAAGGAGGGAGTGTAGAATGACACACAATACTGTAAGTTTCCTCAGAGGAGATTAATTTTAAAAACATATGCACCCCCTTATTATTCATTATTTATATAATGAGCAGCCATTGCTACTATATTTTAAAGTAAATATATAGATACTATTAGATTTTATATAAGCAAGAATTTACTTCTATATTAAATATGTGGTTATATATTTAATCACATATAATTTATGTTAAAATTTAATGTATTATTTAAAATGAAATTAAAATTATATTTATTTCCTTTTTTTTTTTTTTTCTTTTTTTCTTTTTGCGGTATGCGGGCCTCTCACTGTTGTGGCCTCTCCCGTTGCGGAGCACAGGCTCCGGATGCGCAGGCCCAGCGGCCATGGCTCACGGGCCCAGCCGCTCCGCGGCATATGGGATCCTCCCAGACCGGGGCACGAACCCGTATCCCCTGCATCGGCAGGCGGACTCTTAACCACTGCACCACCAGGGAGGCCCTAAAATTATATTTATTAAATAGATAACATGAGGGACTTCCCTGGTGGTCCAGTGGTCAAGACTTCACCTTCCAGTGCCGGGGCAGGGTTGGGGGGATGGGAGGGGTAGGGTATGGGTTTTATCCCTGGTCAGGGAGTTAGGATCCCGCACACCTTGGGGCCAAAAAACCAAAAACATAAAATAGAAGCAACACTGTCACAAATTCAAGAAAGACTTAAAAAAAATGATAGCATGATGCTCAACATTACATATTTTTTTAACCTTTTTTTGGCCACATGGCTTGTGGGAACTTCCCTGACCAGCGATTGAACCCAGGCCATGGCAGTGGAAACCCAGAATCCCAACCACTAGGCCACCAGGAAACTCCCAACATTATATATTTAATTTTATACACAGAAGCAGGCGTTACTGCTATATTTTAAAAAATTATATGTGTATGTATATATGTAGGTATATACATATTGTATAGATAATATATATTATATACATTATATTTTATATTGTATATAATAGTCATGAAAAGATATGTACTAGAATGTTTGTGGCAGCACTATTTGTAAGAGCCTCAAATTGAAAACAACCCAAACGCCCATCATAGTATAATAGATAAACAATTTATGGCATATTTACAGAATGGAAAGCTACTGACTACACAATACATGCATCCATGTATGCATGTATCTAAAGTCAGGCAAAGCTACTCTACTCTATTCATCTGACAGTGGCTCCTGGGAAGGTGGCCGAGGCTGGTTTGTCCTTTTCTTGGTCTGGTTGCTGGTTACATGAGCTATTCGGTTTGTGGAAACCTATTCATCTGTGCACTGTTCTGTATGTATGTTTAAAAGAATAGAATTGCCATTATAAAGCACATACTGTAAAAGGCATTTGGAATGTCCTTCCCAACAGAAGCCAATTCACAAGGGCCTTCTTCCCAATTAGGGGTAGGACATGCCTGTTTTAGCCTTTCCAGCATCTGAGCCTCTCTTTTTTTTCTTGCATCTCAGACATCACAGGCACGAGTGACATGTGGGACAAGCTGGAGAAAAACATCCTGGACCACCTCACCCCTGACGTGCAAGAGGACTACGGCCAGGATTATATCCTTAGGGAACGCAATTTTCTCATGTTCTTGCAAACCTACTCTGTAATGGATGTCTCCCCAGTGCTCCTGGACGTCCAGCATGCCATCACTGCTAAGAGCCCCTTTGCATTTTATGCACCAGGGAAAATGTCTTATCTGTGGCTCTGCTTTGTTTCCTTTAGTCCTACTGGCATATTTGATTATTTTAGCAAAAAAATGCACAGCCATGGAAAGAGCATGCCCAGAGTGTTAAGCATGACTAACTGGAAGAATGAGGCCATGTAGGCAAATCAGTGGGAAATGTTAAGAGTCTTGGAATGAAAGGGAATCTCGAGCTTCCCATTAAAGTTGTGGTTTCCTACCTTGCAGCCCCTGTGAACTCTGTTGGTTGAATAGTGAGACAGAAGGGAAGGGAGCAGGGCACAAACTTGAAAAGAATGACATAGACCTTGAGCATATGACGTAAAACTGGTTAGAACAGACTAAGCCCAAGATGGCAGAAGATTCAACTTCCAGTGGAACTTCAGCCTCATTATACGCTCACTGTAATACATTAGCTAAATGACACACCCACTGACGCCATAATAGTTCTGAGGCAGACCATAAAAAGCCAAAAAGTAGGCGGTGGCCCAACTCCTGGAAATCCCCACCCCTTCCCCGAAATAGTTGGAATAATCCTCCCGCTCCTTAGCCTATGAAATCACCCAGTGCATAAAAACTAACCACCCCATATTTTGGGGTGCTCTCAAGCCTTTTGAGATGGACCAAATTCTGTCTATGGGGTGTGTATCTCTCTCAGTAGATCTACTTCTTACCTATCACTTTGTCTCTCATTGAATTCCTTCTGTGATGAGACATAAAGAACCTGAGCTTCATTAAGTCGTGAGACCAGGTGTGCGATTTCAGTTAAAAGATGGCGGGTTTGAGTCTCAGTCTGGGTTGTGAGGTTTCAGTAGGACTTACTACAGGGTGGAAATGATCACCATGGAGAGCATTAATTGGGTGTTTACACTGAATACATTTCAGATATTCTCTCATCTAGTTCTCATTTGAGAATGCAGGTAGGAATCTTCACCCCTACTTCATAGGTAAGGGAATTAAGGATCAGAGAAGTTAAGTTCCTAGTTCATTGTCACACAGCTAACAAAAGGCAGAGCTAGAATTGAAACCCAGGTTGGACTCCACTGCTTGCCAGGAGAGGCAGAAGAGAGAGATGAAGAGGGAAAAGAGAGAGGAAAGCGAGAAAAGGAGGAGGAAATGGTAAGGACCACAGTCAAATTGAGTCTTTCTCACTGTGCATTGTTATCCTACTGTAACTACTGCTTCCAAGGTATTGGATTCATTGTATGTAGTCAGCGCTCCATGCCCCTCTTCCCCCTTCCTCTACCAGGAGCCCTGGGGATAATAGGATGAGGTCTCCCATCTCAAGCAGTGCCCCTGAAGTCTTTTGGCAGACATGGGGCATGTGACTGGCTGGGTTTGGTGTCCATAGTAACCATCCCTGTGGCCTCCATCTGAGCATCCAGGATGGAAAAGGCAGCATTATCACTTGGAGAAGGCTAGCTGAAAGGAGCAACGTCAGATACTAAGGGAGGTGTAGCCAAGTTCACCTGGTAGAGGCAAAAGGGGAGGAGCTGGTGAACAGAGGGGGCAGGAAAGTAACCAGAAAAAAACCCAGCTTGACATGAGGGAAGTAGAGGTCCAGATATCTTGCTCATTGCAAACCTCCCTTTGTCCCATTTCCTTTCTAGAATGTGCAGGTTTTCTATTTTCCAGCTCCATGGAGGTTTGGGGAGAGTAGATAAACTGACAATGCTCTGTGATTTCACCCCAAAGAAAATAATAAAAAAAGATATAGCGAGATAAATAGTTATAAAATACTAATATGATACTTTTTTTGCAGTACGCGGGCCTCTCACCGCTGCAGCCTCTCCTGCTGCGGAGCACAGGCTCCACATGCGCAGGCCCAGCGGCCATGGCTCACGGGCCTAGCCGCTCCGCGGCACGCAGGATCCTCCCGGACCGGGGCACAAACCCGCGTCCCCTGCATTGGCAGGTGGACTCTCAACCACTGCGCCACCAGGGAAGCCCTATGATACATCTTTAATGGCTGGTCATGCTGTCTGTCCAGTGGTTCTACACCATTGTTTTAGAGTAGAACAGAAGAAAAAGAAAAAAAAATCAAGTGTTAAGTGTTGATTTCCAAAATAGGCACTTTTTGGAGATAAGAGTTATGAAGCCCAAGGCTTCTATTTGCATGATTTGGATGTTGAGAGAACAAAGTTTTTATACAACCTGCTGTCCGAGGTTTGGAGGACTGAGGATTGTGTGTTTCAGTCTAAGCCAGTGGTTCTCAGAGTGTGGTCCCTGGACCTGCAGCATCAGCAAGACCTGAGAACAGTTGACCTAAAATAATAAAACAGCCAGTTATTATTTTACCAGCAAAATGAATTTATTCGAAACAGCAAAGAATTGCAACATGGGACAGGCAATCTATGGCAAACCACAGGCAAGTCTAGAGAAGAGAGGTCTTTTCTTTTATAGAGGAGAAGGGGGAGTTGGGAGGAGCTGTTATAAACAGAGTCCATTGGAGGAAACTGGGAGTTCAAAGTGTAGTGGCTTTTCATTGGCTGAGGTGTGACAGTCTCTCATTGGCTGGAATGTTGCCCAGCAAGGAGTTCTTCCTCCTGCTGGGTAGTAAAGTAATAACCTTCTTCCTATTGGAGATGCAAAGTACCTCTCTTTCTGATGGGTCTGCAATTCCTCTAGTGGTCTGGCATGAGAGCACCTCCTTCTGGCCTCCTGACTCCATTTAAAATGAGGTTTCTCTATTAATTTCTAGAGAACCTATTAGAAATGCAGGTTCTCAGGAGCCAACCCAATCGTACTTTAGGTTCCTATGGCTGCTGTAACAAATCACAAAAAAACTTAGCAGCTTAAGACAACAGACATTTATTATTTTACAGTTCTGGAGGTCAGAATTCTGAAACGGGTCATACAAGGGTAAAGTCAGCAGAGCTGTGTTCCTTCTGGAGGCTCAAGGGGAGAATTCATTTCCTGCCTTTTCCAGCTTCCAAAGGTCTTCTGTATTTCTTTGCTTGTGGCTGCATCACTCTGACCTCTGCCTCCTTCATCTCATCTCCTTTGACTCTTACCCTCCTGACTCACTGTTTTAAGGAACTTGTGATGACACTGGACCCACACAGATAATCCAGCATCATCTCCCATCTCAGGATCCTTAACTTAATCATGTCTGCAAAGTCCCTTTTGCCATGTGAGGGTCACATATTCACAGGCTCCAGGAATTCTTGTGCCATTATCATTAGCCATACATCAGACCATTATTCTACCGACCATACCTACTAATCAGAAATTCTGAGGGTTGGCCCAGCAACTTGTGTTGTAATGAGCCCTCCAGGAGATGCACACCCGAGTTTGAGAACCACTGCTCTAAGCCATAGAGTAAGCAAGCTGCGGGATTTGTGGTCAGGTCACAGAAGGAGAGGGAATCTCTTTGAGGACAGTGGGAGAGAGCTGGAGACATCAAACAAGGTCTACTTTCTGTTCCGCAGCCTCCCAGGGGTTGAAATCACTGTGAGGCATGGGGAGAAGGTGCTGAACACAGATCCTTCCGTATTCAGGTGGGTCTGAGAATCCTGGATCAGAGAAGCTCCTAGCTGGTTTCCCATAGGAGTGCTTCCACACTACCTTGGGGTTACCTTGGAGGGAAAGAAACCACAGTGTGGCCTATCTGGTTGGAGAAAGACTGGCCACCCCTCACCAGCACTCTGGCCATGACTCCCCTGGGTTTGGGTGGGAGTGGGGGTCTGGAATAGTAGTGAAGAGAGTAGTGAAGAGAGAGAGAGTAGTGAAGAGAGTACTACTGGAGAGATTAGTGTAGAGCTCCAGAATGAAGACCCAGCGCACCTGTGGGGTGGTTCAGGGGAATACTGTAGCAGAGGCCACTTGAGCTAGGGGCTAAAGCGAGGATGAGAAATGCAACCAGAGGCCAATGAAGATGAGACAACGCTGCTTTCCTGGTGCCAGGAAAATACACCAGCTCCTACGAACCCAGATTCTTAGGATTAGGGCAAGGAAAAGAAGAAAAGATGGCAGGGGAGGGGATCTTGAATTCCACTGCACATTCATCTGGAAGACCCTGTTTTAAACCAGAAGAGACTAAGTTACCTGAAAGTATTAATAAGCATTAAAATATATTTCAGTTTTAGCACAATACCTATAGGTTCTCAGAAAACAAGAGACAAGTATTACATATGAAATCCAGGCCCTGACCATGTCTGCACAGTAAATGATGTCCCTGGTTTACTGTAAGAAACCAGTAAGAGCTAATGGCAGAGGGAAGCCCCCAATATATCCACAATTCGTCGTATTC
This sequence comes from Mesoplodon densirostris, assembly GCF_025265405.1. Lineage (NCBI taxonomy): Eukaryota > Metazoa > Chordata > Mammalia > Artiodactyla > Ziphiidae > Mesoplodon > Mesoplodon densirostris. Next base: position 59,776,975 of record NC_082679.1, read on the forward strand.
TTGGCGGAAGGCATGATGAACCGGTAATTCAACAACAGGACTCCTGGCAAAAAGTATTTTATCTTTCCCACTCCTGCTTTCTGCTCAAGGGCAGGATACAAGGTACATTTAATACCTGGCCACACAGCATCACATGCAAATTGCATGCAAACCCTCACCCACTCCCCTTTATCTCTTCCCTTTCTGTATTTTCCCAATGCTGGCAGAGGCAAGTGGGCCATCCTCACAACCCAGGATAAGAGGAAGGAATTAGAAAAAAGCATCCAGGGAAAATATGATTTATTACATAGGGAGCTGATAAAGGCCTACAAATAAACTTTACTATACTATTGAATGGAACATTAAATTTCATCAGTTTCATTATACTGGTGATAAAGACCATGTTTTGGAATGCCATTCTGGATGGTGTAATTCTGAGGAAGAGTAATTCCATGCAAACAGCTCTGACGAGGTGCTGGTATCTCCTGCCCAGTAAAATTTCCCAGTTCCACTCACACATAGTCGTCCACTCAGGAACCTAGGACCCCTGAACACCTGCTCTGGAGTGGCTCCAAATAGTGTTTCTCTACTGATTTATCTTATAAGCCAATATTTCCCTCTGGGATCTCATGTGTAGTGGTGTCCATGGCAGGACCAGGTGGATGTTTCAGAGTCTCAGCTTAATACCCAGCTCAGAATTCCACAGCAAGAAATAAGAAGCAAAAGGAAGGGAGAGAGTTTGGGAACTAATGTAAAGGTTGAAGATATGTTTGTAGTCTGAAGTTGCTTACTCTTGCCTGCCCAGCATTCCTTTGGGGGAGGATTTTAGTGAGACTGTCACTCAACGGACCCTACATCCCCATCATAGGGGTGGGCATGTGACCCAGGCTGGCCAATCAACTCATACCCTTGGCTCCAGTGACTGGTTCGGGGTGGGGGGGCACATGATCCAAGAAGAACCAGTCATGGCTCCCGATGGTGGGAGGATTGCTAATAGGCTCTGGGAGAAAAAGGGTATCCTTTTCCATTATAATGTCCATGTTAAACTGAAGCCTCTAGAGCCCACAAAGAGGAGAGCCTGGTAGAGAATGAAGCCAGGATAGAGGAAAGTGGGCCAGAATGATGAGGAAAAACCAAAGTTTGATGACATAGTTTGAGTCCCTTGATCTAGCTATACCTGCTGGTCTACTGTTTGGACTGATTTCCAACTTGTGTGAGCAGATACATTTCCTTTAAACTATTTTGAGTTGGGTTTCTATCTTTTGCAACAGAATTAATTTCTGACAAATATACACTCTAGGGAAGGATTCAGTGAAGAATGGTAAGTAAAATAATGCTTGATGGAGAAAATAGGCAATGCCACAATGTCCTAGGAGAGGAAGAAAGATGAGACTAAAGAAAAAAATAAAGGAGGTTAGGGTGGGTGATATTACTGTTTAGTGGCCCTCTTCCATTAGAAAAGCAACTTTTCTGTTAAAATTTCCTTTGGGGTTTTATCCCCAAAGTCTGTGAGCATGGTCCCTCTGGAAAAAGGTGACACAAAATCCTTGCTGAGCCCCATGGTGGAAATCAAAGATTTCAGCTGATCACTGCCAATTCTAGACTATTGAAATCACACTTGGCTAAAAGAACAGTGGTAGGTACAGTGCGTCTTGTGTGGTAAGACACCCTGTCCTGGATCATCACAAAATTTATTTACCATATTGCAAAACATGAAGATGACGAAAGTGAGAATCCCAGCTTACCACGGGAAGCAGGAAGATCAACAAAGAAACTCAAAACTTTTGTTCTAAATTATTTGTTCTTCTCAGATTATTCCATCCACGTGAGAGTGTTCTGGCCACCAGGCAATTGCCCTGGGAATTTTACCAGAGAGAGAATTTTGTTTAGCTCTACTTTCTGTTCTTCCTCCTATTTTGATAATAGGTAATGATTCACTGCTGGATATCATGTAACCTCTTTCTTTGACTTTGTCCTGTGCTCTCTCTCCTAACTATCCAAGATGAACTAACTCCATATAGAGAAGGTCTTAACTGGAAACATGCTATTTTTTAGACTGGGTATGATTTTTAGGTAAGACAAATGTTTGCGCAAGACATTTTCATTGATGATCACAAAAGTTACACTTTCATCTTGAATATTCATGGTATTCAAGCAAACTGGGACTGGAAAAAATCCTAAAAGGGCTACTGATATTAATACATGTCATTGCTATTGCAATGGCTGGAATTTTTTGGCAGGAGTCGGGGTAAGGGGGACGTTGTGTGGTTCAGCATCCACTTACCTTCCTATTTGGAAGTCATTCCCCAGGTGTGAGATCTTGGTGGAAAGCAATGCTTTTCCTCCAACTATAGAAGCCAGAGATCTAAAGCCTGCCTCTCCTAGAATCTTAACCTTTAGGACTTGGGCATCGTGAACAAATGTATGACCTTCCTAAGATATGGAATGTCGACTGAGGGATATGAAGAGTGATGATGGCAGTCTCCCACAAATGATAGTTATTGCGCTTCCTGTTTCTTGACCCTTTGGAGGCACTTGGTCCCATCAATTCTACTTTTCAAACCTAGTCTTCCAGACTTGCCTTGATTAAGTGAATCTCATATATATATGAGATTGCACAAATTACACAAATTCAACTTAAAAAGCTCAACTCTTGGGATGATGAAAAAGTTCCAGAGATGGATAGTGGTTATAGTTGCATAGCACTGTGAATGTACTTTTTTTTTTTTTTTCTTTTTGCGGTATGCGGGCCTCTCACTGTTGTGGCCTCTCCCGTTGCGGAGCACAGGCTCCGGATGCGCAGGCCCAGCGGCCATGGCTCACGGGCCCAGCCGCTCCGCGGCACATGGGATCCTCCCAGACCGGGGCACGAACCCGTATCCCCTGCATCGGCAGGCGGACTCTTAACCACTGCGCCACCAGGGAGGCCCTCTGAATGTACTTTTTACGCCACTGCATTAGATACTTAAAAGTGGTTAAAATGATAAATTCCTATGGTATGTATATTTTACCACAATTTTTAAAGAACTCAGTTCTACTACATACTAGCTGTGTGACTTTGGGCAAATTAACCTTCTGAGCCTGATTTCTTATCTAAAAAGGGAGATGATAACAGTACGAGCATCATGGGGTTGCTGTAGGATCGAATTCGTTAATTCAAGTAAATTGCTCAACAGAGTTCCTGGCACATAGGAAGACAGAAATGATTGTTAGCTTAATAAATAAATAAATAAAGGCAGTAAAGATTCTTATCAGGAAGAATAGGAGGTGTGAACTTCATTGTTTGTCCATGAAAGACTACCTTGTACTCTTGTGGGAGGAAGAAGCATTAGCCAATCATCAGCCGTCCCACCATCCAGCCTCAACCTAGAAAGGACACACCAAGGTAACCTCATCTCCACAGCAAATGTGCTCAGATACAAAGAAGAAAAAACCAACTACTATTATCCTATGTTTGGGGGCCCTTATTAACTGCTATGCACCAGCTAAACCCTTAACATTATCATCCTATTATCATGGTAACTGTATGAAATCAGCATTATCACCTGCATTAGAGGAAAAAGAAGAAAATCCCTAAGATGCAGAGAAGTTAAACAGCTTGCTTAAGGTTACCCAGCTGCTGAACAACAGACCCAAGATTTGAAACCAAGTCTATGCATCCTAGTCAGTTCTGACTGTTATAACAAATCACCATACATGAAATGGCTTCAACAACAAACATTTATTTCTCACAGTTCTGGAGTGTGGCAAGTCCAAGATCAATGTGCCAGCAGACATGGTGTCTGGAGAAGACCCACTTCTTGGTTTGCAGATGGCCATCTTCTTGTATCTTCATGTGGCAGAGAGAGAGAAAAGCAAGTTCTCTCCTTTCTCTTCTTCTAAGGGCACTAATCCCATCATGAGGGCTATACCCTCATAAACTAATTACCTCCCAAAAGTTCCACTCCTAATACCGTCACATTGTGGGGTAGGTTTTCAACATATGAATTTGGAGGGGATGCATTCAGTTCATAACACTCTCTAAAAATAATCCCAAAATACCCATATTATACCACCATGCTGCTTTGCTACCAAGAGTGTGACATGTTTGGAGCAATATTAACCGAATTCAAAACACAAAACAAAACGAATCACTGTGCAGGAGGAGGAGAGTTCTCCTTTGACCTTAAAATGGGAGAGACTAGTAGAGTCTCCCCAGTTCTTCTTATAAACTTCCCTGGAAAAGTGTTCCCTCAAACACCAGTCTCCCTTTCCTCTCCCAACATGCCCAGGTCAAATCTTAGTCTCACTGCTTACATTATAGCCTGAAGCCTTCCGTCCAGGGGAGGCCGCCTAATGACTTGGGATTATGAAGTTGTTTCTCAGTAGAAACCAAAAAAGAAGAGATGGGAATCCAGGGCCTGCCTGGGTCCCCATGCTACTGCGTCCCTGCAGGTGAAGCAGAGTCCTAGACAGAGCGAGAGGAGGAGCGGGCTTTTGGGGTGGTACACAAGGAGAAATGCACACTCTATCCCTCTTTGTAGAGGGTGCATCCTTCTTGGAGCCATCCACCCTGAGGGCCCATGAAAATGTGGGGCTGTGTTTTGGGAGTGGGCCTTTGAAAAAACTGTGGCGATGAGGAGGACATAATTAAAATACTTGTGGTTGTAAGCAATGGAAACTGAGTTCTGACTCTTTGAACAAAATGGGAGTTGTTTGTATATATATAAAGTCTCAAACAAATGCAGAGTGAGCATGCACCAAAGTTTTATTTAACTCATAATGAGAGAACCAGTGGGATGGCAGAGCTGGCTTCAGAGAGGATATGAGAACTGATATATAAAATATAGCTCTCTTAAAATAATAGAAGGATGCTAGAATTAGATTGCTAAATGCAATACAAAACTGCAAGACTGGTTAAGGTTCTACAAACAATATGTTCATACTGTTTGGGTCTATATTCTCTGCTGATCAGAAATCATCTGCATCTCTACTGCATAAAAATATTGTAATTTGCACCCTCCAAGTTTTTTCCAAGTTACTATCTACCATTGGAGAACTGGGTCCCTGGTCAATATGTAAGTTCACATTTCCTTGGACGGTCAGGTGGTTCTTGGAGGGCTTTTAGACAATGCTCTGACCTGATACTAGAAAGATCACAGATGTCGTTGTGCCTTATTCCCAAGTTTTGGGTGACTTTTCATAATAATAACCAAGGTAGGGATTGATGAGCAATCAGAAATTCTTTTCCACCAAGCCTTAGGTAAGGCCTCAGATGTTTCTCCAGAACTGTGCTCCATGTGGCCACTATCAGTTGATGGGAACTAGTGCAAGGGACGAAATTGATTTGCCATCCACCTTGATGATGACAGTGGCTTGGTTTAGAAGTTCCAGATAGCTTCTCCCATAGCTGGCTGAGGCTACGCCAATGACTCAGTCAAAGCTCTGGCTTAGCCACGAGGAAAGACCTAAACAAGGATCATCTCTCATTGAAAGAAGGTGAGAGGCCAAAGGAAGTGGGAGGTCAAAGGAAACTTTTTTTTTCATCCTAGATGAATGTTCACTTGTTCTTCCTAAAGTCAGGATGTCATAGATAAGCTACATGGCTTCCGAGCCATTTATGTCAGGCTGATGGGATGTTTTGATTGTTCCTAGTGTAGAGTTGTGTGTTAATGGAAGCTTGGAAGGGGATGGGAGATTTGCTCTTAGTTACACTGGGTGCTGCTAATGACCTTACAGAGCATATGGTCCATCCATCCAGTCACTGGACCTGTTGTAATCAAGAGAAATGGGAAGATTAGGCCCCTGAGGAGAAGCAATCATCCTTCATTCATTCCAAGGCATCCCCTGGCACCTACTATGTGCCAAGCTTTATTGAAGTCCATTGGAAGCTGTCAATGAGTCCCTCCTCTAGAAAGACCATGAGATGCTACCATATAACAAGTTTCCTTTGTGAGCTACACCAAGGCCCACGTGCTTCTGGTCTATTTGCAGCTAGAGGGAAGACTTAAGTACTGTGTCAGTGTCCTTCCTTGAAGTGTTCTTTCTTATAATTACACAGTGTTTAAATTGTCAACAAAAACTCCTGCTTGAAAATTACACTTGACATTTATATTTTTATGCAAAATTGGGAAGAAGGTGGTTCATCAATGTTTCAAATAAGGTAAGAGAACACTAATTCAGTGTCATCATAGGTCTTTCATTTCTGTCCTGAGTGAAATGATAAAAAGGGACAGGAAATTTCCCCTCTCAGGACAGCTGTGAATGGTCAGGTGAAGAAAAGCACAAGGAGGCAGAGGCTGGAAGCTGAGCAGGTGATACCTGGCATTGTGATTTTTATGCAATAAAGGGAAAGTGGAAGATGAGACCCATCTCTGTGTCTTGGTGTCCTGTGACTTCTGCTTCACTGTTCATTAAGAGTGAAATTCCTACTTTGTTGAGAGATGGGAGACAACCCCACTTTGGTAGACCATGAAGCAACTGCACTGGGTGAGAAGCTATGGAAGGGTGGGGTGGGTCCAAAGCAAAGAAGACAGCCCCTGCCCTCCCAGAACTCACCATGTAGGAGACATGATACCAAGACTATCTGATACCAAGACTATCAGCCTTCTGAGGGTCAACGTCCACAAGGACATTGAAACTAGAGGGTGTCAACAAGAGAAACATCCTAAGATCATAGGTAAGAAGATTAATTATACCATACAAATACTAATCAAAAAAAAGTTGGCATAGCTATACCAATGCCAGACAAAGTAGACTCTAAGGGAAAGAGCGTTTCATACATTTTATATCCTGCACACCCCAACTGGAGCCGAAATGTTTCTGCTCTGGCCACTCTGCCTTCTCTGATCTGCCCTGGGGTGTGAATGTCAAGCCAGATCGTGGCTGTCCGCTTTGCCCATCCGTCCTACACCGTTAAAAGGAGGGAGTTCTGTCTCAACCCTAAACCTTAGGTTTTCGCTTTCATCTCTCACCCACTGCATTACCAACTCCTTCTCCTGCTCAACAAGTTTTTCTTGAGTTCCCACACTGTTCCAGGTACATCTGGGAACAAGATAGATTGATCCCTGCTCTCCTGGGAATTGACAGTATAATGAGGAAGACAAACATGCAGTGACTAAAGAGTCTGAGGTAAACGTGTGGTCATTGCTATTACTTTTGAGTGCACAGGGAGCTCTATTCATCTATGACAAGGGGTTCCTGATTTTAGCTGTTTCCTACCAGGGCTCCAACCACCAAGCCAGTTACCACCTGCTCTTCTGAAAAGATGCCAGTAGAGGATAAAACCCTTGACAATCAGCCCCAGGAGGTGTAAGAAGGAAAACAGCCCTCTCCTGAATAACTGCTTGATGTTTCAGGCTGCTCAAGTCAACTCTAAATCAGATGTCTGCTGCTCCTGGACTCTTGAGAAGTGACTACCATCCCCATCTGACACCTGTGGGGAACGCTTGGCTCTGCTCAGGGGGCTGACTGTAAAGTCAGCACCAATGTGGGGCCTCAGCACCCAGATCTGCAGGCCCTGGGCCACAAGGAGGAACCTGTGTTCTGGCTTGAGGTGACAAACTGCAGACTCAGTTTGATCTGGTAATTGATTTTGAAACACCTGGGTACAGGCCAGGTGGCGGAGGCCCATGAGGGAGTAAGGGCCTCTCTAGCCAAAGCTGAGTGGATGGATGGAAATTGTCAGGTAGGGGTTGTGGCTGATTTTACATCATGTAACTTGCTGAACATCGGATAACAGGCCTCATTGAAAACTGGCTCATGCCTTTAGGCGGCTTCTTTCATAACTTCTCAGAAAATCCTATAAATCAGGGCCCTGAATGGCTGCAGGGCTTCTGAATTCAGCCAAAGTTAGTTCCCTTCCTGTCTTCCCCAGGCTAGGTTTCAGGGTGGATGCTAGACTCTTTAGTACCTTTTGCAAATTACTACACAATTTTACTAATTGTCCAGTAGACAGACACAGTCCCAAGGATGTATGGCTTGTTAAGGGGAGTGAAGGCTGGGTTTCAGGTCCCTCTTACTGCCTTAGCAGGATGTGTTGTGAAATGCACAACCTGTGCAACCGTGCACATCAGCCTTGCTGAACTTTATGATCTCCAAGGACAGTTTCTATCATCCTTCCTTAAAATATGCACCTTGCAAGGACAGAGTTAGCATCAGATCCAAGGGGATGAGCAAGTAGCAATCAGAGAACAAAAGGTAGTAATCCAGCTTCAATTCCACTTCCCTGGCGAAGCCTTCGGTTTTAGGGGTACCAGAAATGATTCTGGATCCTGAACAGGTACCGAAAAACCACAGAGACTCTGATAGGACACCCAGAATGCAGGGCAAGTTTGGGGTTTCAAAGTCCAAACTAACAATCAGGTGTGTTGTTATTACCTCTTACTTTGTGATCCTCAACATCTTGGAGGAGGCAGCCTGGAAAGCATTTCTAGGGCAAGAAGGTGAGGAGACTGGGATGGGAAAGCAAGGAGATGATGGGTGGAGCAGAGGCTGGAGGTGGTGGGAGGGAATGGGGCAAACATACAGGGGAAAGGGTGCAACAAAAAAAAGAAGAGAGGGTAAGCGGGGGGCGGGGGGGATGGAGGTCGGTTGTAGAGCAGGGGGATGAGGAATCTTGGCTGGATAACATTCTATATTTCTCAGGCTGAAGTCAGTACAATCCAGAATGCTGAAGGGGCTGAAGGTCTGGAGTGGTAATGGAGGACCTCTTTGAGGAGGTAACATTTAGGCTAAGAGCAAAGGTTGAGGGGAATTAGTGGACATAATCATTCCGAACAGAGATTTTTTAAATTGAGTATTATTTCATGTATGAGAAACACCACACACACACACACAACACCCCCCCCCACACACACACCCCTTAAGCACATGGCTCAAAGAGTTTTGAGAAATGAATAGAGCTGTGTAGCCCACGCTGGTGGGAGTAGAGATCAAGGTTCACTTGTTTCCATATAGACATCCAGGTGTTCCTGAACCATTTGTTGAAAAGACTTTACCTTCCCCACTGAGTTGCTGTCATACTTAGTAAAAAAATTTGCTGGTCATACAGATATGGGTCTATTTCTGGATTCTCCTCTATTCCATTGATATATTTGTCTATCTTATGCCAATACCATGTGCTTTTTCTTTTTCCCCCCTCTTTTTCTGTCTTTTATTTTTGACCTCCTTTTTTCAACTTGACTATATTCTACTTCAATTCCTTTGGTGGTTACTCAAAATTTTAACAGGTACACTTAAGGTTTTTTTTTTAAAAAAATAAATTTATTTATTTATTTTTGGCTGCATTGGGTCTTTGTTGCTGTGCACGGCCTTTCTCTAGTTGCGGTGAGCGGGGGCTACTCTTCGTTGCGGTGCACGGGCTTCTCACTGCCATGGCTTCTCTTGTTGTGGAGCACAGGCTCTAGGTGTGCGGGCTTCAGCAGTTGTGGCATATGGGTTTAGTAGTTGTCGCTTGCAGGCTCTAGAGCACAGGCTCAGTAGCTGTGGCACACGAGCTTAGTTGCTCCACGGCATGTGGAATCTTCCTGGACCAGGGACTGAACCCGTGTCCCCTGCATTGGCAGGCAGATTCTTAACCACTGTGCCACCAGGGAAGCCCCTGGTGTTATTTTTTAAAGCAGATAATTAGACTATTTACAATCAATGCATATTTAAAATTTTTAAATAATTACACAACTTACAATCAATGCACATGTAGACTGTCCAATCAATTTTTGCTGATTTCTGGCATCACTAATTCTTCTTACATGACACAACCTTTGTCTTTATTTTCTTAGCTCCATTCTTTTTTTTTTTTTTTTTTGCGGTTAACGGGCCTCTCACTGTTGTGGCCTCTCCCGTTGCTGAGCACAGGCTCCGGACGCGCAGGCTCAGCGGCCATGGCTCACGGGCCCAGCCGCTCCACGGCATGTGGCATCTTCCCAGACCAGGGCACGAACCCTGCATCGGCAGGCAGACTCTCAACCACTGCGCCACCAGGGAAGCCCTAGTTCCATTCTTTAATACTTTTTTCAGGGAGGGTCTGTGAAGAATACTAACTCTTGATCTCTGGGTTTCTGAAAATGAATTTCAATCCAGAGTTCTGTGCTCAAATGAGCTATCATCACGAGTGATTCCATATAGACAGCCTCACATGAGTCACACAGCTGTTTTCTTTTTCTTTTTTTTAAGACCATTTTTAGAAAGAAGTTTTAGGTTCACAGCAAAGTTCAGGGGAGAGTACAGAGATTTGTAATATAACCACTGTCCCCACACATACATAGCCTCCCCCACTATCCATATCCCCCACCACAGTGGTACATTTGTTACAAATGATGAACCTACATTGACACGTCATAATCACCCGAAGTGCAGAATTTGCCTCAGGTTTTACTTATGTCATACATTCTACCGGTTTGGATAAATGTGTAATGACATGTATCCACCACTGTAGTATCGTACAGATAGTTTCACGGCCCTAAAAATCCTCTGTGCCCTGCCTATTGATCCACCCTTCCTCCCTCCCCTGGCAACCACTGATCTTTTGACTGTCTCCATAGTTTTGCCTTTCCCAGAATGTCACAGAATTGGAATCATCCAGTATGTAGCCTTTTCAGATTGATTTCTTTCACACAGTAACGTACATTTACGTTTCCTCCCTATCTTTTCATGGCTTGATAGCTCATTTCTTCTTAGCACTGAATAACATTCCATTGCCTGGATGGACCAGTTTATTTATCCCTTCACCTACTGAAGGACATCTTGGTTGCTGCCAAGTTTGGGGAATTATGAATAAAGCTGCTGTAAACATCTGTGTGCAGGTTTTTGTGTGGACATATTTTCAACACCCTTGGGTAAATACCAAGGAGCGTGATTGCTGGATCAGATGGTAAGAATGTATTTTAGTTTTGTAAGAAACTGCCAAACTGTTTTCCAAAGTGGCTGTACCATTTTGCATTCCCAGGCCACATGGTTTTGATTTCTGCTTGTTACTGGGGCTAAGTTCCCCTGGTGGCCAAAGGAACATTTTGTCTTTTGTTTTCAGGTTTGGCTATATGTTTTTAAACTTGGGGCGTAGTCTGTATCTGTTTAGTTCTCCACCTTGGGCAGACTTGTTTACACTCAGGAAAAAGCACTACTGAGACAGAGGACGAAGCAAGTGTACAAACGCTACTGAGGAGAGAGGTTTGGAGAGAAGGCCGTCTGATTGTATGGTCATAATAGACTGAGAGCTAATAAGGTGAGATTACAAAGGCAGATCTGAACCACACAGGGCCAGGGTAAGGAGTTTTGAATTTATTCCCAGTGTGGTGGAAAACCATGGAAACATTTTAAGTAGAGAAAGTGACATGATTGATTTCGAGATTTAAAAAGTAATTTGGCATTTATTGCTGGCTTTCTCATTCTCTTTACTTATCTAGCTTCTGAGAGCTCCTGATTTTACTTTCATATACATATGGCTGTTTCCACAGCCTCCAAGCATTTACATTTTAAGAATGCCTTCCAAAATATAAATAAAAGTTTCCAACATTAGTCTGCAGAAAACTAGAAATCATGGTAAAGAACTGGACTAACACTGGGTTATAAATTGCATGACTCAAAGGTAGCAAAAATGTAATTTGCATTAGTTTTAGCCGAATCTTAGTAAATTAAAATATATCAAGTAATTATTTAATAAATGCAGTGCAAGAAAAAGAGTGAGATGGAGTAGGGAAACTATAGATTAAAAGACACTTAAAAGAAATATCAATGAGTGATTATGTGGAGAACTTATTTGGATCTTGATTTAAGCAAACTGTAAAAAAAAATATGACATTTGTTAGATCATTGAATTGGATATTTTATGATATAAAGAAAATGTTACTTTACATGTGATAATAGTTATTTTAAGAGCCCTTATCTTTTAGACATATATACTAAAATATTTTCAGATGAAATGGTATGACATGATATTTCATTCGAAATAATATAGAGTGGGGTAAGTGGATGGAAGTATAAATGTAACAAGATGGCTGTAAGTAAGTTGTTGAAGCTGGAAAATGGGTACATGGAAACTTATGATACTATTCAGTCTACTTTTGTATAGATTTGAAATTCCACAATAAAAATCTTTGGAAGAAATTTGCCATTTTTAAACATTCAGTAAGAAATATGAATGTAATCAATACCGATTTTCTAGATAAAAGTCTGTGATCCTTCTCCTTTCCAATCATTCTTTTCTTGATTTTATGTATTATCTATCTATCTACCTACCTACCTACCTATCGATCTATCATCTATCCGTCTGCCTGCCAATCTACCCTTACATTGTCAATAACAATTGTTCCAAAGTCTGACTCAGAGTTGCTGTCTCAATTTGGGTTCCCCCAGAAGCAGACCCTGAGATGAGGGTTCAAGTGCAAGCAGTTTATTTTGGAAGTGCAGGAAATGTGCAAACAACATGGATAAATCTCAAAACATTATGCTGAGCAAAAGAACCTGGGTACAAAAAAATACGTGCTATAAGATTCCACTTATATGAAATTTTAGAACAGGCAGAACTAACATAATGTGGCAGAAACAGATCAGTGGTTGCCTAAGACAGGAGATCAGGAATTGACCACAGGGAGGAATGAGGGAATTTCTAGGGCGGATGGAAGCGGTCTACATCTCCATTGTGGTGATGGTTACCCCGGTGAATACTTTTGTCAAAAGTCATCAAACCATAGATTTAAAATGGGTGCATCTTATCACATACACATTATACCTCAATGTTGACTAAAAATAGAAATTCCTTCTACCAGTTGACAGAGTGTCAAAATAAAAGAGACATATAAAATGATCTGACCTTTTAAAAGAGTTACTTTTATACTCTTCAGCTTGAAGCCAATCTCTTCCTTGGCCCCTTCTCAGGGAAGTTCAGTGAAGAAAGAGCTTTCCATACTTCCTCCACCTCTTCATTTTCTTCCTAAGGAAGAAAGTATTTATTCCTCATCAAGGAAATGAAGAGTGAATTTATATTCGATTTTTTACATTCAGAGTTGATTTAATACGAATTAGAATTTTTGGAATAACACAGTACTAATTCTAACACTTTTAAGTATTAAAGCCAATAAGCTTCCAACACGCATAATTCACACTCACGAGACGGCTTTTCTTAGCTTCATAATTATTACATCCTCACACCTTTGGAATCACTGGCATCTATTTCGTGTTCTTCTCATTTTTTGTAATCTCTTCATCTGGGAAAAGGAAGCTCAGGGAGACTTCAGGCATTTCTTAGTTTTGCTCTTCGGCTCCCAGGTATAAACACTTGGAAACATACAGTTTCTGATTTGAAAATTACTGACTGCCAATCCATGGGTGCTGGAGGGTGTTTTGAAACCCTCTGCCGCCACCCAGCTGTCTCTGCCTCATCATGAGGACAGATGTTTCAGACTCACTTTCTTTCACCAGTGAGCCTTCTGGCCCAGTGGTTTCCTACTCGATTCCTGCTGGAAGCTCTAGGGCTTCTGCTACTTTTGCTACAGAGGATAGAAGCCACCTCAGAATTGTACATTTGGCCATATGGATTGTAATGTCTAAAAATCCAGATGCCAGCTTTCCCAGAATCAAGGGCATAGAGGCCATAATCTGTTGAACAGTTCTGAAATCAGCTACAGTCTTACCACCATCTTATGCAATAACTACCATCCTGCGTAATAACTGGCCAGCCAGCAACCTAACATTCTGGGATTATTTGCTTCCCTTCAAATTTCTCTCCAGCAATATCTGCACCGCAGTTTATCCCACAGTGTTGATTTCTCCTGGCTAATTTGGAGAAACATGTTTTTTCCTTTTCTAAACCTTATTATCCAATTTACAGCAGTAGGAGGTATTCACAGGGATTCAAGAAAAGATTCCCAACCCTCTCACACTGTTGGTGGGAATGTAAATTGATACAACCACTATTGAGAACAGTGTGGAGGTTCCTTAAAAAACTAAAAATAGAATTACCATATGATTCAGCAATCCCACTCCTGGGCATATATCCAGAAAACATGAAAATTCTAATTTGAAAAGATACATGCACCCCAATGCATGTATGGCAGCGCTATTTACAATAGCCAAGATAGAGAAGCAACCTAAATGTCCATCGACAAATGAATGGATAAAGAAGATGTGGTACATATATACAACGGAATACTACCCAGCCACAAAAAAGAATGAACTAATGCCATTTGCAGCAACATGGATGGACCTAGAGCAGGGGTCCCCAACCCCTAGGCCAAGGACCGGTACTGGTCCGCGGCCTGTTAGGAACAGGGCCACACAGCAGGAGGTGAGCCGCAGGCGAGCGAGCGAAGCTTCATCTGCTCCCCATCGTTCCCGATCACTCGCATTACTGCCTGAACCATCTCCCCTCCCATCCCTGGAAAAACTGTCTTCCACAAAACCAGTCCCTGGTACCAAAAAGGTTTGGGACCGCTGACCTAGAGATTATCATACTAAGTGAAGTAAGTCAGACAGAGGAAGACAAATAACATATGATAACACTTACATGTGGAATCTAAAAAAACGATACAAATGAACTTATTTACAAAACAGAAATAGACTCACAGACATAGGAAAAATACTTATGGCTACCAAAGGGGAAAGGGGTGGGGGGAAGGATAAATTAGGAGTTAGGGATTAGCAGATGCATACTACTATATATAAAACAGATAAACAACAAGAACCTACCGTATAGCACAGGGAACTACATTCAATATCTTGTAATAACCTATAATGAAAAAGAATATATATATTGCTATATATAAAATATATATAATTGAATCACTTTTCTCTACACCTGAAACTAACACAACGTTGTAAATCAACTGTAATTCAATTAAAAAAAAAAAAAAAAAGACTCCCGGGACTTCCCTGGTGGTCCAGTGGGTAAGACTCCGCTCCCAATGCAGGGGTCCCGGGTTCGATCCCTGGTCAGGGAACTAGATCCTGCATGCATGCCGTAACTAAGAGTCCGCATGCCTCAATTAAAGATCCTGCGTGCCACAACTAGAACCCGGAGCAGCCTAAATAAATAAATAATACATAGTTTAAAAAAAAGATTCCCGAACTCACTAGCAGCCGGAGAAATGCAGATGAAAGAAACAAAGTGCCACACCTCGTACAGATAAGATTGGCAAATGTTTTAAAGTTGGTATTTTCATTAGGTATTGCTGCATAACAAAGTGCCCCCCCTTAAGGTTCTTGGAATCTCTCTTACATAACAAAGATCTCGGAGACATACCTTTAAATCTGACATCGCAAAATCAGAAAATGGTCTACAGCTGCATCCTTGACCTTGACGATTTACCTGAAAATTATTCTAAGACCAAATTTTATTGACAACACTCCAGATTTGATCTTTGCGTTTTCTTACTTTGAGGACCTTTTGCTTGCTAGAAAGACCACCCTTGTCCCTCACATTTCCTCTAAATTCTGCTACAAAACTAAACAGTTCCTTCTGTAGTTCATCTCTCTGGCTTTTTAAAACCATATTTACCTATTTTACCATAGGCAGCCAGAAGAAGCTATTTGTTGCTTTTAACTTTCTACCTGGGAATTTCCCCAGCCAGATCTTACCAGATGGGGTGGGCCCTGGAGTTAATTTCTGGGAAGAATCAGCCTCAGATGCCTTGCATATTCTGTTTGACAGAGAGAGTAGAATCTGGTGCCTGGAATAAATCAGAAGGGAGAAGTAAATCTCAAACTAAGAATTTTATAATTCTAACCTCCTGGGGAAGGTACTGAAATTCTACTCCATTACTCTTGAAACTTCAACTAAAGACTTTGAGTTTGTGAATATATGCCTGCAGATAGAATTATCTTGCAAAACAGTGAAGTATGCAAAATCTTTGAGGAGCCAATATTTATTAAATAAGTTCACAGTCACTAAAAACATTTATGTGAGGCTAGGTAAACAGAAAAAAATTTTTTTTTCCATTCAATTCACTATTACCTTTAAATACCTACTTCTTTACAAAGCCCTACATGAGGAACTTGGTTTGGAACCAAAGAACAGTGAGGCATAATCCCTGCTTTGAAATTAGGTAATATATCATAGAATATGACCTAAATGAAATGTGATGACA
This sequence comes from Mesoplodon densirostris, assembly GCF_025265405.1. Classification (NCBI taxonomy): domain Eukaryota; kingdom Metazoa; phylum Chordata; class Mammalia; order Artiodactyla; family Ziphiidae; genus Mesoplodon; species Mesoplodon densirostris. The sequence continues at coordinate 59,793,012 of NC_082679.1, forward strand.
CAGTTATACTCCAAGTGAGCACTCATCAAATAATTGCTTTTCCAATTTTTTGTTACCATAGATTGACATGTGAAATCTTTCTTAATACGGGATCACTAATATAGAGAATACCCTATTTATGAAATTAATCGTTTATGTTGAAAACAGAATTTAACCCATACCATCTGGAAAAAGTAAATTTAGAAAAAAGGAAATATTAAAAAAATACCAGGTAGTACAATATAATTCTGTGAGATTCTGTTTGGGAAAAATTAGGGTCTTTGGGGGCTAGGTTATTTTATGCCTGTTTCCCAATTCTAGTCTCTTGCTTTCCCCTGTAGTGTGACATGAGAGAAAGAGTGTGGGCTTTGAGTTCAGTAAATCTGGGTTCATATACTGCTCTATCACTTAAAAGCTGTGTGACATCAGGTGAGTTACAGAATGTCTTTGTACCTCAGTTTCTTCATGGATAAAATGGACGCAATAAATTATATCTCCAGCCCACAAGTCAGTGCCTGGCTGAGTGTGAGAACTCAACATTTAACAAACGATCGAATAATATCAGAAATATTCCCGGCACTTGGCTGACATTTAATGACAAATCTTCGCATGCCTATTGCAGTGGTATGAGTAACTGCTTCTACCTTGCTTCATTTTCCTCCAGGTAACATCTGGGTCCTCCATTACCAGCTCCCTTCTTGGTTAAATACCTGCTAGGGTTTCTGATGATCAAGTGTGGGTTTGTGCTTTATACTCCTGAGGTAGCTCAGGTTTTCTGTTACCATGGACTCCAGAATCTGGTCTATGGCTCAAACAGCACACTTGTTATTATCCATTTTTAAGTTGTTGCCATCCCAATGAGGTTAAGTGAGAATCTGAGGTGGGAGCAGCAAAGGTTCAAGGACCGATCAACTTGACATGGGTGTCATACGTGGTAAAGTGACATCAGGGACAATGATCAGAGCAGAGGTCGGAGATGGGGACGTGGGTGTGAGAGCCTGCCATGAGTGGGAGAGGAGGAAGACAAGTCGCTGGGAATCATAATCTGCCAACATTTGTCAGGTTGTCATCTTCATTACCTGGATGGTCTTGTTTGATCCTGCTGCAATTTTGCAACAACACACGATTACCCCTGCTACTCATGGGCAGACAGGCTTTTCTCCCATCCAGACGATGCGGATGGAAGAGAAATTAGCGAGGGATACCATCCAGATTAAATACGCCTTAAGGAGAACAGTGTGATTTTGTACAAGCGTGTCCACGGACTCCTACTTTACAATGAATGTCTGAAACCAGTGCATCTTTTTTCCTGGGGCAAGTGAAAACACAGGGCCACATGGAAAACAAGCTAAATATGTTGGAAGGAAACTCCAGGATATAAAATTGAGCTGCTGGCTTGGAAAGTAGTATCCTGTGTAAATAGTTTCTTTGTCCAAAGAGGGCTAAACAGGGCCCACTTATGGGTTAATGACTTCATAATGATTAAAATTAAAATTAGAACTTACCGTGTAGTGAGAAGCTTATAGCTCTATAAAAACTTACAGAGACACCAAATAATTTTAGTAAACTGCTTATGGAAGGCTATGCCTACAGGGAGAGGGGAGGTCAGACCACAGACTCTCTTTTAAGAAGCTGCCAACACACCTTGGACTCAAATGATAAGGCACCTGTGTGTTCTCTGAAGCCAGGATTCGGAAAATCTAAGAGTGTTTCGGAAGGCAAGTGCAGAAACTGGTATCTTCATAAAAGACATTATACACTGGAAGTTCTCTGGAGATTTTCTTGCAATTACTATTATAGCTATATCTTCTCTCCCTCCCCAAATAGCCCACTTTGATAAAGTTCGTTAACCAACTTGAATGTCGGCGAATGGCTGGTTGTATATGAGTGAAATGATGATTATCTTTTAAATTGAATTTTGTATCCATTAGCCAGTGGTATTCAGTTTCCTTCCCCAAGATCTGGGAGGGCAAAAAGTTTCAGTCGCCTGATTTGGTGGCTTTGTCTCTGTGGCATTAACCGCTGAAGGGTCTGCTTCCAGCACAGACAGCTCCCTTAATGGCTGGAGCACAAACATCCCTGATCCCACTGGTGGCATCCTCTCCTTAATTTGGGTGCATGCTTCCTCAGAGACATGATCAAATGGTTGTATTTTATAGTACGATTAGAAATAAACCTGAGCATTGTGAGGCTGAATACACAAATGGACAATGGCCAGACCACATATAAAAACAGAATTTTGATTCATAACCTGCAGCAACCGGCCCAAGAAATCAAACTTTTATAATAAACAACTCAGGAAGCCAGCCTACTACAAGCCAGACTTGGCAGGAAGTCAGATGGTTATCTCCAGGGACAATCCAGGAAGCTAAAAAATAACTTGGTAACAATCAGCCCCAAATGGTCAGGACTTGGTTAGTAACTGACAACTTGCTTAATTTTTCTCCCTATTTCCAATTTGGGACCAACTAGAGAAAGTAAAATACAAGACCCTAACCAATGACTTAGGATACCCTGCTGCTAGATGGCCGCCTATAACCTTCCCATGCCAACAGCCTCCAATCAAGGCACGCTTAACCCTTCCCTTTTTCCCACTGTAAAGCTTTCCCACTCTCTGCCTGCCTGAGTCTCTGCTAAGGCACAAGTGATGGTGGCTGACTCCCTAGCTATACAGCAAGCTCAAAATAAAGTCTTTGTTTTTTCTCATTTGGTTGGTCATTACTTCCACAGCAGTGTGGTTTAAACATGCTCTGTAGGCCAAATGGTTCCCAAATCCATTCACTTAAGAAACATTTATCAAAGCCTTTAATATGAGCCATATCTCTTGCTAGGTGCAGGAGTAAATTAAAAAAGGTAAGATATAGTTCCTGCCCTAGAGGACAGTAAGTAGCTTGACAACTAAGGGGATGAATTTGAATGACTCAGCAACCAAGCCGATGGGCATTACTGTGCTGGGCAGTGTTCTCCAAAAAGTGGTCTGCTAACTTCTGGTGACACGAGATAACTTCCAGGAAGTGGAAAGGGTTGAACGTCTTTACTTTAATAGTTGTAAACTTGAACGCAGATTAGAAAAAGCAGGGTTTCAAGCTGTACCAAGACCATGATTTCAGATATTACTGCATTAGGATGAGTCCGTATCTGTCAAAATCTAGTCAGGAGATAAAAGCCACCCTTATTTTAACTGGGGAAATCTAATATAAATAACTGTTAATGGGGTATTAAAAAGCTAAAAAGGCAAAAAGAGAACGCTTAAGGTTATCATGCAGGAAGCTGCCACTCTTAGGGAAGAGGCTCAAATTGTTCAACTTTAGAAGCTTGGAGGGCCCTGGAGAGCTGAAATTCAAGACCTCTGACAAGAAGTTGCTGCTCAGGGTCTTGCCTGGCAGTCCAGTGGTTAAGACTTTGCCTTCCAGTTCAGGGGGTGTGGGTTTGATCCCTAGTGGGGAGCTGAGATCCCATATGCCTCGAGGCCAAAAAACCAAAACATAAAACAAAAGCAATATTGTAATAAATTCAATAAAGACTTCAAAAATAGTCCACATTAAAAAAAAACTTTAAAAAGCTGCTTGTCACTTAAAAGCAGTGTCTCTGAGCTGAGTGGGGGGCCCTGTGGGCCAGGGTACCAGGCAGACATCTGAGGGGCACCAAGTGTTATCAACAACTGTGACTGGAACCCCAGCCTTTGCTGGGGTGAAGAGGTATTGTTTGGGGGGGGGGGTGGGGGGGCAAAGGGAGAGGAAGCGAAGAGGAAGCAGACAGGAAGGGCCAAGACCTTTCTTCCCCCTCTAGCTTCGCTGTCTCCTTCTGGACTCCATTGGCTGGTCCTAGTAAGGAGGCAGCTGGCAAATGAGAAATGGGGTTTGCCTAGTGCCAGCCCAGCATGAGAAGCTGAGTACAGAAGAGTGTTTGAATCTGAGAAACAACAGGTTAATATTTGCAACGGTCTGTCCCTTGGGCCATTCAGCATACACATGCGCGTGAACACATGCACGCACATGCACGCTTCTAAACGTGATTAAACTTCCCGGAAGAAAAATTCCATTTCTACCTAACAAATTGCAAACATCCTTTGTACAAAAGATGTTCTCACTCGTTCTTCAAAATCCCAGCAGACATTGTATCCGTTTCTGGGAAACAGTCACACTATTCATCTTATCTCCTGTCAGTTACACCTGGACTTTAGTCATAGACCCATCTGAATATTCTATTATCTCAAGGCTAGGAGCAAAGTTAACCCTCTTTAAAAAAATTTACACAGGGCTTCCCTGGTGGCGCAGTGGTTGAGAGTCCGCCTGCCGATGCAGGGGACACAGGTTCGTGCCCTGGTCCGGGAGGATCCCACATGCCGGGGAGCGGCTGGGCCCGTGAGCCATGGCCGCTGAGCCTGTGCGTCCGGAGCCTGTGCTCCACAACGGGAGAGGCCACAACAGTGAGAGGCCTGTGTACCACAAAAAAAAAAAAAAAAAAAAAAAAATTTACACAATAATAATAAGAAGGAGGAGAGAGAAGTTAGTACACACACACACCAAGGAAGAAAAGATGTGAAGCTGCTCCGTAATTTGTTCCTGTAATTGGTCGCAAGGCTGTAAGGGTCGCAAGTTAATAAACTTCATTCTTTCCCTACACACTCCATGTTTCCTCTTTCCTCAGCCAGCATCTCAACTGCTCAGGGGTGACACCTGCTAGGGTGACCCAAGACTTCATAGCCTAAAGGGTTGAAATCGTCCCCACCTCTGAGGTTGTAGTTTTCCATTAAAATTTGTCATTGGACATGGAAGTGCTAAAAAAGATGCCCTGGAGAATGCTCTGGGTTTGACATCCTTCTTCATCACCCATTGTGTAGGAACACACATGTCCCTTTGTTCCCGAGATCACAGGCACCAGCCAGGAGAGTAAACTTTGCCCACTGATTTACTGGTAAAATGACCAGATTGTTTCAATTTCTGTCTTAATGGGACCACTGTCGTCCTCCCTGGTGGGAGCACACCTTCCTTGGGAACCCAGATCTCCAAACAATGGAGGTCAAAATTGAGGGACAGGAAGCAAAATGCCTAAGTGGGTTATTGGGTGTAACAGTGAGAGGAGCCACTCCCTCTGCCTCTGTTGATTCCAGACCATATGTTCTGACCATGATGAGAGCAACAGCCCCATCTGAGCGGTCAGTGGTTCAAAACATAAATTACATTTTGTAAGATGGAATGTTGTACCCACCTAGGGCTGTGACTGAATCTTCAGTAGACCATTCCACCATCCTATTACACCCACTGCTCCTGGGTGTTGGGGTATGTGCTAAGACAAGTGAATTCCAGAGGCACAAGCCCACTGCTCCACTTCTTCTATTGGGAAATGGGTTCAGCTACTGGAAGGAAGGCTGTGCAGAATATCATGAAGGATTCCATAAATCCATGGATTGTGGTGCTGGCGAAGCACTGAGAAAAACTTCCAGCTTCTGCCCCAGGATGTAGGGAGCCAGAAGGTGCACTGTCCTCACCTTCACAATGAATTAGAGTCAGATTAACTTCAAAGTCACAACCTTTTCATAACTCACCAGAGAACTGAGGTCACAGAGCAATCTGAATCTAAGGAGGTTCAGAGAGAGAGGAGAAATGCACCTCATTTAATTGCTGGGAACATAATTAGATGAAATCAGTTATTTCTTAGATGTCCTAGGTACATATCTCCGGATGGACAGACACACCTACACACTTAATTCCATGGGCTTCTGTATTTACTACTTAGAATAAGGTTCAGATTAGGAGATGGTCTGCTTGGCAGTAAATTCTACTGGGCTGAACTATCAAAAATCAATAATTGTTTCTGACCCATAAAAGGCAATTTCTTTTTTTTTTTTTTTTTTTTTTTTTGCGGTATGCAGGCCTCTCACTGTTGTGGCCTCTCCCGTTGTGGAGCACAGGCTCCGGACATGCAGCCTCAGTGGCCATGGCTCACGGGCCCAGCTGCTCCGTGGCATGTGGGATCTTCCCAGATCGGGGCACGAACCCGTGTCCCCTGCACCGGCAGGCGGACTCTCAACCACTGTGCCACCAGGGAAGCCCAAGGCAATTTCTTATGGTTCAACCTAATACATCACCATATTCTAAATTAATGGCTGTTTTTTAAAAGTTACTAATTGGACAAAAGCTCCAATACTGAATTAGACTAAAATTATTATTTGCAAGTATAAGAGAATGAAAAAGTATATGAAAACAGGTATTTATTAAAGAACAATTTTTTTCTTAATTAATTAAAGGCTTTAAACGTAAAAACATAATTCCACACACTGACATTGACTTGGTAGCATGGAAATATTTCAGCCTGGAGAGGCATGTTTGTTCTTGATGAATTTACATACAATAAATTTTCATGACATTTGATTCCGAAATATATGTATGAACTGACTTGACATGATTATAAACATAAGGGCAATTTAAACACTGGTATTAGTTTACATGAGTCAATTCAAGGTCAGTGACTGGAGAACTATATTAAAAAAAATCTGAGATAAAAAATTCTTTAGGAAGCAACCACGTACCTATGTACAGTTGAAGATCAAGGGTTAAAAATCCACTCTTGATGAATACCATTAAGCAAAGGATGTATAACATCCAACACACATCTGTTCCAAAAACAGCATGTTTCCAAAATTATACATTTCTTTACAAATAAACACTACAGCATTAATAACTATAGAGGAACCAACAGAATGAGTTCCAAAATGTGCTAATTCTCACAAGGCATCCCTGAGCCATATCTTAAGGCATCTGTTTTATTCTTGGGGCTTTAAGAACATCTTCTTCGTTTTAATTGGTTTTATGTCTCCATTTTCATCTTCTTGATAATTGGCACGGTCTCTTTTTTTGGCAAACTTTTTCCCAATTGTCCCCACCAAGGTCTCGTATCTGTTAAGATGATATACAGAACAAGTTTAGTTTCAAATAAAAAAGGTAGGAATCAAGACTTGTCAAGAATATCAAACCAAGTACATAACAAAGAGTAAGAAAAATCAAAACTTCGATTAAAAGAAACCATCTGATTTAAAATTTATGAACTTCTCTATGAACGACTAAATTCTTCACTGTTTTTGTTTTTGTTTTTGCATTATCCTAAATAAATTGAGATGTATATTTTAAAATATGTATTAGAAACAGCACTAGAAATAAACCCTCAATTTGCCAGCCTGTGACAGGTATAAATCTACCCCAGGCCATGTTAGAAGATGACTAAGCCAAGATGACTTCCTGCTGGGGTACTCCCTTCAAAGGTACGGTAGACCAGTCACCATGCGAAAGGGTGCACACATGAGAGCCAATGAATGCTGGGCTCAGATTATAAAGCTGGTCCAAGGTAACAGTTACCTTCTAGCCATTTCTTCATCTGACACATCGAGCTCCACTGTTTCCTCTTCAACTTCCTCTGCTTTGTTCTTAGCATTCATCTGAAGCATTAATTTCTGAAAAATACAACAATGGGGACTAGCAGGGCTGGAAAAAGCTTGTTAAAGGAACTGGTGTCAAACGTATTTGAAGGTAGAGACACAGAAGCCACAGAATCTACAGGATTAACCAAAATTTATAAGGGATTCTCTATAATACTTTATTCTACAATAAGCTGATAGAAGCCAGCTCTGAATTAAAAAAATAATAAGACAAAGTTCCATTAGATTAGACTTACTGTTAATGAGTTTAAATGTATTTTAGATCATAAATTTATTAGTTACTTGTACCTAAAGCAGGCACACTGCTGACACACTCTAGTGACTGGGGGAAAGAAGAAGTAAACTTTCAGATACCCTCTGAACTTCCCAACTTTGAGCCAAATGGGAGAAACACTACAGTCAAGAGTAATTTTAAATGAAGTTTTTGGTGGTGGTTGGGGAAGGGGAGCAGCAAACTGCTGGAAGAACTGGAAGGCTGGCTCTGGTATAATTGTGAGACCTTCCTCACCCCTGAACACACGGGTGGGTAACGCACTGATTTCCACATGATGTCCACACGTCATGGGTCCCTCCTTCATTTCTTTTTCTCACATTAACCTTTTCTTGATAGTTATCCTCTGACAGACTTAAAAAAAAAGTACACTACCTTCTTTATCACTAGAAACACATAGATATTAAAAAATGTGTTCTAAGTTCGTCCTGCTTATAATAAAGTAAGTACTCTCAAGTTGGTATCATTCTTTTTATAACCAGGTACATTGAACTTTTCTCACAATTTATGACAGCTCAGATCTGCAAGCCAAACAGTTCAAAACCTTTCCCAGAGAGAATATATTCAGTGTTACAGAGTGCCAGTAATTAAAGTCATTTTCTAATAACTTCCCACATCAAATTTGGAGGGTCAGATCAACTCTTTTTCCCACTGTATCAGACATACTTTGGAGTCCTTGCCCGCCCAATACCCTAGGCTCTGGGCATCATCCACTCATAATCTTTGCTATCTTTTCTTTCCTTTCACCCCATTGTCCTCTTTGTTTTCCTAATCTAAAGCTTTAAGCAGGCCAAAACAAGGAAATATATTAAAAACAAACACTTTGTGTTGATTCTGCATAAAGTAAATTTAACACCTTAATTATCATATCCCCTCAAAAAAGGAAAAGAAAGAAAATCAACCTACAATCTTTAAGTAAACTCTGGCATTTCGTTTGGTTAACTGTTGTTCCTATAAGCATCCTGAGAGAACTGGTTTTCAACCAGGTATGATTTTGCTTGCCAAGGGACCTCTAGCAATGTCTGGACACATTTTTGGGGGCCACAACTGGGGTGTATATATGTATCTAGTGGGTAGAGGGTAGAAGCTAGGGATGCTGCTCAACATCCTACAGTACACAGGAAAGCCCCCACCATAAAGAATAATCTGGCCCCAAATGTCAATAGTGCCAGGGTTAAGAAACCGTGGCTTCAAGTGATAGATACAAAACTAAAGCTTTATACCACAAACCTCCATTTGGTTGGTCAAGTACCTGACAGATGGCTTTCAATATATAAGCCAGAGTTCTAATAGTTATTTGTTAAATGAAGGTCTGTGCTTCTCTACAAACCCGAGGCAGGAAAATTAAAATGAACGTCTCAGTTATAAGCTGAATATTTCATTTTCAGACAAACTTTCCAAAGATTCATTTAAAAATCTATTTACAAGCATGGATTAAAACCTGTCCATTAAAAAGTCAAATTACTCAAATTTTAAGTAACATTTTTTCCACTAGAAAAGATACATTTATAGATGCCAGAAAATAATTTTTTGTAATAGCATCATATGAATAAAATTCTGACATTCCTGCAAAAGAACTGAGGTAAAATTCTAACATTTAACAGTGGCACTGTCCGGGACTGTATACAGCTATATTAAATTATCTACTCAATTCTATCATAAAACTAGACTGCAATGCCTATAATTTCTTTAAATAGCTATGGCAATATTTCAAGACTTGTTATTTTCTATATAATGAGGAGAAATGGTATCTGGTGGGGAAAAACCTAAACCCAATTATAAGCAGAAAGAATTCAATTGGAAAAATCTTAAATGTGAAGCAATTATATTTAATACCTCAACCTCAGGATTAAATCCTCTGAATGACATTCTTCCGTAGAGAAGATCTTCACATAACGAGAAACTCTGCTCTTCTATTATGAAACTCCTAGACGAGAAAATAAACCTGTATTAATACCATGACTACTTATAACAAAGCACAGCAAATAAAAGTCAAGATTTCAAATGAAAAATAGATCTTATGGTTCTCAGCAGAATCAAGAAAAAAACACAGTAATATTTCTGACCTAGGATTAGAAATAAAAACTGATTAATTTGGTCAACAAAAGCATTAGGAGGCAAGAGCGGCAGGGCACCTGAATTTTCCAAAAGTGAAGCAAAGGTTCCTTGACGTTTATACCCCCCACCAAGTTTTTATTAAATCTGCAGAAATTAGTGTCCTAGGTAGCTTTAAAAGAGTGCTTTAATAGGAGCTCTTAGCTGTAAATAATGACTGGCCCTGGATGACTTAAGCAGAGAAGTAATTTATTATAAGGATACTGGTATCTCACAGAATCAATGGGAGAGCTGGATGAGCAGAACTGGAAAATGGGCAGAAACAGGGTAGCTAGGTGGCTGACTCCAAACCAAAATCATGCTACAAAACCACCCTGGTAAAAATGACACTGCTGCTGAGAGGGCATCCAGGAGGCACTGTTGCCCTGGAAATGTGATGTAAGTGTGAATGTTTCAGTCTCCAAAAGGGATTCTCCCGTCAGTCACCAGTTTATGACCCCAATTCCAGGTAAGCATATCCGACTACAGCCCGGCAATCAACCATAAAGCAAGCCAGGAAAGCAAATACTTGGCCTTTATGGCAGATTGCTCCTTGTCAAGCAATCTTGCCCTGCTTCTTGTCAAGATGCGCTCATTCATTCACTCACTCGGCAAACACTTGTTAAACCAAACTGTGTGCCAGGCGCTGTTCTAGAGTTGGGGAGACAGTCATTACTGAGAGGCTCCGCTCTCGTGGAGGTTACATTCTAGAGGGGGGCCAGATAATAAATAACAGACTTATACAATGGATAAGCATGAAGAAGGTTATTCCACTCCTGGCCACAAGGGAGCAACTGGTACCAAACCAGCCCGCCGACTGTAACCAAAAAATTTAGGCACATGCTCTTCTGAATTTTTTGTTCAGCCTCTTCCATAAACTAGAGATTCCCTTTCTACCGGCCGATCTTGTTTCTTGTGAAGTACAGGTGATAAAACATCACCAATGTCCCCAGTAAATCATCTCCCTCAGGAAAGCACCATACATATGCATTTAAGCATTCACTTAAGTCAAGAGGTGGACCCAAAGGCCAGGAAAGGATTCATAGTAGGGCCACTGGCCCCTCAGAGGGCTTTCCCATGGGTTTCTATTGGCCCAATAACTGTAACATTAATATAAAAAGGAGCATAAGTGGTTTGTTATCTACAGCATAGTTTCAATGATGAGCAACACTAATTCAGTTAGCAAATAAGGGAAATATTCATCTATTTTTGCAGATGAGAAACTACTGCTCAGAAAAAAATAAACAAACTTGCCTAAGGCCACAAATAATATGCACGGCAAAACAGGGTAAAAACTCACTGCTGAGAAACAATTCTCTATGGGTCTCTCTCATTTTAGCACACCTTGTGAGTGAGGCACTAAATGCCCTTTTGTTCCAAAATATCTTTTTAAGGATATATGCACAGTGAACAGCTTTGAAAGGCAGGGCTTTGCCTTCATTCTTCCTCTGGAGCAAAGCGCAGACTTGCTTAATGCCCAGTATAATAAAGACAATGCCTCCATTGGAGCCAAGGGCAAGTCTGTTTGCGGTTTAGTATCAAAGACTCAGGTTTCCTAAGCTCAGGACTTTGCTGTGATGCAAACCTACTGTGGGTGCCACATCATCCTCCCTGGGATTAGGGGAAATGATGCCAATGTGATGCTCATGCTGCTTGCTGTGCTGTGAGTAATAAAGTCCTCTGTCTCTGACTCAGGAATCTCGTACCTTCCACCAGTATCCATGAAACTGTGGCAGGCTAACTTGTCAGTTTGCTAAGTAGGGTCAATCTCAGAGTTCACAGTTCTTGAAGTTCACCAGGCCACAATGCACAAGCACAAGAAGCACAGGAGACAAAAAATACTTTTTAAACAACATCCTATGGCAAAGGAGTAATTAAAATGGCTATACTCACATCCTCTATACCAGGGCACATCCTTTGGAGAAAAACCATATAGCCACAACACAGCAAAAACTTGGATCTGGTAAATTCTATTCCTAGTATTCCTAAGTATTTTATGTCAGGTTCCCTGGAAACAGACTCGGAGACAGAGTTATGTGCAGAAGTTTTATTGGTGAGTGCTGCATGGCAGATGCCCCTCTGTGGAAATGAAGACTGCAAGACTGGGCTGAGGGAGGAGCTGACTTGCAACGTGGCTATGCCAAGAACTCAGCCCCTATAAGAAACTCTAGGAAGCCCTGCAGTTGTTCCAAGCTGAGACAAAGAAGCCAGACCCTCAGCCCCCTACATAGCCTGGTCACTGGCTAGGGGTGTCCTATAAGGGGAGGTATGAACACTGAACAGCCCTAACAGTCACTGAGTTATAGCCCAGTGCAGCTGAATGGCAACCTCTAGACTCCCAGAGCATATACACAATGGAATCTCCAGTTTCACAGATAGTAGTAACCCTCTGGAATAATTCAGATGACAATACCAAGTAAAGATTCACAGACACAAATGAGCAAAAAGAGTGGGTGAATTTCATAATATTCAAGTATAAGGAAACACATATACTGTTAACATTTCTTGTGTTTTATGCCGGGCACTGTGCTCACTGCTTCACATACATTATCTCATTTACTTCTCATAATGTAAGTAACAGATACTATCATCACACCCAATATACAAATGACAAGACAGGTTCAATAACTTGCCCAAGATCCCAAGTAAGCAAGTAGCAGAGGTGGGCATCAAACCCAGGTCTGCCTGTCTCCAGAGCCCATGCACTTAATTAACCAATCCATTCCATTGTCTCCCTATCTGGGGTGTTAAAACATACACACACCAGCGACATACCATCCACTTACCCCTCCAGGTCTACTCACCACTCTCCCCAACCCCCCCAACATTAATGCCTTGGGAGGCTGATCTGAATGTAATACATGAAAGGGCTCCTTTGCTGTCTGGAATGGCTGGCTCCCTTCCTATGGGATTACTTGGGCTGGCCGTGCCCTCAAATAAAGGTAGCAGCTCTTGTAAGATGCTCTCTCCACACAGCCTGTCTTGAGATTCAGTAACCATTCCCTCCCCTTGATCCTCCAGGCCTGGAGTGGACATTATTTCTACTATACATGCCGCCAAGGTGCTGCACTGTCCACAGTGGCTTCCCTACACCTGCTCACACTTTGGTGGTCTCTGTTATACACTCCTCAAATTACCCAATTTGACAGTGTCATCTCTTCCTGCCAACATCCTAAACTGATAATTCGTTCCTATACATAAATAGGACACTGAATGATGGCAAAAGGTTATTATTTACTGCTATGGTCTGAATGTTTGTGTCCCCCCCAACCCCCAAATTCGTATGTTAAAATCTTAACCCTCAAAGATGACGGTACTAGGAGGTGAGGCCTTTGGAAAGTGCATAAGTCATGAGTGTGGGGTTTCATGAAGGAGTTTAGGGCCTTAGGAAAGAGACCCCACAGAGATCCCTAGCCACTTCCACCAGGTGAGGACACAGCAAGAAGGCGCTGGCTATGAACCAGGAAGAGGGCCATCATCAAAACATGACCATGCTGATATCTTGATCTTAAAATTCCAGCCTCCAGAACTGTGAGAAATAAATTTCTGTTGTTCATGAGCTTCCCAGTCTGTGGTATTTTGTTATAGTACCTGAACAGACTGAGACACCTACCTCCCTAGGAAAGGAATCTAGGTCATTTTTCTGGGACTAATATGCTGTGTTGGGGGAAAAAAAACAATACTGAAAACAGGATACAAACTGTCTTGCTTTTCAATAAAAGCAAGTAACAAAACATGTGGCAAAACTTCAAGCAAGTTTAGCCAAGGCATAAAATTAAATTATAGCTCCTTACCAGTAACCGTCCCTTCCTACCAACCCCTGCTCCCAAATCCATACCATCTTCAGCATCATCTTCGCCTTCCTCACTAACATCTTGCTTCCTCTGAGAAGCAAGAGAAAAGCAAGTTGAGAAGCAAGCAGAGAAAACAAAGTACCTTCCTTCCATCCCTCCTGGTGGGACATACTTTCTATCTTTAGAGAAGCATGTCTAACCTTCCAGAAAAGATTCAGAAAAAGTCCGCCAAATGAACCATGGAAAACAATGTGTTAAAAAGAAGAAAATAAATTACAAGGTATGGAAAGGAAAGACATACATGGGCCTGGAGACAATAAGCAGCATCTTCAGTCATTTGACAAAATTTAAATAAAACTGCCATACCACAGAGGTTACCAAGGTGAGGAAAGCATCAAGGAGAAATGATAAACAGCTTCCAGAAGAATTCAGAAAAATTAATTGATGATGTGAATCCTTCACTCCTTCATTCAAAATTTATCATGCATCAACCAAGCTTAGAGGTGGAAGAGAAATGATGTAGTGTGTTATCAAGCTTCAGTAACGACTAGCTGGTAACCCTGGATGAGTTACCCTCCCTTAAGCTTCAGTTTCATCAACTATAAAATGGATGGAATAATAGTAGCCAGCTCTCAAGTTTGCTATGAGGATTAAATAATTAAGAGATGTAAAGTGCTTAGCCCAGGTCCTAGAACACACTATAGACTCAATTCATCTTAGCTAAGATGACTGGTATTAATAGCAAAAATTAAAAAAAAAAGAAAATAAACAAAACATTCTTGACCTGCCTTTACAAAGCTCAGCCTAATGGAGAACTCTGCTACTGAAACAAAACTGGAGAGGCTTGAAGAACACATCTAATCTTCAGAACTTAATATGATACAGAGCACATTACTGATTCTTATAAAAGGTCTCTAGTTATTACCAGAGATATACAGGTTGGATTCCTTTATGCAATGTAAAAAAAAGAACGATGTTATAAATGACGGCCGAGGACCAGTAAAAATGTATAAATCAAACTAGAACTCTTATAGACTTAATAATTTAAAAAAAAATTTGCAAGGCTAGTTCAAGAAACTGAATAGATACTATTTCATGGGTTTTATGTCATGCAATGATCAATCACATTTACAGGGATTTCCCTTTGAACGCCCAAAGTGTCATAAAAAACCTACTCTTTCTCTTTAAGCTCGGGCAAGTCCAAGTACCAGTGCTCTTCACTAATGATTTTCTTTTCTTCCTCTTCTAGTTGTTTCTTGGTTTCTGAGTCCAGTCCCCTTTGCATGAACTGTCAAAACGAAACAAAATCAGTGTCAGCAACTATTTTTCCCAGCTTACAGTTGAGGAAAACTCAACCTGCCCTCCCTCATTTCTCTGGGCATCCCGTCTCATGGGTGGAGGTGGGGTGACCAAGCAGCTCAGCCCCTGCCCTTGACAACATCACTTCAGGAGGGAGCCTGCTAGAGCACATAAAAAGCAACATGTGTACTTCCTTTAGAAGACTTTAAAAGAGCTTTACCACATTTTAGTTTTTCTGATTTAATAAAACAGGCAAAAAACCCCAACTGTATTCAATAAGTATCACGTTAAGTATTTCAGTTTTACATAATAGCCAGTGAGCAAGGGCTAAGACAAAAGACTGATCCACAGAGCAGGACAGGAAGGTTGAGACAGAAAGTGAGGGGGGCACAAAGGAGAGGATGCTCAGTGCTATCCGAATCTCTCTCTGACCCGGGAAGCCCATCAGCCTTTGCAGCTGCTGACCTGGATTTGTAATGCCCTTCTCAAGTTCTTCCACCTGGCCAACTTCTAGCCCTTCTGACAAAGGTAAGGCTACTCCATCTCTGTAAAATCGTCCCTGACAGCTGCAGGTGAAATCAGCATCTCTTTCCTAGAAGCTTCCCATGGCAGCTTCAACTAGTCTCAGGACACTTTAATTTCTTGAGTATCTGTTTTTTCTGAAGACCTTCAAGGCAGGGACTGTGTTTGGATCATCTCCATCAGTACCAGCATGACGAATGATGCATTGTAAGCGCTCTGTGAACACAGATGGCCTCAAAGCTGTATCTGTAACCCGGCTGCTCTTCACTTACATCTATCCTCTGAAACGCTCATCAACTCTACGGCTGCCCTTTATTCTAAACTCTGCAGAAGCTCAACTCCAAACAGGCCAGTCCTGCTGTTAGTCTCTTCCTAGCACAAACAATAGCTGTATTTCCTCAGGAGACAGATGAACAAACCAAGAAGTTAACTGCAGCAAAATGATAAAGTATCAATATGGGAAAAAATAAATTCAGAAAACATCCAGGAGCATCCCAGAAGTTCGGTCTAGGGTTCCACTGGTTTCCATTAATCCCCACTTATTTCCCTTATCCAGGCTCCATAGTACTCTCCCCTCTACTCCAGCTCTTCCAAAAACACAAGCATTTTTAGGCATAAGGGCTTTACCAATGGCTACAAAATGAAATGACAAAACTTGAAAAATGTTCACAAATAAAATACAGTGATAACATCAAGTTCTGATAATGATGTACAGAAACTGGATCACTCCTACACTGCTGGTGGGAAAGTAAAATGGTATAACCTCTGTGGAAAACAGCTTGACAATTTCTTACACAAGTAAACATACACTTACCATAGAACCCAGCAACTGTCCTCTTGGGCATTTATCCCAGAGAATGAAAACTTACATTCACTCAAAAAGTTATACAAGAATATTCACAGCACCTCTATATGCAACAGCCCCAAAGCTGGAAACAACCAAAATACTCTTCAAGAGGTGAATGGTTAAGTATATGGTACATCCATAGCATAGAATATTACTCAGCAATAAAAAGGAACTACTGATTGACTCAATAACCTAGAAGGATCTCAAGTGAATTACGCTGAGTGAAAAAAACAATCTCAAAAGGTTACACATTGTAATGATTACATTTATACAACATCTTTGAAGTCACACAATTATAGGAATGGGGAACAGATCCGTGGTTGTCAGAGGTTAGGCATGATAGAAGGGAGTGGGCGTGGCTACAAAGGGGTCGCTCAAGGGAACCTGGTGGAGACGGAACAATTCTGTATCCTGAATGTGGTAATGGTTACATGAATCTACACACGATAAACACTCTCACATACACCTGCCCCCACACACGAAGGAGTGCATGTAAAACAGTGAAATCTGAGCAGGCTCTGTGGATTGTACCACTGTCCATTTCCTGGCTTTGCACTGTACTCTAGCAATATAAGACAAGGAGGTGAAGTGTGCACGGCATCCCTCTACATTTTTTGCAACTTCTTGTGAATCTATCATTATTTTAAATAAACATAAAAGAAATGTTTGCAATCTATCTAAAGTGTTTTGTGGTCCTCATTCTTTCACCTCTGTGTCTACAGCCTCACCATAGCAAAGAAGAACTGGCAATTTCTGTAATGCATACCCTGGACTTCCCACTCCTTCTGCCTCTGCTACTCAACATCATGCTTCAATTCTCTGCCTGGCAAAATATTCCTCTGGGAAGGCCCAGAGCATGTGTCCTTTGGGCCTTCCCTGACTTTTTTGGCCAAGCTCTTCTCAGGTCTGTTCCCATAAAAGAATACCTTTCCCTACTTCTAAGACAGCCTTATCAACACTGGCTCATTATGCTTTTTCTGTGCCTCCCAAAAAACTAAGATTATGAATAGTAGACAATGTCTTTTGTTCATCTTGTATTACTGGTACTCAGGCAGTACTTGGTACCTGAGAAGAACTCAATAAATTTTCTCTGAACGTGAGTCTAGACCTGTCTTATTTTTCCAGACTCCCTTTCTTGGATGGTTCTCTTTAAACCTAGATGCTTCATTTCATCACTTATACTCTTGGTGGTGAAACTCACCAGTCCTGCCCAACTGCCCTTTTACCTCCTAATTTTAGTCAGGTAGATATTATTTATGGTATATAAAATACACACACACACACACACACACACACACACATTCTGTACACATGGAAAGGAAAGATCATCCTGTGAATATGAATCAAGCAACTCCCCAATTCTCCTGACTCTACAGCATCTAAGAACATACTCTAAAGATAGTGATTTAACTTTACTCACAACTGACGGCCTAGGGCAGGTCTCACAAAGTAGTACAGTCCTTAGGCTGGATGTATATTGTTGTAAATAAAGCTTTACTAGAACAAGGTCATATTCATTTGGCTCTCAGCCACAACGGAAGAGCTGAGTAGTTGTAAGAGTGGCTGTTTGGCCCACAAGACTAAAGTCTCTTTACAGAAAAAATTCACTAATTTCTGTCTTAGGAGTCCAAAAGAGCTAAAATCACAAGAAGTACCCTCTCTACAACCATTCCATCATACTGACAGACCTTCCACCTACCTCCTTTACTTTCTACTTCTGGTCAGGATCACCCTCCAGCCCCCAATAGCTGACCAAGACAGAGGAATTCGAGTACACTAGAAAACAACTGAGTCCATATTAAATCCTCAACCCTCTCATTCTTACTCTACAATTAGCTCTGGTTGAACAGCTACGCTAGATAAGGAAACCAAATGCAGCTGCTCCATTGCTTCTCAAAGGATACCCCACTCTATCTGTATAAACTGTGTCTCCTGCTATCCTGCCAGTAAGTTCTTTCTCATCAATGGCTGAAGTTGCTAACCCACATAGAGAACCTGGGTGATTTTTTTCTCTCTCCTTTGCTTCCAATGTCCAGTTGTGTCTTCCCCAGTCACTCAAGTAGGGATGGATAATTTTTTTAAGTGAACTTCTTCCTTCCTAATTCCAGAGTCAGATAGTTGGTCTGAGCCCTAATTACCCAGCACATCTTCACTTCCTTATTCCAAGAGCTAAAACAACTGCTAAAATCTTTTCAATGTCTGCTTTGCCAGTCCACTTCTCTGAAACTTACATGATGCTACAAACCATAAGCAAACATAAAAACTCTGTTCAGTAAAGATTCAAATTTTGCTAATACGCTTGACAGAAGTGCTTTAGAAATGATAAATTATGCTATGATTTACGCTGCACCCTCACTCTCCCTATTCATCCCTAGTTAACCCTAGCTCAACTCCATTCATGTCTTGCACATGCAACATTTACTCTCCAATCTTTCAAAACATTACTCACGCCTTGCTTCCCTTCACTGGAAATCCATTACTCTGTAAACATGACAGCTAACAGTCTGCATCTATGAGTGGTGTTCAGCGACAAGCAGTACAGATAGTAATTAAGAGCAGGGGCTTTGAAGCCAGACTGCCCGAGTTTAAGTCCTGCCAATACTCTTTATTAGCTGTGTAACTTTGGGCAAGTTACCTACTTTTTGCTTCAGGTGCCTCAGCTGTAAGAGAGGGATAATAATCGTGTCCACCTCAAAGGGTTATTACGTGGATTTCACACGTTATAATAATGCAAAGCACTGAATGTCTAACACATAGTATGTTTGCCACTACTATTAAGTTTTAAGGCTTGGGTGTTTCTCTTGTTTTAATTCCTGTATTCATTTCATACACCCTTGTCTTCCCCCGCACAACTCTGAAATTATTTGGTTAAACTGATTCAATTTCAAATCTGAAAATCACTTTTCTTTCAAGTTCGGTGACATAATTCACTGTCACCTCAACTGTTAAAATTCTCTCCATTCCCATCATCACCTGAAACCCCTCACCCAGTTCATTAGTTCTAGCTGGTCGTTATGACTGCAGTTTGGTCCCTTGTCGGGTCTTTCTTTCACCAATGTATTCTCCACTGGACACTTAAAGTAACGGTGAAAAGTAAAAAGCACAGCTCATGTTACTTTCCCCGGTGCTCAACTGCTTCCCAATGCTCACAAGATACAGAAAAAAATCCTTAACCTGGCCTAAAATTCCTTGCATCTTGTGATTACTGTCTCCTTTTCCAAGCCCATTTCTTGCTACTTGCCTTCCAGACATACTGAATGACCTCTAGTTCTTGGAAATAATGGCTTTTTGGGGTTTTGCCTCTCAGACTTCTGAACTCGCTTTCCCCACAGTCTATGCCGCTATGCACCAAACCCTCCCACCTACGCTTCAGCCTCTACTAGACGCCATTTCCCTCAGAAGCCCAAGTAAGTTCCAGGGGCTTCCGGCGACTCTAGCATCACTGCACTTAGTACACTGCATCCTAACTGCCTGCTTAGGCGTCTCTCCTATCCGGCCGCGGGCTTTAAAAGAGAATCCGACGGATTTATAATCCGGTTCCCAGTGCCTAACGCAGAGCAGGCGCTAAGTGAATGAATGACCGCGAGAGCTGGAGGTCCTCCGGGGCCTCTCGAATGCCCCCATACGCCCGCCGCCTCGGCTCTAGCCAGGTATGGAAGACCGGGTACTCCCGCCGCCCGACGCGCATCCCTCGCGTCCCCGCACCTTCATGCGCAGCAGGTTCTTGGACAACTTAGTTTTGCGCTCGGCCGCCATACTGAGCACCACAGCTGCCGCGCTCCGCCACTAGGTCCGCCGCGCATGCGCGATGCTGCGTGCGCGTCGGCGCCTTCTTACGTACATCGCGTCGTGCCGCCCCGTGGCGCCGCCCCGTGGCCCCGCCCCCGTTTCTCGCGCTTCAGCTTGGCCCGCGCTTTTCGCGCGTCGCCTCAGGGAGCGCTCGCCTAGTGAAGAAGCTCAGGGGAAAGGCGCTGCCGCCAAAGCAGGAGTGAGAGCGACTTGACGCCGGGAGGGAGACCCACAGAGGCCGCAGCTGCAGAAGGCCGGAGTCCTGGCCGCTGTCGGCCTTCCCCGAGGGCTTCGACCGGGCCCCTCAGGCCGCGCACCGGCTGAGCGCCGCCCGCCTCACGGACCCCGTCCTGCCTCGCCGACCCAGTCGCCCTGGTGAGACCTTTGAGATAGTTCACAGCAGCCGTCGCCCCCCCCCCCGCCCCCCGACCGTTTCTTTCACGTGTTTCTAACGTGGCTGGTGGGCTTTCTATGTTCTGCATCACTTTACGTGTCATAAGTTCATTTTATATCCTCGATAACCCTATGGGGCGGTCATTATCCCCTTGTTACAGTTGAGTAAACTGAGGTACAGGCAGGTTCCAGAACTAGCCCAAAGCCAGAGGGAGGGAGGTGGGGGATGAACCCAGGCGGCCTGGCCGCAGAATGGCCCTTAAAACAGTGTTAAATCCACCTGTTAACTGGTGTGTGCGTCTCTGAACCTAAATGATCTGTTAACGAGGAAGAATAGAAAGAGATAGATGTCAAAGACATATGAGCATGAGAACATGACCTTGTTTTAATCCGAGGAATTAAAAGAACGTTGCCAAATTGATACTTTTAATGCTCCGTGTACGACCTAAAGACAGTTTTGCACACCGTTCACAGCTGCCACACTTTGGAAAACACCCAGCCTAGTAGCTTTTCAGCTGATAGCGTGCACCGTATGCCGAATTCTTACGCTGGGTATCCCACGTGTATTGTTTTATTTAGTCCTCATAAGAACTCTGAAGAAGGTATTCGTTTGGGAACCTGAGGCCCAGAGAGGTTAAGGGACTTACCAGAGTTTACACAGCTAGTAAGTGTTAGAGCTGAGGTTGACCAGATTGCTGACACATGAATAAAACATGGCCATGCCCTGGCAGGTTTTCTCAGAAAGTCATGATCATGTGGTAAGTGGTTATAGAAACTTATTCATTCACATGTGCGTGTGAAACACTGGGCTAATCTCTGAGCTACACTAGTGCATAAAAACACATGACCTCCCTTTCCTGGAGCTGGCATTCTGGTGAGTGCCATGGCAGAAAGAAAATGATGATGTGATAGAGTGACTTTTGGGGTTACATTAGTTCAGGTGATCTGGGATGGCTCTTGCCAGATGATATTGCCAAGGCTTGAAAGCTGAGAAAAACCTGTTGGATGAAGGGTTGGAGGTGGAGTGTACTAAGAAGAGGGAAGAGCAACTGTAAAGGTCCTGAAATGAGAACGAGATGAGTTGTCATAGTTTACCAAGTGGGAACAATATAGGTGATCCCATGTTATGGGTTGAATTGTGTCCCTCCAAAATTCATCAGAATTTTGTTTCAGAATGTGACTGTATTTGGAAACAGGACCTGTAAAGAGGTGATTAAGTTAAAGTGAGGCTCTTAGAGTGGGTCCCAATGTAATCTGACTGGTGTCCTTATAGGAAGAAATTTGAACACACAGGGAGATACCAGGAATGCACATGCACAGGGGAAAGACACAGTGAGAAGGTGGCCATTTGAAAGCCAAGGAGAGAGGCCCCAGAAGAAACCAAACCTGCCTATGCCTTCATCTTGAACTTCCAGCCTCCAGAACTGTGAGAAAATAAAGTTTTGTGGTTTAAGCCACCTGGTCATAACTGTCTTGTTATGGGAGCCCTAGCAAACTAATATGACACAAAATTAGGTATTGATTACAGTTATAATAAGAGCCCTACATGAAAAGTATGGGGCTCATGAGAGGGTATAGCAAGGGCACCTAAACCATTCCGGCCTGGAAAAGGGAAGGACTCTTAAAAGTGGGACATTTAAGTTGAGATCTGAAAGGGGAGGAGTTAGCCTGGGGAAAGGCCTTCCGATCATTTAGTTTTGTGCCTCTGTAACTCCCATACATCCACAGAAAACTTTTCATCTTGCAAAGCTGAAACTCTCCCCATTGAAGGTTAACTCCTCATTCCCTCCTCCCCTGGTAACCACTATACCACTTCCTGCCTCTGTGAAATTGACTTCTGTTCAGGATTTTGAAAGGAGTTCTGTGGGAGCAAAGGTGAAGAAGTGATCCATTCTGTAGTCTGCATCTGGGAAACAGAGCTGACTATGAATATGATCTTGAAGGATAGGCACATGTCTTATCAGCTTAAGAGGAAAACAATTTTTGACAGAAGTAAGAGCATATGTACACCAGCTAAGGATGCTAGAAGCTCCAGACCTTCCCTCTGGACCTCTGTTGTTACCAGTCTACTTGCACACTGGATTCTGATTCCTTTTCCTGAAACATTGGCCTCATCATGGCCCCTGACCTACTCCACAATTTACAATGACTGTTATTATCTGAGGGATGAAGGTCAAATTCTTCAAACTTCAAAATTCTACATTTTTATTTGACATAGAAAATACTTATAATTAAAGCGAATCCCCAAAGTCTCTTTCTACCCATCAAAATGTAATAAATGAGAAGTGATTTTGGGCTTCCCTGGTGGTGCAGTGGTTGAGAATCCACCTGCCGATGCAGGGGACACGGGTTCGTGTCCCGGTCTGGGAAGATCCCACATGGTGCAGAGCGCCTGGCCCGTGAGCCATGGCTGCTGAGCCTGTGCGTCCGGAGCCTGTGCTCCACAGCGGGAGAGGCCACAACAGTGAGAGGCCCGCATACCGCAAAAAAAAAAAAAAAAAAAAAAAAAAAGAAGTGATTTAAAAGTAATAATGTAATTTTAACTTTGAATTAAACTCCCAGACAGGGAAGATAACTCCTTGATCTATGTTGTTGAATTGTAGAATACAGAGGATTGGTTTCACAATAATGTGTTAACCTGTTTTAGTTACACAGCCAAACAAACATCATTTTGGGGGAAGAGATATTTTCATAGGTCTTCACACAATTCTGAATCCTTTCATAATGGAATTTGTTGGAAGTGTGAAAACCTCCAATTCCTTCCAGTTACTAGATCCATCAAGAACACATCCCCTGAGTCTCTTCACTCTTGGAGCTGATCATGTCTAAGGCTGTGCAGCCCAGTACAGTAAGCCTAGTCATATGTTGCTACTGAGCACTTGAAAGGTGGCTAATGTGACTGAGTAATGGAATATTAAATTTAGTTAAATTTAAAAACTATAGCAGGGTAAAATACTTTCCTGTTATACACATTTCATTGTTTTGGAAGGACTGCATTTCATTTTAGCCTTTACAGATTTATTGTCTTCATTGAGATGGGCTGTAAGTGTAAAATATATACCACATTTCAAACACTTGAAGAAAGTAAAATATTTATATTTTTCATATTGACTACATGTTGAAATATTGGGTTTGGATATATTGGTCTAAATAAAACCTAGCATTACAGTTAATTTCATCTGTTTCTTATTTTAATGAGGCTGCTAGAAAATTTAAAATTATATATATATCTTGCGTTTCTTTTTCTTCTCTTTCTCCTCCCTCCCTCCCTCCCTTCCCCCCTTCCCCCCTCCCTTTCCTCTTTCTTCTTTCTTTTTCTGTTTTTCTGTTAGCGTTTGTTCTTTTGTTTTTTGCAAGTACCAGAAATTGACAATGGCTTATTGAATAAAATGGGGATTTATTAGAAGGACATTTCTAGTAGTTCATAATAAGGTTTGAGAACAAGGACAAGTTCAAAGCACAGAAACCAGGGCAGCCCAGGTATCTAGGAAACAGGAACTAACTTAGTGCCACTGTAGGAATGATGAGCATCAGGTGATTGCTCGTAGGACACTCAATTTTTCAAAGTCAAGGAGAGAATCTCATTGAGTCTTAGCTAAGAGAGGGCAAGACCTGACTTATAGTCCCTTTAGGACTATACAAAATGGGGGAGGGTAATTCTTTAAAGAGAAATTGAGTGCTATAACCAAAGAAGAGAGAATCATTTTACAAGCCAAAACAGCAAAGCCAAGGTTAAGTATCTATTTAAGGCAGGAAGGAGGAGAGTTCTGTTGACACAGCCATGGAGGACAAATGAGCATCAGTTGGGAAACTGACATACAATATCAATCTCCCTTTCCCACAAAATGTGTTCCCTCTTACTACTAAATCTTACTGCTTTATGACTAACAGTCATAGACTCCTATTTTTTCTGCCTTCTGCCTTTTTCATTCTTTAACAAATACTTTTTTAAAGTTTAATTTTATTTTTTTTCTGCTTTATAACAAATTTAATCAGTTACACATATACATATGTTCCCATATCCCCTCCCTTTTGCATCTCCCTCCCACCCTCCCTATCCCACCCCTCCAGGCGGTCACAAAGCACTGAGCTGATCTCCCTGTGCTATGCGGCTGCTTCCCACTAGCTATCTACCTTACGTTTGGTAGTGTATATATGTCCATGCCTCTCTTTCGCTTTGTCACAGCTTACCCTTCCCCCTCCCCATATCCTCAAGTCCATTCTCTAGTAGGTCTGTGTCTTTATTCCTGTCTTACCCCTATGTTCTTCATGACATTTTTTTCCTTAAATTCCATATATATGTGTTAGCATACGGTATTTGTCTTTCTCTTTCTGACTGACTTCACTCTGTATGACAGACTCTAGGTCCATCCACCTCATTACAAATAGCTCAATTTCATTTCTTTTTATGGCTGAGTAATATTCCATTGTATATATGTGCCACATCTTCTTTATCCATTCCTCCGATGATGGACACTTAGGTTGTTTCCATCTCTGGGCTATTGTAAATAGGGCTGCTATGAACATTTTGGTACATGACTCTTTTTGAATTATGGTTTTCTCAGGGTATATGCCCAGTAGTGGGATTGCTGGGTCATATGGTAGCTCTATTTGTAGTTTTTTAAGGAACCTCCATACCGTTCTCCATAGTGGCTGTACCAATTCACATTCCCACCAGCAGTGCAAGAGTGTTCCCTTTTTTCCACACCCCCTCCAGCATTTATTGTTTCTAGATTTTTTGATGATGGCCATTCTGACTGGTGTGAGATGATATCTCATTGTAGTTTTGATTTGCATGTCTCTAATGAGTAAAGATTTTGAGCATCCTTTCATGTGTTTGTTGGCAATCTGTATATCTTCTGTGGAGAAATGTCTGTTTAGGTCTTCTGCCCATTTTTGGATTGGGTTGTTTGTTTTTTTGTTATTGAGCTGCATGAGCTGCTTATAAATTTTGGAGATTAATCCTTTGTCAGTTGCTTCATTTGCAAATATTTTCTCCCATTCTGAGGGTTGTCTTTTGGTCTTGTTCATGGTTTTTTAACAAATATTTTTAAGCATTTCTTATGTTCCTGGCCCTTTGGTAGGTGGTGGGGAAAATACCCCTTCCCTGATGGTATGCCACAGACAAGGATATAGGTCTTAAATGCTGTCAGGGATAAGACTTATGGCAGGAAACCTAATCTGGATTTGAGGAGCTTGGAGAGCCTTCCTTGGGGAAGTGACACCTAAGCTGAGACCTCAAGATGAATTAAGTGTATATCAGACAAAAAAGGGAAAGGGGCAGGAGTAATGAAGGAGAATTTAATCCAGATGGAAGGGTGTTTGAATGATGGCTATTGTGTAAGTGACAAGTCTGGAGAGGCAACCTAGGGCCAGATCTTAAAGGCCATATGTTAAGTCAGTAGGATTTTGAAAGTTCCTGTGAAGCTATTGAACTGTTTTACCAGGAGAATGGCATCATTTAAAAACTGTACAATATGGGGACTTCCCTGGTGGTGCAGTGGTTAAGAATCCACCTGCCAATGCAGGGAACACGGGTTTGAGCCCTGGTTTAGGAAGATCCCACATGCCGTGGAGCAGCTAAGCCCGTGTGCCACAACTACTGAGGCTGCGCTCTAGAGCCCGTGAGCCACAACTACTGAGCCCGCGTGCCACAACTACTGAAGCCTGCATGCCTAGAGTCTGTGCTCTGCAGTAAGAGGAGCCACCTCAATGAGAAGCCTGCGCACCACAATGAAGAGTAGCTCCCACTTGCTGCAACTAGAAAAACCCCGTGTGCAGCAACAAAGACCCAATGCAGCCAAAAATAAAATAAATTAAAAAAACAAAAAAACGGCACAACAGAATTGTGTTAATCTTAAGATCACTCTTACCAACAACCAAAAACTATTAGAACTAATATATGAATTCAGTAGAGTTGCAGGATACAAAATTAATATGCAGAAATTTGTTCCAGTTTTTTTTTTTTTTTTTTTTTCCTTTTTGCGGTATGCGGGCCTCTCACTGTTGTGGCCTCTCCCGTTGCGGAGCACAGGCTCCGGACGCGCAGGCCCAGCGGCCATGGCTCACGGGCCCAGCCGCTCCGCGGCACATGGGATCCTTCCAGACCGGGGCACGAACCCGTATCCCCTGCATCGGCAGGCGGACTCCCAACCACTGCGCCACCATGGAGGCCCTGTTCCAGTTTTATACAGTGATAAACTATGAGAAAGAGAAACATAGAAAATAGTCCCATTTACAATTGCATCAAAAGAAAAAAAATACCTAGCAATAAATTAAACCAAAGAGGTGAAGGACCTGTACTTTTGAAAACTATAACACATAGACGACAGAATTTGAAAACGACACAAATAAATGGAAAGATACACAGTGCTCATGGACTGGAAGAATCAATATCCTTAAAATGTCTGTGCTACACAAATCAATCTACAGATTCAATGCAATTCCTTTCAAAATATGCATAGCATTTTTCAAAGAAATAGAACAATGCTAACATTTGTATGGGACCACAAAAGACCCCAAATAGCGAAAGCAATCTTGAGAAGGAAAGACAAAGCTGAAAGTATCACACGCTCAGCATGTGTAGCATGCTACAAAGTTCTAGTAATCAAAAGTACAGTACAGGCACAAAAGCATACACATAGAAAAATGGGTCAGAATAGAGAGTCCAGAAATAAACCCCTGCTCACATGGTCAATTGATCTATGACAAAGGAGACAAGAATATACAATGGGGAAAAGATAGTCTCTTCCATAAATGGTGTTGGGAAAACAGGGCAGCTACATGCAAAAGAATGAAACTGGACCACTTCTTACACCATATACAAAAATAAACTCAAAATGGATTAAAGACTTAAATGTAAGACCTGTAACCATAAAGCTTCTAGAAGAAAACTAGGCAGTGACCTTTTTGACATTGGTCTTAACAATCTCCTCAGGCAAGGGAAACAAGCAAAAATAAACAAATGGGACTATATCAAACTAAAAACCTTTTGCACAGTGAAGGAAATCACCAACAGATCGAAAGGCAACCAAGGAATGGGAGAAGATATTTGCAAATGATATATCTGACAAAGGGTTAATGTCCAAGATATATAAAGAACTAATACAACACAATATCCAAAAAGCCAAACAACTCCATTAAAAAATCAGAGGACCTGAATAGACATTTTTCCAAAGAAGACATACAGATGGTCAAAACACGTGGAGTGGTGCTAAACACCACTAATCATCAGGTAAATGCAAATCAAAACCACAGTGAGATAGCTCACACCTGTCAGATTGGCTGTTATCAAAAAGACAGGAAACAAGTGTTGGTGAGAATGTGGAGAAAAGGGAACCCTCGTGCACTGTTGGTGGGAATGTAACTTGGTGCAGCCACTATGGAAAACTGTGGAGGTTCCTCAAAAAACTAAAAATAGAACTACCATATGATCCAGCAACTCAACTTGCAGGTATTTATCTGGAGAAAATACAAATTTGAAAAGATATTTGTATCTCTATGTTCATTGCAGCATTGTTTACAGTAGCCAACATACAGGACCAACCTAAGTGTCCACTGACAGATGAATGGATAAAGATGTGGTCCCTTCCTTCCTTCCTTCCTTCCTTCCTTCCTTCCTTCCTCCCTCCCTTCCTCCCTCCCTCCCTCCCTTCCTCCCTTCCTCCCTCCCTTCCTCCCTTCCTTCCTGCCTTCCTTTCTCTCTCTCTCTCTCTCTCTCTCTCTCTCTCTCTCTCTCTATATATATATATATATATATGTATAGTAAAGAATTAAGTCTTGTCATTTGCAGTCACAAGGAAGGACCTGGTGGGTATTACGCTAAGTGAAATAAGTCAGCCAGAGAAAAATAAATACCATGTGGTTTCACTTATTTGTGGAATCTAAAAAACAAAATGAACAAATGAAACAAAACAGAAACAGTTATAGATAGGACAAACTGGTAGTTTCCCGAGGTCGGGGGATGAACTAAACAGGTGAAGGAGGATTAATAGGTACAAACTCCCAGTTATAAAATAAATAAGCCATGGGGATGTAATGTACACATAGGGAATATTGTCAATAATATGGTAACAACTGTATGGTGATAGACGGTAACTGGTCTTTTTTTTTTTATTAGTTTCTGCTTTATAACAAAGTGATTCAGTCATACATATACATCTGTTCCCACATCCCTTCCCTCATGCATCTCCCTCCCTCCCATCCTCCCCATCCCACCCCTCCAGGCGGTCACAAAGCACCGAGCTGATCTCCCTGTGCTATGCGGCTGCTTCCCACTAGCTATCTACCTTACGTTTGGTAGTATATATATGTCCATGCCTCTCTTTCGCTTTGTCACAGCTTACCCTTCCCCCTCCCTATATCCTCAAGTCCATTCTCAAGTAGGTCTGTGTCTTTATTCCCGTTTTACCCCTAGGTTCTTCATGACATTTTTTAAAAAATTCCATATATATGTGTTAGCATACGGTATTTGTCTTTCTCTTTCTGACTGACTTCACTCTGTATGACAGACTCTAGGTCTATCCACCTCATTACAAATAGCTCAGTTTCGTTTCTTTTTATGGCTGAGTAATATTCCATTGTATATATGTGCCACATCTTCTTTATCCATTCCTCCGATGATGGACACTTAGGTTGTTTCCAGCTCCGGGCTATTGTGAATAGAGCTGCAATGAACATTTTGGTACATGTCTCTTTTTGAATTATGGTTTTCTCAGGGTATATGCCTAGTAGTGGGATTGCTGGGTCATATGGTAGTTCTATTTTTAGTTTTTTAAGGAACCTCCATACTGTTCTCCATAGTGGCTGTACCAATTCACATTCCCACCAGCAGTGCAAGAGTGTTCCCTTTTTTCCACACCCTCTCCAGCATTTATTGTTTCTAGATTTTTTGATGATGGCCATTCTGACTGGTGTGAGATGATATCTCATTGTAGTTTTGATTTGCATTTCTCTAATGATTAATGATGTTGAGCATTCTTTCATGTGTTTGTTGGCAGTCTGTATATCTCCTTTGGAGAAATGCCTATTTAGGTCTTCTGCCCATTTTTTGATTGGGTTGTTTGTTTTTTTGCTATTGAGCTGCATGAGCTGTTTATAAATTTTGGAGATTAATCCTTTGTCAGTTGCTTCATTTGCAAATATTTTCTCTCATTCTGAGGGTTGTCTTTTGGTCTTCTTTATGGTTTCCTTTGCTGTGCAAAAGCTTTGAAGTTGCATTAGGTCCCATTTGTTTATCTTTGTTTTTATTTCCATTTCTCTAGGAGGTGGGTCCAAAAGGATCTTGCTGTGATTTATGTCATAGAGTGTTCTGCCTATGTTTTCCTCTAAGAGTTTGATAGTTTCTGGCCTTACATTTAGGTCTTTAATCCATTTTGAGCTTATTTTTGTGTATGGTGTTAGGGAATGATCTAATCTCATACTTTTACATGTCCCTGTCCAGTTTTCCCAGCACCACTTATTGAAGAGGCTGTCCTTTCTCCACTGTACATTCCTGCCTCCTTTATCAAAGATAAGTTGACCATATGTGTGTGGGTTTATCTCTGGGCTTTCTATCCTGTTCCATTGATCTATCTTTCTGTTTTTGTGCCAGTACCACACTGTCTTGATTACTGTAGCTTTGTAGTATAGTCTGAAGTCAGGGAGCCTGATTCCTCCAGCTCCGTTTTTCATTCTCAAGATTGCTTTGGCTATTCGGGGTCTTTTGTTTCTCCAAACAAATTTTGAAATTTTTTGTTCTAGTTCTGTGAACAATGCCAGTGGTAGTTTGATAGGGATTGCATTGGATCTGTAGATTGCTTTGGGTAGTAGAGTCATTTTCACAATATTGATTCTTCCAATCCAGGAGCATGGTATATCTCTCCATCTATTTGTATCATCTTTAATTTCTTTCATCAGTGTCTTATAATTTTCTGCATACAGGTCTTTTGTCTCCTTAGGTAGGTTTATTCCTAGATATTTTATTCTTTTTGTTGCAGTGGTAAATGGGAGTGTTTTCTTGATTTCATTTTCAGATTTTTCATCATTAGTGTACAGGAATGCCAGAGATTTCTGTGCATTAATTTTGTATCCTGCTACTTTACCAAATTCATTGATTAGCTCTAGTAGTTTTCTGGTAGCATCTTTAGGATTCTCTATGTATAGTATCATGTCATCTGCAAACAGTGACAGCTTTACTTCTTCTTTTCCAATTTGGATTCCTTTTATTTCCTTTTCTTCTCTGATTGCTGTGGCTAAAACTTCCAAAACTAGGTTGAATAAGAGTGGTGAGAGTGGGCAGCCTTGTCTTGTTCCTGATCTTAGTGGAAATGCTTTCAGTTTTTCACCATTGAGGACAATGTTGGCTGTGGGTTTGTCATATATGGCCTTTATTATGTTGAGGAAAGTTCCCTCTATGCCTACTTTCTGCCAGTAACTGGTCTTATTGTGGTTATTTCATAATGAATTAAAAAAAAAAGTCAAATCATGTGCACCTGAAACTAATATGATATTTAATGCTAATTATAATTCAATAAAAAGTGTTTAGAGACTGAATTTAAAAAAAATTACTCCGACTGAAAGTGGAGTAGGGAAATGGAGGAAGAAGGAAACAAGGTAGGGAGAAAGTCTGGCCCTCAAGTAGTCTCAAACATTCTTTTAGATTACTCTTCCTAATTTCTTTTAATTTCCTATTTTAACTAGTTCACCCAACACCTATGAGATAAAATCCAGGCTGATGGTCAAGGCTTTCTACACCTGCCCTCTAGCCTTATCTCCTAGCTTTTTAGCCCTGTCTTGTATGCCTCAATTTAGCCTCCTCTAGCCAAACTAATCTACTCGTTGTGCCTCCAAACATTCCATATTTACCCTGCATGTAAATATTCATACTGCCTTCTATTTCTGGAGTGATGCCTGGAATAATGTTTTCTTTTTTCAACTTTTCAAATCCTGCCCGTCTCTCAGAACCCAACTCAAATTTCATCTTCCTCTTACATCAACCAAAAATGATGATTTCCTTTTTTTTCCTGAATGCTGATAGGGCTGTTTTACAGTTTCAGTGTTTAATTATACACTGCTTTTTATTGTCACCTAACATGATTGCAGGTGAAGGATGGCAGTTCTGAGTTTTATAGTTACCTGAATCTTTCACAGCTTCAAGTGGTTCTTAGTATACTCAAATACTTATGGAATGAATACATGAAAAACTGCTCTTTAAAATGGGTGAGATAGCATCTTTTAAAATACACATTCTTTAATAATCTGATAAGCCCCAGAATACCTAACCAATTCTGTATAGCAGAATTGACAAAGTTTTATTTTACAAAAGAAAAAAAATAATAAAAGGAGTGAAAGGCCAAGGACGTGGTAATGAAAGCATCTTATTTTCCTGTACTAATTCTATTCAATATATTCTGTTCAGTTAAAAGATATGATATCTTTGGACTTTCTGTAGAAGTTTCTCAAGAAGCCAGTTGCTATGGGGATTGTGAAGAGAAAAAATTTAAAAATATGATTAATTTATGCAAATGAAGCTACCATGTCTAAACCTGGAAGACATTTTTGAAGGATGGAGGGGGTTCTCAGAAAAAGAATGTGGAAATGAGTTGTTAGGGGAACATGTTATAGTTGTGGAAGTCAAGACACAGCTAAGATGGATGTTTATTTTCTTGTAGGGGAAATTGTGTGTTTACTAATAATAAGGAGGAGCAAAAGAAGAGTTAAATCAGAGGACTGGAGCGACTGAATGGTTTTCTTTTTACCTACGACAAGTTCTTACTTACAAAGAAAACTTATAGAAGTCAAAGCCAGTAGTTGAAAAGGAAGCTGCTGGGACTTTGAACCAAGCCAAATCAGTGTCTTTCACTGTTTCATATCCCTCTACCACTCTTAAGAATATGAGTCCCACATTACAAAAATAAAAAGCCCATTCTTTTTCCTACAAGGACAGTTACATGTTTGTAGCTATTCTGTTATTTTATTTATTATTTGTAGTAAGTTTTGCAGACGTTAAAATGTATTTTGCCTTTTGGAGAAATTTTTCCTGTTACAACTTTACAAAAGAAACAAACAAAAAAACTTGCTCTCCTAGATTACCGCCTGTTTGCTCTGAGTATGCCTGAAAAAGCAATGACAGATGCATTCAGCCTTATACCCTCACCAGATGGTGTAGGTTGATGGAGAGTGAAATTTTAATTCTGATGCTGGTTCTGAGTCCTGTGGTGTTCTTGCCACAGTTGGAAATTCCTGGCTAGAGGACATGGACAAGCCAGGGCAGGGTTATTCATAACAAAAGTGAACAATTAAAAGAAAGAAACGAAGGTTTTCTTTTTCATTCCCTGTAAGGTATAGAAGGAAAAGAGAGGTCAAAGAGGAAAAGATAAAGAGGAAAAGAACTGAATTAGATATTAGATTTCTTTGATTAAAAAATTCTTTAGTTTTCAAATTAAGTGTATTACAAAAGTAATATATTTTACTGTAACCAATACAAAAATATAGGGCCTCCCTGGTGGCGCAAGTGGTTGAGAGTCCGCCTGCCGATGCAGGGGATGCGGGTTCGTGCCCCGGTCTGGGAGGATCCCATATGCCGCGGAGCGGCTGGGCCCGTGAGCCATGGCCGCTGAGCCTGCGCGTCCGGAGCCTGCGCGTCCGGAGCCTGTGCTCCGCGACGGGGGAGGCCACAACAGTGAGAGGCCCGCATACCGCAAAAAAAAAAAAAAAAAAAAAAAAAAAAATATAGAAGTATACTAAGTAGAGAAATGAAAGTCTTACCTGCTTTGTTCCCCCAACTCCCATGCCTCAGAGGCAACTTCTATTAAATCCTTTGGCTTTAAAAGTTTGCAATAGAAAAATACTCTTTAAATAAACTTTACATCTGTTGAGTTGTTTTAAGAAAG
The DNA here is from genome assembly GCF_025265405.1 of Mesoplodon densirostris. NCBI lineage: Eukaryota > Metazoa > Chordata > Mammalia > Artiodactyla > Ziphiidae > Mesoplodon > Mesoplodon densirostris. Next base: position 59,826,307 of record NC_082679.1, read on the forward strand.
ATATCTGTTTCTGATAGTAAGAAGGCATTGCAAAGTGTTATAATCTCTTTTCCTTCTCAAATAGTATTTGTTTCGTTGTTTTGTTCTGCTTTTCTGTTTCATGAGAAGGTTTCGCCATGACTTACTACCACCATTGGGTGGCAGCCTAAATTGCAACCCCTTAAGAAGTCAAGTCATCCTTGGCACTGGGTTCTGTGAAATTCATCCGAGAAATGACAACTTTGTACAGATGTTTTTAAAGGAAGAGTTGAATAAATTTTTCCTCTTGTTCTGATAGAGAGAGAGAGAGAGAGGGAGAGGGAGAGGGAGAGAGAGAGAGAATGAGAATATGAGAGATTGAGAATGCAGCTGAGCAAAGGAAATATTTAGTGACCTGGGAGAAAATCCTCTCTTCCATTAAGCCATTTGCTCCTGCCCATCTACTCTCAACAGCTCGAGAGCCACTGAATCCTCTTAACTCTGTGAGGATCAAATGAGATAACATGTGAAAACACCTTACCAAATGTACAAAGCTGTGCAGATGTGAAAGATGGTTATTATTATAGCATGGATGCAGGTTGCTTTTATAGCCACTTTTATTGGCACGATTGCTTTTTTTTTTTTTTTTTTTTTTGCGGTATGCGGGCCTCTCACTGCTGTGGCCTCCCCCGTTGCGGAGCACAGGCTCCGGACGCGCAGGCTCCGGACGCGCAGGCTCAGCGGCCATGGCCCACGGGCCCAGCCGCTCCGCGGCATATGGGATCCTCCCAGACCGGGGCACGAACCCGTATCCCCTGCATCGGCAGGCGGACTCTCAACCACTTGCGCCACCAGGGAGGCCCGGCACGATTGCTTTTTAAATGGAGTCATCTGTCTGAATTAACAAACACAAACCCAGATCTGTAAAAACTATTGCACATGTTTATTTTCTTTAAAGTCACTTAAACCCAAATCTAGGTAAAATCTCATCATACTTCTGGGCTGGCAGGAATTAAATCTAAATATTTATGTAGTGCTCTCTTGTCCCAAACATTGTGCAAGGATTCAGGATATTAAATGGTGCCAAACCATAGTGAAGATCATAGCTCTTGTCATTGATCATTGGCTCTCACTGGATAATATGGAGATGACCATTGTCCAGCTAGCTTGGTCCTACTAGACTCTGCTCCTCCACTGTTTCTAGTTCATGCTTGGTGTTAGGAATCTTTGAAAGGACTGGGGGGCCAACCATTCAGCCTCTCTGGGTGCACCACACAGACACTCTCTTGTCTTGCCAGGTTCTGTGTCTCACTGCACCTTCTGAATCCTGACCTCTTCCCAATATTGAGAAAACTTTTCCTTTTCCCTTTTGCTGCCCTAGAAGGTACTCTGGCTATCCCATCTGCCTTCAGCCCACATGGACCTACCTCTTCAGTGAGTGTAGACATTGCCAAGAGTCAGGAAGAGCTGTAGAATCCAAGCAGCTTGTGTTCTGTGCCCTTTAAGATATTAAGGGTTTGTCTGCCTTCTTGAAACTATTGAGGTGTACATAGAGCAAAATACAAATCAAAGATTCAAAAAATTATTCTACTCCAGTGGCATAACAAAGGCCTTCTCTTGGCTTTAGCAGGGCAGAGTTTTGGTGAGTACACTCCAGATTGTATGTCTTTTTATCTGGGTGAATAAAGCACACAACATTATCTTCTTGATTCTTTTTGGCTGTACATAGACTAAAGAACTGTTTTTCTATTTTCAACCAGCTGCTATAATTTCAACATAAGAGAAAAAGGAAAACACTTCTTCATTAACTCTAAAAAGCAATAATTATAATAGTTTATAATTTACACCTGTTGATAAATACCCCCATAACATTAGTGAACACTGCTTCTCTGGGCTGGTTATCATGTTTGGATATTTTTTCTTTTCTTTTTTTTTTTTTTTTTTGCGGTACATGGGCCTCTCACTGCTGTGGCCTCTCCCAGTGCGGAGCACAGGCTTAGGACGCGCAGGCTCAACGGGCATGGCCCACGGGCCCAGCCGCTCCGCGGCATGTGGGATCTTCCTGGACCGGGGCACGAACCCGTGTCCCCTGCATCGACAGGCGGACTCTCAACCACTGCGCCACCAGGGAAGCCCTGTGTTTGGGTTTTTATAGCAACATTCAAACTACAAGGAAGCTAAGTTGTTTTTTGTTTGTGCTGTTTAGGGGATGGTGTTGGGAACCATTGGTTTTGTTGATTAAATTAATCAGAAATTAATTGCTATAAGTTAAATGCATAGCTGTTTGGAATTTAATAGCTAAATTTTAAGGATAGAAAATGTTAAAATTTTCTAATATGGAAAATTTCAGAAATATTTAAAAGTACAGAGAAGAGAATAGTCTTAACACTCATATACTCACCAACCAGCTTAATTATTAACTCATGGCCAATCTTGTTTTATTTTTATCCCCTCATTTTCCTTCTCTCTATCCCTTTTCCAGTTATTTTGAAGCCAATCCTAGGCATCATATAATTTATCTGTAAATATTTCAGTAGATATCTCTAAATGGTAAAGGACTTAAAAAAATAAACATAGGGCTGGAGCGGCTGGGCCCGTGAGCCATGGCCGCTGGGCCTGCGCGTCCAGAGCCAGTGCTCCGCAAAGGGAGAGGCCACAACAGTGAGAGGCCCGCGTACTGCAAAAAAAAATCAACATAATCTCAATGCAGTCATTGCTCTTAAAAGTTAAACAGTGATGAAAAAACACTTTGTGTCCTTATCTTGTCTCTTTATTTAAAATTTAATATTAAATTTATGTCAATAGCATAAATCTTCACACACTAACATATACTGAAGGTTATCCTGGATATGTTGTTAAGTGAAAGTGCAAATATTAGAATAATTTTTATAACATGGTTCAATTTCTATTTTAAAAGATTATAAATAACTACATCTATTTTTGTTTAAACATATAAAGGGATAGACACATATAAAACGAAGAACAAAACTGGTTCTCAAACCAAGAGCAGTTGTGACTTTTAAAGTAAGAATAATCACAGTTGGTATTGGAGATGGGTATAGGACTCTCACTTTGAACCTATTCTTTAGTGTTTTTTATTTATAAAATATATGTGTATTACTTTTGGAATTAAGTTTTCAAAAAAGAATTCATGAAAGGGAGAACTTAAATTATGTCAGTATGAGAAATGGGAGACATTCTTAGATCAGGATCTCCTGTCCAAATATTGTCCCTCAGTTGGATAATCTCACTCCTAGGTTAGTAAGAGTAGCAGCTAGCATGTACAGAGTGTTGGCTATGTGCCAGACACTTTGACACATACTTTCAATCTGATTATTTTTTTCTCACCATAACCCGTTGAGGTGGGTATTCCCATTTCACATAGGAAGAAACATGATCTAGAGCAGTTAAATAGCTTGCTAAAGTTTGGAAGAGGCTGACCAGGCTTGGAAGTGAGGTGCTGGGACTCCCCTGCCCATGTACTTCATTGATCATTCCACTTTACTTAGAGCTGAAAGTGTCACTGTTACAGAATGAGTTGTGTTATTTCAATTTATATTTGTTTAACTCTTTTGTCGCTTAATGTCCACATTAGCTTAATTTTTATTTTACTGTATACTCAATAGCTCAGGCAAGACCAAGTAGTAATGCCTCTCATTTCCCCCCTTATCTGTAGAATCTGGCCTGAAGGACTAAGGGGAGAAACAACCTCAAAAGAACTTCATGCTTTTCTGATATGAGAAACATTTAAATAATAGGCAGGTGGTTCTTGTCAATAGTGGCTTTCTGTGCAGTTATCCAGCAGCCTAACTTTTCTTTCTTGCTGAAAATTGTTATAAAGCTCTTCTTCATTTATCTGTTCCACAAACAGGACAAAGGGATTACAAGTGTATGGGAATAGAAGTGCCCAACACTTTTATTTGGGATACATTTCAAATCATAGATGTAGACAAGCTATAACTATCTTTTAAAAAAAGTTGTATGGTTTAGTCCTTGCATACTGTAGCAAATTTATTTTTCACAACTTTACATTAGCATTCCCAATGCTTTGGGCTTTTTCAGGTCTTTTTGTTGCTGTTGTTCAGGAATAACAAATTCACTTTATTATGTAACATAAAAAATGCAATAGGAAAGCAAAATAGCCTATATAACAAAATACCTACATACACATATACTATGATACATAAATTACTTATGTATTCTAAACATTATTATATCCCTTACCTACTAGGGATAATTGAGATATGACTGAGTATCCAAAAGAAAACTGTCTCTAACTAAGGAAAATTGATCCTTACAAAAATTGGCTGAAATTATTCAAGTAATTTTTTTTTTTTTTTTTTTTTTTTCTCTACGCGGGCCTCTCACTGCTGTGGCCTCTCCCGTTGCGGAGCACAGGCTCCGGACACACAGGCTCCGCGGCCATGGCTTGCGGGCCCAGCCGCTCCGCGGCATGTGGGATCTTCCGGGATCGGGGCACGAACCCGTGTCCCCTGCATCGGCAGGCGGACTCTCAACCACTGCGCCACCAGGGAAGCCCTCAAGTAATTTTTTAAAAAGATGAGTGTTTTGAAATTTTCTAGCCTTTTGCACTCCTTTTTTCTATCCATCCTGTCAGGGAGCCATAGGAGCTTAAAAGATTTTTGAGAAAATGCCCATCTTCCAGAACTTAGACCACTTGATGTCCCTCTACACACAGTGAAAAAGTACAGCAAGTATGAACTACTTCACACACTGCAGGAAGATACTGTCCAATCCTGCTTGTATTATTAAAATAAGATTTGAGACTTTAAGCATTTAGATTTAAATTTTTGCTCTTCAGGTAAGCTGACTGGTAGGTCACTCTAGTGGGTAGTTCACAGTGTTTGGTGAAATAAATTTAATATTAATTCTTCTCCAAATGTATAGCTCTACTCTGTGTATCTGTATAGATACTCCAAAGAGGTATTTTGAGGAATCTTACAAGTACTTTTTAAAAAAACATCTTTATTGCAGTATAATTGCTTTATAATGGTGTTAGTTTCTGCTTTATAGCAACGTGAATCTGCTATACACATATATAAAAATATGGAACGCTTCACGAATTTGTGTGTCATCCTTGCACAGGGACCATGCTAATCTTCTCCGTATCGTTCCAATGTTAGTATATGTGCTGCCGAAGCGAGCACACAAGTACTTATAATTATGTTTGGTGAGATGTTTTAAAATCAATTATAACTCCTTTAGGAGGTCCTGGGGGACTTTTTGCTCTGAAGGGGGAAGAATTTTCCATCACCTAATGTCAGGAAATGTACATGCTTTGGAAGCTCTTTAGTTAGTTCAGAAACCATATTGTAGGAAACCCAGTTCTGTAACCTGCCCTCTAGGTAGGTCTCACATCAGTGTCTGGGGAAATTCGTGAGTTTAGGACTGATAAACTTATTCCTCCAAAGAGATGTATTTTTCCTGTGACTTACATACCATGATTGGTTTTTTAGTTAATTCTTCCTCTGGATTATCTTGCAGTTGTTGCTAGAAAGTAAATCCAGATATGGGTGTTTGGTTGTGTGATAAATGTAAGTTTAATATAAAGCATTTGGCAGAGGAAGATCCTGTAAGGTCATAGTTTTCATGGTATTTTAAGTGTTAGGACTGGAAATTTTCTTAAAGATATCTACTCAACTCTTTAACTCATTAGGAAACCGTGGCTCCAACAAAGTTAAGCAGCTAGTGGCAATTCCAGGACTAGAGAGATCATATTGAACCATGGTTTGGTGTTTTGGCTCTGAAGTCCCACAGTGTGCCCCTGCCACTTATTAGCTGTGTGACTTTGTGCAAGTCATATCACCTCTCTGTGCTTCAGTTTCCATATCTGAAAATACGATAGTCATAGTACATAGTTTGCAGGGATATTATAAGGATTAAATAAATGAATATGAGTTAAACATTTAGCACAGTGCCTGGTATACATTGAGCACTGAATAAATGCTGTTAGAATTAGAATTCATGTTTCTTACCTCTCAGTTGATTGCTTTATAGTTGTGCCATATTGTTTCTCCTGACATCCCTTAAATATATTTGATATAGCATTAAAAATGTTTCATTAGTGTTATTTCTCATTAGAATTGATAAAATATTTTAGAAAAGAACACATATTTAACAAGTATCATGACTATTTTTTTTCCGTGTGAGAGATGGCCATGTAATAAATGAAGAATTTGGAATGAAATGAAAAAGTAAAATGATGTATGTCTGAGTATATTCAGATAGTATTTTATTATTCCTTTTTTTGAATTTTATTTTATTTATTTTTTTATACAGCAAGTTCTTATTATTTATCCATTTTATACATATTAGTATATACATATTAGTATATAGTGTATCTCCTAATTCATCACACACCCCCTAACCCCTCCGCCGCTTTCACGCCTTGGTGTCCATACATTTGTTTTCTATATCTGTGTCTCAATTTCTGGTCTGCAAACCGGTTCATCTGTACCATTTTTCTAGGTTCCACATATATGCGATAATATACGATATTTTTTTTCTCTTTCTGACTTACTTCACTCTGTAAGACAGTATCTAGATTCATCCACGTCTCTACAAATGACCCAACTTTGTTCCTTTTTCTGGCTGAGTAATATTCCATTGTATATATGTACCACATCTTCTTTATCCATTTATCTGTCGATGGGCATTTAGGTTGCTTCCATAACCTGGCTATTGTAAATAATGCTGCAGTGAACATTGGGGTGCATGTGTCTTTTTGAATTATGGTTTTCTCTGGGTATACGCACAGTAGTGGGATTGCTGGGTCATATGGTAATTCTATTTTTAGTTTTTTGAGGAACCTCCATACTGTTCTCCATAGTGGCTGTATCAATTTACATTTCCACCAACAGTGCAAGAGCGTTCCCTTATCTCCAAACCCTCTCCAGCATTTGTTGTTTGTAGATTTTCTGATGATGCCCATTTGAACTGGTGTGAGGTGATACCTCATTGTAGTTTTGATTTGCATTGCTCTAATAATTAGTGATGTTGAGCAGCTTTTCATGTGCTTCTTGGCCATCTGTATGTCTTCTTTGCAGAAATGTCTACTTAGGTTTCTGCTGATTTTTTGATTGGGTTGTTTGTTTTTTTAATATTGAGCTGCATGAGCTGTTTATATATTTTGGAGATTAATCCTTTGTCGGTTGATTCGTTTGCAAATATTTTCTCCCATTCTGAGGGTTGTCTTTTCATCTTGTTTGTAGTTTCCTTTGCTTTGCAAAAGCTTTTAAGTTTCATTAGGTCCCATTTGTTTATTTTTGTTTTTATTTCCATTACTCTAGGAGGTGGATCAAAAAAGATCTTGCTGTGATTTATGTCAAAGAGTGTTCTTCCTATGTTTTCCTCTAAGAGTTTTATAGTGTCTGGTCTTACATTTAGGTCTCTAACCCATTTTGAGTTTATTCTTGTGTGTGGTGTTAGGGAGTGTTCTAATTTCATTCTTTTACATGTAACTGTCCAGTTCTCCCAGCACCACTTATTGAAGAGACTGTCTTTTCTCCATTGTATATTCTTGCTTCCTTTGTCATAGATTAGTTGACCATAGGTGCGTGGGTTTATCTCTGTGTTTTCTATCCTGTTCCATTGATCTATATTTCTCTTTTTGTACCAGTACCATATTGTCTTGATTACTGTAGCTTTGTAGTATAGTCTGAAGTCAGGGAGTCTGATTCCTCCAGCTCTGTTTTTTCCCGTTAAGACTGCTTTGGCTATTCGGGGTCTTTTGTGATTCCATACAAATTTTAAGATTTTTTGTTCTAGTTCTGTAAAAAATGCCATTGGTGATTTGATAGGGATTGCATTGAATCTGTAGATTGCTTTGGGTAGTATAGTTATTTTCACAATATTGATTCTTCCAATCCAAGAATATGGTATATGTCTCCATCTGTTGGTATCATCTTTAATTTCTTTCATCAGTGTCCTATAGTTTTCTGCATACAGGTCTTTTGTCTCTCTAGGTAGGTTTATTCCTAGGTATTTAGTTCTTTTTGTTGCAGTGGTAAATGGGAGTGTTTCCTTAATTTCTCTTTCAGATTTTTCATCATTAGTTTATAGGAATGCAAGAGATTTCTGTGCATTTTGTATCCTGCAACTTTACCAAATTCATTGATTAGCTCTAGTAGTTTTCTGGTGGCATCTTTAGGATTCTCTATGTATAGTATCATGTCATCTGCAAACAGTGACAGCTTTACTTCTTCTTTTCCAATTTGTATTCCTTTTATTTCTTTTTCTTCTCTGATTGTTGTGGCTAAAACTTCCAAAACTATGTTGAATAATAGTGGTGAGAGTAGACAACCTTGTCTTGTTCCTGATCTTAGTGGAAATGGTTTCAGTTTTTCACCATTTAGGATGATGTTGGCTGTGGGTTTGTCATATGTGGCCTTTATTATGTTGAGGAAAGTTCCCTCTATGCCTACTTTCTGGAGGGTTTTTATCATAAATGGGTGTTGAATTTTGTCAAAAGCTTTCTCGGCATCTATTGAGATGATCATATGGTTTTTCTCCTTCAATTTGTTAATATGGTGTATCACATTGATTGATTTGTGTATATTGAAGAATCCTTGCATTCCTGGGATAAACCCCACTTGATCATGGTGTATGATCCTTTTAATGTCCTGTTGGATTCTGTTTGCTAGTATTTTGTTGAGGATTTTTGCATCTATATTCATCAGCAATATTGGCCTGTAGTTTTCTTTCTTTGTGACATCTTTGGTTTTGGTATCAGGGTGATGGTGGCCTTGTAGAATGAGTTGGGGAGTGTTCCTCCCTCTGCTATATTTTGCAAGAGTTTGAGAAGGATAGGTGTTAGCTCTTCTCTAAATATTTGATAGAATTCACCTGTGAATCCATCTGATCCTGGGCTTTTGTTTGTTGGAAGATTTTAAATCACAGTTTCAATTTCAGTGCGTGTGATTGAACTGTTCGTATTTTCAATTTCTTCCTGGTTCAGTCTCGGAAGGTTGTGCATTTCTAAGAATTTGTCCATTTCTTCCAGGTTGTCCGTTTTATTGGCATAGAGTTGCTTGTAGTAATCTCTCATGATCCTTTGTATTTCTTCAGTGTCAGTTGTTACTTCTCCTTTTTCATTTTTAATTCTATTGATTTGAGTCTTCTCCCTTTTTTTCTTGATGAGTCTGGCTAACGGTTTATCAATTTTGTTTATCTTATCTAAGAACCAGCTTTTAGTTTTATTGATCTTTGCTATTGTTTCCTTCATTTCTTTTTCATTTATTTTTGATCTGATCTTTATGATTTTTTTTCCTTCTGCTAACTTCGGGGGTTTTTTGTTCTTTCTCCAATTGCTTTAGGTGTAAGGTTAGGTTGTTTGCTTGAGATGTTTCTTTTTTCTTAAGGTACGATTTTATTGCTATAAACTTCCCTCTTAGAACTGCTTTTGCTGCATCCCATAGGTTTTGGGTCGTCGTGTTTTCATTGTCATTTGTTTCTAGGTATTTTTTGATTTCCTCTTTGATTTCTTCAGTGATCTCTTGGTTATTAAGTAATGTATTGTTTAGCCTCCATGTGTTTGTATTTTTTACAGATATTTTCCTGTAATTGATGTGTAGTCTCATAGCGTTGTGGTCAGAAAAGATACTTGATATGATTTCAATATTTTTAAATTTACCAAGGCTTGATTTGTGACCCAAGATATGATCTATCCTGGAGAATGTTCTATGAGCACTTGAGAAGAAAGTATATTCTGTTGTTTTTGGATGGAATGTCCTATAAATATCAATTAAGTCCATCTTGGTTAATGTATCGTTTAATGCTTGTGTTTCCTTATTTATTTTCATTTTGGATGATTTGTCCACTGGTGAAAGTGGGATGTTAAAGTCCCCTCGTATGATTGTGTTACTGTCGATTTCCCCTTTTATGGCTGTTAGCATTTGCCTTATGTATTGAGGTGCTCCTATGTTGGGTGCATAAATATTTACAGTTGTTATATCTTCTTCTTGGATTGATCCCTTGATCATTACGTAGTGTCCTTTTTTTTTTTTTTTTTTTTTTTTTGTGGTACGCAGGCCTCTCACTGTTGTGGCCTCTCCCGTTGTGGAACACAGGCTCCGGACGTGCAGGCTTAGCAGCCATGGCTCACGGGCCCAGCTGCTCCGCTGCATGTGGGGTCTTCCCGGACCGGGGCACGAACCCACATCTCCTGTGTCGGCAGCATAGGCAGGCAGACTCTCAACCACTGCGCCACCAGGGCAGCCCTGTAGTGTCCTTCTTTGTCTCTTGTAATAGTCTTTATTTTAAAGTCTATTTTGTCTGATATGAGAATTGCTACTCCAGCTTTCTTTTGATTTCCATTCACATGGAGTATCTTTTTCCATCCCCTCACTTTCAGTCTGTATGTGTCTCTAGGTCTGAAGTGGGTCTCTTGTAGACAGCATATATACGGGTCTTGTTTTTGTATCCATTCAGGCAGTCTATGTCTTTTGGTTGGAGCATTTAATCCATTTACATTTAAGGTAATTATCAATATGTATGTTTTTATTACCATTTTCTTAATTGTTTTGGGTTTGTTATTTTAGTTCTTTTTCTTCTCTTGTGTTTCCTGCCTAGAGAAGTTCCTTTTGCATTTGTTGTGAAGCTGGTTTGGTGGTGCTGAATTCTCTTAGCTTGTCTCTAAGGGTTTTAATTTCTCTGTAGAATCTGAATGAGATCCTTGCTGGGTAGAGTAATCTTGGTTTTAGCTTTTTCTGTTTCATCACTTTGAATGTGTAATGCCACTCCCTTCTGGCTTGCAGAGTTTCTGTTGAAAGATCAGGTGTTAACCTTATGGGGATTCCCTTGTGTGTTATTTGTTGTTTTTTCCCCTGCTGCTTTTAATATTTTTTCTTTGTATTTAATTTTTGATATTTTGATTAATATGTGTCTTGGCATGTTTCTCCTTAGATTTATCCTGTGTGGCACTCTCTGTGCTTCCTAGACTTGATTAACTATTTCCTTTCCCATATTAGGGAATTTTTCAACTATAATCTCTTGAAATATTTTCTCAGTCCCTTTTTCTCTTCTTCCTCTGGTCCCCTATAATTCGAATGTTGGTGTGTTTAATGTTGTCCCAGAGGTCTCTGAGACTGTCCTCAATTCTTTTCATTCTTTTTTCTTTATTCTGCTCTGCAGTAGTTTTTTCCACTATTTTATCTTCCAGGTCACTTATGCGTTCTTCTGCCTCAGTTATACTGCTATTGATCCATTCTAGAGAAATTGTAGTTTCATTTATTGTGTTGTTCATCACTTTTTGTTTGCTCTGTAGTTCTTCTAGGTCCTTTTTAAACGTTTCTTGTAGTTTCTCTGTTCTATTTCCAAGAATTTGGGTCTTTACTATCATTATTCTGAATTCTTTTTCAGGTAGACTGCCTATTTCCTCTTCATTTGTTAGGTCTGGTGGGTTTTTGCCTTGCTCCTTCATCTGCTGTGTGTTTCTCTGTCTTCTTATTTTGCTTAACTTACTGTGTTTGGGGTCTCCTTTTCGCAGGTGCAGGTTTGTAGTTCCCGTAGTTTTTGGTGTCTGTCCCCAGTGGCTAAGATTGGTTCAGTGGGTTGTGTAGGCTTCCTGGTGGAGGGGACTAGTGCCTGTGTTCTGGTGGATGAGGCTGGATGTTGTCTTTCTGGTGGTGTCCACATCTGGTGGAGTGTTTTGCGGTGTTTGTGGTCTTATTATGATTTTAGGACGTCTCTCTGCTAACGGATGGGTTTGTGTTCCTGTCTTGCTAGTTGTTTGTCATAGAGTGTCCAGCACTGTAGCTTGCTGGTTTTTGAATGGAGCTGGGTCTTGGCGTTGAGATGGAGATCTCTGGGAGATTTTCGCCATTTGATATTATGTGGAGCTGGGAGGTCTCTTGTGGTCTCTTGTGGACCAGGGTTCTGAACTTCGGTCTCCCAACTCAGAGGCACAGCCCTGACGCCTGGCTGGAGCACCAAGAGCCTGTCATCCACATGGCTCAGAATAAAAGGGAGAAAAGAAAGAAGATAAAGTAAAATAAAGTAAAATAAAATGAAGTTATTAAAGTAAAAAATAATTATTAAAAAAACTTTTTAAAGTAAAAAAAAAAGGAGAGAAAGAAGAGAGCAACCAAACCAAAAAACAAATCCACCAATGATAACAAGTGCTAAAAACTATACTAAAAAAAAAAAAAAAAGAAAAAAACCCGACAAAATCCTAGGACAAATGGTAAAAGCAAAGCTATACAGAGAAAATCACACACAGAAGCATATACATACAAACTCACAAAAAGAGAAAAAGGGAAAATATATATATATCGTTTCCCCCAAAGTCCATCTCCTCAATTTGGGATGATTCATTGTCTATTCAGGTATTCCACAGATGCAGGGTACATCATGTTGATTGTGGCAATTTAATCTGCTGCTTCTGAGGCTGCTGGGAGAGATTTCCCTTTCTCTTCTTTGTTCGCACAGCTCCTGGGGTTCAGCTTTGGATTTGGCCCCTCCTCTGCGTGCAGGTCACCTAAGGGCGTCTGTTCTTCGCTCAGACAGCATGGGGTTAAAGGAGCAGCTGATTAGGGGGCTCTGGCTCAGGCGGGGGGGAGGGAGGGGTACGGAGTTTGGGGGAGCCTGTGGCGGCAGAGGCATGACGTTGCACCAGCCTGAGGTGCACCGTGTGTTCTCCCGGGGAAGTTGTCCCTGCATCACGGGACCCTGGCAGTGGCGGGCTGCACAGGGTCCTGGGAGGGGGTGTGTGGAGAGTGACCTGTGCTTGCAGACAGGCTTTTTGCTGGCTGCAGCAGCAGCCTTAGCATCTCATGCCTGTCTCTGGAGTCCTCGCTGATAGCCTCGGGTAGCGCCCATCTCTGGAGCTCCTTTAAGTGGCGCTCTTAATCCCCTCCCCTCGAGCACTAGGAAACAAAGAGGCAAGAAAGAGTCTCTTGCCTCTTCGGCAGCTCCAGACTTTTCCCCGTACTCCCTCCCGGCTAGCCGTGGTGCTCTATCCCCCTGCAGGCTATGTTCACACCGCCAACCCCGGTCCTCTGCCTGGGATCCGACCGATGCCCGAGCCTCAGCTCCCAGCCCCCGCCCGCCCCGGCGTGTGAGCAGACAAGCCTCTTGGGCTGGTGAGTGCTGGTCGGCCCCGATCCTCTGTGCAGGAATCTCTCCACTTTGCCCTCCGCACCCTGTTGCTGCGCTCTCCTCCGTGGTTCCGATGCTCCCCGCTCCGCCACCCACAGTCTCCGCCCGCGAAGGGGCTTCCTAGTGTGTGGAAACCTTTCCTCCTTCACAGCTCCCTCTCACTGGTGCAGGTCCCGTCCCTATTCTTTTGTCTCTGTTTATTCTTTTTTCTTTTGCCCTACCCAGGTACGTGGGGGAGTTTCTTGCCTTTTGGGAGGTCTGAGGTCTTCTGCCAGCGTTCAGTAGGTGTTCTGTAGGAGCTGTTCCACATGTAGATGTATTGCTGATGTATTTGTGGGGAGGAAGGTGATCTCCACGTCTTACTCTTCTGCCATCTTGAAGCTCCGCCCCCCTGGGTCCTTCCTGATGTTGAATTACTCAGTGAACTCACTGGAGCTATTCTACCTCTGGATATCCTGTTTTGTGATATAGTAAAAGTCATTGTTTAAGCCAATTTTACTCAGCCTTTTACTATTTTCAATGGAAACATGCTAATTGATACAATGTAAAGTCATGTAATTATAATTCTGGTTTCTGTGTATTCTTTAATCGTAGTTGCCAGAATGAGCTGAAGTCTGAAAATTGCTCAGCAGGACTAGGCATGGCATGGGCCTCTTCTCATGTGGTTTCACTTGCCAATGACCACTATCTTGATAATTGTAAGTATTTAAACTTATATTAACCAGTTATATTTCTTTATACCTTGAGTTAATGTTTTAGGTACAATTATGTAAATATTAAATTAGAAAATTACTAATTTCATAGGGTCCCATTTTGCTGCAATTTCATTTCCTCTCTTAAGTTCTTTGGATACCATCATTCTGAGGCCAACCTGAATGGGGGATTACTTCAGACAGTATAAGGAATGCTATAGATCTTTTGTTACATTAGCATAGCCATCGCCTTTGAATTGACATAGTGTTTTCCTAACGGAAATGTGCCTTGAAATGTGTCTTAGGTCTTAAAAATGTGTCTTAGGTGTCTTAAAATTGACTTTCCCCCCCCCTTTTTTTAAAAGTCATGAGGACAGAATCATGCACTAGCAGCTGTAGATTAAGAAGACTGAACATATGTGAATTGGGATTCATGTTGTGATAAATGAAACAAAAAATTAACTTGACATATATTTCAGATATATTTAATTTTTCTGCTGGATGATTACTAGCCATAGGTGTTAATTCATTCATGTAAATCACCAGGGTTACAATTTATAGGAGCCTTATAAAATAAATACAGTTGGATAATGATCAAGTCTCTAAGGAGGCCTTACCACCTTTAGGAAATCTTCCTTAATTAATTTCACTCCTGAATAAGACACTCCGTTTTGGCTACTATCTCTTTACTCACTCTTACTGTGTATAGTTACTGACAGAGTAGTATCCCCCTTTCATAGTAAAGGGGGAGTAACCTTTCTTTTAAGGAGGTTCCATGAAGAGATGTGTCATTAGCAACCAGACCACGAATTTAGAGGATGGGGGTCTCAGTTAAGGTGACAGTGTACCCTTAGGTATTTTATCAGTGATCTAGGCAAAGTAAACTGTGAGTGAACTGCACAGATGGGGCCTGTTCAGAGAGACCCTTAGGAAAGTACTCACGTGGGACCCGAGCCCTTGGCATTGCAGTATAGTGATTTCTTCTTTTCTTGGTGTTCAGTAGATTAATAGATTATGATCACTGTTCTTAATCAAAGAACAACACCCCTATTCCCCTTTCTGGTAGAAAGGCTGCTGTATATTTAGAATGAGGAGGAAGAAAAGAAATATCTGCATAAAGCTTAAGAAATACCTGCTTAAAGCCTGTTAATTGAGAACACCTGCTTGCCAGCACTTTTAGTAGGTATGTCTGTAGAGAGAGACTGGGAAGAAACTGTTCTTTCCTGTTCCATATAAGGCAAAACAAAGGTGTGAAGGATGTCACTGTGGGTTTTCGATTTCTGGCCATAGACAAGTCAAAACCTTTTTCAGGATTCTGTCTACCTTCTGAGAAAACTTCCTCCAATTCAGTCCCTATAGAAACTCACCTGTAGGGGTGAAATGTCTTTTCATTTTCCGCTTCACTCCCTAATTGAGCAATACCAGCTTTGGATGATTAAAATTCTTTCACTTTCAGGCAGACTTCTGGAAGTACTATGAGTAATATTGAGATATTGTTTGGCGTTTCATTTGATAGGAAATAAAAAACATGTGAGTCTCAATCTTCTGACATCCTGAAATTTCCACCCCATCTTGATATAAAGAATTAAAGTACAGTTTATGCTGGAGATGAGAGGTTTCCATAATCTGGGAGAATATTAGGACAGGACCTAAAAATTCTGTCTTTAATGGCATCCATGAGGCCAACAGCCTCAGATTAGTGTTGAATCACTAGCTCCTTTGGGGAATAAGAATGTGAATTTTTGTTGGGACCAAGGGGTTTATGTAGCTATTATGCTGGACTGCATAAGCTTGACTGCTTTTTATGCATCTTACACAAAGTGAAATAGTAGTCTTTTTGAAAATTTTAGTGTGTCTCATTTGTATTAAGGAGTGCCAAGAAAACTGTGTGTGTGTGTGTGTGTCTGTGAAAAATCACAGGGCAGGGCAGTGGTCACTTGTTAGCCCCTCTGTCCTCTGGGAGAAACTTTTTCAGATGCTAAAAGCTTTTAAGTTCTGTGTTTCATTTCAATAACGGAGGTGAAATTCCAATGTAGGGTCACATAAAGCCCCATCTAATTATATAATAGATCACATTCATTTCCACATTTCAGAGTATTCTTACATGTTTTGCAAGTGTTTTTGTCCAGTTTCTATCCTATAGTGTAAGCCTTTTTGTGAACAAATCTTCTGTATTCTAATTCTTTTGTATCTTGCACATGACACACTGCAAACTGCAGGGATTCAGTAAATCCTTATAACTTGCCAGTTTTAACTAGTAGATAAGGTAGTCCTTTAAAGGTTACAAAAAAACTTTAGCAGTTAGCAGCAGGAGCAGCCTTAAGCTCTTTTTTTTTTTTTTTTTTTGCGGAACGCGGGCCTCTCACTGTTGTGGCCTCTCCCATCGCAGAGCACAGGCTCCGGACGCGCAGGCTCAGCGGCCATGGCTCACGGGCCCAGCCGCTCCGTGGCATGTGGGATCTTCCCGGACCGGGGCACGAACCCATGTCCCCTGCATCAGCAGGCGGACTCTCAACCACTGCGCCACCAGGGAAGCCCTAAGCTCTTTTTTTAAAGGAATACATTTAGGGAAGGATGTGTAAACATTTCAGTAGTCTTAGTAGCATTCTGCCTCTGATTTCCACTTCTTAAAGTAATAGACTTACATAATTTAAGCACTTTAGCTACTGTCATCATCTAATCTATTAAGTATATAATTGTCCAATATACATTTTCTTTTATACATCCCTGTTGACTATACCTTACTTCCTGTTTTGTTTTTCAGGATCTTTTCATTGTTAGTTCAAATGCCAGTTTTCTTGCCCAGTCAAGTAAGACGTAAAATATAGGAGGGAGGCTGGGTCTTTGGGGGCATCAAAACTGCTCTCTCCCCTGGGCTCAGTTGACCCATTATTTGCCTACTATCTGCTAGAGTGCACAACTGGCCAACAATTTGCATTTAATGGCAACAATGAAGCCTATAGTCTCAGAGAGATGCAGGTACCCAAGGCTACAGCTGCAGGAAGAAACAAACACACCAAAATAGATGTATCTGCCTTAGTTAATAAAGATCACAGATGGAAATACTTTTTTTCCCCCTGCAGACATGCTGGGATTTTAGAACTGATGCTATTAATCAATCTGTCCTAAAACAGAAACAGTTGCAAATATGTAATATAGAGTATTGTGGAATGGAAAACAAACCTTTAACTAAGCCTGTTTTTTTTTTTGAAGTTGGAAAATGTTGCCAGCCTATTTTTGATGTAATTGAAAATGTTTAGAAGCTTTCATGAAGAGTTGATTAATATATCAAAATCAAAAAAGGCAGTTTTCACTGTTGGTGGGAATGTAAATTGATACAGCCACTATGGAGAACAGTATGGAGGTTCCTTAAAAAACTAAAAATAGAACTACCATATAACCCAGCAATCCCACTACTGGGCATATACCCTGAGAAAACTATAATTCAAAAAGAGTCATGTACCAAAATGTTCATTGCAGCTCTATTTACAGTAGCCCAGAGATGGAAACAACCTAAGTGTCCATCATCGAATGAATGGATAAAGAAGATGTGGCACATATATACAATGGAATGTTACTCAGCCATAAAAAGAAACGAAATTGAGCTATTTGTAATGAGGTGGATGGACCTAGAGTCTGTCATACAGAATGAAGTAAGTCAGAAAGAGAAAAACAAATACTGTATGGAATCTTAATAAAAAAATCCATATATATGGAATCTTAAAAAAAATGGCTCTGAAGAACCTAGGGGCAGGACAGGACTAAAGATGCAGATGTAGAGAGTGGACTTGAGGACATGGGGAGGGGGAAGGGTAAGCTGGGACGAAATGAGAGAGTGGCATGGACATATATACACTACCAAATGTAAAACAGATAGCTAGTGGGAAGCACCCACATAGCACAGGGAGATCAGCTCGGTGCTTTGTGACCACCTAGAGGGGTGGGATAGGGAGGGTGGGAGGGAGACGCAAGAGGGAGGAGATATGGGGGTATATGTATACATATAGTTGATTCACTTTGTTATAAAGCAGAAACCAACACAACATGGTGAAGCAATTATATTCCAATAAAGATGTTAAAAAAAGACAATTTTGAGTCTAATTTTGATTGTTTACTGTGTAATACAGGATTCTTGGCTTTGAAATTCTGCCATGCAGGGTGAAAAATGACAGTGTGAAACAAAGTGGTCTATTGAAAAGAACATTGTGTCTAGTAGGGAACAGCTGATACCAGCCCAATGAGTGATATCTGGGACTGTAATTCCAGAAGGAGAGAGAGCCCAGATTTGGCCAAGGGTGGGGGTGGGGGTTCTTTTGCCCCACCCGCCTCTGAAGCAAGAATCCCAAGGTGGGGAGTTGGTTGGGAGGTGCTCTGGTCTGGAAGCTGGAGGAACCACGATAGTTTGGGAGCTTGATTAGCTGCACAGACTAGAGTATCCCCACAAAGGTGGAAGTGATATCATGAGGGAAGTATTGGCATAGCTTCTGTAGGAGGGCCTTGGAGTTTTACTATGCTCCAAGAAGCTTTTCTGAGGGCTGCTTGATTTTCTAAATATGAATGATTTGAAGTAGTTATATTTTCGTTCTCGGCTTTTGGACGAAGGGGCCATAGTTCAAGAAAACTTGCTGTACTAGGAAAGAAATGAGTGAACGCTAACCAAGAGTTTCTGCCTATTTGGGTAAAAGATGAATACTCAAGGAGAGAAAAATGCCTGCCCTAGAGTGATTTTACAAATTCCCTTTTCCAGGAAAGTCCTAATTTCAAATATTTTCCCCATTATTTCAATCATTGACATCTCCCAGAAACTCAGTATTCTGGTAGCTAATAGCACTATATCTGCTGGACTGTCTTTCGAACCCAGAAGGAACACAAAAGTCTGTTTAGAACCACAGGTCTTGGTTTGGGGTTCAGAAAATAATGTCACTTATGTAGAAGGAGGTGAATGAACAAAAATACACAAAATCAACTAAATTTCATACCTCGTTGGGGAGATACTAAAGTATCTGGGCCAGGTTGTCGTGTAGCCTCTGCTTGAATATCTTCCCTGATAGACTGGGGAGAAGGCATCTAATTATTAGTAAGCTTTGTATCTTTAGTCAAACCTGTTTCATCTGGATCAACAGAGGATGTCCTTTTGTTTGTCTAGATGGTCCTTTTCAGATAGGCAGATGGTTATTTTATCCCTGTGAGTCTTTTCTCTCCCAGGCCAAGCTTCACCAAGCCTTATGTTCATAACAATATTTTCACCATTTTAGTGGCCTTAACACTCTACTTTGGCTGTGGTTTTCCTAGTCTAGTTTCTGCAGAATAGAACTGCATCCCCCCTCCCTTTAAAAAGTCTTGAATAATACAGTTTAATATCATTTTAGTTCATTTGACAGCCACATCTTAATGTTGTTTTATATTAAGCCTGTGGTCGATTGATGCCTCTTGGTCTGTTTCAAATAAATGAGTATTTCCCCCATCTCTTCCTTCCTGCACCATGTACCTGCATTTGACTCTTAAAATTGGCATATGGGTCTTTACCTTTATACCTAATATATATGTTTTTGGAATTCTGACCTGCCATTCAAATCTGTCAAATTCTTGTAAAATCTTGATTCTTCATCTAATGTACTGGGTTTCCTGTCAGCTGCACACTTAAGTAGGTTTTTCCATGTTTTTGTAAGTGTTACCATAGTATTGTAAAAAAAGCATGCCCTTTGCAGTGAGACAATCTTGGTTTTTAATCCCAGCTTCCTGTACCTGCTGTCTAATGTTGACATGTTATTGAAACTCCCCAAGCTCAGTTTCCTCACATCAAAATGAAGGTGATAACAATTTCTACCTTTTAGGTTTGTTGTGAGCATTCACGATAATATAAGTACCTGTTGCTGAGGAGGTGATGGTTTTGGTAATAATAATAATAATAATAATAAATGTTTTTGTGACATGGACTCAGAATCAATTCTCTTATTTTCTTTCTCCTTATCTGAGTCAAATTTAATATGTTGGATAGGGCTAAGAACAGAGCCATAGAGCCTCTAGAGACCATTCTCTAGGTTGACATCCATTAATTAGACAAATATTGAGAAATAAATATTTATTGAGCACAGCTATACTTCAGTACTATTCTAGTCATTTGGGGTATAGTGGTGAAAAAAAAAAAAGACAGTAAAATCCCAGCCCTCATGGAGCTGACATCAAAAGGGCAGGGCTACCATATAATGTAGGGACATCATTCACATAGAATTTGTTGGCTCTGCAAAAGGAGGAGACAGACATACAGACACACACACACATCTCATAGTGTACATAATACAATGTCAGATGGTAGTAAGAGCTAGAATGCATAATGTGACATTAGCTAATTGCAAGAACTATGTAGACAAATAAAACAAGGTACTCAGAGTATGATAAGGGGCAAATGCTATCTTAGATGATTAGAGAAGACCTCTCTAAGGAGGAGACATTGGGGAGAGTCCTGTTGGAGGGAGGATGAGAGCTATGCAACTCTCTGAAGGGAAAGGCTCTAGTCAGAAGGACACTGATTTATAAATTCAAGTATTTTTGGTATGAATGGTCAACCAGACACTTATTTTCTTAAAAACAATATCTTACTTACCCATCAGATGCCAACAGTATTAAGAGACTTTGTAAATATGCTTGCCCTAAATGATATAAACCACAGATGGACCTGAGCTCGTTTGGGGGTTTGGGGAAGGCACAGGATTTGTATTCCCTTGTGCACATGAAGGTTTTTCTCTCTCTGGTGTTTCTCTCTGAGAAGATGTACGACTTCATGGAATGTAAAGCAAAGGGGACCCCATCAGCCAGCCAGATCATCTGAGTCAACCCTGGTAACCCAAAGAGTTATAGGAGCCTCAGCCAGGTAGCTCTCACATCTCTCATGGTGTAGATGGCATCCCCACTTTCACCAGTCCTTAAACCTATAAAGAAGAGGAATGCAGGATCTTTATTACTTTTCCCCAGTGAATTCGTCCTGAATCCTAGTGATTACCACTTCCTTTTCTAAAGGCTCACAAATTGTCTACATAATCACTTTAGGGTATTACCGAGTTTCGAAGTCAAGCTTGTGGATCTGTATATCATGGAATACACTGTTCTTCTCATTTTGAAAAATTGCAGTACTGTTTTTCTAGCTCCATTGCCCTGGTACCTTTTCTAGTCTCTATGATCCCTTAAAGATTACTGACAGTGACGCTTAGATTACATCTGCAAAGTCTCTCCATACTCTGGGATGTAATTTGTTTAGGCCTGGAGGCTTGAACTCATTTAAAACAGCAAGATGGTCTCTTGCTATCACCTTACTTATCTCATACTTCAATTCCTTCTAAACTACATTTATTCAACCCTCCTGAGTTTAAAGATCATTCTCCTTGATAAAGAAGATGGAAATACAACAGAAGTTGAGATATATGACTTTCTCTTTGTTGTTTGTTAATGTTGTATCATGTGCCTCAAGCAGTGAGTGTGTTTTTTAGGTTCATCCTTTTTACTTTGATTGTAGCTGATAAGGGGTGTGTGTGTGTTTCTGAGTTTGTGGATGAAAGGCTTAAGCATATTTCACATAAGCATATTCACTACAGTGCATTGAGGGATTAGCTCTCCTGTCATGTTCTTTCAGTTCAACACTTCTATGCACATTTTCTCTTGTTTTAGCATTTAGTTATGAGCGAAGGCTCTGGAAGGGCAGAGTCAGTCCAAGGGCAGATCCTGGCTGTTCTACTTCCTGTAGCAGTGAGACCATGGGCAGGTTAGTTAACCTCTCCAAGCCTGATTTACCTCACCTGTAAAATGGAGGTAATAATGCTTACCTCCTAGGACTTCATAGTCAATGATTTAATACACATAAAGTGCTTAGAATAGTGTTCGGTACACAGTAAGTGTTTATCACAACCAGCACCACCATAATCATTTCTAATGCATTCTTGTGATCTTTCAAATATATTTAAAGAGTCTGACCTCATCCGAGAGCTTCCTGGTCAGCCACAGTTTGCCCATTCAATCCAATTTTTGTATCTTGTGTTTCTGTATATCCAGTACCAAACAGTGAGAATTCATAGGAATAATGATGATGTGAGGCTCTCAAAGACCATGAATCATCAAAGAAAGATTAAATTACATTTAGTGTGCTTATAGCAGCAACAAAATAAATGGGTGAATTTTTTTAAAGACTGTCATTTGAATCTGGTTTGAAATTTTAAAAAAAGGACTTTCTGCCTCATCAGGGAATTCAAGTAACCAGTACACCCATTTCCAAGCCTTCTGGCTTAGTTTGAATGCTGAAGGAAAACATATCTTAGTTCCAGATGAAGCCAAACAGATCCACAAAACCTCATGGGAATCCTAAAATACTGTTTCATAACAATATGAAAAGGTAAACTTGCAATCACCAAGGGAATCCGGAGCTATCAGATCTTGGGACAATACTAGGGACTTTGGTGGAAGCTTTGATAGATTTGAGTGGTTGCTGTATGCAAGGGATTCTCCATTCCCCTGCCTTTATGTTTTCATGACAGATTTCCTTTGTCATAACAATCATAACATTCCTGGCATTTTCTGATAGGAGAAAGAACTAAACTTACTTAACTCAGACCTTTCTTTCTTGGAGGTCTCCATTCTACAGTGTACTGACACATGTTAGAAACTTACAGAAGCAGCTCCTGCCTGGGTGGGGAGGGTTCTACAGTAGTGTAGTGATGCCAGTGATTGGTGGGTAAATCTGCCTAGTCGAGAAGTAGTGTTAGCAAGTCCATTTGTGCCCAAACATCAAGCCAAATTCTCAAATCAGTTTTATCAGTAATAATAATAAAGCTGATGTTTTGATCTCTATTTGTCTGTCTTCCTTGTCTTGTTTCTCAATATATTCTTTTTTAAAAAAATTCAAACAGAAAGTCTCAATATATTCTTAACTTGAGAACTTCATATTATTTATTGATCCTCTCTTACCTCCAATGATGCAAACAATAAGACTGAAGATAAGCAATATTCATTATCTCCTTTCTTCAAATGTAACCAAGATATGAACCAAGACTGGCTTTAAGCAGCTTGTGCAAAAATAACCTGATTGACTTTTCCCTGGGAAAACCTGCCCTTATTTCTACCTTTCATCAGGGTCAAACAGACAAACAAGTAAACCTCGGAACCTGTGATGAAAAAAGGAGCTATTGGCAGCACCTAGGCAGAGGGAAAAGCTATATTGAGCCGATTGGAAAATGACTTTCAGAGCTGGGGTGGGAGGCTATTGTTTTAGAATAGGAGGTAGTGGAGTGTCAGTGTCCCGGGGAAAAGGTAAAGTTTGAGCAGCATGAAGGACAGAGGTCATGTAGATGCACAAAAACTAAGATTGGAAGTTTCTTAAAATTGTTGTCTGTACAAAGATCCATGCAGTGCCTAGATGCATTTTTAATCTCTCTTAACAAGTTCATACCAAGCTACATCCTTATTGAGCTAGAGAGAGTTAAAGAGTAGACTAGAGGGCTTCCCTGGTGGCACAGTGGTTGAGAGTCCGCCTGCCGATGCAGGGGGCACGGGTTCGTGCCCTGGTCCGGGAGGATCCCACATGCCGTGGAGTGGCTGGGCCCATGAGCCATGGCTGCTGGGCCTGTGTGTTCGGAGCCTGTGCTCCGCAACGGGGAGAGGCCACAGCAGTGAGAGGCCCGCGTACCGCAAAAAAAAAAAAAAAAAAAAAAGTAGACTAGAGAGTGGAAATAAGGCAAAAGATGGCCTGGATGTACAGGAAATCAGATGGATGTGAAGAACCCAAGAAGTAGGACCAGTTTTGAAAACTAGTTGATGAGCACAATTCAAACAGATTGACCAGAAGAGCAAACCCTAGAAGTGCTATACAGGACCTTCCAGGAGTGGAAGGAAATGAGCAGAGGAAAAATTAGAGTTCTCAAGGTGGAGAACCAAGGAGAACTCCATTGAACCACAAAGTTAATTGCAGGAAAGGCCAAAGATAGTGAGCATTCTTTGGAATTCAAATGGGAGATTGGTTTTCCAGAGGCCAGATACCAGAGTTGAATCTAAATCCAAAATTCACTCACTATTTATTGATCAATTGCTATATGCCCATCACCGTGCCGGAAATTGGTAAAAAAATGGTGAGGCAACATGACCTAACTATTGCTGTCTTGGAGCTTACAATCTGGTGAGAGGTAGGGTCAATTAAGAAGTTGCAAGTGCCACATGGTACAGGGTGCTGAGGTAACACAGAGGCTGTACCTGATCCAGTAGCTGGGAGGTAGGTCAGGAGAATCTTTCTGGAGAAAGTTCCTTCTAAGCTGAGACCAAAAGGCAAGTCAGAATTAGGTGATCAAGGAAGAGCATTCCAGGCAAAATGAGTAGGAAGTGGCAAGGCCTGGGGGATGGGCAAGAAAGAGCTTCAGAGTTAGGCACTCAGAAAGCTGCAAGTGGGTCAACATCATGCTCCAGGTACTTTTTGTAGGTAGTCACTTTGCCTGAGGTTTGAGTCTGCAGAAAAAATAAAAATGGGCCTTGGCAAGGTCTCCAGGTGGAGAATGTCCTTTGGTGTCTGTTCGTTGGGATGCAAGGGATAGAGGAATAAAAAGTGGCATTGATGGGGGCTCCAGGCGAGTGGAGTGGGTGTTGTGAGATTCTCTGGATGCTGAGGCAATGGGCAGAGGGACAGCATGCCACTAAGTCCAGAAGAAAAGAATAATACTGCATAGGAAATTGTGCATGGCCAGGAAAAAAACACAATTTAGTTTTATATGTTACATTTTAATAATAGTCATTTGTAACTGCATAATGAAATTTGCGAACAAAAGTTCATTTCCAGAAGAATAATCTCTAACTGATATGCTGTGCCTCAGTAGGATTTGGCCAGGTTTTAATTTTAGTGTGAATAAATAATGTAAGATACTAGGCTGGTGAGATAAAAGGAAATCTCTGTACTTTCATCTCTCCATGATGGAAATGATAACTACTTTATTTCAAAACAAGTTTCCAATTAGTTTCTGTGAAATATTATTATCCCCTTTTTTCAGATGCTGTAGCTCATTTTGAAACTTAATTTTGATAATATATAAACATTTCTGAAACTTGCTCTACAGGAATGACAGTTATATTTGGAAGGAGGAATGCTGTTGAGCTGTAACTGTATTATTTGGGTCTACTCTAAATAATAGTAAAAATAAATAAAAGAGAATTAGTCAAAGTGTAATCTTGTTTCATGACTATTCATGACCTGGCATGGACTTAACTTTACCCTAGAGTATAGATCAAGGTTACTTCCTCCAAAGTTGTTCAGTGGACATTTTTCCTTCAAGACTAGTTATGCTTCACTTGAGGTTATATATTGTCTTTTCCCCATTTAAAGAGGTGATATTATTTAAATAATTAATGTACTCATTCATTAAACACAATGAGCACTAACTGTGTACCAGACACTGGGCCAGGTACTGGGGTTTGTGTGGTGAATCAGGCAGCTGTGACCTTTCTTTTGAGGTGCTTACAGGTTAGAGGTACTTGAGGAATTCCAAAGGTACTTAGTGGGGAGAGATTCTTCCACCCAAGTTTTCCCCTAGATCCTGTAAAAATAAAGATCACATATTTTAATTAGTATTTTAACTCAGGACCTGACCATTATCTGTGAATCATTCCAGATGGATAAACTGAGGCACAGATTACTTAGGCTCAAATGTAATAAAGTGTGATTGTAATAAAGTGGTGATTTCAGTTGAGAGTTTGGTCCCGTGATGAGTTCCTCACTTCTTAAGCTCCATAAGCTCATTTTTCTACGATTGCAGTGTACTGTTCACTCTGTTTTTCTTCCCTCAATGCAGAAAGGCAGACTTTCTGCATTACTGGTGCAGACTTTCTGGTGATGCTATTTTTCAGATGAAGAAGACAAGGCAGGGGAAGTTTACCCAAGGCCACTTATCACTTTTATGGAGGAGCCAGAATCACAACTCCTACCCTTTGAGTTTCCAGGCTGTTGCCTAGCTACCAAACCTCCCTGCCTCTTCTACTGCACAGCAGCCGAGCAGGCACTTAATAATCATAATTGATGGTGCTGGCTAAAAGGGAGAGCTCAGAGTGATTCTGGGAGTTTGTTTTCACATACCAGTGAATTTTATTCTTCTTGTGGTCAATAACCTCTACCCATTTGTTTTAGATAGCATCCTTGTCTTAGTCCACAATGTAGCTTTCTTATGTACATTGATGATTTCTCTCTCTTTCTCAACTATTCTCTGGGGGAATTCAGTTGCTGTCTACAGGTATTACATATTAAAAAACAAAAACAGAACAATGTCTTCCCTGGGGCTTCCCAGAGAAGTCTCACTATAGCAGTCTTTGTGATCCGAGTGATAGAAAACTCAATACAAACTTGCTTAAACAGAAAGAATTAGTTGACTCATATTAAAAAAAAAAAAAAAGGGTAAACTGGCTTTAGGAATGGCTTGTCTAGGGGCCAAACAGTGTGACAGGGATCAGTCTCCTGGGTACTTTTGGCCACTTAGAGAAGCAAGATGACCCTTACCACCATACAGGAAGAGGGATTTGCTCTTGAGGAGCCCCAGCTAAGGCATCACTGTGACTCAGTTGCTCTGATTGGATTATATGCCCACAGTCCAAGAGACACCCTGCCCAGGGTGATGGGAGGGATGGGATATATGGATTGGTTTAGGTTAATTACTGTCTATCCCTAGAACTGCGGATGAGGGTGCGGTCAGCCTCATGGAGACCAGATTGGTCAACAGTGGGAGCGGTGAAGTCCTTAAAGGAAATTAGGATATTACTGCTGTAAGGAGGGGGAAAAGAGTACTGGGAAGGTAATCAAAAGTGCTCATTACCAGGGAGAAAGTTCCTGACTTCTGTTTTGAGCATGTGTGTGAGGTGCTTTTAAGGCATTCAAGAGATGATGGATGCATGGGCTTAATCTCAGAGCAGAGTTCTGGGCTGGATACACCTTGGGAGTAGTTTGCATAAAAGTAGTCATTGAAACTAAGGGAGTGGATAACAGTCAACTAGGGGGAGGAATATACACTGAGAAGAGAAGAGGACGGAAGACCAAGTATTGAAGGATTCTAGCACTGAGTTGGAATTCTTCTAGTTAAAGGAGAATTCCTGAAAATAGAAGAAGGAATAGCCAGAAAGGTAGGAAGAAATCCTGGACTCATTTAATGGTAATAAAATGTCACAACAATAGCTGCTTCCTTGGAATCCATAGTCCAGAAACAAGACTTGAGTTCAAAACTGATGGTAATGTAGAGAATTTCAGTTGCACAAGTTAAGTGTTATATTGGAGGTATGAACCCCCAGCGCCTCCAATGGGAGCACAAAGAAGAGCATGGCTAATTGTTCTTGGGGGAGAAAAGGATCATGTGAGAAGTCTTGAAAGATGAAAAAGATGTTGCCAGTTGGAGAAGGAAAAAGCTCCAGGTCCAAGCTGAACTTCCATAGGAGATTTAGGAAGGAATCAGAACTAAGAGAGGGTAACCTAAACTATGAGCACTTTAGGAAATAGGCAAGGACTGAGTAGGGTTATGTTGGCTAAGGGAGAAAAGCTGGAGGTATCATATAGGTCATGTTTGTGGATGGCTATTTATCTTAGAGCTTGACTGTATCACTCCATCACTTCAAAAAGTAACTTGACTGGCCTTTATCCTAGATTGGCTGGTTGGTTGACATATTATCTGTGTGTGTGTGTGTGTGTGTGTGTGTGTGTGTTTCATTAGAAAGATAGACTCTAAATTAAAAGGTTTTTATTAGGTTGATATTGACTTGTTGCTTACTGTTACTTCCAAAGCAAGGACAGGAAGAACTATGGTTACATTTCAACAAAGGTGATTTAAGTTAGACGTTAGGAAGTGTTTTCTTATCAGTGCCATTTATTTTGTCTGCATCAGCCTTCCAAGTTATAGGCTCAGTCAGACAATGATAACAGTCAAAGAAAGGAAGACTGTACAACTAACAAGCAAACAAACAAAAACCAGAAATAACTAAAATCTGTAAAGTTTATTGGGGATGGGGGAGTTGAGGAAGTTACATCTGGAGCGATCAACACAACAATTTCAATTACCTAAGGACCTGTTTCTAAAGGAGTTACGATTTAGGGATCTGGGTTTTAGGATAGGACATAATTTCCAGGCATTTCTGGTAGAGGATGGCTGTGATAGGCAGATAAAAATGGCCCCTTAAAATTGTCTACATCCTGGGCTTCCCTGGTGGCGCAGTGGTTGAGAGTCCGCCTGCCGATGCAGGGGTCACGGGTTCGTGCCCTGGTCCGGGGAGATCCCACATGCTGCGGAGTGGCTGGGCCCGTGAGCCATGGCCGCTGAGCCTGCGTGTCCGGAGCCTGTGCTCTGCAACGGGAGAGGCCACAACAGTGAGCGGCCTGCGTACCGCAAAAAAAAAAAAAAAAAAAAAAAAATTGTCTACATCCTAATTTTTGGAACCAGTGAGTATATTATTGCATGGCAAGGAAGAATTTAGGTTGTAGATGAATTTAAGGTTGTTAATCAGCTGACTTTAATGTAGGGAAATTATTCTGGATTATCCTGGTAAGCCTCATTTTAAATCATAAGGGTACTTTGAAGTGGAAGAAGAAGACAGAAGAGGGAGTCAGAGAAAGATTTGAAGATGGAGGTAAGGGCTATGAACCAAGGAATGCAGGCAGCCTCTAGAAGCTGGAAAAGTCAGGGAAGCAGATTATCTTCTAGAGCCTCCAGAAAGGAAGGCTACAGCTCTGCTGACACTTTGGTTGTAGCCCAGTATGAGTCCTTTTGGACTTCTGACCTGCAGAACTATAAGATAATAAATTTGTGTTGTTTTAAGCCACTAACTTTGTGGTAATATGTTATATCAACCACAGAAAATGAAACAGTGGCTGAGATGGTCTTATGAATGATAGACATAGAGTCAGTTTTCTTCTGGCATAGACAGAAGGTGGACGTAGAGGAGGCCACAGACTCAAGGTGTTGTTATTACCTCTCTTTTGTTTTTAAAACCTTTAATTTTGGGTTAATTTCAGACTTTTAGAGAAGTTACAAAAATAGTACAAAGAGTTCACATTGGTCTCCTAAATGTAAACATTTTAACACATTTGTTTTATCATATATAAAATAAATATTCTATCTATAATTCTCTATGTGTATATATAGTATATGTGTGTGTTTATAAATTATATATGTATGTATTATTTTCTTCTTGAATTGTTTGAGAGTAAGTTGTAGATATGATGCCCCATTCCCCAAATACTTAATTGTGTGATTCCTAAAAAACATAGCCATATACAATGGACAAAATCAGGAAGTTAAAATGACACAACACTGTTAGCCAACCTGAAAGCCTATTTAAATGTTGCCAATTGCCACATTAATGTCCTTTACAGCGAAGAGAATATTTTTTTCTGATCCAGGGTCTAACCCAGATCGCATATTGCATTTGGATCTCACATATCATTTGTCTCCTTTAATCTGGAGCAGTAATTCAGCCTGTCTCTATCTTTCATGATCTCCACATTTTTAAAGAGTACAGACCAGTCATTTTGTAGAATGTCCCTCAGTTTGGTTTTGTGTAATACTTCTGAAAGATTAGGACTCATATGCATTTTGGGCAGGAATACAAGAAATGGTACTGTGTCATTCTCTGTGCATGATAGCAGGAGGTACTTGGTTAAGATGTTTGCCAGGCTACTTCACTGTAAAGTTACTATCATTCTCTTTATATTTAGTAAGTGTCTTGTGGGGAGATATTTTGAGACAATATATATCTTGTTTCTCATAACAGTTTCACTCACTGATTTTAGCATTCATGAATCTTGCATGAAACAATGGGGGTTGCCATTTAGTGATTTTCTGATTATTTAAAATTTAAATTTATGTCTCTAAGAGGTAAGGATTTTAAAAGCGTAACCCTAATACCTCATCTCACCCCAAAACAAATTAACAATAATTCCTTAATTGTCCCAATTATAATTTAAAAAATATTTTATTTTGAGATAATTTTAGATTTATGGAAGAATTTCAAAAGCAGTATAGAGGGTTATTGTATACCAGTGATTTTGTGTTGAATATATAGATCATATTGGAAAGAATTGACATCTTAATTATAGTGAGTCTTCCAATCCATGAATGTGATTATTTGGTTCTTCTTTGTTTCTTCCTTCAGTATTTTATAAATTTCACTGTACAGATCTTTCACACATATGAAACTAAATTTCATTTTTGGTGTACTATTGTAAATAGAATTTTTAAGAAATTTGAATTCTTATTTGTCATAGAAAAATTGGCTTTATATCTGGTAAACTTGCCAAACTCACATACTAGTTCTAAGATGTTTTTTTTTGATATATATTTTGGAATTTTCTATGTAGATAATCATGTCATCTGTGAATGGAGACCATTTTCTTTCTTCCTCTCCAATCTGTAAGCCTTTCATTTCCTTTTTTTTAAAACTTTTAAAAATTGAGACATAGTTGATGTATAATGTTATATAAGTTACAGGTGTACAACATAGTGATTCACAATTTTTAAAGGTTATACTCTGTTTATAGTTACTGTAAAATAATATGTCTATTTTCCCTGTGTTGTATAATATATACTTATAGCTTATTTATTTTATACATAATAGTTTGTATCTCTTAATCCCCTATCTTGCCCCTCTTCCTTTCCCTCTCTTCACTGGTAACCACTAGTTTGCTCTCTATATCTGTGAGTCTTTTTTCCTTTTTGTCATATTCACTAGTTTGTTTTATTTTTTAGGTTCTACATATAAGTGGTATCATACAGTATTTGTCTTTCTCTGTCTGACTTATTTCACTTGGCATAACACCCTCCAACTCCATCCATGTTGTTTCAAATGGCAAAATTTCCTTCTTTTTTATGACTGAGTAGTATTCGTGTGTGTGTGTGTGTGTGTGTGTGTGTGTGTGTGTGTGTGTATTGCTTCTCCATAACCATTCATCTATTGACGGACACTTAGGTTGCCTCCATATCTTGGCAATTGTAAATAATGCTTCTATGAACATTGGGGTGCAGGTATCTTAGAATTAGTGGGGTTTTTTTTTTGATATATATTTGGGCCTGGAATTGCTGGGTCCTATGGTAGTTCTCATTTTAATTTTTTGAGAAACCTCCATACTGTTTTCTGTAGTGGCTGCACCAGTTTACATTCCTACCAACAGTGAATGAGGGTTTCCTTTTCTCTACATCCTCACCAATGTTTGTTATTTGTTATTTGTGGTCTTTATGATGATAGCCATTCCAGGTGTGAGGTGATTTGCATTTCCCTGATGATTAGCAATGTTGAATACCTTTTCCTGTGCCTGTATGTCTTCTTTGGTAAAATGTCTATTCAGGTCTTCTGCCCATTTTTTAAATCAGATTGTTTGTTTTTTTGATGTTGAGTTGTATGAGCTATTTATATATTTTGGATGTTAACCCCTTATTGGTCATATCATTAGCAAATATTTTCTCCCATTCAGTAGGTTATGTTTTAATTTTGTTGATGGTTTCCTTTGCTGTGCAAAAGCTTTTACGTCTAATTAGGTCCCATTTCTTTTTTTTTGCTTTTATTTCCTTTGTTTTAGGAGACAGATTAAAAAAATATTGCTACGATTTATGCCAAAGACTGTTCTGCCTATGTTTTCTTCTAGGAGTTTTATGGTTTCTGGTCTTACATTTAGGTCTTTAATCCATTGTGAGTTTATTTTTGTGTATGGTGTTAGAGAATGTTCTAATTTCATTCTTTTACATGTAGCTGGTCAGTTTTCCCAGCACTGCTTATTGAAGGGACTGTCTTTTCTCCATTGTATATTCTTGCCTTCTTTGTCATAGATTAATTGACCATAAGCATGTGGGTTTATTTCTGGGCTATCAATTTTGTTCCATTGATCTATGTGTATGCTTTTGTGCCAGTACCATGCTGTTTTGATTACTGTATCTTTGTAGTATAGTCTGAAGTCAGGGCACATGATACCTTCAGCTCTGTTCTTCTTTCTGAAGATTGTTTTGGCTATTCAGAGTCTTTTGTGTTTCCATACAAATTTTAAAATTATGTGTTCTAGTTCTGTGAAAAATGCCCTTGGAATTTTCTATGTAGACAGTCATGTCATCAGTGAATGGAGCTTTCTTCCTCTCCATTCTGTAGGCCTTTGACTTCCTTTTCTTGTTTTATTGTATTGGCTAGAATGTATTCAGTGTGATGCATCCAGTATGATGTTGAATAGAAGTGGTGAGAGAGGTCATCCCTGCTTGTTCTTAGTGGGTACATTCAGTCTTTTACCATTAGATATGATGTTTTTTCTTCTATTTTTCTGTTAGCATTGTGAATTACATTGATTGATTTTTCAAATCAGCATTCCTGGGATAAACTTAACTTGGTTGTGAGATTTATATATAATGCTCGATCTGATTTGCTAATATTGTGTTAACTATATTAGTTCAGCTCTTCTCATAAGTGTCCATCCAGTGACATCTACCCCAGGTAAGGGTATGGTCACATCTCTTCACTCCCTATAGGTATCTATCTCTCCTTGTATTTTGGACCAGTTGATACCTCAGTTCTCAAACCCATTAGAGAACTGATACCTCAGTTCTCTAATGGGTTTGAGAAAAGTAATGAATTTGCAGTCGTCTGGCCTTTTTTTTTTTTGGTTGTTGCTGTTGTACAGGTGAGAGCAATGCTCTGTCCAGCTCTCTATATCCCTGATTGGAAACTGGAGGCTCCACAGCTTTTTCCCCACAATTGTTTGTTTTAGTCAGAATCCAAATAAAATTTATACAACATAATGTTTATATGTCCCTTAAATCTTTTTTGATCTATATTTTCTTCCTCTTTTTCTCTCTTTTTGTTTTTCCTTGCTACTTTTTTTCTGTTATGTCATTGAAGACACTGGGGCTGTCTATCTTATAGAGTTTTTCTCAGTCTGAATTTTGCTGGTGCATCTCTGTGGTGTGGTTTAATATGGTGTCCTGCCTCCTGTTTCCTGTAAACTGGTAGTTATATCTTGAGGCTTTATCAGAATCAGGTTTATTTTCCTTGTTAATTCATAATCTAGATATTTATTTTTGTGTATGATTATTAACTATTGATATTCAATGCCTAGCTCTATTAATTCACTAGAGGTTTTTTTTTAAAGCCTCTCTTTTACTGTAATGAGCATTACAGTAAAAATCTGCAGTGAAAATTCTGTAATGAAGATGAAGAAAATGAGTCTCAGAGAGGTTAAGTGACTTTCCTAAGGCATTACAGCCAGTTAGTAAAGGTTGTAGCCAGGCCTAGAACCCGTGTCTAATAAATGCAACTCCTATATGCTTTCTATAGCATACTGCCTCTCTAGACTTTGCATTTGCAATAGGAAGATCGATGTTCCATCCCTAGGCACATGAGACATATTTATCTCTTTTAGGAAGATTGAATTCTGTTTTGCTTAGAGGCATTGGACCATACCAAATGATTATTCAAAAAATTTTCCCCTCAAGTTCTGGGTTATATTCATTTTTATGGATACAATTAAATTTTTTTATGCTAATGCTAGTGTCTGAAATGATAACTCAACTCAGAATCCTGAGCACATTTGGTTTTTTGGCGGTATGCGGGCCTCTCATTGCTGTGGCCTCTCTCGTCGCGGAGCACAGGCTCAGCGGCCGTGGCTCAGGGGCCCAGCCGCTCCACGGCATGTGAGATCCTCCCAGACCGGGGCACGAACCCGTGTCCCCTGCATCGGCAGGCGGACTCTCAACCACTGCGCCACCAGGGAAGCCCCACATTTGGGTTTTTGCTTGCTCCTCCAGTGCTACGGAAGAGAAGACATCAAAACTAACACATGTAGATTGAGTACTTAGCAATTTGTTTCTTTTGTATACTGTAGTCAAGACTTGCTTCTGAAGTTTTTCTTCAGCTTGGAGAGAGAAAGAGGGCGAGAGAGAGGGAGAAAGAGAAGAGGAGATAAAGAGGGAGACTGTTGCAGTTGGTTTTAATCTATCACCTAAATTTTTCATAATTTTGTTTGTAAGGTGATATAGTATCTCTCTTGGGGGGCAAGAAATTCCATGAATTATTGGTTAGGGTTTTGTGGAGACAACTGAAGAAAAAGATATTTTTAACACTATAAAAAATAAATTTATCATGTTCAAATCAACCAGGGAGAGGCATATATCTTGACCTGAGCATTCACTTTTCAACAGAAGTGGATGTACTTAGATACCCATCTTATGTCATCTGATACATGACTGATGGTCCTACGCTTATTTTACAAAAGAGGGCATGAGCTTCCCACACTGCAAGTATTTCATGAAATCTCTACAGTTTATTAAATCTATAATAATAAAGATTATTATTGAAACAACTTTTAATCTGTTTCAAATCCAATTTATGAAATAAGGAAGGATGAACTTGGCTTTACGTTTTAACCACAGGGTTCTGGGAATTCCCAAACAGAGGAAGGGCTCTACCTCCCCTACTACCTTCCATGCAGACTTGGAAACTCTTAGGTATGAATGGACTTTTTGGAGTGGATAGAACTTTTTGGTCTGGGTTGGGTCAAATGGAGGTACTGGAATCCTGTTGGACATGGGAGAAAATCCAAAGAACCTTTCCAACTTTGAAAACTGTGTCAAGGGTCCAGCACAAGGACCAGGGTGAACAGACATGAAGTGGGAATTACATTTAGATTCCTAGAATCCTTAGAATATTAAGGTATTGTGGAATTGTAGTGATATTCTGGTCCAGCTCATTTTGTTGAGGTTACTTACCTAGAGTCCCCAAATTGCCACTGGCTAAGCAGATGTTGGAATTTTGTTCTCTGGAGCGATTCCTTAAACTTGTTTTCCCCTGGCCTCTGAATTCAGAAGACCTGGGCAAGGGTCTGGCTCTACTGTTAACTGCATCTGTGATCGTGGATAAATCACTGATTGTCCCTGAAACTCATTTTCCCCATCTGAAAAATGTGAATAATAATACCTTTCAGGATGTAGTGGATTAAATGGGATAATGTGTTTGGAAGCCCTTTGTAAACTGTAAAGTGCATAGAGAAGTTATTAGAGCTGAGGAATCAAACTGAGTCTGGTTAGATCCACTGACATTCCTTAGGAAATTTAACAATAGATCTAGACTTTATTTATTTATTTATTTATTATTGTTTTTTTTGCGGTACGCGGGCCTCTCACTGCTGTGGCCTCTCCCGCTGCGGAGCACAGGCTCCGGATGCACAGGCTCAGCGGCCATGGCTCACAGGCCCCACCGCTCCGTGGCATGTGGGATCCTCCCAGACCGGGGCACGAACCCGTGTCCCCTGCATCGGCAGGCGGACTCTCAACCACTGCGCCACCAGGGAAGCCCAGATCTAGACTTTAGACTTGCCTTCTTCCTGAAAACGTTGGGTGTGAATTGAAGCCCATTAATATCTCATGCAATAAGCTGTGGTGAGGTCGTCAGTCACCACCTCAGTAGGATCATCCAGAAGGGCCCATTTATACTCTGGAAGGGATCTGACTCTTGAGAGTTGTTAGAAGGACTTTGTGGGCATCGCCTACATATTCTTTCTGCTGTGAGAAAAAAATATGTTTAATAGATTTCACTAATGTCTATAGGAGTGTTCACCAGGGATCTTTGGAAAGAGTAATCTTCACATTTACAAATATTTTCTCATTACGGATAATGGGATGATGAGGTGAAAAATGATCTTGGCTACTTTATGATGCTGAAAAGCCTTCAGACTGAATAATGTATGGTGAATTAGACATAATGGTAGCAAAGAAATAACTCATTTACTACAAGGTCCACTTAGTTATTTAATCACTTATACTGTCATATAAATACATACTGCCATGCAAAGTGGTGAAAAGTTAGTAATGGCATAAGATGCAATTGTATAATGACAGTCTAGCAAATGCTGTAAAGGGAGAGCCTAATTCTGGACAGTTTTATGATTGAGTCAAGACTCCTCGAGGCGTGTACATTATAGAAGAGCAGTGATTGGAATCCCTCACTTTATCCCTATATTATTATACATTGTGGAACAGAGAGGCATAAAATTGGCCAGTTAGATATGAATCCTGTTTGGGCTTAAGTGAAATCATTAGAGTGAAAGTACTTTGGGAGAATACTAGTGGAATATAGAGTTATTATTACATTAATTTAAATTTTTAGATAATTTAGGCTAACAAATGGAATGGACACTATTAGACACGTATGCTGAAAATATCTATTACCAGAAAAACCTTTCCTGGAGTTATGACAGGCATCAAAATGCCCCATCTGGATTCTGGTGTCACCTGAAATAATAACCAAAGCACAATTGCCAAATCATGTTACAGATACCAAGTGAGCAGGAACTCGGTGATTAAGAGCAGTCAGTGAGAAGTGGAGTAATTAGAGGGAGCTATACAAAGACCTTAAAGAATGGGAGAAATTTAGGGGAGAGCAGAAAGGTGGATTCCAGGCTGGTTTGTGTTTCAAGAAATTACTCAAGGATAACAGCTGGAAATGTATGGTTCTAAAAGTTTGGCTGGTCCTATTGTTGTAGCCTTGCCCTTCTTCTGGGCCTCCAAGGAGTTTTCAACAAAGAATCAATCTGGGGATCTTGCTCAAAGATGAGCACAAGGGTAGTCTTGACACAGAAGATGCCAGCAGTGGTTAATGAAACTTTTCTCCCTTCTTAGTCCATTACATTGTAAAGCAAGTATTCTCTCCTTTAAAAGACATGTAATAGTTTTCATCATCCTCTGGGCTTAGCTCTGCTTCTTAGCAAGAGCTATGACAGAAAACGTATTTGTCAGAGTAGTGCTGTCCAGTAGAAGCATAATGCAAGCCATGTATGCAAGCCACATATGCAACTTAAAATTTTCTAGTAGCCACATTAAAAAAGTAAAATAAATCTGATGAAATTATTTTAAAGATTTTTTTTGATGTGAACCATTTTTAAGGTCTTTATTGAATTTGTTACAACATTACTTCTGTTTTGGTTTTTTGGCTGTGAGGCACGTGGGATCCTAGCTCCCCGACCAGGGATCGAACCCGTACCCTCCACATTGGAAGGTGAAGTCTTAAACACTGGACTGCCAGGGAAGTCCCTAATGAAATTATTTTAATATATAAAATATATTTAATCCAATATATGTAATCAATATAAAATTATTAATGAGCTCTCTTACATTCTTCTTTTCATACCTGATCTTCAAAATATGTTGTGTATTTTACTTTTTTTAAGCACATCTCAATTTGGACTAGCCACATTTAAGCACTCAGCAACCATGTGGCTAGGTGGCTACTGTATTGGACACCACAAAATTTTCTTCCTCCTTTGCACAGTGGCACTGCTTGAGTTTAATTCTGTATTTGAGGATGTATGTCCAGAGTGTCTGGGGTGGGGTGGGGGCATCTGTCCATACCTAAGGACCCATCGAAAATCAACTCCATATGATCTAAAAAGTTAAAATATTTACCAGAAGAATTTATATGAATAATGGTTTACTTAATTTTGAAGAGAAAAAAGTCACAAAGGAAAAGATTGATAGATTTACCATTATAAAATGGAAAACTTTTAGAATAATGAAAAAGTCAAAATTATCATTGAAAAAGGGCACCCAACAGATTGGGGGAGATATTTGCCTTTATTATGAGACAGGTTTTAATGAATACTTATACTATGTAAAACTCATTCATATATAAGAAATAAAATAATACCTCATTTGATTAATGAGATATTTAACAATTTGTAGAAGAAAGCCAATAACTAAGAAAATGTTTAATCTATCTATTCCTTAAAAAAAGAAAACTAAATCATCATTAAAACAAGGTAACTTCTTGGGACTTCCCTGGTGGCACAGTGGTTAAGAACCCACCTGCCAGTGCAGGGGACACGGCTTCCATCCCTGGTCTGGGAAGATCCCACATGCTGTGGGTCAACTGGGCCTGTGTGCCACAACTACTGAGCCTGTGTTCTAGAGCCTGCAAGCCACAACTACTGAGCCCACCTGCCACAACTACTGAAGCCCACATGACTAGAGCCTGTGCTCTGCAACAAGAGAAGCCACCGCAATGAGAAGCCTGTGCACCGCAATGAAGAGTAGCCCCCACTTGCCGCAACTAGAGAAAGCCCGCGCACAGCAACAAAGACTCAATGCAGCCAAAAATAAATAAAAACAAAAAACAAAACAGAAAACAAAAAACAAGGTAACTTCTTATACTTATTTTTGAAGCAAAAATGATAGTGTCCAGTGCTGATAAAATTCTAGTAAAAAGTGTACATTGGTAAAATCCTTTCGAGATACAGTATGACACAACAGCACTAAAACCTTAAAACTATTCCTGTTCTCTTGCCTGCAATTCCATTCCTGGGTATATATTCTAAGGAAGTAATACATCAGAAGAAAAGAAAGTATATGTTTGAAAATGTTCATTTCCACTTGTCTATAATAGTGAAAAACTAGAGGGTGGTTAAACAAATTATGCTAGATCACCTAAACGTACAATTATGCAGCCGTTAAATTGGTAATTATGACGATTACATGGAAAAATTTTTAAGGCATATTAAGTGGAAAAGAAGAATGCAAAATTGTGAGTACATTTTGATTATAGCAATATGAAGCTATATGTGTGGACAAAGACCAGAAGTGAGTAGATAAAAATAAAAACACCTTTGTAAGAGGTGGAGAGATTATGAATGATTTGGTGTCTTGTTTTACAAATTCCAAGAGATTGGTTCAAGATAGTAGGAAAGGAGCATATGTACCTCTGCTCCTCCTATCCAAAACCTCATGAAATATAAGAAATGGTATGAGAAAAGAAGTTAAATTTATAATCATCCTGGAAAGCATGGATGAGTGCAATCTGGGATACCTAAAAAAATAAAGCAGATATACTTACATTGATGGAGGAAAATGTAGCAAAATGCCCACAGGTGAGGACTGCTGCAGAGGTGGGGTCAGCCCTGGAGATCATACAACCCGAGTCAGAGTTAAAGCAAAGCTTTTCCTCTATTTGCACAAACACCTCTGACACCAAATGTGTGGGTTTTCTATTTCAAGCTATTCTCCAGTTCTCTGTGGATATCAACTGGGTGTCCTACAATTTATTTCAGGTCTAATACTAACTACCCAGTATTAGCACAGACCCCACAGGTTAAGGGCTCAGACCCACAAGGCCAACCACCACTTCAGACATCATTTGCAAATCTGAGTCTCCTGTACTTTTGACCAACTGGCTGTAAG
The DNA here is from genome assembly GCF_025265405.1 of Mesoplodon densirostris. Lineage (NCBI taxonomy): Eukaryota > Metazoa > Chordata > Mammalia > Artiodactyla > Ziphiidae > Mesoplodon > Mesoplodon densirostris. Next base: position 59,865,260 of record NC_082679.1, read on the forward strand.
GGAGTTCCCATGCTCCCTTCCTTGGGCTTGATCATTTACTAGAATAGCTCACAGTACCTGGGAAACATTTACTTACATTTACCAGTTTATTATAAAGCAGACTACAAAGTAATACAGATGAAGAGACAGATAAAGAAGTACATAGGACAAGGTATAGGGAAGGGGGTTCGGAGCTTCCATGACTTCTCTGGGCATACCACCTTCCCAGCACCTCTATGTGATTGCCAAGTGGGAAGCTCTTTGATGGAAGTTTTAATGGAAGTTTCATTATATAAGATGGCAGGATAACAGTTTGTAAAGGTAATTTATTTTCCTTTTAAAAAAAATAAATTTGGATAAGACCAATTTACTTGAATTGGACAAAGGGACACTAAAGTTCATATAAGAGGAACAGTGGGTGTACCAAGAAAAAATAGCCAAAAATGATGTAAGACATATTGTGAAACTATAGTAGTTTTAAAAGTGTGGGTATTAATTTACAAACAGATAAAATGAAGAATAAAATGAGGCAGAATTCAGAAACAGACTTAGGTAAATATGGGAATTCAGTTTGTGATGAAGTATTTAATCAATAGAAAAATAACAGACCATTTAATAAATGATGTTGGGATCATAATCTCTTCATTCAGAAAAAAATCTAGACAGACATCTAGATTATATCATATTTTGTGTATTATACACAAAAATAAATTCCAAGTGTATTAATGAACTAGATGCAAAAACCACCACTACCACAAACCATGCAAGCAAACAAAGCTGTAAAGCTACCATACTGGGAAGTAAAAAAAATATTTGAAAATAATTTTAGATTTACATAGAAGTGCAAAGATAATACAGAGAGTTTTTGTATATCTTTCTCCCAGATTCCCCTAATGCAAACATCTTACATAACCAAAAAAAAAAAATTGATGACCTCAAGTAAAAAACTAAGCCTATCAAAGACAAATTAACAAAGATTATGTTGAAATTAAGATTTTGTTCTGAGAGGACAGACCAATATAAAATATTTTCAACATAAATAACAGGAATTTTATTAATATCCAAACATGAGCTCTTACAAATCAGTAACTATAAATGGCAAACACCTCAGTAAAAGTGTGCAGAGAAAAATTAGGCAATTCACAGAAGAAGAAAAACCTAACATCCAAAACGTTTATGAAAATAAACTCATCCAAATTATAATTAGGAAAATAAAAATAAGATAAAAATATTCATCCTTTAGAATATAAAATATCAAAAAGCTTGGTAATACAAGATTTCTCCAACAATGCAGTGAAATACGTTTTCTGATATACTGTTTGTAGAAATATGAATTGTTCAAGTCTATTTGGAAGGCACTTGGTTAGTATTAATCAAACTTTAAAATTCACATTCTTTTTGACTCAGTATTCCATTTCTAGAAGACTTTTCACCCCAAACACCTAAACACATGTGTAAAGATCTATATATAAGAAAGCTCATTTCAGTATTGCTTATAATAGCAAAAAATTGGAGACAGCATAAATGTTAGCATAAATGTTAATATAAATGTTAACATAAATGTTAATAATAAATTATCATACACCTTTTCTATGTAATAATTTGCAGCCATTAAAAAGAATGAGGTATTTACACCTTAGGGAACTAGCAAAAGAGGGCAAATTAAATCCAAGGTAAGCAGAAGAAAAGAGATAATAAGAATTAGAGCAAAGAAATTGAAAACAGTGAATTAATAGAGAAAATGAAACCAAAAACTGTTTCTTTGAAAAGGTCAATAAAATCAATAGCCATGCTAACTAAGAAAAAAAAGAGAGGACACAAATTTTTAGTGTCAGAAATGAAAGAGGGGACATAATTACAGATCCTATGGAAACTAAAAGCATAAAAAAGAATACTGTGGACAACTCTATGGACACAAATTTGATTACCTAGTGAAATGGACCAATTCCTTGAAAGACACAATCTGCTAAAACTTACACAAGAAGAAATAGATGATCTGAATAGGCCTAATCTGTTAAAAAAATTGAATCAATAATTAATACCCTTCCAAAACAGAAAGCACCAGGGACAGATGGGTTCACTGGTGAATTCTACCAAACATTTAAGGAAGAAATTGTACTAATTCTCTACAGTCTTTCAGCGATAGAAGCAGAAGGTATACTTCCTTACTTATTCTATGAAGCCAGCATTATGCAAATACCAAAACCATGCAAAGATATTACAAGAAAAGAAAACTGAAGACCAATATCCCTCATGAATGTAAAAGCAAAAACCTCAATAAAATATTAGCAAATTAAATCCAAAAAAGTATAAAAAATTATATACCGTGACCAAGTGAGATTTATCCTAGGTATGCAAAGCTGGTTCAACATTTGAAAATCAATTAATATAATCCAATCACATCAACAGGCTAAAAAAGAAAAATGACATGGTCATGTCAGTAGATGCAGAAAAAGCATTTGACAAAATCCAGCACCCATTCATGGTAAAAATTCTCAGTAAACTATGGATAGAGGGGCACTTTCTCAACTTGAGAATAATAAATGTGCCATCGGTATGAAATGTTCAGTGTGAAGAGTATAGTCAGTAGTTGTATAATAGCTTTGTCTAGTGACAGGAGATAACTAGAGTTATCATGGTGATAATTTTAAAAAGTCCAGAAATACCAAATCATTATGTTGTATGAGAGGAACTAACATGGTGTTGTATATCAGTTATACTTCAAAACCAACCAACCAACCACCCAACCAACCAACCTAACTCATTGAAAAAGAGATCAGATTTGTGGTTACCAGAAATGGGGTATGACGGGAGAGGGAATTGGAAGTCAAAAGGTACAAACTTTGAGTTATAAGATAAATAAATATTAGGAATATAATGTACAACATGATAAATATAATGAACACTGCTGTACATCGTATATGGAAGTTGTTAAGAGAGTAAATCCTAAGAGTTCTCATCACAAGGAAAACTTTTTTTTCTATTTCTTTAATTTTACATTTATATGAGATGATGGATATTCACTAAACTTAATTGTGGTAATCAGTTCATGATATATGTAAGTCAAATCATTATGCTGTACGGCTTAAACTTCTACAGTGCTGTATGTCAATTATATCTCAATAAAACTGGAAGGAAAAAAAAAGCCAAAAAGAAAGGATCCTGTCTATTACTGAGATATATTCATAATGATCAGTTAAACCTTATGATGAATTATACTTAATTCTGATTTTTGAGAGATGTTACTCTGCCAGGGTATGAAAGAATGAATTTATGAATATATCAAATTGCTTATTTTCTCTCTTTCAGTTTTGTGTAAAAGAGGATATTGCATTCAAGTTAAAGAATACCACTGAGCTCATGTTGTTGAAAAGAAGGGGCTATTTCCTTGGTATGGGATTGTATAGAGTCTCTGTCTTCAAGTAGAAGACCAACTAATGAAGTCAACAGCATAAAAAATGCTGTCAATAACAGATATAGATAACACATAGCTCTCAATTGTCTCTGTGTGTTTTACATTTTTGTAAGTTAAACAATGGCAAATGAATGCAAATCTCTCATGGCTGATTACACATATGTACAGAATGGAATGCAAAGTTGTTGCTAAGTTATAGTAAGCCAAATACAAAAGATGCAAAATCCATAGTGAAAAAAATTGGCTACTAATGAACCCATTCTTTATTCAACAAATATTAAAAAGCACCTACTATGTACCATGCGCTGGAGACACAGGGTGAACAAAACATACAGACCACTTACTCTCACAGAGCAGACACTCTGGTGCAGTGTAGATGACTCTACAGAAAGGAGGGATGAAGAAAATACCGTCAGTTAGTGAGACAGTGGCAGTGATTCTCAAAAGAGTGGTCCCAGGCGAACAGTATTGTTGTCACCCAGGAGTTTGTTAGAAATGCAAATTCTCAGAATTCTCAGATCCACCCTAGACCTGCTGAATCAGAAACTCTGGGGGATTGGGCACAGGAATTTGTGTTTTAACAAGTTCTCCGTGTGATTCAGATGCTTACTCAAGGTTGAGAACAGCCTTGCACTCACTATGCACAGAAGTAACATTGCATAATGTAGTTGAGAGTGCTCAGGTATTTCATTTGGATTGAGTGCTGGGGGAAGGCCTCTCTGAAGAGGCCTATTTAATTCAAAATCTAATGTCAAGAAAACTCATCCATGGTTCCAGACAGAGAGAACAGAGAGGACAGAGACCCTATGTTGGGAATGAGCATATATTGGAGAAGCAGAAACGTTGGTATGGCTAGAATATACAGTGACCATATGGTGTTCATGGGGTAGAAGAGTTCAAATTATGGTCAGAGGTGTATGTAGTCAGGGCTCAGGTGGTGAACAGGGCTTCTCAAATTTAATAGGCATACAAATCACCTGGGGATTCTGTTAAAGTGCAGATTCTGACTCAGTAGATCTGGGGGTGGGGATTGAGATTCTGCATTTTAGCAACCTCCTTGGTAATGATGCTGGTGCTGTTCCATCGACCAAACTTGGAGTAGCAAGAGTGTAGGACTTTGCAATTATGAAATGCAATCCAATACCAAAGCTCTGTGGGTGTGGTTTGGGTTTATTTGTTTTAAATTCTCTGCTCCTGGCTAACTGAGCTTTGACTTACACTGGGTGTTGTTCAGTGAGGAAACAGTTGATTGGATCAGGTGGTAATTGGGACAGCTGGGAGATTTTTGCAATTAATTTAAAAGGGGAGGATTTAATTTAGTGCTGAGGGGCAGAATCTTGCCAGGAGTGGCTTGTCTGGGCCTCAGATGGGCCAAGGGAGAGTCTTGGTTCACTCAAAACACAGCTGTGTCATCCTCTCCCACTCAGGTCCTGTGCTTTTGGAATTCCTGAGCCGACCAGTGGAACCTTCTCCTTATTGCTGCCTTTTATTTAGGGTTTCTCTGCCTGCTCAACTCCTGCCTCAGTGGCCTTTGGACTATCTAATCTTTACCTCTCTCCAAAGTCCTAGCTTCCCATTAGTGATCCAGTTGTAAGATGTTTAGATTTGTTTCCATCATCTCCCTCTGGAGCCCCAAGACCTTGAGATCAGCTGAGGGACATTCCCTGCTAGGGCCAGGGCTATGGACCTTCAGATGATGCCCTGCCCCCAAAATATAATCCATCCAAATTATTTTGGACCCACTGTAGGTGTCTTATGTATCCTAACCTCCTCATACATTCCTGCCAGGTTCAGTGTCCTACATGTGCATCCCATGACATCTGACAATGACATGTCCCTGATTTTTGGTGTCTTTGGTGTTGTCCTCCCTCCCTGCTATGTGGTCTTTCCCATTGGCAATCTCAGGAGAACTTTCTTCTGGGGAGTTAGCTTTTGCTCCTTAGTTCTCTGCTGGCCTCTGCTGGGTTCTGGGAGCCAGAGCCCTTCACTTGGCTGTACCTTGGAGCCCTTTCTCTTGGAGTAGTAAGCACCCACCAAGAGGCTCCACTCTTCCCACATTCCTTCATTCTTTTCCCATTCAGCAAGAACTTATTGAGGATATTCTATGTGCTAGAAACTGTATAAGGCCCTGGGGTACAAAGGTGAACAAACTTAGTCCCTGTCCAGAGGGAAGACAGAAGGTAAACAACAATTAGAAGACAGTTTGAGAAGGGCCAGATGAGAGTTAGGCAGAAGAGGGATTAAACTGGAGAAAAGAAACATTAGCATTGCTGGCGAAGGTGGGGAAGCCTGCATGAGGATTTCAATATTTAAATTGGATTTTAAAGAATGGTCAGGAGTGGGCAGGCTGCTGGGGTCTTAGGTTTACAGACTAGGAGGGATGGAAAAATTACATTCTTGTTCACTGAATAATGAGCCATCCAGAGTGTTAGAGGACAATGTCATAGATCATTTAAATTCATATCATCTTCGCCTTGAGGCTTAAACACTGGGGTCTTCTTATAGTCCTGATGCCTTGTATTTAAGCATATAAATACCCAACAAAAAATAAGTACCAGAGTTTTTCTGTTTAAAATCAGGCCAAAAAAAAAAAAAAAAAGAAGAAGAAAACTTCATAAAGAAAGAAAGAAATAGGGTTCCATGAATCTCTGTACTTTTTCTTAAACCTGAGAGAATGTATGCTGTGCCTTACCTAAAAGCTGAGGAATTTGATATTTTCATTCTTGTATTATTTGGGATTTCTGTGCTATATACCAAATAATAACAGTAAATACATTATCCCCAGAAAGATGTTTTGTTCTTATTGCTAGTGAAAAAAATTAGCTCACTAGCACTTCACCCCACAATTATGCTGTTCTTTCACTGGAGCACTGCTCATCAAGATAACTGACAGTTTCAATTGCTATTTGTAAAAAGTTGACATCCAGGCTGGGCATCCTGCCTGCAGAATGGCATAGGCTGAGGATGAATAGTAAGTTAACAAGCCTACCTACCTTTCCCCCTCTCCCAGCTCCCCCCTGCATGAGGTACAGTAAACAGCATCTGGCTTAGTAATGCAAATAGAGAGACATTAGAACTCCAAGGAAGATGGAGTTACTATATCCTTACCTGGATAAAAAATGAAAATGTAGAATTCTTATCCGTGAAAGGAGTACATGTTTCATAGAGCATGGCCCTGGCATTATCTCTTTTTATGTCCCTGGTTCCTCTCATAGGATCTGTCCTGTAGTAGGTACTTTCAAAATGTTAGTATAATTGAGTTAAATTCTATTGCCCTTCAGGCAGAAGCACCATCTTTATGTCTTCCTACTTGGTAGAGCTCCTAGAAAAGCATTTGCTTAGCTTAGTATTCCATGGCACATGCATAAGCTTATCACAGGAACTACGGAGGGTCCTGTTTCTTTATACTTACTCATTGTGTTCCCTTTTCTGAGGCTTCAGGCTGCCCTGGATTCTAGTATGATTCAGGAAACTACTAACAGCCTTTGTCAGTCCTTCCTAAGGATTCATCTCTTTCCTGAAATAATTCATTGGTGATGGAGATGTGACATCAAAGATGAGATAGATAGAAGGAGGTATCATGACATACCATAGATAAAAGTCTTTCTCTTGGAGTATGAACTCCCAGTGAAAAAAGCATGGCAAAAATTGAAGAGTCTTACAGAAGCTCTATGCCCCAGCTAGAAGGGTAAAGTAAGTGGGTCTGAGATTGAGCTTACCACTCAAAGAGCCTCTTAAATTCCTACAATCATAGAATATGGGACTAGAGAGCCTTTTGGAATCATGTATTCACAATTTGTGTTTTTTTATTAGTGGTGTATTTATATTTGTTCAGCCACTAGAAACAGATACACTGATTTACAATAGTTTAAAGAGAATAGGGTTTTCTTCTTCTTACACAAAGAAGTCTGATAATGTTGGCTCAGTGGCTCAAAAATGTCAGGATCCATCATCACTGCAGTTTTTCTGGCCTTTATCTGTTGCTTATTTCCTCGTGGTTGCAAGAAGGCTGCCACAGCTCTAGACCTCATATCCATATTCAAGGCAGGAAGAGGGGGTGAGAATGGTTTTGGCCACATCTGTCCCTTTTGTAAGAAAGCAAAAGTTTTCCAGAAGGCTTCCTCTTACATCTCTTTAGTCAGAACTGGATTTGTAGGGCGCCCCTAGACATAAGGGGAGTGGATAAAGTGGAGACTGGATTTAATGCTGCTATGGAAAACACCGAGGGGCTATTAGCAAGAAAGACGTGGAGGCAGTGACAGTGTCTACCACAGATGGAGAAGCATACCAGTACTCAATACTGGTGGACAAAATTTTTTTAACAATGTTCATATGACGCAAACATGTTAATGCTAGATTTTTATTCCAATTACTATGCCCCATGCCCTGGCAGAATGTAAAATAGAGGTGGGTTACCTGGTTTTGACCACTCTGGGCAACAGGTGGCTCTGACAGTCAGATGTGGTCATCCTAGTGAGATTTACCTGCATTATGGGAGATAATATGCGTTTTTGCATGTTATGATTCTAATACTTAATAGTATTGAGCTATACAGTAGACTCTTGGTGTTTGTCCTGAGTCTTCCAAGAATCCCCCAGATTTATGAAAAGCACTAGTGAGCAACAAACTAACATCAAATGCAGGTACTGGCTCACTCACTACCTAAATGACTAATTCCCTACAAACCAGCTCACAGTGGGGATGATTCAAATTAGTGCCTTAGCAAAATTACAGATTGCTACATGTCATAGTCCTCCAGGGTCTCTTTCACATCGTCAAAACCATGACTGTTAAATTTGCAAATGGAAAAATGCCTACTGTGCATTTTTCAAAATGCTTTCATGTCATCAGTGAAATATCAGAGCATAATGACAATAAGGCTTTTCCGTATTTATGTAAGAAAATACTGAAATGGCTACATTTTTACTATTTTATTTTATTAAGAAGTGATAAAAGAGAAGCAGAGTGAGTGGGGTAATCTAGCTCTGAAGAAAGATAGATGGTTAATATCAGCGGAAGTCCTGGAAATTGAGCCTAGGAGTCTCCCTTCCTCCTTTCTCTCTTCACTATCCTGTTGTCCCTCTGAGACTTTCCTCTCTCTCTCTTTTTTTTTTAACACCCTTTCTCATAGACCGAACTCTGGAAAAAGGAGTATGCTAAGGTGCCTGGGTACATAATATCCACATCTGTACCCACACCCACACTCACACCCATACCTATACCTGTACCTATACCTGACCTATCTATCTGTATCTATTGGTATTTGGCCAACAAAATGACCAATATATTCTCACTTACAAAAATGACAAGATATATCTAAATATTACAGACTGGTATTGCAATCACAGATTTTATTATCTAATGTGAGATATACAACAATTCTATAAGAGTGAAAGTCCATGCATTAATTTTGGCCCCTGATTTTGCACAAATGTTCTCTTGAAAACTTGTGGCAAGTGAAATGTATAAAACTTAAACAAGATTTCATGTGGGTTCTGTTACCAGAGAGCTGAAAAACATACTGACATTCCGAATCACACTTTGCCTTTTAGGCATCGTCCTTGATGATTCATACATTTCATATATGTTCCTTCACTTTGTTCTTTCGCTTCAGAAAGTTGACCAGCTTGAAGTCTATGAGCATCTGATTGAGGCTAATGACATCACTTTCCACAGCCCTAATGATTTCTATCTTTGCCTCAACTGCATTGAGTTAATGAGACCTCTGCTTCTTATCACAGGTATCAGCACTTTCATTTCTCCTTTCTCTGCTCATTTTTGTAACCTAATAAGGGAGAAATGCAATAAAATATTCATATAATTGCACAAACATTGCTTTACCTTCAAAAATGGAGAGGCGTCTGGCCAGCAGTGCTACTGTGAAATACCCAACCATGTACAGATACAAAAAAGCTCTTATTTACGGAGTTAAATCATTAAAGTATTAACATATGGGTTGCTTGGAAGTTGGATACGTGGAAATGAAACATAGCCTAATCACAGTTTTAGAGTTGGCCTTTAGTCATATACTGAGTGTCCAAAGCTGGGACCAAGAGCCAGTTCTCCTAATTCCAAATAAGTGTTCATTAATTCATTCAGCAAATATTTATTGAACATCTACTCTTATATGCCAGATGCTGTTCCAAGTAGTAATGCTCTGTTTCATGTGATCCTGAGCTAGAGTCATTAGTGACAACCTTCTGACTCCAACTTGAGTTTTCATCTTTGTAACCCCTTTGATGAACTCTTTGGCTTTATGTCTGGTGTTTTCTGCAGTGGAGAAGACTTTCTGCTTGTAACATCTGCCCACTTGGATTTTTCCTTTTTCTTGGAGTAGAAGCCAGGCCTTTTCAGAGTCCAAGCATCTCTGTTAATGTGGCTGCATTATCCTGCAGTATGGACAAGGAGCTCTGGGAGAGTCTCTGTTGAGTGACAGTGATAAACGCCTATAGACCCTACAGCCAAGCATTAATATTTAGCACTCTCAAGTGATAACCAAATGGGGAGAGAAAGTCTTTCCTATTGTTCTACCTCTACTCTGGAAGTTTTTTTGTGAAGCTGATGGTCTGGTAGGGAAAAAAATTCTCTGTCTTTTATGAAATAGCATGGAAAATAATTTTGCTATGTAAGGAGAGTCACAGGTTGAGTTGTTGGACATAGAGATCAAGGTAGAATTAGCGTGCAGGCTGTTTATTAGAAATTAAGATCTGTGGAAGGGAGGAGGAAGAAGCAGGATTAGGCAGAGGGAGAAGTTGAACTGATACGGGCCAGGCACAGCTTTCCCTTACTCCATGGGGAGTTCTGAGCATATGTTTTTCATCAGAGTTGACCCTCATTGGGCTGAAATGGCTGTGCCTTTTCATCACACCCCTTATCAGTCACTGAATGTGGGCTACCCCAGAAAGAATGTTCCCTTGGGCAAGGTGGCTGTCTGCAGCTGAGGCATACCTTGATGGAGCTGATAGCTGGGCAACAAGTCATCCTGTGAAGGCAGAATCTAGTAATGCATCTCTGTAGGATAAAAATCTCAGCAAACTAGGAACAGGGGGAAATTCCTCAACTTGATAAAGAATATTTACGAAAACCTACATGATACTTAACACTGAGAAAATGAATGCTTTCCCCCTAAGTTTGGGAATAAGGCAAGGATGTCCTTTCTAGCCCTAATAGTCAAGGTTTCCCAGAGAAATAGAACCAGCATGTTATGTATATATCTAAAAAGAGATTTACTGTGAGGATTTGGCTCATATAATTATGGAGGCTGAGAAGTCCCACAATCTACTGTCTGTAGCTGGAGACCCAGAAAAGCTGGTGGTGTAATTTAGTCTGAGTCCAAAGGCCTGAGAACTACGGGAACTCATGGTGTAAATCCCAGTCTGAGGGCCAGAGAAGATGAGATGAGATGTCCTGTCTCTACCAGTGAGGCAGGGAAAAAGGTGAAATCTTCCTTCCCTTGACTTTTGTTCTATTCAGGCCCTCAATAGATTAGATGATGCTCACCCACACTGAGGAGGGAAATCAGCTTCACTGAGTCCACTGATTCAGATACTAATCTCATCTGGAAACACCCCTCACAAGCACAGCCAGAAATAATGTTTAATCTGGGTACCCCATGGCCAGTCAAGTTAACACAAAAAATTAATAATCACATTCACCATCCCTATTCATCATTTTATTGGAAGTCCTTGGTAGTGTAATAAGGAAACAAAATATATACAGATAGGGTAGGAAAAAATAAAACTGTTTTCAGATAACATGATTGTCTATCTAGAAAAGTCACAAAAAATATACAAAAAACTCTTTAACTAGTAAGTGATCTAGCAAGGTCACAGCAAACAAGGTAATATACAAAAGTCAATGTTTTCATGGAAATGAACAACTGGAATTTGCAATGAAAAAATAACATATACAATAAGACCCCCCAAATGAAACACTTATGTATAAATCTAATAAATATACCTAGAAACTGTATATGGAAAACTATAAAACGCTGATGTAAGAAATCAAAGATCTAAATGAATGGATAGATATTTCTTATTCATGGATTGAAACACTCAATATAGTTAAGATGTCAATTCTTTCCTACTTGATCTATAGATTCAATGAAATTCCTATCGAAATCTCAGCAAGTTATTTTATGGATATCAACTAACTGATTCTAAAGTTTGTATGAAGGGGCACAAGACCTAGAATAGCCAACACAATATTAAAAGAGAAGAACAGAGTTGGAGGACTGGCACAACCCAACTTCAAGACTTACTATAAAGCTACATTAAGCAAGATAGTGTGGTTTGGCAAAAAAAAAAAAAAATAGACAAATAGATCAATGGAATAGAACATAGAGCCTGGAAATAGACACACATAAATATAGTTAACTAATCTTTGACAGAGGAGGAAAGGCAACTTAATGGAAAAGGCTAGTCCTTTCAACAAATGGTGCTGGATCTATCAGACATCCATATGCACAAGAAAATCAAAAAAGAAAGACAAATAAAATGCCAACTGGACACAGACCTTGCACCATTCACAAAAATTAACTAAAAAATGGATTACAGACTTAAGTGTAAACCACAAAACTGTAAAGCTTCTAGAAGATAGGTGACCTTTGATTTGGCAATGAGTTTTTAGATACAACACCAAAAATTGATTCATGAAAAAGATTGATAGATTAGACATAAGTTTGTTTAAAATGATAATTGTACCTCATGGGAACATGGGTTAATAATCCTGATAACGCTATATATCTATACTGGAATTGAGCAATTAAGTAAATGGATGGCAAGTAGAAGGAGCCAGGTTTCTTGATATTGGAGTGCAAGTTTACAGGTAAACAAGAGGAGGCTAGAATGATCCATATGGTGATGGACTAGAATTGGAGATATCAGTATGAACTCATGTTTAGCTTAATATAGCTGTGGGTGGTCACATATATTTATAGAGATATGTGTGTATCTGAGTTAGTAGACACACATATATTTCATTGCTTGCTCAGCTGATAGGGCCTAGCAGTGACAGTACCGCAGTGATAATGAGTATATACCTGGTACCCATATCATGGTTTCTAATACCATTCTCCAATACAAGAAACCAGTTCTTCTTGGATTCTAAGACTGGGGCAGAAAAAAAACACTGGGGCAGGAAATATACCAGATGAGCCTGGAGCATCCTGTAGTGCTCGAGAGTAAGAAAGTGCTAAACAAACAAACAAAACCCCCAGTGATGGGGATATGCCAAGGGAGCATAGAAGCCAGCTGAAAGAGCTTCCAATGGCCAAAGCTGGAACAATTTGATCAAAAAAACCAAAGCAAAACAGTATTGGATTACAACCTAAGGTATAAAACTAATATCCATGTGTTCATACTGATACAAATAAATGATTGAACAAATAAATAAATGGTGGTGGGGGGAGAATACACAAATATCCTATGCAAAAGAAATCAAAATAATTTATGTAGATAATGTGCTTTCAAGTCGGTGAAGTATAACTCTTGATTCCCATGGTGTGGGGCTTTGCATTATGACTTCTTCCTAAGAGTAAAGTATGGAAAAGATGGGGTGCGGTGGGTGGAGAGAGTAAGTTTGCAGTGAGAAAGCTGACAAACAAAACCTCAGTCAGATGGTTAAAGTCAAAATCAACAATGATGACTCAGGTTCTGTGCTTGATATGATGTGATGACAATGTCATTTTACCTCTGAGGTCTTCCTTCCCCAAACCCATAATCCTTGTCTGCTCATGAGAGAAACATCAGACAAATTGCAAATGTGGGGCATTCTACAAAACACCTTACCAGCACTCCTCAAAGCTGTTGAAGTCATCAAAAACAAGGAAGTTCTGAGAAACTGTCACAGTCAAGAGGAGCCTAAAGAGACATAGTGACTAAATGTAATATGGTATCCTGGATGGGGTCCTGGAACAGTATAAGCATATTAGGTAAAAATGAAGGTAATCTGAATAAAATATGGACTTTAGTTAATAATAATGCATGAATATTGGTTCATTAATTGTGATAAATGTATCATACTAATGGAAGATGTTAGTAGGGGAAGCTGTGAGGTTTATGGAGACTCTATACTATCTTTGCAGTTTTCCTGTAAATCTAAAACTGTTCCAAAAATGAAGTTTATTATCATTTAAAAACTACATTACAGGCATTGTGCCAGGCAGTAGGATGAGTTAGACGTGACGTTGCCCTCAAAGAGCTAAAGTTTGAGTCCACAGGTGTGTGAACACACAGTCTAGTGTTCAAGTCAGTAATAGAGGCACAGGCACAGGGCTTTGGAAACCTGGGGTTTTAGATTAATTGTCTGAAGACGTCTATTCCACATCCTATGAAAAAACCATTGTTCTCTCTAAAATTTCTGTGAATAGCTGGTTGGGGGTGGTGGTTATCTTCTTGTTTCCTGGTCTAGGTTTCTGTTGCTGATGAACTCATGCCCTTTCATCTCTTGCCACCATCCTCTTTGCTCATAACCATTCTGTGGTACTCAGCCTGTTTCCTTTTTTTTGCCCACCCACATGTGTTGTCAGACTTTATTAAAGATTGAAGATAGAGAGATGTTTACATGTTTTTTTAAAACATATTTATTTATTTAGGTCACACTGGGTCTTGGTTGCAGCACGCAGGATCTTTTTTTTTTAGTTGCAGCATGCGGACTTCTTAGCTGTGGCATGTAAACTCTTAGTTGTGGCATGCATGTGGGATCTAGTTCCCTGATCAGAGATCGAACCTGGGCCCCCTGGAGATGTTTACGTTTTAAATGTAAAAAATTAAAAGTGTAGATTTGACATTGTGTTCTTAAAACTTCCTTGGCCACTCTGCCACAGGAAACTTCTCACTGGTGGTGTTACTCTGCAGGCTCCAGCTTTCTACCATGTCTGGTCCTCTCTCTCTCATCTCTTGGCCTACCTCCAATATCCTGGATTCTTTCTTTTGCAGTGAAGTTTACCTTTTTATTTCTTCTTCTCCTTATAAGGCAGGTTTGGGATCTCACTTTCTCCACCCCAAAGCAGACTAGCAAAGTATGATTTTTAATAAAGATGATTTCTTCTAAAAAGCAAACAAATACAAGAGTAGAATAAAATTGCAGGTGCCAACTGCTAAAATAGTAATATCTTTATACTGCGATACCAGGTCAGAAAACAAATTGAGTGTTTCAAATCAGACAGGTGGGTTGTTAAGCAGATATAGGAGAATATCATCTACCTCAATTGCAGGGCATAAACGGGTGGTGGTAAGTGGACACTGGGGAGAGGGGGTCAGGAGTCCTTTCCTGTGTTCCCTCTGACTCTCTGTAAGGCAGTGCCTGCTTCATTCTTCTTTCCTTGCAGTTCTTGGATAACTCATCTGCTTTCATTTGGTCCATTGTAACACCCTAAAATGACAGCCTAGTACCCAGTGCTGCCTGATGTTTCAGTTTAGCTCTTCTTTGATATTTGACTCAGTTTCGTCAAAGCTTTGCCCATGTTCCATCAGTCAGCTTTTACCTGGGGGATAGGGTCACTTCTCCATGGCAATGACTGTGGCCATGGTCAGGGATGCTCAGAAACGTTAGCTGTTATCATTGTTTTGGGGGTTATTATCTGTTTTATCATTCAGGACAGCTTTCCTCAGCCAGCCGCCGCCATACTCTAGAGACATGATGTGAGAGTCTACAGTTTCTTACATTCTTCTTCCTCTTATTCTGACTCCTCCTTCATCCTGAAATGATTCAGAGGGGGCCATGTTTCCTCAAGTGTCTACCTAAGTTGGAAGGAAAGCAGGGAGTGTACTAATCATGACTTTTTTTGTTGCAAGCCATAAAAACCTAAATTTCACTAGCTCAAGCAAAAGAGCGAACAGAGAGTGGAGTGGTTCTCAAGATCAAAGGAAGAACTAAAGGATTCAGAGCACCTTGGCAACAAGATTTATATATGTCTCCTCATTTCTTATCTTTTTTTTCTTTATTTGGCTTTTCTCTGTAGGCAGGTCTTTGCTTACAGCTGCAGATTCTCATCCTCCTTATTCAGCCACCCTACTAACAGGAGAGAGCCTGTTTTTATGTAATGTCTGTGAAACAGTGCTAGAGAAGAGCTCTGGGCAACCCATCTGGGGTCACACAATCTCTCCTTGGATCACCGTTGCAGGGGCATGGGGGAATTATGATTGGCCTTGTCTAGGACCTTTGCTGTCTCTTAGGGAAGTTGTTTAGGGGACCGTGACTGACAGCATCTGAATGACAGGAGGTGGATATAGGGCAGACAAATCTGTCTGTGTTCACTGCCGAAAGGATGTTGCTTTTTCAGTGCTGCCATAATGAATGTAAGTAGATTTCTGAAAAGACACTGGGAATAGAGTGAGGTTGGTGGATGTTATAGGTAGAATCCTTCTCTCCTCAGGACCTCTTAACCTGTGCCCTGTTCTCAGAAGGAGGAGAACGCAACCCACCTAGGCATGATGGATTATGTGATTTGGAGAGCATGAGGTCTGGATAAACTGGCTTGGGAATAGCTTCAGGGATCATTGGAGACTCTCACTGGGTTATGGGCCCTCAGCTGGACCTGGAACCTAAGCAGGGATGAGTGTGGCATTTTCTGTGTGCTTCTACTTTTACCCACTAAAGCCTCCTTTCAGTAGGCTTCTCATTCTGGACTGGTCTGTGGTCATGCAGCTGGCTATGATTGGTGGTACTCTCACCCTGGGCTTCCACAAGTCTGATAAAAGAGTTAGAAAAGGCCTTTATTTCTTTCCTGCCTGAGAGGTTGGAGGCCCCACCTCCTGGGGGCCATTCCTAGTTCCAAATAAGAAGGTGGCTAAAGTGTAGCATATGGTTGCAGTGGATTATAAAAAGGCATGGAAGGGCTTGCATCCATTCAAAAGGACCAGTACAATAAGAGGCCAAAGAAAATCTTTTGAGCTTGCACTGAAAAGTAAAAGTAACATAAAGAGTGTTAGTAGTTTTTGTCACTGCAAGTCCTGGCAGGGATTCTGGGGCAAACTGATGCCATTTCATTTTCAGTTCCAATCACAGTCTAGTAAAGTCAAGTCAGAGTTCAGCTGGGTCTCTTTTTAGGCTCAGGAGAAAGCTACACAGAACTCATTCAGTAAACATTTGTGGTGGGCTTTCTATGTGCAGGACAGGGGTCAGGGTACTCCAGGCTTCACATCCCTGCCTTCAGAGAGCTCACAGTGTAAGCAATGGAAATTCATCAGTCACACACAACTATTGCGTTAGACTGAATAGGAATAGAACCCTGAGGGAGGTAAAAGCAGTGACTTGGCTTGGAGGAGAGGGCCATTTTCCTTGACCAGGTAAGGACGAGGGGTAGGTGGTAGAGTGGGGTGTAGAAAGGGGAAAAGGTGATGATTTTGTCACTAGCATATATCCACAACCTTCTTGGAGTCCAAAGAAAAACATAAGAAAGAAATATCAGGAATCTGGTTTGCCAAATCTTAGAATACTTTCATGATATCTCCTGAGCAGACAATGAAACATCTCAAGATTGGCTTAAAAGAGGGTATTTTTAAGAGCTGAATATAAATTAAAATATCCTTCTCCTTATTGTGGTATTTCACAATACTCTCCAAATCCAGACTTCTCTCTCCTGTCTCCATAAGTCCCACTGACTTAAGAAATGGGAGGAGTGGTAAAATGGGTGAAACTACCAGTAAAATATCTGTCCCCAGTTAGGAGAGAGTAACTGGAGGTTTCTTCCAGTAATCTTACCTTCTTATAACATAGAGATCCCATACTCATGAGCCCTGAAAAGTTTCCAGATAGAGCCAGGCTAGAGTTGCCAGATAAAATATAGGGCACCCAGTTAAATTTGAATTTCAGATAAACAGATAAATAATGACTAATTCTCTTGTTTAAGTATGTCCTGGCAACCTCCTAGGCTCACTTGGCATCTTGGCCCTAAATGGATAGTCTGGTTTCTTCCCCATATCTAGCTTTATTAGATCTAATTATTATCAGTGTTACATGCCTGGCAAAACCAGTCCCACCAACCTAGTCCCTATCCTAGTTTCCCATAGTATAACAGAAAGGGGACTCAAGGAAGAGCAGGGAAAGACACTGGCTGAGGATATATACTAACAAGAAGTTAATCGTGGAAGTGTTAAAGGTCTGATGGCCTTCTTAAATGCCATCCCAGGTTTAGACCTTAGTCAGGGCCTCTTACCCTGGTCCCCTGAACCATCCTCAGAATTCAAAGAATCACCCCACCCCAGACCTGTGCAACCAGAGAGAGTGGAATGATTGAGCGGAACTCATGCTGGAGGCAGAGCTCATGGGAGGTGAAACCCAGGGGAGAGTGAGTGAAGAGGTTGAAAGGATGAGTTAAAATGAGGCAAGGCACAAGGAAGTGAGTTTTGTCAGCTGGCTGTGAGTGGTTGGCCCTAAGGGGAGTACTCTGTAAGTATAGAATTAAGGGCCCACAAATATTGAAGGAATTGGGGCTGTGTTGACAAAAACAGTGCTTTTTGAACTTTAGTGTCCATACAAACTACCTGGGGATCCTGTTAAGGTAGAGATTCTGATTCAGCAGGTCTGGAGTGGGTCCTGAGATTCTGCATTTCTGACAAGCTCCCAGGTGATACTGATGCTGCTGGAAGATGATCCACATTTCGAGTAATGCTGAAGAGAAATTACACTGGACACTTGTTAAAAATGTCAAGGAAGACTTTATTCAAGACTATTGCAATAAGGGAGAGAGATTGAACTCAACTTTGAATCCAGCAGGGGCAGCTGGGGATTTATAACCTACAGGCAGGGTGAGGGATAGGATGGAAAGTTACTAAGAGGAATTGGTTAGGTGTCAAGGGTGGGTGGATGAGGAACTTGATAGGGTATCAAGGGGGATTCTTGCTCAACTGGCTTAGCAGAATTCCTGCTAAAACCACCAGGCTTTTTGCTTAACAATAGATTGTCAAACTGTGAACATATCTTCCCTCCCCTGCCACTAAGATCATGCACTGCTGATGTGTTATAAACACTGAGACAAAATTCAGTATTTCACTATGTTTCCAAAGAAAGGAGCCTGGTGCATGCAGTGATTTGCCCATTCAGCTACAGGTAGGTCAGTTCAAGATCATCTCATCTCATGGTGTTAGCATTTCCTTGAGGCCACAAAGGACAGAGATTCTTTTTTAATCCCTTTGATAACTTTCGCCATTTTCTTTCTCTTCGTCTTATTCTGGTGGACAAACAGCACCTGGAAACCCTCTTCTGAGTCCCCAGGGAATCCCTGCAGGCTCTCTTGGGAAAGGAGACTTCTAACTATAGGGAAAATGTGGGCAAAAGATCAGGTTCAGGTTGTTTTTCTTTTCTTCTTGGAACAGGGAATGAGAAGGCTTCAACAGAGAAGGCAGAGTAAAGGAGAGTCGTCTCCTTAGGATCTCGGGTCATCTTACTTCAGTACTGTCTCACCCTCTTCCATCCCAGGCTACCTTTGGTAGCCCCCAAGGACTCTGTGACCCTTTCTTTTTCTGTATTGCCCAACATTTTTTCTTTCCCTTATTTAAAACTTCATTGTTGCTTCATTGCTTTTAAAACATGGAAGCCAGGGGCTTCCCTGGTGGCGCAGTGGTTGAGAGTCCTCCTGCTGATGCAGGGGACACGGGCTCATGCCCCGGTCTGGGAAGATCCCACATGCTGCAGAGCAGCTGGGCCTGTGAGCCATGGCCGCTGGGCCTGGGCATCTGGAGCCTGTGCTCCGTGACGGGAGGGGCCCTGGCCGTGAGAGGCCCACGTACCGCAAAAAAAAAAAAAAAAAAAAAAAAGGAAGCCAGTGATTTTCTTTTTTGTGAGGCAGAGGGAGAGGTAGAAGGAAAAGGCCCCAAAATTTGGAGCCTGGAAACTAGGAACCTTCTTCCACCAATTCTTTCCTTGAAGATATGGATATGGGCAATGGTAAAAGTAAGAGAAGTCTCTTCCATATGACCTCACCAAAAATCTTGGGCAACTCGTCAACTGCCTTTGGCTTTAGCTTCCTTATATAAAAAGTGAGGGTAGAAATCATTCTTCTCTGCCTACATTAAAGAAATGGATGGGAAAGTGTTGTGTGGAGTATAAATTGCAAATCACAAGATGCTTGTTATTATTATTAATGTTGTTTTTACTTTTGCTGCCATGAGCAGTGTTATAAGGAGAAAACACACATTTTAACAAGTTTTTTTCTTCAAATGAGTAAGACAAAGACATGGTAAAAATATAGAGCGTAAAAGTTGTATAGTGAAAACTGTCTCCTTCCTACCATTAGTCCATTCTCAGAATAGTACCTACTTTGAACCATTTTCTTATGTTTTCCAAAAATATTCTTAACATATATAAGCATATGCATATATGTATGTATGTATATATTTATATACATAAATTTGTATGTAGATATTTATTTTTCAACAAATGGTAACCAACTTCTCCATCTTTCTTTCTGCTAACTGTATAGTTTAGTGACTACTCCATATCATCCCATTAGACTTTTGTCATTCTCTATCACATCTACATAGTGTTCTAGAGCCCATCATCACATACTAACTATAATTTATTTACCCTTTCTTCTAATGATGGACATTTAGTTTATTTCCAGTGACTGGCTATTTCAAGTTATGCTGCAATGACTACTGTGCATTTGTGCAAGTAGATCTATATCATAAGTCTTAGAAGCATGATGTCTGGGTCCAAGTGTACAGGCACTTTACATTTTAGTAGAAATTCCCAAATCGCCTGCTGGAGAAATGTCCACAATTTACATTTGCACTAATAGAGTTTTTCTACACACCGCCATCAATACTGGAGGACGATCTCTACTAATTTGGGCTTACAATGCTATCACATTGTTAGTTTAGGTTTGTATTGCTGTAATTTTGAGTGAGATTGAACATCTATCTCTTCATACGCTTAAAAGCCATTTACCTGTGGACAGCTTGCTTATGCTCTTTTTCCATTTGAAAAAGTACATTTTAAGAGGGGCTGGCCCAGATTGGGTTGACTCAGCAGGGTACTTTCCCCATCACTTCTCTGGGGCTCCCTTTCAGGACTCCTTCTGCCCTGCCCCTGGCCTGTCTCTCTGTTTTTGGTGTCTGGATGCAGCTCTGGCAGTCACAGAAGCCCTAGGCCATGTATCTGCACCAGTGCACCCATTCATTTGCCCCGATAAGTGAAAGCTGACTGCACAGTTCTGTATTTATTTATAGCTTTCCTTCCAGCTACAAGAAGTATTTTATTCCTCTTCGCCCAATCCCTGGAAGCTGGTGTGAAGCAAGTATCTTCTCAATTTTATAGTACAGCAAATGGAGATGTGAAGACATATAATTTGCTATCTGAGCACTTAGTGAGGAAACTGCCGTGTCTATGAGTATAAGATGTTGGCTGTGTGACTGGGTGGAGCATTGTGCCAGGAGCTTGGAGTTAGGTGCGTTCTGCTTCCAGCTCCAGCATGGATTTGCTGAGAGAGACTGGGCAGGAGACGTTGCTTCTCTCAGGGTCAATTTTGTCATCTGAAGGCCTTCAGGCCACAGTGAAGTTCTGAACCTGCAGAAGGAGAGGGGGAAGGAAAGAGGATTGGGTAGGAAGAGCCTTAGCTAGTAGAGTAGATCTGAGAAAGTTTCAGCTGTGCAGATGGAGAGCTCCAGAGTAGAGATTACCCATTAGAGTAGCATCTTGGACAGAGACTATTGGGCCCTATTACCCCTGTTGTATCCAGTCATTGGCTGGGACCTACCCAGGCAGACTTTGGCCTTGGGTTGAACACTGGGGTGCATCCTAAGGCTGTGCAGCTGGAGGCTTTCAGCTACCTGGACTCCTCATGGCTGACTATCCCTTGAAAGGAACTCTGGGTGGTGCAACTCCATGGCTACCGCAGTCAGTTTGTTTGGGTAGTTTTAGTCAGAATTCAGGGGTTATTCTGGACCCCTCCAAAAGCTTTGTAAGTCTGGAGACATAATTACTCCAGGATGAAGCAATATAATACTCCTCTGTTTCCAATATGTTTTCATTTATAAAATTATTAAAATTGTTTGCTGGAGGTAATCTCTTCCTTATTGTGGAATACTTAAAAATATGTGTTTTCTATTGTATATATAATTTGTATGATTTGGTACTCATCTGGACACAAGAAAGCGGCCAAGTACCAAAACGATGAGAAAAGCTCATATTCCTAGGTGTTTATGGGAAGAGGGGCACAGTAAGCCCAGATATCACAAGAGGAGTTAGGCACATGTAATTTTCAGTGACAACCCTTCTTCTATGAGTTTTCCTAGGACCCCAAAGCTTCATGTAGCAGATACTTTTGGTGCCCTATATATTATTCCCACTTCTGATATCAGCCACAGCTGTATAGGACAGTTCTGTGGAAGCTCAGATTCACCTGGCAGTGTCTTACCTGAAGCACAGAGGTATAGAATTCCTTTCTGTGTTCTGCCCTCAGGACCTTTCTGGGCTGCCAGAGTCTGCTTGGCTCCTGCAAAGCCACCCTGGAAATGTCAAGGAGTTGATGTACCTGAGGTCAATCTCAACCAACAGTGGATGGAAGCCTGTAGATGAATGCCCAGCCCCTTGTCCTTTAGGTGGGCAGTTCTGGGAGGCATCATGCACTCATTTCTATTTAACCCTAAGTTCCTTGGGTTGGGAGATGTTTGGTAAATGTTTGTAGAGTAAATAGATGTTTTTCCCCATCTCCCTGCTCCCTGGCCACATGGTATCTCCAGCTTGCAGTCTGATTCTCACCTTGCTCCAATACCTCTATCTGTCCTAAGCATCTGGTTAATGGACAAGTGCTTCTGGACTCAGTGTCTCTCACTGCCCTCTGCAACCAATTTCCAACTAAAGTCCTGGCTCTGACCTGGAAATTCTGACTTAGACTTGGGATTAGGCTCTCTTAGTGAGTCATCCTCATCTCCTCTCAAGGAACAGGATTGTGGGGGGATTAAATGAGATGGTGTATATAAAGCATCTAGCAGAGGGGCTGACTCATACAAGTGCGCAGTGCATAGTAATTATTATTATTAAGCATAGTATTCTTTATTATATGCAATTATATATTGTATACATGTATGTATGTATACATATATATAAAGATGGTTTTATATATATGTATAAAACAATGTTTTTACTCCTTATACTCTTTTTACTTCAAAAAATCATTTAAGGTATGTGACATTGAAAGTCATGTATATAAAAAGAATTATTGAAATAAAAACAAAATATCAAGAGTAACGTTTTGGAGACTAGGAGATTGTAATATCATAATTCTAGGCTAAGGATAGTTGCGGTACGTAAACATCAAATTTAGCTCTGAGCCAAAAAAAAGAAAGAAAAAAAAAGCAAGAAACACCTCCATTATGTCTTCCTCTCATATTTCAGGGAACAAAAGGAAAAAGAAAGCCACCTTGGTGTCTTGAGTAATGAGTCATAGTAGGGGACCTGATCACTTCTCTCAATATTTGCTGAAGAGTATGGAGTGAGAGCAAGGGAGAAAGGGATTGTAGAGGGAATGTTTGCTTCTCTGTTTTATACTTTTTGGAAAGGAGAAGTTAAGATGGAATAAGAGAGATAACCCCTTTTTGCGTTGGGTCAGAGTATAACTGTTCCCTTTACAGTGGTCAGAGCTCTTAGAAAGCCAAAGATACTTCCCTGGGCAATAGAGTTATGAGACTGATAAAAATGATATATGCGTGAGCAGATAATGCCTTGTTGGGTAAGGCCTCAGAGCTAATGCAGGTTTCTGTGTCTAATTGGCTAAATTACTGTCCTTGGTCACTAATATCAATACTTAGTTCAGGCATCCATCTTCCCAGTGAGTTTTCCTATGAATTATTGCTTAGGTTTGAAGTTGTGTCTGGTACAATCAAATTGAGCAGTTTGTTTCACCGAGGATGTCAGAATATTTACGTCTCCCCACCCAATAAATATCACTTAAAGCACTCCTTGGGGCCCTTTCTCACTGCTGTGGACTGACTTGTGTCCCTCCAAATTCATATGTTGAAGCCCTAACGCCCCCGATGTGACTGTTTTTGGAGACAGGGCCAAAAGGAGGTAATTAACATTAAATGAGGTCATAAGGGTGAGTCCCTAATCTGATAGGATTAGTGTCCTTACAGAAACAGACACCAGAGTGTGTGTTCTCTCTCTCACATGCTTTCCCTTCCTCTGTCTCTGTCTTTCCACCATATGAGGACACAGTCACAAGACGGCTGTCTGCAAGCCAGGAAGACAACTCTCACCAAGTCAGCTGGCACCTTGATCTTGGACTTCCCAGCTTCTAGGACCATGCGAAATAAATTTCTGTTGTTCAAGACATCCAGTTTGTGGTATTTTGTTAAGGTAGCCTGAGTAGACTAATACCCTCACCCACCCCAGGGACTGGGAGAATAACACCATCACTGCTACAAACTCTAGGATCACCTGTGAGATCTCAGGCTTACATGTTCTGCTTCTATGGTGATCATTTTGGCCAGCTTCATCCATTTGGAGCCACAGTTCTTCTCTGTGATGTGAGGGCCTCTACTAGAAAAGGGTCAGTTCATTGCCGGCACAAGGGAGTGAGTGGATGAAGTGATGCCTGTGGAGGCAGGCCCCTCTCCTTCATGGGCATCGTTAGGTCTGCTCAGAGGGGAGAAGGCTGGGCCCTTGGTGCTGCTCACACAGTCTCCTTCATGTATTGTGGCTTCTGGGATATCAGTTTAGAGTCTCCTATTAGTGTCTCATAATTTTCTATAGGAGTTCCTAAATACAGAGAGCAGGAAAATCTTAATATACCATGTTCCCTCAACCAAGTGTGTGTGTGTGTTTGTGTAGTGTAGGATTGACACTCATTAGATACCTTGGCATATCTCAAGACCCCCTTGGGGATATGCATGCCTTGGTTTGAGAAATATGGTTTTATATAATTGTCAGAAAAGGGATTGCTTTCTTGTTGGCTTGGTGGAATAAGGTGACATTAACCTTATATGTATCATAGTTGGCATAAACGCCTAAAGTGTACCAGGCATTATGCTATTTCATTAATATTGTGGCTACCTGTAGAGGTAGAATGAACTCTCCCCCCAAATTTGGTTCAGATGTCAAGACTGATGATATCATGCACACCAAGAGGGATGAAAATATTTATTTATATAAGAAGAATTCTGGGGTAAGCAAAGGTAGGCATCCCAAGCTGATCTGAAAATGGCTTGATAAGGCAAGGAAAGGAGGCTGGCTTGAGGTTTTTACTGTGGTTGGGGAGGTGGGGCCAGTGTGAGGGGTGACAAAGGAGGGAGCACGTGGGCTTTCTATCAGCTTGCCCAGATGTGAAGCGGAAGGGGAAAAGGGAGGGGTGAGCTTAAAAGCTGTCAACAGTGAAACCTCAAAAAAACGGAGCCTGACTCTTTATTAGAGTTGGACCTCTGTTATCTCACTGAACTTCATCACAACACTCTAAGGAGGGCTCCATGGTGATTTCCATTTTACAGATGAGTAATCGAGGGTCAGAAGTGTTAAGTGATTTGCCTGAGATCACAAATCTGGTAGACAGTGCCTGAATTCAAACCCAGTTCTCTCAGATCTAGATCTATACTCTTAATACTACGTACCCATTCATCACAGCTACTACATACCCATTCATCACAGCTCCAGGCATAACTTGCTTCTCATTTCGTGCTTTTTTGCATAAGTATGTGTGTGTGTTTTCCCCCATCCAACAGTGAGCTCCAAGAGGGCAAGGGCCATGTCTCTTCCATCTTTGCTACTCTCCCAGCCCCATAGCAGTAGCTCAGTGGAATGTATTAATTGAATTGAGTTCAAATTATGACATCAACCCTGAAGAAAAAGAGAAACATCCAACTAAAAGAAATCATAGTATCAATGAACCACCTTTTAATGAGCACTAACCATGTGCCAGGCATGTACCAGGGGCTTCACACAGTACTTGTAACAACCATGAAAAATTAGTGGATTGATGCTGACTTAGAGAATAAAGTTTAACAGGGATAAATGTAAAAATTTGCATTTTGGTTTATACATCAGTTGCATAAGTAACGCTTGGAATGGACAAGCTGAAGAGCAGTTTCTGTTAAAAAGAACTTTAAAACATTATTGACTTAACTGCTCACTAAGTCAAACTAGCCATGCAATGTGGCTGGCTCTTCAGAAATAAATGTACTGTCAAGCTAAATTAATGGAAATTCAATGTTTGGAGCAAGTGGTATAATAGTTCATTGAATTCTGTACTGGCTCTTTGGAATATTATATGCAGTTTTGGGCTCTGAGTTTTAAGAGGGATGTTGATAACCTGAACTGTTTTCAGAGAGGAACTCAGAGAGTGGAGGCCCAGGGATCCATGCGACCTGAGGGCTGGCTAAAGAAACTGGGACTGCATTTGGCCCAAACAAGACTAGATTCAGTGGGATGGGGGCATGACCTGCTAACGTTTGGAAAGTTATAACTGAAGCTCCACCAGGGCTGGCCTTTATCCGGTTCACTAATATGTATCCCTAGCACTCAAAAGATACCTTGAACATCAATATAAATCAGATGTTAAATGAGTGAAGGACTCTGAATCACCTAATGGGTATTCTGGCTGATTCCTTTGGTTACACGAAACAGAGGCTCTTGCATTGCATTTACATTGTTCAAGGTAAGTGGGCTTTACTGTGAAGATGCAGGACAGTACTGTCCAATAGAACTTCAGTCGATGATGGAAATGTTCTTCAGCTGCACTTTGAATATGGTAGCCATTCAGCCACATATGACTCTTGAGCACTTGAACTGTGGCTGGGGCAACTCTAAATTTTTACTTTTAATTAATTTGAATTTAAATCTAAATAGCTAATGGGTATTGTATGAACAGAGCAGATATAGATTTCAAGGACAGGATCTGCAGGATTTTGGGTGTCTCTGAGTGATGGCTCCTCCAAGAGATGGCATTCTCTGCCTTGCCTCTCTTCATCTCTAGTTCTCTCTGTGCTTGTGTTCCATTCTCTTCTCTCAACTGAGTTTAGATTCCTCATAACTTGAGCTTGCCCTTGACAATCTTAAACGTTCCTCTTCACATCATAAATGTTCTTTGTGCACTATCCACCACCAACTGGCATTGTCTTCTGTGTGTCTTATTTCTAATTCCTGAAACAAAGGGAAAGAATGTGACTGGTCCAGCTCATCTTTATAGAGCCTCTGGATTGGCTACCTTTGGGTCAGGTGCTCCAGTCTTGCTGAATCAGTCAGGATAAGAGCAGGGCCCTGTTGTATGAATATAGCCCCATAGGCAGTAGGACTGAGGGTGAGCAGATCCCCTTAGAAAGGTGTTGGGGGGTGGTCTGGACAGAGCAAGCAGCAGTAGCATTGCTTGTAGGGACAGAGCTTTTACAAGTCTTTAGAGGACAGTGGAGTTTACAAGGGGGTAGATTGTAACTCATTCATTCATTCATTTAACCACTATTTTATTGAGCATCCACTATGGGCCAGGCTGAGTGTTAGACCCTGGAGATACCATGATAAGTGGGACAGATGTGACCCCTTTATTACTGTATTAGGATGCTTGGAGAAATAGAACCAATAGGATAGATAGATAGATAAATAGATGAACAGAAGAGGAGACTTACTATAGGAATTGACTCTCATGGTTATAGAGGCTAAGAAGACCCACGATCTGCCCTCTGTAAAAGTGGAGAGCCAGGAAAGCTGGTGGTGTAATTCAGTCGGAGTCTGAAGGCCTGAGAATTAGGAGCCTGATGGTTTAATTCATGGTGTGAATCCGAAAGCCAGTGAACCAGGAGCCAGATGTCACAGGGCAGGAGAAGATCCATGTCCTAGCTCAAGCAGAGAGTGAATTTGCCCTTCCTCTACTTTTTTGTTCTATGGGGGTCCTCAGTGGATTGGATTTTGTCCACCCACATTGGGTAGGACTGTTTGCTTTACTCAGTTCACCAATTCAAATACTAATCTCTTTCCAGGAGACCCTCAGGGACACACCCAGAAATAATGTTGTACTAGCTATGTGGGCATCCCTCCCTCCCCCTCCTTCCTCCCTCCCTCCCTTCCCTCCCTCCCTCCCCCCTTTCCTTCCTCCCTCCCTTCCTCCCTTCCTCCCTCCCTCCCTTCCCTCCTTCCTTCCTCCCTCCCTTCCCCCCTCCTTCCTTACTCCCTTCCTCCCTCCCTCCCCTCCCTCCCTCCCTCCCTCCCCCTTCCTTCCTTCCATCCTCCCTCCCTCCCCCTTTCCTTCCTCCCTTCCTTCCTT
This sequence comes from Mesoplodon densirostris, assembly GCF_025265405.1. NCBI lineage: Eukaryota > Metazoa > Chordata > Mammalia > Artiodactyla > Ziphiidae > Mesoplodon > Mesoplodon densirostris. The sequence continues at coordinate 59,892,841 of NC_082679.1, forward strand.
CCTTCCTTCCTTCCTCGTAACAGTTTTATTGGCATATGTCACACACATTATATGATTAACTCATTTAAAGTGTACATTTCAATGGCTTTTAGTATATTCACAGGGTTATGCATCTATCACCACAATCAATTTTAGAACATTTCTATCACTGCAAAAAGAAGCCCTGTACCCATTTGCTGTCATTCCCCATGTTATGAACTGAATGTTTGTGCCCACCACCCCTTGCCCCAAATTCTTGTTCAACCCTAACTCCTGATGTGATGGTATTTGGAGGTGGGGCCTTTGGGAGGTTATTAAGTTTAGATGAGATGATGAAGGTGTTAGTGTCCTTATAAGAAGAGAAAGAGACTAGAACTCGTTCACTCACTCTCTCTCTCTGCTTGCATGCACCAAAGAAGGCCATATGAGGACATAACTGGGAAGAAGGCACTTACTAAGAACCAGACTATGCTGGCACCCTAATCTTGGACTTCCAGCCTCTAGAACTGTGAAAAATAAATGTCTGGTTTTTTTTTAAGCCACCTTGGTCTGTGGTATTTTTATTATAGCAACCCAAACTGACTGATAACTCACCTCCCTTTACCCACCCCTCACCCCCATTGCATCGCATCCATTTATCTACTTTCTGACTCTATGGATTTGCCTATTTTGGACATTTACTATAAATGGAATCATATAATACGTGGACTTTGTGACTGGCTTCTTTCACTTAGCATGATATTTTCATGTGTCATCTGTGTTGTAGCCTGTATCAATACTTCATTCTTCTTTATTGATGAATAATATTCCACTTATGGATATATCACATGTTGTTTATCCAGTTATCAGTTGATGGACATTTGAGTTATTTCCAGCTTTTTGCTATTGTAAATGATGCTGCTATGAATATTTGTGTACACATATTTGTTTCAACATCTGTTTCCAATTCCTTTGACTGTATACCTAGTAGTAGAATTGCTCGGTCATATGGTGACTCTATGTTTAACATTCTGAAGAACTGTCAGACTGTTTTCCACAGCATCTGCACCATTTTACATCCCCACCAGCAATGCCCCTATTGTTTCTTTGATTTATCATTACCTCCACCAGCCAGCTCACTTGTAAATAGGAACCTCATGATCTATTATTGATATACGTTTTTTTTTAAAAAACAAAGTAAAGTGAAACTTAGTTTCCTTTGAAAAATTCATGGCATATGAATTTTGTGCTTTATCAAAAACAAAAAAGATTTGGTGGGGAGGTTACAAATGTTAGCAGTTATTACTAGGTTCATGTAGGTTATAAACCCTTTGCAGTCAAGGACTAAGCCTTACTTACCTATGGGGTTTAACAAGAGGTTGGGATAACACGTATTTATCATTATTGTACCTGTTCCTTTAATACTTAATCTGTAGGTTATGATGTATGCCCATATAATGGTGTGCAATGAAAAAAAAAAGAGAAAAATCATTTGAATCATTTAGTCCACCATTCCACCCAATGAAGATGGGCCCACAGGCAATAGATGCACGTAAGCCTGAAACAGTAAATGCAGGCTTGAAACCCATGAAAATTATTTATGAATAATTTTCAGGGTTTGTCACCCTTTGATAAAGAAGGGAGATGCAAGACTCAGGTGGCCAGCTCAGTGGGTGGTGATGACTTTGGGATAAAGAAATGGAAGATTTAGTTGAGGGCCAAGAGAAGCTTTGAGGAAAGGGGCATGAGAGGAACTAATAGGCTTGTTCTCAGAAGACATTTATGGAAGATTTAAAGGTTTTAAAGAGTAAGTTTGACTCTTTGTCATTTTGCTCTTACTCTACTGACAGCCTTGTTCCCCCTTCAAGGAGATGCTAGAACTTGGCAGAAGGTCATAGAAGATAAAATCCTCACCTTCCAGGGGTTTGGGGTCGAGTGTGGAAGGCAACAGAGTCACAGAGCGATTGCAAAACCACATGAAAAATGCCAGGATAGCCGTGGGCACATGGTTGGGGGTAGTGCAAACAGGGTGCATCTGAGGGGAGATCAGGTGTATTAGTTTCCTAAGGGCTGCCATAGCCATCTACCACAAACTGGGGGCTTCAAACAACGAAATGTATTGTCTCTCAATTCTGGAGGCCAGACGTCTGAAATTGGGGTGGCAGCAAGATCATGCTCCCTTTGAAAGCTCTAGGGGAGAATCCTTCCTCACCTCTTGCAGCGTCTAGTGGCTCCAGGCTTGCGGCTACATCACTCCCATTTCTGCCTCTGTCTTCATATGGACCCTCTCCTCCTACTCCCCATGTCTCTTCTCTGTGTGTCTCTTATAAGGGCACTTGTCAGTGGATTTAGGGCCCACCCAGATAATCCAGGATGGTGTCATCTTGAGATCTTTAACTTACATCTGCAAGACCCTTTTTCAAAATAGGGTCACATTCACAGGTTCTGGGGGTTAGGATGTGACCATATCTTTTGGGGGGGCCACCATTCAACCTAGTACATCAGGGAAGCCTCCCTGGTTGCCATAAAACAGTTGAGTTAAATCTTGAAGGAATTAGGTAAGTGAAAGGGCAGAGAAAGTGTTCCAGAAACATGGCAAGAAGGGTCAGCATGTGCAAAGGTCCTGCTGGAAGAGACTCTACAGTCATTCATGGTACTGTGATACTCTTGGAGTATAGTGTGCATGTGTGTGTGTGTGTGTGTGTGTGTGTGTGTGTGTGTGTGTGTAGTACAGTGTGGAATGAGGAGAAGGGAGCAGTTTGGGGCTAGAGAAGTAGGCAAGGCTCAGATTCCAGAGCATCTGGGAAGACATGATAAGGAGAGAATGAAGAAATTACTAAAGCATTTTAAACAGGGAGGTGATGTGAACTGACTGGCATTTCAGAAAGACCACTCTGGGTGCTCTATGGAGGGTGGGATGCATCAAGGCTGGTGGTAGAGAAACTAGTTAATGAAACTTCTTCTCAGTAAATGTGCATTGACTTGAGTCCGTCCTCTCCTTACTTTTATTTTTCTACATTGCTTGTGATTTTTGCTGGGCTGTTGGCTGCAATTTAACACGCTAAGCCAATCTGTTTACTTGTAATGCTCGTCACTAATAGGAAACAAGACTCTGGCCTCACAGGGAAGCTGGCCCTGCTCAGCTGACAGAGTCCTCTGCATCAATGATGAAAGATTGTAAATGGATTGAGCAGGTTGATGGTGTCAGTTCCAACTTGTTGAGCCACCAAATCATGTTGTCAACAATTAGCATCTACAGGATATGGACACACACATCACCCTTTCAGTAAAACACTGAGAAACTCTGGTAGTTGCTCTGGATTTGACACAAACTTCTTCTTTATCACTGCTTTGTAGTTGTTGCTGAAATTAAAGTTTGAACAATTTAAAAATATTTATTGAGCCCCTTCTGTGTGTCAGGTACTGTGCAAGATGCTCAGGGTTTAGCAGGGAACTAAATAAACTTTTTAGTTCCCTGCTAAAAAGTCTTCAGAGAGCCCCCAGTCTAGAGAGGAACAGACAAGCAGACAATGAGAATGCAATGGGGCATAGTAAATTCCATGATAGGGGAAAGTGGGGGCACTACATATCACCCACAAACCCCACAACAGAAAGGGGCAGAAAAAGGGAGGGTTTCAGAGGCCCTCTCTGTATCAGCCCCATGCTATAGTGTCTGACTCTGATGTAAAGTTGTCTGTTCAGTGGTGGGAATGCATCTGGGTACAGAGCTCCCTTCCCAGTGATTCTATAGGTGTCCTTGCTGTACTTTACCGCCTCATCTTCCTCTTACTGTTCACTCCATTCAAGGGTATTAGCCACCTCCTCCAATCCAAGGGATCTCTTACAGAGTCCAAGTACATTTCTCAAGATCTGTTTATTTATTTGTTCATTCAGCAAAAACATGTTGGCTGATGACTGCTTACAATGTTCTGTGCCAACTTGGTGGGGGGGGGCGGGTCACTACAGATACAAATTAGATATTAGCTCTCCCTTTAAGATGCTTACGTTTGGGCTTCCCTGGTGACGCAGTGGTTAAGAATCCGCCTGCCAATGCAGAGGACATGGGTTTGCGCTCTGGTCCAGGACGATCCCACATGCTGCGGAGCAACTAAGCCCGTGCACCACAACTACTGAGCCTGCACTCTAGAGCCCATGAGCCACAACTACTGAACCTGCGTGCCACAACTACTGAAGCCTGCGTGCCTAGAGCCCATGCTCTGCAACAAGAGAAGGCACTGCGACGAAGACCCAGTGCAGCCAAAAATAAATAAATAAATTTATCAAAAAAAAAAAAAGATGCTTATGTTCATGTCACAGCATGGTGGTCTGTGGAGGGGCGGTGATAAGGCAGGGTGACACTTCACTGTCAAGAGTCACTGCTGCCACTTGGAAGGTGCTGGGGTGTAGCAGTGTCGGGAAAAGCAGGGCTGGAGGAGAAAATGTTGAAGCTGAGCTTTGAAGGGTTTGACTAGGTGGGGAAGGGTGGCATTCACTCCAGTCTGATTCCTGGTGTGAGTCAGACTGTCTGGGTTCAGACCCCAGCCCCAACCCATGCTCAGCAGGAGACCTTGAGCAAAGGCCTTCTGTCACCTGGCTAAGCCCCAGTTTCCTCATCTGTGAGATGGCACATGAATAGCTCTGCTTGCCTGGTGATGCTGTGGAGATTCGGCCATCTGCATGTAATGCTCTGGGGAGAGTGCCCAGCACAGAGTAAGCATTCAGTCAGTACCAGCTGCTATTGCCAGTCGCCAGTCCTTGTGAGAGAAGGGCCTTGCCTGACATTGTTTGCTTTGAAAAGGCACCTATGATCATATATTAAAGACACTGGAATGGAGGTCTTGATTGACCGTTTCACTAAGTTGTAAACTTGCCTTATAGCAAGAAGGGGGGAAAGGTGAGCCAGTTCCATGTTCAAAGCCCTGTTAAAGGTTCTTTATTCTTTCCTGGCTCTGGGGCTGGGTTTTCTACCTGTTATTATGAGAACATGGCCTGGAATATCTCTAGCTGAGTGGTCCAGAACCCGTGGGAACTGTCAAAACTGGGATTGGAACATAAATACGAAATGACAGGCAGCTCATGTGCTGTTATTAAACTTCATAGCTAGAATGTTTAAAAGCAAATTATCATGTAAAATATTCTTATGTTAAACTGGAAATGAAAATGACATTTATTTGCTTAGATCAAATTGTTGGAAGCAAAGTTAGGCTGTATTTTTTTCCCTGACAAATGTTCTGATGTGTTCCTTTAACCAAACAGTTTAGATATGAGTATTAGTTCAGATGCATCTACCACAGTGGGGTTGTCAGCCTCCTAAGGATTGTATCCTTTCAAATGGGTCAATGAATAGAGAAATAAAATAGGAGTCAAGAGGCTTTAATTTTGGCATTCAACCAAGAGAATAATTTGCTCACAGGTAGTATGGGTAAGCTACAGGTGATTGAGAAATGGACTTATTTATGAGAACTGAGCCACCACCCCCCCCACCCCCCCCGCCCCGGCTGCCTCCCCTTTATGTGCCCTAGTCTTTAGGAGTGTATGTGGGTGTTGCCAGGGCCTGGGACACACCTTGATGGCCACCAGGTGTCACTGTGGAGTCACAGATGCACAGCCCAGGGGTCTGAAAGTCCTTCCAGAGGAGGACTTTTAGGAAAACTTCACCTGGCCAAACGGGTCATTCTTTACTTTAAATATCTGCCAAGCTCAGGAGCCCAGGGCAAGCTTAACTGAAGTCAGGAGAGTACTTTAGAGTATGGAAGAAAATTAGAGCAGTGGAAAAAAAAATGCAGTATTTGCTCTTTCTGTATTCTGAAGGTTCTCCTTGTTGTTCAGTCACTCTGCATGCCTGGTCTCCCCCCAGTTCTCCCCAGCCCAGAACTAGGCAATAAATGCACTGAACTGGTTAGACTTGCAAAGTCACTGAATGTCAGGGTAGGAAGGGGTCATAGGGGGTCATCTAGGACATTGCCTCAGCTCAAGTGTGGGGCACCAAGAGCAGAATGAATTGCCCAAGGTCACATTTAACTCTAGGCCGGGAATCTCTCCTAGGGCTACTAAATGAAAGTATAGGACAGTGGTTCTCAAAGTGTGGTCCCCGGACCAGCATCATTACTATCACCTGGGAACTTGTCAGAAAAGCGAGTTCTTGGGTCCCACCCCAGCCCTATTCAATCAGAAAGGCTGGATTGGGACTCAGCAATGTGTTTTTTAACTACTCCTCCAGAAGCTTCTGATTTGAAGTAAAAGATCTACTGTTAATAGGAGTAGGAGGGCATTAGTTCCTACTTCCTTGTGTTACAAGCATCTTTCCAGGCTCTAGGCTCTGACGAGTGCAGCCAATTCTCAGCTTCTCAATGGAGCTTGACCTTGACCATACATTCCCTAGGAAGGGTGTCTCCCAAGTAGGTATGTCTGTGTTGGGTTGGGTAGAAAGACACTTGTCCTCTACACTCCCCACTTTTCCAAGCCCCAACTTCCATCCATTGGGTACAGCTTAACGTGCCTCCTAATGGCTCCATTTCAGCCAAGGACAGCTAGAGCCTCAGTCTCCCTTTTCCCCTCCTCTACTCTCATATCCTCATTAAATTTATTTCCCTTTGCCTCTCACTTTTCTTTCTCCATTACAGGAGAGAGAACTTAGCGTTATTGAACATCTCCTATGTGCCAGGTGCTTCCGCATATTCTTGGAGTTCTCACAACAAACCCTGGAGAAGAGAGTTTGACCATCACCACATTTTTTACAGGCAAGAAATGCTCAAAGTCACACAAGTGAGGAAGTGTGTACACAGGGAAGATTTCAATTGGCCCTGCTTCAAGTTAATGAAGCTTTATTTCCCTCCCAGGCTCTCTTTGCATTTTAAATGGGCCTACAAGTCCCAAGAGGGAGCCAAGTAAGAATTCTGGATTCCCTTGCTTAGATCTGAGGACAGAGATTTCTAGGGGGTAGGAGACATAAAAGAAGGGAAGCCCTGTGATTCCCCACAAGGTGCCCTCCCACAAGACAGCCTATCTTCTGTGCCTGGAAAGTGGGTAGATCCTGGTTAGGTCTCCTCTCCCACGTAAAGAAATATTCTTTAGCTTCAGCCATCCCTTCACGGTGTCATTTTCCAGATACGTTTAGGACTGCTTGCTCTTCTTTACCATGTGTTCTTCCAGGGCTTAACCTCAGGTTAGATTAATCAAAGATTTCCTCTGCCAGATGAGGTTATACTGGCTTCTTTGCCATCTCTAGCATTTTCCTCTTTTCCCTTGTTTGTATATAGGGAAAAAAATACCAATGTCTCATTTTGCTACTGTAGTTCTTAGGAAAAGTCTGACGCAAACAATGATTTGATGTGCACTAGGAAAATACTGCTTAACCCTGTTCTTGCCTTTTTAAGATCTACCTTTTATTTCCTCACAGCAAGTGGTACAGGGGGATTACAATGAAGTCATGAAGATAAAGGAAAGCACACAAAAATGACTTCCAGCATCTTTTGTCATTAGCTTTTTCTCCTTAGCAGACACATCTTTAGAGTTTTAGAACACGTATGTTGTTTTATGCTTCATCTCATTTTTAGGTTTTCCTCCTTTCTGGGATATTTCTTTGTGATATAAGATTTAATTCTGCTTTTTCATTTTTAAGTGAGAATTTAATTTCCCTTTATATTTAGGCATCTACTCGGCCTAACTTATCAGTATAGTTTATTCTGCTGAGAGGACTCAGTGTTCATGAGAACACTGTTCTCCTTGCCTTTTTCTCATTAGTTATTCTTCAAGTGTGGGCTTTGAGTCAGGCATGTCTGGGTTCATATCTTTGCTTTGCCTCTTCCTGGGTTGTGGGAACTTGGATGAGTAGCTTCACCTCTCTGCATCTCACTGAAATTGAACCAGGCTCATGAACACAGATTCCGACTGCTGGGCCATCAGATTCTGGTGATGCTTCAGAGTTGCTGCTGGGCATTGTTGTGGGTGACATAGGAGGATGGGCTCAGATCTTCCCAGGAAGGTGGCATGTGAGGGGCTGAGGACAGTTTCCCCAGGGTATGTCGGGAGTGATGGTAACTGAGTGCAGGAACACTGCCTCCCCCAGGGTGAGACTCTTCCTGGGTCCAGCCATTCCCTTCCTCTTTTTCTCCAGCATGGGTTTCATTAAGTCCCTTGCCCATCCCCCATCCCTTTCCATCCATGTTCTCCCAGCAGCTTGGGGTCCCAATGGGCAGGGAAGGCAACTCGTTAGACTTGAGACACTTCGTGTGTTATTTGGTGCTCAGTAAAAGTGCTTGCTCTTTTTGATTGCCTTCAAGTGGAAAAATCAACCTAAAAACATGTGAAGAACACCCATGTATTCCAATATCCTTTCACTTAAAAAGTATTGCCAGCTAAAACACCATGATGGGTCTTGGTGTTTTTCTCACCAGCCTGTGTATTTGAACGGAGGTAGGCACCTAAGTGTATTTGTCTCACTATTCCCTGGTCTGAGCATAGTGGTAGGTACTTAATAAATATCGATTGAACGACTGATTAATTGTAAGACTTGGATTCTGGACTCAGCTTACGTGATCTTGGGCAAGTTGTTCAATTCTGAGTCTGTTCTGTAGAAGGTTGGTAATTATCCCTGAGTTTTAGGTCAGACTCTCTAGGAGCAGCCCCTGACATGTGGATTCGGGTTCCATGACTTAATAAGGAAGTGCTCCCACCTTGGGAGGGAAGTGGGGGGAGCAGTGGGGGGAGGGGAGGAAGCGGAGCAAGGGTGTGATCACAGGCAAAGGAGGAAGCAGAGGAAGCTCCAGACTGACCCTGCAGGGGAATTCTGGGGTACGGGTTAAGCCTCCTAGTGGTCCCCATCTGTGGCAAGGGGGCTGGGGTTTTCATACTCCTGTACCTCAGTCACTGGATAAGGACTGACTGGGGTGGGAAGGGGGAATGTAAATTCCCAGACACTTGCAGCTCTCCACCCAGTTGGGCAAAGTGGTCTCCAATGGCCTAGGGGAAATTCTCCAAAATAGAGCTGCAAATTCTGTGTGTAAGAGTGGGAGGGCGGGTATATGTATATGTATAACTGATTCACTTTGCTGTACAGCAGAAACTAACACAACATTGTAAATCAACTATATTCCAATAAAACTTAATTTAACAAAAGAGTAGAAGGGCGGGGCACTGACATTACGGCTACATCTTACCTCATCTACATTTCTGATCCATTGGTATCAGATGAGAAAATATGTGGAAATGCTTGAAAAGTGTAATGTTCCTTTCCCAAGTAAATGGTAGCTTTTATTTTCAATAAATTGTTTTTAAAAAAAGTCTCGTGCATCTAGAAAGACCCAGAAAAAGAATGTTCACTTTAACTACACATTCTGGTTCATAAAGAGTCGCCTTTAGATAAGATTTCATGTCCTTTGAGGACTGGTAATCCAGTTCCAGTTTTCAAAAAAACTGTAATTTAAATTAATGCAACAACTACAGGCAAGACAATTTAATCTCTGTTTGATGCTTCAGAAGTCATTTTCCAATCTTGTAAGGCCTCAGGGTCATGATTATCATTGTACAGTAGACATGCACAACTGAAGTTAACAGCCTGGGTTAGGGGCATGGGGAAAATGGCTTCGCTCTGTTTTGTTATGGGAGAGGTGCTGGCTGTTGCTGTATTTACAACTGGCTAAACATTGGAACACTGACAATTTTTTGGGCCCAAAGCTTTGATTTTTCTTTATTTGGCTGAGACAGGCCAAGATGGGGACTCTTAACCTGACTTAATTAGATGATCTCAACTATAAAGACACAGACTCTGTGACATGGGTAAATAGAATTTTGCTTAGCAGTTTCTCACTGTGTCCCAAACAAAAGCCTCAGGGTAGCTGTGCTCTGACACACACATTGCCTCTTATATCACACAGTGGTTATGTTTTAATTGTCATTATGGTTGTTATTTTACATCATGTAGGGAACAATACACTTCTCCTGGACTAGGGTGGCCAGGGTGGGGTTTTCCTCAGTGGAGTCTTCTGTGAACTTATCTATTGCCAATTCTTGCCATAGTTGTTCAAAATACCCTCCCCCTCCCACTACCACCCATTTTGAAATCACACAATTGATGCATTTTTGAGATTCTGCCACATCTCCTGTATTGCAATAGGCATATGTACAGATGCAAGAAAAACATAAGACCCTCAAATCTGGGGAAAATATGAAGAGGAAAAGAGAAGAAATCTTATCCAGAACACTTTAGAAATGGAAAGCAGAGAAGGGACAAGAAGAGGGAAGACCCTGTCTTGGGCCCATTTATGTTTCATGAAGACCAGGGACATTCCTGCAGAATATTCTAAGATTTCTTGAGCTTTTGTAATTATTCCATGTTTGTTGTTTCCATTAGTTTCTTTCCCTCTCCTTTCCTTGTCATGAGTGGCTGGCAGTAAAACCAGTACATTCACTGAATTATACATGAGACATTTGTTATATACTTCCTGTGGGCCAGGTACTATGCTGTGCTCTGAGGCTGTGATGGTAACTCAGACCCGATCCTGTCTTCAGGGACCTAAGGACTGAGAGTTGAGATGGATACTCAACACCCAAGGACAATAAGCCTTGCTCATCAGAGGGAAAAGCCAAGGATCATGAGAGCACAGAGAAGGGGAGCAGAATGGAGGAGACTGAGGGATGACTCTCTTATACAGTATCCCTAGTGAGCATAGACCCCGGCCTGGTGAAGCAGAGGACAACTGGCAGCAAGAGCAGAGCCAGCTGACTCCCAAAGGCACCGAGAAATGTCCCATGGACAGAAACACAGGTGTGGCTGTTGCCTGGGAGAGAACTGAAGCATTTCCTTGTAGAAAGCCCTGGTGGGATTGTGTACCATTCTGGTGAAAGACTGAATATGGACAGTGATGAACGTCCATAAATGATAAAGACAAATGGACAACGATAATGACCAGACCACATGCAAAAATAGAACCCTACATGTAATCTCTGTAGCAATTGGCCCCAAACAGCCAGGATTTGACCAATGACCACCAGCTTCCCTAATTTTGTCCCTGTTTCCAACTTAGGACCAAACAGAGTAAGTCATATCTGCTCCCCTAACCAATTGCATAGGCTGCCGTGCTTCATTAGCCCACTTACAGCTTCCCCAGGCAACCGCCTCCAATCAGAGCAAGTGATGGTGGTTGACTCCACTCCCCTGCTATAGCAAGCCCTGCTTGGTTTTTGTTTCTTTCCACAGTTTTTGATAAAGGGTATACTGAAGCATGAACACCGGTGCTGATACCCACTAACCACTCAGTAAGTGTTCTTTCCTGATGGAGCACCCCCTACACTGCCAGCAACATGCCTGGAGAGCATCCTCTTCTCTTCCAAGGTGACAACCACCCTGGCTGAAGGTGGAATGGACCTTTATAAAATCTGTTACACTCACACTAGGGAAGAACATCTGCAGCCCTGAGGGGCCAGGAGAGTTTGATGTAATAGCAGGTGAGCTTCAGTGGCAGGTGCAGGCCCACGCTCCAGTCTCAAGCACAACAGCTCAAAGACACCTTCGAAAGCTGGCCAGAGAAAACCAAGGAGGGGAAAAGGATGCCTTTCAAAGGCTGGAAATCTTGTTCCAAGTCAACCGTGTTCCCCTCCAAGATAACAAAGTTCTTGATAAGCTGTGGACAAATCACACTTCTTTAAATCGGGTCTTACTTTCCCTATGCTTTACACTTTCATTTAAATGCTGATTTATCATCATTTCTTCCCTTGGCAACCATTCTTATGACTTGCCTCTTAGTTCTAGCCTCCCTGGCAGATAATTAATGAGCTCTTAATATGGCTTATGGGCACCAGAGGGAACACACTATTTAAAGACGTTTTTCAAGGGATTTTTTGGGGGGCGGGGGGTGAAGTGAAGAATCCCTTTGTCAAGCAAAAAAAAAAAAAAAAGTCACATGCATTTGGCAAATATTGCCCTTTTGAACTTGCGGACTGTTCAAAGGCAGACCAAGAAGTTTGCTTGAATTAGGACACATCAGTCTAGACGTTCAGCTACCCAGTAGTCCCTGAAAGTATTTGGGGTAGGGAAGAGGGTCTTATTAAAAATTTTTATTAATTACTTGATATCTTTTTTTTTGCTCACTTGTTCAACAAATACTTATTGAACACTTATTATGTGCTAGGCCCCATGCTAGGCTCTGGGATGTCATGGTGAGCTAGACACACATGGCCATTGTGATTGTGGTGCTGCTTGGAGCCTGTTGTGGGAGACAGATACGAGCACATAATTATGCAGATGATTAGTTCACTACCCTTTTGACAAATGCTACCAAGGGACTGAGGCGAGACTGATGAGGCCTGAGCTGATTTGGGGAGGGAAAGTGGCCAGGGGCTTGATAGTTAATCTGAGTTCCAAGGATGAGTTAGGATTAACCAGGGCACTCCAGGCCAGAACAGAATGTGCAAGGGCCCTGAGGAGAGAAAGAGCCAAGCCCTTTTGAGGGACTGGGAGAAGGGCTCTGAGAAGAGCAGAGTGAAGAAAGCAGAGAGTGGAAGATAAGCCTGTGAGATAAATGTGGGTACCATGGTGACAGTTCTTATGGGCTAAGTGTTTCGAGTTGTATCCTTAGATCAATGAATAAATTATTGACAGTTCCAGGCAGGGAAGTGACATGCTCAGATGTACCTTTTAGAGAGAGAAATTTGTCTGCACTGTGGGGAATGGATTGGAGGCAGTAAGGAAGGGATCAGGAAGACCTATTAGGAGCCCACAGCCTTTGTCTAGGATGAAAGAGGTGACGTTCTGTGATGATTTTATCAAGCACAGCCTGTAGGAGAACTGGGTAATGAGTGGTAGGCTTCAACTCAGTTTTTATTTCACAGAAGAGAAAAGAGAGATCCAGTGGTCCAAGAACGGTTAAGAAGACTGGCTCTTCCCAGGAACAGGGGCCCACTCCTGAGTGCAGCATCTTCATTCAAGCCCTGGGCTTCGCCCCAGGGCAGTCCTGGCTTCCCCAAGGCAGGCACAGTTGCAGGCAACCTGACAGCCTGTTCTGAAGTTCCCCCAGCAGGCATTGGAGAGAGGGCTTTTTTCTTCAAGAGCTCTGACTTGGAATTGGGATCAATAATGTTGGTCTCTGTAAGTGGACTTGATGAGGAGACTCTTCTGGATGCAGTCCCCAGTTTTCAGGGGAGTGTCTAAGTGTCTAGGGTCTCCAAAGCTGGTCTTCATGGGCCCTCCATTAGACACCAACCACGAGTTCTCAAATGTCAGCAAGCAAAGCAGTCCTTGGGGGAGAAACTTGTTCATACAGCAGGCTCTTGGCCCCTATTTTCAGTGATTCTGTTTCAGTCTCTTTGGTTTACAGACCAGGAGTCTGCATCTCACAATAGGCTATCCGTGACCTCTCTTCCTTGTTTCTAATGCATATGGCCTTTAAATTACTTTAAAACTCTAGGAACTGTTGTCCTAGCAATTTAGACCTTGAGTACGCTGTCATGTTTGAGCTCAGCGAAACATGATCTCTCATTCCAACTTAAGGCTTAGACGAAGTTCAAGGGTGGGATTCTTTTTTTTTTTTTTGCATTACGCGGGCCTCTCACTGCTGTGGCCTCTCCCGTCGCAGAGCACAGGCTTCGGACGCCCAGCTCAGCGGGCCATGGCTCACGGGCCCAGCTGCTCCGCAGCATGTGGGATCCTCCCGGACTGGGGCACGAACCCGCGTCCCCTGCATCGGCAGGCAGACTCTCAACCACTGCACTACCAGGGAAGCCCAAGGGTGGGATTCTTGAACTGAGGGTTGGCTTGAGAGCCAAGACTGAACCTTCCTGCTCCTCCAAACTGCCTAATTCTGAGAATCATCCAGTGATTCTGACTCAGTGTGGCCAAAGCATCAGGGAGCTTGTGGCTTTAGCAAGTGCCTCATGATGTGATCCTTATGATTGGGCAGGTTGGAAACCTTTGTGCAGGAGGCCTCATGGGCAACTCTGGCCCTCAGGGAACCCTGAGTGTTTTCAGGGGGACTCAGGGAGCCCCAGGTGTCTTCATGCTCTTTGGTCCTGAGAATTCTGCTGGACCCTGGGTGGGGTCTGATGTGTCTCCCTGACTTTGCAGCCAAGCCAAGGGAAGAACCTGTGAAGGCAGCTGTCTCAGGCTCAGGATACCCAGCTGAAATATGTCACCCACTGCTGAGGGCCATCCCAAAACTAGCTTCAGCAAACCTGGGAAGTGAATAGTTTCAAAGTGTCATTTAGTCCTGAAGGGCCATGTCCATTCAGTGTCTGGTAACCAGTGAAACTACGGGCAGCTGCTTTGATGGGCTTCTTGGGAACAAGGGAGAAAACGCCTTCTACGCTTGAGTTTCTAGGAAGCAAGGGTGAGGGGTCCTTTGAGTCAGAGCTGCTCTAGAGGTATATCTGAGTTTATTCTCCAGTTTTATCTTCGATGGTCAAGGAGGATCCCTAGAGGTGTGCAGGTAAAGTTTGTGGAACTAGGAAGTTCAAGTGAGTTGGAGTTTGTTCATGAAGCTTGAGTTAGGCTCTAAGGCTGTGGCTGCATTGAAAAAAAAAATGTAAAGAGTTAAAAAAAATGCCTCCTGGCCACACCCCAGGCTAATTGAGTCATAATCTTTATGGGAGGGGGCCGGGGGAGCAGATATATTTTTAAAAGTTTCCCTGGTGACTATAATGTGCAGGTTCTTGGGGTTCTATGAGCTTGGAGGCATGGAGGCTGTCTTGGATGCCTGGGTATTGGGGGATTCAAAGGAGACAGGTGCAGTATTTGGGGGCTCAGGGATGGGGAAAGAAGCTTAAGTAGGGCTGGGCTGGGATCTGATGGTTTTGCCAACAGCCAGAACTGACACTTCTCTGTGCCAGGCACACAGCTGCAGAACCATCACTAGACCTACTCCTTGGAGAAGAGGACTGTGGCCATGCCTTGGAGTGGATGCCCAGCGGCTCCCTATGTGCCAGGGACTTTGTTTAGAGAAAGCCTCTGCCTTCAGCTCCTCTCATCAATTTCTTACAGCCTGTGATTTAGTTGCCTAATGGGATCCATTAAGCAATCCGGGGTCAGGTGGGGAGTCTGGAGTCCACAGGATTCCTGGGGCTGAAAGGTTGCAGCTCCCAATGCTGCTGAGTTTCTTGGCAGCCTCACGCTGGGGAGGGCATCATTAGCAGCTTGAGGGTGCTGTCCACAGGCAAGTGGAGAGCTACTGAGTGGCTCTAGGAGGAAGTGAGGAGGTGAGAAATGCCTGCTGGCCCAAGAAATGTCCTCTGAGCTCAATTGTGGGCATGAGTCTGGGGATAATGTGTGGGCTGACAGAGGCAGGGCATAGCTGGAGGGTGTGGAGGGCAGTAGAGGGGTGGAGGGAAGTCATGGACAGCATTTGGGATGCTGTGGGCGGTGAGATTCTCTTTGCTTTTGTGATGAACTGGCTGCTCTTTGTGATTGCTCCAACAGTGGGAAGGGGAGGTGACAGGTAGTTTGGGACTCTGCTTTGCTGCAGAGCCGGATTAAGCTTTGTGCTCAGACCCAGGTACCACCTAAACAGAGTTTACAACTAGGCTGAGACTGCAGTATCTCAAATCCTTCCTCCCTCCACACCTGGTGGCTCTTTTGAGCTCTGGAGTTAGATTAGTTCAACAAAATACCCTTATTCATGATCAAATATTCAGATATTTATTGAGCACCTACTGTTTACCCAACACCATTCTTGGTCTTAGGGATTCATCAGTGAACAAGCAGACAAGAATCTTCTCTCATTGGAAACCAACACTAGTTACAAACCAATCAAGTAAACAGGTGTAAGTGCTGTAATAGATGGAACAGGGCAATGGGACAGAGTGTGCATTGGGCAGGGGCAATGGCATCCTGGAAAGATCTAAGGGAGACACATTCCAGGTGGAGGGAGCAGTTGGTCCTAAGGCAGGCATGGGTTTGGAGCGTTTGGGAAACAGAAAGAGTGCAGGTGTGGCTGGGGTGAACTGAGCTGAGGGAGTGAGAATACAGAGGGTATGGTGGGAAGGTAAGACCAGTTTATATGGGACCTGGTGGGCCTGAGTAAAGGGTTTGAATTTTGCTTGATGCCCCTGGAGGGTTTTACATAGGAAAATGGCATGATCTAATTTATGTTTTTAAAGCATCACTTTGACAACTGTATTAGTTTCCTAGGGTTGCCATAACAAAAAAATTTAAGCCACACTGACTGGGTGGCTTAAAGCAACAGTAATTCATTCTCTCACAGTTCAGCAAGTCAGAAGTCCAAAGTCAAAGTGTCAGCAAGGTTGGTTCCTTCTGGAGGCTCTGAGGGAGGAACTGTTCCATACTTCTCTAGTTTCTGGTGGTTGCTGGAATCCTTGACATTCCTTGGCTTGTAACTGCATTACTCCAATCTCTGCCTCCATCTTTGTATGGTCTTTGTATGTGTATCTTCTTCCATTGTTTTCTAAGCACACTTGTCATTGGATTTAGGGTCCACCCTAATCAAGGATGGTTTCATCTCAAGGTCCTTGATTACACCTGCAGACATTTTTTTCCAAATGAGTTCACATTCACAGGTTCTGGGTGGACATGTCTTTTGGGAGGCTACCATTCAGCCCACTGTAACTGCTGTGTTAAAAACAGATTTAGGTAAGACTGGGCGCAGGACACAGATATTGTAGCCTAAGCATGTAATCACGGAAGCTGGGACTAGGATATTACTGGAGGAGGTGTGAATTTTGGCTCTACCTCTTAAGAGTTGGGTGAACTTAGGCTCCATAAAGCCTCTGAGTTTCAATCACTTCCTTGGAGAAATAGGAATAATAATAGTTCCTATTATGTATGGTGCTATGAGGATTAAATGAGATAATGCATAAAGAGTGCCTAGCATGACCTCTGGCCCATAGTAATAGCTCAGCGAAATGTTATTGGCTTTTGGTGTTGATAATATTAACAGGACAGTCAGCCTGATCAGTTTGCCTTGTGACTAGGGGCTAGTTGGTCTTGCCATGAATTGGAGGAGCAATCAGTTTGGATTTTGGCTATTTGGGATCTGGCTGCATGGTCAGTGGTGGTGGCAGGGGTACCTGGGACAGGAGGAGTGGATCAGCCAGGGTTCTAGTAGAGAACAGAACCAATGTATATATGTGTATTGCAGCTTGGCAAGTCTGAAAAATCTGTAGAAAGGCTGTCAGACTGCATACTCTTGAGCAGGAGCTGATGAAATGGGCAGAAGACCTAAATAGACATTTCTCCAGAGAAGACATACAGATGGCCAAGAGGCACATGAAAAGATGTTCAACATCACTAATTATTAGAGAAATGCAAATCAAAACTATAATGAGATGTCACCTCACACCAGTCAAAATGGCCATCATCAAAAAATCCACAAGCAATAAATACTGGAGAGGGTGTGAGAGAAGGGAACCCTCCTACACTGTTGGTGGGAATGTAAATTGGTACAACCATTATGGAGAACAGTATGGAAGTTCCTTAAAAAACTGAATATAGAACTACCATATGATCCAGTAATCCCACTCCTGGGCATGTATCTGGAGAAAAACATGGTCCGAAAGGATACATGCACTCCAGTGTTCATTGCAGCACTGTTTACAATAGCCAAGACATGGAAGCAACCTAAATATCCATCGACAGAGGAATGGGTAAAGAAGATGTGGTACATATATGCAATGGAATATTACTCAGCCATTAAAAAGAATGAAATAATGCCATTTGCAGCAACATGGATGGTCCTAGAGACTGTCATACTGAGTGAAGTAAGTCAGCCAGAGAAAAAGAAATATCGTACGATATCGCTTATATGCAGGATCTAAAAAGAAATGACACAAATGAACTTATTTACAAAACAGAAACAGGCTCACAGACTTAGTGAATGAACTTATGGTTACCAGGGGAGAAGGGTGGAGGGAAGGGACAGTTAGGGTGTTTGGGATTGATATGTACACTGCTATATTTAAAATGGATAACCAAACATTGTAAAGCAACCATACTCCAATAAAAAATAAATAAATAAAATGGATAACCAACAAGGACCTACTGTATAGCACAGGGAACTCTGCTCAATGTTATATGGCAGTCTGGATGGGAAGGGAGTCTGGGAGAGAATGGATACACATATATGTATGGCTGAGTCACTTTGCTGTGCACCTGAAACTATCACAACATTGTTAATTAGCTATACTCCAATATAAAATAAAAAGTTTAAAAAATAATTCAAACTGATTGGAGATGTTCAGCATATGCACAAAACACCTGCACAACAACATCTAGACTAGTGTTTAATTGAATAAATGGGTACTATAGCCTGGCCAAGTCAACACATAAAATCAACCATCCCAAGGGAACTGGCAATGAGGCCCGTATCCTGGGTTGAGGCCAGTGCTTTGGGAGAGGATGGGCCAGACTAGAAGGAAAGTACAACACATGAGTAGAGGGCCTGGGGCAGAACCTTGGCTGACCTGGATGGTCCAGAAAGAAGTGGAGCTTCCTGTTAGTGGTTAGAAGGCCAGGGCGTAAACCACGGGGTGAGTGGAAAGCCACTGGCTGGCAGGGAAGCAAGCAGGCAATGACAAATGTAACCTCAGGATCCAACCTCGTCATTCATAATTTTAAAGCCAGGTTAATATTGGTATGGCTTTCTATTGTCCAGGAATGGAAAGTCTAATCTTGATCAATGTCTTACCTTAGAAATTGGTATAGAGTGATTCTAATAAAGATTAAAAGGAAGAATGTTGACAGGTAACCTTGTATTTGTATGTGGAACGCTCTGAAAAGTCCAGATATGAAAAGAGCATATAAAAAGAAAAAATGTCAAAGGATTAAGAATAAACACTTATCCCCTAACTCAAAAGAATGTTGCTGTACTTAAAGAATCATGTTGGCTGCTGGGTGTTGGGTACCAGCTATGCATCAGGGACTCTGCTAAGCAGTTTGCTTACATTTTCTCATTTAATATTCACAACAACCCTCTGATGTGGATATGATGATGTTTTCCATTTAGAGAAAGGGAGATTGAAGTTCTGAGAGGTCAAGAAACTTTCTCAAGGTCATGTGGTTACTACGTGGCAGATCTGGGATTCAAACCTATGACTGTCTAACTCAAGAACCTGTGCTCCTAACTGTATCACTCCATCCAAGATGTAGAGAGCTGAAGCTCGAGAAACAATTGAAAAGAGCTTTCAATTCCATTTGGGGGAAAAAATGGATGAACAAGGGAAGGACTGCTTGGGGGAGATTTTAACAGATGAGAGAGAAAGCAGAACTACTCAGCTGCTGTTTGAATTCTGACTTGTCTACCAAGGAGAATAATTTTGCTACAGGAAAAAAGTAGAATAAAGGGGAGGGAGTCAGGGCTCAGTATGGATGTGAAGGCAGGAAGCCAGCATGGCTTATAGATGTGAGTTCAGGTCTCCAGGCTTAGATGAAATTCATCTTGAGGGCCTGTTGGAACTTTGAAGCATAAAATCTATGGTGCTGGTTGCTACATAGGATACAAAGATGGTACTTTTGAACTTCCCCCTTCTCCTTTGTCTGGTATCTGCTTCTCCTCAATATATTTATGACACTCAGATGGGCAGATTTTATTTTCCATCTCTACATCCATTCCTTGAGAGCCCTTTGGCATAAGAAGCATATGTCAAACATGAGGGTACGGGCTTCCCTGGTGGCGCAGTGGTTAAGAATCCGCCTGCCAATGCAGGGGACACAGGTTCGAGTCCTGGTCCGGGAAGATCTCACATGCCGTGGAGCAACTAAGCCCATGTGCCACAACTACTGAGCCCTCGTGCCACAACTACTGAAGCCTGCACGCCTAGAGCCTGTGCTCCCCAACAAGAGAAGCCACCGCAATGAGAAGCCCTCGGACTGCAACGAAGAGTAGCCCCAGCTCACAGCAAGTAGAGAAAGCCTGCGCACAGCAACGAAAGACCCAACCCGGCTGAAAAATAAATAAATAAATAAATAAATAAAATCTATAAAACAAAAAACGTGAGGGTATGTACCACATATGTGGCCAATTTCTTAACAGGTGTTAAAATGTCCTCTGCCCCTTCTCTTTGTCCTTATATTCGAGCAGTACCACTAAGTGAATGGTGTATAGCAAAGATAATTCTGTATAACAAACAATGAAAAATAAACTTTTATTGCTCATGTGTCTCAAGCCAGGTGGGAACAGGCTGGGTGGCTCTGCTGGTCTTGGCGGGGCTTGCTCACATGCCTGGGGTCCACTCAGGGGGTTGACTAGTGTAGTCTGGCCTAGGCAGGGGAAACCAAGGCAACATGGCTCTTCCCCATTGGTTTCTCACCCTTGCATGCTAGTCCTGCAGTGTTCTCATGGTGGTAGCAGAGGCGTAAGAACATCGTGGCAACACCAGACCTGAGGGCCTGTCCTTGGAACTAGCACACAGCACTTCTGCAGCATTTGGTTGGCCAAACAAGTCACACTTCAGCCCAGACTGAAGAGGTCAGAAGATAGAGTCTGTTTCTTTAACAAAAGGAACTGGAAAGCCTCAAGGCCATGAATGAAGTTCATCTCCCTCAAGTATCTGCTTTGTGCCAAGCATTGCTTTGGGAGTATGAGGGTAAATAGTCATGTCCTTGCCCTTGGGATTTCTAATTTAGTGAGGTAAGTACTGTCAATACTGGGCTATTCACTGGGCTGAAAGGTGAAGTTTTGGCTAATGCATAAGTTTCTAGTGAGTTCTTGATCCTGGACACATCTTTTTTTTTTTTTTTTTTTACTGTGTGCTGCTCATTTATATCTCCTTGGTTGACTGTAGCAAATAGTTCTCTAAAGTGGACAGCAAAAACCCTCTGATATTTGTTCCAGTAAACATTCCTACTCAGCAGTTGCTGGCCATTGTCTCATTATTTTTCTTAGAACCCCCCGAGGGAGAAGTTCCTTGGTGTGTATAAATGGGGTGGGGGAGTTGGAGGTGAGACAGGGAGAATACTAGGAAGATCCAGCCAAAGTCAGTAACTCACATCTCCTCTTCCCCCCAAAGACAGACCTGGTGAATCACACCACTGGTTCTCCTGTGTTATGTTTCCTTGATTGAAATACAATTGTCAGCAGTCTTCATCTAAACTCTACAAGAATAGCAACCTCGTCTGCTTACTTCTCTCTCTATGCCAAATGCCTTACATATGGCAGGCATTCTTTAAATATTTGTTTGTTGAACAGAAAAAGGAGGGGTGACTGAAGACTGACTATAGGCAAATTCTGAAGTTTCAAAAGAGGAAGAAGGTTGTTTTAGAGGCTACCAGCCAGTGAATTTGACACTAATGAATGGTGCAACCCCATACTGAATTATTAAACAGATGGCTTATGAGGTGGTGGAAAAAGAAGTTAGGATTGCTGGGAGTCACAATAGTTTCACCAAGAACTGGTCATGTTGAGCCGACTCTAATTCCTTTTATGATCAGTTTATTGTACCGTTGTAACAGCCTGTAGGCATGAAGTGCATGATGCGCAGCAAGGCAGCTGGTAAAGTATTTTATAAAACTCCAGTAGTCAACAGGGTGAAACATGGCTTGGATAAGTTAACAAGTTGATTTATAACTGAATGTTTAACTACATATGAAGATCTTCTGCTAATGTTATTTTTTTGGAGGGCCGGACAGAAATTTCTCAACGAGCACATTGTAGGACTTTCCTGTTATCTTGTTTGTATATATCAATGGCTGGGATACAGTTGTAGTGGGCGAACCTGTTACATTTCCAAATGATTCAAAGCTGGCAGGAAGGAGTTTATGTACTGGATGATGGAGTCAGGGTTCCACATCATGTTGACAGACCAAGATGATAGGCTGAAACTAAAAGATGAATTTGAATAGGAATAAATTTACAGCCAAGAATGAACCTTGAAGAGTAACTTGCAGAGGTATGGGATAGCAGAGCCTCAGCTTAACAGCACACAATTAGAGACAATTCCGTGACATGGTGGATAAAAAGCTCTATGCCTAAGCTGAATTAATAGAAGCAGAGTGTTAAGATCAAGGGAGATTATAGTACCCCTGTCTCCTGAATTTGTCAGATCACAAACATTCAATAAAACAACTATTAAGTAGCTCTCTGCATCAGAGTCTTAGCCAGGCACTTTACTTGTTAAATAAATTGGTGTGAGTTACAAGGAATTCCTACCTCCCAGCGCTAAACAAAGGTATCTGAAAGCACCTACTTAGAGCTGGACTACAAATGCAAGGATTTGCTGCATGGCCTGAGCCCTTATTTATAGCCTGTGGAGTCAACTTTCCTTTTGCTCATTCACCATTTCTAAACTCAAACCTCTTATTACAAATAAATGGACTTATTTGTTTTGATTTTCTTCTTTTATTAATCAGCATCCCTTTAATGGCTCATATGATAGCATCAGGACTCTGTTTATTCCTGTTCATCCTTTTATCTCTTTTCTCTTTGGATGTTGGTGTCGTTCTCTCCTACTGCAGAATGCTTCTTCCATATTTCTGTGGAAATGGCCAGAGGAGCTCAAGATTATATTATCCTTATGGCTCATAGTCTTAGAGCAAGAGAGAGACATTCTCCCGGTGCTCATATATCAGAGGAGACTCTGCGTGGACTGACTTAGGTCATATGGTTATCTGAACTGGCCACCTCTGAGTAATGGTGTTCGTACCTATCATGGCTGGAAGGCATGTGTGTGTGTGTGTGTGTGTGTGTGTGTGTGTGTGTTGCAGGGGAGGGGGGCTGTGAATAGCAAGTTTGGCCCTGTGTAAACAACACAAAATTTCCTACAGGGAAGAGCAGGGGTTCTGTTCCCAGAGAAATGAGGAAAGTATTCTAGGGAGACAAATATACCTATAAACTCTTCTCCTGAAGAAATCATTAGAGTATGGGTAGGAGGAAGAAGAAAGATGGCTGAGGGGACCCCTTCATTTTAAAATGTGTTAACCAGTTCCTGAATTAAAGGAGGAAGAGTGGCTGTAATTCCTTTTGATCAAGCATTATTTTAAGACTAAAGCAGAGGACAGCTTTGGATTCAGGCTGAGATTTGCTGCTGCCTTTTCCCCACTTAAGTTTGGGGTTTGTAGTTCCCACCTCTCTTCTTCTTCTGTTGTTTAGATGTGTGAAAGAATGTCCTGGGGAAGCCTGATGTCCTCAGGTAAAAAAATATTAACAAGGAACACACTGATAATGCCCTGGTAATTTTCCAGGAAGTCCTGGATCTGTTCTGCAGATGGTCCAGAGAGAAGTAGGAAAAGACACACTCGTTTTCAGCTCAGCTCCATTTCTGTCTCTGCTCGTTGTGGCTTATCATTTTGAAGGCTCCCACAGAGGGGGGAAATGGGGACCTTCAGCCTCACTTCTCCTTGGCTGATAGAGTAGCTAGAGGACCTGTTGTGGGGTTACATGCTCCCTATAAACAGACAGGGAACATGGATTTCTGGCTCTAGAGAATCTGCTGCTCAGACTAATTTGCACACCAGGATCCCTGAGGCCCTTCCGAACCATTACATCCTCCACCTCTTGATTACTTGGGCTGGCAGGGGAACGCCTGCATGGGCACCCAACAAAGTCGTTAGTCTTGATGTCACCTGCTTTGGCTGTGGACTTCATTCTAGGGCTCGAGAGTCGTTTTGCAGAAAATACTCAATTCTAATGATGTTTATTGTGACTGGTATTAGAATGGGTGATTTCTGTGAATGCAGTCAAGCCAGCTGGGCTGTGATTGGAAGTTATTTGGTATCAGAAAATTGGCCTTCAGTGGAAAGGTCACTGCAGATTATACACAAAATAAGTGAGCCACAGGATGTTTGGAGTGATTATTTGTGCTTAAGCTTAGGTCCACAAATGCCATATCTTAACTTACTTTTCCTGCCCCCTTGAAAGCTGTGCATCATTTGCCTTTCCATTTATCTGAGATATTAAGAGTGGAAATCTGCTGCAGTTTATCTACTATACATTCTAAGAATCCATCATGTTTCATTGCCCCCAACCCTGTGGAAAAAGGTATAGGTCAGGTGTTTTCATATTTTTTACCTTAATACAGATTTTATATGTAGAAATAATATTAATAGATTCATATAAGTGCATAAAATATATTCAGTGAATATATTAATATATATGCATTTAAAATATATTTCATATGTGCAATATCTATTTTAAATACATGGCATACATTTTATCTTCTTGCAACTCTGTGAGATAGATATGATTATCCTCATTTTTATAGATGAAGAAACAAGAAATTAGCTAACTTTCCCAAGATCATAGAGTCAGTCAGGGTTCTCAGATGCAAATAATAGGCACCAGCCCTGATTAATTTCAGCAGAAAATAACTTTATCAAAATGGTATTGTGCAGTTCACAGAATCTCTGGGAAGGCTGGGAGACAGGTCTAGAGACCACACAGCCAAGATTAACACTGACCAAGACCACACTCCCGCTGCCCCAGGTTTAAACCCCGAGATGTGTCCTGCTCACAGCACACCAGAGGGAGAGAAGTACTTTGTCACTGCAGCCCTCAGAAGACAATGAAGCTGAGTCTGCCACCTTCGAATGGCTGCCTCAGGCTCTGCTTCCTTGGCAGACCCGCTTCCATTTCTAAGTTTGGGCATGTGAGTCTGATGGGAGGCTTTTTTTTGAAAGGGAGATACATTTATAAATGGTAAAAAAAAATGGGTCTCAAACACTAATTCTGAAACTTGGGGAAAGTTCAAGGTTATAATGTAGTGAATTGTTAGAGAGTCACTATAGTATAATCAGGAGCAACAACAACAAAAAAGGGAAAATAGTATTGTTGGGAGGAACTATGAGAGTTTTAAGCTTGTGACAAAGTGGAACATCACAGGATGTCCTTGCTGAAAACACATCCACAAAGCAACCACTTAAATATTTTCATTTTTTTCAACCACATAGATGGTGCATGAACATTTAAAAAAAGATTAAACATTACAAATAAGCCTCAAGTTGCCTTGACCATCACCAGCAACTCCTAGGGAATTCCTCCATATGAGAAGCCTCTTATTAGTATAGATCCTTTTAAACCTATTTGTACGTATTTTCACCCATAGATTTGCATCATAGAAAATGAGTAGTATTGTTTAGTGTGTGTGTGTTTTCTTCCACACCTCATCTTAGAGACTTTTTTGTGTTGGGACATACAGATATCCCTCACTAGTTTATGTACTAGGTAGTATTTCATTATATGAGTACACGAGGCAGCTTGCTCCGATAGTCCCCTATTGGTATACATCTAGGACATTTGCAGTTTTTGCTATTGCCAACACTATTCCAGTGAGGATCCTTGAACATGACTCTTTGTGGACTCCCTTTCTCCAGGGCACTATGAGAAATGGAATTGCTAAGTCCCAGGGGATGCACATTTAAACCTTAATAAGTAACTGGCAAATTGCCCTCTTAAGCACCTGTACCAAATTATGCTCCTACTTGCAATTTGAAAGTAACCATTTCCCCACATCAGTGACATTAGCAAACTTCTTAATTTTTGCCCGTGTGAAGTGTGTTTTTTTTTAAAAAAATTGCCCATGTGAAGTCCCTGAACACTGGTGATGATGAACATCTTTTTATGTATTTGTTGGCTATTTGTATTTTCTCTTTTGTGTATGCCCTATTCCTCTTCTTCCTTATCAATATCTTATTGTATTTCATTTCTAGACTCCTGAGGATAATTTCATATAAATGGTATCATATAATATGTAGCCTTTGTGCTTGGCTCATTTTACTCAGCATAACGTTTTTGAGTTTCATCCATTATTGTACATGCATCAGTAAGTACTTCATTCCTCTTTATAGCTGAATGTTATTCCATTTGTATGGATGTTCCAAATTTTGTTTATCCATTCATTATTGATGGCTATTTGGGCTGTTTCCACCTTTTGGTTATTGTGAATAGTGCTGCTGTCAACATTTGTGTATGAATATCTGAGTGTTTGTTTTTTAATTCTTTTGTGTAGGAGTAGAATTGCTGGCTCATATAGCAATTTTATGTTTAATTTTTTGAGACTATGCTGAGCTGTATATATTCTCTCCCTTAATCTTCTCACCAACTCAGTGAGGAAGGGCTAAAATTACCTCTTAACAGATAAGAAGTTAGAGGTAAGAAAACTCAGGCCCAGAGAAGCTAAGTGGTTTTCCTAAAGTTACATAGCTACTAAGTGGTAAAGTTGGGATTTAAACCCAGTCAGGCTGATTCCAAAACCTGAGCCCTTAACTGCTATGCTACCCTCCCTCTCCTATAATGCCTAAGGAGGATGATGTCTAGAAATGAGTTAGTTTGCTTGTTCAGAGGATTGTTAATTGAAAGAAAAATCTTCTTACTACAGGAATGTTACCTAATGGCAAAGCTACAAAGCCACCTTTTGTCTATTAAACTGTTTTAAAGGGAAAGTGTACACAGTCTCTGTGGGCACTTTTCTGCTCACCTGTGCAAGTGGCACACCCATGCCACCTAGAGGAGCAGGAACACATTCTCCCAGCCTTTCCCCCTTTCTGTCATCCCTTCAGTCTGTAACCACTTCTAAGCCCTTTGCCTCTGGGGGACTGGTGATTTCAATTATAGTGGAACTCTCAAGAAGCATATTTGAGGGCCTCCCTGGTGGCGCAAGTGGTTGAGAGTCCGCCTGCCGATGCAGGGGATACGGGTTCGTGCCCCGGTCTGGGAGGATCCCATATGCCGCGGAGCGGCTGGGCCCGTGAGCCATGGCCGCTGAGCCTGCGCGTCCGGAGCCTGCGCGTCCGGAGCCTGTGCTCCGCAACGGGGGAGGCCACAACAGTGAGAGGCCCGCATACCGCAAAAAAAAAAAAAAAAAAAAAAAAGAAGCATATTTGAGTGGGAAGTTGCAGAAACATCTGAGTTTTCATTTCATGCAGGTCTTTCCTACCACTTGTCAGAGAGAACCCAGGATAAGTGGTATTCATTAGGATTAATACCCGTTGACTGTGGAAATGTGAAATTGATCACAGATAGCCTTTGAAACAAGACCCCAGGGTGACTGAGTAGTAAGGCGAGAGCAAAGTCTCTGCTGGGTCACAACTGACATCTGGTAACTGCAGAAAAGTGAAATGGATCCTATGAGACACCTGATTGTTAGAAAGTGCCAGCATCACTGGGGGAGCAGACAGTCAGCAAAATCTCTGTTGTATCTACTATCCCAGAGAGGCACTGATGAGCCTAGCTATATCTCCAAATGCTCCCATCTTGTTCTAAAGTGGAATCTTTTATCAGCCTACTAGAGGAGGTGGGATACTCCAGATACCTGAGTATGTTAATAGCTGGCTGCCTACCAAGATGTGTGCTATCGAAGCACAAAATTGTGTTTCTAATTTTTATTTTATTTATTTACTTATTTAAAAAATTAATTAATTAATTTATTTTTGGCTGCGTTGGGTCTTCATTGCTACGTGCGGGCTTTCTCTAGTTGCGGTGAGTGGGGGCTACTCTTCGTTGTGGTGCGCGGGCTTCTCATTGCCATGGCTTCTCTTGTTGAGCACGGGCTCTAGGCACATGGGCTTCAGTAGTTGTGGCATGTGGGCTCTAGAGCGCAGGCTCAGTAGTTGTGGTGCACAGGCTTAATTGCTCTGCGGCATGTGGTATCCTCCCGGACCAGGGCTTGAACCCGTGTCCCCTGCATTGGCAGGCGGATTCTTAACCACTGGGCCACCAGGGAAGCCCTCCAATTTTTAAAACAAGTTTTAAAATTCTCTTGGCATATTGAAATCTGTTGCCTATTTCATATAAATAAAAGCTTCTGGAATGTACCTTAATTTATTTCTCTGTGTGTGTCTTGATATGTACTCAGCCATTAAGCTGGGCATCTTCCATTTGCTCCTCTAGACCCATCAGTGAGTTCTCTTGCCCTCTGGTTTCTCTTTGGGTTTGGTCAATGGGAGGCACTAGCAGGAGATTGGAGGGAAGGGAGAATGAAATGGAGTTGAACACATTTGAACTTGTGGTTCACTTCCTGGTGGGACGCAGGTTAGTAGTGGTTGTGTTTCTCTGTGGTGGACCACATCTCCTATCAGGTGACCCTCTTCCAAAGCTACAGATTTTTTTGACTTTTGGTAATACTTCCTTCATTTGTCCTTTCAATCTTGAGGGTGGTATACACCTCCCACTGTTGCCAGACCCGGGGGTTTGTGGCCTGTGGGTTTTCATCAGCTTGCCACATCTTTATATGCCACCTCCCTGAAGCATGCCATCTGTTTCTGGCCATGACCCTGTCTAGGACAGCCACTTAGTACCTCCTGTCCTTATGGCGGGTATCATGCATTGACAGGATGGGTAAGAATTCCAAAGCTGGAACAGAATACAGGTCAACTAGGCATCAAACTATGGTGCTGTCATCTTGTGCCTAATGAGACTGGACCAGAGAAGAGGAAATCTGAGGGCTGAGAAATTTGGTCAGGAAATAGGGGCAGCAGAGGAATCTGGAAGAGAAGTTGCCTAAGAGGGGCACCCAGAATAGAGGACAGAAAAATAATGTTCCAGTCAGAGTTGTTAACCTGTAGCAACTTGAGGGGCAATTGGTGAGGTGATCTGTGGGTTTCAGCTATGTACACACACACTTTCATACATGCTCTTATTGCTAGAGTAACTTTTCCCTTTCCTTAGTATACATTGAGAGGGGGTACCTTTCATGTGCACCTGACTAAGTCATCTCCCCACCCCTTTACTCCAGGATCTGAGCTCCTTGCAGGTTCTTGGAATGACCCAAGCCATTTCTTACTCCTGTCCTTTCTACTCAAATGGTCCCCTTGGACAACTTTTTCATCATGATAATTTATAGTCTTTCTTTAAGACTTAGACAACTATGATAATAGTTAGTCTTTCTTTAAGATCAACTGAGGCTCAGGAAGCCTTGGTCTGATGGAAGTGACTTCTGGGCTCCCACAGCATCATCCTAGTCTTCTTCCCCATTCCCCCACTGTCAGAACATGAAATCTGTCCAAAAGGATTTTGGTCCCACTTATCTATGCAAATTTTAGTCTAGAAATTGTAGTTAGGGGGAAAGAATGTTAAAATTTCTAAATTTTGGAGATCTTTGGAGGCAGTGGGATAAAAGTCTGTACCTATACTTTGAGAATGGGAAAGGAGCCCCCAGAAGAAGTTCTGAAAAATTCTGTTTTCTAAGGTGAAGAAATATACCTCTAAGTATGAAACCAAATCCCTTATACATTAAATAAGATGGAACACATCAACAGTGGTTCAAGGGAAAGCCAAACCCCGAAGATAGAGGGAAAAGAAACAACTCTTGGGGTAAGAGGGCATTTTCTTCATGATTCAGTAAGCTTTTCACCCTCAGGAGGGCCCAGATAAATGTGTATGAAGAAAACTATGTATGTCTGTTTGTCATGGTGTGTGTTGGAGGTCCTTAAGACCACTCCCAGGTTTGGTGATTTGGTAGGAGGAGTCATAGATTCAGCATGTAGTTGTACTGATGGTTATGATTTATTACAACAAAAGGATACAGAGCAAATTCAGCACAGGGAGAAAGTGCTTAGGGCAAAGACCAAAAGAAACCAGGTACAAGCTTCCAAGAATCCTCTCCCAGTGGCGTCAAATAGGACGTGCTTAACTCCCCCAGCAATGAGTTATGACAACACTTGAGATGCTGTCCACCAGGGAAGCTCACTAGAGACTCAGTGCCTAGGGTTTTTATTGGGGGTTGTCACATAGATACCCTCTGTCTGGCACATGGCCAAATTCCAGACCCCCGGGGGGAAAGCAGGTGTTCATTGTAAAAATGTCATACTGTTTTAATAGCTTACGCATACTGAGCCCTCTTCTCAGTTCTGGGAATGGTGGAAAGCCTCCTCAAATCCAAATTTCCAGATGCCAGCCGAAGGCCAATTTTGCAAGCAGGACTTTCTAAGAATAGCAGTCCTCAATCCTGCTATGTTTGCTCTTTTTCTCACATGGTGTCACATTGGTTACTCCTGGTTAAGGGAGGCGCCAGTACAATTCCCCCAGCAAGTAGAATTTCCTTTCCCCTAGATTCCATGAAGAATTGGGGCTTCCTAGAATGTCAGCTCAGATTTTTTTCCAGTTATCTTACCAATGACTCCCAAATCATAATGATACTGCTAATAGTTGGCTTCGATTAAATTGTTACCCACAGCCCCCTTCTCCTTTGCATCCCATCCTGAGGGGCTTAAGTCCCAGTTCCCAAGAGCCATTCCCTGCTGCATATGACTTGTATCTCAGAGCTTTGCCAGGACTTAAATCCTATGTCATAGGAAGGCTCCCCATGAAATAAACTCTCTTTTATCCAAAAAGCTTTATATTCTGCCCCCATCGACCAAGTACCCTAGGGATTCACTTCCAGTCATGCTCTCCTGGTTCTTGCCCAGCCATGTTAGCCATGGTCCTGTGGCTTCTATGGCATGCATCTCTCTCTTCCTAGCAGGCCCAACACCGCTCATTAGTTTAGGCTGAGAGTCAACACTTGGTATTGGTCTGATAGCCAGCAGTGGAGGTGGGAACGTAGCTCTGTTAGGCACCTGCCCCACTTGAGGCATCGGTATTCTTCAAGCAAAGAAGAGGGCCTGTCTTCCAACAAGAGAAAGGAGGACACTTTGGCAGGCCCAGAGAATTCAGTGGGCTCTTAGGGTCAAAGGTAATCAAGTGCATCTTCCCAGATATCTCCACCCCAATTCTCAGGGTCCCACTCATTCCCATCAAGGTCCTGACTTGATTGTAGGACATGTGCCTAGCCTGAAAATTCAGCCTTCTCTGAAGTTCTGCCATTCTTACAGTTAAGTCCTGTGTCTGTTCTTCAGCTCTGTTTTCATACTGAAGAATATCAGGGTTTCTTTAAATACTGCCAAGGAGGCTTTCTGACACAACACAATTTGCTCTAAATTGTTGAACGATTGCCATGAGGCTGCCATTTTTTCTCTTCGATGCATTCATGGTATTCAGCAACAGCCACCCAGTTTTACAGTCCTGATAATTACCATATCTTTCACTCCTCCTCAACACCAGAGATGTTACATAAGCCAGTGCATCCCCTTCCACCTATAGCCTGTCCCAGTTATCCACAGGTGAAAGTCTTAGTAATTACACTGTACCAACATGCCAGGGATGGATGATGCTCTATCTCCCCTCCGTGATGGGCTCTCATTGCCAGGCAGCCAATTAGTGATTCAACTCCAGAATACCTTCCTTTGAGTCTGGTTCTTAGGTCTGCTTCTCATATTCTCTTAGGTTAGTGTGAGAGGCGGAATAAGGGCCCCAGAGATGTCCATATCCTAATTCCTGGAACTAGTATGTTACCTGACATGGTAAAGAAGACTTTGCAGATGTGATTAAGTGAAGGATCTTGACATGAGGAAGTTAGCCTGGATTATCCAGGTGGGTCCAATATATTTACAAGTATTATTATAAGAGGGATGAGGAAGGGGTCAGAGTCAGAGAAGGTGATGTGACAATGGAAGAAAAGGTTGCAGTGATACAGGTCAATGAGCAAAGAAATGCAGGTGACTTCTAGGTATTGGAAAAGGCAAGGAATGGATTGTCCCCAAGAGTCTTCAGAAGGAACACAGCCCTGCCAACACCTTGATTTAGCCCAGTGAGAGCTGGGTCAGATTTCTGACCTCCAGAACTGTAATGTAATAAATTTGCATTGTTTGAGTTGCTAAATGTGTGGTGATTTCTTATAGCAGTGATAGGAAACTAATACGGTTGGGTTCCCTAGAAGCAGAGCCTGAGACAGGGATTTGGATACACGTGATTTATTGAGAGAATGCTCTCAGGAGACCCCCGTAAGAGAGTGAGGAAGACAAGATGAAAGGAAATTGCTAATCAGGGCTGTGTCCCTGATTAAAATCTAGCCTTGGCCTGATTCATGGAGGGTGTTGCTCTGGATATGAGTCACATTGCAGAGTTATTCTCTCTTGAGGCAAGGAGGCTACCCTTTGATTCCAGTTTAAGCCAGTCATTGGTGGCTCCTGGATTGATGGTGGTAGTGAGGCTTGGAGATAGCATGTATCCTCCTAGATGACATGACTCCTCCTAGATGACAGCCATTCTCTGAGAAGGAAGGCACCTGTGACCTGTTAGCAGCTAACACTCACAGAGCTGGGGATGGGTGCACAGTTCCAGTAAAGGGGATCCTTTTATACAGCAGAACTTGTGCACCACAAGGAAACCACCTGATGTGCCAGACCAGAGGAATAAAAAAATATGTAAGCAAGTGTGACTTTTTAGCCTGATTGCTTTGACCTCCAAATGCAGACGCAATCTGACTTGCATAAACGCAATTAGGTGAATTCAGCTGCCTAGTAACCAGTTACTCAGTGGTTTTGCAGAATTCATCTGCTTTACTGAATTCTTCCAGCTTCTGTTTTAGTTTGCTTAGGCAACCTTGGCTTGCAGTTGGCATCAGACCACTGGCATGATCACATTTAAGTGAGAATCTCCTCAGACTCCTTGACTGGGGATTTTTGGCTGGTCTGGGACTTCTGGGGGGGCAACACTGGTCCTGGAATACTGATCATTGGTCTGTCCCCTGACTTGATCAACACAGGAAGTGGGACACCAGTAGATGGTCTCCAGTGGAGATAGGTTTTCAGCCTTAATTATTTTACCCCCTGACAGCACAACGAACACATCCAAATGGATGGAAAATGGGGTTCTTCACTGAGCCGCATCATGCCCCAGATCCGTAATTTGATACAAAAGCTTCACACAAATTGAAATCAAAATTCATTTTAGATGCTTCCTCCCATCAGAGCAGTTTGCACCAGTAGGCTTCTCTCTTTCACGAGTTTGCTGTAGAAATAGGGGGAGCCAGGTGGCTTCGCTGTTGGCTGCTGTGGAAGTAACACAATCTCCGTGCTTGCTAACTGCAGGCAAGAAAATGAAATAAAATGAAAACCAATCGGAGCTCTAATTATCCTTTTTAAAATGACTTCATCCTGTAGAGTGACCCACTGAATACATAAAAGGCACCTTTCTTTTCCTTCTTTTTTCCTTGGGTGTTTGGGGCCACACCAACAGAGGGAGTCACATTGGGATACAGGAGAGGGAGGACTCGGTGTTTGAGTCCAGTTTACTTGCTTAACAGCATTTACAGAGGGAGTGGCTATCTGCCAAGCATTGTCTGAAGTACTCCTCAGATAGTACACATTTATGTTTCATAAAGACTCTACGAAGGCTCTCGCCTTCTGAGATGAACTGCATTCTATGGAATGTATATCTCTCTCAAAAAACCTGCTTCCACTTAAAAAAAACACAAAACTCTACGAAGTAAGTATCACTTATTGCTATTTTATGGAAACTAAGGAACTGAGAGGTGAAGTGACTTGCCTAAACTCACACAGCTAGTAAGCAGTACTAGAGTTGGAATTTGAACCTGGGAAGCCTGGCTCCAAGTTCAGGATCTTAGTACACTATGTTCTTCTTTGTTCTTGTGATGAATCTGAGTGGAATTTGGCTTTCACAAAGAAAACAAAATAAATCTCCCATCTCTCCAGGTTCCAACCCTAACCCTGACGACCTCCTTGTAGGGCAGCCCTTTGGTCACAGCAGAGCCATGAGTGCAGATCCAGGTTCACAGCACATTCCGAGGGTCATCCTTGCATATGAATCCCCCCATATTTTTATTCGTAAAAGGGTTGTACTATGCATACTGTTTTGTTCTAGCTTCTTTCTCTTATTATGACACCGTGGCATGCTCTCCTACCAGTGGATAGAGTTACCTCATTCTTGCTTATGTGGTGTTTACCATGTACATTATCCATAATTTAACCAGTGCACTATTCCCAGACATTAGGTTGTTCCCAATTTTCTGTCATTAAGAGCAGTAATGTAATGAATATGTTTTTATGGCCAGGTGTGTTTTTGTGAGTGTACTCCTAGGGCAGATTCTTAGCTGTGAGATTGCTGGGTCAAAGGGCATATATATTTTTAATTGTGGTAGCTCTTGCTTCATTGTTCTCCAGACAGGTTGTTCCAATTTGTATTGTCCCCAGAAGCGGATGGAGAGTGCCTGTATCTTCACTCCCTTGCTGTGTATCAGAAAATCAAAAAATTGCCCATGTGATGAGTGAAAAATGGTATCTTGTTATTGTTTTGATTAATTATGAGAACAGTTAAGCATCACTCTATTGCTTACATGGCTAGTTTTAGTTTTCTGTGAACTGCCTACTTAAATTCTTTGCCTCCCCTTGTTTCTAATCAAGTTCTTTATCTTTTTCTTACTGATCTGTGGGTACCTCTTTCATTTTTTAGTCTTGGAGAACTCTAGATCTTTAGTTTATAGCTGGTCTTGTACTCTGGCCTGGAAAGACTTTGATTGAACTAACTTTGCTCCTTCTTTTTCTTTGCTTTTTCTCCTCTTTAATCTTTATTTCCGAGTAGAGGGCTATGCACCCTGCAGACACAGTAAACACGTACTGATGGGCTGTTTTATTTATATGATTTTTATGGCTTCTTCCCTCTGAAGAGCTCCACAGACTTTAAAGTCATTAACTCAGTAACCCTCAAAGCACTCTAGTATGGCAACTGTAATTACTGTCAGGGTTTTTGAGGTGGTGAGACCGAGGAACCGAGATTCTCCAGGATAATTTTTTTGAGGGCCTCAGGAGGGGATCTGGGGAGAGTTCAGCCCCTTCTCAAGCTCTGGACCAGGAGAATATGTCAAAGGGTCCTAGTCAGAATGACTGTAGGTTGATAGGTGGGTGATCATTGGGTCTGCAAAGATTTCTCCAAGCCTCCCTCTTTATTCTCAGAGTGAAATAAGAATATTAGTTATGTGCGCCTGGTTCAAATCCTAGTTCCTCCTCTCAACAGTTGTGTGATGAAGGGCAGTAATAGTAACTGATGTTTATTGGGCTCTTATAATATGCCAGACCACATGCTGAATGTTTTTCATGCACTGCCTCACCTGACTGCCAAAAGTTTAAATTACTGGCCTGCAATGGCATAGAACTAACTGTTGGTGTTTGTGGGCTGAATGATGGCCCCAGAAAGATAGTCCTCATCCCTAGAACCTGTGAATGTGACTTTATTTGGAAAAAAAGTCTTTGCAGATGCAATTAAGTTAAGGATCTTGAGATCAACCTGGAGTATCTGGGTGAGCCCTAAATCTAATCACAAATGTCCTTATAAAGAGATACATAGAAGAGAGATAGACACAGAAGGGAAGACCACATGAAGACAGAGGCAGAGATGGGAGTGATGAAGCCACAAGTCAAGGAACATGTGGAGCTACCAGAAGCTGGTAGAGAAAAGGAAGGATGCTCCCCTAGAGCCTTGAGTTGGAGCATGGCCCCGCTGACACCTTAATTTTGAACTTCTGGCCTCCAGAACTGTGAGAGAATAACCTTCTATTGCTTTAAGCTCTCCAATTTGTAGCAATTTGTTATGGAATCCCCAAGAAACTCATACAGCTTTGACATGGGAACCAAGTTTGGGTGGACTCCAAGTCTGCACCCTCAACTCTGAAGCTGTTCTGTCAGCATGTGGCTAAACCTCTCTGTGTTTGTTTCCTCACCTGTGGGGACAGCGATTGTGCCTACACCAGAGCACTGTTGTGAGGATTAAATGAGATGGTGTGTATAGAAGGTGGAGAACAGTGTTCACTAGATGTCGGCTCCTGTTGTTCCTAGCTTTGTGGTGGTTTTTATTGAGTTACTGTAGGAACAGCTACTTCTATGCAAATCTCAGTTAGGGACAGACTCAGTACCTGTGGGCAACGCTGGTCCTACCAGGAGGGTACTTTGGGATTTTAGGCTAGATAAGTC
This sequence comes from Mesoplodon densirostris, assembly GCF_025265405.1. Taxonomy (NCBI): domain Eukaryota; kingdom Metazoa; phylum Chordata; class Mammalia; order Artiodactyla; family Ziphiidae; genus Mesoplodon; species Mesoplodon densirostris. Next base: position 59,928,473 of record NC_082679.1, read on the forward strand.
ACCATTCTTGGTAGTTGGTAGTTGAGTAAGTACCTCTGAGATACAAGTCATTGTCCTGGTGTTTTTGTTTTGTGGTTATCTATGAATTAGGTATTTTCATTTCCTTCTGTGTGTTTCCCTTTTATTTATTTCTTTTATTGGAGTGTGTGTGTGTATATATATATATATATATATATATATATATATATATATATAGTTGCTTTACAATGTTGTGTTAGTTTCTACTGTACAGCAAAGTGAATCAGCTATACTTATACATATATCCCTCCTTTTTTGGATTTCCTTCCCATTTAGTTCACCACAGAGCACTGAATAGAGTTCCCTGTGCTATACAGTAGGTTTGCATTTATGCATAGTATCGATAGTATATATATGTCAATCCCCATCTCCCAATTCATCCCACCCGCCCCTTCCCCCTTGGTACCCATACGTTTGTTCTCTACGTCTGTGTCTCTATTTCTGCTTTGCAAAAAAGATCATCTATACATATTTTTAGATTCCACATATATATGTTAGTATATGCTATTTGTTATTCTCTTTCTGACTTCACTCTGTATGACAGTCTCTAGGTCCATCCACATCTCTGCAAATGACCCAATTTTGTTCCTTTTTCTGGCTGAGTAATATTCCATTGTATATATGTACCACATCTTCTTTATCAGTTCCTCTGTTGATGGACACCTAGGTTGCTTCCATGTCCTGGCTATTGTAAATAGTGCTGCAATGAACATTGGGGTACATTTGTCTTTCTGAATTATGGTTTTCTCAGGGTATATGCGCAGTAGTGGGACTGCTGGGTCATATGGTTGTTCTATTTTTAGTTTTTTAAGGAACCTCCATACTGTTCTCCTTAGTGGTTGTATCAGTTTACATCCCCACCAACAGTGCAAGAGGGTTCCCTTTTCTTCACACCCTCTCCAGCACTTACTGTTTGTAGATTTTTCAATGATGACCATTCTGACCAGTGTGAGGTGGTACCTCCTTGTAGTTTTGATTTGCATCTCTCTAACAATTAATGATGTTGAACATCTTTTCATGTGCCTCTTGGCCATCTGTCTGTCTTCTTTGGAGAAATGTCTGTTTAGGTCTTCTGCCCATATTTTGATTGGGTTTTTTCTTTTTGTGATATTGAGCTGCATGAGCTTTTTGTATATTTTGGAGATTAATCCTTTGTCTGTTGATTCGTTTACAAATATTTTCTCCCATTCTGAGGGTTGTCTTTTTGTCTTGTTTATGGTTTCCTTTGCTGTGCAAAAGCTTTTAAGTTTCATTAGGTCCCATTTGTTTATTTTTGTTTTTATTTCCATTACTCTAGGAGGTGGATCAAAAAAGATCTTGCTGTGATTTATGTCAAAGAGTGTTCTTCCTATGTTTTCCTCTAAGAGTTTTATAGTGTCCGGTCTTACATTTAGGTCTCTAATCCATTTTGAGTTTATTTTTGTGTATGGTGTTAGGGAGTGTTCTAATTTCATTCTTTTACATGTAGCTGTCCAGTTTTCCCAACCACTTATTGAAAAGACTGTCTTTTCTCCATTATATATCCTTGCCTCCTTTGTCATAGATTAGTTGACCATAGGTGCGTGGGTTTGTCTCTGGGCTTTCTATCTTGTTCCATTGATCTATGTTTCTGTTTTTGTGTCAGTACCATATTGTCTTGATTACTGTAGCTTTGTAGTATAGTCTGAAGTCAGGGAGTCTGATTCCTCCAGCTCCATTTTTTTCCCCTCAAGACTGCTTTGGCTATTCGAGCTCTTTTGTGTCTCCATACAAATCTTAAGACTTTTTGTTCAAGATCCGTAAAAATGCCATTGGTAATTTGATAGGGATTGCATTGAATCTGTAGATTGCTTTGGGTAGTATAGTCATTTTCACAATATTGATTCTTCCAATCCACGAACATGGTATATCTCTCCATCTGTTGGTATCATCTTTAATATCTTTCATCAGTGTCTTATAGTTTTCTGCATACAGGTCTTTGGTCTCCCTAGGTAGGTTTATTCCTAGGTATTTTATTCTTTTCGTTGCAGGGGTAAATGGGAGTGTTTCCTTAATTTCTCTTTCAGATTTTTCATCATTAGTGTATAGGAATGCAAGAGATTTTTGTGCCTTAATTTTGTATCCTATAACTTTACTAAATTCATTGATTAGCTCTAGTAGTTTTCTGGTAGCATCTTTAGGATTTTCTATGTATAGTATCATGTCATCTGCAAACAGTGACAGTTTTACTTCTTCTTTTCCAATTTGGATTCCTTTTATTTCTTTTTCTTCTCTGATTGCCGTGGCTAAGACTTCCAAACCTATGTTGAATAATAGTGGCAAGAGTGGACATCCTTGTCTTGTTCCTGATCTTAGAGGAAATGCTTTCAGTTTTTCACCATTGAGAATAATGTTTGTTGTGGGTTTGTCATATATGGCCTTTATTATGTTGAGGTAGGTTCCCTCTTTGTCCACTTTCTGGAGAGTTTTTATCATAAATGTGTGTCCCTTTATTTTTAATATTAATAATACTTACATTTATTGTTAACTATCTTTTTATACTTATTGTTAACTTAGAGCAAACCATAACTTTAAGTACCCAAGAGCACTCCCAGCTTTGGTGATTCATATGGAGGAGTCATAGGACTCAGGATATAGTTGGACTCATGGCTAAGACATACAGTGAAAGGATACAAAGCAAAATTAGCAAAGGGAAAAAGCTCACAGGGCAAAGTCTGGAGGAAAGCAGGCACAAGCTTCCAAGATTCCTGTCCTAGTGGAGTCACACAGGATGCGCTTAATTCCCCTATCGATGAGTTGTGACAAAATTGTGAAGCATTGTCTACTGTGGAATATTGTTAGAGACCCAGCGCCCATGGGTTTTACTGGGGGCTGGTCATGTAGACACCTTCTGCCTAGTATGTACAAAAATTCCAGACTCCCAGAAGAAAAGCAGTTGTTCAACATAAACTGTATTGTTTGTACAAAGTTTAGATATAGTAGGCACCTTTATTAGTTTTGGAATGGTGGGAATGCTCCTAAAATCCAAGTTCCCAGATACTAGCCAAGGGCCAAGCTTGTAAGCAGACCTTTCTAAGGATGGCAATCAAAAGCCTGCTATGTTGACTATTCATGGCATGTAATAAAAGTTAATCATTTCTAGACATTACTTTTTAAATTATTGCAGGAACCTTATAGCATGGATAATATTATTATTCATAATTTAGGAATGAAGATACTGAGGTTTAGGGAGTTTAAGACCCTTACCCCAAATCATCTGTGGTAGATTAGAGCACAGAAATGTTGCAATAAGTATGCAATAAGGGAAGAGAGAAGGAATTGTTCAAAATGGCTCTAACAGCACGTAGGCTGAATTATGCTGTAGTAATCCTCATATCTCGGTGACTTATAACAACTCATTTTATTTTCCAGTCAAGCTCCATGTCTATTGCAGGCCAGCTGGGGTACTCCTCTGTGCCATCCTTGCTCTGGGACCCAGCTAATGGAGCAGTCACTGCTGCTAGTCACTGGGGCAGGAGAAAAGCACAAGGGCAAATCGTACTTTGGCTCTTAAAGCTTCCACCGAACAGTATGATGTGCATTATTTCCAATGGCCTGTGCAAGCCACATGACCTCACCTAGCTTCCAGGGAGTGGGGAAGCGCTATCCTACTGGGCCTATTCATTGAACAGCCCCAACGACTGCACAGCAACCAGACAGCATGAACTTCTGGTTATTTAACCTTCCCTTTGAACCCTCTGCAGAGCCACCATGCCCTCTCCTGATATAGGTAGCACTGGGAATCTGGTCCCAGTGGCCTAGAGGGCATGCCTGGAGCCTAGAGGCACTGTCATGTGTCTGCTCACTTTGCCCATAGATTGCAGGCTCCCAGGCTAGAATTTACAATGATTAGTATCTTTGGGGCCCTTCCTTCACTAAGCCTCTGGTTCACCCTTTCCTCTGCCAGCAAGCCAAAGTCACATGAAAACTAGAGCTAGAGAGAAACCTTTTGGCTTGATCAGGCTTTTTGAATCCCTGGCAAATGTTGCCTAGACATCTGAAACCCTGGGTTCCTTAAAAAAGAATTCCAGGGGTATCTTTATTAGCAAGCATGAATTTCGACAGATTTTCATGTTCTTCTCTCTTGGCAGGGCGTGCAGGGATCTCCTGCCAGTTTCTGACAGCCTCGTCGCTAGGTGTTAAGTGAAAAACATCATCAGCCTGGTCTATTGATAGGTTCAAGTGACAGTGTATGTTGCCAATCTCAGCCAAGAAACACTTCTGACAATTTTCCTCTCCATCACCATGCCTGGGTGGGAACATCCCTCCACCCAACTTCCTCAGGAGTTAAAGACACTGTAACCATATTAAGGCTGCATATGTCTGCATGGCTGCAAGCAGTAGGTTAGTGGAGGAGTTAAGCAGGGCATATGGCTTCCGGCGGGCTGCCTGAATTGCGGCAGTGTTGCCCAGCCCTGTGCCAAGCAGAGCTGTTGAAGCCGCTGTGCCTGGTGCTCCTGAAAAGAGGGGTTTCAGCCAAACTTGTTGATTAGTGCTCTCTGAGGCTGCCAGAATGTTCTGCCTGCTTGGCAAGGCCCGTCTCTCTCATGGACAGACCTCACTCTGCCCTCTTCCACTACCCTGGGCAAAGTGGTCTTTGTATGTCCTCCAGTTCTCAGCCTGTAGGTCAGGTGGGCGCCCCCTTCTCCTTCCAACTCTAGTCCCACCTGCTCCCTCCAATCTTTCTCTATCAGAAAGTCAGAAATATCTTTTCAGAATGCAAAGCTGATCATGGCCAAAATAATTAAACAAACAAACAAAAACCTCACAAAACCCCCAAAACACCCCAAAACAAAAAACTTCACTAGATTCTCACTGATGTTAAAATAAAAAAACTAAAATTCTTAACACCGCCTGCATGGTCTGTCTGACCCCTGCCCTCCTTTCCTGCCTATCCACAAGAGCTCCCTCTTGTTCTCCATGCTCAAGCCACACCAGCTTTCTTTAGGTTCCACCAGCGGCCTGTCTGTCTCCTTCATGGGACTTTGCATGTGCCCTTTCTTCACCCCCAGTCTCTCCCTCCCTGTTTAGTGGCTCCCAACCTTGGCTGCACATTAGAATTGTCTGGGGTGCAGGATGAAGGATCCTAAAAATATCAGTGCTTGGGCCTACCACCAAAGATTTGAATTTCATTGATCTGGAGAGAGGCCTGGTAATCAGCATTTTAAGAGCTCTGCAGGTAATTCTAATATGCCTCTAGGGGTGAGAAACCCTGACCTGGTTAATTCCTGTGCAGCCTTTGGATCTCAACTCTGTGGTCCTTTCTTCAAGGAAGCCTTTCCTTATATCCCCCAAAAGGTCAGAATATTCCTATTTTACATTCTTGAAGAATCACTTACCCTACCCTTCCTCATAGTACTTAGGAGTCTGAATTTTACACTTAGTTGTGGGTTAATTGGGTTAATATCTCTCTTCCTCGGTGGACTTTGAGCTTCATGTGGGCCATGGTTATGTATCATTTTGCTCACCGATTGTAAATTCAATGCCGTCATAGTGTCTAGCACCTAAGAGGTCAATAAATAATGGTAAAATAAATAAATGAATTTTGGGGCCCTCTCAACTTCTTCAGGGTGGTCCAACTAATCCTATTTAGATTTTAGGAATATCAAATAGGTTTTAATATTGCTTCTAGCCAAGGGTTTCTCCTTCTCTGGTTAGTCACAAGAATCCCAGTCAGTCTCTTTAGTGACCAAGAGCAGACTGGGGGTGGGTAGATCAAGAAGTGTGAAGTGGAGTAGAGGTAGATGAGCTGGTACAGATAGTGGTCCGATCCTTCAGGACAGATGTAGAGGTGGAGAAGGCACACGTGGAAGGAATGTTCTAGGTGTAAAACATGGCCTCCCATGAACAGCCCATGAATCGGGTGTCCAGCAAATTCAAGATTCTGCCCCAGAGCACCATGCTTTCACTGTCTCAGGAAAGGAAACGGGTATTCAAACCGGACAGGTAAGAATACATGTGCGTTAGAGGGAATCAACACTTGAAGCATGATGATATCTTAAGAGAATGTGGAGCATCACTGAATGAATTCAGGGGTCACAGGTCAACATGAATTATATACCAGAGGAGACAATTTTCAACTGAAATTGTGAAACTGTAGCATATGATCTTTGAGACATAATGAGGGGTAGGGGAGCTGCTAGATGTCTGTAGGGGGCAAATGTTCTAATTTTCCAAAAAGGGGAAAATGGTAGAATCTTGAAATTACAAATAAAACCTTGAAAAAATACCTGGAAAAGTTATAGAGGGATTTTTAAAGTGGTAGTTGTGATCCCATAGAAAAGAAAACAAGAATCACTGGACCTAGCATAGGTTTGCTGAGAACATTCATGTTGAACTGACGTTTCACCTTCTAGTAAGATTATTAGACAGAAAGATCATGTTGAAAATATACATGTTGCATATTTTTGATTTCAGCACAGAATTAAGTAATGTTTCCTCTGATATCTTTTTTCAGATAAGATAGAAATTAGTTGAATTTGTAACTGACTAAACTACTGTACCTAAAGAATAAATCACGTTAGATAGAGGTCGTACCATTGCCCTGACTTCTAACTTTGCCCCTGTATCTTCTCTTACTTCTTTTTTCTCTACAGATTTCCCCTGCATATTCTTTTCCCAGTACCTTCTCTCTGTGTGTGTCTGATTTTCAAAACTATATTTCCTACCTTCATCTTTCTCCAAAGCGACAGAACCACTTTTATAGCTGGAAATTTTCAAACTTACTAGCCAAAATAGAACTCATTATCTCTCTTACTACTCACCCCAAATCTGTCTTACCTTTCTTTGGGAATTGGAAAATGAAGAATTTGCTTCTTAACCAGGCATTAGGATCTTTCTTTTCTTGTCTTTGGGCTGTAGCTTATTTTAGTCTTTGTTTTTGTTTCCAAGTGGACTGAGGAGAGGTTAGACACCATTACCATCATCACAACTCCTGTCTCTACCACCATGTCTTCCATCACCCACCATCATCATCACCATGTTCACTACCATCATCCCCACCATCACTGTCACCACCATCACACCACCACCATCACCACCATCACCATTAACACCATTACCCTACCATTGCCATCACCACCACCATCAACATTAACACAGTTTTTGCAGCACCCAGGGTAGGAAAACACATAGACAACACATAGATTAAGACTCTGAGATATAACATGTTACTCATGTATTCTGTCATTGAATCCTCACAACCTAATAAGGTAGGTACTACCCTTCTCACCATTTTACAATTGAGAAAGCCAAGTCCCAGAGAGGTTAAGTCCCTTGCCCAGGATCATACAGCTAGGGAATTCTGAGCCAGGATTCATATCATCTGTAGACAGTTCACCTGCAGAGCTCGAACTCTTAACCATCACTTCCCACAGAGATACCTAACATGAAACTTACCCACATTCTTCAAAGGGTTCTTTAACTTTGTGGCACTGAATAAGTTGTGTCACCATTGGTTGTGTAATTCACTGTTTCTGTGGCTCCACTTTGAGCTTTTTAAGGACAGGGGTTCTCCTCTTATCTTTCTACCGCTGCAGCCCAGCACTGTGCTTAGTATAGCAGTGAGTGCTAGAAAGGTGATGTCCTTCATTAAGGGGTTTGGATTTTTCAAGGCATAGTCTGTGTGCCATTCACAACAGAATTGCCTTAAATATGTTTTAAGGCTTCATGCGGACCACCTGAATCAATCTCTGGGTGTGGGGTTGGGTAATCCGCATTTTAAACACATTCTCCGATGATTTTATGTTCTCTGGTTTGAAACCCACCGCAGCCTCTTCCAGGGCTGAGATTCTGTGATGGTGATTTCTCATTTTGTCCACATAGGACAATAAAAGATGCAATGGAAAAAATGGTTCTGGGAATATCTTTTTAATACCATTTGATTTCTGGGATTCTATATTCAGCTGTGTTGTTTTCTTTGTAAGTTTCCTCCTCTTTGTGGAAAGAGCCAAGCTATATAAATCAATACGAGTTAATAAAGTTAAGCTATACTGTTTGCCCAAGTCATCAGACAACAGAAACCTCAATAATGCAGCTGCCCTCATGGCTACTAAAACTCTGACCCAACATTGACCAGAAGGTATTTCTAGCCCAGGCAAGATGGCACTGCAGGGCCAGAGTGTTCTTAAATACCAGAGGGTCAAGCCATGTAAAGTGAATTACTTCCCCACTTTGCGTTCTCTTCCTGGAATGTTCATATGTGAGCTTGGCCTAATGGACAAAACCCTCACTCTGAAGTTGGCAGACCTGAGCTTGCATTCTGCCACTGCTGTTTGGGCAAGTTGGTTACCTTTTCTGAGCTTGTCTCCACATCAGGGAAGTGGTTGAAAAGATCTCTTTGGGAACAATATATATAAAAGGCCCTGTCCTGTGCTTGGCATGTTGTTGGGACTTATACAATGGATATTCCTCTTCCTCTTCCTTTGTCTATTATTTAAAAGTTATGATCATCATAATTCTAATTATTTTTACTCCTTCTTCCCACTGGGAAGACTCAAATAATTGAATCCCTACTACTGATGCTCTTGGAGCCTCATAGCAGCATGATGACAAATTAAGGCTTGCATTAGCTCCCAGAGTTAGTAGTCCATCTCCTTGAAATGTCCCCCAAGGAACTTCCAACAATGCATTGCAAGACATATAGCCTGTATTTTTAACCATAGATTTGGAAAAATACCTGAAGGTAGGCTGCAAAAATGGCCACAATAGACCCCTTGTGATGTGGCTTTGCAATTCCTCCCATCAAGAAGTGTTGTCTGTTTTCCCATCCCTGGGAATTCTGGGCAGGCCTGTGACCTGCTTTGATCCACACAGTGTGATGGAAGTGATGGCGTGCCAGACCTGAGCCTAGGTCTTGCACCATGTGGTAAGAGGCATGACCAGCATGGCCAGATGGATAAGAGACCTGTGACCCAGTTACCTTTGAAATCCTCTCAATGGCTAACCAATGACCAGATGTGAGTGAGGCCATCCTAGGCCAGCTGGCCGCCAGCCAACCTGCCAGCTGCCCACAGACACATGAGACAGCCCTGCTGAACTCAAACAAGCCTGGTCTGGATCATCAGAACCACCCAGCTGGTCTGGGGACTCATGAGCAATGGTAAATGCTTATGAATTTAAGCCACTAGGTTTGAGAGTGGTTGATGATGTAGCAATAGCTAACTGATACTGCTTCAAACTTGGCAGCCGTTCATCCAATCATTTTAGCATCACATAGTAGACTGTTAGTCAACAAACATTTGAGTGCCTACCAGCGCCAGACTCTGGGTATGGTGGTGAAGATGGAAGATGCCCAACCCTCAAGGAGCTTACATTTAAGAACTAAAGAAACAGAAATCAATATAAATAGATAGAAACATAAAGGGCATAAGGGGATCAGTGAGTCCACTTGAATATCACCAGGACTGGGAGGCATGGTTCCAGGGCCCTTGATCATGATTTTGCATTTTACTTCTATGACATTAAAAAGCACTCCATGTAGCCCAGAAAGTGTATTTAAAGACACATTCCTCTGGTGGCATGTCCTCCCACGGTCCATGGTAAGCCCAGATGTACTCCTGTACTCTTGAACTAGGACATCCCTGAAGGCTTCAGGATGGGTGGGCTTACAACATCTTTCCCCAGCTCATTCCCATGGCTGAGAAAACAGGTCAGAACAGTTGATGAGGAGCTGTCTTCTCTTCAAATGAGAAGCCTGTTGGCCCAATTTCTAGAAATGGTTTAATGGCAGCCGTGGTATTAGTCACCACAGCCTGTTCTGTAGTGTCCTGGATTTCAAACTCAAATGCCCAGTCCTTCTCTCTTTTCATTAAGAACAAGTGTCACAAGGGACTGGGGAGGTTTCCTGGAGATGGCACCAAGTTACAGAAGGTGGGCACTTCCCAGATGCGATGATTCTCTTTCTTCCATGACCTCCTGAGACTGAGAGGTTTCTTCAGCTAAGTGACAGAGATCTTAAAATTAACCCTCTGAGTTTGTTGGCAGGTGTCCAGCAGGGTTGATCACAAGTGAACTGCATTTGTTCACTTTTTTCAGTGTTTCAGAGTACCCATCTGTGTCAGGTAGATGCAGAGATGAACATTTACAGCTCTCACCTTCAGGGCTCACAGATGGGTACAAAATTTCAGCACCATGTGATAAGTGCTACAATGTGTATACATATATGGTGATTGGAGGTAGTCAGAACAACCCAGATTAACCTTCATAGCAGTGTAGTGTGTTGATGGAAAGCTTAGGGTCAGTTGGGTTTAAACCCTGGCTCTGCCACTCACAGGCTGTATAACCCTGGGCAAGTTGCCTTACCTTTCTGAGCCTGGATTTTCTTATCTGGGGAAATTGGGGATAATGACAGTACTTACAGGAGTGTGAGAATGAATGGGTTAATAAATGTAAAGTGCTTAAAACAGCACCTGGCATATAGTGGACACTGGATAAAATTAAAAAGCACCTTGAATAGGGCCAGGCTCATAGTAGGCCCTCAGATAGTTACTGAATGGATGAGTGAATAAACACGAACAGTACTATAGCAATATAAAGAGATATGTTTAATTTACTCACATGGTGTTGGGGGAAATTGTTGGGTAAATGTCAAACCTATGTTGAACCTTAAAGGGAAATTCATTCATTAATTTACTTGCTGATTTAAAAACTACACAGCAAACCTCTTCCATGTGCTGGGCACCGAGGATAGAGTCATGACAGACAAGTCCTTGTGCTTTCGAAGGTTCTATCTTAGCTACTGTTTATTGAACAAAAGCTAAGTGCCACAAGCTCTGCTAGGTGCTTTCCATACAACAGCATGATATATGTGGGTGGGGGAGGCAGCCTGGGCAGAAGGAAAGGCATGAGTGTGTTAGTTTCCCAGGGCCACCACAACAAATTACCACACGTTTTATGGTTTAAAACAGTAGAAGTTTATTCTCTTACAGTTCTGGAGGCCAGAAGTCCAAAGTCAAAGTGTCAACAGGGCCATGTTTCCTAGGTGAGAATTCTTGCTTCTAGCTTCTGGTGGATCTTGATATTCCTTGGTTTGCTGCAGCATCACTCCAATCTCTGCCTCTGTCTTCACATGGCCTTTTTCCCTGTGTCTCTTCACTGTGTCTGTGTATATCAAATATTCCTCTCCTGTCTTTAGTAAGGACACTAGTCACTGGATTTAAGGCCCACCTTAAAGCGTGATCTCATCTATCGATCCTTAGCTAATCTGCAAAGATCCTATTTCCAAACAAGATCACATTCACAGGTACAGGGGCTTAGGACTTGGCCATATCTTTTGGAGGGACACTGTTCACCCCACTACAGAGAGTAAAGACCCCGAGTCTAGAAAGAACACCCTGGAGCATGTGGGGTATTGAATGCAGTCATTTAGGAGGAAAGTTTTTGTTGGCTTGGCCGGGGCTCCCTGGAGAAGCTTATCAGCTCACAGGCAAGCAGTCACATAGTGCCCTGCCCTCAGAGGGGCTCTGTACTCACGTTAGTGCTCTGCTGTAGTTATCTTGAAGCTTTAGGAAGTTTCATCTCTGAACTTGTCTTTTGTAAGTGAAGTCCCATGAAGCATGCATGTGAGCAGAGGAGACACACAGTATGTGTGTGTCCACTGATCCTTGCCCTCCTGTTTGCGTATCGCATTTTCACTGGCCTGAGTGCACAGAATTCCAGGGGGCCCAGCATGCGTGGGAGTTCAGGGAGACTCAAAGCCAAGTACAAGGTAAGTGCATTACATCTACTACTGAGCCTCAAGTGAGGGAGCTGACAGCCGCAGCAGGCCACGCTTTCCATCCAAACCAGAACTGGCTTTGAACAAAGAAAGAACGTCATGGCATTCTAAGAAACGTGAGTGACCAAGGGGCCCTAGCATATCCTGCCTTTCTTACTCACATTACTTCCCTGTGTTAGGCAACAACTTGGGATGAAAATGATGACAGAGAAGGAAAGGGAAAGATTGGGCAAGCCGGAGTTCCTTTTCCTTTCTTCAGTAAGCCAGAGGTAGAGTGTTGGTGGAAAGTGCACACATCAAGAAGTGGAATAAAGACAGTTGAATTAGTTTGGTGCAGTGTTTCCACTGTTACGGTAAGAATGACATTCACAGGCATGTACAAGCTATGGAATATGAACTGTGTAATTTTTGTGATTCCATGTATGAGTAAAATGCTCCTAAATTTGCATTTTAAACTGGTACTGCACAACAAAAAGGTGAAAGTTCATGCTAATAATTTAAAATTTTAATTTTTCTTTACTCAGAATGAGGTTAAGTAGTACATAAAAACATGACAAGTTGTGAGAAAGGCTGTGGAAGAAAGAAAAGCTTTATATTTTAGTGCAATTAGCAGCATGGTTTTCTGCTTTTGGAGCAAGGGGCTCCTCATTTCATTTCATTTTGCACTGGGTCCTGCAAATTATGTGGCTGGCTGTGCAGAGGAGACTGTTGGGCAGAACCCCATGAGTCCCTGAAGTCCGTCGCCTCCAGAGCCCTTGCTCTGCTAGGTGCTGGCAGTGTTCTCGTTTCCAGCTTCACTTTTGTGGTGAGCAGCCCTTGCTTCGTGTTTTCTTTCCCACTCAGGCCACAGTTTTTCTGATGATTTTTAAAGACCATTCTGCTCTTCTCTCACTTCTTTCCCCTCTCCTCCCACTAACGTTTTCCCAACACTTCAGGTATTTCAGGGGTACAAACAAGTCCATTAAGGAACTATCAGCACTGGCTGGCCTCTGTTGTCCTGCTGTGTGAGCCACATGTGCAGAACCACAGGCGGGGGCTGCCGTCTCTCAGCAGGACACGTTTTCTGCTGGGTTTGAGGGGAAGTGGCCAAAATAGCTCTCAGTCTCAGGAACCTCTTCATTTGTGGGGCAGCAGTGGGTGCCTCCTGGCTGGCAGACTTACTCTGTTTTCTAAGAAGAGGGCTTCTTCTTCAGCCAAGCCTACTGTTTGATGAGAACACCATGCCTGGCCCACCCGAGGGTTGGATGAGAGTCTATTTCTGTAACTATCATTCCTAACTCTGCTGGAGAGGCTCTTCCCTCCCCAGCTCTTCAAATGCAGAAAGAATCAGACAGAAATTTTAGCCCAATTAAGAAATTGTAAAGAGTAGGTTGCCCTTTTTTGACTGCAGATGACAGGAAGGGAGCCAGGTATAGAAAGCGCATCTGGAGGGGAGCTTTCTTATTTCTTAGACCAGGGCTTGTTTCTGTTCTGGAAAGAAGGGGAAGGCATCACCACACTTGACTGCCTTCCAGTCCTACATCCGACAGAGATGTGTGAAGACTCGAAACACTGCTCAGGACTTGGTGAAACTGGCATTTTCTGGGCTTTTGTTCTTGTTCCCATTGACTTCCGGTTTGGGTCCTTGCCAAATGCTGGCTGGGGACCAAGCACTCAGTGCTGTTGCATCCGCAAGCATGGCTTTTGCTAACTAAATAGCATGAGGAGAGAAGGCTAATATTTGTGGAACATAATTTCAATCCAACTGCAGGGCCTTTGTAAGTGCTGCATAAATGTTGAATCAGTGAATGATTGATGGAACTTACCCTACCAGCAGATTCTGTGCCAGGCCCTGTATGGTTTACTCATTTAATTATCATCAAGCAGACATGTGATATGGAGATTATGACCCCCTGTTTTATAGTAGGAAACCAAGGCTTACTGAGAAAAGGCAATTAGTGCAAAATCATATAATAATAGAAAGCAGAGTTGAAATTTCTCTCCAGGTCTTTTGACTTCTAAAGCATGATTTCTTTCTGCAGTGCTACACTGTCAAATCCCAAACGACAAACCTTCTTTACCGTTCCTGTTTTCCCTCTCTCTCTCCCTCATTTCTTTCTTCTTGGTTTCCTTCCTGCCCTCTTCCCTCCTCCTTTCATCCCTCCATCTATTCAGTCATGCCTCTATCCTTCCTTCACCACACACTTTTCCAAAAAAGAAGTTAAAGTGCTTATTGATTTCTCATTTTAGAATTTAGGGACCTTCAGAAACTAGTCTTGGTAAGATTTATCCCTTGCTTCAAAGTCTCTGTAATATATCTAGACTGATTTCCTCACTGTTTCCTTAACATAATATGTATATTCCTGCTCCTACCTCCTTCCCCCATCATATCCTTTCTTATCCATCACCACACTCATTTTCTGTCATTCTAGCCCACAGTGATCTATCATTCCTGTCACACATGGTAGCTAAAATTTATAGAATACGTACTTTGTGCCAGTTACTGTTATAAGCACGTCACCCATATTTACTTATAGTAGCCTCGATCCAATGAGGTGTGTGCCGTTATGCATGTGTTATTGAAAGAGGAAATGGAAATCTTGGGTGTTGGCTGTGGGTGAGGGTGAGTAATTTGCCCAAGGCACAAAGGTAGTGATGTAGTTGTATTACTTCCTAATGATCGTGTCATTTGTCGCTGCATTTTTTGAGAGAATGCTTTGGGATAGCCAACTGTTTCATATGAATATCTTCCCAAAATGATGATCTGTGATTTGAAGAATTACATCTTGTAATTCTTTATGTGTTTCCCAGAGTTAAAAGTTTACTTGCTGAACAGTGAGGGGTAGTGCCCTGTAACATGACAAAAAAACACCCAGAAGTACACGTCTCATTAAGCTACTAGAAAATACCTTTTGGACACTTAGATAACAAATGAAAAGTTTTTGAATTATAAGATTGTGGAACTAGAAGAAAGGTTTTGAAACAAAGAAAAAGTTGTCCAGGTATATTAGTTAAAGTAAAGCAAGCTTCTGTAACACACAACTTCGAATTATAGAGTGCCGAATATGTAGTTAGTATTTATTTCTTGCTCTTGTCAATGAGCCTTCCTGGCTGGCATATGGCTCTCCTCCAAGAGGTGACTTGGGGCTCCGTGCTCCTTTTATCTTGTGGCTCCACTATCTTCCACATGAGGACTTTAAGGTCGTGGTGTTTGTCTGCATCAATCCTCAGAGGGGAGAAAGGAGCTCGGAAACTCCTATGTGGGCAGTGTGGACAGGCCAGCGCTGGATGTGGTGCCCGTCACTCCCACACACATTCCGTCAGCTGGGAATCTTGTCACATGGCGCAGCTCTCTCCAAGAAGGGTGGGAAATGTAGGATGTGTGCCCACCAAGCAGAGGGAGTGGGTTAGGTGCTCTTCTAGCAACCATTTCTGTGACAGGGATGGTTAATACATGTGCTCTGCCAACTCTAATGGGTGGGGAATGGCTGTCTGCAGTGAGTTGTGGAGGAGGATCTTGAGGCTGAGTCCATGTTTAGTAAGAGTATGAAGGTTCACTCTTTTTGTGCTCTGAGGCTTGGAGTTGGGGGCGGTGGCAATACATATGTCACTACTTGCTGTCCCTGATCCTAGTTTGAGTTCTTTATTTTACCTTTATTAATTTATTCATCCTATGTATATGGGACAACTGCCAGGTGATGGAGACACAGAAATGGGTAAGTCATGGGCTGTACCTGCATGTAGGTCAGCTGGTTCAGGAGAGGGAATTTATGATGGTGTGTGGTCCCTGCGGCAGGGGGACAAGACAGAGTCCTGTAGAAGTGCACAAGAAGGAGCCGTAGAGGAGAAGACATGCCAGGAGTCAGTGACCTGCTTGAGGTCACACGATGACTATTCAGCAGGCTCAGGGCAGGAACGCCAAGAGCTCTCATCTGTAATGTGGGAGACTGCCAGCTGCCTGCCAGAACTGGTGGGGGTAATGCTCACAAAACTCACTGCAGTGTCTCTCACAGTCGGTGCTAAACACACACGTGCTGTTCTTCCTGTGCTTGTTCTCTAGATTCCGTCTGTCTACACCCAGGACATGTGAACTCTTCCTCAAGGGCCGACTGTGTGCTTTATTCATTTACTCAACAGACATCTATTGAGTAGAGCTACTGTGTGCCAGGTACTGTTTTAGGAACTGGGAGTAAGTCAGTGAACAGAATAGACATAAATCCCCCCTTTGTTGACCTTATGCTCTGGCATGGGGATGCAGTTTGTACACATAACACATAAGTGAATCAGAGAATCTGTGAGCAGGTGATGAGCACAATGAAAAATGGTGCCTGGTAAGAAGGATTGGCCGTGCCTAGGATGGGGAAGTGGTGGCAATTAAATTGAAAAAAGGGGTGGTCAGAGAAGGCTTCACTTTGAAGGTGACACTTGGGCCAAGACCTGTAGACGTGTAAGAGTTGGTTGTGTCCTCAGAAACTCCCAGGTTGGGTAGAATTTCTCTCCATTTTGCAGATGAGGACAGTGAACCTGATGGGGGTAAAGCAGCCTGGCCAAGCTCACCTGAGGACTGGGATTCGAATCAGGCATCTTGACCTGAAGACCCGTTAGGTTGAGAAGGAAGCAGGTGGGAGGGGATGTGAGTCCATGCTTGGAGGCCTGGCCTGGAGCGTAGGGCTGGGTGAGGCAGCAGATTCTGAGGGTGTCTTTCTCCTGCCCTGTGCTTAAGCACACTCTCTTCCCGCCTGGTGTCTTTACCTGTGCATGCCACCTCTCTAGATGAAATGAGTGATATTTGGAGCTGCCAACCAGAGAGCATTTAGTGGTCACGAAGTCTTGATAAAATGTGTTCATGGTTTTAAATATTCCATTGTAATGCATGGTAAGGCTCAGTTAAAAATGAGAGCACGTAAAAGCCTGCCAGATTTGATTTATGACATGCCATCAGTACTGATGGCTGTGAGTACATTGGGAAGTTGGGATGTTGTATTTCTGTTGTGTCCTGCTAGCATCCAAGTCTGTAGGGATGATATATCGTGTAAAAGCCCGGTTTCACACTGCCGTTACACTGAAATTAAGTAATGATAATGGGGCTCGGACTTGGTTTGAAGTAAAATCAGTTCTGAGTGAAACATGGGTTCATAGAGCCTGAGCTGGGGGGCTGTTCCCAGGGTTGTTTGCCCTGGGGCCATCCATGACCATGACAGTGCACTAGCTGCCCCTGTGTTTGAGGCTGCTTGGAGGCAGGAGAACTGGGGAAATGCTTGCTCCATCCCATGAGATGTCACTCCGTGAGACGCAGAGATTGGAGTGATGTATCTACAAGCCAAGTAACACGAAGGAATGCTGGCAACACCAGAAGCTGGAAGAGGCAAGGAAGGATCCTCCCCTGGAGTCCTTAGAGGGAGTGTGGCCCTATTGGCACCTTGATTTTGGACTTCTGGTCTCCAGAACTGTGAGAGAAAAAAATTCTGTTGTTTTAAGCTGCTCAGTTTGTGGTAGTTTGTTACAGTAGTATAGGAAACTAATAGAAGCACTTTCTAGCTGTGTGACTCTGGGCAAGTTACTTAACCTTTCTGTGTCTGTTCCTTCATCAGAAAAATGGGATGGCTATAGTTCCTATCTCACAGAGCAATTGTGAAGATTAGATCTAGAGAGCAGAGAACCGTGCCTGCCATGTATAAGTGCTCAATACATTTTTTTTTAAGATGTTGGGAGTAGGAGTTTATTAATTTATTTTTGCTGTGTTGGGTCTTCATTTCTGTGTGAGGGCTATCTCTAGTTGTGGCAAGCGGGGGCCACTCTTCATCGCGGTGCGCGGGCCTCGCACTATCGCGGCCTCTCTTGTTGCGGAGCACAGGCTCCAGACGCGCAGGCTCAGCAGTTGTGGCTCACGGGCCTAGTTGCTCCGCGGCATGTGGGATCCTCCCAGACCAGGGCTCAAACCCGTGTCCCCTGCATTAGCAGGCAGATTCTCAACCACTGCACCACCAGGGAAGCCCCCCCTTTTTTTTTAATTGAAGTATAGTTGCTTTACAATGTTGTATTAGTTTCTGCTGTACAGCAAAGTGAATCAGCCACACATATACATATATCCCCTCTTCCTTGGATTTCCTTCCCATTTGGGTCACCACAGAGCATTGAGTAGAGTTCCCTGTGCTATACAGTCTGTTCTTATTAGTTATCTGTTTTATACATAGTAGTATATATATGTCAATCCCAATCTCCCAATCTATCCCGCCTCCTCCTCTTCCCCCCGCCTTGGTATCCATATGTTTGTTTTCTACATCTTTGTCTCTATTTTTGCTTTGCAAATAAGTTAATCTATACCATTTTTCTAGATTCCACATGTATGCATTAATATACAAAATTTGTTATTCTCTTTCTGACTTACTTCACTGTGTGTATGACAGTCTCTAGGTCCATCCACGTCTCTACAAATGACCCAATTTTGTTCCTTTTTCTGGCTGAGTAATACTCCATTGTATATATGTACAATATCTTCTTTATCCATTCCTCTGTTGATGGACATTTAGGTTGCTTTCATTTCCTGGCTATGGTAAATAGTGAGGCAGTGAACATTGGGGTGCATGTATCTTTTCTTTTTTTTTTTTTTTTTTTTTTTTTTTTTTTTTTGCTGTACGCGGGCCTCTCACTGCTGTGGCCTCTCCCGTTGCAGAGCACAGGCTCCGGACACACAGGCCCCGCGGCCATGGCTCGCGGGCCCAGCCGCTCCGCGGCATGTGGGATCTTCCGGGATCGGGGCACGAACCCGTGTCCCCTGCATCGGCAGGTGGACTCTCAACCACTGCGCCACCAGGGAGGCCCCCATGTATCTTTTTTGTTTTGTTTTGTTTTGTTTTTTTTGCGGTACGTGGGCCTCTCACTGTTGTGGCCTCTCCCGTTGTGGAGCACAGGCTCCGGACGCGCAGGCTCAACGGCCATGGCTCACAGGCCCAGCTGCTTCGCGGCATGTGGGATCTTCCCGGACCAGGGCACGAACCCGTGTCCCCTGCATCGGCAGGCGGAGTCTCAACCACTGCGCCACCAGGGAAGCCCTGCATGTATCTTTTTGAATTACGGTTTTCTTCAGGTTTATGCCCAGGAGTGGGATTGCTGGGTCATATGGTAGTTCTATTTTTAGTTTTTTTAAGGAACCTCCATACTGTTCTCCATAGTGGCCATATCAATTTACATTCCCACCAACAGTGCAAGAGGGTTCCCTCTTCTCCACACCCTCTCCAGCATTTATTGTTTGCAGATTTTTTGATGATGGTCATTCTGACTGATGTGAGGTGATACCTCATGGTAGTTTTGATTTGCATTTCTCTAATAATTAATGATGTTGAGCATCTTTTCCTGGGTTTGTTGGCCATCTGTATGTCTTCTTTGGAGAAATGTCTATTTAGGTCTTCTGCCCATTTTTTTTTATTGGGTTGTTTGTTATTTTGTTAGTGTGCTGCATGGACTGCTCAATACATTTTGTTACTATTCCTGCCATTATCATTCCCATCATCATCCTTATGATTTAATGGTTCTCTATGGAACACTCATTACACATGGCAGTATCATTTCTTTTTCTAAAGTGCCCTCAGAGAGAACAGTGGTCCAATGTTTTCCCCATTCTACAGATGACTCAGAGAGGTGATGTGATTTTCCAGGGGTGCACAGCTGACTTGTGGGAGGGCTGGACTTAGAACTCAGAATGATGTGGCTCCAAACTTGGAGTTCTTTCCACCTACAGTGACACTCATATGCCAAGCACTGGGCTAAGACTTAACATGCATTCTTTTTAAATTATTACAATAATCCTATGAGTTTAGGTATCATTGTTATCCCATTTTACTAATAAAGGAGCAGAGACTCAGAGTGACTTAGTAAACTGTCCAAGATCACATAGCTAATAAGTGGTGGAGTGAATAGTTACCTATGATCCTAATCCCCAGTACCTGAAAATGTTTAATTTACATGGCAAAAGGGACTTGGCAGATATAATTAAGGATCTTTACCTGAGGAGGTTAACCAGGTTATTTGGATGGGCCCTAAGTGTAATCACTAGCATATTTATAAGAAGGAGATCTGACTGAAGGAGAGAGAAAAGATGATGTGATGACAATGGAAGCAGATAGAAATTTGAAGCTGTTATGCTGCTGTCTTTGAGAGCAAGAGGCTATGAACCAAGGAATGCAGGGAATGCAGCCCTACAAGTTGAGAGCTGCAAGGCAATGGAGTTTCTTTCAGACCCTCCAGAAGGATTGCAGCTGTGCCAACACCTTGGTTTTGGCCCAGTGAAACCCATTTTGGATTTCTGATGTCCATAACTTTTAGAAAATAACTGTGTATTCTTTTAAGCCACTAAGGTTGTGGTAATTTGTTACAGCAACAATAGAAAACTAATACATTATTTACCTTTCTGACTCCAGATCTGTTTGTTAACTTCTGTACCTCTGTTGAATATTGGTCTTATTCTCAGTAAACTCATGGGCTTGATGTTTCTGATGGCTACTCCGCATTGACAGCTAGCATGCAGATTGCAGACAGGGGCCCTCCCAGGCTGCTCCTTCAGTGGCACCACAAGCAAGTATAAGGTGTGAGTGTTTCTTGCTATTGATGGCAGAGCCCAATGGGGTCTGGGCCCTGCACTCACCATCAATGGGGCAGGTCTGGCTGCTGGTCCCAAATTCCTTTCCTTCTTCCCCAGGAAGCCACAGCACTCATCAGCAGCCTTAGTTTTAAGCCAGGCCAGTACTGTAACTAGACAAGGTACTAAAGAAGCTCAAGTTTAGAACTTAGAACTGGGAGAAACTCAATGTTGGTTTTTAGCTCCAACTTGTTTCTTGGGAAGGCAGCGTGATACAGTAGATGGAGATTGAACTTCAGAGTTAGACCCTGAATCAAATCTCAGTATTGCTGTTGACTGCCTGATGACTTGGGGGAAGTCATTTAATCTCTCTGTGCCTCAGCTTCCTCACCTGAAAGAGGAGAATAACCAACCTACCTTATGAGTTTATAAGAATCGTTAAGTGAGAGGAGTGCTTGGCACATGATTGATTGGGGAAGGGTGGGTGGTCCCTTTCTCTTCTGTTTACTTTGTCCCCAGTTATGGAACCTAGGGATTTGTCCTCAACCTTCTGGGCTGCAGTCCTGGCTCTGTCCTTAATTGGGTTTTTCCTAGGAAGGTATCCTGCCTTGCTTGGTCTGGAATTGCAAACTCGGACCATGAGCAGGCCCCTTGTTTGCTGACATCAGCAACGTGTGGTGCTGCTTTCTCTACCTTTTGTGGCTGTTGTCTCCCTCCTGGCAACTCTTCTGCCCATCTGCTCAGAACCCCTCCTACGTATTGATGGGAATTTTTCAGCAACCAGAAACAAAAGCCCTAACTCAGCTTGTTTAAATGGAAGAGATGATTTCTTATCTCCCATAATTAGAAGTCCTAAATGGGTGAAAAGCTCAGGTTTTGTCTATTATTTTACTCTGATAATCTTTTCATAATGGCTTATCTTTCAGCCTTGCTTTTTCCTTGGTAGCAAGGTGGTCCGAGTACCACATCCAAATATGAGTGTCCAGCAGAAGACAGGTCCTTCCTCCCTCCCTCCCTCCCTTCCTTCCTTCCTCCTTGCTTCCTTCTTTCCCCTCCCTCCCTCCCTCTCTTCCTTCTTAGGGAAAAGAAAACCTTTCCTAGATACTCCCCCAGCCCTCCCGTCAAGTCTCATTGGCCAGTGCTATGTCACAGTCTAACCAATCACTGGCAGATGAAATGGAGCAGTGTAGTTGGCTTAAACCATGCATAATTTACCTCCTGGGAGGGGAATGGGGTCCACCTCCTTTGAGGCACATGGCTGTGTAAGGAGGGAGTAGCTACCTGAGCAAAACTGGAACTTTTTCAGGAAGGGTGGATAGTTGTTGGGTAGGCAGCCAACAGTGTCTGCCTCATGCAACTCTTGGCATGTGCTTGGATTTCCTGCTATACATTGGAAGTTCTGCCTAATCTCAAGTTCAGAAACAGAGAGCATAGTGTTCATCGAGCATGCTAACTTGAATTGGCCATTATCTTACCTGGAATAAGATATTGAGGATTCTGGCCACATCTGGACTCAGCAGCAATGACAGCCATGATTGATTAACAATGTCTGCCAGGGATGTGTGTATGTTGGGGTGGGGACTTAGTAGGAAAATTTTCTTCCTTTAAAAAAAATTTTTTTTAAAGCTCTAAGCTTTGTCTTCCTAAACTGTTTCACTTCCCAAGGACTGCCTGTGATCCTAGTTTTTAGAATCCATGTTTACATATTTCACAGGCAAATGCATTGCAGAAAGTTAATTGGTCATTTATGAATGGGCTCCTCGTCTCTCTGACTTCTGTCAGCCTCCCTCATCTCCTCTGAGAAAGGGCCACAAGTCTCTGGCTTCCTCTTGGTTGAGTTCAGGCATTATTCACTAGCAAACCAAAAACTCAGGGTAGCTTCCTTCCACCGTTCATGCCATCAATACGAGTCTGGTGGTCCAGAGGTGAAGATGTGACTGGCACGGCTGTTAGTTTTCATTCAACTTCAAAAGAGGCGTCTGAAGCCCATCTTTCCTGCCCAGAGTCTTCTTTCCCAGTAAAATAAAATTTCCATGCACTTGTAATTCTGCAGTTCTGAGTCTGCCAAGGGAGCAGTATTTTAATTTTAAAATCTTAGCCAATTATCAAGAGGGTGGCTTTCTTCTGGGTATCAGCAGCATCATCATAAAAGCCTTTTCTTCCCTCCTCCCTGCTTATCTTTGGAGACTAGCTGAGCCCAGCTGCTTCGTAGATGCGATCTCCCCAGGCATACTAATAATGGGTTTTTTTTTTTTCCAGAGCAAGTTTTCATTATTTTGGGTTTTGTCCGTTTGTCATGTGTCCAACTAATTTCTCTTTGTTTTTAAAATAAAGGGTGGTTCTAGGAAAATGGAACTGCAGCAGTACATTTATGTTGTTTCTGAATTCTTCCTTCCTCCTCCCTTTCTCTCCTTACAGTAAATGAAAAGTGTTTTTTTTTCAGGTTATGTTTGAGAAATCTCTGGCAACAGTCAGATAATTTTGCATTTCTAGACTCAGTGAACCACATGACAAAAGTTAATTAAACTGGCTAGGATAGGAGTATCTGCTGGTAGATCAGGAAAACTGTCACATTTCTCAGAATAATCACAACCAACTGAGACACCTCAATGCTCCTTGGTGTTGTTTAATAAACATACCATTTGGTACTTAGAGATACCCATAAGCCACTGTTGTCTTAAATTGACATTAAAGGCATTAAATTATTCTATGTACTCAGCAACTCATTGCTGTTTCTCTCTCCCCTCAAAGCTCACTCTGAAACATACCCAGCGTACCTTAGTCCTTGTATTTATGGTGGTATTGTCTCACTATCTAAAGAGAGTGGTTATGTCATACTAACCACTGTGCTTTGGAATGGGTCCAGGCATTGTTGTTTTAAAGCTCTCCAGATGATTCTACCGTGCAGCCAGACTGGGAAGCCCTAATATAAGAGTCTCTGCTGTACGGCAGTCAGGATAGGCTACGTTCTGCTGCAGTAACAGTTGCTTAGGTCTTGCTGACTGACTGCAACACAGGATGATTTCTAGCTCTTGTTACTTGTCCATAGTGGGTCGGCTGGTTGCTCTGCTCCACCTTTCCTGCCTCTAACACCCATGCTGATGGGGCTTACTGTCTGGAGCATCGTCATGGAAAACAAACAGATCACCTACAGGCTCCCAAAGCTTTCTTCTGGAAGTGACACACTTCACTTCCATCCATATTATTAGCCCAAGCTGTTGCCACAGCTGTGGTGAGTAGGAATATGGAGACCCTCAGCTGACACACAGCTTGGCTCAGGCATATGTCTGAAAAATCCCACTCTGGAAAACCAGGTCAAGGCCAGATGACAAGACATTACCATGCTGCCCTCCAGCCCAACACCCAATCTCGGGAGTGCTAGTGTCTTCTGTTGTGACACAAAGCTCAGGTGATGGTCCTTTAGGACAGTGCAGTTATCATGGTGACACTTCATCACTAGGTAAGGAAGTGTTTACTTGAGCCAAGGCATCAGGGAGTTAAGAATCCTTACTGAGAGCCTGGAATGGAGCTGAAAGATACGTTCATTTTCATTTGCAAAGTACAGAGCAGTGGCCATGGAAAAAGTTGGAAGATGGCAGAGATGCAGAAAGGATGTGTGTTGGTAAAATCTTTGATTTTAGAAATCTGGAGGTGTCTTTAATACTCCTTGATTCCCCTGATAAAGTCCAGGAGCTGAATGGGTAAAAAACTGGCCAAATTTTACATTCTCTCCTGAGTGGGCACATGTGACAATCTGAATCTTGTAAGAATAAGAGATTAGTTACCCTTTCTGGACCCAGAACCCAGAAAAGAATGCAGCCGAGTTGCATAGGAACTCAGTGGCAGCATTGGCAGAGGGCCTGGGCAGTCCATGCCAAAGCTGTCTGCAGGAGAAATACATGAAGGGGTGAAGAGATACTTTCCCATCTTTGAGGACAGTGGGAAAGGCTGTTTTAAGTGGTTTTATTATATTCCACAGATGCTTAAGGGAAAATGGGCTCAACTTGTAGCAGAAGGAATGCTGGTTGACAGAATCATGTCTTACTTAAGCAGTTGGCCCTGGATCCAGGTACCTGAGCTTCAATCCTGGCTTTGCCATGACTAGTAGGATAAATAACCCTGAGCAAATCACTTAACCTCCCTGTGCCTATTTGTAAAATTGGGATAATGATAGCACCTGCTGCATTTTTTGTGAAAGTTAAATGAACTAACACATGTAACATACTTAGGAAATTATTTGGCACATAGCTACTCTGCCATTTATTAAATACTCATTCACTGTTATCAATATTATTATTGTTATTATTCTAATAACTTTTCTAATGTTAGCATGACTAAAGGGTATAGTGAGAGAATGGAGGGATTTCACACTCTTTGTCTGTAGTAGACTTTAAGAATTAGACCAGCACTTATCTTGGCTAATTACATTATTCATCTTCTTTGGATAGAGGTTCTTAGTCTAGTTGAACTTTAGAAGTTTTTGCCCCCCATCAATCACTTAAAAGAACTAAACCCAAAGGCAGCAATGAAACTGCCTGATGGTTAGGAAAAAAAAATCTCAGACAAGCTTTTCTAGCATTCTACATCAACCCCAGGTGACTTCCCTGATGTGTATGCCAATGACTGAGGTACAGAGATTCAGCCAAATAGATATGAGATCTGAAATTGAACCCTTGGAGCAAGCTTTCTGTGCCTCTGCCTCTTTGACAGCCCTCCAGGGTAGATGTGTGTCCAGGAAGCAGCAGCTGCTCCACTGTGTGTTTATGTTCAGAACCTGGTGCTCGGTGGTATTTGTAAATAAGAGAGGAAGCGCTCAGGGTCACATTGTGGAGGAGATGTGCATGATCAGGTGGTTAGCCTGGAGGGGTGCCTGTCCTTTCTTGGAGCTACTGTGTTCAGTTCAGGGATACATTAGTAACTGTCCTTCCCCTGAGAGCATGCAGCTCCTCACATGTATCCAGCACACTCCATGTGCTAAGGGGTCCCAGTGTTAGCAAGGGTCTGAGCCAGTTGTCTGGCAGTGGAGGTGTAATATATTTTGGCCCAGACAAGTAGAGAAGCCTCAGCATATGAGGAACAATTATCTCCTGTAAAGTAAATCCATTCTAATACTTGAACAAGACTCTGAGAATCTTCATGACGTGGAAACTTTTTGCAAAAAGCAAGTCTAAGGTTGCTGATTGAGAATGTCAATTTGTGGAGGCACCTGGTCCCAGACTAGGCCTGTCCATCACTGTTAGCTCTGATTAGGACTGTGCTGCTGAAAAATGAGGTGAGCAGGTACAGATCATGTAGAGTCCAAGGCCTGTGACTTAGGGACAATGGGCATCATAATCACGCTCAATTACCAAGCACGTGCTCCCTGCCAGGCATATATTTCACGTGTATTAATTCACTGGATGCTCACCTTAGGTAGATACTGTTAATGTCCTCATTTTCCAGATAAGACAAGGAGGCACTTGTCCTTATTTTCCAGATAAGACAAGAAAGGCTAGGCCACTTGCCCATGTTCTTAAACCAGAAATTGGCAGAGGATACGTTCAAGAAGTCTGAATTGAACATACAGACTCTACCACTATGCAACCTAAGTGATGATGTGGATGAATACGGGCAGACACTGGAATGAGTAATAAGGGGCACACAGGCAGTTGCAGTCAAGGCCTTGGTTACGAGGAGCAGAAACCCCAACTAGGAAAGGGGAGGGAGATAGATTATAAGGAGATAAGTGAATCTCATGAAGGTCTAAGACAGGAAATACAGCTGAGCCATGGGGCAACTGGAGTGGTCTTTTTCTTTTAGCCCATCTCAGTTCATAGATTGGAATCCATGGAACTAATTTCTGCTTCCCTCACTTTGCCTGCTCTGTGCAGGCCAGCTCTCTCAACTTCTTCATGTCTGTCTGTGGCTTTCAGTAGAACTCACTGCAGCCCAGATTCTACACCTTTTATCCCCAGAGTCTCTCCAGTCTGACAGCTGGCTGTTTCTTAAATTAAGAGGGAGAACCTGATTGGCTCAACCCAGCCAATAGATTGGCTTCCCTAGTCAGGTGAGCATTGTGGCAGTTAGAGATGTTGAGGGGAAGGTCTGAGAACAGAAGTTCCTAAACTTTTTTTTTTTCTTTTAAATTTAGTGACCCTTTAACCAGTGTGGTGAATCCTGTGCAACCCTTCTCAGAATAATGCTTTTAAATGCATAAAATACATGTTGGATTACAAAAGCCACCAATTCTATTAAATTACAATTATCAGAATACTGAATAAAATGAAATTTGCCATGTGCTTTTTAAAAAACACGTTGATGAGATATAGCAGCAAGTCTCATTACAACTATAATTTTAAAGAACTGGTGAAATGTAAAAGGTATTTTGAAACAGCTGCAAAACTCGTGTGATATAAAAATATCTGTAACTTGTATTGGTGACATCACAGACCCTGCTAATACAACTATAGTCTGCTACTTACGTTCATTATTGAAGGAAATGCTAAATTTCAATAAGAAGATACTGAAAACAAAGATGCGAAACTTTTTTCCTATTAAGTGCATAGACCCCTGAATTCTATCCACAGACTCCCTTACTTACTCTGTTGAGATATTTCTCAGAGTATTGGGCTACCTGTATCAGAATAAATGAGGTGTGACAGGAGGGGGGGCATTAGTGAGGATTCCTTTTTGAAAATGCAGATTTTTAAAAACCAGAACAACAAACCCATTCTTGTTGCTCACCTGAAGTGTATCTTACATGTATTAACTTTTGAGAGCCACTGATGGAAAGTAAATAATTTAAAACCTTTTAGCATCATTCTCTTTAACCATAAAATGGGGTTGGGGTATGAGCCAACTGAGTCATATGAAAGCAAAATATATTTCGAATGCAAACATAGCTTTTGAAATGTTTAGAAGCAATCTCGTGATGCTGAATGTGGGCAATTTCAAATGCTTTCTTCAGAGATGCCATTTGGTTCATATAAGAGGAGAGATTCAGAGTATCTCTGCAATGGGTGGAGGCTAACTGAATTATGTCATGCTGAAGAGCGAGTGTTTTTCTGAAAGAATCCCGATGCCTGTTGCCCACTGGAGGGAGACCTTTGCTCATTTTCTTGTCTGACTGGAAGCCAGAGCAAAGGGTGATGTGTTGTTATACAGGGTGAAAGGGGTGCTGGAGGACACAGTTCCAGTCCCAGCACATCAGGAAAGAAGAGGCTGAGTGTTATCACTAACCTGTGGGGTGCAGGGCCTTGTAGCTTGTGACTGGAGGCAGAGTGCAGGTTAAGAGTAACCAGCCTCTGGGTAGACAGAATGAGCTCAGAACTATTGGGCTGAAGACACCAGAAGTCTGAAGAGGTAATTAATAACAAGAAGCAGGGAGAGAGGAGGAGCAGAAAGCAGGAGTCAAGAGCAGGGGTGGCTGATGCATCCAGAACAGGGAGAGAACCCTAAGCTTCTTGTTAAAGGAGAATGTTTTCCTTAATCCTGTGGCTTTGGGTCTGGGAATACTGTGGAATTTCCTGCTTGGGACTCAGGCTACTTCAGTGATATCTAGGATATAGGACCTCTCTTCTGGCCACAGGATATTTCACACCTGACAAGAAGGGGGGCATCTTGGGAGAAGTAAAGGTTTAGTAGGTAGGCAAATTACCTACTGTCAGTGTTTTCTCTTTGTGCTATAGCAACATAGCATAGTGGGTGACAGCATGGGCTCCAGGGCCAGCACTGGAATTCCAGTTTTGCCACATAACAGGTGAGTCATCTTGAATAGGTACTAATCTTTCCGTGTCTCCATTTGCCTATTTGTAAAATGGACATCATCATAGTAATAATAGTCCCTTCTCATGGGACTGTTATGAAGTTTGAGCCAATTAACACATGTAAAGTGCTCAGGATTGGTGCCTGGTATACAGTAAGCAATATATATATATATATATATTTATTTATTTATTTATATACTTGGATAAATAGAGAAATGTTGGCATTTTTTCAACAACTTTGTTAATTTGTTTGATGAACTATTCATTTGGTTATACACTCAGCCGTGTTCTGGAGTTAGATGGACCCAGGTTTTGAGGTCCCCACTCCGCCATGTTCTATTAACTGTGTTTGATCCTGGCTTTACTGCTTAGGCAGGTGAATTGAACTCTCTGAGCTCCTTCATGGGAAAGTTGCAATGACACGTGTAAGGTCATCTGACCCAATAATGGCCCTGCTGACCTAAAGGAGACTGGAGTCCTCTCAAGGAATTATATCTTGGTTACAAATACACCTTTTAATTTACTCCTTTAAATGTGAATCAGACCAGTTCTCCGTGGAATCATATAGAGGTTGGGTTAGCTTCCAGATGATTTTTAATCTGTTTATGTCTGGAAAACTTTATTTGGAGAAAAAAACACGGAGGAACTGAGAAATGGAGAGAATATGAGTGAGTAGAATGATAAAGGGATATCCAGTTTGTACTTTAAAGAAGGATCTCTAAAACTCAAGTCTCATGATGATCGTAGTAATGATAACAGCTTCTATTGTTCGAGCACTTACTCTGTGCCAGGCTTTGTGCCAGGAGTTTTACATATAGTATGTAATTTAATACCAGGGAGTTAGGTGTTTTTATTTTAAATATGAGGAGATTCAGAAGCTAAACCAGATTAAGTGGTTTGCCCAAAGCTGGCACATAGCTGGCAAATAGCAAAAGTGAAATTTGAACTCAAGCAGTTAAGCACCAGAATATTTGCACCTAAACTCTATAGTCCTGCATCTTGCTAGTCTAACATTCCATATTCTGTCAAGAATCTCATCCAGTTTGCTCTGCTACCTCTCCAGGTACAGACAGCTTATTATCTTTCAATGAAGTTCATTCCATTGTGAACATAGTTTTCTGTGGTAGAAAATTCTTTGCTCTTAGTTAGCATTGGCTTTGCCTTCAAGAATAAATGAAACTGACCCAACAATCAGAGGTATAATATCCAAGGAAACAGAAATCTTAGGTTTTCAAAAAAAATTTATACATGAATGTTCACAGTATGTTCATAATAGCTAAAAAGTGGAAACAACCAAAATGTCCATCAATTAAAGTGGTTAAAAATATGATCTATCTACACAATGGAATATTATTCAGCTGTAGAAAGGAATGAAGTATTGATACAAGCTATAGAATGGATAGATATAAAACACATCATGTTGAATGAAAGAAGCCAGTCACGAAACATGACATAGTTGTACATTTCCATTTATATGAAATACCCAGAATGGGCAAATCTATGGAGACAGCAGTAGATTAGTGGTTTCCAGGGGCTGTGATGAGGGAGTAATAGGGAGTGACTGCTAGCAGGTATGGGGTTTTGGGGTGGTTAAATGTTCTGGAATTAGATAGTGGTGATAACTGTACAACCTTTTGAATGTAACAACACCCACTCTATTGTATACTTTCATATGTTGAATTTTATGGCACATGAATTATATCTCAACACAAATAGTTTAGGTAAGAAAATAACCCCCAATTCCTGATTTTAAAAAAATGATTAAACCAAACAAATCTATAGATATTTGAAGACTAGTGGTTTATCTTTATTGAAGATTCCCTTCTCCAAGAAAAACAGCTCTGATTCCTTTAACCATCTGTCTTATGGTGTGATTTTGAGTCTCGGTCTGAACTGATTTCTTCTTCCTCAAATGCCCCAGACTGACAGCGCTATTCTTATGCTGTCCCTCCTCAAACCAAAATACTGCTTAAAGTGTAGACTCATGGGGTTAGAGTAGAATAAAACCTACCTCTGCTTCTTGAAGTCATTATATGATTACCCTACACTGTTGGTATTCATGGATTGAACACTACCAATTTTGATTGATTGCAGTCTGGGATACATTATTTTTTTTTCTGAGAAACATAGAAAAGGAGGTTTTGTTGCTCTTTTGGAAAAGGTAATTTGAATGCTTAATTAAAAATGAAAAAAAAATCAAAAGGAACAAACTGTTATACTTTTAGTTGATTGCAAAAAAAAAAAAAGCTACAATTCTCAACACTTCCATGACACAGCTTATTACTGTGACTTTGCTGCTCCTTTTATCAAGAGGCAAAGTTTATATTCCCATGTCTTGAATCAGGGCTGGACTTGTGTCTTGTTTGGCCTATAAAATGTGGCAGATGTGACAATTTGCTAGTTTCAAGGATAGGCATCGAGAAACCTTCATGGTCTGGCTGGTTTTGCTGCCAAGCTGCCATAGGAACACACTTGAGCTTGCCTGCTGGAGGATGAGATACAGGTCACTCAGTTGCCAACATTGTACTGGCTAATAGGCAGCCAACACTCAGAAGTGAATCCTCCAACCTGACCAGTACTTGGCTACAGATGTATTGAGACCCCACCAGAGACCAGAAAAACCATGTAGGTGAACTCAGACCAAATTGCCAACCACAGACATGTGAGCTAAACAAATGATTGTTGTTTCAATCCACTAACTTTTGGGAAAGTTTATTGTGCAACAAAACCTAAATGAGGTATTCCACCTCTAACTAGCGTATAGGAATATGTGAAAGACCCTCACCCCTAACAACACAACCACAAGTCACTAGGCAAACAATAATAACAAAATCATTCTTTAAAGCCATCAAAGAGCTATGGACACAAAGAAATCTATAAGGACTTAACTTCAGAGGGAGATGCCATTCCTAGACACTGCTGAACATGCAATAAAAAATTAGAAGACTTGCAAAGAAACAGAAAAATGGTCACTTGCCCACAGGCAACTCAGATGTTATAATTTTCAGATAAGAATTTTAGAATAACAATATAGTGCAAATGTTGAAAAATCTATAGGAAATGAGTCATTTAATGAGTAAAGAAATGGGGAATTTCAGAAGGGATTTGGCACCTATAAAAAATAACAAGATGATGGGCTTCCCTGGTGGCGCAGTGGTTGAGAGTCCGCCTGCCGATGCAGGGGATACGGGTTCGTGCCCCGGTCTGGGAGGATCCCACATGCCGCGGAGAGGCTAGGCCCGTGGGCCGTGGCCGCTGGGCCTGTGCGTCCGGAGCCTGTGCTCCGCAATGGGGGAGGCCACAGCAGTGAGAGGCCCGCGTACAGCAAAAAAAAAAAAAAAAACAAGATGGAAATCCTAGAATTGAAAAATGCAATATTAGTAACTAAAAACTTCATGTAAACTCAAACAACCAGAGAAGTACCAAATTAAAAAAAAAAAAAAAAAAACGGGGTGGGGTGGGATGAATCGGGAGATTGGGATTGACATATACACACTACTATGTATAAAATATATAACTAATGAGAACCTACTGTATAGCACAGGGAACTCTACTCGGTGCTCTGTGATGACCTAAATGGGAAGGAAATCCAAAAAAGAGGGGATATATGTATACATATGACTGATTCACTTTGCTGTACAGCAGAAACTGACACAGCAGTGTAAAGCAACTATACTCCAAAAAAAAAAAAAAAAGATGTAGATCCTGGTCTCCCAGTTTGTCCCTCCCCACCCGCCCCTTCCCCCTGGTAGCCATGGGCTTGTTTTCTACATCTGTGGCTCTATTCCTGTTTTGTGGATAAGTTCAATTGTGCTCTTTTATTGGATTCCACATATAGGCAATATCATATGATGTTTATCTTTGTCTGGCTTGCTTCGCTCGGTGTGACAGTCTTTAGGTCCATCTGTGTTGCTACGGATGACATTGTTTCGTTCTTTTTTATGGCTGAGTGGTATTCCATTCTATGTATGTGCCACGTCTTCTTTATCCTTAAATGACATATACATACTACAATATATAATATAGATAACTAATAAGGACCTACTGTATAGCACAGGGAACTCTACTCAATACTCTGTAATGGCCTATATGGGAAAAGAATCTAAAAAATAGAGTGGGTACATGTATATGTATATGTATAACTGATTCACTTTACTGTACACCTGAAACTAATACAACATTGTAAATCAACTATACTCCAATAAAAATTAAAAAATAACATGTAGCTTTCTAAATATTGATATGAACTTTGCCATGAGATATTCTTAACAAGAAAAGGAGGTGATTAAATATTTATTACTGCATAAATAATCATATTTATGTAAAATGCGGGGGGAGTGCATTGAAAAAATCTGTGGAAATATCCCATGGTGAGATTGCAGATGACATTCATCTTTAAAATGTTTTGATTTTTTTTTGAATGTTTTGCAGTGAGTAATTAGTCTTTCTGTATTTGGATTTTTTCCCATTTTTTTAAAGACATAAAAAAATCCTGGTCCAACAACAACAAAAGACTGAAAATTTAAGAAGCTTAACAGAACTAATCAGAGAACCCCACATAGGATAAATTAAAAAACAAAACACCCTTCTTAGACATTATAGTCACACTGGCAAAAATGAAAGTTAAAAGGAAAATATTAAAATCAGAATGAGGAAAAACACATGTACATCATAGGAACAATATAAAAATAGAGCTGATTTCTCATTAGGAACAATGGAGGCCAGAAGACAATGGAATGACATCTTTAAAGGGCTGAAATAAAACCCCAAACTCTCAATATAGAGTTCTATATCCTGAGTAAATATATTTTAAAAAATGAAGGCAAAACAAAGAAATTTTTAAATGAGGGAAAGCTGGACAAATTTGGTGCCAGCATACCTGCACTATAAGAAATGGTAAAGAAAGTTCTTCAAGCTAAAGGGAAATTTTAAAGGGGAGAAATCACGTCTACAATAAAGACTGAAGAGCACTGAAAGAGTAAAAATGTAGGTGAACCTAAAATCTAATTTTTAGAAATTTTTTTTATTGGAGTATAATTGCTTTACAATGTTGTATTAGTTTCTGCTGTACAACAAGGTGAATCAGCTATATGTATACATATATCCCCTCCCTCTTGGACCTCCCTCCCAATCCCCCCCATCCTGCCCATCTAGGTCATCACAGAGCCCTGAGCTGAGCTCCCTGTGCTGTACTGCAGGTTCCCACTAGCTATCTATTTTACACATGGTAGTGTCAAATTTTGTCTCCCAATTCATCCCACCCTCCCCTTCCCCTCTGTGTCCACACGTCCGTTCTCTACATCTGCGTCTCTATTCCTGCCCTGGAAATAGGTTCATCTGTACTATTTTTCTAGATTCCACATATATGCGTTAACATTTATTTGTTTTTCTCTTTCTGACTTACTTCACCCTGTATGACAGACTTTAGGTCCATCCATATCTCTACAAATGACCCAGTTTCATTCCTTTTTCTGGCTGAGTAATATTCCATGGTATATATGTACCACATCTTTATCCATTCATCTGTCGATGGACATTTAGGTTGTTTCCATGACCTGGCTATTGTAAATAGCGCTGCAATGAACATTGGGGTACATATGTCTTTTTGAATTATATTTTTCTCAGGGTATATGCCCAGTAGGGGGATTGCTGGGTCATATGGTAGTTCTAGTTTTAGTTTTTTAAGGAACCTCCAGACTGACTGTTCTCCATAGTGGCTGTATCAATTTACACTCCCACCAAAACTACTAGAGCTAATCAACGAATTAGTAAAGCTGCAGGATACGAAATTAATACACAGAAATCTCTTGTATTCCTATATACTAACAATGAAAGATCAGAAAGAGAAATTAAGGAAATTAAAGAAACAGTCCCATTTACCAATAAAAAGAATAAAATACCTAGGAATAAACCTACGTAAGGAGGCAAAAGACCTGTGCACAGAAAACTATAAAACACTGATGAAAGAAATCAAAGATGACACAAACAGATGGAGAGATATACCATGTTCTCAGATTGGAAGAATCAATATTGTGAAAATGACTATACTACCCAAAGCAATCTACAGATTCAGTGCATTCCCTATCAAATAAAGACTGAAGAGCATGAGAAAGAATAAATATGTAGGTGAACCTAAAACCTAATTTTTAGATACTATTTTTTATTCATACTAAATATATAGTTAAGCTTCAAAAGACTATAGGCTGTTTTTTAAAAAAATTATTGGAATATAGTTGATTTACAATGTTGTTTTAGTTTCAGGTGTACAGCAAAGTGATTCAGTTATATGTATACATATATTCATTCTTTTTCAGATTCTTTTCCCATACTTATTACAAGATATTGAGTAGCGTTCCCTTTGCTATACAGTAGGTCCTTGTTGGTTATCTATTTTATATATAGTAGTGTATGTATGTTAACCCCAAGCTTCTAATTTATCCCTATCCCCCACCTTTCCCCTTTGGTAACCATAAGTTTGTTTTCGAAATCTGTGAGTCTGTTTCTGTTTTGCAAATAAGTTCATTTATATCATTTATTAAAGTTAGATTCCACGTATGAGTGATATCATATATTTGTCTTTCTCTGTCTGACTTACTTCACTTAGTATGATAATCTCTAGGTCCATCCATGTTGCTGCAAATGGCATTATTTTGTTCTTTTTTATGGCTAATATTCCATTGTATATATGTACCACATCTTCTTTATCCACTCCTCTGTCAATGGACATTTAGGTTGCTTCCATGTTTTTGCTGTTGTAAATAGTGCTGCAGTGAACACTGATGGGGCTGCATGTATCTTTTTGAATTATGGTTTTCTCTGGATATATGCCCAGGAGTGGGATTGCTGGATCATATGATAGTTCTATATTTAGTTTTTTAAGGAACCTCCATACTGTTATCCATAATGGTTGTACCAGTTTACATTCTCATCAACAGTGCAGGAGGGTTCCCTTTTCTCTAAACCCTCTCCAGCACTGTAGACTTTTTGGTGATGGCCATTCTGACTGGTGTGAGGTGGTACCTCCACTGTAGTTTTGATTTGCATTGCTCTGATAATTAGTGATGTTGTGCATCTTTTCATGTGCTTTTTGGCCATCTGTATGTCTTCTTTGGAGAAATGTCTATTTAGATAATCTGCCCATTTTTTGATTGGGTGACTATAGGCTGTTTAAAGCAAAAATCATAGCTCTGTGTTGCAAGGTCTATATCATAAGTGGAAAAAAAAGATAGGTGGATATAGCACAAAGGATGAGGAACGATAAATGGAATTGTGCTGTTGTGGGAGTACTTCATTGCTAATTAAGTATTTAGTATTATTTTAGGCTAGACTGTGATAAGTTAAACTTACATATTGTAAACTCCAGAGCTGTGCTGTTCAATACAGCAGTACTGGCCACATGCGGCTGCTAAGCACTTGAAATGTGGCTAATGAAACTGAAGAGATGAATTGGTCATTTAATTATTAAAATTTAAATGAAAAACTGAAGTGGTGTACACATTCTTCTACCATTTTATTGTTCTTGTAGAACTACCTTTAACTGTTATGATATGCTGCAGGTATAAAATTCAGATCAGATTTCAAAGACTTAGTATGAGTGTAATTTTAGAATCTAAAATATCACATTAATTCTTTTTATATTTATTACACATTAAAATGATAATATTTAGGTTATGTTGGGTTAAATAAAATATATTATTAAATTAATTTAAATGCTTTTGATTTTGTTAATGTGGCAACTAGAAAATTGAGATATTCTGTAAATGTTACATGTGTGGCTCACATTGTATTTCTAATAGATGGTGATATTCTAGGGAAATTATTAAAGAAAATAACACAAAGTGATACAGTTCAAAAGTCAAAAGAGAGAAAATGCAATACTAAAAAATACCCAATTTACCCAAATTAATGGAGAAAAGAAGGAACAAAGGAACAGATGAAACAGTTGGAGTAAATGGTATAAATTGCAAAGAAGTACAAAAATGGTGCATTTAAACATAATCTAACCAATAACTACATTAAATATAAAGGAACAAAACACTTCATTTACAAGGCAGAGTTGTCAAATTAGATAAAAAAGTAAGACCTAACTATATGCCATTAGTGAGAGAAACGGTTTAAATATAAAGACATAGATTGAAGGTAAAAGGATGGAGGAAGATATATCAGGTTAACAGTAAGTTTAAGAAAGAGGATGTAGCTATATAAATATTAGACAAAGTAGATGTCAAGACAGAGAAGTATTACCAGAAGTAAAGAAGGATATTTCATATTAATTAAATTGTCAGTTTGTCAGGAAGACTCAACAGTCATGTATGTGTATGTACCTATTAAAAGAGCTTAATATACGAAGCAAAAAATGACATTACTAAAGTGATAAATGGAAAAACCCAGAATCACACTGGGATATTTTATTATTGTTCTCTCATTAAGTGATAGAAAAATAGAATAAATTAACTCCATAAATGTGGTAATATAAGTGACATAGAATGAAGAGGGATGGAATTTGCAAATTGGGATATTCTCAAATGTTGCCAGCCAATATCCTTAAACATTTCCAAGGATTTATTCAGTTAATGTGACCTAAGTTTTTTTTAAGCAATGGTGATAACTACATATTGATTTTAAGCTTATATGATCAGATAATACTTCTAATTTCTTTTCCTCTGTGCTCTGTTAAACCATGTTTGCATCAATTGTATTGAGGAAAACAGTTTAGAGAGAAGCAATCTTGTCATGACTATTAGCAGACCAAAAGTGGTCTTCTCGCAAATACTTTCAAACTGGTGTCCATTGGGTACTGCACACACACACACACACACACACACACACACACACACACAACTGTTTGTTCAAATAGAAAGCCAGGAAATGCCACAGTCTCAAATATGCCGCTGTTTAATTCTCAATTAATTCATGAACACATTCTCATGATAAAAGCATGACGACACAGGAGTGGAATCGACATCGGCCTTCATGCTTGCCTCAGCAATCCTCATCCTCTCTGCAGAGGAAACCACAGGTCAAAGTTGGGTTGTATCTTTCCAGACACAGGTGTTCTTTAACCAGTGCCCAAGCTGTACCTGTTGTTCTGGAGCTTCATTTTACCCCACTACTAGTTTTATATGCCCTTCCATAAATGACATACCTTTCCATGCATTAGGTCTGTCCTCTGCCTTCAGGGAGATGAGTTTTTAATGAGGAAACAGGCCAGTGACAAATGTCACATACTGTAGTGTGCTCAATATTCAGGGAAGCAGGAGATGGTGAGGGCACATAACCTTGAGCTGAGAAGAGAAGTTGAACAGTAAAGTCCTCCTGGAACAACTGACATCCAAGGTGACTCCTGATAGATGTGTAGAAAATGGTTATGGTAGGCTGATAATGGGCATATCCAGGTCTTAACCTCCTGGAACGTGAGGATGTTACCTTATATGGCAAAAGGGTCTTTTTTAAAATTATTTTTTTAACATCTTTATTGGAGTATAATTGCTTTACAATGGTGTGTTAGTTTCTGCTTTATAACAAAGTGAATCAGTTATACATATACATATGTTCCCATATCTCTTCCCTCTTGCATCTCCCTCCCTCCCACACTCCTTATCCCACCCCTCTAGGTGGTCACAAAGCACCGAGCTGATCTCCCTGTGCCATGCGGCTGCTTCCCACTAGCTATCTATTTTACGTTTGGTAGTGTATATATGTCCATGCCACTCTCTCACTTTGTCACAGCTTACCCTTCCCCCTCCCCATATCCTCAAGTCCATTCTCTAGTAGGTCTGTGTCTTTACTCCCGTCTTGCCCCTAGGTTCTTCATAACCATTTTTTTTCTTAGATTCCATATATATGTGTTAGCATATGGTATTTGTTTTTCTCTTTCTGACTTACTTCACTCTGTATGATAGTCTCTATGTCCATCCACCTCACTACAAATAACTCAATTTTGTTTCTTTTATGGCTGAGTAATATTCCATTGTATATATGTGCCACATCTTTATCCATTCATCTGTCGATGGACACTTAGGTTGCATCCATGTCCTGGATATTGTAAATCGAGCTGCAGTGAACACTGTGGTACATGACTCTTTTTGAATTATGGTTTTCTCGGGGTATATACCTGAGAAATTTCTCAGGATTGCTGGATCGTATGGTAATTCTATTTTTAGTTTTTTAAGGAACCTCCATACTGTTCTCCATAGTGGCTATATCAACAGTGCAAGAGGGTTCCCTTTTCTCCACACCCTCTCCAGCATTTATTGTTTGTAGATTTTTTGATGATGGCCATTCTGACTGGTGTGAGATGATATCTCATTGTAGTTTTGATTTGCATTTCTCTAATGATTAATGATGTTGAGCATTCTTTCATGTGTTTGTTGGCAATATGTATATCTTCTTTGGAGAAATGTCTATTTAGGTCTTCTGCCCATTTTTGGATTGGGTTGTTTGTTTTTTTGATATTGAGCTGCATGAGCTGCTTGTAAATTTTGGAGATTAATCCTTTGCCAGTTGCTTCATTTGAAAATATTTTCTCCCATTCTGAGGGTTGTCTTTTGGTCTTGTTTATGGCCTCCTTTGCTGTGCAAAAGCTTTGAAGTTTCACTAGGTCCCATTTGTTTATTTTTGTTTTTATTTCCATTTCTCTAGGAGGTGGGTCAAAAAGGATCTTGCTGTGATATATGTCATAGAGTGTTCTGCCTATGTTTTCCTCTAAGAGTTTGAGAGTGTCTGGCCTTATATTTAGATCTTTAATCCATTTTGAGTTTATTTTTGTGTATGGTGTTAGGGAGTGTTCTAATTTCATACTTTTACATGTACCTGTCCAGTTTTCCCAGCACCACTTATTGAAGAGGCTGTCTTTCTCCATTGTATATTCTTTCCTCTTGGATCGATCCCTTGATCATTATGTAGTGTCCTTCTTTGTCTCTTGTAATAGTCTTTATGTTAAAGTCTATTTTGTCTGATATGAGAATTGCTACTCCACCTTTCTTTTGATTTCCATTCGCATGGAATATCTTTTTCCATCCCCTCACTTTCAGTCTGTGTGTGTCCCTAGGTCTGAAGTGGGTCTCTTGTAGACAGCATATATACGGGTGTTGTTTTTGTATCCATTCAGCCAGTCTATGTCTTTTGGTTGGAACACTTAATCCTTTTACATATAAGGTAATTATCAATATGTATGTTCCTAATACCCTTTTCTTAATTGTTTTGGGTTTGTTATTGTAGGTCTTTTCCTTCTCTTGTGTTTCCTGCCTAGAGAAGTTTTTTAGCATTTGTTTTAAAGCTGGTTTGGTGGTGCTGAATTCTCTTAGTTTTTGCTTGTCTGTAAAGGTTTTAATTTCTCCATCAAATCTGAATGAGATCCTTGTTGGGTAGAGTAATCTTTTTTTGTGTGTGTGTGGTATGCAGGCTTCTCACTGTTGTGGCCTCTTCCGTTGCGGAGCACAGGCTCCAGACGCGCAGGCTCAGAGGCCATGGCTCACGGGCCCAGCCGCTCCGCGGCATGGGGGATCCTCCCAGACCGGGGCACAAACAAATGTCCCCTGCATCAGCAGGCGGATTCTCAACCACTGCGCCACCAGGGAAGCCCCTGGGTAATCTTGGTTGTAGGTTTTTCTCCTTCATCACTTTAAATATGTCCTGCCACTCCCTTCTGGCTTGCAGAGTTTCTGCTGGAAGTTTAGCTGTTAACCTTATGGGGATTCCCTTGTGTGTTATTTGTTGTTTTCCCCTTGCTGCTTTTAATATTTTTTCTTTGTATTTTATTTTATTTATTTTAATTATATATTTATTTATGGCTGTGTTGTGTCTTCGTTTCTGTGCGAGGGATTTCTCTAGTTGCGGCAAGCGGGGGCCACTCTTCATCGCGGTGCGTGGGCCTCTCACTGTCGTGGCTTCTCGTTGTGGAGCACAAGCTCCAGACACGCAGGCTCAGTAGTTGTGGCTCACGGGCCTAGTTGCTCCATGGTTGTGTGATTTTCCCAGACCAGGGCTCAAACCCGTGTCCCCTGCATTGGCAGGCAGATTCTGAACCACTGCGCCACCAGGGAAGCCCTGTATTTTATTTTTGATAGTCTGATTAACACGTGGCTTGGCGTGTTTCTCCTTGGATCTATCCTGTATGTGAATCTCTGTGCTTCCTGGACTTGATTAACTATTTCCTTTCCCATATTAGGGAAATTTTCAACTATAATCTCTTCAAATATTTTCTCAGTCCTTTTCTTTTTCTTTTCTTCTTCTGGGACCCCCTATATTTCGAATGTTGGTGCGTTTAATGTTGTCACAGAGGTCTCTGAGACTGTCCTCAATGCTTTTCATTCTTTTTTCTTTATTCCGCTCTGCAGTAGTTATTTCCACTATTTAATCTTCCAGGTCACTTATCTGTTCTTCTGCCTCAGTTATTCTGCTTTTGATCCCTTCTAGAGAGTTTTTAATTTCATTTCTTGTGTTGTTCATCACTGTTTGTTTGCTCTTTAGTTCTTCTAGGTCCTTGTTAAATGTTTCTTGTATTTTCTCTATTCTGTTTCCAAGATTTTGGAGCATCTTTACTATCATTATTCTGAATTCTTATCAGGTAGACTGCTTATTTCCTCTTTGTTTGTTAGGTCTGGTGTGTTTTTGCCTTGCTCCTTCATCTGCTGTGTGTTTTTCTGTCTTCTCATTTTGCTTAAATTACTGTGTTTGGGGTCTCCTTTTTTCAGGCTGCAGGTTCGTAGTTCCCGTTGTTTTTGTTGTCTGTCCCCAGTGGCTAAGGTTGGTTCAGTGGGTTGTGTAGGCTTCCTGGTGGAGGGGACTAGTGCCTGTGTTCTGGTGGATGAGGCTGGATCTTGTCTTCCTGGTGGGCAGGTCTACGTCTGGTGGTGTGTTTTGGGGTTTCTGTGTCCTTATTATGATTTTAGGCAGCCTCTCTGCTAATGGATGGGGTTGTGTTCCTGTCTTGCTAGTTGTTTGGCATAGGGTGTCCAGCACTGTAGCTTGCTCATCGCTGAGTGGAGCTGGGTCTTGGCGTTGAGATGGAGATCTCTGGGAGATTTTCGCCATTTAATATTACGTGGAGCTGGGAGTTCTCTTGTGGACCAGGGTCTTGAAGTTGGCTCTCTTACCTCAGAGGGGCAGCCCTGATGCCTGGCTGGAGCACCAAGAGCCTGTCATCCACACAGCTCAGAATAAGAGGAAGAAAAAATAGAAAGAAAGAAAGAAAGAAGATAAAGTAAAATAAAATAAAGTTACTAAAATAAAACATAATTATTAAGAAAAAATATTTAAAAAGTAATAAAACCAAACCAAAAAAAAAAAAAAAAACAGACAGAACCCTTGGACAAATGGCAAAAGTAAAGCTATAAAGACAAAATCACACACAGAAGCATACACATACACACTCATGAAAAGAGGAAATGGGAAAAATATATATATATGTATGTATGTATATATATGTCGTTGCTCCCAAAGTCCACCACCTCGGGCCTCCCTGGTGGCGCAGTGGTTGAGAGTCCGCCTGCCGATGCAGGGGACACGAGTTCGTGCCCCGATCCCGGAGGATCCCACATGCCGCGGAGCGGCTGGGCCCGCGAGCCATGGCCGCGGAGCCTGTGTGTCCGGAGCCTGTGCTCCGCAACGGGAGAGGCCACAGCGGTGAGAGGCCCGCGTACAGAAAAAAAAAAAAAAAAAAAAAAAAAAAAAGTCCACCACCTCAAGTTGGGATGATTTGTTGTCTATTCAGGAATTCTGCCAATGCAGGGTACATCAAGTTTGTGGAGATTTAATCCGCTGCTCCTGAGGCTTCT
Organism: Mesoplodon densirostris; assembly: GCF_025265405.1. Taxonomy (NCBI): domain Eukaryota; kingdom Metazoa; phylum Chordata; class Mammalia; order Artiodactyla; family Ziphiidae; genus Mesoplodon; species Mesoplodon densirostris. The sequence goes on from NC_082679.1 coordinate 59,970,302, forward strand.
GGGAGAGATTTCCCTTTCTCTTCTTTGTTCGCACAGCTCCCAGGGTTCAGCTTTGGATTTGGACCCGCCTCTGTGTGTAGGTCACCTAAGGGCGTTTGTTCTTCGCTCAGACAGGATGGGGTTAAAGGAGCCGCTGATTCGGGGGCTCTTGCTCACTCAGGCCGGAGAAGGGAGGGGTACGGATGCGGGGCGAGCCTGCGGCGGCCGAGGCCGGCATGACGTTGCACCAGCCTGAGGCACGCCATGCGTTCTCCAGGGGAAGTTGTCCCTGGATCCCGGGACCCTGGCAGTGGCGGGCTGCACAAGCTCCCGGGAGGGGAGGTGTGAACAGTGACTTGTGCTCGCACACAGGCTTTTTGGTGGCAGCAGCAGCAGCCTTAGCATCTCATGCCCGTCTCTGGGGTCCGCGCTTTCAGCCGCAGCTCGCGCCTGTCTCTGGAGCTCCTTTAAGCGGCACTGTTAATCCCCTCTCCTTGCGCACCAGGAAACAAAGAGGGAAGAAAAAGTCTCTTGCCTCTTCGGCGGCTCCAGACTTTTTCCTGGACTCCCTCCTGGCTAGCCGTGGAGCGCTAACCCCCTTCAGGCTGTGTTCACGCCGCCAGTCCTCTCCCTGGGATCCGACCGAAGCCCGAGCCTCAGCTCCCAGCCCCCGCCCGCCCCGGCGGGTGAGCAGACAGGCCTCTCAGTTCGGCGAGTGCTGGTCGGCACCGATCCTCTGTGCGGGAATCTCTCCCCTTTGCCCTCTGCTCCCCTGTGGCTGCTCTCTCCTCCGTGGCTCCGAAGCTTCCCCCCCTCCGCCACCCGCAGTCTCCGCCCGCGAAGGGGCTTCTAGTGTGTGGAAACCTTTCCTTCTTCACGGCTCCCTCCCACTGGTGCAGGTCCCGTCCCTATTCTTTTGTCTCTGTTTTTCCTTTTAACTTTTGCCCTACCCAGGTACGTGGGGAGTTTCTTGCCTTTTGGGAGGTCTGAGGTCTTCTGCCAGCGTTCAGTAGGTGTTCTGTAGGAGCTGTTCCACATGTAGATGTATTTCTGATGTATTTGTGGGGAGGAAGGTGATCTCCGCGTCTTACTCTTCCGCCATCTTGAAGCTCCCCCAAAAGGGTCTTGTATATGTGATAAGCTAAAGATTTTGAGATGGGGAGATTATCCTGGATTATCCAGGTAGACTCTAAATGCAACCATAAGTGTCCTTATAAGAAATAGGCACAGGAGGATTTGAGACAGAAGAATAAGGCTATGTGAGCAATGAAGCCAAATGCTATGCTGCTTTGAAGACAGAAGGGATCAGGAGCCAAGAAATGCAAGGAATGTAGCTTTCGAAGCGAGAAATGCTAGAAAATGGGTTCTCTCCTAGAACCTTCAGAGGGGGCACGGCACTGTCAACACACTGGTTTCATCCCAGTGGAACCAATTTGGGCTTCTGGCCTCCAGAACTGTAAGAAAGTACATTTTTATTATTTTAAACCAGCAAGTTTGTGGTAATTTGTTAGAGTGGAGAAAGGAAACTAATACAGTAACCAAGCAGAGAAACACATTAGAAAGAGAGAACAAGCTTTGTGGCAAGAGCAAGATGGGTTCTTTAAGACCTGCTGGAGCAAACTGGAGGGATAAAGCAAAGAGAATTGAGGCTGGAAATGTAAACAGGAGCCAGATCACACAGGACCTGGAAGGCACACTCAGGAGGTTGATTTTATATCTAAGACAATAGGGAACCAGAGAAGGCTTTTGAGCAGGGGACAGGCAGGTTTCAGTGTTGAAGAAATCACCACTGGACTCTCTCCCTTGCTTTTAGAAAAGAAGAAAGACTTTGGTTGCCTAGATGACAACTCTTAATTTTCATACCTTTTAATTCTCATTACACTAAGCATTCTTCCCTCCCATCTAAAACTTTCTGTCCTGAAAAGAGTTGAGTTCTCCTCAGACAAAACTAGACAACCACATCTTCAAGGCTGCAGGCAGGTCATTTCTTCTGGGGCTTTTGGGGTGGCTGTTTGAGTTATGGCAAGAGCAGGGAGCTTACCTGAGCTGGGCTGTGGCCCAGAGCGGGCTAGAAAGAGGGAACGGAGTTGAAAGCCCTTTTCTCCATCTAATCCAGACCAGCAATGTCTTGGGGCCAGCTGCTGATGGAGGACAAGGAGGCAGAGAGGCAAGTCTTCGTTCCTAAGGCCTGGAGGGTGGCAATGTATCATTGGTGCTCAGATTACTTCTCAGGGCCGAGGTCATTAATAGAAAAAGCACTTCAGGTATCCCTGTTCTGTAAGGATTACAGTTTCCCCCCTAGCATATTTCTATATCTCTGTAATGATTAAAGTAGATAGTCATCAAACAGTAGGGGAGAAAATTAAAACAGACTTCAGGGTTAGGTAAAGGAACAAAAGTACACCTGATCAGGAGGCCTATCAAGGTGATAGGAGATTTTTCTCTTCTCCCTGTAACAGTGGCTGTTGACTGGCAGAGACAGGGCTGAAGGAGATGGGAGGGTTTCTATTACTGGGGCTGTTCTCTTGAACGGAGATGAATTAAAATGAGAAAGCAGGGCTGTTATTGGGATGAAGGCGTCTAAAGGCTTCCCATGCCTTTGGACCACCATATCTATGTAAAAAGTTATCAAGAGCAGCACTGAATAAACATCAGCATGCTGGGTCCACTCTAAATAGCAATAGCCCACTATATATGATTGCTGCTTACTGTTATTGTAATGGACATAGATTGATTCTGCCCATTCAGCATCACTTTCCCATTTCCTCTGGTAATAGCACACGGATTTTTCTTAGGGAGCCACCCCTTCCCCACTCACGATGCATGTGGTTTGGGTGGTTGGCCTCACCAGCTCTGGATCTTATTGTGGGTCTGAAACTGAAGCCCATTAGGTTATGCTGTCACTCAGGCTTAGAGATTTGTTAAGTGACTTGAGGTGTTCCAAATAGGATGATCCTGAACTTTTGCTGAAACCATTGGAAAAGAAGCTTGCTTCTTCTTCTAGAGTGACTGAAAGGATAGATGTGAAGTTGGAGCAGCTGGTGGCCATCTTGCCCCAGTGAGAGAGCCTGGTTGAGAATGGAACCAAGATTTAAGAAAGATGAACCGAAAAGATCCAGATTCTAGATGAATTCATCTAGCGGGAATCTAGATGAATTGTTGTGCCTAAAGCTTGATATTCCCAGTAATTTTTATTTTATTTGAGCTAGTTTCAGTTGAGTTTCTATCTCTTGTAATTGAAAGAGACTAATTTCACATTTATTTTTACACCATTATAATTAATAGCTTTCATTTATTGAACAGTTACTCTGTTGCAGCCTATACTGAGCACTTATGTCTTTAAAAAGATAAATTAGGGAATGTCATGATTTAAAGGGATCCTAGGACTGTCTAGCTCAGGGGTTCTTACCCAGGACCTCTTTTCCCCTAGATAGTCCCTGCATATTTCAGAGAGCTTTTTAAACTCTAGGTTATATGCAAAATCTTGAGAAGTGGATTTTTTGCTGGCAAGAGGGTGTATAACTCTTATCTGATCCTCAAATGATTTGTGGCCCTAGATCCTCTTTTTTCATACCACACAGAATCTTTCCTTCTTTTGTTGGAAGATCAGATTCTCGTCTTTGCTCCTCCCCTGAATGAGCTTGGGGGTATTGACTTGCTACTTCTTAAAAATAAGCACAAGTTTATACAGAACTGAGTGTATGGTTCTCATGAAGCTTTTACAAATTTCTCCTCTGTGGTGGCTGCTTTGGGCTTTGCCCCTGATACCGGATGCCATCTCAACTTTTCTGAGCCTCAGTTTCCTCCCATAAGAAAGAGAGGTTTGAAACAGCTGCCCTGCATGCTTTACAGGGTGGTCATGGGTATGAGCTAAGGGCAGGGCAGGGCAGTGAAAATTCTCTTGGGCATTCACAGGTCTTCTGGCCCTACCTCTATCTGCTCTCTTCCTTGCAAGGTGTTTGCTGCTTCAAGGCTGGTGCATGAGTCTGAGAAGTCTGCTTGCTTTTCACATTCCCAGCAGCATCCTTGACATCCAGACTGGCTTATGTATACAAGAGCCCATTCATTAAGTTGGTGTACGAAGTTCTTAACAAACAGATTAAGGAAATGTTCTGAATGTCGCTTTCAGAGCAAACGAACAGAGTAGATGGGTCATCTGATACGGAGGAAGATCTTCTCCTAGCTGGCGGATTTTATTTCCCCTAACACAAGGCTAAGGCCCTCAGAATGAGTTTGTTCGCTAATGCATCTAGTACTCACATGAATGAATATTGAGGAGCTACTCTGTGCTCAGCACTGTGCTGAGAGGACAGGGGGCTGTGAGTGACAATCAGTACCAGATTCTTATCCTTAAAGAGTTCACGTTCCAGTGATGTGGCAGAGACACCCAAACAAATAATTGCCATCCAATGCAGTGGGTGATAAGACAGGTGTCAGAAAAGAGAAAAGTGACTAAGACAAAAGAGAAAAGTGACTAAGTTCTAGGGTGATATCTGGGAAGGCTTCAGAGAGAGAGAGTGACATCTGATCTGGGTTTTGAAGGATGAGGAAGAGTTTGCCAGGCAGAAGAGGCAGGAAAGTCCACCCAGGAAAGAGGAGGCTTAGGTGTGGACCACGGTGCAGTGAAGGAAGCAGAGTCTTGTTAGGCCCGGTGCCTGCAGCGCCATAGGGGTAGACAAAGGTGCAGTCAGGAGATGGCTGGGCTCTGGCAGCCAAAGGCTGGAATATGCCCACTCAGGAGTGGTTTCCGTGTTATGCAGGACCATGGCAGCTTTTCTTTTTCCCCAAGCAGACAAGTGATATGTTTTAGGGAAAGGAAGGAAGAAATACTGGATGTAGAAGTAAAAAAGAATGAATGAAGGAATCCTACATGTCCTAAAACAACTAATGTCAACTCGGGCTGCGCAATAGAATCACTAGGGGACCTTTGAAAAAGACCTATGTTTGACCCCTTTTCATGCCTATTGATTGAATCACAATTTCTAGTGGGTGGGGTCCAGGTATCCTGATTATGATGAGCAGCTCAGGTTGAGAACCACTGCTTTAGGGCTTCTTAGCTGCACCTGATTGTGTCAAATACATATTACAGGGCACCATGGGCCAGAGATTCTGATTGAATGGGCCTGCAATTTTTAATAAACTTTTAATTTTAGAATAGTTTTGGGTTTACAAAAATTTTGCAAAGATAGTACAGAGATTTCCCATAGACTCCACACCCAATTTTCCCTATTAATAATATTTTACATTTGTCACAATTAATGAACCAACAGTGACACATTCTTATTAAAGTCCATACTTTATTCAGATTGCCTTAGTTCCTAGCTAATGTCGTTTTTCTGTCCCAGGATCCCATCCAGGTATCACAGTACATTTAATCATCATCTCTCCTTGTTGCCACAGTTTCTCAGACTCCTCTTGTTTTTTGATGACCCTTACAGTTTTTATGAGTGCTGGTGAGGTATTATCTAGAATGTCCCAAAATTGAGATTTGTCTGATGTCTTTCTTATGGTTAGATTGGGGTTATTGGTTTTTCGGGGAAAACCACAGGGGTAAGGTGCCATTCTCATCACATGGTATCAGTGCACATACTATCAACATGACTTATCATTGTTGATGTTGACCTTCATCACATGGCTGAGGTCGTGTTTGTTCGGTTTCTCCACCATAAACTTTTCCCCGCCTCTTTTCTATACTGTACTCTTTACAAGGAAATCACTGTGCACAGCCCACACTTAAAGACTGGGGTGTTATGCTCCACCTCCTTGAGGGCAGAATATCTACATAAATTATTTGGAACTCTTCTTTATGAGAGGTTTGTCTGTTCTCCCTTACTGATTGATTGCTTGACTGACACATGGCTCTTTATATTATAACTTTTGGTTATATCCAATACCACTTTATTTTCTTGCTCAGATCATTTCAGCTTTGGCCATTGGGAATGATTCAGTTGATTCTGTGTCTGTTTGACATACTTCCATCATTGTGTGTTTTTTTTTTTTAATGAGTACTTCCTCACTTTCTGGCACTGTAAGAAACTCAAGACTTATCTGTGTATTTCTGCCTATGTTCTAGAACCAGCTATTTCTCCAAGAGGCCCTGATTCCTTGTATTAGAGAATGGTACTAGAAACCAGCATCTGAGTGGTAGGTGTGCTTGTTGCTCCTGGAGTGTTTTTGCTTCCAATGGGCCTGTATTTTATAAATTTCAATGTTTAAATTAACTGTATTGAGGTATACTTTACAAACAATACAATGCACCCACTTTAGGTGTACATTTTGATGAATTTGGACAAATTTATAATCCCATGTTTCCACCACCCCAACCAAGGTTGAGAACAGTCCCACATTCTTGTGCCACTTCCCACTCACTTTCCACTTCCCCTTCCCCCACCCCAGGCAACTACAGATGTTCTTTCTGTCACTATAGGTTAAATTGTCTTTTCTAGAGTTTCACATAAATGGAAATATACAGTATACCCCTTTTGTGCCTGGCTTCTTTGGCTTACCATAATGTTATTGAGATTCATACATGTTGCATTTATCAGTGTCTCATCTTTTTCACTGCTGAATAATATTCCATTGTATGGATATTCCACATTTAGCTTATCCATTCACCCATTAATGGACATTTGGGGTGTCTACAGTTTTTAACTACTACAAATAAATATAAATACATTTCATCTAGCATTCTCAGTGATTCTGATGCTGATGGTCTGAGGAACCCCACTGAAAACAGTTTTAATGTTATTTTGGAGGAGAGTCCCTTCTGGCATATCTCTTCTTATCACTCTTGGTGGTGTGTTTAGGCCAGCTTGGATTATTCCTTAAATTCTGATCATGCATTGAGGAGATACAGCTTTTGTCTTCTGTCAAGTCATCTGTGATTTCGTGATTTCATCAGACCCCTCCCTGGGTCTGAGGCTTTCCAGTCTAAGATGTTTCTCAGCCTTTGAAATTGGTCATATGTCCTCCAAGTTTCTTGCGCTTTCTCTCTGTGCCTGAGACTATGCTTCTAAATTCTCCAACCAGCTTGAGAATTTCCTTTGCACTTTTTCTTTCTTTTTTTTTTTCTCCTCTCATCTGTGACAGAAATCATGTCAAACTAAAGTTATTTTTTTCTTTTTCCAAAACAGTGGACATCTAATCCCCTTTCATGGTTCATGTTTTATTACTGAGCTCAGTGGAAAAATAAACCACATTTGCTTTTTAATGTTGAACAAAAACTTACAAGAGCAACAGAATATGACTGAGTTACCATCTTATTCATCATCCATCTCATTTTCTCATTTAGCTTCTCTATTGCTCCCCACAATCCCTTACCACTTCTATACATTAATATTGTTATCAGCTATAAGATACAACCCCCAAATTTCAAAGTTTATTTATCACCTCTGTCTAACTCGAATGCAGGTTTTCTGGTTGAGCAACTTTCTCCCAAGTGGTGATTCAGGGTCTCAGCCTCCTCCTGTTTTGTGATTCTGCTGTCTTCAATGGGTGACTCTCAAGTTTGTCATGGGTGGCAGAGGGTCGGTCCTCTCTCTTCTAGGCTGCCAGAAAGGGACAAAAGCATAGGGAGCATCTCATGCAGTTTTTATGGGCCAGGGTTGGATGTGGCTCACATCACTTCTGCCCATTTTCTGTGGGCCAAACTTGGTTCTGTGGCCACCCATAACTGCAAGGAAGGCTCTGTGCCCAAAAGGAAAAGGAAACACTGGTCACAATCATGGTGGTGCTTTTGCTATTTTGTTCTTAGCCTTAAGGCTTCCACCGAACACTTGTGCAACACAGGGTGGGGGAGCTGAACTTTTTCTTGAGTCTTTTTTAAGCCCTCAGGGTCAGCCTTTGCCTCTGGGTTCCTTGGGGGGAATATTATGATGAAAAAAAGTCACTGTAATGTAAGCTTCACGGGAGTAAAAATCTTGTCTCCTTTATTCTCTATTGCATTCCTAGTGCATAGCATAGTTCCTGGCATTGCATGAGTGCTCAATAAATACTTACTGAATGGATTTTTATAAAATGAATTTGTAAGTTAGTTTTGTTTTGGCTAGGTGCCCCTGGCATGTATGCAGGCTACCAGCAGGTGGCAGTGTTGTTTGAAGTGTGCACTAGGAACAGGGAGGTAGAGAACTGCCTGGTGGCCCAGCTCCTGCTGGGCTTTTGGCACCAAGTCTGGGGTGAGAGCAGAGTGAGTGCAATAGAGTAGCAATTATTGGGTGTTTACCATGTGCCAGGGCCATACAAAGAACTGTGATATATTGACCCAGTTAATCCTCCCACAACCCCTATTAAGTTGGATGGATTGAGATCCTGACTTTGCAGAAGGGGACACTGATTCATGGAGCAGTTAACTTACCGAAGGTCACATAGCTAGAAAAGGAGTCAGGATTTGAACCCATGTAGACTGACTTGGAGCTCACACCCTTAACTGTCATGCCACAGTGCCAAGAAGTAATTTCTGAAGTCTCAGGGGAATTACTCACCCTTGGGAGGAGGTGGTCACTGTGCAGGTCAAGAGAGCCTTCTTGGGCATGAAAGGCAAAGCAAGGGGCCAGGGAACACAACGGGGCTGGGGGCCCCACCACTGTCAGGCCCATTCTTACAGGGGAGTGGTGAGACAGTGGGGGCTAGATGGAGAGCAGAGCCTCCAGGTAGGGTTGGCACCAGCTACTACAAGGAGTGCAGTGAATGCCAGGCAGGGGCAGACACACGGATGTGTGTGTGGAGAAGGCCACAAAGGACCAGAGTTGGGAACACACCCTAAATTCTGAAGAGGGAATTTCAACCCTGTGAAAGGGCTGACTCATGGTTTCCACTACCTCTGGCAGAACTCTGGGTTTTTGTGGAGACACCGGGGTAGCCCCTGAGGTTGATGGGGAGTGAAATGGGGAGGGTCCTGAGCCCTCCTCTCAATATCAGTGGGTACATTGCTACACTTGCCTCTTATATATGTTGGGATTCTATGTAGGAGTTTGTTTTAAAGTCTCTACTTTGGAAACTGTTCAGCTAAATAACCTGTAGAGTCCTTCTTTTGATGTCTGAAGTGGAAATAGTATTGGAATCCCTGCTGACATAAGGTGAAGTGTCTTCCGTGGGCCAATTGCAGAGTCCACTTAGATGATTTAGGATGAAACCTTTGAACCTCCTCTTTTCGCTCTCATTGCCATGCCCTGTCCCACACTCCTGTGATGGCCCAGCCAAGGGTAACCTGCACAGCAGCTCAGAAATCCTCTGGTTTGGACTGTGTAGTCTTGTTTCCATCCAGGCCTGAGCCCCACACAGGCCCAGCTCGAGAGCATGCCTGGCCCATTATCTAGAAGAAATGGCCTGAGCAGCAGCCTGCTGAGAGCGAGGAGGAAAAGGAGAAATAGTAACATTGATTTATTTGGGACAGAAAGATCCATGGACTGGGGAAACAGGGAGACAGTGATCATAAAGCTGGCTCGGTTCTGCGACCTGCTGGGGCAGAGAGCATCACAGTGCGTGGTGGAGAAGGCAGACGGGGTGGACACGGGGAGAGCTGTCCCTTCCTCCCCATCACAGAACAATAAAGCTGGAAGTCAAGGATGAAATGGGTGGGCTCGGAGCCCCCAGGACCTCGGCTAATGGCAGGCCTGGCATCTACCTTCTGAAAAGGCTGCCTATGTTTGTACTGATGTGCTCGCTGTAGCCGTCCTGTGGGGGCTGTTTGATAACAAAGGCTTGGGGTGGCAGAGAGGCTGTCCTTCCATGTCAGCCCCACCGCTCAGCTGTCAGCTCAGCCACTGCCAAGAGACCTACATCACCTTCTTCTCCTGTGGGGCTACTGGGGCCCAAGGGTGAACTTGCCAGCAGGTGACTCCTGGGTGGCATCTGCTCTGGGATCAGGGTCTTCTTGGGACAGCTCGGGGACCCTGCAGGCCAAGTCGGTGGGGTTTGAGAGGTCAAATAAAGGATATCCCTCATAACCAGGTTTATTTGGGGACTCAGGGATCCCATAGCCCATTCCGTAGCACACCAGTTCTGCAAATCGCTGCAAATCAGAGTGGGGTGAAGCACTTTTGTTTATTTTTTCTAATTCAAAGGTTGGAGAGGTTTTTTGGTTTTTTTTTAAAAGAAGATGTTGGGGGTAGGAGTTTATTAATTAATTTATTTATTTTGGCTGTGTTGGGTCTTCATTTAGGTGCGAAGGCTTTCTCTAATTGTGGCAAGTGGGGGCCACTCTTCATCGCAGTGCGTGGGCCTCTCACTATCGCGGCCTCTCTTGTTGCAGAGCACAGGCTCCAGACGCGCAGGCTCAGTAGTTGTGGCTCACGGGCCTAGTTGCTCCGCGGCATGTGGGATCGTCCCAGACCAGGGCTCGAAACCATGTCCCCTGCATTAGCAGGCAGATTCTCAACCACTGCGCCACCAGGGAAGCCCCTGGAGAGGTTTTTTTTATTGTACGAATTGAAGCATCTCCCCAGGTGGTGCTTTGTCAGAGGCTGCAGGACAAGCAGGGGTTTATGAACTTTGTTTCCCTGACAGTTCAGAGGCTCTGTAGGCCTATGGGTGGCAGAAAAGAAGCACCCACTTGTAGGAGTATAAAATATTTTCCCCTGGAAACCTTCTGCCACATTCTGCCACATTCAGTGACCTGGCTGAAGAGTTGATACCCACACCTGGGCTGCTTTTGTCCCATGGACTGGAGCCCTGGGAGCAACATAACTAGATTTTCTGTGTGTGGGTACATGTGGGGAGTACAGGGTCATATGATCTAGCCTTGGTTCTAGATTACCATTGTGTGCTGGGGCATCATTGTTTCCCTTAATCTTAAAACCCTGGGGAGTCCTGGTCATCCTTCCCAGGAGTTTACTGATCATTTTCTACCCTGACTGGGGTCAAGGGAAACACTTGCAGCCTAGGGGTGGTGGTTAATAGCCACCAGAACACCTGGATTCCTAGCCCAGCTCTGGCCTACTAGCTGTATACCCTTGGACATGTACCTTCACTGTGTTAGACCTCACTTTCCTTATCTGTCAGGAGTTAATGGTAATGGTACTTCACTGGATATTTTTCATTTGTCCCTCCAGATTAATTCTCCCCCCTTCTCCATCTTTCCATGTGCTGAGGAGGTTGACTTATATGGGCTATATCAATGGGCTTACTTGTCCTGTGGTGTCCAAATGGGTTTGTCCAATGAGATTTGTCACCAGGAAATTGGAGAAAGGGAAGAGAGTGAGATTGGGGAATTTATTCCCCTAGCTCCCTTCTTTCTGGGTCACTGTGAGTTGGTTTTATCCCCTCTCCTAGCTATAGTGACTCTCTTCAGGTGCTGGTACCCATCCCTCCCCTTACAAGTTCTTTCAGACCCAGGGGAGTGATGGCTCCCTGCTGTTGCTAGCTTTGGAGTACCACACCAGTGCCTGCTGGTTCCTGGGACTGCCTATACCTTTGTAAGTGATCCTTTATTAAGCTCTCCTCAATTGCCTCATTTGAATATTCCATCTGTATCCTACCAGGATCCTATAGAAACCTTTTTCAAAGATACTATTTCGTAGAGTGGCTGTGATGACTAAATGAATTCATGCATATAAAAAGCTTAGAACAGTGGCTGGCACATAGGATGGGTTTGTTAAATGTTAGTTACTATATGACTCTTAATTCTTCTCATATTATTAATCCATCTCAGAGTAACAGAAGCACGTTGGATGATTTAGGTGCTTGATTTCATGACCATTTGGTTGTTCTGTCATGTTTCTGACAGTTACATGTTCTTTTCTCTCTGAAGTTTGGGTTGATGGGTGGGTCAGTATGTGTTACTCCTGAGTCCACCAGTCTTCTCACACCATGCTTGACTCTAGCCTCTCTCTATGGTTCTGTTGGGCCCTGTGTCATGGCTCACCCTACTCCCAAGGTCCAGAGAGTTGGGGAGCATAACCTGTTTGCAGTAATGTTTGTTCAGTCACCCAAGACTGAAGGGTGTGATTATGCAACCATGACCACAGTCTGGTTTTAGAACACTGTAATCCCCCAAAGAGGTCCTTCATGCCTATTTGCAGTTACTTCCCATTTCCCCCACTCCCTAGCCCGTGGCAACCACTGATCAATTTTCTGTAACTATAGATATTCCTTTTCTGGACATTTCATGTAAATGGAATCAGACAATATAGGGCCTTTTGTGTCTGTTTTCTTTCACTTAGTGTAGTGTTTTCACGGTTCATCCATGATATCAGCACATCATTCCTTTTTATTATTGAATAATATTCCATAGTATGGATATACCACGTTTTATGCATCCATCTCCTGACGAACATTTGGAATGTTTCCATTTTTTGGTTATTATGAATAACGCTGCTAAGAACATTTGCATGTATCACATGTTATTTATTTGTTGATGATCTGACTTGTCTCATTAGAACTTAAGCTCCATGAAAGCAGTTTGTTAGGTATCTCATATATGTATATATATATGTCATATATATAATGTATCTACATATATAATTAGTATAAATATATATAATATATATTTTATACATATATATGACATATATATGACTAATTGTGTTTGGCATTTGCTAGGTACTTTGATGAATGTTTTTTAAATGAAAGGATGAATAAACAGTGAAAATAGAAATCAGCTTGGAAATCCAAATTGGTAGAGAATACTTCTCAAGGGTTACCTAGAGATGCTCCCTCAGCATCACTCAAACGCTAGGGCCAGGGAATCTGCCCTAGCAAGCTTTCCAGTAGATTCTGAGCACCCTGACATTGGAGAAGCCTGCCCATGGGTGGCGAAATGAGGTAAAGTCACTCATTTGTCCCTGCGCAAACATATCCCTCTTATAACTTTGTTTATGAGAGCAGTGGAGTTGCCTTCCTCTCCCAGTTATGATCCCATGTGAGGCATCTCTGTCTGGGTCAGGTTGAGTTTGAAGCATCTTCCAAAAGTAATTCGGGTTTTCTTCTTTTACCCTGTGCACCGTCTCTCTCACAACTCATCTGTGAGGCACAGGTTTTCCTTTGTTATGGGGTATGCTGAATGCCTGAAGAAGCAAATAAAGCAGCTTGCAGTCGACTCAACAAAAGGAAAGCCCACAGCCATGGAGAGCCACAGGCCCATAGGGAGCCATAGAGCCTCCGGGAGGGTAAGCAGCAGGTTGCATGTGTGAGGACCAGCAGTCTGGATGAGCAGGAAGGGGCCACTGGGTACCCCTGCAGAGGCATATTTCAGCATCCAGGCAGGCTTATAACTCTCCCTTGTTTTGTATTGAACCAGGCCCACTGCTAACTTGCTTTTCAACTGTGCAGAGATGTACACGACTATCTTTTCTGGGAGAAGTAGCTGCTGGTTTTTAGAGGAAAGGTTCACTCTTTACTTTGATCTGACTTCTAAAAGAATAACGCATATTATTTTTTATAGCAAAGGAGACTTCCAAGAAGTTTGAGTATTTAAACTTGAAGTCTCCCCTCAGCATGTGAAAGCAATATTACTGTCAGTTAGGTGTAACGGATGAATAGTTAATGTAACAAGAGACAGAAAACCTGAAAAAGATCCATATCCAAATGAAAATACATGTTTAAGCTAAACTACTGCCTTTTTGCTACTTACTTTTTATTTGATAACGAGCATTAACTACATATGGGCACTGAGAGGCTCTGTGGGACAGATAAAGCATATGGCTACCTGATAATGCATGTAAATTCAACATAGGGCTTAGCCCTTTTCTCTCGTTCAGGATCCTGAATGAGGAAGACAGGCATGCATCTAATGTGTATTATACAAAGTAGAATAGATGCCTTTCCCCCCTTTATATCCTATATTGTGTATCCACCTCTATTAGCACTTATATCACATTGTAATGATTTACTTACTTAAAATCTATATACTATTTATTAGGTACTCTGTGCCAGGCACTGTGTTAAGCCCTTCATATAAAATACTTTGTGTGTCATAGTCCTATGAGGTAGGAATTATCATTAGTCCTATTTTACAGATGAAGCAACTGAGGCTCAGAGAGAGGATGTCACTTGTTCAAGGTCATGCATTGAGCATATGGCAGAAGTTTGACTTGGGTCACCTGTGCCTGACTCCAAGGCTGACTCTCTTAACTACTCACTTGATTCCAGCATTTCTCAAACTGTGGTCCACAGAACCCTGGGGTATTCCCTGAGACCTTTTCAAAGGAGGGTCCATGAAGTCAAAAAATTTTTTTCATAATGATAAATTCATCATTTGTCTTTTGTTGATATTTATACAGATGGAGTAAAAGCAGTGATGACTAAAACTTCAAACACGTTAGCACAAATCATAGCAGTGTTACCAAGCTGCACTACAAATCATTGAATTCTTCCCTGCCATGTATAATAAAAAATTGTTTAATATTTGATATTATGTAATAGAATATCTCAACATTAGGAAGAGCTATATAACTCACTGATCAAATACTTCCCAAATGACCAAAGCATGATGTAACAAAATCGTGCATGGGTAAAGTTTCACTCAACGTTTATTGCTGTGCTTTTTAAAGGAATTAAGAAATGTTTTTAAATTTTCTCGGTTTTAATTTCTAGAATGGCAAATATTGATAGATATAACCCTTAAAAAAAAGCTCTTTGGGGTCTTCAATATTTTTTAAGATTGGAAAGGAGACCGGAGATCAAAATGTTTGAGCAGCACTGCTACAGGCAGCTGAGAGCCATGGGAGGTTCTTGAGCAGGAGAGTTATATTGATCATGTCTCTTAGAGTAACTCAGTTCTGTGCCCTTTTTCATCATGGAAGATGTCTCTGAAAATCTCCACCATTGACAGTCATTGGCATTTTTTTTTTTTTTTGCGGTACACGGGCCTCTCACTGTTGTGGCCTCTCCCGTTGCAGAGCACAGGCTCCAGATGCGCAGGCTCAGCGGCCATGGCTCACGGGCCCAGCCGCTCCGCGGCACATGGGATCTTCCCGGACTGGGGCACGAACCCGCATCCCCTGTATTGGCAGGAGGACTCTCAACCACTGCGCCACCAGGGAAGCCCTATATTTTAAGCCAATGAACCACGTTGGCTAAGACTTGAAGCCCTGGGTCTGTGAGCGTTGCCCTATCGCCAGCCCTTGGAAACCAGTAGTCCTCTTTGTACACAGCATTACTTGTTTGCCCAAGAACTGCAGGGTCTGAACATAAGGTTCTCAAAAAGTTTGGCTCCAATCAGATAAAGCTAACACCCCTGTGGAGACTTCATTTTCTGCGTATGTGCAGTCCATATCTATCTAGCAAATGAAGGATTATAATCACATGTATAGGTTCAGATTGGAAAGGTTAATTATGGGCAAGTCAACCTCTTGGAAGGGAGAGGTCCATGCCAGTCAGATGCTCTGATGAGATAGGAAAAGAACATTCCCCCATTGAACTCCTGGGTAATATAAGAAAAATTTGAGGGGTTGAACTTGTCAAGAGTGACATATATCTAAAGTTTTCATTATTAAGTGCTTATTCTCTGCCAGATATTGTGCTAAGCTGTTTTCAATTATTATCTCTTTTAACCTCCTCAATAGTCCTGTGAGGTATTATTACTATCTCCATTTTATAGATGAGGAAACTAAGACCCAGACAGGTAAGTGGCTGAGACAGGCTTTGACTTTAGTGTTGGTTCCAGAGCCTCCAGTTCTTAACTCGTTTATTGCACTTTTCACTTTAAATGAAATGAGGAAGTTAATTAGCTGGATGGCAGATGGAAAACATTCTAAATATAAAAGAGATTAGGCAAAAGACATAGAGGCAGAAATGCGGACACTGTTGAAGGGACTGAAATGAAGTGTGTGGGGAGGAAGCAGCTGAGTTTGTTGTTGTTGCTGCTGATGTGTACGTGTGTTGAGTGCCTTACACCGTACAGAGAGATACTCACCTGAGGCTATGTCCTGCTACTTGGCTCCTCTTCAAGACAGAGGATCGCTCTGTGGAAACCAGATGAAGTCAGTGCATTGATTTTCATGTAGTCAAAAGGTTGGAGGCCAGGCAATGGGCTGGAAGGCTCCAGGCACAATGCTGAGAAAGGGGTTGGATAGCACATTACAGCCTGGGAAACATCGACGGAAGATCATGCGCTATAGCTGAAGCAGAAGGGGACTTGAATAACTAGCTCTGCCCACCTTGGTCAGCATTGCTGTCTGCCCCAGGGTCCTCATGTCTAAAATGGAGATGGTAATACCACCTCGAAGTACGTTTGTGAGAGGTAAAGGAGGTGATGTGTAGCAAGTCATATTGCATAGTGACCAAAACACATCATGTACTCAAATCCTTCTTCTTTTCTCCCTTCCCCACATGGTGCCAGGTGGTGCCATTGTCTCCACCATCCCTACTCTCTCCAGATGATATTTTTTTCTAGTCTTTTAAAGATACTATATATGGAATGTCTAGAGTATTGTTTGGGAACCAGATTGACTGGGCTTTTTTTTTTTTTTTTTTTTTTTTTTTAGTTTTACAAATCTGATGAAGGTTCGGTGGGGTATACATTTGGGAAGACGCCCCAAACTTGGCTGTGGAGGCTCCTCCTGGGGAGGCCAGCTCTCAGCTGCCTGTGCCTTCTGGATTCCAAGCCCCAGGCTGATGAAGTGCTGGCCTCCTAAGCTTGGGCTGTGGGGTCATCGCCTTGGTGCAGGCTAGGTTACAGAACAGCCAAGCTGGGACAGGCCAGGTCCTTGCAGCCGAGGCTGGGGCACAGCCTGGTTCTCGGGGATCCCTCCACACTGTGCTGGGCTTTGCCTGTCAGCTGGCAGCGCTGGGTCTTGCTGGTACAAGTGGTGCCGGGGGACTTCTTAGTGGAGTCCTGGGCTCAGCGGGATGTTTCCTCTTGACCATTTTTGCAACTGTGTGCATTGCAAAAAGGTCAAGCACTTACTAGCAGCATGGTTTGGGGCAAGACACATGACTCTCTTTGCCTTATTTACCTCAATTGTGAAGCAACAGAACAATAGCATCTACCAGTAGGGTTGCTGTGAGGATTAAATGGCATGAAACATGTAGGGGTAGAGCACAAAGCTTGACACATTGTAAGAGCTCAGTAATTATTCCTTATCATGACTGTGGTTATTATTTGATAAGCATTCTTCTGGGAACTGTCTAAGTGCCACGTTACTGAGTCTTCACAACAGCTTGGTGGGACAGGCACTATTATGCCTACTTCAGAGATGAGAAAACTGGGTTTAAGAAATAGGGAATCATGATGCAGACATAGACCTTCAGAGTTTTCTCTTGTTTCTGTCCATCACCCCACACTGTGGGCCTCCTCTTTTGTTTTAACCAGTGCTGTTTATGATTTAATAATTGGCTGTGGACTGACTTGAGAGCCAGAGTAGGACTTCTTTTTATTTTCCCATTAATAACTCACCTCACAACACTGAAGACCCAACAAGATCTTATACGTGAAAGGACTGTACAAAACTTGGAAGCACTCTAAAAACTATTTGTTTTTTGTTTATGTACGCCCCCATAATGTTCCTGAAAGGGATTTGAAGTAGCCTATTAGTTGTCATTAGAGTGATGATGATTAATGATTATAATAACAAGACAGGCCTAATTGGTTCAAATTGTGCCTTTTGAAATGGCCTCGGTGGAGGCCAAGTGGTGGGGAGGGAGAAGGCAGCCTCTGCCTCAGGGAGCTGAAAAGATGGCCCTAATTGGTTAAAAGCAGCTTTGCTAATTGCTTTGGCAAGGGCCTGAGAGAAAGCTTTGGTGTGATTATACATGAACGGGGTCCCTCAAAGCCCTGTGATTCTGGGCTAGATCTGTTCCTCAAAACACAAACAGAAAAGAGAACAGATGTTCAGCCACTTGACAGAAATTTAATAAGACACTTAGAAAAATTACCATGTTCACTTTGCCCCTCCTGACCTCTTAGATGGAAGCTGGAGGAAGGCCTGTTTCAGAGGCTGATGTAAGCTGGAACTGAAAGGGGCATGTGCTAGAGTGTTCCACTTATCTGAGATCCTACTGTTTTGCGACCCATGCGCCCCCCTGCCCGGGGTTCTTGGTGGTGGGAGGAGAAGACGTAACAGGAGAAGGGAGAGGCTTGATGATGAGCAGCATATATGCTTTAAATTCTGGTTGAGGGTAAGTAGGCTGCGATTGTTACTGAAATATTCTATTTGGAGAGTGAAGGAATAACATGAAGCCAAATTACAGCTCAACACGGTCAATCTCGATGGCATAAGCTGGAGCACTTGGGAGGGAGAGGAGCCCAAATATAAGATTTTTCTGAAAAGAAATACCCACCCCCCCCCCCCGTAAACGATGTTAATCACAGCACAGAGACTGGCAACTAGAGTATATCATCAGACTCTGCTCTAGTCAGGGGGAGGCTTGGGAAGTCTTGTCAGTGGCCACTGGTAGCTGTAGGGGGTCAGAGAGTGACCACCCGGGTTCAAAGCTGACTTAAGAATTCACTGGTTATGTGCTCATGCAGGTAAGTCATGTAACCGCCCTAAGCCTCAATTTCCTAAGTTCAGTCATACCTCATAGGGTTACTGTGAGAATTAAATGGCACAAAGCACGTTTGTTTCTTAGCGATGCTGCAACAAATCAGCATACATTTGGTGGCTTAAAACAACAGAAATTTATTCACTCACAGTTTTAAAGGACAGAAATCAAGGTGTTGGTGGGGCTGAGCTCCCTCTTGATGTTCTAGGGGGAATACTTACTTGCCTATTCCTAGCTTCTGGTGGCTCCTAGAAAACCTGGGTGTGTTCCTTGGCTTGTGGCTGTATCTCTCCAATCTCTGTCTCCGTCTTCATGGAGAAGAAAAGAGTTTTCTTCTCTTTGTGACTCTGTGTCTTCTCCTCTTATGCAATGATTTCATCTCAAGATCCTTAACTTAGTTACACCTGCAAAGACCCTATTTCCAAGTTAGGTCACATTCTGTCATCCTGGGTAGGCTCGAATATTTAGGGGACACTATTCAAACCAGTACTGCAGGTAAGGAGATTAGAATGCCTCTTAGCACATAGAAAGCTCTAGATAAATGTTAGCAACTATGCTTGCTTCCACTACTACTGTTGCTGTTGTTATGACCATGGAGGTACTGGGTCCTAGTTGCTCAGGCTCACCTGATACACGACTATTTGTTAACTATATTTATCTGTATAAGTCACAGCATGCTTAAGGGTTAATAAGGGTGGGCTAGGATGCAGGGGTGTTAATATTAAATATATAAGCATAGCATATTCACAACTATAAAACTTTTAGATCACTGATATTGGGTGTTTAAGTTTTTTTGATGCCAGGGTTTCTTTCTTAGTCATCTTCCCCAACACTGAGCTCAGAAGAAAGGGAACTGGTGTTGGACTCAGAGACCCCCAAGTTTAAACACTGAATCTGCTCAAAATTCCAGGAGCTCTTGTTTCCTTTTCTGTAAAGTGGAGCTGATGATTGATTTCTCCCTTCCTCACAGGGTTTCTGTGGATGTGGAGAAAACAAGGGGAGCAACTGCAGAGCCCAAGGCATAGGGATAGAAAGTTAGAGAAGGTCTTGGATCAAGTACCAAACTAACCAATGAGTGACACCAACTTCAACCAGGCAAAGACATGGGCAGAGTCCACAAGGAATCCAAGGTGAAGGTGGGCAGGGGAACTTAAGTGTTTCTGACAAACACGTGGGATGGTGACCAGTGGTTCACAGTGTTCTGGGCTAATTCATGCAAGTTCATACAGATCTGTGAGCCTTCCGTGGGCCAGATACTGTTCTAAGTGTGGGAAATCCATAGTGGAGAGCCAAAAGTCCAGCCTTTACTATCCTGAAGTTTACAGTTGAGAGGGAGAGGCAGATGTTCTTTAAAACTGGAGATATAAAAACAAATTGTGTTCATTGCTGGGAAAGAATAGCACAGGGAGTAGCTTTGAGACACCAGCTATAATAGGGGCTCTGAGCTAATCTGGAGGAGGGGAGGTCAAGGAAGCGTTGTCCTAAAGAAGGGACATTTGAATGGAGAGGTAAAAGAGGAGAAGGAATTGGCCAGATGAGATGGAGTGGAGTGGAGGGAGATGAGCAGGAGCACATGGCCTGAGAGTGAAGCAAGTGCCAGCATCTTTGAGCCCTGCTGTTCCTACATACCTATGGTAGGAGGGGTTTGCCTTCTCTCCAGCCCCCGTAAAGATAGCCAATCTGTCTGCTCCATTTCTCAGATTTGGCAGTGAGGGGCCACAGACATGTGTAGCTTGGCCCACAGAGTGTTTTGATTTTTGGAGGGAAGAGTTGCCACCATTAAAGTCTGGGAAAAGTCACATACAATTTTGGAGTTCTAACTTCTCTTGCAAAATCAGAAACTCTGGCAATGCTGGCCTTCATCTCCTCAAGATGACCCCCAAGCGGAGATGTGTAGCAGCTTTCAGGTGCAAAATACAGAGGTTCAACAGGCCCCTTCTTTCTGCATACTTCCTGCTTGGCCCTTACAGGCACTTGAGTTTGAGACCTCTGATCTCTGCCCTACCAAGGATGGTCAGATAGGAGAGAACAGACCTCCTTGGTTCTTTGGAGAAGACAGTTTCAAATTAAAGTCCTGACACCCAGTTAGGAAGACTTTTTACATTTCTCCCTCAGGAAGGACAAATCTATCTCTCCATGGAATGATTCTCTTCAAATACGGCAGACCTGGGTGCCCTGTAAGCAGGTTTCTTTTATTCTTCCTTCTTCTCCTTTCCATATTTAAAAAAAATAGCAATGAAACTCTTTGAGTAAGGAACATCTTATGTAAAAACCCAGTGTAAGTTACAGATCAAAGTGAGTTTGCTCAGATTGAATCTGGTGTGTTCACCCTGGAACACTGGCTACTTGACTTTTTCCTCTTCTCTTCCACAAGGTAGCTCTGGGGCATCTCTAGGGGAGCCCAGGGTTCCTCAGAATATGGTTGAGAACCCCTGCCTAGAGTGTTGAGGGAGAGGCTGCTGCCAGTTGGAGAAACAGGGTATAGAGCTAAAAAAATATATATATAAAACAAGGCACTGTTGGTTCCTCACATTTGTAACTTGGGGGCCAGCCTGAAATCGAATGACATGCAGTAGGCAAATCTAGATTTCTACCCTCCTGTTTCCCCATCCCTGGCCTCTGGCATAGCCAGTGACAGATAGCTCAAGTAGTAGCCAGCAAGCATTAGAGTCACCCCTGCAAGTGTACAAGGTCTGTTTGTCCTTGTGACTTAGAGTGGAGCTGAACTCTACTCAGGAGGTGTGACTTCCTGTGGCACGCAGCCTGGAGAAGCAGTTGCTGTCCTGCAGAAGCTTTAGAGTGGAGGCTGGCTCTCCTTAACCTGGTAGGTGCTGGTACACAGAACTCTGGGGCTGAGGCCTTGACCACACTCTATAGGAAATACCCAGAATATTCCCAGCAACCAGAGGGAGGTTTCTGAGCTTCTTCAGCCTAGCCTAGCAGCTGTACTGTCACATTATTATAGATGCTTGTCATTGAAGCATCACTGTCTGCAACCTTGACATGCATGCACTGTTTCAGATTCACTTTTCAAAATTGCTTTGAAAGCCCAGGACCTGTCCCATCCATTAGTGGAACTCCTCTGTGACAGGTGCTGGGGGTGATGGAGGTGTCAGAGAACTCCCCGTGCTCTGCTGATTCATGGGAGACACATTTGAAAAGACATAAGCTGGCTGGAGCAAAGCCTTCATACAGGTTTGCAGGCAGTTTCCTCCCTCTAAGAGGAAGGCATCCTGCTTCTATAGGGCTGCATGACCCCTACCTGAAAAAACAGCTTCCTGGCAACTGAGCTTTCATACACCCCTGAGGGCTAGACGCTTCACAACTGATAGCGTCACCTGTCTAAACTGTATGCTCTTAGGAAGCTTCTAAGACTGTAGATTTCCATTTCCTCATGCCCATAAAGGAATAATAATAATATCCACCTCCCAACCTCATCTATATAGTAGAAATCATATTACCCATCTTGCAATCTCATCTGGTTAGTAGAAATTATAATACCCACCTCTCAATATCAGTTGTGTAATAGAAATAATAATGCCCCCTTGAAATTTTGTTGTGAGAATTAGAAATAACTTACCTAAAATGCCGAGCAGTACATTTAGTACATTTAATACCTAATAGGCACAGGAATTCTTAGCTTTCTAGAGGCCTGAGCTAATTCACTTGTTCAGCCTCCAGGTATGTTTAAAAAATAAAGAAATCCCAAAATTGTAACAAAAATTGCACATTTTAAATGTTTACTTTGGCTAGATGAGGCTTTTAACAAACACAAGAATAGAAGGACTGTGTAAATAGTCTCATTAAGGGGTGACCTCAAAAGTCTAAATCCATGCTCTTGAAGAGATGGCATCTGGGCCAAATGCTCCACCCCCAACCATGCCCATTATGGGCCCTAAATAGGCCCTTAGTATTGGGTTGACCAAGAACTTCGTTCGGATTTTTCCATAACATTAAAAACCCTATGCTGAGTTTTCTCAGCATTAAAACACTTTGTGAAAGGCCTTTGAGCTGTGTTGGGGGAAGCTGGGACGGAGCTGGCTTCAATGTTGGCAGCTGCTGAGAATTGCTGTGGCCTGAGTGGGTCCCATTTCCTTGGCTTTGGACTTTTTGTGCTGAAAGATACAGCTTGACCCACAGACCAGATTCAGTGTGTACTCTGGAGGATGTGATGATTTAGGTAAGGCAATCCCTGCCCGGTTATAAAAAGCCCCAGGCTGAGTGGGGTCAGACTGGGATTTTTTCAGACTGGATTTCATCCCACAGGACTCCAGGTGATAGTCCTGTCAAAACAACTTTCTCCTCGCTCAGACCAGAAATCCCATACTTTGGCTATTGGTGAATGGGTTTGTGACCTACTG
Organism: Mesoplodon densirostris; assembly: GCF_025265405.1. NCBI lineage: Eukaryota > Metazoa > Chordata > Mammalia > Artiodactyla > Ziphiidae > Mesoplodon > Mesoplodon densirostris. The sequence goes on from NC_082679.1 coordinate 59,993,062, forward strand.
GGGAGAAGGGACTTATCCTTCTAGGATTTTTCTGAGATGGAATTTCCAGGTCTTCAAATGTTAACCCTAGGTAAAAGTCAGTGCCTTATTACGGACCTACGAGAGAATAAAAGCACCTACTTCTGATGCAACGATGGGAAACTCTCCTGGCCTGGCTGAGGAAGACAGGCGTTCCAAAGATGATTGAGACACCTTGACTTGCAAGTTCTCAGACCTACTAAAATTTGATTATCAACCCACATCACATGAGTCCCTGACCATACTTCTGAACTAAAAGTAGGAATCATAGTGTGGCCTGTAATTGAATGCCCGTGAGAACAGCAGTGATGGGGTATTTTAAATTGGGGGCCTTCTGAGAAAATCCAGGACCCACGACCATAACATGTAGAAATGAGTGTTTGGAGCCTATTTGAGACCTGAGCTACCGGCAGAGATCATGCTTTTTAGAAAAGAGTTAATCTGGGGACCACTCAGTACTTTGTAATCACTCCTTGGACATGTTGAGAATTTGCTGTTTTAATCAGAGGGCACTTACTACAAAGTTAATCTGAGATTATATTCAGTGATATGCTTTATCATGGTTGTAGCAAGTGATAATTAGGAATAAAATGGGAAACAATTCCCATAAAATATTGTGATTAGCATTGATTATGCATACAATCCAAGTTTTTCCACTCCCACCTTGTTGCTTCTTCCTTCTCACTAATTAGCATTAATTGTGTCTCCCCAGCATGCTCTGAAGCACAGATCCTGGTTCTAATTGCATGCCCAGACTCCCTTGCCCCGTCCCTCTCTACTCTGGATTGAGGATTGATAGAACACTGCTTTTGGTGCCCATTTGGCCAGATTGCCTCCTTGGTCTCCTACTTCTGGGACCCTTAAATTTCTCCTTTCTGCCTCTCACCTGCCCTTCATCCGGAGCCAGGTGAAGCGTGGGGGAGGCAGCTCGTGACCCCGGTGTTGGTCAGGAGTGACAGGTGTCCTGAGGCCAGGGCTGTGGGGGTGCGGGAGGCTGGATCAGGGGAAGAAGAGCTAGAGTCAGCATCTCGGTGCTGTCTGCAGGAGATATGGGGGGTGCTGGCTCTTCACCATGTCACCAGTGTCCCGGCCGGTCAGGGATGCAGCATCAGCCAAGAGGTCAAAAGAATAGTCTTGCCTCCCTCTGTCTGCAGACCTCTCCGCTTCTTATTTCTGACAGACTGGAATTCCTAACTAGAGACAGAATGAAATCATTGCATACTAAGGGGGCTGGGGCTAAAAGAGCAAAAAATGAGATAGTCCACACACTGATGAGAAGAGTTTCAGGTTCCAGGCTAATTGACACATCAGATTTTTGTGCTTTTGAGTCAAGGTAGGGGCTAGAGAGCAGGAACACTGAGTGTCTAAGCGGGTACAGAAGAGTGCTGAGTGGAGGAGTGACCCAGAGGGGAGAGGCCTGGAAGTAATGAAGACAGAACTCTGAAGTCTGCGGACTATATCATGAGAGAATTTTGGTGTGCTGTCGCTTGCCTTGTCCAGCTTGACCACTGGGGAACTATAGCTGAGATTAGGCCCCTGGGCCACTGGCGAGGCTCTCCAAGGCTACGTTGCTTTCCTGGGAATTCAAGACAGAGCAGCTCTGACCCCTTCATCTGGCATGCGTAGTGAAAAGTTTTGGTTGGGGTGAGAAGGGAGGAGGTATGAGTCCTCCAGCCCAGGAGTCCCCCCCCCTCACTGGAACACTGTTCCACTCTACCCCTTAAATCTGTCTTCCACTTGAGCTCTGAAAATGCAAATGAGATCACACCATGCCCAACTAAGAACCTTCCAAAGGTTTTCCAGTGCTAATAGAATCAAGTTCCTAATTTCAAAGCCCTATATGATCTGGTTCTTGCCTCTCTTTTGATGTCATCTCCTACCCTTCACTTCATTCTTTCATCCATCTGTCCTTCCTTCCTTCCATGCATGCTTCTATCCATCCATCCATCCATCCATCCATCCACCCACCCACCCACCTATGCATCCATCTGTTCTGACTCAGACACAGTTGCTTTCTTATATATTCCTTAAGTGCCTTTTATTCATTCCTTCTCTGCACTTGCTCTTCCCTCTGCCCAGAACACTCTTTCCCGCAATACCCACATGGTTCACTTGTTCACTTCCTTTATTTCGGTATCTGTTCTAATGTCATTTCTCCAAGAGAACTTTTCTTCACCATCCAGGGTTGTGACTGGAAGGAGGATGGCAGGGACTTCTGAAGCGTGGTCTTCTGTTTTTGACCTGAGTGCTTGTAGCATTTTTGTGTTCAGCGTGTTAATATTCAGTCAGCCATAAACTTTGACTTGTGTACTTCTCTTTGTGCATGTTATACTTCAACAGAAACTTGAAAATAAATACCTACATCCCCATCTCACTGTACTTCTTAATTTGTTTTATTTTTCTTCATAGCCCTTATCACTACCTGACATTGTCTTATATCCTTATTTGCATTGTCTGTCATCCCAACACCACATGCAAATTTTATGAGACCAGGGACTTGGTCTAGTTTCCTGCTCTATACCTAGTACTTAGCACAGCGCCTGGCATGTAGGAGGAGATAAATCATTGTTGAATGAATATATGAGTAAATGGTTGTATACTTTAAGCAACTAGAAGGTGTAACACAAACTGGGGAGTGGGATATCTAATTCATCTGGTGCTTTAAGTTGTAAGGGTCTCAGACTGGACTCAGCTTCCACTAGATTTCCTCTTTCCTCTTTCCTCTTGTAAACTTCTGCTCTCTTGACTCTGTGACTTAGAGCTTGGTTTCTTTCCTGCAGTTGCCTCTCAACACACTGGTCTCAGACAGGAACCTCATCACCAAGGACCCAGCTTAGAGCGTCCATGGGGTAATGAGTCAGCTGCCAAATAAAAAAATGTCTTAGAAAGGACTTGGACCAGAAAGTCATTCCCCCCCCCCCGCCCCAAACTCTTCTTCATCTGCACTGAGCACAGTGGTAAGAACACGAGCTTTGAGGTCCAGAGACCTGGGTTTGGATCTTATCTCTACTTTGTTCTAACCATGTGATCTTAGACAATTTACTTAGCCAGCTGAGGCTCAGTTCCTCATCCAGATAATGATGCCCCTGGGTTGTTCTGAGGATTAGTTGAGGTGTTGTGCATCAAGCCCTTGGCACAATTCCTGACATTCCAGGCATTGTTATGAATGCATGACATTCTTAAGCATTCAATGGCTGTAGCTCCAACAGTGTTACTATTGATTGCTATTTTTTTTTAACATCTTTATTGGAGTATAGTTGCTTTACAATGTTGTGTTAGTTTCTGCTGTATAACAAAGTGAATCAGCTATATGTATACATATATCCTCATATCCCCTCGCTCTTGCGTCTCCCTCCCACCCTCCCTATCTGTATCCTTCCTGTGACGTTATGATGCTGCATTTCTTTCTACTTCATACCTTTAGATCTCACCACTGAGCCCAGAACCTTGCCTCTGTCTTCACATGAAGTGTGATATTTTGAGAAATGAACTTTTGGTTTATTTTTTGGTATCTTAAACAAGACAGTGTGTGTGAAGAGACTTGGAAAGCCATAAAGTGCTGTTTAGATGTACTTGTGCTTTCAACGACTCCCGTTTACTCCTTAGCCTCTTTTGGAGTCAGCATGAAAGAGCAGGACTCCTGTGGACCTTGGTTGGAGTGACAATGAGCAATCACTTAACTTCTTGAAGGCTCAGTTTCCTCATTTGGGGAATAGGGATAATAACAGGGTCCACTTTCAGAGTGATTTTGAATGTCCTTGAAGGTGATAGATATAAAATCACTTGCAAGGAACATGGCAGAAGTTTTAAGTGTTCCCTACTTCCTCTGCCCCCCCATGCCCTTCTTTTCCATCTCACATGTGGTTTTGTTAAATCTTAGAAGAGCTTTTTATTCGTCTAATCTAAACTTTTTCCAAATTATTTTTTACTAGCCATAAATTACTTAAATTTTTTTTTTTTTTTTTTTTTGCCTCTCCCACTGGCCCTCTTATCAGCATTTATCCTGAGGACCATGGAGGGGGCCTAGTGAGATGGACAATTCCCTGCAAAGATTATACACTGAGATGTGAGCTGCACCGCAGATACATTCTCCTGTTATTTGCTTCCCTTCAACTGTAGTTTTTCCACACACATTACATTGGGTCATTATAATCATAACAGCTGATTGCTTTTAAACCATGGGTCTTCCATTGCTAAGAAAACATCCAGTAAGTGCTGGTTGACTGATGGCCCAGTTAGAAAAATCCATGTGTCTGCAAAGCAAGAGGAAAAGGGTATGCTGTGTTTGGTTCTGATTTTATATCTTTAGTTGTCTAGAGAAATGGACTTTTTATACTCCTTCAAATATCTTGATGGAATTGACTCTCCTCTTTTATAGTCAGTGGACCTTTGCAAATTTTGTGATCAAACTGTGGTCCCAGACTGGCAGGATCAGCAGCAACTGGGAGCTTGTCAGAAATGCAGAATCTTAGGTCCCAATCCAGGCCTACTGAATCAGGAATCAGAATCTGCTTCACCACCTCCACCCCATGATTGCTGTGCACAGGAAAGATGGAGAAGCACTGTTTTACAGGGCTGTGATCCTGTCTGGACCCAGCAGGATCTGGGCCCATTATCAACCTTGTAAGGCAGTGGGGAGCTCTGGGCTCCGGGGTGACATGCTGAGGAGAAATGGCACAGTGCTTTAGAAGACCACCCACTGAGGTGTCCAATAGGCTTCCAGGTCTGTGGACCCTCCACCTGTTGGCCTGGTGCCAGATGCCTTTGGCCTGACCTCATTTTCCCTTCCCTGTAGGACTGTGGTCCCACGGGGTACCAGTCACTGTGGCTGCAATCATTGTTATCTTTTCCGACTCCCCTAAAGCCTCCTTAAGAGCTTACTGACTGATTCAGTTAGAGAAATCCAAGTATTGAGAAAGGAGGCTCAAATTAGTTTGTTTTTGCCTTGCTTATCTGCCCAGAGAAAGCATCCCTGCTCTTTCAAATGTCTGATAAATGGACTTGATTATCCTCTTCAAGCAAACACGTGGTCAAGCGCTGAGAGCTGTGGATTGTTGGAAAGTCTATGGGCTGCCAGCAAATCCCTCTCTTTGCTGCTTTCTTTTCCATCTTGATGACAGAAAGTTTTCTGAGACACAAAACCCTGGTGCAGGTTTCTCTTCTCTGCACCCCACAAAGAGCTGGAGTGTCTGAGAAGGATTGGGAACCAGCAGAGCTACCCTTTGGTGTCAGTTCAATACTAGCAATGTTGTTGGTTAGTCAAGTTGATTTTTCCTATTCATTCAACGTTTGCTTATTCAGCAGATAGATATTAAACTCACAGCATAGTGCTTCCCAGCGCATGCTCTGGGGCCATACTTCCTGGGTTTGCATCCTGGCTTGCCACTTAGCAGCTCTGAGGCCTCCGACAAGTTTTTTAACCTCCCCGTGCCTCAGTTCCCTCACTGATAAAACGGGGATAATGAAAAGATCCATCTCATATGTTGTGAGGATTAAGTGAGTTAATATTTCCATATGTTAACTGAGAGTCATTCTTGGCACCTGGTGGGCACAGTTTAAGTTTGCTGTTGTGTTAATACTGTAGGTCAGGCACATTGCTAGGCAGCAAACATAGGTGCAGGGAATGAGGCTGGTAAGGACCCTGCCTTTACAGAGTGCACCTTCCCCGGGGAGATGGGCAGTGTACCAGTTCTCACCAGTCTGACATTGAATTTCCCCAGGGAGAAGTGCAGGGAGAGAGACATACAGGGTGCAGTAAGAGTGGGATTCAGGTGGATCTGGCCCACTTGGGGCATGTCCTGGAAGGTGTCCCTAGGAGGTGACATATGTTTTGGGCTTCCAGTATGGCTGAAGTACAGATAGCTGGGGGGTGGGAGGGTAGGGCAGGGGTGGGGAAGGCACAGAACTGAAAAACTGGGTAGGGCCTCAAACAGAAATTCTTCCTTAGGGATTCTCAAGCTTTAATGAACTTCAGAATTTCTCAGAAATGCTGCTTAAAGATGCAGATTCCTGGGACCACCTCCAGAAGTTCTGATTCAGATGATCTCAGGTGGACTCTTCACTTACACAAGAATCTTGGGATGGTTAACATAGTGGATTCATAGAAGATAGTGTCGACAGCACAGCTAGGCCATGTTGAAGATGTCTGTTTTTATCTTAATCTTGAGAGAACTGGAGAACTATTCAGAAGTTTTTTATGGTATAATTGTGGTATAATTTACATACAGTTGAATTCACAGTTTTTGGTTCTATGTGTTTTAGCAAAATATACAGTTATATGAACATCAGCCTATAACAATCAATATATAAAATATTTCTTTCATCCCAGAAGTTGTCTCTTGCCCTTTTTGTTGTCAAGCCCTTCTTCCTCTCCCTGCCCCTGGCAACCACTGATCTGTTTTCCTCCATAGACTGTGTCCTTTTCTGAGTGCCATTTAAATGGAATCATACAGTACACAGCCCTTTGTGTCTGACTTCTTTCGCTTAGCATGATGCTTTTGCGATCGAGCTATGTTATTGCATGTGTCAGTAGTTTATTCCTTTTTCTTTATGAATAATATTAAATTGAATGTGTGTACCACAGTTTGCTTATCCATTCAACAGTTGATGGACATTCAACTTATTTCCAGTTTTTGGAGATTGTGAATAAAACTGATAAAAAACATTCTCATATAGGTATTTATGTAGACATGTTTTTATTTCTCTTGTGTAAATACCTAACAAAGGAATTGTTACATTGTATGGGAAGTGAAGTTTAATTTTTAAGAAACTGCCAAACTGTCTTCCAGATTGGCTGCACCACTTTGTATTCCCACCAGCAATAAATAAGAGATGCCGTTGGTCTATATCTTTACTAGCACTTGGTATCATCAGTTTTTTTTTTAAACTTTAGCCATTTATTATGGTTTGAATTTGCAGTTCCTTAATTGCTAATGAAGTTGAGCATTTTTTCATGTATTTATTTACCATGCATTCACAGCTCTTCTTTGGTAAAGTGTCTATTCATATATTTTGACTATTTTTGAAAAACTGGATTTTTTTTGTTTTATTCCTATTGAGTTTTGAGAGTTCTTTATGTATTCTAGCTACAAGTACTTTATCAGCAATGTGTTTTGCAAATATTGTCTACGGTTCTGTGTCTTGTCTTTTCATTTTCTTTCTTCTTTTTTTTTAAATAAATATATTTATTTATTTATTTTTGGCTGCGTTGGGTCTTCATTGCTGTGCGTGGGCTTTCTCTAGTTGCAGCGAGTGGGGGCTACTCTTAGTTGTGGTGCATGGGCTTCTCATTGTGGTGACTTCTCTTTGTTGCAGAGCACGGGCTCTAGGTGCGCGGGCTTCAGTAGTTGTGGCTCACGGGCTCTAGAGTGTAGGCTCAGTAGCTGTGGCTCGTGGGCTTAGTTGCTCCGCGGCATGTGGGATCTTCCCGGACCAGGGATCAAACCCATGACCCCTGCATTGGCAGGTGGATTCTTAACCACTGTGCCACTAGGGAAGTCCTCATTTTCTTAATAGGGTCTTTCAGAGAGCAGAAGTTTTAAACTTTATGAAGTCCAATTTATCAGTTTTTTCTTTTATAGTTCATAGTTTTGTGTTTTATCTAAGAAATGATTGTCTAACCCAAGGTTGTGAAAATTTTTTCTTATGTGTTTTATGGTTTTAAGTTTTAAATTTAGGTCAATGATCCATTTACATTTACATCTGTGACCTAGTCTTGAAATGTGGTATAGGTCAAGATTTTTACTACTGTACCTTTATTTAAAAAATTAATTGACCACATATGTTTGGGCCTATTTTGGGAATTCTGTTTTATTAATCCAAATATCTATCCTTTCACCATTACCATACTGCAGGGGTTGGAAAACTATGGCCTATTGGCCAAATTTATACTTCTGCCTGTTTTTGTAAATAAAGTTTTATTAGAACACAGTCATACCCATTTATTTATGTATCATCTATGGCTGCTCTTGTGTTCTGGTTCTGTTCATCATCTGTGTAATGGCAGTCAGTTTATATAATTTCCATGGATCTGTTTCCCCATCTGTAAAATGTAAAAATTCTTTACCTATACTTTGCCCTGTCCACCTAATAGGATTTTTGTGATGATGTATATAAAATATATGAAATGTATCTATATATTATGAAATGATATGAAGTCATGAAGAGCTACAACTCTAAATGGGTGTAAAACCTAGAGCATTGCTATTCTGATGATGGCAAGTTACAGGGTTGATGGGGAGACATCCCCAGCTCTGAGAAAGGCAGCACCCTGAGGGCTGATGGTCTGAGAGAGGAGCCTGGTGGCTTTCAATATCCTCTTTCCAAAATCACAATCTTATATTTTCCTGCCCCTTGCTTGACACCCTTCATGGCTTCCCTTTCTTCTCAGGGTAACTCTCACCTCTCTTTATATCTTCACCTCTCCTCACTCCCCTTCTCACCCTCTGTGCTTCAGCCATGTGAGCTTCTTTCCTTAAGTGTGCTAAATGCTCCCTCTTGTCTCTCAGGCTGGGCATATGCTGTTGCTTCTGCCTGAAATATGCTCCTCCACCCCTGAATATCGTTAAATCCTACTTACCTTTCAGATCTCAGCTCCACCAGAAAATCCTCCCTCTTCCCCTACACCTACGTCAGTCACCCTTTTATGAGTTCCTATACAATCTGTGCAAATACATTCTGTTTAATACCATCCTTGCACAGTACCGTTAATTGCTATTTGTCTCTGAAATATGTTCTAAAGCCATATATAAATTATAAAATATTTCAATATGAAAAATCCATTACACTACTCTGTGTGTGTGTGCTTCTTCTTCATCATGTCCTGCATGCTAATGTCTCTCAGTCATTGAGAGCTGGGGACTCGGCTGACTGTCCTGTACACCTTGATCAATACATGTCATTGTACACCTTGGGAATGTTCTCCTCCCGTGAGCACCTACAGCATGATCCTGAAGTGAGTGTGTTTGGCAATATGTGTTGTTTCCTTTGCCAGAGCCTTTCTTCCTGCCATGTATGCTTTGCGTCCTGGAGAACAGTTCTGACTCTAGTAACTGGGGACAGGTTTGCAGGTGATGTTACTGGACCTGCCCCAGAGAACCCGAGGAAGAGTTTCACATTGGAGGCTATCACACCCTTTTGACAATGACTGGAGTTCACAGCAGGGCAAATTCAGGGCAGAGAACAGCAGGTGTTGTGGGAAGGTTGGCCGCTGACATCATGACAGCGCTATAAACGCTTGGGAGGATTGTCTAACAGTAGCTTGAGACCAGCCACTGGAAGAAATTATGGATGGGTGGCAAGTAATGATGTAGGGAATTTGAGGACCTCTTGCAATGTACAATTCCAGGCCACAAACCCAAATGAACTCAATACGGTGTTGATGTAGTTACCACTGTCATTCCAGGAATATGTTCCCCCATGCTAAGTGGATACAAGTGTGTGTCTATAATGGCATCAAGTGCACTGCAAATAACTGATTCTTTGTTTATTCTTCTCTCTCCCTCTCCCTCCCACAGTTTATAAACTCTGTGAGGGCAGATCTCTTGTCTATCTTATTCACCACTGTAGTGAATGCTGTGGTCTACCACCCATTTTCCCCTTCAGGAATTAGGTATTCATTTCCTGGCTTCCAGATGTGTTGCCTGCTGATGGCTCACAGCTGGGTTCTTCCCTGGGCATTGCCCTGCCTATAGGGAATTGCCTTGTCCAAGATTATGCTCCCTCTCTGTGACCAGCCAACTTCCAATGAGTCATAGATGGTGGTGTGTGTGTGTGGGGGGTATACAGTGTCCCCCTTGCCTCAATTTGGGACAACTCTGAAGGGCCTACCAGTCCCAGATTGATTGGCTGAGATCATGCTGCAACTGCATAACAGCTGAAATTCTCCCTGTCTAATCTAGCTTCTCCTCCTCCTGCATGAGTTTTTTTTTTTTTTTCTGAGAGTGTTCCCTAATAAGCTTCCTGCATACAATTCTGCATCTTAGAATCTGTTTCCTGAGAAATCAAAGATATCCCCTAGTGCCTGACCCTTTTCCAGCCTTGCATGGTCTGTAGGTCCTCCATTTTATTATCTGTAAAACGATAAAAATTTATCATAAAAATGGAGGTTCAGTGCACTTCTGTGACTTGCCCAAGGCTGCCCACATACTATGTGCTGTGCTGGGAAAACACCTATTTTAAAGGGTTGATGGTTCAAATGAGAATGAAAAAGTAACTATGAAGTATAGGTTCTCATTAAATGCTGGTGTTCTTTTTCTAAAGGATTAGAAGTATCCCTGCAGAGTTGGAGGAGAAGGGAAGGAAGTTTCTAGAGAAGCATGCATGGTTTGCACTTTCCTGTGATGAAGGAAGATAGGGGGCCAGTTCTACACCCTTGTCCAGGGTGTAAGATGATTAAGACTCTCTATCCCTGCCCACGTGATCTGTCTCCCTGTCAGTAGCCTAACTTCATAGAAAGAACCCTTCTTTGCAGTCATATTTCATGTAAGGAAACATTATCCTATAAATTAACTACTCCCTAAAGGCTCCTATTTCCATGTACTAGAATGCTTTTTTGTTGTTGTTGTTAGAAAACATTTTGACCACACACCTAGCTGATTATCAATGTAATTGTGCTGTAATCACATCTGAGGAAACTATCCAGCAAATCAACTCTGACTGTCTGTCTACTCACAGAGACTCAGATCTTTCAAATCAGAACATAGGAACAGGTGGCCTCATTCACAAAGAGGGATGCTCCTTCTACTGCACAGCTCTTCCTGTGGATAAATAGAGTGGTTGTACAGGTCGAGAGGCACAGAGAATGTCTGCAAATTGATAGCAAATGTCTAGTCATTTTCCTCAGAGATTTCTGATGTAGGTGGTTTATGAGATATTTCTTTTTTGCCATTCCAGATACAAGGATGAAAAAGATACTAGGCTGATAAGCAATTAAAGGCAAAGCCTTATTATTCACTCAGTCTTAAGCTTTTCAATTCAAGAGATCTGAGTTTGGATACCAGTGTGCTGTGTCATCCTGGAAAATCTTTTGAATAATTCAGGTCAGGTTAGGTTATGCTATGGTAACAAGCCCCTTGAATCACCATGGGCTTACAGTCACTCACGAAAAGCCCTCTGCTGATCCAAGGCCTCTTCATGTCAGTTCTTTTCTAAGTTATGACTTAGGGTCCAGATGGTTCCACCTTGGTGCTCCGTCTTCTCAACAAGCGGCCACTCCAATCTTTGTACCAGGGGACGTGAGAGCAGGGAGCACATACATCCATTATTTTAAGCTTTGACCCTGAAGGACCACATTTCTTTGCCACAGCACATTGGCCAGAACTAGTCACATGACTTTGTCTACTGCAAGGAGGTTGGGAAATGTTGGGGAACACAGAGGTACTGGGGGAACAATAAACATCTCTGCCATATGTGGGTCTCAATTTCTATGTCTTCAAATGAATTCACCTATTAGTTCAATAATGCATGCATTAAGGAACTAGTACATGCCTTTTAGGGTTTAGTTATTGTGCTGAGCTCTGGGCATGTAGTGGTGAGCAAGATGCACACCTTCCCTGCCTTCACAGAGCTTCTGTTTTGTGGGGGTCAGAAGTGCAAGCAATCAATGACAGTAAGTGCTGTGAGTGCTGCCATAGAAGTTGAGGGTAGGGCTTCCCTGGTGGCGCAGTGGTTGAGAGTCCACCTGCCGATGCAGGGGACACGGGTTCGTGCCCCAGTCCAGGAAGATCCCACATGCCGCAGAGCGGCTAGGCCTGTGAGCCATGCCCGCTGAGCCTGTGTGTCCAGAGCCTGTGCTCTGCAGCGGGAGAGACCACAACAGTGAGAGGCCCGCGTACCGCAAAAAGAAAAAAAAAAAAAAAAAAGAAGTTGAGGGTACAGTGGCAGTTCATGGTTGCAAGTACAGATCTGGGTTAATGACAGCTTCTTCTGGAGGAAGTGTTACCTTAGCTGAAATCTGAAGGATGATGAAATGTCAACCAGGAAGGGGAACATTCAGAGCAGAGAGATTGCCATTAGAAAGCCTGAGAAATGAAAGAATCTCTCCTCCTTCTCTACAGTGGGGCTGGGAAATTTCCTTGAGATCATATATATTTAGAGTATTTCACAAACTAAGTACTCTATATGCTTGTAAGTGTTACTGTTCAATGCTTAGTGCAGAAATTTGAGTACAATGCCCGCTACTAGACAGAATCAACTTTATGGACACAGAAGCTATGGCAGTCAGGTGTTGAACCCAGGCAGTCGAACTTGTGAGTCCAAGTTTTTAACCACAAGGCAACACTGATTGTTTACAAAGCAAGTTGGAATGCAAGTATAAAACATATTATTATAGGGATAACCATTAACTTGATGCAACTTATACTTTCATAGAAGAGTAAATGATATACAACTTTGACAGTTCATTTTTAGTAACAGATTGTTATGTTCTGATTAGTTATGAATTAGGTTGAAAGTAACATGCACTTAAAACTGGGCACTGCAGTTAAATCTACACGACTGGACCAGGCAACCTGTTGTCCATAGCCAATCCAGGGAGAGGGGAGTATTTTCTTTAGACTTAGTAGATCATGTTTTCCTAGGTCCAGAAATCATCCCTATTTCTATCAGATTCAGCCATGCACCTGCCAATTCATAGGTGAGACAAGCATCCCCACCCTATCCCCCACTCACTTGAGACTTCCAGAGAAGTAGAACCAAGGGATGAAAGAGGCAGGAAGTGGGAAGGAATGGGCAGGAACAAAGTCTGTTGTGTCAAGGAGAAATTGGTTCCTTTTGCAAAGCACTGGCATGTCAATTTTCTACTCATTCCAGCTAATTTTGCCTCCATCGTTATGTGGGGACTAAAATATTAATTTCATGAAGAAATTGTCAAACTTTGGTGCTCTGAAATAATTGATGCATTTCATCAGCTCACACAGTTGAGAGAATGACTCGACAGAGGTCTGCCATCAGGCAGTCTCAGCAGAGAATTCTTTCATAACAGTCACTCCAAGATCCTGCTTGGAGATGCTGGTAAACGACCCAGCAATCGGGAGACATTGGAGCAAGTACACTTACCAAACCAGACAGGGCACAAAGGGCTTCACAACCAGGAAACGCACTCGCCGGGGACTTGGTCTCAGGCTCTGCTTGTGATTGGAAGTGCAGTCACCTGGCTGTGTAGCTGTGTCCAGTAAGGGGCCGTTGGTGACGATGCTCCACTAACTAGAAACCTCTTCTGCAGTCAAATTAAACACAGCCACAGCTTCCTTGTGATTCATGCCGGTTATCTCAGAGACATTTTATTGCAGAAATGCTTTTTAAACATTAATTATGCTGTGCATAATACGACCGAGATAAAATATGGGCATATTATGACTTGTCTGTGGCTTTGGGGTGTGCTGTTTAATCCCTGGCAAGGGCTTATAGGAAGAAGGTGAGTTGGACCTTTTGCTTTGGATTTTCATTCTGGGGCCTTCTGAGCCTGCACTCCAACGGTGGCTGCAAGAAGGTTTGGATTTTGATTGCTCACCCTGAATTAGCCTTGTTCTTCCCCCACACTTCTGTGTCTCCCAAAGGGACCACAGAGGCCCCAGATTGCCTGGGAAGGTCCCGAGATTGACTTGGGGACCCATCCTTCAATGACTTTCTGCCTATGCCAGGCACAGCCATCCTCTGTTCCCTTAATGTTGACACCAGTGGGTTCTGATTAGTGGCTACCTGTGCTTCACCATTTGTTAAATATTGTTAATATCACCCCTGGGAGGTAGGCGTTGTCCTTATTTTTCACATATAGAAAACGAAGCTCAGAAAACATGTGACTTGGCCAGTATTTCATCTCACTGTTACAGGTAGTAGAGCTGGACTCCAGTCTATTTCTTTTTGTCTCTGTGCTCTTTCCTCAGTGGTTTTAAAACTAGTATCTAAAGCAGTAGAAATCTTTCATTAGAGGCAATCTTTTTTTTTTAATACATTTATTTGTTTTATTTTTGGCTGCGTTGGGTCTTCGTTGCTACACATGTTCTTTTCTAGTTGCGGCAAGCGGGGGCTACACTTCGTTGCGGTGTGCGGGCTTCTCATTGCAGTAGCTTCTCTTGTTGCAGAGCATGGACTCTAGGCATGCCCGCTTCAGTAGTTGTGGCACTCAGGCTCAGTAGTTGTGGCTTGCGGGCTTAGTTGCTCCGCGGCATGTGGGATCTTCCTGGACAAGGGCTCGAACCCGTGTCTCCTGCATTGGCAGGCGGATTCTTAACCACTGTGCCAGCAGGGAAGCCCTAGAGGCAATCTATGTGGGAGTTCAAAGAGATAAAATGAATGCAAATGGTGCTGCCCTGGATGGAGGAGGGGGTCACACTCAGCTCCCTCCCATCATTTGCTCTGGTCTGGAACCTCTCAGTGTAAAGATGATTGTCCTATTACTGCACCGCCTCCTAGAGGGCCTTGAGACAAATGAATCCATCTCTTGCTGATTCTTTATTTGTGGAGCCATCCTCTGTTCCAGTACTCTCCTAAGCGCTGGGGAAACAGCTGTGGCCCAAGTTGACAGCAGTCCCTGCCCTCTGGGAGTTTGCTTTCTCCCTGAGTGAATGGGGAAAATAAAACAATCTGAGAAACGTATACTCTACATTAGAGGGCATAAACACTATGAACTAAAGCAAAGCAGGACTGGAAGATAAGAGGCCTGTGGCAGAGGCAGTGGCACAGTTTTCTACAGGGTAACCAGAAAAGACCTCAGTGGAAAGATGACATTTTGAGTGAAGTGGGTAGGCCATGTAGCTATCTGGGATAGGACCATTTCTGGACATGAGAGGAGCAAGTGGAGTGGCTGGTGCAATGGAGAGAACACCTAGAGTGTTTGAGAAAGGAGGCCAGGGGACTGAATCCCAGGGGGCTGGGAGTGAGGTCACAGGGGCCGGTCTGAAAGTCCTGAGTGAGACGTGAAGCCATTGGAGGGTTTTGAACTAGAAGGAGATACAGTGTGACTTGCATCTTCACAGGGTCCTTCTGATATCTGTGTGGAGAACAGGCTGAAGTTGGTGTAGAAAAAGTCCTGGCTTAAATCAGGTTTGCTTTGAGAATGCTGTCTTGGGGGCAAATAGCCCTATATATTGGATTCCTTTTGCTTCAATATCCCCATTATCTGTAGGATCCACTTCAATCTGAAAGTGAGTGTAAGGTTGAAGGGAAAAATGAAAGCACGTATGTGTGTGCACACTCACGAATGTGTATGAGAGTGTACGAGTGTGTGAGTATGTGAGTGTGTGAATGTGTGTGAGTGCATGGGAGTGTGAGTGTGTATGTGAGTGTGAGTAGGTGTTTGGAGGAAGATGGGAGTGTAGACTTGCTGCCTAGGACTATTTGGGCCAGATCATGTGGCAAGTACACCCTGGAAAAGTGCTCTAAACCAGTAGAGTGAGGGTCAGCAGAGGGGCTGGGAGACACTGAAAATCATGAGACAGCTCAGCCTGAGCTCCAGTTGCCAGTTCCTGTCCCAGCATCCTTCTGCACCCGACAGCATCCGTTTTAAGGTCAATTATCTGACTCACCAGGGTAAGGGAGTCATTTTCTCCTGGTCTCCCTTGGCACCATGTCCCATGGCGAAGTTCCTGTTTCTCACCATCTTGAACTGTGATGAGATGTTCCGATTGCCTGGTGGACTTATTGAAGGTTTTGACCACATCTGGTTCATTGTGGTAACTCCAGGGCTCAGCCAGTGCCTGAGACTTGGAAGGAGCTCAGTATTTACAACACGGGTATGTGTCTTTCTTTTCTTTATGTACATTCCCATCAAAAGCATGTTTACATAGAAACCATGCCTGAAAGCTTGACTGCACCCACTGAATAGATTTTTTTCTTCAAAGCTTTCGTAATGATCAATCACTAACCAGTTGGGTACATCAATTTGCCTGGTCAGTCTGATTTGATTGTAAATTTAGATGGTAGAAGGAGACTGCTTTGTGGTCCAGTAATTGGTCTCTCTTAATAGCAACATCGGATCTGAACTGAGTGGCAATGAAACAGCAAAGGATCATTGCTTAGGCCTGGTCTGAGCCTTTGATGATAGTGTCTGATCGATGGGGAGACTGTCTAATTCTCAAGACATACTAAACACTATGGGAGAGCTGAATAAATGTCCCTAAAAAAGAAGTGCAAAAAACGACACTTACCATAGACTTGGGATGATGACCTCAGGGAGTCAGGGTGATAGAGCAGTCTGGTGGCAATTGGAGCCTTGGTCATCGTGGGCTGTAACTCCAGAAAATTCTCACTGGCCCTTCCAGGGGAGCATCTTGGGCTCTCAAGGGGATCGTTTGGGCTGTGGACTTCTGCAACTTCTGTGCACTGCCTCGGGAGCTGTTTGTAAGAAGGATGTTCTGTGCATATGACACAGCACAGAGGATGGTCCCCATGTGACTCACAATGGAGTCTGAAGCACCAGAGGAACTGGATTAATAAGATTCAAGACAGGAGAGAAGTTGGGTCACATGCCATCCCAGGAAGTGGGAAATCACGCTGTCTGGCTCAGACAGAGGAGGGAAAGGGAGCCCCTGCTGTGGAAGGAAACAGGGCGGTCTGGATGGTCCACATAGGGTGGTGGTTATCATGTCTGCAGGTCAGGGGCTATCCTGGGGTGAGTGGGAGCACAATTGAGTAGGAGGGTATGGATTGGAGTCAGGAGACTCATGTTCAAATTCTACCACTGTCACCTGCTTGCTATTTGTTATGAGCTGAGCACCTCAGAATGTGACTGTATTTGGAAATGGGGCCTTGAAAGAGGTAATTAAGGTAAAATGAGGTCATATGTGTGGGTCCTCATCCAGTCTGACTGGAGTCCTTATAAGAAGAGATCGAGACACAGACATCCTGAGACATCCAAATGGTCTCTGTAAATGACACATATTGTACAAATGATTGCCATGATTTACAGTTTTCCTTAGGATCGCACCACTGATTCATCACTCGTTCCATAAATATTATTGAGTGGCTATAATGTGCCAGACACCACTCTTGGGGTTGGGGTTAAGTTGCAGAAAATAAAGACAAATATATCTCTGCCTTCCTGGAACTTTGCATTTGTGGGGGGGGGGGATACTGGGCGGGGGCCAGGAGTGTGGGAGAATAAGAAACGGTACACAAGATACTAAGTAAAATATATGGTATACAAGAAAAGGCTGAATTCAATGGAGAAAATAAAAGCGGGGGAAGGGATAAGGAGTGCTGGGGTATGAGTGGGGAGTGGTCAAGAGTTTGTAAACGGTATGTAGAGATCTACCTGAGAAGGGGAAATTTGAGCTAAGACAGGAAGTAAACAATGGAGCAAGCCAGGTAAACATCTGGGAGAAGAGTGTCTGCAAAGAGAAAACAGCATGACCCAAAGCCCTGAGGCCTGGATTGAGAAAGTTTCAGGTGCTTGTAACCCACAGTGCTCTGAATTAGATGGTCTGGAGCGTGTTGGGCATTTCAGACTGTGTGATAAACATCTTACTTTATCACACGTGTTAACCCAAATGGTCATTATTAAGGATGGTACTGATAGACTGTGCACCTGTGATTGGGGGGTGGGTTTGGGAGGACTGTCTTCTCGTTTGCTGGGGGGAGGACTCAAAGGAGGAGTAGAACTAGCTCAGAAACCCTGCAGAGGTCAATGAGCCTCTTCTCTTGGGCCTGAAACTCCTACAATCAGGCAGTAAATAACATTTCTCAGGGCTGAGAAGCAGAAAGAGCGGAGGGCCCAGGTGACCTGGAGAGCTTAAAACAGGGGCAGGCAGAAGTTGAGAGGCAGCATGTCCAAAGGGCTGCCTCCGGAGTGTGGAGTTCCAGAGTTTGGACCCAGGTGGCTGACAGGGTCTTGGTGCTCCGGCCTGGTGTCAGACCTGAGCCTCTGAGGTGGGAGAGCTGAGTTCAGGACATTTGACCACCAGAGACCTCCTGGCCCCATGTAATATCAATTGGCAAGAGCCCTCCCAGAGCTCTCCATCTCAATGCTAAGACCCAACTCCACCCAACGGCCAGCAACCTCCGGTGCTGGACACCCTGTACCAAATAACTAGCAAGACAGGAATACGACCCCACCCATTAGCAGAGAGGCTGCCTAAAATCTTACTAAGTTCACAGACACCCCAAAACACACCACCAGATGCAGCCCTGCCCACCAGAAAGGCAAGATCCAGCCCCACCCACCAGAACACAGGCAACAGTCCCCTCCACCAGGAAGCCTACACAAGCCACTGAACCAACCTTACCCACTGGCAGGGGGACACCAGAAACAATGGGAAGTACGAACCTGCAGCCTGCGAAAAGGAGACCCCAAACACAGTAAGTTAACCAAAATGAGAAGACAGAGAAATATGCGGCAGATGAAGGAGCAAGGTAAAAACCCACCAGACCAAACAAATGAAGAGGAAATAGGCAGTCTACCTGAAAAAGAATTCAGAGTAATGATAGTAAAGATGATCCAAAATTTTGGAAGTAGAATGGAGAAAATACAAGAAACGTTTAACAAGGACCTAGAAGAACTAAAGAGTAAACAAACAATGATGAACAACACAATAAATGGAATTAAAAATTCTCTAGAAGGAATCAATAGCAGAATAACTGAGGCAGAAGAACGGATAAGTGACCTGGAAGATAAAATAGTGGAAATAACTACTGGAGAGCAGAATGAAGAAAAAAGAATGAAAAGAATTGAGGACAGTATCAGAGACCTCTGGGACAACATTAAATGCACCAACATTCGAACTATAGGGGTCCCAGAAGAAGACGAGAAAAAGAAAGGGACTGAGAAAATATTTGAAGAGATCATAGTTGAAAACGTACCTAATATGGGAAAGGAAATAGTTAGTCAAGCCCAGGAAGCACAGAGAGTCCCCAGGATAAATCCAAGGAGAAACACGCCAAGCCACATATTAATCAAACTATGAAAAATTAAATACAAAGAAAAAAATATTAAAAGCATCAAGGGAAAAACAACAAGTAACATATAAGGGAACTACCATAAGGTTAACAGCTGATTTCTCAGCAGAAACTCTACAAGCCAGAAGGGAGTGGCACGATATATTTAAAGTGATGAAAGGGTGGAACCTACAACCAAGATTACTCTACCCAGCAAGGATCTCATTCAGATTCGACGGAGAAATTAAAACCTTTACAGACAAGCAAAAGCTAAGAGAATTCAGCACCACCAAACCAACTTTAAAACAAATGCTAAAGGAACTTCTCTAGGCAGGAAACACAAGAGAAGGAAAAGACCTACAATGACAAACCCAGAAAAACTTAAGAAAATGGTAATACGAACATACATATCGACAATTACCTTAAATGTAAATAGATTAAATGCTCCAACCAAAAGGCATAGACTGGCTGAATGGATACAAAAACAAGACCCATATATATGCTGTCTACAAGAGACCCACTTCAGGCCTAGGGACACATACAGACTGAAAGTGAGGGGATGGAAAAAGATATTCCATGCAAATGGAAATCAAAATAAACCTGGAGTAGCAATTCTCATATCAGACAAAACTTTAAAATAAAGACTATTATAAGAGACAAAGAAGGACAGTACGTAATGATCAAGGGATCAATCCAAGAAGAAGATATAACAATTGTAAATATTTATGCACCCAACATAGGAGCACCTCAATACATAAGGAAAATGCTAACAGCCATAAAAGGAGAAATCAACAGTAACACAATCATTAGGAGGGGACTTGAACACCCCACTTTCACCAATGGACACATCATCCAAAATGAAAATAATAAGGAAACACAAGCTTTAAATGATACATTAAACAAGATGGACTTAATTGATATTTATAGGACATTCCATCCAAAAACAACAGGATACACTTTCTTCTCAAGTGTTCATGGAATATTCTACAGGATAGCTCATATCTTGGGTCACAAATCAAGCCTTGGTAAATTTAAGAATATTGAAATTGTATTAAGTATCTTTTCCGACCACAACGCTATGAGACTAGACATCAGTTACAGGAAAAAATCTGTAAAAAATACAAACACATGGAGGATAAACAATACACTACTTAATAACCAAGAGATCACTGAAGAAATCAAAGAGGAAATAAAAAAATACCTAGAAACAAATGATAATGAAAACACGACGACCCAAAACCTATGGGATGCAGCAACAGCAGTTCTAAGAGGGAAGTTTACAGCAATACAATCCTACCTCAAGAAAGAAGAAACATCTCAAATAAACAACCTAACCTTACACCTAAAGCAGTTAGGGAAAGAAGAACAAAAAAACCCCAAAGTTAGGAGAAGAAAAGAAATAATAAAAATCAGATCAGAAATAAATGAAAAAGAAATGAAGGAAACAATAGCAAAGATCAATAAAGCTAAAAGCCGATTCTTTGAGAAGATAAACAAAATTGTTAAACCATTAGCGAGACCCATCCAGAAAAAAAGGGAGAAGACTCAAATCAATACAATTAGAAATGAAAAAGGAGAAGTAACAACTGACACTGCAGAAATACAAAGGATCATGACAGATTACTACAAGCAGCTTTATGCCAATAAAATGGACAACCTGGAAGAAATGGACAAATTCTTAGAAAAGCACAACCTTCTGAGATTGAACCCAGAAGAAATAGAAAATATAAACAGACCAATCACAAGCACTGAAATTGAGGCTGTGATTAAAAAGCTTCCAACAAACAAAAGCCCAGGACCAGATGGCTTCACAGGCGAATTCTATCAAACATTTAGAGAAGAGCTAACACCTATCCTTCTCAAACTCTTCCAAAATATAGCAGAGGGAGGAACACCCCCCAACACATTCTACGAGGCCACTATCACCCTGATACCAAAACCAGACGAAGCTGTCACAAGGAGGGAAAACTACAGGCCAATATCACTGATGAACATAGATACAAAAATCCTCAACAAAATACTAGCAAGCAGAATCCAACAGCACATTAAAAAGATCATACACCGGGCTTCCCTGGTGGCGCAGTGGTTGAGAGTCTGCCTGCCGATGCGGGGGACGTGGGTTCATGCCCTGGTCCGGGAAGATCCCACGTGCCGCGGAGTGGCTGGGCCCGTGAGCCATGGCCGCTGAGCCTGCGCATCCGGAGCCTGTGCTCCGCAACGGGAGAGGCCACAGTGGTGAGAGGCCCGCGTACCGCAAAAAAAAAAAAAAAAAAAAAAGAAAAAGATCATACACCATGATCAAATGGGGTTTATCCCAGGAATGCAAGGATTCTTCAATACACGCAAATCAATCAATGTGATATACCACGTTAACAAACTGAAGAATAAAAACCATATGATCATCTCAATAGATGCAGAAAAAGCTTTCGGAAAATTCAACACCCATTTATGGTAAAAACCCTCCAGAAAGTAGGCATAGAGGGAACTCATCTGAATGTAATAAAGGCCATATATGACAAACCCAGAGCCAACATCGTTCTCAGTGGTGAAAAATTGAAACCATTTCCACTAAGATCAGGAACAAGACAAGGTTGCCCGCTCTCACCACTATTATTCAACATAGTTTTGGAAGTTTTAGCCACAGCAAGCAGAGAGGAAAAAGAAATAAAAGGAATCCAAATTGGAAAAGAAGAAGTAAAACTGTCACTGTTTGCAGATGACATGATACTATACACAGAGAATCCTAAAGATGCTACCAGAAAACTACTAGAGCTAATCAATGAATTTGGTAAAGTAGCAGGTTACAAAATTAATGCACAGAAATCTCTTGCATTCCTATACATTAATGATGAAAAATCTAAAAGTGAAATTAAGGAAACACTCCCACTTACCATTGCAACAAAAAGAATAAAATACCTAGGAATAAACTTACCACCCAAGGAGACAAAAGCCCTGTATGCAGAAAAATATAAGACACTGATGAAAGAAATTAAAGATGATACAAACAGATGGAGACATATACCATGTTCTTGGATTGGAAGAATCAACATTGTGAAAATGACTCTACTACTCAAAGCAATCTACAGATTCAGTGCAATCCCTATCAAACTACCCATGGCATTTTTCACAGAACTAGAACAAAAAATTGCACAATTTGTATGGAAACACAAAAGACCCCAAATAGCCAAAGCGATCTTGAGAAAGAAAAACGGAGCTGGAGGAATCAGGCTCCCTGACTTCAGACTATACTACAAAGCTACAGTAATCAAGACAGTAGAGTACTGGCAGAAAAACAGAAATAGAGATCAATGGAACAGGATAGAAAGCCCAGAGTTAAACCCATGCACATATGGTCACCTTATTTTTGATAAAGGAGGGAAGAATATACAACGGAGAAAAGACAGTCTCTTCAATAAGTGCTGCTGGGGAAACTGGACAGCTACATGTAAAAGAATGAAATTAGAACACTCCCTAATACCATACACAAAAATAAACTCAAAATGGATTAAAGACCTATATGTAAGGCCAGACACTATAAAACTCTTAGAGGAAAACATAGGCAGAACACTCTTTGACATAAATCACAGCAAGATCCTTTTTGACCCACCTTCTAGAGAAATGGAAAAAAACCAAAAATAAACAAATGGGACCTAATGAAACTTAAAAGCTTTTGCACAGCAAAGGAAACCATAACCAAGACGAAAAGCCAACCCTCAGAATGGGAGAAAATATTTGCAAATGAAGCAACTGACAAAGGATTAATCTCTAATATTTACAAGCAGCTCATGCAGCTTAATATCAAAAAAACAAACAACCCAATCCAGAAATGGGCAGAAGATCTAAATACACATTCCTCCAAAGAAGATATACATATTGCTAACAAACACATGAAAGGATGCTCAGCATCACTAAGCATTAGAGAAATGCAAATCACAACTACAATGAGGTATCACCTCACACCAGTCAGAATGACCATCATCAAAAAGTCTGCAAACAATAACTGCTGGAGAGGGTGTGGAGAAAAGGGAACCCTCTTGAGACTTCCCCGGTGGTCTAGTGGTTAAGACTCAGTGTTCCCAATGCAGGGGTCCAGGTTCATTTCCTGGTCAGGGAGCTAGATCTTGCATGCTGCAACTAAGACCCAGTGCAGCCAAATAAATAAATATTAAAAAAATAATAATAATAAAACAAAAACTCAAGGGTCAAGACTTAAAAAAAAAAGAAAAAAGGGGAACCCTCTTGCACGGTTGGTGGGAATGTAAATTGATACAGCCACTATGGAGAACAGTATGGAGGTTCCTTAAAAAACTACAAATAGGACTACCATATGACCCAGCAATCCCACTACTGGGCATATACCCTAAGAAAACCATAATTCCAAAAGAGTCATGTACCACAATGTTCATTGCAGCACTATTTACAATAGCCAGGACATGGAAGCAACCTAAGTGTTCATCAACAGATGAATGGATAAAGAAGATGTTACACACATATGCAATGGAATATTACTCAGCCATAAAAAGAAACAAAATTGAGTTATTTAGAGTGAGGTGGATGGACCTAGAGTCTGTCATACAGAGTGAAGTAAGTCAGAAAGAGAAAAACAAACACTGTATGCTAACACATATATATGGAATCTAAAAAAAAAAATCATACTGATGAACCTAGGGGCAGGACAGGAATAAAAACACAGACATATAGAATGGAGTTGAGGACATGGGGAGAGGGAAGGGCAAGCTGGGACGAAGTGAGAGAGTAACATTGACATAGGTACACTTCCAAATGTAAAATAGATAGTGAGAAGCAGCTGCATCACACGGGGAGGTCAGCGTGATGCTTTGTGATCACCTAGAGGGGTGGGCTAGGGAGGGTGGGAGGGAGATGCAAGAAGGAGGGGATATGGAGATATATGTATACATATAGCTGATTCACATTGTTATACAGCAGAAACTAACATAACATTGTAAAGCAATTATACTCCAATAAAGAAGTTTAAAAAAAAAAACAGGGATAGGATTTGTAATTTAAAAGAAGGGGGCGAACCTATATCAGTTTGTAGTTTTAGCAAATCCTATTACAACTAGGTCCTCTCAAGGAAATTGCAGTTTCATGCATATGAAATTGAAAATCATAGACAAGTAGAAAGTGAAAGAAAAGTCACCCACTAGGTGCTGGCCCAAGTAGGTGTTTAATAAATGTTAAATGGTGGAGAGAGTAAATGATTATCTTGTGTGGGAGTTACAACCATGAAAGGAGTAAACTGCTACCATGCTGGTATACTTCTAGCTATTATCCCCTGTCTTACGTTTAAAAAAATCTTTTGATCCTCTATTTTATAACCTGATTTTTTTTTTTTTTTTTTTTTTTTTTTTCCAGTACGTGGGCCTCTCACTGTTGTGGCCTCTCCCGTTGCGGAGCACAGGCTCCGGACGCGCAGGCTCAGCGGCCATGGCTCACGGGCCTAGCCACTCCGTGGCATGTGGGATCCTCCCAGACCGGGGCACGAACCTGCGTCCCCCGCATTGGCAGGCGGTCTCTCAACCACTGCGCCACCAGGGAAGCCCCTATAACCTGATTTTTAATCTTAACAATAAAACCAGCACTTTTTGTTATTATATATATAATTTTCCATAAATGTTGCATCATATTTCATTGAGTGAATGTATCTTAATTTATTGAAACATTTGTCCAATATTTGTGTGCTAAGATTATACCTCCTATTATAAATAAGACTGTATTGAACATCTTTATGCATGTTGTTTTCTTTTTCTTTTTTATTTCCTCTTCCAACATTCTTAGGATTATTTCCCTAGAATCAATTTCCAGAGGCAAAATAGAATTACTTTAGTAAAGGGTACAGTTTCTTCAAGCCTGTCAAAATGAATGTGAATCATCTGTATTTTACTCTCTATTGGATCAGTTATTTGACTCAGTTTTGTTTCCCCTGTAAACTGGAAAAGCTTTCTTTCTGTATCTTTATCCAAGATGATACTAAATATGTTGAGCAGTATAGGTTCAAAGGCATGATGTACTTCAGTCTGAAAGTTCTTTATGTTTGAAATTTCCATTTCTATAAATTATAGTACTATTTTCCTTCATGTTAATTTAGAATTTTGTCCAATTATCTTGCTTAAAGAAGGTTGCCTGAGAATAGCCATTGATGTCTAAGTGTGCAGCGTATGTTTTCCTAGTAGAGAGAATTTCCAAGCTTGATGTATTTAAAGAGAGATTTAAAAAAGCATTTAGTAGTGGTATCAGATTTACTTAGTTTTAATTGTTTTATGTGAGTAGAATTGGTATGAGTAGATTTGTGATGTTCTTTGCAAAATTCATTCCTTTTTCTAAAAATTTAATTTAGTTTCATTTATTTATTTATTTTTAGCTGCATTGGGTCTTCATTGCTGCACGTGGGCGTTCTCTAGCTGCAGTGAGCGGGGTCTACTCTTTCTTGCGGTGCAAGGGCCTCTCATTGCAGTGCATTGTTGCGGAGCACGGGCTCTAGGCACACGGGCTTCAGTAATTGTGGCACACGGCCTTCGTTGCTCCACGGCATGTGGGATCTTCCCGGACCAGGGCTCAAACCCGTGTCCCCTGCATTGGCAGATGGATTCTTAACCACTGAGCCACCAGGGAAGCCCTCATTCCTTTTTTACCAGGGCACATTTCACAAAATAATCTTGAAATGACTAGACATCCTTACCTTTTAAAATGGTTTTTAACTCCTATTAGCTATAATGGTATTTCTACAAATAAATTGCTGCATTTTGTTGAAACATACCAGAACCCCAGTTGACCCTCCCCCAAGCGTAGGGGGATTTCAGTCCATGCTCACACACATACCATTTTTCTTTTCCTCAATAGAGCACGATTTAAAAACTCTGTGAAAGAGCAAGAACATATTTACTGGACAATGATGTGATTCTGGTTTTTGAAGGCTGACAATGTGCTTCCATCAGTGCATTTGGCTGACTGAGAAAAACAATCCTTTAATAGCTCCCAGTAAATGACATAAATAAACCAGTGAGGAACCAGGGGTCTGCTCAGACTCGGCTGAATTTTATGTCCCTGTAACAGTCTATTGTTTGAGGACAATGACAAACATTTTAGACCATCCACGGAAGCCACTGGGGAACTTTTGTTTCTCTCTAATAGCTCCTGAAGCCTTTATGGTTAATAGTGTGTATAATGAGTCCAGTTTTGTAGCCCCTGAGAGGATAGGCTGGGGTGCTTTAGTATGGACAGGGAAAGGCCTTTGAAGATTTGCCCAACAGTGATGGAATCAGGTCCTTTGTAAGGGAGGCACAGAGCCTCTACAGCTGGGGATGCTGGGGAGAGAGGGAGAGAAGGTGAGGGTCATAGGCTAAGATGCCAAGCTAGGGCCTCAAATATGAAGCCCAAGTCAGAGTAAGGTGTGAGGTTTATTCAGAGCATCCCAGCCAGAGAATGGATGGCAAATCCAGAGCCAGGATACTAACTCAGTTGGAAGAGGGAATGTGCTGAGGCTTGGAAGATGCTGATGGCACGCTCTGACCTCTAGGGAGTGCTCCAGTCACCCTCTTTTCCATGTCCCCCTCAGGGATCCGTATGCAGCCCGGAGGCCTGGGGTGAGATTCCAGATCTCCATTTTAACAAGCTCCACAGGCTCAGCCAAACTGGATAACCATTACTCTGGTTCAGGCCTGCCTAGGAGTGGGAAGTTGGCATCTATTCCAGTTTCTACATGGATCTGTGAACTAGGAATTGGGAGGACAGAATGCTAGTGTGAGATTCTAATATCTGTCTGTGGAACTTACACATGTCACTGTTCTGAGTCTTGGTCTCTTTAAATGTGAAATGAGAGGAAGGATCATTTCCGGTAGCACACTGTAATCATTAAGGAAGTTTTGAGAAAATGGCAAAGCTGGGGTACTCTCTGCCCTGTGAAATCAAACATCTGCAGGTGGAGCCTGGGTTCTAGAAATTGTTTATTCCAGCCCTGAGGCCCAGAGGAGTAAAGGCATTTGACCAAATTCTTCCCAGATAGTTATTTATACAATTGGGCTTGAACTGAGTGGCCTTCTGAGGCCCAGAGGAGTAAAGGCATTTGACCAAATTCTTCCCAGATAGTTATTTATACAATTGGGCTTGAATTGAGAGGCCTTCTGTGTCCTGGAAAAGCATATAGTAGTAGTAGTAGTAGCAGCAGCAGCAGCAGTAGTAGTAGTAGTAATAGTAATACAAGACAAATCAGCAGTGCAGGCACCAGGGTCAGCTCGGTGGCCTGAGATCTGGGCTTCTAGGAGTGAAAAGAGGTGTAGAGGGGTGGAACAGTCTCCTGCTGACATAGTTACGTAGGGTTAGGACCTTTGGCATTGGTGCTGCAGGGCAGGAAGAAGCCTGGGGATGGTTGGGACAGGAACCAAGGGAATTTAACCTCATATGAGGACAGGCACTGAGGCAGTAGCAACAACGTCAATCACAGTGTCCTGGAACATGTGGAGAATTTAGTCTTTTTCAGGGTTGGTGACCATCCTAAATGGTGTCGAAGTAAAGTTCTCGCAATGAGCCAGCAGGAGTCTTGAAGCTGAATCAGGCTCATCCCTGTGTCACAATCTTTCTGGTTTGGCCATCTGGGGTTAAGGCCAGAGTTCAGGCCAAGGAGGAAGAGGGCACGAACCAAAGAGACTGGGATTCAGGTAAGGGCTTCAGACCCTAGGAGAGCTCTAGAGCAATGCTTCTAAAAGGGTGGTCCTCAGATCAGCAGCATCAGGGTCACCAGGCTACTCATTAGAAATGCAAATTCTATTGAATAGAAGCTCTTGGGGTGAAGTGGGCAATCTGTGATGTAAGGAGTCCTCCAGGTGATTCTGATGCATGCTTATGGCTGAGAACCACAGGTGCAGAGTTTAAATAAGGAGGAAAGGCACAGCTAGTGTGGCTGGGGATGGGCTTGTGGGAACACATGGTGCAATGGCCTATCTTACCTGATCATTGACTCAGAGACAAGGAGGAAACTTGCATCCTCTTTTTGGATATGGGCCTCCATTGCTCTGGGTGAGGGTGATCAGCACCCACAGCTGACAAGGCCTGGGATTATCAGAGGCTACAAGAGGCAGGGGAGGAGGTGCCAACATCCAGGCACACACTTGGGGATATTCAGGTGGCACCTCCTTCTTCAGAGCCAGGGCTGAATTCTGCTCACCATGCCATCTGCCTCTCTCACTAAGTCCTGCTGGGTCAATGTGGAAAATAAAGCCAAATATTTCTTAAAGGTTCTGTGTCCAGCCATACTCAGATGATAGTGCTGCCACACAGCTAATATCTTCCTCACTGTCAGTAAAGATGATGCACAGCAGACCATAGAGTTATTCAACACACAGTTTTCAGATAAGATCAGGCCTGTCCAGGGTGATATGACTCAACACACAGTTTTCAGCGATCTCTTTTGTTCCCATGAATAAAACCGAGCAGAGACTCCTTTTCTGAGAGGGCAGGAATGATACACTCACAGT
Source organism: Mesoplodon densirostris (assembly GCF_025265405.1). Lineage (NCBI taxonomy): Eukaryota > Metazoa > Chordata > Mammalia > Artiodactyla > Ziphiidae > Mesoplodon > Mesoplodon densirostris. The sequence goes on from NC_082679.1 coordinate 60,021,441, forward strand.
GATGTGGTAGAAATAAATGTGGGGTGGGTATATATATGTTAGGTACCCTGGGCCCTCTATTCATGTGGATTATTTTGCTGCTTAGAAAGACTTATAACCGAACTGGCTTAAAACGGGCACAGCTTTACATCTCTGAATATCACATGGAAGAATCCTTGAATGCCTTTTTCTAATATGATTCTGATGGCTCATTTTATGTGTCAGTTTGACGGGGCTAAGGGATGCTCAGAGAGCTGGTAGAACATGACTTCTGGGTGTATCTGTGAGGGTGTTTCTAGAAGAGATTAGTGTTTGAGTCAATAAATTGAATAAAGAAGGTCACTCTCACGAATGCAGGTGGGAATCATCCAACCTGTTGAGGGCTTGAATAGAATCCAAAGGTGGAGAAAGGGTGAATTGGCTCTCTGTGCTTGAGCTGAGACATTTTCTCCTGCCCTAGGAAATCAGTGCTCCTGGTTCTTGGGCATTTGGACTCAGATTGGGACTTACACCATCACCACATGATTATCAGGCATTTGGACTCTGACTGAACTATACCACTGTTTTTCTTGGTTCTCCAGCTTGCAGATGGCAGATCATGGGACTTCTCAGCCTCTATAACTAAGTAAGCCAATTCCTACAATTAATCTCTTCTTATACCTATATATTTATGTATCTATATATATCCTATTGGTTCTGTTTCTCTGGGGAATTCTGACTAATACAGTGATGGATATGATAGAAGTAGTAATGTTTGAGAAGTGGTTGGTGCATTGAAAGCCCACATTATGAATATCTAGTCTAAACTGACCACCTGAGAAGGAATTCCTGGGGTTCCTGTGGTCACTGGATGTGTTCAAAGGGACTATCTTTCTGCCTCCAGTTAGAAACCATACCCTCTTCTTTGACTCCAGAAGGTAGAGATATGGTGTTCTGGCTTGAGCTAAGATGTTACTAAAATTTTGTTTAGTTTGAATGTAAACAGATATTTTCTAGATCTTTGTGGTTTGATAGAACATTGCTTTCTCTAGCTTACCTTGGCATGGTGTACAGAGCTTGACTCTCTTATATATTTTTGGTGAGAACTAGACATTTCAAGACAGTTTCCACTGGGCAGTTAAGTTTCTTGCATCTGGGAAATGCTAATGTAGATATATCCCCTTGCTTATAGTGAGGAAACTCTGGAACCCCTGCCTTCTGAGATGGCTGAAATTATTTTTAAATTTTCTATTATAAAGATGTTCAAGCATAGACAGAAGTTGACATGCTAGTACAATGAAGCCCCATGTAATCATTACCCATCTTCAACAATTCTCAACAGATGTGTTTTATCTCTCTCCCCACCTACTTCTCTGTACCTCTTTCACCCTGACAGGTTTATTTTGACACAAATCTCAGCCATCGTTTAATTTCATCTGCATACACATCAGTATGTATGTCTAAGATAAGAACTCTTTTTTTAAAAAAAAAGCACTATCACAATACCATTATCACATGTAAAAAAATGAAAATATCTTATTAGCATCAAGTATCCAATCAGTGTTCAGTTCCCTGATAGGAACATACATGGTGTTTTTTATTATTGGTTTGTTTGAATCAGGATTTAAACAAGTTCTAAACATTATGCTTGGCTGGTATGTTCTGAGAAGGTGACTTTAAATCATTCCTCATACTTGGCAAGTTTTGTCTTTCCTTTAGGCTCAGAAATCCCATATAAATGCTGAGGGGCTGAAACCATCATGTTACCCCTCTACAGCCCAGTGATTGGCCCAGCAAGCATGTCATTTGCCAAATAATGGCAGCAGAGGCCAGAGGGGCAAGTGGTAGAAAAGGAGATGAGTGTAGGTTGCCAGGATTCCAGCTTGGGCCTAAGTAGTGTTTATCCTAAAACCTGGACATGCTTTAAGCACTGGTAGGGAAAGACCACCATAGAGTCTACTTGATGAGAAGCTGGGGATACATTTGGGAAAAGACTTAGATAAAGGATAAAAGAGCTTCTCCAAAGAATGGGACACAAGGTGGGGCTGGCCACCACCTGGTCCAATGCCAGTAGACCCTGTTTATCTCCTGGAAGCATGCAATGTGACCCCATTCACATACTGGAAGTGTGCAATATGATGGATCTGTGTTTGAAGGCTGGTGGAAGACAGTGCCTGTTACTCAGATCCTTTTCTTGCTCAAGGTTAGGGGCTCATTCAAAATCTCCCTGGGACTTTGAGAATTCAAGTTGCCAGCACTGGGGAACCAAGCCAGAGTAGCTGATGAATTTGATTAAAGACCATGGTCTATGAATGTAATATCAGATTGGAGAGAGGCACCCTCATGCTTTGGGACACAGTTTTTGGCACCTCTGTTCCCTTAAAATGAGATAAGGGAGAGCTCATCTATCCATCTTTTTGTTCGTCCCTCCATCCATCTATCCATTTCCTCCGTCCACCCACCCATCCCTCTATCCATCCCTTTCTGTTATCTCTGCTAGTCATTGCCTCTCCTCATCTGGCAGACAAGTTCTTTCCATGTGTCTAAGGACAATGGCTGTTGGCAGCCCCAGATTATTCATACCAACATAAAGGGAATTTCCCTCTTCCATCATCTGTATGTCAATTCCAGTGAGGAAACCCAATTGGCCTTTCTTGAATCACATGCCGTATGTCCTGTGTTCAGAAAAACAGGATACTCCAATAGGTAAACTCATGTCAGGTGTCCACCCCTGTGAGTAGAGGAGAAGGGGAAAAGAGAGGAATATATGGGATAGGAAAAGTAACTAACAAACCACAAAAGGTATCTCACCCCACCCTGCACTCCCTCTCATCCCCGCACTGACATGAGTAGAATTCCAAGTTAGTCTCCAAGCTTGATGAAGAGGCAGAATGAATAGGGATTATTGCCACTTTTCAAGTTTTGAATTTTATTGTTAAGCTTGTTTAATTTTATTTAGTGTTGGTACCTCATTTCCCACTATATTGATTTATTTATTGGGCTTATCTCTAGCAGAGAGGAAGTAGGATGTAGAGAAAATACTGTAGTCAACTGGTACAAAAATAGTAATATCCACATAATCAGCCAGCACCAGCCCGCTTTTCTTCATCCTTTGCTCCACAAGCCATCCCTCCGTTAAGCCAAGTATCCCTCTCCTCTTCACCTCTTCACATTTTGCTATGTAGGACCTGCACTAGTATGATGTCAAGACAGAGAGGAGTGAGGAGGTGGGTGGGTGGAGTAGGGTTGCGTATGGAGGATAGGCAGGGAAATTGGAAGAGGAGAAGGCAGACTTCTGGTTCTCCTGTGTGGGTACACACATACATGCACATATATACAAACACACCTGCACACACAAACACATGCACACGAATTAGCTAATCAATGCTTTGTTGAAAAAAAATAATTCTGAAGTTGAGGGTAGTTTTGTGACCAGTAATATGATGGTTTCCTTGCTCCAGGAAACTTATAAGGGGGAATATTGACATTTGGTCCAAAACTCCTGAGAAACTTTAAAAACAAAATAGATCATTCACAACATTTTAAAAAGTCTTTCTAGGGCTTCCCTGGTGGCGCAGTGGTTGAGAGTCCGCCTGCCGATGCAGGGGACGCAGGTTCGTGCCCCGGTCCGGGAAGATCCCACATGCCCCAGAGTGGCTGGGCCCATGAGCCATGGCCGCTGAGCCTGCATGTTCGGAGCCTGTGCTCCGCAACGGGAGAGGCCACAACAGTGAGAGGCCAGCGTACGCAAAAAAAAAAAAAAAAAAAGTCTTTCTAAATATAAACAAACAAGCCCAATTGTTAAATAATAGCCACTGTATTGGTTTATATTAAATACAGTCATAATCTGTATATATGGTATGTTTATGTTCATTTTATGAAACAAGTATAATTTCTGTAAGTTTTTAATTATCCAGAGGAGTTTATGGTAGATCTTTTCCTTTATTGCATATTCGTTATAACTTTTCTGATGCTAATCATTAGTCAGGAACATTTTACTCCTTTACAAAAGTGTTTCCAAGAGAAAAGGAGTGTTTTTGTGCAATGATCTGCTTAAAAGCAACTTACAGGAGCATTCTGTAGAAAACAACTGGGAACTGCCAGTGCTTTTCTTTAGAGTCTAATATAAACGTGGTCAAAAAGTCTGGGCATGAGTTAGAAACAACTAAATATTACAAATGCAAATGGCACAGCTGAACTCAAGGGAGATGCTTCACAGGCAGACAAAAGTACCATCAAAAACGCTGTAGTGGTGTTATGAAATTTTAATTCATGATCAAAACATCTTCTCCCAAGTCACAATACTTCTTTCCAATGTATGTTTCAAATTATAGTGGGAGCTGGTGGATAACTTTTTAAATACCTCTCAGATTGCAGGAAGATGAACATTTGGCCCAAATACTTAAAAATTCTTCTCTGGCTGAGCTTGGGGATTCAGTAGGAAGAGTTACATCAGCATAGAGCAGCCCTGTCTCTTATATCTTACATCTTCTAGCAACCAGAATGTGTTTCAGGCACGCATTCTGGAGTTATGTTTAACAATCCTGAGACATCATCTCTATTCAGCCTCACAGCCTCTGGTGGAGACAAAGTGAATATTAAATAATCAAGAGGACCTGCTGTGAAATCCTGCTGCACCCAATAAAGCCCAGCGTTAGGGTGACTGCTTTTTTGATACTATATTCGCATCTTGTTTTAGAAGTAATATGCTTTAAACTCTTAAAATGAGCGTTACTGGGTGATTAAGGTCAGGTGCAACCTGAGTATTAATGGAATATTAAAGGAAACTGTGGTTTAACTCTGTGAAAAGTAAATTCCTTTGGTCTTATGCTGAAACAATTTACTCAGGTGTGACTAAGCTTGCAAGACCTCAGGTAAATCATCCACACTTATAGTGGTGTGGAAAGAGAGTGGGGATTAGTGGAAAGTAAATGTTTTGTGGTTAGCAAAGGGCTTGAGGTATTTGCTGTGACTACAGGTCTATTCACGGTTGTATTAGTTTTCTCTGGCTGCATACCAAATGACCACAAATTTAGCAGCTTAAATAATTACCCATGTATTAGCTCACAGTTCTGTAGGTCAGAAGTCCAGTGCTGCATAACTGGGTTCTCTGCTCACAGTCTCACAGGGCTAAAACCAAGGTGTTGGCTGGACTGAGTTCTCATCTGGAGGCTCTAGGGATGAATCTGCTTCCAATCTCATTCTTGCTGTTGGCAGAATTCAATTCCTTGTGGTTGTAGGCCTGAGGTTCCCATTTCCTTGCTGTCATCTGGGCCACTCCTAGGCTGCTCACATTCCTTGCCACCTTGGCCCCTCCATCTTCAAGTCAGCAATGGTATGTTAAATTCTTCTTGTGCTTTGAAGCTCTGACCTCCTCTGTTGCTGACCTGTAGACCCAAATTTGAAGGGCTCCTGAGATTAGGTCACGCCTACCCAGATAATCTGCCTATCTTCTGGTTAACTGATTTAAGACATGATTACATCTGTAAACTGTCTTTATAACATAACATAATCGTGGGAGTGATACCTCATCATACTCATAGTTTCAAGGATTATACAGGGCTTGTATACCAGAGATGAGAAACCTGAGGGCTCTCAGACTTCTGCCTACCACCATGTTTAACCATATCCTCACCCTGCAACAACAACAATAGGCAGTGTTTCTTAGAAGACCATGAGCTTCTGGTGAGGCTGTCAGATGGAAGGAAGGGAACCCTAGAATGATGCTTAGAAGCTAATTACCTAGAAACCACATGTGTCATCTACCAGGTCTGCTTACTAATGCAATAGGCAGTTCATCATGTCCTTCTTAAGATCACAAAGAATAACATGAACTATCTAGAAACCGTAAGAAGTGAAAATATAAACTTAGTTAGAGATGCAGGAGAGAGCCTGGCTTCTTCTCCTGCCACTTCTGGGAATCCATGAAAATTGGGAAAAGACATCCTCTCTGGTTGGAGAGTTCTACCTGGTCATGGGCCATCAGACCCAGGTCAGCCCCACTCACCCTTCAGCTGGGCAGCTTGTGCACAGTTGTGTGTGGTGTCTTTGTATAGACTGTGTGGTCCATGCCAAGTGGACCAGGCCAGTTTGTGCCTGGGCAGCAGACCCAGCGTTATGTAGCCTCTAATGGAAGAGAGAAACGTAGTCACTGCCAGTTCACACAGCTAAGGGCATAGAGCAGGGTTTCTCACATCAACACCATTCACATTTGAGCCAGACAGTTCTTTGTGGTGGGGGCTATCCTGTGCATTGTAAGATATCAGCAGCACCCCTGGCCTCAGTAATGTGCCTCCTAAACTGGAACAACCGAAAATGTTTCCAGCCATGGCCGAATGTCCCACTGGGGAAAAATCACCCTCGGTTAAGAACTACTGCCGTACATGTATAATTCTATGACATAGACTGAGTGAAGAATTTAGAAAAACCATCCAATGTATCATAGAGACTTTCTATCTTTCATGACTGGAAGTGAGAAGATGTAAATGCTGGAGAAACCAAAAGCATTTATGTAATTGTAATGCAGAATGTGTGTGTGGGTGGGGGAGAGAGAAGGAGAGGGAGAGGGGGAAAAGAGAAGAGAGGAGGGGAGGGGAAGGGTGGGGAGGGGAGGAGAGTTATCTCTTTGCTGAAGTCCTGATCCAGTGGTACCTGAATACCTGAAGTCGGTAGTCAGTGCTATCCCTGGACTTTTAAATTATATGCTCCAATACATTCCTTTTTATCTTAAGCCAATTTCTGTCATTACCTTGGCTTTCTATCACTCACAACCTAAAGAGTCCTAACTGACACAGGGGCATTGCAGAGAGAGAAAAAAAGGATTAATGGCTACGACACACCAGAGCCTTGTCAGGTCATTCATGCATGAGAGGGATGAGACTGGGGAGGCTGGCTGGGGTCAGATGGTCAAAGGACTTTGTATGCCAGCCTGAAAGGTTGGAATTTTTTCCCCTACCTGCCACAGACGGTTGGTAGACTAAAGCCATTCAGCATTCCTGAAACTCTGATCCTGACTTTTATAGCCAGAAGTATATTGGAAAACACCCCTATTCTCATTGTCTTAGATGTCTCACTTCCATTGTAGTAAAACAATGGAATTGATATTAGGAATGAAAATCCATAAACATCAAGAAGAATGTGGATGCATGACCCATAAAGCTGATTTATAAAGAAAAATTTGCCAAGAAAACTTGATTGCTTTTATTGATAGAATGGCTAAATTAAAAGATGAAAGGGTCACAGAAGTCATAGATCTTATTCCAGTAATGAAGCTGATACATTTTATCACAAAATTTTGCTTTGTCAAATTAATTCAAATTGGCTTGGCAGAGGAACCATTGGCACAGATTGAGAGCTGGATGAAGACTCATAAAGCCAAGGTAATGATAAACAGCCATGGATAGAGCTGCTGCAAGTTGCCCCATGTGCTACTAGAGGGGTGTTGTGGCTTTGGCTTCACTGAGTCTCTTAATTCCTTATTGAGAAGAAGGGACCGATAAATATGGTGCAGTCTGCCTTGGCTGCCCGATCACTTACTGGATGGGCTGGGGAGGTCACCAGGGATTGAGGAGAGACATGGAGTAGGAATTGGATAGACTGAGCCTCCTGGGGGGTTATCAGCAAGCTGAGCTCACAGTAGGGCTGTGGAACAAGCTGGGAATCTTAGTTGGAGTGATCAAACATGCTTATAATGGCAGTTATTTCCCTGCATCTGGGGAGATGTGTATCCTGATATAAAAGCACAAATTCGGATGCTTATAATAGGGCCAGGTGGAGAGATGACAGAGAGTGAAATTGAAGAGTGCATGACCCACATAGCAATGAAAGTAAATGGAATATGGCAACCGGTGTGAATCTTCCAACCATAATGTTGAGTAAAAGTAGCTAGACCCAAAAGAAGGCATTCCATAAGAATTCATGTCCATGCAGTTCTCCAAACTATGTAGTTTAGAGATACATACCTTCATGGTAAAAACATAATGAAAAGCAAGACAATGATTATCACGAAGGCCAGCATGGTGGTGACCCTAGAGAGAGGTAGAGGCTGTGATTAGAAGGACATGCGGTCTTCTGGGGGTACTGGCCATGTTCCACTCCTTGACCTGGGACTTGGTTACATAGATGTTGGCTTTATAATTACTCTTTAAACTGTACATATATTTTATGCACTCTTCTGAATATATGACATATATCATAATGAAGAAAGGAAGAAAAAAATGTTCAGGAATCCCCCAAAGGGAGCAGCCACCAGTTAACCCCAGTTGATGCCATTTGAGAATGGGACCAATGCTGTCAGATCAGGCTTTTCAAAGAAGTAAGATATATGGATTTTTTTTAAATGTGAAATAAGCTTGTAACTAATTCAAACATTATTTAGACTTTGTGCAAACCAACAGCATGAGCCAAATTAAAATAGGTATAAAGGTGAGATTAAGCCCATGACTGCCAGTTTGTGACTTCTACACCAATCCAACAGATGGAGAGAAGTAAAATATTTTCACCCAGCTAAAGTTAGCAGTGTTTTTTTCACTGCTTTTTAGTTGGGAAAACTTATAATTGCTAATGAGTTAATGGGTCCTTGCTAAGCACTGCCCAAACATTTCAGTCTTCATTCTTAAACCATTCCATTTTAGCTGACACTCAGAAGTTTAAGAAAATTTCCCAGTAAGTGGGAGAGCTGAGATTTGAACCTATGCCCATCTAACTGCATGGCCTGTGCCACTCACTGATTTTGCAGGGTCTGTAAGTAGCCAGGAGCCTGGTGCCTCTTTTCAAATGCTCTGCCCCTGACAGACATCATTAATCGATCAGTGCTCCTTCCTGCTGAGCTGAGACCTGTCTTCTAGTGTGTTTCACCTCAGCACTTCAGGAGCCCACTCATAATCAATTGGAGTTGGTGACTTAGATGAAATGTGTTTACACTCCTTACATCACGCTATACTACTACCCTGGTGGTTCAGGGTCAGGATGGACGGTTCCTGAAGGGTGTTGCTAGAAGTGAGTATTGTCAGCTACAGTCTGGTTCTTTTCTGGTAAATAACTGGTCTATCTCTCCCTAGCCTGGTTTATTTCTGCTGTTGGTGTTGGCCTCGCTGCATCTTCCTGCTCCAGAACTAGGATGCTGGCCAGTTGCTCTCCAGAGCTTGACATGTGCTCAGTATAGAGAAATCACCTTGAAACAGCTCCTCTCACTGTAACTTTGGAAAGAAGAGCATTATCAAGGGTGACTGAATGGAGTGTTAAATGATCTTTAGAAAAAGGGAAGGACAATGATGTGTTAGGACATCAGGAGGTTAGTGCAGAAAAGAGAAAGGCAGTGATGACACATAGTAACCCCCATCTGTCTCTGGCATCATGGTTAGAGCAGGACACAACCAGAGGGGCCATTCCAGGAAACTGCAGAACATTAGATCTGATGGAGCCTGAGGGAGCACATGTCCCATCTCCCTCATTTCACAAGTGAGGGCCAGGAATGTGATGTGATTTATCCAAGGAACAAGGATGCTCCTTTCACAACATCCTAGTGACTCTCATCATGATAAGAACAAAATGGAGTACAGTAGTTGAGAGAATAAGCCTTGGGTTTATATCCCAACTCCGTTATGTTCTAGCTGTGTGACCTTGGGCAGATTTATTTCTTAACCTCTCATCTCCAACATGCAGGTAATAGCAGGACAGATTTTATAGAGTTGTAAGGGTTATAGGAGAAAATGCAGGTAATGGTGTGTTTTTCTGATGCCTGGCATGAAACAAGGACTCAAAATTTATATATATTTTAATACACACATGTGTACACAGTTACATATTTATATAAAATCCTCATATCTATGGCAAGTAATATGCTGTGAGACCTATATTTCTAAGGGCATCATAGTTAAAATTGAATATTCTTCTATGAGGTTGAATTTACATGGCCAGCTCAGTTCTGGTATGTGATCTTAGAAGGACAGCACAGTATCTTTTATCAAGAAATATTGCCTAAGTGTTGCTGTGAAAGATAACACATCCCAATAGACCCCTTGGCCCTGTGCTGGCACCATTCTCAAAGATGTAATGCTTCTTAGTACCAGAATGGTGAATATAAGTGACAAGTTTCCTGCTTTGGGTATCTCTTAATAGTTGAAAGAGTTGTTTGAAGTCAGATCTTTATAAAGAGAAAAGATTTATTGAGAACAAAATGGATCCAATTCATAGAAGTAAATGAACTATGTCCTGATGATTTTCTGGGGTCCTTCTTAGACAGCCATGGCCTTGGAGGTACTGCTTATTGGTTGGGGTGACTGAGTCTGGGTTGGTTAAGGATGGAGTAGTGGGTACTTACCTACTGGGTGGAGTTGAGCATCCAGGGGTAGAGTCAGGACCCAGAGCTGAGCAGTCTATTTGAGCGAAGGCCAACCGGAGGGAAGAAGATCAAGCAGAGGGAATGTCAAGCAGAGGAAGAGGTTATGGGAAGAGATGGGGATACCAGGGCAAGTGCAGGTTAGAGAGGTTCCCAGGCTTTCTGGTGGTTGTTGCTGGTCTTTCCCGGGAGGAAAGTGTCAGGGTGGGGGCGTGAGGGGGATGTCGGGTGGGAGGTTCAGGGAGAAAAGGCTGCTGTTAAGAATTCTGGACCAGGTCAGTCAACAAAGATGGATGGATGGATGGATGGATGGATAGATACTATTTAGATAGATAATATATAAATAATAGATTATATATGCTGTAATAGATAAGTGGCCGGTAGATAACATTGATATATAGGTAATAGATAAGTGATAATAGATAGATAATAGCTAAACAGATAGTTAATAGATTGATGGATGGTGTGTTAGTTTTCTATTGCTGCTGTAGCTTAAACTCAGTGACTTAAAACAACATAGATTTTTTTTTAATCTCATTGTCCTATGGGTCAGAAATCTGGTCAGGCGGTTGGTTTCTCTGCCCTGGCTTCATGAGTCCAAAGTCAAGGTATCACCCAGGCTGTGTTCATTGCTGGCGGCTCTGGGGATTAATACTCTTCCAAGCTTGTTTAGGTTGTCTGTCCAAATTCAGTTCCTTATCATCATAAGACTGAGGACCCCAGCAAGCAAGGGCAGGTCAAGTCTCTCCCTCTTCCCCTGCTTCCCCTTCTGCCTCATTTCTTTTGCTTCCTCTTCTGCTTTTAAGGGCTTGTGTAATTTCCTTGGGCCCACCAGGAAATGCAGAATAATCTTCCTATTAAAAAAAAATTGTTTAAATTTATTTATTTATTTATTTATGGCTGTGTTGGGTCTTCGTTTCTGTGTGTGGGCTTTCTCTAGTTGCGGCGAGCGGGGGCCACTCTTCATCGCGGTGCGCAGGCTTCTCACTGTCGCGGCCTCTCTTGTTGTGGAGCACAGGCTCCAGACCCGCAGGCTCAGTCGTTGTGGCACACGGGCCTAGTTGATCCGCGGCATGTGGGATCCTCCCAGACCAGGGCTCGAACCCGTGTCCCCTGCATTGGCAGGCAGATTCTCAACCACTCCGCCACCAGGGAAGCCCTAATCTTCCTATTTTAAGAGCAGCTGATTAGAACCTTAATTACACCTGTAAATTCCCTTTACAGCAGTACCTAGATTTGTGTTTGATTGAATAACCAGGGAATGGGAATTTGGGGGGGGCATCTTTAAAATTTTACTTATCACAGGTGGATAGATGGATGGATGAATGAATAAATAGATGGCTAGGCAGACAATTGATAGATAAATGGATAGCTAGATAGATAATGGATGGATATATGGACAAATGGATAGATGGATAGATAGCATAGATAGGTTAGGTAAACACCAGTTCATAGTTGTTATGCAGTTAGCAATGCCTTCGTGAACAGACTTTGAGTAGAGTTCTTATCCAGGAGTGAGCATGATGCTATCATGGTCTGGACCTGTTATTTTCTTTTTCATGGTTCTATATGTGTGACTCATTTATATGACCACCACTTATTTCATCACATTCTGGTCTTATGACATTTTGTAATTGGAGCTGATAATAGAGTTGGGTAGATTTTTAAATTTTTTATAAGCAACTGTCCCATGTCCCATTTCTGCTTATTATTAATCCACTCAAAAACATTTATTCAGCAATTACTTTGTGCTGGGCATTGTGAGACATACTAGTGATACAGTGTATAAGACATGTCCCAGCTTTCACAAAGCCAACAGACTAGTGGGAGAGACTGAGAAGTAAACTGGTAATACTGATCTCAGGCGACAAATGCTGTGAGTAGGAGAAATGCAAGGGGAAATTCATCAGATGGGCACACAGCCTAGACTTCCGGGGTCTGGGAAAACTTCATAGAAAAAGCAACATCTAATCTGAAACTCCAAGAATGTGTAGGGATTAGTCATATAAAGAAGGTGGCTGCCTTGAACACCAAAAACCTCATCAACTCTAATTCAGTTGCACTGGTTATTTCTGTGCCTAATTGCTACTGCATAGATCTGTGCATATGCTGCACATTTAGGATGTGTTGGTACTTTCAAATGCAAATGTGTTCTGCAAAAATGTCTTCTGCTTGTACAGAAAAAGTTCTCTGCAAAAGTTCTCAGCAAAAATTCTCTGTGGCTTTGGCAGTGGTGTGGGCTTTGTAGATTTTAATTTTTTACCTTAGGTGGGGAAAGGTGTTTTTCAGGGTAGAGGCTACCCAAATGATTCCTCTTCATTATTAAGAGGATATTTTGCTCTGTCTGTTATTGCCAGGTTCCCCAAGTACAGAGGCTGCTGTTAAAGCTATACTCATAGGGAAAAATGCTGAAGCAGCAGAGGCTTTTGTTTAATTCTCTGCTTCCTAAGTGTGGAGTCACAGTGTGGGGGAAAGGGCTGAAGGAATAGGCAAATAAGGAATGGGACTCAAGCTCTTGCCCCTTTTCTCTCCTGTCCCTCAAACTCTAGTTTCTAATTACTTCCTAGCTGACCATGGCTCCCCAGTCAGAACTCCAGTGGTTTCCAGGGGAAAGCCGATCCTGAGAAAGGAGCTGGGATGATTGGAAACCATCTTTTCTTCCAGATGCTGTGTGATCTAGGTTCTTACAATTAACAGTGTAAGTGAGCTTGCATAAACCACTCACTTCTCTGCACTTCCAAGTCCTAATTCTTAACTCATGGGAAAGAGTTTAAATAATACTAAAGGAGTGGAATGTAGCTCTAGTTAAGAGTATTAATTTTAGAGTTAGTATTTGAGTCACAGCTTTGCTCCTTACTGATTGCGTAGCCTGGGATGTCATATTACTTAACGTCTATGAATTTCAGTTTTCTCATCTGTAAAATGGAGGCAATATTATACCTTCCAGGACTCAATGAAAGAATGCGTGCAAAGTAATTAGCCTAGTGCCTCCTAAAAGCCTTACAGTTTTAATTATTGTCAAATATGTGCCTGATTCTGATTCCCTAATACAACCTCTTGCTCTAAGGCCCACTGCCCCCACCCCCAAGCATGATCTTGTTTTACTGACCATGAAGAAATGGTGAGATGCGGATAAATGTAAAACATGTAGATGTGTTAAGAGGAGTTAATAACAAGAAGACATAAGAATGTATTCTAGAGGTTTGATTTCTGATATTATTAACCCAAGTTGAAAATTAAAGTTGGATATGGATGTGGTATTCATTTAATTTTGACAATGAATTTTATAATGGGGAGAAAAGGCACACTTTTGCATTTTGCAACAGAATTTAGCCCATCAAAATTCTGCCTGTATGTTTTTGTAAAAAATATATTCGTGGATAGATAAGTTTTATTCCAATGTCTGCATAAATATGCGTTGATGTTGAACAATAAAAATCTTTTCCAGAGTGTTAACATTAGTTTATTAGATAATAGGACTTTGTCTCACCCTTCAGTCTCTGGATTTAGTCGATTGACACCTCATTATTAGTAATCCACTGTCACTAATCATTTTTACCACACACAGAATCTGAATCTTTGGCTGGCACTTCTCTTTTTTTACCTTTGTGTGTGTTTATTAACAATGACATATTGATAATTTTATAAAGGAGACATACCATATGTCTATAGAAAATGATTGCAGATGTTGGTAGTAATGAAAAAGATGGCAGTTTTTTGAGGGAAAGGCAAGATGAAGGGAAAGTTTAGTTTTTAGGAAGCCAGCCCAAGCATATTGATAAACTGAAGGAGTGTCTGTAAAGAGATTAAGTGTAGACTGGAAATAGAACAGTTGGAGGAGTGGAAGAGAGAACAGCTCAGATGGTGGCATTAGCCTTGGTGATAAATAAGAGGCCTTTTTCTTTGAAACAAAGTAAAGTAAGTAAGAATAGTATAAAGACGGAGAAAGAGGAAATTAGGGAATGAGTCTCCCATTCTTTGGCGAATTGGGGTGAGATCATCTCCTAACAGAGGAGTTTGGGTGTGACTGGCCAAGGATTGGAGAGGTTTGTTAGTCACTGGAAATGAAAACATGTGGAAAACTAGAGATGATTAACAGAGTCTTACTGAAACAGGAGGGAAGTGGGCAGGGCACAACCTTTCAAAGAATGACATAGTCATAGGACATGACAAAAACTGGTTAGAACCAACTAGGTCCAAGATGGTGGAAGATTTGACTTCCAGTGGACCTTGAGCTTCATTATATGCTCATTGTAATACATTAGCATAAACTAAGTGACACACCCACCAGCACCATGATAGGTCTGAGGCCAACCATCAAAGATCAAAAAGTGGGCAGTGACCCAGTTCCTGGAAATACCTGTCCCTTCCCCCAAATAATTGAAATAATCCTCCCACCCATCAGCCTGTGGAATTACCCAGCCCATGAAAACTAACTACCCCTGTATTTTGGGGCCTCTTGCCTTCTGAGATGGCCTACACTCTGTCTGTGGAGTGTTTCTCTCTCAATAAATCCACTTCTTACTTGTCACTTTTGTCTCTCACTGAATTCTTTCTGCAAGGAGACATCAAGAACCTGAGCTTCATTAAGTCCTGAGACCAGGTGTGTGATCTCAATTAAAAGACCGTGGGTTCAAGTTCCAATCTGGGTTTAGGCCGGGTTTGAATCCTGGCACAGGGTTCAAGTCCCATTCTGAGTTGCACGATTTCGGTTTCATTACATTTATTCTTTCAATTACAGTACTCCCCCCTTATCTGCAATTTTGATTTCTGTGATTTCAGTTACCTGAGGTCAACCACATTCTGAAAATGTTAAATGGAAAATTCCAGAAAGAAACAATTTATAAGTTTTAAATTGCACTCTGTTCTGAGGAGCGTGATGAAATCTTGTGCCAAACTGCCCTGGATGTGAATCATCCCTTTGTTCAGCCTATCCCGCCTGTTAGTCGCTCAGTAGCCTTCTAGGTTTTCAAATCGATTGTTGTGGTATCACAGTGCTTGTGTTCAAGTAACCCTTATTTTACTTAATAATGGCCCCAAAGCACAAGAGTAGTGATGCTGGCAATTTGGATATACCAAAGAGAAGCCATAACATTCTTCCTTTAAGTGAAAGGGTGAGAGTTCTTGACTTAATAAGGAAAGAAAACAATCTTATGCTGAGGTTACTAAGATCTATAGTAAGAGAGAATCTTCTATCTGTGAAACTGTGAAGAAGGAAAAAGAAATTCATGCTAGTTTTGCTATCACATCTCAAACTGCAAAATATATGACCACAGTGCAGTGCATGATAAGTTCTTAGTTAAGATGGAAAAGGCATTAAATTTATACAATAAGGTATTTTGAGAGAGAGACCACATTCACATAACTTTTATTACAGTATATTGTTATAATGGTTCTATTTTTTATTAGTTTTCTTTAATCTCTCACTGTGACTAATTTATAAGTTAAACTTTATCATGGGTATGTATATATAGGAAAAAACATAGTATATATAGGGTTTGGTAGTATCCACCACTTTAGGCGTCCACTGGGGGTCTTGGAACATATCCTCTGCGGATAAGGGGGATGACTGTATTATTTATTATCTATGGTATGTTGGGTGCTAGAGATGGATGAATTGAACAGAGGGCCCCTAATCTCATGGAGCATATTAAAGGAAGTTGGAGTGTTTAGCCTGGAAATGAGAAGACCCAGAGAGAATACTGAGGATATATCCAAATATTTGAAGGGTTGCCAAGTGACAAGAACTGCCTGTTCTATGTGCTACCAAAACACCGATCTAAGATCAGGAAGTGGAATTTATAGGAAGCAAGATCTTGACTCAAAATAAGCAAGAAAGGAATGCCTTTGGAGGGAGTGAATTCCTGTGATTCTGAAGATATTCAAGCAGAGAATAGGTAGCCACTGGCCATGATTAATAGGGATGGTTCAGGCGTTGAAAGGCAAGTGGCAGCTGATGAGCTTTAAGACACCTTACAACTCTTTGAGTCTGTGAATCACCAGGTGTCATCACACGATGTCACTTTCAGAAATTATTGCATAGATTGTCATCCTGCTTGAACTGTTGTCAGTGTGCATTTATTTTATTTTAAGGGATGGGAGGGACCCCAAAGAAGGTAAAGTCTATTTCTTTTAAAGTAACTACTCTTCTATTTTCTTGTGATTAAGACATTTATTTAAAGCCAGCCTTGCTAGTAAAAAGGCATATGATCACTGGTTCTCTTCAACCCCTGTCATGATAGATTAGCATTAATAATTTAGAGAACAGCAGCATTAAAAGTAATTACAAACTGTCAGAAAGATTCAAGAAATATGACATAGCTCATAGCTTCTTTTCAGATCTCAAATATTATTTGAGGGAAAAAATAATTACGTTTCCTGTTCATCTCCTAATACAAATAACTTAGGAAATCTCATAATTCTTGAAATTTGCAATTAATTCATTGAAAAACTAATGTCAGTTTGAAAAAAAGACCCCTCTGGTCACAAATTTCCAGTGTGAAATCATTCCTTTGGGCACCTTCCCAATTGCCTTGTCAATTCTCGTTTCAAATGCATCAACATAGCAACATGAATATATCAACTAGCATTTAAAAATATAAATTGACTAAACCTCCTTTGATTGTGCATGCGTTTTAGCTCTTTCTCCTTTGTCTATCTAAATTCTACAACCTCTTGATTTAGGTACCTCTCCCTACAAATTTACCTAAGATATCAGAACCTACTAAAATTCATCCTTAAGAACTTTTGTCCAACCCAAGGCTATTTTGTTCTGTCTATCCTATTCAGTGCTGCTGTCAGACGAAAAATGATAAATGTGTCACTCTTCATATTTTAATAAAATTTACAAGGCATCTTCCACAACTCCCCTCTTTCTGCAGTCCTTTCTTTTATCACATGTCCTCTACCCTGGGAAGAAATAAGAACAAAGATGGCCACTGTCACTTCTATACTTATCCTCTATTATTCCAGAGAAAGGAGGGGAAAAAAACATTTTTTCCTATTTTGAAGTACCATTCACTAAAACCTAGACATTCATTTACTGTATTTAAAATTTACAATTCATGAAGTTGAAGGATGTATTAAACACATATCTTGTGCTAGTCACGTCATCTTATATTTGTTGTTTTGTGAAAACAGAAAATTCCTAGTAAAATAGTTGTTCAGATTTCATTGGAATTTGTTTGACCTCAGGAACAGATTGTATGTGGCCAACAGATCCAAGCAGATTGGAATGGGGGTGTTGGATTGATGTCCATGCTCTTTGTACCCTTACAGTGCCTGGCATATTGCAATACACAGGATGCCAGGTGCAGGTCAAGCATGTCACTTGAAAAACAAGGGGGTAAGGGAGAAAAGGAAGAAGAATGTTATTGCATTTTTAGTATTTGTTGTCCCTAAAAAGTCACCATTTTATATGGCACATTCTTTAGATATAAGGTCATATGGGTTAGTCTACATGCTGTCATGTGAAATACTGGTTAATATTTGTGTCAAATGATTAGAATCTTAATTGGATCAACGAGCTCATTAGACTCCTCAGTATTTGCCATAGCATTGCACATAAACTCCTACTAATCTGTTTTTCATTCTCTCTTTGGCTCCTCTATAACAGCCTGTCTTCTTTGGAAAGTTACTCTTCATATAAAATGGTTTATAATGACATAGATGCATTAGATTATTTGAGGGGAAGTATTTATATGACATACTTCTTATAAAAAAGTCTGTATTGACATAGATATGTATATTGTGAGACAAAATCATGTTACTGTTTCTAAACAGCTAATATAACATAGCTCGTTTGAGGAAAGCCTTTAAAAATTTTCCTTAATTTTATTTATTATACAAGTTGTTCATACCTACTATAGCACAATTAGGATAAAGAAACCCAGATGATCACAAAGAAGAAAATTAAAATTCACTATCCAGTGATAGTAACTATTATCAAGTTCATGCTTGTGCTTCCACATTTTTTTATACGTTTATATCTTTTAAAACAATAAGTCATACTGTGTATGCTGTTTGGGACCAGCTTTGTTCTTTCAACAATATATAATGAATATCTTCCCTTATTGACAAATATGTAGCATTATCACCATTTATAACGACTGCAGAGTATTCATTGTGTGACTTGCTTTAAGCCTTTTTTATTTAAGCACACTCTGTCGTTGGAAATTCAGATAATTTCTACTTTGTTGCGAATAATGAATTCTGTCATGGACATCCTTGTAGTTCCCCTGCCCCTCACCCCCTTGCATTTACTTAAGGCACTCTCAAAGAGAGCCTCCAAGTGTCCTCCAGGACTTTCAGGGAGTAGCTGCCATCCCAGTCAGAGATAGGGTCAAATCCAATGCTCAGTGCTATGTGGGCATGGCCTGACCAAAAGAAAATTGAACAAAAAGGGTGAAGATGAAGCTGTGGGCAAAGGAGAGTTTCAGGACATTTTACCCTTTGACTCAGCATCTTTGTAACCCTTCTGTTAATTCTGCATTAGGAATGGAGGCAGTCTACACACACCCTTTCCAAAGGAAAGTCATGCATTTCCTCAGTTATAGTTTTTGGCAATTAGCCTTGTTAAAAAAAAAATCTCTCTCTCTCTCTCTATCTGATAGATGAATCAGTCTGTCTTTCTAGCTGATATTTGGCAGTAAAGCCAAAGGGTTCTGACATATTCTTTCTTTTTGTTTTTGTTTTTTTCCTGTGCAGAATTTTATTTTATTTATTTTTTCAGCTTTATTGAGATATAGTCAGACAAATAAGATCATAAGATATTTAAAGTGTACATTGTAATGATTTGATCCCTGCATATCCTTTCAATGCCATGCTAGAGTACTGACTAACAAGCCCACCTAAGGATTATTTGACTTTTTAGGGCAGGGGTTGGCAAACTTTTTCTGTAAAGAGCCAAATAATAAATAATTTAGGTTCTACAGGTTAGATGGTCTCTGTCACAATTATTCAACTCTGCTGTTGTAGCTTAAAAGCAGCCATAGGCAATAGATAAATGAATGTGTGTGACTATATTCCAATAAAACTTTATTTACAAAAACATGAGGCAGACCAGATTTGGCCCATGGGCCTTAGTTTGCTGACCTCTGCTGTAGGGGAACATAACTTTGTTTGACTGTTTACTAATAACTGAGAAGGTACAAATTGTTTTTGTCTGATAGAGATGCAAATGATTTATGTGCAGTAGAAAAATAACACCAATGGTTATTCTTTTATTGCCTTGTAGTTTAGAATCTAATTCAGAAATCTTCATCCAGCATATAGAGGGATCCTATATGTATCAATTTCTGTATCCAGTTTTGTCACCCTGCTAGTTCTTTCATTGATAAGCTAAATAAAGCTTAGTCATGTACTCACTGTTTATATGAGAATTATGTTTTTAACTTTGGAAAATTATACATTGACAGCCTGTATTCCACAGGCAAGACAACCCCTAAGAAAAGGACTTTGAGAGGAGCATGACCTTCAGAGGTCAGCTCAGCCTTGCATCTGCTGCTTTATGCAAACAAATATGTCTGCTTTTCTGTCTGTCTCTCCCTTGCTGTCATCAGATTACTTTCTGTCCCCTAGCATCACTGTCTGTCCCCAAGACACTCCACTTTTCAAGAACAGGACATCGTCATCAATAGAGTGATATTCTTGTTTCTAAACATTTGTGACAGTTCTGCAAGTACCTGCTGTGGCCAGTGGAATGGTTCCATTAGCAATTCGCTTAGGAAGAGTAACACATTTAGCTAGATTATTAAAAAAAGAAAAAAAGAGTCTTCACAATTTTTCCTATTACAATTTCATCCTGAAAACAGAACCAAGCCCGTTAATCCTCTCAAGGTTTAGCAGAGAGCCTGGTACTCAAGGGTCACACTACAGTGCATACTGCCTTACGGGTTTACTTTTGCCTCCAGTGACCAAGTAAGTATCTCTGCTCAGCATCCCCTCCTGGCCCAGACCTTTGCTATGTTTTTCTCTTTCTTTTTAAAAAGCTGCCATGTTGTTATTGTATGCAGGGTATGATTCTCCATTCTTTCCCTGCATCATCTCATTTGGTTCCCCCAGCTACCCTAGGTGCACTACCACTCTTTATAGAGGAGGAATCTGAGAACTCAGAGAAGGCTAGGCACTTGCTCAAGGCCGTATGGCCAGTTAATGGCACAGCTAGGATTTTAATCTATTTTTGTCCACCCCCCTAACTCAAGCTCTTAGTACTGTACTGCCTCTCCAACTACCCACTCCTAGATCTACTGTTAGGGCCTATCTTTAGATCAGACATAGCTTCATTTCTGCACCTTTATGACCATGGCAGGTAGGATTATACTACCACTATTTTTTTTTAATTAAGACTTTATTTTTTAGAGTTTTAGGTTCACAGCAGAACTGAGGGGAAGGTCCAGAGATTTCCCATATACTCCCTGCCCTCACACATGTATAGCCTCCCCCGTTAACAGAGTGGTACCTTTGTTATAATTGATGAACCTGCATTAACACATCATAATCACACAAAGTCCATGGTTTACATAAAAGTTGTTCTTGGTGTTGTACATTCTGTGAGTTTGGGCAAATGTGTAATGATATGTATCCATCATTATGGTATGATACAGAGCAGTTTTACTGCCCTAAAAATCCTCTGTGCTCTGCCTGTTCATCCCTTCCTCTCCTCTAACCCCTGACAACCACTGATCTTTTTAACTGTCTCCATAGTTTTATTTTTTCCAGAATAAAGTTGGATTCATACTGTATGAAGGTTTATCAAGTTGGCTTCTTTTACTTAAATATGTATTTAAGGTTCCTTCATGTCTTTTCATGGGTTAATAGCTCATTTCTTTTTAGTACTGAATAATATTCCATTGCTGGATGTACCACAGTTTATTTATCCATTCACCTACTAAGGGACGTCTTGCTTCCCTCCAAGCTTTGGGAATTATGAATAAAGCAGCTTATAAACATCCATGTGCAGGTTTTTGTCTGGACATAAGTTTTCAGCTCCTTTGGGTAAGTAACAAGGAGTGCAACTGCTGGATCATATAGAATGTTTAGTTTTGTAGGAAGCTACCAAACCGTCTTCCAAAGTGGCTATACCATTTTGCAGTCCCACCAGCAATGAGGGAGAATTCCTGTTGCTCCACATCCTTGTCAGCATTTAGTGTTGTCAGTGTTCTGGATTTTGACCATTCTAGTAGCTGTGTAGTGATATTTCATTGCTGTTCTAATTTGCATTTCCCTGATGATGTATGATGTGGAGTGTCTTTCATATGCTTATTTGGTACCTGTATATCTTCTTTGGTGAGGTGTCTGTTAAGGTCTTTGGCCCATTTTTTAACTGGGTTGTTTTCTTATTGTTGAGTTTTAAGTGTTCTTTGTATATTTTGGATAACAGTCCTTTACCAGATGTGTAGTTTGCAGATATTTTCTCCCGGTCTGTGTCTTGTCTTCTCATTCTTTTAACATTGTCTTTCACAGAGCAGAGTTTTTAATTTTAATGAAGTCTAGCTTATCAATTATTTATTTCATGCACTGGGCCTTTGCTCTTCTATCTAAATAGTCGTCATCATACCCAAGGTCATCTAGGTTTTTTCCTATGTTATCTTCCAGGATTTTTGTAGTTTTGTGATTTACATTTAGGTCTGCAATCCATTTTGGGTTAATTTTTGTAAAGGGTTTAAGGTCTGTGCTGATCCATTTTTTTTGCATGTCGATGTTCAGTTGTTCCAGCACCATTTATTTTTAATTTTTTTTTAAACTTAAATTTTTTTTTTTTTGTATTTATTTGTTTGGCTGCGTCGGGTCTTAGTTGTGACAGGTGGGATCGTTTTTTAATTGCAGCATGAGGGATCTTTCAGTTGCAGCATGCTAACTCTTAGTTGTGGCATGTGGGATCTAGTTCCCTGACCAAGGATTGAACCTGGGCCCCCTGCATTGGGAGCATGGAGTCTTAGCCGCTGGACCACCAGGGAAGTCCCCAGCACTATTTATTGAAGAGAATGTCTTTGCTCCATTGAATTGCCTTTGCTCTTTTGTCAAAGATCAGTTGACTGTATTTATGGGGGTCTATTTCTGGGCTCTCTATTCTGTTCCATTGATCTATTGGTCTATTCTTTCACCAATACCACATTGTCTTGATTACTCTAGCTTTATAGTAAGCCTTGAAGTTGGATAGTGTTAGTCCTGAAACTTTGTTGTTTTCCTTCAGTATTTTGTTGGCTACTCTAGATCTTTTACCTGTCCATATAAACTTTAGAATCAACATCTACAGAATAGCTTGTGGGATTTTGATTGAGAATGCATTGAATCTATAGTTCAAGTTGTGAAGAACTGACATCCTGAGAATTTTGAGTCTTTCTATCCATGAACATGGAATATCTCTCAATTTATTTAGTTCTTTGATTTCTTTCATCAGAATTTTAAAGCTTTCCTCATATAGACCTTGTACATATTTTGTTAGATTTATTCCTAATTCTTTCTTTTTTTTTCTTGGTGCTATTGTACATGATACTGTGGTTTGTTGCTGTTGTTGTTGTTGTTTGTTTTGGATGAAGGAAATTGCAGCATATATTGCAGGCTCAAGCGAGGAAAATAGGCAACTCATGCTCAAAAGACCTGAACTCCAATGGTACTGTGTTTTTTAATTTCAAATTCCACGTTTTAATTGTTGGTGTATAGAAAAGCACTTGACATTTGTATAGTAACCTTGTGTCCTGCAACCGCACTGTAATCACTTAGTAATGCCAGGAGTTTTCTTGTCTTTTCTATGAGACATTCATGCCATCTATGGAAAAAGACAGTTTTATTTTTTCCTTCCCAATCTATATACTTCTTATTTCCTTTAATTGCCTTATTGCATTAAATAAAACTTCCAGAACAATGTTGAAAACTACTGATGAGAGAGGATATTTTGCTTTGTATCTTATCTTAGTGGGAAGGCTTCAAATTTCTCATCATTAAATATGATGTTAGCTGTAGAATTTTTGTAGTTCTTCTTTATCAAGTTGAGGAACTTTCCCTCTATTTCTAGTTGGCTGAAAGTTTTTATCACAAGTAGATGTTGGATTTTATCAAATGCTTTTTCTGCATATATTGATATGATCCTGTGAGTTTTCTTTTTTAGTTTGTTGACGTAATGGATTACATTAATTGAGTTTCAGATGATGAACTAACCTTGCATACCTGGGATAAATCTCACTTGCTTGTTATGGTATTCTTTTTATACACTGTTGGATTTGATTTGCTAATATTTTGTTGAGGACTTTTGTATCTATGTTCATGAGAGATATTGGTCTCTTTTTTCTTGTAATTTCTTTGACTGGTTTTGGTAATAAGGTAATGCTGGCCATGTAGGATAACTTAGGAAGTATTACCTCTGCTTGTATTCTCTGAAAGAGATTGTAGATACTTGGTATAATATCTTCCTTAAATGTTCAGTAGAGTTTACTGATGAACTCTTCTGGGCTTGATGCTTTCTGTTCATTTTTGTGTTAATTTTTGTGTATTGAGTTAGGTATGGGTTGAGGTATATATATACACACGTATATATACATGTATTTGTGTATGTATGTATACGTATATATAAATGTATGTATATTTGTATGATTATTTGTTGAAAAGACTATTCTTCCTGAATTGAATCACCTTTGAATATTTGTAAAAAATTAATTGTCCATACATGTGTGGGTCTATTTCTGGGCTCTCTATTCTCTTCAACTGATCTTTGTCTACTTGCTCACTGATACCAAACTATCTTGATTATTGCCTACAGGGAGTCTTACAGTCAGGTAGTGTTAAGTCCTAACATTTTTTATTCTCATTCAAAACTATTTTGGTTATTCTAGGTCTTTTGCATTTCTGAATGAATTTTAGAACCAGAAAAAAAGTCTGCTGGGATTTTTATTAGGAATGGGTTGAATCTACATACCACTTTGAGAAGATTTTATATCTTCACAATATTGAGTCTTTTCATTCACAAGCATGATATTTTTCTCCATTGACTTAGACCATTAATATTTCTCAGCAATGTTTTGTAGTTTTCAGTGTACATGTCCTGCATAACTTTTGTCAGATTTTCCCTCTGTATTTCATAATTTTTGATGCTATTGTAAATAGTATTGTTTTTAAATTTTAAGTTCTGATTACTTCTTGCTGGTATGTAGAAACACAGTTTTTAAGTATATTCATTTTGAATGCTGAATTATTGTTAAACTCTTGCATTAGTTCCAGTGGCTTTTTTGGGGTTATATGGGATTTTAAAAAAACATTTAAAATTTATTTAATTATGTTTACATAGATGATCATGTCACTGGTGATTAAAGTAGCTTTGCTTAACCTGAATGTCTTTATTTTTCTTGCCTTAGTTCACTGGCTGGAACTTCAGGACAATCTTTAATAGAAATGATAAGAATGAACATTCTTGCTTATTCCTGAACTTAGGGGTAAAATATTTAGTCTTTCACCATTAAGAATTATGTTAGCTATATTATTTTTGTAGATGTTCCTTATCTGGTTGAGGAATTCTATTCTTAGTTTGCCTAGAGGTTTTCTTTCTTTCTTTTTTTAAAATCAGGAATGAATGTTGGATTTTGTTGAATGCTTTTTCTGCACCAATTGAAATGAGTATATGGTTTTTCCTTTAAAATATTCTAATTATCATAAATTACTTCGACTGGTTTTCAAATGTTAAACCAAACTTCCTCTCCTGGGATAATCCTCAGTTGGTCATGATGTATTATCCTTTTTATACATTGTTGGATTTAATATGCTCACATTTTGTTAAGATTTTTTTCATCTATATTCATGAGAGACACTGGGCTGTAGTTTTCTGTTTTTGTATGTCTGTCTCTCTCTTTTTTTAAACCATAAGGGGCCTCATAGAATGAGTTGAGAAGTATTCCCTTCTCTTCAACTTTCTGGAAGAGTTTGTCTAGAATTGGTATTATTATTTCCTTAAATATTTGGTAGGGGTTTCCTGTGAAGCTACCTGAACCTGGAGTTTTCTTTGTGGGAGTGTTTTAACAACAATTTTGTTTGATATAGTACTATTAACGTAGTCTAGCTTTTCTTAAGTAAACTCGGAAATTTTGTGTCTTTGAGTCATTTTTCTATCTCATCTAAGTTGTCAAATATATTGGCATAAAATTGTTCACAATATTCCTTATTATCCTTTGACTATATGTAGAATCTGTATTCATAGCACTTGTCTTATTTCTAATGTTGGAAATATGTGTCTTTTCTCTTTTGTTCCTGATTAGCAGATAGAGGTTTGCAATGTTACTGAGCTTATCAAGGAACTAAGTTTTGGTTTTATTGTTTTTCTGTGTTGTTTTTTGTTTCCTAATTCACCGATTTCCATGATGATGTTTATTTACTTTCTTATGCTTACTTTAGGTTTTATTTTCTCCTCTTCTTTTTAGAGTGGAAGACGAAGTTATTGACTTGAGACCTTTCTAATTTTGTAATATAAGTACTTTTAGTGCTATAAATTTCTGTAATAAATTTGTTTGCATCCAAAAATTTTTGAATAAATTGTGTTTTCATTTTCATTGAGATCAGAGTACTCTTTTGATTTCTTGACTCATGGGTTGTTTAGAAGTGTGTTATTTAGTTTCCAAATATTTGGAAGATTATCTAAATATCTTCCTAATTATTGGTTTGTAACTTGATCCCATTATGGTAAGAGAACATACTTTGTGTGACTTGAATCCTTATACATTTGTTGAATCTTGTTTTATAACCTATAATATGATCTATTTTGGTATATATTCTATGTGCACTTGAAAAGAATGTATATTCTGTTGTTGAGTGTTGTAGTAATGTCAATTAGGTTAAATTTGTTGATAGTATTGTTCAGGTCTTCTATCTTCTTACAGATTTTCTGATTTCACGGCTTATCAATTATTGAGAGAGGAATGTTGAAATTGACAAAAATACCAATTTTTCTATTTCTTATTGCAATTCCATCAGTTTTGGATTTATGTATTTTGTGTTTAGGAGTGTAGATACTTAGAATTGTTATATACTCTTGAACTGACCTCTTTATTATTATTAAACGGCAATATTTAATTTTGGTATTTTCTTTTTTTTGGTATTTTTCCTCTGAAATCTAATATTGTCTGATATTAATATAGCTTTCTCACCTTTATTTTGATTAATATTAGCATAGTATATATAGTTTCATCTTCTTACCTTTAATCTTGTCTTTATATTTAAAATGAGTTTCTTATAGGCAGGTGTAATTGGGTATTACTTTTTTATCCAATTTGACAATTTCTGATTTTTAATTGGGGATTTAGGCCATTTACATTTAATTTGTTTATTGATGTGTTTGACTTAAATACATTTGTGTGGGCTACATCCTGTTATTTGTTTTCTATTGTCTCTTTTAAAATTCTTTTCCTCTTTTTCTACCTTCTTTTGAATTGATTTTTTTTTTGAATAAATAAATAAATAAATAAATAAATAAATAAATTTATTTTTGGCTGCGTTAGGTCTTCGTTGCTGCACGCGGGCTTTCTCTGGTTGCGGTGAGTGGGAGCCTACTTTTTGTTGTGGTGTGCGGGCTTCTCATTGCGGTGGCTTCTCTTGTTGCAGAGCATGGGCTCTAGGCTCGCGGGCTTCAGTAGTTGCAGCATGCAGGCTCAGTAGTTGTGGCTCGTGGGCTCTAGAGCGCAGGTTCTGTAGTTGTGGCTCATGGGCTTAGTTGCTCTGCGACATGTGGGATCTTCCCAGACCAGGGCTCGAATCCGTGTCCCCTGAATTGGCAGGCGGATTCTTAACCACTGCGCCACCAGGGAAGTCCATGGATTGAATATTTTTTATGATTTCATTTTTCTCCTTTGTTAGTTTATTAGCTGTAACTCTTCATTGTGTTATTTTGTTTTATTTATTTATTTATTTTAAAATAAATTTATTTATTTAATTTATTTATTTTTGGCTCCGTTGGGTCTTCATTTCTACACGCGGGCTTTCTCTAGTTGCCATGAGTGGGGGCTACTCTTCGTTGCAGTGTGTGGGCTTCTCATTGGGGTGGCTTCTTTTGTTGTGGAGCACAGGCTATAGGCGCATGGACTTCAGTAGTTGTGGCACGTGGGCTCAGTAGTTGTGGCTCACGGGCTCTAGAGCACAGGCTCAGTAGTTGTGGCTCATAGGCTTAGTTGCTCCGCGACATGTGGGATCTTCCCAGACCAGGGCTCGAACCCTTTTCCCCTGCATTGGCAGGTGGATTCTTAACCACTGCACCACCAGGGAAGTCTCATTGTGTTATTTTAGTGGTGGCCTTAGGGTTTATAATTTTATAACTTTATAATATTACATACATATACTTATAATGTATGTATGTGTGTATATGTATATATTTTTTAAATAGTTAATATCTTTTATAAATATTTAAATGATAAAATTAAGAGATAAGAAAAGAAATCGTATTTCTCAGGCAGTTACAATTTTTGATTTTTTAAGTTACTTTTTCCCAGTCCAGGTTTATATCTGGAATAATTTTATTTTTGGTTAAAGGACCTTCTTTAATGTTTCTTGTAATACAGGTCTGTTGATTATTTCAGATTTTGCATGTCTAAAAAAGTCTTTGTTTGGCCTTTGTTTTCAAAAGATACTTTTGCTGAGTATAAAGAATTCTAGGTTGACAGTATTTTGTATTCCTATAAATGTTTTTGAGAGCTTTTCTAGAACATAGTAAATTTCTAGGAAAAAATTTAATCCATGTGGGTCTTGCTTTTAAGCTTTGCTAGGTAGAACCATAGCAGCCTTTAATCTAGGATTATTTTTTTTCCTACTACTCAAGCGGGACCCTTCTTAGTAATCTAACCAATGTCCCATGCATTATGAGATTTTCATTTGGACTGTTGGGAGAAGCCGCTAATACAGAGTATTGTTCTAATCCTTTTGGGTGTTTCTCTCCCTGCATTTGGGGAAGTTTCCTCACTCATATGTTGATTGGTTCTCTAGGTCGACCCTATGCAGCTGAGTTCTCTCTTTGTGCATCCTTTTCTCTGGCACTGGGCTCTGAGAACTTTATCTGCCTTGGCTTTCATGGACTTTCAGCTCCATCTCCCCTACCTACATTGAAACCTGGAAACTTTCTCCAGGCAGTAGGCTAAGGCAGGCAGTGGGCTAATCTCTCAGGGAATCATTGTCTTTTCCCCTGATATCCAATAGCTTAAGAATCATTGTTATATATACTTTGTTCACTTTAAAAAGTTTTTTCAGGCAGAATGGTAACTCTGTTCCATGTTACTCTATCTTGGCCGGAAACAGAAATCAAACAAGGACACTTTTGAGAGTAAAAGGGAGCTCTACTAATAATTATATTTGGTAAAGGCATGAACTGTGCTGACTCAGACAAACTGGAGTGTAGGGTTACTCTGAATATTAAGGGCTTTACTTGAATTGGTTTAATTAGTCTAAATAATAACTCTATAAATCAGGTAGTATTAGCTATCTTCAGTCATACGAGAGATAAGTGAGGTAGGTAGAGGTTAACTAGTCTGAGATTTCACAGGCAGGTTGTAAGTGGTAGAGCAGAGATTTGAATTCAGGAACACTGATCCTGAGCTCAGGCTTAATGGAACTGCTCACCATGGCCACTAACCCCTCTCCTGTTAAAACACACCTTGATGGGCTTAGAATTAGGTGATGTTGCCCACAAGACTGTTTCCAGTAGAGCCTGCATCAGCTCTGGGCACTGGGAGGCCTCTGAGGGCCAGCTCCCTTCTTGTCTCCTTCTCTGTGGATTTCATGGACAGTCTAGACTCTGTTCCTTCCCCCTCCTCCATCCACTGTGGTCAATTTCTCCTACCAGTTAACTTTAGGACTGGGAGTCAGGTCAGCCTGGAGTCCCTACACTTCTGTTCTCTTATCTCAAAACTGGCATCTCCTGCTATATCCTGATGAAATCGTAGTAGAATGGGTCCTGGTTCTGTCCTTGGGATGCTAGGCCACCTGAGCCCATTGGCTCCCTGGCCTGCCAGTTTTGCCGCACTCATCTTCTCTACCAATCCTTCTCTTGCCCTTCCACCCCACATGCATCATGCATATTATGACACCAGTTGTGTGTCATAGACAGAATTGCCATCTTTATCTGGAGAGAAGAAGTCACCTTGGTGTTGAAAGAGGTCATGAAACCAAACTCCCCATCTACCTGCAATCCTGTCTTTTCTATCAGTCCACCAGTGGTGGCGAAAAAGCCATACAAAGCAGGCAGATTTAAAGTAGCACACTGATTACACGCACTTAAGCACTTTTCCTTCCAGTTTCCTCCTCCCTCCCTTCCATCATGTTAACTCCCCTCCCTGACCATCATTCTCTCTGGAGGCAACCCAAAGTGGTCTCTTCTTTGTTCCCCTATCTCTAGTCAGCCAAGGATATGCCTTTGTTCCCTTATCTTGTCTTGTTCAGGAATGTTATCTATATGGAGGCCTAATTTGTTTCATCACCTCCTTCATCTCCCCAGGACCTTCTTTCCACTGCTTTCTTACCAAGGTTAACTCTAGTCCCCTCTCTCAGGAATTTGCTCCTTATCTATGTAGCAGGGATGCATTTTATTCCACAACACCATGGGGCAAGAAATGTCACATTCTTTTAGTTATCCAAATCATGTTTAATCTGTAATAGCTGAAAATTCAATCTTTGTCTTTACCTGAGCTTCTTCCACTCCGAGCCTTTCCCCTGTAGGGTCATACAAAGGCTCAGGATGTCCTTGCAGGACAGCGTTTTCAGGGAGAGGTCCATTTGTCTCTGGCCTACACAGGTTACGACTTCCAGACTCTTTGTCCCAGCCCTGATGTTACCTGAAGGCAAAATTCCTAGGCTTCTGTTCCAAGTTTGGTTGGCACTGTGGTTCTCAGGGCTAAAGCTCTAACTGTTAATTACCACTCCAGCCACTGACAACTACCAGGCATGGACCAGCCTTTGTGGAAAACCTGAAGGACTTTGTCATTGTCATCTTGTTGGATAAATATTCACCTGTCCTCAATTCAAGTTACTTGTAAAGGTTCAAACAACTTTTCTTCTCTCAGTGTGGTATAACCCACCATAACATCCCTCAGAGAGGCAAAGCTTTTGGAAAAAAATTGCTAGGAAAGACATTATCTTCCCTGCCTGGCAAGCCTCGTTTTGTCTCTGGCCCACAAAAACACACCCAAGATAGAGTTATACAAAGACACAGTTACCTTTCTGAGCTTGCAAAGAGAAACCTAACCTGCAGTAGGGAGAACAAAACACACATTTATATCTTAATACCCTGGTTTCTGCCACTTATTAGCTCTGTGACCTTGGGCAGGTCATATTTCCTTCATCTATAAAGACTTCTGCCTTCTCACTTCTTAGGGTTGTTTTTAAGGATTAAGTGAGTTAATAGAGGTAAAAATGCTTAGAACAGTCCTATAAAGTGTTAGCTATTTTTATTATCAGCTAATTATGCTGTTTGTGACCTTTTCTCTGTGCTGTTCATTTTATACAGTGCCGTTGAATCGTAGGTGGAGTTACTAGAGTCAGCACTTAAGGTGAATACCTTACATGGCCAAAATTACCTCCAAATTCCTTTGGAGACTAACCGTCTTATTTCTTGATAAGTCCAACCCAGACAGTTTTTCTGCCAGCATTAAATTTGATTGTGTTGTCTTGGGTTGAGCTCTGGATAAAGGTGTTACTTACAGATTTATACCTCTCCTTACACAGTCAGTTTGGAGCAGATATTTTTTCAGTGAAAAACTGCAAGATCATCCACACTGCTTAATTTTTCCCCTCTCTGTGTTGAGTGCAAATTGTTGAATTCATATAAGTTAAGTGTGAATAAGCTCTAACTCCAAGATTGCCTGGAGTCCATCCCATCCTAAGCATAGCCAGATAAGAAACTGAAGTCCCTTTCTATTTCAGGGGGTTTCATGATACCATTGGCCAGATAGGGCAAAGAATGAAAAGTTCAAAGAATCCCCCTTTGCTACCCTCATGATGCTCCCAAAGCCAGAGCATCTTGCTCTTCAATTAGAATATGATAGTAACCAAAGAACTTCACTGAAGTCTCATCTTTCCCTTGTCACAGTCCTTGGTGAAGTCTATGAGTGCTTTACACTGGGCATTGAGGGTGTGTATTTAGGCATCTATATGGGACGTTCATCCCTGATAGAGGGTATACAGCATTATTCAATTGTAGTCATTGTTTGGCATCACCTGTAGTTTCTGTTCATATCAAGAGAGACTCCTCTTCTAAAAGAAATGATGCAGGCAGATTAACCACATATATTTGAATGTGGGAAAAATAAAAACTGAGAAAACAATACAGTGGACCAGGAACCCAGAGATTTTGTTTTTTTCCTGTCCCTGTCACTAATCAACTCTATGGTCTCAGGTGAGTCCTTTCCCCTCTCAGAGGTTCAGTTTTCTCATCTGTAAGATGAGGGGGTTGTACGCAATCATTTCCCAGTTCTACTGTCCTATATCTGTGATTCCACTTAATCAGTGTGAACTCTTCCTTGAAAACTTCCTATTATAAAAATGACTTTGGGGAATGGGCCAGAGATGTCAGCTGTTTCTTGGGAAAAGTCACCTGGTGTAGGCAGTTTAGTAATTTCAGTTTCCTTTGGGGAAGCACTTCTGCTCTAATTTGTATTCATCTTCCTGGTTTGGGGATGAATTCACCATCTAAGCTCCAAGGGTCATTCCATTCCCCTTGCCACAATGATTGGTTCAAGCATAAGCATGTGACCCACTATGGTCCAATCAGAGACACTCCTGGGACTTTTGATGAAACGGTTGGAAAAAAGACACTCTCTTTTCTCTGGCACTGGTAAACAGGTAAACCTAGAGTTGGTGATGACCATCTTTGATGGAACATGGAGGGAGCATGCAGGAAAATGAGGTTGACAGAGGTATACACAAATATAGAGACAGACAGACAGACAGAACCACACAGAAAGAGATAGTGTCCTGCTGGCCTGTTGAGTCCCTTGATCCTGGCCTTTACCCCTAGACTTCACAGTTACAAGAGCCACTAAATACCCCTTTTGTTTACATTGTATTAACTTAGGATTCTGTTATTTGCAACTGTATGGTGCTTGACTAACATGCTCAAGGTTTCCATTGCAATGTTGGACAGAAGAATTTGCTCACCTCCGGATGACATGGACTGAGGCTTGGGAGTGAGAGAAGGAGGTGTAATTTCTAATAGCAGAGGTTGTATGAAGATGGAAAGAACCCATGATGTGCCAAGCACTATGCTACACTTTTCATGTATTTTTTTCCATTTAATACCATAACCCTATGAAGACTGCTATTTTTATTATTCACATTTTGCAGAGGAGGAAACTGGGGAACAGACAGATTAAGGACTTGTCTGAGGTCACACAACAGGTGGCAGAGCTGAAGGTTAAAACCAGACGCTTGATCTCTGGAGCTTGAGCTCTTAACTGTTGAACTAAAATTTTCTGGGTGATTTTTCTTTCCTAATTCTCTGCCTAACTTACCACATAGCTGTGGTGGAGTCACAGTGTGAGTCTAGGTTGGCTGGACTTCGATGCGTGAATGAGTGAGCTGTAGGAGAAGAGTAGGTGGAGGAGATGTCTAAGTGAATGGATGATATGGTTAAAAATAGAAGCATGGAAAGTAATTACTCCCCATGCTCCACTCCCCCATACCCAGGTAGTTATATTTTAATATTCTAAAAATCAAGAAAGAAAAAATTATCCAAAGAAATTAATTTTTTAAATAGAAACATTTTTTGCCACTTTGACAAAATTGTGATCTATATATATAGTTTTAAACTGTTAAATAATTTAGCAATAAATTTTGAGATGAAAATGTATTACATATAGCCACATCAACATTCTATGAAGCACATTGCAATTTATTAGTTATCAATGCATTGTGTTTCAGTATATCTGTTTGTGATAGTCAAATATATCATTTTAATATTTCCTTTCACATACAAGATACATGAACTTGTACAATGTTGAGGCTCCTCTAAGAATTTCTATTACTTCTCTCTTCCTTTCGTTTTCCATTTTTTTCTTCTCTGCCTCATTTACTGTGCATTTATTTTTATATACTGTCCCCCATTTGACTGTAAAGGAAAGATACATGAAGGGAGGGCCATGCATTGCATGTGAGCTCTGTGTTTTCATGGTGCCTGGCACATAGGTGCTCAAAAAAGTCTATTAAGTGAATACATTGTATAATAATTCAGTTTATCTCAATTTATAAAAAAATCAATGTGTGAATAAATAATTTTTAAATCAACCTTATTAATTGAAATTAATATCCATCCTGACAATTGCATAATTTATAAGTATACAGCTTTATGGATTATCCCAATTTAAACATACTGATGTAAACACCACTCAGATATAAAAGATAACCCATTATCAGCTTCTCAGCAGCCTCTCTACATGTCTTCTCTAGGTAACCATTATTCTGGCTTCTGCTACATAAATCAGTTTTATCTGTTTTTGAAACTAATATTGAAATCATATTCATATCATGAAATCATTTCATGTCTAGCTTTTTTTTTACTCAGTATCAGGAAATTTATCTATATAAATTCATCCCCTTTCATTGTTGTATAGAATTGTATTATAATAGAATTACAATCACCATAATTTACTTAATATTTTCTATTATTGATGAACTTTGGGTTGTTTCCAGTTTTTTTATGTGTGTGTGAATAATACTACTATGAACATTTTTGTACATTTTTGGGGGTGCTCATAGGTATTTATTTCTGCTGGGTTTATACCTAGGATTAAAATTTTGGGGTCATTGGACATGCATATTTTCAGCTTTGGTAGATATTGCCAAAAACTTTTCATAGTAGTTATATCAAATCACATTGTCAATGCCCTGCAGCGAAAGACCACCAGGAATACACTTGTAGTCAGACAAAATTAGGCTCATTGGTTTGTTGCAACAAGGAGAATGCACACCATGGGGATTGTGACGTGTCTCAGGAAAAAATGTGTTATTCAGACTTTTTGTAAGATTTAGGATTCTGTTAGGTGATTTTAGGGAGGGTTCAAGGAATCTGGGCTTTGTGCTTGATTGGATGCTGTCAGGAAGTGGGGTTAATTCTGTAGTTGGGTTTCTCAACCATTTTTATCCAGAAAACAGGAAGAATGGAGTGAGGTTAAACTGGAATTTGTAAAGAAGCAGAGTTCCCTCATATTAGCTGATATATAAGATTTCTAGAATTCTGCTGTAATAAAGTATCACAAACTGGGTGGTTTAAAGCAATAAGAATTTATTTTCTCACAGTTCTGGGGGCGAAAAGTCCAAAATCAAGGTGGCACTTCTTGGCTTGTGGGGCATCACTCCACCTTCTGCCTCCACTGTCACACGGTGTTCTCCCTGTGTGTCTGTCTCTGTCTCTAGTCCATTTCTTATAAGGATGCCAGGCATATTGGATTAGGCCCATACTAATGACCTCTTCTTAACTTGATTATACCTGCAAAGACCCTAGTTCCAAATGAGGTCATATTCACAGGTACCAGGGAGTAGGATTTTACCATGTCTCTAGTGGGGACACAGTTCAGCCCATAACAGCCTGGATATGGGGTGTTTGGTCATTTTGTGACTCGTACAGTGTTCCTAATTTTGTCTCTGTTCCGGTATGACTACAGAGTGGTCTTGTTTTTGTCTGGTGTGACAGGAGAACGTGTTCAACAGAAGGATACCATGGGCTGGCTTCCTGTTGTCAGGGGTGGCTTTTCTCCATCTCAGTGGCCTCATCACACTTTATGTTGTCAGTCTTTTAAATTAATTTCAGTCATTTTGGTTGGTGTATATTGTTCTCTTACAGTTTCAACTTGCATTTCCTTGATGACAATGAGATTGAGCACTTTTCCACATGTTTATGGGCTACTTGGATATCCTCTTTTGTGAAGTGTTCTTTCAAGTCTACTGCCCATTTCTTTATTAGGTTGTTCCTTTACACTCTGAAAATGGGTTCATTTTTTTTGAAATAGCCTGGTCAATAAGGTAGATGATCAAAGTGGAGTAAAAATGATATGTGCTTATAAAATAATGATCCTTATTTTCTAATATGACACAAAGTAGTCCTAAAGAAAAGTTTTAAAAAATTCCTAGAGGGTTTTAATCAATGACAATGTGTTGGGAATAACTGAGTTGCCTCTCAGTCACCTGAAAGTTTGTGTAAAGTCTGTTTGTATAAAGTTCATTTATTGTTGAATGAATGTGTTAGACATAATAATAATGTCTAACTTTTTTATACCATGTCTGGTGAGTCAGGTAATGTGCTAAGACTTGATATGTGTCAGCTGATTTAACACCAAAACAACTCAATACTGTCCCCATTTTACAAATATGGAAATGGAGGCCGAGAAGCAGTAATTAACTTTCCTAACATCACACAAGAGAAATTTAGGAGCTCTGTGTCAGGAACTTGCACCTAACTGCTATGCTGTCCTGCCTGTCTTTATGTGCTCGAGAGCTCTGCAGTGAGGAAATAGGAGCTTGGACGCTGTTCTAGTTACTATAGCTGTGCACCAGACTACCCAATCCACGTGGTGTATAAGCTCCCCTAGTTTATTATGCTCACACGTTCTGTGGAGCAGGAATCTGGACCAGGTTCAGCAGGGATGGTTCTTCTCTACTCCATGATATCTGGGGCCTTATCAGGGAAGGCTTGAAAACTGGAAGTGACTCCACATCTGGGGTCATCTGAAGGCTCACTCAAGCAGGTAGCTTGGGGTTGATGCTGCATGTTGGCATCTGTGTACACACACACACACACTTCGCACACACACACATTGGTCTCTGCCCCTGGTTCCTGGCACAGAGCTCCTAGAACCCTTGTAATTTCCAAAGTGATAAGAACACTCGGAGCATCTTTTGTTCTAATGTTTGGTCTTCTAACACTGGTTCCTGACACAGAGCTCCTAAATTTCTTGAAATCTCCTGGATGATAGAAGTGTCTTTTTTTCTAATGAGGCAATGCTTGGTAGGCACCTGGGTTGGGGGTGGTCACCAGAAAGACCAAGCCATGATTAGAAGCTTGGAAATTTCAGCCCTACCCTGTATCCCCTAGGGAGGGGAGAAGGGCTGGAAATTGACTTAGTGATCAATCATGCCTGCATGATGAAGCCTCCATAAAAATCCAAAAGGTATTAGGGTTCGGGGAGCTTCTCAGTTGCTGAACACGTGGAGGTGCTGGAATAGTGGAAGCTCTTTGCTCCTTCTCCCATACCTTGGTCTATGTATCTCTTCCATCTGGATGTTCATCTGTATCCATTATCATATCCCTTTATAATAAACCAGTAAACCCTGAGTTGTGTGAGCTACTCTAGCAAATTATGGAACCCAAGGAGGGGGTCGTGGGAAGCTTGTTTATAGCCAGTCAGTCAGAAGTACAGGTGACAAACTGGAACTTGTGATTGGCATCTGAAATATGTGTGTGTGTTGTGGGGGTGGGGCTTGAGGGGACTGAGTCTTGTGGGACTGAGCCCTTAATCTGTGGAATCTGATGCTAATTCCATGTAGACAGTGTCAGAATTGAACTGAATTGGAGGACACCTAGCTAATATCACAGAGAACTGCTTGGTGGGGAAATCCCCCCATACATTTGGTGACCAGAAGTGTCAGAGGTGAAGTGTTCTGTGTGAGTAGTGAAGGAGAAACACACATATTCCCCTACACGATGAGAATCACATACCGTTCTTTCCACCACAGTCACAGGCCCACCCAGGTTCAAGGTAAGGAGATGTAGTCTCTGTCACCCAATGGGAGGGAGGTCAAGGTCACTTAGCAAAGGGAGTGTGCGGGATAGAATGTATTGTGATGACCAAGTTTGGAAAATGCGGTCTGCCACAAATCCTAAATCTATCATATACCGTCTATGTGGTTCTGGAAATTCCTTAAGCCTCTCTTAGTTTTATCAGCTGTAAAGTGGAGAAAACATGCCCCCGCTGTTGACTTTATAAGTACATAAATGTGGTAAATAATATAATATTACCGACCTATAGACATTTAAGATGGTGGAGAGCTTCAAATCTGCAGATTCCATAGTTGCCCAGTTAATGCCCCTTCCCTGCTTTCCCTGCTGGGCTGTGAGCTACACAGTGTGATACTCAGAGCTGAGCATAGCTCTGGCATCTAGCAGGCCCTGAACAAATATCTGTTGAAGGTATAAGCAGATGATCCAAAACTTTTCTTGCCTTCCCACTGTGCTGACATAAGATCCAGACTCAAATGTTCTGCCCTCACCTGCTTGTCTGGCTCCTACCAACTCCTCCAGCCCAATCTGCTGTTGCCCTTCCTCTCATTCACCTTCCTCCACCCACACTGTTCTTTCTATCCAGTCCTTTCGTACCCTCTCCCCTCTTTTTGGAGCAATTCACTTCCCTTGCTGCCTCTTCTTCCTTTTCCTCATTAACTTCTCTTCTTTGGGTCTCCTTTAAATGTTTGTTCTCCTAAAAAGCCTTCTCCTTGCCTCCCAAACTAGACTATATCTTTTGAGGCATCCATAGTTTCTTTCTTGGCAGAGCCGTTATCTTGATTGAGATCAAGTAGTTATTTGCTTGAGGTCTGTCTACCCCATTAGATTACAAGCTCATCTCCACCAAGGTATATCATCCAGGCCTAGCCCAAGGGCTGACACATGATAGGAGCTCAGCCATATTGGTTGAATGAACATGGGGACAGCTTGTACCTTTAGTTTGTCTAATACATATTTGAAGATCTAGAGCCCACCTGTTTACGTGGACCAGAGGAATGAGAACATTTCCATCAATGGTACGTTTTAATTTTGTCCATGTATCTGGTAGTGGATAGACACAGGTGTGGGTTCTACTTGACCCAGGCTCAACATTAGCTCTGTGACCTCACCTCCTGCTTCTCTCCCTTGGTCCACCCTGCTCCAGCTGCACACACTGCTCCCTTTGTCTGGAACTCTCTTTCCTTAGATTTCCTCATGGCTTGTTGTCTTTTTAATGAGGGTTTCCAATACCACATTTTAGAAGCTGCATACTCCACCCTCAAAAATCTCTGTATATTTCCCTACTTTATTTTTCTCCATACTGCTCCTCACCATTTCACGTATTACAAGTATTTGTGTACTGCCTGTCTCCTCCTCATAGAACAGGAGCTCCATGAAGATAAGAGTTTTTGTTTTGTTTCCTGCTGTATGCCTAGTGCCTAGAGCAATACCTCATATCTAGCAGCTACCCAATACCTGATATCTAGCAGCTACCCAATGAGTAATTGGGTACTTGAATAATTGAATGAGTGAAGCAAGGAAGAAAGACATGAGTGAATGAACAGGTAGAAATAGAATCATGTTGGTCATATGTTACTGATCCAATGTGGAACTCAAGGTCTAATGAGAAGTTTATAGAAACCACTTGGAAGCTTTTGTGGAACATTAGCCAAGAGCCTGGTAAAGAGGGTAACAGGATTACATTCTGAGATTTAAGCCCTAAAAACAATGCATAATGGGTCTTAACAGTTGGAAAAGTAGAGATGGCTTCTAGGCTACAAGACATCTCAGCAATCTGGTTGAATGAATAAACATATCTAATGAAAAATGTGTTGCTCAAAAAGGATTTTAATCTGTTCACAAAAGCAGAGAGAAAGGAAAAGACAATCTTGGAGGCAATTTTTAGCAGTGGACATCAGGGAAAAGTGGCATTGCCAACCAACATGAAGAATTCTGTTCCCATTGGCAAGGGCATCCCTTGTGGAGATGGTTGAAGGAAGTAAAGTCAGTTGACTTTGGTCTATTGTCAAGGTGCATTGCCTGGATCAGATTATCTCTTGTGATGCTCCTACAAATCCAGTGCCTTTTGAATTCATTAAATTTCAAAGTAAAATTGATTTGGCCCCCCTATAAGTTGGGCTCTACAAAGAGGCTGGATTAATTGGGAGAACTTTTAAAAGTTCCCATGCCAGTCATTTATCACTTTGCATTAATTAGTTGACATTGCAGCTTTATAACAAGTCTCATGAGCTTTAGTAATACAGTTCCACATTTGAAGAAGAAACTGATATTTCTGTGTTAGAAAAGTCAGTTTTCTGAGCCTCTAAGACTGAGGGGTCAGCCCTTGGAAGCCAGTAAATTCACCAAGGGAATGAATTTCACTTCATGAGGCCTCTTGAAACGTGAACTACTGGCCTGTTTCTTTCTTTCTTTTTTTTTAAAACATCTTTATTGGAGTATAATTGCTTTACAATGGTGTGTTAGTTTCTGCTGTATCATGGCCTGTTTCATGGCAGATGCAGTGGTTGACCCACATCTGCATTTGGGAGTCTGTGTTTCTTGAAGTTTCCTCAGTATGGAACATCTGATTTCCAGCTGCAGTTCCACCAGACTCCCCTGCTTGTGAGCTCATGCTCATTTAAGTGCTTTAGGTCTTAGTCTTAGGTATCATCAGGCATGTTAACACTTTTTGTAGATGTGCCTTAAGGAAGTTGTAAAATGTTTAGGCCTTAGGTCAACTACTTCCCCCAACCCAATGACCCCCAAAAAATATTTTTAATTTGTCCCTTGACAACATTATATTCGGATTTCTAATTTCCTTATCAGATGATGCAAGGCCACAGTAAAAAAAGTCATCTAGTAGTTACAATCTAAACTGGAGACTGTGTGATTAAGCCACCATTTTTAATTATCAGTGTCCATGGGAAATATGGCTCCTGATTCTATTCCTTTCATTTTCTCTTGAAATCAGCTCCATGCTGGGGCTTTCCTCTTACTTAGAAGCTGGGAATTTTAGGTTTTTGGTTTTGTTTTTTTACCTTCTGTTTATTTCTACATAGCAAGCTGTGGTCAAGACACTTCACTGCATGGCCAAGATAGGGGAAAGGGAGGGAGATAATCAAGTACTGTAATATTTGGGTGATAAGAACCCAGCAATGCACTCAATACACTGCATAGGGGAGGTAAAGGCCTTGTTCAGTCAACTCAATGGGAACTGAGCATCCAAAGATATATAACTACCATTGGGGGACTTTTATTTTTGTTTTTGGCTACGTTGGGTCTTCGTTGCTGTGCATGGGCTTTCTCTAGTTGCGGCAAGCGGGGACTACTCTTCGTTGCGGTATGCGGGCTTCTCATTGCGTTGGCTTCTCTTGCTGTGGAGCATGGACTCTAGGCGTACAGGCTTCAGTAGTTGTGGCATGTGGGCTCAGTAGTTGTGGCTCCCAAGCTCTAGAGCGCAGGCTCAGTAGTTGTGACACACGGGGTTAGTTGCTCCACAGCATGTGGGATCTTCCCGGACCAGGGCTCAAACCCATGTCCCCTGCTTTAGCAGGCAGATTCTTAGCCACTGCGCCACCAGGGAAGCCCTGGGGGACTTCTTAACACTTGACTTCATTTAAAAAGTTGTTCAGTAAGATGACTGATGCTGCCACCGTATGGAAACACATAGTTTTAAAGGCAGACGTAGGGAGGGTTAAGTTTTCCTTAATGGTCTACCTAGAAAACAGAGTTAAATGGTATATCATTTACAATGCATTCAGTTGCAAGCAACCAAATGCCTCACTAATAGTGGCTTAAATGATAAGGTAATTTAAATATATCACATAACAAGAAGTTGTTTTAGCAGCTCAGTGAGGTCAGAGTTGGGGTTCAATGTCTCTAAGATTATTTATGGCCTTTACTTCACAGGGGAAATGCCTTGGCACTGCTCCAAGTATTAAGCCCTCCATTCCAAGCAGAAAGTCAGGGAAACAAAAAGACTTTCTCTACCTGAGGCTCTCTCTATTGTTTTATCAGCAAAGAGAAGCTTCTCAGTAGACTTCTCATGTTTCATTGGTTAGAGCTTGGTTACATGCCTACACCTAGGCCAATTGCTGGCAAGAGGAAAGGAATTACCATGGTAGTTTAGACCAACCTGAAGCTGAGATAGGACCTGATGCCTTCCGTGAGATGAAGAGATTTCTGCTCTCTACCTCATTCATACAGGATTTACTAGCTGGTTGGGTAGAAATAAAGATGTCGTCTACAAGTATATTTTGGTTAACTGTATAAAAGAATTTTTAAAAATTCTTAAATGTGTAGGGATAAATGTCAAAGAATTTCTTTGTGGTGAGGGTTGAGGAGAGGAGAGAGTGGGTAGGTTGGATTCTGGGATGTGCAGGTGTCCAAGTAAAAGTTCAGTATTAATTGACCTTCTCTAGGAACTCCCTGTCATGTTTCTTCCAGTTAGCCTGCATCTGGGGTATAAAATACAGGAAAATATCCGCCTCCATCAGCTATACAGCATAACTGTCACTTGTCACAAATGACTGCCTCTTGCCAGCCCAAGTTCACCAAACTTGAACCACTCAGTAAGGTCACTGCATGTTGTTCCCTGTTATGTTGTTGAGGCGTGGACCACCAGAACACCTCATGACTCCACCCAGGCAGCATCCCATGACGAATGGGATGCTCAGGGAGTGTGAGGCCGAAATCGTTTCTGCAGTTAAACCCCAGAGCATTATTAAGTGGTGAGTGGAATTTGGCAGAAGGGAGGAGCAATCACATTTTCTATAAGAATATGAAAAAGTGGTTATTAGGTAAGCTGGAGAAAAGAGCAAAATTACATAGCTGTGAAGGAGACTCTGCCTAGAGTGACTGAAAAATAGAGACCTCACAGATAGGAGAGGGTTCCTCTGGAAGCAGAATGATGTTAGCAGTAAAGGGAGAGGATAGGAGGGGAGGCATGGGCAACTCACAAAAATTTGATTCAATTGTTTGTTCTGTGGAAGTGCTTGACAATACCTTTAAAATGAAGATGGTGTGAAGACTCACTGAGGTTCATTCTCTGAGTCTGGAGCTATTTCTAAAAGAGCTAAATAAAAATGTAGCAATTAATTGAGACACATTGTATGTAAAATTAGTGTAATGCCAGATGGAAGGAATGCATCTCTGCATTGTTTATTGAACACTGACCTTGTACTGTGAGCGCTGTACATTCATTATCCCTTTTAATTTTTACCATCCTTGTCTCAAATAGGTGCTTTTATTACCTCCATTTGACAGATCAAGAGGATTGTAGCTTAAAATTAACTCGTAAGTGAAAAGGGCAGGATGTAGACCCAAGCTGTCTGAATCCAAAATCTGCCTTCGTAACCTCTACTCTGTACTGTCAACTGAAATTTAAAAATACTGAAGGGATAAAAAGAAATTAGAACTCAGAATAAACTGAATACTAGGGTTTGTGTGTTCCCCAGGAGTAAGATGATGTTGTAGATTTAGG
Source organism: Mesoplodon densirostris (assembly GCF_025265405.1). Taxonomy (NCBI): domain Eukaryota; kingdom Metazoa; phylum Chordata; class Mammalia; order Artiodactyla; family Ziphiidae; genus Mesoplodon; species Mesoplodon densirostris. Next base: position 60,063,927 of record NC_082679.1, read on the forward strand.
AATGTGTACGTGGACTCCTTCCATTGTAACTGACAGATTCCCAGCCTAAACTGTCTCAAACAAAAAAAAGAATTCATTGATTCCTGTGGTGGGCTGAATAATGGCACCCAAAGGTGTCCACATCCTAATCCCCAGAACCCATGAATATGTTACCTTAAATGGCAAAGGGGGCTTTGCAGTGTAGATTAAATTAAGGTTCTTGTGATGAGGAGATTATCTGGTGGGCCAATGTAATCACAAGGGTCTGTATAAAGGAAAGATGAAGATTTGAGTACAGAAATAGATGTGAGGATGGAAGAAAAAGGGTGGAGTAATGTGAGGAAGGGGCCACGAGTCAAGGAACTAGAACACGCAGGGAAACAGAATCTCCCCTGAAGCCTCCATAAGTAATACAGCCCTGCTAACACCTTGATTTTAGACTTCTGACCTCCAGAACTGTAAGAATAAATGTGTTAAGTCAGCAAGTTTGTGGTAATTTGATACAGCAGCCGTAGGAAACTCATACAACTCCTGTAGCTAAAGGGTCCAGGGTAGCATCAGCTTCAGGCTTGGCTGGTTCCAGGTGCTTCTGATGAACTGGCCATGAAGCTGTCCCTCTTCATACCTTAGCTCTATTTTCTTCTGTGTTGGCCTTACTCACAGGCAGACTTTCCCTGAGTCAGGGCCCATCAGTAGCTACAGGCTTCCATTTTGTCACTTTAGCAATTCTGGCAGAGCAAAGAACACCCTTTCCAAATAGTATCAGCAAAGGGTGGCCATCAGGGACCTGGCTTGTACCAGAATCTGTCACCATGATTCTGATTGGCCAGTCCTAGGTCACTGACCACATGAGGGGGACAGCAGCCCGACCTGAATCTCAGGGACTTGGGAGGTGGAGGGTGCTTCCCAAAGGAAAGTCCAGCCGGGTAAGCACACACAGTAGGTGCCTACGACAGGAATGGAGGCAGATGCACTGGGATGTGGACTCTTGCTGGCTCTAAGAAAAACCAGAGAGATGGAAATGGGGGTTTCTCTCTGACCATCAGAGACAGTTAAAAAACAGCAAATCACAGACAGCAGTTATGGCATGAGTCCAAGGACTTGTTGAGACTGATGAAGCAGGTGCGGCAAGAAGTCAAGAGACAGCTAACAAAGGGGTGTGGGGGTCCTTAGGGTTTCTGTTTCAGTGTATGGCCCTAAGGAGGAAGGACCCCCTTCTTGGTGGACCGGAGAAAGAAGTGGCTGTGCTGAGTGATCCCTTTGGACACATGTGAGGTGATGGTACCCCTGGCCCCTGGCTCCTACGTGGCTGCTGAAAAGGGGTTTTGCAGAGTAGGCTCCACACCCCAGACAAGCTCCATCTGCCCTGTTGGTCTCTGCACACTCCTGGAAACCCTGACAGACAGCTCCTGCCTCTGAAGTGACCCTCAGACTGGGGCTAAGATTGGGCAATGCTCACCTTCTAGGCGGCCACTCTTCGCCCTGGGCATTTACCTCTCAAAATGAGTGACTACAGTGTGACCACACTGTGTTGTACATTTGAAAGTTGCTGAGAGAGTAGATCTTAAGACTTGCCATCACAAGAAAAAAAAATTGTAACTATGAGGTGATGGATATTAACTAAGCTTATTGAGGTGATCACTTCACAACCTACACATATATCAAATCGTTGTGCTGTACATCTGAAACTAATACAGTGTTATATGTCAAATATATCTCAATAAAATTGGGAAAAGATGAGTGAGGAGACATGATATGCTGGCGCCGTGGCAGGTAAGCTCTGAAACCTGTCCCTTCAGGGTCCCGTTCAGACTGCTTTTTCTCTGCATGGCTCACAGAGAGAGCCTCAGATGTGTTTCTTTTATTCCTGTGCCTGTCAGAGCGCCTCTCTTTTGGTGCTTATGGGACAGAATGGGCGCTTTAGCCCTCAGTTCTAATACTAAGTTGATTTTTCCTGATCATTAAAAAATATAAGGCAGATCATATCATCCTTTATTCAGAGCTATCTGGTGGCTTTTTACCTCTCTCAGAGTCAGGGCCAAGTCCTAACAAGCCCTGTTGGTCTTGCACCCTGGGGCCCTCTGTTAACTCTCTGGCTTCTCACCTGCTACTCTCACCCTCGCTCCTTCCCCAGCAGCCACCGCAGCCTCCTCACTTATTGATTTTATTGTCTATCTGCCCCATATCCCCCACTATGAGGCAAAGCTCACGAGGTCAGGAATAGTTTTTTCTTTCTGTTCTGCTTACTGCTGTATCCTCGGCATTTGGAGGAATACCTGCATGTAGTGGGTACTCAGTAAGTATCAGCTGAATTGAGTTGATGCATTAACTCACACATGTGAGCATGCATTCATTTCTCCAACATTTGCTGAGTGTGTATAGAGCACCAGCCAATGAACTTGGAGCTGCACTCAGCAAGGCAAGCTCAGCGTGGTCTCTGCCGCTAACAGCGGATACCCTAATGAGGAGAGAATGACATGTAAACCAATAATAGCAATCGAATGTGATAATTACTAAGAGGTGGTATAATAAACCTGTGGAGCTAAGGGAGCTTGGGGAAGGGGGCACGAACCAGGGCTGAGAGTCCTTTCTGATTCCATAGGAGTAATTCCACCAGGGAACCCAACACATAATTGCTATTTCATTGTTTATTTCCCGTTGGAACTGTCTCTAGGTGTATACACTACTTTTCTGAGCAAATGCATTTCTAAATCCAATAGGTTTCCCTGCTCCCATTGCTGAGTTCTAACTCCTGGGTTGTTTAGTTCCCAAATACTTGGGTTTGCTGGTGGAAAATTGCCATTTCCTCCCTGTGATAACCACTGTACCCCCCCCCCCAGATGGCTTCTGCTGAGTGGCAGGGAAGCATAGCTCTTCCTACCTGGACTTGACACTTGTTCTCCCTGCTCCAGGCTCTCCCCAAGGCTGTTGGGATGGCCACTTTCTTCCCATTGTTGAAGCCTCAATTTAAATTCCACCTCCTTGGAGAGGCAGTTCCTGAGCACCCTAACTAAAATTGTCACCTCCCCACATCAGACCTAATCATTTTCTTCATATCACTAACTACAATCTGAACACATCCTGTCTGTCTCCCTCATTAGAAGGTAAGTTCTATATGGACAGGAGCCGTTTCTGTCTTGTTTGCTGTTGTGTCCCCAATATACATAGGTGCTAATAGAGGAGCTCCTCAGCTACAGCATCATGGGATCTTGGTATTCATAGGATTAGAAGGAGCTGTGCTTTTTTTTTTTTCTTTTTTGCAAAATTAAAAGGTGAGACCCAGGAAAGGAAGAAGCTCAACCAAAGCCATCCCAGAAGAATTCACACCATTGTCCCACCTCAGGCTGACACACCATCTGCTGCTGTTGTTGGGAACCATAAGCTCGTGGGTCACTATTGAGATGGGTGGTACAAAGGTTATCCCTTGGGAGCCAGTGGGAGCCGCAGCTCCAGGGCTGGTCCTGGCAGAGGCTCCCAGTGGTGCCCTCTAGTGGCAGCCATGTTATATGCGCTCAGCTCTTCCACGCTCCTTGCAGGTTCATAAGGACAGAGAGAGCTTATGAGACACAGCTTTCCTCATCTACCTCCTTCTTGAGGCTTATTACAGATTCCACAGGGACCATGCTTGACAAACACCAAAACAACTATTCATTCCAGGAATGACCTTAAACAGTGTTTGACAGGCCTGTTAGAGCCCAAAACTTATTTCGATTGCTAAATAATCACTTCAGCCTTGTGGTTCCACTGCATTCCAGAATCTTATGTTATTGTTTTCAAGAGCTGCTCAAATATTTAACCCTGTGTTATTAAATTTACTTTTTTAATTGAGGTATAACCTTCATAAAATAAATTGCATATATTTAAAGTGTACAGCACAATGATTTTTTTTTTTTTTGGCATATGTTTACATCCAGGTAACCACAACTCTGGTCAAGATATAGACATTTCCACCACCCCAGAGGGCTGGCTTTCTTGTGCTCTCTTACAGATAATGCCCCCTAAATGGAACCACCATTTTGACTCTCATAATCTTATAGATTAGTTTTGCCTGTTCTTGCACTTTACATAAATATCATCATTCAGTGCTTTTTTTGGTATCTGGATATTTTCAGTCAATATTTTGGCTATGATATTCAGTAGCTTATTCTTTTTCATTGTTGTGCATTATTTCATGGTATGAACACATTGCAATTTATTCTTTCTGCATTTAGTACATTTAGCTTGTTTCCAGTTTTTGTCAATTATGAATAATACCACTTGGAACATCTTCATGCATGTATGTATGTTTGTGGAGTATGTATTCATTTTGGCTGTGTACATGTCCAGGAGTGGAACTGCTAAGATATTTTAGCTTTAATAAATATGACCAAACATTTCCCCAAAGTGGTCACATCCATTTACATTGCCATCTGCAGTGAGTGAGAGTTCCAGTTCCTCTGCATCGTCACCAACTCTTGATATTGTTATAGTCCTTTTAAATTTAGCCATTCTGGTACCTCACTGTGGTTGCACTTTGCATTTCCCTCATGACAAGTGATTTTGGCACATTTTCTTATGTTTATTTAACTCTGCATTCTGAACACCTATACATTTCTTGTTCAGAGCATGTACCCCCCCAAAGTTTACAGACTGCCTTTAAACTCATTGTCCTTTTTCAAGAACCTTTCTCTATGTTCCCCATGGAATGTAGGAACACGTAAGAATGTAGACTAGAAATCTTGACTCTCTTTCTCATTACCCCCTGCACACAAGAGGTCACAAAGTCCTACTGCCCCTATTTCAGAAATATCTCCTGAATGTTTGCTTCCCTTCATTCTCATTGTGATCATCCCAGTTCAATTTTATCACTTTTTAAATCCCTATTGGCAGGAGAACATTGCTCTTCATATTCCCATAGCTAAAGAGTGGACCCCATCTATCTGAGAGTTTCCTCTTTGATTCAGCAATCACAGACAATAATAACAATCATGGTGACTGCTCAAATTTCCAGAATGTTGAGTGTCTTTCAGGACATTCAAAGTTTCTTTATAAGTGGTATCGTATTAGTTCTTACAAGACCCCTGTGAAGTGGGTCCTCTTGTCACCCCCCCCAGGTTCAGATGAGGAGACTGAACTTTAAGAAGCTTAGAGAGTTGAGTTGGGTTGGGGAATCAGAGTCCGTCTGCGGACTCCACTGCTTAGCTACTCTATTATAGTTATCAGTGGTGCTTAACTGAAAGTTACAAGGTCATATTTTGTAACATAGTTTGCTTTTCTACACACTTGTAGTTTTGAGATTTATAGTAACACATCTGGGAATGAGGTGGTTGACAGCTTCCATCTTGGCTAGAGAAACACTCTTGCACTTGGAAATATTGTGGTATCCAGGCCAATATTCAGGTTTGAGCCTCTCCAGAGCCAGCTAATTTCCCGTGGAGGAAAACCACTGGTGAAAGCTGTGAATCACAGGGGAGCCGCGTCAAGCAGCATGGGTGGGTCCCGGCAGACCACCTTCATTAAAAGAAACGTGACTCCTCCTGCAGGCACTGCTGATATAAAGCTCTAGTGCTCTCTCACAAATGAAAATGACCTTCATTGTATAACCAGGGGGTGGGTCTTTTCTGGAGCCAGCAGTCTCAGGGAAGGTGCAGCAGAATTGGTCACCATTCCCTCTGTACAGGTTCCAAGTAGAGGTCAAAGCAGTCAACAAACAACGGTGACAGTTCCCAGGAATCCAAAGGGAACACTCCCTTAGCATCCTGGGTTCTTACAGGGCTTCATGAAGGATGCAGGGATTTCATCCTCTTTAATTCAGACCTTCAGGACCTAGCCCTCTGGTGTGTTAACCTACCAAGGATTAAATGCAAAAGCTACGATTCATTGAGCAATCACAACGTCTCAAGCACTGGGCTGTGCACTTTATTGTTACAAGCTTATTTAAAATTCACAATACCCATATTATGAGGGAATTATGTCTATGATACCCATTTTGAAGATGGTGTTTCTGAGAGCCAGAGAAGTTAAGTGAAAAGTCCTAGGCTAGCGCTTCTCAGACTTCAGCGAGTTTATGAATCATCTGGGTTGAAATGTAGGGCTAGGGTGTGGACTCTGCATTTCTAATAAGATCTCAGGTGATGCTGCTACTGCTGATGGGGGGACCACACTGAGAGCTGATAGTGGCAGAGTTGAGACTCTCTTACAGGCAGCAGGAATCTCCGGGGCTTTCTGTCTTCATCGCCGTGCGGTATTGTTTCCTGTTACTGCTCTGACAACCTCCGTTATCTCACTCATTCACAAGTCTGAGATGCACAAGTGTCCTTGCTTCCTAACATCAGACACATGAGTGTTCTCCCTTTCTCTCTGTGCCCCTGTCTCCCTAACCTATGTTCTATTCCGCTCACCTCCTGCCCTTGCTCTTTCCCACACATCCACAGGCTTGTTCTGTCATGGGGCTTTCTGGTCTCTCCTAAAATGTCTCCTCAGAGAGGATGCTATCTGAAATAGCTCCCCTTGTCCCTCAACTGGCCCCCTTTCCTCTCTTATCCTGCTGCAAGCTTCTTCATAGCATGTACCACTACCGGATAGAATATTTCATGTATATATGGTTTATTGTTAACTGTCTTTCTCCCTCACTAGAATATAAGCTCTGTGAAGGCAGAACTCTGTCAATTTTGTTCCTTATTTTATCTTTACCATCTAGATCAGCGTTGGCAACATAGTAAAGCTCAATGATTATTTGTGAAATAAATGAATTAGATTATGAATGAAAACATAGTTTAACTTCCTAATTATAATAACAACGAGCAGATAACATTTACTGAGCACATATAGTGCCAAAAAACATACCAAGTACTTTACCCAGTTGATCTCATTTCATTCTTATAAGAATGCTTAGAGAGAGCCGTTACCATTATTCCCAATTTTCAGGTAAGGAAACTGAGGCTCAGAGAGTTACACTAATGTGCCCAAGGTCACACAGCTATTAAATGACAGAATTAGATTTTTCAACTAGATCTAACTCTCCTAAAGTCACCAAAAAGTCACTGTGCTGGGCATGTGACCTCACTACTGTTTCCATGGCAACAGGTCACGTTGATAACTCTCTTGCAGGATCAACTGGATGGAAACGTTGAGCTTGGAGAGTGGGACTCCATGCTGGAATCACAAATGTTTAAACAAGCTAGAAAAAAAATGAGATGACTGGCTTAGTACATGAATCCTTATTTTCTCCACTTTTCATTTTCATCTTATAAGGCTCATCCTGGGCAGGAAAAATGATTCCACTCGATGTTTGCTTTTAATTTTACAGAAATGACCTCTGCTATGTGTAACGATATAGTTTGTCATCAAGAATATGCATGTTTGGGGCTTCCCTGGTGGTGCAGTGGTTGGGAGTCCACCTGCCGATGCAGGGGACACGGGTTCGTGCCCCGGTCCGGGAGGATCCCACATGCCGTGGAGCGGCTAGGCCGGTGAGCTATGACCGCTGGGCCTGCGCGTCCGGAGCCTGTGCTCCACAACGGGAGAGGCTACAGCAGTGAGAGGCCCGCGTACCACAAAAAAAAAAAAAAAAAAAAAAAAAAAAAGAATATGCATGTTTAACCCCAGTACTGGGGGTCATTCTTCCTCTTATAGCAGGCATGTAATCTCAGAGTGGAAGGAGAGCATGCATTTTGTACCCAGTGCCCTCAGCGATTTCTGGTGCATTGTAAACAGTTAAATAGGAGTAACCTCTTCCTAATGTTGGAAGCAGGTTAGTGGGTTTATTTAATCACTGACAAAAGAGTATATTTTCTAGGTGGAAATGAGAGCAGAGAGAGGGGTGTGTGATCAGCTAGAATGGAAGAGTCTTTGAGGCTGAGGCTTTGAGCTTTTACATGTTTTGACAGTAATTCTGAGAGCCCTGCTTTAAAGGGGAGAGCTGTATCCCCTCCCTTGCCAGTGATCAGAGTTGTCATCTTGCATATAAATCTGTGTTCTCTGGGCAGCTGGGTCAGCCCTGGGCCCTCCAGAGCTCTGCCGGTATCACCACTCAGCCCAAGAAACTGGGAATCACCAAGGCTTTTCAAAGAATAACTTTCTTTCAAAGGCAAAAAATTCAGGTTAAGGACTGTGGAGGCTCATGTAAGAAGCCAGGAGAAGTACAGTGTACAAGCCTTAAGGATGCACATGGCTGTATTCTTGGAGGCCTTTTGTATTTGAGTTGTGTGGGAAATAGAGGCTGACTCCAATCCAATATCCGATCTTTGAGAATGGGTAGAGGTTCTAAGCAATAAATGATGTTTATAATACTAGTAATAATAAAAATGACAGCAACATTAACAACATAGGAAACACCTTGAGCTTTCTACCTTCAATAACTCCCCGATCTCCAGTGGGTGTAGGGCCTAGGAGCCTCATTTATTCAGAGTCTTTATCTCTGTTGGTCAGGATCCCAGCAGGATACAGACAGCATATTCAAATTAATTCATGGAGTGTCCAACAAAGGGGCGATTTAAAAATGTGTGGTCAGCAGGGTGTAGAGAGACCATGAGGAACAGTGCCTGTGCTCAAGTTTTAGCAATAGCCAGGCTGTTAAAACCTCTGGTCCTGAAGGGGCAAGAAGAGGAAATGGTTACTGGAACCTAAGCATCCTGCCGAGAGGGTCTCCTTGAGTGAAGCTGTGGCTTCCGTGTAGGTACATAGCCCGCCCCAGCTGACCCTGCAGGGAGGGAGCGCCAGCCTCATCCTCTCCTTTCCTCCATTGTTCTGCTGGAGCTCCCCACTGACCACACTCAAGCAGAAGCCAAAGTCAAGGAAGAACTTTGATGCAGTCCTCCCAGGGCAGGGGGCAGGCAAACAAGGGCTGGGAGTGAATCTGCAGGGGCCACCTGAAGAGAGCCAGAGGGTGACCAGACCCGAGTGGACTCCTCACCTGAGTCAGCCCAGTCGAATCTCTCTCCCAGGACTTCAGCGCTAGGGCTGAGGACTAGCCAGAGAGTGAGGTTGGGTGACTGGAAATTATTATGACTGTACAATATTCAGGAACCTTATTGGGTGGTCACAGTCCACTGTGTGGACAGTAAAACAGAGACCGCAAGTGCTCAGAGAGGGAAGGAGGATGAAGGTGCACAGAAAGAAGTACAACCAGGAGATGGAGAACAGATACCACCTGGGGTCCTGCCTGTGGTCTCTTTCTGAAGAGAGTCCATGCCCCTGCCTTGAGTTCTCCCGGACCTTCCTCATCCTCATAATGACCCACCCCCCTTTTCTCTAAAGTAGCTTCAGTGGGGTACTGGCTTCCTAATTTGTATAAGTAACAACCATCTTGGAACATTTATTATAAGTCAGGAAATGGGCTAAGTTCTTTATAAGCGTTATTCAATTTCAAATAATCCCGTATGATGCTCCTTTTCCAGAAGTGCAAACTGAGCCATGGGGAAGTTAAATAGCTTGCCCAAGGTTACACGGCCAGAGCAAGGCTGAACCAGGACTCCATCCCAGGTCTGCACAACTGTAAATCCCAGACTCCTGACTGCTTCTCTCTCCCAGAATGAGAAGAGTCTTCACTGTCCTTTGAATTGGCTTCCGGATATCAGTGGGACATCAGTGTGATGCTGTACTTGATCTTGTAGCCTGCCTATCTGTCTATCGTCCCTTCAGGCCTTCCCTCGCCCTCAAACTCTGAGCCCTTGAGCTGTGGGGGCTGGTTATTACTCGTTTGCTCCACCCTTAGATCCATTCTCTGCCCTCTTCCACTCTGTACCCGGTTTGACTTCTCTGGAATCTGACCTCTGTGGCCTTCCTCTGGCTTCCACTGGGGCTCAGCCACTGGGGTTGGTGGGGCAGTGGCAGGGGTCAGTGAGCAAGAAGAGAGAGAGCAGGGCATTTCTTCACCTGTGGCCTCTGTGCTCATATCCCAACAGGCTCTTGAAGTACAGTTTCCTCCCTGTGTCCTTTCAGCCCTAGAGGTGGTGGTAAGGGCTTTCTGCTGATGCTTCTCTTGGATACCTGATCATCCCTTGCTGGTTTGCTAACCCCATCCTCATCTGCAAACAGGCCCTTTCTTAAATTCTTTTTGGACCCAAGTGTGTCCTCTGTTTCCTGCAGGAACTCTGTCCTATAAATTGTATTTCTTCTTGTCTTTGTGGATGTCCAATCACGTCTTCGGGACTGCAGTTCTAAAACCTGGAAGCCGAGTCCCTTAGGGTCACTCCACTGGGCACATTGACCTCACAGTTGCAAACCCATTGAAAGTTTCCTTTTTGGGTAATGAACACCAGGCCCCGGTCCAGAGTCCCTAACATCCAGTGGTGCCATCAGTGATTTTGGCTCGGGACATGCAGGGAGGGACTTCCTTTTCAGAGTGCTCCTTAATAGTGCATATGACAGCCATCAGGACAACTCAAGAAACCCAGTGACAACTCCCTGGATAGCTCTGTCATTACAGTAAGAATTTGAATTGATAGTGTAGTAAAGCTGCCATACATTTATTTCACCCAAGAGATTAAGTGAACAATTATATAAAGCATTCTGCAGAAAAAAACAGATGTAAAGGGAGACTTATGTGCTGGTCCTGAACCAAATGCTTTTCCTTTAATACATTTATTTTTTGCTGTTTTATCATCAGACCCTGAATTCCACATTCAGAAAGAATCAACGTATTAATTTGTTGCATTTTATCTTCAAACCAGGAATCTCACTGCATGTATGTGTGTGTGTTTCTTAAACATCCCAGGGTGTACATGGCCAACCTCACCACCATATACATAGCAGAAGCTCAGAGAATTTAAGAGATTATGGACAGTGGCCACAACAGTTATTGTTAAAAATAATTCCTTGGCAAGACTTCTGAGCACAATTAGTTTCTCCTGGTGATGAGGCTTCACTTCTTTCTGCATGAACCACCAGCACCACCTTAACGTGTTTGAAACTTCCATTGTGATGGTTTTATCTTCACACTGGTCTGAGGCAGATGCAGCTGGGAGCATCTCAAATGTTGCAGGCAGCATTAACTTCCAGAGGCCAGATTTTCCTCTCTCTCCATGTTATCTAGAGGGTTCTCTAATGTACATTCAGTAGTTTGAACTTGGCCATAATTATAGTCTTATTATCCTCACCAGCTTTACTTATCTCATTATCTCCTCCCTCTTGTGTTAGAGGTCAGTAGAACATCCCTTTTATTAGCCACTTAATCCTTCTATCTAGTAGTTCAACTCTTGATTGATCCACTTAAGGTCCTTCTTTGTAGTTAACTTTGCTGACATTTGCGATTCCACCCCCTGAGTCCTTTCATTGGGCACAAGCAGCCCAGTTCTCTAGATCAGAAGTTCATTATCATTAATTTTATTAGAAGGAAGTAGAATTTCATCTTTGTTCAATGAGCACTGCTTTATTTTTGTGCTCCCTCCATATTTGTTCTGGATTTGTCTCCTCTATCTTTGCATAATGTTTTTGTACTCTTCTTTCTAAAATTTTTGTAGCAACTGGAAGGGCTAAGACTGACAACTAAAAATGTCCAGTTTCATAGTAAAGGACATGACCTCATTCCCAGGCATAGATAGATTGATAGAGGCTTGTTAAAGTGTGTGTGTGTGTGCACGTGTGTGCGTGTGTCAGAGAGAGAGAGAAGACACAGGTGTGTACTGTGAATAGCCCATTTTATTGATTCATTCAACAAATATTTATTGGGCATCTCTCAGTATTCACTGGTAAAGGCACTAAATCATCCCAAACCATCATTTTCTGTTACTCCTAACCCTGTACAACCTTTCCCAGAAGACTATGCTCACAATTTGTCTTTGTTTTTAACTTCTATCCTGATGATAAATTGTAGCCTATATACCATTGTAGGACAAATCCCATAATTTTTATTTTATCTACTTTACAACTTAGAAAGATGCTTTTAGAGCATTTTGATAGTTCTCTCATATTTCCAGCAACCACTGTTGGAAATTTCCTGTCTGGAAATGCCAGGTTGGGGGCAGGTAGGACAAATAGTACTGCCCTAAGCAACATTTAAGGCTCAAGGGTTGTTGCTGGCATCTGTGTAGTGTACCCTCGTGGTGGTTGGGGGATTGGGCATGCAGGGGCACTGAGAGAATTTACGAGATTATGATCTGTGTGAATGAACAATGAAATATTCTGGAGTTAGGGTCAAATAGTCCTACTGAGAGAAATTCATAAGAGGTGTCCCATCACCTTAGTCAAGCCAAGTCCACCCCACCAGGTAGGGCTGGGAAAAGTGACATTGCAGTTTCTCCTGCAATGGCAAACTAGTTCCCCCAGCTACCCCCTGTGAGTAGATAATAGGGTTAGTAGGGAGAATAGATTCCCCAGCGATGCCAATAAAGATGCCCAGCCAGCGGCAGCATCAATACATATCAGAGACATTCAGCTGCATGGGTCACTTTGGGACCTCAAGCCACATGGTTCTTCATTTGTTCTTGGGTGATGGCCTCTAGCATGCATCAGAATCCTCTGGAGGGCGTGCCAAAACACAGATTGCCCAGCCTCAGATCCAGATTCCTGATTCAGTGAAGTCAGGAACTGAGAGCTTGCATTCCTAACAAATTCCCAGGTGATGCTGGTGCTGCTGGCCCTAGGACCCCAATCTGAGAATTGCAGGCATATATTTTCCCTGTCCTCCTCTTATATGTTTCTTTGGTAGTTTCAAAGGGTTAATTTCCTTGTGAGTTGGGAATATAACCAGAAGGATATGACTTTGGTTAGGGGAAGTTTTTGTTTTTTTAACTATAATTATTTGAAACACAAGAAAATTATAATGAACACCACTGTGCCAACTCCTGTATTTAACAGATGTCAGCAGTGTGCCATATCCATAACAACAGCTATTGCTTATCTAAGTGATTTACATGGCATAAATTATTTACTTCTGACAACTGTGTGAGAGAGGTACTCTTATTGTCCCCATATTACAGAGGAAGAGACTGAGGCCCAGAGAGGTTTAAAGCCACTTGCCCAATAGTCCACAGCTAGCAAGTAGGACCCTAAATTTGAACTCAGGGAGCCTGGCTTCAAGGAATCTGTGCTCTTCACCACCACAGTGAGCTGCCTCCAGAGATATTAGATCTATCTCTCTTTCCTTCCTTCCTTCCTTCCTCCCTCCCTCCCTCCCTCCCTCCCTCTCTCTCTCTCTCTCTCTCTCTTTCTTTCTTTCTCTCTCTTTCTTTCTCTTTCTTTTCCTTTCTTTCTTTCTTCCTTCCTTCCTTCCTTCCTTCCTCCCTCCCTCCCTCCCTCTTTCTTTCTTTCTTTCTTTCTTTCTTTCTTTCTTTCTTTCTTTCCCATTCCTTCCTCCCTCCCTCCCTCCCTCCCTTCCTTCCTTCCTTTCTTTTTTTTTTTTATAACGGTAAAGCATTACAGATTCCATCTAAGTCCTGGCTGTACCCTTTCCCTGATCTCATTTCCACTTATGCAGGTATTAACTCTCCTGGAGTTGGCTGACCTCTGAGGGGAAAGTTTTCTGGGTCTCACTTGGGTCCTTTAAACATGGAACTGCCATACCATTTCCTATGAATTTGGTTATTTTTCCCTCTGGCCATGGAGAAAATGGCCAAACTTTTGTTCCAAGGTCGATGCCTTCAACAGCTCCCTTCTCACCCACAGAGACATTCTCAAGTGTCCTGGAGAATGCACAGTCCCCTTCCCCAAGTCTCTGTTTCATTGCCTCCGGTGGTCTCTCCAAGTTCAAATTGCTGCCAGCCATTCCTCCCCACTGGCTGATTCCATTTAACCATCCCAGTCCCAGTGTGCTGACCCCATTGCCTCATCCTTGTATATGGCCTCTCCATTGGTCTCTTCCACTGAGTGCCTCACTAATTCATTTATTTACTCACTGACTAACAAATGTTTATTGAGCGCCTACTGTGTGCCAGGTACTTTCCTAGGCACTGGATGCAGCAGTGAGTGAAGAAGACGGACAAAATTCCCTGCCTTTCTGAGTGCTTACATTCCTACATCCCCTAGTACTCTCTCCCTTGCTGTTTTCCACATTTTTCCAAACTCTGTGCTCTGCGATCTAACTACCAGCCTGTTAAACTCCTCCATTTATCCCTGGTTCTCTTATCCTGGCCTTTACTTCTCCAGAAAGACATTGATTGAGGGTGTAAATTCCTCTTTAGCACGAGGGCAGGCATGAGCCTCAGACATTATATAAACTTGAGGATTTCAAATCGATATCTATTTAATAGAACAACCTTGTCTTGAAACAAAATTGTAGGTGGAAGTCTAAGCTATTAAGGCAGATAAGAGAAGAACTGTTTTGGTACCAGTGAGGCAGGAGCGCTAGGAACCCCTTACCCTTGCCTGCCCATCATTTTCTGTGGCGGTTCCCAAGGCTCTGGCACAGTACCCTAGGGTGCCATAGAACACAGTTAAGAACAACTTCTGCACAAGTTGCATGCTCACCAAGATGCACTTTGGGTTGGGGCTCTGCCTATCGAAATGCCAAAGGATGGGGGAAAACTGGGGATTGCTGCTCACTCCTCCCCTGACCCAGGTCACAGTTTCCCAAGGTCACTTGCTGAGTCGGCATTTAGGTATTCATTTTTTCCTCCTGTTGACTGACTTCCCGAGCTGCTCATTTTGTCATTGTGTTCTTTCGTTGTTGTTGTTGTACTTGTCAGGACTTATTTTCTTTGAAGAAAAAGGGCTCAACCCACATATTATGAGAAATTGGCTCTGACATGTACTTCTATTCCTTCTCCAATGAAGTTTCCCTCTACATTTTCTCAAAGTGTCATTAAACTCTAATAGGCTTCCCCCAGTAACTCCCCAACTCCTGGGCTTGACTTAACCAAGCATTTTCTGAAAACAAGGTGACTCTTATTTAAGGATTCTGAATGTGTTCCAGTTCTTGGCAGTCTTAAGCACACAGCTGAATGTGTGCTAAGTCTAGCATGGATAATTACACCAGCTGTGACCTTTTAGAAACATGTATTTGGACTAAAGCGGTGTTTAGGCACTTCTGATTGACTTAGGTTTTACTTGGTTTATGTTTGGTAAACTTCGAATATTTGCTTCCGTGTAAGCTGGTTAAACTCTGAAAGATGAGTGCCACGTGTGGCCTCCTGTGTGGAAGGGCCTCTCTGTGATGTCTGTGACACAGCAGACTGTGTGTGCTTATGCACATGCCTGCACACACACAAGTGTGCACACGTGATTAGAGGCAGGTGGGTTGGCAGGTGACATTTAGAAGTAATGTAGCATGACACTGCCATGCGTGGGGCATGAAGTCAGAAAGGGCACTGGCTGTCGGGAGACAGACACAAGCTATTACCGCTTTAAAGACAGTTTCCTTGAAGCTGCCAGAGACTCAGGAGAGAGCACTCGGAAATGAGCTGCTCTCCCATTTGTGCTCACCAGCCTAGCGTGATCCTGGACAAACCTCTTGAAGTCTCTGAGCCTCAGTGTTTCCATTTTCAAAATGGAAATGGTGTGACCCCCTCCCCAACCCTTGCTGTTGAAGAATTAGGGATTCTGCACATTAACTGATGGTGGCAACAGTTGGAATGCAGTAATGGTAGAGTGCATCCATGTTTGAGTTTCTTGCCATCTGCTCGTCCTGCTCACAGACTCTGATGTGGGCACTCCTCTTCTGCTGCATCTCCCCTCTCTTGATCGCTTGGTGTAGCAGAAGCTGCCAGAACCCTGCCCACATCCCATTGTCCTTTCCATCTCAGTGGAAGCCCTTCTGACCTCCAACTGCCAGAACCTGCATTTCTTCTCGTGGTCACCAGAACCTACTCCACCAGACTGACAGCCTTGAGGAATTAACCTCCTCCCCACCCCTCGTGCCAGGGACAGTCCTTCCCCAATGATGCATGAGAATTGCTGTGTACACCCCAGCTGCCTCGGTCCTCAGGTGGGTTGATGCTGAGGTGCATGTTTTACGATGAATGCCAGAGTTTCCCAATGGAATAGCTTCGGTTGCCTGCACTGGTCACTAGCTTGAAAACATTCCCTTTATTGCTTCTTGAGTCGCTGGCTTGAAAACATTCCCTTTATTGCTTCACAACATGGAAGCTGGCATTTGGACAATCAAAGAGATAAAGGTGGAAGCAGCAATGTCTTTTATGACGTGTATCTTTCCTATGGCCACTGTGGCAAATGGCCAAAAATTTGGTGGCTTAAAACAACACAGATTTATTCCCTTATAGTTCTGTAGATTGTCCAAAATCAGTTTCCCTGGGCTAAAAGCAAGGTTTCCTCCAGAGGCTTGAGGGGCAACTCTCTTCCCTTGACTCTTCCAGTTTCTAGAGGTCGTCCTCATTCCTTGGCTCCTGGCCTTATCAAATCTGCTTCTTCCTCGTCAGTAGTCAAATCTTCTCTATCCTCCTCTTATAAGGACCTCACAACTATTTAGGGCCCATCTGGATAATCCAGGATAATCTTCCCATCTCTAGATCCTTAATCACATCTGTAAAGTCCCCTTTATCATTTTAAGGTAACAGTCACAGGTTCTAGGGATTAGGATGTGGACCTTATTCAGCTGACCACAAGCTGCCTTTCCTCCACATTAATTAAAAATGAGCTACTAGGTACAACACACATTCAAAGGAGAAGAATTAGGCCCTCATTTTGAAGGGAGGACTGTAGACACGTCTTAAAACCTCCAAATAGAGAAACGCTAACTAAGACATCTTGGTACCAGCATACATACACCCCAGTTTCTGATGCTTTCTCTTTCCCAAGTTCAGTTGCTAAGAGACTGAGGTCTTGCACTGGCCATCCTGCTCTTTCTCTGGGTTCAGTGGGTTCCACCTCAACCCTGGGACACTCAGTGCACCTGATTCTCAGCTGCCCTTCCTGTGACAGAGTGCTCATAAGGACACCAAAGTAAAAATAACACATGTAATCTTAAACTCCAACTGGCTGTGGCCTCTTTTGCTTTGGAGGGGGTCATAATTCATATGGCTGAAATATAAATTTCTATACAGAGACTAGAGGCAGCAGGAGGAAAAAAGGACTGGAATTTTACATTACCTGCCACTGTTCACTCCTTTGCTTTAATCAATCAGTATTTATTGAGAGCAGACTATGTACCAGGTGCTGGGACAGCCGGGGCAGAGCAACGAGCTTGTGGTCACAGGGCCTGCCCTCCAGGGGCTTCCGGTACTGGTGGCCTCAGACAATGACAAAATGACCCCTCAGGTGCATTGTGATCACAAGTGCCCCCTCCTCCTCTCCCCTTCCTCTTTCTTCTTCTTTTTAAAGCATTGGAACTTTCAAAAGTGGCTAGAAAAGAGGCCACTAGAATACCTTTCTCTGTTAGCACTGTCAGGCCAACCCTATTTCTACAAGGCCCTCACAGCCCCAACTCCTGAATAGCAGAGAGATTGAGAAGCTTATGGTAGATGAGGCATAAGGTGACCATGCAACAGGGTCCATTTGGGAAGTTGCATTTAGAGCCACCACAGGAAATGACCTCCTGTGATCTCAGAACTGACAGAATTCGGGGGTGCCAAGAGAACCATGCAGCTGAGTGCTTCTGAGCCATTGACTTCAGCTTTGTCAGATACCTCAGATTAAGAAAGAAGCCAGTCTGCCCCTGCAGATTTGGCTATCAGCCTTGATGAGGATCCTCAAGTCAGCAACCCCTGGTAGCAAGAGTCACCCCAGACAAACCTCTGTGGCATCCACCATCAGCCTGTGCTTGCCTCTGCTCAGCCTTGATCCTGGCTCAAGTGTTTTATGCTTGCTTGCTTTTTTTTTTTCTTTTTTGGTAACATCTTTATTGAGATATAATTCACATACCATACAATTTACCCATTTTAAGTGTGCAATTCAGGGCCTCCCTGGTGGCGCAAGTGGTTGAGAGTCCGCCTGCCGATGCAGGGGATACGGGTTCGTGCCCCGGTCTGGGAGGATCCCATATGCCGTGGAGCGGCTGGGCCCGTGAGCCATGGCCGCTGAGCCTGCGCGTCCGGAGCCTGCGCGTCCGGAGCCTGTGCTCCGCAACGGGGGAGGCCACAACAGTGAGAGGCCCGCATACCGCAAAAAAAAAAAAAAAAAAAAAAGTGTGCAATTCATTGTTTTCTTGTATATTTATAGAATTGTGCAACCATCCCCACAATTTTAGAACATTTTCATCACCCCCTAAAGAAACCTCTTAATCTTAGCTATTACCTTCTAATACTCTCATCCCCCACTCCAGTGCTAGGGAATAACTCATCTACACTCTGTCTCTATAGATTTGCCTATTCGGACATTTTGTATAAATTGAATCATACAGTGTGTGGCCTTTTGTGTTGGCTTCTTTCACTGAGCATAATGTTCTCAAGGTTCATCCATGTTCTAGCATGTGTCAGTACTTCATTTCTTTTTATGGATGAATAATATTCCATTTTATGGATATACCAGGTTTTATCTATCCATTCAGTGGTTGATGGACATTTGGGTTGTTTCTACCTTTTGGTTATTATGAATAATGCTGCTATGAATATTCAAGTTTTTGTGTGGACATATGTTTTCATTTCTCTTGGGTGTATACCTAGGAGTGGAATTGCTGGGTCATATGGTGACTCTGTGTTACCTTTCTGAGGAACTGGTAGACTGTTTTCCAAAGTGGCTGCACCATTTTACAATCCCATCAAAAAAGTAGGAAAGTTTCAGTTTCTCTGCATCCTTGTCAGCACTTGTTGTTGTCTGTCTTTTTGGTTATAGCCATCTCAGTGGATGTAGATTGGCATCTCGCTGTGACCTTCTTGGAATTTAGCATCTTTTGAAGTTTGACTTTCCATGGGTCCAGTGCCCATCTCGCTTGGCACCATCTCTCCATATGCTGCCTGGTGCCTAGGTCATGGTAAATTCCCATGCACCACGTGGGTTAGATGCAGGAGGGTGGTTTTCCATATTTGATGTTCCCAGTCATGCTCCATCTCATCTCCTGCCTCTCAAATAAGACTTTTCACTTTCTATCTATGATCTCGTTTTACCATCTACATGTCCACTCTAACCTTTGGCTTTACATTTCTGCCCAGGGATGGCCATTCCTTACTTGACATCCAAGTGAGCTCAGAGTTGCGTAGGAGAGAATCTACTTCAAATGTCCAGAATGCACCACAAATGCCCAATAAAGTAGCTCATGTTAGTTCCTCCAGCCCAGTACATGACCCACAAGTGTTACCAAGAAATGCTTCCTTCCTTCATCTCCTAGCCTTGTATATTAGTTTCCTATTGCTGCTGTCACAAATGACCACAAACTTGGTGGCTTAAAACAACACACTTTATTACCTTAGTGTTATGTAGGTCAGAAGCCCCATACAGGTCTCACTGGGCTAAAATCAAGGTGTCAGCAGGGCAGCATTCCTTTTGGAGGCTTCAGGGGAGAGAATCCACTTCCTTGCTTTTTCCACCTTCTGGAAGACACCCCCATTCCTTGACTCATAACCCCTTCCTCCATCTTCAAAGCCATCTTCTCACATCTCTCAGACGCTGCTTCCGTAGTCATATCCCTCTGACTCTCTCTCCTGCCTCCCTCTCCACTTTTAAGGACCCCTGTGATTACACTGGGCCCACCTGGACAATCCAGGATACTCTCCTTATTTTAAGGTCAGCTAGCTGATTAGCAATTTTAATTCCATCTGCAACCTTAATTCTGTTTTGCCATGAAACATAACATGGTTCTGAGGATTTGGATGTGGACATCTTTGGGAGTCATTGTTCTTTCTCTCCTTCCCCTCACTCATTCCCCTTCCTGCCTTCCATTCTCTCTCCCTTTCCTCCTGCCTGCTCCCACCACATTTTAATAGGGGAAGAAATCGAGCAGACTGTCACTTTACTAAGTGTGCTGGCAGGTCAATGGCAGTTCTGGGGTCATTACTGAAATGCCAAAGGCAGTAAAAGCTGTCTGTCAAAACCGGCCTTGTAACTTGTAGGTCTTTCAGAGTATATTTTTAAATGGAACTTTAACTTCACAAGGTTCATTTTTTTCAAGGATATTATGAATTTGCAAATTTTAGAATGCAATTCTTTCATCCTTTAATCAGAGCCATTCAAAAGGCAAGTTATTTGGGCATTGTACACAAAGAGGGTAAATTGCTTTGTGGCGCAATTGCATCTTGGTGCTGGGAAGAAAACTGGGAGGGAGGGGCCCATGGCAGAATCCTTCCATCCCGTGACCTTCACTCCAGCCTGTGAGAGAAGGCTGATGGGATGATGCTTAGGGAAAGGGCATCAGGGCCATAATTAGCTTAAACCTTGAGAAAGATAAACTTGGAGGGTGAATGGGGGAAGGAAAAGAAAGTAATGGAGTCACAAAGCAATCTAGACTTTCTTTTTAAACTTTTCTATGATTGTGTTTGCAAGAAAACAGATGAAAACCATCTTATTCATTCAACAAATCTTTACTTGAGATGTGCAGTTTGCAAAGTGAAATATTATGCAATGTAAGAAGATTATAAGGCGAAGAAACAAAAGGCAATACCCTTGCTTTCATTGAGCTAATACTGACATAATCACACCCATGCATCACATGCTGGGAAGGACCCACTGATATTGTCTGTGGTGGATGGTTCTCATTTCCTGGGTGTCTCCCACCCAACTCCTCTCCAGATTGTGTAGTGTTGGTGGTAATTATTATCCTGCTTCCTACTGTGGAAGCTACAGCAGGGTGAATCTCTGGAAGCAGCGGATGGACATATGCCCAAGGCTTGGCCAGTCGGGATTGAATGGGGTCAGATAAATGGATAGAATTCCTTGATGGCAGCTGCAGGAGAAGCTAGTAGCGTGGTGGTAGAATCCTTGTCAGGCTGGTTTGCCAAAAGTTGCTGCCTCCTAGACCTCTAAGACTGACTTGGTTCATGCCCATTTTCCAAGTTGGGTCCTTCGTCTTCCCATCTACCCAAATTGGGTTCATCCATTGTGAACCTCAATTTCCTCCTCTATATTACTTCTCTGCTTAAGATATCAAAACTAGTTTCTGTTGCTTGCCACTCAGAACCCTGGTAGATAACACTCTCTATTAGCTAGGAGAAAATAAGCTTAGTGGCTTCTAATTGTAGACACACCGGAAGTCTGGGCATTAGGGCTTAGGAACCAACATTTCCCTATGCCAGGAAGGATCTTCCATTGGATCTTTGCATGTCTTGCTCCTCTTGGACATTCAAGTCATTGTTAAATGCTGCCATCTCAGAGATGACTTCCACAACCAGCCTGTCCAAGTCAGCCACCCTGTCCCTCTCTATCAAGGAATTTGCCGCCGTGGCTATACATTGGGGGCTTTAAAAATACTGTTGCCTAGGTCAGACCCATGATGGATTCTGACTTAATTGGTCTGGAGATCATCCTGGGCATCTGGATTTAAAAAAAAAATCAGCCCAGGTGATTCTAATATGCAGCTGAGGTAAAGAATCTCTGATCTATCACACTACCCTATTTTAATACCCTCTAATACCTACATTTTCTATTTTTCTGATTTGAATCCTGGCTCTTTTCCTGCACCCAAATGTAAGCTTAGTGAGAACAAGAGTTTTTTCTTGTTCACATGCTTGTACTAAATAATAGAACAAACAATGAGTGAATGAATGAACGGTGCAAACATTTCTTTCCTTTTCCCAGTTGGTTGCCTTTCAGGATGCTCAGATTTGCTCTGGATCGTGCCTGAGCAACCTGTCTCCATCTTCCCTCCCACCTGATTTCCTTCTATCTCTCAGCCTGGGATCTGTCCGTGCTATTGCCCTTTGGACTTGGAGTCTTGGACACTGACATTTGAAATTTCATCTTGGGAGGGCTTTAGATTTCTCACGTGAGGTTGGGCAGGGGAGAGGCTTGGCTTTTCAGATTCTTCAGTGGAGAACTGATAAAACAACATCTCTGTAGATGGAGAGGAGCTAAGAATGGTTGTTTCTTCTGGTCTGAGTATTGGGGTTAATTGGGTGGGCTCGAGCTGAACTACCTGGATTTAAATTCTGGCTCAAGCTGTGTGCCCTTGGGCAAGTTGCCTCACCTTTCTGTGCCTCATTTTATTCACGGGTAAAATGGGGGCAACAATAATGAAACTTTTCTTGCAAGGCTGTTTGTATGAAATGAATTTACTGTTTTTATAGCCCAATTTAAGGGTTGTGGGTTGTGCTAAAAGAGCCACCAGCCCTGAAGTTAAGAAGGAATGTGGGGTAGAGAGGGACAGGCAACATGGTCGTCTGCAGTAACCGTAATAGAACTAGGAGTTAGGCATGGTGCTGAGTGTTTCACAGGGATCCTCTTATTAAATTATCACAACCAGATAAGCCAGGCACTATGATTACCTCCAATTTTGTAGACATGTGAGCTGGAATCCAAACCCCAGCAAGTCTGCCTGACTCCAGAGCCCCAGGTGAGATATTGCTGCTAGAGCCTGAACCAAAAGGTATTTATCGCGGTAAATGCATTTCCCGGACTTGGACTGAGCTGGAGGAAGGATGTGAGAAGCTGGGATGAAAGAGTGGGCAGATTTCTTGGAGAAGGCATTCTGAGTGGGAACTTCAGGGAAGCGGAGAGCTAGAGAGATTATCGCAGACACTGATGCCAGGGCCTACATAGGCAGAGGGGGTGTGAACCAGAAGAGGAAGCTATTGCAGGCACAGCTCTTCACCTGGTGGGGGTGCCCTGCAGGCAGAGTTTATGCAAGACCTCTTCTTCCAGTCTCCACCTTTCCTCCTGGCTTATCCTCTCCACTAGTAATCTCCCTTCCTTTCTCCTCTACTACTTCGCCAGTCTGATGACAGAACAGTTAATGGATTAATCCATTCATTCAATAAATAGTAAATGTATTGAGAGCCTGCTTTGGGCCAGGCAGTTGCTGCAGGTAAAACAGTGAGCACCCCTTCATCTCAGTCCTCACCAACGCCTCACCTCCTACCAGCTGCAGATGCCTCGGTCACAGAGAGCTCCCTGCAGACCCCTGCCAGTCTCTGTGTGCTCACCTGGCTGAGCCTCTCGGTCTACATCAGAAACCCAGCGGGCGGGCCAGGAAAATGCACGAAGAGAAAACTCACAAGCTGTATGTAGACCCGGGCTGGTTTCCCTCTTAAAGCCCCCCTCAGACCCATTAGTAGATGATGCAGTGACCACAGGGAGCCTATGTCTCTAAATGCTACCCAATTTCCTCAAACATGTGCCTGGCTGCCCAGGATTAGGTAGGTGGAAATACAGATCAGAAAATGATAGTTTCGCCTGCCTGAAGGAAGCTTCCCACAGTGTGGTTCTCCCAAGAGAAAGCCCTTGCTTTGTG
This sequence comes from Mesoplodon densirostris, assembly GCF_025265405.1. NCBI lineage: Eukaryota > Metazoa > Chordata > Mammalia > Artiodactyla > Ziphiidae > Mesoplodon > Mesoplodon densirostris. Next base: position 60,087,094 of record NC_082679.1, read on the forward strand.
CCCTGAGTGCTTCAGGCCAGGCTCTTTTTGGAAACTACATGCTTTCCTTCATTTGCGCTGTCAGTCCCTGAGTGACCACCGACTTGCATGGATTTTTGCAGTAACCTCCCCAAAAGACCCCTCCCCACATCCCATCAACCAGAACGTTTCCAAAGTGGGAATACAGTTATGGAATCTTCATCTCCACTCTGCAAATGCTTCCCAAGGCTCCTAGAAGGAGTTAAGTCAGCACGTTTCACCTGTAGGGCCTCAGGGTTGGCCTGTGCCTCCCAGTCTGGCCTGATTTACACCTCCCTTTGCTACTAGGAAGTGCTTCCTTCTCCGTTCTACAACCCCTCATCAACTCCTCAGCTCTGGAGTCACATCTCAGCTCAGTTTCCAAAGTCCCCTTTCAATAGGCTCACCTCTAATTCACCCCAGCTGTGATTTCACCTTATTGGTGTGGTTCTTTCATTACCTCTGTCTCCCCAGTGAGCCCACTGAGGACAGGGAGCTCTAGTGTCATTTTTCCTCCTTCCTAGCCAAAACTTTTAGACTTCTAGCTACTCTCCAATATTTATTCATCCCTCCTACTCTGAATTCTCTCAGAGCAGCAATATGCCCAGCTGAAAGACCATATTTCTCAGCTTCTTTTGCAGATAAATGAGGCCAGTTCTGGATATAAAGTATTGTGTAGAACATATAGGAAGGCTGTATGATGGTATATTACTTCACTGAGAGAAGGCAGTTTTGACCTTTGCATGCTTGCTATGTGGACATGATGGCTGGAGCTTGAGCAGCCGTCATTAGACCATGAGGTAAAGCTGTAGATTGATGGAGCATCAAGACAGAAGGAGGCTGATGATGGATCATAAATAGACTTGTGGTGTTGATCACTCTAGTATAACAGATGTTGAATTATAATGCTGTACACATGAAACTTATATAATAAAAAATAATACAGAAGTAAAATAAAATAAAAGACGGTTGTATCCCTGATAACCATGGCAGTCCCCATACCAATTCTGGACTGCCTGACTTCAGACTTTTTTTTTTTCCTTGAAGAATTATTTTTGTTGATTCTTTCCCTTATGAAATTTATTCAAATTACAACTATTTGAAGTGGTACGATCACAGCTAGAGAACAAGTCATCCTGTAAGAAATCCATTTATACAACTCTTCATAAAAGCTTTTTTCTCTTTTATATTATGTATTTTCCTTTTTAAAGGAGCATACAATACAAAGTTAACTTATTAATACTTTGCCTATTCCCAATTTTGGGAGAAATACTTACTTATTCAAAATCCTGTAGCCCACAGGAAAAGAAATTCTCACAACTTGACAACTGCCACCTGACTTTCTCTTTAAAGCTTCTTCCTTCAAGTATCTCCTCTCCTGTACATTAGTTGTCACGTACACACTTAGTTCTTGCTGTCTTTTCCCAGAAAGGCAAAGCTTTAGCTAGTACAACTTTATGAACGGATCTACAGAAATGAAACAAAAAATGAAAATGGAAATGAAAACAAGAACCACAACAAAACATGAAAACAAAATAACCTCTCAAACAAATGTATGGACACCAAGGGGGGAAAATGGCAGGGGGCGGGGTGGTGGTGGGATGAATTGGGAGATTGGGATTGACATGTATACACTGATGTGTATAAAATAGATAACTAATAAGAACCTGCTGTATAAAAAAAATAAATAAAATAAAATAAAATACCCTGTCAAAAATCACAGACCAGCTAGAAACTATTCTGGTGTTTACAGATTAATTGCTATTTTTGTAGAAAATTGTTAGATGATGAAAATGCGAGTAGAATACATACCAGTGTAAATAAGTCCATCTCTCTCCAGAGTCTGTGCAGGTTAACTCACACCTGACATTGTTGGACAGCTCACATGTTGCTGTTTACATGGTTTATGTTCTCAAGGTTGTTCTGTCATAATTCCCAACTAGTAACTTTTAGTCATTTCGTGTGTGAGTTGTAATAGCGGCAACTCAGTGGTACAGGAAATGTTTACTTACTTATACTTAAAGTAACACAAATACTAAACTAACTCACTTTGTGTGCTGGTGATATGATAAAAATAAAATTATAAATGCAAGAAGAAAACAGAATGAACATCTAATTAATGGACATTTGTTAAGCCCATTTACTAAAGAACTCTTATGCATGAAGGGACTTTTAAGATGTGTTAGGGGTCCTTTCACTTTCAAATCCATAAATATGGCATTACATTACCAAAAGATTTACTAAGAAAGTGAAAACAGAACATACAACAGCCAGGTGAAGTCTTTCATTAGACTTTGGAAAAAGCCTGCTTTGTGCAGCTTGAAAAGAAAATCAACAAAGCTGGAAGCAGAGGCTGCTAACCAGATGAAATCAATATGGGAGATGGAGAAAAGTTTGATACAAATGTTTCCTACAGAGGAAGAAAAACCCACAGTGCATGTCCAGGAGGCACTTAGCCTAAAGCTCCTGTTCTCTCTTGCACCCCAATACTTCACCTAGGAAGACCACATCAATGCTATGTATCAAGTTGTGTGTGTGAGAGGAGGAGGACAGGAATGGAGGCTGATGAAGAAAAAGGAAGATAATCTGCACGTTTGGCTTTCTTCCCAAACATCTGCTCACGCGTACCTGCACGAACAGTTTATTTCAACCCCACCGCAACTTTGCCTACAGTGAAAATCGACCTTCAGCAAACTACTGGAGCTGTCTTCTTTCTTTTTCCCCACAAAGGATATTTTCAACCTAACTAAGCACATATAATGGAGTGCCCACTATGTGTGTAGCAGTTTAGACACATAATATTTCAATTCTAACTGTTTCTCTTGCCTTTCATTCCTCCCTCCCTCCCTCCCTCCCTCTCCTCCCCTCCCTCCCTCTCCTCCCCTCCCTCCCTTTCCTCCCCTCCCCTCCCCTCCCCTCCCCTCCCCTCCCCCCTCCTCTCCCCTCCCCTCCCCTCCCCTCCCCCCTCCCCTCCCCTCCCCTCCCCTCCCCTCCCCTCCCTCCTTCTTATAAATTTATTTTATTTATTTAGTTTTGGCAATGTTGGGTCTTCGTTACTGCACGTGGGCTTTCTCTAGTTGCAGCGAGTGGGAGCTACTCTTTGTTGTGGTGCGCGGGCTTCTCATTGTAGTGGCTTCTCTTGTTGTGGAGCACGGGCTCTAGGCACACGGGCTCAGTAGTTGTGGCTCATGGGCTTTAGAGAGCAGGCTCAGTAGTTGTGGCGCACGGGTTGAGTTGCTCTGCGGCATGTGGGATCTTCCCAGACCAGGGCTCGAACCCATGTCCCCTGCCTTGGCAGGTGGATTCTTAACCACTGCACCACCAGGGAAGCCCTTTTTTCTTTTTCTTTCTTTCTTTCTTTCTTTCCTTCCTTCCTTCCTTCTATCTTTCTTTCTTTCTTTCTTTCTCTTTCTTTCTTTCTCTCTCTCTCTCTTGTCTCTTTCTCTCTGTCTCTTTCTTCCTCCCTTCCTCCCTTCCTCCCTTCCTCCCTTTCTCTCTTTCTCTCTCTCTTTTCTTCTTTCTTTCGTCTCTCTCTCTCTCTCTCTCTTTCTTTCTTTCTTTCTTCCTCTCCTTCATACCCACAGCCCTTAGAATCTAGGGGATGGATCTTGAGGTACTAGGGAGCCAAAGCACACATATTCTCAATGAGCAATGGCATGGCCATCTCCACCTCCCAATGGAAAAGTCATTCTTAGTTGTTACCTGCAGGATTTGCAACTGGCACAAAACTTCCAAGTTGAATTGCCTTCCTGAAGTGTTAATCAGGAGACACCCTGGCATGACATTGCTTCATTTTTTATGTGCTGACTTCCCTTGGCCCAACCTACTCAATAGACAAAGGGGAAAGGTCTCTGGCTGGGGCTATTGCAACACTCAACCCAGTCACAGATTCTCTTCCTACCAGCCTCTCATCAGCCCCCATCCTGAGAAGTGTCCCCAGAGTGAAACACAACATAATCCTTTCCCTAGGCCAGGTGCCTGAGACGTTCAAGGATGGAGGGGTCCATACCAGCTATTCCTGGGGACTTTACATCATCTGACCTGGTTCTCTTTTCTCACAGGCCACTCTGGTCAGTGAGCTTCAGTCTCTCCTTCCAGGGAATAGAGCTAGATGAGACAAGGCCTCTTGAGGAGGCTAAAACTTAGGTCACACAGGGTTAGGTACTCTGACTGCTAGGGGTTCTCTCATCCTTATAGTGGCCTCTGCTTAACTACTTGGATTAGCAAAACTATTCAAAGTAAACAAATAACTTAAAATGGTAATGGGTGCCACAAGAATACATAAATAGCAGCTGAAAGAAAGAAAGAAAAAGAAAGAAAGAAGGGAAGGAAGGAAAGGAGAAAGGGAGGAAGAGAGAAAGAGAATGGGAAAGAAAAATTTAAACAATCCACAAAGAATTCCTAAGTAAGCATTTGCTACAAATGTACTGTAAACCTAGAGATACTTTGGGAGCAGGGAGTGGGGTGGTTTATGGAGACACAAAAATCCTCAGCAGGTTAGAGTGACAGAACTCTACATTTCTTCTGGATTTGCACAGATATTTGAGAATAGTTTTCTTCATACTAAAGTCTTTGGAGATTCTCCTGACCTCCTAATGTGACAGTATGCTGCTTAAACTGAGTAATGCGGTAACATGAGAGTAGATCCCCCTCATTTGCAGATGCTATATTTGTGAATCTGCCTACTTGCTGAAATTTATTTGTAATCCCCATATCAATACTGTGGCACTTTCTGGTTATTTGCATACACAAGCAAAGTGGTGGAAAATGTAAAGTGTTCTACACGTTTCCAGCTGAGTTTGAACAGGGGACTTTCTGTCTTTTTGTTTCAGCTTTCATACTGCAAACAGTATTGTCCTTTTGCAGTCTATTTAGTGCCCTGTTTTTCACATTTCTGTGCTTTTTGTTGGTGATTTAGCTATTTCAAATGGCCCACAAGTGCAGACATAGTGTCTAGTTTTCCTAAGTGCGAGAAGGCTGTGATGTGCCTTATGTAGAAAATACAAGCTTCCTTCAGGTATGAGTTATAGTGAAGTTGGCCATGCACTGAATGTTAATGAATCAACAGTATATATTAAACAAGGTGTCTTTAAATACAAACACACATAAAACAAGTTTGTAAAGTAATTGGTTGACTACAATTTATGACCAGAGGCTTGCAGGAACCTAACTCTATATTTCCTCTAGGAGTAGTGGCTCAGTATTTACTTATAGAGTATTCATGGTGATTTTATACAACATAAGTACTGTGGATAATGAGAATAGACTTTATTCCTAAGAAGAGTTAAATAAATTCATTTCAGAGTTTTGCTTCAAATTTGTGTTTCCTGCAGTTCCATTCCATATTAGCAGACCACAAAGATATACTTCTCTTCAGAGAAGGCAGTGCTGGAATTGCCATTAGGGTGATTTGTGCCATTCTGCAGCCCAACTATAGACAAAACAAGCCAGCCCAGGGCCAAGGGAAAGTACATGTGTGAGACATGGAATTGCTCATTTCTCACTTGCTGGGTTATCTATGAGATCTTGGAACCTGGGACAAAGTAAGGCTTTCCCAAGGGAGCTGCAAATGTGCACATGGATAGTTTTTCCTTTTTAAAGAAAACATTCATTAAATGTCAACTTTGTTCTCAAGTTAGTAGTTTACTTCATGATAATGTGTTGATAGAAGAAGGGACAACACTGCATTAGAGATGTTCTGCTTCCCTGATTAAAACATATGGCAGTTTATGAGGAGGATTCACATGAAGCATAATCAAGTGCACACCAAGTCTTCCACTAATCAGAGCATTTCCAGATAATAAGCCCCGAGTCTCAGGAACATGGATGCTCTTTGTTCTCCAGGAACCATCCAAAGGATCTAAATGGGGGCAGAGCTGGAGCAGAGAACAAAGACTTCCTTTGGAGATGGCAAATGCATCCCGTCTTGTGGACCAACTCTTTTTGATAGGTAGTGATTCCAGGGGAGAGTGTGTTGAGAAGGAATCTGAGGCCAAATGCAGGCTCAGTGGTGCATCATGACATGATTGACTAGTGATGTCTGCTGTGGATGAGGAGAGGTGTAGCATATGTGCCATGTATTTGCCATCCATAAGTTAAAGCAACAGAGCTTCAGCAGAAGAATCCCTCTCGCACTAGCTCATAATAGGATCGTGTCAGATTTGGTTTCTCTCAATGCTGCGCTTAGCGATGTTGTCTGATATAGAGTAGAAGCTTAATAAACAGATGCTAAATGTAGGTATGTACTTACATACCAGTGAGTGTGTGAGGGAGGGGAGGGAGGGAAGGCAGGTTTTTCAGGCCTTTGAAGTAGAGTAGAGGCAGCAGTTTGAAGCCATGAAGTCTTCTATTTTAACTTGAAATCCTGCCCCATAGGTGGCAGCCTCCTTTGCCTTCACTTAAGGCCGTTTAAAGATGCAAAATGTTGCAGCAGCACTGACACCACCCTTGAAGAACAGGCTGAGCTGCTGGAGGCCACAGAAACTCAGCAGGACCCAAGCTTGGGAACAGATTTTCTGACTTTTTTTGAGTACTTAAAACTACAGCTACCCATGGGGCATTATGTAGAAAGAGTCACCACATAAAGCCTTCTGTGATTGATTAGTGTCCCTTTCAGGGTCTTGTTTATCAACATAACTGGTTGTTCACTAGGGGGTATATTAAGCCTGTCCATCCCTCCCTAGGCGCCCTGCAGGGCAGAGGGTCACACCTGCAGCTTCTCCTCCTGATCTGCACAGGAGGCACACAGAAGGAACACATGTCTGAACACCACAGGAACAGGCTCCAGAGGGGTGTCTGTGGAACACAGTGGAATCCAAGGGCCAGTTGTAGGAGGGAGGCCCTTCTCTCCTTGCTTTTCAAATGGAATACAAGCAGTGGTTCCCAGTATGGTACACAAGATGATCCATAGAATTTTGTTTCAAATTACTTAAAAAAATTTTCGTACGTTTAATGTTGTGTGTATGTTTTAAAATATCCATGGTACCTTACCCTAGAGGTAAAATATATGCAGTTGACCCTTGAACAACACGGGTTTTCACTGTGCATCTCCACTTATACACAGATTTTTTTTTCAGTAAATATTACAGTACTACATGATGATCCCAGTTGGTTGAATCTGCAGATGTGGAGCCATGGATATGGAGGGCAGACTATGGTGTATATATATATACACACACACACACTCAAACAAACAACCTTTGAACATTATCCATAAGAGAAACGTAAGAGGACTCTGAAAGGTGGAGGGGGAAAGCAGACCAGCTAGGAATCTTCAGACCTAAGACACGGCAATGGAGTTCCTTGGGTTTTCTTTTTGTCTCATATATCCTGGACTGGGTTCAGGAGAAGCCAGCAAAGCTGGAAATGTAATAGGTGCAGAACACCCCCCCCCCCAAAAAAAATCCCTAAGAAAGGCCTACTCTCTCTCTAACTAAAAGGCCAGGAAAGGGGCAGTGTAGCAAGACAGGCCATCCAAACACCATGAAAAAAATCTGTGACCCCTGTCTTACCCTATTAGCAAAGGCCAAGTGGAGAGTCTAAATGTCCACCCTCACCAAGGAGGTAAGGTGCCTTTCCCTCACCAGCCATGGTGGTACCAGGGGAGGCTTAATGGTGAGCCTGGAGTCCCACCCTCCAGCATTAATGAGGCACCCATCACCCCTAAATGTAGGCTGAGTGTGGAACCTAGACTTCCATCCCCACCTGGCAGTAATGAGGCGGTGTAGAATCAGAGGAGGCCTGCTAGAAAATAATACTTAAATAAGAACCAGTCTCACAATATAATAGAAAAGTATCTAGCATACAAGTGAAAAATCACCCATTATACCAAGAACTGGGAAAATCTCAATGTCAGATGCCAACACCTAGGTGACACAGATGTTGGAATCACCTGACAAGGATTTTAAAGCAGCCAACATGAAAATGCTTCAATGGGCAATTTTGAACATGCTTGAAACAAGTGAAAAAAATACAAAGTCTCAGCAAAGAAATAAAATGCTTCAGAGAAGTTTTTAAAAAAGAGAAGTTTTAAAGAAGAACCAAATGGACATTCCAGATCTGAAATATACAATAACTGAACTTAAAAAAACCAAAAAGCAAAAACCAAAAACCTCAATGGATAGGCTCAATAGCAGAATGGAAGTAAGGTTTCTACTAAGAAATCTATACAAAGGGATACACTCAAAAACACTACAGATAAATCAAAGTGAAATTCTAAAAAAATGTTCGGGTGACCCAGATGAAGGCAGGAAAAAGGAAACAGAAATGAAAAACAGAGAGAACACACAGAAAACAAAAATAAAATGTCAGACTTAAACCTTAATGTGTCAGTAAATACATTGACTGGAATGGTCTAAATGCACCAATTAAAATGCAGAGATTAAAAAAAAATGCAGAGATTGATAGTGAATTAAAAAAAACATGATACAACTGCATGAACAAGAGCTTACTGCAACTGTAACATTATAGGTAGGAAAAGTAAAGAATAAAAGTAAAAGGATGGAAGAATGATATATCAGTAATCAAAAGCAATCAGAGCAGGAGTGGCTATGTTAAAACATCAGATAAAAGAGACTTCAGAACAAAGAAAGTGATCAGGGACAAAGAGAGGCCTTACATGATGATAAAAAGGTTGTCCACCAAGAAGACATAGCAGCCCTGAATGTGTATGAAACTAACAACGGAGCTGCAAAACATGCAAAAAAAAAATTGATAGAACTGAAAGGCAAAATAGACAAATGCACAATTGTAGGTGAAGACATCAACCTCCCTCTCTTCAACAACTGATAGAACAGTTAGAAAATCAGCAAGGATATAGAAGAACTCAGCACCATCAATCAACAGGATCTAACAGCAGCAGAGTACACATGCTTTTCAAGTACCCAGGGGGCATTCACCAAGACAGACCGTATTCTGGGCCATAAAACAAACCTCAAGAAATTTAAAAGGATTAACATCACACAGAGGATATCCTCTGACCACATGGAATCAAACTAGAAATCAATTACAGAAAGATAATGGGAAAATCTCCAAACATGTGGAAACTAAACAATGTAGTGCTAAATAATCCATGAGTCAAAGAGGAAGTCTCAGTGGAAATAAAAAAGTGTGTTGAACTGAATGAAAATAAGTAAATAAAGCAGGATACAAATTTCATGTAAAATTATATTGTAAAATATAGAGAAACGACTAAGAAAGTCATCCCCACAAGTAAACAGTATTTGCTTCTCCAAATAAAACAAATAAACAAACAAACCCCAAAACCAAGCACAAAAGAAAAAACACTGGCAGGGGGTGACAGAAAATGCTCAATGTACTGAATCCCAGGTCACATTCCTCTTTCCTGAGCCCACAGAATACCCTGCCTCCCAGCTCTGTTTGCAGCAGGAAACAAAAGATACATTCAAATTAGCATCATCCAAGGCAGTTTAATTAAAGAGCTATTTATAAAGGTGTGGGTGGGGTTTAGGGAAACGGCAAGGGATGTTACAGAGCCTGGTCACAAAGGATAATAGAACTGTTACTAATCTGAGGCTGGAAGGGCCAAATGCCAGCGGGTTCTACAGCCTGGAGACAATGAGGGGTGTAGAGAGAACCACCTAGAGAGAACTGAGACCTTTTATCAAGTCACTCAGGGGAAGAAGCTGGAAAAGTAAACCTCCCCCTCCTTCTCCCTCCTGGGACCTCCTGCCTGGATCCCTTTTGGCCAAACTCAACTGGAAGCCAGAGGCAAGAGGGTCCCTGTGATCTGTAATCCATAGAGATTAGCCTTCCAGGGCAGATAGCAAGGTGGAGAAAGGTAGATCAAGGATTTTGGGGGAGGGGATGTGGCTGGAGGCAAATGGGAAGCTATCAGGGTGGCAAAGGGACCCAGAGATTGGGGGACAATGGCAGCCTTACAGGATGGACTACTTGGAGGAGAGTTGCCAAAAGGAGCCACCCAACCCCCAGCTGACTAGAATGCAAGTGAGAAATAAAACTTTATTATATTAAGCCAGTGAGATTTGGGGGTGTTTATTAATGCACCTAGTGTTAATTACCCTGACCAATATACCCAATAAAAGTCTGGATCTCATATTCTGTGTCGAGTCACATATTAAACACACAGTATAGCATTCAGGAGTAATTAAAACGTGATTCCAGTATTTACTTGTGCCTCTTGAAAAACACCAATGGGGATACAATTCATAATTTTAGTAACTCCTCTTAAAACCTATTTTATCACCAGTACAGTCCTCTTTTGCCCAGATATTGTTATCCATCAACCCTTGAACTCCCCCCCCAACCCCCCAACTCCCAGCCTGTGCAGGATTTGTTCTTATTTATCCTACTTCCCTCCCATCCCTTTATCATGTAGGTCATTTAGCTTCTCTCTGTTGACCCTATTGCTCCTTTAGTCTCTTACCACAGAAGATCCCTGAGTCTTGTTACCTAATATGGAGGGATGTGTAGGACGTAATAAAATTAAGTAGGCAAGTAGGAGAAAACCAAGGATCCAGTTAAACACAGGCCATGTGCTGTGGCAGGCTGGCTGCCCTTGGAACTGGTCTGTGAGGCAGAGTTGACACGTGGTGTGTTTATCAGGGAGCACACGTGGGATCGACACCCGTGCAAGGCAGAGGGAGGAAGTGGATGCACAGAGGGAGAGCTGCGCTGTGACACAGGGACTCCGGAGCCCGTACAGCCCATCAGATTTGTCCTGCTTTGGGCCAAAATGGCTTGGCCTTTATCCCTCTGCCTCCATCTGACGTGGATGTGTGACTTTGGGTGAGGCAGTTCCTGAGAGGGCTGACAGCTCAAGGCTGCCTGCGGACAGCTCCCCCGGCAGCTGGAACAGTAAATTCTGCCTTGCGGGGAGACCTGGGCATCTGGTCTCCTGTCCATCACCATGCAAAGGGTCTGTGAGGGCTGGGCTGCAGCCCTGGCTCAGAGCTGTCTGCAGTTTCTGTGGTCATCGGCACTGTGTAGAGATTGCTGTCATTCCTTCCGTGCTCTTCATTCCTTCCATGTAATGCCTTGAGGCCCTTACACCAGGCTACATTTGCCACTTTCCAGAAGAACCACATCAAAATTCTCTTCTTCCAAGAGGCCTTGATGTCTGACCCTCAGCCTCTCCCATCCTCCTGACCCAACGCCGCTGGGCCTGCTGCATGAGAGCTGCAGCCCCAGAAGGGTCTCCCTGGGCTCTCTGACTTGCAGGGTTATAGAGTGTGTGTTGCTGGTCTTGCTGTAACTCACTGATTTCTCATTACTATTAAAGAATGGGGTAATGAGTGTCATCATTGCAAGGACTTATTTACAGCTCTATCCCTCGCGTTTGTTAGCCCCAGACGGCTAAGGGATATCCACTATCGCTCTGGGGCTGTGGATAACTTGCTGGCCCTCTGAGCTGATTCTTTTTCCTGATTGTGTATAGTTAGGGCCTGGAGAGCAAGGGCTTTTTAATTCCTCTTTTCCCAATGAGCCTGATTTTTCAGTTCTTTAGATGGCTCAGACCTGCCTTTTGTAAGCTTGGGAGTAGAGCCCAGGGGAATAAATGCCATGGGACCCTAGGGCATGACTCTGCTCGGGTTTGAAACCCAGCTCAGCCATGAACTGCCTGTATGAACTTGGGCAAGTTTCTTAATCCCGGTACACTTCAGTTTCCTCACCTGTAAAATATGGATAATGGTACCTGCCAAATACAGTCGTTGTGAGGAGAAAATCTCATATCATATGCTTAGCACTCTACCTGACACCTGAGCAGTGTCTATTGTGTGGTTGTCACTATTGCTAGTTCCATTTTTTCCTATGAGAAAAGTGAAGCTTAGGTTGCAGTTAATGATTCTGATTGGCTGATGGCAGCTTCTCCGTACGTATTCCTTCACCAACTTTCTTTTGGCACCTTCCCTCCACCCCACCCCTAGTTGTGATATCATAGTAAAACCTTTCAACCATTCTATTGAACAATTCCAACACCACCTGCACTGCCCAGCGCGTTCACTGAGCCCTTGGCTCGGTTTGCTGTCCTCACCTCGTGCTGATGCAAGCATTCTGTGGCTATGGCCCCTCTGAGTTCCCCAAGTAACTGATCTTTGGGGAAAACAACCCAGACTCAGGCAAAAGGTATGAGTTCAAGGGAGTAGTTTCTAGAAAGTTGCCAATATTTAATGAACGCCCCTCTCCATATCTTCAGCTTTATTTCTTATCACCAAGTTCCTTGAACACTGTGCTCCAACTATTGCTTTTCCCTGGACATTCCATGCTCAGAACCCCCGAGCACATGTGGAGGCTGATTTCTTATGTCTGTAAGTCTCTTCTCTCCATTCCCTTGTCTTCACTTGGCTGATTTCTACAGTCTACCGTACATTCTAGGTTTTCCCTTGATTAACATCCTCCTGAAGATTGCCAGGTCTTCAGATTTCTATGGAAAATAGTCATATCTCAGTGCTCCATTCTGTCTCCTTATCCTTGGTCCTGCTGCTTTTTCAGCAATTTTCTTTAACTGCCAACATCACCACTTAGACAGGAGTTATCCAGGACTCATGGGTAGGAAGAGGAAAGGGAGTACTGTTTATGTGGGACTGAAGGTTTTATAATAGAGACCTCTGTGCTCTGTGGTTTTGTGTGTCAACTCTATATGTATTGAACATGAATTCTGTCCATCCACACATCCATCCATTCAACAATAAAATGTTAATTGAGTAATACAAACCTGAATCAGGGGAAAGGTGAATCCCTGCCTTTTATGAGCTCACAGACCAATATAGGAGAAGAAGTATATACACAAAGATTAAAAAGTGAATCAAAATTCAGTCAGTATCATATGATCAAGGTCTTATGGAAAAACAAAACCGCTTTTTGATGGGGATACTAGCGAAAGGAATCTTTGGTAGATAATGTGATACCTTAGCTTGACCTGGAAGGAAAGATAGGATTTCAACAGGTAGGAGTGGAGATAAATATTTCCAGGAAAAGGAAGGAGCAGGGGCAATGGCACCAGTGTACTGTTGAAACATTTCATGCATCCACATGTAGCTTGAAGGAAGTAGTGGGAAGTGAGACTAGATAGCTGGTTATCACAACGAAGGGAAAAGCTAGATAAGAAGTGTAGACTACATTTGGTAGGAGATACAACATTATTGAAAGGTCTGATGTCAGAGTGACATCAGCAGGGCTGTGCTATAGGCAGGTTTATTAGGCAATTTTGTGCAGAATTTACTTCAGGGAAAGACCAAAAGTAGATTAGAGACTCTGAGGTGGAGAATGAGATCTCTGGCTGCACCAACCTGTTGGCAGTGGGCTACGTAGGAGAGAAGGCTATGAGGGTGTTCAAGAAGCCAGATGCATAAAGCTTGGACATCAGGATTGAAGGAGATTTCAAATGCAGTAAAGAGGGAGGTGATGAGACCCTGACAGAACAGCCAGTTTGGGAGGAAGATGTTGAATTTCACTTTAAAGAAAGGAATTAGAGGTGTCAGCAAGACCATCTAGATGGAGGAGTCTAGCTGCAGTGGGAATTGTGTGCTTAGAGCACAGAGGCATTGGATTAACTGCGTTAAGAGCTTGTAGAGAAGAACAGCAGAGAGACAGAAAGTTGATGGTTCTGTTCTTCAGTGTGTAGACTTCTTTATCTTGTGAGGGACCTATTAGCAAACTAATAGCTTTCCTGGCCTGAAGACAAAGTGAAACCAACTGCCTAGATAGAGTGACTGGGACTTCCAGAAATATCCAGTGTGGAATAGTTTCCCTCCACCATGAGGCTAGAACATGGACACAAGGTATTTGCTTTACTAATCACAGATTCTTTTGGTCACCCCGTTAGTGTATCCAGATGACAGCATCTTTTCTGTCCCTCTCCCCTGAGATGGATGGTGAAGAACCAGTGTTATTTAAAATCCCATCTCTTTCTGGAGTCCCAGAGGGAAACAAACACCAGAGTTGTGTGACAACCCTGAAGGTAGGAATGCCAGATGAAAGTGAGATCAAGTCTTGAGGTGCATGGGAGTCATAGATCACTCCATTTTCTCTGGAGACTGGCTGAGACCATTGTCCCTGAGTCCTTGGGAGTTTGCAGTTTTGTATTAATTCATCAAAAGGAAACACTTAAATTTATTTTATGATGGGCATTGTAAATTACTCTAAGGAAACTGTTTAGTCAGCAGGAATTTATGACAATGATAAATTTGGGCAATGTCTTTTTAAGTGTCTCTATGAATGGACACTTTCAAAATTCCCCTAGGTTCTAGTCAAAGATAGAGGCTGTCGGTGATTAGTTTTGTACTTTCCACGTCTCAAGTTGACTTCTTTTATTACGATTCCCAAGAATAATACTTATGATTTACCCTGATGACATATTAACAGCTAGTCATACCAAATACATTTTTCTTTCTTATGCACCAAAAGTATTTTCTTGCCATCAGCCTTTGGGGTACAGTGAATTTCAAAAAGTTGTCTGGTGTTTTTCTTCAACATTGAACGTTTCTTAACTTTGTAAATTATCAAAATAGTTAGAGGGTCTGGAGAGAAAAAGAAACAAATGAATGTAGAATAGTGTCTCACCGACAAGACATAAGAGAAGATGAAAGTCATCTTGTGGCTTTCATTTATTAAATGATTGAATTGGATCAATATTATAGTGAATCACATTAATGGATAAGAAGTACCACCCCTCCCTCCAAATTGCAGTCAGCCAAAATCAGTTGGTTCAGTGGCCACACTTAATTATTGCCAGTATGAAAGAGAGCTCATATTTTGCACTAAGAATCATTTTCAGGGTAGTCTCATTTGTAACAGAGACAAAATTATTTGAATTTTGCAGCATCCTTTATTGTTTATGTCTTAGGCTCTACTTCTTAGATGTGTTTACAGCAGAAAAAGCATCAAATAACTGGCCGCTTCAGATTTTCCCGAGAGTAGATGAGTCATTCATGACTCATTAGAGGTGGGAAGCATCTTTCATCTCTTGAAAAAAAAAAAAACTTCTTTCATATAACATAATTTGTCTTCGTTCTCTGATGCAAGCCCTCACATTTGAATTCAGAGGTCTTAAGAGCAAGTTAAAAATATACAACAGGGGGCTTCCCTGGTGGCGCAGTGGTTGAGAGTCCTCCTGCCGATGCAGGGGACACAGGTTCGTGCCCCAGTCTGGGAAGATCCCACATGCTGCAGAGCGGCTGGGCCCGTGAGCCATGGCTGCTGAGCCTGCGCGTCCGGAGCCTGTGCTCCGCAACGGGAGAGGCCACAACAGTGAGAGGCCTGCGTACCGGAAAAAGAAGAAAAAAAAAAAATATATATATATATACAACATGTCCTTTGAGTATTTCAAAAGTACCATCTCCACACAACTAGTTAAGAATTTTCATGTCTCTGTCAGATATCATTTTGACCTTGAAATTTTTATTGGGTCTTTATAAATAGAAGCTAAAAATGCATAAGGACAAGGGGAGAAATAGAGAAACAACAGGAGTTATGAATGTAGGTAGTGGCTCCTTGATGCTTCTGTTCTAAAGAGGATGTTTCCCTGCTTTTTAGGGGGAAAAAGACATAGTGTAGAAACGCAAAAATGTGCAGTGGACATTGAATTTACTCTCACATCTCTTGATGTGCCCAACACTGGACTGTTGCTCTCTGTAGAAGGAACTGCCTGGATTTGTGCATAGAGAAGAAGTTCTGGCACAAGGTCTTGACATAAAATTGTTGCTCTACTGATACTTGTTGACTAAATCAGCTCATCAAAGTAGTTTTGAATGGCTTGGAGTTTATAATTCTGTATTGAATAGAATATATACATGAATAAATAGATGAGGGACTATATGAGCCATTCTTCTGGGACATCAAGGGAGTCACAGACACTGCCTTGGCAGCTTTTCCAAGGAAACTGGTGGATGCTGTCGAATCTCCAAAGTCTCTGTAGTTGGCTGGACGTTCTAGAACTCATTTGAATGAACTAGAACTGGCTTGAAGGCTGTAGAGCTCATCTTATTTAGCACAATAGTCATTGACTGCACATTTATTTATCCTTCATTGATTAGTTCTACTCATTCAGTAGCTTTGGCACTGAGTTGGTGGTCCTCCAAGATGTTCATTGAATAAGTTCTTCTGTTTTTGCACTTCTAATGTAAGTACACTAAGGGTTCCTTGACCAGTTGCTGCCCAGCTGGTACTCCCCCCTCCACCCACATCCTCTTTCTTCCTCACCACCTATAATGTATGTGACATCTCATCCATTTCAGACCAGTGGTGAGCTAGTGTGTATACAACGTGTCCTCAGTAACAATGAGTGGGTGTGGGGCACTAATGTGAAGTGGTGGGTTTGGTGCAAAAGCCAAATGCAAATCCAAGGCAGAGGTGGCCTGGGGAAACAAAACAGATAATGGAACCCAATCCAACTCCAGGCTTATGGTCTAAAATCAGAGCATGAAAGAGGCATTGCATGGTGTCTAAATGGCCTTTGACAATCCTTTGAACTGCTCATAAAGTTCTGTATGTGTCACTCCTTTGAGCACACTGGGGACCAACCTGATGTTTCTCAACAAGCCACCCATGGCCAGTGTTCCTCCAGGGTCTCTCTCCCACTACTCCCTCCCTACCCCATCCCTCCCTCCCTTCTTCTCTCCCTCCTCCTTGGTCGAGTGCATATATTTGAATTTGTATAAATTGACTCTATGATGCTAGACCCTAGGAACTGCACTATAAGGTCCAGAAATACTCAGAAAAGTGTAAGAAACAGTTCATGAACAGTAGGCCTGCAAAACATGGTTAGAAAGATGGATTGAGTGTTTGACTTGATGTGGCAGAACAAAGAGGGATGGCAGTGTCCTCACCCACAGCCCCCCACTGACTGAGCAACAAGGGTGTGGAGAGTGCAGGGACTGGAGGCAGCATGTAGGGACTGACTGTGCACACTCTCCTGGGACCTCTCTCCCTTGTCTCTGGAAGTGTACACTATTTGCAGGATCTCCTGATTTACATTTTTATCAGACGCAGTATCGCAAAGGTTTACTACAATTTAAGATTCTTATTTACAATTCTCATTGACACACTCAAACTGAGTAACCCATTGAAAAACAAAAAGCACTTCTATGACATAACATCTGAGAATGCCAATAGTTTGCTATGTAGATGTTCTGGAGTTAAATTATAATATGACTTAATAATAATAATAGCATAAAATGTTAGAAATGAAAAAAAATGATACATCTACCATTCTAATATAGCTCTTTTTATTAATACATATTCCCCTTCCTTCCTCCCTCCCTC
Source organism: Mesoplodon densirostris (assembly GCF_025265405.1). Taxonomy (NCBI): domain Eukaryota; kingdom Metazoa; phylum Chordata; class Mammalia; order Artiodactyla; family Ziphiidae; genus Mesoplodon; species Mesoplodon densirostris. The sequence continues at coordinate 60,104,332 of NC_082679.1, forward strand.
CCTCCCTCCCCCTCCCTCCCTTCCTTCCCATATTTATTGTGTCTACTCTTCCTAGATACTTTTTTAGGCCCTAGAGATACAGCATCACAAAACCCAGATTGCTTCCCTCCTGGAGCTTACAGATATTAAACAACAGACATAAAAATAAGTCAATTAAATAATATATTTGAAGCTTTACATTTTATTGGACAAAAAACTCCATCACCCAGGGTAATATGGTGTGAGATTGCCTGGGGGGAGGGGGCAGGTAATGGCATTAAGGAGAATGATCAGGGCCTGTGAGGCAAGCCTTCAAGGAGGGGAGGGGAGTCACTGCACGAATGTATGAAGGAAGAGCAGAGAGTACCACAACCATTAAAGTCTTGAGGTAGGAGCTTGCTTGGAAAGTTCAGGAACGGCAAAGTGGCCTGTGTAGCTGGAGCAAAATGAATAAGGGGGGAGGATATAGAAAATGAGGTCAGAAAAATGAGATGGGGCCCCATCATGTAGGACCTTGAGGGCTTTGCCCGTCCTCCAAGTGGAGGTGAGCTGAGAAGTTGCATGAACTGACCTACTTTTTTTTGTTTGTTTGTTTTTTCTGTACGCGGGCCTCTCACTGTTGTGCCCTCTCCCGTTGCGGAGCACAGGCTCCGGACGCACAGGCTCAGCGGCCATGGCTCACGGGCCCAGCCGCTCCGTGGCATGTGGGATCTTCCCGGACTGGGGCACGAACCCGTGTCCCCTGCATCGGCAGGTGGACTCTCAACCACTGCGCCACCAGGGAAGCACCCTGACCTACATTTTTAAGGCATCCCTCTGGCTGCTCTGTGGAGAGGAGATAGAGGCAGGGCAAGGGTGGCAGCAAGGAGACCAGTTGGAGATTCCTGTAGCAACAGGGCGAAGGTGGAGCAGTGGTCCACACATACCTGTTCTATGTGGTCCTAAACATAATAGACAGCATTGAAAAATATCAGCAGGCCAGAAACCCCAGCAACTTAGCTGTCAGTCTTCCTCTTAGCACTCCTATCAAAGGCCATGTAATTAACAGTGGGATTCAGAGTTTGGGAGGGAGCATGTCTTGGAGAGTTTTGCTCATCCATTGCCTGAGACTTGTCTGGAAGAGAATATCTATGCATTTATCAAATTTCATCTAATGAACATATTGATGAATCATTAGTATTATTGTTTGCTGCTCTAAGGATCACATGCTTCGTCCATTTACCTTTGTAAAATCTGGTAAACTGAATGTGTTTGAGATTATGAGAATCTTTTCTGCCTAATTTATTTTATAAACTGCAAATGTAAATTATACAGCTCTCATGTGCAATTTCAGTTGAGAAGGTAACAGCGATGTTGCTGTAATTGAGGCATTCTAAGTTGGGGGGAGCCTGCAGAACCACTGAATTGGAATGCCATTTCAATTTTTTAAAGATGTTTTTAGTTTTAAAAATAATTTCCAGTGTGTCATTTTTGTAATATTAATTTCAACTTATAGCCTAAACATTGCAATGAGCTCTGGGTGGTATTTCCGCTTGCTTTGGGTCTTTGTCTGCTAATGTTTCTATTATTGTATGCATAGTGAAACAAGCACATTTTTAAAAAAACAAAAACAAAACCAAACTTCTGACATAAGCATTTTCTAACTGTGTCCTATTATGGAGCACCAAACACTTCAGGGAAGCTTCTTGTTGCTCTTGTTTTGGAGAGTGATGTTGTGGTGGTAGTTTTACATCTTTTCTACTTTTTTTTCCATGGCAAGCAGAACAAGATATGGGTCTGTGAACTCTGACTGTGAAATGCTAGAAATGGAATAACTCTTAAATATGACCTAGCCCACACCTTATATTTTTCAGATGGGGAAACTGAGGCTGAGGCTGGTCAAGTAACTTGATGAAGAACCAGTACTTATATTGTATCTTCCTGAGCTTATTAATATGTGGATTATTATTGTACCCAATGTAGTCTGAGTCTGGCCATGTAAGGTGAGTGGTACCTAGGTTAATGGAATTCTTGTGGGGTTTTATTCTGAATTTCTTATTTCTTATTATGAGTTTTATTTTTGCTGCAGTATTCTGTTGAAAGAACAATTCTTCAGGTTGATGAGACACATAAAGCTTGAAAAAGGCAAAAGAGGGGGTTTAAGGCACCTTTTCTCTCCCTATAGTTAGGACACTAGACAAATGATGAGGGAGATGATTTTCTCAAAGAGAAGATGCTCAGCTTTGTCTTCCTAAAGCTGAAGTGAGATGCTGTGTCTTGCTGTGCATTGTCATTCTGTAGAGATTAACCAATCCTCCCTGTTAGGAAACCACAGACTTACAACTCACCACTCAAGGGAGAGTCACACCTCTCAGTAATAGACAGTAATGACTGTAATAAAATAAGGCTGCAGCTCAGAGAACAGAAAAGTATCACTGTTGGCAACGGGAGTGTAAACATGATCCAATTAATGGTCATACCAACAGGCTCAGGCAGCCATGCATAGTGGAATAAACCCAAGTTGGGGTCCCCAAATGAGGTGCAAATTCTGGTGCTGCGTGTTCCCTAGGTGTTCTTGGACAAGATGTTGGACCTCTGTTTCCTCATTTGTAAAATGAGAATTATAGTGCACACCTTACCAGGTGCAGAGTAAGAGAGAAGAGTTCAGTGTGACATCTGGTGGCATCTAAGGGGCCTGCTATGGAAAGTGCTTCCTTGGCCTGACATCCCTCAGCCTCTGATAAACAGCACAGTGAGCTCAGTGTGGGAGCTGAGAACCCTGCTCAGGCACTGACATGTCTGCGGAAATGAAGGGGTTAAAGGTCTGCTCTTTCAGCCATTATTTTTTTAGAAATATTGAGTTTTAACAGCCATAGATCTGGGAGTGTAGGTCTGGTGGCAGCTAAAATGGGAATTCTTGATAAATTCAGTGTTATGGTGTCTCAAGGTGAGCCTGTCCTCATTGTCCATACTGCCCTGTTGATTAGCCTATTAGGCGTGTTCAAAGTGTCCTATGCTTTTCTTTTCTCTTCTTCGCCCCCGCTCCCCTCCTCTCCCCTCCTTTCCTCTTCCCCCCTCCCTTCCCCTCCCCTTCTTTCCCCTTTCCCTCCCCTCTTCCCTCCTTCCCTCCTTTCTCCTTCCCCCTCTCCCCCTTTTCACTTCCCTTCTCTTCCCTCCCCTCCCCTGCCCTCCCCTCCCCCCACCTTGAGGACTGTGGGAAGCACTATAGCCTGCTCAGGAGTTGTCTCATCTGAAGAGCATCACTTTGCCCAGGGCCGGCCATATCCAATGACTGATTACTGTACGAGCTTTAAAGGCCTGGCCTCTCACATTATCTTGGGACAACTCTGAAGAGCCATCGTGGCTTCACAGCTCCCCACAGGGTCATCTGAGGCCTTTGTTGAGAATTTCAGCTCAGCTTCCTCCTATGCCCAATCCTGCTTCCATCCTGTCCCTTGCATGGTGGCAATTCCATAAGCATTACCTGAGCAAACTATTGTGTGCTCTTTTCCACCTCAGAGACTGCTTCCCAGAGACCCTGATCTATTATGGCAATGACCATATATGTATAAAAGTGTGTGTATATGGACATGCATCAAGAGTGTTTTCAGTGCTGTCTCTGTCAGTCCCTGTTGAGAATGACCACCCCCTTTCATATCCCACCTTGCCCGATATATTCTCTCCATCCTGCAGTTTCTCATCATTTTCCACCCTTGTCAGCATTTATGGGCCATTGAATTTTATTTTAAAAATTTTTTTGATTAAAAAATTTATTGAAGTATAGTTGATTTACAATGTTGTGTTAATTTCTGTTGTACAGCAAAATGATTCAGTTATATATATGTATATTCTTTTTCATATTCTTTTCCATTACGGTTTTTTATAATTGAATATTGAATATAGTTCAATATGAGATATTGAATATAGTTCCCTGTGCTGTACAGTAGGACCTCGTTGTTTATCCATTCTATATATAATAGTTTGCATCTGCTAATCCCAAACTCCCAGTCCATTCCTCCCCCACCCACCCACCCCCTTGGCAATCACAAGTCTGTTCTCTATATGTGAGTCTGTTTCTGTTTTGTAGATAAGTTCATTTGTGTCATATTTTAGACTCCACATATAAGTGATAAAATATGCTATTTGTCTCTCTCTTTTTGACTTACTTCACTTAGTATGATAACCTCTAGGGCCATCCATGTTGCTGCAAATGGCACTATTTCATTCTTATTTATGGCTGAATAGTATTCCATTGTGTGTGTATGTGTGTGTGTGTGTGTGTGTGTGTATATATATATATATATATATATACACACACACACACACACACACACATACACACACCCCACATCTTCTTTATCTGTTCCTTTGTTGATGCACATTTAGGTTGTTTCCATGTCTTGGCTATCATAAATAGTGCTGCTGTGAACATAGGGGTGCATGTATCTTTCCGAATTATAGTTCTGTCTGGGTGCCAAAGAGTGGGATTGCAGGATCATATAGCAAGTCTATTTTTAGTTTTCTGAGGAACCTCCATACTGTTCTCCATAGTGACTGCACCAATTTACATTCCCACCAACAGTGTAGGAGGGTTCCCTTTTCTTTTCACCCTCTCCAGCATTGGTTATTTGTGGACTTTTTAATGATGGCCATTCTGATTAGTGTGAGGTGATACCTCATTGTGGTTTTGATTTACATTTCTCTAATAATTAGCAATGATGAACATCTTTTCATGTGCCTATTTGGCCATTGAATTTTAAATTCTATCATCTTCTTTTGGGAGTGGTCTGTGTCCAGTTGTAGGAGTGGAGGGTGGGCATTCGGCCTGGTGACCAGACTGGGCATTTCAACAGCCTTTGGGTCAGAACTTTGCAATTCAGATTAACAGTTTCAAAGAATTAAATTTTTTCTTCCCATTTCATCTTTTAACCCCTCTTCAACTTGTAGAGTAGGTTTCTAATGATAAAGAATTCCTTTTCAAGTATTCAAGAGCTGACCAAGTCAGAAGTGAATTTTATTTTTCAAAGAATGATCTGAATTTATGTCAGTATGTTGGGTGTATTTTGCTTTGGAAGGTGGAGTTATATAGGTCTTCTTTTTCTGGCTTTCACTGTTTCTATTCTCTCCCCCTCCCCAAATTTCTAAATAAAAGAAACATATTATTTTTGTAAATGAAAAAAAAAGATGTTTTATTAAGAAAACCCCCTTGAGATAGCCTCATCCACCAGAGGGGAGACAGCAGAAGCAAGAAGAACTACAGTCCTGCAGCCTGTGGAACAAAAACCACATTCACAGAAAGATAGACAAGATGAAAAGGCAGGGGGCTATGTACCAGATGAAGGAACAAGATAAAACCCCAGAAAAACAACTAAATGAAGTGGAGATAGGCAACCTTCCAGAAAAAGAATTCAGAATAATGATAGTGAAGATGATCCAGGACCTCGGAAAAAGAATGGAGGCAAAGATCGAGAAGATGCAAGAAATGTTTAACAAAGACCTAGAAGAATTAAAGAACAAACAAACAGAGATGAACAATACAATAACTGAAATGAAAACTACACTAGAAGGAATCAATAGCAGAATACCTGAGTCAGAAGAACAGATAAGTGACCTGGAAGACAGAATGGTGGAACTCACTGCTGCGGAACAGAATAAAGAAAAAAGAATGAAAAGAAATGAAGACAGCCTAAGAGACCTCTGGGACAACATTAAACACAACAACATTTGCATTATAGGGGTCCCAGAAGGAGAAGAGAGAGAGAAAGGACCCAAGAAAATATTTGAAGAGATTATAGTCGAAAACTTCCCTAACGTGGGAAAGGAAATAGCCACACAAGTCCTGGAAGCGCAGAGAGTCCCATACAGGATAAATCCAAGGAGAAACATGCCGAGACACATAGTAATCAAATTGGCAAAAATTAAAGACAAAGAAAAATTATTGAAAGCTGCAAGGGAAAACTGACAAATAACATACAAGGGAACTCCCATAAACTTAACAGCTGATTTCTCAGCAGAAACTCTACAAGCCAGAAGGGAGTAGCATGATATACCTAAAGTGATGAAAGGGAAGAACCTATAGCCAAGATTACTCTACCTGGCAGGATCCCATTCAGATTCGATGGAGAAATCAAAAGCTTTACAGACAAGCAAAAGCTAAGAGAATTCAGCACCACCAAACCAGCCCTACAACAAATGCTAAAGGCACTTGTCTAAGTGGGAAACACAAGAGAAGAAAAGGACCTACAAAAACAAACCCAAAACAATTAAGAAAATGGTCATAGGAACATACATATTGATAGTTACCTTAAACGTGAATGGATTAAATGCTCCAACCAAAAGGCACAGGCTTGCTGAATGGATACAAAAGCAAGACCCATATATATGCTGTCTATAAGAAACCCACTTCAGACCTAGGGACACATACAGACTGAAAGTGAGGGGATGGAAAAAGATATTCCTTGCAAATGGAAGTCAAAAGAAAGCTGGAGGAGCAATATTCATATCAAATAAAATAGACTTTAAAATAAAGAATGTTACAAGAGACAAGGAAGGACACTACATAATGATCAACGGATCAATCCAAGAAGAAGATATAACAATTATAAATATGTATGCACCCAACATAGGCGCACCTCAATACATAAGGCAACTGCTAGCAGCTATAAAAGAGGAAATCGACAGTAACAAAATATCAGTTGGGGACTTTAACGCCTCACTTACACCAATGGACAGATCATCCTAAATGAAGATAAATAAGGAAACAGAAGCTTTAAATGACAGAATAGACCAGATAGATTTAATTGATATTTATAGGACATTCCATCCAAAAACAGCAGATTACACTTTCTTCTCATGGAATATTCTCCAGGATAGATCACACCTTGGGTCACAAATCAAGCCTCAGTAAATTTAAGAAAATTGAAGTCATATCAAGCATCTTTTCTGACCACAACGCTATGACATTAGAAATGAATTACAGGGAATAAAACAAAAAAACACAAACACATGGAGGCTAAACAGTACGTTACTAAATAACCAAGAGATCACTGAAGAAACCAAAGAGGAAATCAAAAAATACTGAGAGACAAATGACAATGAAAACACGACAATCCAAAACCTATGGGCTGCATCAAAAGCAGTTCTAAGAGGGAAGTTTATAGCTATACAAGCCTACCTCAAGAAACAAGAAAAATCTCAAGTAAATAATCTAACCTTCCCCCTAAAGGAACTAGAGAAGGAAGAACAAACAAAACCCAAAGTTAGCAGAAGGAAAGAAATCATAAACATCACAGCAGAAATAAATAGAAACAAAGAAAATAATAGCAAAGATCAATAAAGCTAAAAGCTGGTTCTTTTAGAAGATAAAATTGATAAACAATTAGCCAAACTTTTCAAGAAAAAGAGGGAGAGGACTCAGATCAATAAAATTAGAAATGAAAAAGGAGAAGATACAAGAGACACCACAGAAATACAAAGCATCCTAAGAGACTACTAAAAGCAACTCTATGCCAATAAAATGGACAACCTAGAAGAAATGGACAAATTCTTAGAAAGGTAAAACCTTCCAAGACTGAACCAGGAAGAAATAGAAAATATAAACAGACAAATCACAAGTAATTAAATTGAAACTGTGATTAAAAATCTTCCAACAAACAAAAGTCCAGGACCAGATGGCTTCACAGGTGAATTCTATCAAACATTTAGAGAAGAGCTAACCCCCATTCTTCTCAAACTCTTCCAAAGAATTGCAGAGGAAGGAACACTCCCAAATGCATTCTATGAGGCCACCATCACCCTGATACCAAAACCAGACAAAGATACTACAAAGAAAGAAAACTACAGGCCAATGTCACTGATGAACATAGATGCAAAAATCCTCAACAAAATACTAGCAAACAGAATCCAACAACACATTAAAAGGATTGTACACCATGATCAAGTGGGATTTATCCCAGGAATGCAAGGATTCTTCAATATGCGCAAATCAAACAATGTGATACACCATATTAACAAATTGAAGAATAAAAACCATACGATCATCTCAATAGATGCAGAAAAAGCTTTTGACAAAATTCAACACCCATTTATGATAAAAACTCTCCAGAAAGTGGGCAGAGAGGGAATCTACCTCAACATAATAAAGGCCATACATGACAAAACCACAGCAAACATCATTCTCAGTGGTGAAAAACTGAAAGCATTTCCTCTAAGATCAGGAGCACGACAAGGATGTCCACTCTCAACACTATTATTCAACATAGTTTTGGAAGTGCTAGCCACGGCAATCAGAGAAGAAAAAGAAATAAAAGGAATACAAACTGGAAAAGAAGAAGTAAAACTGTCACTGTTTGCAGATGACATGATACTATACATAGAGAATCCTAAAGATGCCACCAGAAAACTACTAGAGCTAATCAATGAATTTGGTAAAGTTGCAGGATATAAAATTAATGCACAGAAATCTCTAGCATTCCTATACAGTAATGATGAAAAATCTGAAAGAGAAATTAAGGAAACATTCCCATTTACCATTGCAACAAAAAGAATAAAATACCTAGGAATAAACCTACCTAGGGAGACCAAAGACCTTTATGCAGAAAACTGTAAGACACTGATGAAAGAAATTAAAGATGATACCAACAGATGGAGATATATACCATGTTCTTGGATAGGAAGAATCAATATTGTGAAAATGACTGTACTACCCAAAGCAATCTACAGATTCAGTGCAATCCCTATGAAATTACCAATGGCATTTTTTATGGAACTAGAACAAAAAATCTTAAAATTTGTATGGAGACACAAAAGAGCCCGAATACCCAAAGCAGTCTTGAGGGAAAAAAACAGAGCTGGAGGAATCAGACTCACTGATTCAGACTGTACTACAAAGCTACAGTAATCAAGACAATATGGTACTGGCACAAAAAGAGAAACATAGATCAACAAGATAGAAAGCCCAGAGATAAACCCATGCACTTATGGTCAACTAATCTATGACAAAGGAGACAAGGATATACAATGGAGAAAAGACAGTCTCTTCAATAAGTGGTGCTGGGAAAACTGGACAGCTACATGTAAAAGAATGAAATTAGAACACTCCTTAACACCATACACAAAAATAAACTCAAAATGGATTAGAGACCTAAATGTAAGACCGGACACTATAAAACTCTTAGAGCAAAACATAGGAAGAACACTCTTTGACATAAATCCCAGCAAGATCTTTTTTGATCCACCTCCTAGAGTAATGGAAATACAAACAAATTAAACAAATGGGACCTAATGAAACCATAAACAAGATGAAAAGACAACCCTCAGAATGGGAGAAAATATTTGCAAATGTATCAATGGACAAAGGATTACTCTCCAAAATATATAAACAGCTCTTGCAGCTCAATATTAAAGAAACAAACAACCCAATCCAAAAATGGGCAGAAGACCTAAATAGACATTTCTCCAAAGAGGACCTACAGATGACCAAGAGGCACATGAAAAGCTGCTCAACATCACTAATTATTAGAGAAATGCAAATCAAAACTACAATGAGGTATCACCTCACACCAGTTAGAATGGGCATCATCAGAAAATCTACAAGCAACAAATGCTGGAGAGGGTGTGGAGAAAAGGGAACGCTGTTGCACTGTTGGTGGGAATGTAAATTGATACAGCCACTATGGAGAACAATATGGAGGTGCCTTAAAAAACTAAAAATAGATTTACCATATGATCCAGCAATCCCACTACTGGGCAAATACCCAGAGAAAACCATAATTCAAAAAGACACATGCGGGCTTCCCTGGTGGCGCAGTGGTTGAGAGTCCGCCTGCCGATGCAGGGGATACGGGTTCGTGCCCCGGCCCGGGAAGATGCCACATGCCGCAGAGCGGCTGGGCCCGTGAGCCATGGCCTCTGAGCCTGCATGTCCGGAGCCTGTGCTCCGCAACGGGAGAGGCCACAACAGTGAGAGGCCCGCGTACCGCAAAAAAAAAAAAAAAAAAAAAAAAAAAGACACATGCACCCCAATGTTCATTGCAGCACTATTTACAATAGCTAGGTCATGGAAGCAACCTAAATGTCCATCGACAGATGAATGGATAAAGAAGGAGTGGTACATATATACAATGGAATATTACTCAGCCATAAAAAGGAATGAAACTGGGTCATTTGTTGAGACGTGGATGGATCTAGAGACTGTCATACAGTGTGAAGTAAGTCAGAAAGAGAAAAACAAATATCGTATATTAACGCATATATGTGGAACCTAGAAAAATGGTACAGATGAACTGGTTTGCAGGGCAGAAATTGAGACACAGATGTAGGGAACAAACGTATGCATACCAAGGGGGGAAAGCCGCGGGGGGTGTGTGTGATGAATTGGGCAATTGGGATTGACATGTATATACTGATGTGTAGAAAACTGATGACTAACAAGAACCTGCTGTATAAAAAAATAAATAAAATAAAATTCAAATGGTAAAAAAAAGAAAGAAAGAAAGAAAACCCCCTTACTACATCCTGTGCATGTCCTTGGTCTCTGAGGTAAGAAAACCCTAAAAGCTTCTGACCTCTGTGAAACGAGCACCCTGTTTGAACCTGGAGATGGAACTTGAGGGCTTTTTGGTCAAGGCAGAAAGAATCATTAGAGGATGTGGCATATTTCATGCCTCAGCTCGTAATCTCAGAAAATTGACTTTTTCAGCGCAAATTACAGAAAAGAAGATATGAGCATCGCAGGCTGGGTTGGGAAATTTCATCTCCCTTTTTACAGATGTTCATTAACATAACAAAACATTAGTGAATGTTTAGCCTGTACCCTTGTTCTAAGCAAAGACTGAATAAAAATATGTCAGAAGTAAGCCAACTAGACTAGGAAGGCATTTTCATCCAAGAAAAAAAAATGGTGTGAAATATGCGGTCACCGAAGAAGGGCTACCATGTTTTATTTTGTAATTATGAAAATTTGTCTCTTTTGACAAGTGAAATGAATTTAGGCACTCAGGCATGGGAAGAAAGTTGAATTGTCTGAAAATTAAATCAAAGTAAAAATGAAAAATATAAATGGGTGTTTCATATTCACCAACATGGGAGTCATCTTTTAGATCTGACATTTTGAAGCACTCCCTGAGAAATTTGATAGCTCATACCTCTGAGTAAATTATGGTCCTGAGCAGTGTGGGAATAAATGAGAATGTTTGTTGTTTTTAAATAAATGCAATAAATCTGAAATGGCATCAGTGGTCTAGAGTATAGAGAGCACCATTTTATGCCCTGAGATGTGTGATGTGTTGAGATCTACATCATAGGGAGACACATATATACAGATGCAATGCGTGGGACAGGACCTGAGCATACACACATGCACATTCCTAAAGACAGCTGCATGGAGTTGACCAAAGAGGGGTGATGTCCAACAGACAGATCACATCTGGCTCCACCATGACCTAGAGGTGTGGCTTGAGGCAGGTCATTTCCTTTTAAAACAGGGGAATGATGATAAGACTGTGCCTTCTAGGGGTGCTGGGAAGATTGCTAAGCACTCATTCAGTTGTTGCCGTTATGGCAGGTGCAAAAACACCTTTAACCACGGTGCCTGGCGTTGAGTCAGTGAGTAGGACCTCAATGAATGGTAGTCAAAACTCCACCTGAGTACTTTTCATAATCTGTGTGTGTGTTTTACTGCATGTGCTTTGTGTATATATGTGTACTTTGTGTGTGTAATTTGTGTGTGTATGTGTATATGCATACACTGTGTATGTGTACCTTGTGTGTGTATGTATGCACTTTGTGTTCTTCGTGTGTGTGCATGTGTGTATATGTGCATGGAGATAATTTGTGTGTCTGTGTGTGCTCTGTGTACTCTGTGTGTGCACTGTGCATGTGTGTGTGCACTTTGGGCATCTCTGAGGAATAAGGTGCCTTCCAGGACCAGCAGTGAACCATTCTTTGTGCCTCATGGGCCTGCAGCTCCTCTGAGGAGAACTCAAGAAATAGACCCGGTGCTTTGGCATTTAAGTGAGTGTCTGAACTGACGGCCTCAGTTCCTGTGTATCCTTAAGAACACAAGATACACACACACACACACACACACATACATAATTATATATATATGTATGTATATAATTATATATATGTATATATATATAATTTTTTTAAAGTGGGGGTACTTTTTAGCCATAACCCAGTAAAATTTTGGGTATCTTGCGTCATTTAAAAATGGACGAGCCCAAAAAATAGTGTCTTGTGAGTGACTAATGAGGTTAGGAGTCTTGAAATTTTTAATTAATTCCATAGTCAAGAGTGATTTATTCAAGGCAAAGAAACCCTTTGACCAAACTTGAGTAAGGGGATTCATGATAAGAAGTTGGTAGTATGAGCCTAAAAGGAGAAAACTAGCTGTAAGCCCTTTACATCCCTGTCTGTATCCCTCTTCCCTCCTTCCCTCCCCTCCTCTCTGGGAAAATGTGGTCTGTTGGCTTTGCACATCTGTGCTAACCATCTGACTTATCTGGTTTTGCACTTTGAGCTGGTTCTTTCTGTTTTTTTTGTGTTTTTTTTTGGCGCATGGGTGTCCAAATTGCCATTCCACTTGGCCTTCTCTGACACCATTATTCCCTATTGTCATCCCTGTTTTCTTCCTTCCCATCAGTTTCACTCTTCATACCCACCCCATTTATCTGTGTGTTTATTCTTCTTCCCCACTGGACCCAGTCTTCTTAAGAGCAGGTGCTATATCTGTCTGGTTTATTCATCGTCAGAGCCTCCCATGCTGTCCAGAACACAGGTGTTGCTAAATAAGTACCTGCAAAGTGAATGAATGGATGAACAGCAGCCTCAGACCTACACCCTACCTAACTCTTGTGACCATCTCTCATTCTTACCCAGCCAGCATTCCTAGTGCCTTTTTTTCAGCTAGTCCCTCCATTTTCCTTTGGCTCCATGCCCAGCTAATCAGCATATTTTACCCTCTAACCACAGAAAACAGAGTTGGGCTTGAGACCCAAACTGATCCAATGGGACTTAATTCTAACTTTTACTGGAACTATTAGAAACAGGGTGGCTAACCTGTCCAGCATCTGCTTTGCTGTGCAAGAATGAAGTCAACACAGAGGAAAGCATACCCAAAAGGTAGAGAGAAACCAAGTCCTGATGAAGTTGTTTCAGTCCCTGGATCCAGCCTTACCTGAAGCAGTATGCCTCTGTACTCTTCAGTTGCAAGAGGCAAAACATTCTTCCCTCTTCTCTCTCAGCTTTTTCTTTACAGTAAGCCCAGCAGATTTCGGGCCCTTATTCTAAATCTCAATCTTTCCCATCTTGAATTCACTTTATGGAAAGGCAAGCACTCGCTGGGGCAGGCAGCTGAGGACAAAGTTTTCCTTGGGATGAGCTGGCGTCCAGCTCAAGTCTCTTAGGGTCTTAAGGACACCCTGTGTGCCAATTGCCTACTACAAAGAACTGGTGGGGTGAGGTTTATTTTGTTCAAATAATATTACCAAGAAAGTTGTAAAAAATAAGTTTGAGTTGTGCTTATGTTACTTTCAGCCCAAGCATCTTAGCTGCAAATGCCTTCCAGGAAGAAGTTAACTCAGAGCTAACTAAGTTGGTCATGATGTATGCCAGTTTTTTGTGAGGCATCCACCCTGGCGCTGGCAGTTGCGGCCAGAGGGTCAGCATCATGTGGCCTATTCCATGCTCAGCAGAAACATGCAGAAGTTTCTTTCAGGAGGTGTGAGATCAAGGAACATAAAGGGCAGCAGAAACAACAGGCCTTTTCTAGGACAAGTGACGGCAGTAATTTATGAGACTGTGGAAGGCTGAGCTGGAGGTGCAGGAAGGAGAGGTAAAGCCTGTGGATGCATAAAAGGGTTTTGGTTGGGCTTTCCAGGGAGTCCTGGAGGTACCCCTGAGCCTTCCTGGATGTGGAGGCAGGAAAGTGGGAACTGATGGCTGAACTTACCTCTAACGTCTTGCAGGATAAAATGGAGGTCATGCATCTTCACACAGCAGAAGACTAGGGCATCTTTTCCTTGTTAAGTCCTGTTTCCTTCTTGGTGTTTCCATGTCTTTGGTGCATTTGATAGTTTCCCCTGTGTAACTGCTTGCTTGGGCTCCATACACAGACAGCTCAGCAGAACTAACGCCCCACCAAGGTCCCAATCTTCCCCTTTCCAATTTTACTTATGGAGAAGGACAGTCTCCCTGCGGCACGTGGCTGAGACCTGGGCCTCCCTGGGGAGGGGCTGAGCCCAAGGGTCTGAGGACCCTCAGCAGAGAGGGTCCAGTGGGGAGCACTGTGGGTAGGGGGGTGTGGGGAGAGGTCCCTGGCAGGTCCAGGTCTCGACAGGCGTAGTCTTTGGAGCTTTTGCCCGAGAGAAAGGACTCCTGTACCAAGGGATCTGAGTACAGGGCTGGCTGGGAGGGACCTCAGCCGACCTGGGGCCCCACTGCCCTTCTAGAGGAGAGTAGAAGGAGGGGACCACCAAACTGTGACAACTGGCAGCCCACGTGGAAGCCTCGCCCTGCCTCCTCCTACCCCCACTCACTGTGCAGCTGGGGGCATGTCCCCTAATGTCCCTTTGACTCAGTTTCCTTCTCAGTAAAGTGGGGGTGAGGAGACTTGCCTGGCAGACCTGCTGTAATTATTAGAGAGAAAAAGCATGTAAAGTGTCGTATGGGGTTCCTGGCAGATGTGATGGGCTTGGTCAAGGCCGCTGCTCCTCTGATTTCTCTCCCTACGTGTTTTGCATCAGATGTGCGTACTTGGACCCAACAGTGCCCAGGAAGACCATCTTTCTCAGCGCTGATTTCCAAGCACTAATGGCAGTTGCTCAGCATTTGAGTTCCTTCCTTTATGGGCTCAGTGAATTTCTATTGAACATGTGCTCTGAGCTATGATCTACGTCAGGGATGAGGTAGATGTTGTCCCTACTCTCATGCTTTGTGTGTTTAGCCAATACCAGGAGCTGCCCCCTGCTCATCCCTGCCGTGGGCCATGCCCTCTTTTTCCTCCGAGGCACACTGTGAAATAGGTGTTATTATCCCTGCTTTACAGAAAGACAGCTGTGACTTAGGATGATGTGAGCTCTTGGATAGATGAAGGTATAAAGCAGAATGGACTCTGGGGTAAGAGAGGGCTTCAGGACTCCTGCCGGTCAACAGAACCTGGGCTGGGGGCTCTCCTGTAGGCCAGAGCAGGCCTGAACTTCCCGTATGGAAGAGAGGGGCTAGGTATGGCTCAGTGAGGTGACTGACATCTCTTTTCCAATTCTAGGGTATGTGTGCGTGTGTTTGTGTGTAAGAGAGACAGAGAAAGAGAGAGAGAGAGAGACAGAGGGACACATGCAGAGACTGCAGGGTTTGTACCCTGACTTCTACTTAGTAACTGAGACTTTAGATAATTGACTTACGGCTTCCTAAGCCTCAGTTTCCCCATCTGAAAAATGAGGATAATGGTTTGACTGCCATCAGAACTAAATGCAGTGGGGCCTGTGACATGCTTAGCATAAGACCTGGCACAGGGCATGTGCTGCACAAGTGCTAGCCCTGCCCAAGGCCACTGGGAGTGGGGCAGTGTGATTCCCATCTCACAGCTGGGGAAACAGAGGCTCAGAGGGCTTTGATAGTTACTGCTCTTCTGGGGGGTCTCGCAGCTGCTGGGGGTACATCGGAATCCAGAGCCTTCTCATCTGACTCCAAAGCCCTCTCTGTGATAGATTATTGTTTTTTCTTCTCTTTTAATAACACTGACTTCTTGCACACTGTGGCCCAAGAGTTTGCAAGTTAGGGAGTGAGCTGCAGCATGCTGGACTGCTCCTGGGCACTGTCACGATTTCCTTGGGTTTTGGGGGAGGTCTTTCAGTCTAACAGTAATGTCCCCTTCTCCTTCTGATCCTGAGGAGCAGCATCATCACACACAAAGTGACACTTTTGTTTTATAAAAACATGTTTTAAAATTAAACTAACAAAATCTGCATGTGGTTAAAAAAAAAGCAGAACAAGAGGGTACAAAGTCAAAAGGGAGTGTCTCTTCAAGTTCAGATTCTTAGGCTCCTCTTCCCGGGACAACCATGGTGTGACAGTTTCATGTTTTTAAAATTTCCAAATTTTCTACCCATTTGCAAAGTATTTGTATGTTTGTGTGTGTGCGCATGTATGTCTACATATCCCTCGTTAATACCAGTGGGTGCTTATTATACACATACACACACACACATGCTCACTATGCCCTTTTGTGCCTCTCAGTAACTTAGAGAATATTCTATACCGCCTCTGTTAGATCTAGCTCATTCTTTATCTCATTAAGTGAATTAGGTCTAGGCTAACTGGATTTCTTCTAAGGTAGGCGGTATAAGTCTTGCCTTTCAGACCAGGAGTTGGCAAACATTTCTTAAAGGGCCAGATAGTAATTATTTTAGGCTTCGTGGATCAGATGGTGTCTCTCAGAACTACTCAACTCTGCCCTTATAGTGCAAAAAGTAGCCAGAGACCATATGTAAATGAATAAGCCTGTCTATATTTGAATACAATTTTATTTACAAAAACAGTCAATGTGCTGTATTTGTCCTGTGGGCTACAGTTTTCAAAACCTTGTTCTACACCTTGCATGAGTGGTTGTCTGGAGAAAGGATTAACACCTCAATTTGCAGGTTCCAAATGGCCTAATTATTATATATCTGAAACCTTTCAGTTGTAGGCATTAAGATGTGCAAAGTAGCTGAAGAAATAGATAAATACTCATTTATGCAGGTGTTTGGACATTCAACATATTAGACCTTAGGATCATGTCACCTGGAGAGTGAATGAGGCTGGATGTTCTAAAGTTTCCCCATGTGTGTGTATACCTTACCCTCTTAAATGTTAATATAATATCTCCTTACCCTAATACACATTAACTAACCGAATCTGCCCTGCTCTGGCCACCTTCATGGCGTGGACATGGCTAAAACCACAGGTCCCAAGGGAGGCACGTCTTAGCCCCACAAGGGAGTGAGCATTGTTGGCCAAAGCCTAAAGCAAGCACTCTTGCTGCTCTGAGGTGAGGGTGGCAGAGAGTGTGGAGGAGAATGGAGGATTCGGAGGAGGCAGAGGCAGGCTCTGAGCGGAGAACGGCAGCCTGGGCAGGAGCCAAGTGGGGCCTTGGGGTTCCCAGGAGAAATCTTAGAAGGAGATTTTGAGTTACGTGTGTCATGGGCACATATGATTTTAATAAAAGCGCTGATTCATTCATCTGCTTTGGTCTATGGTACTCCTGTGCCTCCAACAGTGTCTGGAACATAATAGGGTTCAGTTAATGTTTGTTGGGTGAATGAGTGAATGGAGGTAATGAGTACCACAAAATGACTTTTTACAGTCAGTGTGACAATTATCTATTTGAATATCAAGTCTTGTGAACAGTGCCTGGCACATAACAAGTACACAGAGTGTGGTGGCTATTAATGTTATCAGCTGTTGTCACAGTGGATTTCAAATGCAAATAATGATGATAATAGCGACATGTTTGTTGATGAGTTATACTATGCAAGTTCCAGTTTTAAATACTTTAAATGAATTTCTTCATTTAATTTGTACAATAAATTAAACTACATACTACGATTATTCCATTTCACAGATGAGAAAACTGAGTTACAGAAACATTAACTAACTTATGTCAAACTATATAGCTAGATGTGAAGCAAAAATATACCTCTGGTGTTTTGTTTGGAGCAGTGGTTCTCTTAACTCCAGTGAGCTTCAGACTCCCCTGGAGGGCATATTAAAACACAGATTGCTGGGCCCCACCCCTGAAGCTTTTGGTTCAGTGGGTCTGAGGAAAGGCCTAAGAATTCGCATTTCTAACAAATTCCCCTTTGATGCCCAGGGGCCCCACTTGATAACTGCTGGTTTAGAGAATTTTGTGACTATCAAAAAAAAAAAAAAAAAGGTGATCCCAATTAAGGCCGATTTAGTTAATTTCTGGCTGTTCTTGGACCCAAAAGAACCTTTTCAGTCCTGTAGTGGTGCTGCCCCATCCTTTTCTCTCACTCCCAACCCCAGTTCTAGTGCTGTGGCCAATTCAGCCAGCGTGGTCACGAACTGAACCCCGGGGTAAAGACACAGAGTTGCTTGTAGAAGTGATGTGTTGAGTTCAAGGTCCAGGCTCCATCTCAGAAATGATGCCCAAAGTTTTTCTGCCGGCGCGTAGAGTATGCTTTGGTTCTGCCTGAAACACAAACACAACTCTTCTCTGATTTTAGTGTCTTACCCCTCACAAATGCTAAATTACCCCGTAAACAAAATACATCTGGTGTTTGACTCATGGAAAATATTTCTCTACGGTTGAAAGGAAGTGTGTGGACAGTCTGACTCCATTAATTTCCACTGGAGTGACTCCGAACCATCTGTTCAGGCTCTGCTGCAAGGGGAGGGGTGGGGGCTGGCCACTCGGCAGGTGGCCTGGGAAGTGCAACATGGGCTCCACGGGTCTGTGAGTAGGAGTCTTGGTCACTGGTGTCTCTGACAGGCCGGGGAAGGCTTCCTGACATTGCTTTGTGTACTCAGGAGTTTTCTAAGACCCCTCAGACACATGGAGCACTCTGGTCCTGGTGGAGACAGCCTGGACCAAGTGCCTTCTTCTCCCTAGTTGGGGGTTTGCTGGGTGGGCTGCTGTGGCCAGGATCCCTGTGATGTCTGTGTGGCCCAGTACACTGGTCACTTCCTGGTCCCTCCAAGCAGCTCTTCTAGGGCAGTTCTGGGCTCTCCCTTCAAGGCTTGCAGGAAGTGAGAAGGGCTCCCTCTGGGGGCCTCTGGGACCCAGCTATCTGCAGAGAGCAAGACCTTGGGGCAGGTGCAACAGGCTTTGCTACAGGGGCCACTAGGGGCAGTCTGGGCTTCAAAGTGGCACAGACTTGTGTTCAATCCTGACTTCTTCTCGCCATGGTCACATGTCCTTTGCCAAGTTGTTCTTAACCTCTCTGACCTCTGTATCATTACCTTTAAAATAAAGATTTTTTTTTACATCCAAGGTGACAGTTATCTGGTTGTATATCAAGTCACTTGAAGAGTGCCTGGCATATAGAAGGCGCTAGAAGGATGATGGCTGTTAATATTATCAGTTATGAATTCTATGATGCCCCACAATGACTGCCCCCACCTCCAGTGTGCACACCTAGTATAATCCCCTCCCCTTGGGTGAGGGCAGGACCAGTGAATATGTTGGGCTATGACTTTGAGTTAATCCAGAATGAGATTATCTAGCTGGGCCTGAGTTAACTGGTGAGTGTTTAAATGGGACTGAACCCTTCCTGAGCCCAAAGAGGTTGGAAATGTGAGAGGATCAATGTGAGGGGGAGCATGTGGCAAGGGCCTGAGAGCAACTGCTAGTTGCCAAGAGTGGTCCACAACCAATAGCCAGCAAGTCTATGGAGACCTCAGTCCTACATCCACTAGGAAATGAATTCTGCTTCCAACCTGAGGCAGCTCAGAAGAAATCTTTTCCCAGTCAAACCACCAGATGAGAACACAGCGTAGCTGACATCTTGATTTCAGTTGTGTGAGACCCTGAGCAGAGGACACAGTTAAAACCCGCTCGACTTGTAACCCATGGAAACTATGAGATAAAAAATGTGCACTGTTTTAAGCCACTAAATTTGTAGTAATAAAAATAACAATAGAAAATTGGTGCAGAGTTAGTAACATCTACCTCCGTGAAAGATTATGAGAAATAAATGTGATAATTTGCATAGAGCATACAAGACAGTTGCATAGTAGGTACCTGATATAGTTGCCCTGGGCTTCTCATCTCCCCAGCTAAGTAGTACAGCTCTTCCTCCCCCATCAGAAATGTATTCTTGCCTCAAACCCCTAGCTGGGATCCTGCTGACCTCCTGCTCATCCTCTTCTTGGGGGTTGGCTCGTGTCTTACCATGGCTGGGTCTTGATGCCCACCACTGCCCATGTGAGGCCTAAATATTGACCACTGTCTGGATTGCTTTTTTCACTCTATGTTTTTGCTAAAAGCATTTTTCCATCTATTCTTACAAGGCTGGCTCATCCTTTGGGTCTCAGCTCAAGTGCCACCACCGCTGAGAAGGTGACACTTAGGTAACAACTTAGGTGAGCTCTTCTTTGCTCACCAGTCTCTGAGTCCCTGTTCATTTCCTTCACAGCACTTTCACAGTCTATAACTAAAGTTCTGTTTCATTGTTTAGTTTGTGCACTTCCCCCTAGTAGCCTCTTGGGCCCATGAGACCAGATGCCATGTTGGTTTTATTTACTGCTGATCCCAGTGCCAGCTTGGTGCAAAGCACGAGTAGGAACTTATTCCACACGTGTGCACAATGCCCAAGTGTGCACCACATACAGCCCATGCTGACCCCCAGCCCTTCTCTGATTGCCTGAGATTTCTGTCCTCACTTCTCTGGGCACACCAGCTGATTGTGAGAAAAATTCTTGTGGGGTTGCCCCATATCCAGGCAGCTGGCATTCCTTATCCTCATTGCAGAGAGGGTTCTTGACCCCCATTCCTCTCCAAGCCACTCCCTTCTCTGTATAGCTGAGCCCTGTTCCCCAGACTTGCAACACTCCTCTCCCCAAATACCATGTTTTAGCCTAAATACAATCAGATGCTTGTGTGCATTTCATGAATATATGAGTCTAGAGTGAATCCTGGGTTCTCTGTGTGATGAAGAGGAACAAATATAGGCTTTGCTGAGATACAGACAAGCTGTTCAAATCTCAGCTCTGCCACTGACCAGCTTTCTGACATGGGCAGTAAGTCATTTTCCTGAGCCTCGGTTTCCTCATCTGTAAAATGGGATAATTATATCCACATGAAAGGGTGGTTGTGAGGGTGATATGAAATATATACACAGCATGTAGCCCAGGGCTGGAACTTGGAAGATGTTCCAAGCATAATTACTCTTCTCCCCAACTTCCCTTTCCAACTCTAAAAGTGGAAACCTTCTATAGCAAGAAAAGACCAAATTCAGTGTAATGTGAGTGACAGATGCAGAAAGAAAACTGTTGGTAGGACCAGGTTGTGAAGATCCTGGTCAACGTCCTGGGAGTTCTGGGTAGTGGGACAGGTCTGGTCCACACTTCTGTGCATTTCCTCAGGCAGGATTCTCCTTCCTGTGGAGCACGTTATCACCAATGGGGCCATTTCTGTTTTCATCCAAAGCTCCTGATTAGAGGCTCATGAATATTCAACTACTTGTCTCCCCTTATTTGCCTGACTATTAGCATTCTGTCTCTAGGCTCGTTTTGTGGTTTTTCTCTATTGCACATTTGTTCAGTGATTCACGCTTCATCGTCTGATGTGAGCGGTTTTGAGACGATCCCAGCTATTCCCAGTTCTCAGAAAGGCTGGGTTTCCTCTCTGCCCTGGCTGCCACCTTTCCCTTGCTCTTTCTGGTCCCAAAGATGGGTGGGTGGTGGAACAGCCTGCAGAGTGCCACTTTGGGAACTCACTTCTGTGTTCTGAAAATTCATATTAATAACAATAATTCAGTACATATGTCTATCGCTTCAAATTTTACAAAAAGATTTCATATCATCCTGTTTACATTCTAGCTTTCTGCACATGCAGAATGCTGACATTCTTTTCTGAGTGGGGCCATGTCTCTTTTCCTTCTAAATATTTAACAATAAGATTTGAACAAAACAGAATCTGTTTTAAAGCTCATCTGTATAATGATTTCTCACAATGGCACAGCATAGAAGGGGATTTGTCCTTCTGTTTTCCTATGCTGGTTGGAGCTTTGTTTGAAGTAGGTTCAGCTTTGTAGGAGATGCAGAGTGTATTAGTTTCCTTTTGCTGCTGCAACACATTATCACAGACTTAGGAAAACACAAATTTATTCTCTTACGATTCTGGACGTCAGAAGTCTGAAATGGGTCAGAAGGATTGTGTTCCTTCTGGAGATTCTGGAGGAAACGTCTTTTCCTTGTCTTTTCAGCTTCTAAAGGCTACTTGCATTCCTCAGCTCATGGCCCCTTTCTCCATCTTCAAAGCTAACAGTGTAGCATCTTCACATCTTCATATCTCTCCCTGACTTCAGTTTCTTTTTTTTTTTAACATCTTTATTGGAGTATAAAATTGTAATTGCTTTACAATGGTGTGTTAGTTTCTGCTGTATAACAGAGTGAATCAGTTATAAATAAACATATATCCGCATATCTCCTCCCTCTTGCATCTCCCTCCCACCCTCCCTATCCGGCCCCTCTAGGTGGACACAAAGCACTGAGCTGATTTCCCTATGCTATGTGGTTGCTTCCCACTAGCTATCTATTTTACATTTGGTAGTGTTTATATGTCCATGTCACTCTCTCACTTCGTCCCAGCTTACCCTTCCCCCTACCCATGTCCTCATGACTTCAGTTTCTTTAATCTCATTTCCTTCTCTGACATTGACCCTCCTGCCTCCCTCTAAAAGGACCTTGTGATGACATTGGGCCCACTTGGATAATCCAGGATAATCTCCTCATCTCAGGATCCTTAATTTAATAATCTGCAAAGTCCCCTTTGCCATGTACGATAACATGATCACAGGAGGTTAGGACCTGAATATCTTTGGGTGGCCATTGTACCTGCCACACCATCTTTCTGGTTTAATAAGAAAACTCAGATTGCTTGGGACTGACGCTTGCTTGCTTGTCTAGGATGTGGATCCTCTAGCTCCTTCTCTTCCTCTCTGCAGGGTGGACTCCTAATAGCTGCCATGAGTTTCTCAGCTACAGGACCACAGTGTCTCCAGTGAGTACATGGAAGGCTTGGTAGGTTTGACAAAAATATCCAACTTCCTAGCCAGACCTGTGTATACCTACAGCATCTTCCTTAAATGCAGTGCCCAATTTTATCCCCACAATCACCTCTGAAATAGGAATTATCACCTTCAATTAAAACTGAAGTATAGAGAAGTTAAATAATATGCTGCCTATTTCTTGTGTAATATGGTGCCAGATGGGTCTGGATTCAAATTCAGATCTGACTTTGTGACTTGGTACATGTTATTTCACCTTGCTATCTGTAAGTACCAATTTCATAATTGTGAGCATTAAATGAGGTAAGGTTTGTAAAGTGCTTAGTATAGGGTCTAGATCAACACGTTAACTGTTTTGTCATAGTTACTGTTACCATTAGGATTATCATCATTTCTGAGAAATGCACTGTCTGTGCTTGCTGGAAGCACTATTGAAAATTCTGTTATTATTGCTCCTGGGGCATGCACAGAGGTGATTCTCTAAGATTTTTTGGACCCCGGAAAGTCTACATAGATTGGGCATGTCCTATATAACATGTACAGGGCAAAGGGCCTTGGGCACACTATCACATTTGATCCCCAGGAGGTAAGTACAACTATTTCCCCATTTTACATACAAAGAAAACAAGGCTGGGGGAAGTGAAGTGATTTATCTATCATATTACTGATGTTAACCAGTGGAATTATAACCCCTGGGTCTTCCAGAGCCTGGACACCTAATCCCAGGCCCTCTGTGCTTTGCTGAGTCAGTCCCTGGTAGACATCCTAGGCTGTGCAGTCCTCCTCCATCTCTGATGGTTAACACACCCTGCAGCCTGGAGGCCTGAAAGAGCCTGGGAAAAGCTGAGAGCCAGCTGTCAATTAGAGCTCATTAGGATGCCACTGTCTCAGGCAGAAATCAGTACTTCTGACTTAGTCCCCACCTCACTGGGCTCCTGTCCCACGAAGCAGTGGGAGCAGTGGGTCCCCTGGGGCATTTCTTCACACCTGCCCAGAGCTGTTTTCTTATACATGTCCTTCTCAATCACCATAAAAGTCAACATTTACATCAAGACTGATATTAATGCCGAAACATAGGGAGAAACTGGGGGAGTTTTATTTAGAACAGAAAATGTCCAATTTCCAAAGATCTGGCTTGAGTGCAAATAAGTGTTGACTTCAGTCCTTCTGGGAGCTGCTGCCGTGCATACCAACAGGGTCCCAGAGCTGCACCGAGACAACCAGGCTTCTAATGGAGTGTTTGTCAACAGGAGGATCTATGTGGTGCTGGTGGAGTTCTTGAATAATGTATAAAATCCACACGTTAAGGTTGATTAAAATCCTAAGCGCATTATCCAACTAGAGCAAAAGGCTCTTGAGTCTCTGGTCGTTGAAAGTCATTGATCTTCAAGGACTTTTATCCTCGTGCTGTGCTCCAAGACAGTGAATTCCAGGACCATTCTATCCACAAGGAGACCAGCATGAACAAAGGAACTCATAGAGACATCTCCATGTCAAGTCAGATAGGGTGGGAATATTGCATCATATATTTGATCCTCATAGAGCTAGCAAGGAAGAAACAAAATTCAGAATTTGTCTCTTTTGCTACTTATTCCCAGACAGAAAACTAAAAGGAAGGAAGGAGTGAGAATCCAGTTACTAGGGTATCAAGAACAATGTTTGGTGCTTCATCATCTGCCACGTGTTTGATTATCCAGATTTCTTATATCATCAGGACATTAGGGAAGCTTTGACCTCTAATATGACCTGTGGGAAACAGACCTATGAATCTGGATTTCCTTAAAGAGGCTTGATGGTACATGAAGCAGGTCCCATCAGGAAACCACTCACCGGAAGGCCCTGATGAAAGCAGATACCAGGATATCCAGACTCTGGAGAGGAAACTTGGTCCTGCCCAGGACACTATGTCTGTCCTATGCCTGTCCTATCATTGTGTTTCAGAAGCTTAAAATAACTCATTGGTTTCGCACGTTCACAGATGGAGAGGAATTTTGCTCCAGGATGTATCATACCCCAATACCTGATTTAGATGAGATTTAGATAAGATTTTGGACTTAGAGTTGATTCCAGAGTGGGTTAAGAATTTGGGGGCTGCTGGGATGGGGTGAATATATTTTGCATGTGAGAGGGACATGAATTTGGGGGACCAGAGGGTAGAGTGTTATGGGTTAAATTGTGTCCTCCTTACATTTACAGGTTGAAATCCTAGACCCCAATACCTCAGAAAATGACTTTATTTGGAGATAGGATCTTCCCCAGAGATGATCAAATTAAAGTGAGATCATAGGATGGATCCTAATCTGATATGACTGGTGTTCTTATAAAAAGGGGAAATTTGGATACAGAGAAAATGTACATAGGGAGAATGCCATGCAAAGATAGATGTAGATATTGCAGTTATGCTCCTATAAGCCAAAAAATGTCAAATATTGCCAAAAAAACAGAAGCTAGGAGAGTCACTTGGAACAGATGCTTCCTCACAGCCCTCAAAGAAACCAAACCTGCCAACACCTTGATCTTGGACTTCTGGCCTCCAGAAGTGTGAGACAGTATATTTCTGCTATTTAAGCCACTCAGTTTGTGATACTTCGTTTCAGCAGCCCTAGCAAATATTGGTATGTTATTGAGGCATTACTTTGTTCAAATAAGATTTGATGAGAAGTCCATTATGTAAAGTAGACAGAAGCTCTCGGTGAAGTAGAGTTTGACAACCTAGAGAATCTCACTGAGATTCTCTGTCTGTGTGTTTCTCTCTAAATAACTCCACTTCTCACCTATCACTTTGTCTCTCACTGAATTCTTTCTGCGATGAGACATCAAGAACTTGAGCTTCATTAAGTCCTGAAACCAAGTGTGTGATCTCAGTTGGAAGACTATGGGTTTTGGCCGGGTTCAAGTCCCGGCCATGTAGGTTCAAGTCCCAATCTGGGTTTTGGCTGGTTTTGAGTCCTGGCAGCGTGGGTTTGAGTCCCAATCAGGGTTTTGACTGGGTTTGAGTCCCAGCTGCGTGGATTCGAGTCCCAATCTGAGGTTTGGCTGGGTTCGAGTCTCAGCCGTGTGGGTTCAGGTCCCATCAGGGTTTTGGCCAGGATCGAGTCCCGGCATGTGGGTTCAAATCCCAGTCTGAGGTGCACTGTTTCACTGCTATATTGTATGCTTGATATTTGCTATGAGAGTAGATCTTAAGTGTCCTTACCGCCCCCCCCAACACACACAGGAGAACAAAAAGAAAATAATTATGTGAAGTGATGGATATGTTAATTAGCTTGATTGTAATGATTATTTCAGAATGTATATATGTACATTAAAACTTCAAGTTTTATACTTTAAAATATATAATTTATATTTGTCAATTATACCTAAATAAATTAAAAAAGAAAAAAGAGAGATGGGGCTGGTAAAATTAATATTTGGGAAGAAGCATCAGGTAGGGAAACAGGGGGCAGAGCTCGATGGTCGATGTAGGAGGCTATTGCAGTACCGTGGGGAGAGTCATCCAGACCAGAACAAAAGGAAGACAGTGGGAGGGGTAGGTGGCTTGAAGGAAAGAGAGGGGCCTGGGGGCTAGGGGCTGAAGAAAATGAAAGTATTTTGGGGAAAAAAACAGCAAAGTTAGGAGCTATGGCTGTAGGGACAGCAAAATGTTGAATTTATTCTGAGGTGTGTTGAGTTTGAGGCTACTGAGGAACATCTAGAAGGAGATGCAAAAAGGTAACGTCACTTTCAGTATCATGTGGTAGAAACCCATTACAAATAACTTAGGTTTAAAGAAGCATATATTGGCTCACATAACTGAAAAGGATTAGGTGCTACCTTCAGGCATGATTGGATCCAGGGGTTCAATAAAGATGCCAGGGGTCCAATCCTCTCCATCTCCTGAGCAGACAAACATCATGACCTCCAGAAGCCCCAAACTTACATCTTACCACCTTAGCAACTTGGGGGTGGGAGTGGGAGATAGAGAGAGAATGATCTGGTGGTTTCCAGACTCCCAGACTTCTGGCAGTCAGTATCCCCCACTGAGGTAGGGGAGGTAGGGTTCTCCGTGCTGACAGCCTTTCCAGAATCACATAGAGTGATAGGTTAGCACTTCATTGTCCACTAGGTTGGTGTTTATCATTCATTCTGCAAGAAGCACATCCTAGAAAGGGGATCTTTCAGAAGGTAGGGTCAGAGGAGAAGTTGTGAGTTTATGACTCTTTTTATTTTTATTTTTTATTTTTTATTTATTTATTTATTTTTTGCGGTACATGGGCCTCTCACTGTTGTGGCCTCTCCCGTTGCGGAGCACAGGCTCCAGACGCACAGGCCCAGTAGCCATGGCTCACGGGCCCAGCTGCTCCGCGGCATGCAGGATCTTCCCGGACCGGGGCACGAACCTGTGTCCCCTGCATCGGCAGGCGGACTCTCAACCACTGTGCCACCAGGGAAGCCCTATGACTCTTTTTAAAAAAAACACCCTCTGGCTGTTTCTTAAATTCCTTCTTGACTTTCCTGTGAGTCTCTAGGTCATAGGTGCTGCTTGGGAGTAATGAATGCACTTTAAGAAGAAGTGCTTATGCCATTAGCACAGGTAACTGAGAGTCAATGTATAGGAAAAGGCAGCAGCCCTTTTGCAGTTTTATTGCTTGTTTTGTTCACAGTTACCTGCAATATGGCAGAGCTGCAGCAGGGGGAGAAACGCCTCCCAAAACACAACTGCTCAATGCCAAAAGCAGTCTTTGCATTTCCTAATCTGTGTTGCTTTCTGAATACAAAGAGACAGATGATTATTGTAGTAATGGACAATTGAGCTGTGGTCAGACACTCAAGAGGTACTTTAAACGGTTGGTCATAAATGTAAAATCAGAGTATTAATGATTCACAGGAGAGGAAGATGAAAGCAGACCCTGGTAACGGTGCCTGAGATGGAGCTTAGAGCTGGGATTCAAAGCTGGACAAATAGAAGTCTTTAAAGCAAAAAGAATGATGGTCTGGGCTGGGTTGAACCTGAATTTTCTGAAGATGGGTGATAGACATGCAGATTTCCCCTGGCCCCCCTTCAGGAAGGACTTGTGGCCCCAGCTTTGTGGTCAGCAGACGGTCTTCAGCTGTCAGTCCCCTTTAGGGATTGCTTCAGAGAATGAGTTATCGAAGGGGTATGTGGCAGGCTGAGAAATAGCCCTGTAAGATGTCCACATTCAGAACCTGTGAACCTGTTATATACCTGATGTGGCAAAAGGGACTTTGCAAATGTGATTATGTTAAGGGCCTTAGATGGGGAGATTATGCTGGATTATCCAGGTGGATTCTAAAGGTCACCACAGGGGACCTTGTAAGAGGGAGGCAGGCGGGTCAGAGTTTGAGAAGGAATGACAATGGAAGCAGAGAGAGAGGAATATGATGACAGGAGCAGAGGTAGAAGTGACGCATTTTGAAGATGGAGGAAGAGCCACAAGCCAAGGAATGCAGGAGGCCTTCGGAAGCTGGAAACAGCAAGGGAGCAGATTCTCCCCTAGAGCCTCCAGAAGGAACACAGCTGTGCCAACACCTTGATCTTAGCCCTGTAAGACCCAACTCAGACTTCTGTCCTCCAGAACTGTACAAGAATAAATTTGTGTTGTTTTAAACTGCTGGGTTTGTGGTTATTTGTTACTTTAGCCATCGGAAACTCACACAGGGTATAAAGACACAGTTGTCCTAGCCCAAGACAGGGCAATGTCACAGGCAGACCCTTCTAGCTCCAGAGCACCCTCTAAGGTGAGCCAGGGCTAAGATTGGTCCTGTGTCTGAGTCTGACTTCCCCTCTGCCCATTCCTGCTTCCTTCCCCTGCCTTCCACAGATTTTGGTCCCAAGGACATCCCTAATATACAGGTTGACCTTCAAACTCTGTGTCTGAGTCAGCTTCCTGGGGAGCCCATGCTGTGTTTATAGATAGTGTTCCATAGTGATCCAGAACTTGAGCACTGGGTCAGTTTGTCCTGGCTTCCCAACTTGGTAACCTTGGGCATGTTGCCTTTCCTCTTCAAGACTCAGTCTCCTTGACTGTAAAATGAAGATTAAAAACTCCTACACAGAGGCTTGTTGCAGGGATTGACTGAGACCACATGTATACCATGTGGTACAGAGCCTGCCTTGGGGTAAGTTCTCAATAATATTCTTGATGCAATTGATGATGGTGAAATTGACACTGATGGATGTCATTGATGGTGAGAAAGATGGTCAGGGTGAAGACAATGACTTAAGAACTCCAGGGGCCTATGGCCAGGTCTATGGCTTATGGAAGACAATCTGTAGAAAGTTCATACGTTGCTCAGCTATTAGTACCCAGGAGGGTCAGGGAGAAAAGTACAGAGGAAAGGTCTTTTTCAAGCTGATTTTCCATCCCCTCCCACCCCCATCATCTGACTCTAGAGAGAGACTGCTGGGTTCTGGGTCGTATTCTAAACTCCATGCTGGAATCCAGATACACACTGAACATCAGGTTTCAGCTGGGCATTGGCCCACCTAGGAGCTGTTTCTGGTGGTCATTCTGGCCTTAATTTCTAAGACTTGGCTTTGCTGATCCAAGGCCTGGGCTCTGGGACTGTCTGTCCAAGGAGATATATGACCTGTGTTGGGTCTGGAGGCATTGCAGATCATGTACCACCTTCTCCAGGAAGACCTAAAGCCTGAACCTGAGGATGGAAACAAGGGTCATGTGAGGACCATTATAAAGAGAGAAGGTGGAAGATAACTTTTAAATGATTATCTGAGTTAAAATGACATCTTTTTCTTTTTTAACTTGAAAAGAAGCATAAACTACATTCATGGATTACAACTATAAATCCTCTCCCCTCCCCACAAGAGTTAACCCCATGAAGGGCATAAAAAATGACTCTCCTGCTTTTGTTCCTCACCTTGGATAGCCTGTCAGGAAAGCACAATTTGCAGGTGAGCTACCGAGCATGCTCCAAACAAGAACTGCTACAGAAGTGCCAGAGGACCCAAACCTGGACCTAACTCATAGCTTGCAAGTCCTCAGCATGGAGCTGGCCAAACAATTCCAACTAAATTAAACTCCATACAGTTCTCCTGGGCTGGGCCTGTGGGTGCTAAGCCCTAGCTGTCAGCCCAGCTTCATGGCTGAAGATAAATCACTGCAGAAAATGGGCTATAATGAAAATACTGACAGACCCTTCAAAGTAATGGAGCTCGAGGGTTTCCCTTTTGTTACATTCCATATATTATGCAATTACTGCCTTGAAAATAGCCTTTTCTTCATTCTGAGAGTTGAGTCCTGGTTTCAGAAGAGGGGCCGTGGGAGTTGGAAGAGACCTTCATGCTTGGGACTTAGATGTGTTGGATGCAGCCTGGGCCAGACCTATTGTTGACAATTGCAGCAGTTTTCTATTTCACGAAGGCTGGAATTGGCCACTTCTAATCACTAGAATAACTGCACCAAAGGCTGGACAGTGCAAACAGGTCAGGAATCCCTCCCATCTGCATTTGAGTTGTTCACACCCAAGAAAGTGATTTTATGCTGCTTTCCTTTTTGTAAGAAGAGGTGTAACTGAACAAAGAACAACTTCTCAAGGATGCTTATTGAGGTGGCCGTGGCCAGGGCCATGATGGGGTTGGGGTACATTCAGTACCATTAGGGAAAGGGTCCAGGTACAGCAGATATGGGTCAACTCATAGCTGGGATTTTCCTTTAGGCCTTGTTAAGTCCTCAAGAAGTTCCTGGCCATTGCCCCTCTCTGGCCTGCCTCTGGCTTTCCTAAGTACTCCAGCCTCTGGAAGCATCTAAATTAACATGAGGGCTTCCTGTTGGCAGCAAGTGAAAATGTGTCCCTGAGGAAGTACTGTATTGGGAATCTTTCAAAAGACAAACCCCCTCAATCTGAGTTAA
This sequence comes from Mesoplodon densirostris, assembly GCF_025265405.1. NCBI lineage: Eukaryota > Metazoa > Chordata > Mammalia > Artiodactyla > Ziphiidae > Mesoplodon > Mesoplodon densirostris. Next base: position 60,134,897 of record NC_082679.1, read on the forward strand.
GTTAAAAGGGGAAATGTATTGGATAACGTGCATGTAAAGTCCACTCAAGTTAGGTATGCTTAGATGCAGAAGGCCAGCTGGTGTCCTAGGGAGTCCACTTTCTGCCCCTTTTTTGATGACTTCATGCCCTCATGGTAGCCCTGGGTAATTCCAGGCTGACATGCTCTCAATTCCAGGACGAATGGGGTAAAAAAAGGTGATGTATTCCCAATAGTTCTAACATGTTTCAAAACTGAGACCCAGTGAACTGACTGGTTCACGGGCACCACCCTGAACCAATCACTGTGGCCAGAGAGATGCAATGTACTGATTGGCTGGGCTTGGGGCCATGCCTGTTTCTGAGCCAATTGCCAATTTCTGAGCTAAGTCTGGACCACACCTCCTTCTGGAATAAATGGGGGAGTCAGCCCACTTTGGGACATAGATGGGGTTAGGAAGGGCAGTTTGCTCAGAAAATAGTGTACAGTCACTCAAAGAACTGGGGACTGGATGCTAAGCAGGCAGAGAAAAAATTGCCTCCTATAAGTGACACCAGTCTGCAGAAAGAGCTGGATAGATATTTGGATGATTTTCTCCTCGAGCAGAGTTAGTCACCCTCAGCATGGACATAATCTTGGCACTTCCCAGATTCCCTAGACTACCTCTCCTTTGCTTAGTCAGCACTTTGACCATGTTGATGAGCATGAGCTACTGTGGGGCATGGAATATGGATTTCTAGCAGCTGCCAAGGGGCTTAAGTTGAAAACTGGAAGGGCAGGGAAGTTAGCACCCTAGAAGCTGAACTTTGCTGAGTAGGAAATGAGAGACATTCGGAAGCAACCATGCAGATATAATCCTGCTCCTTTTCCTTCCCTCCATAAAATCTTTCTAGAAAACTCTTGGGTTCCAAGTAAACACATCTGCTAAGAGACCTGTGCATTAGATTTCTATTGTTGCTGTAACAAATTTTACCACAAACGTAGTGGCTTAAAGCACTGTAAATTTATTCCCTTACAGATCTGGAGGTCGTAAATAGAAAATGAGTTGGCAGGGCTGCATTCCTTCTGGAGGTTCTGGGGAGAATCCATTTCCTGCCTTTTTCAGTTTCTAGAGGCCACCTGGATTTCCCTGGCTCATGGCCACATCACTCTGATCTCTGCTTCTGTTGCCACATTGCCTTCTCTGACTCAGACACTCCTGCCTCTCTTTTATAATGACTCTTGTGATTCCTTCAGGCCCACGTAGATACTCCATGACACTCTCCCCTTCACAAGATCATTAACTTAATCACACTTGTAAAATTGCTTTTCCTTTGTTAGATAACATATTCACAGGTCTGGGGACTAGGATGTGGACGTCTTTGGGGACCATTATTCAGCCAGCCACAGCCTGTGATGGCTCTTTGAGGCTCACTGTGTAGCCCTGGCCAGTGTAGGCCTGCATTGCCTCACATTACTTTTTTTCTTACCTCAGTCCCCTTTTCTTCCTCACCCTTACGCCCTGGGCTTGCACATCTCAAAGAATCTTTCACTTTGATCTTTGCTCCAGGCTCTGTTTTCAGAAGGGCCAGGGTGAAGGAAGCTTCAGTGGACTCACATGGCCCCCTTATGTCCCTCTCTTGCAGCATGTCACCCTCTGCTTGACCACTTGTCCATTTACATGTCTGGACAAGGAGCCACATGCAAAAAGGAGCTGTGTCTTTCTCATCTATATCCTCAGCCTAGGAAGGGAATCCAGTAGGTTCTCCATGGATCCTCAAATGAGTGAATGATGAATTGGCCTTTTAACTGTCCTGGAATTCTTGGTTTGAAACTTACTTGCTTTGGAAATGTGTCTATTACACTTCCCCACCAATGCTTCGTATGTGTATACACACTTCATGCTTCAGTGAGTTTTAATTGTGCACATTTGTGCTCAAGGGCAGAAGCAAGAAAGAATTAGGTGAATAAATATTTTTAAAGATCTAGGGTAAGATCCTGGCTATATGACCTTGAACTAGTCACTTTACCTTTTTGTACCTCAATTTCTTTGTCTGTGAAATGGTATAACAATTAAATTTATCCCATAGAGTTGATGAAATGATTAATTTTGATTATATATGAGAAGTACTCAAGGCAATATAACTCTGTAGTTTCCCAAATACCTGATTTCAAGGACTTCTTATGTATTCATAGAACCTAAATTTCATAAAGACTTTCTTTATGAGTATCCATTTCTTCAGTGATATTTTCCAGATGGACTGTTTGACAGACCCTTTTGCTTAGTTGACTGACTGCATCCACAGTCCTTTCTATTATGCCACCTTCTAGCTAGAGGTAACCATGTGCCAATGTTTTGAACAACTAGATATGAGCCAAAACTTGTATGATAGGACTTTCTAGAAAGCTTTTCCATTCTTTATTGAAAGAGGTTGGAAAGGACCGTCAGCCTTTGTGTCTCTTTTCTTCCTGTGTCCTGTAGAGATAATGCCTGGAGGTCCTTCAGCCATTTTGCAACATGAAGAAGCGATGAGCATAAGAAAAAAAAGTAAGAGGACCTCAGAGAATCCTGACCTTGACTGGTAGTGACCCCTGAACCAACACTGGTAGCCTCCTGCCTCCAGACTTCCTGTTTGTACCTTTTCAAGGATGATACCAGAAATGTGGAGAAAGGGATAGGAAATGTAAACATAGCCAAAGTGGGAAAAAAGGGAAAAAAAATAGTCAAAGAGGTCAGCATCTCACTTTGGATTTTAGAGAATTACAGAAAGGAAGGGGGCTCAGAACCAAAACAAACCTATACTCATCTCCCACAGTGGACTGGAAGCAACTTGAAAGCCGTGAATGTGTATGCCTGGTGCTTGGTGTCATTTGTACCTGGCATTCTGCCTGGCATAGTAGATGTTTGTTGAACAAACAAAGGAATCTTTTCTTTTCACCTGTTTTAAATTTGGCCAAGTCTATCTGGCCCATCTGAGCAGTTGTGATGACAGTTGTTTGGTAGTTTTCCAAACACTATACTATTTAAGTACAGCACAAAGGCTTAGGGGGCCAGGCAGGCAATTGGACAGCTGAACCTGGCTGACCAGACCTGTGTTAGCAAAACTCACACATTTCATGTGGATCTTAAAGAGGAAGGGTTTTCTAAATACTTGCTCCAATATGTGGTTCTCCTTGGAGGATTTTGAGTGAGGAGCCAAGTTTAAGGCTGTTTGGAGCAGCTCACTCATTAAAGTTGTGGCTTCTGTCCCAAGGAGGATGCGACCCAGTGGGAGACATACACATGTCAACAATTTTCAGGATCCTGCCTGAGCTTCCATCCTGGACACCAGGAGCAGCTGCCTGCATCTCACCTGCACCACAGAACGCCTCCTTACTGTGGCTTCCCAAAAGACAAGGACAGGGTCCTGCGGGCCTCGGGGCATCTCATTCCACAGCACAAACTCAGTACCTCATTCATAACTGGGGTGCACAGTCTGTTAGAGCAAAGATCAATCCTTTGACATTTATTTTCATAATCTCTCATGGAGGAGAAGCAAAGCAAGAGAACATGTTCGTGAGTAATTTGTTCTGTTCCCTGGCATTGATGAAAGGGATAAAAATAAATCAGTGTTTCTAGTCAACTCATTTGAAGGACCAGCCAAAATCACACAATTAAAAATTAACATCTAAAATAGATTGTACATTACTAGGGATGAGTTCAGACCCAAAGTAGAATAATTGGCCAAATGTATCTACAGAACGTTGGATATGACAAATTCACTCTCATTTCCAGTGGTTAAGAAATAAAAGGAGACAGATTGTCTTCATTTCAGGCAAGGAAGATTTGAAGGAACAGCTCAGCACATCTTATGTGAGTTAAAGGAGGGACTAGGAAAAAGGCTAAGGCTTTTTCCTAGTGGGAAAGATGTGGGGCTTTCTGGAGCACCACATTCATCACTGAGCACGATCCACCAGGTCCTGTGCAATTCATGTCAAAATTACCAGATTGTTCCCATTCTTGGAACCACCTGAATTCTAGGTTGGAAGGTTAAACCATCTGTTATATTTCTGATGGCCTAAATAACTCATTCAGTGCCCATTATATACATCTGTTGATACCATCCATAGATGTGAGATTCATATACTCATCCATCCATCTATACATCTAGCCAGCCAGCCAGTACTTATGGGGCACCTGCCTTTGCTGGGCCCTGTGCTGGGGCAGAAGATACAATGATGGATTAGATGGAAACTTTACTTTCAAAGAAATTAATCCAGTGTCTGGCTTTAGAGCAGGATTTCTCAGTCTCCACACTATTAACATTTTGGGCTGGATAATCCTTTTTTGTGAGGGCTGTTGTGCATTATAAGACACTTAGTAGTGTGCCTAGCCTCTACCCACTAGATTCCAGTAGCACCTGCCCTTCTAGTCATGATTACCAAAAAATGTCTGCAGATCTTAATAAATGTCACCTGTTCAGAGAGGGCAAAATTGCCCCCAGTGGAGAAGCATTGCTTTAGAGTCAGAAACATAGCTTCTATTCCTGCCTTGACCTCTTACTAGTTGTTTATTTAACTAATTATTTTTTAACTTTTCCTTATGCCCAACACCTAACAGTTTCTGGCTCAGAGTAGGTATGTGATAAATATTTATAGGTTAAATGAATGAATGAATGAATGAATGAATGTCTATATCCGTAAGACCAACCTATTCCTAAGGAGCTGACAGGCTGTTAGGAGGACCTTGAGTCTAGGCCATACACAAAGCCAAGCAAGCAATATATTCAATCAAAATATGCCTCAGCTGAGCAGGGAAAAAGCTGCTTATGGGATGTTTAGCTGTGTAGGCCTGACAGATAATTGAGCGGCTGGATTTTTCAGTTTCAACAGATTGGTTTGCCATTCTGTAGCCACAATAACAGAGCAAAGTAACAATCATGTCTATGTTTAATTTTCTGGAGAGTGTTGCATCGCTGAGGCTCACAGTCTGGCCAATTAAATGTGGCCGATTGGTACTCCCACACAAGTTTGGGGGCATTTAAAATAGCTCTCTGCAAGAGAAAAAAAAATCCAAGCTGCAGAGAAAGTTTTAACTCTCTCAACAATTTTATATTTCAAAAGCAGGCTTGTGATGGTAAAATTGTTCTGGGTGACAGAGAATAGATAAGCCATCCATTTTGAGTGTATTGGTGTCAAACTGAGTGTCGGCTTTGTGGCTGGTGATTGTGTCTCTCGGTGGAGTTGGATAATTTTTTATATTCAAGGAAATCATCAAGCTTCCAGTCGTTGGGGGGCTTAGGTTATGGGACTCTTGACCATGATGTCAGCCATTCAGAGGGAGCCGTGAGTGTCACTCATCAAGCTTCCTTTACTACTTACTTAAGCTTCAATGAGAGGTAGCTGATAGAAATGGAGAAAGGCTCCCCTACCTTTTTTATTCTTAAGTCTTCCAGACACAATTCATGTAGGTTCTTGTGGAGCAGACTGTTTTTGTTATCTATTGCCACAATAATGCTAAGTAACAAACAACCATCAAGTATCATTGGCATATGGCAGTAACATTTGTTTAGCCTAGAAATCTGAAGGATTTAGCTCATCTCAGCTGGACTCAGCTGTCTTGGGGGTCATGTGTATTTGGGGTCAGTTACAGGTTGGCTAATTGGCTCTGACAATCCTGGCTGGGCATGCTCACCTTCTGGAGGTTGAATGGCTGTTCGTTGATTTAGGATGGTCTTGGCAGGCGTAACTGGGGTGACTTTCATTGTCTGGGGGCTAGCTGGGAAATGTGCTTATGGCAGTGGCAGAGGTACAAGAGCTTGCTTTGTGTTTGCTAACATTCCATTAGCCAAAGCACATCACATGGCTGAAACCAGAGTTAAGAAATCAGGCAGAAGACACTGCCTAGAGTAAGAGGGCGCTGCAAAGTTACATGGCCAAGGGTGTGGGTATCAAAGGTGTGACTAATTCAAATTGATTAATACATCACTGTACTATTGATTACAGAGGCTAGACTCCAGAAAGTGTTGGGGCTACACAATCAAGCTAAATCTGAACAAGAAAGATCCTTACAGAAATGTTCAGAGAAAGATGAAGAGGGAAGAGTGATCTATGACTTGGGGGTGGCTCAGCCACCCAGCTGCTATTTGGATTCTATTTGATCTAGTTAGGAAGAGTGTCTTCACACTGGAAAGGAAAGGGTGGCACAAGTATGAATAAGAGATAATTCAGGTGGGGAGGCAGCTGGCTCCCTGTAGAGTCCAAATTTGTAGTCCCATGGGATTTCCATCCCAGACTGTTGAAGGACTTGACCATAGAACATGCTGACAGTGATTGTTAGGCATCATGGAAAAATGATAGAGGCTTCCACAGAAGGTAGGTTGGTTTTAAATGGTTGACATTTGAAAGAAATGTCTCCCTAAGACATCTGTAAATTTCTTAATTCACAGGTATACCGGAGTATATAATAACCATACCCCCTCCAACAAATGGCTTTAGAATAACTAAAGATGCTGAATATCAAGGGTTTTATATACCTAGGTCTAAAGTAATTTCTCAATTAGTTACAATAAATTCCTCTCAAATTATGTATGTACCTAGTGTCCCATACTTTTTATCTTGTCTTCTCGTAATAGTATTTTGTATTCAACATAGTAATAAACTAATTTATTTGCTCCTTTGTGTCAGGCATTGTGCTAAGCTATTTACATGTATGGTCTCGTTTTGTTCTCACAGCAATCTCAAGACACGGGCACCATCATTACCGTTTTATAGATGGGAGAATGGGAGCTCAGAGAATCAAAGCTTGTACCCAGGTCTGCCTGATGACTTCCTGTGGTCTTAATTCCCTCACGTGGCTGCCTCTTGAAAGAGGTGAGTTGTAATACCATGAAATAGAAGTGGGATTCCAAGTAAATATCAGCAGTGCAAGTAGAAGATTGGGAAACCCTGACTTGCCAGCAATTGATGTCAATAAATACCTTAGAGCTTTTGTTGACCACAAGTTCAATAGGCGTTAACAGAGCAAGGCTGCTGCCAAGAACCCACAAGGAAGCTTTGATTCTTTCCTAGGGATGTGTATGGCTCTGTCCACAGACTGTGCCATTTAGGGAGTCAGATTTCATTCACTAGTGATTATTAGATTGATTAACTGTATCTGTGGCTTTTAAGGTGGCGTGTTTTAAGAAGGTCATTGACAGTTTGGAGTGTGTCCACTGAAGGAGAATTAGGAGGGTCAGAGTTTGGTGAAACCATGATATGTGGGAAAGAATTAAAAAATGGAGTATGTGTAATCTTCTACCAAGAAGACTTAGAGGTTATATGGATAAATTTCTTCAGCTACTTGAAGGGATTCCATGTGGAATATGACACAATCTCATTTAAGACTGATCCAGAAGTCATGGGTAATAGTTATATGATCTGTTGGGCTGGTGGTTGCAATCTGGGTTGTGAATTGCTTTGAGATGTGGTAAGCTCCATGACTCTGACGGAGTGGCGACAGAGGTGACTTAGAGGTGGCTGCTGCCCTGAGGAGGTCCTTTTCCCCACGTTGTCTTCCAAAACAATGACTTCATTACTTATGACCAGAGTATTTACTGAGGTTTCCTGTGTGCTCAGCCATTACGATACAATGTAGTTGGGAAAGTGGTACACCTGCTCATCAAATAATGCATGAAAATAGTATTTTAAAGGGAGAATGTTTATTCCTCACTCCTGTTATTTCCTTTCACTTGGAGGAAACTCCACTAGTATAACACCCCTGGCTTCTTTCTGCCGCTCTGCTCATTCCACACCATTGAAGGGTGAGAGAGAAGAGACTTATGTGCTATACAGTTTAAGAATAGTAAACTTGACATTCTTGGCTCAGAAACCCCCTCTTCTCTCTTGGGAGTGAGCTGCCCGCAGAAAGCATAATTCATCCATTCTTTTCCAGGCATAAATACCCTGTTCATGTCCTCATATTGGGTGGCTGTCTGAGTTCAGTGTTGCCATTACTATGTGAATAAATGTGTCAAATTTCAAGGTTTAGGATTAAGAATCAGGTTTGCTTTTACCTTAAGTGGCATCTTGAATTTAGGCTTGTTTGGGAATAAGGGGGCTATGGTAGCTTCCATCTGCAGCTCTCTCATCTCACGTCTCAATTTTTTTGGAACTCAGGGAAAGAAGGGTAACTGGATGTTTATTCTCTGAGCCTCGGGTCCTTACACTATCTCCTCTGAGCATGCCAACTATATCTCTGTTATTACCATCCCCAGTTTATGGATGAGAAAGATGAGGCTTGATCAGGTTAGGAAGTGAGAAAGCAAATTTCAACCCATGTCTGCTTGAACTCAAATCAAGGCTTTCAGTTGGTGTTCAGTGAAGAGAAAGGTTTTGAGCTACAGAGGATATTGACAGTCACAGAAGGGAATGACTCTCGGGGCCCCTGAGGGAGTGAGAACTATTATGGGCCTTAGATGGTCAAAGTGATTAATGGAGGAAAAGAAAGGAGTGTAGACCTTCCAAGGATATAAGCAAGAAGCAATGTTCCGTCCCAAGAGTGACAGTAATAATGTCATCGTCACTGCCAACTTCTTCATCTTCAGCACCATCTTCATCATAAGAGCCCCCATTTGTTGACCTTTTACTCTATACCAGAGACTGCTATAAGCACTTTACATCTGTTGTCCCATATAATTTTTAACTGCTTTACTGAGTTAAAATTGACAATCAGTAAACTGCACATATTTAAATGTATAATTTGATAAATTTTGACATATGGAAACGCCCATGAAACCATTACCACAAATAGTGAACATATCGATCATCCCAAAAAGTTTCCTTAGGCCCCTTTCTAATCCTTCCCTAATTCTCTTTTCCCCTGGGCCCTAGTTCTGGCCCCACACAACCACCGATAAGCCTTCCATCACTAAATCTGCATTTTCTAGAATGTTATACAAATGAAATCATACAATATGTACATTTTTGTTGTTGTTTGGCTTCTTTTACCTAATATAAATACATTGAGATTCATCCATGTTGTGTTGTATTGATAGAGTTTATTCCTTTCTGCCGCTGAGTAGTATTCCATTGTATGAATATAACACAGTTTGTTTATCCATTCGCGTATTGGTGGCTATTTGGATTGTTTCTAGTGTCTGAGTATTACACATAAAATTGTTTTGAACATCTGTGTACAAGTCTTCGTGTGCACAAATGCTTTCATTTCACAGCCCATATTTAATCCTTACAGTGAACGAATGGCATAGTACTATTATAGTCCCAAGTTTATAGATGAGGAAGCTGGGGTCCACCAAGATCAATCACACTGCCTGAGGCCAATGGCTAATTTGAGGCCGGATCTGTCTGACAACCCCATGCTCAAAGTTCCCGTGCAATTCTGCATCCCCATGCTGAGAGGAATACCTTCACTTGGAGAAATAAAGACATTTATTTTTTTCGCTATAAGAATATATTTCTCAGCCTATCTCTACTCCCTGTCACGGTTATCCAGATTGGCTGCAGCACCCAGACTCTCAGAGGGCAAGATGAGCATTCCTGCTGAGTTTTTTAGTTTACCCATCAACAAGAGATAAGAAAATGCTACTAGGGGCCAGGACATTTTCCTGTCAAGAATATGAGATTATATCTTCATTTACAGAGTAACTTTTAGACCCTGAAAATGAGAGTTAAAAAAAGAAAGCAGATAGAAGAAACAAAGAGAGTGTGCAAACATCCTTGAGCATATTCGCAATCCAAGAGCTGAGAATTTTGTGGATAAAATTAATCCATAAAGAGAGCTCAGCTGCAGAATTATAGTCAAAAGTCTTAGGAGGTTCAATTGCGGCTGATACCCTGGGGTTCCAGGCAAGCACTTTGAGGAATCCCTGCCCACATTTCTCTGTTTGAATCTGGTCTGAGCCTTTGTCCTGTGCTCCTACCTCATTCTGATTCTCCAGCTGATTGATTCATTCACATGCTGGATAGCTGCTGTGTGCAGGGTGGCAGTGTGAGAGAGAAGACTCGATACAGCCCAAGGAACTTACAGGTTGGTAGGGGAAGATTTACAGGAACCAGATGCTTTTCAGGGCAGCGTGATAACTGCTCCTGACAGAGGGGTACTTGAAGGACACTGTGGGAACACTAAGCAGGGAGAAACTGAGAGAACCAGGAAGGCTTCCCTGAGGAGGTGTCATTTAATTATTTAATGTTTTTCTTTTGTTTATGCTTTTTGTAATGCACATGCTTATTATGATAAGTGATACAACCAGTGGTGTGCTGGTAAATGTTTGACAAATAGTTTTCTGAGAAGCCATAAATTGAGCCCTGGCTTGTAGTGTTTGCCAATTTCTGTGGTGTAAATACTCCCACTATTGCTGATTTCAAGCTACCAATGTGATGTCACTAAACATGGAGCTGGCAAGAAATGTGCAGTCATACCCCATAACATGGTAATTCTATCGTACTGATACTATACGTGTAAATAGCCTCAAGAGCATAGATAATAGTAAAAATAGTAAAATGATTAAGAAATGATGAGTATTATCTATTTATCACCTTTTAAAAATATAATTTATTTAATTAAATTATATGTATATACATAAAACATACATATGTACATATATACAAATACTTATTATAAAACAGTTATGATATAAGGAATGTATAGTATACAATTTACAAATAACAATCAAATATACAATATTCTTTACTGTAAATTTCATATATATGGCCAATTGACTTTTCACAGAATGGTTTCACTGATTTTTGCCAAACTCTCATATCCTTAGCCAGCCTATGGTTGTAGTTAACAAACAAGTATACTTCTACATGACTGCTGATTAATGTTTTCATTTATGTTAACAAAGAAATAAGGTAATGTTATAGAAGACCAACAGTGAAACAATGAAAACATGTCAGAACTTCACTTGTTCCTCAATGATGTCAGGCACATGTTTGCTGAATCAGATAATAATTTTTGATAACTTGAAGAATAATTTTCTCTATATTTTGTGCTATTCACAATATAACAGCTACAGATACACCTACTTTTGTTACTGAATTGGTGGCCTGGACCCGTGCCAGGGTCCTAGCCCAGGCTGAGACCCCTTGTCTCGGCCAGGGAGGGTCTTTTTCCGCTCAGATTCACACAGCCAATAACAAAATCAATGCTGAGACGGGAACAGCCGAAGCTTCATTCAATGGCCAAAGAACGGAGAAGCTGGAACTTAGTTCACAAATCAACTTCTCAACTCAATTCGGACTGACTCACCATACATGTAGGAGGGTCGAGGTAAAAGGGAGGAAATTGGAAAGAGAGGGAGGCATATTCATGAGTTTTCTGAGAACAGGAGTGTGGTTTGAACCCAGAACTGAGGCAACACTCCTTTTCAGTCCTTGTATATGGGCTTTTTTGGTTGTTGTTATGGCAGTTGTCAACTGTCATGGCGCTGGTGGGTGTGTCATTTAGCATATGCTAATGTATTTCAGTATGTGTATAATGAGGCTCAAGGTCTACTGGAAGTCACATCTTCTGCCATCTTGGGCTTAGGTGGTTCTATGTTTTTCTCTTTGCATCTTCCTCCTGAAACTTAGATAATGGTTTCCATTCCAGGGAGGGGCAGGGATATGATTCTGGGGCAACAGCCTTGGTAGCACAGTGAGGTTTAAGCTATGTTATTAACACTTTTCTCCATCAATTTCTTAAATTTAGATAATCATCAAAGCCATAAATTGAGCCCTGGCTTGTAGTGTTTGCCCATTTTTGTGGTGTAAATACTCCCACTATGGCTTATTTCAAGCTACCAATGTGATGTCACTAAACATGGAGCTGGCAAGAAATGTGCAGTCATACCCCATAACATGGCAATTCTGTCATACTAATACTATATGTGTAAATAGCCTCAAGAGCATAGATAATAGTAAAAATAGTAAAATGATTAAGAAATTATGAGTATTGTCTATTTATCACCTTTTTAAAATATAATTTATTTAATTAAAAGTTTGTATAATTTAATTTTTAATAATGGCTAGGTTTAACAACCATCTTGCAAAATTCCTAAATATTTAACAACGGAAAGTCAGTAGGGGCATACAACTAGATACATTTATAAAGGGTAATCATTACCCTCCAGTCAACACTCCCTTCCCTTTGTCCTCCCATCCTGTCCCACTTGAGGTGTATGCTGGCTTCCATACCCTTCTCTTTATACCAGTAAACAAATACAAACATGTGCATAACATACACAAGACTATAGGGGAGTTGGTTGTCTCTGTGTTGACTGAGTAATATCATACCATAAATGTTACTCTGTCAGGGATGGAACTCTAAGAAGTAAATTTGATCAAGTGCTAGTTTTTTATTTTCTAACACACATTTCCCAAAACAGAGTCATGTCATACATACTGCTTTGTTGATGTCATTAGTGTAGTCTTTTTTCTTTTGGGCTGGCTTTGCTCTGCTATCTCTCTCTCCAACTCTACCTCAGTCAGCGCCACCACTCTACCCTAATGACCATCCCTCCACATCATAAACCCAGGCTAATAGCCTGTTGCATATTTTTTTATACATTTCTCCATTCTTACATAATTACTTATATCTATACATACATACACATATACATAGGATTTGTTTTTAAATGTTTTGTTCATTAAAACATGGTATTATATTATGCATACTTACTTGTATCTTGTACTCTACGGTTGTTCTAATTTCAACAATTGTTCTAAATCTCATTTTTCATTTATTTGGCTGCATAGTATAATATTTCATGGTATGATTATACTATAATTTAATACATATTCTGCTACTGATGAACACTTACTGTTTTCAGTATTTTTCTCCTCTCTGAAGAATGCTGTAATAAATGTCCTTGAACATCTATCTTTAGATACTGAAGCTTTTATTTTTGTAGGGCAGAATAGGAGGAATGGGGTTTCTGGGTTGAAGGGTATGTGTATTTTTAATATTAATAGATATATCTGTATGGCTTTCAGAAACACTTCACATTTATACCAGTAATAACTGAGAGAACTTTTCCATCAACCCCACCAGCAATAAGTCTTAACTCTCTTTTTAATTTTTGCCTGAGACAGGAGTATAGAGAAATAACTCATTGGTACTTTAATTTGCATTTCTCTGACTACCAGTGAGCTTGAATATATTTTCTTATGTTTATTGGCAACTTGGGTTTGCTCTTCTGTGAATTGCCTATTCATATACTTTGTTTATCTTTTCTGTGGAATTGTTTCTCTTTGTCAATCTCTTTGTATAGCATAGGTATTAACCTGTTATTTGTCATCTGAATTGAAAATATTTTTCCAAGTCTTTGGTTTCTCTGTTAACTTGTAAATTGTTACTTTTAGCTATGTTTAGATAGTTTATGGTTTATAGTGATATAGTATATAGTTTGTAGTTAATGTTTATGTAGAGTGAACATAAATGCTTTGTTTTTCCTTTAAAACATAGGGTTCCCCTTTTGGGTATGAAGATCTTCCACCTCTAGACTATAAACAGATATACATTTTCTTGTGATTTTTTTGGTATAAAATTTTATATCTAGACCTTCTAAAAATCTATGAAAATTTATTTTTATTTTTATTTATTTTTATTTTTATTTTTATTGCGGTACGCGGGCCTCTCACCGCTGTGGCCTCTCCCGTTGCGGAGCACAGGCTCCGGACACGCAGGCTCCGCGGCCACGGCTCACGGGCCCAGCCGCTCCGCGGCATGTGGGATCCTCCCAGACAGGGGCACGAACCCGTGTCCCCTGCATCGGCAGGCGGACTCTCAACCACTGCGCCACCAGGGAAGCCCAATGAAAATTTATTTTTTTATATGGTATGAGATAATAGTCCAACTTCATTCTTTTAATTCAGTAACCATTTGTGCATGGCCATTTGCTAAATAAGCCATTCTTTCCTCATTGAATGGTTTACTGGGATCTATTTCTTGATCCTCTATTCTTTTCCACTGATTAATTTTTCTATTCTTATGCTAATATTATATTGATTTGTTTAGAGTGGTTTGTAGTGTGTGTTGGTGTCTGGTAAGGCAAATCGCCCATCTTTAGTCTTTATACAAGTATATATAAATTTTAGTATTCTCAAGCATTTTTTTATCTATATGAACTGAAGATTATTTTACCTTCAAGGAAAAGGAACGTAAAATGCTATTCATGTTTTAATAGGAGTATCATTAAATTTTATATATTTGTATGTATAATTTTGACACTTTTATGACATTAGATCTCCCTAATGAAGGACCTAGTTTCTATTTCCATTTGTTCAGAATCTTTTTTATGTCATCCAATAAGATTTTATAGTTTTATTCATATAGGTCCTATGGCTCTCTTGTAAATTTTTTCCTCTATTATAATTTTTTTTTTTACTATTTCCATTTTTAGGTACTTATTGCTAGCATATAGAGGATCTGTTTTCCCCTCAAATTCTTCTTATACTCTTGAATCTTATCAAATACTCTTGTTAATTATAGAATTTAAAAAATAGCTTATGTAGGCATTATAGATATGCAATCAAATCATCAGCCAAAAAAGAGTTTTACCTCTTTTCTGGTTTTAGGTCCATTATTTAATATTCTTATTTTATTGCATTGTTAGAACCATTTAGACAATGCTGACCGATTTATTATTGATGGTAAGCATCTCTATCCAGTGTTCAATTTTTATGGAATTTTTTTCTTATTTTAAAATTTGTTAGTAACTTCTGTTAAAAAGCATTTATCCTATTTAAATGTTTCCTTTTGATTGTTATTTTACTTAGAGTATGTATTATAAGTGGCTGCAAGTGTTTATCAAATGTCTTTTCAGCATGTGTTAATATGATCATAGAGTTTTCTCCTTTATTGTTGATGTAATGACTGGTGGGAATAAATTTTCTTATACAACAAATTGAGTCTCTAAGGATGAAGAGGAGTCCCCTTGGAGGGAAGGAGAAGAGCATATTCGACATAGGGGGGAAAACTGTTAATTAAGGGAAAACAAGGAAGTTATGGTTAAAGTTAGACAAAAAACAAAGCTCTCCAGGGTTTGAAGGCAGGCAGTCTGCCATGCAAAGTGGGTAAATGAGGACACTCAAGTGTGAAGGCTGAAGTTCCTGAGAAACATGGTGGCTATTGCATATGTGGTCACGGGGGTGTTTTCTGCTGGAGGCAGGACTGGATGCCATATGTTCAGTAATTGGATAAAGGCTCATGGGTAATGGAGAAGCAGGAAATGCTCCAATGACGAGTTTGAACAAAATATCCAGATATCCAGTCAGAAAAATACAAGCCCATGGGGAGAGAAAGTGGAGAATTCTTTGGCCACCAAGGGTGGAAAAATGTACCTACTGCTTAGTATCAGATAGATGGGGGATTAGAAACTAGAGGTGTAATCAGATGAAAGACTGAAGCTGTTTCTTGTGGGTGAACCTTTTTTTTTTTTTCTTTTTTGGCCATGCCACCTGGCTTGTGGGATCTTAGTTCCCCAACCAGAGATCGAACCAGTCCTCCCTGCAGTGGAAGTATGGGGTCCTAACCACTGGACCGCCAGGGAATTCCCAGAATCTTTTAAACTATATGATTTTTATGGGCAGATACTACCTTTTAACTATTTTCAGGGCTCAGCATAGAACATCCTATCCAGAAGTTGCTGAGTAAGTGCTTGATGGAGGTATGTGAGCCCAAGTTGGGCAATAGGAAGACGGAAATGAACTAGAAAGAGAAAACCACTGATCACCAAACATTAGAGTTTGAAGAAATTTTGAAAATGCAGTCATTCATTTATTCATTTATTTATTATTTCGTATTTATTTGATACCTACCATGTATCAGCTGCTAGGCACTGGAAATACAATGATAAATAGGATAGACAATGTCTCTGCCTTCATGGATCTTACCTTTCAGTTTGGAGTGAGATAGGTGATTACTAAATAAACAGATTAGACAATTACAGGCTTTGAGAAGTGCTTTAAACAGTGCTTCTCAAACTTTCATGTGCATATGGGTGACAGGGAATCTTGTTAAAATGCAAATTTTGACTCAGCAGGTCTAGGGTGAGACTGAGATTCTGCATTTCTAACAACTTCCTGGCCGATGCTGCTGCTCCTAATCCAGGGACCACACTTTGAGGATTGGCAAGATCATGAGGATACAGATAGAGAGTGATGGGGAGAGGGGATGCTTTGCAGACATGGTGGTCAGCAGAGGCCTCTCTGGAGAGATGCTTTTGAGCTGAGTTCTACAGGAGCACTCAGGCCAGGCCAGACACCGGTCCTGCAGGCTCCTAGAGAGTGTGTTGTGGGTGCGACTGGTGGAATCCACTGTTGTCCTTGACAGAGGGCCTGAAAACAGAGAAGTGGTGATGAACTGAGGATGATGAGATTAAGAGGAGATGGGCTTGTTTCTGGGAAGTGATGTGCCCAGGGTCACTGGAGGATGTAAGTGGAGGTGCTTGGAAGGCAAGCCAGGAAGTAACACTCACCAGAGGGAGAAAGAGGAGTGGAAAGTTGTGTCTCAGACTCAGATATAGAGGCATTCCAAGGAGAGTGAGAGTCTCATTGGATGAGGCTGGAAGGGTGGGTGGGGGCCAATCCAAGAAGAGGCCCAGTGGCTTCTTAAGGCTCTATTTATAATGCTGGTGTCGGTAATGGGGGTGGTGTCCACTTACGGGCTGCCTCTGTTGTCCTCAGCTCTTAGGACCTGCAACTGGCCACCCTTTGGCAATATGGCCCAACTCATTGGCCATGTCAATCCTTGTTGTTTGGCTAGAGCAGGAACCTTGATTACTTGGGTGATATGGAAATTATTTTCCCTGGGGGCCAGAGGGCAAAGTCATCCATAGTTAACTGTAACCAAGATGCATGTGTCTGCTGGCATTGCTGTTGGGATAGTTTGAAGGGTGGGGTGAGCCAGCCTCTCTGTGACTTCTCCACCTCTGCCATCCCAGCTCTTTCTGCCTGACTCCGAGGGCTCCACCAGCAGGCTGGACCCTGCTCCGAGTTCCTTCTTTCTTGTGAGAATAGAGCCAAATTGTACCACTATCTTTACACAATTTCTCCTTGGGTGCCACAACGAGGAAGGCTCTGATCCTAAATCTCACTTTACACCGAAGTGAAACTTGCCCAATAATTAGGGCATCCAACCTTTGTTAAGTATGTATCATGTACCAGGTGCAATGCAGTAAGTAATTTCATCAAGAATTAGTTCCCTTAGGGACTTCCCTGGTGGTACAGTGGTTAAGACTTTGCCTTCCAGTGCAGGAGGTGTGGGTTTGATCCCTGGTCAGGGAGCTAAGATCCCACGTGCCTTGCGGCCAAAAAACCAAAACATGAAACAGAAGCCATATTGTAACAAAGTCAGTGACCTAGAGGGGTCGGATAGGGAGGATGGGAGGGAGGCTCAAGAGGGAGGGGATATGGGGATATGCGTGTGCATATGGCTGATTTGCTTTGTTGTGCAACAGAAACTAACACGTTATTGTGAAGCAATTATACTCCAATAAAGATCTATTAAAAAAATAAATGGTCCACATCAAAAAAATCTTAAAAAAAAAAAAAGAATTAGCTCCCTTGGACTTCCTGGCAACTCTATGAGATAGAAAAAGGAGAAGAGAAAGGAAGAGTCAAATAAAGATGTGTGTAACTTTAGTTAACAAAAAATTAATCCAACAAATTTAGGTTGAGCCCCTACGTCGTACCAGGTAGAGCTGACAGTACTGGGGAGATAGCAGTGGACACACAGACAAAAAACCCTGTTGTCACTGGCTTACATTCTATCAATAGTTAGGAGACAGAGGTTATAAATCAAAGAAGGAAGCAAGATATAAGCCATATTGGAAGGTGATGTGTGCCAACAAAGACAAAGCAGGCAGAGGGAGAGTCGAGGAGGAGGGTTGCCTAGACAGAGAAAGCCTCCGTGAGACTGAGAGCTTCTAGCTGAGGTTGAAAGAGGGGAGGGAGGGTGAGCAAAGGCCTGAAATGAGAGCCCCACATGTGTCCAGGGTGTGGCTGGGGGGAGTGAGAGAGGGAGGCAGAGAGTGAAGTCAGAGGGGTAGGGGATGCCTTTGGAGGCCTTGGGCGGGGGCTTTGGCTTTACTCTGAGTGAGGGGAAAGCCACTGAGGGTTTTGAGCAGAGGGGTGATGATGCTGGCATCATTTTTAATGCATCTCTGGCTGTCTCATCAGGATGAGGGTATTAAGGGACCAGGGTCGAGAATAACACATTATGGGAAACACCTAACTTCCACTTTCCTCCACTCTTAAAATGCGCTTGAGCTTCATCTTCTAGGATTCTCAGGAGCTCGAGAGAGAGCAAGTCCATAAATAAAAATAGGTACTGGATTCAGAGTGGAGCGGTGGGGGCTGCCCCCTCCCCTCCCGGAATGTGCTCCCCTCCCTTTAGGCTCCCAGCGCCTGCACACCTGGGGCATGTTGATAATGCTGTTGATTACCTTTGTTCTCCCAGCCTCCTCTGAGTTTGTAGAGTTTTCTATTTGCATACTTTCCCTGAGCTTTTTATGATTATCTCCCCAACTTTACAGTCTGCCCCATTATTTAAATGAGCGTGAGGTAGATGCAAAACTGCCAGCTGGATGAACATACTGCTTTGGTGCTGTGAGGAAGGTAGCGTGGAGAGCGTGTGGAGCCACGGGCCTTCCTTCTGCCATCTGGGGTCCATGTACCTACCTGTGTCCCTACATAGCTCCCTGCTGCCCCCTGTATAAGCCCTGCGGTCCTGTGTCTTCAAGTTCATGGACGCATGGGGACTTTAATGGGAACGTTAAACAATGACCACAACTGTCCATGTGAACTCTGACTGGCAACTAATTTGTAGATGTACTGATTTTTTTCCCACGGGCTTGAAAAGACTCAATGAAATATCTGGGTTTCATTCTCCTCCCTCTTCCTCCAAATTGTTTGTTTTTTCAATGCACGTAGATGCTGCATTCGTCTAATGCCTGGTGTGGTACTGGGTACTTTGTTACTGTGTTCCGTCCTCACAACAACTCTAGTGGTAGGAATTATTGTCTTATGTACCAGATGCAAGGAGGCAAAGAGAATCACCTTGCCAAAATTTACAAAGTAGTAAGTGCAGAAGGTGGGATTCAAAATGTGGCCTAGCCTGTTCTTGAACTTGTGGTCTGTTCTGTAGTCCTCCGTCTTGGGTGGGGGGTAGAGGAGGCTGCACATGCACAGGAGGGAGGTGAGGCTATGTCCCGATTTTCCCAACCTGGTCAGCAAAGACAGCGAGGAGGCCAGCAGCGGGAGGGGCTTGCCCACCACTGCCATCTCTGCCCTGAAAACGATGTGGATAGCAGCTTTATAAAGTTTCTGCAGACAGGCAAAGACAGTGTTATGCTGAATGACAGAATCAGGGTCACGAAGATCTCAGTGGACTAGAATGAGGAGTTGAACCTAGTGCAGTGACATTTAATTAATTTAGTAAATGTAAGATTTGGCCCTGGGGTAAAAATATTAACTGAAAAAATGTAGGTACAAGAAAATCCTGCCTTAGCTGGATGGCTATCCAACAAATATTTACTGAACACCTATTCTTGCCTGACATTAGGGTTACAGCAATAAACAAATCAGGTACAACCCTTGTCTCAGGAGGCCGATATTCATGTGGGCAGAGAGAAGCAAACCTAAGTAAACAAAAATAGATAGTAAGTCACCAGTGTTGATGAATGCTGGGATGGGATGGGGCTATGTATCAGGTGATGTGAGGGTGACGAACAGAAGAGGACCATTTAGTTAGTCTTGGGGACTTTGTAATCATGAAGTGCATGTTAGTGGCTTCCAAAGCCAGGTCTTCAAAAGGGGGGCTAGAGTGCTCCGAGGTTTGCCCCATAGTTAGGGAAGGAGTTGTTCATTCTTTCGTTTAATACATATTTGTGCACTGCATGGCAGGTGCTCTCCTAAGCACTCGGGATAGACACTCTCTTAGGGAACATGGGCAGGGAAGAGCTCTCTGGGGACATAATATTTGAGCAGAGACCTGAATGAAGAGATGGAATAAATGTGAGAATATATGGAGAGTGATATCTTGGCAGCAAGTACAAAGGCCCTGGGGCATGAAATGAGTTAAGAGTGTTCTAGGTCTAGGACAAAGCCTTTGTCCCTGAAGGGAAGTGAGCAAGACATAGAAAGTTGGGGAATGAGTCTGGGGAGCAGGCACAGTGGATCCTGTGAGGCCAGTGGGCGTGGGAGGAAGTTTGGATTTCTTTATAAATGAGAGGGAAGGACAGCACCATGGTCTCTTGCAGCTTTAAAGGCCACTCTATGCTGCTTTGTGGAGCCTAGGCTCTAGGGGCAAGGAGACCGGTTGTGAGGAGGGAGTGGAAGGGGGCTTGGATGAGGCAGTGGATTAACAGCAGCAGTCCTAAAGTCCCACCCTGTACCTCATGTGGCCCAGGAAGCCCTCACTGACACACAAGATGCTGAATCAGGCTTCCTGAGGCTCCTGGGGTTAAACGTCACTTGAAGAACAACCTTCTTGGTCAAGAGAGATTTCAGGCTCTTGGCCATAGTGACTTGTTGGTCTCAGCCCACGTAGTGCTGATTATTTATAGCAACGCTTACCTCACATGTAGTTTTGCAATTAGACATACTCAAAACAGGCTTTTCTCCTGATGTTCAAGTCTTTGTGTTTTCTGCTTAGTTGTCATTCCTTCTGTTTTCCCACTGGTACCACTGGGCTCCCTACCTCCTGAGCTCAGAATGAAGATGTCTGCTGACAGATTCCTAATCAATACCTCGAGTATGTCCAGGAGTCCCCAGAGGGCGTTCCACATGGGCCCACATGCAGTCTCATGCTGCTCTGCCCAGAGCTGGACATCCTTGCAACATCCTTGCTTCATACTGAGATCCCGTTTTCTTCTTCTGGGAAACAGAGCTCTGCCCTTGAGGCTGCCTGTGTCCCAGGGTGAAGGGCAAGAACTTTGCGTTCTTTGCACAGCTCCCAAGTCCCTGCTGGTTCAGCCACTGCTCTCCACGCAGGCATGGGGAGACCGCCCTTCCCTTGGAGCCTATACCTTATCCCTTTACTTCTAGTTATGCCCTTGTCTCTTATGCAGGGACACCGCTGATTGCTGAGTCCCAGGCAGAGGTGGGCATCATGCCACGCCTTTCTCAGCTGCCTGACTCTCTACCACATGTGTCCCTCCTTCATTCAGGAGACCAACAGCCCTCTTGCATATCAGTCCATCAGAAATGATTCCTGGGGACCGAGGATTGCCCTGCCTCTGTGTCCAATTTTCACTTCGCTTCATCTGAAACCCCCCAGCTCAGTATCTCTCTTTGGAATCTCATTTGGAGTTAAACTCAGACTATTCAGTATTATTGATTATGTTTTTATAGGTCCCTAACTAGACTACAAACACCTAGAGGGCAGGATCTGTGTCTTATCCATCTTAGTATCCCCCAGAGATAATAATGCAGTGAATTTATGGTGGGTGTTCAGTAAGTATACACTGATTGAGTGGCTGCTGTGCAGGCCCCAGGAGCTGAAGGGCTTCTGGGAGTGTCTGTGCAGGGACTGACCGAGTGTTTTTCTCTCAGACTATTCAGTTGTAACAATAGATCAAGGCGAGACTTCAATTATCCTTCACTTTCATTCCCAGACTCTCTTCTCTGTTCATTCTGTTGAAAATGCCTGGTGACAGAGAGCAAGACGCTGAGAGAGACAGAATGCTTTCAGAGGCTTAGGAAAGCCGTGTAGCAGGAAGGACATATTTAAAATGAAGTTATTTTCCACCAAGGCTAATATTGTGCTTCAATTCTTCAGGCTCTAGTGAGCTCATCAACAATGTTTGCCTTTAATTTTACCATTTGAACTCAATCATATGTTACTTGCTATGTTTCTGTCTAGCTTCATTTTATCAAAGGGATCTTAGGGCTTTCATCGTCTTTGAAAAGTTGCTTTAAGATGGACGAGCATGGATATCTATCACGTTTAACTATCTCCATCACATTCTTCAGTCGTCTGTTAAAGGATAAATTGTTCATATACTCATTAAAAAATGGAACTTTTGTTATTGAATGGAGGAAGGAAATTGCATATTGGGTTGGGGTGTGGGGAACCGTCTGCCTGATTTCCCTCTGGGAGGACCCTTGGCCTTTCCCTGAAAGAGCACATGGCCAAGGCCCAGGGAGCCTCTTGCTTGCAGGAGAGGAGAACCTGTGTTCTCTCAGAAAGGATTGCATATAGCTTTGTGAGAGGTTCTCAACTCTGGGGTGAGTGTTAGAATCACCTAGGGATAGACGCTGGCACCCCACCTACTCTGGCCAGTTAAGTAAAAATCTCTTGTTTGGGGCTTGGAAACTGGCATTGATACAGTTTTAAAAGCTCTCCAGGTGAGTCTGATGTGCAGCCAGAGGGGAAAGCTACTGACCTGGACCAGTGATTCTGGAGCAGTTTTGTCCCTAGCAGACATTCGGCCATATCTGGGATATTTTGACTGACATTTTGATCCTTGGGGGCTGCTACTGGCATCTAGTGAGTTGTGGCCAGGGATGCTGCTAAACATCCTGCAATGCACAGGGCAGTCCCCCACTGTGAAGCGCAATCCATTGCAAATTGTCAACAGTGCTGAGGTTGAAAAACCCTTCCCTAGAGTGTTAGCGAAGCAAACACACACACATACACACACACACAGTTGTTTGAGTGTAGATATTTTTGCAGTTACATTACCTTCTGTTTGTAAATACATTGCGGTTCCCAAAGCAGTTTTAAACACTTCACTGGATTTGATCTTCACTATGACCCTATAAAGGAAATATCACCATCTTGATTTTACAGATCAGGAAACTGAGGCTGAGGATAGTGAATGACTTCCCTAAGACCACACCACTTCAATTCCTCAGTTAAGACTCTTTTCACTAGCTGAAATGCCAGTGTGTGCACAGACATCCTCCTTGCCCTGTGCCCTTCTCAAGGCAAACAGTGTAACTCCTATAATCAGTCCTTATTCCCACTGAGCCCAAGTGCAGCCTCAGCATCTTTCTCAACACAGCACTCCAGGCAGTCCCAACTGATTGGGGTCTGCATGTGAGACAAAACTTGTTTGTCACATAGCCTCTCCAACCTAAGCACGGTACATCTCCCTGAATTAAGCTGATCTTGTTGAAAGAAACATGAAGGAGAGTACTTGAGAGTAGGAGGGTCGTTGAGCGTCTGCAGGTGTTCAGACAATCTGTTTGGAAATTGCAGTGTTAGCAGCATACGCTCCTGCCTGAGTCCATGAGGAAGCGGCAGTCTCCCTAACCCTTATATTTCTTTATAACTTTATTAGCACATTTTGCTCTCACCATATGCCGCTAATTGATACACAAAGGAAGTGCACACAGTTGTGTTCTTCATTTGGTATAAACGAAAGATTTCGCCTTCTTGAGCTTGCTAGGATCTCCCTTTCAAGCCTTCAACATGATATAATTATGAGAGCGTGATGAACTATGACTCATGAAGCGGGCAGGGCAGGAGCCAGTGTGTGCTCAGTGTGCAGAGTGAAGAAGCTAGAGGCGGCAGCCCCTGCCTGCACCCTGGGCACAGTGAATTGTGGCATGCACAATTAAATGCCTAATGCCTGTAGGCACTCTGCAGTGGGAGGGGTGCAAGCAGAGGAAGAAAAGCAAGCACAATTAGAGACTAACTTCTCCATCTCCCAGGCAGGCAGGTAATGGAGAAGATGCAGGCAGCTCAGTGGATCATTTAGCACCATCCTTGGCAGGCAGAAGTACAAAACAGGGCACTGAGCAGCTGCTCACTGGGGCGTATGCCACCACTTTCAAAAAGCTGTATGAGTCTCCTCAGAATCAATAGGCCTCCGGCCTGGCTTTGCCACCCACAGGTATCCATGGACTCAGTCTCCAGCGTCAAACATGGAGAGCTCATCTTATAATTCAGGTGAGGAGATGGGTTTGACCTGACTGGTCTCACCATGGGGCTGCCCGGCATGTGGGTCCAAAGGCCCTCCAGTATGAGGCCACACGGGTGCTCTGCTGTTATGTGCTTCCATAATAGTGGGGAAGAGGAAGGGTCAGGTCACCCTCTCCTGTTGGGTATGCAGCCACAATGCAGAGGCAATATTCAGGTGGGTCTTGGTAACAGAACAACTCCCAGCCTCCTCACCTTCACCAGGAACGTGGCAATAGACTTTCCATGAGTGGTGCCTGCTGTTGCCCTGGAGTTCTGGTGCCCACCCTGGCTGTCCCTTGGAATCACCTAGGGAGCCAGAGTCTATAGAAATTTCCCTCTTGCTCTGCTGGGCTAGAATCTCCTAAGGACAGGGACTTTTGTCTGTTTTGTTTATAGCTCCACCCTCAGATTCTCTATCAGTGCCTGACACTCCATGAATGAAATTTCACCTACTACGTGTCAGACCTTGCTATACCCTTTCAAAGACATCCACTACTATCATGGTTCTGTAGTCTATTGTGTATTCATTCTTATTTTTATGGTAGAGAAAATTGAGGCTGAGATAATTAATCCGCAGAATGTTATACAGCTGCTAAGAATCGGAGCTGAGACTTGTACCAAGTCAAGCTCACAGCAAAACCCAATCTCTTTTGGTTCTGGTGCTTCCACTCTTAAGAGGAATGGATGAGGTAGTGTGAATGAGTTTGTGCACCATCTTCCATTATGGTAGACCAGTCATTTTTAGCAAACTAAGTGGTTAAGAAGATGCAAAACTCTTCATGATATGGTATTCTTGAAAACAGTGTTTCGAAAACTGTTCCAGGAATAGGCATCCTTTGGGTGTTTCATTAAATATCTAAAAAATAGTTTAAAAAAATAATTTATTTTATTTTTTTTATTTTTGGCCGCATTGGGTCTTCATTGCTACACGTGGGCTTTCTCTAGTTGCAGTGAGCTGGGGCTACTCTTCATTGCGGTGTGTGGGCTTCTCATTGTGGTGGTTTCTCTTGTTGAGGCGCATGGGCTGTAGGCACACGGGCTTCAGTAGTTGTGGCATGCAGGATC
Source organism: Mesoplodon densirostris (assembly GCF_025265405.1). NCBI lineage: Eukaryota > Metazoa > Chordata > Mammalia > Artiodactyla > Ziphiidae > Mesoplodon > Mesoplodon densirostris. The sequence goes on from NC_082679.1 coordinate 60,159,791, forward strand.
AGTAATGGTGGCTCGCAGGCTCTAGAGCGCAGGCTCAGTAGTTGAGGTGCATGGGCTTATTTGCTCCACGGCATGTGGGATCTTCCCAGACCAGGGCTTGAACCCATGTTCCCTGCATTGGCAGGCATATTGTTAACCACTGCACCACCAGGGAAGCCCTAAAAAATAGGGTTTAAGCAACAAAGAATGTGGGGATACCATCTTTTGAGACCGTCTCCCACGGGATCATAATTTCATCTTAGCATAACAAAGGCTCTGAGCAATCCTGCAGTGAAGAACTCTCTGCTTAATGCAGTATTTGTAAAATCTGTGTCTTCAGAACCTCTCCTTTTTTCTCAAAGACAACCTACCAGTAGTTCCCAAGGCACTGGTGGCCCATTGACGACAATATCATGATCTGGAGACAGCCTGGAATGTGCTAGTATGTCAAGCTAATAAAAAAAAAAGCTGAACAAAATGCAGACATGCTCATATTAACAAGCTCATATTAGCAGGATGCTCCAGTGACAAATCTGACCTTGATTGATAAGTTGGAATTGATTCAACACTCTTAAAAACAGGGCTAAAAAAGTCTTAGAGATTGAACTAATACAGAATTTTCACCGAAGACTTGAAGAGTGTTGAGAATACTAATTCATTTCAAGCTAAGTAATATTAGCCTCCATTTCACAGAAAGAATCATTTGTTCCACAATGATTTATTGAGTGCTATTAGGTGCCAGGCTCTGCTGGGCATTGGAAAGACAAGATTAAATGAGATAGGCATGGTATTGATCATCACACGGTTGGCAGGTTTGGGTCTTTTCCCTTAGGTGGTTCTGAGGGGGTAGTGAGGAAACAGCTGCTTTCCTGTCTCTACTCATATCCAGTTCACATCCCTGCCTTTTATTCAGCCAGCCCTAGTCATTTATCCATTCGTTTATTCATCCAAGAGATCTTTGTTTTGAGCACCTACTATATAGCAGGCACAGGTATAGCAGTGAATGGTACAGATCAAAATCCCTCCCCTAGGGAAGCTTTTTCCTATTGGAGCTTATATTCAGATTATTCTATATTTACTTAAAGTGTTGCCATCACCCTGAGATCACACCTGGCATCTCCTTAAATGGAAACCCAGAACCATCTCACTTGTTCAGGGTCTTGGATCTCATCTACTGATCCAAACCTTCCTGGTATGACATCCTGTTATGTCCTTGAGACCCACTGATCCCCATTACTTGTTCTCTATTTCCTGGCCCTTCAGGCTTAACTTTACCTTCCTACTACTCCTGGCTGATTAATTTATACAGTCCTAACACCTTTATGGAAATGTTCTAGGCACTGAGCTCCAGACATTGTACAGGACAGGGTATTAACACTTGTATTATTCAGGTTTCTCTAGAGAAACAGAACCAATAGGATATACATGGACATCCACAAAGAGATCTATGATGAGGGATTGATTCATGCAATTATGGAGGCTGAGAAGTTCCACAATCTGCCATCTGTAAGCTGGAGCCCCAGGAAAGCCAGTGGTGTAGTTCTGGTCGAAACCCAAAGGCCTGAGAACCAGGAGAGCCAATGTCCAAAGGCAGGAGAAGATGAATGTTCGGGCTGAAGAAGGGAGAATAAATTTGCCCTTCCTCTGACTTTTTCTTCTGGTCGGGCCCTCAGTAGATTGGATGATTCCCCCTGCATTGGTGAGGGCAGATCTTTTCTCAGTCTGTGGATTCAAATGCTAATCTCTTCTGGAAACAGCTTCACAGACACACCCAGAAACAATGTTTTGTCAACAACTTAGTCTAGTCAAGATGACCTGTAAATTTAACCATCCCAGTTCTCAAGGGACACAGAGTGTGGTGAGGGTGAGAGACACATGAATGATAGGATGAATTTGGTGATGGAAGTGAGCACAGGGAGTGAGCACAGAAGCAGTGTGGGCTTCCCAGAGGAGGTCACACTATCTGAACTTGAAGAGTGGGTAGGATGTGAGGTGGAACGGACAGCGCGTGGCTTGAGAGGGAAGAGGAAGACCTTACAGGTCGAAGGAGCAGGAAGAGCAGATGCTGGAAGAGGAGAGAGGAACGGATAGCAGGCAGGGCAAGATCATGGCTTCCCTCCTCCTTTCAGTCATTCAGTGATGTGTTGGCTGCTACCTTCTGCTCAGCACTGAGCTGAGCTCAACTTCAGGATGAAAATGGTGACTCTAACAGACTGTGTTCCTCCCAGTCAAATGAAGGAGACAGGAGCAAACCTAGACTTTGTGATGAGTGGTGTGAAACACATGAACATTATTTAGTGGAAGGACAAAGCAGCCAACTAGGGGCCTACTTAGGGAAGAGGGGATCTTAGAGCTGAGACCTGAAGGTTGAAAAGGAGCTGACAGGGAGAGCAGCGGGATAGGCAATTCAAATAGAGGGAACCCTGAATGGGCACTGAATGAGGAGGGACTGAGGATGCTGTTTAAGGAACTGGGAAAGGGTGCCTGAGTGAGAGTGTGGTGGGCAAAGAGGAGCGGGCAGGCAGGAGCCAGTTTTGCTGTGTGTTTTGGCCTCTGTGAGGCGTGTGGACATGGTCATGAAGGAGATGGGGTGATGCTGGAGGGATCCAATCACATTTGCAGTTTCAAAGCATAGTAACAATAATAATAATAGCATGGTAGGTGATAATTAAAGGAATTACTGATGATCATTTGGATGTGATAATGGTGAGGTGGTTAAACAAAAAGCCCTTATCAGTTAGAGGTTCATACAGAACTATTTGTGGGTGAAATGGTGTGGACTTTGCTTTAATATATTCCAGAAAGATAAGTAGGGGAAGAGCTAAAACAGGGTCGGAAAAATGGTAATTGCCAAAGTTGGATAAAGGTACATAACGGGTCATAAATTCATTCTATGTTTTAGGTATTTGAAATTTTCCATAATAAAGTTTTTTTAAGTTGAAAAATAATCATATGTGGTATGTGCTCAATAAGTGGGAAATTGTTAATAATAACAGTTGCTTTTTATTGAGCATCTACTGCATGACAGTTTTTGAATTAATGACTTTATTATTATATACATTAGCTCAGGGGTCTCCATGCTTTTTATTTTTTTATTTAAAAACTTTCTTTTAATTTAAAAAAAATTTTTTTAAATTAAAAAAAGTTTTTTGTTTTTTGGCTGTGTTGGGTCTTCGTTGCTGCGTGTGGGCTTTCTCTAGTTGTGGCAAGAGGAGGCTACTCTAGTTGTGGTGCACAGGCTTCTCTTTGCGGTGGCTTCTCTTGTTGTGGAGGACAGGCTGTAGGCGTGCAGGCTTCAGTAGTTGTGGTGTGTGGGCTCAGTAGTTGCAGTGCACAGGCTCTAGGGCCCACGGGCTTCAGTAGTTGTGGCATGCAGGCTCACTAGTTGTGGCTCACAGGCTCAAGAGTGCAGGCTCACTAGTTGTGGTGCATGGGCTTAGTTGCTCCACGGCATGTGGGATCTTCCCAGACCAGGGATCGAACCCGTGTCCCCTGAATTGGCAGGCCGATTCTTAACCACTGTGCCACCAGGGAAGTCCCTCCATGCTCTTTAAATTGTACACCCCACCAACAAAAATGATGTTAAGCACATATCACCAATATAATAACGCTTAATTAGTTGCTTACACAGTGTCAGATGGTGCTTTTTGAGTACCTTATAAAACATACACAAAACAAGAAATTCTAAAAGAATGAAACTAACTTGGAATAAATAATATTTAATGTCTTGCTAATTGTGGTAGCCTTGCACTATTATTAGCTAACGTCTCCAAGCACAAGTTAAACGTAGAGAAAAAATTGTCATTAATAGTAGTTGTTGTAAATCCATGTTATAAACCATTTTATGATAATTTCCTTTGTATGGGTGAGGGGCGATGTTTTGTCAGCTCAGATTATATTATCATTTTCTTCACCTATCATGGTATAGCCCCTGAGGAAACCTTAACGAAGTAGAAGAAAGGTGAGTTCTATTATTTTTTGTGTGCTCATTTATACTTACCTTGTTAGCATGTTTTGAAATAGATTCCTAGCAGGATTTTTTAAAAGTCACTTGTCCTTTTTGTGAATTTGCTTAAAAACTGGTTATTATAATCCTTAAATCCGTTTACGTGGTCTCACATCAATTGCCACACAAGGCAATTTGCTCAAAGCAAATGAATGAATGAATTTGATCAAAGCAAGTGAATGTGTTAGCAGCTAATCTGCGTTGTAGAAGAAAGAAAAGAGCTGACACACAGATCGAATATGGGTGTCAAACGTCTATTCATACAATGAGTAAAGCTTCATTTCCTTTTTTATTTTGAAGTGAATTAAATAAGCTAGAGATCAAAATTCTGATACCTTCTTCTTGCATCCCACCTCAGAGTGCACACACTCCACTTTGGAGACCTCTGCATTTGTGGAGTTCTCACCACAACCATGTAAGGCAGACATTACTATCCTCCACTTGGCACATGAGGGAACTGAGCCCAGGCAGGTCAAATGATTTGCCTGAGGGACATAGCTGTTTAGAAGCAGAGCAGGATCGTACCTCAGGGATGCCAGACTCAAAGTTCCTTACTTCCTAATAATGGTGCTAGCTGCCAACCGTAGCATTGACCATGGGCCAGGCAGTGAGTTGGTTCATCATAATCCTGGTGTTACAGAGGACAGAGGGTCAGCAAAGTAACCTCCTACGATCAGGCTGGTCTGTCTGACTCTAGAGTCTACTCGTCTGCTTATGAATCCTAGTTCACCATCATGCAGCTTGGGCAAATGACTTTCTCCAAGTCTCAGTTTCCTCACCTTAAAATGGGCCAATAGGAACGCCCCCCACATAGAGCTTTTAAAAGATCTGGATGAGACAGTGGATGAAAATGTGACTATTTAACTTTTTTGTTCTGTGTACTCAGGGTGATGTCACAGAATAGACTTAAATGAAAAAGAGCCAGAGTTACTCTCAAACATCAATATATTGAATGAATGAGTGACTAAATGAATGAGCTGCCCCAGTAGTTCCCACATATTCTCAAACAGTCTCTATGTCTGGAGTCTGGTCTTGCATTTTACCTGCAGTGAATCTGCCCAGGGACCCATGTTCTCTTGGGCAGGGGCATGGTGATTTCACTTGCCTTGTTTGAATCTCATCCAACCTTACTTGCAGAGGCTGGAGCCCAACCTTTCTCCTCCTGTCACCAGCAATAAAAATCAGGCTCATCCATCCTTACTACTGACTCAGGAAACCCAGAGACAAAAAGGCCAGCATGGACATTGCTTCCAAATTTATGTGACAGGATGAAAAATAATGTCTTGCATTCTGAGAGGAGAGATAGGCCTGGAATTTCTGCAAAGGTTTCCCAACTCACAGCATATTTTAATGCCATATTTGAGCTCTGCAGCAGAATGGCTGTCTCTAGACACTAGAGCATAGCTGTAAAAAAAAAAAAAAAAAAAAAAAAAGATCTCTTAAGATCCAAGTATGCTGCAAATTAAAAAGGGAGAAAAATTTTCAGGTGGCTCATATGAAGGAAGGGTCATCTGTCCAGAGAACCCAAGGTAACAGCAATGCCCAAAGTGGAACTGTGAGAAGGCTGTAATTTACTGAACATTCACAGCATGCCTCACATCATGCCAAATGTTTCTATCTATTATCTCATTGAAATCTTATAATAGCCTTAAGAGGTTGTTACTGATATCACCCAGAATCCCAAAAGGAAACAGATCATCAAATTAAGATAATTTGAAGAGGGTTTATTTGAAAGGGGACTATTTACAAAGATGTGGCAAGGTACAAAGGAGCCTCAAAAGGAAGTGTGGTACCCTGGGGCCAGTATCAGCAGAGCTGTTACCACCCTTAGGCCAAAGAAATGAGCACAGGCAGCAGTTGCTAAATCCCAGAAGGAAAAAAGCCTGCTTTGAGTGGAGCAGGGGCCTACGGGGAGGGACACAGCCAACCCAAGGCAAACCCTTTGAGTTAGAGCAAAGGGAATGACTAGCGTGACTTCATACTCCTCTCTCTCCTGATTTCTGCTAGGGCTCCCCATTGGCTGATGCCAGCCAGGAGCCAGAGGAGAAGAGAACCTATTGGTGTAGCCCAGCGTTTCTCACCCTCTGCACTACTGATATTTGGGGTTGGATAATTCTTTGTTGTGAAGAAACCCTCCTGTGCACTGTAGGATGTTTAATAGCATCCCTGGCCTCTACTCACTAAATGTTAATAACAACTTCCTCAGCTGTGATACCCCAAAATGTCTCCATACCTCCAACTGTCCCTTGAGGGGGCAAAATTGTCCCAGTTGAGAACCACTGGTATAGTCCGTATAGGTTGGTCTGCCGTATAGGTTGGTTCGGATGGATAGAGAGTGGATCTGGAGAAAATATCCAAGAGAGAACTTACATTAGTCTTAATTCACTGCCAAGGAAACTGTGGCTCAAGCAAAGTAATTAACTTCCTGAAACACACAGATTGTGAGTGCAGAAGCCAGTCTGGAAACCTAGGTCTGTTTGATCTCAGTGCCAGAACTTATAATCACAAATTGTATTGCATATTCACAAATGGGGAATGTATCAGAGGAAGTGAATGGAGATTTGGAAGTGGAGCTCTTGGAAATTCTGGGAGGGTTGGAATGCCGGCATTGTGGGGCCCTTACATTCTGAATCCAGAGTGCTTAATAGCCCATGTTGCAGACCTTTCAGCAAAAGGAGACCATCAGACATGTAAGGACTTTGGCATCTTGAAAGTAGTCTTTTAAAACTATTGTTGCCCATAAGGGATGAACAAGAAATATGGAGCCTGGGTAGATCATATCTCTATCCACTCTTAGTCCAGGAGATCATTCCATCTCAGGTTCCATCACTATGGGGTGGACTGTTAGAGGGTGCCCAGCCACATCACCTTTTTTTTCTTTAAAACCATCTTAACCATTTTTAAGTATAATTCAGTAGTGGTACGTATATTCCAAGAGATGGAAGCAACCCAAATGTTCATTGAGGAATGAATGGCATATATAGACAATGGAATATTACTCAGCCTTAAAAAGGAAGGAAATCCTGTCACATGCTACAACATGGATGGACCCTGAGGACATTATGCTAAATGAAATAAACCACTCACGAAAACACCAAATACTGTAATTCAAGCCACATCAGAATAGGTCGACATGAGGAATACTACCACCAGGGCTAGCCATTAAAACTCTCCATGCATGAGCCTCCTTTCTTTCTCTCCCTTCAGCTGCTGGTCAAATGTAGCAGATCCAGAGAAGGATGTTCATGACCCAGGGATTGGTAGAAACACTAAACGGAAGAAGCCTGGGTTCCTTGGTCACTATGTGCAAGGCTGCCTCCCAAACATCCAACTACATGTTAGCTGAATGAGAAAAAACAAAACAAAAACAAACAAACAAAACTTGTAGTTTCCAAGTAATCCATCTTGGTTTTTGCATCTGTTTGTTTTTCGCCCTAATACATTCCTGTCCTCTGGAGCTTACAGTCTAATGGAAGGCATAGACATCTGAGCCACACAAATAATTGTAAAGTTGCAGCTGTGGTAAGTAGTACAAGGAGAGATGCAAGGTGTTATAAAAGTGTAGTGTAATGGGATTCACGTTGGTCAAGGAGGTAAGAGGAAGCAGCTCCAGAGTCCAAGGATCACACCAGTCCCCCCATTCTTGTTATTATCTATCTCATGGCATGCTCTTTCCTACTCTGCCTTTCCACAGAGTGTTCTCTCTGAACTTCTGTGTCCTCCATTTCCATCCCCCTTTCTGCTGTCAGTATAAGATAAAATCTTAGTAATCAAGAAACTCTCACTTGCTAAAAAGTGGAATATTGCAAACAAATTTGTTATACTGAGGGTTATAAGTGTGAACTCACAATTTTAAAATAGCATAGTTCTGTCATTGCTAAAAATGGCTCATTTGGGGCTTCCCTGGTGGCACAGTGGTTGAGAGTCTGCCTGCCGATGCAGGGGACACGGGTTCGTGCCCCGGTCTGGGAAGATCCCACATGCCGCAGAGCGGCTGGGCCCGTGAGCCGTGGCCTCTGAGCCTGCGCGTCCGGAGCCTGTGCTCTGCAACGGGAGAGGCCACAACAGTGAGAGGCCCGCGTACCACACACACACACAAAAAGCTCATTAATGGCAGTAACTGATGCACCATTGCCCAGCACCAAGAGGTTAAGTGACCTTTTCAAGGTTACATAGCTGGTTAGTGGGGTACCCCAAATTTGAAGCCAGGCCATTTGGCTCCAGGGTCTGTGCTCTTATCACAAAACATTCCATTTCCCATGGAACCAAATATTTTTATATTCTTTGATCAAGCATTTGCATGCAAAATAGAAATCTGTACTTGCTTCTATCAGTGCAATTAAGAAAGAATAAACTAGACAAGTGTACATAAATCAAGTAATTCCAAAAATAACGAAGTATATTGTGTTCAAAGCGTAGGCAGGACAGATCATACTGATGGTCATGCATAATGGCCAAGTAGAAGGAGGGTTCAAGTCAGTGTTCCAAAATGATTAATTAGCTCAAAGTCCTTGAGAGGCATGCTAAGTATGCAGACCCAATTGCTCATCTCCTAGGAGATGAAACCTCTAGAAAGCTGTAGAAATTATAATAAAATAGAAACAGAAATTTGTACATTTTAAACACTGCTAACAGACAAGATCAGTAAATTAAAGTGACAGCATTAAGAGGCAAAGAGGTGTAATGCTAGCCAAACACGACATTTAAAATACACAGTTTGCAAGGCTATCCCCAAGTTGCCAAAAAGTAAGCCCTGTGTGAAAGGGTGGATCTAGAAACTTCTATCTTGAGGATATAGTGAATGGACTTTACTCAGTCTTATGACCAGGCTTGAATTACTTTAGGTAATCTTTAACCTCAAGTGGCCTGAGAAGTTCTCCTTTTACTTGGGTATAGCATAATAACTACAACCAGGAAATATTGTCAAAATATTACAGTGAAAACCCTAGAAGAAATAAAAGCTACATAGGAATAACCCTAGAAAGTAAGAAGTACAAAGACAAATATAATGAAGCAATGAATGGAATGGTTGGTGTTACTGTTTTAGAGTAAGTTTTAGTACATTTGTAAGCATTATATGCCTGTATATTTTGCCTGCTCTTGAAGGTGTCTGAAATTTTCAAGACTCATACATAGTACATGTAGCAGCTGCTGCTGGTATTTCACCCATGTGCCCTCAGAACCCCATTTCCATGCTCTCCAGCCCAACTCCAGGCAGACTGCACTACATCTTTGTCATTGGGCTGTCCGCAGGCTTCCAGAGCCCACCTGCACATGTGCACAGGGTAGACTGGAAGTGCCTTGGAATTAACTACCCCTATCACTATCCTGTGACAGTCCCTACCCAGTGACTGACAGGTATGGGAGTATAGATACCTCAGTTCCCTTGCCCCTTGGCCAGGATAATTTCCAGGTATGACTTTACATCATTTCCCAGAGCTTCCTCATGAGATTGTTTCAGTCACCAGCTATGGTATCTGGCTTGATAACATATCCCTTCTGGTCTGACTCTTCTTACCTGGACTGATTCTCCAGTTACTGCCCCCCGCTTCCATCACTTACAGCTCCCAACCACATTGTGCACACTTGAACCCTGATCAGGGAGTGCTTCTGCAGAAAACCCAACTAAGAGACTACGCTTGTAATTGTAGTTTAATTTCTTTACTGGAGGTTCATAAAACTTGTAAGCAACATTTACATGACCAAAAGAGTTGTTTTGAAAAATTTACCTATGATCTAATGGATGATTTTAGTAAATGGAACATCAAAACAAAGCACAGTATTTGTGGCTGTGTGTAACCAGGCACAAAAGTCTTTCAGACATTAAACAATGTATCAACATCTGATAGTAAAACTCCTAATCCACTTTGTAGAAACAGCTCAAATGTTAGGGTTTCATGGAATACTCTAGAGTGAATTAGCTGTTTCATTTTCTCTCCTTTCACACATTCGATTCATATTTCTGAAACAGCATATACCATGCTGTATTGTAATTGATCTGTTTACATAAAATGTATCTCCAAGATTATATTCAGAGTTCCTCAAAGGCGAAGACTAAATCTCATTTGCCTTTTTCATCCCCACACCCTGATCTGGCCCTGCCACATTGTTGGCTGCAATATTTAGTTTTTGAAAAAACAAATAAGTAAATGAATGAATAAAGGGACATCTTCCTTGTCTAATAGATTATATTATGTGTCTTTAAGGACTGAGACTTATTTATCATCAAAACCACTCCAGCACTATGCATAGGGCCTAGTAAGCAGGTGGGACTTGTTGCTGAAAACTAAAGAAGTGAGTGAATGAATGAATGAGTGAATGAATAATAAGTGAAGCATATGGCCGACCCCAGGTCTTTTTTTTTTTTTTTTTTGCGGTACGCTGGCCTCTCACTGCAGCGGCCTCTCCCGTCGTGGAGCACAGGCTCCGGACGTGCAGGCTCAGCGGCCGTGGCCCACGGGCCCAGCCACACTGCGGCATGTGGGATCTCCCTGGACCGGGGCACGAACCCGTGTCCCCTGCATCAGCAGGCGGACTCTCAACCACTGCACCACCAGGGAAGCCCCCCCAGATCATTTTTGAGCAATTTTTGCCAAACCCAGTTTTCTCCCTTCATTGTGTTGATAGATAGAATGTAGCTTATTTTCATTATTGATGATGCTTTGTTAATCAAAGAACAATATACTTTCAGGCATGAACTTCTATCACATTAATTTGGGCTGGTAGTTTTGGTGTCTCTGCCTAATTTAAAATTTTGACTTTGTCATCCATCATATTGGATATTTCTCCTAGCTTTGTATCACTCATAAATGTAGTCAGCCTATTCTCATATCATTGCAGTAGAGACTGTTTGCCAGTTCAGTCCGTGGCACACTTAGGATTATAGCCATTCCACCATCTAGGCCAGGGATTGGCAAACTACAGCTGTGGGCCAGATCCAGCCAGTAACATTTTTTTGTAAATAAAGTTTTAGTGGAACACAGCTACACTTATTTGTTTATATGTTGTTTATGGCTGTCTATTTTTCTCACACTACAATGGCAAATCTGAATAGTTCTGACAGAGACAATATGGCCAGCAAAATTTGAAATATTCACTCTCTGGCTGTTTACAGAAAAAGTTTATTGATCTTTGGTCCAAGTGATGAGTCCAACAACAAGTGAACCTACATTTCACTGTCTAATGCATAAAGTCTAAAAGGGGTCTTATGACATACTCTGTTGAAATCAAGATACATTGTGCTTGGCCTACAGCTTTCCTCTATTTTCACAGTAACATTACCAAGGAAGGAAATGCACTTATGTAGTACAAATACCTCCTAGTGAACCAACATGATTTCTAGTGATCACCACATTAGGAATTAAAATGTTCACTGAACATACATCTGATCACTGTTTTTGGAATTCTATCCCTGTGCTAATCTGGGGCTAACCATCCTTTGCTAGAAAGGCTTGAAAAAGATGGAATATGAATTCCTTTGCCTCTCCTCTAGCCTTCTTCTCTTTATACTGTTCCCACAAATGAAGCCTCTCTGATGTTAGATCAAACTAACAACTGGTTTTATCTCTATAAATTATATTTTCCTCATCAGCAAGATGTTATTTTTCAGAGTTAACATGAGAATCAAATTAATTGATATAAAAAGCACTATAATTGCCTATTTTTTGCCAGGCACTATGCTGGGTGTTTTTTGCATGCATCATCTCATTTACTATCCATAAAACACAGTGAACAGTGTCCCCATTTTACAGACAAGACAGAGAGATGAAGGAACTTCATTCTTCATTCAATAAGTATTTATTAAGCACTACAGTGTGCCAGGTACTATTCTAGGCAGTTGGGATATATTTTTGGACAAAATCAGCAAACACCTTAGCCTTATTATATGTGGTGGGTTGGGTTGCACAATAAACAATACACTACACATAATAATAATAAACTTGTTTAGTATGATAAAAGTTGATAAGTCCTGTGGAAAGGGAAGGGTAGAACAGGGAAAGTAAGATTAAAAGTCTTGGAGCTGGGGAGAGGAGGGAGAGGATTTAAATAGGATAGTCAGGGTAGCCTCATTGAAAAGGTGATGGTGTGAACCAAGACTTGAAGAAAACAGGATGTTAGCTCCATCTGGAAGAAGGGCCTGTCTAAAGTCACTAGGTTAGTCTAAGACACAAGGAAGATTCCAACTCAGCTACATCAGACTCCAGAAGCCAAACTTATAACAATTAAGGTCAATGAATGTTAGTTCCATTCTTAGTACTCCCCAGGAAATGTGCTGTGCACCCCTGGTCTTTTTTCTTTGGCTGTTGCCTGCATTAATTCTGGGCTTTCCCCTTCCCCAAAGCCTTGCATTCCTCCAGGTCAGTGGGATGTCACATCCCTGTCTCTCTGATCACATGCTCTGCCTTCGTTACTGAGCCTTTCAAGACATGATGCCTTCAGAGAGCCAGTGTTGCCTTGCTGACTTCACCCCTTTTCCTTCTCACTGGAGCTATTTGGGATTTCATCTTTACAATCTTTCTTTAGACGCTTCCATCTATTTTTAAGTCATGTAACTATTTAGCCTACAAAACCCCGTGCCCATGTTTTCTCTGTGTAAAGTGAACAGCTATGCTTTTATCTTCTTTCGAGCTGTTGTTGTTTGCTAAGGTATCCAGAGTCACGCATAATCACAGAACTCTGATATATAAAGTTAAAAAAAAATCTATTTCTAAAAATTCAGGGTTTGTACCTGCCAGTGCTAGTTTTTCTCTTTCTGAATGACTAAGAGCCTCAGGAAAACAGAGTTACTTCCCTATGGCCTTCTGCCACCTCACCACTGCTAACTCATCTTTCTTCCTTAACCCAGGCTAAGCCCTCAGTCGCAGGTCACCTCATTGCTTCATCAACACTGAAAGAATGAAACCGCCCCCAATGGAGCAACTCGCCAGACCCTCTATTTTTAGCCAGATTCCCAGCAGATGTCTGGATAGTACAAGTCTCCTTTAATTACTATAACTTGTCTGGGTGCCATTTTTGAGCTCTGCAAAATAGGAATTGAAAATAGAACCCACCTCCTAGGGTTGTTGTAAAAATCAAATGCAAAAAGTGCACACAGAAATAGCACAGCACCTAGTCTGGGCCAAAGTCTTCGCTTGTCAGCTATTAGTGTTGGGGGAGGCCTTTCATTTGTGGTGGAGAGAAAAAGAGCATGGGGGCCAGACTGGCCTGCGTGTCAGCCTTGCTCCAGTGCTTACCAGCTTTTTGATTCTCAGCAATACCTCACACTCCTTGAGCATCAGTACCTTGCCCTGTAAAGCTGGAATGATACTATCAATTTCAGTATCAAATGAGATAAAAGGTATAAAAATGCGTAAAATTATATGTAGAAAAATGCTGAAATAATATCTATTTGAGTGTTAAATGTACACAATGTATACAGTAATATGTATAAACATGCTGGAATAATAATATCAATTTAAGTATTGAGTGAGATAAGCTGTATGAAGTAAAAATCCTCTTTAATCAGATCAATTTGAGTATTAAATGAGATGTGTATAAAATTAATATTAATCAGATCAATAAAATTTTAAATGAGATTTATATGTATAAAGGACTGAGTATAATGTCAGGCACGTGGTAGGTACTTGAAAAATGATATGTACCAATGTTACCATTTTTGTTAATACCATCAGCATCCTCCTCAGTTTAGGCTGCATTACTCTCAAGGTCATACTTTGCTATAAAATCTTCTCCTCGGTGGTACTGAGGGAGTGTTTAATAGTAACAATTCTGATCATACATCTTTATCCCTAGGCATGTATATACCATTTTCAGACTGCCTTTTCTTCCACAGTCTCATGAGCTCTCATTTGAAAGTGGCTCTGAACACAGATTGGCAGTCAAGTTGGGATTTAACAGGTTTTATCTCCATCAATATTTTCATACCAGAAGGCTAAATATGATCTTTCAGGAATTCCAGAGTTCTCGAAGGGAATAATTTTGCTCCAGAGAACTTGGTCACATAGAAAGAGAAGGGGAGTGAGCATTATATATCCAGAAGCTACACAGGAAGACAAAAACTTCCTATATGGAAAGACAACACTGGTCATATATAATAGATTGGAGGAGATTATTTGATTCAGAATTAAATGAGAGAAAAATGATATACAAAGGACACCATGAGAGTATCCTGGAGGCTGAATGTAGCCAGCTAGAGGGCAGTAGTTTGCTGAGACAACAGTTATTGATCATCGCTGGGTCATGACTGTGAGCTGACTGTCTTCCATTGTCCCTCCAGGTCTTCTCTGCTTCCTTCTCCTGCCCAGTGCCCTCAGTAGCTCATCTGTATGAACTCTACCAGCGGGGCTCCTTGGTCCTCTGGACTCTGATTGGCTTGGCCAATGGAGAGCCTTAAGAGGGAATAAAGAGGGTGAAATTGCCTCAGTCTGGTTGTGTCCCTTGACTAACGGTCACATATCTTGTCAGGGTCACGTTCTCTCCATGACTCTCTCCTTCTGGGCCAGGAGTTTTTGAAATGGAGTTAGACCCTAAGCTCTGTGAGTACAGAAATGACTTTGCTTACCATTATACCCTAACACTATGGCTGGCCCCAAAGAGACATTCAATTAATATATTTTGATTGAATGAATGCACTGGAGAAGGCTCACTAAATTGCATTCTAAGAAAAACCACCACCTAAACCTGCCTGTGTACTAGCTGTTAAAAGAAGCCACGCTCTCTGAACAGTGGTTCTTAGAAATAAAAGCTCTTAAAATTCCCATCCACAAGCTGTGACTGCATAAGTGTTTTTCACTGGATTGTGCTTGGTGTCCCAGATGTTTGAGTCTTTTATTTTACAGCATTTGCTTTTCTGTGAGATTCCAATTAATTGAATTGGGAAAAGCTGTAAACCCCCATGACAGAGGAACTATCTTTTTGACAAAACCCACATGCTGTAAAGTCTAAGATTCCTCTGTCTCCTGTTTTCTTAGGTTCATAAGGATGAATAAAACAGTTTGATTTCCTGTTTTAATATATTTGGCTGAGTAGCTAGAAATTTTGATATCATTCATAGATAGGCCAGAGTGTCATTTGGGGAAACCCTCTTAGGTGACGTAGCTTTCTAGAACATCAAGGGATAGGGTGGGAATCCCAAGATACCTGCTCTTACATTCAAGGTTACTTTTTCCTGGAAATTGAAAATTCGTTTTCTCTCTGTTACTTTCTCTCCTCAAAGCATCAACCAACATTGTTTTCAGCAACAACCACTCAATTCCACAGTCCTTATATATTTTCCTCCACCCCATACCTCTCAAATGCCAGAGATACTGCATCAGGTAGGGCCTCCCCTTTCACCTGTTGGCTGTTTCAGTTTATCTCAGGTAAAAGTCTTTGCAGTTGCATTGTGCCCACACATCAGAGATGATCTCTAATGATGGAAGTCTTCGTTGCCCACCAGCAAATGACTCAACATCAGTCTCATTTTTCCCCAGGACCACTCTTGTTTGCCAGATGCCTTAGGTTTGGTTTCCTGGAGGTCAAGTCTGATCAGGGATTCAGGTACATGTGATTACTGAGGGATTGCTCTTAAGAAAAAAAACCCAAAAACTGTGAGGGAGTAAGGTTAGCAGAAGAGGGAAGGGAAAAAAGCTGAGCAGGGAAGTGGCCTTTAGTCTTGGCATGACCCATGGAGGCCTCTGGGATATAAAATGTCCCACAAGGTTGTCCTCTGAATTGAGGCAGCAGGATTGGTCTATTGTCCACCTATATCGGCCAGTCATTGACTATGGGATGCCCCTGGAGAATGGTGTACCCTTCTGGATGACGGATCTCTGGTCCTCCAAGGACTGTTTTCTGGAAAAGCGGAGCAGCTGTGAGCAGTTAGCAGCCAAAGCTCATAGCATTTGAGTGAAAATGTTCCAGAATACTCTAGTATATTCCAGAACAAGTGACTGGTTACTGTGAATCTAACAGGTTTCTAGGGTTTCACCCAGGCCTCTGATTTAGGCCTTCTTTGGTGAAAATCAGTCCAATGTGCTGCAGTAATTTTGAAGCTGTGCTAGGCAGAGATCTATTCTGATTTTAGCTGTATGGCAGGCTTCCATGTAAGATTTACCTGAAACAACAGACTTCATGGCTAAGAAAAGTTTGAAAGCCACTACAGTCATGTAAAGAGGCTTAGGAGACAGAGATGCCTGAGTTCAAATCCTTGTCTTTCCATTTATGTGCTGTGAGATCACAGACAAGTTAACTGATCCTCAGAGCCACAGATTTACCATCTCTAGAGACTGAGATGAAAATACCCACCTCCTAATGTTGTTAAGAAGGTGACAGGAGTCAGTGTGCAAGTAGGCTGTCACAGGACCTGATGCTTTTAAATAAGGGCTCAAGAAATGATATCTTCATAGTTATCATTGTAATTATACAACATTCATCAGTAATTTTTGTTTTTTTTTTGTTTTTCTTTTTGCGGTATGCGGGCCTCTCACTGTTGTGGCCTCTCCCGTTGCGGAGCACAGGCTCCGGATGCGCAGGCCCAGCGGCCATGGCTCACGGGCCCAGCCGCTCCGCGGCATATGGGATCCTCCCAGACTGGGGCACGAACCCGTATCCCATGCATCGGCAGGCGGACTCTTAACCACTGCGCCACCAGGGAGGCCCCATTCATCAGTAATTTAAAAGACAAGTAATTGTGGGTGACATGAAACTAGAGGAAACATGGAATTTGACACAATCAGGATTCAGAAGGGTCTTCAAAACGTTGAAATTATGGGCTTAGTTTACAAGAGGAAGTTTAGTAGGGATAAACATAACATTTCACCTTGGAATCCTGGAATGCAAGTACATAAGAATAAAATTGGAGATGATGTGGTCTAATGGTGGCATGTCAGAGGATAGTAACTTCACTTTTGTTCAACCCTATAATAGGGCTATATTCAGAAATGTGTGTGCCCTGTACTTATATGACTTGGCAAACCATGCATGGGTGAACTTTAGGTCTTGCTGTTTTAGGAGTGGCCAAGATGAACTGGAGTAGTTTGCTTCTTTCAGTAAATATTTATTAAGCATATCTTATGGTCCAGGTACTCAGGCTACAATAGCAAACACAAAGAAGTTGGCCATTGATTTCTGAGAGCTCACTGTCTAGGGGAGGAGAGAGATATTAAGTAACCACCCAACAAAAAATAAATAAATAAATAAATAAATAAATAAAATCAAAATGGCTTCCCTGGTGGCGCAGTGGTTGAGAGTCCGCCTGCCGATGCAGGGGACACGGGTTCGTGCCCCGGTCTGGGAGGATCCCACATGCCGCGGAGCGGCTGGGCCCGTGAGCCATGGCCGCTGAGCCTGCGCATCCGGAGCCTGCGCTCCGCAACGGGAGAGGCCACAGCAGTGAGAGGCCCGCGTACCGCAAAAAAATAAAAATAAAAAATAAAAAAAATAAGTAACCACCCAAAACAAACATAAAATTAAAACCGTGGTATGTGCCAGGAAGGAGAAGTCCATGATATTCAAAGAAACTTTATTGGGAGAACTTCTATTCAGGGAGACCAGGTAAATTTTCCCTGGGAATAGAAGATAAAACTAAGACCTGGGAAAAATAAAGGTGAATTGGGAGAAGAAGAGGAGTGGTCCAGGAGAAAGTATCACAGTCGAAAAGGCTGGGATGAGAGGGAATGAGGAACACTGAGTGCAGAGAGGAAGACTCTTGTTGATGTAGGACAGATACTGGGACATAAAGTTCAGGGGGAGACAGTGGCCAGACCATAGAGGATCATGTAGGCTGTGCTATGATTTAGATCTTTATTCTAGAAGCAACTAGAAGTCCCTGAAGGGATTTAGATAAGGAAGTAGCCTGGTCATATTTGCTCTTTGAAAAGATTACTCTGGCTATAGTGTTGAGAATAGATTAGAAGTGGGAGAAAAGTAGATTTCAACATTTGTCTTTCAACAATTATTCTCCTGCTATCAGTAAGTAAGAGAACCTGCTTCATTCCACCTCAAAAGCCTAGAGCGTGATCATTAAAAAGAAAAGTTTTGAAATAAAATTCTATTTTATTGTTTTGTTTTGCATTTTTCATTGGAGACATTGAATGAATTTTGTTTATTTGGACACGTGCTTTTCTTTTGTAATTTGTTTTTTTGTGACTTGAAATTTTAAAAATTTGGCTTAAGAGTTTTTATTACAGACTTATAAGTATTCTCAAAATATTGAGGCATTATCAATTTGTTTTATTTTTGAAACATTTATTGATGTGTAATTGATATATACACAAGCACACACACACACGCTTTGTGGGGGTTTTAAAACAATTTTCCCTGTATTTTGTTACTTTTAAAAATTAAGAAAAGCTTTAATTTTTGTAGGAAAAATATGTCTTTTTCATTGCTTTGATGCTTGGATATTTTGAGAAAAATCAGCTAATTTTACACTTGTAAAAAACTTTAAAAAGTGTCCTAGATATACATTTAACTCTTTATTCCATCTGGAACTTACTCAGTGGACTAGAACTCCTAGAAAAAATTTTAAAACAACTTCGGATATTATGGACTCTTATCTAATTTTCAATTTTAGGAAGAATGTTGCTAGTGTTTCACTATTAAATATAATGACACTCGATTTAACTTAATGTTCATTTCACATTAAGTCAATTCTCTTTTATTCCTAATATGGTAAATTTTTGCTTTTAATTATGACTAGTTACATTGTATTGATTTATTTTTCAATTTACCTTTAAAATTTACCTATAAATATGATGCATTGTGTTATAGATTTCCTATTATTAAACTACCCTTGCTCTGAAATAGTAAACTATGTTTGGTTGTAGTAAATTTTTCTTTCCCTGATTTATTCATGCATTCATATAATAAATACTCATTAAATGCCTCCTACATGCCCAGCACTCCTTTGGGGGTAACGGCTCAGCAGTGGGCAGATAAGGACTCTGTCCCCATGGAGTTCCCAGTCTGGGAGATTGTAAACATATATTAAAAATAAATGTGAAGAAAAGCACAACATAGTGAGTAAACAGTGGGCAAATGGGCGAATCTATTTTAGATCATCAGGGAGGGCATCTCCATGGAAGTGACTAAGTGATGAGTTAGAGAGAACCCTATAGAAACAGTCCCAGCTTCCTTGTCCATCTGGGAGTTTCTCAGCTGTCAAAGGCACATATCTGATTTAATTTCCACATTGTCCCTTCTGCTCTTCTCTGCCTCCAGTGAGGACCTAGGTTCTGCTATGAAGTATTTGAATTCTCAGTGAGTCTCAGTAGCGAGCTCTCCGTGTGCTGTCTTTCTCATCCTCTCCACCTGTTTGTCCCTGTGGCTCCTGGCCTGGCTCTGCAAAAATCCATGGTCTGCCCATTTCTTAAAGAGCATAATTTCTAGAGGCATGTTCTTCTTTTTCCTGAAACCCATTATCCCTTTTTGTTCATTTTATCATCTCTTCATTTAGTCATTCTTTTATTCATTTACTCCACACGTCATTTTGTTAGTGTCCTCTTTGCACTGGGTACGATATTGCTGCAATCCTGTTAGCACTTCCTTAGAAGGTTGGGGGTGTCTTGTCAACAGATGGGGCAAACGCCCTTAGTTAGCCCAGCTGGGTGTTGACTTTTCTCTCTGATGAGATCTCAGTGCTGTGTACTTGCACAAGATCATGTTTGCAGGCCTACTGGAGTGAGGGAGGGGCCTTTCTTACCCCAGCCTGGTTTCTCAGATGATGTGCACAGTTCTTCATTGTATAGTGTGGGCACGGGAGACTACATTTTTAGTAACAGGGTATTTTCTTAGGTTGCCAAGCATCTCAGAATCAAAACTAATTCTCACCACAGTACATGTCAAATGTTACTGTCTTAGAATGAATGGAGATTAAGAGGAGCCATTGATGGGGAGAGCAGGAAACTCCTATAATCCTAGTTCTGTATCTCTTAGAAGGATGTTCCTGTGGATTGCCTTCCATTTCTTTCCTGGGCACTGTAGAAATAAAGGACATAAAGTGAAATTTAATGGAGTAAGGATCTGATGTGTTACCTATGTTCTTTGGGGGCATTTATGCTGCTATGAATTAAAGGGTAGGATTTATGGCATGTATTCCAAAAATGTGCTCTTCCTTCAATCCCTATCGTCAATGCAGTTAGAGAAAATTCCCCTTGGATTTTTGTCATGTTTTTTTTTTTGCAAGGGCCAGCTGCTGTCTGTTATTTGTATTTTCAAGTGTATTTTAATAAAAATTTGGAAAGAGGCAAGCATAGAAGACATAGGTGTTCTGTCTCTATGTTCACCAGAAGTATCCCTAAGAAAGGTTTTCTAACAGAATTCTGAAGATGGAATATGCTGTTGTTATGAGAATGTATTTCCAGTCTATGGAGGTGTTCAGACATGAGCTGGGTCATTGCTTGGCTGTGATGCTGAATTGGTCATTCCAAAGGAGGTCTTGAGTCAGGAAAATAAATGGGTTTTACCTTGTGGATCTAGTCTGATGGATTGTTACTGGCCATCCGGGCTCAGTTGGAAGAGTGTCATGATCCATTAACAAGATCTGTCCTGGGAATGGGGAGTGGAGAGGGTAGAGACACACATGCTAAGTATCTGTCATCCCTGAAAAAGGAATTGAGTTAGAAAACCTATAATGCACTTCAAACACTGAGAATTCCCAGAAGAACAGCTTTGGTATCCCTGTTAGATTAGCTTATGGGAACACAGTGAGCAATATTAGCTGGAGCAGCCCTTCTAGAAGGATCCAAAAGTTAAGTGTCATAGGAGTTCCAAAGTGGACTATTTTAGAGATGATAAGATTCTGAGTTTACACTGGTGTGTTACCTCTAGAACATCAACCACCTGTGGGGTCTGTTGGTTTTCTTGGTTCCATTTACTTGTCATTGGCTTATGTGGGTTGATTAATGTATATATTCATCACTTACTGAGAATTTACTTCACACGTGCTCTGTGCTAGATCTAAATAGAGATGGACTAAAGGGTGAACAATTCCTAATTTTATGGTTTCCTGAGAAATTGGGTTACCTTGAGGTTTGCTGTTAAGGATAAAACCCTTGGGCTGCATGCAGATTTTCAAGACTTAACCTCTAACAAAGCCATCTACTTTTTAACCCAGGAATTTTGTTGGGTTAAGGTCAGGAGCTGGCTGGTGGAGGAAGAGAGGCTTTCGCAGGGTTTAAGCACACTTATTTTTCACAACTTTTGATGAGGCATAGATATAGCAACACTGAGTTCACAACATCTCAGTTCCTGTTGGTGGCTAAGGAGTTGGTGTTTTCTTCTCACATTATGCAAGAGATGCCTGCCACGAGGTATAGCACGGTGGTTATGAGTGTGGGCTTTGGCGTCTGAAGTTGGCTCAGATACCAGCTCTGTCACTCACTAGTTGGTAACTTGGAGCAATTCATTTGACTCTCTGAGCCTCAGTTTCATCATCTGTGAAATGGAGATGGCAACAGGACCTACCCACATAGAGGTGAAGATTAAATAAGATAATGCATGTAAAGCATTTAGCATCATGAAACTGGGCTATAGTAATCACTGTATTTTAAATACGTGTGTGTGTGTTTCTGCTTTAGATCCTAAAATCTTGAAGTTCCATGAAGGAGTCAGTTTCACTCTGTAGCCACTCTTTATTTTAGAATCTTGTTAATCTGTGAGTTTGAGAACAGGAAACAATAAAGGCTATAACTATAATCCTATGACCTCCCCCCGCCCAAATGGCACACTCAAATTTATTGTAAACCTCCTGTTTCTTCAAGTGTGCTGTGCACTTCCGAATGTATTAATAGTGCCCTCTGCTGCCCACAATGCGACAACTTAATGGGAGCTCCTGGGGCAGACGGATGGGATGTGGGTCTTAGCATCTGGCTCTTCCATCTCTCCCTCTCATCCTCAGACATATTTTCCTTCCAGTACACAGATCCATTTTCTCGCCTGCAATTCCAGCTAAGCTCTGAGTCATCAATTTCAACCTTTAATTCAAGTTTGTGCCTGGACCTCAACCAAACCGTAGATAGATACCCATAAAGGTTGTGCAGATGAGAATATATGGTTCTCTCACTTTTGATCCTCAGCAGGCTGAGATTGGTTCCATGGTGGCAGAAACCAAGTCTATTTTCTTGTGCTACAATGCGGGACTTAAGTCATGTCCAGAGCTGGCTGACTGATCATCTAAATCGGAGCTGTGTGCAAAGTGGCTTGCCATGTTTATCAACTGATTTCATTCTAGTCCCCTTTTCACAGCCAAATGCAGTCATAGTTCCATAGGATGATGCTCCAGATCTGCTCACTTTGTCTTTTGTGGTGGTACGGTGGTGTGGAGAAATTACGATGGAAGCAAGCGTAAGGACTTCTGACAAATTTAGGCTCCATTTGATCTCCGCCTCATTTAGACCTTTTAGTGTAATTATAACTCCTCTCACAGGAATGAAATGTGGAGACGTTGATGATAAAATGATCAGTACGCAGAAAATCCTGTACATTACACCTCATAGTGCGCAGGTTAGACATAGGGAGACGGTGGAGAAATGTGAGGCAATGAATTGCCTTCTGTAATGGAGTGTGTACTTTGAGTAGTGAGGCAAGAGGCTGAGATGTATTTGCCCTGCATCAGTCACTCTCCCTGTACCCCCACTGGTGCCAGTGTCAGTCAGGCAGGTGCCTAGGACGGCACAGCCTGAGCCTCCTGGGTGAAAAATCTAATTAACTTCTACCACATCAGAAATGGCCATCCTGGCATCCCCAACTCATGATCCCAAACACTGGAGCTAGCCATCCAAGTTAAAGAGAGATGCAAAGTCTACAACACTGTATATAATTTTCACACCCAAAATGTTCTATTTGCTTCCACATAGCTATATAATATACCATAGCACAGCAGTTATGAACACAAGCTTTGGAATCATACTGCTCTGGGTTTGAATCCCAACCATGCCGCTCACTAGCTCTGCAACTTTGGTAAGTTACCTGTTGATTTCCTTATCCCCCCACTGCAGGAATACCTAAACTTACCCAACAGAGCTATTGTGAGAATTAAAGTTGGTAGTGCATGCAGGCACTTTGCACAATGCCTGACACAATTAATATTAGCTGCTGTTTCAGTGATAGTGTCATGCTGGAAAGAAGCTGGTCCACCCATTTCAAAAAAGGAACCAAGTGATGAGCCCAAGGAAGTGGCAGAGCTGAGTTACCCTCCTCTCTTGCTGCCTCACAAACAGGTTGCTCATCTGGGGATTTCTCATTAGTCTTCAAGGGTTTCCAGATCTCATGCCATTAGGCAAGTATCAGATCTGTAGTTCCCAGACATGGAGATTTTATAGATCTATATACCACCTACATTGCAGAATAGTTTTAAGGACTAAATACAATACTGTGTGTGAGTTTATATATATATATATATATATATATATATATATATATATATATATATATGACTCTAGAAAACTTAAATAGGCTCATCAACTTCTTATGCCAAGTAAGGACATTCAAAAACAAATGTACACCACCATCTACTCTCACCACCATTTCATAGAGGAAATTAAAATTATACACAATGTTGTGGATTTTTCTTTTCTCTTTAACTTGCGTGATTAGTTTCAGTGTTTAGGGTGCATGCTTCTGGGACGCCAGGATGCCCAGTTATGATTTGATAAAAATTAGAGTTTTCAACCCAAGGGACACAGGCTATAGTATCTGGGGCCCCACCCCTAACCAATACTCGTCACAGTGGTTGTAGAGAGAGTGGCTGGAAACCAACAAAGATCGCCTTTTATATTGAATAAATTTAGCTCTGTGACAAAACTTAAAATGTTGCTCATTTTTCAAGAACAAGTGAAAATTTGATCTCCAGCCAGCTCTTGGGAATCATCGGCACAGAGGGCAGGAAGTCCTCTCCTTTCAGAATAGCTCAGGGCTCCGCAGTGACCTCCTCTGAGAGGGTGGAAGGGAAGGATGAAGAGAGACCATCAGTGCTGCTCTTCTAAAGGTCACCTCAGGCTGGCAGACATGCTTTCTAAAATGTCTCAAGGATCGGGGAGCATGAGGGGTGGGATAGAGATGTGTGGATTTAAGCCAAGCAATTCAAAGTGATTTGAAGAGATTACTGAGGCTTCTGTGTCCTTCACTGTGGTGAGTAAGCAAGTAGTGTACTGTCCCCAGAGACCAGCACCAATTAGTCATTCCTAAGGACACCTCAGGCTTGCCAAGGTCTGGTCTGAAGTAGAAAGGACATATCCACTTCTGGAAAGAGGTTACCTCTGGGAGGGAAGGGAGGTGAGAAATGCAGCTGTATTTATATCTTAACAGAACAAGATAGAGAGAGGTCCCCCCACTGCCCACAAGAAAGTATGTGCAGGGGCTTCCCTGGTGGCGCAGTGGTTAAGAATCCGCCTGCCAATGCAGTGGACATGGGTTTGAGCCTTGTGTTGGGAAGATCCCACATGCCTTGGAGCAACTAAGCCCGTGCACCACAACTACTGACCCTGCGCTCTAGAGCCCGTGTGCCACAACTACTGAGGCCCGCACGCCTAGAGCCCATGCTCCGCAACAAGAGAAGCCACTGCAGTGAGAAGCCCACGCACCACAACCAAGTGTAGCCCCCACTCACCACAACTAGAGAAAGCCCACGTGCAGCAAAGAAGACCCAACGCAGCCAAAAATAAATAAATAAAATAAATAAATTTAAAGAAAAAAGAATGTATATGCACATTAATGTGACAGCAGCAGTTAGAGAGATGGGGGACAACCTGCCAGCCTAAAGGGTTGGGCTTCCAGTCACACTTAGAGCATAATAATCATTCTACATGGCGACCTAGAGGAAACAAAGCTAGGCCCTTGAGCCACTATCCAACTGTTTATGTGACTATCACAAAATCATGGCAGGCTTTGGAGCTAGACAGGCATGGTTTGAATCCTGGTCATAGCACTTCTGAGCCACGTGGGCCGGGACCGATGACTTGCCCTCTTTATCTATCTCCATCTTCTTTGTCTGTCACTGCCCTGTTCAGTAGCATAGCCACCAGCCACATGTAAGTTTTGAGTCCTTGAAATGTGACTGCTGTGACCCAAGATGTGCTGCAGGTGTTAAGTCCCTGCTGGATGACACTGAGTATTAAAAAAATGACTGTAAATATGTGATTAATGATTTTTATACTGGTTACATGTTGACATGTTGAAATGATAATATTTTGGATATAGGGTTAGATACAATTTGTTGTTAGAGTTAATTTTACTTGTTTCTTTTTGCCTTTTTTAAAAAAATATGTGGCCACTAGGAAGTTTAGTTATGTCTGTGGCTTACATATACAATTGGAGGCATCTGTTGTTCTGTTGGACAGTTTTAGTCTATAGAATTAGGAGCAGAAGAAGAGGATGGGGAGAGAGAGAGGGAAGCTGCACAGAGAGTACTACTATGTGCCAGATGCTGTACCCTGACCTTAAACCGCTCAGCAGCCCATCGCAGTAGCTACTATATTTACTTCACCATTTTACAGATGAGGCTCCCAGAGACAAAATTCTTTGCTCAGGGACCAACAGTTAATAAGTGCCAGGTGATGATTAGAACCCAGGTATTTGGACTCAGCAACCCAACATCTCACTATTAATTAATGCCTTTGCTACAGTCAGGGGTATTCAGTAATGTCCACCTTGCAGACAACTGTTATAGGGATTAAATGAAATGCTGTGGGTGAACTCTTAGCTTAGGACCTGACACTTAGTAAGAGCATCAGAAAATGACAGCTGCTATTAGTGTTAAAATAATAATAGAAAAGAGGAAGAGGAAGAGGCGGATGAGGGAGAAGAAAGGAGGAGAAGGAGAGGAGGGAGAAGAGGAGGAAAGGGTCATGTGGTCACCACCACCACCACCACCAGGTGCCACGTGCTATCTTGGGCACTTTACGTACATTATGTAATTTAACACTCACAGCAAGCCTGGCCCATGTTCACCCACCCTTTCAGTCTTTAATTTTTGCTGGTATGAGTGTAGGCAAAGTCTGCCTGGCACTTGAGTGCTCACTTTGACTTCATGGACCTTTCCCGTGATCTGTTGTGGGGTAGGAAGCTTGAGATGGCAAAAGAGGATGCTGGTGGGGACTGGCAGCCAGTGAGTACACTGTAGAGCTAAGAGGGTGGACAGGGTTGGGGTTTTAGAAGAGTGGATGCTGTATTTTTAGCATCTGATTCACACAGGGAAATTTGGAGCACTGTCCCTAGCACTCAGAAACTGTGAATACTAAGGAAGGAATGACCAGTTGTTGAAGATGTCAGTGAGGGTGGGGGAAGGAAACAGAAAGAAAGATGATGGAACCTTACTAATAAGGATCATAATTCTAACCTAGTCCAATGCCAGTAGGAATGGAAGAGTGGCATTTTCCTTTAAGGAATTCTAGAAACTTATTTCATGTAATTGGCCTTGCCCCAAAAGATGAGGCAAGAAAGTGTACTTTAATGGGACTAAATAAAGAGTCAAGCTTAAGTGGGTTGGAAGGCAGTTGCCTTGAAGTGAGAAAGATGTGAAGGTAGTGTGTATTTACCAGGTCCTTGGAAAATTTTGATAACAGAATCTATACCCAGCCTTGTCCCTGGTCAAGGAACATGGGGCACAGAGTTAATAGGTCAGCCGTTCCTGCTGCTCTTGCTGCCTTTGCCAGCTCAAAGCACATGGTCTCTCGTCATTAAGACAGACTTCCCCCACTTTCCAAAAACAGTGAGTGGACGGCAAGGGCCAGCCTTTGCTCTGTCAGATTCCATGCCAGGCCCAGTTCTAGCTGCACGTTTGCTATATGTTATCTCCTTGAATCCTCACTCTAACCCTCTGAAGCATTTATTTTTATCCTTCATTTTACAGGTGAGATTGAATTATTCTGCCAGGCCATTTAATTACAAGTTGGCAGAATTCTAAACTAGGTCGATGTGACTTGCAGAGCCTTGATGTTTCTGCTACGTCACACAGCCTTTTCTTTTAACCCCATGGTCAGGACCAGAGATTCCTCTACCTACACACATTGCATGAAGGAGGTCTTGCTGCTGTGACTTCTCAGAGTAAAGAGCTGGTTCACTTCAACCACATCCAGGGGCAATGCTAGAGAGTCGGGGTGGAAGAGGGAGTAGGGAATTGCTCTTTTGTTAAATGCAACTTGTTTTTGTTTGGAAGTGAGAGAGAGAGAGAGAGGGAGATAGGGAAAAGGGAAGAAGAGAAGAAGAAGGTTCTGAGAAAGAATCAGGTTGCTCAGTGTATTTTGTAAAATGAAATAAGATAGTTAATAAATTCATACTATGCATACATGATCACATACACACGTATATATCTACACACATTTATGTGTATAAATACATACACATATGTGTGTGAATAGCTAGCTAGCTAGATACTTGTTTGGGTTACCAAATTTTTTTAGTGTCTACTATTTTTTATGAAACCTAGCTATTCCTTTATGGCCTTTAAAAAAATCCAGAAATTACCCTTCAAAATACAAAATATTTAATTGACATGATTATTTGAAATGTTCAAGTGGCAAGAGAATACGTCCTAATCATCAGAAATCAAAACGATTCCACAAATATGAAACCCCCATTCACTTGTTCCCCTGTGCTTCCAAGCCATCTCTTCTTCCCGGAGGCGACCACTGCCATCAGCTTACTATGAATATTCGTAGCCTTTTTTTTCTAACATTTTCGTGTATAGGAACATAAAGAAATATATGGTTTCTTTCTTGTATCAAAAATGGGATCCCCTATTATGTATTATTCTGCAACCTCTGCTTTTACATAATGTGTCTTTCTTTCTTGGTGGCTATATACTACCCCAGAATACAAAGGTACCGGAACTTATTTAACCATCCTCTACTGATAGACATTCAGGTGGTTTCTTTTTTTCACTATTAGGAGGGTAATTCTTTATTCTTTCATTCTGGAGAATTCTTGATGTTTTACAGTCAACATATGGCTAAGTAAATATTTAAAATTTTATGTTGACATTTTGCTGTCAAGTTCAGAAATTTTATTATGCAATTTACCTCTTGAATTATATAATATATATTATCACTTTCTAAGTTTTAATTTACAAGGCTACAGCTATAAATGTTGATTGTCTTTTTCAGACAATCTTCAGTTTCCATAGCTAAGAGCCAGTAAACAATACTGACACCTGCCTTGGATATTCGAACTATGGTTAGGGATGTATACATGGGACACAATAGAAAAGTGGAGATTTGAGGGTTCTAATCCTACCTCCTTTCTCTCTGTGGAAGAACCAGGTGATTATCAAGTGAAACCTCAGATGCATTAATGAGCAAGGCCAGTGCCAAACCCTTAAAATTCAGGGTCTTTGATTAACTGTGCTGGAGAACACAGCTTGGACCTGAGGTCAAAGTGAGTGTTTTTGCAGTTAACTCCTATATCTAGAACTTGGACCTATCTGAACTGAAGCCGGGTTTTCATTTCCAGCAAGTTCCCAGCCAGCCAAGCATTTCTGGCTTCCCACTTACCTATTATTTGTGGGGGAATAGAGTTATGCTGTCTGCTTACCTATTCTTATCCTTGGTAAGTAAGGGGCCAGAGGATGTCAAACCTTCCCCAGTTTCCACAGAAAAAGTAGTCTCTGACCTTCCCATAAGAACGAGTAAGTGAGGAGGTGCTAAGGGAGCCAGAAGAACTCCAGTCCCACTCTCTTCTGGGGAATGGGATAGAAGTGCACTCATGGAAACATGCAAGGAGGTGAATTGGGTCTCCCCCAACATAGCATGTGAAAAATTACAGATTTTCCAAAAAATGATGATATTAATTTTTGTTTACAACAGTCATAAACAAAAATTTCATAGGGTTGACTAGTGGTCCCCTATCCCAAATAGGACCATATCCTAATATCTGCTCCCTTGTGAATGTTATCTTATTTGGAAGAAAAGAAAGGTCTTGGCAGATGTAGTTAAGTTAAAGCTCCTGAGATGAAATTATCCTGGATTAGCCAGATGCGTCCTAAATCTAATGACAAGTGTCACGAGAGCCAAAGATACAGAGTGTGTGACATTGGAGGCAGAGATTGTAGGGATGTTGCCACAGCTAAGGAACATCTGGAGTCTTGAAGCTGGAAGAGGTGAGAAAGGACACTTCCCTGGAGCCTTCAGAGGGAGTAGGCCCTGCTGACACCTTGGTTTCAGACTTCTGGCCTCTGAAACTGTGATGGGATAAATTCCCTTTGTTTCAAGCCAGCCAGTTTTTGGTTATTTGTTATAGCAGCTCTAGGAAATGCGTACATTTACTATAAGAATAAAATAAGGAAGTGGTGCTCTAGTCCAAGGTAGAATATCTAGGTAAGGCTGGTTGCCTTTATTCTAAACTCAGCTGTTTCCTCTCACTATTTAGAGCAGAAGTTGTTTTTCCCCCAATTGTGACCCATTTATAATTAGTTTTCCACCTAGAGCATTTCACCTGAGCTTATTCACGGCTTCTGCCTGCTGATGGCTTGCTCCAACTTGTGCCAGGAAGCAGGCAGACCTCTTGTAAATGGTGCTTACCTCAGCTCTCTTCTGCTTACCAGCTCTTCTAGAGGGATCTGACTTTTCTGCGTCATTGCTTTGGTTGCCCAATAGTCTAACTCCCAGCTTCAACTCTTCATACATCTTGGTTAAAGCAAAGTGAGAAGAAGATAACAAAGGCTCTCTACTGCTGCTGGTAGCCTGAGTCCCCCAAGACAGGCTCCTTTTATTCAGGAGGAATTTACCTGGGAAACTTTTATATGTCAACTAATTCAATTCTCAGTTCACCCACTTGGTACAATTTGGTCATTGTACCAAATAGCTTTACTAAGTGCAAGGTTCTTCAGAACCTTTACCCTCTTTGGTCCTTTGTTACCAATTGGTGCTTTCAAAAAGGAATCAGATCCTTCACTTTCTTGGTGGGAAGTATACTGAAAACAAATTGAACAAAACAGAACAGTTTCGGAACAGTTTGTTCAATGTTTAGCTTATCGAACTTGTACCAGGCCACTGGTGATCCTAACAGTACTGGGGGAGATAACAGGCAGAGAATCCTTTAGGGTAGATCTTCCCAACCAGCGAGGATTCCTTCAGTGGATTCTCAGAGTGGCTGGCAGCACCAGCTTCATGAATATGCCGCTGGTATAGTTACTTGGTGCTTAGTTTAGCCCTTTGCTGGTACTGTCTTGAAATTCTCAATAATTTCTGAGTAAGGGGCCCCATATTTTTATTTTGCAGTGGGCCCTGTAAATTATGTAGCTGGTCCTGGTGGCTAGCACTGGCCTGGGGCAGCTAAAGTCCTTCCTACAGCAAGCTACCTCCGCCATTGTCCAGCACACTGTGGGTGCATGTTGGGTTTCCTTTTTGCTATATGCTATGGCCTGAAAGACATCAGGAAGCAGTGCCCTAAGGTAAAGCATATAGGCTTGAGAAGTGGTTCTCAAATGGAGTGGTTTTTGTACACCTCCCCCCCATTGGAGATACTTGGCAACCTCTGGAGACTTTTGGTTGTCACAACTGGGGAATGCTATTAGCATCTGGTGGGTTGAGGCCAGAGCTGCTGCTAAACATTTTATGGTGCTCAGGACAACACCCACCACAGAGGATTATCTGGCCCCAAATCTCAACATTGCCAAGGTTGGAAAACCCTGTGTTAGAGCCCAGCCACTCAGAAGTTATCTTCTCACCAGCAGCCTCAGAAACACCCAGGAACCTGTTGGAAATTCAGACTCTCAGGCTATACCCAGACCTACTTGAGTCATAATCAGCCTTTTAACCAGATCCCCAGGTGACTCATACACCCATCAAAGTCTGAGAAGCAATGGGCCAGAACAAAACTTACCTGGTTTAGGCTTAAGTGTCTGCAGTTTCTGACTGGAGGGCTATCCTTGGCGTTGAAGGTCATGAATTTGGGTCAAACAGGGTGAGTATGGCCTGAGGGAGGAAAACCTGAAAACCAGCCCAGTATAGAGCAATAGGTTCAAAAGGCAAAGCAGGAAAGGAAATAGAGGAAGAGTCCTCAGGGCGAGCCACCAGTGGTTCCTCAGGTCACGAAGACCTAAGGAGGGCTTGAATCCCCCTCGCATGTAGCCCATTGCGTGAGGTGGGTAGGAAGCTTCTAAAGGAACCACAACTGTGAACACACACATCTGTGACCATCAGAGACCACTCTGTCTAGTGGTGTGTCTACTGGACTTGGGATATGGACACGACCAGAGTCTGCCTTATTACTTTGCTAGGATCCATAACAAAGTGCCACAGGCTGAGTGGCTTAAACAACAGATATTTATTTTCTCACAGCTCTATAGGTTGGAAGCCCAAGATCAAGGTGTCATCAGGGTTGGTTTCTTCTGAGATTTCTTTCCTTGGCTTGCAGATGGCTGTCTTCTCCCTGTGTCTACACATGGTGTTCCTCTGTGTTTGTCGGTGTCCCAGTCTCCTTTTATTACAAGGACACCAGTCATATTGGATTAGAGACCACTCATATAACCCCATTTCAACTTAACTACCTCTTTAAAGACCTATCTCCAAATACAGTCATGTTCTGAGATACTGGCAGTTAGGACCTCAACATATGAATTTGGGGAGGGGACACAGTTCAACCCACTGTCCTCTCTTCCCACACACTCCTCAACATCACAGTCTCCCATTCATCTCCACTGGGCTCTCTTAGCCGCCAACTTTGGGCCTTTTCCCATATGACCCGCCCCATTGAGAGTTGAAGTTCACTAGCTCCTGGGAAGTCTGGTGCCCTGCTGAATATTAAACATATGGGCTCTAAGCTCTTGAAACACAAAGTGAGTTGTGAACCAAGACTCTGCTCTTTTCTCCAGAAGGCATTTGGCATCTCCTTCCCTTTGTGGGCACACCACACCATATCCATGACCCTCAGATTAACTAGGGCAATTATTAATAAATGGTTAGAGTGTGATTGCCTCAAGGTTCTGATAGATAGGTCAAAGGAATATGAATGCAAATGCATTTTTTAAAGCACACTGCAGCTATTGTTGGGTATAATGGAAAGTCATTAAGCATATTAGCTGCTGGTTCTATAATTAAGTGCTAGCATTTTCTGGATGCTAACCTAAGTAACAGGAGATATTGGCCATTTGCAAAACATGTTTAAACAAAAAAGATTCAGGGACAAGAAGTGCCTCTCATCTTAATTATTTTTTTTTGCATCATAAAAACCTCATGAACAATGCTATTGCAAAGCATAATGGATGTAGAGCAGCTGTAGAAAACATCTCACTTCCTTTGTTTGGAAACAACGTTTTACATTTGGAAAGAAAAATTCTGTCCAGCTGATTTTATTCCAAGGAGAGGGCGATCCTCTGCTGTCTGAGGAGTATCTATCCATGTCCATCAAACACTGGTAAAACTTTAGAGGGAATGGTTTGAAATTGTGCTTGTTTTCTGTCAGTGCTGCTTCTTCAAGGTCTCCAGGTGGCTGCTAAGTCTGCAGGGGAAGGTGGACTGTTGAGCATCACGTCCTGACCTTGATTGCCAAGGAGCAGACTCTCATGCTTTCACGAGTGGAGAGAGAACTTCTTGTTCTCTTTTTCAGAGCCATTCACAAGCCATCAGCATCAGCCCAGACTTGTTTTTCCATATGGATAAAACAAAATTACTGATCACATCACATCAGGAGCAGAACGTCCCCAACGTGTCAGCTGATCATGCTTAGGCAGGCAGCACATCTTGCCTTTCCAAATTCTTAGATGTGAATCTATGGCCAATGAACTCTGTGTCCAGTGTGCCCAGCAATGGCCAACAAAACCATGGATCCTCTGAGTCACAGCATTCTCTACCTCTCTGAGTTGACCCCCTTCAGGGGACAAGCCATCTATCTACTCTATACCGGTTAGCAGTTGCCATGTAACAAACCATCCCAAAATTTAGTGGCTTAAACCACAACCATATGCTACTTCTCATGAGTAACTGGTGACTGGGTGGTTCAGCTGATCTGGGTCAGGTGTGGTTGATCTGGACTGGGCTTGCTAATAAATCTGTGGGCAGTTAGCAGGTCTACTTGAGGCTAATTAGCCTAGGATGATCTTTGTTGGGATAAGTTACTTTTTTCCCGAGTGTCTCTCCTCATCCAGGTGAGACTGGGCATGTGCTCATAGTGGTGGCATGGGTCCAAGAGGGGAAACATAATTGCTGAAGTACTTTATCAGGCCTCTGGCCCCATTAGCCAAAGCAAGTCAGTGTCCAGTGACCATATTGAATTACCCACTTTAATTGAGGTCCAACTGGCCTGAGTCAGACTAACTAACATCGCTCTGCTCAGCTTCCCTCCTTTTCATGGAGGGATGAGATCTTACCCTTTGTGACTCCCACTCCTGACTGGGGTACTGACATGAATAGGGTCATAAGACCATGGGCACCTAAGGGGAACAAGTCAAAACTGCATCATGAAACATGGTACAATATGAATGCATGATACAGTGGAAAAAGACAAATTGTGTATTGCCAAGATACAACTTAAATTCAGTTTTATCATTGCCCAAAGTCTCCCACCAGAAAGGCCCTTGCTCCTCACTCTGTGGATATTTGCCTCAATCACACCTGAGTTCTTTTGCTGGCCTTATTTGATGCTGACAAACAGCCCTGGGTGAACTGGCGAAAACTGAATTGTCAACCAGCAAGTACCTGAACAATAGATGTGGCTCAAGATGAGGAGTCTTTTGGTAACTTTCCTTGAGGTAAGAGAGTTTTTGGACTTCTTGGTCCACAAATTCAATTTATTCCATTCACCCAGGGAGTATTAGATCTGAGAAAGCTTGTTAGGTGTTTTGTTTACTTGCTAAATGTGTATTTATCCATCAAATTTTTGCCTAACTGTTCCCTTCTCTATTAAGTCTTCCGTGAACAGGTAGAATTAGCCAATCCCCTGTGTGTGAACCGTTGCACTTATGCAATAGACTTTTTATTCTTCTTTCATTCATACGTTCACCAAAAATGTATTGAATGCTTCCTATGTGCCAGGCACTGAGTAAAAACCTTTGAACAAAAGGTCCCCACCCTCATGGAGCTTACATTTGGAAGGGAGGGTTCCATAATTAATAAATGACCAAATAAATATATACTATATCAGTTGCTAAGAAAAAAAATAAGATTGGGTAAGGAACAGACAGTGATGGTGTTTTGTGTGTGTGTGTGTGTGTGTGTGTGTGTGTGTGTGTGTGTGTGTGTGTTTGGGGTCTGTGTTAGGTGGTCAGGAAGCCCTTTCTAAAAGTTGCATTTGGGCAAAGGTCTGAACCACATGAGGGAGTGAGCTACATGGGCATTTAGGGGATAGCTTCCTAGGGAGAAGAAGTTTCAACACATGGAGCAAGCTTGGCTCTTTTGAAGAACAGCAAGGGAGCTGGTGGGGTTTGATTGAACAGGGAGAGAATGGTAGGGCATGAGATCAGAGAGATAGTAGGGTTCCTGATTGCATGAGGCCTTATAGGCCAGGGAAACAACTTTTAATTTTGTTCTAAGTGGGATCGTAAGTATGGTAGATAGAATAGTGGCCTCCAAAGATGACCACGTCCTAATCCTTGGAACCTATGACTGTGTTATCCTTACATGGCAAAAGAGACTTTCCAGATGAGATTAAGCCAAGACTCTTGAGATGGGGAGATGATCCTGGGTTATCAGAGTGGGCCCAATAGAATTACTAGGGTCCTTATAGAAGGGAAGCAGGAGGGTCAGATACAGAGAAGGAGATGGGATGACAGAAGCAGAGGCTAAGGTCATGCAGGGCCATGAGCCAAGGAATGGAGACATTCTCTAGAAGTTAGAAAAGGCAAGGAATAGATCCTCTCCTGAAGCCTCTAGAAAGGAACAAAATCTGCTGACACATTGATTTTAGCCCATTAAGACCCTTTTCAAACTTCTGACCTCCAGAACTGTAAGATAATCAGTTTGTGTCACTTTAAGTCACTAAGTCTGTGATAATATTTTACAACAGGAAGTCACTGGAGCGTTTTGAAGAGAAATGTGATACAGTATGCCTTACATTTAAGAAAAAAATCACTGACTGATTATGTGGAGGATGCAATGAGGAAGGCCAAGTAGAAGCGTTTGCAGGAGTTCAGAGAAGAGATTATGATGCTTGGTCTAAGGCGATGATGGTGGAGAGAAGTGATGGAATCTTCATGTGTTTTGAACATAGACTCTAGGACTCAGTATGTCAGAAATTGGTTGAAGGGGCTGAAGGAGACAGAGGAGCATGGATGACTCCCAGATTCTCAATTTAAGTCCTCGGAAAGCTGAAAATGGTATTTATTGAGGATGGTCAGAGGAAAATCAGTTTTGGAGGTTTGGTGTCTATGTGTGGAGGGAGAGAGTGGACTGAGAATTCCATTTGGGTATATTATGTTTACAGTGTCTGTAAACCATCAACTAGGCAGTTGTTGTTTTTTTAAATGAATTTGGAACTCAGGAGTATTCTGGGCTAGAGGTCTAAATGGAAGAGTTGGCAGTGTAAAATGATGCTTAAAGCCATGGGGACAGATGAGATTAAGGTGTAGATTGAGAAGAGCACAGGCTGGGGAGGGGAAGTGGCAGCATTCCATGCAGAACTTCCTGATGTTAGCAATACTCACTCTTGTCTGGGACTTAGGCTGGAAAAGAACTCTGCTAGAATGTTGGGGTGGGGAATACACAGCTAAGGAGATTTCTTAGTTACCCATTGCCCTCTACAATGTAGAACATGACTGGACTCAAACTGATACTCCCTAGCACTTATTCATAATGGAAAGATGATGCTTTCTTAAATAGATAAATAAAACCACATATTTAAGCAAAGGCAGCTATCATAGCATGTGTACTATGATACCCTTTGGCTGAGTATACCCATGAAAGTGCTTTAATATGGGTTCATCGGATAAATAATGATTGTAAGAAAAGGGTAAATACTTAGGGGAAGAAGAAGGAGCAATACTATGTGGAGGGCAACATGGCTTCCCAGATTGATTCATTTGCTCTTGTTGACTATTTCCACGCTGTAAATCTCAGTTGAAGAGTCTCGCTGTATCCAAAATGAGGGCCCAGAAACCCCAAACGAGAATACAATAGCTCACAAGGGAAGTCAGTCACCAACCTAAATGCTGCTTTCCTTCTCTGAAGAAATCTCCTCCAACTGTGCCAGAGTTGTTATCTCTGCCTTCCTTGGAAAAGAGGAAATTTGCACTATCAAAAATAGGATTTGTGTGTCCAACCTGACTTCAAAGATATTAAATGATAAACTTTCCAAATAAAGAACAGAATGAAATCAAAGCTCCCACTCCACTTGCTGGGTAAATGAAGATGGAGCCTCAAGCAAAACTCTCTGTGGGAAGGAAAGCAGGTTTCTTGGTATCCTACCCATAGGCAGGCTCTGACAAGAGCTCTATTTCAAAGACCTTGTCCTATATTAGGGCCTCTAAGTAACTCATGATAATTCCTTGGTTATTTTCTATGTAAGTTATCTCCTATTAAAAACTGCTCCTGCTGCTATATTCTTGCTGTATGAAGAGTGTATCAGTTAGATATTGCCACCATAATGCTGTGTAACAAGCCATCCTCAGACTCAGTGGCACATAACAATAGGTATTTATTTATACCCATATATCTGTGGGGCAGCTGAGGTTGGCTCAGGTGACTCTGCTCCACATATTTTCACTCCTGGGCCCAGGATAAAGGGGTAGCAGTTATCTGGGGGGAGGTCTTGTATGGTAGAGGTTGGAAGCTCGCAAAGGGGTGAGCAGAATGACATAATATCTCTTAAGGCCTAGGTTCAGAAGTGATACATTTCATTGGCCACAGCAAGTCATATGACCAAATCCAATATCAGTAGGGCAGGGAAGTGTACTCCTCCCATGACATTTGGGTAAAGGGAGTGAATATTTACCAAATGATAAGCTAATCTATATAGGGAGGAATACTTATATTTCTGTTTTTTAGATGGGAAAACTGAAATACTGAGAGATCAACGCCATGTCTGTGAAATAGTTCTCAGTTGAAACTTAGAGAAATCATTTTGTATTGATTACCAAAATGGTTATTAACTAGACTATTTTTGCATCTTCATGTACTTAGCCACCAGATATAGTTATTTTCCAGAAGGGACCAGAGTGACTCTCCTGCTATTTATGGAATGCCTGGATGGCATTGACTACGCAGTGACCTGGTCAGGTAGTTGAAAGTTGATCAGAGTGACCCTCAGATAATTTGGATGATGGTGTTGGAGGATGGAGGGAACAAGAAGTGCCCACCAAACTGAGAAGGCATTCTGAGACAGAAAAATGAGGCAGGCAGCTCCATGTAATCAGTGGGTCAGTTTATTCTAGGGTAACTTACTCACAGGGTGGGGTCTGGATCAGGCCGACAGTGATCTGAAAGAGTTTGCGGCTGCACTCTGCACCGCCGAGGGGCCACTGGGACAATTTTATGGTTAACCTAGGGCAAGGGGCTAGGTGTTTGGAAACAGGACATGCATTCCTAAGTTAAGATTTATGAATGGATGACTAGTCTTGTGGGTACCAGGAATATGTCAGGGAAGGTTTTCATCATTGGGAACTAACAGTATAGTGGCTACCTGGTCCTAATGATCATTAAACAATATCTATTAACTACAAAGCCCTTGACAACAGAGAAGTGATTCACTGCACTGTACAGTTCTGGGTAGGGTCAGCAAAAGGACAAGATAAACTGTAAGGGCCCAACATAGCATCAGTTATACTAACAACAGTCATACAAATGGCTTATGATCGGATTACAGGGCATGGTTTTGAATATCTTCTCTTTCCAAAATCAGTGAGCTGTTAGTTAAAATTCTTGTTCCTGGGAGATCAAACCGTGACCATATTATGGCTTGAAGTTATGACAGTGTGGCACACATAATTAATCATTCAAGCATCGATTCATATTTTCCCAGCTGTCTAGATAACTAAGAGTCCAGTAGCGGCACAGTCTTAAAGCCAGTATGCTTTGGTCAGCTTGCCCAAAATAATGGAGGCATGTGTCACCTCATGGCCTCACAGTGAAGACTGAGGATCTTTGTGCCTAAGAGAGTTTCTCAAAGCCTAGTCTTAGACACCAGATCCCTCTTTCTAACTTCATCCTTAAGAAAAACCGAGGTTAGCTTCTCCTACCTCTTTTTGATATCATGTGTTGGCAGTGTGCTACTCTTTCAGGAAAGGACATGCCCCACATTATTTTTCCTGCCATGTGCATGGTCTTGGAATCTAAAGGCGTGCCAAAAGAGAAGGAAGAATTGGCGGTCACATGATTGTGAGGAATTCCAGGGTACAGGACTCAGCAGTGCCTTTCCATGCAGAACCGCCCCCCCCCCAAGAACCTTGAAGAAAAGGCTCCAGGAATGAGCCTGGACTCTTGAGAAGAGGCATTAATTGAAGTTCATTTTTATTCATCAAATGTGTTCACCAAAACTCATTTCCCTTTCCTCCTGAGCAGACAAATAGATATTTCCCAGCCTTCCTTGCAGCTCGATGGAGTCATGTGACTGAGTTCCAGCCAATGGGCTGGTTGTGATCTGCACCACTCCCTGGCCTGCTTGATGCGTACCTCCCTCGTGCATTCCCCATGTTTCTCCCTTTTCTCCAGCCGCTTGTCCTCATGCAGCGCAACTTTGGGGCCACACGTTAAAGATGGCAGAGATGCCTTCCAACCAGAAACACCTACTGTGGCCTGCTACATGAGTGAAAAATAAACTTCTGTTTCGTTAAGCCACTGGTATTTGGTAGCTTATATGTTAGAAGTTAGTTAGAAGTTATATGTTACACTAATTAATATGTTTTTTAATTTTTTTAGACTCATAAAAGTCTCTCACTTTCCTTTGTCTCCAAGGCCCTGCTTGGACACAGTGGAACATCTGAAGACCCAAACATGTGCGTCCCATCTTTAAGTCCTAGCAGGTGTCCCTATCATTGAGCCTCACATTCTGTCCATGATGAGGCTGATGACAACTAAAATGTATTGTCAGTTTATTATATGCCAGGCATTTTATGGACTTTATCACATTTTAACCTCATAAATCCACTGATATTTATTATGTCCGTTTTACTGTTTAGTAAATTTAGGCTCAGGGTGGATAAGTCATGTGCCCAAGACTGTACCACTAGAAAAGTGGGGAAGTCAGGAATGAAGCCCAGGGTAGGGGACTCTAGAGCGCGTGTCCCTAACAGCTGTGCCGAGTTCCCAGCCAAGCAGATTATTAGGTCTGCTGGCAACCCTTTCTCCAGGCAGCGTCACATTCCTGCTTCTCATGGCCATCCTGGAAACCAGTGACTGCTTTCCCAACACTCCTGAGTGACTGACTAAGCTTTCCGTGCATGGCCCAGCCCTGGTCCATCCCTGACTCTCCTGAGATCTGAGCAGAACTACACTCCCTGTGCTCCATGCTACAACACCATGTATCTTCAAGCTGCCTCTGTTTAGAAACAGGCCTCCCTGAGCCAGCCCTTTCATTAAAAAACCTCTGCCTGCCCTTTTGCTCACCCACACTGGGAGGCCATGTCCACAGAAGACTCTCCTATTTTCCCTAATGATAAAGAGAATGATTACCCATCGCCCCGTTTTCCAGATTACTGAAGCTGGTAGCGGTGGGAAAAATACAATCAAGGCTACTGCGTCAGAGCATGGACTTAGCGGAACAATGATGAATGGGCTTAAAGAGGCCTGCGCGGACTCTCGCAGCATAATAAGGTGCTGGCTAGCAGGCTCTCGCCAAGAAGGGAATAGACACTCCCTTGCTGGAATCAGGGCTCCTTTTTCTCTTTCTGGAGGAGGTCTGAGCTCCTGTCACTGTCACTCAACCTTGGTGTCAGTTTCCAGGAAATAGTCAAAGGCAGCTGAGAGAACTGGGAGGCTCTGGGAGGTGACTTGGGGTGACAGGGTGGAATGGCAGTGAGCATGGAGCAGGGCTCCTGACCAGCTGAACCCAGACTCCTCAGCATTTCCGAGGTGGCCATGGTCTGAGCCTGGAGCTGATCCTACAGTTATAACTGAGGCAGTGTGTGAAGTAGTGATGAGGAGTCCGTTGGCCTTGCTTGGAATGTTTGCTCCATCACTCCCTTATTGCAAGACCATAAGTTAATTTCTTAACACCTGCAGGGGTAAGTTTTCTTATGTGTGCGGTGGAGATTTTCGAAATAGTACTGCTCCAAAAGGGGAGGACTTATGCAATAGGCAGAGAAAGCACTTAGTAGAGTTTCAACTTTTATGAAGTCCATCCTGGCCACCACATCCTAAGCATAGCTTGTTTGGTCAAAAATAATTTTCAAGAGAACATTAGGGCCCTGGAAGAAAATTACAGAGAAATCCATTTGTGTTCCTGTGGTCATACTTCAGGGTTGGGGTTCTGAAGGAGAGGCAGGAATAACCCTTTAAGCTGCCCCCCTTAGTTCTCTCTGCCGGTGAGAGTCTGTCTGGAGCTGAGGGTGAAGAAGTGAAGTTGATGCATTTTTCCCAGTGAGTGAGCTGTCAGCTGGCCCCGTTCAACCTCAGTGGCATGTGTCCATCTGCTTTCCATCTGGAGGTGGCACCTTACTTCTAAGGTGGGAAGTGTATTACTGTAGATGAGACTGGGATGGGGGGTGCTGACCACCAAGGCAGTGGAGAGATCACCACCATGGCTTAGGTCCTGAGAAGGTGAAGGAGAGCAGAGTCTTCAGTGAAACCAGCGGGACTGACTTTTGCTCTGAGGAAGAACTCTTCTTTCTTCGCAAGGACACTTATAGAGCCCTGGTCTAGTCCCATGGCAAGTTTGTATTTTAAAAAGTCTAGTATAGGCTTTCTTCATGTTCTCAAACAGTTCAGGGGGTTGTCTTGGTTTGGGTTTCCCCCAAAGCAGGCCCTGAGATTAGGATTAGAGTGCAAGGATTTTATCTGGGAAATGATCCCAGGAGTTCCCATCGGGGGTGGGGAATAGGGAAGAGACACAGGTGTGGTAGATTAAAAAATGGCACCCAGTCGATTTCCATGCCCTAATCCCTGGAACCTGTGGATGTTAAGTTATGTGGCAAAGTCACTGCAGATGTAATTATTAAGGATCTTGAGATGGGGCAGATGATCCTGGATCATCTGGGTGGGCAATTACGTGTACCCTTATAAGGAGGCAGAGGAAGATTTGAAGCACACAGAGAAGGCAGTGTGACCACAGAGGCAGAGATTGGGCTGATGTGACTACAAATCAAGCAGTCCCAGCAGCCACCAGAAGCTGTAAAGTTTTTTCCCTAGAACCTCTAGAGGGAGCATGGCCCTGCTGACACCTTGATCTTGGACTTCCGGCCTCCAGAGCAGTGAGAGAATAAAGTTCTTTGTTTTAACCCACCAAGTTAATGATAATTTGTTAGAGCAGACTTAGGAAACTTATACAACAGGGAAGGAAGGATATTTTCAGGGCGTTAATAAACTGGTTTTCCCTCTGGGCAACTGAGGCCCAATCCCACTGGGGGTTTCTTGGAGTTTTGCAGCAGTATCTTCCAGTTGCATCCCCTGAGGATCAAAGAAATTGGAGTATTTATTCACTAAATCTTTTAGTCAGTGCTCCGTGGCTACTCATGGGGGCATCAACTCCCTGGCACCGCCGGCTTGCTCTGTGTACCAGAGCTTTCCACACCAGAGAACACTGTCAGGCAGAAAGCTGTTGCAGTTTTCTATAGTAAGAATTTGCCAGCGTGCTTGGAATGAGGTGATAGAGTCTGCTCTGGAGGTCACAGTGGACTCTACCCATGTACATAATCCAGGTGAACTGGGTTTTTTTCTCCTAGTGTCTGAAACCCTCACAGAGCCAGCAGCCTCTTGCCCTCCTAGCCCAGGACTTCCCCCTCACCAACGGCATCCCTGTTTTCTGTCATCATTGATACCTGAAAGCTCTGAGTCAGGGAAGGGGAAAGTTGGTGAATCCCTACTGGTGAATAATTTTGGTCCCATCCTAAGTACAGTAAGAGGCAAAAAGAGAAATGGATTTGAACACAGGATTGTAGAAATGAATTTCCTCCAAGACCCCTAATTGTGGGAGAGAGACATAATCTGGACGTTCTGGTGGCCTCCCCACACCCCCACCTATGCTTCTCTAGAACATGTTTCTCTGGATTTCAGGTGTGTTTGGGCAATACACCGCAGACATCCAGAAATTAATTACCTATGTAGGGTGTTTTGCAGGCTACAACTAAGTTATTTTTTTAACCTCTTTATTGGAGTATAATTGCTTTACAATGGTGTATTAGTTTCTGCTGTATAACAAAATGAATCAGCTATACATTTACATATATCCCCATATCTCCTCCTTCTTGCGTCTCCCTCCCACCCTCCCTATCCCACCCCTCTAGGTGGTCACAAAACACCGAGCTGATCTCCCTGTGCTATGTGGCTGCTTCCCACTAGCTAGCTATTTTACATTTGGTAGTATATATAAGTCCATGCCACTCTCTCACTTTGTCCCAGCTTACCCTTCCCCCTCCCCATGTCCTCAAGTCCATTCTCTATGTCTGCGTCTTTATTCCTGTCCTGCCCCTAAGTTCTTCATAACCTTTTTTTTTTTTTAGATTCCATATATATGTTAGCATACGGTATTTGTTTTTATCTTTCTGACTTACTTCACTCTGTATGACAGACTCTAGGTCCATCCACCTAACTACAAAATAACTCAATTTTGTTTCTTTTTATGGCTGAGTAATATTCCATTGTATATATATGCCACATCTTCCTTATCCATTCATCTGTCGATGGACACTTAGGTTGCTTCCATGTCCTGGCTATTGTAAATAGAGCTGCAGTGAACACTGTAGTACATGACTCTTTTTGAGTTATGTTTTTCTCAGGGTATATGCCCAGTAGTGGGATTGCTGGGTCATATGGTAGTTCTATTTTTAGCTTTTTAAGGAAACTCCGTACTGTTCTCCATAGTGGCTGTATCAATTTACATTCCCACCAACAGTGCAACAGGGTTCCCTTTCCTCCACACCCTCTCCAACATGTGTTGTTTGTAGATTTTCTGATGATGCCCATTCTAACTGGTGTGAGGTGATACCTCATTGTAGTTTTGATTTGCATTTCTCTAATGATTAGTGATGTTAAGCATTCTTTCATGTGTTTGTTGGCAATCTGTATATCTTCTTTGGAGAAATGTCTGTTTAGGCCTTTTGCCCATTTTAGGATTGGGTTGTTTGCTTTTTTGATATTGAGCTGCATGAGCTGCTTGTAAATTTTGCAGATTAATCCTTTGTCAGTTACTTCATTTGCAAATATTTTCTCCCATTCTGAGGGTTGGCTTTTCATCTTGTTTATGGTTTTCTTTGCTGTGCAAAAGCTTTTAAGTTTCATTAGGTCCCATTTGTTTGTTTTTGTTTTTATTTCCATTTCCCTAGGAGGTGGGTCAAAAAGGATCTTGCTGTGATTTATGTCATAGAGTGTTCTGCCTATGTTTTCCTCTAAGAGTTTTATGGTGTCTGGCCTTACATTTAGGTCTTTAATCCATTTTGAGTTTATTTTTGTGTGTGGTGTTAGTGAGTGTTCTAATTTCATTCTTTTACATGTAGCTGTCCAGTTTTCCCAGCACCACTTATTGAAGAGGCTGTCTTTTCTCCATTGTATATTCTTGCCTCCTTTATCAAAAATAAGGTGACCATATGTGCATGGGTTTATCTCTGGGCTTTCTGTCCTGTTCCATTGATCTATATTTCTGTTTTTGTGCCAGTACCATACTGTCTTGATTACTGTAGCTTTGTAGTATAGTGTGAAGTCAGGGAGCCTGATTCCTCCAGCTCTGTTTTTCTTTCTCAAGATTGCTCTGGCTATTCGGGGTCTTTTGTGTTTCCATACAAATTGTGCAATTTTTTGTTCTAGTTCTGTGAAAAATGCCACTGGTAGTTCGATAGGGATTCTACTGAGTCTGTAGATTGCTTTGGGTATAGTCATTTTCACAATGTTGATTCTTCCAATCCAGGAACATGGTGTATCTCTCCATCTGTTTGTATCATCTTTAATTTCTTTCATCAGTGTCTTATAGTTTTATTGCATGCAGGTCTTTTGTCTCCTTAGGTAGGCTTATTCCTAGATATTTTATTCTTTTTGTTGCAGTGGTAAATGGGAGTGTTTCCTTAATTTCTCCTTCAGGATTTTCATCGTTAGTGTATAGGAATGTAAGAGATTTCTGTGCATTAATTTTGTATCCTGCTACTTTACCAAATTAATTGATAGCTCTAGTAGTTTTCTCGTA
Source organism: Mesoplodon densirostris (assembly GCF_025265405.1). Lineage (NCBI taxonomy): Eukaryota > Metazoa > Chordata > Mammalia > Artiodactyla > Ziphiidae > Mesoplodon > Mesoplodon densirostris. Next base: position 60,203,946 of record NC_082679.1, read on the forward strand.
GCATCTTTTGGATTCTCTATGTGTAGTATCATGTCATCTGCAAGCATACAACTCAGTTTTGAAACCAGTGTTTTAGTTACTTATGATGACGAGATGGTAAGGATGGTAGTATAATCATATTGACCATTTCTAACGATTAACCATTATCAACCAAATCCAGTTTGAAAACTTAAGCTTATGTCTTTGCTACTCAAAGTGTGATCTGTGGACAGAAGTAGCAGCAACACTTGGGAGCTTGTTAGAAATGCAGAATCTCAGGCTCCTCTTTGGATCCACTGAACTTGCATTTTGCCCAGTTCCCAGGTAGCTCATTAACTTTGAGAATTGCTAACTTACACATCTTAACTGAGACCTGGGTCTCTCCTGTGGCTCTGTCGACCTGGGGTCTTCTTTGCAGGCTTGAAGAGAAGGAATGGAGAGAGCAGAAGTAGACACTCAGGAGGCCTTTCTGGGTGATGCCCTAGGGTCTGAGGACCCAGTGATGCAGCAGGCAAGTCTTTGTGACCTTCCCCTCTTCTCTTCCTCCAGGTTGGTAGACCAGGCCTTTTTGTTTGTTTGTTTGTTTTTTACTGCTGACCCCCAGTTGCCTGCCCTCTGCAAATATTGGCATTGTGGGGGTGGAGAAGGACAAAGCCGCTTCTAGTTTTTCCTGGGAAGCCAAGAATTTAGGGTAATTTTCTTAAGCTGCTTCCTCTGGCAACCTCCCGTCGCCCTCTTGCCCTCTGTTCTGAGTCTCTGGGGGTAGGGGGCTATGCTTTGCTGTGCTTAAATTTGGAAACCCCTTGTTACCCCTCTCAGCCCCCAGCTGTGATAGTGCCTGTCAGATTCTGCTCCCTAAACCTTCCCAGGCTCCAAATAATCTCCTGTGTCTTTCCTGTAAGCTCCTTTGAATTCGCTCACTCATGTAACATCGAGGAGAAGAGCTGCGTTGTTATGCCAAAGCCAGCTTCTCCCATGAGCCTTTGTCACACAAATAAAATAGCTGTTTGCTTTGTTCCTCCTGCTCCACGTTTTTACACTCCCAGGCACAGGCTTTTAACAGAGTTTATTAGAAATGGAAAAGAAAGCCTCTAAAGGCAGCAAAGGGCGCCTGTGCATTCTTCTGATTCTAACTCCTGCCCTTCCTTGTGCCTGTGTTTTCGATAATGAATGTCACAGGGGGACGGGGAGATGAATGGGGACTGATAAGTGCAAACCGTTATTGTGTTCAGCTCTGTGGAGCCTGCGAGGGGTGCCACCACCGAGCTCCGTGCTGCGACAGCAGAAAGCACTTTCCTGCCGTCCTCCCATGTCCTCCACTCCAACCCGAAGGAGGACTTTTTTGTAATGGTGCAGAGGGGGAAAAACACTGGGTGTCCCAGTACTCCAGTTACTGGTTCTGGCTTTGCCAGCAACATGCTGGGAAACCGTGGCTGTGTGACTGAAGCTTTCTGGGCTGTAAACCGAAACTGAACCTATAAACTTGTTCCTGCTTCATGAGCTTGCACAGCTATACATGTTAAAATATTCTTACTTGGATTAAGGAAGAAATATAGGCTGCTCCATGCACCCCGAAGTGCCTACCACTGGTTGCTTTCCTGTGGGGCTCCAGAGACCAAGACTAGCCTGACTTGATGGGATAATAGACAGACGTGGAAGCACTTGGTAAACTGTAAAGTGCTATGCCTGAGAGCAGTGTTGCCATTGCCATTATCCTTGAGTCTGCTGGGGCAGTGTGGGCCCATTGTGGGGTGTTGAGAGGGAAAAAGTGAAGGAAGCTATGAGGGTTGGGTAGGCCTGGTGAAAGGCTATTGATGGGGGAATCTAAGGTGAGATAAAAGCTGGATAATGTGGGAAGGGAAGACTGAGGGAAGTGATGGATGGTAAGAAAACAGGTCAGACAATGCACTGGGGATAATGATTATCTTAGTCCATTCAGGCTGCTGTAACAAACTGCCACAGACCAAGAGGTCTACAAACAATAGAAATTAATTTCGCACAGCTCTGGAGGCTGGAAGCCCGAGATCAGGGACCAGCATGGTTAGGTGTGGTGTGGACCCTCCTCTGGGTCACAGTGGTGAGGGAGCCCTGTGACATTTCTTTTTTTTTTTTGCCTGCAACAATTATAGTTGTAGTATTGTTGCAAACTCTTTTTTTTTAATATATAAATTTATTTATTTATTTTTGTCTGTGTTGGGTCTCCGTTGCTGCGGGCTTTCTCTAGTTGTGGTGAGCAGGGGCTACTCTTCATTGCGGTGCCCAGGCTTTTCATTGCGGTGGCTTCTCTTGTTGCAGAGCACGGGCTCTAGGCGTGCAGGCTTCAGTAGTTGTGGCACGTGGACCTAGAATGCAGGCTCAGTAGTTGTGGCGCACGGGCTTAGTTGCTCCACGGCATGTGAGATCTTCCCGGTCCAGGGCTCGAATCTGCATCCCCCGCATTGGCAGGTGTATTCTCAACCACTGCACCACCAGGGAAGCCCAGATTTCTTTCATAAGAACACTAATCTCATTTGTGAGGGTTCCACTCAAAGGCTCCACCTCCTAATACCATTACCTTGGGCATTATGATTTAATATATGGATTTTGGTGGGGGAAGCACAAACATTCTGACCATAGCAAAGATTGTAAAATGCTTGGCATCTTTATTATGCTTTCAGTTTGGATTTCACACCTGTTCCCTCATCTCTGAACCTACTTTGGGTTGTCAAAGCCCCTCCTGATATGTTACAAGACTTAAGCTCAAATTTCAGTCATCAGTAAGAATGTCACCTCATTTAAGAAACATACTCTAGAGCTATTAATACAACCCAGAATTGCAATGATCGTTTTTTGGTCTGTGTTTGTCAATCGTGTTTTCGTCAATCATGTTTTCCTGCAGACTATCTGAACTTCTTGTCCACCAATGCAGTCCCATCTTTTCTCTCATAAGCTGGTGCCAATGTGGCTCTCACTGATTCTCTATTTTATATTTAAGAGAAAAACTTTGCTCTGATAAATAATGACATTTTTAATAATCTTAAATATTGGCAGCTTCAGCAGGCATGATAGGTAAGGGTCCAGCCAGGTGGATAAATCCTTGTGTGGACATCCAGGGACTTAAAACAGCATTGGTGAAGTGGTGACCAGAATCAGAGAGAGGAGGGAAGGGTCAGATGGTAAATGTGGGATCTAGCCTCCTTGATGACCCCCAGTGATCCTGAGCTCCAGGTATTCACACCCTTATGTAATCTCCTCCCACGATGACTCAGAGGGCCAATCAAGTAGGACAGTGGTTACAGTGTGTGACTTCTGAGGCTAGGTCATAAAAGGCATTGCAGCTTCCACCCTGGCCTCTTGGATCTCTCCCTCTGGGGGAAGCCAGTCACCATGACATGAGGAAACTCAAAGGACTAGGTGAAGAAGAGCTGGGGCCTCCTGCCAACAGTGAGCATGAGTTTGCCAGCCACATGAGGGATCCACTTTGAAAGAAGGTTCTCCAACCCCTGTCAAGCCTTCAGATGACTGTAGGCCTGGTCAATCTCTTGGCTCTAATAGAGTACCTCAAGTTAGAATTTTCCAGCTAAGCTGCTCCTGAATTCCTGACCCAAAGAAACTCTGAGTAATAACAAATGTTTACTGTTATTTTCAGCCACTGCGTTTTGGGGTAGCAATAGGTAACTAATACAGGGGTATGAACTTGGTGGCAGGGAGATGTGGTCAAAACTACAGAAGCCAATTTTTGCTTTTAATCTACAGAGTAAAAAAGCAAGGAAACAAAAAGACTGGGATTTTTTTTTTAAAGAAAACTTTGTAGTTTATGAGAATTGCACTGTAGGAAGCAAAGAGGAGAATACTCACCATTTGGAGGCCTGGCACTTCCACACCCCAGATCCTTAATACATAAAGTTCCAGGCTTAAAAAATATCCATGAGTACAACCAAAGGCCCCTATGGCCTTTGCCTTGTGGTCATCAGGGGAGGAGGGATCTTGTGACATCTGTGGGGGAAAGATGAAGTCTTGTGATGCTCAGCAGAGGAGAGGAAGGTGGTCCTTGCTATAAGTTAGTAAACTTCAAAAAGGCTTTTGAAAAACATACAGATAGCTTATCTTTGAAAGAAGTCACTATATTTGTCCAATAAAACATGCAGGGTCTCTAAATGGGCTCTAGCATTTTTCCAAGAGAGTAAGGCTTTGAAGATCCATAAAGGGGTCATGGTGGGGATCGAGCAGAGTAAAACACTCCAGCTGTCTTGTTAGTTGAGATTTTTCAGTTTCAGAATATGTGACATGAAGTTCAGTTAACTGTGGACTGTCATCAGCATGAGGACAGAAATAAAAGCCAGACCATAAGGGTCAGGAGCTGGGCAGAGCTGGGGTGGCCAGGGCCAGGACGGGAGGCCAAGTGAGAAGCACTTTACAGTTGTTACAGACACAGCTGCTCAGATATTTTTAGAGGGACTTAAGCTTCTATGACTGGAATAAGCAGTTCCCTGCTCTGTCTGGAATTCTCCGATTTACTTTCCAAAATTTGGGGGAAAACTTTAGTGCTTCCCTGCTCCTGGGTGTATAAAGAAATCCATTGACTAGACCAGGATGAGGCCACAGATGCCAGGCAATGAAGGAGTCTGGCCTTTGCCATGAGAGATCCACCCCATACAGGAAGCGTAGGGTGGGGTTTTCACTTTCCTTCAGAGAAGGCAGTTTTCCTCCCCTTTCCATTTATGTGCCTGTGCCATCCAGATGGTGTGTGAAGACTGGATGGAGGGTGCTCATCAATGCTGATGACACTTAGAATTACCGTTATTTTCAAGATATTAAATCATGTTACCTTTTCCATAAGATGGGCCTCTGGATAGTATTTTTTCTGATTTAAAATAAAATGTAACCAATTGAGGAAATACATAACATTAGAGAAATTTTAAAAGGCAATAATATCTTCATCCAGGCACTCAAAAATAGGGGTCATTTTATATCTCTTCTGGGAAAATAAAATGACCACAAGAGAGGTATGGCCTAGTCAAGAGTGATTTGATTATAAGAGCCAAAATCCCACTTGAAACAAAATAAGCAAACCAAAGCAGAAGCAAAACGAAAAAACGAAAGAGGAAAGAAAGAGAAATTTATTGGACTATTTCATGGTTCCTTGACTTAGCTCCATCTTCCACTTTCTTGGTTCAAATTCTCAAGAGAGAGAATTGGATTGGTAAGAGTGGTTTGGGATCCTTTCCAGGCAGGCAGTTAGCATGGTGGTGCGGGCCTACCCTTGTGTGTGGGGTAGGGTCATTATCAAATAAGAGGGCCACGAAGTGGACAGACACTCTGAAATGTCTTCTACAAACTTCTGCCCTGGTGGGGAGCACTGGTTAGCTCACAAACATGCACACCTTGAGGGACTGTAAGAAATACAAGGCTATACAGTTGCCAGATTAACCAAAAAAATAAAAGAGAGAGAGAGAGAGGGAGAGAGAGACGAAAGGAGGAAGGAAGGAGGAAGGTGGTAGAAAGAGAAATGGGAGGGAGAGAAAACTATCATTAAGTATGCAATAATTGTTATATACTAAAAAATCATTTTTTATTTATCTGAAATGCAAATTTAACTAAGCATCCTGAATTTTATCTGGCAGTGCTAACCAAGGGCAATCCTTCTCCATTGGAGCTGTCATGGAGGAGGACTAGGGAGAATTTAAACTGAGTCTTAAACTAAATTTTCTGTGCCCTGGGGCTGCTTGTGTCCATGTCCTGTTGGTTTTCTGTGATCTGTTTTTATTTTTAAAAGAAGCAACCTGGTGTGATGAAAAAGCAGAGAACCTGGCTTTGAGGTCTGGATCTGTCACTTAGGAACTGGAGATACTGGGCAAACCATTTGGTTTGGAGGTGCCTCTGTTTCCTCATCTAGAAACCAGGGGTAGTCCTGCCTATTTCAGAAGACAGCTGTGGGGGAGTAAGTTCAGGCCGGCAAAATTAGCTGGAGGGATACCAGCCATGTAGCCGGTACTCAGCTAACATGTATGCCCCTTTCTTTTTCCATCCTCATTGTGTGAATAGAAATACCAGTATGTATTACTATTTATTGAATTGCTGTAATCATTTATATGCCAGGTACAGGCTAATATGCTGTACAAGCATTGCCTCATTTAATTCAAGCAACAACTGAGTGAGAGAGCTACTGTTTTCCTTCCCAATTTGCTGATGATGAAACTGGGGCTCAGATCGGTGCAAGAGGACTGACCAGAACCTCTTAAAGGACAGAACTTGGGTGTAAACCCGGGCCTACGGGTCTCCAGAATGTATGCTCTCTACTTTCACTCAAATGCCTTTCACTGTACTCATAAAGCGCACACCCCATGGCATGGCACGTGGAGCATTTGCAGTGTTGGATCCACTCACTGTCCAGTCACTCCTTTCACTAGTATTTTTTGCATGCTCACGCTGTTGTAGGCTTCCTTCTGGACACTGAGGATGCAGTGACGATCAGGTCAGAGGCCTCCGTCATAGAGTTTCCATTCCAGCTAGGAACAGACAATAAACATGTAAGCAGACACAGGCAAGATATGGCATCATGCTGTGGTATGTGATATGAAGAACAGGAATGAGAGGTGTGACCTGGGCCTAGGGAGTAGGAAAGAGATATTTTAAATAAGGGTGTTCATGGAAGGCTTCCCTGAGCAGGTGACCTGTGAGGCCAGACCTAAAGAAAGCACAAGAAGAAACGGGCAGAGGGTGTGGCAAATGCAAACACAGAGACAAGAGCAAGCTGGGGTGATGTAACACAGCAAGGAAGCCAGTGTGAAGCAGAATGTGTGAAGGAGGGAGGCCGCGGATGAGGTCAGATCCTAGCAAGGAGCTGGGGGTTTACTCCTCGGGGATCATTTGCCAGGAGCTGTTGTGCCCATGACCTGTGGCGCCCACCACAGCTTCAGGAGAAAGGCCCCGTCGCCGAGAAGTGGCTGCGTCGGCACAAGGAAACCAATCATGCCACTTACCGCCCCAGTTCGAAAAGTAATTGCAGACACACGTGTAAAGGGCAGGGCAATCTTTTCTGCCAATTATGTGCCCTGCTATTAGGCGACTAGAAGATGGTAAAGTCACGGTGTGAGGGATTAGCTGCGGTCCCTCTCCCATCACCTTGGCGTTTCTGCTTCTCCCAAGGGTGCCTTCTTCCCTCCTCAGGTGCTGGTCTCAGCTGACCAGGTGCCTGTCCCAAATCATGTCCCCCTAAACACACCTGTCCTTGTGTATAAAAGGAAAAAAGCATGCAAGAGACTCCTGTAAAACTGCAGTTGAAAAACAGGTTAGGTTTGCCTGGCTAGGAGATTGCACACTTGTATTTACAGCAATACTTATGAAGACTGTTTTGTTCTGGGTATTTCCAAAGCTGCTTATCAACCAGAGTGTGCTGGTCCTTGCTGCACTTCCATGCACATGCCTTTATTGTTTTATTTGCTTCTCATGCCTGTGCACATCTGCCCGTTTCTTTGGGCCTGTGTATTCACAAATCCATCTGTCCCTGCATTCTTCAAGCCAGTACTTAATTAAGCATCTATTTTCTGCCCGGCGCAGACCTGCTCTTTGAAATTAGCAGTAAAGTCTAGTGGATAAGAGCTTCAGGGTCAAATAGCCCTGAATTCAAATCCCAACTCAGCTCCTTTAGTTATTTTTGCAGTCAGTATTTCCATCTGAAAAATGGGGATGGTGGCAGGATGGGATTCTCTGCCACTCTAACCCTCTTCACCCACCCTCATTCTCAGTCCTGGTGGATGGACAGCTGCGAGAAGACATTGGTTGGTTTATAGGTGTCCCACTCTAGAGGTGAAGATCCAAGGGCAGGGCAGCACTGCGGGACATGGGTTAGGGAGGAGGGTGGGACTCATGGGACGCCAGTAACTGGATGAACCTGGAGGCCTGAGAGGAAGAAGGAAAGAGGGGCAGAGGAAAGGAAGAAGGGAGCAGAGACAAGAGAAGGGGCCCCCCAAACATGCATCTAAAGGAGTCTAGACGAGCTATCCTGTACTGAGGCTGCTGCACACCTTGGTTGGCTAAGGGAGTAACTTAAACCAGACCGCTAGGGATCAAGTCCTGGCTCTGCCCCTGTTGGCTATGGGTCCCTGGGTAAGTAAAGCCTCTAACCTCTCTGTGCCTCATTGTTTCATCTCTAACGAGATCCTAATAATAGGACTTACCTCCTAGGGTGGCCGGAAGGACTCAATGAGTGCATACATGTAAAATGCTTAGAATGATGCCCAGCACAGAGTAATTATGAAAAAAACATTGGCAGTTATGGAATTCTAAGTCTCTTCCCATGTGCTCTCTCCTCCTTTCCTGCCTGTATTTCACCAGAACTCTTGTCACTATTTATCTTATCTCACATTTTTCTCACCCCACCGCCCACCACACAAGAATTCAAGTTCCTTGTCTGGGGCTTTTGTCTGTTTTGTTCACGACTGTATTCTAGCTCTATTTCCTGGAACAGTGCTTGGCACAGGAAAGGGACACAATCAATACTTCTTAATGGTTGAGGGAATGAATGGATAAATGAAAGAATGAATGAGTTATTATCCTGTGCACTCTATGTTCTCGATTAACTCTTAGTAATAATGGGCTACCCACCCAAACTTTCATAAATTGTGAGCGTAGTGGTGGTGTTTTATGATAATGATAGTGATATGAACTTTCTAAGGACTGAGGAGTGGAATATCTGTAAGATACCCAGGGTAAGTGCCTGCTAGTGACATTGTTGCTTTGTATGGTGTACTCTCTCCTCCAAGACACCTGGGTACCCACCAAGGTTACTGGCCATGAGGAATCTATGATTGATGTAACTGAGAGATGGGGAGGATCCAACCAAGGCTGTGCAATCTGGTTGTCTGGTTCTTTCCATCTTGAGGGCAGTGAAACCATGTGGCCAGGCCCTAGAGCTACAGCTCTTCGGTGGTGGCTGTATGGAATCGGTGAGAATTTTACCATCTTGTGACAGGTTACCACTGTTCATGTATACCCAGTCTTAGATGCCACAGAATTGGGGGAGACTGAAATATTTAGAAACTTCAGTTCAGTGGACAGTCCCATAAACTGTACAGGTGCCCAGTTCTGCCCTGGGGGAGGGTGGGCTGATTCCAAACTCTTGATGACCACTGTCTTCTCCTAAGACTGCTGGGTGGTGTGTGAGGTCCTTAAGTTCTGGTTGATTTCATAGAACACGAGGATTGGAAGGGATGATCTATGGAAGAGCTAGTCCAACCCACTCATAAAAGTGGTCAGTAGGTGTTTTACATGAGTCAGGTCATTTAATTGTACAGCAATCTGTGATGTAGAAACTGTCAGCAGCCCCTTTTGGTTAAGAGGCATCTGAGATTTGAGAGGAGTTAGCAGTTATGCAAGGCGAGAGGCAGGGTCTGTCTTTTTATTAACATACAAAGAGAGGCACATGGTGAGCTGGTCAAGAGATTAGGTTCTGTAGTTGAGGGGTCCAGATTCAAGCCCTTTGTCCACTATTTGTGTGCCTTAGTTTACTCATTTGGATTAAGTAGGAGCTAGAAATAGAACCAGCCTCTTAAAATTGTCATAAATATTAAATAATCTGACACATAAAGAGTACTTAGACCAGTGAATTATCACTATTATCAATGAAAGTTAGCTATTAATTATAGTTATAAACAATTAAATAAAAAATAAAATATATTTCAAATAGATAATAAATAATAAAATAGTAAAATTTTAAATAAAACAATTCTCAATTAATGTTACTTTTATTTCTGTAATTATTCCCACCACATAGCTCAGAACTTGGCAGATGGCAAGAGCTCAATGATGATGAGTTAAGTAGCTCACCTAAGGCCTGTTCTAGAAAGTGACAGAGTGGAACTTAAACCTTGGGTGTCTGACTCCAAAGGCTGTGCTTATTAACAAGCAAGGAAACTGAGTCTTTGAGAATACTGACCTGTTCTCTGCTAAGGCACAAGTAGGCTGTAAAGACTGGCTTAGGACTCGGATGCTTGGACTCCCAGGTTAGTGCTTTTTCTTCTACCGCCCAGCACAGGTTTGTCTGTCACTGGTCACCAGTAAAAGGGGATAATCATACTTCATAAGGAGCTGGCCAGGATTCAGTGAGAAAAACATGAGTGTGAAGTACTTGGAAAAGTGCTTGGCACCTAATAAAATCACAGCTCTCATGATTATTTATCATGTGTGTGTATCAATGCATAGATATTATTTTGAAGTCCTATGTCTGCTTGGCACTGGGCTTATTGAGGATGTTGTTGAGAATAAGACTTGGTTTCTTACCTTAAGCAGCTGATAGTCCAGGGAGGGACCCCAGTAAATTAATAATGACATGTTCTAAGTGCAGTTAACTCAGCCTGGATGGATCAGGGGTGACTTCCTAGAGGAAGTGGCATGTGAGGTGATTGGTACTTAATGATGAGCTGTGAGATCTAGGCCTGCAAAAGAGAAATCCAAGAAAGCAGCATATTCAGAGCTCCTGTGGAATGAAGTAGCCTTGCATGAGGTGAGGTGAATGCTAGAATGTTCTGTATGGCTGGTGCTTGAGCTTTGTTGTGGGAGATAAAGCAGAGCAGCCATGTAGAATCTTTATGTATGATACTGAATGCCAAGTTAGGGATTTGGAATTAAAGACAATGGGGAGCCGCTGAAGGTTTTATATATATATCAAGAACAGATACAAGAACAAAAGCCAGGAACAAAGTTGCTGTTATTCACTGCTAAGTAAAATAATGCCTAGATTATGGTAGATACTTGATACTTACTGCTCCAATTAAAAATTACTCTGGCAACAGTATGAAAGTCAGACTGGGGAGTTGGAGGAGTCCGGCAATCTAGGGATCAACTACTTAGTTTGATTCCAGAAAAATACTCCTTTTTTTTTTTTTTTACTATATCTTGTTGATTATTATAAAAACAATTGCCGAATGAGTGAATGAACAAAGAAATGAATAAGTAGTTGTTTCCTATTCTACTTTCTATGTAAAGAGAGGGATGATTTACGGGCACGGAAGGCAAGTTAGCTGGGAGCAATAAAGTAGGGAAGTCCTAAAATAAATAACCATTTAACCCCCAAAGAATAATAACTGGGTCATGAGCATCTTCTGGGAATATGTCAAGACCCTCCTCTTCACCCTTAAGGCTCCATGACAAGCAGTGAGAATTCTTTGTCTTCTCTCTTGACATTCTGTGGTCTTCAGAGTCTCCTGGGGACAACAAGTGAATCGATAGATTCATTACATGAACAAGAACCTGGCACTTTGAAAAGGCTTTAGATGAATTCCTGAACTGTCAAGTAAGAGAAAATAGTGTTGAAAATACTCTACCACGTCTTCCTCAGATGCACCCCTGCCCCCTCAGCCTCTCCTGATTCACCTTGGGAAAACTGGGTCCTTAGTTCACCTAGGGTATGCCCCGGAGTCCATATGAGCTTGGTCTTGGCAAAGAAAATAGACAGTAGTTTACTTGGCTCACTCACAGGGCCCCCGGACCCTTGATCTCATGTTTTATATAACATAAGGCTTTGAGGTGTGCACACTTAATCCTGACCACATTTTTGCACGGTGGTTCTCTGGCAGTGTTCTGCAGTCATCAGCCATTGGACCATTACTTGGTATTCCTAACAAGATTAATGCATCTAGAGATCCACTGGTCCATCTAATCTCATTGGCCATAATATCATCTGTTCATTCATTTATTCAAAAAAGAAAAGAAAAGGGCCTCCCTGGTGGCACAGTGGTTGAGAGTCTGCCTGCCGATGCAGGGGATACAGGTTCGTGCCCCGATCCGGGAGGATCCCATTTGCCACGGAGCGGCTGGGCCCGTGAGCCATGGCCGCTGAGCCTGCACGTCCGGAGCCTGTGCTCCGCAACGGGAGAGGCCACAACAGTGAGAGGCCCGTGTACCGCAAAAAAAAAAAAAAAAAAAAAAAAAAAAGAAAAGAAAAAGATTATTGAGTGCCTGTCATGGACCAGGCCTGGTTCTAGGTCCTGGAGTACAATGATTAATAAACAGATATTTAGTTGCCACCATGAAACTCATACTCTAGTGAGGGAAACAAACATAGGAAGAGGCAAACAATAAATAAAATAATGACAAAGGATGGCAAATGCCTTGAAGGAAACAAATAAGGAAATGAGCTAAATAAAGAGTGAACTGGTGAGGGATGGCTTCTCCTCTGAGGAAGTGACATATAAGCAGATTCTGGGAGGATGAATTACCTGGAAGTAGAGGAAAGAACATTCCAGACAGAGTGACTAGAATGTGCAAAGGCCCAAGTGTAGGGAGAAGCTTGGCATGCTTGACGATTGAGAGAAGAGCAGAGCACAGTGAGCAAGGGGAAAGGGGACATGGAATGAATTTGGAGAGGGAGGCAGACTCTCCATCATTTGCAAGGCCTTGGGGGCTGTGGCCAACTTCCAGTTTCTGTCATGTGTTAGGAGAGAACTTTATAATTCAAGACATACTCCCTTTTGGGTTTTATGCAATAGAAACAATAGACAAAATTTCCATGTGGAGTGTTGGGACTGAATGGGGACACACAGTGGGACAACAGTTTGAGAACCACTGCTCTAGGAGATGGATGCTGATAATAGAGGTGTATTGTTTGATAGTTTGTTTGCTGCAGTAATTATAGGTATGACAAACAGCAGATGTGTAAGGCTAAACAGGACCTCTCCTATGGTCCTGCACTGTTTTATTGACGCATCCCTCTCATGTCTACTGAATGTCAACTCAGAGCCATACAATGTGTGGCCAAGGGGTATTCAAGGGAGAGAAAGACAGATGTCACCCCTGACATCAAAATGGCACACTGGCCATTTTAACTCCATAAAAGCTCAGCTTAAGAAACAAAAGAGTCTTGGATTTGCCTTTTCTGGTTCTCATTTGGTTAAATTCTGGCAGCTGTCACACATTTAGAATCATTAAAATGTAGTTTTCTGTGCTTAACTTGCTTCTACAGATTAACTTTCCACAGCTCATTATGGTGGCCCTGACCTTGGTCTATTCATAAAAGGCCACAGAAACCATTAACCAGGTGTGTTGCTTTTTATAGGAGCAGCACAGTTTTATCTACTAGAGGCATTGGCAGATGTGGATTACATTGTAAATAAATTTATCCACTACAAACATTCAGGGATCTGCCTTGCATTGTAAATAAATTTTCCTAAGTAATTATTAAGTGATGGCCTCACAATTATGCTGGCATAAGAAAAACAACCAGAGACAGATTCAGTAGCTTTGCAGTAAATATTCAGACAGGAACCTAGTGTTTTGCAAGGAGACAGCTGACTTGGATTAGGTGAGTGGAAGGAGAGGACTATTTGATAAGTAGAGAAATTATTAAGGGCTTGGATTTGTGGTAAGCATTAAACATTGGTCATACCATATAAATGTCTATGCTCTATTTAAGTATTCACCCTTTATCGCATTTCCTGAGCTGTACATAGTCCCAAGAAGAGGGTTCATTTATGTGTCAGTCAGCTGTTGCTGGATAACAAACAACCACATACTGTGGCATGTAGTAGTAAGCATTGATTCCTTTGGATCCATAGGTTGGGGTTTGGCTAATCTAAGCTAGACTCTAGTTCTCACTACAGATCTGTGGATGGGTGGAGGTGGCTCAACTTCACCTGTTTCTCCTCCTCCTTGGATCAGTTGGATAGCCAGGGAATGTTCTTTTCATGGAGATGGCAGAAGTCTAAGAGAGCAAACAGAAACACAGGAGAGCTCTTAAGACCTAGGCTCAGAACAGCACACTGTCAACCATCACCTCATTCTGTTAGCCAAAGCAAGCCATGTGGTCAAGCTCAAAGTCAAAGATGAGGAAGTTCACTCCACCATTAATGAGGCATGGATTAGATGCAGGGAAGGGTGAAGAATTGGAGCTCAAAGGAATCTCCTGTAATTTAATAAGTATGTTTCATTCATCTATTATTGTATAAGTTTCTTTTATGTGCCAGACACTGCTAGGCAGCAGGAGAGATTGCCATGTAATATTCCTATACCACTCACTGGTTAGAAAACTAAGAAAGAGTTCTGGCTCTTATCTTTTATATGGTATGTACAATAGTTTTCTAAGAAGTCTCTCTTCCTTAGTTATGGCCTTGATGCAGTCCATCCTCCAGTGTGGCCGAAGTGAACTTCCCAAAATGTAAATGAGATGTTGAATCTTCCCTTTAAGCAGTTTGGATGATTTCCCTTTGCCAGTAGGATAAAGCTCAACCTCCAGATGTTGACATTTAAACTGATCCTAATCTGGACCCTCAAACTGCCCACACTTGTCTTCTGCCATCCCTCTGGTCATGAGCCCCTCCCCCAAGCATCCCCTCTTCCTTATTTCCCTTTTGCTCTGGCTCAGCAGTTCCGTGCTTGAGACCACAGACAGGTGGTGGGTGGGGACGTGGAGGGCGTGGCATCATTGGAAGGCATGTTACTGAATGCACACTAAGCATTACCTGTCGACTCTAAATAATGCTCACCCTGCCCCACCCCACACCCCACACAGACACTGCCATTTGCAATTTTATCTAGATGAGATTGTGAAGAATAAACTGCAAATTAAGTTAGAGGGAGGTGTTGAATTTGAGCTACCTTTTGCTGTTATTTAGCTGCTCATCAACAGATGCAAAAAATACAACTTCTGTCAAGTAGAGATCTATAATGGTTTTGATAAACAGTGGAAACGAATGACAGTGGAGCCCTTGCCTCTTCTTAAAGACATCCTGAGCCCCCCATATAGCTCTGGGGGGCTAATGAGCAGAGGGATGGCAGACCCCATATAGAGTCTACTTTGACTCTCTCAGCACCTCCTGCAGCACGTTGTAATAGAATGATGTCTTTCTCTCTAGGAGTCATATTTTCTGAAGCACACAAACCATGCTTTTTCATTTCTTTCCCTGTTACCCAGCTCAGTGGCTAATATGCAGTAGGCGCTTTATGATATTTCTCGAATGAACGTATGAATCTATGTAAGTGAGTGCCGGAGAATTCTTTAGAGGAGTGGTTCTCAAACTATGCATATGAAAAGCTTGTAAAACAGAGATTTCTGGACTCTAACCCCAAGTTTTTGAATCAGAAGGTCTGGAATGAGGCCTGAGAATTTTCATTTCTAACAAGTTTCCAGGTGGTGACGATGCTGCCAGTCTAGGGGCCACACTTTGAAAACCACTGCTTTACCATATTGATGCTGAGATGATTCTCTGCGTAGAAATAACCCCACTCACTAATTTTGGGTAAGAGAGACATCTAGAGGGGGGTTTTAACAGCTTCTATTTCACAGGATAAAATTGGTGTCTGAATGCCCAATTTTGCTACCAAGGGGGTACTGGAGTCCTAAAGACAGTTAGGCCAGTTGAATTGAGATGGCCTAAAAGTCACTCCCTGTGCTAGTGTGGAAGTCATGATTGTATTAAAATGTATTCAGAGGACACTATATTAGTGCAGTACCTCAAAAGCCAAAGGAGTATTTTCTGTCCAATTTTTAGATGTCTGGGCTCTTCATACATTGAGGAAATTCAGAAGGATGTCTCACCCCAAGTGTCCTTCACCAAAAATCCCCAAGCACCTACCTGTTCACACTAGTCTCTGTGGAATGTTCCTTATTTTGTCTAATACTGGTCTAGACTATCATAAGAAGTTGCCTTGTCATAGGCTGAATTAGATGGCCACGTGGCAGTGGAGACTGTCAAGGTCATAGGATGCTTTCCACGTGGGAGGACTGAACTGTCACCATCAGAAAGTATTTCTGATAGGGCAGTACATGTAGGGGGGTTTCATATCAGCATCACTATTTTCAGTACAGAAGCCATTTAATGCATCTTCTCAACAAAAATCATTTGAGCACCACTATGTGTCAGACACTGTTCTAGAAGCTGAGCACACAGCAGCAAAAGACAGATGTGAGACTTACATTCCAGAGGAGTAGACAGACAGCAGACAAGCCAATGTAATTATTGGTTAGCTACTGCTGAATAACAAACCATCCCCCAATTTAGAGCAATTATTTATTTTTAGTTCATATAACTGTGGGCCAGCTGATCTGGGTGGGGCTCTGCTAGGCTTGCTCAAGCGTCTCTTGGTCCATGGGGGTTCTCACCTATCCTCCTCTGACCAGTGAGCTAGTCTATGAATGTGCCTTTGAAGGCATTCATTGGCAGAGGCCCTAGCAAGAGCCAGGTGAAATGCACAGGGCCTCTTGGGGCCTTGGCTTATAACTGGGTTTGTGTGGCCAAACCCAAAGTCAAGGTGTAAAGGATATAGGTACAAGTTGGAGTGAATAATTGAGACAGTAATGCAAGTGACCATTTATAGTAACATAAAGGGCTTTGAAGAAGATAAAGCAGGTTCATGGCTCAAGAGCAATCAGGGATCCTTTTTGGTGGCCAGGTGTTGTGAGGTGGTGTATTGTCATCATCCTGGGTATTTTTATCAGGCTATCCCACTGGGAGAGGTATAGCTTCAGCCTCAGCCTGTTACAAGGCTGTATAGGATGGGCTTCCTTCCCCATTGTCCCAGTATATCCCAGTTACCAAGGGCTCCTGGCATACCTGATAAGTGTTATATCTCGTAAGGGCATCTATTTGGTTTATTACTGTCTATTCAAATGCCTCATCACAGCAGCACATTCAGAGGTACCAAAATTTGAACAAATTATCTCTGCTGGATGATACACCAGTTGCCCCCTTTTCATATACACACGCCCATGCACTTGTACACATAACACACAAGCACTGCACTCACCCACATGGCCACCTCCACACACTCAGAAATGAGGTCTTCATCATGTCAGTCAATGAGAGGAAGCAGTCTCAATCCCTGGCACCTCAGGAGACAGCTGCTGACTGTTGGATGATTCCATCAGCTCCAAAGCCAGAATGATGTGCCCAGAAAAGGAGTGTGAACCTGGAATGTGTCTGAATGCAGACACAGCTTCTGGGGAGCCCACAGCTGCAAGCTGCAGAAGCAGGCAGGGGTTGGTGTGGGCTGGGGTGGGAGGAGATAGAGTCAGGGTAGGTAGGGGGTGGTTTTCAGCTTCAGTATTTACTTACCACCATCAATCAATACATCAGCCAAAAGACCCTCATTAGGGAGCTGAAGGGAAAACAAGGCAAAACAAACAAACAGAAATGGATTTCTTCTTCAGAAGCCTCTTATCATTGGAGTGAAATGATTTTTCTCCTGTCTTTGTTGAACAAAACCTGATATTATGTTTTTGGCAAGATGCACATTCTCTGAGAGTAGAGGGGAGTAGGGGATAGAGGGGAAAAGTAACATCAATTTTTACAACAGTCCTTGGAGTGTTATGTTATTATTCCCATTTTATTGATGAAGAAACTGAGGTTTAGGGAGTAAAAGCAACTTGCCCAATATAAGTAAAGTCCAGAGATCCCAATCCAGGTCTCATTTTGTGGACCAATCTTTTTGACTTCCTAGCTTCCATGGGTTTCTAGAGGTGAGCCTCAGGGCCTAAGAAGACTCTTGAAATTAACTTCCCCCAGCCCCTATAATTCAACCTGTGGGGGCTGAGGTAGGAAGGAATGGAGACTGGCCCTTTGGGTACACTTATCTAAAATCAGGTGAGGTTGCCTGGAGCCAGTAGAACAGTTCAGGACAAAAGCCCAGGACTTTGGTAAATGCCTGTGCAGGTCCTGGCTGGAGATAGAGTGAGCAGGACTTCAGCCAGGCAAATCTACATCCATCTTCACTGGTACCATCAGGTGCACAAGGTCATCTCCAGCCTGGGAATCACAGCCTCTGGTTACCTGTTATGGGTCACACCTTAGTTTTCTATAGAGCTGACAAAGCTGAGGTCAGACTGGAATATTGCCCTTGGGAACAACCAACAACTGGCCCACTGGGGGCACTAAGGCACAGCCCCCTGACTCTGTTAGGCTCATCTCTAAAGGGCCACTCTCGCCTCAGAGCTCTCCTGGGATTGGCTGAGTCCTCTGCTGCAACTGCAAAGTCATCCACCTCACCCTCTGCCAGTCTTGTTTTCCTCCCTCTTGCAGTGGTTGTGGTGAGAACACTCCCCAGTCAGCCCCCTGCACAAATTTCCATCTCAGCACCTATTCCAGGGAAACCAGTCTGTCTCACATTGGTGATTAAATGCTCCACCTGTCACTTTTGCTCCCAGCTCATTTGCTAGAACTAGTCACATGGCTCCACGGCAAGCACAAGGGGGCCAGCAAGTGCAACCCTGCAAAAAATGGGGAAAACTGGACCTATTTGGTGAGTGGCAGTAAGGGAGGTGGGATGGGAAGACCACAGGAAAAGCTGCCAGAACTATAAAGTAATCAATAATACTGCTCTGCGCCTTAGACAAGGCAGCCTTGGACACACCATACCCTTAGGAGTGCTTCTCTACCCAGGTGGCTGCTTGTGGAAAAGTGGCTGGAACATCATCTTACTGCCCTCTTCACCCCCTATCGTGGTTGATCATCTCCCAAGATGTCCTCTGCTCTCTCTCTGTCTCCACGTCTGCTAAATCCATGGGCTTAGCTCAGTTGACCTCTGATTGACAAGATGGCTGCTACCCTGGAATGGAGAAAAATTAGGGTATTTCAGGATGCCTTGATCTGAAGTCTCTGACTTCAAAGTACCTTGTTTTACTCTTAATGGTGGGTAATGTGGATATGGATCTCTACACACATGGGTTCCAAGCTGGGACAGTCAGATCATCTGTCAAACGTTGCCTGCACTTCTCAGAGACTCAGAGGTGGATGCCTACCTAGGCAAGAGAACAGTGGAAAGCTGAAGAGACTGGAAGAAGCAGCAGCATCCACCTTTCCTGGGCTCTTCTGGGGGCTGTTTGGCCAACATTGCCATCTGTTGGGCTAGTGCTGGCTAATGCAGCCAGGTGGTCAGATGGCGTTGCATCTTCATCAGATGCAATGACCGAACTGCTGACAATGAAGGAATTTTTAAAAGTGCATTAGTTTGCATTTAATGAGTGGTTATTCTATCACTTAATCCTCACCGCAAACGCGTGAGTTCAGTACAATTTATATTTTCATTTAACCAGTGGTCAAACAGAGGCACAGGGAGTGAGAAACTTACTAGTCAGTAGCAGAGCTGGGGGTTAAGCTTACGCAATGTGGCTCCAGATTTTTTGCCCCACCCCACCCTCTGCTACTTCTTGATTAAGTCTAGACATCTGTTTAACACACACTAATGATTGTCTCCATGTTTCAGGCCCTGTGCCAGATGCTGGGAATATAGCCCAACCCACTGGATCTCGGCATGGTCCATTGCACAGTGTCCTGCTATATTAGATGTCACATCATACAGTTAGTCCAGTATTTACTGCTGGGGAAATTATGTCAGAAGATATTTGTATACTTGTATCTACAAGAACTATGTAATTTAAATGTTTCTCTTATTGCTTTGGCCACCAGGAAGCTCAGATCCAAATCAGAGGAAATATGTTAGCGTTTGGGTTTAGTATTTCAGTTTTCTGAATTTTTCCTCCTGTCCCAGATTTTTTATTTTTCTTGCATAAATTCTATTGAAAAATTGTCCTTTATTATAAAACACCTTAAATTTTTTTAGAAGGAGGCTGCATGGAAATGAGAAAGTAAGGTCTTTACTGCATATTCTTAAACTCCTACTGGGAAAGTTAGACCTAGATAGCCCTCTTACCCTCATTCCCATAGCACCCCACTTATAAAATCCCTTGAACAGTAGTTACTGCTGTTCCCAATCCCTGGAGATAGCTAGAAGCTTCTAAAAGAACACATCCAGAGAGAGAGAAAAAAAGTTTCCTCAAATCATGGCCTCAACTTTGGTGCCAGGTGCACATTTCTGGAGTAGGCGGCCAGTCAGACTCTCACCTGAGCAGTTAATAAAATCTATTGCCCCTTGATGGATTTTTTTCTGCAAGCTAGAATTGATCTGTCGTCTTTGTGATTTGTGAGATGGCAGGGAAACACCAAACACCATCATGACTTGGGCCACACTGAAAAAAAAAAAGAAAGAAAGAAAAAGAAAAAAAAAAAATCCACCGCCAAGTCTTTCCTGGCGTAGAAAGGGCTGGAACTGCTGGGGTCATTTTATTTGATTTATTGGAAATAAAGTGGATCTTATTAAAATTTTAATAAAGAGAATCTTTTGCACTGGGCTGGAAGTGGCCGCCAGTACCCGATGGAATTCCATTCTTTGGAAAAGTGGCATTAGCTGGCGTTGCCCAGCGTGATTTGTGGGGCTGGGCCCCAACAGTCCAAAAAAGCGAACGGGCCGCCTCCTCCGAGGGGCTCGCTCTGCGCGAGGTGCTCGCCCCGTATCTGCCATGCAAAAACGAGGGAGCTTTATGAAGGAATCCGTCTTGTAAAGCCATTGGTCCTGGTCATCAGCCTCTACCCAATGCTTTCGTGATGCTGCCGCTGATCTATTTGGGAAGTTGGCTGGCTGGCGAGGCAGAGCCTCTCCTCAAAGCCTGGCTCCCACGGAAAATATGCTCAGTGCAGCCGCGTGCATGAATGAAAACGCCGCCAGGCGCTTCTAGTTGGGCAAAATGCAGCCGACAACTCCGCTCGTCCTGTGCGTTCTCCTGTCCCAGGTAGGGAAGAGAGGCTGCTGGGCGCACCCCGCTCCCCGTTTCTGCCTTCCGATTGCCTGGTGCGGGCTGGGCGACGGGGTTTTCGGGGGGTCGGGGGACTCCGGGCGCGGCGGCGAAGACAGCTCGGGGCTCAGAAGGGAGGTCATTCCCAGCCCCTGAGATCCTGGGGGGCGAGGGGGTGGGCCTGGTTTCCCACTCCGGGTTGTGTGTGTATATGTTCGGGAGATGTGGAGAGAGCTCCGAGTCCTTTTTTTTTTTTTGCAAGCAGGGGCGACATTCTCGCCTACATCAAGTGGGGTAACTTTGATTAGCCTCCTCCGGAGGCTCACGCATCAGAGACTCAGCTGGTAGCGACTCCAAGGAGTCGTGGTTTCCCCCAACCCAGCGCCGATCGGGGAAGCGCAGCTCGGGTCCGGATTGCGGGCTGCCGGGCTGGAGAGGCCGGCCTGGCATCGCCGACTTCCCGGGGCGCCCGGGCCCCCTCGCCCAGCCCGGCGGCGCGCTGGAAGGCGCCTCGGGCCAGCCGAACGCCGCAGCCCGGCTGCCGCTGTCGCTCAAAGGCGCCGGCCGCGCCCGCATTGGGGTCCCTTCCCTCCCTGACCTCGGGCCCGGAAGGGCCTGAGCGCGTACCCTCGCCCAGGCGCCAGGCCCACCCGCCCCCGAGCCCCCTTTGTCTGGCCCACTGGAGCTCCGGCCCTGAGCCCTTAATGCCGCTTCTGCTGTGTTCCCCGGCGGGCGCAGAGCGCGGAGAAAAGTTCAAGCCTTGCCCACCGGGCTGCAGCTGCCTGTTAACCCTCAGAGCGCTGAGGCGAGAGGGAAGGGCCTGCGACCCGGGAGAGGGGGCGATGGAGACGTGGTCCTTAAGCAGCCATCTCTGCATCTCGGAGATCTCAGGAAGTTTGTGGGCAGGAAAGCAGTACTCTCAGGAGGCCAGACTGGAGGTGCCGGCTAGCGGCAGGCTCAGCCCCGCTCGGGGGCCTGTTTTCCGAGAGCGCTGTTACCCAGTCCCCCTGGCCTTCCTGGCAGCCTATGGGACTTGGCATGAGCTGGCAGGCTACAAGTGGGTGGGTGAGTGAGATCAAGGCAGGGCCAGGCGGAGAGGAGGGAAGGAGACAGGGAGTGCCTTGGGGTACTGGAAATGGGTGTTGAGTTCCTGGCCAGGACTCCTGGATGCCAGGGCAAGAGGCACATGTGTGGGTGTTTGAGTGGGGTGAGAGGGAGGGTGAGGCAGCTGGAGTCCCAGGCAGGGGCTGGCTGGGATGCAGAGATGCAATGCAGCCTTCTAAGGGGAGACCACTGATGCATCAGTGTTGGGGTTAGACTTTGGAAATGGGTCAGTGTCCCAGGAAGCAGTAACCATGGTAATGACTCAAAGTTGGGTGTGAGGGTGGATGATAGTGCTTGGGGGCAGAGTCGGGTGCCTGGCTGCTGAGCCCCCTCCCAACTCATGCCTTCTTTCTTCCCTGGATACACAGCCCCCATTCATCACTGCCCAGTCATACTCTTCTTCTACTAGGGCTTTGGGCTGATTCTCTTGGGGTCCCTGTAGCTTTAAGTTCTGCCACAAATCCTATGCCTGTCTGTGAGCCAGCTTTCTAGACTTTGTGAACTCTATCCCTGAGGTAGTGTGTGTGTGTATGTGTATATATATCTATATATCTATAGATATATATATCCCAATTTAGCAGGGTGGTTCAGAGCATGCCTCTGATTCAGACAGATCCTCTCTGCCATATGCTATTGGTACCACCTGGGCAACTTGCTTAACCTCTCTGAGCTTCCAGATTCTCTGTGGTGAAGTCATTTTATCACCTTCCTAGGATTGCTAGGCAGATTGGATTGCATTCAACGGCATGTCCTAGGTAATGCATTTAGCACAAGGCCTAGCACTCTGGGAGCTTGAGATGTCTGGGAGCACTTACCACTACCTTACCCAGGCCTTTACAGTCCTTTTCTCTGTGGGCATGCTTTGACCTCAGTGTGGATTCCAGGGTTTGGCCGAAGTTTTGTCTTCCTTCGAGCAAATCAGACCACATGACGGCACCCAGCAATTCCTATGCACTAGGGGCTTACATAATGCCTTTTGCAAAGCAATTGGTGTCTCCTCTCCCAGGGCCTGACTGACACAGGTGGCTTCTGAAGGCTGTCAGCTCTCTCAGTTTCTTTAGGATGGGGGAGCAGAGGTTTTATGAAGAATTTAATTGCCTGCCCTAAGAGGCTTATTTCTCTCTTAGATTGTAATTCATAATCAGAGCAAATGTCCACATTAGCACAGCAATTGATATCCTGGTAGCAATAGCACCTTGCAGGGAAATCATTTGGGTGCAAATCAGTTAAGTGGCAAGAGGTTCAAGTGCAGAGCTCTGTGTGCCATAGCAAAAGGAGGGGAGAGTCTTGGAGCCTTTGAGTCAACAAGCAAAAACAAAACTTTCCTGAGGCAGAGAGAAAACAGAGGAAAGGGGAAAAACAATGTAATAAAGCAAATTAGTCACTTGGCCTTAGTATTGTTCAGGCAAGTATGTGTGTGTTTTTCTACCACAGTTGTAATACTCTGGGTCTGGCTTTGGAAGCCATCAATCTCTGTAAGTTTATCGGCTAGGTTGCTGTTTTAGGCATTTTGGAAGGGGGAAGAGGAATTCTAAGCAACAATGGCTGGAAGCTGGCAAAGCTGAGCAGTCACCTCTCTTCTCCCCTGGGGCATTTTGGGTAAGGCCTTACCAGAAGTGGCCTCTGGAATTTGGCTATGATAAATAATGAATGTGAAACAAATCAAGAGAGGACATGAGCTAGAAATTCCACTGTAAATATGATTCCCCCAGCCCAATTAGGGTATCACATCTAGGCAAAAGTTCTAACAACCAATGAGTAATCCCCCAAGAATTAGGATTTTAGGGAGTGGTTCAGGTTTGGAGAGCAGTCACTTGGGAGTGACTAAAAATGTTTCCACGGAATTCTGAGATGTTGATTTAAAATGGGGAGGTTTTTATTGGAGTCAGAATCTTGATTTTCAGGATTTTAAATGAGAATCAGTGTCTTCTAGTGCCCCTGCAACTTCATATATTGTATTTTAAGGGCAGTGTTTATTTGCAGAACCCTTTTGATGGGGAGGAAAGACTGAGAATTGCAGAGGGCATCTCTTGCTCTGAGATGGGTTCCACATGTGACAGCCTATAAGATTTCAAAAGCACTGGGGAAACAGAGATATGAGTGGGGAAAGGAACTGCAAAGTGGTAGCGTTCATATGTCTGAACAACTTTTTTAGCAAGTCCCCAAAGAGATTTAATAAACTGTAAGGCTGAATATGTGATCTGGAATTTATGTAATACCACAGTCTATATTAAAAGTCCCAACAGTCGTCTTAGCTAATATCTCCTGCTCTGCCTCCGTCCCTTCTTTTCTATCTTTAGCCCTTGGGCTTTCCATTAAATAAAATCTATTTTTTTTCTAGAAACATCCTCTATGTGTTACAGTGCCATTGCCCAACAAACCAATGTACCCAATAGCTGCATTATCTAAAAGTACCAGCATTTGGATGTTTATGTTGAATCTCAATCTGAAGTTCACTGTTGAGGTAAAAGTACAGCTGGGTTCTTGAGAATATCTTTCTTTCTTTACCTCCTTCCAAAAAGATAGTTGCTTGGGGAGTCCAGTTAATTTCTCTCTGGTGGAAGCTAAGGAAAAGGCCAGACTATGGATTCAATTCCCATCTGAATGACAGTAGCCAACAGTATTACATATTTCTGTGTGTGTGTATGTGTATGTGTGTGTTTATGTGTGTGTGTTCAGCTCTGTGTATTTTGATCTTGTTTTAATACCTGTTGAAAATTTTCTCCAGAAGAGGGCTCCATCCACAGCATTACAAAATTCTAAATCTACAGCTCATATTTTAAAGAACTTCAGTGTAGAAGCTCCATCAAAACCAAACTATTCTCCTTATTTTCAGTTATTTTCTACAAGCTCCCCTAAAGAGAAGTCCTGTCATTTTGCACTGAGTATCTTTCCTCCTTTTTTTCCCTATTGTAGTTGCTTCTGTTCTATTTTATTCTTCAACTATGTATCGCCTCTGAGTATTAGAGCAGGGAACATTTCAAAGGTAGACAATGCAGTATGATATGTGAGGAAGTTCTTTCCTGGCATTTGACTTCGGTCGGACCTGGTTTTACTCTTTAGGCAGCCAAACGGCAGGCACAGTTCTGCCTGTGAAAGGAGATAATCTTCCCCATTAGGTCACTACCCAGAAAAGTGAATCATTAGCCAGATGCACTCACCCTGCAACACCAGTTGAAAAGGAGAGGGAAATATCAGTCTGTCATCCAACTACAATAATCAGTTGGACAGAATCAATTGAGTGACCACTGGTTGTGGCATCGTTTCCACTTAGCTGTGGGCAAGGTACCCACACGCCTGGGAGAATCTGACCCTCCTGAAGGATGCTGCCAATACAGTTCCCTGCAGCTTGTCTCCTCTGCAGCCACCTGGGGAGCCCAGGCCTGGCTCCCTCTGTCTGAGCAGACTGTACAAATGATGACTGGCTGGGCTGTAGGACCCCCTGCACCGTCACCAGATATGAAGTAGTGGCTTTATTCTAGAGTTAGGGTGGAAAGTGCTTTCTTTCTCTACTGAGAGAAGCTTCTAAGGGTAGGCTAGGGAGGAGAAGAAATGACATTTCAAACTTGAAATGCAGTCTGAGCCAAGGCTCATGGAGATGAATGGGTCACCCTTTGGCATAGAAGGTTGAACCTCGAGATATCTACTTGGTGGTGCTGAAGCCCATTCATCCCAATTCTGCAACTCTAGATTCCAGGGAGAAGTTGCAAAGTAGAAGCCACAGGCCAACTGTAGCTCATGGATGTCTCTTGTTTGGCCCAAATGTTTTGAAAAGTAGGATCTTGTACATTAAAAAACAAAACAAGGGCTTCTCTGGTGGCGCAGTGGTTGAGAGTCCGCCTGCCGATGCAGGGGACGTGGGTTCGTGCCCCGGTCCAGGAAGATCCCACATGCCGTGGAGCGGCTGGGCCAGTGAACCATGGCCACTGAGCCTGCGCGTCCGGAGCCTGTGCTCCGCAATGGGAGAGGCCACAACAGTGAGAGGCCCGCGTACCGCAAAAAAAAAAAACAAACAGGTTTCTTGCATTTCTTAAAATGTCAGAAGGTCAGGCAGCCCTAGAGCCACATTCCTACAAGGCCACTCTTCCCTGGAGCTGAGTCACTACTGCCCCCTTTAGGACATCCCTCTGTAGTTTGCCACAATCCCCTCCACTCCCTACTGACCACCCAGCCCATTGTACTCATTTATTTTACCTACTTGCCCTTGTAGGCATTTCCATTGGGAACTTCTGGTTTTGCAGATTTTGAGCCTTGATCAAATTGATGTAGTCAGTTTTTCAGTGATAGGCTATTTGAAAAGGAAGGGACTAGCCCCTCTTTGATTGCTCTGATTGAACTACATGGACGTGAACTTCGGAAGAACATGACCAAGGGGACTGCACCTCCTCCCTGAGAACATTATTACCGTCAATGCCATTAGGTGACTAGGGCTACCCAGAGCAACACAACACCCAGGTCATTGTTTCATGTGGAATAGTTACACCCAGAGAAGTGACATACTGCAGTTTTGAGTCAGTCTGAGTGCTGGTACCAGAGTGTTGGTACACCTTAAACATTGTTATGCATCAGCAGCCAAGGGGCTCTGGGACCACTGGATAATATGTAGGCCCTAGTGCACTGAATGAAGTATTACAGCAAGGGCATCCCTGCCCTTGGAGCACAGTGACACCCTGGGCATTGCCATTCCAACAGTGTTGCTCACCCACAGCATGCATATCATCAGAACGTCATGACACCTTCCTGTCCTTAGTCCTGCAGGGGACTCTGGGAGAACTGATCTAACACTCAGAGCATTTATAACTTCAGGGTAATGTTAGCTTTGTAGCTTTGTTGTCTAGAGTGCTTTTATACACAGGACATTGTCACCTCTAGTGCCAACTGCAGTTTGTGTGATGTTTTTGTAACTGTTTTTAGCAGTTAACACCCACCACAGTCTACATGCAGTGCTAATGCTACAATTAATGTCCTCTGGCTCCATAAATACTAGACTAATCTGTCCACTCATCCCGTACCAGCAGGTAAGCCTCAGATAACTATTGTTTTCAGTGGCTACAGACCCCAAAGATCAGCGTAAATATAACTACATACATATACAAAAAAAAAGTGATTGTTTTTCTTCTGTCAGTTGCCAGCAGAAGTCAAATTCCTGAAAATTAGCCTAGCAATAGGCACGTTTTAACATGTCATGTCTCATTTCAAAGGCCCCAGTGAGTGTCACCCAATCTGCTACAGAAGCACAAAGCCCCTGTGTCTCCCAGCTGAGCGCAGGCTGGGCTGGGGTGGAGGGCAGCAGCTGCTCAGCCGAGAGCAGCCCTGCCACATGCCTGGGCAGGGCCAGGAAGTGAGCTCAGCCTCTGGAGGAGCCTGGGGACCCTGCAAGGAACGTGGCAGCCTCATTCCTGCCTTATGCAGCCTCTAGGCCAAAGTCTCTTTCCTCCAGGGTGGCAGGGAATTGCTTTTCCATGAGCTGCAGGAGATGGTGACTGCAAATGCCTGAAGCTCAAGCTATTGGGATAATCTCCCTGTCAAACAATGTGGGGTCTGCGGAGAGTTGCTGGACCCTGCCAGCAGAACCCATGGCTGACTCAGGCCACACAGGCCCCGCCTTCAACTGCTGTAAGCTGCGGGGCATCTGGGATCATCTAACTCAGGGTTTGCAAACTATGGCCTGTAGGCCAATTCCTGCCTGCAGCCTGTTTTTATAAATAGTTTTATTGGAACATAGCCATGCCCATTCATTTATATAATTGTCTATGGCTGTGCTTGTGCTATAACAACAGAGTTGACACCATATGGCCCACAAAGACTAAAATATTTACTATTTGGGCCTTTACAGAAAAATTTGCTGACTCCTGCTCTGGCTCAAAATTACAGCCAGAGAGACCGCAGAGAGCCTTGTCAAAGTGCAGAGAGACATTAGGGGTTTGTATTAGGAATTGTCCCTTCTATGCCCCAAGCACTCAAGCAACTTGACTTCAGGGAGATTCACCTGGGACCAAATGGATTCAATAAATACCTATTATATCCATAATACCTATTATATATACCTATTATATCCATGTGGGACCATGTGTGCTCAAGGTACAGCTGCTAGTAAGGCTGATTCAGTCTCTGTTCTCTTGGGGCTCAGACCCCAAGAGATCCCCTGGCAGGGGAGATCAATGTCAATTAATAAATAATTCAAAACAGAGACAACTGCTAGATGGAAGGAAATACAGTTGTGTGAGATCATGTCATTCTACATGTTTTGCTTGCCTGTGCCTTTTCTTTCTCCTCTACTAAAATATAGTTCCATTACAGCACGTGTTGTTGTCTGATTGAATCAGTTTTGTAGTCCCAGGGTCTAGAACAGAGCCTGGCATGTAGTAGGCCCTCAGTAAACATGAATGAATGAATGAATGGATGAATGAATGAATGAATATAAGAAAGGCATCAGATCCAGATGAAGGGTCTGGGAGGCTTCCCTGATAGCCTGCTGCTTGGGCCACAGTCTGGAGGAGCAGTGAGGCTTATGGACAAAGGAACACGAGGGTGTGGTGATGGGGGGAGCATTCCAGGCAGAAGGCCCAGCCTCGGGGAAGCCTGTGCAGGAGGAAACACCACACAACCCAGAGAGTGGTGTGAGGAACAGCCGGGGTTGCCAGAGCCGCTGGCACCTTGTCAGCCATCTCAAGGATTTTGGTGTTTGTCCTGGAGCAATGGGCAGTTACTGAAGGCAACTCGGGGAGGGTATACTGTGACAAGGCCAGATTTCTATTTTGAAAAGGTAATTTGGCTTCAGTGTAGTTAGTGGATGGAGCTGGATATGAATGGAAGGGAGAAGCCAGTCTAGGCTTGAGGCCATAGGAAGAGCAGGGACTCTTGTTGCTCTAGACTAGGGAGTGACAGTGCAGATGAGAGAAGTAGACACACCCTACTCAGAGCATCCAAGAGACATTTAGGGGAGAATTTGGCAGGGCTGGGTTTGAGATGGCAGGACAAGGGCTAGGGAGGTGTTAAAGATGCAAGCTTGAGTTCTGGCTCTTCCAGTTGGCAGAAAGCTGGAGCCACTTGCCCAAACAAGGAACCAGGTGTTCGACATCATAAACAGGGCCTGAGGGCTATTCCCATGGGGGTGTTAGCCAGGCTGCAGCAATGCTCCTCACGAGAGGCATCCAGGGCCCCAGTTACGCTAATGTCCGCAGACCAATCCATGCTTGCATCTGGGATGGGCACTGTGGGGCCTGGCAATGCCCTTGACTAGAGTGACTGATCTGTAGCCTTTATAATTAACCAATCTCTGAGGCTTTTCATGCAAAAGATATTTGAGAGAAACATGGCTAAGCCCTTTAATTGTTTCTTGAAAGTTCAATCAGCAGCACTAGAAATATTTCTTACATGAAGCAAATAATGATCTACTATTTTCAGCAATCACTTTGCGAATGCTAACAAACCTTCATTTCAGCATCCTAGATATAGCCTTGGTGATGTTTATGTTTCTAGGTATAGTAATCTTCTTCAGCTGGGTTCCAGGCAGTGGTATGCTGCTAAATGTTTAACAACTGCTTTCTCTCTAAAAAAAAAAAAAAAAAAAAAAAAAAAAAGCAGCACAGGTACGTTATCCTCAGAAGGTGAGGGATGTACAGTTGTCCACTTGCTAAGTATTTACTGAATCATTTGGGGAGTTCATAGGTAAACAAGATGGACATGGACATGGAAACTGTTCTCATAGTCTTGTGGTCTACTGAGGGCAGCCAATAAGGAACAAGAAAGTAAATAGCTGAAATATACACATTTGGTAATTATTACAATAGGAAACAATAGGGGCTAAGATAGTATTGAAGGGGTGAGGCTGCTGTGCTCTCTCTCCTTTCCTTCCATCTTTCCTCCTACCCTCCCTCTGTTCCTCCTCTTCCCACAATTTTTGATATCTAGCAAGTGCCAAGCATTCTGCTAATTTGGGGATCCGGAGATGAGTACAACACAGTCCTGGTCCTCAATAGGGGACGTGCTGGAGGTGAATCAGGGCCTCTGGTCTCCTGGGACCCAGAGGAGCTAGTGTCTTAGTTTATGAGGATCAGGGAGACTTCTGAGACTTTGAGAAGTGAATTTGAATTCTGACCCAGCCTTTTGCATGCTGTGTGACCTCTGATAAGTTACCTTTTTTCCCTCTTCTTCTGCTTCCTCCTGTGTCTAAACAAAAGGAGAGGCTACACCTCTCTACACCTGCTTAGCAGGTGAGTATTAAATAAGTGTATGCTTATGGCTTCATCACATGATTGCCAATGCTAGGAGCTTAAAGAACACTGGTTACATTAACTTTTATACTCCATGCTGCAAAGCAGTTTATGGCTTGAAGGTACCATGGGGCCCTGGACTTGAGCATCTGACTAACTTAGAGGGGAAAAATACTTGTGTCCTTAAAATTGTACGGACATTAAAAAAATAAAGTTTGCTCCCCAGAGAAGGATTTGCCAATTCTCATATTGGTAGCTCCCCAGTGATCATTCTCCTGGAGATTTTATGCTTCATAAAATTTTTTGATCTGGTGGGATTGTATCTTTTAGATGTATCTTCCCAGCAGCTGTTCCCAGGAGGCTTTATCAGGGCAGTATGTACGTGGGTATGCTTGCCAACACCATGAGCACTTATGATTATTATTATTATTTAAAATAAATCAAAATTACTGTAGTAAACTTATTGTATAATTTACTGCTAAGTGCCAGTTGCATATATTATCTCAAGTTCTCACTGCAACCCTTAGGGACAACTATTCTTTTTTTTTTTTTTAAACATCGTTATTGGAGTATAATTGCTTTACAATGGTGTGTTAGTTTCTGCTTTATAACAAAGTGAATCAGTTATACATATACATATGTTCCCATATCTCTTCCCTCTTGCATCTCCCTCCCTCCCACCCCTCTAGGTGGTCACAAAGCACCAAGCTGATCTCCCTGTGCTATGCGGCTGCTTCCCACTAGCTATCTATTTTACGTTTGGTAGTGTATATAACAGGGACAACTATTCTTGTCTCCATTTTTATCTATGATGAAAAGAAGTTCAGAGTGGATGAGTCATCTGCCTAAGGCTACACAGCCACTAAGAACTGGGATCAGGGTTTGAACCCATGCATTTCTGATTTCTGGGCATGTGAGTTTTCCTCCATATTTCCCTGGTATATAAAAAATTGCTCCCTTGTCCCCTCAAATGATGTAAGAATTCTCTTCCTTGACTATTTTGTTCTCTGGCTCTCTTGGAGTCAAAATAGCTGCCTGGAATGACCTCATTTTTGAACTCCTGGTCTCTAAAAGTAGGCGTGGGATCTAGACCTCCTCTCTGGGTTATTGGTTACAACCTTCAGAACAGGGTTAGCTCAGGGTTATTTTGTATTCTTTATCCCTGAGTCCTTGTGTTTGACCAGGGACAAACAAGCTACCCACACCACATGCTTCCCCCAGCAAGAACAGTCCTCCCAGTGAGAACAGCCACGCAGAGGCCAGGACCCAGCTTGGGTGTGGCTCCTCTAAAGCTTCCAACGTGCAGGTAAATTCTCTGGCCGTTTCCTGCCTGCTGCTGAGCCCTGAAGCTGGATGGCATCCCTCCCTGGGAATGCCAAGGAACTCCACTGTCCAAGCCAGTGTCTCCTGAGTGCCACTGTCTACAATACTGTTTTCCCCAATCTACAGGAAAATGAGAAATACACAGCCTGTATCTATATCCAGACACTCAGATCTACAGTGAGTTACAATTGGGCTGAATCTAACCTGAAGTTTAGTTGTGTTTTACTAGATGAGGTTTCTTTTTTTCCTTTTAATTCAATTTAAGGACCTTTAGTCAGGGTAGCCACTAATTCAGTGAACATTTGTTGAGTGCCTGTTATGTGCCTGGCACCGTTTCATGTCCTGGAGATAGAGTAGGGAGCATTCACAGAGCCCCTGTGCTGGCAGATACACACACTCCCCCTTTGCCCCAGTCCTCACCACCCACACAGTGACCTTGCCTTTCTGCCTCTCTCAGGATGTATCTGTGCCCCAATCTATTCACTCCGCATTTGATTAAGTCATTCATTTAACCAATATTTACCGACCAATGACCATATCTCAAGCAGGGTGCTTGACACTGGGTGAGCAGCAGTGATTAAGAAAGACAAGATTGCCTGCCCTCATGGAGTCTACGTTCTCATAAGGGAGAAAGAGAGTAAACAACAAAAATAAGTAAATATGATAATTTTGGAAAATGATAGTGCTCTGAAAAAAATTTTAAATGGGATAGGCAGTTGTTCTGAGCTTGTCCACTACTCTCTTTGGGGATGGAATGTTCATTGTTCTGATGCAATGACCATTCTACTTTTTAGGGTTAAAATGTCCTATAATTTGTGAAATGAAGTTGGTTAATACATAGAGGGCAATTTTGTCCTTAGTGTTAAAGTGTTATTGGCAAACCTTTGTCCATTCTCTATTTTTTGTTTTTCTTAAAATTTTGCTTTTGGGAATCCAAAACTATGGCAGCCAATGACTTAAACCACAGGTAGGTAATCTTTTTCTGTAAAGGGCTATGGAGTAAATATATGGTCTCTCTTGCAACTACTCAATGCTATCAATGTAGCATAAAAGTAACAACAGACAATATGTAAACAAATGGGCAGGGCTGTGTTCCAATAAAATTTATTTACAAAAACAGGCAGAGCTGGATTTGGCCCTCAGGCTGTAGTTTGCTGATCCCTCATCTAAACCATTAGCCACCTCACTAGCTGGTCAAATTGGAATAGGGCAGAGGCCAGGGACAGAGACCAGAACTTTTTCTTTGTTCTCTTGTCTTCATGAGAACTGCGGTACTTCTTTAGGACCACATGTCACTGGGATTCTGCGTTAACTTAGATCCAGGTAAAGATGCTGGTAGTCAACTATGGAACGTAATTCTTAGGCCAGCTCTAAAAGGTATAATAATTTAGCTTTTATATTAATTATCTGGACTACAATTCTTAAGGCTTTCTCACCACCCAAAGGTATGTTGGTGCTAAACCCTGTATCTTGGATTGAGTTCTCCCAAACGGTGATGGAGGCACAGGCTTGTATGCAGGGAGCTGATGTGAGAGATGATTCCAGTTCACAGACATGAGGACTGTAAAACAAGAAAGAAGGAAAGCCAATAAAAAGTGTATCTTTGAGCTGGTTATTGTCATGGGCAATGGAGGCTCACTCCTGCTGGGGGCCCTTGGAAGAACTGTGTAAAACTCGCTTCAGAATGGTCCCTCTGCAGGATAGGAGGCTGGAGGATACATCTACCTATGCCCACCTTCCATTGGTCAAGGGTGGCCTCTGGTGCCATTATTTCCTCTGTGATTCCCTGCTGAGCCTTTGTGACCCTGGGGGCAACCATGGTTTTAGAAAAGTTCTGAGCAGAAAAATGAAGAGGCATGACAGGTGCTTGGATGGGCGGTGTATGCCCTGAGTAGAACATGAGTATATAAGGGATTCCAGTTGCCACCATTATGTGTTACTGGAAACTTCCTCAGTAGAGTTAATGGTAAAGGAAATAGTTGTGGTGGTGGTTTTTATAAACCCTCCAAATTCAGTTTAGCACCCACCTGCAAATATGCGCTTTCCCACTAGATGGTACCAGTATGCCAAAGCCCTGGAATGCTACCTTAGGGCCTCATTTTTGAGGAATACTTTCCCTCTACTTTTGAACAATTTAGGAATAAACGAGTTGAGATTGGAGGAACAGACTGTGGGTGTTTCAGGAACAGAAGACGGAAGAAAAGTGGAGTTTGTCTAAATAATTACCCTCATTCATTCATTCACCAACACATCTTACTGACAACCTTCTAAGTGCTTACTCTCTTCTTGGCCCTGGGAATCCAGAAGTGAACAGTGTACACAAAGTCCCTGCCATGGTGAGCTTCCATACCGGTTGTGGGAGAGACTAAAAAATGAATGGGTAGATACAGGATGTCTATCAGATGGTGCTGTGTGCTCTGGAGAATGACAGAGCAGGCAAAGGGATGGATGGGGACAGGGAAAAGCAGAGCCCTTCTCATATCTTCCTGTCCTGTCTGCTGGTAGGGTGAGAGATTATTTCCATCTATTTCCGAAACCCAGTTCTGCCACTCACCAACCTCTTATGAGTATGTTTATGTGGTTTATTTTCAAAATGAGACTGTGAACCTGTGGAGGGCGGAAGCGGTGCTTCGCAAACGGGCGTTGACCAGCTGGAACCTACTTCAGCCTAACGCCCAACTCCACCAACTACTTGTTGGCCGATTTCATTTATCTGGAATCATTGTGAATTATTGTTGTTGACACATAATAGAGTCACGTTTTACTCAAGGGTTAGATTATAAAGTCAAGGTTTCAGGCAAACAGAGTCGTCATTAACCCTGAGATCTCTAAGTTGCCCATTAAATTGCAGTGTGTTTGGTTCTGTGTGTACAACCTTGTACTGTAATCAATATGTAACAATGTATAATGCATGCAGTGATGTACAGTGCATAATAAAAATATATGCAAGGTATAATTTTATAGCATTTAATTGCAGTATTTAAATTGTTCTTTTTCCTTCTCTTTTTGGTGGAAGAGCTAGATTTCCATTAGTTAAATGTGCATATGATAAGACTTTGTGTTCATTTAAACTGGTTTCCTAATCATGTAATCCCCACCAGGCTGTGCATGGGGGAGGGCAAGAGCTATGTTCTTTGTGCTCTATTCATCTTTGGGCTCCACCACCAGTCGCGTGCTTTGGGGCCGAGGAACAGCAGACTAGTCATATCAGTAGTAGTGGCCGTAATGGAGGCTGACGTCTTAGTAGCGCTTACTATGAGCTGGGCCCCATGTGAGTACTTTAGTTGTATTAATTAGTATATTCAGTCCTGCTAATAACTCTGTGGTGTATCTAGTATGATTTTAATTCCATTTTACAGATGGAGAAATTCCAGGAGAACTTGATAAAGGTCACGCAGTTTTTTAGCTCTGGGGCTGAGATTCAAACTTGGGCAGTCCCAGACACAAAAGGCCACGTGTTGTAGGACTCCATGACATGGAAAGAACTGCCCAGAACAGGTAGATCCATATAGACTAGAAGTAGATGAGTGGCTGCCTAGGGCTGGCTGGAGGACGTAGGGAGTGGGGAGTGACTGTTAATGGGTATGGGGTTTCTTTTGGGGGTGATGGAAATGTTCTGGAACTAGATAGTGGTGATGGTTGCACAACTCTGTGACAGGGTAAACTTTATAGTATGTGTATTATGTCTCAATAAAGCTGTCATTAAGCGGGAAAACAAGCAGACCTCAGGCAGTCCAACCTCTGGGTTCCTGCAAGTGCCGCCCCTGAGCACACACAACCTATCCTACAGGCACTCACCACTTGCTAATGGCATCCTGCTTATTTTACTTATGCTAACTTGACTATTCCTTAAAAGAGCCCTATTGTCTGCCCCATTTCAGAGATCAGAAAACTGAGGCAGAAGGATACTGAGAAACTTGGGGCTGGCAAGCGACCCAGGGGGTTCTGGGCCCAAATCATCCTTTGACTGCTACACTGGTTTTCACACGTTTTACTAATTGAAAGCAATAGTGATTCAGGGTTGCAGGTAGCTTTAGCCCATTAGAAATAAAGCAATGGTTCCTTGCTTTTGTTTTGCTGATTTCCAAAGTGGATTAAGATCCATCTTTGTCTCACTGGTTAGTATGCCCATCTGGCCCGCTTGTCTCTGGTGTAGGGTCCTGACAGTAAGATCCAGAAACTATAGGAGAAGGAGGTGTGTTAGAGTGGCTGACTTTAAAAAGTAATAAGCATACATGGCTCAGGAAGAGAGAGGGAGAGAAGAGAGGGAGGGGAAAAGAGGGAAAAGCGGGAGAGAGGGAGAGGGAGAGAGGTAGGGAGAGGAGTGAAAGAGGGTGAGGGAAAGAACTGAACTGGCATGCTGTCGTACTCCAGTTGATACCCAATTGCTGAAAGGATTTACCCAAATTAACAAGAATGTTTGGCACCCCTCGGCTGGTTCAGTTAAAGATTTCCAACGCTGGTAAAGAGAAGGCAACCTAAGGTCTAAGGTACTCATCATAGTCTAAATCAACGACCTGCTCCCCATCCCAAGCACACTCCCCCATCAGCACCTGCCACCTATCCAAGACCTTCTTTGATTCCCAGGCTCCCTAAACATGTATGTTACTCCTCTCTGCCCTTAACCTTGGGTTGCTGATTTGTAATTCTCTTTCATGTTTAATATTCAGAGTGACAAAGCCCTTAGTCATGCACAGTGCAACAGGAAAGAGCAGCAGGGCTCGCCCCCCGACCAGCCCAGGATGCCTGTTTGGGGTCCTGGGAAGCGAGGATTTATAAAGCCACAGCTAAGAGACTGTAAATACCTTCCTGGGTCTCCAGTCTAGAGGAAAAGCCACAGTTTGGACTGGAACAGGAGCTGGGGATTGAAAGGGCTTTGGCTGAGACCTGGTCACCCACACAGCCAGCTCCCAGGTGACAGGGATTCTGCTGGGCTCCCTGTGATTCTTAAAGCCTTCCCCAGTGACAACAGGGGATCATACAAAGCCACATGAGTGTCTGATTCAGCCCTCTCCCATCATTTCTCCAGTGCACTGTCTTGCAAAGTGTATTGCGAAGAGGTACTGGTTCCATGGGTGGTTAATAAGGGTTCTGGAAAACATAGGTTTGCATATGCTAATATTTTGGGAAACTCTGAAGTTGCCCAGAGAAGTGAACCAGATTGTGTTTTGTTTTTCATGACTGAACATCCTTGAGACTTTAACGTGCATTTGAGTTTCAAAGAGATGCTCCCCAAGGCTGCATTACCAACGCTCTCCCCAAACTCCCAGGGGTAAGGGTATTCCTACATAGAGGACGTCATAAGATAGGGAGTCACAGGACTTGGGTGGGAAAACAAGCTGTGTGGACTCTGGGGTCTCAGAACTTGGGGCTTGACCTATAGGACCAGCAGTGTCAGCAACACCTGGGAGCTTTCAGAAATGCAAATTCTCTACCCAGGACCTACTGAGTCAGAGCTTCTGGGGCTGGACCTAGCAATCTGTGTCTTCATATGCCTGCCCTCCAGGGGATTTCGGTGCTCTCTGAGGTTTGCAAAGCTGCTGGTCCAGTGGGCTAGTGGGGAGAGAACTACCTGGTGTTCTTCTGGGTGAAGGAGGGAGACACAAAGCCAGGCCAGGAACGTGGCTCCCCCAAAGAAAGCAGAGATTACAAAATGAAGATCACCAAGACACAGGAGTAGGAGCTGAAAGCTCTGCTTGGTCCCATTATGGCCCTGGGTATCTACTTCTGTGAGGCCCTGAGCTGTGTTTGCAGGATGCCTTTGGGTCTGTCCACACAGGCAGACCAGAAGACTAGGGTGAGGACAGAGAGACAGTCTGTGTAGGGGAGGCAAAACCTTACCTCTACCCATGTTAGGTTTTTAGCTGGGGCTCTTTAAGAAAAAGACAGATTAACAAGAGAAAAACCAACAATTTGTTAACACATATAACTCATGTATACATGAGAGATACCCAGGGGAAAATGAGTAACTGTCAGAGGTGGCTTAGAACTCCAGTTTAAATACTGTCTTAAACTAAAGAGAAAGAACGGTATGTGGGAAGCTAGTTATGGGGAGGTAACCAGGAAAAAAGCAGGGTAAACAAGATTAAGATAGGTTATGCAGATTTAAGTCTGCCTTCTCCATTGATAAGGATCCAAAGATGTCTCCGGTGATTAACTTCTGTCCTTAGAGGTAGAGAGGGGAAGAAGGACTCCTTCGTAAAGTTT
Organism: Mesoplodon densirostris; assembly: GCF_025265405.1. Taxonomy (NCBI): domain Eukaryota; kingdom Metazoa; phylum Chordata; class Mammalia; order Artiodactyla; family Ziphiidae; genus Mesoplodon; species Mesoplodon densirostris. The sequence goes on from NC_082679.1 coordinate 60,241,314, forward strand.
TGTCCTGCTTTAAGGCAAATAGCTGCACGGCAGTAAGCTTTTCTTGTAGCCACTTCTTCTCAGTTGCCTTTAGCTCAAAATAATCCTTATGCCAAACTGGTATATTTTGGGGTTGTATATTCTGCTACCCTTCATTTGATTTGGCAGACACCTCCTTTGATTTTATATGTATGTGTGTAATGTGTGTATGTGTATATATATGTATACATATATATGTATATATATCTACACACAGACATATATAACACAATACATAATATATATATACATGTATATACAGATGTATATACATACATAGCACATATACACAGAACGTATATATGCATATATAACATACATAAGTATACATATACACATGTGCACACATGTACATGATGTGTATATATATATCCACATGAATACATATAAATTTAAATATATTACATAAATATATATATTACACCTATTAAGCACTAGTCGCTCTTGGTACCTACTAAATTCTAGGCCCTCTAAGGTGAACCAGACAGACACAGATGCTGCAGATGCTAATTTTGAGGAGATTCGAGACATGAGGGAAGAATAATAAAAAGACAGTGACACTTCTGGGTCTATGAGAAGAGCTCAAGGCCAGCTAGGTCTACAGCCATTGGGTTTTGAAACCCACCCAGGATAATTCTTTGTGTACCCTTGTGACTCTGTGCTGATCCTTCTGATACCTGCCCATGATTCTTACTTGAGAAGTTCAGTCTACACCAGTGGTTCTCAGCCAGGGGCAGTTGTGCCCACCCAAGATCACGTGGTGATGTCTGGAGACATGTTTGGTTGTTAAAACTGGTGGAGAGGATACTATTGGCGTCTAGTGGATAGGAGGCAGGGATGTTGTTCAGTATTCTACAATGCACAGGATAGCCTTCTACCATAAAGAATTACTCTGGCACAACTGTCAATAGCGTGAGGTGAGAAAACCTGGTTTAAATGCAGAGCTTTATACTCCCCCAGAACACACAGGAATTTTTATCTCTACCCCATCTCATTATTACTAGAAAGTCAGAATCGAAACTTGGGTCTGTGAAAAAATAACTGGAAGCAAGCCCCAAACGTGTATAATTTTTCCAAAAGGTAAAACCGTGACTTTCAGGTAAATATGACCATTAATTCATTAGTTTATGAGGAAACCAGTCAGACCTGATGATAGTTTCAAAGGGTATTTAATAAGCTAGGGTATTTATGAGCAATTTAACAAAGAAATATTAGGAAGAGATTGTTCAGTTAGAAAAAGAACTAGTTAATGTGCAACACGCCTAAATTGTTGGGATTATCTGTTATGTTAGACAGAAGTTATTTGCATCTCCGCTTGGACAAAATCGACAAGTAACTGGCGACTTCTCTAAGTCTAGAGGCCTCGGTCAAGAGCAAGCAGTGAGAGGAGCTAAGAACGTGCTCCTAGACATCTTCCCACGGCCTTTGTCCCTGAATGATACTCAAAGGATTGCCATCAGTCATTTTGGTCTAGTTTACAAGCTTTGGATAATTTTTTCTGATGCCTCAAGCACATGACATTTAATTTACTAGTAAAGAAATGGTCTGTGAAACGTGGGGCAAAGAAATGGAGGTTGGTTGAGGGCTAGAAAGTGGTGGGAGGAAAGGTTATAGAAGGTCAAAGTGACAGTATTGCATAGATGCCATCCATTACCTGCCTTTGATGAAGTGTGCTCTGTGCTAGATGCTTTCTTTCAACCCTCTTAGGTAGGTCTTACTATCGTCCCCATCTACAGATGAGGAAAACGAGTCAGAGGGAGAGTCAGGAGTGTCAGTAGTGGACGTGGACAGAGTAAGAAGAAAATGGTACGAGATCCAGACCATAGGGGGAGAAACAGAATTTAGCCAGAGAAGGAAGGGAGGGTGTTATGAGCTGGAGGGAAGCCTAGTCCCAATCTGAGGTAGAAATACTTATAACATGTTCAGAGGGCAGTGAGGAGGCTATTCTGGGTGACAGTGAATATGTGAAATTAGATCAGTGCTACAGGAATGACAGCTGTTAGTAGTACCAGTGTTATTTTAGCCAAAGAATCCTACTGTCATTATAGGGCAGTGCCTGGCAGTACACTATGTGGGTTAAGAGCTCAGGCCTTGGGGGAAGGTGGAATTACAGTTTGAATCCCAGCTCTGTCACTGCAGGGCTGTGTGGCCATGGACAAGTTGCTTAACCTCTCTGTGCCTCAATTGCCAGATCTATGAAATGAGGGCAGTGATATCTACCTGATATGACTGGGATGGGAATTCAAGACAAACGTGTAAAATCTTGGTCTAGCAAGCAGCGAGACTTTGGAAAATGGAAGTTGGTTCTTCGAGGAGATGAATGGATAGGGTTTAGCATGGTTGTCAGTCATTTGCCTGTAAGTGTCACAGTCTCAGTCTGAGTTCCCTCAAAAGCAGATTCTGGGGCTTCCCTCGTGGTGCAGTGGTTAAGAATCCCCCTGACAATTCAGGGGACACGGGTTCCATCCCTGGTCTGGGAAGATCCCACATACCATGGAGCAGCTAAGCCCATGCGCCACAACTACTGAGCCTGCGCTCTAGAGCCTGTGAGCACAACTACTGAGCCCGCGTGCCGCAGCTACTGAAGCCCGTGCACCTAGAGCCCATGCTCCACAACAAGGGAAGCCATGGCAATGAGAAGCCCGCGCACCGCCACGAAGAGTAGCCTCCACTCACTGCAACTAGAGAAAAGCCCACACGTAGCAACAAAGACCCAGTGCAGCCCAAAATAAGTAAATTTTTTTAAAAAGCAGATTCTGAGAGGAGAATGTGAGTGCAGTTAATTTCATTTGGAAGGTGAGCCAGGGAAAACTCTAGCGGGGTGGGGAAACAAAGCAAGGAAGGGAGGGCTGCCACATAAAGGGTCTTTTATTCAGCCAGTTGCTACTGCAGGTACCTGGGGACCTTTGGGAGCCAATGTGGACTACCTCAGAGTTATCCCACCTGAGGGGCATGGGAGCTCCAGACTTTATGCCACAAATCTGGGTGGACATTGTTTTGGAACTGCCCCAGGTGCCATTGATTTTGAGCACTATCAGACTGCTGAGTATGGACTCTGGTCCCCGAGAAAGCCCTTGATAAAGAGGTGTAGATTCTTGCAGTGGAAGTTGGGTCCACTAACGAAAGGCCAGAAGGGGATATGGTCTTGGCAGTGGAAAGCCATCAGCATCTGCAGTAGTCAGTATCACAAGGCCTAAAAACAGTAAAGCCCTTTGGGCCAGTAATCTACATGTGAGAAGTTAAAGAAACAGAGCTAAATACGGAAAAAGATGTACAGAAATACTTCTCTGCATTACATGTGATAGCACAAATTGGAAATAATAACAATAGCCAACATTTATTGAGTGTTTGCCATGTGCCTGGCTCTCCTAAGTGCTTGACAAATAAGCTAAATTTCTAGCAGATGGAAACTCATTAAATGACTCAATGGAATATTACATAGGCATTAAAGAGGAAGGTTATGAAGACAATGATGACATGAAAAAATCATATAAGCGAGAAATGAATACTGAATAGAAGAATATGTGTGGAGTAGGATTCTTACTAAGCAAAAAATGTCTCTGTGTATGAAAAAGGGGGGATGGAGTCTGAAAGGATATTTTTCAAAATGCTAACTGCAGTTTTGTTCATGTGATGGGTTTCTGAGTTATTTTTTTCCCCTCTAGTTTACAAATCTCCGTTGATATGTATATATTACATTTATAATGAAAAATATAATAAACTTGAAAAGTGAAAGAAGAAAAAATTGAAGAAAAATAAGTAGTGGAGATTCACTGGTGGTTTTGAAGAAGGGAATAACATAATGAAAAATAATATTTCAGAAAAATTAATCTGGGGGTGGTGTGAAAGATGGATTGGGTCCAGAAAAACCCAAGGCAAGAAATCCAGCTTGTGAGCTAATAAAGGTCAAAAGAAGTGTGGAAAAGAAAAGACTGGTTTTAGAGGCTTGGTGGTGAATGGGCTGATGGGGAAGAAAGAAAAAAAAAATGCCAGAAATCATCTCAAGACTTTAAGGTTGATTGAGTGAGAGAAAATTAGCAATGAGACAATAAATATGTGTTGAGCCAGGTTTCCTTGCATCTGCTGTCTCCGTTAAACCTAACAACAATCCTATAAGCTATGTTCTTAATATTTCTGTTTTATAGGTGAGGTAATAGAAGATCAGAGAAGTAAAATAACTTGTCCAAGTTTACAGTGAATCTGAGCTCAGATAATTGTTAAATGAACTGGATAGATGGATGGATGGATGGATGGGTGGATGGGTGGATAGATGGATGGATGGATGATGGATGAATGGATTGGTAACCATGTAAGGGGGAAGAAATATAGGGTATTATAGTGTCAAAGCAGGGAAGAGGGAATTTCAAGGAGGAACTTGCAGATATCTTAGAAGATAAAGAAAGAAGGGCTGGGGAAATTGCTAGATTCTGCAGGAAGAAGGAGTGGCCACTGGTTCTCTGCTTTGAAAAGGCCACTGCAGTCAAGTAACAGGAAGTCGGCTTAGCTGCATGGGGGGCCAGGACGTTGTGGGGGACCCTATGAAATGACTGGTCAGACCACATACAAGCTTAAAAACAGGCACACGTCTAAGGAGTAGATGCAACATTAGAAAGGAGGAGGGACATAAGAGAGCAAAGGGAAGGAGAGGGGAAGTGAAGGAGAAAAGGAAAAAGGAAAAGCAGTTACTGGTTAAGAATGAGGGCACCAGACTGCCTGGGCTTGACTCTCAGCTCCCACTGCCCTGTGACCTTGAGCAAGTCCCATACATAACTCTCTTTGTCCCAGTTTCCTTATCTGTCAAATGGGGAGAATAGTGATAACTCCGTCCCATGGGCTTCTTAGGAGGATGAACTGAATCACGTAACATGCTTAGCACAGTGCCTGGTACAATATAAATTCAAACTGGACAGGGATCTTGGTGTCTTTTTTTTTTTTTTTCCAGCCATGCTGTGTGGCATGTGGGATCTTAGTTACCGGACCAGGGATTGAACCCGTGCCCCCTGCAGTGGAAGCATGGAGTCTTAACCACTGGACCGCCAGGGAAGTCCAGGGATCTTGGTGTCTTAATCATCACAATAAATGCCATTTCTTGGGAAACAGTCCCAAGCTATAGATCAAGAAACTGAGGCCCAGTCACTGAATGTGTCCCAAGAACGTACACCTGGAAACCCAACATCACACTGTTGGGGACACAAGTGGTCAGCTCTCCCATCCTTCAGGAGAAAATAGATTTTGCGTAACACCCTATGCGTAGCTTTATTAGATGAAAATTAACCTTATGCAATTTGCAAGAAATGAGATGTATTAGGTTTCTTTCTTTTTTTTTTTCTCTTTGACCAAAGAGTTAATAAACAGAGGCTGCTCATTAAAGCAAAATTGGAAGGAGTTTTGAAGGCACTGGAGAATAGCTGAGGGAGCAAAGTAGTGAAGCACTAGGAAGATTCGGAGGGGGCGGATGAAGATCCATCAGACCCCAGAAGCATCATGAACTCAGTGCCCTTTCTCCATTCCGGAAAGTTTTATGCTGTTATAATTGATGCTTGGATAAGTCTGTGTACTGCAGACTTGGCGTGAGGAATCCTAAAAGCCCTTATTAACCCAGCCACTTAGCCTTTCTGAGTGTAACCCCTACCCTGGCTATTTTGGTTCAGGATTAACTGAGACCCCAAATGTTCTGCTGTTGGGATGAATAGGTTCAATTTAACACGTTTCTCTGGTCAGTGTCCTTCTAAATCCCCCTGCCTCTCTAGCGCGGGCTGCCGGCCAGCTGCACCGTGCTCAGCCTGCTCACTCCTGCCCTTTGCGATCATGGAACCTGCCGAGGAAGCATTCTCTCCGAGGCTGAGCCACCAGAGAAATTGCACACCCAAGATTGATTTTGCACAGTGTAAAAATCAATCTGCACACTGCGTAGTAGAGTCTGCAAGAGAACCAGTTCAGGCTGGTTGGAGGCCCAGTGGGGTAGGGCAGCAAGCAGTTTAAGTCGAAAAGTTAAAAAAGTAAACAGAAAAAACAGGTGAAATTGAGGGGTGTGTTTTGCCAGACTGGAATGGGCTTTTCTCTTTCTGTGTTAAGGAGCCTTATCTGGTGCCTCTGGTCTCTACCTGGTGCATGTTTTTTGTGGGGAGGGGGGAGTTGGAGAGAGACCCTCCATTAGACACATTCCCCTGCTGGCAGGTGGGGCCCCAGGGAGATACTTGACACTGTCTCTCCAAGGACAGAACTTTAATTTGCTTCGGTGATAGGGCTAAGAACAACCATCATCATTTGTGCTCGAATAATTAGTTATTTAATTAAATTACACCCTAATAATTACTTAAGTTAAAAAATAACATTTATGGAGCATCATCTATGTGTCAGGCACTCAGCTAAGTATTTACATACAGGGTGTCTGATTCAAGTCTCTGAATGTTGGAGTTACTGTGATCCCTCTCATTTTGTAGCTAAGGACTTCACCTTTTGTGGGGCTTGCTCACACACAGCCTCTTCCTTGATCTCCACTCAACCCTCAGGAGGCTGCAGATGATGTTTTGCAGTTAAGGAACCTGAGCCTCAGGGATCTGTCTTCTTCAGCAAATAATTGGCAGAATCAGGATTTGAATCTGGATCTCCTGACTCTTTATTGTTGCAGCTGTATTGGGAGAGAGAGGTGGTGTGTATTCATTAAATTCCTTCTGTTAAGACTGGAGAAAAGAGTTTATTGTGCATTGTTTCGATCCTCAATCAGGAGGGTGTTGCTTTCCCACTTTACAGATGAGAAGGCTGAGGCTCAGAGGGGGGAAGCCATTGGAAGAAAACCACTCAGGTAGTTGTAGGGAGTAGATCTGGGCCTTATAGCTTCCCATTCTGCCCTGCGGGTTTTCCCTGTTATCCCCACCTCTCCACGGCAGTGCCTTCGATAGCAGAAACAACACCATGTGATTTCCCAGCAGGTTCAGTGAGAGTGTGATTCTTGCTTTGGACCTTAGGATTTAGGGTGGGTCATTGGTATTGACAATTGAATAGGCTGCTAGAAATGTGATCCTGGCCTGGAAGGAAGATCAGACATGACTGAGACTTTAGGAAGGACCAGATCTGTCCAATCAGAAGGAATTTGGGGCCTTTCATCTTCATGGAGGCTATAAGTTCCAATTTGCACTTTGAAAGCCACAACTTGCTGGGCCAACCTATTGTTGCTGCCTTCTTCTTGCCAGCCACAGTCATCAAAGCAAATTTCTCAGAACATGCTAATGTCACAGCACTTTCTAGGGAGACCATTGTACTGAGCAAGGCTCAGGTTCTGGGGAGGAGGGATTACATTGTAGAGCTGGCTCTCCATTTCCCTGGAGTCTTGTGCTTTGGAAAAGCATTATTTGTTTTTCATTCCTGACTGTCACTGGTGACACCTCCAGGCTCTGAAAGGTTACAGGAAAATAATAGGCTTCTGGCAGTTTCCAGCAGGTTCTCTTTCTCACCTGGGCTAGGATTGTGCATGTGCTTTTCATTCGTGACAAGATGAGGAGAGCTTGGTTAAATAAGGATCGGCTGCTCTTTATTCATCCACTTTTCTGATTATATGGCATCAGAAAGCCATTCATCTGGTTTGAAGATAGACAGGTGGTTGCCGTCACTACACTGCAGGCTTTTGAAGCTTGCTCTGTGATGTGATTACAGCACATACTTAGCTTGTGCTCCAGGGGGTACGGTTGACCTTTGATCCTACTCCTCATTTAGAAATCACAGATCTTGGAAAATGAACCAATCTAGGAAGATGCTGGATGCTGCATTTTCTGCTGAGGTTGGCTGTCAAACCAATTTAACTGGCCTGCTTTACCTAGAATTCTGGTTTTTCTGATTAAAACAGATGACCTTTAAAGCATTTTTTTCTCTGACAATCTCTAGAGGACATCTGGTCTTTTGTGAGTTTCAATGGGAACCCAGAATCATGCCACTACTATAGGTTCCAAATGAGGAAGATGCACAAAGCATTGATTGGAAGACATTCAAGACCATTATCCAAACAGAGTGCATGTTATTTACCTTTCTCTCTCATCCATTCATTCATTCATTCGGTCAACATTTATAGAGAACCTATCATGTGCCAGTTCTGTGACAGGAGCAGCAATAAGTAGGTAACAGAATTGTAGTCCCCGACCGCGGGATCTTATGATTCAGAAGCTGAAACACACAGAACAGTCAGCATTGTCAAGACAGGATGAAAGGGACTGGGAATTCATCTGCTTAGAAAACTGTTTGGTTTGGGCTTTGATAGATACCACCAGACAGTTTTCCAACGTGGTTGTAAAGGAAATGGGAGAGGGGCTGCTGAGAACCTGATCGCATTTTATTTTTTGACCCCAGTTGCATGGCACCTTGTGGAAAATACTGAGCTATACACTGAGGCTTTGCACACTTCCTGTAGTGCCACAGTAGAATTTAAATTAAAAAATAAAGAAATAAAGTATTGTCAGCTTCAGGCCCTTTGGGAGCACAGAGGAGGGACTGGGCTTTACCTGGGGCAGGAGAGCAGAGAGATTGAGGAACTCAGTTGATATTGATATTTGAACTGGGCCCAGAAGGATCAACGGGAAGTAGGCAGTCAGAAAATGGGGTGGGATGTGCTTGCACAAAGGCCTCAGTCAGAAGGAAGGCATGGAGTGGAGGAGCTGGCAGCTGGGGCTTGGGAGGGCTGTGAGCTGCTCGCTGTGGCTGAAGCCCAGGGTGTGGGGCTGTAGACATAGGAGAGGTCAGCAGGGGAGGAGTCTGGACTGTTTCACAGACATAACGTCCCGAAAGCAGCGGGAGCCACGAGGGATTTTTAAGCAGCAGAGTGACACTGTCAAGCCTGGCTTTTCTAATAATCAGCATGCTTATGCCTGCATGGGCGTGCAAATGGGACATGTTTAGGTGTCTTTTGCAAGAGTCCCAGAGGAGAAGGCTGAAGGCCCCATTTAAGGCACTGAGAGAGGAGAGGAGGAGACAGATCAGAGATCAGCAGATATCACACAATACGTGAGACTTGTTAGTCCACTGCAAGGTCAGGGGGTTGCTGGGGGAAGAGATGGGGAGAAGTCAGAAGGTTTCTCTTCCAGCCCAGGCTCTGGTGAGAACCACTCGGATAGAAACACCTGGGCCTGAGCGCCAATTTCTCTTATTATATAAAACCACAAAGATCCTCATTAGCCATTCCAGAAACATCTCTTTATGCCCACGATATGTCAGGCAGTAGGGGAAGTTCCGAGGATCCAGAGATGGAAGGGACCAATTCTTGCCTTCAAGGAGCCCCTGTAGAGTGCGGGGAGACAGCAGGTCCTATTCTCTCTGCCTCAAACCTCAGAAGGTGTCTTTGAGTTTATGCAGTGGTGTTAGTTTCTTCTTTGATTCAAGGTCGGTTCCCCCGCCCCTGCAACATCACTGATAGGGCATTCCCCAAATCCCTTGCAGAAAGGATCATTCCCATGAGTAGTTGTGAGCCAAGTATATCAACTTGCGTGAATGTTTGAAAACTTTTCCTAGTTCTCAGAATGCAATTCCAACAGTGCTGAAGGCTGCCAATTAAATGAAGATTTAGATAAAGGCTGTGTGGGAGAAAGAACGCAATCTTCTTAAACCTAGTAATGGTTTCCTTCTGTCTTTCTGAAGCTCTCGAATAATGCTGATTGACTGGCTCTCTGCTTGGGCATCCCCCTTTACTGGACAATTTAATAACATTTAAAATGTTTGACAACCTTTATTTGGGGGCAGACACCCCAGGGGAGCAGGCTCTGGGTAAGGATATGAATGCTGTCCAGTTAAAAAGAGGAACCAGGATTTAAATAAGTTTTTTTCGTATGCAGAACAAATCCCCTGCATGCTGGATGGCAGGGGGCACAGAAGGGGTAAGAACAGGCTCTCAGATTATAATATGAACTGTGGAAACACATAACAACTGCCACGTAGCCTTGCGCTAAGTGCTTTCTTTCCTGTCACCTCATTTACTCTGACAACGCTGAGGTGGGTCTTAAGACTGTGCCAGTCATGCAGGTGAAGTAGCCAAGGCCTATGACCATGCAGCTAATAAGCCTTAGGGCTGGTGTTCGCCATCCTGTGCTCATTCTCTTGGCTCTGGAGTACTTGGTGTGCTGTAGGAATTGAAGAAGGAATTCAGAAAGAAATTCAAAACAGTTTTCCTCCCTTTCCCACTGTATCAGGGGATTCATCTGTTCATACATCCATTCACTCATTCATTCACATTTATTGAATGCCCTCTGTGTGCCAGGTATGGTTCTAAGCACCAAGGAAACAGCAATGGATACAACCAAGTCTCTGCCTCTATAGAGCTTTTGTTTTAGTGGGAGGAGCAAACAGCAAAGAAAGTCTGTTAGTCATAAGTACTCTACATAAACCAAGGCACTGTCAGGGTTAAAGTGTCACCAGGATGCTCTTTTCCATAGGGGTGGAGGGTTGGCAGGGGCTCTGCTGGAGAGGGCACATTTCACCTGAGACCTGCCTGTAGTGGAGGAGACAGCCATGTAGGCCTGTGGGGGACAGAATACGCCAGGCAGAAGAAAAAGTGTAAAATCCCTGAAGTAGGAACATGCCTGGTGTGTTCCAGAAATAGCGAGGCGACCTCAGTGGCTGGACCAAGAAAAGGAGATGAGATCAGGAGACAGATTGTGCCATGGGGAGAGTTTGGATATGATTCTGAGAGTGATGGGAAACCATTGGTGGAGGGAGGGCAAAGCAGTGACATCATCTGTTACTATGTGCGGTAGAGGAAACCGAAAGCAATTTGGAAGTCTGAAAAAGCTCACCTCCTCCACAGTCTGTTTTCTTGTTTACATATGTTAATTTTACATATATAAATTTCTTTCTGAATTCCTTCTCCAATTTTATTTCATTAAGTCCTCACAACAACCAATGAAATAGTCGTTGCTATTATTATTATTCCTCACTTTGCAGTGGGGAAACTGAGGCCCAGAGCAGGCATGGTCACCTGTATAGGAAGCAGTGGAAACAGGGTGCCTTAGCGTTAATAGCCCACTACTCAAGTGCTTTAATTCCAGCTAGCATTTAGTGGGCACTTGATATGTGCCAGATCTGCATGAGATTCTGGAATGCCTAGACACACCCTTTAGACCCTGGCTTATCTCCAGGGAGAGACAGAGAATTAAGCAGAGAGTTAATGTGCAGAACAGCAAATGCTCTGATTTTAATTTGGCAGTATGGAGAAAAAGCGTCTGGCCCAGTAGGGGTGGGGAGACCAAAGGTGACATCTGAGCTGGGAGTGGGCACCATGTTGGAGATGGTCAAACAAAGCTGTGGGTATGGGGGTGGGGAGGGGGATTCCAAGCAGGGAAATGAGTGGTTCAAAGGCATAGGGTGGAGAGTGAATAGCAGCAGCTGGAGAGAATCAAGAGTGCACCTGGTTGCGTTTGGATAGGAGGCTGGATAGAGAGACAGGTTTACACTTAGTTTCATTTATTTTTTTCAGGTTTTAAATAGACTTTATTTTTATTTTTTATTTTATTTTGTTTTTTATTGAAGTATAGTTAATTTACAATGTTGCCTTAGTTTCTGGTGTATAGCAAAGTGATTCAGTCATATATATATATATATATATATATATATATATATATATATATATTCTTTTTACTATTCTTTTCCATTATAGATTATTACAGGATAGTGAATGTAGTTCCCTGTGCTATACAGTAGGACTTGTTGTTCATCTATCTTATATATAGTGGTGTGTATCTGTTAATCCCAAACTCCTAATTTATCCCTCCCCTACTTCCTTTCCCCTTTGGTAACTGTAAGTTTGTTTTCTATGTAAACTGACTTTATTTTAAAGAGCAGTTTTAGGTTCATGGCAAAATTGAGTGGAAGGTATACAAATTTCACGTATACTTCTTGCCACCACGTATGCATAGCCTCCCCCACTATCAAACTCCCACACCAGAGTGATGCATTTGTTATAATTAATGGACCTAAGTAGACACATCATTATCACTCAAAGTCCATAGTTTACATTCAGGTTCACTCTTGGTGTTGTACGTTCTATGGGTTTGACAAATGTATAATGGCACGTATCTGTCATTATAGTATCACATGGAATATTTCACTGCCCTAAAAATCCTCTGAGCTCTGCCTTTTCATCCCTCCTTCCTCCCTAACCCCTGGCAACCACTGATCCTTTGTCTCCATAGTTTTGCCTTTTCCAGAATGTCATATAGTTAGAATCATACATTTTCAGATTGGCTTCTCTCACTTGGTAATATGTATTTAAGTTTCCTCCAAGTCTTTTCATGGCTTAATAGCTCATTTCTTCTTATTGCTGAATAATATTCCATTGTGTAGATGTACCACAGTTTATTTATCCATTCACCTACTGAAGGACATCTTGTTTGCTTTCAAGTTTTGGCAATTATGAATAAAGCTGTTATAACATTTGTGTGCAGGTTTTTGTATGGGCATACGTTTTCCACTCCTTTGGGGAAATAGCGAGGAGTGCAATTGCTGAATCATATGGTATGTTTAGTTTTGTAAGAAATTGCCAAATTGTCTTCCAAAGTGGCAATGAATGAGAGTTCTTGTTACTCCATATGTTCATCAGTATTTGGTGTTGTTAGTGTTTTGGATATTGGCCATTCTAATAGGTGTGTAGTAGTATTTCAGTGTTGTTTTAATTTGCATTTTCCTAGTGACATACAACGTTGAGCATCTTTTCATGTGCTTATTTGCCATCTGTATATCTTCTCTGGTGAGGTGTCGTTAATGTCTTTGGCCCATTTCTTAATTGGGCTGTTTATTTTCTTATAATTGAGTTTTAAAAGGTATCTGTATATTTTGGATAATAGTCCTTTATCAGATATATCTTTTGCAAATATTTTCTCCCAGTCTATGGATTACTTTCTTATTCTCTTGACAGTATCTTTTGCAGAACAGAACTTTCCAATGTTAATGAAGCCTAGCTTATCAGTTCTTTCTTTCTTGGATTGTACCTTTGGTGTTATATCTAAGAAGTCATTTCCATACCCAAGGCCATCTGCATTTTCTCCTATGTTATCTTCTAGGAGTTTTATAGTTTTGTGTTTTACATTTAGGTCTCTGATCCATTTTGAGTTAATTTTTGTGTAGGAAGTGAGATCTGTGTCTAGATTTAATATTTTGCATGTGGGTATCCAGTTGTTTCAGCTGGCTAGTCTTTGTTGAAAAGACTGTCTTTGCTCCCTCGTATTGCCTTTGCTCCATTGTATTGCCTTTTCTCCCTTGTCAAAGATCACTTGACTACAATTATGTAGCTCTTTATTCTGTTCCAGTGATATTTTTATCTATTCTTCCACCAATGTCACACTGTCTTGATTACTATAACTTTATGGTAAGTCTTGAAGTTGAGTTGTGTCAGTTGTCTGACTTTATTATTCTTCAATATTGTGGTGACTATTCTGGGTTTTTTGCCTCTTCATATACATTTTAGAATCAGTTTGTTGATATTCATAAATAACTTGCTGGGATTTTGGTTGGGATTGTGTTGACTCTATAGATCAAGTTGGGAAGAACTGACATGTTGACAATATTGAGTCTTCCTATCTATGAACATGGAATATCTCTTCATTTATTTAGTTCCTTGATTACTTTCATCAGAGTTTTGTAATTTTCTCAAACAGATTTTGTACATATTCTGTTAGATTTATACCTAAGTATTTCATTTTTGGGGGTGCTAATGTAAATGACATTATGTTTTTAACTTCACATTTCTCTTGTTTATTGCTGGTATTTAGGAAAATGAGTGACATATATTAACCTTGTCTCCTACAAACTTGGCATAATCACTTATTTTCATGAGTTTTGTCGATTCCTTCAGATTTTCTACATAGAAAACTGTGTTATCATCAAACTAAGGCAGTTTTATTTCTTTCTTCCCAATCCGTGCAACTTTTATTTCCTTTTCTTATCTTTAGATAGGATTTAGATAGGCATTAGATGGGACTTCCAGTATATTGTTGACAAGGTGCACTGAGAGGGGACTGTCTTGACTTGTTCTTGATCTTAGCATTAAATATGATGTTAGCTGTAGGTGATTTTGTAGATGTTCTTTATCAAATCAAGTCCCTTTCTATTCTTAGTTTGCTGAGTGTTTTTTTTATCATGAGTAGGTGTTGGATTTTGCCAAGTGCTTTTTTTGCATTTATTGATATGATCATGTGATTTAGTTCCTCAGCCTGTTTATATGATGGATTATATTAATTGATTTTTTAATATTAAACCAGACTTGTATGTCTGGGATAAATCGTATCTTGGTCACATTTTGATACACTTACTTCTTTCTGAACCTGTCTCAAGAGAGAGTATAGTTCATTGATTAAGAGTGGAGGTATACTGCCTACGTTTAAATTAGACCTCTATTGCTTATTAGGTGCAGGAACTCAGGCAAGTTATTTAACCTCTCTGTGCCTCAGTTTCTACATTTATCAAATAATAATAACTGATCCCAAAGGGTGATTGTGAGGATTAAATTATACCTAAACAGTTTAGGACTCCACCCAGTACATGATGGATGAAATGATGACTTGCCATGATTATCTCTCTTCATTTGAACGTATGCTCCATGTGTTAGTTTCTCATTGTATTCACAATGCCTAGTATAAAATAGATGCTTGACAAAAGAAGGCACATTTTTTCTTTTGTGTGTGTGTATGTCGTGAGGATTCTGTAATTCTACTTTGATTGTATACTTGCTAATTCAGATAAATTAGCCCCAAAGAAGGTTCTCAAGGGAGTGAATTTTCTTGGACTGCTCTGATCATAGCCCCCAAAGCATTCTCCATTGTCTTGTGTTGACTCTGACCTCCTCCTGGTCATCATCTCTGGTTGGTTCATAGCAGCTGCAAACAGGGAGCTTGCCGATGAGGTGCGATAGGTAATATCCCCATTTTATAGAAAATGATGCCAGAAGAAAAAAACATACATAGTTGCTGATGGTTCCCAAGGGTTATAAAACTTCTTCACATGTTTACCATCACCTGTTTCAGCATCTAGATGGTATAGCTTCTCTATTTGACCCTGGTCCTGCTACTCCTTTCTTACTTTTTATACCACTCGAATCAGAGTGCTCACTATCAACCTTGTAGAAATTACCCTAAAGGTAGAAACACATAATTTATAAACAGGTGTGAATAAACATTAGTCATAACAATGGAAAGATGGCCTTGGCATTGAGAGGAGGATGGCAGAAGCAAGGGTATAGAAGAGCAGTGCACTAGTAGAGCTTATGTGTTGTCTCTGTGTATTTGTGCAAAGTTATTAAAAATGGCAGTGCCTAGTCCACTCCCAAGTGGAAATTGATACAAAAAACAATGTAAAAACAAAAGTTACATTAAAAGAAAGAGTATATACCAACTGTTGTAAACATGTAAAAACCATATGCATGAACACAAACGTCTCTATGGGAATTTTCCTTAAAAAAATATTCCCCCCAAAATAAAACACCATGTTCACAAGAGCCCACCATAGGCCAGGTACTGTGTGAGGCACAGGGAATACAACAATGGGTAAGATGGACTTGAGGACTAATGAAAACCTCATGACAAAAGCCTGGGAAAATCTGAATGTGTAATATTAGGACAGGGTTAGCACTGTTGTCATTTTGGGCATGATGATTCCTTTTGGTGGGGCCTGTCCTGTGCATAGTAGGATGTCTCAAAGCATCCCTGTTCTTCACCCACTAAATGCCAGTTGCATCTCCTAACCTGTGACGACCAAAAGTGTCTCTAGACATTGTCAAGTATCTCCCGGGGGTGGGGGTGCAGATTTGCTCCCCAGTGAGAACCATTGCTTTAGGAGAATACTTAAGAAGTTATGGAACACTCATTCAGTAGGAAAATAAAACTAATCGGGAGGCTTATACAGCACCATCTGAAAAAAGTGTGTTAAGTTTAAAAAGCAGAAAGTAAGACTGTGTTTATTCTACAGATTGCAACCAGCTTGGCTAATGTTCTAGGTTCAGAGGAAGCCGTTGAGAAAAGGGAGGAGAGCAAAACTGGTGACCTAGAAATCACAGGAGCCAGGGAACCTCGAGGAATTGAGTATACCGGCTCAGTCTTGGATGAGGAGCCCAAAGATAAACACGAGTCAGGCAGACACAAGTAAAATGATCAAATGCGGGGCCATGAAAAGGGGGTGTCCAAAGTAAGTTAAGGGAGACAAACGGGTGTATCAGGGGTGATATTTTAAATGTTTAAGAATCAAATACGGCAGAGGAACCACCAATCTTAATGGCCTTCTGCTGAAACCACCCAGCATGGCCTTTAGCATGCCTGCAAGGGTCTGGGGGAAATCCATGAGGGAGAAACAGTTGGCTAGAGTAAGTCAATCCAGCTGTGGTCCAAACGTGGCACAGGGATTAATCTTAGAGCAAAACCTGGCAAAACAAAAGTGGTCAGAGGCCAGGGAGAAGTGGAAGAAATAAGAGGGCCTAGGGCCCAGAAGAAAATCTTCTGGAGGGTTGAGTTATATTTAATCTCATTCATTATGTACCTGGAACCAAAGACACCAGAGAAGTTTCAGACATAAATTATGTATACACGTAAACAAAGACAGAAAGGGAGCACAGAAAAATTGAAAGAGTTTGATTTGTGGGGCTTTCAGTATCATGGGTGATTTTTTTTTCCTTCCTTTATTTAGAGGTCTGTTGATGCTGCTACAATTTTGTTCCGGCAATAAAAGGAAAGTATATGTGGATGTTAACAAAGATGAGAAGAGTCTTTGGAAGGATGTAACTGGTTAGAGTTTAATATTCATTAGGTTAAAAATATCTATTTAGTGCATTGAAGAAGTCTTGAAAACAAACCAAATTCCCACCATCTTTTTCCTTCCCAGGACCATGGCAGTGGTCCCTTCAAAGTAGTCCTGAAGGAAGGGGCTGAGTGTGTGATGACTGCCCAGGGGCCAGTGTGGTATTTCATGCTGGAGGGATACAGCTGTTCCTTTCCTTTGCCTCCTTTTATCCACTCCAGCATCAGCTCATTGTTCATACTGACCCGGTGAGGTTGGCATCAAGCTCTTCTTTCCCATGTTGTAGCGAGAGATAGTCCTGAGGACACACACTTCATCCGTTGCAACAGATTAGCTCTGGTCACAGCCTGATTACATGAACTGCAGCCAAACCCCTTATTTGTGCTCTTCTGGGGACGGGCAGGAACAGATAGGAATGGGTAATTCAGGGACATTAAGAAAAAAACTAAAATATTGCTTGTCGTGCTTTAATACAAGCACTATTAATGATGCAGTATTGTAAACACTGAATAAAGAGGTTGCTGCCAGCTTGTTCATGCCAGGCAGCCAGCAGACCCTTATTCCCAAGTGGAGGATTAGTGTAGGTACCTCCTTGGTGAAAGCCTAGCTATCAGCAGTAGCACCCTGTAGAAGGTCCAGCCTGT
The DNA here is from genome assembly GCF_025265405.1 of Mesoplodon densirostris. NCBI lineage: Eukaryota > Metazoa > Chordata > Mammalia > Artiodactyla > Ziphiidae > Mesoplodon > Mesoplodon densirostris. The sequence continues at coordinate 60,258,731 of NC_082679.1, forward strand.
CTGGTTGCTTCAGGGCAACTGTGCAACTCCATACAGGATGCTAATGGATATAGGAAGCTCTGTGCCTCAAGGCTAGTTAGCAGCAAATATATGGGCACATCTGCCTTTTATTTCATCAGATGAATGCAGTTTATAGGAACCTGGTGTATTATTTATAGAGAACACAAAGTATTGGGGAAAACCTCAATTAGGGAATAGTGAGCCAGCAGAACTCAGATATTCACACACACACACATACACACACACACACACACAGATGTGCATCCCACCAGAATATCTAATGGAGATAATTTAGGAAAAACTAATGTATGCCCTTCAATTAGGGGACTCATTAAATCTGCATTGTCCAGTACAGTAGCGACTAGCCACGTTTAAATTTTAATTAATCAAATGAAAGAAAATGAAAAATTAACGATTCAGTCCCTCTGCCTCATGAGGCACTTTTCAAGTGCTCAAGAGCTTCATGTGGCCAGTGGCTACCAGATTATACAGTGCAGATACAGGACAACTCCATCATCACAGAGAAATCTGCTTGGTAGTGCTGGGTGAGATAGATGATGGTGGATCCATATAATCAGCTACTCTGCATATTCTCAGAAGAATGAGGTAAATACAGATATTCTGACATGAAAAGGTCTGTGTTGAGTATTGCATGTAAACAAATTACAAAACTTTATATTGGGTTGGCCGAAAAGTTGGTTCGGTTTTAAGTACAAATAAAAGACACATTTTTCATTTTCACCAAGAACTTTACTGAACAACACATTCATTAACCAGACAAACTTTTTGGTCAACCCAATATTAATTTTTACTTAAAAAACAAATGCATTATGCACACACACACATACTTTTTTGTGTTAGTGTAGGAAAAAGAGTGTAAGGATAATCACTAAATTGTTAGTAGTAATTGCCTTGAGATGGAAGGCCTAGAGCTTTGCTTTTTATTTTCTCCACTTATGTATTGTCTGAATATATTTCAATGAGCATGCATTACTTTTGTACTTAAAAAGAGATTAATTTGTTGATAACCCATGAAGACAATTTAGAAACATGAATAGGGAGGTTTATCTCTTTGGGACTTTAGTTGGTTAAAGCCTGGCTAATGAGGGCACCTGAGTGGGGTTGACCAGGTGGCTTGTTAGGAAGGGGCATCGTGGGAAGAGAAGGGGGCTGATTCTGAGGAAATCCGTCCCTGCTGTTCTCAAGACACACCTACAGGCGTGCCCTCCTTGTCTTGAATATTCTGTTCTGATAGGGAGACAAAGGCACTTTATAATCAATTCTGAGGACCTTTTACTATTAATCTTTGGGTGAATCAATAGAAGCCTCTGCTCTGGGATGAGGCAGAAATACCTTGGGCTTAAATGTCAAATAGCACCTGGGAAGCATATTCAACCAAAGATACATGTTGGTCAGGGAGGGCTTCTCTGCCACGTAAGAGGGGAACAAAAAGATATCTTCCAGGCTGACGTAAAAGTATTAAAATTGTGTGTGTACCGGTGTGTGCAGGTATGTGAGATGCCCTTATCCTTCCTGGCCTAGGAAATTTACTTCTCTACTAGCTTACATACTATGTGAATAAAGCATGGGCTTGGAGAAGAAATACTTTCTTCTTTCTTTCAGAAAGTCATCTCTGCTATCCAGCATTACAGACTTTCTACTCTGGGTTATGAGACACTTGAACTCTTAGGACAGTTCTGGATCCACTTCTGCTTCTGTAACTGTGGGTCACTGGACAGAGTTCCTTGACCTTTGAAATTCATTCTTATTCTGGGGAAAATAGAGTATCACTAGCCCTTACCTCATAGGGTGGTTGCTCAAAGTCAAAGGGAGAAGTAGGGTGAGTGCTTGGCACATAGTAAGTGCTACACAGTGTTAGCTTCCATTGACATTAGTATTACTTTTTGCTAAGCAACAGTGCAAAGCAGTTTGCTGTACCTGTTCTTCTTGTGGATGTGTGTCTCCTCCCCAGATGGAAGGAGTGTCGTTGGAGGGGATGAGTGCCGCCCTTCTTTCTCTTCCTCTGGGTTCCTGACAGTGACCTGCACTAGCTAATCAGTACATTCATGCCAAGTGCCTGGTGCTTGAGAATGAGAGCTCAGTGCTACCCAGTGGAATGTGCCAGCCAGTGAGCCCAGTACAGTCCTGGGGTCCTGTCAACACAGTAGTTGGGTAGAAGAAGTCAGCCATAACTTTGAAGCATAACTTTCTGAGGGAGAAGGCTTTAAGTCTTTCCATTTTGATGGTAGGGAGAAAGGATCCGCACTTTCTTCTGCATGTTTCCTTAGAACAACCTCACTCTCTACATGTGATTTTTTTCAGTTTTTTCAGAGAAGAAAATGTTGTTAATCTCTGACTATTGACCATACTTACAGTTTCCTGTTTGTTTAGTTCATTAAAATGAAGATCTACTTTTGCATAATGACAGATTTTTATATGAAACAATAACAATAATATGATGTATTTTTCAAGTAAGCATGTTATACACATACATGTATGCATATACATGTGTAAGTATGTATATGTATATATGTCTTCACATTCACACTCATGCATGCAGATTTGATCTTTATTATTCAGATATTCTGTATTTGTGAATTTGCCTACTCACTAAAATGTTTTGTAACCCCCAAACCAATACTCACAGTGTTTTCTCCATCATTTGCAGTCATGTACAGACCAGTGAAAAATCGGAGTCATCCGACATGCATGTTCCTAGTGTCAACAAGGTGACACTCTGCCTTCTTCTTTCAGCTCTCATACTGCAAGCAAATGTCCTTTTAGTGGTATTTAGTGCCATTTTTCTTTGCATTTTTGTGCTTTTTGTTGGCAATTTTGCTGTTTAAAATGGCCCACAGGTGTAATACTGAAGCACAGTCTAGTGTCCCCAAGCACAGAAGGCTGTGATGTACCTTATGGAGAAGGTACGTGTGTTAGATGAGCTTTATGCAGACGAGAGTTACGGTAATATTGGCTGTGAGTTCAATGTTAATGATTCAACAAGGTATGTTAAATAAGTTGTCTTTAAACAGAAACACATAAACCAAGGTTATATATTGATTGATTGACAGAATGTTGTAACCAGAGGCCTGCAGGAACCTAACCCTGTACTTCCACCAGGAGCATTGATTCACTATTTGCTAATTCATTATTCATGGTGACTGTATAGAGCATAACTGCCATATCTATTGTGTATATAAATCTCTTTAAATCCACATAGAACCTGTATGAGAGGGAGTAGACTATGGTGCTTAAGTTCCTGAGCTCTGGGCCAGAGTCACAATGTCCCTTTCTGCCTTCCGCTACTGTATACCTGGTTTTGCCAGGGCCCATAGCTGCTGGGGAACCTGTTCAGGGAAGTTGGGGTATGTTTGCCTTTAGGTGTCTTTCCGTCTTTCCAAGCTCCTGCAATCAGGTGTATACTTAGGGGAATGGATGACTTATCATTCGTTGTAGAAATTATGCCATAGGCAAAACCTTTTTGTGTCCATTAAATAATAGAGCCACTTCAGTAAGGCAGCCAATCTCCCCTTCAAAGGTAAGGTCCCTGGATCACGGCATAGAGTCAAGAAGGAACCTCTAGGGCAGGAGGTGAGAGGCTCATAGGCCAGACAGCAGCTGGGTGCTCTCACACTGCCCCTACCTGAAGTTGACCGGAGCCACTCAGAGCTGCGACTAGGCACAAGCCAGGCCGGGAGGCTCCACAGCAGTGTGTATCTGAGTCTGAGACAGCCATGAAATTGCAGTCACCATCACACCCCAGTGCACGGCCCCATAGCTCATTCCTGCTCACTACGTCCCTGGGCTTCTCTGTGCCTCTGCCCCGCCACAGCAGGCGTTCACGACTGTGTGTTAGGGAGGCTTTTCAATCTTTTTATGCTCTACTTTCAAAGCAGTCTTGAAATGAGATAAGTTAAAGCCTAATACAGTTTTTCAGAAACACCTGTATTTGTCTGGCTGACCTAATATTAACACAGGTTCTCATCTCTACTTGAATGTTGCTCCATCTATTGCTACACCATTACCAGGGCTGCGCTGTGAGTCTTTAAAGCTCATCCCTGCACCTGATGCCATGAATACCAAGTATATCATGTAGGATGGCTCACACCCTGCAAGGGAGACAGGGTCCAGCTACCCAGTGAGTTTACGAAGACTCGCAAGAGACAGCATACAAACCATGGGCTTGTTGCTTCCCTGTTCATCTGCTCCACTGAATCTTGGCATCTAAGACTTTGGTTGTTCCCCGTGTCCCATGAGCTCTGATCACAAGGTGAGTGTTGCTGTCCAGGCTGGGAAAGTTGGACAGAGTTGACAAGAACTGCCAACCCCAGAGAGGTGTCAAGCCCACTGATAATTAAAGGGCTCCTAGGACACATAGCCAAATCTATTATTGGTTCTAGTGGACTTGCCTTCATTCTACAAAGGACAAAAGAAGTTGACAGTGAAGCACTCAGGGCACAGAGGACGTGGTTCTTACCCTACAGCTCCAACACAGGGCCAGCCCTTCGGGTAGTGCTTTTGCCTTAAACAGAGTTTGGGCTATGTGATTCAGTATCACTTAGGATGGTATGTATGAAAAATGAAGAGATTTATGGGACCCGGCCTCTGGCCTTCAGATTCAGAATTCTTCAGGGTGAGGCCCAGGCGTCTGTATTTTGATAAGCTTCACGATTCTGGTGCACAGTAAAGTTTGGGAACTACTGCCCTGGGTGTCATCAGCAATTCAGCCTACCCGGAGTACTCCAAGCCATGTCATGGTCCAGCACAGCGTCTGGGAGACAACGGGGAAAGCCAAGGAGTGGCCGTGCCAAAGGGCCTTATGAGCCCTCACTTTGGACTGTTAGCAAGTTCCAGAATTTCTATGGATATGAGTTTCCCCCTGTGGAAAGCAGAGATGATGACAGTGCCTGTTATTATTCTAGAGGGTTAGAAGATTAAATGAGAGGGTGCCCATGGTGTGTTCAGCACGGTGGCACCCTAATTGTGTTTGTTATTGCTGTCATTACCATCCACACCAAAGGGGCTGCATCAGCTGGACCCATAGGCTATGGATGTGCCTTAAATCAGCAAAATCCCAGACTCACTTTTAGGGCTTTCTGAGGCTCAGACATGAGCAATATTTCCCAAGGGTGTGGCAGGAAACCCACTGCAGACCATTGGGCACCTTTTGGGAGCCATTCCTTTTTGGAGCCTTTGGGCATGGTTAGACAGAGGGACAGCTTGTTGGATAAAACTGAGTCTCAGATCCAAGGATGGTTCCCTTAGATGCCCAGTATAGGGCAGTCAGACCCTGTCCTGGCCTTTCAAGCCCAGTAGATCATATTGCCCTATCAAAGCTCCTGAGAAGTGGACACGGGTATGATATATCTTATCCATGACCACATTAATAAAGTCTACAGAGACAATAGTGGGTCTTTTAGGACTTACCCATTGAACCTTTTATTTTATTTTATTTTATTTATTTAGTTTTTTTGGCGATATGTGGGCCTCTCACCGTTGGGGCCTCTCCCGCTGCGGAGCACAGGCTCCGGACGCACAGGCCCAGCGGCCATGGCCCACGGGCCCAGCCGCTCTGCGGCATATGGGATCCTCCCGGACCAGGGCACAAACCCACGTCCCCCGCATCGGCAGGCGGACTCTCAACCACTGTACCACCAGGGAAGCCCTGAACCTTTTATTTTAAGTGACGTTCTAGTACCAGTGTAATTGTAATTCTGATAACATTACTTGTAATACTGTCCTCAGTCCTCAGAATTAATTTGACTGGAAAAATTCCAGAAGGACTTAAATGTTTCTCATTAAAAGCATTATAGGCTTCTCTGGTGGCACAGTGGTTAAGAATCTGCCTGCCAATGCAGAGGACATGGGTTTGAGCCCTGGCCCAGGAAGATCCCACACCCCACGGAGCAACTAAGCCCGTGCGCCACAACTACTGAGCCTGCGCTTTACAGCCTGTGAGCCACAGCTACTGAAGCCTGCGCGCCTAGAGCCCATGCTCTGCAACAAGAGAAGCCACCACAATGAGAAGCCCGCACACCGCAACGAAGAGTAGCCCCCGCTTGCCGCAACTAGAGTAAGCCTGTGTGCAGCAACGAAGACCCAATGCAGCCATAAATAAATAAGTTTAAAAAAAAAAGCATTGGGCCTCCCTGGTGGCGCAGTGGTTAAGAGTCCGCCTGCCGATGCAGGGGATACGGGTTCGTGCCCCGGTCTGGGAGGATCCCATATGCCGCGGAGCGGCTGGGCCCGTGAGCCATGGCCGCTGGGCCTGCGCATCCGGAGCCTGTGCTCCGCAACGGGAGAGGCCACAACAGTGAGAGGCCCACATACCGCAAAAAAAAAAAAAAAAAAAAAAAAGCATTATAGATAACTTATTTGACATTGTAACTAATTGTAATATTGCCCTATGTAAAGCCACCCAATTAAGATGCTGTTTCCTCTCTTGTGATTAGTTGGCAAACCTTTTCCGTATGAGTATGCCCTCTAGAATCTAGACCAATTAAGCATATATAATTGGACTGAACCATTTGCTCTCCCATCATCACTCTCTCTAGTGAGATATATCCCAGCCCAGCTGGTAGTCTTGCAAAGCCAAATGTCCTGAACTCTAGTTACGGAGTTGACAAATGGATCTCTATAAGCAGCTTATGTGCTAAATATTTCTCCTGGTCCCTTTGGCAGGGATGTATTTTGTTTTCTCAGTATGGGGAATTTCTTGCAATTTGTACATTTTACCTTTAAGAAATAAAAAGAAGCCATTATGTGCCTTTCGTTCTTGACCTGCCTTTAGGAGCAAATACCCCTGTTGCATAATTGCTGTTTGTAGCAGGGTTTGAGGTCATATCTGGGTTTCTTGAATCACTGAGTATATGGGCTTCTGGCTGCACTGCCTACTCCCTGTGCCTGGGAATTTATTGGGGAAGTTTAATAAAGCAAAAGAGGGATTTACCACCTGCCACCAAAGTATTTGACCTCATACTGAATTGCAAATTTCCCCCTAATCAGAACATTTGAAAGTCATCTAGAGGGATCAGGAAATAACCTGAAGGTTTTGTAGGAGAGTTAGAACAAGGGCTGCTTTGGCCTGGTATTAAGAGGAAACAACTTAGAGCTATTTCTTTCCCCTTTCTTTTCTCTACTTTCCCCCAGTGGATTCTCCTTCAGGCATATGAGTGTGAAATGAGAAAAAAATCACTTGAAACAAAATCAAAAGCAACAGCAACTCTGGAATCAATGAAAAGCTCACATCTACAAGGAAGCATGAGGTCAAAGGTTGTGTAACGGTATACTGCCCAGGTTTGCTGTACCTGGTGCAGCAGGGCAGATGTACACAGGCCTGGCAGGTAGAAGGACAGATGGGCAATGAATAGGGGATGAGCTTTCAATAGATTTTCAGAATGGGCCAGACGTTTGCAGTGTTCAGAGTATATAGACTGGCACATAATCTGGAGTAGTCGAGTATGAAACTTAAAGACACATCATCCATGGATTTCCCTTTAATAAATCATCTCCTTCATTAGTCATTTTTCATCAACAGCCAATTCAGTAAAAGTTAGAATTGAGCATAATATTGCATATCATTTCAGAACATCTGGTCCTAATATGTAGTAACAGCTGTTTAGTACCTGAGATATAAACAAAACATTTTCCCCATGGCTGCCACGGTTTATCCTCCTGGAGGCACAGTATCGTTGAGATAGGTCTGTTTCCCAGGGTCTTGTATCACAGATAACAGTAATCGCAACAATATCAATGATGACATGATAATTATCATGTCTTGTTTTACTGTGTGCCAGACACTGCCAAGCACATTTCATATATGATTTCATTAAATCTTCACCTCAGCTTTTCGTAAGCATTTAGATGAATTGAAAACAGTCATAAAGCCAGAGGTTGGCTCAGCTCAAAGCTGAATCCAAGTCTGTCCGATGCCAAAGCTAATGCTCTGTTACCATTACGATAAATTTCTCCTAAGTAAAGTATATGAGAAAGGACCACAACTGTATAAGTCATCAATGACAAAGAACGGAAGGGAACTCAGAGGGATTTTTTATGGTCTTGTTTCAAAATGTAAGGCTGATTTTTGCTACCATATTGTATTGTATACACTATCACCAGACAGCGGTATTGTACCTTGGTCACATGAGCCAGTCAACAAGCCCTGCTTTTTCCTAATATTCAAGATGGTAACTTCCTGATCAAAACCACATTTATGAAACTTCCTTTACAAATATTCAGTCAAAACTTTTAAAATTGAATTTTAAAGAAAATAATATCTATACACTCAATATCAAAACAGATAAATCTTTAAAGCAAACTTCATAAAAATAGTTTTAAGATCCATAGGTGTATTTTTTACCACTAACCCTTAACTGTTACTCAAATAGCATAATCTACCCATAATCTTCTACCCAGACTCTGATAAAAATGCTAATCTTTGTGAACCCAACTGAAAGCTTTTCTAGAACTCAATTTCTTAGATCCATATTCAGGTTTCTAAAGACGTTAGTTTTTTACCTTGAGGGTTTCCTTAGGGCTTCTTTTCCATTCACAACCTATTGCTTTATACAAGAGGAGATATGTATACTCCTCTTGTATAATCAGACATGTCCAAAAGTAAGGGAAATTGTATACCTGAGAAGGCCCTCTTAGCCTGTAAGCATCGTTTACATTGTGCCTCACTGAAGAAGGAGGAATTTCTCCAGTTGACTTCCCGCTCCCACCCTCTGCCTTGCCCCGCCACTATCACCTGTTTTGGAAAGAATGTCTTCACTTCTAAGATGCTTCCAGGGATCATTCCTATCTTCTCTTCTATACTCTCCTCCTTGCTTTTCAGTGCTTAAGTTAAGAACTAAGACTTTGAAGTGGGCAGATCTGTGTTCAGATTCTAACTCTGTAACTTTCTAATTGTGTGAGTTTGGGCAAATTCCTTAATTTTGTAAGCCTCAGTTTTCTCATCTACAAAATAGCAATAAAATAGGACTAATAACAATACCCCTTGGGGTAAGGATCACCTGAGATAATGTGTGTGAACCATTTAACAGAGTACAAGGCTCATCATTAACCCTCAATAAATGGTAGCTAATATTATTGTGCAGTGGACTCATACATCTATTTCTCTATTCTGATTTTTCTCTAAGCTCCCATTTATACACCATTACCTTAACTCAGTATATCAGTATGCTATGACTACTCCCTAAGGTCAGTTTTAGTCCCTCCCTAACCACCATATTTCCAGCACTGATATTACTGTCTTGAAATCACCCAGAGTCAGAATGCCCAGTGTCATTCTTGACCCTTTTGACCCTCAGTTGGTCCCTAATCCCTTTGCTCATGTTGGTCCCACCCACTTTCCTAAACATACCCCTGGGTAATCAACCACTGACTTCCATCATTTCTTCTTTTATCTGCCTTGGGGATGTCTCTTACAAGCCTTGCTTCCATTCTCCCTGAAACAGTCCTTTCATTGAATTACCGACTTGCTAGTTTGCATAGTAATCCTTGTGACTTTCTTGGTAGGTAATGGTATATATGGTGTTTCACGTAAGAAAGGAAACATTTTTACTGCTTGTGTCCTCCCTCAGTGCCCAGTAAAGCACCTGGTCCTGAGCCCTGAGTAGGAATTCGGTAAATGTAGGCGGTTGATTAATTTCCTCTTCCTATTGTTTCTCCCTACAGTCAGTTGTCCCTTTCTTCTGTCCTTTATTCAACAATTCATTCATTCATTCATTCATTCATTCAAACAAACAAACACTCTCTGAGCTTCGTGTTCATGCTGAGATCTGAGAATAACATAACAGTTCTCTCTAGGAACTTACTAGCAAGAAAGAAAAGTTTTTTTCTTCAAACAAATAACCGTGGGAATTAAAATTTTCAGTGCAACAAGCTTTTATTGAGCTCTGACTGTAATCCAGGCACTTCACTGGGCACTGGGTTTTCAGTGGTGAACAAGATAGACACTGCCTTGATGGAACTCAACAACCTAGTAGAAAAGATGATTGATATTAGGTAAATAATTCCAGGAGCCATGGAGGTTACAAAGGGGAGAATGAAATAGCACAATGAAAAGGTTTTTAACCTGAGTTGGGAAATGTCCCCTTGAAGAAATTGTATTAAATTTGAAGTTGAAGACTAAGTGTAACAGAGCTAAGCATGGTGTGTGTTGGGGCAGGAAGAAGACTGTTCATGTTAGGGTGGATTGAGGGAGGTTTCATAGAGATGATGCCATTGGCATGGGTTCCAGGCGTGTGCACAGAAGCTCGTGATTCAGTGTGGGAGCGTTAGTAACAGAGGCAAGTGGATGGGCAGCAGCTCCAGATCCTCTCAGACTGAGAGACCTTTCAAGTTCCAACAACATCTGGCAATGTTCTCTTTCATACATTTCTACTGTGTGGGTTGGCTTAGTGTGTTGATAGAGTCTACAGAATAAAAGTTTTCTTTTGCCTTCAAACCTTCAAAAGGCCTACCCCAGGGCTCTAGGAGGGAGAACAGAGCTGCTTATGTTGGTTCTTCTGTTTGTGTTTTTCTTCCCCTTTAAGAACATACTTTTGAAGGTGTAGCTCTACAATCTTTATGATCGGAATTGCAAACAGGCTTTCACTTGTGACAAGAGGGGAAGTAGCAGGAAATCCTACTCCAGTTCAATAAACCTTGACCCTTTTCGGCGACACTGTGGCCATCTTGCATCAGTTTTGGGAAGTTACCATCTCCATTGGCAAGATTGACAGTTTAAATCTCACCCCTTTCTAAATTGTCTTTATAAAGATCTCTTTCTTTAAATCAGACTAGAGATTGCACTACAACTAATATTGCAATTGGCTTACCTGGTTTTCGTCTCTTATTTAAGGTATTTGAAATGAATGGGAGGTCTAAGCAAATGAAGGGGCATGAAAAGTATTAGCAATTCTCCAGATAGTTAGGGAAATCTTCTCACTCTGTCTCTACTATGTCAAAATTGAAATGCTTAGTTAACAGCAGCAGGGCCAAGTACCTGGACTTGAAAATATCTTGATTCTTGTATCCTAATTCTGTTCCAGAGAAGTTCATGGATCAGATACATAAAACCAGAAGGGAACTCTCACCAGGGATTACATAGATAGTGAATATTTAAATTTTCAAAACATTATTGAGAAATATAAGATGTGTCAGCCATCTCCTAAGCTAACATTGTTTCAAAGTGAATTATTTTGTGGATGTTCGAGATGGGGGCATACTGGAAAGAAAAAAGACAGGAGGAACTGAATTATTTATAATTATGATATGTATGTGTTGGCGGGACGGGGGCCGCCTTCTGAGACGTAAATGGATGACAAAGAATAAGTTATCTCTTTAAAGATAGAACATGGCAATAATTGCATAGTTTCTGGCTTCAGAAAGTCATAATCTATTAATTTGATGGACATCCAAAAGCCATAATCTGTCAATCAGGTGTCGGAAGAAAGAGTGTCTCAGAGCTTTGAAGCATGACATTTAGAATACTGCTGGATACCTTTAGTTTTATTCTGATAGTAATAAGGAGAAAGGATTCAAACGTTCTCAGCATAGTCAGGGAATGAATATCATTTTAGCTGTCTTAACAATTTTGCAACTTAAAAGTGGTTTTTGATCAGTACACTGTATTGAAAAAGTGTAAAAGTCATACCGCAGTAAATCAGAAGGAGATAATTTTATCCTAAGATTTTGCTGACATACCCATTGTGTCATTGCTTTCTTGGTTTAAATTTGAACAGAACCCAAGATTATTTCTTCGTAAATTCCTGTGCCCCATCTGTTATTTCTATATACTATGTGGACATGTCCTTGAAACTTACTAATGGGCACTGGGTAAAAATGCTTTAGTCTATCAGTGGAATGTCAAATTGATGGAAGGAAGAAATGAGAGATGTCACACACATAGAAAAATAGAGCTTTTCAAGAATGCACTGAGCTTGCCAGTACGAGTGGATGAAGACCTCCTCCTTCTCTGATAGGAAGAGAAGAATTAACCCTGTAAGCCCGTGATGTTACAGCACATATTTCAAAGCTGAATAGAGTTGCATTTGCTTCATTACAATTCCTGAAGTTTAAGATGCTCTTCTAGATACTTCCAAAATGTTATTAAAACATGTTTCTGGTGCAGGGGTCACCAAACTCACCGGACTCCCCTTCTTTCTCGCAGCAAGCGTGGCCAAGGAACATGCTGTGTTCCCTCCTGCCTTTCCTCCTGAGGCCCAGCTAAAGTTCATGCTGAAGAGGGCATTATTCTGCATATCCAGCTTAGCTTCTGTAGCCTCTCTCTTCTACACAAACACCTTGTTTTACAAGCAGAGAGTAGGGAGGGCATCAGGGCTCAGGAGTCAAGAGCACGGCGTGTCGCTCTTCCTTCAAAGAGCTATTCAGAACTTAGGCCATGTCCTTGGGAGACCAGAGCAGCTAGAAGCAACAGACTGTCTCTTCTGTCCTTCCCCAGGAACCAGCTTCCCAGGGGGTTTGCCCAAACTCACTCACCATCCTATTGTTCAAAGGACAGAGGAGGAAGGAGGGAGGGAGGTAAGATTCATTAACACCAGTCTGTGTCCCATAGCATTCTAGGTGCTTTGTAAATGAACATTTATTTTATTTTCACAATGATCTCATCCATGTCCATGGTTTCAATTTTATCTACCTGACCACCAATGACTCATATTTAGCCCTTCGGCTTAGTCATCAGTGAGCTCCAGAGCTGTATACCCAACAGCCAGGTTGACATCCTTCTTTCATGTCTCAAAGGCACCTGGGACTAAACATTTCCCAACCCAACATGTGACATTCACTTCCAAACCTCGCTGCTTTCTACTGTTCCCTTCCTTAATCCATGGCACCACCATCCATCCAGTTTTGCCCTCCCCTCATTTCCAAATTTAAATCCTGCCTCCTAAGTATATCGGGAATCCATCCACTTCTACTCCTGCGCAATGGGCATCTAATTACCAGCACTCTAATCTGAGCTACCATCATTTTTTGCCTTGATACCAGTATGGCCTCCCAGCTGCTCTCCACATAGCCACCTTTACCTTCCTCCGATCTGCTCTTTTCTCCCCAGCCAGAGCCATCCTTTAAAAGCTTTGATATGATGCATCTGATCATATCACTCTTTTGCTTAAAATCCTTCAATGGTTTCCCAGTGCTTTGAGGATTACATAAAAAAACAAACTCTCCACATGATCTACAAGGCCTGGCATGGAATCCACTTAGCAATACCAACTGCTCCGATCTCCTCTCACACCACTCTACAGCCAGCCGCACCAGTCTTTGTTCATTTGCTGAGACCATCATGTACCAAGGCCTTTACATACACTTCCTTCTCTGTCAAGAATCTACCTGTAATCCATCCCTGAGCTTTTTACCTAAATCAGACTCATTCATCCTTCTGATCTCAGCTCTACTGTCAGGCTGGATCAGACACCCCTTTTCTTCTCTCTCATAATGCCACGTACATCTCCCCCATACCTCAGGTGATAAACATCACTTCCATTTATTGATGGTGAATATGTGATTAGTGTTTACCTCCCCCTGACTTAAAGCTATACAAGGGCAAGAAATTTTTTTTAAAACTCATCATTGAATCTGCACTGCTGGGCACAGTGCTTGGCAACTTGTAGGTAATTAATAAATAATGACTGAATTAATGGATACATGGGTGCAGCAGCTAGAATTAGACCCTTTTAGCAGATTAGGAAATTAGGGCTCACTCTAAGTAAGAGCTTAGATGTACCAGAGGCAGGATTCAGTCCCTGGGTCATAAAACATAAGACACTTTAATATCTATAGTAACAATGACAGATTTTAATTTTTTTTGAGAGATCCTCTGATTGTACTACACTAACATACTATTCTCAGTTTGACACTCTACCTTTTTTTTTTTTTTCTGTGCACATTGGATATTTTGAGGGTGGGAACCAGACACTCTAGTTGAAACAAGGCATTTCTTCCTCTTTTTTCACTATCTTGATGTTTTCAGGGTGTCCTGGTTAAGCCTTTTTTCAGGTGTCCAATCAGACTAATCCAAGTGAACTTGGCTGCTGACCTTGCTCTCACAAATTTGCCATCTCAGAATGATTGATGACTGCTTGGTCCCTGTTGGAAAAGTGGCTGCAAATATGATCCAGGAAATCTGTAGTCACAAATCTAGCATAATTTTAACAAGTCGTGGTCAGAATACTAAGAAGCACCACATGGAAGTCTTGCATGAAAATTACTCATCTTCTGTCCTCTTTGCCCTTTATGTTGGCCTCCCCAAGTCCCTGTGTGGGACATCCAGCGCCAGAAACTTTTCTTTCCTATAAGACTGTTGTGACCAAACACACTTGTATTGGATGGATGGATGGATAGATGGATGGATGCTTTATATTTTCATCTCAAATAGATCACAGGTCTAGGACCAGAAAGAAAGCAGGATAAATGTAAAGATTACCTCTATTAATTCTGGTTTAAAATGAGAAGCATTGGGACTTCCCCAGTGGTGCAGTGGTTAAGAATCCGCCTGCCGACACAGGGGACACAGGTTCGAGCCCTGGTCCGGGAATATCCCACATGCCGTGGAACAGCTAAGCCCGTGTGCCACAGCTATTGAGCCTGTGCTCTAGAGCCCGCGAGCCAAACTACTGAGCCAGTGTGCCACAACTACTGAAGCCCACGTGCCTAGAGCCCATGCTCCACAGCAAGAGAAGCCACTGCAGTGAGAAGCCCGCGCCCCGCAACGAAGAGTCACCCCCATTCGCTGCAACTAGAGAAAGCCTGCGCACAGCAACGAAGACCCAACGCAACTAAAAATAAATAAATAAATACATTAATTAATTAATTAATTTAAAAAATGCGAAGCATTGTACGTAGAAAAGTTTTTCTTTTTTCTTTTTCTTTTTTGGTCTTTGAAGCTCAATGTTCACTTACACAATTGATTGCCCCAGTTACAGTACTCTTCGCAAGGTGTGAGAATTTCCTGTTTACTTATCTACTTTCAATCTAGAGTGTTCACTCCCTAAGGGCAAGGACTAAGTTATTTTTACCCTCTTATCCCTGGAGACTTGCATAATCCTGGCTGTTTCTAGGTACTCAAACATTTTTCTTGAACAAAACATAGCCTTCTCACAATGACAGTGAAGCATGTTGGGAGCATGAGTGACTGGTTAGGAGGGTGAATCTCTGTTTGTTTTTTTACTGAGAAATATTTGAATCTCTCAGTGAGGTCAAGGGCACATGCCTACTGCTGTGCAGTGGGCAGCCCCGTCTGCCTGTGGGGAGGGCAGAGTTTAAGGAGACAGCATCCTGTGCAGTCCTCTCCTTCAAGACCCGGCCACTCTAAGAGGAGCTTGTCTCTCAGGCACGGAGAGCCTATCACTCACAACACATACTTACAAAACAAAACAATTCTTTCGTCATCCCTGACTTAGCCTGCACTTACCCCAGAAGGCAAATCCCAATATGACTGATTGTGTGATTCCAGGAAACAGGATGGGGAGAGTGAGACAGAAAAAGAGGGACCATCCATTCAAGGGGGTAGAGACAGGTTGGTCACCTCTCTGGGCAACTGAGACGCACCCTCCCAAGACCCTCTAAGAAGAGCCACAGGAAATACCTCCAAAATGTGTGTCTCTAGGGGACAGTTCCCATACTCCATTGGTCAAGGCTTGCCCTTGCAATGTCAACTCTCATTCCCAGGCCGTGCAAGTATGAGTGACCCCATGGGTTCCCTCGGGCATTCCATTCTGTGGTGTCTGAGAATCCCTAGGGCAGAATGCAGGAATGGGAAGAGCCGCTGAGGTGCTGTCTGATCACACCTCTGGGAAGCTGGTTTCCACAGCTGTGGCCGGGAAGCATGTGGAACAGGGTGTGAGAAATGCCCAGAACAGCCTACTAGTTTAGATACTGGCTTTAAAGGTCATTTATGAAGAGCCACATTCTACTAGAATGGGCTTATGAGCCAGGAAGGTTAAGGCTGGCCGGATGCCAAAAGAAAGAAACTGAAGCAGAAGATAGTCCTGTGGGCAGCACAACAGTGAGGATGAATTCAGGCTCTTACGTCAAACACTCCTGTTTTTTTGTGTGTGTTTTTTTTTTGCGGTACGCAGGCCTCTCACTGTTGTGGCCTCTCCCGTTGCGGAGCACAGGCTCTGGATGCGCAGGCCCAGCGGCCATGGCTTACGGGCCCAGCCGCTCCGCGGAGTGTGGGATCTTCCCAGACCGGGACACGAACCTGCGTCCCCTGCATCGGCAGGCAGATTCTCAACCACTGCGCCACCAGAGAAGCCCAACACTCCTGGTTTTGAATTCTGCCACTGCTGCTTCCCAGAGTGAACTTGAGAACATTATTTAATCTATCTGAGTTGTAAGTTCATCATCAGAAAAGTGGGGATACTAAGGGCAACTAAGGGCAACTAAGATGCTCTTGCTGCCTCAGGTGTGCTCCTCATCTTTATGCCAGCCCAGCCTCCCACAGCTGTGCCCACCCACTATCCACACACAGCAGTGCCAGGGAATTGCCAGCCCCCAGGAGGCCAGCCAAGCACTGACAGGAGTCAGTAAACACTAGCCTCCTTGCCCTCCAGCGGGGGAAGGCAGTGGGGGTGTACGATCCTCACCTGCCTCCAAGGCCCAGCAGGTTTGAGCTCCAGCCACCTGTGTGGTTACCTGACAGCAACACCCCTTTACTCTCCCTTTCCCTCCCTGTCTCCCTTCCCCCTCACCTGCTGGTTCTGCCTGCATCTCCCAAATCAGCTACAGAACTCAAGCCCTTGTGTGAGGATTTATAACAGCTATAAAATAATAATAGATAGCATGTATTGAATTCTTATTATTAAAATATGTATGAGGAGAGACCAGCTTGTGTTCGTTTTGCCTCTCCTGTTCCCCATGATAAGGCTGTCTCCATGTATCAGGCAAATAGCTATCACTGAGTCTTAGACATTAGTGTCAACAGAACCCCCTAGGAAGAGTGTGAACAGCATAGGTTCCCAGGCCCCACTGTCAGATATGCTGATTCAGTAAGTCTAGGTGCAGGACCTTGGAATGGGCTTTTATCAAGCTCTTCAGGTTATTCTTATGCAGAATAGAATAGGAAGGGTCTCCACTGAGAAACACTGGAAGTTGTAACGTGAGAACTGAGAGGGGAGGCCACTGAATGCAGGCATCCCTGAGCACACCCCATGATATATTTACTTTCTCTTAAACTGGTGGAATCCACATCCAAGTATGGAAGTTAATTTCGGTATTTAATAATCATTAAGTAAAGAGAGAGTGAAATATCTACACCATGTAATTACATAAAACATGCTTCTGGCAATATTTGCCCCCTTGGAAATTCAAATGGGAAGTCTCCAAGGAGAAAGATTATATTCTTGGAGGTGGACACAAAGTAATTGAGCTTAGCTAATGGAGATAATTAATTGGGAAATGGATGTGCTCACTTCTAAGAAAAATATTGGAAGGATCTACCAGAAGACCTAACCCTCTGCTCTTGCTATTTTTGGAAGTCAGTGACACCTAAAGAGACTGGTGTTTCTTCTGAGCCATGGCCCGACCACATACAGGAATCAAGATGGCAGAGGACAAACAGCCCCTGCCCACAGTTCGGCCCAAGCCTAAGAGCATCTGGGCTCTACCTGCAGGAAACAGTGCCCAACTCCACCTGGAGTTCAAGTCCCAGCTCTCCACTTACTAGCTCTCTCTCTCTTACTTAGCCTTGTTATTCGACTTTGATTACCATGGGGCTTAGTGTTCTCATCTTAAAACCAGGAGTTGTAATAGTAATAGCATAAATAACATTCTGAAAGAAAACAATTTGCAAATCAGAAGGTGCTGCCCTGGTGTGGTCTTGCTAAACTCTCTCTCTCAGCCCTGGGTCTTATTTTCCCACATCTGGGTCGCTTGTCTGACCCTTTCTGCCCAACTTTGATCTGTATGAGCCTAGTATTCTGGCCTCATCTTTCTAGCTGGTCTGCTTGCCAGCACCCTTTCTGCCCCTTTCTGGTTCTAAGTCATAGTCCAATTTTGCCTAATATGCCTTGCTTCCTGGGCCTACTCTTTGTGCTGCAGAGTGATAGTACCATGAATCTTCCAGCCTAGCCTACACTTTGTCACCTCAGTGATAGGGAATGACAACCCAGTGGTAAGAGATTGCATTGAGACCTCTAGCTACCTCTTCCATAATCATATGACACAAGGATGGGCTAAGATAAGAAGTCGAGTCCATATATATGGTTGGACCAGAAGGACCAGCAGCTCTCAAGGGACAGGAGAATAAGGGTTCAAATCATAGAGGTCATAGGCAAGGCGTGTGGGCAATCATGGATTGAATAATGCATCCATCTTACTGGTAAAACCACATTTGTCTTGCTCACCAGGCTACCCACACCATCTAGCTCAGTCAGTAATTGTGGAATGAGAGAAGGGCTAAGACCCAAGCCCAGGAAGCAGAGACTTGATGTGGATGCTGTTTTTTCTTTCTGTTGGTAGCAGATATTACATTACATATTTTTGAGATATGTTACAGGAAGGCTTTTCTTTCCCATGTTGATGAAAAATGTGTGCTCTTTATTCTTTGTAGAACTAATAGAATCATAGCACATTTGTCTTTAACTTTTCTATCCCCCTCTCTTTTATTAGATCTACTCTAGGAAGTTGGAACTTTATTTATATTGGAACCCAAGGACTTTATTTATATTGGAACAGTCAAAACCAGCAATGAAGAATTTATGATTAGCTGAGATCAATGTGGGAAGACTGAAGAGAAGTTTCAAGGGAGTGAGGGACTCAAGCCTATTGGGGGGAAATGGTTCAATAATAGGGAAAGTGCCCAGGTTCTGATACCTACAGATGTCTCTTGGTGTCAGGGATTAGAAGGTAGGCTGGCAGAGCACAGGTCCAGGATTCAGAATAAAAAGGTGGCCATGAGAGTAAGCTATCTGATGTGTTTCTGCTACTTATTAGGACAGATATGAATGTCTCTGGGTCATCAGTCCCTTAGGTACAATCATGTGTCTCTATCGGGGTAGCAACTAGCAGTGTTAATTTTGTGAGCCAGCTGTCATGTAGAGGCTGCCTAGCTCTCTGTGCTGAGTAAGGTGCTGAAGATCATCAGGAAAGTGTGCTGCAGTTGATTAATGATGTCTGTCATGAGCACGGGTATAGAAATTGTGTCAAGAATACCATATCCTCACCATCTCAGTCCAATGTACATACAATGAAGTCCACATCTGGGGAGTTACCTCAGTAAAGGAGGACTCTTCCCAAAATATTTCTATGAAAAATATGAATACCAGCTCCTAACTGGAGTCTTTACTTGTTCTACAGAACAGAACTATTTACGATTGTTTTTGACCCTTTTCCCAAATGATTGAGTGCTTTGACATAAAAGAGTAAGGTACAGAAGATGCATTATTTGGGGAATTATTCTCTACAAACATGACTTGTAAGTATACCATGATCCTGAACTTAGAGCCAGACCTCAACCCCTGATCCGGTTTTGCTTTCCTAAGGCCACAGTCTCCTTCTGAGAGTTGAGAAGGTAAGGATGGAGGATGGAAACAAACAAACAAATGAAAACAAAAACAAAAACCCACCACCACCACCAACAAAAAACTTGTGTGATCTTTGAGGGAAAATAAATCAGATTTTAAAAGTTTCTTGAAAATGACTTATTTCATGTAATATTCTATAGTGTTGAAAATTTAGCTGAGCTGGGCAAAACTTAAGACAAAGGGTATATGACCTACTTTATAGAGCAACATGTATGTTTTGTGTGTTTACCTGGTAAACTTGTAAGTAATTGAGTGCCGCCATTGGCAGGCAAGACTTATTTTGGAGAAATGATCCAATGAGGCGGGGAAAGCCTCAATTTTGTTGAAAGATCATGAGATCATGTCTACATTGTAAAAAGTGACATCTGGGTCAAGAACTATTAGTTGGTGACAAAGATGTGTTTGTACATGTATACCTGTGCGCCTTTGTGTGTGTGTGCCCCTGAGTGTGTGTATTTGTGAGCATGCACGTGTCCTGGTATGTGAGCTTTTGTACGTGAGATGGATTTCTCAGGCTGTGAGGAGCCCAGTGGGCATTCAGCTAGGCGAGACTCAGGAAGCTGTAGCCATGTTTGCCTGACCTTGTGCTCAGCCATTGGGTCCCTTGAAGAGGTATGACCAATTCCAGAATGCTCACTGTGCCTAGGTGCCATTTCAGAGGTCTTTAAACTAAACCTTGGTTTTATACATAAACAATCTTTTTGATGAGTGATTTTCAGGTACACGTCTTGTGAATGCCTCCCACTTACATATCACGTAACCCTTGGGAGTTAAGTCATGACAAACAAACCTGATGCCTTTGCACAGAGAGCTGAGTTTTAAGGTAGAAAAAAGTTTATTTCTCTTCCACATTATCGGTAATGAATCAGAGTTAACATTTTCTTCCTAACTGCAAGTGGAAATGATAATGACCCTTAGAACCACTCTTCCACAGCCTTCTCAGAAATTCATGTAATGCATAATCATCTAAATCATCAACATTGATGGTTACCATTTGCAGAGAACATGTATTTGGTATATGTGGAGCCTGAAGATTCTGGTTCAAACCAGCATACCCTTGAGAGCAAGAGGGGCTGCTGTTAATACTTATACTGGTGCAAGTGGACTAAACCAGGACGTTCCTAGGCAGACTGGGACATGTAGTCATCTTATTTGGGTACCATCTTCTAACTCTTTCCCTCCCAGTCCTGCAGAGGACACTGAGAGGAACAGAACAGATCATCAGATTCCTCAGGAATGACATAAATGTAGAGGATCTTAGCACATATTTGGCTGCTAGCTTCACTTATGCCATTGGTTACTGGTGTGGGCAGAGGTTATGGGGGAGAAAAACCAAGGAATGCAGGTTTCTAGGCTCTCTGTTTTTCCCAGAGGCAGCAGTATGATGTGGATCAGAGAACGGTCTTGGAATCAACCAAGTAAATCAGCCATTTACTTGCTGAACAACCCTGAGCAAATTATTTAACCACTCGGAACATCAGTTTCTCAAACCTAAAAAATGAGAACATTCATTTCCTCAAATGATTATTATGACGATTCCATCAGATGACTCGTGAGAAAGATTCCAGTACCCAGAACACTTTTCTTCCTTATACTGAAAACCCAGAGTCCCACTTACTGCCCAGGGAAAATAGAGTGATGAATATCAGTAACAAATGAGACTTTGTTTTAGTAATTATGTCAAATGCTGGTAATATCCTTGGCCACCACGTACCCCACGTGTGGAATAATTCAGGAAAGAAAATTTCTTGCTCAAGTTATACCAAGAGGTTTCCTCCCTGTATCTCCCAGAGAGAAGCCACTGGGGGATTCTCGGTTTTTTAACAAAAGGTTAGAAATGAGAGCTCAACATTAGTAAGCTCTTGTCTAATTAGACAAAGACATTGAGGATGGGGAAGACCACTGCTTCTCTCTCTTCACAGGTGGAAGAACCTGCCTTAACATTGTACACATGGGGAGAGAGAGGAAGAGCTGACTTCTATATATTATACATAGGTGTCAAGAGAGCAGGTCGGCAGTTTACGTACGGCAGGTGGCCCAGGTCCCTTCTTAGGATAGATTCTAGCTTTACAACTGATGTCAGGGAGAGGTTAGCACCCACAGACGGCATAATTCAAAGGGTATAAAGGGGAAGGCAGGGTTTGGCACAAGGAGTAACCAGATCCTTAGCCTGTGGGGCGCCATGCAGTGGGCTTTTGCTGTTCTTTATTCCAAGTTTATAACAAGATGTAAGTGGCATCAACAGGAGGTCTATGGTCTATGCAGGGTAAAGAAGAGATAATTTGCAGTATGGTTGCTTGCCATTCTGATCTCAGTTCATCAAAAGTGTGGATCCTACAGTAGTGACCCAGCAGGGGCCTCTGTTCAAATTGGCCATCTTTGGGGTGGGACCAGAGCCCGGGTGGGCTGATCATGTGCACTAAGTGATAGGCTACCTGGCAGGCATCCTCTGGACACAAACATGCTTGGAACTGGATTGGTAGGATGACTCCACATGTTCATTGCAACACTGCAGCATTGCCAGAGGGATTCAGGCCTTCAGTGACTGCAGACCTATACAGCAACCGTGGTCCAAGCACAGGAATGAGACCAGTGTTTGTGGCTTTGTCTTTACATGAAGTTGTTCATAACTGGGGCTTCTGCCTGGGATCTCTAAAGTGCATGACCACAGCCAGGTGCTTGGCTCTTGCTTCATGTGGACAAGCCAAGGGTCCTCTTGTTCAGCACTGGCACAACCTGTCAGTAACCGCTACCTCCAGGCGGTGTCCTGGATGCCCTGCTGGGCTCCATGCTTTCTGGCTCACAAAACCAAGCACCTAAACACAGAGCAGTCCTAAGTGAAGGCAAGCCATATAACTTAGGCATACTTTTAAACCTCTCTGAGCCTCACCTTTCTTACCTGTAAAAAGGGGGCCACGATCACAGGGGTGTTTGTGTACTGAATCACATAATTACTGTTGCAAGCCCAGCTCTGGTTGCTATTATGATTCAAGACTCTGAAATCCATCAAAGCAGAGTCTGTGTTTACTTAGTTGGGTTTCCTGAGCTTGGCATCTGGTGGAGACTTGCAGATATTTATTGCATAAAACAGCAACTATGATAATGCATTTTAAAGACTAATAATCAAAAGATCATTCATTGGGTGCCATGTCTTGTAAACCATTTTAAGATGTTTCTGTTAGTGTCTGTAAAAGGAAGTAATGATCCAAGGGAGATGCAAGTGAGTATTCCCCAATTATTTGCTTTTTAAAATAGATTTGCAATATTTAGTAATTAAAAAAAATACAGTGAAAGAAGGTAAGAAGACTGGAGAGGCCTGGGTTGGTGGTTTGATGACCAGACAGATGGACAACTGAAGGAAAAGGGACCAGGGTGACCACGTGGTCAATTGTGTCTTCAAAAAGGGAGGTAAATGCTTGGGCCAAGATGGGAGTGAGAGTAGACTGACTCTGGCCCTGGCTCCCTGACCACAACCAGTGCCTGGGAACACAGAGCTAGGCCCTGCTGGGAACCAGGGCACCTGGATTTTATCTTTCCAGGATAAGATGCTTCAGTTTAACTGAACTAAACCGGGTCAGCCGTCTTCCACACCTGCTAGGTTCATGCTTGTGAAAATAACATGCATAAAGTAATGGGCATGTTCTAGCAGGTTTAATGTACTTATTTAGGTTTATTCCTCTAACTTGCCTGCATCCAAACATTTTTTTCAAAATAGAACCAGTGTGTCAAACTGTTCAACTGCCATTACCTGGTAGATTTGAGAAAATATCTGAATTAGAGATGGGCCCACACAGGTTCTAGTGAGAATGGGTTTTTCAGCAGGTGTGAATCACTTATTAAAAATTTATTCCAAGGATAAATTGTCAGTAAGCTACCCTATCCATCTACTCTTGTACAAAGCCGATTTTTATCAGTTTTATCCATGATGGTCATTTTGATGACCATCATTACCATAATCAGTTTAGTAATCTCCTTTTGCATAGTATCGGTTGTTTGTTTTTGTTTTCAAAGCCCCTCATAGGGGGCAGCTTGTGGCAAATAACCCAGCCTTGTTGCCTCTGTCTGAGACAACTCTAAAGGGCCATCCAGCTATGAGTTTTCTGTAGGTTCTACAAAGGCTTCAGGAGCCATCTCATTGTGGGTTTGCTTGCCCCTTTGCCCATCCCTGCTTTCATCACCTCCTAATGAGGTGTCTCCAGGGAACAGTTCCCAAAATCCTTCTGGAAGCAACTCTGTCTCAGAGCTGGTTTCTGTGATGAAGAGAGCCAGCAGGAATGGCTCTCTGAGGCCCTGACACCCAGGCCAAATTTCAGTGGAGTCCTGGGAAGAATCCATCTGCAGGCAGAAGAAACAAATGTGAAAACGTCATGGCAGAAAAAGGCCTGGGACTTCAGGGCACAGAAAGTTTGCCAGAGCAGTCAGAGTTAATGATCAACAGGCAAAGTGTCAAGACAGGTGAGAGAGGCTGGCAGGAGGTGGTCCATACAAGGAGGGGGCGGGGTTTGTTTACAGTGCAATGGAAACCATTAGGGTTTGACTAGATTTGACTAGGGATGTGACAACATCCGTTTGGTTCTTCATAATGGATTCCCTTGGCCATGGGGAAAGTGGATTATAGGAGTGTGGTTGGCTAAATAATGACCCCCAAATATGTCCAGGTCCTAATCCCCAGGAACCTGTAAATGATAGCTGTAAATATAGCAAAAAGTGACTTTGCAAATGTAATCAAGGTAAGAACCTTGAAATGTGGAGATCATGCTGGATTATCCAGGTGGGCCCAATGTCATCATAGGATCCTTATAAGAGGGAGGAGGAGGTCAGAGTTAGAGAAGGGGTGTGATGATCAAAGCAGAGTTTGGTGTCATGGGGCCATATACCACGGGATGTAGGCAGTTACTAGAAGCTGGAATAGACAAGGAATTGATTCCCTGTTGGAGACTCCAGAAGGAACCAGCCCTGGCAGTCTCTTGATCCTGGCTCCAAAAGACTAATTTTGGACTTCTGACCTCCAGAACTGTAAGAATGAATTTGTGTTGCTTTGAGTTTGCAGTAATTTGCAAAGCAGCAGGGGAAATAGTACAAGGGGTCAAGCATGGAGGTGGGCGACTAGTCCAGGAGGGTGTAATGATGGAGGGTGGGAGCAGGTGGTGGCAAATGCTGAATGCCATCAGGAGGTGTAATGAGGGGACCGATATGATTAAAGATGACTGAGCTGAGCTCACATGTTAGCTCCACCATCTCCCTGGTAAGTGTAGGAAACAGATTTCTCCTTTGCAAAATGGAGATAGCACTTACCTAACGGGGTTGTTATGAGACTTAAATTAGGTATACTGCATCAACAATTTAGCATCAGAGCTGACATTCCTTTGCCTCCTTACCACTTCTTCTCAGAACACTGATGACATGGCAATGTGGTCCCTAGCAGCCAGAGGAGGGAAAATTCAGGATCCCCAGTGGATGGAGTCTGAATTCCTAGTGCCCATGAAGCCATGTTCATGGCAGAACTGGGCAGTTCTCAGTAGCTGGGAAGTAGTCTGCATAGGCATTGATATCTAGTATACATGGTAGGCAGCTTCTAAAGTGGGCCCAATGATCCCATCTCCTGGTATTCACAGCCTTGTGTAATCTTCTCTCCTTGAGGAACTTGCTTCTAGCTAATAGAACACCTCTAGGGAATCTCACTTCTGTGATAGGACTGGAAGAGGTTCTGACTTCTGTCTTGCTAGCACGCTCTCTCCTTTGCTGGCTTTGATAAAGCAAGTTGCTATGCCCACGTGGCAATGGAACTCAGGGTGGCCTTTTTCCAACAGTCGAATAGGAACTGGGAATCTCAGTTCAGCAGCCCACAAGGAACTGAATCTACCTGCAATCACGTCACGAACGTTCGAATGAGACCCCAGGCCTGGCCAGCCCCTTGATTGATGCGTCAGGAGAGACCCTGAAGCAGTTAAGGCATGGCCAGATTCCTGACCATAGAAAACATGGTACAATAAATGTGCATTTTTTTAAGCCTCTTAGTTTGTGGTAATTTGTTATGCAGCAATAGATAACTAATGAGCGCATGAAAATCTAGGTTTGGGTATTACCTGGGGACCTGCTGGCAAAATCCTTGTACATGATTACACAGGTGTGTAGGACATTCCAGTCCACCCTCTTGCTGAAAGCAACATCCTTTGTCTCAGGACGACCACTGCCTGTCCCAGGATGAATGCAGACAAGCTCTGAACGTTTAGGCATTCACTCTGACATTCATGTATGGGTCATAAAAGGGCATGCATCTTCCAACCATGAGCGCTCTGCAAGAATCTCCAAGTAGAGAACTCTATAAACATACCAATATGCAGGCCCACATCAAAAAGATCTGTGCTGGGCTTCCCTGGTGGCACAGTGGTTGAGAGTCTGCCTGCCAATGCAGGGGACACGGGTTTGTGCCCCGGTCCGGGAAGATCCTATGTGCCGCAGAGCGGCTGGGCCCGTGAGCCATGGCCGCTGAGCCTGTGCGTCCGGAGCCTGTGCTCCACAACGGGAGAGGCCACAACAGTGAGAGGCCCGCGTACTGCAAAAAAAAAAAAAAAAAAAAAAAAAATCTGTGCTATCAGTGACTCATTAGTGAGTGCTGCTTTGCCCACTGCCATTTGTTACAAGGCATAATTACATTCCAATATTTATTTGAGTTACTGCCACTTTAGGCATATTTCATGGAAGGGCAGGAGTAGGAAAAGACATTTGTTTCATGCTATTGATCCAGAGTCATAAAGCCTCCAGTAAAATTCCAGTGAACTCGTTGATCCTGTCATCCCTGGATAATCTTATTACTTTCCTGGTTCAAACTCCTCATCTATGACTTCTTGGGACACACCAAGTTACAGTGAGGGCCTGGATTAAAATGCTGTCATTTTTACTAAGTATATGGCCCTCAACAAGTAATTTGAACAAACTCTGGCTCTCAATTTCCACATCTGGTTAAAAATAAATCATATACTTATACAATATAATCATAAAAATTCAGTGCCTGGCACTTAGTAGGTGCTCAAGAATGCTTCCCCCCAATTAATTTATTCACGAGCCCATAGAGCTATTTATGCAGAAAAGTTTACGTGACACTGCCGGTTATGGCTACTTTTATCGAAAATGTCTGAGCCTTCCGCCTTACAATAAAAAATAGTGTTTGGCTCCAAGCAAATGAGATTGAACAGAGTTATTTGAGCTACTTATAATAAAATGTGACAGGCAGACTTTGGTATTTCACCACCCCGAGTTTTCTTTATAGACTGCTCACTATCACTGCAACATTCGGCACTTTTTTCCATGTCAGTGTGATAGACAATATTCATATTCTTCTTGGGTAATTGCCTTTTTAGCTGAATCAATAGCTTGTAGGCATGAGAAGGAGGCTGTTTTATCTCAAATTTATTTATCTTGTGATTATGCTAAGACTATTAAGCTGAAGCTCCCCCCACACACTTTCCCAGGCCCCAAACCATCTCCCCAAACCTCTCAATACTTAGCTCTTTTGTGAATTTTCCCACTGCTATGCCTCACATTCCCCAAATATTTCCCTTCTCTGGTAGGATTCCAAATTTAAATAAAAGCCTGATGAATGAGTGAACCACTAGTATGATTTGCTCATTCATTCAATAAATATTTTTTGAGAGTTTATAGTGGGCAGACCCTGGGTTACAAGAGGGAGGAAGGAGGATGCCATTATCCCTATGCATACAGGGGCTACAGCTGTATGCTGTACAGAAAGGAGAAGGTCCTATCAAAGAAGGGTCTTGGGTATTCTTAGTGAGCATAACAGATGCTGATAACTGACTAATCAGGGAGGGAAGCATTCTCTGATGAAGTGACCCTTGAACCAAGATTTGAAGGGGAAACACATGAGTACATGTATATGTGGAAGAGATATGTGGAAACCAGAGGTGGTGGAGGAGTTAAGTATCCCAAGGCTGAGCAAACAGCACGTGCAGAGTCCTGGTGGCTGGAGGAGATGTGAGGTGTTTTTGAAACTGGAAGCAGCTCAGTGGACAGGAGCTTGAAGGTGGCCCTGGCAGGCAGAGTCCAGACCCTTGGTGAGGGACTGTGGGCTTTGTTGCACATTCCAGACTCCATGCCTGGGGGAAAGGGGAATCCATGAAGGGTAAGCAGGCAAGTGGCACTATTAGAAAAGGATTCACATTTTACAAAGAGCTCTCTGGTTGGAGGTAGGGGATGGATTGGAGATGACCAGCTTGCATGTGGGCCATGGCTGTTGCAATGTCCAGGTAGGACTTGATGAAGCCTTGACCTAGCATGGATGCAGCATGGAGCAATGCAGAAGGCATTTTGAGATCCTCAGTAAGTAAAATCCACATGATACAGTGATGGGTTGAATACGGGAAGTACAGGAGAGGTGAGCATCCAGGATAACTTCCCAATTTCTGGCTTGACTTGTTGAATGAGTGGTGTTTTCTGCCATTCAGCTGTTAGAAAGCACTGGAAGAAAGCCAGATAAGGGGGAGGGATGGTAGATCCCTCTTGCATGTGGCTTTAGCTTCCCAGAGTGATTAGACTTTAGGAAACCAAGGCTGAACTGGTTAGACCCATGTTGAGTGACTACAAGTTTTATTAGTTCTATTTTGCTGTGCCCTCCTGGAAACTCCCCCTCCCAGACCCCCCCACACCAGTTAAAGAACAAGCATTTCCCCACCAGTCTATTCCAAACAAACCACATCATTGGTTACAGATTATCCAGACAACAGATGCCTTTGTCTTGCTGAGGTCTTTGATATACTTTTTCTCCTCCCTTGTTACTGGAGACGCTAAAGCTGTATCTTCCTCCTATTTGTTCACTATAAAAATTCTACCCCTTCCTAATGTGTGTTGGCAGCCTTCCCTTTCCTGTAACCTGTGCAATACTCCAACATCCTCGGTGCCTTTGGGAGTAACCATTTCATGTTTCAGTGTACTCTGGACTAATGAATTTAGGCAGACAGGCTTTGTCTCACAAGTCAGATCAGGTTGAGTGGTTGTGACTCCCTAGTATGTATGTGGAAGAAGATTCTGGAGCCATATCTGGGCTTCACAGGAAATCGTTCCGGCATTAATTGGTGGTATCTGTCATGGGCCAAGAGGGGAGAATGGTGCCATATGAGCCATTCATTTTCATTCCTCCTTTAGTCTTTCCCAGTTGCTAGCACAACTCTTTAATCTGTCTACATAGTGGATATTTACAACATCCCAAAGTTTTCCTCAGTATTTTGTGTTTTGGATAGTTCTGTATTCTCTCAAATACACTATAAACTAATGACAGCAAATGTCAGTTTGTCTGTGTCTAATCCTTGGCTTCCTACTCAGCACTTGCGTGCCCAGAGGGGTTTAATAAATTATCTTTAACTCTACTTTTCACCATTTCCTCTCCCTTCAACCTGTCTTTATATCTCTACCACCCATGGCAGGGTTATCATATGGTTCCAGGGCTAAGGAGGAGGAATTTCATCTTTTGTCCCTCAGCTGGCTTTTGTGTGTCCTGCTCCCAAAGGAGTTAGAGTCCAGAAGAGGAAAATATGACCACATTGTTGGGTCAGGTGTCCTTTGGCCAGGCCTACCTAACCCTCATAACACTCATTTCAGGGATAGGAAGCTCTTTTGATGACTTACGGTTAAAACCTCTGTTTGAATTCTTACAAGAAGCCTGATTGTTAGGTCATTGATTGATTCTTCATAGAGTTGGAACAGCAGGAGATCTGGACATGAGGGCACAGTGCTATGCACTGCACTCTGACAGAATTGAGCTGAATAACTTTTGGATTTATAAGATAGTACATTTCATTTTTAACAGATTATATACAAAATATTGAGTGACATTAAACACAGACTTAAATTAGCCATAACCCATTTAAAGCAGTCTTGCAGATAAATGTCCCAAATCTACTAGCCTGCCAAATATATTCTTTATCTACGCACATTTGTCAATTCTTTCCACAACATTAAGCCTTTGTAATGCTTCTTTGGAGGTTACTTTTTTCACTCTCAAGCCTGAAATACAGGTGACATCAACTCTCTGTGAAATAGACGGGATTGACAAGGGAAAACCCCTGGACTTGTGATTGTTAATCCTTTGGTGATCACAGACCCTTTTGAGACTCTGAAGAAATCTTTGGGCTGCTCCCCATTCGGAAAAGACATGATGTAAACATTTATAAACACATTTTGCATACAATCTATTATGTTGCATTTTAGATTGATTCTATTCACTTTCACATCATAGAGGATAAAAAATAATCTTTACTAAAAACAGGTGTCACTAGATTTTTCAGATAGAAATTAAGGGCTACTTTCTTTTAAAAAAATCGTAAAAGGCATAAACTCAGCAAGTTAAACAAAAAGTAAAGCTTAATTATGTTCAAAAGTAAAAAGTAATGAGAACACTCTTGCTTTGCAAACATAAGAAATTTTGATAGTGCCAAGGTCTTTGATGTGGCAACATGGAGGTCATCTTTTAAAATCCAGTCAATTTCTGCACCTTTGGTTGTTGTTGTTTTTTTAAAAATATTTTTTGGCTGGGCTTCCCTGGTGGTGCAGTGGTTGGGAGTCCGCCTGCCGATGCAGGGGATACGGGTTCGTGCCCCGGTCCGGGAGGATCCCACATGCCGCGGAGCGGCTGGGCCCCTGAGCCGGGGCCGCTGGGCCTGCGCGTCCGGAGCCTGTGCTCCGCGATGGGCGGGGCCACAACAGTGAGAGGCCCGCGTACCGCAAAAAAAAAAAAAAATTTTTTTTTGGCTGCGTTGGGTCTTTGTTGCTGCGCGTGGACTTTCTCTAGTTGCGGCGAGTGGGGGCTACTTTTCGTTGTGGTGCTCGGGCTTCTCATTGCGGTGGCTTCTCTTGTTGCAGAGCACAGGCTCTAGGCACGCAGGCTTTAGTAGTTGTGGCTCGTGGTCTCTAGAGCACAGGCTCAGTAGTTGTGGAGCATGGCCTCTAGGCGCATGGGCTCAGTCGTTGCGGCTTGTGGGCTCAGTACATGCGGTACAGGGGCTCTAGGGTGCCTGGGCTTCAGTAGTTGTGGCACGCGGGCTTAGTTGCTCTGCGGCATGTGGGATCTTCCCGGACCAGGGATTGAACCCGTGTCCCCTGCATTGGCAGGTAGATTCTTAACCACTGAGCCACCAGGGAAGTCCTGCACCTTTGGTTTTGGTGGCAAAAAATGTGTGAAAACAGACTCATTCATGCAGGTGGTAGCAACAAAATCAGGACTCTCTTAGCTTACTTCACCAGATAAATGTACTCTGGTGTTGAGGAAAGTGAGCTACAAGACTCTTCCCATTCATATCCTATGATTTCTTTGTTCTCAAGTCAATTAGGTCAACTATGGCTAGTTTTATTCATTTAATGCTATGTCTATTAATTATCTGTTGCTGCATTAAAATCACCGCAAAACCCAGCAGACTAAGAAAATATTATTTCATGAACAGCTTAACTAGGTGGTTCTGGTTCAGCGTATTTCATGATATTGCTGTCAACATGGCCTCAGGAGCTGCAGTCTCATCTGAAGACTTGGCTTGGGCTAGAGAATCTACTTCCAAGATGGCACCTTCACATGGCTGTTGGTGGGGGCCTCAGTTCCTTGCCATGTAGGCCTCTCCATAAAATTGCTATCATATCTACACAACATGGCAGCTGGCTTTCCCCAGAGTGACATATCCCAGAGAGAGAAATGCAAGGATGGAACCAGATTTCTTTTATGTGTAATTTTGGATGTTGCATACCATCACTTTTACCACTCTGTATTCATTACAAGCGAGTTACTAAGTCCAACTCCACACTCAAGGGGAGAGGAATTAAGCCTCACCTCTTGAAGGAGAAGTATTGAAGAATTTGTGGATGTATTTTAAAACCACCACAGTATGTCATCAAAGAAAGGATTGTACATTCATCTTTCAATTTTAAGGTGGTTTGAACAAAGTTTACTTTCAGAACAGTTCATCCGTGTTTCTAATAGGTACTGGAGGTAGAGACATCTCCCTGCAGAGGAAATGATGAAGCTTTGTCCTTCTGACATCACATTGTCCTACAACATAATTTCTTCACCTTTAAAGGGACCAAGGCATTTCTGGTGTGTGTGTGTTGTGTGTGTGTGTGTGTCTGTGTGCATGTGTTTGAATTTTTCATGCTCAACATAGCCACATGGTTTTAAATATATAGAATCTGTTCTTGCACTACTAAGAATAGATTATAATAAAGTTATGGAGCTTTATTATCTGCTGGTACTCCATCATGGCAGTGGGGATGAGGAAGAAATAGGATTGGAAGGTATACCCTACCCCACAGATAAGCTCCTTGAGATCAGGGATATATGTCAGTGTTAGCACCGTGCTTGCCACATGGGAGCTACAAAGAAATATATTTGAATGAATGAATGAATGGAGACCCATGGAATGTAGCTTAGAGGGGCAGGTTCTAATCAGTGATTTGGCTTGGTAATACCATGTCCAGAGTCTGGAAGATTGAGCACTGCTAAGAATGAGAGCTCTAATTCCAAGGCTATGCCATCTCTACCCTCTTCAGTGTTGTCTGCCAGGTGTGGAGAGTCCATGGATTTCAATCATGTTTGCATCCAAAAGCAAAGATGAGAGCTAGTAGGAATAACTTACTCTTAGTGAGGACTAGGCAGAGAACTGTGTCTTTTGGGGCATCCTCTGTAGGTGGTGGGGGAAAAGGAAGAAAATATATCAGATAGATTTTGGCTTCTATAAAACCTCAGTAGCATATGACAGTAGCATATGCATTTATTGCTCATGCATATGGGGTCAGCTGTCAGCTACTTTGCTGATCTTGGCTGGGCTTGCTCACGTGTCTGGGAGTCCGCTGGCTATTGGCTGATCTATGCTGGTCTTGGCTGTGATGATTGGGGTGACTTGGCTTTGCCCCATGCCCCTCCCATCTTGTAGGAGGCTAGCTCGGTCATGGTCTCAGAGTAGTGGCATAAGAGAGAGCAAGCACAGTCCTGTGGGTGCTTTTCAAGCCTGTTTGGCGAGCATTCCATTGGCTGAGGAGCCTGTAGCTGAGGCCAGTCTCAAAGTGAGAGGGCGCTGACAGTTACGTGGCCCAGGAGTGGTGAAGAATTAGAGCCATTTTT
This sequence comes from Mesoplodon densirostris, assembly GCF_025265405.1. NCBI lineage: Eukaryota > Metazoa > Chordata > Mammalia > Artiodactyla > Ziphiidae > Mesoplodon > Mesoplodon densirostris. Next base: position 60,291,377 of record NC_082679.1, read on the forward strand.
GCAATCTGCTACAGGAAAGCAAAGAAATAGCCCATTTTTCTTTGTTTAAAACAGGGATCTGCAAACTTTTTCTGTAAAGGGACAGATAGTAAATATTTTAGGTTTTGCAGGCCGCATATGGGTCTGTCACATATTCTTGTCCTTTTCCTCCTCCCTTCTTTTCTTCCTTCTCCTTCTTCTGCATCTTCTTTTAATAATCTTTTAAAAATGCAAAATCATTTTTAGTATACAGGCTATACAAAAGCAGGCTTCAGGACAGATTTAATCCATGGGCCATAGTTTGCCAACCCCTGGTTTAAGAGGAAAGAAAATCATAGTACTAATAATTTATCATGTCCTATTTATAAAACACATTCACATCTGTTGTTTTATTTGATCCTCACGACACTCTGGTGTGGGAGAGATATGGGGTTAACACTCATAAAGGGAGAGAAGTGAACTGATTTGATAAAACTGGAGTCTGGCTGTCCTGGAGGCTGGGAAGGCCAATGATGTTTACCTAAGTGCGCCACCAAGAGCAGCTGCTCATCTCCATCGCCTCTGTGGGCTGAGATTCCAGGAGGACTCCTAGCATGAGGAGAGTGGTCTGTCTACCCTACTGAGAACACACGCTACATAGGTGGAAGGGAAGCATCTAATCATGTTAATTTCCATGCAGGCTGAGATGAGGCTGATTTCACGGGTACCGGAGGTGATGCAGTTGTTTCCCAGGTTGCATTTCCCAGTCTCCACTTCATTAGCATGGCTGCTTTGAATGTATTCCTTACCTCTGCTTACCAGAGAGGATTCCTCTCTGCTAGGAATCTTTTAGAAATTATGTTTAGGGGACCGTGTTTAAAACAAGTCTTCATAGTGATTACGGCAACTTCTTAACTCAAAATGTAATCAGTACACATATTTTGCATTTTTATACTTAATCCACAAATATGGCTTTTAGTGTTTTTCCTTTCTCTACTCACAACCCTAAACAATGTCACAGAACAGAGTGGAAGATCTCTTTTGTCTATGAGAAGTATCATTTAGCTGTTGGAAGAGGAAGGTCCAATCTAATTTTCCTGAACAGTAAACAGTACAGTTGGTGCAGGCTCATGTAGGTGGTACTAACTCGATGTCTCAACAGCTTTCTGAGAAAAGGGAAATAAAATGAATCAGCTAATTAATTGGCTGGGCCCTTACCTACAAGTTGTCAAACAGAAAGTTTTGCTCAGTTATTCTAAATTGGCTAACATTGGCTTACTCTAGAAGTTGGCTTAATTTAGAAGTATGGCTTATGGAAGCCTTTTGCAGGGCTACCCAAAGTATACTTTATGGATTTTAGTTCCTCAGAATGCTGAAAAGTATGTGGAATCAAAGATATATATGGCTAAATAAATTGGGGTACACCTAGGTTAAACAAAATTAAATATTTTTTTCTTCAGGACTTCTTAAAGCCTTTAATATGTGAATGTGCATCCTAAATATTCTAGAAAAGGTTGGAATGTGCAGTAGTTGCCAAATTATCTTGACCGTGCAAACCCTTGGTTCCCAGAACATCTCCCGAGATAATATGCTATAGGGAAAACTTTGAGAATCATTACCTCAAGCGAAATGTCACCAACACTCTGTGCCAGGGGGACATCCTGGAAAGAACCCTCACCCATGAGCTAGTGTGTAAGTGGGCTCTAATCTGTTTTTTCAAATAGTCAAATCAAACCTCAGTATTTTAAAAAAGATATTATCATTAAAATCAGGGCCAGTAATGATGTAATATATGTATATATATCCCTAGGAATTAAGAAGTTACGATTGTGGATTAAGCTTAATTATTTCTCAGATTCTGAGACATCAAGCCCTCTCCTAGAACTTTGAAAGCAGCTAGAGAAAGCACCTGTTAGAACATCCTGATGTGAGTCTTACTCTCCTCTTTGCCCTCATGCAAGATTTCACTGAGGACATTGCTGACAGGATACATTTTAATTGCTTTCTGGTATGAAACCCAATGCATCCAGCCTTGTTTTCTCTGTATTTAGTGATTACCCACAATGATTACTACTCAGAACACTAATCTGATATCTTCAGCTACAGAAAGAGGTAATGTGGTTTGCTTCTTTTTATGGTGGTTCATCTTTTTTTTTTTTTTTCCTCACTGAGCATTGCAAGCAGCACTGCAAGTATTACTTTCTACCATACTGGATATCTCTAACCTGCTGTCCTGCGAGCAGCTTCAGCTCCACGTGGCTAAAAGTGAACTCATTATCTTTGCCATGAGTCAGTTCCTCTTCCTGTTTTTTCTCACTCCAGCTAATAGTATTAACATCCCCTCAGCCTCCAAAGTTAGAAAGTTCTGAGTAATTTTTTATTTCTTCCTCTTCCTTCCATCTATTTGTTGACAAATCCTGTTGACTCTACCTCTGAAATATTTTTCAAATTCACATCTCCTTTTCATTCTTATGGTCATCGCCCCAGTTGAATGTCCTATTTTCTTAGCCACACCACATGGTCCCTTTGCCATTATCCTTTTCCCCATCCAATTGATACTTCCATCACCATTACTAAGACCCTTAACATTTCTGAGCGTGCATTATTATTCTCCTCAGAGTGTTTTACATGCATATTCCATTAAGTCTTTACAATAGCCTTTTGAAGTTATGTTATTATCCACATTTTACAAATGAAAACAAACAAACAGAACCAAAAAACAAACCAAAAAAACCCCTGAGGCACAGAGAAGTTAAGTAACATCCCCAAAGTCACATTGATAATACATGGATAGATGTACAATTTGAATCTGGAGGGTTCTGCCCAGATACCTAACCTCTTACCCACTACACAATGAACTCTGACAACATATGGACCTCCTGAAAAACAACCCTGAAAGGGAAACCCTCATCTCAAAAACGTTCACTGGCTCTTCCTTTTCTGTTCCTTTAGAACAGTATATATATTTTTGTCTGAAAATATTTTTATTTTGCATTTATTTTTTAAATCAACTTTATTAAGGTTTATATTCCCTAAATGCACCCATTATTTAAGTCTCTTACTTCCCAAACCTCTATTTATTTTCTTGGACTTCAAAGCAACCTGTAGTTCGTAGTTACCTATAATTTGGTCCAGGCAGGACATGCTCAAAAAACAAAAAAGGAATTTGGTGTCTTTTACTGTACATTTTGCTTGGTACTCTAGTTACATAAACATTCACAGTAAACTTTATTTTTATAGGGAATTAAAATGCTAAAAATGAGATGGGAGCAAAGGGAGTTTAAAAACTACTTGGGGGGACTTCCCTGGTGGTCCCGTGGTTAAGACTCAGCCCTTCCAATGCAGGAGACACGGGTTCAATCCCTGGTCGAGGAACTAAGATCCCACATGCCGTGGGGCAACTAAGCCCATGTGCCGCAACTAGAGAGAAGCCCACAACGAAGAACTCGTGCGCCACAACGAAGACCCGGCGCAGCCAAAAAAAAAAAAAAGAACATATTTCTATGAGTTTTGACAGATTTTATGCATCCATGTAACCACTGATCTTGGGTGGCCTCGGCCTACAGTGGCTTGAAGCAGGATTTCAGTTCCCCGGCCAGAGACTGAAGTCAGGTTGTGGCAGTGAGAGCACTGATCCTATAGCCGCTAGACCATGACCGCCAGTGGCCAGTGACAAGGCCCCGGCCCTCTGGCTTTGTAGAAATGAATTTCCAAAAGGAGACGGAAAGCAGTGAAACAAGTAAAGTGTTTATTAGGAGGAAAAAGAGTACATGTGGATAGACACATGGGCAGACTACTCACAGAGAGAGTCGTGCCCTCATGGTAGTCTGAATCACTTATATGGGGCATTTCTTCCAGGTTTCCTCTGGCCAATAACCTTGCTTTGCCTGGCTCTGAGTTAGTATTTGGTTTAACTCAGGGTCCTCCCTTGTGTGCATGTATATCTCTTAGCCAAGATGGATTCTAGCAAAGAGGCCTAGCAAAGAACATTGCAAGCAGCACTGCTTGCAATGCTGCTATGGGGTGGCACCCCCTCCCTTTTGGGCCCCTGAGGGGCCTTTCTGCCCATGTGTAGTTGGGAAGGTCTCCTTGACCTCGAGAATGAGAAATACTTGGTCTCTTTATCTCTTATCTGGGCAGGGCCCAGCCTCTTCTCTCACTCCTGCTGTTATCTTCATCTTGGAGTATCTGTCCACAGGGGGCAAACTCCAGCTACTCAGCCTGGGGCCCGTCTATCTCCTGCCTCACCACCACCACAGTCCAGTCAAGATAGAGAATATTTTATCACCCTAAAATGTCCCTTGTGCCCCTTCCCAGACTATCCCCATACATGTCCCTGGTCTCAGACAATCACTGATTGGCTGTCACTATAGATTAGATTCATTTTTCTAGAATTTCGTATACATGGAAACATACAGTACTTTTTGTCTGGCTTTATTTAGCCTGATGTTTTTAAGATTCACCTATATTGTTGCATGTATAAGCAGTTTATTCCTTTTTGTTACTGAATAGTATTTTTATGAATATACCACATTTTGTTTATCCATTCACCTGTTGGTGGACGTTTGGATTGTCTTCAGTTTTTGGCTTTCATAGATAGAGCTGCTCTGAACGTTCATGAATGAGTCCTTGTGTGGGCGTATGTTTAGTGTGGTATACTAATTAGGGCTTTTGGTTGCAAAGGACAGAAATCTACCCCAAACTAGCTCAAGAAGGAAAGAAAGGAGGCTTATTGGGTTCCACAATTGGAAAACCTAGAGCTGACTTAGTTTCCGTCATGGCAGTTCATTAAAAGTTGTCATTAGGAGAATGTCTTATTTGCTTCCTCACTCAGCAATACTTTCTTCTTTGTTAGCTCCATTCTGACAAAGCCTTTCTCATCACGGTCTTAGAGTGGCTTCTAGTAGCAGACTCAGACGTACAGTCCATCCCCTCAGCAGCTCCAGCAGAGAGATGAGTTCTCTTTTCCTAACACATTCAGTATAAATCTTTGACCTAAATTCTCTCATCAGGTCATGTACCCATCATTCAACCAGTTGCTATGAACAAGAGGATGGAACGTTCTGGTTGGCCAGGCCTTACCCACATACCCTCTTCTGAAGCCAGAGATGATGGATTGTTAGTTTTACCCAATCACATGGACTTGGATTGCATGGGCAGGGGTGGCTCCACAAAGAAACTGGAGCATTGTTATCAGAAGCAAGGAAATGGATGAGTGGCTGGCAAACCAGCTAATGATTGTCATTCAAGGCACTTGAAGTGCTCTGGCATGCCGTTCCATCAACCCGGTCCTCTGTTCCTGAATGCTAAGTAGCAGATTTCCTGGTCACTGTCATTGACTCATTCCCCATAGTGTGCTGCAGTTTTCCTCTCTCTGCCCTCGTCCATGCTGTTCTCTTGTCTACAACACCCTCTGTGGCTATGGCAAGCTTACTCATTCTGGAAGCCCAGTTCAAATGTCTTGCCCCTTAGATAGCCTTCCTAAATTTGCCCCTGCCTGGATTAGTCTCCGGGCGTATTATCTATATTCTGTCATGGTTCTTACCATGATAAATCTAATCATGAAATTTCCTACGATCCCAGCCTCCCCTACTAAACATGGACAGCATGACAAGGGGCCACTGTCTTGCTCATCTCAGTGCTCCCCAGGGCCCAAACTCAGTGCCTTTTACATAGTATGAGCTCCATAAATACTTATTGATTGATTCTGGACTTGACATCCATTAAGAGAAGTTAATGGAGGTTTTCTGATTCCCAGCAGATGACCAGTTTCGGAGTGTAGTATCAGTCAAAATTTTAAGAATCAGTAAGTCTTCGTTTGGATTTTTCTTTCTTTCACTCAAAGAATATTTTAAAATAATGGTATTTTCCCCTCCAATTTTCACCATAGGGAAGCATTGCAGAAAGTTTACAAATATAAAAGTTAAAATATAAAATAAAGATGATAACAAGCTGCTTCCTATCTTAAGGCCATTGTGTATGCTATTTCCTCTGCCTCAGGCCCCTTTCCTGCCTGTTTTTTTATGAGTCACATCTCAGTAAGAACTTCAGTTTTAGACTGAGGTCTTCTCTTGCTTCTCAGTTTTCTTTACACCAGTTACCCTGATAAAAATGTATCCTCTATGTTGATTTGTGTGCTTCTGTCTCTCTGGACTGTAATGTAAGCCCTGTGTGGTTAAAGACCTCATTTAGTTTGGTCACGGTGTATTTCCACTCCTAGAACTGTGGCTTGTACATAATATTTATGGCATCAATTAATGAATGCAGAGGTAACCATTACTTACATTTTTTTGTTTCCTTCCACTCACATAAACACTTATACACTCAGATATATGTGTGTACATATATGTGTATGTGTGTACTATATATTCATGTATATGTATACCTACAGACATTTAATACAAACATAGGATAGCATAAAGTATGTGTAATATAATTCAAGGCTACTACACATCCTGTTAGTGTCCCACTCATGTTTACTCCTCACTCACCATTCCTTCTGGCAGCTTCTCACTGCAAACCCTGGATGAGCCCTTGCTCTGGCTGCAGGAGCATTCTCAGCCTGCATGCAGGGCAGGCCAGAAGTGCTGGGGAACTCACACCCCAGGAGCAGCTGTCAACCGGGGATGAATAGGGATTGGAGGATAACTACCCCAGCTCCCTCACCCCTTTGGAGGCACATCACTGGGGAGTGTTCCACACCATTTCTGAATCCCAGTAGTATCAATGCACACAGTGGTAGCTAGACTGATAATGCTTCATCAGCTTTCTTCCTATCCCAGTGTCACCTCCAATCTCCATATCACGGCTTCCTGCTAAATCAGCCACTTGCACATGACAACTAAGTCTGAGGGCTTGCTACCTGAGACAGGAAAAAATTTAAAAATTGTTTTGTAAACAATAAGAAAATGTCCGTCGCTCCTCTCAAATCCCAGCTCGTAGATTTTGCTTTCTGCTTCCCCCTTCCTCTTTGCCCTTGGATGGAGGGGGTGGACACCAGTTTACAGCGGTGTATCTTTTCTTTTTTGGGAAGTCAGTTGGAGAGAGCCCCATTGGTGCTACCCTGACTCAGAATGCAGTCCTGTCCAGCACTGGTAAATTCACAAATTCCTGAGGCATCCATATTATAGCCACCTCTGTATTCAGCTTTGCTTTTATCTGTTTCCAATTTCTGTTTTCAAGGCATTCTGTTTTTCTCCTTTCCCCTTCATCCCTAGGCCCTCCTTTACAACAGCACCAAATAAAAACCCATCACACTGCTGCAGCTAAAAAAAAGGCCTTTGAAAAAAGTCGGGTGTTGTGGCTTGAATGTTCCTAAGCTCTAAAACTGCAAGTTACAGACAAATAAAGGGGCAGGGGTGCGTGTGGGGCGGGGTGGGGGTCTCTTGGCCCTGTGGAAGCAGCCTTCAGGCCACAGCAGGCTCTGGGGGGCACCATGCCTCTAGTGTGGTTTGAACACACAGATTGGGGCGTCTGTCTTGCTGAATTCAGGTTTGAATTATAGATGTTACTGAATGAAACATTAAGGCTGTGTCTGTTGGGACTGCTCTGGTTCTCGTGCCTGTTAACTCCAGCACAGCATTGTTCCATTTTGTCTAAGCATTACTTCAACATTTGTGTAGCACTCTTTTCATTCATTCATTCATTCCACACTGACAGTGACTAAGTGCTAGGACTGCGGAGATATCTAAGCCCCATTCTTTATACCCAAAGATCTCAGAATCTAATTAAGGTAAAGAGACAAGCAGATCAGTAGCCTCAATGCATTGTGCTTAGTGCTGTCCCAGGGTGGGTGCTGAGTGGAACTGCTTAAGAGCAAGGACTGCAGAGTCAGCCACACCTGGGTTCCTTGTCTCGGCCTGAGGGATCCAGGAAGGGATCCTGGAGGAGGAAGCAGGACGCAGCTGTCAAGAGCTTGTCGGAAGCCATCCTGGAGCCATTGCACCATGACAAAGTCATGAAGCAACAGAAGGCAAAACTGCAAGGCAGCGCCATGCCAGGAGGGTGGACTACAGCTCTGTTGTTATGTTTTATGATAATAAATTTACATATAGGGGCAATTTTAGGGGGATGTTGCTCCACGTGAGAGAAAAATTCCTCTAAGGACTCCCCCTCCTGAAACTACCACAGAATGGGAAGTACCCACTAAAGCCCCGGGGAAATGGGTAAAGAATAAAGAGCCTGGAACTAAGGGGATGTTTTTATGGAAAACACCCTCAAGTATGGAGTTATGGCCATGGACCGGAGTTCCTGATGACGTTGGAAATTTATGGTTCTATTGTAAAGGAAGATTAATTATAGAAAAGCAAATGCCTAGAGCAGAATTGGTTGTTAGGATAGGGAGAAAACACTGTCTCAGTTGGAGGTAACAACAAGAAAGGGCATACAGGGTATATTGTAAATATTTTCGTGGAACCATTGTAAAAGGTTGCCCATGCAAGAAGAGAAATAGGAACAAATAGATCCAACTTCTGTAATTAAAATAATTATATAACTGCTTGGCTTGATTACTAAGAAATAACCTGTGCTTAATGGGAACTTGGGGAAATATTTTAATGGGACATCTAGAAACTAGGGGATATTTTTTAAAAAATCTTTACAGAACATTTTGAGGTCAGATTGTGCTAAGATTGTTTGGTTACGTACCTGGTAATGCAATCAACTACAATATATAAATCTGTGATTGTAAACAATAAAGGAGAGAGAGACATGCGATGCTGATACTTTAAGAAGTGTAATAGATTTATTTCCTTCGCGGACGCTATCCATCCCTTGGGTATCCCTGGACTTGCTGGAGCTGGACTCCGGCAAGAGCTAAGGCTATGGATTAGATAGCCCTGGCTCTTTAGTAGGCTTTGTACTAAATTGAATTTGCTTAACCTCCTTGAGCCTCAGTTTCCTGATCTGCTAAATGTCGAATAAGATCTGTATCATGGATTGTGCAAAGTAAATGAGATAGTGTCTGAACTGTCTTAGCAGGGTTCATAGCATACAGTAGCAACTTAATACATGCTTATTAATTTTTAACAGTTAAATCAAGCACAGGATATTGGAAGACGCCCAGTGCAGACAAGGGAGGAGGATATAGATGTGCTGGATGAGGTCATGCCTTGCTGGATCTTGAGGAGGGTGAATGACAGTGCATTGCTGGCTGGACAGGCAAATGAAAGGTTTCCTATTTCCTCGTGGGCATCAGTGAGACCCAGCATATGCCTGTATCAAAACCCTGCAATTTATCAAAAATAAAGCCAGGGATAGTAAAAATCTTGCTGGCCACAAAAGTGGGAGGGCTCAGGCAAATAGTCTTCTTCTGGGCTATTATTTCCTGATGGGCTGTCAGATGTGTATCAGCACGAGAGAGAGCAAGGTGCAGCTGCGCTTCTGGGGGCCTCACTGAACAGGTGACATGTCCTGTGCATTTTTTACTTAAGATTTGATTTTCTCCATCTTTCTCTCCAGCAAGGGAATGCTCAGAAATGTAACAATTAGAATTCAGTATGCTAATACAATGTGTCATTAGCAGAGCCATACAATTGCCTCTAGTGGTACATGTGGGAAGCAAAGCAGGTTCCTGGAAATTAGCTCAGCTTCCCGTCGTCCCCATCTGAATCAAAAGAGCCAGGCTCATTTCAGCAGTGGAAATTTCACTGGGCTGGTGAGCCGAAAACTCATTCAAAAAATTAATAAATTTTCCTCTCCCTTAATTTTTTTTTGTTTGGTGGGGACATATTTCATGACACATGTCTGCTTCTTCCTTGCAAATATTTCATTCAGACTTGGTCTTCAGGTTTTCAAGTTTTAAAGACTTTAAAAAATCAATTATGGTCTAAGAGGATTAAGAGCTCTGCTTATGTCAGCTTTACATAATTCTGGACAGAAGATGTACTTGTTATGTTTTTTAATTTTGTTTATGATTCTGCAAGTTATCACCCTTTCTCTCCTGAGTGAATTCTGACTGCATTAGGAAGGTGTGGATGCTTTGTCAACAGATTTTGGTCATTTGGTGTATTATTTAATGGGTTCAATGGTACCTTCCTTTGTGGCCGCAGCCTTACATACAGATCAGGTATCAAGTTCATACTCATGTTACCCTTCCTCCCTCCTTCCCTCTCTTTTTCCCACCGTTCCTTCATCCTTCCTTCTCCCCCTCCTTCCTTCCCTCTCCCTCCACCTCCTTCCTTCTGCAAACACTTATTCAACCTTATTATGTACCAGGCACCATTTGAGGCACTGGAGGTATACAGATGAACAAGGCAGATGTAGTTCCTAGTAGCATGATAGGAAGGCAGGTGATAAACAAATAAACAGTTCACAGATAAAAGCAATCCCAATAAGTGTTCTAAATAAATAGAGAGACGCTCAGGGAGTACCTTTGGAAGGAGTTGTGTGGTTATGGAAGGCTAAGAAGGAGCCTGCCAATGAGCCCTGGAGCACAGAGGAGCCTGTGACTGCCCAGCAGCAAGGAGGAGAAGCGTGAGGAGATGGAGTGCTACATGGGCGGCAGATCATGCAGTGTGGTGGCAGGGATTTACAATTCAGGTTAATGTTTGGAAGAACAGGGGACACTTTTATTTTAGAATGTTTTCAGTGAGCTAGGTACATGTGCTGACAACATTTTCCAAACCAAATCTTTTTTTCTGGCTATTTAATTTCACCCTCCACTCCAAAGTTAGAAGATTTGTTTGCATTTGGTTCTACATTTAGTGAGTTCTCTTTCATCAAAAGGAAAAAGATACTTTTTTTTTTTTTTTATTTTACAAATTTAATCAGTTATACATATACATATGTTCCCATATCCCCTCCCTTTTGCGTCTCCCTCCCACCCTCCCTATCCCACCCCTCCAGGCGGTCACAAAGAACCGAGCTGATCTCCCTGTGCTATGCGGCTGCTTCCCACTAGCTATCTACCTTACGTTTGGTAGTGTATATATGTCCATGCCGCTCTTTCACTTTGTCACAGCTTACCCTTCCCCCTCCCCATATCCTCAAGTCCATGCTCTAGTAGGTCTGTGTCTTTATTCCTGTCTTACCCCTATGTTCTTGATGACATTTTTTTTAAATTCCATATATATGTGTCAGCATACAGTATTTGTCTTTCTCTTTCTGACTTACTTCACTCTGTATGACAGACTCTAGGTCCATCCACCTCATTACAAATAGCTCAATTTCATTTCTTTTTATGGCTGAGTAATATTCCATTGTATATATGTGCCACATCTTCTTTATCCATTCATCCGATGATGGACACTTAGGTTGTTTCCATCTCCGGGCTATTGTAAATAGGGCTGCTATGAACATTTTGGTACATGTCTCTTTTTGAATTATGGTTTTCTCAGGGTATATGCCCAGTAGTGGGATTGCTGGGTCATATGGTAGTTCTATTTGTAGTTTTTTAAGGAACCTCCATACTGTTCTCCATAGTGGCTGTACCAATTCACATTCCCACCAGCAGTGCAAGAGTGTTCCCTTTTTTCCACACCCTCTCCAGCATTTATTGTTTCTAGATTTTTTGATGATGGCCATTCTGACTGGTGTGAGATGATATCTCATTGTAGTTTTGATTTGCATTTCTCTAATGAGTAAAGATGTTGAGCATCCTTTCATGTGTTTGTTGGCTGTCTGTATATCTTCTGTGGAGAAATGTCTATTTAGGTCTTCTGCCCATTTTTGGATTGGGTTGTTTGTTTTTTTGCTATTGAGCTGCATGAGCTGCTTATAAATTTTGGAGATTAATCCTTTGTCAGTTGCTTCATTTGCAAATATTTTCTCCCATTCTGAGGGTTGTCTTTTGGTCTTGTTTATGGTTTCCTTTGCTGTGCAAAAGCTTTGAAGTTTCATTAGGTCCCATGTGTTTATTTTTGTCTTTATTTCCATTTCTCTAGGAGATGGGTCAAAAAGGATCTTGCTGTGATTTATGTCATAGAGTGTTCTGCCTATGTTTTCCTCTAGGAGTTTGATAGTGTCTGGCCTTACATTTAGGTCTTTAATCCATTTTGAGCTTATTTTTGTGTATGGTGTTAGGGAGTGATCTAATCTCATACTTTTACATGTCCCTGTCCAGTTTTCCCAGCACCACTTATTGAAGAGACTGTCCTTTCTCCACTGTACATTCCTGCCTCCTTTATCAAAGATAAGGTGACCATATGTCCGTGGGTTTATCTCTGGGCTTTCTATCCTGTTCCATTGATCTATCTTTCTGTTTTTGTGCCAGTACCATACTGTCTTGATTACTGTAGCTTTGTAGTATAGTCTGAAGTCAGGGAGCCTGATTCCTCCAGCTCCATTTTTCGTTCTCAAGATTGCTTTGGCTATTCGGGGTCTTTTGTGTTTCCATACAAATTGTGAAATTTTTTGTTCTAGTTCTGTGAAAAATGCCATTGGTAGTTTGATAGGTATTGCATTGAATCTGTAGATTGCTTTGGGTAGTAGAGTCATTTTCACAATGTTGATTCTTCCAATCCAAGAACATGGTACATCTCTCCATCTATTTGTATCATCTTTAATTTCTTTCATCAGTGTCTTATAATTTTCTGCATACAGGTCTTTTGTCTCCTTAGGTAGGTTTATTCCTAGATATTTTATTCTTTTTGTTGCAATGGTAAATGGGAGTGTTTCCTTGATTTCACTTTCAGATTTTTCATCATTAGTATATAGAAATGCCAGAGATTTCTGTGCATTAATTTTGTATCCTGCAACTTTACCAAATTCATTGATTAGCTCTAGTAGTTTTCTGGTAGCATCTTTAGGATTCTCTATGTATAGTATCATGTCATCTGCAAACAGTGACAGCTTTACTTCTTCTTTTCCGATTTGGATTCCTTTTATTTCCTTTTCTTCTCTGATTGCTGTGGCTAAAACTTCCAAAACTATGTTGAATAAGAGTGGTGAGAGTGGGCAACCTTGTCTTGTTCCTGATCTTAGTGGAAATGGTTTCAGTTTTTCACCATTGAGGACGATGCTGGCTGTGGGTTTGTCATATATGGCCTTTATTATGTTGAGTAAAGTTCCCTCTATGCCTACTTTCTGCAGGGTTTTTATCATAAATGGGTGTTGAATTTTGTCAAAAGCTTTCTCTGCATCTATTGAGATGATCATATGGTTTTTCTCCTTCAGCTTGTTAATATGGTGTATCACATTGATTGATTTGCGTATATTGAAGAATCCTTGCATTCCTGGAATAAACCCCACTTGATCATGGTGTATGATCCTTTTAATGTGCTGTTGGATTCTGTTTGCTAGTATTTTGTTGAGGATTTTTGCATCTATGTTCATCAGTGATATTGGCCTGTAGTTTTCTTTCTTTGTGACATCCTTGTCTGGTTTTGGTATCAAGGTGATGGTGGCCTCGTAGAATGAGTTTGGGAGTGTTCCTCCCTCTGCTATATTTTGGAAGAGTTTGAGAAGGATAGGTGTTAGCTCTTCTCTAAATGCTTGATAGAATTCGCCTGTGAAGCCATCTGGTCCTGGGCTTTTGTTTGTTGGAAGATTTTTAATCACAGTTTCAATTTCAGTGCTTGTGATTGGTCTATTCATATTTTCTATTTCTTCCTGAGTCAGTCTTGGCAGGCTGTGCATTTCTAAGAATTTGTCCATTTCTTCCAGGTTGTCCATTTTATTGGCATAGAGTTGCTTATAGTAATCTCTCATGATCTTTTGTATTTCTGCAGTGTCAGTTGTTACTTCTCCTTTTTCATTTCTAATTCTATTGATTTGAGTCTTCTCCCTTTTTTTCTTGATGAGTCTGGCTAATGGTTTATCAATTTTGTTTATCTTCTCAAAGAACCAGCTTTTAGTTTTATTGATCTTTGCTATCGTTTCCTTCATTTCTTTTTCATTTATTTCTGATCTGATTTTTATGATTTCTTTCCTTCTGCTAACTTTGGGATGTTTTTGTTCTTCTTTCTCTAATTGCTTTAGGTGCAAGGTTAGGTTGTTTATTCGAGATATTTCCTGTTTCTTAAGGTGTGATTGTATTGCCATAAACTTCCCTCTTAGAACTGCTTTTGCTGCATCCCATAGGTTTTGGGTCGTCGTGTCTCCATTGTCATTTGTTTCTAGGTATTTTTTAATTTCCTCTTTGATTTCTTCAGTGATCACTTCGTTATTAAGTAGTGTATTGTTTAGCCTCCATGTGTTTGTATGTTTTACAGCTCTTTTCCTGTAATTGATATCTAGTCTCATAGCATTGTGGTCGGAAAAGATACTTGATACAATTTCAATTTTCTTAAATTTACCAAGGCTTGATTTGTGACCCAAGATATGATCTATCCTGGAGAATGTTCCATGAGCACTTGAGAAAAATGTGTATTCTGTTGTTTTTGGATGGAATGTCCTATAAATATCAATTAAGTCCATCTTGTTTAATGTATCATTTAAAGCTTGTGTTTCCTTATTTATTTTCATTTTGGATGACCTGTCCATTGGTGAAAGTGGGGTGTTAAAGTCCCCTACTATGATTGTGTTACTGTCCATTTCTCCTTTTATGGCTGTTAATATTTCCCTTATGTATTGAGGTGCTCCTATGTTTGGTGCATAAATATTTACAATTGTTATATCTTCTTCTTGGATTGATCCCTTGATCATTATGTAGTGTCCTTCTTTGTCTCTTCTAGTAGTCTTTATTTTAAAGTCTATTTTGTCTGATATGAGAATTGCTACTCCAGCTTTCTTTTGGTTTCCATTTGCATGGAATATCTTTTTCCATCCCCTTACTTTCAGTCTGTATGTATCTCTAGGTCTGAAGTGGGTCTCTTGTAGACAGCATATATATGGGTCTTGTTTTTGTATCCATTCAGCCAGTCTGTGTCTTTTGGTGGGAGCATTTAGTCCATTTACATTTAAGGTAATTATTGATATGTATGTTCCTATTCCCATTTTCTTAATTGTTTTGGGTTCGTTATTGTAGTTCTTTTCCTTCTGTTGTGTTTCTTGCCTAGAGAAGTTCCTTTAGCATTTGTTGTAAAGCTGGTTTGGTGGTGCTGAACTCTCTCAGCTTTTGCTTGTCTGTAAAGGTTTTAATTTCTCCATCAAATCTGAATGAGATCCTTGCTGGGTAGAGTAATCTTGGTTGCAGGTTTTTCTCCTTCATCACTTTAAGTATGTCCTGCCACTCCCTTCTGGCTTGTAGAGTTTCTGCTGAGAGATCAGCTGTTATCCTGATGGGGATTCCCTTGTGTGTTATTTGTTGTTTTTGCCTTGCTGCTTTTAATATGATTTCTTTGTGTTTAATTTTTGACAGTTTGATTAATATGTGTCTTGGTGTATTTCTCCTTGGATTTATTCTGTATGGGACTCTCTGTGCCTCCTGGACTTGATTAACTATTTCCTTTCCCATATTAGGGAAGTTTTCAACTATAATCTCTTCAAATATTTTCTCAGTCCCTTTCTTTTTCTCTTCTTCTTCTGGAACCCCTATAATTCGAATGTTGGTGCGTTTAATGTTGTCCCAGAGGTCTCTGAGACTGTCCTCTGTTCTTTTCATTCTTTTTTCTTTATTTTGCTGTGCAGCAGTTATTTCCACTATTTTATCTTCCACCTCACTTATCCGTTCTTCTGCCTCAGTTATTCTGCTATTGATCCCATCTAGAGTATTTTTTATTTCATTTATTGTGTTTTTAATCGATGCTTGATTCGTCTTTAGTTCTTCTAGTTCCTTGTTAACTGTTTCTTGCATTTTGTCTATTCTATTTTCAAGATTTTGGATCATCTTTACCATCATTATTCTGAATTCTTTTTCAGATAGACTGCCTATTACCTCTTCATTTGTTAGGTCTGGTGGGTTTTTATCTTGCTCCTTCTCCTGCTGTGTGTTTTTCTGTCTTCTCATTTTGCTTATGTTACTGTGTTTGGGATCTCCTCTTTGCAGGCTGCAGGTTCGTAGTTCCCGTTGTTTTTGGTGTCTGTCCCCAGTGGCTAAGGTTGGTTTAGTGGGTTGTGTAGGCTTCTTGGTGGAGGGGACTACTGCCTGTGTTCTGGTGGATGAGGCTGGATCTTGTCTTTCTGGTGGGCAGGTCCACGTCTGGTGGTGTGTTTTGGGGTGTTTGCGGACTTTTTATGATTTGAGGCAGCCTCTCTGCTAATGGGTGGTGTTGTGTTCCTGTCTTGCTAGTTGTTTGGCATAGGGTGTCCAGCACTGTAGCTTGCTGGTCGTTGAGTGAAGCTGGGTGCTGGTGTTGAGATGGAGATCTCTGGAAGATTTTCGCCGTTTGATATTATGTGGAGCTGGGAGGTCTCTTGTGGACCAGTGTCCTGAAGTTGGCTCTCCCACCTCAGAGGCACAGCACTGACTCCTGGCTCCTCAATTTGGGATGATTTGTTGTCTATTCATGTATTCCACAGATGCAGGGTACATGAAGTTGATTGTGGAGCTTTAATCCGCTGCTTCTGAGGCTGCTGGGAGAGGTTTCCCTTTCTCTTCTTTGTTCTCACAGCTCCTGGGTCTCAGCTTTAGATTTGGCCCCGCCTCTGCGTGTAGGTCGCCGGAGGGCGTCTGTTCTTCGCTCAGACAGGACAGGGTTAAAGGAGCAGCCTCTTCGGGGACTCTGGCTCACTCAGGCCGGGCGGGAGGGAGGGGCACGGAGTGCGGGGCGTGCCTTTTGGGAGGTCTGGGGTCTTCTGCCAGCGTTCAGTAGTTGTTCTGTAGGAGTTGTTGCACGTGTAGCTGTATTTCTGGTGTATCTGTGGGGAGGAAGGTGATCTCCGCGTCTTACTCTTCCGCCATCTTTGGAAAAAGATACTTAACTCAGGGAGTGCTACAGAAACCTCAGATTGGAGTCCTGAAGTGTGTACCATCCACTGGAAAGCAGGAAAATAGTCTTTGTCACAGGTAGTTGCTTTTCTTCCTAAAGCATAAACTCAGGGGTACAATTTAGTCAAGTAGTTGATTTAGTTGTATCCAGCTTAACTAATTAACAGCAATTCCATGCTCGATTTTTTTTTTTCGTTAACTGAACAAAAGCCATCTCTAATGAGGTATGTATACAGGGCCAGCTGACTTACTTTTTGTGGAGATGGCAGATAAGGAGGCAGCTATAAACATTTGTAGGAAATAGACAGGCACAGACATGATATTCAGCATTTTGAACAACTGGTACCAGATAGGCACTGAGCCATCAGAATGTACAGTGGTGTATGGGTGCCGCCAGGCTCTTTGGAGGGCAAGGAATAAGATGTATCCTCCAAACACAGGGACATGACCGGAGCACGTTCATTCCCTCCCAAGAGTCCCCAAAGTCATCTCCTTCCAGCATCAACTCAAAAGTCTAAAGTCCAAAATTTTATCTAAATATCATAGAAATCAGATATGGGTGAGACTCAAGGTATGATTCACCTGAGACAGATTCCTCTCCAGCTGGGAACCTGCGAAATCAAACAAACTATATGCTTCAAAATACAGTGGTGGGAGAAGCATAGGATAGACATTCCCATTCCAAAAGGGAGAAAAAGGAAAGAAGGAAGGGGTAAATGATGGGTCTGAGAGTCCCAGCAAGACCAAAACCCAGTGGAGCTAATTACTTTAGACCTTGACTTGAGATAATCCTCTTTGGTTGAGGCTCTGCCCTCCAGGTGTCCTGGAGCTGAGGTCCAGCCTTCCAGACATATGGGGGTGGGGGCCCCCCCGCTCCCAAGGCTCTGGGCGGCCCTGCCCTGGTGTATCTGCAAGGCAAGGGTGGCCATCTTGCTATGCATTGCTGAGAGAGAAGAGATAGAACTGATGGGGGAGAAATCATGGGCAGACAGATTTCAGGTCAATAAAGAAAGGCAAAATAGATAGAGCTGCCCAAGAAAGGAATGGGTTTGAGAAAAAAGGAAGTTCTCTAACCAGAAAGACTCCAGGTGAGGCTGTGAGGTTGGATAACTCCTAAAGGGTTGTGGCAAAGTCAGCACTGTCTTCTGAGCTTGGTGACATATGGGTTAGGATAGTCTGAGAAAGACTGCCTTAAAAAATTCTCAACCTATAGGTTGATAGAGAGATATACTTTTAACTATTATGTATTTGATATACATATATAAAATTTTTATATTACATCATAATATTATTTATGTATTCATATACATATATAAAGATTTGAATATATACTTTTCAGAATTAAATAATCCCATTTTAAGTATGCATGAAAGAACAATTTGATTTAGTAGACCATATCACCTGTTTTTCATCTACAGCCAACATTAAAAATACAAAGCTGGTGCATAAACAGGTCAAGGAAGAAGCTAGTCATGTAATCTTCCTGTCCAGCATCAGTGTTATGATATGTTGCAGCTGAAGGTCTGAGCGAGTCATCTGCACTTCATTGTATCTTAAACACCTCCTGGCACTTTCCACTTCCCTCTCCAGGTCTTCTAACAGGAATCGACATGAAAGGGTAGCATGTAAGTGACTGCACTGTGGAGTTTCTAATTATGATCAGGAAGGGCACACAATTTACAAAGAGATCTTCAGGATTTCTCACAGACTTTATTTCATCTTGCCATTTGGACAGCTCCTGATCATCTCTTCCCGTGAGGATAAAATCTTAGAATCCCAAATGATCTTGTAGGACCCTATTCCTATAGTTTTCAAACTGTGTTCTACAGAGGTCTAGTATTGAGAGGGGGACTCAGGCCCTTAAGTGGCGAGGGTGCAAGAGGGATAGGGTGCAGGATGCAGCTGGGACTCAGGCCCTGGGAGCAAACATCAACCGGGGTAATTATGCTTTATTCTCTCTTAGATATTAGGGTTCAAGAGGAGATTCTGCTTGATAAAAAGTGGAGGGCTTTTCTAAAAAAAGGGGTTTAGAATTACAGTGCAGACCTGCCTTCTCATTGTACAGACAAGAAACTGAGGCTCAAAGACATCAAGGGTATTCTCCTTGGGTCACCCCCCTCGTCCATGGTAAAGCCAGGACTATGGTCCAGGACTGTGATCTGGACTAGGGGTCTTGCCACTGTTTGTTGCTATTGATGAAACACGGAAACTTAGTCTCAGGTTTGGGCACTCGAGAAATCCCCATGGTGATAATGATGATAGGTAATGCTTATGAGTTCCTACTATGTGGCCAGTGCCTCAAAGACAATATCTTATTTAATCCTCACAGCAGCGCTCCAAGTTAGGAGCTCTTATTCATCCCATTTTACAGTTGAGGAAATGATATTCAAAGACATTAAATCACTTGCTGGACATCACACAGCTTCTAGGCAGTAGAGGTTGGATTTGAACCCAGGTGGCCTTAATCCAGAGGCCTCAGCATTAACCCTTCTGCTCTCTTGCCTTCCTACACTCCAGACTTCTCCCAGAGGACAGATACTATCAGATTATTTTACCTAACTTAACCGTATTTTTTTTTACCAACATAGCAACATCCAGCAACCTTTCCTTTACTGCATGTTCTACTTCTATAGTGCTATGCTATTACGTAGCATGACCTTGATGAAGTTAATAACCCTTCCTGTATCAAAATGGTTAATCTTCATTAATTTTTACTCATTAGTTAAAGGCTGGTGTAATTTAGAGAAAGTCTAAATTATGGAATACATTTTATTTTATTACTTTTAAACACATAACTTGACAAAATTATTTAAAAATGCTCTGTTCCGGGACTCACTTCAGTGATTTGTTATTATCACTGATACTATTTATATGTAAAGGAAAGGAAAGCTTAATATGAGCACCTTGCTTGTTCTTCTCCATTCTAACTAATCCTGCCAGGTAACCTCTGTAAATGGCCTTATAATCTCTCACCAGACCGACTATGATGGCCTCCAAACTCACTGCCCTGAGCCTCGCTCATCGTGTTTTTACTATGTAACTTTCTTAATGACTACTGTTAAAATTCAGCATTAGGGACTTCCCTGGTGGTCCAGTGGTTGAGACTCTGCACTTCCACTGCGGGGGGGTGGGGGTGGGGTGGGGGTGGGTGGGTTCGATCCCTGATCAGGGAACTGGGATCCTGCATGCCTCGTGGTGCAGCCAAAAAAAAAAAAAAAAAATCAGCATTGAAGCACACTATGAGCGATGATCCACACCCCCACCCGCATCAGTGTTTAATTTCTCCACCACCCTTTCCCATCCTTCCCCGAAAGCCCCGACTAAATGGCTGACCCCCTGGTCTCTCAGATTCTTGGCTGTTTCCATAGCCCTGCGTGGGGTTAACTCCAGCAAGGACCACCTATTCCCAGTGTGCTCACCTCCTGGAAATCTTCCTGGGTTCTGTGAATGAAAAAATGTTGCCTGCCATATCAGTAAACAAAGGATGTTGCAGCCATCAAGGCACTACGGTTGTCCCCAGTGGTGAGCCTGAGGGAACTCAGGATGGAAGCAAACAGGGTGCCCACCATCAAGCCCTCAGCCACTGCAGCCATCCCCAGTGGTGCACCCTGAAGACACTCAGGATGGGAAAGAATGGGATGCTGGCCCTAGATAGCTAAGGTGCATGTCAAAGGGATGATTTCAGTGGGCCCAGACTCTTGCATCTTCCCATGCATAGAAAAGTGCTAAATTCAGTAAGGTGTCTGGTTTTCTTTAATTAACAGTAATCTTTTACTGGTCCTTACTGACTCCCTGGTCTTTGTTGCAAAACTCCTGTATATCCTGGCTCCTCCCTGATCTCTTCAGACCTGGGAAGTCCTCAGAAAGCCCTCCAAATAAAACATAATTCTCAACTTTTAGGTTGTGCCTTGTTTTTCAGTCAATAGTTCCAGCTCTCAACCATCATCAGTTTCTCTAGTGAAATTTCCTAGGGCTTTGCCCCTCCCTGGGGGCTGCCCTCATATTCAGCTTCATGTAGATCATGTGTTTACTTATCTTACTTCCTCTGCTATACTCTAAGCTCCATGAGGGCAGCCATCTGTACAGTCCTGCCATCTGGGTACATAGTAAATGCCTATTGAGTGACTAGGATTCTGGGCAGCTGTGTGTGTATAGGGGAGGCAAAGGATGCTTGGCCAGAAAAAGGAGTCAGTGGGTACCCCCCACATGAGAATTCCTTGGGGTGCTGAATAAACACATAGATTCTCTAACAGGAGAATTCATTCAACAGGACATTGAGCGAAAAGATGACTGGCTGCAGTGTGGTCAGGAGGTAGAACCAGAGGGCAGGCATGTTATGCCTTTTCTGAGCGAGGGGACACCTCTCCTGCCTCTGGCCAAGCTCAGCTCATCGTCCTGAGGGGACCTTCTTTCCAGCATCTTTCTGTCTGGATGACACAGCCCCCTGATTGTCGCTCCTAACACCTGACCCTAGTTGGGGAATTGAAGAAGGGATGAGTCCTGGAGTCTGCCCTCATACAAGGAACCCTGCAAGGCCTCTGCTTGTGGCGATGGACCAGAAAAACCTGCCTTCCTCACATGCTTAGCTGGAAATGATTTTTAGTGGGTGGTGTCTGGGCTCATTAAAATGAACCTGGCATATCCAAAACTTGTATTACCCAGCAACAACCAACCCCTCAGAAATCTGTGCAGGTAACTAAGGATTTTAAAACTACTAGTAACCCCCCTCAATACCCACTCTCCCTGCCAAATGGTTGAGATTCCAGGCCAGCTGGGTGTCTGCTTATTTACGTAATTAATCTAGTAGGAAGTCTTTATATGTCCCTCCTCAGCTTTCTCTTTTCCAGGATAAATAACCCCCATATCCTCCATCCATAAGCCCCAATTTTACAACCTTTTAATCATTTTTGTGACTCCCTCATGAATCTTCTTTGGGCCCTATTTACGCGTTATCTCAATTTAACAGACATGCTATGCAGGCAATTAGGAGAGAGGAATCCCTTAGAACCTGGGAACATCTTAGTCCCCATTTGGATCTGAGTCTCTCTCTCTTTGTAGGGGTCATATGGAGGATTCTCATCACCTTTCCTCCTGACAAACGGACTCAGGATGGGCTGTCAATTTTGCTTTTTCACAAGATGTTCTTCCAAGGTTTCAAAGAACCAATTCCTATCAGGGCAGGAGCCAAAGGACACACCTGAGCCCAGGAGGGAATTCTTTCTCAAATGGGTTTCATGTGTGCGATTTTGGTGCGTGGGGACAGCAGGGGTCTACTGTTGGCTGGAGAGAGCTGTCAGCAACCTTGAACCCCAAGCTTCCAGGGGACTTGAGGAGGCCAGGCACTGTCTGACAGCTTGGGCAGAGTCTGCCAGGCTGGCCTGCTGCTCTGTGTCCTGTGAGCTTATCTGACCTTTTCTGGAAGGCTATTTCCTTATCTGCCTTCAGGCTGAGCCAAAAAACAGCCACTAGCAGACTGGGGAGAGGCTGGCTCTTGAGTTTTCAACACCATGTAGCGGCCAATACATGGCTTAGCTGCCACCAAGTATCCCATAAAAGGCACCCAGTAAAATTATGACACAGCTAAGGGAGAAAGGATATTTCTGGGGTTCTTACATTGGGAATTTTCTAACTAGGAATGTTGTGAGAGCAGAATAGAAGAAAGGAGGTGGAGCTGACTGAGACTGTAACTTGTCATTCTGCAAAGACAAAACCCCATCGTCACCTTTCCGTGCTGTGCGTCGCATCAGTGTCCTCTCGTGGTTCTAATCTCTTCCGGGCTGCACTTTCCCCCGTCCTCAGTGTGGCCTGATATTTCCCAGGGACTCATTTGACAGGGTGCAAACAGCAGGGCTGTATATCTAAGCAAACG
Source organism: Mesoplodon densirostris (assembly GCF_025265405.1). Lineage (NCBI taxonomy): Eukaryota > Metazoa > Chordata > Mammalia > Artiodactyla > Ziphiidae > Mesoplodon > Mesoplodon densirostris. The sequence continues at coordinate 60,313,951 of NC_082679.1, forward strand.
TTTGCAAATATAGACATTCCTGTTTTGCTACCACATCAACAATTTCAAGGTGAAACCCCCAGCAGTCCAGCAGCTGATTTGGCGAGGGAGCTTATTGTTGTGTGCAAAAATCAAATAAAATCCTCTGGGGCTTTTCTTAGGCAGCATCGCATGTAGCTCTGGCCTGAAGATCAATAAAGCAGAACCTACTCTTCATTACACGTTAATAATGTGCAAGCAGAAACCAGAGCGGGGAGCAGGCCTCTCTGTCTCCCCACAGAAAGATGGCCTGACTTTGTTGTAAGCGGCACGGGATTGTGCTGATTGTGGCCGCGCAACTCGTTTGCAGCCGCAATTGCCTTTCAGCCTGTGAGTCTCAGAACTAGAGTGCTTTCTGCATCGTGGCGAGCTACTCATGGCTCTCATGACATCTTTAGAAAAGCCATATCCTGGCTTAAAGCGCTCCATAAAGCTCATTAACTGGGCCTTAACCGATGAGTTAATAACAATTAATAATCGAGAGACTGAAGCTGTGATACCTCAGGAATGAACTTAGTGAGGGTTCTAAGTTCCCAGTGCTGCCTGAAGCCAGACCTTTTGGTGACTTTGGAGCTAGACATGGCAGAAAGGGTTTGGGACTCTGTATTAGTGTGATAGGGCTGCTGGAACAAAGTCCCACAAACTAGGTGGCTTAAAACAACAGAAACTTATTCTCTTACCGTTCTGGTGGCAACAAAGTCTGAAATCAAGGTACAGGTTCCCCTGCAATCCAAATTGAGAGTTCCTGTGAAACCATTCCTAAGGTGAAGTGGAATAAAGCAAAGAAGGAATTACCTTAGGGCACATCTTGCACAAACGATGAACAAAATAAATCGAGATAAAGCACAGATGCTCACGGACACAGTTCAAAGCTATGGCGGCTCCGTGCTGAGATGCTGAGTGCAGTTCTCGGGGAAGGCGCTTGGTGGCGCCACTCTTGCTGTTGCGGTGCGTTGCCTCAATAACCACTCGCCGCAAAACAAATGCTGAATACTGTTCTCAATTTTCGCCTTGTTTTGTGAAAGTGAAAATCCTCTTCAAATTTCTTTATGTTGGGGAAGACAGGTACTAATTAGGTTTTTCATGAAAGAGACGTGGTGTAAAGCAAACGTTTGAAAAGAGGGGGATTCCTGTATCAACAAGGCCACACTCTCCCTGAAGGATTTAGGGGAGAATCTGTCCCATGCCTCTCTCCTAGCTTCTTGTGTTGCCGGCAGTTCGTGGCATTCCTTTGCTTGTAGGCACATTACTTCAGTCTCTGCTCCATCACCACGTACGCCCTGGTATGTCCACATTGGGTGCATATGGCCAGTGTCTGTTCAAATGCTGTAACAATTTTAAAATATTCTGAGTACTGTCCATGCCAAGGTCAGTACCCCTTTCACTGGGCGGCTGTGAAGAGTAAATCAGATATTCCGTAGGAAAGCTCTTGGCAATGTGTGAAGACCTGTGTGAAAGTTTTTGCTGTTTTGTTGCTGGGGAGATTTCAGGTTGATCCGTTAAGACAGAAAGATTCAAGTCCCAGTGCCTGCTCTCAGAGGTCTCCATGACTGGAGCACTCTTCAATCACTGCCATCCGCCTGTAATATAATTTTAGCCTGAAGCTTTCCGGGACAGACCGTGTGGAGAGATTCATACTGTTATTGAAGGCTTAGAGCTTTGGAATTAAAAGTCTACATTTTTCTTGGAGTCAGGCAGTCCTGGTTCAAGTCCTGACTCTGCCACTGACTGCTGAATGGCCTTGGGTGGGTCCCTGAGCCTCTCTAAGTTTCTGTTTCCTCATCTGTAAAATGAGGTAATAACACCTAGGTCACAGGTTACATGAGGAGTGAATGCAGTGATAGACACGGAGTAGGGTCCACTGCTTCCTCTGTTTTTAACCGTTTGAGTAAGTATAAGTTGTACTGTATTTTTTCAAAGGGCTTTTGGGTCTCACTGGCCAGGGCTTTGTGAACCGTTGCTTGAGTCAGTCACAGTGAGTGGCAATCTACAAGTTATTGATTTACCTTGAACAGTGGTTCTTAAACCCAACACCTGGGCCCCACTGAGCTTTCCCAGATGTGTCTTCAGTAGAGCAATCCGGTGTAGGAAGGCCGGTTTGGAATCAAGGTCCTGGGCCAGCTCCCATGCTTGTGACAGGTGTGAAGTTGCCAAGTGAAGCTCTCTGCTCCTCAGTGATAAATAAGAGTCCCACCTCCCAGGGCTGACGTAGAAACTGTAGGTTAATGTATGCAAAGCCATTATTTCAATGCTAGAGTGTCACATGGCCTCAATAAATACAAGCTAATATGATTCCTGGAATAGAAGCTCCATGAGGGCAAGACTCTGGCCTGGATCATTCACAAGTGGGTCTCCTGTCCCTGAAACAAAGTCTGGCAAGTTGTAGGTGCTTGATAAATATACACTGAACAAATGAATGAATAAATGAATGAGGTTTCCTGGAGGTAGGATCAAGAACCTGAATCTTTGAGCTCTCTCCACATGATTATAGGATGCAGCCATGATTGAGAACTACTGGCGCAAACATTCATTTTATAGATGATGAAATTGCAGCCAGGGATGCTAAGTAATTCACCCCAAGAGCACTTGGTTAATTTACTCAACAAATAGTCATTCCTTCCTTTTATTTAACAAACATTCGTTGAATACTTACAACATTGCTGGTGGTATTTAAACCCCAGGTTCTACCAGAAAGAATAAGAGATTGCCCCAGCCCTTGATAAACTCATGGTCTGGTAGAGGCTTCAGATAGCTAAACAAATGACTGCATTACTGTGTGCCACGGTTTCATATTTACACACATGGTGAGCTCAAGGAACACAGATGTGAGGGTGTATCGATTCTGCCATGTAGCCAATGGAGACCAGCTGGGAAAGTCACTTATATGTAGGGTGACGGGGGCGCAGGGCGGCTAGGAGATTCTCAGGCAGCTAAGAGGGAGGAATAGAAGGCACAGGATGGAGCGTGGCACATAGAAGGTCATGGAACTAGTGAATCATCCAGAGAGGCTAGAGCAGAGGGCCAACGCTCCTGAGATTGCTCACAAAGGCTGGGAGAAGGGCTCTCCAAGTGGCAGTAACAGCAAGGTCAAAGGCCAGTAGTTGACAAATAGATTGAGAAGTTTGAAGAATTGAAAAGTCATCATGTACATTGATGGAGAGAGTGGCCAGAAATGCAGTTTGATGAATAGACAGGGGCTAGATCGTTCTGGTCTTTGTATACTACAGTAAAAAGGTCAAATTTTACTCTGATTCAATGGAAGCCGTTGGTAATTGTAAGCAGGGGACATTCAGTGAGCTAAGCTTTAGGGTCACTCCTGTTACTATGATGGAGCAGAGAGGATAAGTCTGCAGTGGGGAGAGTCATCAGGAGGCTGTGAATATAGTCCAGATGGGAAATGACAGGCTCAACTAAGCTGATGGCAGTGGAGATGGAAGAAAACCCATGGATCACTATGTGCTTTCATAAAATGTAGCGGGGGTGTGCGATGTATTTGAGGTCTTTACCCCTACTCTCTTCTATTGTCCCATCCTCAGAGAGACCACACAGTAACTGGGCTCATCATGAGGCAGGAACATGGATTCAAGGGAGACTTCTCGATTTGGATCGAAACTCAACAGAGCATTTATAGAAGAAAATATTCCAAATGTGATTGCAGTTTGATTCAACAAGCGTTCTGAAACCAACTTTTGTTAGGATCCTCTAAATTTTAAGGGATTAATACCCAACTCAAAATGGGAAATGTATAGTTTCACTTAACTGAAAAAGTCCAGGGAATTGAGCTCCAGGAACAACTGAATTTGGGGCTTGACTGTTGTCAAATTGAATTGGTTTCTCTCCATCTCCTGGCTCTGTTTTCTTCTGTGGTGACTTCAGTCTTAGGCAGCCTCTTCTCATGAGGTACCAAATAGCTGCTGGCAGGCCCAGATTTGTAGTCTCATAGTTTCACAACCCTGTAGAAAGAGAGTTATTGTTTTCCAACCATCTTTGCAGAGGCCTGACCATGATTCACCCAGCTTGGGTCCTGTGGACATCCCCAATCCAGGCACAACATCAGGTGGACTGCTGAGATTGACCAGGCCAAGGTCACATTACCAGCTCTGGAGCTGGAAACAGAGTCACCCTTAATTTTATAGATTAAATGTGGAGAGTGAAGTGGTTTCCCAAAGGCAAGCTGGGTGCTGCTGCATGAAGCTGAGAGATGGTGGGTAGACCAGAAGGACACATGTCCACTAGCAGCACCTGCTGTCAAGTGCAGGGCTCTGCTCAGCCCTCCTGCAGAGGAGTCAAAGATGAATAATTCAGTCCCTGCCCTCCAGATGCTTGTGAGTATCGGGGATGCAGATGCATACACAAGCCTGTTTAACAGGAGCCCGCCTGATAAGTGTCCTGGTTTGGTAGCATCTCCAGTACCGTAAAGCTCTGACTGCTCTTTCAGTGGTCACCAGGGGCTTGGCACATATTTCCTCACATTTCTGTCTTAAAAGTCAATAAACTGATTCTGGTACCTTGACTGGAAATTAAATCTGGGTTTTTCTTTCCCTTGATTATGGAGTTGAGATGTCCAAAGTTGACTCTCAATGGTGGCATTGGGTTACTGTGACCCAACATCCCAACATCTGGGAATCATGGCTGCAGCAGCCACCAGTGCAGGTATCAATGTGGAATAGGTGGACCTGGGGACCGGGACAGGGAAGGAGGGCCTCGATGTGAGAAGTTACCCACAGGGAGCACTAGGGCATCTGAGTTCCAGCCAGGTAGTGACTTGTAGGCAGTGTCCTTAGGTGTGTGCATGTAGGAAGAGGTTTGGCTCTTCCCTACCACTGTGTATCATCCATCGTGGGCTACATTTCTTTCTTTTTTTTTTTGGCCACACCGCACAGCTTGTGGGATCTTAGTTCTCCGACCAGGGATCCAACCCGTACCCCCTGCAATGGAAGTGTGGGGCTGTAACCACTGGACCACCAGGGAAGTCCCTCTTTGCTTCTAATAGACATTCACTTTTCCATTTAACACGTATTTAGTGAACCCCGTGGTGGAGACTGGCTAGTTATTCACCAAATCATTTTCTTCTTTCTTCAGGGCACCCAGCTAGGTTACATTTCCCAGTCTTCCGTAGGCTGGGTTCTGCCCAGTGGACTGCAGGCTGATGTAAGGGTAAGCCTTACTTCTGTGTCGTCCTCCACGCACATTTGCTCTCTTGTCCTGTCTGCCAGCTAGAGGCAGAGGATCCACTGGGGCACAGCGGAACCACACGATGGAAGGAGGCTTACATGACTGCAGGGAGTCATCAAACCCCTCCCCCACCCCAAATAAAAGGATCCACATAGATTGTGACAGGAGTGATAAGTAACTCTTCATGGTATTAATTGTTGAAATTGTGGCGGTTTGTTTCTGTTTTGCTTAAAATCTAGAATTTAGCCTACCTTGACTAATCAAAGAGTTATAAAATACAAGAGACTGCTCTGTGCCAGGGACTCAGTATTAAGCAAAGCAGCTCTTACCTTGATGAGGTTTTCAGTCTTACCTGTTATTTTATCTATTCTCATCTCCTCTCTGCTTTCTTGTAGGCATTAACAAATAGTGCTGGGAACAAGAATCTTGAAATAACTTTGGTGAATGTCCAGCAGAGTCAACTGCTCTACTGGGTTTTAGAAATGAACAACTGTGGGTCACAGCCTCATCCTGCAGCTTGAGAGATTTCTCAGTTGTGCAGATTAAAGATCTTTTTATTATGTACAAAACCTTTACTTTTTCTTCTCTCTCACTTTCTTTCTCTAAACCAGCCCTTCTATTAGCTAGAATTTCATCTATCCAAATATCCATGCATGCATGCATCCATCCATCTATCCATTCTTTCTACCTAGTTTTATTAATAATGTTTTTCTTTTCAAATGCTCATTTGCTGAGTGTTGCTAAGATATTGATGTGCATAGTCCTTTTTAATCCAAATGACTATCCTACATTATGGTAAGTGCCATAATTATCACTTACTAAATGAGAAAACTGAGGTCCCGAGACATAACTTAGCTAAAGCTACAGTAAGTGGGGAGGCAGGGTATGCTAGAGCTTGGATTCTTAGTCACTGTGCTGTTCCCCGTTCTACTGTTTATCAGGATGCTGTCAAGTGTTGTGTTTGATGAAGGACTCATACAAGATAACTGACCTGAAGAAGTTCATACTGTGTGTGTGTGTGTGTGTGTGTGTGCGTGCGGGTGCACACATGTTTTCGTGTGAAGATGGAGTGGTTGGAGAAAACTGCCATGTAAACAGCTAATACAATTGGAAAGGTGCTGCAAAAAATAGCTAAGAGAATCAAGGAGCCCTGCAAGAGAGTGGAAGGCATCCTGATAATCCAAGGTGTTGAAAAGCACTGGGGCTCTAGTTCACAAAGGGAGGGAGTCAGGGATTAAAACTGTGCGTTCTGGAGTCAGACTATTTGATCTTACACCCTCAAACTCCAGCTGAGGGGTCTTAGGACAAGTTACTGCATCTCTGTGACTCCATTTCCCCATCTATAAAATTGGGATAATATAGGTCATACCTAAAGAGTAATGTTAAGGATTAAATGAGATAGCGTTGTAAGGGCTCATTGAGGTTAATACACTTTGAACAGGACCTGGCACATGGAAAATTCTAGATAAGTATTAGCTTCTTTGATGATGATGATGATGATGATGATGATGATGGTTACGACGATTTGGAATTAGAGGCAATCGAACAAATGTTCCTCCCCTTTCCTTCTTTACAAACAGTACACATGCGTCTTCACCCCCATCTGTGGTATTGTTTCTCAAGTTCTGAATTGTCCCAGCACTGCCACCACCTGGCTTTGCCTATAACCTGTCGTGACTAATTTTTATCTCTAGGGAGTGTGGAGTTGTACGCTTTGGAACTAGATCTGCCTGGAATCACAGTCTAGCTCCTTCATTTAGCTCTGTCCCCTTGGGCAAGTAATTCAACTTCTCAGAGCCTCAATTTTTTTATCTACAAAATGGGAATGAAAATAGGAACCATCTCACTGGGGCATTTTAAAGAATGGTGAAATGATCCACAAAGGCTATTAGTCTATTTCCTGGCACATGGTAATCTCTCAGTGAATGCTAGCTATTCTCATTATAAAATGAAGAGGTCCCTTCAACCTTACTACGCGGGTTTTCCTTATGTGTTTTACCTCTGTTTTATTTTGGTTAATTGTATTCAGTGCCCCCGGCAGTGCATTCCTGATTGTAAACTAATTTTGGCACAATCTCCATTCTGGTTGGCTCTCTGAGAAATGCTCCTTTTTAATGAATATGATAGCTGGTTACCAGGTTATTTTAGGCAAGAGTGATTTTTAACTCGTTAACCCAGATAGTTATTGCAGTTCTCTAGTTGCCTTTCTGTGCACAGACTTAATAAGCTCTGAGGATGTGTGGCTGTGCCTTTCTTGGCTGAGATAAGAGCATTATTGAGGTTCTCAGGTGAAAGTGTGAAAACAGATGAGCAGAGAGTGGCCGTGCCAGCCAAACAGCCTGATGTGAGAGGCACTCAGCTCTTTTGGGAACCTGGGCAAGATTTCATTAATCATGGGACATTTCCAGTGTGCCTGAGATGTTAATTTTGCTTATCGGAAAGATGTCCAGAAGTGAGTGGGTGAACGCATGGGCCCACACACAGGTACTTAGTAAGTTATACACAAATGGAAAGTGGGGCATAGCTAATTCAACCTTGGGTCCCTCAACACCTAGGGGTCAAGTAGACTGGTTGGCTGTATCATGTAGTGGCTAAGAGCAGGGGTTGGCAGACTTTTTCTACAAAGAATTTTCTGTGAATATTTTAGCCTTTGTGGGCCACAAGGTCTCTTTTTCAGCTACTCAATTCTGCTGATTCAGTGTGAAAAGAGCAAAAGACAATGTATAAATGAAGAGACATGGCTGTGTTCCAATAAAACTTTATCTGTGAACTTTGAAACTTGAATTTCATACAATTTTCATGGGCCGCAAACTTATTTTTCTTTTGATGTTTTTCACCAATTCCAAACGTAAAAACCATTCTTTCCTTGCAAGCTCTGTAAAAACAGGTGGTGGACTCTCACTGATAAACCATAGTTTGCTGACCCCTAGATTATAGCCTGCATCTCTGTAAGACCTACTCCTTCCATTATTTGCTGTCTGACTTTGGGCACACTCCATAACTGCTCTGTGCCTCAATTTCCACATCTGCAAAATAGGAATAACAGTAACAGCACCCTCTAAGGTCCAGGGACGATTAAGCGTTAGCAGAGGTGAAGTGCTTAAAATGGTGCCTGGTGTATAGCACAGCCCTGAGAAATACTGTTGATGTAATCATTTCACTTTCATCATCTCATTGAATTCTCCCAACCACACTGTGGGGGAGGTAGGATTAGTATCCCCATTTCCCAGGTGAAGAAACTGAGGCATGAGGATGCAAAGCCATTAGTTCACTGGCCAGAGTTAGAACAAGACTTATTTACACAAAGCAGTGGGGACCTATTTTTGACTAATGAGGGAGAAATCTAAGTTGCTACAAAACTATTTTTGTTCTCTTTCTAGTGATGGGATCCCCCCATCCTTCAGAATTCACCTATAGCTATCAGAAACTGGCCTTTGGCAAGGGGTTGGAGGTAGTGGAGAGTGGTTACAAGCAGGTGGCCAGAAGGAAGGAGTGACAGATCAAATGATAGTGACAGAGCAGTGGTCACTGTGTTTTAAAATTTTATTCCCATTGTTCTCTTCCTTGAACATACTCTGGAGTTTACATTTGGGACATCCCTGTCAGGTTTGCAAATTGTTAGAGGTTACAGTTGCAAGATGTGCATTTATTCTCTCCATTACATGATTCTTTCCTCCCTAATGTACCAAATTAGAAGACTGGCTGATTTTCATTTTCCCTAAAAAGTAGAATTTGAGCTTAAATCATAAATGTCTGTGATGCACTTAGAAGCTACATTAGCTTCTAACTGGCAGCCATTCATTCTTCCTTATTCCCTCTCTCTCTGAGAATAATCAGGTCTATTTTGATTTAGAGATGCATTAGCTCCACTTAGATTTAAAGATCAACTTTGACTTCTGGGGAAGTTACCTAAAATTTAAATGGTAAGAATTCATCCCAGTTAGAGCTTGATATATTCATTCCTTCCCCTCCTTGCTCATATAATTTATAAAAGGATAAGAGATCTGAGAAAGTGTCAGAGTAGATTCTGGAGGGATTTAAATTATTGGGACAAAAATCACATGTGATTGGTAGCTGCTAAGTTCTGCACGTTCCTGTGTGGTCAGTTTCTAAAGTCTTCCTCTCAGAAGACAGATGGCTTCAACCTATAGAAATCTGCTCACCAGATTCCTTCACAATGGACCCCACCCATCTGTGCCATCTACGTCTGCAGCATTTGGACAGACCCATCCATTCTATGTCATGAACCCCCTCATGTATGTTTTGGAGAGAACCCTATCTCTCTGCAGGGTCAAATTCCCCTGAATGAGAAAAGTTAGAATCTTCCCCACACATCCCCGCTCCACCACTAATTAATCAAGTCCTTGGAGCGAGTTGCTTAATGGTTTACTGTCTCTTTCCTCTGTAAAAGTGGGAGGCAATATCAATACCTCACCTCAGGGGCTTGTGAGAGTTAATATTTGTAAGATACCTAGAATGGTGTTTGACACAGAGGAATCACTCCAAAAATGTTTACTGGGATTAAAAACATTAGATGAGAAGAGCTGAGAGAGATCAAGCTACTTTCCAGCTATAAACCTTCAATGGCGTCCCATTTCTTATAAGATAAATCCTAATCTCCTAGATCTGGTTTACAAGACCATACTTACTTCACCCACTTGGCCTTATTCCACTCATCCATCTCTGACCCCCAGCCACACACTATATCTTTCAGTTGGTTTAGGGCACTGTTGTTCTGGAGCCAGCTCATACCAGCCTTGAGAGTGAATTGTTAGATTTCCAGGAGTTTTCCAAGTTGGTTGTTAAATATAGCTATCATTAAAAGTAAATTTAGTGGGACTTCCCTGGTGGTGCAGTGGTTAAGAATCCTCCTGCCAGTGCAGGGGACATGGGTTCCAGCCCTGGTCCGGAAAGATCCCACATGCCGTGGAGCAGCTAAGCTCATGCGCCACAGCTACTGAGCCTGCAGTCTAGAGCCCACAAGCCACAACTACTGAGCCCGCGTGCCACAACTACTGAAGTCCACACACCTAGAGCCCGTGCTCTTAGCGCCTGCTCACCGCAACTAGAGAAAGCCCGCACGTGCATCAAAGAAGACCCAATGCAGCCAAAAATAACTAAATTAATTAATTGAAAAATTATATTATGTAAACCTACAGTTGACTGCTATAGTAAAAACAAGGGTAATAAATATACAAAACATCACTTCCTAATTAATTTTACTACATTTACTGTTATCTATGCTTTTGAGGTTATTTAGGTCTGCTGTAGCTGTCTGATAAAATCTATATAATGATGTGCTACTATTCCACATCTATTCCCAACACTTCATTCCATGATGTCACATGATGGTAGCTTAAAATCAGCCATGGTGAGTGTACTTACACCACAAGAATAGGCAAACACTGCAATTTATTGTTTTGTTGCTGATCTAGAATAGCAGTCAGCAAACTTTTTTTCTGTAAAGGGCTGGATCATAAATATCTTAGGCTCTGTGGGCAATAAGCCCTCTGTTACAATTACTCAACTCTGCAGCCATAGAAAATACATAAACTAATGAGCATGGCTATGTTTCAATAAAACTTTATTTACCAAGACAGACAGCAAGTTCATGATTTGCTGACCTCTAGTCCAGACTCATAAAAATGATGGAAAAAATGTTCATAATACCAAATGAATTTTAAAAATGTGTTGCGTCTGGTAGCTATTACATTGTGTATAGCCCCCCAAAACCAGAAGACATATTCTTCCAACATTTGAAAACTGTTGTATGACTCACCACTGAAGCTGCTCACATCATAGACAAATGAGTGAAGTTCTGACTTATGCCTTCATTGTTTCATTTTCATCTTACTTGTTAACTTAAGTGAAAAAATCAACCAACATTGATATGGAAACTACACTTGCTCCTCAATTGTGACCATAGGTTGGGAACAAATATGAGTTTGACAAAAATCAGCAAAAGCATTCCCTGAGAATCAGTTGGCTATGTGTGGAATTTACAGTAGAGAATATTGTATATTTCATGATTGTTTGTAAATTATGTGTTACTTGTCTCAGATGTCAGTAACATTTATAGTAAATTTATATATGCATATATATTCACATATTGGTTTTTGAAGAGAGCCAGTTAACTTTTACCTGTTAACTTTTACAAGCACTTCTTGAAGGGTGCAGGTTCTTTCCAGCCTCTGGGCCTTTGTTTGGTCCCTTCACCCAAAACAGCTCTTTTTCTTCCTCACTTTGCATATTTAAGTCCTACTCATACTTTGGTTTGTAGCTTAAATGACTTCTTCAAAAAAGATTCCCTTGATCTCCCCAAGACCAATTGAGTTCACCCCCTTATGCCCATCTTTCCTTGCAATGCTTGCTTAATTGTAGTTAAATGATGAGTTTTGTGGTGGCTTATTATCTCCTTTCACCAAAAGAATGCAAGTGTCCCCAGCAGGGATGGCCCATCTTTTTTTTTTTTTAACTGTGGTGTATTTTTTTTTTTTTTTTTTTTTTTTTTGGCTGCGTTGGGTCTTCGTTGCTGCACGTGGGCTTTCTCTAGTTGCGGCGAGTCGGGGGCTGCTCTTCATTGCGGTGTGCGGGCTTCTCATTGGGGCAGCTTCTCTTGTTGTGGAGCACAGGCTCTAGGCGCGTGGGCTTCAGTAGTCATGGCACACGGGCTCCAGAAAGCAGGCTCAGTAGTTGTGGCGCACAGGCTTAGCTGCTCTGTGACATGTGGGATCTTCCCGGACCAGGGCTCGAACCGGTGTCCCCTGCATTGGCAGGCGGATTATTAACCACTGCACCACCAGGGAAGTCCCCCATCTTCTTTATCATTGTGTCTTTGGAGCCTAACACAGTTTCTAGAAAATAGTAGACTCTCAATATATCTGTAGCTGAACTGAACTGTCATTAAAAAAAATGACCTCTGTATTTAAGAGTTTCAGCATCAACTCTATTCCACCCAAGTTATGTGTAAATTCAGTGAGTTAAGTAATAAATTGCTATCACTCTACTACAGCATGCTTGAAATACAGTTTTGAGGCCCCAGTCATGGCTGAAATCAGTGCCCACTTTCTCCAGGTATAGTAATTATTTCTCCTATTGTTATTGACTGTCTCTTTAAATACCAGCCAGGACAAATCTATTTCTCAAGCTGTTGTAAATGATTTGAAGCAGGAAGATGAATGGAATGGAGTGAGGGTTGTTGAAAAGTGATTTCTCCTTCTTCAGCCTTGGTTAAGAAACGAGTGATTAGTGGCCACCAACTCATCCCAGGTGAAAGCCAGGAGCATTTTCCAACCCATTCACTAGTGACTACAATCATCTAAGTGCTGATTTCCAAATCCTTATTTACCTCCTGACCAACAGCACATATTTTCAGATACACTGGGAGTCTGTTACTTGCTTTGGGTTTCTGGTTTCATGGAGACTTGTGTCAGGTGTCTGAGGATGAGCTAGGCGTCTGGGACCCCATTGTGGAGGAAAAGTCTTGTTGGGAGCCAGGAGAGAGCTCTCATATGGAATTTAAATTTAACCTCCAGGGCCCCAGAAGGAGTGATGGAGGTGAAGCTCTCTTAAGCAGCATGTCTCCATTTCTCTCTCTGCTGTCCCCACCTAAAGCAAATGCCAGCAGGTGACCAGGTTTATTCCACAGGTATATTCTGCAGTTTATGGTAATTTTTCTATCGATGGTGACAAGGTCCTCAAAATGGGGCAGGGGAGTTTACATCTCAACATACCCAGCCAATGGGAGGAAACTCAGAAAATCATTCCACTGATTGCCCCCAGTGTGTTCATGATTATATGGAGGCCAAGTGTGCAAAGTTATCAGGCCACCAGTGGGCACAGAGTGAGTACTTAGTAAATGGTCATTATAATTCTCCTATATTTTAATTAGAATCTCTTTGAGCTATGTGTAAAAGAAATAGTGATCTCATGCATGTGTATGTGAATTTTGATTGAAGGCACATGAGGACTCAATTGGTAAACATGATACTTAACCTGTCAGAATGCTAACCAAGGGAAAGAGCTAGTGATTTGGCTGATTATGACTCCCATGTACTACTGAGTGATATCTAGATGACAGGTTCCCATGTACTACTGAGTGACATCTAGATGACAGGTTCTAGATGACAGGTTCCCATGTACTACTGAGTGATATCTAGATGACAGGTTCTAGATAACAGGTTCCCAGGTACTACTGAGTGATATCTAGATGACAGGTTCTATGTTGAGTGTTTTTCATTATCATGATCATATGATATGTTCAGTGTTATGTCTACATCTTACAGCTGAGAAAAAGGAGGCTTAGTGAGGTCATATGTATGCACAAGGTCACACAGGTGTTAGGTAACTGAGCTGGGGTTTAAAACTCAGGAGGTCTCACTGAAGGACTTGTGCTTTTAATCACCTCTCTCTACGGGGATAGAAAAGGTAAAAGGAACTTCATAGGATATGAAGAGAACAGAAACAAACACACACATACACAAAACAAAAACTGGAGGAAATGTTGAATTACCTGAATATTCTTTCGTTTATTCAATTATTCAATGAACATTTGTTTAGCAGCTATTTTATACTATTTTATACCTCACTCTGTTAAGGGCCTCAAAGCAGACAAAATCCCTGCTTGATTGAGTTTACATCTTAGTGGGGGAAGATGGAGGGTAAACAAAGCAATCAGTAAAATGCAGCATGCCAGATACCAATGAGTGCCACGAAGAAAGTAAGGCAAGAAAGAGAAAGGAGCAATGTTGGGAGCTGGAATTTCAATAGGGTGGTCAGGGAAGGAAATGTCTGAGTCAGGACCTTAAAGAGATGAGGGAGCCAGCCATACTGCTATCTAGGGCAGAGGCCAGCAAACCACAGCCTACAGGCCAAATGTGGCCCACCACCCATTTTCATAAATAAAGTCTACTGGAATAAAGACAGGCCCATTCGTTTATGCACTATCTGTAGCTGTTTTTGTACTAAAATGGCAGTGTTGAGTAGTTGCAACAGAGGTTTTGTGGCCTGCAAAGCCTGAAGTATTTACTCTTTGGCCTTTACAGAAAATTGTCTACCTCTGATCTAGGGGAAGAGAGTTCTAGGCAGAGGGAACAAACAGCAAATGAGTGTCTCATGATGCGAGTGTGCTTGATGTGTTTGAGGTGGCGGATATGGCTGGAGCTGTGTGAGCAGGGGCTGAGTGGGAGGAGATGAAGTTAGGGTGGAGGTGAGGCTCAGATCCTGTGATGTCTCCTGGGCCACTGTAAAGCCTCTAAGACAGTGGGAGGAGAGAGAGGGTTCTGAGTAGGCTAGAGTCCTGATCACACTTAGAGGTACCAGGATGACTCGGGCTGTTTGTGATCTGTGAACTGTCACAGGTGGGGAGGCAACTCTGAGGTGGAGTTTAACATGCAGGTTGTTCCTGTCTCCTTGGGATCCACTCCTGTGGAAAGGAGGGCAGGAAGCGGGAATGGGCAGAGAGAAGTTCAGCTATAATGCAGCCCAGTGACAGCTTTAGCCACTCACGTAGTCACCCAATTTGTAAACTTCAATTCCGTCAGCTTCAGGGTTGTCTCCATTTGGCCTGAGATGTCCAGGCCTTTATATTCCAGTGTTGATCAGTCATGGAACGTAGGTCACTTAATGGCAATGACAATGACCATGAAGGAGTGTGACCTGGACAACTCCTGAATGGCTGACAGCTGAGGACTATTTGCTGACTGTACTCCCAGGAGTTGAGGCAAAGGGTCCTCCACTAAAGTAGGATGTGATGGTACATTGTTGTGTCCACCACATAGAGGATGTGGGGAGCAAGAGATAAAGCCAGACTAATAAGTAGGCGACTCAGTAACCTAACTGAGAGATGAAGATGGCTTGAGCCAGGTGAACAGTCAGCAAATTCTGAATATTCCTTATGCTAGAGCTTTCATATATTCTTCATGTCCTAAGGTCATCTCAGCGGAGCACAGTAAAGGGGAGTAAGTGAAAAGGAAAGTCTCCAAAGATTTGGTCTAAGTCATAAAGTCTCCAAATCCAATGATTATGGTCCACAGATGGTCTTTGGTTCAGTTTAAACTGGGATCATCTATTTCCAGGGCGTGTAGACAAAACGTGACATAATCACCAGTGCTTCAATGACCTCCATGGGACAGAACCTGTCATGGGAGACAGGGCATATAAGTCCTCGTCACATGGCTGGCTGGGTCTGTCCCAGCAGTGACTGTACTACTGTTCTTCGACTAGCCAGTGAGAATGCTGTAGTACTGTTAAACTTGGCATGAAACAATACAGTTACTTATGCATCTTCATGGCATGGGGTATTGCCTTGGATTTGAGATTCTGCTATAGCTACGTGAGTGGGCAAAATCAAGAAATTGTATTCCATAATTTATCTCCAATCTGACAAAGAATACTGTGTGTAATAGGAGTAAGCTCGTAGATTTTAGCACATTTATTGTAGCATGATGTGGTTTGACACGGTGTCTATGAGCCGTGTGGGGTGAAATGGATTCCAATTTCATTATCCCACTGTGATCTGAGGAAAGCCGAGACCAAAATGTTGCCACCCAATAAAGCACTTTATCAAATTCTCTCCCAGACTGAACAGCACGGTTCTGCCAAAGAAAGCTATCTGCTGGGTAGACTGTTTAGCAAGTTGCATTTTTAACGCAGGTGCCCAGCCAGCCAATGGAGTCTAACAGGCTTTGCTTACAGTGTGCGTGGCTTGGCTATTTACGCGAGATTAACAACATGAGAGGAAACAGACTCTATGCTCCCTAGCCTGATTTAGAGGCTTCTCTGCTCATTTGAATTCAGCCGAGCTGGTCAGACTAGCCCTGGAAAACCTGCAGAAATAAAAGGAGAGCCAGTGGAAGTTATTCATGAAAAACCTGAAATGCTTAAGAATTTAATTACCCTGAGCTTTCACACCAGCCTGTGAGCCCCACTGTGGTTTTTCTGTCTCTGCCTCTCCATTGCTTAGGGGCTGGTAAAAATCTTGAAAACACTTGTTGACTTGTTTTTCTGTCTTTAGACTGAAAGATAGATAGATGGAGGAACACACAGGGTGTAATGGGCACACAGAGGCAGGTGATTAACTCCACCTTGAAGATTAGAGAAAGCTTCCTGGAAAAAGCAATGCCTGAGTTTAGACGTGAAAGACAAGTGAAGATAGGGAAGAACCTCTTAAAGGTTGGGACTGTATTGGTCACCGATTCCATAAAAGTTTGCTGAGGGTCTATCATGCCTCAGGCACCATGCTAGCCTCCATGGATATACCAGTGAACAAGTCACAATTCTTGCTCCATTGGGCTAATGGTCTAAATTAACAGAATATTGCAATACACTGTTCTGTGTGTAGAAGTCCAGGTCTTGTTCTGCATACCTGGTGCCTGGTATGTAGTAGGAACCCACTAATCATTTGCTGAATTTAAGTTCATTGTGTCATAATATTTTTCTCTCTCTCCACTAGCTTATTGCCTTCATTTCAAGTCTTCTTTCCTTGATCCTTTACCAATACTATCATTTTTCTCAAGTTTTTTACCAATAAATTTTTAGAAAAATTAGGCTACATAGTCACTATCTCCACCTCCTTATGACACACTCACCCTCTTGCCCCTTTATTCCTTCAAGCAGTTTGATGTGATAGCTACCCACACCACCTTAAGAAAAGGACTCTCTTGATGGTCATCACAGACCTCCATGTTGCCTGGTCCAGTGGCCTCTTTCAGTTCTCTTCCTCCTCAACCTCTTTATTGCATTGTAGTTATTGGCTCCTCTTCCCTTGCTTCTTGGATGCAGCATAATATTAGTTTTTTTCCTCCTCTCTGAATATTCTTCCTCTGCCTCCCTTTGTTCCTTTCCTTCTTCCAAACAACTAAGTGATTTGTTAAAAATTCTACTCTTTTTATATCTTCTCCACTAGCATTGGTTTCAGGTATCCTGGCATAGTTTTACTTAGGAGCTAATGCCTAAATCTCCATATACATTCCTGAAGAGTTAGACCAGCTTCACTTGTGTGCTGGGCATCTGGATATCCCAAAGCCATACGAACTCATCATGTCAGGAGCCAAATTAATTCTGACTAATTTTGTTTAATGCTATTGCCACTCACTCAGTCATCCAGGCTGAGGACAAAGGGTCAAAGTGGAACTTTCCCCGACTCCTCCCCCTTTGCTGCCCTCCAGATTGACTCAGTGGCCATATCCTGTCAACTCATCCATCTCTTTATCTCTGTTGCCTTTCCATGCCATTTCCATTTCACTCCCCTCATTGGGTGATACCACAGGGTCTGTGTATCTCACACGTAGTGTGCTGACTCTTTCAAAATGATCATACTGTTAGGCAGTCTAAGGTAAAAACAGAGTCCCAGAGAATGCCCCGTAAGTCTTATATTTTATTCTAAAGCAATATATTTCAATGCATAGCGTCCATAACGTGGTAGGAATTTGAGGGCAGCTTCTCAGTTCTAGTCTCTTTGATTCCTGAGCTCTGCCCCAGATGCAGAGATTTAACCCTGCAGAGTCTGCTCTGGGTTCCACAAAGAGCACCTTCTCAACACTTCTTTGTCCTTCCCTTCCTCCATGACCTTCAAGTTTTTTTCACTACATTCCTTTTTCTTTTTTAAAACAGCTTTATTGAGATATAGTTGATATAACACTTAATTTGATGAGTTTGGGCATAGACATATACCTATGAAATGATCACCACGATCAAGGTAATAAACATCCATCACCTCCAAAAGTTTCCTTATGCCCCCCCTTTTCTGAGGGTAAGAGCACAGCACAAAAGTCTACCCTCTTAAGTTTTTAAGTGCACAATGCAGTATTGTTAAGGTGCTGTGTTGTACAGCAGATCTCTAGAACTTATTCATCTTGGGGAACTCTCCATTCATTGCACATTCACTAGATTCCATGTGAGTCTGTCATCCAGGACAGACTGAGATCTTCTTGACTCTGTAAGAATATTCTTCTTGCTAGAATATGATAGGTGTCTCATGGTGAAAGTTGCAATGGCTACCAGATAATCAGTCTTTTCCACTGAGAAAATAAACCTGTGTCTACAATACCTGATTATGCTAAAACAGTCTGACTTCTTGCCTAACTTGAGTTATATCACACAGAGCCCCTCAGTTTCTTTGATGTCAAACTCCAGGAGAGCGAAGGTGTGGGAATTCCATCTCAGACAGAACCAATACCTTGACTGGAGTCCTCACTCAATGTCTCTCTCATTCTAGTCCGTTCTCTTTTCAGAAGGCTGCTTTTAATACATCCTGCTCTAAAACTTTTAGTGTCTAACAAAGTGTTTTCCAAGATCCTTAGCCTGGTACTTTAATCCCACCTCCACCCCATCTTTTCTTGGCATGCGTTTCTAGATTACTCTTCTACTTTTCCCCATGTTGTAGCTAAACAACACTAGCTGCTATACTAAGAATACACCTTTCAGGTTCCTGACCCCATGCCAATATCCACTATTTCCTTTTCCTAGTATTCCCTCCTCCCCATATTTAAATTCTACCCATTCTCTGCATTTCGGGGACATGCTGTCTCTTTCTGTGAGAATCAGTTCTCCATGCGCTGAAATTTCACATAACTTTGGTGCTGCCTTCCATTTCACATGTATCACCTATTTCCTTGATAATTTTTATTCATGAGCATGTCTTGTCTTATTTGTCCTGCTACATCTACAGCCCCTGGAGGCCAGGGACTGTCTTACTAATTTTTTCATTCCTTGTGCCTCACACATCAAGAGGCCTTCCAAAACCTTTTGGTGGACCAACCAATTTATTGAAGAACTGAATTAAAGAAGCAGTTAGAAAAATATGTTTATTATTCCACTGTTTGGGAACAAAGCTTCACCATCCTCCATTCCTAGGAACCGTGCACTGACTATCATTTAGGTATATATGATAGTTACCCATCATTCATTCTACAGTATAGTCCTAACTGCTTACAATTTTATTCTTTTCCATAAAGGTAATTTGTGAATAGCCTAATCAGATGTGGTTTAACTATTATATCTTTTGATAATTTTACAAATCAGGAAAAAAGTCCTTTTCAGAAAATGGGCTTTGATGGTGGACTTAGGCAAGCTTCCCAGTTCTACTACCTGGTAAAGAAATCATTCTCTGCCAAGACCTTGCTAGATGTCCCAACCCCAAAAGGCCAGGTCCTACCTGTAAAGGGGAGAAATTCTCTACAAAGAACTCCAGTTTTAATTCAAATTTAGAGGTATTTTAAATCAACGAATCTCACCCTGTCTCAGACTTTCTGAAGTCCATCATGAAACATGCTTGGTTTCACTAAATTTAAATAGTAAGAGGAGACCAAGTAAGTTTACAAAGGTGAGAAATGATTTAAGCCTACTTATACTCCCTGTCTGAGTAATGAGAAGCTTTGACTTATTTATTTAAAAAAATGTTGGAAGAGGAAGTGCTGCTTCAAGATAATGGAAGGCACAGGTATTTGCCTCTAATTATTTAAAATAATTTAAATCTTGGTTCAGCCATATTTTAAAGAACACCTTGCCTTTGCAAAAAAAAAAAAAAAAACAAGGGAAATGTGGTGACATTCAGACTTCTTTCAGCCTTTTCAAAATATTAACAAGTTAAAAAAAAAGTTGGTTCTGAATTGTGAGCTAAATATATGCCACCTGTAATATTTACCTGAATTGTACATTCAGAATGGAATATTGTTTAATCTCTTTTAACTTGCAAAAAACCTTTCTTTTTTTCTGAAAAGACACTTGAACTTTCCATGTTGGCTACATATGAAAATATGTCAAACACCCAGATTCTACATCTCTAGATATTCAAAACTAATTATTCCTTAATTTGCATGTGAAAGCAAATTACAATCTAGTAGACCATTTCCCTAGCAAACCTTTCTTTAGCTTAATGAGCAGAATGAGAAAGCCTATTATGACCTGATTAAAAAGTCTCCATGAGATGCAACAGGCTGCTGCTTACATATCACATGATCAGAAGGGAGACAACAAAGATGCAGGTGCTCTTATTTACAACAGGGAGCTGAGCTCATACCTGTCCATTTAGTATTTTATTTTAATGCATGTCAACCCAGGACGATCAAGAGCCAATTGGTTTCTTATGTACTATGTGTGAGTACTTTAATTCTAGATGGAAATTCATCAGCAACTTCCACTTGATGAGATGACCTTCTACAACTAGAAGGACTGGGCTACATTTAATCATTACAAACTTCCAATTGTATTATCCCACTTTCCAGATAATGCACGGGGTGTTAACCCAACCCAAGTTCTTCAGAAGTGTCTTTAAACAGAGATGGCCTGTATCTTACATTAAAGGAATGGAATATGCCAGTGTATCATTTAGCTGTTGTCATAAAATGCTATATAACAAACCATGCTAAAACTCAGTGGCTGACACACTGTAGGTCAACCTAGGGGCTGGCTGATCTAGGCTGGGCTCAGCTGGACTTGGCTCCAAATTGTGAGTTTCATTCAGGTCTGCTCCATATGTGTTTATTTTCTGGGAATGGTGGGCTGCCTGGGTTACATATTTTCCTGGTGGAGATCGAAAGATCCCAGACTGGCATGTGGAAACACAGGATCCTTCTTGAAGTCTAGGTAGAAACTGTCACACAGTCTCTTCCACCCACTGGCCAAAGCAAGTCATTTGGGAAAAGTAATGCATTCTATCACAGCTGCTGTGCATTAGGATTTTAAAAAAGGAATGATTATTCAAAAGGGGTTACCTCTTCCTCATGTCTGTATTTTTTAAGTAAATATATTGCTCTGCATTGAATAGATCAAGCTAAAATTATCTTGCAGTTGCCCTTGACTTGATTCTCTCTTTCTCATTCCCCAGATCTTCCTTTCCTTCCACTTTCTAAACTCCAAAACTTACTGTGTCCATTCTCTGCTCAAAAAACCATTAGTGAATCCCTATTTTCCACTGATAGAGCTCAAATCTTTGGCTGGCTTCAAAATATCCTTCACAATATAGTGATAGAGGAGATCCTCTATCAGTCTCTGTTGGATATTCTCTTTTCTTTCTCCCACCTGCCTGGTGAATTCTTATTAATTTGTCAGAGCCCAGGTGAAACTTTACAACTTCTGCATATCCTTCACTAATCCCCTGGAGAATTTTCTGCTTCCTCATCTGTGGTTTCCTAGCATGTTATACATATGTCCATGTGTCACTTATAATAATAGATTGGAATTGGTCATTCACATGTCTATTTTTCTACTAGACTGTGAAATCCTTGAAGATGGGGTCCATGTCTTATTAATTTTCTATCTTTAGTGCTTTTATCTATGCCTGTAACATGGTAGAATTCAGATAAGGTGGTTGGATTGAATTGACGGAGATTTTTTTAATGACTTTTTTTTTAAGAAGTAAAGATGGCCATGGCACAAGTAGATATGTTCAGTCTCACTAATAATTAGATGAACTATAAAGAAACAAATGAAAGTTACAGAAGATGCCATTTTTACTTTTCAAATTGGCAGTTATGTTTTTAAAAAGCTAAAACACAGCTTGTAAGTATATGGATATCTGGAATTGCTTATGGGAGTTTTAATGACAAGTTCTTAGAGATTTTTTTTTTTTTTTTTTTTTTTTTGCTGTATGCGGGCCTCTCACTGTTGTGGCCTCTCCCGTTGTGGAGCACAGGCTCCGGACGCGCAGGCTCAGCGGCCATGGCTCACGGGCCTAGCCGCTCCGCGGCATGTGGGATCTTCCCGGACCAGGGCACGAACCCGTGTCCCTGCATCGGCAGGCAGACTCTCAACCACTGCGCCACCAGGGAAGCCCCTTCTTAGAGATTTTTATCATCATGTTTCAAAATACTTAAATATATTCATATGTGTTGACTCAGAAATTTGGCTTCAAATAATTTATCAAATGGAGATAGAGATGTGAAAAAAAATCTTATGTATGGTCATTGATTGTGGCATCATTTATAACAGGAACAAATAGAAACACTCTAAATTTCTAACAATATGAGATGGGTTAGATAAATCATGGTGTATATAACACTGGCCTGGGAAGTCTGCAGTTATTAACAGGGATAGTTAATAAAATGGGGAAAATGTTTACTACATATTTTCCAACAGATACTAGGTTATAAAACAGAGCATACAGAGTACACTGTATGAGGCCAATTTTGCAAAATATCAGTAAATGGGGTATTGATATTTGCATCCTATCTGAACAGAAAAGTGAACTTGAAGGAAATATAGCAAAATTTAAGAGTAGTTGCATCTAGGTGTAGTAATCACAGGGTGATCTTAATTTATTTTTGTGCTTTTGTCTAAGTTTCCAAATTTTCCATAATGAGCATATATAACATTTATAGTAAATGAAAAGATCTAAAAATATTTTTCTTAACATATAATTATGATACGGTAACTTGTATTGTTAAGTGGGCTTGTGAGAACTGCAAATTATTGATTATACATAGCACTTTATATGTGAGTTCTGCTACTTTTGAGCCTTTAGTCTTGTTTAATTTTAGAATAGCTTTCTTTTTTTTCTGTAATTAACTAAGAACTGAAATGAATTTTCTAAATAGAATTGTTCTTAATATAAATGCGAAATCCTGTTTTCTCTAACGTAATTGTCCATTAGAGTGAAAGTAACTGCAACAAGGACTATAAAGGAAGATAAAGTAGGAATGTGATGTATAATTTTCGTTTGCATAATTGTAACTCTGAAGAACACATGCTCCTGGCAGAAAGGTAATTTAAATTATATCACAACAAATGCCATATTTAAAGAGAGAAACTATCCATCATGCAATGAGTAAAGCTGGTAGCAACCTATAAGACTCAAGGATGTACTGAAAATTCCTCCATGAGTCCATTAAGAATAAATTGGTTGATTTAATTCCAGCACATGCTGAAATAAAGTCTAAGTGACATAATATAATTTTTAAGTGCATAAAATTACTAATTGCATGTTTAAAAAAAATGATATAAGATAATAAGTAATATTACAAGTTTTTTTATTATAGAAATACTGAAATCTTTACCATGTAAACAGAATAGTATAATAAACTCCACGTGTCCATCATGGACACTATTTTTTTCTTTTTTGGCACCATGTCTCTTTTGGGCATAATTTTTAAAATCTGAAACAATACTGAGTACTTACTTTTTGGCTTCATCTTATGGGAAAAACTAGTTTTGAACAACAGTGAACATTTTAATGGTTGTAGACTACAGATTTTCCTTCCTTCCATTGGGGTTATGTCCCAATAAACCCATTGTAAGTTGAGAATATCATAAGTTGGAAATGCATTTAGTTCACCTAACCTACCTAACATCATAGCTTAGCCTAGCCCACCTTAAACATGCTCAGAACACTTACACTAGCCTACGCTTGGGCAAAATCATCTAACACTTTAATTTAAATTTTATAATAAAGTGTCAAGTATCTCATATAATTTATTGAATACTGTACTGAAAATGAAAAACAGAATGGTTGAATGGGATCAGAATGGTTGTAAGTGTATCAGTTCAGTTGTTAACCCTTGCAGTCAAGTGATTGGGAGCTGCAGTTCACTGCCACTGCCCAGCATCATGAGAGAGTATCGTACCACATACCCCTAGACAGGGTAAAGATCAAAATTCAAAATTTGAAGTACAGTTTCTATTGAATGCATATTGCTTTTGTACCATTGTAAAGTGGAAAAAATGTTAAGTTGAGCCACTGTAAGTCACTGTGTCGTGCTAATACATATTTTGAAGGCATTATTTGGAATGTCTTGAAACAAATGCTCTAACAAGGAAATTAAAAGGTTTTTCATCTAGACAAAGAATGGACACATCTTTAACTCATTTTCACAATTTAAAGTACAAACCCAAACACTCAGCAGTCGTCTTCTTGGTCAGCATAGAAGATATGAATGTACAAAAGATATCAAGCAGTGCTCCTTCCCCCATGGTTAATGTTTTCTCATCTTCCTTTCCAAAGTTTCTTCTCTGCATCTTTTACATAAAAAAAACACACCGTATATTTGTTTTTCAAAATAAAAATATTTTTTGATGTTGTAAACATAGAGTACTTTGAAAATATATCAAGCTATTCAAACTATGTAAACTTGATTTTTTTATAGAAAAATTTTAAATTGTTACTTTGATTGATTGCTTTGTTCATCCAACATATATTAGGCACCTGTTTTAAGACAGGTGGTGTTCTAGACTTTGGAGGAATGGTAAACAAGATGACTAAGAAATCCCACCTTTAAAGCACAAAGTTTTCTCCAGCTATTTCTTACTGGAGAGATAAGAGAAGCCTTCAGCTGAGGAAATGTTGAGTCTAGCTTACTTCCCTTACTTGTGCAGGTCCATTTCTCCACCTAGCTCAGCTAGCAGAGTTAGCCCGGTGCCCTCTCCCAGTTCATCTCAAGAATTTCCAGTCACTTCCTCAAGAAGAGAAGCAAATACACCCCAAAGCAAAGCAAAAGAATGACTGTGGCACAAGTAATTATAGTAAACACTGAAAAGTGGTGTCTATCTGGGGCTCTAATATTCTCCCCCGTGTGGTAATTTTTCACAGTTTCAACTTCCTGCACTCCAGAGGGAATGAACCCAAATGTGCCTCATCTATGGGTAGCAGTAGCTTGAGCAGGGGATAGCTTCCTCTGGTTCCTAGTTATGTTTTGAAAGTCAGGAGGGGATTGTGTAAACCCAGTTGGTCCAGTTGCTATATCAATGCATCACCCCTCTCTCTTTTCATACCTAAAATCTCTGGGCTGGCTTCAACATATCAGGTCCTTTCTTCCCTCAGCCGCCTAGTCCCATACGCTTCAAGCTCCAAGGAGGAACTATAACAGGGTTATAACACACACACACACACACACACACACACACACACACACACACACACTTGAGACAGAGATCTCCTTTCTCATAATTCCTGGATTAAAAAGTAGTGTCTGTGATTTTTTTGACTGCTTACCATGTGCTAGGCCCTGTGGTGACTGTTCTATACACATTATCTCATATAAGCCTCACCACCTATTTCATGGAGTAGGTGCAGTTATATCTTTGAGGTGTAGATGAGGAAACTGGGACAGAAAGCTTTGATTTCTTGCATGAGTTGCAGAGCCTATAAAATGGCAGGATGGCAGTGATGCCCAGTTGAATCACTCTAATCCCAGAGCTTGTGTCCACCATGCAGGGCTGCCTCTCCCAAGACACAAAAATAGCCGTAGAGCTCAGAGGCAGCATCCGTAGAGTCATTCTTATCTTGTGCAGAAAGTGGTGAATTTTGAAGCGCTCTATTTGTGGCAGAAATGCAGTCTAGTGGCAAAGCTACAAATGGTTAGAGACCAAATTCAGACTTGGATTCTTTAACTTTAGAGTCTACACCTTAAACCATCATACTTTAAAAGCTCTGTAAAACAAAAGGATGTGGTTTGCTCAGGAAGTCACATGGGTGCGATTGATGCCCTTCCAAAGACAGCAGCTTTGGTTCACAGGGATTTGGGTAGAAATTCAAGCTTCTGTAGTATTTCCTGCCTTAACACATTATTAAATAAAGATAAGATGTGTAGCTCTGAACTGATTTTGATATTTTGAATGTGATTTCTCTCTGTTAATTAAGTACCATAAAGTCAGTAATAAAGACATTACTGAAAGTCTGAGAAGGAGAATAGAAGCTAAGACCATCCATAATCATGCAATTTTGATATAATTATACTTTTGTACATTTCTCTTGTTCTTTTTCTTAGAATACTTTACATGGCTATCATCATAAGATGCATATAATTTTAAATTTTCTTTTTCTTCCTTAGACATAAGTATTTTCCCATGTTATCACGCCTCTTCATAGATGTGACTTTTCATGGTGATGTAATATATCATTGAATTAAAAAAAACATATTGTTGTGTCCATTTTCACATTACTGAGTATTTAGCTTGTTCATTTTTTAATTGAAATATAGTTGATATACAATATTATGTTAGTTTTCAGGTATACTATATAGTGATTTGACATTTGTATACATTATGAAATGATCACCACAACTCTAGACTAAACTGTCTATCCCTATATAAAGTTATTACAATATTATTGACCATATTCCTTATAGTGTATATTACATGCCAATGTATATTATGTTTTTAGCCAATCTACATCTTTCCTCTCCACGTCACTACATTTTATGTTTTTGATGTCATATTTTACATGTTTTGTTTTATGTATCATTTAACTATCTGTGGATATAGATGATTTTACTGCTTTTGTCTTTTAAGCTTCCTACTAGCTTTATATGTGGTTGATCTGCTACCTTTACTCTATGTTTGCCTGTACTAGTGAGCGTCTCCCGGGAGCTATTAGAAATGCAGATTATCAGGCCCTACCTGAAACCTGATGAATTGGAATCTGTATTTAATAAGATCCTCAGGTGATTTGTATACATTTTAAAGTTTGAGAAGTGCTTATTCAGGTAGCTTTTTTTTTCTTATATACACTTTAGGTATAAAGGAAAGTGTTGGATTATTTCATATA
The DNA here is from genome assembly GCF_025265405.1 of Mesoplodon densirostris. Lineage (NCBI taxonomy): Eukaryota > Metazoa > Chordata > Mammalia > Artiodactyla > Ziphiidae > Mesoplodon > Mesoplodon densirostris. The sequence goes on from NC_082679.1 coordinate 60,340,622, forward strand.
TCGGGAGACATATTTCTTTCTTAGTACAGTGGTCCTCAAAGTATGCTTCCCAGACCAGCAGCATCAGCATCACCTGGGAACGTGTTAGAAATGCAAATTCTTGATCCCTACCCCGGACCCACTGAATCAGAAACTCTGTGGTGTGGTGCTACTATTTAAGTCCTTCAGGTAATCCTGATGCTTAGAGTTTGAGAACCACTGTTTTGATGCTAACTAGACCTGAATTAGTTGTTTAACTAGAAAGGTTAGAGGCTTTGAAACCATTTACAAATAAGTGTCCTGAAAGATGTTTAAAAAATGTCTGAATGATGTTAATGTTGTGAATTATGTTAACTTTCAGGATTTAGAAAGAGCGTAATATTAGTATTCCAAAGGCAAAATTGTAACTGTCTTTTTCACATAGTTTCCCCCCCCCCGCAAGTGACAAAAGGCTATGATTTACAATAGAAAGGCCATTTATTTATACTCAGGTGACCTCCATTTTTAAAAAAACAAGACGTGGCTTTAGAGAGTTGATAATACCTTGAAAAGTTTGGGCTTAAGTGGGAGAAATAGGTTGCACTTGACTTTCCCCATACTTTGCAAATGCAAAAAAAAAAAATCCATTTATATGTCCTCAGTGGGTCCAGAATTTTTTACACTATCCTCTGTGCTTCGGTGTCCTCCATCTGACAGAGCAGCTGGTCTATAATATATGACTCACTGGCTTTCAGCATCATAGCTGGGGCTCTGCTAAAGCCATTGATGCTTCTCCCTGGTGTGACGTACAGCTACTAAGAAAAGACTGGATCCACAAACCCCACAGGAAATTAGTCTCATTACTGCAACTGAATTCATGTTCCCATCCAGAAGAGGACTTCAATTGCAATTGCATATGGAAGTTAATTTACTAAGCAGAGTGTGCTTTTCTTGGTATCGGCTTTTATTCTGACTTCCAGAACAAGATGATCACCTGTGTCCTTAATTGTGTGTGCAATTTGACAGTCAGAATGGGCCTTGAGTAATCTCTTGGCAGTGTCATCAGCAGAGAGGAAATTCTTCTCTGAGTTGAACTTTGATTCCATGTGACAGATATCTGTGTGTGTTTTTTTTTTTCTTTTTGGACCATGACCTCAATATGAGTCAGCAATGTGATGCATCTGTAAAAAGAAAGGTGAGGATGGAGAGAGAGAGAGAGAGAGGGAGGGAGGCACTACTCTAAACTCAATAATGGCACATCGTATGAAAGTGAGGCATGTTGGTTCCACTGTGCTTGTCAGAATCCACCTAGAGAATTAGGACATATCTAGAAGTCTAAGTGTAATAGATGATTCTCTGTACAGGGCCAAGATGGTGGGAGACCTGTATACTAGACGTCAGCTACATTTTTGTTTGCCCAGAACCTTCTCCTTTCCACCACTGACTATTTTAAGAAATTCTACTTGAACTTTCAAATATGTGCCTCTGTCACTCCAACAGATACCTATATCACCCCGGCCAATCAGGTCTCTAATTGTCTGGGCTAGGTGATTGGTCTAGAGACACACTTATGACCCACATAGGGCAACTGAGAGTCTTTTGGAGGAAGTTATTTGAATGTTGCAGAGTGTTGGCCATTTTCGCTCCTCTGAGATAATTAGTTCCAAAGACTAGGTGAGCCTGAAACTGTGGGATCCAACTTTCCTCCACATGGATGCAGTGAGTTGGATAAAAAGCCCAACAGAGACAAGAAATGGAGAGAGAATGAAAAAGAGAGAGAGGAGTAAAAAGGGAGGAGAGAGAAAGACCTTATGGCATCATTCAAATTCTTGGATCCAGATAGAACAAAAAGGTCACACCTAAGACTTCCCAGTTACATGCACCAATACATTCTCTATTTGCTTAAAGAAGTTCAAGTTCACTTTACCTTCAGAGAGGCTTGACTTATGGAGCCCCATGTGTTAGGAGTTGTTTAAAGACAGAGGTAAACTTTACTGAGAAAAAAAATGAGGGTTGATGTTGGCAGGGGTGGAGGAGGAAGACTCACTTCAAATGTATCCAGATTTACAATGTGGAAGAAGGTGTTCACATGTTCTTGGTCATTCTGGGGAGCAAGACCAGGAACAGTCATGGAAGTGGCCAAACAAGGGTGGAAGCGATGATAAGGCAGATACACAGATCTCAGCCTTATGGAATTCAGGCACCCACTCTAATTCTGCCACTTTCAAACCTTGCTCAAGTTGGTTAACTTTGCAGAGACTCCATTTCCTCATTTATGAAATGGTTATGATGCTCTCTGCCCCCTTATCTCTCTGTGTCAAGTGAAAATGACATAATAAATATTTACTGAGTATCTACTATGTGTCAGGTGCTATGATAGGCATTAAGGACCCAGGGCCGAATAAGGAAGACAAAAGTCTATGTCCTCATAGGGCTTAGAGTCTCTAGTTTTTGTTGGTGAAATGGATTATTAATGAACGCCACAATCACATGTGAATGTAGAATTGTCACCATGATGAGGGTGAAGGAGAATGTGAGGCTGTGATAGCCTGTGGGAGGGGCAGCTGACCAGTCAGGGGACACGGAGGAGGAGGTCAGGCCTGAGCTGGTATCTGAAGGGTCAGGAGGACTTTAAGGGTTAGGGAAATGTTCTCGGCAAAGGGAGAGACACAGGCCAATTTGCTGTGAAATGATGGGGTTAAAAAAAAAAAAGGAAGCCAGAGTGGGCTGGGTTGGAGTTCCCAGCGGGGAGCTTGGTGTAGCTCCCTGAGTTGGAGGGGTAGGTGGGGAGCAGGCCACACATGTTGTTGGAGGCCAAATAAGGGGTTTTTCATCCAGTTAAAGGAAAATGGGAAGCCAAATGAGAGATTAAGTAAGGATGGGCATGTTTGTAACATTCTTGTGGCCGGTGGAGTACAGGCTGAAGGGGAACCAAAGTGGATGTGAGGATACACATTATTCAAGAAATATTTATAAAATTACACTGAAAAAACATAAATACTTTACCAGTGCATCAGCAGCACCATGGTGGTGGTGATGAATAGCTACCTCTAAACTGAGAACTTTATGTATGATAACATCTATTCTTCAAAACAATGCTCTGAGGTAGAATCTGTTATCAAGACTGTGCCATAGATTCAGAAACTTGACATCAGTTTTTAACTTGCTTAAATTCATGTACAAAGTGGAAGAGCTGGGACTAGAGCCTGGGATTATACAGTTGTTGTAAGTAGGTGTCTCTACACCTGAGATCTCATTGCATTGTATACATACCCTTCTTAACCCCCTAAAACTTAATATATTTTAACGATTTGCTTAGTCCACTAGACCATGCCTTGACAAGAGCATTTTTTTCTTCCATTCCTCCCTCCCACTGTTTCTTCCTTTCCTTCTTTTGTCTCTCCCTCCCTTCTTTTCTCCTTTCCTTCCTCCCTTTCATTTTCACCATCACCTAACATACACCAGATGCATCCAAGGTGCTCAGTGATATATTTCCCAATGGCTGATTGAGAGAATTAACGTTTGCTAACATAAGGGTTCCCTGTCCCTAGAAATGCTGAGCGGAGCTCAAGGCCAGCAGGTTTCTGTTGAGGCATTCTGGGGAGAGTACCTGGGTTGGCTCACAGATCAGATTAAGAATCCTCAAGAACCTTTCACAACAAGCAGTAAATGGAGGTGCTGCACCAAAAGGAGGCTCTCATCCTAAATCCCGGAGGACAGAGCTCGAGCTGAGTGAATGGAGGTTGCCTCCAAAGACAGTGATACTCTAGGGAGCAGCGGAAATTGGAAATCAGGAAGCAGATGGTTGTGGAGCAAGGGAGTGTCTGTGGCCAAAGATAAGAATATCTTTATTGGTGGATAAGGAAACAAGCCAAGTGCTGATCTAAATGAGCAGAAGTTTCCTATACATTTAGGAAGGATGTCTGGTCTTTAAGAGAGCTGGACCTGAGTGTGTGTCTCAACCAGCCTCCATCTTTATCATGTGGTTTACTACTTGTTCTCTCCTTTTTGGGGAGCTTGGGGGTTATTTCTCTTGTGGGCCCATATAAGAGACCCTCCTCCCCTTGCCCACCCCCTTCAGGTCTGAATGTTGCTAGATTAGTGAGTGACCTGGCACAGGACGCATGAAGACTCCAAGGACTTTCCTGAAAGCTGAGCTCAATTCTGCTCACAGTTCTCTTAAGAAAGTCTTCAGGGCTTCCCTGGTGGTGCAGTGGTTGAGAGTCTGCCTGCTAGTGCAGGGGACACGGGTTCGAGCCCTGGTCTGGGAGGATCCCGCATGCCTCGGAGCGACTGGGCCCGTGAGCCACAATTGCTGAGCCTGCGCATCTGGAGCCTGTGCTCCGCAACAGGAGAGGCCGCGATAGTGAGAGGCCCAAATACCGCGTTGAGGAATGGCCCCTGCCTGCCGCAACTGGAGAAAGCCCTCGCGCAGAAACGAAGACCCAACACAGCCAAAAATTTAAAAAAATTAAAAAAAAAGAATACATGTGACTACATTCAAGGCCAGTGATAATTAATTTAAAAAAAAAAAAAGGAAAGTCTTCAGATGGAGAAGAAAGGCCTTAAATGATAGGGCTTCTGTTTTCTTGATGATGAAAAGGGAAAAATGTCTGAAAGAAGGCTTCCAGCTGATTGGGGTTGGACAGAACAGCAAGGAGAAATTCTCTAAGTCCGCTTGGAGCTCGTTAACATTGAGAATTGCAAGAAGTTGGTGTTAGCTGATTCCTTTTCCCAAAAGCACAGGCAGATTTGATTTCCACTTTTCTGTTATGGTTGAGTACATTCTTTTGGCAAATACTTACTGAGCACTTTTAATGTTAGGACTGGTCACTTAAAACAAGTGTCTTCAAATATTCTTCATTTAAACACATAAGCTTCAAACTGTAACAGTGATAGAATGAGAGACAGTCATCAGCAGTTTGCAAAATTATGGTGCTGGTCCTCTTCCCAGCCAACTCCACTAGACTTCCCTTCTCCCTCTTCCTGAGCATCTTTCCCGTTCACTGCTTAATCGTATGTTATCTTCAGCGTGTGCTGTTACATACAAAACCAGGTGCATACCAACTGGTGTCACCATGACAGACAAGAAAAAGAGAAGTTTACGGTGAGGAATGGCCTTGTGGGCATGTGACATGTGCAGTTGCATAGTGCCCCCTGCTCAGAAGGGGGCCCCATGTTTGGAGGTTAATGCTCTGTGGTCACCAGCTTGAAATTCTTAATAGATTTCTTTCTTTGTCTTTGTGTTTTGTAAATGAAGTCCAGTGGGACAGGGGAGCATGGTCTGGGGCTTGGAGCCTCCTTTCTCTGGCAGCCCCACTTCCCTTGGCCTCCTCATTCATCTCCCTAAGATGGGTTCTTGGCTACCTGCTCCCTGACCCTGCCCAGGTCCTGCTGCAGCACCGCACTCCCACCGGCGAGCTCCAGGGCAGGAGGGATGAACCAGGTGTTATGTGTTCCACTTGCAGAATCGAAGGGCAGAGCTCCAGGCACCTTGGGAGGGTTTATACTCTCCCCATGAATATCCTTGCCTGAAGGAGCGTGACATTAAATAGCAAATAAAAAACACTGTGGCAGGTTCAGAGAAAGACAGCGGAAAAAAGGAAAAGTGTTTGCCTGTTTTTTGAGCAAGAGACCCCACATTTTCATTTTGCACCTAAGGCCTACAAAAATTATATGAGTGTCCTTACTCATAGCCTTTTGTTTGTCACCACGAGGGTGGGTGGGTGGATGAGATATGTGGGTCCACTCACATATGAATATGGAAAATCATTCTTCTGTCTAAATGCACAGAAGGCTGGCCCCTGTAGGCCAGCACTGCTCTCAACTGGCATAGCTTATTGGTTGTATCTGTCTCCCAGAAACATATTGGCTAAAGCACTGTCAAATAATGACCATGTCTAACCATCTGAATATTCCTCTGAAAATTCCGCGGCCAAACGAAAACAAGATGATGACTGAAATTAATAGAATGTTCCCCAGAACAACTGCATGGGAAACAAGTGTGTTATTTACAGTATAAACTAACAAAGCAGGCCATGGCAATTGATGCTTGCCCCTCCTCTCCACCAAATCTCTTCTTGTTATGTAAATAAGATGGCCCGAGGAGGTGCAAGAACAATGAATAGCATAATAACTGGAAATGTAATGGCGCTAATAGTGGATTTCTCTGGGCTGTCAACTTTTGCTCAAAGGCCCTGGCAGGGAAGGATAGAGAGCAGAGTGTGTAGCAAGGAAATCTTTCTCTCTTCCTGCTTTGGTGTGCTGCCTCTGCAGGCTCCTTTTCCTCTCTCGTCCCACTCCTTCCCCCACCACACTCCATGTGTCTAGAACAATCTCCTCTGTAATCCTTCACTTCCTAAGTGACTTAGCCCAGAATCTTGTTTTGAATAGGTCTTTGCACATTTCTTGATTGATTGACGCAAGTCTGGACTGATGCAAGCCCCAACTCTAGAACATGTGATGTGACTTTTCCTTTTGAAATGTCCAATTCTCGGTCATTGATTATTTGTTTGAAAGTAGCAAACGTCTACTCAAACAAATTTAAGAAAAATGGGGAATTATTGGGAGGACACAGGGTCAGGAAGTTCAGCCAGACCTTCCAAAGGGCCAGAACTAGGAGGCAGAATACTGGGTCTTGGGGACCCCAGAGGTGTCCCAGGCCTGCTTTGTAACATTTGCCTATTTCTATGGTAAATACCTCCACCATGACTGATTTCAAGGCACCAACATGGCATCACTGAATGGGAAGTTGAGAAGAGATGCATAGTTGCATCCCATTTTATAGTATTTCTATCATATACATAAAATAGACGTAAGTAACCGTAAGAGCATAGATAATAGTAAAATAAAGTACAGTAATTAAACAGTGATGCATTTTGAGTATTTGTTGCCTTTGCTTTGAAGATAATTTGTTTAACCATAAGCACATATAATTTAATTTTTAATAACATCTGTGGTTAACATCTGGATTCACAAAATTCCTGACAATTTAACAGTCAACTCTTGGTAACAGTACACTTTGGCTCCCACATATCATTGTTTCCTTATGGGGCTGGGGGAGCAGCCTTTGTGAGAAGACGACAAAATGCAGAAGGGGCTATGGGTGTTGAAGGAAATGACTGGCCGAAGGAGCAAGTGGTTGGTATCTCCAGTTGTGTCTCTCCACAGATATTTTATTTTGGCATAATTCAGAGTCAATATATAACTCCGTGTCAAAAAGAATTCAGATATGTTCTTGTCCTTGTTTTTCTCTGACTTCTCCGAATATCTCTTACCTGGTTCTTCTTCCTACCCGCTAACTGGAGGCTTTCTACTCTGTCTTTAGACATCGTTTATCCTCTCTATGATGACAACACTTAAGTCTAAGAAATTTGTACTGTTCCTCTGCTGAGCTTCAGGCCTGTGTATTGAACCACTTCCTAGACACTGTCACACAGATGTCCCACCATCACCTTGAATTCAAGCCATCCAAAACAATTGTGTGTCTCTCTCGCCAAAAACATACCTCCTAACCAAGTGGCGATGTGCTGTAATGTGAGGCACAGACTTCGAGTCTAGTGCTAAGTTGTGTCCCTAAGTTGACTTTGTTACCTTGCGCAAGTCACTGGTTCTTCCCGATCTCACTTTTGCCATCAGATAAATGGCCTAGACTTTGATTAATGGCCTTTATTCCATGGAGACCTTGATTTTGTGGGTCTACCTCAGAAGCTATCCAAGCATCAAGAAAAGAGAGGCTCCGGTGGAGTCCTGTGCACCCCATCCTCCCCTCAGCCAGGAATACTCCACTTTCATTCTTTTCATAGGTTAAAGTTCCATGAAATATTTCTTTTTTTTTTTCCAGTATGCAGGCCTCTCACTGTTGTGGCCTCTCCCGTTGCGGAGCACAGGCTCCAGACGCGCAGGCTCGGCGGCCATGGCTCACAGGCCCAGCCGCTCTGAGGCATGTGGGATCTTCCCGGACCGGGGCATGAACCCGTGTCCCCTGCATTGGCAGGTGGACTCTCAACCACTGCGCCACCAGGGAAGCCCGAAATATTTCTTTTATGAAACAATTATCCAGGAAATTTTGTGAATCACTAAATTAGATGATCCCTTTGGTCTTATATCCCTTATAGGTCTAAGCGTTCCATGATTTGTCAGTTAGTGCTTAAGCTTCTGTTGGCTTCAAAGCTACTGGGATGTCAGCTCAAGATTATAAGACCGCGTTTTGCCCTCTGTACTTCATTGCATAGGGTTAAGGGTGGGAAGCTCCCCAACATTGAACATAGTCTGTGCTAACTCTAATGCCTCATATTTGATTCTCATTTAGCATTCTACAAAACCCTTTTATGTCTATTTCTGCCCCAGGGTCCTAAAATATAAATTTTAACATCCTATGCTTCTCCTTGCCTCTCATTCTTAAATACAAATGGACGCTCATTGATAATCATAGCTGAATAATGAACAAATGATTGCTGAATGAGTGATTGAATGCATACCACCAGGGAAAATTACTGTTTTGAATTCATTTCTGGGCCTGAACTTTAGGAGAGTCAATTTGTTGCATATTAAGTAAGCCGGTTGTTGAATCAAACTTTCCAACCAGCTTCCCATTTTCTGGAAAAGAAAATTCTTGTGGGAATTGTTTGGGGTTCCTGAGAATTGCCATGAAACATATATTTTGCTCTCTCTAATGCTAAGAATTATCAGGCAGAGGCAAGGCTTTTGCACAACGTGAGATAGTAGGCCATTCTCTATTCAGGGCTGTTGGATCAATATTTGTTATCATTTGGTTTATTTATTAATTCATTTAAGTTTCTAAGCAGCTCTACCTTTTGTTGTGATGATGATATGGCAAAATGCAAAACAGCTTCTGACAGACCTTTGCTGTCTACACTCTCAATAATGATCTCTAAAAGCCAACTCATTTCATTTGCATCCCTTTATTAATAATACAAAAAACTCCCCTAAACCTCGACTAGTGCTTGTCACAGTCAGTGGGTACTTCAGGGGCCAAGAGTGCATGGGAGGGTATTTTTGGTTCATTATTGGGTTTCTGTAATTGAAATGATATTTTGTGAGAGCACTCATGTATTTTACGGGGAAACTCAAACGAATGCAGTAGTTTCAAAGTCCTCATTACTACAACAATGAAAAACAAATTTGTTAGAAATATGTGTGCATATATGTGTGTGTATGCACATACGCTCACATACATACACAGGCATGCACATACACTGGCACGGATAGACCTAATAAAACGCATATAGTGTTCTCTTTGTTCCAAGTACAGTTGGTCCTGTAGAGACTACATAGACAATTAGCCATGGCTTGCAGCCCTCCTCCAACTTTCCCCCTTCCTCTGATGCTTGAGGCTTACCCACAAGTCCTACAAGGATGTGGCCTGTGCATTCAGCCCCAAATGAAGGCTCATGGGGGCAGAGCATTTACAAGCCTTCTCTTCTGACCCTCTGGGTAGATGAAGGTGATGCACAGAGAGAAAAGCCAGGGAATAACAAAGGGAAGCGCTTAAGCAAGTTGTGTTTGGGAAGATTAGAGGAGGGAGTGCACAGAAGGATTAAATTGAAGTCTCTAAGGAAGTCATTGTGTTCAAATAATAGTTTTTCTTGTTACCCCATTTTCTCAGGTTGGTAATTTCTGATAGGGTCTCCAATATTCTGAAATCTTTTAAAACTTAGATTCTAGCTTTCTTTCTTCAATTTCCTTATTTTTATTTTCTCATTCTGGTGCAGCATCCATTCATTTACTCAGTCCATTGTCTGTTCGTTCATTCATTCATTCATTCATGTATTCACTCAGCTGACATTTACTGATAATTGAGATGAATAAAATCTGCAATCTCCAAGATGTGGGAACCAAACCAAACGCAAACCAAAACTCACTGAGAATCCATTGTGGCATGGCTGACCTTTAGGTGGTGTGGGCATTCTGTCACCTCATTGGTGCTAGGCATTTGTTCTGATTAAATGCCTTGTTAAATATGTTGCATGCCAAAACTGTGGTAGGAGTTATGGTAGGGACAAGAGTACAATGAATAAAATACGGAGAGAGTCATTAAAAACATAACTGGCCTCAGAGACAGGTCAGGAGACTTTTCAAGTCGGGTTGCTTCTGCCTTAGGCAGAAGCCAAGTCTCAGAGCCTTCTATGTAAAGGAAGCTGCCCGAGTACAGGCTGGAGGCAGTAAAGCAAGTGGTATTTTCAAATTTAACTGGGTCCGTGAACTTTGTTTAAAATGTTCAGTGTTTAAGCTCTGTCAAGGAAAGGTTTCTGATGAGGTAGCTTGTGAAAGTTGCATACTTTCATTTGTTGATAGGGTAGCTTGGCCAAGAACTTATTGGTGAGATGTAAAAGTACTGTCTGTCACTTAGACATAGCCAAAAAAATGGGGCAACGGTGAGAAGGTCCCATGTTCCCAAACGGACAAGTGAAAACTGATATCCTCCTGTTAGGAGGAGAAGTAATGATTCATGGCAATCTCTAGTAATAATAATAATGGCGGGGCTTCCCTGGTGGTGCAGTGGTTGAGAGTCCGCCTGCCGATGCAGGGGACACGGGTTCGTGCCCCAGTCTGGGAAGATCCCACATGCCACGGAGCGGCTGGGCCCGTGAGCCATGGCCGCTGAGCCTGCGCGTCTGGAGCCTGTGCTCCGCAACGGGAGAGGCCACAACAGTGAGAGGCCCACGTACCACAAAAAAATAATAATAATAATAATAATAATAATAATGGCTAACATTGCTGATCACTTACCACAAACCAAGCACTGTGTAAAGTCCTCCCCATGTTCTGTCTCCCTTAACCTGCCTGGCAACAGAGATGATTGGGCAGTGCAGGTAGTTTAGACGTTCCTTGCCGCAGTTGCTTACCCTCTACCAGCCTCAGTTTCCCCTTCTGTGAGTGGAGATCACAGGACTGTGGGGAACGTTAAATGAGACAGTGCTTGTTATGTGCTTAGTACAGTGTCAAGCAGGGAGTAATAGGTCAGTGAATATTAAAGTATTAGCTAGTATTAGCACTCCTCTCCCCCTTTTACAGACAAGGAAACAGAGGCTCAAGAGGACCATTCTATCAATAAATATGAGCAGTACCTGAGGGCAGCAGTACCAGAAAATCATGCTCTTGTGAGTGCCTATTAGAACATAAAATTGTCTGACGCTCAGAGTGACAGCCAAAACAACTCTTACCAATGCGTGACCATCACTTTTGCCATTATTACCTGATCTCATTTGATTCTCATAAGCTTTATGAGGGCAGAGATTTTAGTCTTGTCCACTGCTCTGTCCCCACCTGTAGCAGTTCCTGGCACAGTCTCCGCTGAAGGACTGACCTTTCATTTTCCTTCTTTCCCTGGCAAACTTCTATGCATCCATCAGGAATCACTAAGTATCAACACTCCCCCCACCCCACATAGCCTTGCCAACTCTCTGGGACTCATTCTATCTTCATTTCCCACACAAACTCATAGTTCATACCGTGGTGAAAGCATTTTCACATTGTATTGTGATATTTCTACTTTCCTGTCTATTGCCCCACTTGCTCAGACTCCCCTAAGGCAGATACCACTTTTTACCCCTCTCAGTGCCCCTGGCTCATTGCTTAGGGTTGGCTCACAGCAGGCCTTTGCAGACACTTGAATAAATAACCATAACTACCTTCATTTGTATCTGAACAGTTTTCTTGATATTTGAAATTCTCACCAAACCCCCAAACCCAAAGACCTTTGCCATTCACTCAAAGGTTTTCAAAGGATGTTTGCCTCGGGATTGGGTAGCTCTCACATGCCTGGAAGGAAGCTTTGGAGCAAAAGCAAGACTGTAGCTCTGAAAGAATTATGTCAACATTTAATTGCAAGAGATAGTTACACTGTTCAGAGGGCTTCCAGAACAACATAGCTTTTGGTTTAAAGCTCAATTTCTAAGTAATTGATCAAGCAGAAGCAATTTGACTATTACAGCTTGGATATGCAAGCTTTAGTAATGCTGTAGCTTCTTAAAATGTCCCTGTCAAGACATCTTGGGGCTGGAAATCTCTCTGGCAGGTGTGTGAATTCAAAGGCAATGGCTTTAACCTTGGGGATGTTTGGAGATGATCCACATCTTTGTTGATGACCCTCCAGCCTGACAGGCAAGAAAGACTGGACCTGTAATCAGAGCAATGGTCTAGTGGGTGTGGAAACCCGAGACCTCAAGAGACATTTTTCTTGTATCAAATGGGTGAAGACCTGAACAGAACTGGGGATTTGATGAATACTCTCCTGGTAAATGTTTTTTTTTTTATTAAAGTATAGTTAATTTACAATGTATACACATATATACATTCTTTACGTTCTTTCATTAGGTTTATCCCATGATATTGAATATCGTTCCCTGTGCTATACAGTAGGACCTTGTTGTTTATCTATTCTATAAATATATGTAATAGTTTGCATCTACTAACCCAAACCCCCAGTCCCTCCATCCCCCACACCCCTCCCCTTTGGTAACCACAAATCTGTTCTCTATGTTTGTGAGTCTGTGTCTGTTTTGTAGATAGGTTCATTTATGCCATATTTTAGATTCCACATATAAGTAATATCATATGGTATTTGTCTTTTTCTTTCTGACTTACTTTACTTAGTATGATAATCTCTAGTTGCATCCGTGTCACTGCAGATGTCACTATTTTGTTCTTGTTTATGGCTGAGTAGTATTCCATTGTCCGTGTATGTGTGTGTATATATATATATATATATACCACATCTTCTTTATCCATTCACCTGTTATGCATGTATCTTTTTGAATTATAGTTTTGTCTGGATATGTGCCCAGGATATATGCCCAAGAGTGGATCATATGATAATTCTATTTTTAGTTTTCTGAGGAACGTCCGTACAGTTTTCCACAGTGGCTGCACCAACTTACATTCCCACCAACAGTGTATCTCCTGGCAAATGTTAACTTGGCTCTTTGAGCTGGAAGAAGAGAAAGGGGCATACTTAGGTTACATTTAAGTAACAGAGATTTGAGAAATAAGGGTGATGAGAATCTCAGGGGACTTGGGAATAGCTGGACATCCAGGCCTCCTGGAAAAGGTAAGTTGTTTGAGGAACTGGAGGAAGAGTTATGTTCCCAGCTGTAGTAACTGGGTTTTCACTGTTGATATCACTCTATTTGCTTTGCTTCTGTATCTCTTTAGTATGTGTCTCCTTTCAGCTAAGGAATTTTTGCCTAGTTCAAGTTCCTGGGGAGAGTCTAATTGGGTAGAGCTTTAGTACTATTGGACGGCGTATGGATGAGCTGCTCTTAGGTCACATGGCCACTGTGAGCCAATCAGCAGTGCCCAGAGGAGGAGTCATGCAATACAGAATATGGCCACATATGCTTAAGGAGCTATATAGGGCTTCTTCCTCAAGATGTGTCACAGACTTGTGCACTTTCGTAAAAACAGGCCATCAGTGTGGTCAGGCACTGCGATGTTTCTATTTTATCAGAGGATGGAGTCACGATTAACCCAATGAACATTCAAGGATCGTTGAGGTTTAGGCATGGTAGCCTGGGATGTGACAATAACTTGAATTGGCACACCTCAACTCTTCTCAGTTCTTATTCACAAGTAAATCTGTGAAACACCTGCTAGTCTTTCCTTACACATGTGCAATAGCCCCCTTGGTTCTCTTATTCGTAGGCCATTGGCCCACCTATGTTCCCCTATGTGAGGGGACAGTTTGCAGCACCTCAGATGTGTCTACCTCTCTTCTCTAAGGGCTTTCTCAGCACTGGGAACTTGCTGGGCAGCAAGCAGGTGATTCCTGGAAATGTGGGAATTTAACTCCCTGGCGTCACTCTCAACAGATGGGAGAGATAAATGCCCCAGCCGCCTCAGCCTCCTGTGAGACAATTTGGGCCTCATTTGCCCACAGGAGGAACCTGATCATTAACATAAGCTTTATTCATGTATCTCCCTTCTCTGTCTCATTTTTTTCCACATCCTTACTTGTGCTTCTTGCAGTAAATTCCCAAATGTATTAACTGTACGAAAATCCTTGTCTCTGGCTCTGATTTTGGGAGAATGCAAACTAAGACAATGAAATATTATACCCATTTCAAGGAAGATCATGTGCTATCTATGTAGGGACCATGTATTATGTTCTTCATCTACATAAAATCTGTTCTACCTACTGAATGTTTTTATAGTGCAAACAGGCTCATAGGCAATTGATTAAATATGGGAATATCAATACAGCATTAAAATTACTTTGGTTCATATGCAATATTCCCTAGAACATTGGTATTTTGCACCACTAAGAAGTAGCAGCTGAATGAAAGTACGTAGCTGAATGCAGCAAACACAAGGGGAATACACAATAGTCTATGTGCAGTTCACCCCAAGTTTCTCGTTTTGACTCACTTGGCCAAACCCTCGCTCTTAGAAGTGCCTATGGAGTAATTTCCTTCGTCTTGCTGCATTGTGCCTCTGTTTTTATAATTCATCAGCCTCAGCCTTTCCTCACAACCCTTGCATCAAGCTGCATTCACTTTTTAAAAGGTAAAGTCCTTTATTCATTGTACTTTTCTTTTAATTATTAAGAATTTATCATGTCTTTTCAAATGTGCCAGCTTAAAAAAATTACAATTAGTATTATTTGCGTTGATCATGTGGTTACAAATTTGCAAAGACGTGGAGTAGTGGTCTGCCCTAACCCCATCTTTTCCAAAAACGGTGTGATTTTATTGCAGAATTCTCCCAAGCATCGGGTTTCTCTGGAACACAAATCTTGTTCAGGGAATGCATTTCAAGGCTGCTCCAAGCATAGGAGCATGTGTGTTAGTTAGATATAAGTACTCACTTCATCGTTGGTACTTACTAAGCAGGTGAAGGGAAGGAGGGCAGCACAACCTTGGTAATGACACAAATTTAGATATGATGGGGTCGGCAGTTCCCTCTGGTCCTTGGCCCAGCCAGCTCTCCAGCGGGGGAGGGTTGCGTTCTTATCTTCATCTGGGAGGTGGGAAGGGACATTGGGTTTAGGAGATGGCCACATCATGATCATTTGGTGTACTGTCAGTTACATCCAGCAGAAGATTCACCATTGTTTCTTTTATGATTTCGTAACAATATGGACTAAGTGAAAAAAATTATGTTTTATTAATATTACAGTGTCATTAAACCCTTATTTGATGATTCCTGCTTGGAATCCTATTTACAAAAATATGACAGGTTTCACAGTATTTATTATTTCTACTGCACACTAAGAACCATACTAAAGGGGAACATACATTATTTCCATGTGACTCTCATAGCAACCCTGTGGGATAAACACTCTTATTTTCATTTCTCAGGTAAGGACATTGAGGCACAGAGAGTTCTTGGGGCCTAGCCAGAGTCTGGTGTTCAGAACCAGCACTGTCTGAACTCAGTTTCCATATTTCTTCCACCTAGGTGTCTGCTCCTTGATAAATTATTTGGGGTCAGTCATTTTTATCACATGGCACTGCATTATAAATATGCTGGGTAAAGGCTTCCCTGGTAGCGCAGTGGTTGAGAGTCTGCCTGCCGATGCAGGGGACACAGGTTCATGCCCCGGTCCAGGAAGATCCCACATGCCACGGAGTGGCTGGGCCCGTGGGCCATGGCCGCTGAGCCTGCGCGTCCAGAGCCTGTGCTCCGCAACAGGAGAGGCCACAATAGTGAGAGGCCCGCGTACCGCAAAAAAAAAAAAAAAAAAAAAAATGCTGGGTAAGCTCAAACGTAACAGCAAACTAGGAGTTAGTAGGATTTAGGTACGATTAAGTGCCATGCAAACTTTCAAAACATATTTTATTCATCACTGCTTCATATCTCAACAACTTCCATTTGTTAGTGTTTTCCAAGTTGCATTGTCATGAGCAGAATGTGACATATTTTTGAGGGGGAAAAATGAGAATGGTTCAAAGCTGTGAAATTTGGAGTGATGCTTATAAGTTTTTTTCCCCTAACTTATCTGATTATATATATATATATATATATATATTTATATATATATATATTTATATATATATATATATATATATATAAATATATATATATATATATAAATCCTAGCAGGAAAAAATCAGAATACAATAATTCTCAATAACAAGAAAAATGACTTCTGTTTACACTGAGTTTTCACAGGTGAGATATGCATTAGGGGCACAAAAGCTAAAAGACAAAGAGAAATGACAATTTGAGCACTCGAAAAGCACGCTGAATTTTTCACAGGGTATGTCAAGGGGAGTTGCAAAGTGAAACCACGAATCATTGGCAGGAAGGCTGGCAGCTGGCAATAGAACATGTCATAGACCGGTGTTTCCCTTCTATCCCCCTGGAGACCTGCACCTCGGACTTCACCCATGCCACTCTGTCTTTCCTCCAAGACAAAATGAGGGAATTGAATGCAATGATCACTAAGCTCCTCTTCCTGCTCTAAAGATATTCTGAGTCTCAAGATTTCTAAGAGTTCTATGCCATTAGAATTGATTACCTTTAATTTGTTATCTATTATTCATAAAAAGAAAATTATTCAAGCTGGTACTTTTTGGCACAATCTTTACCCACGACTTTTCTAAAATATTATCTCTTAATGTGCACAGTTCTCAAGCACTGAAGCTAACTGGAACTGCCACAGAGTATTAATAGAAAACATATGTGAGAGGATGTTATTTAGTAAACCCGTAAGTCCGTAATTCTAATGATTCAAATCAACTTTAACTTTCCACTAATTAGAAGCCAAACTCTCAGCTTTGGTTCTTTTATCTGCGGCTCCCCTTGTCTCAGGCTGCTCAGTGATGGCCGTGCTCCTGGCTGGGTCACTTCTTCCATGTCTACTGATTAAAGTCCCCTGGCCAAACAGTAGGCAGGCTGTACTTGAGGGAGGGTTTCCCTGGAAAGCCGTGAACAAAGAGTTGTGGACTAAAAGCGAAGACCGGCTATGTTGGAAAAAGAAGGGAGCTCTGGTCTCTTTGGGTCTGTTTGTAAATATCTTTCTAATGAGCAGGCTCTCACTCTTGGGGATGCCCTGAGTGGCTTGGGTGGGCATTTTCTTCATTATCCAGCCATTGTCATGGAGTGATTAAAGCGGCTTAATGATTTTTTGAGGAAAAAATGATTATTTCCAGAGCTCTCTTGGAGGTACATGAACTGCTCTAAAATTGCAAGAACAAAGCAGGACATTCTTGGTACAACTGTGTAAAAAATAACCAGCAGCACCTTGACATTTGTAATTTCATTTAAGCAGATGAGTATGGGATTCCAGCTGCACCAGCCTCCTCACTAGTCCTAGAACACACCTCAGGGCCTTTGCATGTGCTAGTCTTGCTGCTTGGAATGCACCCCCCACCCTGTATCCTCATGGCTTGTTACTACTTTTAATTAGTTTTTGCTTGAATATTACTTTTTCACAGAGGTCATCCCTTCTGTCTTTAGTCACTCTTTGGCCTCTGACCATGCTTTATCTTTACAGAATTTATCATCACATGAGGTAGTAAATATTTAAAAGTTGTTTATTTTTCATCTCCTCTGCTAGAATGCAGGCTGCATGAGTGCAGGCTCTTTGCCTGTTTTGGACCCCATTTCATCCCCAGCCCTAGGAGAGCAATAGTGAGCACTCAGTAACTATTTGCCGAATGAATGAAAGTATGAAAATATACACATGGAGATCTGAGTGACTTTCCAGCAGTTTAAGTCAAAAGACAACCTTTACCTTAAAAATGCAGTGTCTGTACATGTTTGGCATTTGATAAATATTTATTGAAAAAAATGAACATATGAATGGAATGGATATATAAATTTAATAGATATATTTTTCTATAGATATATAAACGTGCCCCTGAGTTTTAAAAGGAAAGGGATAGTGGCAAGGCTATGGTCTTGGGAACCAAGTAGTTGACAGAAAAGTTCAATTTCTAGATGCCCCATGACAATGCAAAAAATGCAATTGCACATAGCCTATTTCTTCATCTTTAAATGAGGGATAACTATTCAAACAGCAACAAACAGCAGCTTCAAGTGAGGATTAGGTGAGATAATGCATGAAATGCAATAATCTGGGTCTGGGGTCTGGGTAATAGTAAAGTTTCCATGTATTGCGCATATTAAAAAACAAAAAGCAATCAAATGTTTGGAATGAAGGAATGCAACCAGCCCACCTCTATCTCTGACCTGCTGGAGGAGGTTCTGATTCTGTCCATCCAGGTTTTTCCCCTTCCCCACACTCCATGACAAGACTGGGAGGAAGCCTGGAAGGGGAGAGCTCAAATCTACATCTGGAAATGGAACTGTAGAATGTGAGCGTTCTGGGCAAGCAGATGTGAGAGCAGAGAGGGCATTTTTTTTTTTTGCAGTATGCGGGCCTCTCACTGTCGTGGCCTCTCCTGTTGCGGAGCACAGGCTCCGGACGTGCAGGCTCAGCGGCCATGGCTCACGGGCCCAGCCGCTCCGCGGCATGTGGGATCCTCCCGGACCAGGGCATGAACCCGTGTCCCCTGCATCGGCAGGTGGACTCTCAACCACTGCGCCACCAGGGAAGCCCAGAGAGGGCATTTTGAGATCCAATTTGCCTTCTTTATGGGGTTAAAAACTATAAGCTGCGATTTGCATCCATTTATTTCTCAGATGTATCCAAGGCCATAGCATGGGGCCTAGCACGTAGTAGTTGCTCAATAAATAGGTGTTGGATAGTGAATGAAGACCATGAATCATTTTGGAGTTAATTTTGGTTGTGGATTTGCATCATTTTATCCTGTGAGGTTGAACTAAACTCGCAGTCACTTCATTCATTCTTTTTTTTTTTTTTAATTTTATTTATTTATTTATTTGGCTGTGTTGGGTCTTCGTTTCTGTGCGTGGGCTTTCTTCTAGTTGCGGCGAGCGGGGGCCTCTCTTCATCGCGGTGCACAGGCCTCTCACTGTCGCGGCCTCTCCCGTTGCGGAGCACAGGCTCCGGACGCACAGGCTCAGCGGCCATGGCTCACGGGCCTAGCCGCTCCGCAGCATGTGGGATTTTCCTAGACCAGAGCTCGAACCCGTGTCCCCTGCACCGGCAGGCAGACTCCCAATCACTGCGCCACCAGGGAAGCCCACTTCATTCATTCTTAATTCATTCATTTCCTCATGGAATCCCCTCACCTCCACATAGTTTGTGAATGCCTCGGGCAAATTGAATATCATTTTTCCTTTCACTTTTTAAAGAGACTAGTATTTGGGTGTTTTGAGCTGCAGAATTTCAGAATTCTTTCTGCTAAACACCTCTTGAGACCCCAATTACTGAGACTATAAACCCCTCTAGAACCATAAGGGTTTCCTTGTAAAGATACTGCCATTATGCATGTTGTGAAAAGCCCCCCACATCTTTAGCCCAATTCAACAAGTTTCCATTGAGTGCCCGGCACGAAAAGTCTTAAATAAAATTGAGTCCCTACTCCTTCTATTTTAACTGTCAAAATCATAGACTACATTGTTTCTGACTGAAAACCCGCTAACAGCTCCCCGCTGATCATCCCATTGCTCCTTCCCAGAGCTGGCACTGCCTGGAAGCAGTATCAATGGGGAATCTATATTGTGAATGGTATTTATTACAAGAAAATCATGTGGCATAAAAAGATTAATTGGCTTCATAAGCATGTAATTTTTTATACTATGAGCTTCTCAGTGGAAAGGCATTCTAAGGGAGGAATAATTGCTAATTCCAGTGTTAAACATGAATCTGAGGAGTATTTCACAGTCCGACTCTCTGAGTGTCATTTCTTCCTATGGACCAGAGAAGAGAGTGGAAAGGAAATAAACTTTCATTCAGGCTTCTACTCAGGGCCAGGCCCTGTGAGTTCCCAGACATGGGCTTCTCCTTGTAATGACTTGAGAAGTACATGGAATTATCCTCATTATAAAAAAGAACCAATTCTCACAGGGCTTAAATAACTTCTCATAAAATCACCTCTTTATAGTTATGTGAAATCAGGATGCAAGACCAAGCTTCCTAGGGAATACTCAGTGACTCTGTAACCTATACCAATGTTTCTGCTGCCAAATTTAAGATGTGAAGTGTCCCCAAGAGCCACCTACCCCCAAGTATTTTTCCTCACCACTTCACTTTACTGTCTGAAAGTCCACCATTAAAATCCATCTTGTGTTACAAGGATGGAGTCTTCTTAGGCTTCTGCTAAAATGGGGAATGTCTAGTGCAACCTCTCTTTTGAGTCAAGGGAAATATGTAGAATTTAGGTCAAGATGCCCCGAGAATAATTTACAAAACTCATAAATACAAAGCTGATATATTTAACACCAGGTTCAGACCGTTTTTGAAGAATTGAAACTCCCTCCTTAGCTCTGGAGAGAAATGAGATCCGATCTGAGACTAGGGAAGCACTTCCCTGCCAAGGATAGGTCAAGTGCTGTGACAAAGACTGAAGGTGCTCCGTAGATTCTGGACTGGAAAGACCCGGGTTCACCTCCTGGCCCTGCCAGTTGCCATCCATGTCCCCAGTATACACTTGCCTAAGCTTAGGTTCGAACCTCAGCTCCACAACCTTCTGCCTCACTAGCTTTGGTTAAGTCAGTTAATCTACAGAAGCTTAGTTTCCTCTTCAGAAAATGGGGTTATTTCTACCTCTCTCTTAAGGTTGTTGTAGGATTAAATGAGATGGTTCTTAAATGCACTTAGCCTAACGCTGGACACAGAAAGAGTGGTCATAATGTGGCAATAATAGTAGTAGCCATGGTTGTTGCTGTCTTTACTATCTATTATTATCATCTAATATATGTTATCCATTATTCAATAAATTCCAGTAAGTCTGGCTAAATCCCCCCCACCACGAATTGCTTTCTTTCAGCATTCCTCAGTGCAAAATGTGAGATGTCCTTTGAGGGTAAAATAGAATATTAACCTATCTTCAAGGCCCATTTGTGCCCAACATACAATTTAAAAGAATTATTATAAAAATCTTCAGAACTACGGAAAAGTTGAATTTTGCAGTGGGCGCATGTGCACTCACCACCTAGATTCTACCTTTAAGATTTTACCCCTTGCTTTTCCACTCTGTCTCCCTCTATGCATCCCTCTATCTATCCATTAATCCATCCTATGTTTTTTGATTGGATGCATTTCAAAATAAATTGTAGACATTGATATACTTTCTTCGTAAATACTTTAGCATGCATATTGTTAACTAGAGTTCAATATTTGTGTATACCTTTTTCTCTTTTGATGTAAAATTTACACATGGTGAAATGTATAAATTTTAATGTATGTTCTCTGAGTTTAACATACGCATGCATCTTTGTAACCTAAACCCTTGTCAAGATGTTGAATAGTCCCCTTATCCCAGAAAGTTCCCTCAAGCCTCTTCCTAACCACTTCTGACACCCACCCTCCAACAACCCCAAAGCAACCGCTGCTCTGGTTATTGGGTACCATGGATTAGTTTTTTCTTTTCTAGAACTTGGTATAAATGGAATCATACAGCATGTATTCTTATGCAAGACTTCCTTCACTGACTGTGTTTTTAAGATTAACCCATGTTGCACCAGTGCACCCACTGAAAGAGTACAAACAACATTTTTTGAATTGCTACAAGCAAAAGTCTTTCTCGTTTTATCTTGCTCCGTGTCAGACTTAAATTTCTTGTGCCAGTCGCACTTGTGTCCCATAGTCCCCGGCCCTTTGCCTTCCCAGCTCAATGCCTTTGCTCGAAGTCTTCCTCTCTACAAGGCCCTGGCCTCTGCCTGTTCATTCCCTGCACTCCCTGCAGGGCTCTGCTCCAGTCCCAGCACCTCCCTGACTCCTCTGAGGACTACCACGGGTTTCTGCCTGAACTCTCTCCTTTGGACAGAATTGCTAGCCCACTGATGGGCAGTGCTGCTGCTGGTGATCACTTCCTGGTCATGGACTGGGGGGGAATAAGGGATGGAGACTGGCGCTGAGGGTCCCAGGGAGGGGTACTCTTCACTTATAAGAGCCAAAGTAAGCGAGACCAGGGTGATAATTGCAAGACCCCAAAGAGAAAAGGAGTGAGGAGAGAGGGAGAAGAGCCTAGGGGATCAGTTCTATCTGAGTAATGGGTGTGAACTGGGCTGCGGCTCAGGAGGGAGACAAGGGAAGCTGTGAGGAGTAACTGCTCTCAAGTGTAAGTTGTCTAAGTACGGAATAACTGGATTGATTTTCCTTGGGGCTGGTGGGAATGCTTCTCCTTGCTGCGTAGTCATGCAACATATGTCTTATTTTCTCAACTAAATTGCAAGGGAGTCTCTTACTATTGACTGGGACAGTTTCATAAGGTGTTTGCTTATTTTGTTCCCTGTGGTAACCTGCACATGGGAAGGCCGCAGTAGAGACCCACTGATTGCAAGTGACGCCTCTCACCTGGTTATTCATTCTAGCAATTAGTTTTATTGATATTTTGGGGCCTGGACTTAACGTGCATTTGACTGAATTGACCATTTCAGCCACTATAGGCTTTGCAGCAGTTGAATCTGTCAACTGTGCCAAGGAACTGGGAACTGGGCAGTGGAGACTTCTTCCACTTTATTACCATTTTACTACCCTACCATGGTAGCATCCGACCATTAATGTTCATGGTATAAGGTGGATTTTTGTCTTAAAAATCTGGTATAGTATCAGTCTCTATTCTTGTTGCCCTAAAATTAAAATAGAAAACTTTGTCTCCAAAGTTTTGTCCATCAGACTTCCAGCCTAGTGCTTACATCTGTTTATAGCCCAGCACTATCTCCGACGGAGGAGGAAAATGGTCCAACAGCCACTGGACATCTGTCTCTTCTTGTTTCTTACTTCCCTAACCCAGCAGACTTCCTCAATTGAGACTGATCCTTTTTCAGTCTAACAAAGAAGATCAGAAGCAATTCAGTGTCAGCAGACTCCCTTTTACACCTTTAAGATTTTGTATTTTGCCAATATTTCAAGGTAGTCTGAAGGTCTCCTGCTTTCTCATGAGGGCTGGGCATGAACGTTCAAGAGCGATCATTGTAATGACATCTCTCTGATTAAAAAGACAGCTAGTGAAATCAAGATAGAACATCAAATTCAGAAACATCATTACCAGGATTCTATTTTGGCTAGGTCTAATCTTCTGTGGGGTCACCATGTTGCCTTCAATGAGCCTGACCATTTTATATCATTTAGATTGAAACAGACCCATCATGTCACAGGCAAATGCCTTTATCATATTTAATTAACCCAATACTATGTAATAATCTCCCTGGTAATTATCCCTGGCCAGCACTTGAAAGCATGCAGCAACAAATAAATCATCAAAGTTGCAGGTAGGGCTTCTCTGGTGGCGCAGTGGTTGAGAGTCCGCCTGACGGTGCAGGGAACGCGGGTTTGTGCCCCGGTCCGGGAAGATCCCACATGCCGCGGAGCGGCTGGGCCCATGAGCCGTGGCAGCTGAGCCTGCACGTCCGGAGCCTGTGCTCCGCAACGGGAGAGGCCACAACAGTGAGAGGCCCGCATACTGCAAAAAAAAAAAAAAAAAAAAAAAAAAAAAGAAAGAAAAAAGTTGCAGGTATACTTAAACTGTTATTTGATGCCATGGCAGAAGAGTATTGACAAGTTACTGTACAATACTAATTATACTAAGAAAATGTAAATGGTTTCATCAAGAAAAGAAAGAGCCAGATGGCAGGTTTTTTATACTGTATCGTCGTATGTTAGGAAATGGGGTATTAAAAAGTTATCATGCCCTCTGCATCAGGGAAGAAGGAGGAATAAAGGTACCTGTGTTTTTATGGATGCCAGACTGAACCTCCAATTGGGGAAGCTGTTTGGTAAGAGGTAACGTTCAGAAGGACGTTAGTGGCTGTTGATATTTATGTCTCATGATGCTGCCCAGGATATAGGTGAACAAATAGTAATTAGGTGAATGCTACCTTTTTCTTGCGATAGTAGCTGCTGGCGGGGGTGGGGTGGGGAGGCAGGGGTTGGGAACTGACCTGTTCCATGGTGTTCTGGCTTTTCCTTCATGCTCGCAAATGATAAATTATTCACGAAAATAGATGTACCCAACGTGTGGTAAATCAGTGGGCCTCCACTGAGCTGGTTTTTCTGATGCATCAGCAAGAACATACTTACCTGACTGCACTGCAGTTGAAAAACAAAATTCAGTTGGAAACAATGGACTTAAATGTACAGATTGCAACAGCACGAGGCAGAAAGGAAATTTGATTTCAAAGGTGAGATTTGGCAGCCCGCGAATGTACGGTGCAGACTACACAAGGCAAGGAAGACTGAATTGGATTTTTAATAAGCATAGAGTTCTGAATTCTCTTGTTCTTGAATTGCACACCATCTCATCCAGCTGCTGTCCCCAGCTAATGTCGCCAGAGCTGAAGTGACAGCCAAAGAGTAACTGTGGCTTGGGAAGTACTCATTTGAGTCTGATTATCTGCTGGTTAGGTTGGGCTGCTACCTGCCATAAAACATGGCTGTGATTTAGCCTTATGAGAAAACAAATTTGGAAACCGTTAAAAGAGAAGCGTGTTTGAACAGCAGTGTGCTCCTCTGCTTTCCACTCCTTATTGTTCGTCTGTGTGTATGTGTGTTTGTGTGCACGTTGTGTTGTTGTTACTCAACCAATCAATCAAAATGCTGTTTATTATAAAAGTAATTCTCCTTAAGTAGAGAAAATTTGGGACATAAAAAAGGAAGAAAAAGGAAACCACTCAAGGGTTGCAACCCAAATATGATCATTCTTAACAATTTAGTGTAGTTACTGAGAGTCTTTTTTCTTTATGCACATATTTTTAGTTGGTTTACTTTTTATATAGTTGGACTCATCATGAATCATATATTACATATGCTTCTTAAAAATCATCTTAAGTTTAGTCTGTATAATTAAATTAGCAATAATTATGCTTTGAGCTGTATTACCATTCCATAAATAGATAGCATTTTATAATTTTTACACAGTCAGTTCTCAATGGTTGCATAATATTCCTCTGTTTAGATATATCATATTTTGGTTAAGCATTTCCTTATTGTAACATTTTTGTTCTCAATATTTCCACTGTTTTTCTTTGTATATTAAAGAAACTAAGTTGTGACTTTAGTATAAATTAAAACTTGTTTTATTTCATGTCTTTTCACATTGTTTTACAATTTTTTATAAATATAATTTTTAATGGCCACATATTTTTTTAAAATCAGAAGGCAGCCGCATAACAGTTAGCTATCCCTTTGTGTTTAACTGTTGAGATCAAGGTGCTTTCTAATTTTTTACAATAATAAATGATAGGCTGGCTCATTAGCTAATCAAAATGTATTATGCACCAATTATATACAAAGCACCAAGCTAAACTGGTTATATTTGTGCATAAAGCTTTTTCAACTTTAGGATGCTTTACTCAGAAAGGATGTCTAAAATTGGTGCTGTTGGATCCAATGGGATGTGTGTTTTTAAGGGTGTGGGTAGAGGCTGCCTGATGGTTTTGGTGAGGGTCTGTTACTAATCTATTCTGCCACCAGCACTTCATGAGCGCTCGTTTCACCACTCCTAGGCATCAACTGCTATTTTCTGCCATGAGAAGGTGGAGATAGTGGGGCAAGGCACTTTACTGGATCATGAACAAAGGATTGGCCCCATCTCTTTGAGGGGTCCTAGTTACTTGTTGCCCTCCATTGAGCCCTGTCTGGCTGCCCTGATTTTTGGGGGAGGCTGGAGCTCAGGAACAAGGCATACTTGGATTTCAAGATCACAGAGCTGGTCAAGTGGGACCAGAGCTTTTCCAGAAGACCCATCCCCTCTGCAGAGGGAAAGATGGATGGAGGTCTGTTCCAGGAAAGGACAGCCAAGGAGCCTAAACTCTGATTCCAAAGGGCAGTGCAAGCTCAGGTGGACAATCGTGAGCCAGACTCTATGCTAATCCTGTGAGATGATTTATCTTCTTTCATTCTCCCAAAAACCCTACTGGTAGGGACTTATTAGACCCATTTTATAGATGAAGAAATACAAACTCAGAGAGGTTAAATAACTTTCCCAAGTCAACAGCTTGTATCAGAATCAGGACTTGAACTCAGAGCTTTAGAATGCATGCTGTTAAAACTGTCACTTTGGTTCCTCAGAAGCAGACTCTGGATGAGAAGTTGTGTGAGTGTGACTTGTAAGAAAGGTTCCCAGACAACACTGCTAGGGAGGTGGGGAAGTAAGACTGGGAAGGCAGTCAAGCAAAGTCCCACGGAGGTAAGTTTGTCCTAATCCCCCAGAGAGACAGGAGAGGTGTGGGTCACACTTCAGTGCTGGCCCATCAGAGGCGAGGGATCTTGAATATTTATACCTCTGAGCCCACCAATCCTTGGTTAGGGGCTTCTGGGATGAGGGAAGAACAGGGGCATAAATGCCCAGACACGTCCTGTCCTCCCTGATTACAGGCAAAACAGATCCTGGCAGCCAGGATGCAGCCTTTGTAAAAGAGAAACACAGAGGCCCATGGTGTGCAGGCACTGGCTTGTAACTGTTCGTGAGTGTTGGATGTTAAATTGTTAGGAATTTTGCAAGTTAGTTCAGCTCACGTTGATAGCTTGAAATCGGCCATGGTGGGAGTAGTTACCCTACGGAAATTGGCTTACATTACAAATTAGGGCTCTCCTATCCCCAGAGGTGGTTGTTAAACATTTACCAGCATGCCACTGCAGGTGCTGTCTGTTAGGAGCACGCCGGGAGCTGGTGTGCAGTAAAATGGCAAAGGGATCTGAGGGGGTGTGGAGGGAACAGTGATAGTATCTGCTGCGGCGCCAATCTATACCAAGCACTAAATGCAACAGGAAGCCCCACCCCCCACCCCGCCGCCTGTACATACACACGGGCGAGGCAGGGGGCCCTGAGAGGAAGGGCACTGGTGAGAAGGAGGGGGAGCAGGTGGATTTCAGGGCAGAGTCTCTGAACCTGGAGGTGGCCTGGGTAGGAGAAGTGCTAAACAGACAAAACCTAGGACGAACCTAGATAATAGCTAACTAAACTATTGAGCATTTACAGTGCCAGGCACCAAGTTAGATGCCTTACTTTGGTTACTTCTTCATAGGAGCCCTAGGAGGTAGATATCACCATCATCTTTACCATCCCTTTTTTACAGATGATGAAACTGAGATTTAGAGAATTGTCCAATGTCATAGGGGAAGAGCTGAGCTTTGAACACATTAAGCCAGATTTCAAAGACAGATCTTTTAATAATGAAGCCAGAATACCTCCCTGGTCAACTTCCTACAGACTCAGCCAACATGATGGGGGAATAAGATGGTAAAGGGGTCATCAGGATGCCCCAGGAATACCCTAATCTTACATGGTCTGGTTGTCAGAAAAGGAAATGTACAGGGAGCACCAGAGCTCAGAATTAGTGGTTGGGTCTTGGTGTGGAAAGGATGGGTACCCACGTCCCATCAAATGATGGAGCTCTAGGTGTGCTGCCTTCCTCTCTCAGAATCAGCTCAAGGCTGGGGCCCAAGGCAAAGGACGCAGAGGCTGAGAAAGGCAGAGAAAACCTGGGACATGGGCTGAGCCAGCAGAAACATTTTCAGTCAGGCTTGGCTGAATTCTCTTGTGGCAACAAAGATAAATGTCCCTCTTATTCTTTGTTGTTTTCCTTGCCATGAGAGCCGCCACTTTGTGAAAGTCCCTCATTTCCTTTCTCTGGCTTGCCCATTCCTGGATTGATAGAGTGGTCAGCAGTGAGGATGTGTGGAAAGGTCTTGAAGGTTGCCACTCTAGCTTCATTACTGCCATGCTTTGGCCTTCAAGACCCCCAGGAATCCCTTGACATAAACAGTTTTGGAGGGGGAAGTAATAGAGGGACTTGTCTCTATGACATAGTGGAGATATATCTGAAAGTTTCCTTTGAATATTAGCTCATTACAGCTTTCTGTTTGGGGTATTTTATCTTGTGTTTTATCCCATAACAGTCTAGAGCTGCCTTTCAAATCTCACTGGTCTCCAATACATTTTGTGTTTTCTTCTATGTATACCTACTTGTATGTATGTATATTCATTTACAAATATAAAGTAACTTCACTGAAGCAAATTGAAAATAAAACCTTTTTTATGTTGCCAACATTACATTTTTTTCTTTTCTTAATTCATCCAGGAATATTGTTTTCCTTTACACCTAATTATTTGATGGAGTTTCCTTTAGAAAAAAGTGGAATTGACATATATACAGTAATATGTATAAAATAGATAACTAATGAGAACCTGTTGTATAGCACAGGGAACTCTACTTCACTGTACAGTAGAAACTAACACAACATTGTAAAACAACTATACCACAATAAAAAATTTAAAAAGAAGGGGAAAAAATCTGCTTGTCTACCACTAGGTCAAGAGTGTAGGTCTGGGGCCGTACTGCCTGGGTTTGAGACCCAGATCTTCCATTTTCTGCATATGACTTTGGTTCTGTTCCTTAATTTCTATATGCCTGGTTTGCCCACCTGAAAATTGTGGATACTTATAGTACTTTTCTCACAGGTTACTGTGAGAGATAAGTGAGTCTTTATGCACAAAGCCCTAAGAAATATGTCTGGCCCCGAGTAAGCACTGAATGTTGTCAGCTATCACTGTTTATTCTTCAAGTTTTAATCTTGACCTTCAAAGAGAGAACTCTTTTATTCGACAAGCATTTATTCAGCATTTACCATGTGCTTTGCTTTGTGCTATGCCTTTCCTTACCTATAATATTTTATCTGATCTAACTTAATTCTCACCACCGCCCTGTGTTAAAGTTATTATTTTCGTCTTCTAGGGTTTGACCCCTGGAAATGCCGCGTGCCAGCTGTGTCAGCCAGGGTAGGTGAGGCTGTGCTGCAGTCACAGGCCAGCACAGGTCTCAGAGCCTGTTCACGACACAGATTTAGTTCTCCCTCTTGAAAACCAAGTCAGGGAGCACTCCTCTGTGAGGGGGCTGAGCAAGCGAGGCTCCCCTGTCTCAGCCCCTCCATGACTAAATGTGCTCCTACAATTGCTACCACTGGGAAAAGAGCATCAGGGAAAGTCTCCTTGGAGATGCTTTGACTTGGAAAGGAAACGGGTCACTTCTGCCTACAGCCCATGAGCAAGAACTCCTCAAGGGCTCTGCCCAATGGTCTTAGGAATCGTAATCCTTCCATGTGCCTGGAAGGAGAACAGGGCAGGGTATGGTGGGCATTAGACGTCTCCACCACCCATATGTGGCTTTGAGCACATTGCTTAACCTTTCTAAGCCTCAGTTTCCTCATTTGTGAAATGGGAATGGAAACTACACCTACTACATATAGTTGTGATGCAGAGTGAATGAGATAAGTGCATGTGAAGCTCTTAGGACAGTACCTGGCACACAGGAAATAGCCATTTTGTGGTCATTATTATCATCACCTACAGGAGACTCAGCAGAGCTTCATAATTCTGTAGTTACAGTAGCCACAGCTTTGGATTCAATCATGAATGAGTTTGAATTCCAGTTCTGTCACTTACCATCTGTATGAGCCTGGGGAAGTATTTTGCCTTCTCTTACCTTTACTTTTCTCATCTACAAAACAGAGTGGAATCATACCCATCTCACAGGCTATGGCAAGGGTAAGATCACTAACATTTATTGATTCCTCAGCAAGATGAGCTGAGTGTTTAAGATCTGTTGCATCAGCTGAGGAAGCTGAGCCACAGAGAGGTTAAGTAAGATGCTTGATATTCTCTAGTAAGTTAGTGAACAGTGGAGCTAGGATTAAAAACCAGGCAGCTTGGCTTCTCAGCCAATTACTTTAACTCTTACACCTCACAGCCTCCCTAGGACCCACTAAAAAAGCACCTGGCACAGGGCCAGATACACACTTGATCCTTTCAACATTAGTGCCTTCCTTCTTTGCTTGGGTGCCTGCTGAAGGAAATATGCTTTGGCTTGTTCCTAGACTAGATACTGTTTGAGACACTTACTGATGGCTTTTTTTCCCATGAATGGATGGAGGTGTGAAGAGAGCAATAGGAAAAGGCAGGATTTATTCCATGTGCCTTTGTGAGAATATCAAAACCTGTACGCAAAAATGCCCAATGCAAAGTTGGTGCTCACTTAGCAGGAGCCCTTTATTATTTTTAATAAGCGGCCATGCTTATTGGGAGTCTCTGAATCTGTATACATTACTCTAGTAAATTGGGACACACAAAGGGACCAGATGGACATAGTGGCAGATTTAATAATACACAACCTGCAAATATGAACCTTCTTTTCACATAAGAATCTATTTGGTTTTAACTGAATGAGGAAGTTAAATCCATGTTCTGTTTTCTATTTTCATTGTACCTACGTGGGTTGACTATGGAGTTGGTTTTCTTTCCAGAGTAAACACCTGGTATTTAAAGATATAATCAAACACCAAGGAGGAACTGCCTTGGGAAAGCAGAACTGGTGAGGTGACTTCATTCTGCTTTTCCTCTGCCAGAGAGGTGGGATGTTCCACTTCCAGCTGGAGTAAAGATAGAGAACTAAGTGTCCTAGCACATTGCACAGAACTAAAGCCCTGGAAATTTTGATTAAAGCCAGAGACTCAGTTATTGAGCTCAAAGTCAGTTTCTGCTATGTGCCAAATGCTGTGCGTTTTACAGACATCTGGTTTACCTTTCTCAGAAAACTGATGAAGCCAAGGTTCTTACACCTACTCTACAGATGAGGAAACTGAGGATCAACAAAGTGAGACCTGATACAGGTCAGATAGCTAACATGTTACAGACCTGACAATCGAAAAGATGTAACAATGCAAAGATGTAGTGTAAAGATGGTTCCAGGGTTTTAATGTACCATAACTCCACATTATGTTCTTTGTGAATAGTGCCCCTAGAGTTGGGTAATTTGGGGAGCCCTGTGTGGGCATGAGCTGAAACATTAAGTAGATGCAACAGGCCTTGTCTTTCTTTACAGTTTTATACCCTAGTCCATAATATATCTATGTTAGTTGTCTAATGCTACATAACAAATTACTCTAAGACTTCGTGGCTTAAAATTACAACATTTAGTATCTAAAACTTTCTGTAGGTCAGGAATCTGGGTGCAGCTTGGGTTGGTGCTCTAGCTACATAAAGGCTGCAGTCATGTCAAGGTTCTACTGCGCATGGGTTCGCTTCCAAGCTTACTTATGAGGTTGTTGGCAGAATTCTGTCCTTGCAGGCTGTTAGGGCCTTACTTCCTTGCTGGCTGTTGGCTGGGGAGAGCCTTCAGTTCCTTGCCATACAGACTTCACCATAGGACAGTTCACAACATGGCAGCATGCTTCTCCAGAGCAAACAAGTGAGAAGAAACAGAGATCCAAAATGCCAACAAGAACAGAAGTCACAGTCTTTAGTAACTTAATCATGGAAGAGATAGCCCACCACTTTTGTCATATTCTATTAATTAGAAGCAAGTCACCAAGTCCATCCCACACTCAACAGGAAGAATTACCCAAGGGCATGCATATGGGGAGGCAGGGATCACTGAGAGCTAAGCTCTGCCTACCACAATATCTGTGATTACTTTAATGCAAAATAATGCTTCAAATTACTTACACTGAGTAGAATTGTCTCTCCAGAAAATCTTGCTTGCCTTGAGAAATTATGCAGCCCCTTGTACCTGTCTACATACTCTTCATAGCATAAAGACATCCCAGTCTGCGAAACCCAGGATAGCTGTCAAGCTTTACGTGTTTAGACATAGTAAGTCTCTTCCAATAACTTTGTACCCACCCGCTTTGATCCATGATGCTAAAGCCAGGATTACTGCTAAGTTTTGGGTGATGGGGGCATTTCCATGTTGCTGCCTGTCCTTTCTACAAAATAAGTGTTGGCCTTCGAAGTAGTCTCCCTGGAATGGAAGACTTTATGTTCACTCATGATGCAAACTTTGCCTAAGACCTTGTTGCAGCTCCTCTTTGGGAATGGCCTTTGGAATCACACCAAAACAAAATAAAAATCTGCCTCCTTTCTTTAAGATGTGATTACCGGGAAGTATTTATCACATATGGTTGGCAGGGAGGCATCCCCTTCCTTATTTATTATTTATTATTCCATACATTTCCTTCCTAGAACTAGTAGATTTGAATTCAGATCTAACCAGAGCCCTAGTTATTTACAACAGCTTTATGCTTTGGGAACACAGGCAATAGAAACCCATATTTAATCATTTCCAAACATAAAACATGGCAAAGACTACCACCTCCCTTCCTTTTTTCAATAGTGGATTTAAAATGCTTAGATTGGCTGTCTCAGGGACTGAACTGTCCTTGTTCTTGAATCCTGGGATAGTTTTAAATACAAGTGTAGGTCTGAGAAAAGAGAATGATCAGGAATCAGCCCTGGGGATAGTTGGGTATATTAATCAATCTTAGATGGAAATGTTGAGATCCCAGAGAGTGAAGAAAGGTGCTGGGCTTTGTAGCAGACATGAAAGGGAACCTTGAAGTGTAAAGACTGGGGAGGAGGAAGGGTGAGGCTTGAGTAATCAGCTTATTAGAAGTTATTTTTTAGTGTAATAAATATGTAAAAACACTGTGTGCTAAGTTCCATTCTATGCACTTGAAAAATTTAACCCCTAGGAGGTATGTATAATTTCATCCATTTTACAGACGAGGAAACTGAGGTACCTGAGGAAACTGAGAAATTGAGGACTTGTGCAATGTCACACAGCTGGTAGGAAGCAGTCCAGCTTAAGAACCTATATCTCTACCATTGCACTTTGCTGCTTCCCAGAACTATCCACCCAGAACAGAGCAGAGGTTGCTCCAGGAATTCCTGTACAGAGTCCAAGGGTCACTGTTAAATCAGGCTGCTGGCACAGCAGGGCTTATTCCCTGGTGTTCAGAAGGAATGATTGTTTACTTGGGGCAAAAGGAATTTAAAGTAGATTGTGCAGAAGAGAGAGTTTGGGAGTGGATGCAGAAGGATGATCAGTAGCTCCAAAGGGTGAGGCTGTAGGAGGGAGGAAAGAAAGCCAGAAAAAATGGGAAGTAAGGATTTAAACTAACTTAGAAATTTACCCGTAACCGACCAGCTCTTACATTGGGCGTTTATCCGGGTACTCTCTCCCACCAGAACCAAATTGTTGGAGTTGTTTAGACTGGGGGATGCAGTGCCCCAGTGTGTCTGTGTATGAGTGTGTGTTTACCTTCATGTTTCTTTTGTGTAGCAGATGGTGGCAGAAGGATATTGGGGGAGGTTAAGTGCAGAAAAGAGGCAGGGGGGGAGGGTCATGGGTCTCACCCTGTCTTGTCACACAGGTACCTTTGACAGCCCTGGCAAATCGATCATTCCCCCAAAGAGCCAAACACATCTGTATATGTGCATCATGTTAGCTGCACCTTTCCCTGACAGGTACACCTTAGGGGCTGCGGTCACTGCCCTTCTGTGCCAAGAGCAAATTCCTTTTGCCCATGATTTCAGGTACATCGGTGATTTACCTAAACGAAAGAAGCACAGCTGAAAGCTTGATTTAAAATCAAGCAACGTTTCTTGCAATATATCTAATTACACAATCTCCTGCTCCCTTTTCATTTGCAGGAACTGGGGGGAGGGGAAGGCCAGTACTATATATTTAAGAGGAAAACCACAGATATAGACTCCAAGTGGTTACGACAGAATTGGTTTATTTGAAAGCTCTGTCTCCACTTCCCCTGCAAAAATTCAGGGAAGGACCTGGGGATTCAAGGAGGTGGAGTTCTCTCTCCTTGCCAATCCTTCCCTTGTTGTCTGATAAAGGGTGTAGCAAGCAGGCTAGAAACAACTGCAGGGGAGCAAGGGATATAAATATTCAGTCGTGACAGTCCCCGAAGGATAAATGACAGCAGCCCATGCAACGTGCCTTCTGCTCATTTTAAACTGATTCTTCTCCTCCACGCCCGAGGAGACATATTAGTAAATTGATTCCAGGTGATGCTGACATTTTGTAATTATCACTGTCTATAATTTTCATCTTATTCCATTGAATATTTGATCATTTAAAATAGAAGAGCATACCTAATAGTGGTCATTAGTTTGGCTCAAGGGAAAATTCATGGTTTAATAAACTCACATTAGAAATAACTAAAATTACAATTGGCATGATTAGCTTCCTATTTTTTTAATAAAAAAATAAAACAGACTAATTTTATCCAAGCTGACAAGTTTTGTCTTTCAAACTGGTTCATTGTTCTATTGTTTCCTTGGAGGAAGGAGAGACATCTATAACACAGTAGTAGTAATAAAAAACGTAATAAACCAACGCACAAAAACAAGGGTTATGTTTCATTCTACATTTGGCAGTCACTGAATACTATATATTCTCTCATTTTCTGACTAACCATGGACTGGAACGAGGAAAGCCGTGTGGCTTTGAAACAAGGTCACGTTTGGGCGAGTAAGAATCAGAACTCTTGTCCTGCTTGTCTGAAGGGACTGCTTTGTGAGGATTGCCTGGGAAGGCAGGCGGTTCTGGGCTTGACTCCCTTTTTTCCCTCGGTGTCAGTTTTTGTTTTATGGGTATCTTCTGCAGTTTGCCTCTAGGTTCATTTTAGGTATCATTTCTGAAGGAAAAAAGGGGCAGTTTTAATATTCAGGAAATTATTTTATAAAAGGTAATGGAACAGATTTGACTATTGCCAGGGCAATGCTGTTGGGTTGCCACAGGGAAACATTTCACCAGTTGGCCAATAGGCGGAAATTAGAGCATTCTCCATATTCCTTCAACTCTGGGGAATACCGGCCACAAGGGGCCTGCTTATTGTTTTACTTGCTGGCAGTTTAGGGTTTGTGAGTTCACTTAAGGGATTAATGGTTGGAGATTATCTTACTGGAAGTAAGTGATGTTATTGATTGTACATGTTGGCACCCTAATGGTTGAGGTCATACTTCATTTATTCATGTAGCCACCCACCCACCCACTCACCCTCACTCATCAAGCATCCAGTCATCCTGTATCCATCCACCCATCCATTAATCTTGTCATCCATCCATCTGTTTATCCATCCATCCATCCACCCATTTACCCACCTCTTTACCTATAAATCCATTTATCCATTCATCCTTTCATGCATCCACCACTCACCTACCCTCTCATCCATCAGTATACTCTTATCCATCCATACAACCACCCATCCTTAAAATTTTAACAAACATTTATCAAACCTTTAGGCGTTGGTAGTAAAGAGACACATAAGTCACAATTCTGTCCTTAAGGAGCTTATAATATCATACAAGAGTCCTAAACCAAAAATTACATAGTAAAATGCTGAGTACAACTATAGAGAACTATGCCATATTGCTGTGGGAATTCTCAAGAAGGACTGGCCTACTTTGAATGATTCAAAAAAGGGTGTGCATATGTGAACTATAATGTTACACATGGTAAATATGGGAGTGACTACTGGGGTGGGGAAAATGACAACAGGGAATTGAGCAGTGGATGAATGCCCAGGCCCTCAGTTCTCTCTAAGAGTATCAGTTTGCTGTTCAGTAGAACTCTTCATATTTATGTGGGGACCCTACCAGGGAGTCGACATTATGGAGGTATTATTAAGGCACCAGGCAGGTGAAGGAAACTGAAGTAGGGCCTCAGGGAGTCAATGAAAAGAACTACAATTTGGGATGGGCCTGTGGTTCTGAATGAAGGAAAGGAGAAAAGAATAAACAAATGGATGGATGAAGTGATAAACAAATGAACTATAAGCAGATAACTATAGGTTACAGACCAAAATGTAAATTTATATTCAATCAATGTAGACGCTTAACATAACTTTGCCTGATGACATCTTTGACCAAAACCAAACCGATACAGCAAAATCAGCTCCATCACAAATCACATGCCGGCAGCTGACCTGCTCTCTGCTTTGCTCCTGCTGCCCACGAGTCTGCAGGAATCCTAACAGGTACAAGCTGCCGTCAACTCCAAATGCCTGGCACTCAGCTCTGCCAAAGGGGTCTGTGTGAGGCCTTTATGCCTTTCCCAGTGGCCTCCGGTCTCTATTGAAACATAGCAGCTGTTACCAGGGGTAACTCCACCTCCCAAATAAGAGCATAGACTTTGTGGAGCTTTCCCAGGTGCTTCAGGCCCAGCATTACCAAAAATGCCCGAGATTCACACAGTCTCCTTTCTCCATGAGCTTAAATAGACTGGAGGCAAATGCTTGTTGACAACAGGTGTGGCTCCATGTGAGAAAATGTTCCGTTCCGTTATTGCAGGGTTGGCACCAAGGGACATTTCCTATGGAAGAAATGGGCTTCCAGGAGCGTGGGAGATCCATACCCAGAGCCAAAAAGGGCTCAGTTCCTCCCTTTTAGGGCCAAAGGCCCCACAACTCTATGAGCAGGTGCTCCTAATACGTACAGAGGTTTCCATAGCCAAAGGAAGGCTAGGCAGGGAGGGGTGGGCTTCCTGGCGAGGAAGCTCCAGCCAGCTGACTGATTAGGCTTTTTGTGCTGGTGGTTAAGTGGCTGCATTGTCATTAACTCAGCTAGGTTAACTTGCTCAGCAGAGGCTTGCAAAGCTGTGTGAACCTGCCCTTCTCTCATCTTGAGTCAGAGGTTGGGCTGTGAGGGCACAGAGAGGCAACCTCCAGGAGGTGGGGGCCCAGCCCTGAGATTACTAGACAGAAACCCCAAGGACAGAGAGAACTTCTTATTCGTTTGAGAAATCTGTCTAGTGATTCTTTCTATCCCTGAACTGTCTTAGGGGCAAAGCTAACTAGAATTGGTTGCTAGATGATGTTCTAATTTCAGTGAGAAAACTGGTTAATTTTTTACTGCTTTGGGAGATCCTCCCCTTCCAACTGTAAGGGCTCATCCATACCCAGGGCTTTATTTGGAATTACTAGGGCAACAAGTAAGGATAAGGAGAAATGTAAGAGGCAGTGGCAGCTCTCTTACAAAGAAACACTAGTAATCAGACTATTCTTAGTTATTAAAGACTGAGGCAGAGGAGGGAAAGAGTTAAATGGAGATAGAAAAAAATTTTAAATACTGATTTTTTTCATAATACTATACTTAGTCAGAAATTCAGTTTGCTTTTTTCTTCTCCCTCCATGGGATCCACATATATGTTTATGGAGGTGTGAGCACGTATGTGTGTATGTAAGGGGGTGGTGTAACAATTTTTCACTCATTTTCAAGGCCTGAAATCCTATGTATTAGTATCCTAATGTATTAATTTGGGGGGCAAAGTTGCAGTATCAGATTGAGCCTGAAAGTTCAGTGCTTTAACGGCACACACTTTATTTCCTGCTCACACAACAGTTCTGGGCCAGCAGTTTAGGTCTGAGAGTTTCTTCCACAAAGTCATTCAGGAACCCAGGCCAGTGGGTGGCTCTGCCATTTTCAATATATCAATATCCCAGTCCACCAGAAAGTAGGAATATCACAGAGCTGCTCCCAGGGAGGTTTTTGTGGTCTGCCCTAAAAGTGGCACATATCCTCCCCACATAGTCACATGACCACCTACCTGCAAGGGAGGTTGGGAAATGTAGTCCAACTGTGAGCTCAGGAAGAAAAGGGCCCTGATTTGGCTGGGCAGCTAGTGGTCCCCCCCACACGGCTTTCATCATTGTTGCTTGATCCCCTCACCTACTGGGGGCCTGCTGTGAACACTGCATTGTGCTAGGAACTGAGGATACAGGGAAGGAGAAAAAAATTGTAAAATGGTAATGACAATTTTGATAAGGGCCACATGGGAAAACTACAGGGCAGCATGAGAGCTGGTAACTATCTCTAGGGAGAGGTGAAGGGGAAAGAGGAAGATTTCTGGGAAGAAGTGACCTTTGAGCTACAGACGGGCAGACAGAAA
The DNA here is from genome assembly GCF_025265405.1 of Mesoplodon densirostris. Taxonomy (NCBI): domain Eukaryota; kingdom Metazoa; phylum Chordata; class Mammalia; order Artiodactyla; family Ziphiidae; genus Mesoplodon; species Mesoplodon densirostris. Next base: position 60,378,317 of record NC_082679.1, read on the forward strand.
GACAGCCAGGCTGGGTCATGGCAGAAGGGCATTTTCAGAAGAGGGACCAGCAAGTGAAAAGTCCTGAGGCAGAAAAGAAGTTTAAACACTTTAGACCCCTCCAAAAGGGCAGTGGGGCTGATGCACATTGAAACAGCCAGAGAGAAATTTGAAATGAAGCAGGAGAGGTGGGTAGGGGTGAGATTGAAGAGGTCTTCATGGGCTGAGTCAGAGACTAAGGGCTTCTTTCTAAGAGCAGTGGGGAGCCACTGATGGGTTTGAGAAAAAGTGTGGTATGATCAACTACGGTTTTCAAAAATCTGTTCTACTTAATGGAGGCAGTGTGAGGAGGCTATTGCAGTCTTTCAGGAGAGAGATGAGGTGCTTGGTTTAGGGGGCTGGCAGGTGAAATGGACAGAACTGGGATGGCTTGGGAAAGTGTGTGGGAAGTGAAGAGATGGGACTCTTATCTATACATGAGTCAGGAAGACAGCCCCGGGATCCCAGGTAGGCAGCCTCAGGTTGACACTTGGCTCATTTGAGAGTGAGACAGCTTAGCCATAACTGGTTTATCCTTTTCCTCTGTAGTTTTATGGGTTTCTTGACTTCAGGCCTATTTAATAAAAGTCAGCTCTTTTAAATGGATATTTGGTGGAGTTCAAGTTCACCCTCAGTCTGCACTTCTGTGGACTTTGATTAGCATTCATAATAGAGTGGTACACCTGACATCCACAGCAGGCAATTCCAACACCAGTGGAGAGAGGTACAAGATAAATCACTCCAAGTAAGTGACTAATTAATCATGCTCTTGATTTTAATAACATATACCGCCTGGCTCAAGATTCAGCTGTCTATAATCTTGCATTCTATTCTAAAATTTTGGTAATCAGTAAAAGCCACACATGGATTCCTAATTGACAGCGACTTCTTTCCTTCTCTTAGAAAAGTTAGGCATCGAGGCATATTCTCATGACTGTATGAAGGGGGATGAAGGCAGGAGGGTGTGTGTGTGTGTGTGTGTGTGTGTGTGTGTGTGTGTGTGTGTGTGTGTTTCATCTCAAAAACCATCCTAGATATTTCAGGATAATCTGTGGGACAAAACTGATACTCTCTCATTGAAAATGTGTAAACTCATTTCTGGAAACATCTATGCCAGAGGGCTTGCTTTCAATGTATCTGTGCTCCTTCAAATCAGAAAACTGTTATTTTCAAGGGTAGTTGGACAAGTATTGTGGATACTTAGCAGTAAAACATGCCTCACTTGTGCATGGCCTCAAAGACTTGTAAATCCACAGCAGTAGGCACCATGTGAGGATTCGTAATGTCCTGTGAGTCATAGCTCCGCTTATTTGGAAGAGATAGCTCCATAAAATAAAATACAATTCACTTGTAAAGAGATTCTTTATCTCAATAGATAAAACGAACCCACCGTCTTATTACTAAAGACCGTTCTCCACTGAACTGGTCTCAGGCTAGGCAAGGTAAATATCTGTAGATGGAATTCTTCTGGAAACAGAGTCTCCAAAGTTTTTAAATAATGAATCAGACTTCTTTGGCTTACTCATTTGTATAGCTGGATATGGCCAATCTACTGGTATATACACTGTGGAAAACAAAACTAAAAAAGACAGCAGAACATATATCCTGGGGAGTAAACAGAAAATGTGTCCCATTTGACTCATTACATTACTTGGAAGAAATTGCCATTGCAAAGGTGTGATGGGGCAGGGGTTGATACCTGATGATGATAGGGAAATTCTAAGTACATACTATGTGCAAAGACTTTGATCATATAAATCTGTGCTGTGGGCTTTAATCATGTAGACCAACCAAAAATGGCTTAGGTGCTACTTGCTGAGCATTTATTACATGTTAAACATATGGATCACCTCCCTCAATCCTCAATATTAACCTAAGAAGTAGGAATTATTATCCTAAATTGATTAGAGAGATCTGTAGCCCAGGGAGGTTAAGGAGTTTCTACAGGATCTCACAGCCAGTTGGGGAAGCAGAGCCAAATCCTAAGTCAGCCTCCAAGAAAACGACTAATTACTCCTGCTCTGGAGTTTAAGAACATATACTGTCTGGCTTGAGATTCGTCTGTCTCCAGTGTTACATTCTATTCTAGAAATGGGATAACTGATAAAGGTTCTCAATTGACGACGATTTCTTATCTTTCTTTTAGAAAAGTGAGGAATCAAAGTCTATTCCAGTGACTGTACGGAGGGTACCAGAGGGAGGACGTGTGTGTGTGTGTGTGTGTGTGTGTGTGTGTGTGTCTGTGTGTTTTAATCTCAAAACTGTCATAGATACTTCAGGATAACCTGTAAAGTTAAATCTGAAAATCCAAAGCCTGACACATAATCCCTGTGCTACAGCTAGGACACAATAAATAGGAGAATGGAGTAATCTTTTCCCCGGAAGCTTTCTATTGCTACATACCATTCACAAGATGTAAAATTATCTCCAAGAAGTACCTTGTTTGAATAAAAGTCAGTGCCCTCTGGAGACTATGACCAAATATCATTTGGCATATAAAAATGGAAAAATGTGTGTCCAGGAAACTAGGAGAGATGCATCTAGGAACCAAGTGTCTCTTTTAGAAGGGGAAGAGCAGTGAGGCATGTCCTTTGTACACATGTCTTCCAGATTTTGTTCCCAAACCCTGCAGCCTTGGCTTGGCCTGGAACAATCCTCTCCAAGCAGCAGTGTGAGCTTATTACTGCCCATTACATCTGCCCATACTTCCAGCAGGTACGTGAGAGATAGGGAAGCCCTGAGAGTTACGTGAACCTCTGGACGCCACCCCAGTGTGATTCAGAGTGACCCTCATAAGGAGGCTCTGTTTCCCTCACCAGGTACCCCAGCCTTTGCACATACTTGGCCCACTTCAGCATCACCTTAAGGAGACCCTTCCTCCACAAGTTCACGTTCACGCTCTTTAACTCCCAGCTTAGGGAATCACACTGAATTAGTTCTTTGTGTTATTAACCAGAGGAGCACTTACATTTTCTGACATCTCTAATCTTGGAGCTCAGCGAATAGCACAGAGAATTTGCATGAAATTATCCCTCATTATATCTATAGGCTTAGCTGCCAGCGTTTGTGAATTTGGCAGAAGCCAGCAGATCTCACAGTTAATGCCTTCCTCTCTTGCCAGGCTCTTCAGAACGGGGTGCATTAGAGTGCCGCGTGACAAAGAGCAGGACGGATCCTGGGATGTGGAGCCCAGGTGATGCTATTTGCATCCGATTAAAGAAGCAAGAATCTGTGGCATTATTTACATGCACAGTTCTTAATGCCATTTGGCTCCTTAAGCCTTTGGATCAACTTTTGTGGGAGAGTGTTTTTGAAAACATGGGCAGGGCTGGGGCACTAGTAGAGGTGAGCTTCCAGGTCGAATCCCCCTCCAGGCTGTCAACTGTATGTTTCCTTTTGGGAATTCCCTGGGTTCCAAAGGAGGTTTCTTTTGCTGCTTTCACTATTTCTTGTAACCTCCACAGAGCTAAGGAGCTCAGGTTAGATTCTGGTTGTTAATGCTCATTGTGAGAAGCTCCATATTCAGCCTGCTCCCATCTATCCTGGGGATTTCACTCTCCAGCCCACCCGTAAGGTGTCTTGGAGGGGTTGGGAGGCAAGCATTTGTCCTTCAGTGTCTATGTTCAGTTGCTCACAGAAATTCAAGATGTCACAAAATGTAACTGCTCCTCTGGTTTAATTACACAAAGAGCTAAATCAATCTGATTCCTCAAGGTGGGCGTTAATGACAGCAATTGTGAGCTCATGAGGGAGGGTCTTCTTAAGGTAATGCTGGAGGGTGGAGAGGCCATTGTACCCTGTGAGGAGACAGAACTCACCTTTAAGGATCACTCTGCATTATATCAAGGAGGCATCCTGAGAATGCACGGTCTAGACTTGGTGGTGTGGCTTTGACAGGACACTTCATCTCCTGGGTGCTCAGTTTTTTTTCACAATTTATAATGAGGAAGCTAAGCAAGAGAAATAGTTCTGAAGGGCATTCCGGTTTGCACAAAGATGGGGGCAACTGGAAGTTCCAGTGGGCAGGACACCCCTGTTCTACCATAGCCGTCCACTCTTTGTTTTAATAAAGAGAGTGTCAAGTAATATTTTATTTGAAAAATAGAGTTTTGTTGAACAAAGCCTACAGGTCTAAATGATTTCTTCCCATTCTAAGTCTTAGGCCATCACTAGGCCAGTCTTCAGATTCTGAGAGCCACCGTATCTCAGGTCCCAATCACAGGTTCCATTTCTGACCAGTCTGCACAGAGAGTGTCTCCTCTCTGTGGACAGGCATTGGGGGCACAGTCCTGGGGAGAGTCAGGTGATGAGGCAATAAATAGGTGTTTCCCAGTCTCGGCAAATACTGTCTCAGAACAGCATCCACTTCTGCTTAAGGGAAATATTCCTTCTTTAGCTACTGCTCCCTGCAACATGAAGGGTTGCTTCTTCATCGAGACATTCCTGAAGTTCTAGGTGGGTGCTGACTTACTGACCAGTGGAGTTTAAAATTATATTTCTCACACACACACCCCCTTATAAAATACATTGGGAGAATATAATATGTCTAATTATACTGAATACTTTAACATTTCTCAAACAGGGCTTCTTGGCATATCAGTAGGCTCACAAAAGGATTCTTTGGTCAAGTAAGTGAAAGCAAAGCACAGACTGTGCCTGTGGCAGACAGGGTGGTCCCCATGATTTCTGGCCTTGATGTCCACACCCAGCATAGTTCCATCCTTTTGAGTGTGGGAAGGATCTGTGACTTGCTTCTAGCCAACAGAATATGGAAAGGAGATGGGATGTCACTTCTGTAATAACATTTTGTTATCTTAGACTCAGCAGACTGGGGAGACTCTCCATGCTGGCTTTAAAGAAGTAAGCTGCCATGTTGGGAGAGAGACTGTGAAGAGGGAAAGGGCCTGTGGGCAGCCTCTAGATGTGAAGAACAGCTCCCGGCCAGTGGCCAGCAAGAACACAGAGACTTGGTTCTACCACCTGAGGAGATAAATTCTGCCCACACCCTGAGGGAGTCTGAAAGTGGATCCCTCCCTAGGCGAGCATCTGATAAGCCCACAGCCCCAGTTGACACCTGTATGGCAGCCTGGTGAGACCCTGAAGCAGAGAACCCCTCTAAGCTGTGACTGGACTCCTGAGCCACAGAAACTACAGGATAATAAATGTGCGTGACTTCATTTGAATTGGTGAAGACTGTAACTGGGGACAATGCGAGGACGGTTGCATGTGGGTGGAATTGCCAAGGTGCAGAGAACCCATGTGATAGAGGCTGAATGTACAAGGCTGGGGGGCTGCAGAGAGGATGGTAGCGAAGGAGAGGGAGAGCAGTCAAATGGAGAGTTGAGAGCATTCTTCTCCCTCATCGGATGTCCTAATAATTCCCTATCAGGGAAGTAATCATCTTCTCAAAGGGCAATGGAGAAATTTCACATGAGGAGGCTTTGATTTATACAAGGAAAGAGTCAAGTTAGTTTAATAATAGGCAGTACCTTGCAAGAGCCACATACGAGGAGTGAGAATGGAGAGGAGGAAGAGGAATGAATGTGAACAGATTTTTGGAGCACTTAAGTGGCATCAAACCATGGTAGCAAGTGTACACTCTAATTGCAGCCCTTTAAGGGGATCCAGCCCATCCCTAGAATTCAATCAGAGCCCTATTCTGAACAGTAGCTGTGTGCTTTGTGTGAGTTCTCTCATTTATCCCTCTCGATAATCCTTCGAGGAGTTAGTGCTATAGTTCCAGTTTGCAGCTGGAGAAACTAAGCAAAGAGAAGCTAACAAAAAGTAGAGGCAGGATTTGCACTTAAGGCTGATTCCAGCCCAAGCTCTTAAAATCTCCTTCAGACCCCTGCCTAAGTCTTCGTTATCCACTGTCCTCCTGTGCTGCCCTCCTGCCTGTGTGGTTTGACCTATTGCTCTTGATCCTTTATCTCTATTTCCTTTGACCACTTGGCACCTGCTCTGGCTTGAAGTACCTATGCAGCCTCTCCTTGCTTTGAGGTCTTATTGTGACCTTCTTCTCAGTTTTATTTTTCTTTATACAAGCCATTCAACTCTGAACGTTCCTCAACGCCTTGACTTCTTATACTCACAACCTTAGATAAGGATGATTCCACCACCTCTCTGTCCTGCAGCCATAGGACCCTTGACAGCCAGGCTGGCCTGTGTGCCCTTGCCAACATGGAAATCATCACTTACTGATTCAACCACCATTCATTTATTCAACACCCATTCTCACATGCTTGGGGAATACAAAGTAAAAAGATACTAGATCAGTAGATGGTAGTTTTAGAATCTGATAAAATCATGGATCTAGTACCCAGAAAAATGTGCATATGTGTGCATATGCTTATTTGTACCAATTCTGTTTATAAACAATTCTAGATGTTTCTGCCCTCCCTGAGGACCATTATAAGGTCTCTCAAGTTCCTGACTCCAGGGTTAAGATCCTTGCTCCCTCCAGTAGACTATAATACCATTGAGACCAACACTGTCCTTATATGCCACTGTACCAAGCACCAAGTACCAGGCACCAAGCATCAAGGCTGTTACCTGTAGACCTTCAATCAGGGTGAGTTGGATTGAATTGGCTGCGTGGCCCCATTCTAAGGAGCCCTTTATTCATTTCTTGTATTCCTCCTATCTTTTCACATTCCAGGAAAGAAATGTATACCTCTACTAGTCCAATAACCATTAATTTTGAAATCATCACCCAATGCCTGACTACACACAGGCCGTGTGACATCATTCCAGACTATAAAGTGCCAAGTGTTAATTGATTTGTAAGAAAGTCCACATTTAATGCATGGCACACTCCCAAGGGCTCCCAAGGGCTCCTAAGGGAGGGACGACAGCATTGGATTCTTGTGTCAGGAAATCACTCTTGCTTGCCTGTGTGGGACAGGATGACATTCTGGCCAGGAAGCTGTCTTGACTTTGGATCTGAATCCGCCCCTGATGGAGTTATTCACAGATGGCTAAGTTAAATGCAGCCTTCATAGCACTAAGGCATTTCAGCAACAGCTAAGCAAGTGGCCCATGAAATGGAGGCACCAGAAGCCTCTGGAAGCATCACCAGTGCATCACCCAGTGAAGCCATTGTATCTCTCCTTGGTAATGACCATTTCCAAGGGCAACGTGGGGGATTTCCATCAACCTATGAGAAAGCAGGGTGTGTGGGCATTGTGGATCGCGATGGGGAGTAAATACAGGCAATAAAAAGCAGGGGGGGGCTTCCCTGGTGGCGCAGTGGTTGAGTCCGCCTGCCGATGCAGGGGACACGGGTTCGTGCCCCGGTCTGGGAGGATCCCACATGCCGCGAAGCGGCTGGGCCCGTGAGCCATGGCCGCTGGGCCTGCGCGTCCGGAGCCTGTGGTCCACAACGGGGGAGGCCACAGCAGTGAGAGGCCCGCGTACAGCCAAAAAAAAAAAAAAAAAAAAAAAAGCAGGGGGAAAAAATGGGGCCGGAAGCCAAGAAGACACACTCTGTGGAAAAGAGAGGGGAAAAAAATAGCCCCACCCCTCCTGTCCAAATGAAAAAGCATTTAATTGAATGTTCTTTATAGAGGTGAAAAAGTACCCTGTGGAGTTCCCAGTGTTTCATTATCCAATTGAATTTGGTACCTCAAGTTTCAAAGACCATTCTCCTGAATGATTATTCTTATTTCTGTGTCAGTCTTCCCTGTGCTCAGTGAACCCCTACTGGGCCACATCATTTAAAAGTCAAAACCCTGAAAGTATTTTTATGCCCATTATAGTAGCAGAGCAAACTCTGGTATCACTCATTTTATTCTCCACGGCCTCCTTCCTCTTGCCTGTTATGTAGATTTCTGTGCTACTGAGGATGCTTGGAATCAACAGGGCTGCTCCCCAAACTGTTTCTTAATTCTGTGCATGGCCTCAGAGGGAAAGAGATTAGATAGAAGGCTTAGAGATGGCAGCATTACAGGGCAACCGTTTAAGCAGAAGATGGGCCTCTCAGAGTGGTTCCTCTTGACGTTAGAGAAAATAAGGGACAGCCTGGGGCAGCGGTGAGTGGCTTTAAGTTAGTCAGTCTATCAGGAGACATCTGGCCTCCACTGGGTTGAAATACTCCAGATAAAATTGTCAGCAAAACTCCTTTAGTGAGGGCAGCCTTTAACTGGGAGAATCTGGGAAGGGAACTCTAGGGTACAGACCCTCCAAGCGACTCACCAGTTCATAACCTCTTCGTTGTTCTTGAGAACACTGTTGATCAGCTTCAAATCACTTAAACATCAAAGAGGTTATTTTTTTTCTCCCTTGAGATGGAAATCTAGGGGTGGGGTGGAGAATCATTTCAAATATTTCCCTTCAGTGGCAAGCTGCTAGGGTTGACGGATACACAACATAAAATAATTGTTTGAAAGTTTCACATCTGACCCGTGTAGCACCCAGCACATTTTCTTAATTTAGAAAATATTTGACGATACTGAATCCAAACCCATTTTCTCAAATGCAGGCTTAATTTCTCTTTGACTGAAATGAGTAGTTATGTTGTCATACCTTACCTGTAAATATAATACCCCTTCAGCTTTAATATTTCAAAAACTACAGTTTTCATTTCAAGCTGTTATGATATTTTATCTCTGAAGTAGTGGAATAACTTAAACCAATTGTTCTTACTTCAGTTCCTTCGAGGTTGATTCTTCTGCCTTAATTCCTCCCTCACAGAATATGTAAACTCCCTCTTACCTCCTGTGCTGGCAGAAAAGCAATTTGTTTCCAAGATTCAGGACTAAAACATGGCTGTGGAATAGTCTAGAAAAACTGTTATGCTGATCCCTCCCAGTGCTCAGTGTTTTCTGCTTCATTCTAAAGGTAAACCAACACTGGTCTCAGATCTGAAACAATAACACCCCCTCTGCATTTCCTTAGCAGTCTCTCCTGGTATTTGGTTTGCAAACTCATCTCCAACAGGCCTGTGCCAATCCTTTTGCCAGTATGGCACACCCAGCTGGGTGGGGAGGAAGCCTCTTGTCTACAGTTAGCTAACCCTGGGCTCTGCTTGACAGTGTTAGCTTCTGATCTGACTGCCCTCGTTCGTGGACAGTTGTCCCAGTGGACTGGACATCAAGGGTCCATGCCAACTTCAGCCTCGGTGGGCTGAAGTGGGATGCCTCAGTGGCATCCCTACCTAATAACAACCATTTCCATTTTTTGAGGCCCATTACCATGAACTAGCTACTTGCCCCACATTGTTTTGCCAATGTTTGAACCAACCCTATAGTACACGAATCTTCCCCATTTACAGATGAGGAGGTTTAGGCAGCTTGAACACCTCACCCAACATCATACAATGGATAAATAATGGAATAGAGCCCTCACCCAAGCAGGGTATCTGTAAACCCTTTACCCTTAACCACCACACTACTAACCCATTCCTCACCAAGGTCTACCTCTGGGCTGCTGATTCCCACTTCAGATGCCCACCAGGAGGAAAACAACAGCTGTGGTCATGAATTGACCCCTCTTTGCCAGGTTCCATTTTGGATCCTAGTCTCCATCTCTTATAGACTTTGAGGGCATCCAGATTGTGTTCCTATTCACTTAACACAATGAAGAAAATTTGTCACCATTCATTTATATGGGTTGTTTTTTCATTGAACAAACATTTATTGTGTCTGTTTTTCAAGAATGCTTCTGGGCCCTGGGATGCAGCTCAGCGAACAACATAGACAAACCTATTGCCCTCTTGGAGCTTACAGCCTTGTGACTGCTTCCTCTGTGTCAGGTTCCTTACATACATTGATTACATCAATAGAGATTATTACTTAATCCCTGAGAGGCATTTTACAAACAGAAAACAAAAGTTCTGTAAGGTGGAATGACTGGCCCAAGGTAACAGAGCTCATAAGTAGCAAAGGCAGGTGAGCTCAATTCTCTTACTAGCCAAAACCCTAGACTGTGCCCTATGGATGCGTAGAGGGAGTGCATGGGTACCCGGAGGTACCAAGTCTTAACCTAGAATCTTCTCTCCAGTTCCTGTTCATCTCTTCATTGTAGAAGCCCCTCCAACACCTCCCCAGGGCACAATCCCTAAATAACCCAATGTCATTCATTATTTTATTGAACAAGCAGATACTGAGTCCCTACTCTGGGCCAAGCAGCCCTCTAGGAGCTATGATTTAACGGGAGGACAGACATGGTCCCCATTCTCATGGAATTCACATACTTACGTTCTAAAGGTGCATTTTTCCATGTGTATTCTTCTCAGGAATTATCATTTCAGTTCATACTTTTGACTGTTAATATAAATTTGTGATATTTTGGCTTATAGGCGTTCCACACTTGAGCCCAAGTGTGATATTCAAAATACTTACCTGGTTCAATCAGGATGGACAGTGACCCTAGTGACCACAGAGGGTTCTTGGAGCTTCCCTGCTGTGACAAGTATTAAGCCTTTAATTGCTGAATTATAAGGAGGTCCTGGCGGTTCCCAAAGGAAGGCTGATGCATTAGGGCAGGGGAACTCAGGGGTCTCAGAGCAGCAGCTTTTCCCAAGGGGCACAGAAGTATTGCAGTGTTTCTACAATGGCTGTGTCTGTGCATATTGGCTGAATGTCAGCCCTGCTCACATCACCTATGGGAGTTTGCCATTTCCAACTGGACCAAATGCCCATTGAGAGCAGGGATCCTGTCATCTTTTTCTTCCTCCAAATGAGCCTGGCACAGTGAACATTGATCTGATTCATCCTTGACTATGTGCTTGGCAGGAGTAACTTCTCATTGTTTCACATTTTGACCTCAAAATTGAGCCGTCCAGATGAGATAAGGCTCCAGTTTTTATATTGTGATGTTTCTTAATAGTTATTGCTATAAATTTCTCTTTCACTGTGGGAAAGAATGATGACTTTTCAGTTGCTGTCACATCGGGTTTGCCATTTATGGTGTGTTACAAGCATGATTTGGTAGAACCCAGCTTTTGGAGCTTTGTATGACCCACAACTCAACTGCGCTCATTTGTGAGCCCAAGAGGCAGTTCAAGAATAAGTTTAGAGCCAGGGCAGCAGTAGCCACAGAAAGGACATTACCATAATATGTTGCCTGCCCAGAGCCCTGGATCAAAGGTAGCAAATAGGTGATACTCGTGCTAACATCAGTCCCTTACACATTTCAAGAGCAGACATTAGTAATCTATGACTGTACTCCTCAAGACCTCAGAAGACTTATCACATCACTTCAGTGGATCTGAATTAGCTCAAGACATAAAACCTATCACCATCCCATATACAGGCTGACTTTTTACTAGAAAACAAGGAGACCTCCTCTACCCTACCCAAAGAGATGCTGTTAATTATTTACCTTTTCAGGAAAAAAAATATTATTTAGATTGAAGTTCATATCATAATTTAATTTACAAAGTATATCTGTCATTTGGGTGAGAATCCAGTGAATAATGATAAGATTTTCAAGAGCCCCTGTAGGGCTGTGTGTGTGTGTGTGTGTGTGTGTGTGTGTGTGTGTGTGTTTTACCCTGTGGTAAGATTTCTTTAGATCTGATGTTTAACCAAACAGAGAGAGACCATAGCCTTCTGAGAAGTGTGTTCTTATGGCTGGTTTGTGCTTGCTTTATCAAGAGCAAAGCTCATGTGCATGCAGTGGTCATCATCATAGGTCCAGATTTAAGATATCAATGAGCCTTGGTGAAGTAATCAGACACTTTCTCCCTCAGGTAGCTCTGAGTTGAGAAAACTTTCTCTGATGACTAAAGTAGTAGTAAAATCAAATGCAGACTCAATGTCTTAATCTGGAACCATGAAAGAAAACAGGCTGGCATTTATTGACTATCCACTGGATGCCAGGTTATTCTTGTAATACCATTTCATTTAATGTGAATGTTATCGTCCCCATTTTACAAATCTGGAAAACAAGAACATCAAAGTGATTAAGCATTTGAGTAGAATTTGCACAACCAGTAAGCTAATATTAGAACTCAGGTCTGTCTGATTTCAAAGCTCTTTCCACAGTACCTAAAATATTCATGCACCAGATGAAAGCTTTTCTTTTTTCCCCTGGACTGTTTCTTAAATTTGTAGCTCTGCTTTCAGTGCAGGGTGTCTTGAAATGTGATGATGTGATTATATTTCTGGTTATTACTCCCCAACCATCATTTCAAATGGAATTGACGTGTGAGGCTGAAGGGATAATAGTGGGGTGAGCTCTAAATGCAGGTCAGCTTTTCTAATGTGGGCTGGGTAATGTCTGAATTACTCAACACTGCTTTTAGAAGTCAGTTCCCCACTCCAGGACAGGGGTTACAAGCACAAATGTCCACAGATTCCAGGTATTTACTGTACATGAGTGCCGCAGACAGGCCTATGGCAGGAGGTCAGTGGTTGGTTTGGGAGTTGTGTGGTACTGGAAAACACATACCCCAGCTAGAGTGGAGGTCTTTGCCCCATTAGGATGATTGCCAGGTCCTGGCAGGGAGACCATGGTCAGCTCCAACTGGGCCATTGGAAGAAAGCTTCATGAAAGGGCTATTTACGAAGGTGTAGGCAGAGAAATACATCCCCCAAAGTCACTCTTCTTCCTCCCTCTCATCCCCTGATGGTGCTCCCCATTTGAGATTTAGAGGAATAGCAGAGATGCAGCCTGGGGAGTCAGAAAAAGTTCCAAGATCAGCCAGAGTCTAAGAGCTGCATATATAGTAACTTACACATTGTATTTGAGTGTTTACAGATGTGGCTGTTTTTTGGTTTTTTTCTTTTCAATCTTAACTGTGGTTTACTGTTGGAGGAGAAAAGTTGGCCATTAGGCAAGGAACCAGGCTGACTGAACCTCTTTTCTTTTGGGTAACTGGTTTAAATCTGATATTTGTAAAGAAGATAAAAACAAATGAATGAGGACACTGGTTGACTGAGTGCTTAAAACGGCTCTGTTTACTCTGATCACTTGTAAAGACCAGAGTCTTTCGCTACTGTATGTCTGAGGGTTGTGGCTTCACTCTCAACGTCTTGCAGCTCCCACATGTTGTGTTGCTGTAGTTTAGGCTACAGGAAGGGTGTGCATATCATTCAGTAGTTTTTGTTAGTGTCTATTTTTTTTGTCGCATTCTTCAAATCTGCATATTTGAGTGCATTAGGTACAGTTTCCAGCAGAGAGATGCTCAGGAAATATCATTTTTCCCCTTCTTATTTATCCTTTTCTCCCTCTTTATCCTTCTGGTCCTCTTCATAATTCAAAGCAGCAGCAGCAGCAGCAGCAGCATAACTAACACTTACTGGGGAACCATGTGCTGGGAACCGTGCTAAGTGCTTAAATGGATCTTCCTATTTAATATTGAGGTGAGCACAGTTTTGAGTCTCATTTTGCAGATGAAGAAACTGAGGCCCAGAGAGGTGAAATAATTTGCCCAAGGAAGCTGAGTTATTTAGAATTTGGCAGAGGTGGGATTCCAACCCAGGCAGTCTGCCACCAGAGTCCCCCCACCTTAACCACTCAATTTCACACGTCTTAGAATTGTTCAAACCCAGCAATTCCACTCAGAGAACAGTAGATAAACATGGAGATAAAAGACAAGTCAATAATTCCCTCCTCCCCCGCATCCCAGTTCTTTTCAGTATCTTGAAAAGCACTAGGTGAATAAAGCTAGATGGTGATCAAAGAAAAATCTAATACATGTTTTTTTTTTGTTTTTTTGTTTGTATGATTCAGTTGCTTACACATAATTCATTTGTAAGTTGATACTAAGTGAAAGTTGGTCTTGAAATATTGTATACAGCCCAAACTAGGAGCTTGGCACCAAATCCCCACTTGGACCACAAATCATTTACTCTTGCCAAATTAGAGTCTAGAGTAATTTACCATAAGATGGGCTTTTAACCTTAATATCTAGACATACCCAGCTGTTTGCTATGAAAGCTCATTAGCTTCTAGAAGCAGCTCTCGTTAAGGGAATGCTATCAGGGTAAACACATCACTTTAGCCTTTTTTTCCAAAATTACTAATCCCACCTGGTAATAAAGGAAAAATAAATGGATAACTCTTGTTTAGTATTAATTCATTTGGACCCATTTATTTCCATCAGTGGCTTCTGGGGAAAAAGTCAGTTCAGTTCATTTTCCCACATTCAGTCTCTGATGCATTGTGGGATTTTATGTTTCCATAATTAATAGAGACATTTTTCAAATAGAAAAAAATTGTTTGTGTTCTTTTTGGGAAAAAAATGCATGGTGGCTGCTGAATATGATTTTCCAAATGGAATGTGGATTTTTCATTCCCATTATATGTCTCTATTTCTTCATGCTATGGATTTTAGCTTTATGGCAACTCACTACCAGGCTTGTAGCTGTCAGAATTGGACTTTTTTTTTTCCCCAAATATTTATTTATTTATTTTGGCTGCACCGGGTCTCAGTTGTGGCACACGGGATCTTTGCTGCAGCATGCAGGATCATTTTGGTTGTGGCATGCAGACTTCTTAGTTGTGTCATGCATGCAGGATCTAGTTCCCCGACCAGGGATCGAACCCAGGCCCCCTGTACTGGGGAGCTCTGAGTCTTACCCACTGGCCCACCAGCGAAGTCCCAGAATTGGACTATTTGTTGGCTCCTAAATAGGAACAGTGAAACTGCTGCATTATCATGATGTGCTGTTGCAGGCAAAGAGCATCTCTTTTCTAAGCAGATGTTTACTGAGGACCTGCCTACTGCACACAAATGAAATTGCCGGTTGTTTTAGTGGATATGATTGGTGCCATTGTGGTAAAAAGATGGGCAGACTGCTTGGTTGATCATTAACTATTACATATTTGTCTGCCTATCTTGTCAATAAGATAAAGTTTGCTTGTCTAAATCTCGCATTTCATTTATTTATTTTGGGTTAATTAAATTTGAGATTATACCAAAAGCCCTTCACTATTTTTTAATGAATATCTTAGATAACTTTACTGAAAGCCCTTCACTACTGAACGAGTAAGTTGGGTCTCATTCAGTGGGCTCAGGCCCTTTTAAAACTCTGTGATTCTCTTGTATCAAGACCTAGTTAAATGGATTTCTCAGCCAACTTGAGACAAAATGGTAGCTATTCACTTCTAAAACTCTTCCCTTCAGTGAAGAGATCCCCAAATGATCCTCAAAACATAAATCAGAGTTCTTAACTTGAGATCCACAGAACAGATACTAAGGGATGGACTTAAAGGAGGCCCATCGATGTTCAAGTGTGTACAAAGTGCTGCACGTGTGTACATGTTTCAAAAGATGTCATCACATTAACAAGAGGACTCATGACCCAGAAAGGTTAAGAACCACTGATTTCAGACAATTATCCTAAATAATGGGGTCTGGCTAGAGATACATGATTTGGGCCATATTTACCATATGTTTGCTTACTGCTTGTGCTTGGTCATGCCATTCAGCAGCTGCACACATCATTATATACAAGAAAAAGAATAGGATTCACCTAAAGCTCAAAGGAATACTGATCCTGTACTTATTAAAATTTGTTCTGGGATTTCAGAGTCATGTTAAGTTTGGTTATTTTACTCATTTGTAGTCAGTATTCAATTATTTGAGCATGTGGATTTTCAAGTATCTTATTCTCTTTTTCTTCTTTTTAACTCCAATTTGGTACATTTTGCACCACTAAACAGGGGTAAAAAATGGAATAGGAAGTCTTGAAACTCAAAAGCAGCATAAAGTTACATGTTTGTGACCCTTATTGAATAGATGAAGATCAGTGGTTAAAATTTTTACATTTGCTCTCTTAGGAGTTCTTGTTTCTAGTTCTTGAGAAACTAGAGTATGTTGGGTCTTTTGTAAGAAACAGCAAGTGTCCAATAATGCTTGGCTTCCTAAACTCTCAGACTCCCCGTCTGCCCTACAGTGACTTAAAATGAATTACACCCAAGAGTTACACACAGGTTTCCTCCTGAATCTTTTAACCCATCCCATCTCCCAACATACTTTTAGCCTATTTCCAATTAACCTGGCTACTGTATTCATGAATGATTGTCCCTTTTGTGGGCTCATCTAACCTGGCTTGATGCCCCTCGAGAGATCTCTAGCTCTTATAGATTCAAATGCTTTGGGGAAAAACCCTGTATAACCACCCTATCTCCAGGAACTTCTAGCCTGGTGCAAAAACTCAGGAACCTCTCTGCCCCCTGAATTCCTATGAAGCCAGAAAATAGCAGATTCAAGCCCTTGATCGCAGACGTGAAGTCTTGATGGTCAGTCAGTGTTGAGAACGACGAGGTTACTACTTTTGACTATTGAGTCAACAATACTTGACTGTTGAGTCCAGGGTGTTGACTCAAGGCAAAAAGAGGAGACGGCATGATGTTCTGAGATCAGTAATCAAGGAAAGTGTTTAACCCATACACAGAATATACAATGATTTCTAGTAATTTTATTATTTTTTTAACCCATAATTGTTGAATGGTTCTTGAAATGTTGACTCTATAGAAGTGTAGATGGGGGCAAGGGAGAGGGCAGTTTTAAATTTTGTTATCTACATTCGTGTCAACCTCCTGCATCTTAGGTTCTGCTCCCCAAAGCAGATCCTGACAAAATGATTCAGTGCAAATAATTTATTTGTGAAGTTACAGGAAACTCCAGTAAGGGAGCAGGGAGTGGTACAGAGAATAAAAGGAAGACAATAAGTTGTGTGCAGATGGTCATGTAACCATCATGGGTGGGTAGGGCTCAGTCCTGTTGAAGACCTCTGGGAGTCTGTGTAGAGACACCCTAGAACTGTACCACCCACAGAGCAAGGAAGCTGGGGAATCTATCTACCCACTTCCTCTTGTTGGTTGAGAGCTGCTTCCAGGGGCATTACCTCCCGGTGCACCAAAGTATTATAGGTGTGACGATACACGCAGCATTGCAGGTAACTAGGAGTTTACCCTGATGAAGCTGGTGGCTTCCACAGCTTTTTCAAGTGCTCTTTTCTACTCCTAGTGGCAGAGGCAAAACTGGGGGAGGATATCCATCTCAAAATTTGCCAAGAAAAGGGGCACAGGGATCTGTTGAGAGATTCAGTGGCTCTTTTATTCTCATGGTACTCTCAGGGATTGATAGGTCCTTAGGTGTAGTACAATAATGGAAACAAGGATCTTCACTCTGGCTTCATCTCCCTTTTCCCATCCTCTCTCTCTGGCTGCACCTTTCTTCTCCCTGTCACATACCTTGGAGACAAGAAATGAACATTAAGCAAGTGCACACCAAGGACAGAGGATCTGTTGATGGATGAATGGATTAAGAAAATATGTACACACACACACACACACACACACAAACGGAATATTATTCAGCCATAAAAAATAAGGAAATCCTTCTACTTGTGACCACATGGATGAAGATGGAGGACATTATGCTAAAGTTAAATAATCCAGTCACAGAAAGACAAATCCTGCACGATTCCATTTTTTTAATGGAATCTAAAAAGGTTGAACTCATAGAAACAGAGAATAGAGGGGTGGTTGCCAGGGAATAGGGATGGAGGAAATGGGAGACGTTGGTCAAAGAGTACAAATTTTTAGTTTTAAGATGAATAATTTCTGGGGAATCTATTCTACAGCATAATGACTATAGTTAACAATATTATACTGTACATTTTAACGTGGCTGGAGAATCGATATTCAGTGTTTTTACCTCACATGTGAGGTAATGGGTGTATTAACTTGATTTTGGTAATCATTTTACAATGTATACATATATTAAATCATCATATTATTCATCCTAAATATGTATGATTTTTATTTATCAATTATACTTCAATAAAGCTGGGAAGAAAAGTAAAAAAAAAAAAAAAAAAAGAGTGCATGAGGACAGAGGCACTGTGACTAGGTGGATACAGCTTTAACTTTGAGTGACCTGGGAGAAGTGAACAGCCACCCTTACCAAAATGTTCAGACAGCATGCCTAGCCCCCTCTTTTGCCTGTCTGAGAAGTGTTCTGGAAGCTGCCAGAGAACAAAGTTCCATGTGTTTCCCAGCAAGCACAGAAGACTCTGCCCCCATCTTTCTTAGATGTGCACTTACCCTTTGCCATCCTCCTCACTTTGAAAAACCCCATTGAAGGCCCTGTGCAGTTTCAGAGACTCCACAACATCCATTTGGATCCCGAGGATGGAGTCATTGATCCCTGGGGTTTTTGGTTTTGTTTTTTCCCTCCAGTGCACTGTTCTAAGGCAGAAACACTGCCGGCTGTGGAGTTCAGAAAGCACAAGCACTCCCAGCTTTATCAAAAGGCAGAGATTGTACTGAAGTGTTTGCTTTTCTGCTTGTGGGCCAGTTCTTCTCAATGATCTTGGGTAGGTCTAGATCACTCTCAGCTCAGCTACCCTCTCCTTGTCAGAGATGTGGTCCCTGGTGCTGGGATAGCACCACGGAGACTTAGAGTTCAAAGATTTAAGTTGACCTCAGTTTTGAATAATTATCCTTTATCCTTGAAGGTCAACTATTATTTGTTTTCTGAAAAATGCATACCCATTCATCCTTGTTCATTGGACCTCCTCTGAATCTTAAAATTCAGGAAGAGGCAGGGTACTCTCTTCCCCAGTTACTGAATATGAAGCACCCAGGACTCAAACCGCAGTGTTTATTTGGAATCTCTGAGCATCTCAGACTCAAAAAAATTTTTTCATGCCAACATATAGAGAGAATGTGAATTTCTCATCATTTTTCAACATGGAAATTTAGAAAACAAGTCATATGCTCCTGCAATCAATTTAGGCCTTTTAGGTGTGGTATAGGATAAAAAGGAGAGAAAGAAAAAAAACACTTGGGATTCATATTGGGTACTGTTTGTACTATATACACCTCTTTCTCAGTTTCCCCACAGGAAAAATGGTGGATTTAATATATGCTGTATAGAGTCACCGTGTGGGTTGGGGACAGGATATATATGAAACACCCAGCCCAGGACATAGCTCATGGTAGATACTCAATATTTGGTTGGATCCTCCCTACTCCCGCTCTCCAGGGTACATTATAAGTGCTAAAGCTATATAACTAAACACTGTTCCCCAGATTAGGTACCCAATGGAGAGGAAAAAACTATGAATTGATGACCCGTCAGCACAGTTTAGGGTTAAAAAGCTGTATCTAAATTGGAAGATATATTAAGAAATTTAGGGAAAGAAAACAGTCTAAGGTTGTCAAAGAATGTGCACCAGTTCCTCAAATTTGTTTTTTTCCCCACCTTACCTAAATCCATATTTTCACTTCTATTTTAAGCAGAATTACTCATGGTTGTTTACTTAGAATATGTCTAAGGTTGGTACTCTCACCCTATCCATCTTTCCTTATCCAGAGGCTTAAAGGAAAACCACCAACATAAAGCATGGAGCATCATTAAGACTCCCAAGAGTTTGTTATCACAGAAGAGAGTGTGGACTTGTTTTCCACTTTCACTGTGTCTGTCTTTGGGGGGAACCTCTATCTTCACTCAGCCACCACTTCCATGGATTCTCCCCTCTATTAGGACCAAGATATGATAGCCCTTGATCAGGAGACTGGTCGTGCAACCCAAGAAGGGCCATGCAAAGAAGACAGAGGTGATTAGATTATAAAGTTGATTGTTGACCCTCAAGACCAAAGTAACTGGAAATTTGTGTGTTTTCTAGCCTTTCTGCTCATTTAATGATTAAATACTCTAGCTGTTCAAATCCAATCCTTGGCTTATCTCAGCTATGCAGACTGGCATGGCTGGTTCAAGCTGTCTGTAGAGAAACCGATGTATGAGGCTAAAATCTAGCAAAATGCCAGAAGAGTATGTTTGGGCAGGATAACAAAATGTAGTTCAGGAGGCCTGCATGAGCTGGAACCAGAGCCGGTTGGAGACTGCAATGAGAGATGCCCAAATATGAGTATGACAAGTGGAATATCATTCTGTGAACTAGAGTCAAAGTCAAAAAAGATTTCATAAAAACATGATTTGGGGACTGAGTGAGAGTCTGATTTGGAACTTTTCAAATAGGCTGTTTTCTAATGGTGCTTTTGTTGGCGGAGGTCCTGGGAGTGTCTAAGTTCTGTCTTAAAGGCAAGGCTTTGCAGTGTGATGTGGAGGTGCTTTACTGTACCAGACAGACATGAGGGTGTGTCGAGAAGGTACTGATCTCCTGTCTACAAACCCTGGGGTGCAAATAAACAACCGTCTTTGTCTTCTAAAACTTTACATACACTTCTAGTTCGGTCACCCGAAACTTAAGTGAAGTCCATTCATCATCTCCATAAATCCCAGGCTTCTGTCTGATTTCTATTGAGCTTATATGCTGCCACAGTGCCTGATGGGTGGAGGCACCCTGGCATCCACTGAGATGTTGGTACACCTGTCTGGTCTTCGGTCTTCTTCCAAGCTTAAGGGTGATGTAAATCTTCTAGCTCTCTCTTCGCTCTTTCAGTCCCTTCCCAAAGCATGTGGGGACCATTCTGTTGCTCCCTTCCTGACCCAGGCTTGGAAACGCAGCTCAGAGAGAAGACATGCCGGCGTCCCTTTTACCATATCTGTTGTATTTCTTCTTCTCCTTCCAACCCAAGGGATTTTTATCTGGACAATAGGTGAGCATACCCTGGATCATAAGCCTTTCTTCCACATCTGTTGAAGTCCAAATATATACCCAGATTCCTTTTCGATTTAGGATTTGAAATATAAAAACTTAGGCTCCTACAACAACAACAAAAACAACTTAGATGTTTAAAACTTTAAACTTGTTTATTCTTGATCTCTCTCTGCTTTTTAGCAACAATATCCCTTTCCTGCGGGAATTAATGATGGGAAGTGAGGTAATGAGCAGAGAAAATCTGGGGGAAGATCTCATTTAATTCCTGCCCAAACTTTCAGCCTGCTTGATTGGAATGTTGGGTGTTTTTGTTTGTTTGTTTTTCTCGAGTAGAATTGAGTTCCATGCAGGGAGATCTGGAGAGTTTGTTTGCATGTTGGTCTTGGAACTCACGTGGAACAAAGATGAGTGGAATATGCTCTGTTTCTCCAGTGGGAAGTTTTAGGTCCACAGAGACAAAAGACTTTGCTTTCATTCTGATATAGTAAATAAGGACAACATATAACTGAGGAACATAGCATATAGGTAATAAATTTGCAGAGAATAATATCTTCTAGCATATTCCAGTGGGGCCTTCCTGATGTGGGTGTAGCAATCATCAGGGGGGTGAAAACCAAGACAACTAGAAGTAGGAGAGGAAGTAGCTGCCTTTGAGAGAGGAAGACTGATAACGTTTTCAGACCAAATGATAAGTAGCTTCTGGTTTCCAAATAAAAGCTCTCGCATTTGAAACCATGCTTTTTTTTTTTTTTTTTAAATGAAAGACTTTAATTGCTTATACTGACAGCAGACATGCCAGATTTATCCACACGGCCAGTGTTCCAAATGCCATGTAAAAATGCAGCAATTGGCCAGAATGTTAAATAACCTGCTATAATTGCTTTTATTTGTTTAATCCTTTCGAACAAATGGCCTCTTTCATTTTTTTGCCCAGAAGACAAAGAAGAGTTGAAGCTTTCTGGTTGTTTGGCAGGGAAAGAAAACAGAATATTTGTTGGTTGAAGACGGAAGATCATTCACTTTAGCAGTTTGGACAGCATGACTGATAGGGCTCTCCCTGGTACCTAGGAAGGGCAGAGTGAGAAAAGTGGAGGATTCTGAGGGCAAAGGGCAGGGGTCAAGGGCCCAGGATTCCCAGCTGAAGTGGATGAGTGGGAGATAACACTTAACTGCAAAGAAGAAATAGAAGAGCAAAACCATCTAGGTAAAAATGACATCATGCCTTGATTTTGGTGCTAAGAGTCCCTGGAAGATGGAACTTTTGACCTGGTATCTTGGAGATCCATCCTCGTGGGTTCAAGGATAACACTCAAGCTAAAGGCTTTATGTTTTGCTAGAAGAGAAAGGATACTCTCTGTTTCTTATAAAGGGTAAAAGGAGCAATTAAGCTCAAGATCTTATCCCTCCAAAGCCATAATGAAGTATTTTGTATGTAGAGGAAAACTGTTGAAGGGTAAGTAAACACGACTAGATCCATAGCAATGTTTCTTCAGGATTTTAACAAATTCTATTTAGGCTCTCCTGAACTTAAGACATCATTCTCAACTGTATCTCAGGTTATTTTCAAAGAGTGGTTTCATTTTCCCTTAAAATGATCAAAGGGAATTGCTTATTATCCAGGGTCAACTTATTAACTGGAGACAGACTATTCCCCAATTACAGTATCTCTTGAACGCATATCTTACTGAGCTCTAGGCAAGGGACAAATTGGGGAGGAGAAGACAGAGTCTAGCCAAAAATCCCAGGGTGTTACCCTGGTCTCCAGCTAACTAGCTCCGTGACCTTGGAGGGATCTGTGGCTTTTTTGCATGTGTTTCCTCATTTGCGAAATGACGTGAGACAGGGGTAACTCCAAACCTCCTTCTTTCTCTCTGTTTTTTCTAATTTTTTAGAATTGCTGAATTATTGCATGCATGAAATGATTTACTTTCTTCCTCTTTGAAATAATGGAGCTCATTTTCTAGTATCTGCATCTCCGTATATTTCTGTTAAGCAAGATCTAACAGCCTTTGATATTTCTCTGTCTACTTGCTGGGGAATTACAGATATAATAACATTTGATTTTGTGAAGACACTTAGTCAAAAATTGTCACTGAATAGCTTATGCTTTCCCACAATGCTGTCAGAGCTGAATCCTTATAGCAGACAAGCCAAAGACGAAATAAAAGGGATTGACAGGAAAGAGGGGGTAGGGAGAGCTTATGGACACAAATTGAAAAGGCAATATTGTAGGAGCATGAGAAAAGCCACCAGAAAGAAGGTTCTTTCTCCATCCTTGAGTATATTAAAATATTTATTTATTTATTTATTGAATGATGTTGGAAAGGTGACAAGGGAAAAGCTTCTAGTGCTTGGTGAGCACCTGCTGTGTGCCAGGCACAGGTTAGGCACAGACATTTGTCCCCACTTCATAGATGAGAATATTGAGGGATAAAACTCACCCAGTAAGTGAATGGCACAACTGAGATTTTAAGCCAGAGGGCAAATAAAAAATTAAATAATCACAAATAAGGCTTCTCCTATACCCCGAATCTGTCCCTCCTCCTTATTCTAAGATGTTGACAGCATTACCATTTTACTCTGAAATGTACTTTAGCCACCTTTCCGTGTTAATACCTGTGGAAATACCCCATTCATTTTAACTGCTGTATCATGTTCATGGCCTACCATAAATTACTTCATTTAGTCTGTTCCCTATTGTTTTTCACTGTTAAAAATGATCCTATAGTGAGCATGTGGATTCAAGGGTACCTGTTCCCATGTGCACATGTAAAAGAGTTTTTCTAGATAGATGTGAAAAAGTATATACATATATACGTGAATATGTGCATATGTATGTATGTGTGTACTGTATGTATATAACTTATATATCTGTGTATGTAATATGTATATGTATTTTTTAAGATCCTGACAAATTCCCCTTCCAAAGGGGTGTGCCCAATCACCTGCCACTGCCCCCCTGGCATTGTATGAAAGTGTACGTTTCCTCACACCATCACCAGTACTTGACATCATCAAACTTTAGACATTTGCCAAAGCATTATGATAGTTTTTTTTTCAAGTACCTGAGTGAGTTTGAACACCTCTTGAGTTCTTTTCCTCCAGAAAGTGTTTCTAGTAAATGGTGGGAGAGCAATTGAGCCCTGTCCCGTGCTGTGCAGAAAGCCAGTGAGTTTCTTCATGAAGAGGATGCATTGGGGTCCCTTGACTTGGATATCCTTGAGAGGAGGGGGCGTCAGATCACACTCTCATTAGGAATTAGCCTGGTTGTCATAAAGGAGGCTGAGCAAATCTTTGAAGCTTGTAAGTGATGACCCTGAAATCTGTCAGAATACTAACCCTGAAATCAGGTCTGAATTTACAGCCATAATATCTATCTTTGGATTTAGTTTTATGTTTTTACTCTAATTTATGTGCATGCCTTCCTTAGCATCCCATATCTCAAGTAACATAAATGTATTAAAGTAATGGAATTTAGAAAATATGTGACAGTTGCCATCTTTGTTCCCAAGAGGGAATTTGGAAATCTGACAAATATTATAGCTTTCATTTTCAAGATCCATTTTCTGAGCAGTTTCACTAACAAGTCTCCTGATTTACCAGGCCATTAACAAAAATAATTCCTTCTGGACATCAGTGAAAGAAGTGGATTAGCACAATTTATGGCTTTCTCAAGATACACATAAGGTGCCTGTCAAGAAAAAAAGGGACAGGTTTTTGATTAGCTGGTACCTAGACTTGCTTTTAAGACACCTCAGTTCATTTTCCATAAGCCCATCCACTAAAGGACAGCATCCCTCAAGGAGGAAGCCTGCCATGGCCCCGTGTCTCGGCATGGTCTCAAGTTTGCCAGCAGTGATTACGAATTACTTAGTTGCTGACAGCCCTTTGTCATTGATTGAAAGAGGAAACCTTTTCCACTTCAAGCTGAGGACATGGTGCCTATTTTTTTCCTCTTTAAATGAAACATTATCCAGAGACAACTCTTTGTGTACACAGCAACACACACAGTTTAACAAAAGAGTAACCTGCAATAAACAGAGATATAGAAGATTGAGGGCCTAGGACAGCAGCTCATTAGGCAAAACCTGTCCTTTTTCTTTGCTAAAGTCGGGAAGAAACAAATGTCTGCCAAATGGGAGGAATAATGAGGGTGTCCTGTCAGTAAGGAAGATAACACAGCTCTGGGGAAAGCATTGGAAAGTTTCCTCTAATCCTTGGGAACTTTATGTCCTCAACAATCCTGTATTCAGAGGATCTCAGAGTGTCAGAGGGACCCATGAAAAAGTTCCACTGTGGCCTGGTGAGAGAGGTGCCCACTGGGACAAGGGTGCCTTTTTATGGTGGTATGATAGCATGGCCACCCAGGCTGTGGCATTAGCCTGCAACTCTGAGACTTTGGGATCTGATTCCCAGCTCCTGAGGTGTGTCATAGGGTCAGCAGAGAAGATTCCCAAGTAACTGGTGGCATTGGTAGGGGCTGAGGGTGTCCAGGAAAGATGCACAAACCGACGTTTATAAATCTACCCTTCAGTTAGTTGTGGGCCGTGGGTATGAAAAGCATGAAGCAGGAGAGAGAGGAGATGAGATGCGCTTGGCCTTGCACAGCGTTGTAGGTCATCTGAAGGATTTGGGCTTTATCCTAAGAGCAGTGGGAAGCTGTTAACAGGATTCAATGTGTGTGTGTGTGTGTGTGTGTCTGGGGGTGCCAGCATCTGGACATGGGGGTGACAGTCTTAATTAGATTTCTCTTTGCAACTATTATTCTGAGAGTCACAAGTGTTCTTAATTTTTTTGTGCCAAGGACCCTTCTGTCAGTCTGGTGAAGCCTGTGAACACCATCTCACACTGTTGTATTTAGATGCACAGATTCAGATACTTAGGATTATGACAGATTCTGCTTATACTGTATCATATGTATACTATAATAGTTTGATACATTTTTCAAAATATTAAAGAAACTTATCTGTGGCAGATAACAGGGTGCCAGAGCCAGCTCATTCCCACCAGCTTGTCAAAGCTTACCGTTTACATTTCTTTCCAGCTCCATGTTCAGTGATATCATGTTGGTAGCTTAAATGTGGTCATGATGGGAGTATTTACACCATGAAAACTGGCAAACATTAAAAATCAGGACACTCCACCACCACCACCAAGAGCCAGTTGTTAAAACATTTACCATCACATATACATTATATAATATATATATGTATTATACATATACATATAAGTATGTGTTAAACCTGCGATGAAATCCTGTTATTTAAGACACTAATAGGGCTTCCCTGGTGGCGCAGTGGTTGAGAGTCCGCCTGCCGATGCAGGGGACACGGGTTCGTGCCCCGGTCCGGGAGGATCCCACATGCCACGGAGCGGCTGGGCCCGTGAGCCATGGCCTCGGAGCCTGTGCGTCCGGAGCCTGTGCTCCGCAACGGGAGAGGCCACAACAGTGAGAGGCCTGCGTACCGAAAAAAAAAAAAAAAAAGACACTAATAAAGAAGTGTATATATAAACTTTATTAATACCTTAAGTAACAGGATTTAATCTCAGGTTTAATAACTATCATAATTTTGAAGTAGTGATGAGTAAAAATTATATTTCAGAATATCAGCAGCAACTATAATGTGATATAATATTTCTTTCTATAATTGATGACAAAGTCAGAGTTACTGCTTATATTACTGGGATTTGTTGCCTACATCCATATTTAAAGGAAATGCTAGAGATTAATGCAAATAAAGACAAATTTTTCCCATCTAAAAAACCCCTGAACTATAGTGTCTAGAAAATGAGAAAAATGGGGAGCAAGGAGACCTGTTAGGAGGCTGTCACATTATTCCAAATGAGCAGTCACGGTGTCTTGTACTCAACTGCGGAGGCAGAGAGATGTATATAGAATTAGAGATGGTTAATAGAAAAAGTCTACAAAAATTAGGGATATATTGACATAGAAGTGCAGGAGGTGTTAAGAGTGACTCCTAGGGTTCTGGCTTATACTATTGGATTTACTGAGAAGGGGATGTCAGAAAGGGCCAGGTTTAAGGAAGATGACCCTGAGTTTGGTTTGGGATGTGTTGAGTTGGAGGTGCCTCTCAAGTATCCCCATGGAAACACTAAATAGACCGTGGGATATAAATATCTGGAATAGAAGCATATGTAGGTTCTAGCATCAGTCTTGGGGTAAGAACAGAGTAGAGGGAAGTTGTTCCTTGGTGGAGAAGCAAGCTACATAGAAATGTGCCACCCTTTCAGTAACTGCTTTCACACTGCATCTCCTACCTTATTTATCTCTTAATCATCTTGCAAAAAGATTGCCTTTAGGAACTGGTGAGATGGCCCCACTTGGAGGGAATCATACTCAAAGAGAATAACTACTTTCCCATTTCCTGCAGAGTTACCTTGCTGGATCCCAAAGTCCACAGGAGAGGCCAGGGCAGTAGATAAATACTAGGAGGTCATTAGGATATTTACAGTAATTAGAGCTTCTATTCTATTTGAAATTGCCCTGAGGAAATGGACTGAGTGCGAAGAGTGGCAAGCAGTAACCTTAAGGATTTCAAGTTCAGTGGCTAGCAGAAGCAGACAAGCCCCCGAACGAGGCTAAGGAAGAGCAGCTACAGAGATGGGGGAAGACAAGAGGAGATGGCGCTTCAGTAAGGAGCCAGGAGACAAGTAAACAGAAGGCTGAAAAAAAAGACTGAAAGTTCTTTGTTGGATCTAGTGATAACAGAGGGTGTTCATTGTATGGGAGCTGTGTGATGAAGTGATGGAGGTGAAAGCCATTTGAGAGGAGAGGAAATGGTGACCAAAGTTATAGACACATCTTTTAAGAATTGTAGCTGCTAAGAAGGAGACAGATAGTGGAGTAGCTGAAGGTAGATATAGTGCGAGTAAGTTCTTTTTTCTCTCCTTCTCTACCTCCCTCCCTCCCTCCCTCCCTCCCTCCCTGTAGTAGGAGAGACGTGCCTATAAGAAGGATCCATTTGAGACAGGGATGACGATATATAGGAGAGAAGGGATTCATGACAGTTCCTGAGCAAAACTTGGGGGGAAGTATTCACTCTTTATAGCAGAGAGTTGAATGAATGAACAGATGATTGAATGAGTGATGCAACTGCCTTTAATGGTACTTGTGTATTGCCCCCTGTCTTAAAGAGGGGTCCTTCAGTGGCTCTAGAAGGCAGAGCAGTTTGCTCTAGGTCGTACTGGTGGAATGCAGACTCAAGCAGGTCTTCAGAGAGGACGTAGGTCCCTTCGTCTTAGAAGCACCTGTTGCTGGCTTGGGGGCATTGAGTTCTGAAGGGCTTCATACACCTGTAGGATGTGTAGGTGAATGGATGCTGAAGTGAGTTGGCAATTGAGCTGTTTTGCTAATGTCTGCTGAGTGGGTTTTGAAATTGGGATTGGGAGGGGCATTATCTGGGCAGGAAAGATTGGATTTAAGGGCTCTGTGTGGTTGAAAAATAAGGGTGCTGTCCTTGGGGAAGGGATCTGTGGTGAAGATGGGTTTGGGGCTTCAGAGCCACAATGTTCTTCTTCCTGGGATCAGAGCTACAGTTTCTCTGAGTTTTCCAAGCCTTGCTTTTGACCCCTGCATCCAGCTGGGGTTGCAAGCCTCTCAAGACTCAGATACTAAAACTTATTGACTGATGTGGACTCTTCTATGCATCAAAGGGCTCAGTAATGGTATTAGCTGGCAGGCTCTTTTTAAGTGCTTCTCTGTAGATAGCATGCTAAGATACCTGGGGTTAAGATGAAAGGCTTAGAAAAGGCAGCAGCTTCCTGGAGGCTGCCTGTGACCACTAACCTTGCTGCTTTGGCCATGCCGATCCCAGACAACAAGGGCCAGCCTTACATGTCTCTTTCCATCACCACGGATACTGTGAACCCCAGATGTCTAAGTCTTCCCCGCTGAAGCAAACTGAAACAAAACCTTTTGAGCTTAGATTGCTTGATGTTGTTCCTACCTGTGACCTCTGCCACCCGAGTCATTTTGGAAAACATAGATCTTAAAGTTCAATCTGTCTTGGTTTCAAATATCAGCTCTTCTCTAATTGACTATGGGACCTTGAACAAGTCTCTTGTCCTCTCGGAGAGTCAGTTTATTATCTATGCAGTAGGGAAAACCTTGCCTACCTGGTAGGACCATTGTAGAGACCCATCCATTCAACACATACCTGAGTGCCTATTCAAATACTGGGTTAACTGCATGAAGCAAGCATGATCCCCACCCTCACTGAGCCCCAGTGCAAGAGGGGATATGCCAAAGTGCCAGGCCCAGGGAGCACGTGTAAGAAATGTCTCACTCATTTATTTTCTTGTCCTTTATGCTCGAGGCTCAGCTGCAAGTACCCCTTTGTGCACAGTGGCGTACTCTGAGGCATTGCATGGTTAGCAAACAGCTCTGCAGGGTCCAAGAGCAGCAATGCAGTAAGAACTGGGGAGT
The DNA here is from genome assembly GCF_025265405.1 of Mesoplodon densirostris. NCBI lineage: Eukaryota > Metazoa > Chordata > Mammalia > Artiodactyla > Ziphiidae > Mesoplodon > Mesoplodon densirostris. Next base: position 60,407,306 of record NC_082679.1, read on the forward strand.
AGAGTTGGGTAAGGGTCAGAGACGCTGAGGACAGAACGGGAGCGTCCTCATCACAGCTCCTTCTCTCACTGGCTGCAGGACCAGTGACAATTCACTTGTCTTTTGCTCTGTGCCTCAGTTTTCTCACCTGCACAATGGAGGCAATAATGGCACATATTTCTGAGGGTTGTTGTGAGGATTAAACAAGCTAGTATGTGTCAATGCCTGGAACTTGGTAAGTGTTTGATAAATGTTAGGTATTATTTCCATTTTCAAAAACAAGCTGCTGCCATTAAAGCCCACCAATCTCAAATAGAAATCAGGTGGGAATAGTGATTAGTTGAAATTCTGCACCAAAATGCCCCCCTTTCAAATGCTATTCCATTCGCAGTCTCTCTCCTTTTCCAATCCTGGCTCTCATATGCGGATCTCCCACTGTGAAGAGCAGTGTCCCTAATAGTAGAATATCATTTTGCTGGGACTATTTGTTGATCACCATTACACTGTGAGGTCTCAACAGCTTTAATTACAATAATTTGAGGTTTCTTCAAAGCATTGTATTTCAGAGAGTTCACGGATGCTTTTAATTTAATTATGTGCAGTTTAACACCACAGATGACTGTTGGGAAAAAGAAAAATGCTGTTCTTTCTGAATGCAAGACACATGTTTAGGGCTGATAAAATACATTACTACATTTTGTTTCAGAATAAAAGGGAGTGTATTACAAAGAATGTGACAGTAAGTCAATGCTAGGATGCTTGGTCTGGGGCATTGTTGACAGAAACAGGCTTGATCCTGGTTAAGGGAAGGGTATTTGCAGGATCACCTTGCACTCAAGTTAGGGACCCAAAGGTCAGCTCCCACGGGGGCCTCCGAGTTAGCCTTTCTCCTACAGAAATCCACATCAGCCTTCCAAACTGGCACACTCCTATTCTTCCTGCTCTCACTGTTTCTATTTATGGTAATAACTATGCATCGCCACTTGAATTCACTCATTCAGAGAATATTTACTGAGTACCTACTCTATGCCAGGCACTGTTTAGGCCCTAGTGATACAGGCGTGGACACACAGATAAAAGTCTCTACCCTCAAGGAGTTCACATTCCAGAGGAGAGGAAATGACAAAATAGGTAAAATGTGGGCATGTTTGTGCATGAGGTTGGTGAAGGCTATGGAGAAAAGTAAAGGAGTGACACCACTGGGGAGAGATGGTTATAATTGTGTATAAGGTGGTTGGGGAAGGCTTTACTGAGAAAGCAACGTTTGAACTAAGACTTGAAAGAGGTTAGGGAATGAGAATGTTCTAAGTGTAGGTAAGAAGTCCTGAGGTGTAGGGTACCTCGTGTGTCTGAGCAATCACAAGGAGGTTATTGTAGTGTGAAGGGGAGATAATAGAAGATAAGGTTTAAAAGTTAGAGGAGGATTGTGTTTAGACATTTTATCATCAGCAGCATCATCAGCACCATCACCACCACCACTCCCCCTACTGAATACCTGCTGACACTCAGCAGGAAACAGACCATAATCCTTGTACTCCTGAAACTCAAAGTCTGCAAAGGAGACAATTAAAGAACAACATCATCCTTGCTACCAGTGGAGTGAATGCAGATTTTAAGGGAGTTCTGTGGTGGGAAGGAAACTCTATAGGAGAAAGGATAAGGGAGACCTGGAAGATGAGACATCTAAGCTTTAATAGACTTGTGAGGTCTATAGGAATCAGCCAACTGAACTGATCAGAATAAGGCTAAGCTTTGCTGCTAAGAGGACACTGAAGTCCCATTCTGTAGCTTGCCTTGCCTCTTCTTTCACTTCTCTCTACCCACTCTCCACCAACTCTACCGTGACTTGGAGGTAGAACCTCTGAACTTGCAGGTTTCCTCTCATAACTTATGGTCTTGCCCTGCTTCCAGCAGCATCCGGGTCCACCCTCTCCTGTCCTCAGTATATTAACAAACATCTCTTTTCAGCTCAGTTGTCCTCACTTTCTTTAGGAATGTATTTCTGCTAAATCCATTGGCCCTGCACATATAGCCCAGTGAAATCTACACTCTGGGCTTCAGCTGCCTCCAAGGAGAAGGGGTGATGACAATAACAGTGAAAAAATATTCATACACACACATACATAGTTATACTTAAGTGCATGAGCACACACATACGTGAATTCACACAGATAGTTATATATAATGCATGCATGCAAACATACATGAAGATACACACATGCACATCTATGTTTTTATATATGCATGCATATACACATACATGAGTATATACACACCTTAGTTATATATAAATGCATGCATACACACATGCACACATGCATGCACACATACATTTTAAAATAAATACATGGATGTTCACATATATGAGGATAGAGGTGGACACGCATGTTTATATATGAATGCATGCATACACACATGCATATATAGGGCGATGTGTTAGTGTATATGATGTGGGCATGTGTATATTTCAGAAAGCCTAATTCTGCCAGGAGCTTTCATCTAGTCTCCCTTTTTGTGTACACCACAACCCTGCTATGCATGTTACATAGATGAGGAATTTGAGGTTCTAGAAGTTTAAGTTTCTTGCCCACATTCAAGCAGCTGGTAAGTTATGAAACTGAGATTCAAACGAAGAGCTGAAAGACAAGAAAGCCCATTCCATTCTAATGCTTAAATAATGTTAATAGAAAGAGGGCAAAAGCAAAAAAAAAAAAAAAAAAGAGTGAATTATATATCTGGTCCTTGAGCTGCTCTTAGAAAATACACATAGAGAAATTATTAGGGCATAATGTGATAATATCCATGAAAAAGAAATAGAAAGCTATATGAGAGCATAGAAGAGAGAATGGCACGTGAATGGGCTCTTGAAGGATGAATAGAAATTTGCCAGAAAGGGGTGGGGGGGGCACTAAAGATTTTGCATTTCATTTAAAGTTTATAGTATTATTACAACAAGATAGTCATCGTTGGCCTTTTGGTGTGCTTAAAATGTCTTAAACACCTTTGGCTAAATAGCCACAGAAAAGGGGGCATTTTACAAAGAAAGGCAGTGGTGGCATCTCCAATCTGGCTACAGGCATCTTTCAGCTGCATGCAAGTGATCTCGGGCAAGTCTCCACAAATGGCTTGCTCTCTGCTACTGCATTTGCATATTCATACATTTGCAATCAGAAAACAAGTCTGCTGTTAGTGGTGTCATAACTTTGAATAAGGAAGAAAACGTGGTTAAAGGTGAAATGAGTTATGCTTTTATAAAGCCTTTTCAATGGCAGAATCTACTCCCCTCTGAGCACTTTTTGAGGATCAGTAATCATAAACTGCTGCTTTGCCAGGAGTGCTGTTGAAGATTGTGTGGATATTCTTTCAGCAAAACCATTGGGCATGTGTGATTGCTTCTATTTATTCAATACTAAGAAATACAAGATTGAGTTTTATGAGAAAGAGAGAGAGGGGAAAAAAGCATATTCTACCCACAAACTGGATAGGTTTCATTGTTTAGTGTGTTTTTATTGCCCCAAAGTAATCTCCTGATTGCTAGATGAGTAATCCCGTAATTACAAAACAATCTATCAATTGATCTAAGTTAATCGGATAACATATTTTATCCTGCTAAGCATGAAGGTAGATTTCAGGTAACTGCAGAAAAAGGAGGCATTGAAGCCACCAGCCATCAATAGTGATGCAGATTCAAGTCTCAAATGCTGGTTCCTAAATCAACATAATTTAGAATTAATATGTGAGGAGCAAGGTACTAAGGACTCATAAAGTCCCATCTCTTTCATTCTGCAAAAAGCCCCTAAACTCCCTGCACCCCACTATTCCTCCTTCCTGTCTGTCACAGGGCTGTTTCTATCTGAGGATTAGACTTCCCTAACTCAGCTGCCTCTTCCATTTTCCCATCTCTAGTCACCTTGTATTGGAAGGATTGCAGCCCAGGAAACAGGGGAAAATAGGATCTGTGCATTCATGGCGGCAGAGTTATCCAGGAGGAGACGCCACTTAGCAGGGACCAGGTAGCACTGAAGAGGGTAGGAGGCATTTCCTAACTTCCCTCTTTCTCTCTTCCCTTGTCCTTTTCTTCCTCATCCCTCAGTATTTCTTGAGTGCCCCGGATGGACTAAGCACTTTAGAGGCCCTTGGAATATATCGCTGAACAAAAAGGGCAAAGATCTCTATTCTTATAGCACTGACATTCTAGCAGGAGAGACAAATAATACAAACAATAAGAAAGTAAGTTACATAGTATTTTAGAAGGTGACAAATGCCATGGGAATAGCCAAAGTAGAGCAGAGTAAGGGGGCTGGAGAGCTGGAGTAGTGGGCAGAGCAGCTTGCTAGTGTTACAAATGGTCTGAGAAGTGTTTCAGAGCCACAGCAGCAGGAGGGTAGAAGAGGGCATGCTGCAGTTAGACTGGCCGGAAGTCCATCCTAGCTCTGCTCAGTGTACGTGAGATAATTGTATCTGCCACGAGGGACAAGGGGAGGATTAAATAAGATACTGTTGGGAATATCATCGGTTTATGCCACCTAATTAAAATGACAAGAACACTGCCACTGCAAAGGATTTGAAATAGCTGACAGTGTGTGTAAAAAGCACCAAGCACAGGGCCTGACACATGTTGGGTATTCAGTTTATGTACAAACCTGTAATCAAAAACACAAAGAAGAGCTCATATGTTGCACAATGCATAAGGCACTGTTCTAAATGCTTCATGGATATTAGCACATTTAACCCTTACAACCCTGTGAAGTAGGAACTATTATATGCCCATTTTATAGCTAATGAAACTGAGGCATAGAGAACTTAATTTCTCCAAGGTCTTATAACTAGTTAATGGTAGAGGCAGGGTTTGAGCCCAGGTATCCCACTTCTGGAACTGTACTGCAGTTATTCCAAGAGCCCCAGGAAGTAGAAAACAATTTATCCATTTGACAGATATTTATTGATCATGTACTTTATGACAGGTCTGTAATAGGCACTGAGGAAATTAAGGTGAACAAGATAGACAGGGTCCTTTTCCAAAGACACGTGAGTCAATGTGAGACTCACACTTTATCTACCTGAGAGATTTGGGTCTGAAGAGACATTCTTTAATAAGGATGATGCACTCATGCCCCAGATTTTTTTAGTGTGTCCCTGAATGTAAATATTCCACCCTTTTAATGGACCATGAGCGCTGATGCTGGCTGCAGTCATATAGTAGACTATCTTTATTCATGTGAAGAAGCCTGCACCTTTCCTTGCAGAGTCTTTCCCAGTAAGTCCCTGGGACCTGCCTCTACCGATGAGGGGTGAACCTTGTGACTTTTAGACCATGATCTCCTCATTAGATAAAGTCATCAATTACAGCAGAAACAATCATTATTGGCAAGCTGGCAACTGGCTGCTGTCAGGGAGAAATGGGCTCCCATGGAAGGTTGCAAACTGACGACTATTTAATCCTTGAACTCCGACAGCAACAGTATTAGTTGAAGGTCTATAATGCATTCACAGTTCTCATTTGACATTTTCCTCACATCATTATTTGTCTGGTTTTACTTTCAAATTCCCCATAGGATCATTGACATGAAATTCTGAGGGGAAATTTGGAACATCAATGACTGTTTAAAGCAAATGAGTAAGTGTCCTTTTCAAGAGGAAATTACCTTTATGGTGTTGGCATAAGGCTATTTTTAAAATTTATAGTAATGAGGAGGCAATGCAAGGTAGATGACTAAACTTCCTAGGCTTGGAGTTGGCCCATGTGAATGTGTCCTGGGCTGAGCTCTGTGTGGCCTTGCAAGGGGGTTCTCGGCGGAGGCCTGCCCGCTCCTCATGGCTCCGTTCCATTGCTGATGGTTGAGAGCCTCGACGAGCCAGGCTGGCTCAGGGTTGGTGCTGGGCTTACAGCAGTGAGCACAGGCAGTCACGGAGCTTGCTGTCTAGTAGGGAAGGAGGACCCTCACCAAACAATCCCACTCCTAGATGTCTAAACTGCAAACATAACTAAGTGCCCTGAAAGAGGGAGAACAGTGTTCTGTGGCCTTGAAAAACAGAGGACTCTGGCTCTATTTGGGGGTTGGGGGTGGTCATGCTGGCCTTGTCCTGCATCCTGAATGAAGTGTAGGGTCTAGAGAGGCAAGGAGCCACGTGGGAGGAAATCATTTCAGGAGAAGGGAAGAACCAGGGTTCCAGTGAGTGGTTCCCTTCAGACCATCTGTGCCCCCTAATCCTGGGGTCGGTTCCCAGCTCCACTGATGTGAGAATCACGCTCCCCACTGACTAGGCTCCCATCCACAGAACGAAAGGGGTTTTCTTTGGTGATATGGATAGCTAATGTGTACTGAGTGCTTACTATGTAACAGGCACTGGTCCAAGGGCTTTACATGAATTAACTCATTTGACCTTCTAGGTACATTAGCCTCACCTGATTAGAAAAAGTGACATCAACAGTGTTCAAAAGAGAACCCAGGTTATTAATTACAGTGATAGTTGCAAATAAGCAAACAAATAAAATTTGAAGCATCCTGAATGTTTATCAAAAGGGCACTGGTTGAATAAACAGTGGAACTCCTGGACAGAGGAGTGCTATACAGTTCTGAAAAGGAATGAGGGGCATGGCTATAGACTATTTCGTAATAACCTCCAGATATAGTCTTTGGGGAAAAAAGTGAGATGGAGAAAAGTGTGTAGTGTGCTACTGTCTATCTACAGAGGGAGGTGGAACCAGATTTATATACAAATTTACTTTTACTTTTTAGAAAAGATAGACTAAACCATAATATTTTTTAGAAAAGGTTATCGTTCCAGTTATCTATTACTGTTTGACAAAATTAGTGGCTTTAAGTATCAACACTTTTATTATTCTCTCTCACAGTGTGGGGCTGTCTGGGCTCAGGTATGTGGTTGTCGCTCAAGCCTGCAGTGAGCGAGGCTGGGATCATCTGGGTCATCTAGAAGCTTGTGCACTCACACATCCTGGTCAGGAGTAGGAGACTGCATCAGCTGGGCGGGGGGGGGGGGGCTGGAAGAGCTTGGGCTCCCCGGGGGGCATCTCTCTTTTTGTCTGTGGTCTCTCCAGCCTGGAGGCTTCTGGGTAGCTGGTCTTCTGACATGTTCACTCAGGGCCCCAAAGGTATCTTTCCTGAGAGTGAAACAGGTCAAGCTGTTAGTCTCAGAAGTCGCAGAGTGTCACTTTTGCCACATTTCACTTTTTGAGACAGTTACCACCCAGGTTCAAATGAGGTGAGGGGAGAACAGACTTTACCTCTTAGAGAGGAAGTGGAAAGGTCTGGAAGAGCGTGTACAACTAAAAATATTGCTGTGGCAATATTCTGAAAAACATAATCTACACAGTTACCTAAAGTGAGAAGTATGGAACAAGGGAACAGGGAAAAAACAGACGTTTTAAAGTAAACCTTGTTTCACAAATTAGAAGATGAAGCTAGATAACAAGGCAATTATAAAATTCAAAAATCAGAGAAAAAAATTGAACCTGAATGGGTACTCAGGTAATGGCCATAACCCCTAGAGGGGAACTGTCCCCAGCGACTTTAAAACACAGTAATTTGGGCTTCCCTGGTGTCGCAGTGGTTGGGAGTCTGCCTGCCGATGCAGGGGACGCGGGTTCGTGCCCCGGTCCGGGAGGATCCCACATGCTGCGGAGCGGCTGTGCTCCGCAGCTGGAGAAGCTGCAACAGTGAGAGGTCCGCGTACCGCAAAAAAAAAAAAAAACAAACAGTAATTTGACTGCATCCATTAGTGGGTACACTTTAAATAGGATTTTAATAAAGCTGAAAAGGAAAATCTTAACTGTTTTCAGTAATACTATTGTTGGAAGTAGCTTGGTATTTTTATTGCTATTGTGTGTACTAAGAGATAAAACAAATGAATAATTAGTCAGTTTTCAGAAAAATTAGAATTTTAAGGTGTAGGAGGAAGAAAATACAGATCAGTGAGGTTAATTAAATATATTAGAGCCCAGAACTGGAAGTAGCACTATCAATATAAATTCATTATGTATTTTATCTTAAAAATTCACGTATTCTGTCTGTATTAATAAGGCCTGGAAATACTGACCAACCCAGTAGCAATGAGCTTCCTTAGCAAATAGACTATAATCTCTAATTACCATTTCCCAGCAAATGCAACCAAGCTTTCTTGGGAAATGGTTGATTTCCTGTCTGAGGCAGGAAGTGTACCAGATAAATCTGTAAAATCTTGTCATATCAAAAAGCAAGGAAGTTATGTGATGCTATTAGGGTCATGTCATTTACAGACATCAACATCAATAGGCCAAAGGTTATGAGCATCAAAATAGGATTAGTAATTGTAGTGGATTAAAACTCATTTGTCAAATATGTTTAAATCCACAAGTACATAATGAAAGGGAAAACTCAAAAGGACTTACTGGTCACCTTTCAAAGATGATGGAATCCACTCATTATTTCAGAAACTGGTAAATGAAGGGAGAGAAGCAAATACTTATCCTGATAAAGGGAGTTTCTCTTTATAGCTAATAAGTGAAGAAATGATAGAATATCATGCATTCTCAACCCCAACTTAATGAGTGGATCTAGGCAATATCCATCATTGGTTGCCAGTGTCATAGAAAAGGGCGACCAGCAGCCATTTTCATTTCCTGAAGGAAATCTACGCCACCACCTATGAAGAGGTCTAGTGCCAAAAATATTGAACCTGAATCTGATCAAGCCTCTAGGATATAACCACCTACTTATAGGAAATACAGTAGTCAGGTGAACACGTTCGGTGACACCACAGGGATGAAACCAGCCAAATCCGCACTGTGAAAACAAGCCAGATTATGAATGGGGGCTCTGTGAATTAAAAAACATGTAAGAGATGTATCAATTAATCATGATGTTTGGTTTCAATCTGAATCCTGTTAGAAAACAAGCTGTAAAATTATAAGGTAGTTAGAAAAATATGAATACAGACTGGATATTTAGTGACATTTAGAGATTCTTGTTATTTTTGTTCAGGTGCAGTAATATATTGTGCTTGTGTTAGAAAAAAAAGAGCTTCAATCTTTTACAGACACATTGTAAATATTTACAGATGAATAGTATGATATCTGGAGTTTTCTTTAAGACCACTGGGGAAGTGGAAGACTGTTCGTTTGAACCAAGAACAGCCTTGAGTTTAATGCTGAGATGGAGTGATGGATACAGAGAAGTTCATTATATGATTTCCTCCACTTTGGTTGCTTCTTGGAAATTTTCATTATGAAAGCATAGCAAAATAAAATTGACAGGATAAAGGACTTTTATTTCAAAGGGCTTCTCATCTATGATTTTCATCAGTAAACATCAGAAAATGGTCAGACAACATGGGTGGGTCTCCCTTTGGCCTGCTAGAGCAGTGAAGGGCACCCCGCTCTTCAGCCACCATGTGTGACCCTATTTTCACAACCAGGATTCAGCAGGAAAATGTCAGGAGTCTACTTTGTGTTATGCCATTTTAAATGATGCCTGACTTTCTAGGGACAAAGCAACTCATATTTGTTCTTGATGCTTCAAAAGCAAAATGATAAAAAAACTTCTCATTAGCTGAAAAGTGTTTTTGATCCAATTTTGAATTTGGTGAAGAGTGAGGACTAAAATCTCCTTGTCCAGTTTCTCCTAGAGCTAAACAGTTTTAACAGATATTTTCAAGATGCATTGTCTGCTAAGGGAGAGGTGATTCTGATTCTGAACTACTCTGCTATAAATAGCTACACAAGAGCCAAATGAAGACCTGAAAACAGAGGGTTGCGTTTGCATGAAGTCAGACTGTTTGAGAACTGCAATGCCTCCTATGGGGCAGGAGGTTTAAATCGTCCAAGTTGAACTTCTGATTCTAATAATGAGTGGGGATGAGGATATAAAATGGTCCCGTGGCTTTTATTTTCTAAACACAATCTCAAATTCAATCCCAAACTTGAAACATTGATAACAATTTTAAACATTGTAGTAATTTTTTTTTTTTTTTTTTTGCGGTACGTGGGCCTCTCCCATTGCGGAGCACAGGCTCCGGACGCGCAGGCTCAGTGACCATGGCTCATGGGCCCAGCCGCTCCGTGGCATGTGGGATCTTCCCGGACCGGGGCACGAACCCGTGTCCCCTGCATCGGCAGGTGGACTCTCAACCACTGCGCCACCAGGGAAGCCCCAACATTGTCGTAATTTTAAATTTTTCAATGCTGCACATGATCAGAACCTCAATCATTTTTAAAATAGGTGCTTCTATTATATGTATATATATAAAAAGTCCTCCAGAAAAGTTATAAATTACCTCTCTCATCTCAGGAATAGAATCCCAATAACCTCCAGATTGAGGCACTTATGGGGGGGAAAGAAAAGGTGAAGTGCCCCAGTGATTTTAAATTGCTTCATACAGTGAAAAGTGCTTGTAAATTACTGAATGTGGCAATTTGTTCCATAAGCTTTTTTTGACTTGTAAGTAACTTAGTGGATTTGCTGGTGAAACACTTTGGCAGGTACTGTAGATAATTTAAGGATTGAGCATGTACACCTAAGTGTGATTAAAATGTGGCATTACCAGATATTGACCACAGGAAAGTGAGGTGAGTTTTCAAGTTTCAACAGCTGGAGATGTTGAGAAAGACTATAGTTGGCTCTCAGGGGACTTGGGAAAGGTACTAAGAGTGCAAAATTGAGCTAATTACAGAAAGATGCCACATGGCTGGCTTTGGGATGATTCATCAAGCCCCTGGCATGTTCTGCTTACCCTCTGCCTGTTGATAAAGTCAAGGTTATTTTTGTCTGTGGACACATTTGGCTCGTATCATACCCAGGCAACACAGCCTCAGCCTTGCTCTGCTGGTGCTAATTTCTTTAAAAAAATAATAATGTTAATTTAGTAAAATATGCTTGTTGGGCTTTTAGGAGGGGACAGAGACAGTTTCAGTTAGTAACTGTCCAGGCAGATAGTGCTTTAATCATCTTATGAACTTCTGTTAGGATGTCTTCATCTTTGCTGTTTTGGGTAAGAATTTATTGTTTAGCCGCAAGAGGGCTTTGGTTAACAAAGAGACAGCTTCAGCCTCCAAGGGTACAAAGGGGCCAGTCAAGGGTCTGCTAGCCAGTGAGTAAGGGAGATGGGCCCAGGGGTTCTGACCAGTGAGCCCTAGAAGACGATTAGGAAGGAGCTGCAAGGTGTTTTCATGACATAGTGTTAAGTCCTGTGCTTTAAGTGAGGGTGATTAGAGAAGCAGGTCCCACCCTTCTTAGAAGGGTACTGCAGACTCAAGGTAATCAGGAGACTGAGCTAGGCTAGCCTCCTTCTGGGCAGTGTCTGAACTCTTGTCTCTGATGTCACAAAATAGTCCCCACTGTGGGGAAACTGAGGCGAGACATGGTGTCTCTGGGGAGGATCAGGTCTAAAAAGTTTAAAAGATCCTCAACCTCGATGCTCTTTTCACTCCAAGGGAATAGGCCAGATATTGGTTGGGTTATTTGAACAGAACAATAATGGTTAAGGGGGATAATAATTGTGAGAATTTATGGTGTAGGGATGGTCACGTGAGTGGTCATGAGTGTGGCATGGAGCCAGAGCATCCTGTTTGTTGACGACCAGATTTGTCTCCCTGATGGAGATAGGATACTCTCCCTTGGGAGCTGAGAGAGGAGTGCAGTGATCAACCATCCCAGTTTATCCAAGACTGCTCCACTCCTAGCACTGAAGGTCCTGCATCCTAGCAGCCTTTCAGTCCTGAGCAGAGACAGCTGGCCATCCTATCTTGAGAGGCTAAAGAGGATGCATTTCTAGATGGGTTTAGTCTGGTAGTTTAGCTCGGCTATATTTGATGAGAAAAGCTTCCACTAGGATAAGACTTTCAATACCATCCCAGAACCATTTCTGGAGTTGCATCCAGGAAGAGGACACTTGGCCGCTGACATCTGCTCCCTCCAGGGTAACCCCTTTTCGTATCTGATTCATGGACGAGGCTTTTAGATAAAGTTTCATGGATCAGAAGCTTCCACAGTGAACACAAAGTTGGAATTTTTAGGCTAGGGTGATGGGCTTTAGAAAAAGGTGGGGACGAGAGATTTATGGATATGTAGCAACATATTGTCCGTAAGGAAGGATGGCACATGGAAAGCCGTTAGAAGGGGTGGGGAGAATCCAGTCAAGTCAGTCAGGGGCTTGTCAGAATATACGCACGTGTGCACTGGAGAGAGCCTGAGAAAGCACTGCCAGTGAGGAACCAATCTTTTCTCTTGACCTAATTTCTTTTTATTCCCTGGCCTCAAGTTCTTCTCTGTGCAGATGGAGAAGAAGGGAACATATCGCTTTTAACACCACCTGACTAGGGTGATGGATATGGAATTATGCCCTTTGGGGGCCCTGCCTGCCTTGCCTCCCTGTTAAACCACTTGTGCATTCTTGGGCTCAGAACATGTCCCAGGCAGGAGGTGTGCTGAGGGGCCACAATTGGCCCCTCTGAGGAGGAGGGGCCAGAATTGCATTTGCGTTCATCCTACTTCTGTTTTCACTGTTATGTAAGAGGAAATAATTTGATTTGGCGCTGCAGGGGGTAAGGCAGGAAAATGCAGTAGAAAGCCGGAGAAAATAAGCAAGAAAATTACTAAAAGGGGAAAAAATTCCACTGACTGCATATTTCCTACAACAGGAGTTAATGAAATTCTTTTCCTTCTTACATAGCTGTATTCGGTTTGTTTTACATTGTTTGGAATGTAAAAGGATTTGGCTTTGTGTTACAGAACTAATTGCTTACTAGATATTACATGGATATCAAAATACTTTATAAATATTAATTAATCTTCACCTAATTCCCTGGCAAGCACAAATAACCAGTGGCATATTTATTGAATGTGTAAGCAATAATCTGATTCTTACAGACTTGTTTTCTCTGCAGAACCTCTCTCATCATCTCCATGTGTCAAAATCCTTCATCTCCTTTGAGGGTTGCATCATATGCCACTTCTGTAACAATCATTAGGAAAATAATAATAAAGATGATGTTAAGAGTAACCAGCATTATCACTTACTAAATATTCACTGTTTGCCAGGCTGTGGAGTAAGCATTTCATAGATATTACCTCATTTAATCCCCACAACAATCCTATAAGGAAAATGTTATGACAGTTTTTTTTTGTTTTTTTTTTTTTGCGGTATGCGGGCCTCTCACTGTTGTGGCCTCCCCCGTTGCGGAGCACAGGCTCCGGACGTGCAGGCTCCGGACGCGCAGGCTCAGCGGCCATGGCTCACGGGCCCAGCCGCTCCGCGGCATATGGGATCCTCCCAGACCGGGGCACGAACCCGTATCCCCTGCATCGGCAGGCGGACTCTCAACCACTTGCGCCACCAGGGAGGCCCCTATGACAGTTTTTTTTCCAAAAGAAAAAAAAAACTGTTTGCATCAGGCACAGTGCCTGGCACAATAAATGTTCTAGAACAAGTGAAGAGTGACCCAGTGGAAGGGAAGAAGAGGAGATAGTTTCATTTTCTTGTGAAAGGGTGAGGATTGGGAGCACTAACAAGATGAGGGGATACACTCCCCTCTTTCCTAACGCTCACTTCATATATATACATGTACACATATATATGTGTGTCTATATATATAAAAATATGTACTTACGTATTTCTTTCTGTCCTTACCTAGCAGTGTCTTTCTAGCTTGACAGTCCCTGAGCACAGGGACTACATCTGTTTCTCTTAGCACCATATACCTACTGCTTAGCATAATATCTGGCACATAAACATTTGTTAATTAATCTGTGAATCATTCCATGCATGGAGGAAGGCCAGTTAAAGTGACATTATGTGCATGTTATAACGGCCATAGAAGTAATCCCAATCCTAAGCACAGTCTGGCTCTTCTCTAGAATGCACAGAATTTTTATGTGGTGAGATGTGGGTGGGCATTGAAGGAAAAATATTAATATATTGCCCCATTATACTGCATATAAAAATGTACACGGTGTTATAATGGGCCTGGCATACAGAAGGTACTTAACACTTCTTCCTTGGAGGTGAAATTGAAACACATCTTGTGTCCCAGTTCCGTGTTTGCTCCCCCTTATTATCCAGAGCCTTGCTACTCAAAGTGTGGTCCACGCACCAGCAACATCAGCATCATCTGGGAGCTTGTCGGAAATGCAGAATCTCAGGCCCCACCCCAGACCACTGAATCGAATCTGCATTTTAACAAGATCCCAGGTCATCTGCATGCACAATGGTTTTGAGTTGCCTTAGTCTAGGGACTTCTTTGCAGTCAGTGATTGTGATTTGCAAGTTGTCAGCATTTCAGAAATCTTGACTGAACTCATACATTTATTCTGAGCTAGGTTGACATCAAGTTTCTCTGCTTTGAGCCAGAATTCTATGATCTCAGCTTGGTTGGTTATCTAAGATGCTTCTATTTGACAATTATGTATGTCTTTGATTTTTTTTTAAGTGGCAGGGTAGGGAGGCCCTGGGAAATGAAGTAATTATTACTTAATAACCGCAGTTTCCTTGGAAGACCCAAATTTTTCAAAGGATGAGAAGCATCAGAAGGAAACAACGCAAACAACAACACAAAGGTTTCCTGATGATGAAAGGTCTGAGGACCCCAGTTGTGGGTCATGCCGCACCAAGGAAACCAGCCACAAAGTAAACACAAGACAAAATAACAGTCACATCCAGGTCATTTCACTTATGAAACAGAAGGGGAAACAGAAAACACATTCTCAGATACAAATATTTCTGTTGATCCATATGCTTCCATGGGGCTGCTGTTGTGAAGGCAGCCTTCTTAATGACTAATTGAATTTCTCACCTTTTGTTCAAATGTCTTGGCCCCTTGGTTTTTAAATAACATCTGAGGGAAAAAAAGACTCAGGACTTTGCTGAATGACTTTTCACGATGCAACGGCACACAGGAACACCCATGTTCCTACATTCCCTCTGTTAACGGTGAAATTATATCAAGGATGACCTTTTAAAAGAATAAAACCCATTATCACGTGGAACGCGGTAGCTATAAAAGATCAACACTTGGAAGCCAAAGCAAAATCTCACGTATGATAAATTAATTAGAATAGAAGTTACACAAAACCTAGACCTTCTGTGTGACCCCTATCTTATAATTACTTCTTTAAAAGTGGAATGGAATCTTTTATGTATGAAGACTGTTACTGTTGACCCTAAATGCATTGAGTCAAGGAGACATTTTTCGCACATTAAAAATAAGATTTGGGCTTCCCTGGTGGCGCAGTGGTTGAGAGTACGCCTGCCGATGCAGGGGACACGGGTTCGTGCCCCGGTCTGGGAAGATCCCACATGCCGCGGAGCGGCTGGGCCCGTGAGCCATGGCCACTGAGCCTGTGCGTCCGGAGCCTGTGCTCCGCAACGGGAGAGGCCACAACAGTCAGAGGCCCACGTACCACAAAAAAAAAAAAAAAAAAAAAAAAAAGATTTGATTGAGTATTTGCAAGTGGCCTAGTGAAATCTCATTAAACCACTGTTTATTTTAATTCCTTATAAGTGGCAGAGTATTAGCCATTAATTATGAACATGAAACCAGTTAGGAAATAAGTTTTGCAATGTCTAGAGCTTGCATTTCAACCCTAATTAATGCATCGTCTTTCTCATAGTTTTAAGTGTTTTAGGGCAAATAGGTACTCCCCACCTCCTCCTCTTCTTCCTTCTCATCCTCATCTTCCTCTTCCCTCTTTTTTTTTTTTCTCTATCAACATGGTTACAAAAATTCAGATGAAAATCAGAAAATGCTGTCTACTAAACGTGTCTATCTAAAGGCTGTGTGAAGACTACTGTCACTATGCACAGTTATAATTAGATTTATAAATCACGCGCAAGGGCTTCCCTGGTGGCGCAGTGGTTGAGAATCCGCCTGCCAATGCAGGGGACATGGGTTTGAGCCCTGGTCAGACCCCAGAGCAACTGAGCCCATGAGCCATGACTACTGAGCCTGTGCTCTAGAGCCCATGAGCCACAACTACTGAGCCTGCGTGCTGCAACTAAGAAGGCCCGCGTGCTTGGAGCCCTGTGCTCCGCAACGAGAGAAGCCACCACAGTGAGAGGCCCGTGGGCTGCAACGAAGAGTAGCCCCTGCTCGCCGCAATTAGAGAAAGACTGTGCGCTGCAACGAAGACCCAACACAGCCAAAAATTTTAAAGTAAATAAATAAATAAATAATGCTCAAGATTCACAGTGAAACATATGAATCTAATACTCTTTCAACGACTACCACCACAAAGAAAACAATAACAATTTGAAATCATTTTGATAACATTGCCATGTTACAATAAGTTCATATATCTAGATCAGTCATCACTAAACAATAACTGTATATCCAAAAACAGAAATGGATGGAAAGAAAATGAATTTCTTGATCATTTGCTGGATGCCAACCACTGAAATGGTGTACACATTTGACTGTACCAAGGAAGATGGGCAGATTTTTGATTCAAATGACAACTCCAATTATTTGACAAGAGATGCTAGGAAACTGTGTTGGGAAGATCTCTGATGCTGGATCCAGCCAACATCATAGAAATGTAGCAATGGATTAGCATTGTCTGTTACATGGGCAAGCTAGAAAGATATGACACATTTGCTACAAAATTCCCATCCTGGAATTATACCTTCTTACTCCAAAAAGGAGTCGGTATGTTGTGGTAGCATTCACAGATAGCAGGCAGAGGGAGAACTGATGTGAGAGGCCAGTTGACACAGATCCATCTCCCAGGAGCCTGCTCTAATGTATACAGCAACCAAACATTTCAGACTTGCCAGGGATTTCTGGTTTCAGATGTTAATAATGTGAATTATTAGGTAGCACTTCCTTACCATGCACCAAGCACATTCATGTGCCTGTCCTCCACTGACCCTGCAGAATAGCTAAACGGCCCTTATCATAGCTGCACCAAACTTCAGCCCTAGAGAAGAAAGTGCCTCAGTAGAAGCTATGCCCTTATCATAGCTGCACCAAACTTCAGCCCTAGAGAAGAAAGTGCCTCAGTAGAAGCTATGTAGTTAGTAAACGGTGGCATGAAGATTCATATCAGGATGTATTTGACTTCAAAGTCTAACCTCAATCCAAGAATCCAACAGCCCCTTGCTATACCATTCTTATCCTTTTGGGCTCACTGCCTTGTCAAATTTTTTTTTTTTGGAAAACATGCTCCAAATGCATCCCTTTTGACCTTCTTTCTATTAACCACACAAGGGCCTTGTGTTGCTTTTGCAGTCATTGCAGATGGAAAATGATTCCCTTCTTTCCTTCTCTGTTCTTGTGTGTCCAGGGAAGAGCCTAATGCCAACCCGGACACTTAATGGGGTCTGTCTTCCATCTGCTCCAGTCACATAGTCTCAGGGGGACGTCTGAGCCACACCAAGGCTTGAAGGAAGTCCCAGCTCTAAGCATGCTGACAGTACAGAGGCTACTTAGGAGAGAAAATGGGGTATGACCATGTTGAGGGGCTTTTCACTGTTGATGCCATTATAATGTGCAAAGATCCTACGTGGGAGTCTAGAGCAGATGAATAACAATGCTATTGGCACTTCGCATTTAACAAAACACCTTTCTGAAAAATGTATTACTTGCCTGGTGGGTGGGGAGTTGTCTCTGAACCCAATCAGGATTAGTCACTGGGCTGTGACCGTCTCATTTTTAATAAATAATAATTTTCTCAATTTAGTGCCAGCCAGCTCGTCTGCTTTCAAAAGATAGGATATGACTGCTTTGTATTTCCTGTATTAATAACCTGCAGCATCAGAGGATTAACTCTTGATGCACTGAACGCAGTTTTTGCTACTGGACCCTTGGAGATCTTTCCTTTTATCACCCGCCCGGCAGGCTGCTCTTATCTTTCAAATGAATTTAAAGGTCAGTGCTTCATGCATGAAAAGCAGGGGCCTGCACTAGATGTCTGAGCTACATAATCCTTGGTCATTTGTGCTGAAAGAGAAGCAAGACAGAGATTTTAAAACCACTTGGAAGCCTCAATCACTTACGCATTCTTTTTGTTTATCTATTTCAAGAGGGACCAAGCATGGGGTCAGAGCTGTCTGACATGGCTACGCAACCATAAGAAAAACTCTCCCCAAAAAATGAGAAAATAAAAAGGGGCCTACATTGGTGAAGCATGGTGATTAAGAATGTGAACTTTGCAGCTCCACACGCCTTGGTGCAAGTCCCACCTTGCCTCTTTAGATCAACTTCGGATCTGAATTTCCATGCACCTGATATATGTCTGCTCACACAGTTGGGGCTGTGCGTTGGATGTTTTGAGGCACATTATGCTCTAGAACAGAGGTCTGCAAACTGTGATCCGTAGGCCAAATCCAGCCTGATACCTGTTTGTTTACAGGCACAAGCTAAGAATGGTTTTTACATTTTTAAACAGTTCCATTTTAAATGCTTAAGTACCTACATGGTATCCTCCATTTTGCCTCTTGGTCCACAAAGCCTAAAAGATATTTACTGCCTGACCTTTAAGAAAAAGTTAGCAGACCCCCTGCTCTGGAGCAGTGCTGTGCAATAGAAATCTAATCCAAGACAGGTACATAATTTAAAATTTTCTGGTAGCCACATTAAAAGGAGTAAAAAGAAACAGGTAACATTCATTGTAATATATTTTCTTTAACCTGATATATCTAAGTAGTGTCATTTCAACACGTAAGCAGTATAAAAATTTACAGATGAAATATTTTACATCCTGTTTTTATACCAAGTCTTTGAAATCTTGTGTGCATTCTTCCCTTACAAAACAGCTTATAGGCACATGTGGCTTCTGTATTGGGCCACTTTATGCTCCTTCCAACATTCACAGAGAAAGTGCAGTATAAATTTCCATCTCTTGGGGCTTCCCTGCTGGCGCAGTGGTTGGGGATCCGCCTGCCAATGCAGGAGACATGGGTTTGAGCCCTGGTCTCGGAAGATCCCACATGCTGCGGAGCAACTAAACCCGTGCGCCACAACGACTGAGCCTGCGCTCTAGAGCCTGCGAGCCACAACTACTGAAGTCCGCACACCTAGAGCCCATGCTCCAAAAGAGAAGCCACCGCAATGAGAAGCCCGTGCACCACAACGAAGAGTAGCCCCCGCTCGCCGCAACTAGAGAAAGCCGGCGCACAGCAACGAAGACCCAATGCAGCCACAAATTAATTAATTAATTAAATTTAAAAAATTTTTTCCATCTCTTCTCTCTTTTCGAAGTCACAAGTGCTTGGATTTAAAATCCACAGCTGCCACACCTCTGGATGCAGGGGCTGCCGTCTAAGCTGCAAATATGATCCTCACCGAGCCGGTTTCCTGGGGAAAGTCAGTTCAGTTGCTGTAACCCTTGATGAGATAAAATGTTCCTCTTTCTGCTCTTACTCTTGCTCTATCATTTTTTAATCCATTTCCGGTTAGTTGACCCACAGGAATATAACCTAGGACATGGCCCTACAACACTAGTTTGTGAGGAATTGCTCTGTCATGGCAGAGCTGACCAGCGGCCTCATCACTCCTGGTCTCCAGATAGACGTTTCCCCAGGCTCGACGCAGGAGGAGGCCGGAACTGCCTCGCTGTGATGATCAATTTGTATGCACAGTTGCCTCCAGCCAACCAAGGACATTTAATTCTTGGCCAATGTTTCATCAGCTCTATGACAATAAGTATTTGATCATTCAATGACAATAAAATGAATATACGTCTTGGTCACACCTGGATGTCTCCCCTGCAAACAATCTGGGAGATCACGCTCCAAGCCCCAGAGCCTCCGCATACAGCAGAGACCCATTGGCTCAGGCTCTGCTCATCAGAATTCATCATGATTCACTCACAGCGTGTGTCCTGCGTCTTTAGTAAAATGTTTAAAATGTCTTCCTTTGTGGCTTCCCAAGGCTTTGAGTGTGAAGTGCGCCTTGTGTATAGAAGGTGCTTCATTTGCATTTATTGAATGAATGAGTGAGTGAATGGTGAATCATCTCACGCTGTGGTTCTCAAACTTGCGTGGGCATTGGAACCCCCCTGGAGGACTAGTGAAAACACAGATTGCTGTGCCCCTGCCCCCAACCAGAGTTTCTGACTCAGTGGGTCTGAGGTGGGGCCTGAGAATCTGCATTTACAACAGGCTCCCAGGTAATAGGGAAGCTGCTGGTCCAGAGACCACATTTTGGGAACCACTGATGTAAAGTTTATCATAGCTTCACTTTCTTTTGATTCTGACTGTTACCTACTTTCATCTCACTCTTCCTGCCTTTGGTTGAAATTCCCTGTATGCAAACCTTCCCAGACAAGTTATCCAGTTCAGGGTTTCTCCAACTTAAATCTTTCATATATATAAAAATAGACACACACACACACATATATATATATATATACACATATATATATATATTATATATATATATATTTAATAGAACCATATTCTCTTTCACGTTTACTTTTATTTAAATCAATTTACTATTTGGCACAAATATATTAAGAAAGAACATTATCTGTCATTACCATAAACAGAAAATCAGCATTTCTTACTATAAATAGGAGGCAAACATTGAAATAAAGACACAATAACCAAAATTTTAAAAAAATGTTCATCTGAGTATACTGCCTAAAATTATCTCACATACCACAGTGATATATGTAACCCACTTTGAGAAATGTTGATGATAAAGGAAGTCAGGCCTAAAGAGATTTTTTTTTTTCAGAAGAATACAAGTAAGTCCCAGAGTAATGGAAATAATAGCATCTTGGCATTTTCTGCTGCTGACTTTGAACAGCAGACGTCACAATCCATTACAAGGCCACTGATACTACCTATGCCTGCATTCCACAATGCCTCAGGCTTGGCTTTAGTAGGAACCTATCTGACTCACATTTCTCTGTGACACGAGGAGCTGAATTCAGCTCAACCAATAAAGTCATTCCAACTTGCATTTTCATAACCCACCCTTCCATCTCCCAGGTGTGACTTTCATTTTTAGGACAGAGTTGTTCAGTCAATGGATATGCAGTCCCTTTAAAGGGATATTTATCACCTTTGAAGAATCTTACTGCCAAATCTTAACAGCCTTTCTTACAAGTCTCAAATCACTATCAAGATTAAGAGGTGGAGCTTGAATGAACTTCACTGGAGCATCTCATGATAAAATAGATTAAAGTCTTAAAATGGGCAGCCAGTTGTAGTGGAAGTCCAACAAATATGCAAAAAATCTCTGAGTTTTCGGCAGGCTGTGTGTATACTGTAGGTGACCCCCGAGGGTAAATCATACGACTGTGAGTTAAACCACTTGGATTCTCCATCAGGCTCAGCTGGGTGACCTTGAGTGAGGTACAGAAACTCCCCAAATCTTAATTAACTCCATCTGTAAAATGGTGGTAGTGATAAAGGGAAGGAGTTGCCAACCTCAGAGACTTGTGGTGAGGATGACATGGGGAAGTTTATGTAAAGTGCTTCCCCTGGGTTCTGGCTCAGAGAAAATGGTTTGTGTCAGAGCCCCCAAGGCCACCTCCAGTGTCAGTGACCCCCTAGGAGGACTCACAGGGCTCAGGGTATAGTCATACACATGTCTAAGATTTATTACAGGGAAAGGATGCGGAGCAAAGTCAGCAAACGGAAAAGGTACATGGGGTGAGGTCAGTGGAACCAGGCACAAGAGTCCTCTCCCAGTGGAGTCACAAGAAGAGCATTCCTCCAGCAAGAAGTTGTGACGACCGATGTGAACTGTTGCCAACCAGGCAGACTCACTAGAGACTGAGTACCCTGAGTTTGTATTGGGTGCTGGTCCCATGAGGTCCTTCAGCCCGGTATGTAGTGAAATTCCAGGCTCTCGGAAGGATGCAGTTCCGCGTAAACCACACTGTGCAAACAGCTTTGGCCCAGTGAGGCACCCAATGGTGGTGGGAACCCTCCTGAAATCCAAGTTCCCAGATGCCGGTCAAGGGCCAACCTTGCAAACCGTCCATTCCAAGGCTGCATTCTCAGATCTGCTGTGTTAACTCTTTTCTGCACAGCATCATAGGCCATAACGCCTCACCTAACTCTCTGGCCTCGTCCACCGTGCTGCCTTCCAGCCGCCTTGGCCTTCCTTGCATCATTGGGCGTATCCCTGCACCAAGCCTTGCCTTTGTGCTTGGTGCTGGCTCCGCCTCAAATGATCTTCCCCCAGCTTGGCGAGACAAAATCCTCATCATTCTCCTCATCAAAGATGCTCTTCTATGCCACCTACTGTCCTTCTCCCCACCACGTCATTCAGCTTTCATTTCTCTATAGAATTTGCCACTCTCAAATTATCCTCTGTACTTATTTTTTACTTGTTCATTAGTATCTCCTACACTAGAATTAAGTTCCATGAGGGCAGAAAAAACACATCTGTCCTGCTTGCTATGTTGTCTCCAGTATCTAGTACAGGACTGGCAGGTAGTAAGTGCTCAATTAATATTTGTCACACGGATACTGAGAATTATGGTGAAATATTTAATTGCTCTTATCCCAAAGAATGAAGTAAACCCCTACATCCTGTTTACTAACTTACAGTATTTTCTTTGGATTTTGAAAAAAAAAAAAAAAGTTTTTTTTAAAATACTGAACTTACAGAAAATTCACACAAATAATATTGTGAAGAGGCTGAGTGCCTCTGGGCTTTTCAAATCCCATCTTTCCACAATGATACCTTCTCTGCAGGAGCCTAATTCAGAAAGGACTGGTTCATGGACGGCTGCTTGAGAAGCTCATGGCTTTGTTTACACTCAGGGTAATTGTGGGTGCCTCTGTTTTCACCTTTTTGGCCTAGATTCTCCCAGTAGTTCTCCAGTTTTGTGACTGATATCACGGGTGCGGAGTGTGCTGAGCAGCTTCACTGGCCCCTTCAGGGCCACTCCTTCCCCTTCTGCACCTTGCCCTCTGCTCCATGTGGAGGTCCCCTGACCTCTGGCTTCCAGGGGCTTAGCCCAGGAGTCTGCAGACTTTTTCCTAGAGAGCAACTCTGTATTGTAGTGTGAAAGCAGACATGACAACACATAAATCTGTGAGCCTGTCTGTGTTCCAGTGCTTTATTTACAGGAACAGGCAGCGGGCTGGATTTGGCCTGTGGGCTATGATTTGCCAATCGATGCTTGAGCCACTGGGGGACTAGGGCAAGAGCTTAGAAGCAGGGAGGAGAGGAAGTTTCTGCAGTCTGCAGTGTCCCTCTACTGGGGATCGCAGGGAGCCCCCTCTATGTAGCTCTCTTTGTTGGGTCTGGAAACCATCTCCTCTCCTAGAACTTCAGGCTTAGATGAGGTAAATGTGCCCTACTCTCACTGGGATGCTTCCTTGTGCCCTGTGTTCCTTCTCCCCAGCCCTGCCCATCCTTTTGCTCGTTCCTACATCCTTCTCTCCTTAAATGGCTCAATTTGAGTATGATGTCAATTTCCTTCTGGGGCTAGGATACCTGGGACTGAGGCATTTCCTGGGAGATGGGACTTTATGGGCTAGATCCCAGACAGTCCCAGGGAAACCAGGGCGAAAGCTGAGACCCAGCTCTCCCTCCTCCCCAGTCCCTTTCCCACTGCCTTAGTTCTGGCCCTCAGCACCTCCCACTTAGATGCTGGCCTTGCTGGCCATTTAACAGAGTGTTCAGATGGGGCTTGCGGTCATCACATCAACATGCACCTCTCTGCTTACTTGCTTATCTGCCCTTAGACTAAAGTCTGTAGCTGATGTCTGACTATCTAGTGTAGTCTCCCAGCCTAGTGTGGATACCTTCATATGATCATATTTTACACTGTATAATTTTTGAAGAAGATTGCTTCTCCTCCAAATTTTACTACTGGGGAGATATACTATTTTTCCATTAGAAGATTCAAACTTACTCTGAAAGAGCAGTAGGATTAGCAGAAACTTTGACTATTGCATTAATCTAGCTTGAGTTGAAAATATCCTAAGGACTGACTCATGAAATTTCAGGTAATTGAACTTCTGGACTCAAATAGACATGAGAAAAAAATATATACCATCCTTTTCAAACTTTTCAGCTCAGCTGTTTTCTTTCTTCTCAGTTCAAAACCTGATGAATGTTTGCTTGATGGGAAGAAGAAACCGGCTCATCCACACCTAAATTTAATGCAGTAATAATAATGAGGGAGGGGGTTTGGGACTTGGTATATTTGTATCTAGATATGCCTTTTTTGTTTGCTTTTAGTGAGAAGCAGGTTGAAGATTCTTCCTGCTTGTTGTAGAGATCAGAGAGGAGGGGGGTCATTTGCCATTGCAATGAAGCTGAGGGAGGGGATGTCCTCCGTCTTTGGAAACCAGCAATAAGCCGCTTTTATTGCCCTAAAATGTTGTTGCCTTTGAACAAGTGGGCTAAGAGGAAGGGTCTGATGCTCTGAAAAAATATGAACTTGAGTAATGGACCAGGCTGACTCAGCTCCCCAGAATACAAAAGACAGTAAATATGGAAGCAGTTCTAAGAGGAGAATACTGGAGACTCTTTTTTTTTTTTTTTTTTTGCGGTACGCAGGCCTCTCACTGTTGTGGCCTCTCCCGTTGCGGAGCACAGGCTCCGGACGCACAGGCTCAGTGGCCATGGCTCACGGGCCCAGCCGCTCCGTGGCATGTGGAATCTTCCCGGACCGGGGCACCAACCCGTGTCCCCTGTATCGGCAGGCGGACTCTCAACCACTGCGCCACCAGGGAAGCCCTGGAGACTCTTTTAAGGTGGTTTTAGTTTCACTGCAACACAGGTGAGTTCTCTGCAGCACATTCAAGGGAGACCCTTTTCCTAGGAATATTAGTGGATGAAAAATGGAAGCTCGTGTGCTCGGGGAGGTCAAGAAGGAAGAGGCCTGAGTGTAAGAAAAATCTATATAAGACACAAATGCGAACCAAAAATCACTTTTAAATTTAATTTAGGAAAACTAAGAGCACAAGTAGGATAATAAAAGGCAGATGTTATTTGTTGCCAGAGACAAGTAAAGAGAGGCATGGATGGTGGTCATCTGGAGATGAAATTCTGCCCATGAGGGCGATATCCTTATCATGCGTGGGGTGTTGTTCTGTTTGACTCCAATCCCAATGCTATCTCAAACCCACGTACTTAGTGAAAATCCTTGATGTTTAAATGTTAGCAATTAATCCATGAACTAAAGGCCATCTAACAGATATAGTGGTCATATGTGGCCTGCTGGCCAGCATAATTTGCACCCTCTCTGTTAGAGCCTGTTTGTCCTTGGAACAAAGTCTGTAGCTGATGTTTGAGTATCTAGGGAGACACTAGTGTGGCTGTCTTGTGTGTGTTCTGAACATTAGTATGGTACTATAGACAAACTTTCAAGGTCATATTGATTATCTCCAGCTTAGCAAAGCAGCAGCTCCCTAATTATGTCAGAAGGCAGGATTATCTCTGATCATTTGAGCTAGGACTCTGGATAAAACATCAAAAACAATATTTAAATAACACAAGGTCAGGGATCAAGGATTCATTGCATCTTCTCTTACTGTAAAACCAAATTATGGTGGGCCATTTTGCTCCATTAGTGACGGTTTTCCAGGCTGTTTTGATGTGTAATGTAACCCCATCCTGGATTATAAAATGTCACCCCGGGAAGGAGGGAAGCTCTACTTGGTGCCATGGTGGGTCATGCTCATAAAGGCCCTGCAAAAGTCCAGGCAAATTCTTGGCCCAAATGACCCAGGATTAGGAACCGGCACACCCAGTGCTGGGCTGGAACTGCTCAGCTCATAGGAGCCAACTGTGCACACATCTCTTCCCCACTCTGCATCTAGTGACTTCACACTGGTAGCTTGAAATTGGCCATAATGGGAGTATTTACACCATAGAAACTGGCAAATGTTACAAATCAAGGCATTTCTTTCTTGGAGAGCTGGTCGTTAAACACTTGCCAGGATTATTCTGGGTATTCCTCACTGCTGGAAGGTTTCCCTCTATTTTTTTCTCCCTTGAAATCTGAGACCACATTGTGTTCCACTTAGACATTATATTATTATCTTACTTGCTGTTCTGGAAATATAAAGCAGAAAAAAGTTGCTTCTTAAATTATTTTCTAGTTTCTATCTTCTCAAGAATTCTTGCCTTTTAAACATAAAATTGTGAGGCTTCCCTGGTGGAACAGTGGTTAAGAATCCACCTGCCAATGCAGGAAACATGGGTTCAAGCCCTAGTCCGGGAAGATCCCACATGCCGCGGAGCAGCTAAACTCATGCACCACAGCTACTGAGCCTGCGCTCTAGAGCCTCTGAGCCACAACTCCTGAGCCCACATGCCACAACTCCTGAAGCCTGCGCGCCTAGAGCCTGTGCTTCACAACAAGAGAAGCCACTGCAATGAGAAGCCTGTGCACTGCAACGAAGAGTAGCCTCCGCTCGCCGCAACTAGAAGAGAAGGCCTGCACGCAGCAACGAAGACCCAGTGCAGCCAAAAATAAATAAATTAATTTATTAAAAATATAAAAATAAAGTTGTTTTCAAAGACTTTAGGGATTTTTTCATCATCACGAATTTTTTCTTGTCTCCATCTTGAGACATCTGAGTCCTTATGAGTAATTCTAGTAGCAGCACTGAAGAGGGGATTCAAGGATTACCATCATTCCTAGTCCTCCCCACTGTGCATCTTCTTCTGTTTAAAAGGTAAGGGTATACAGACACAGTCAACCAAATTGATGTCTAGGACAGTGGTTTCTCTAGTGACCTTATTCACGCACCCCAACATTGAGTTTTGTCCTTTTTTTGACTTTTTCTACTGATTACTTACTCCATTCTTATACTTTTAATTGTGTTTTAAAAGTAGGTATTTACATATCAATCCTTCCAATTTTGCTCTGTGTTCCTAAACAGTAGGGGCCTTATCTTACTAATTTTTGTCTCTTTTGGCACTGACACATAATAGGCACTCAATAAATGTTACATCAATGAATGAGTCCTTCAGAATATGATTAATTGGCATGTAAAGAGCAGTCATTTAAAGTCCTTCTGATTCAGGCAAATAAAAATTTGGAGAAATTTTTCTCTTAACTGTACATTAATTAGGCAGTTAGATTTTAAAGAAAGATGCATATTACACTCTATGCTGAGGAAAGATATGAGGTGTTCTACTTAACACAATCAATTCTTGACCTTACCACCAGTTTTTGCTGGGTTTATTTCTTTTCTTCTGGAACTTTTCAAAGCAAGAAACTTTAGCAGTAAAAAACCAATTTAACAAGATAGACATTTAGTTCAATAGAAGAATTTTCCTGGTGTGAAAAAATAAATTACAAAAAGGACTTTGCCTCTGAAAGATAATTAATAAAAACCTTCCAGTATGATGACAAATCTGACATCTTGTCTAATGTCTGGCAGAGAAGAAAGTGTTGAGAGTTGCACAGTTAGAATAAAATGTTCCACTTCACAGCAAGGCCAGGCAGGGTCTGATAATTATTTCTAAGCAAGAAAAGGTCATAGTTAGTTGTTAAATTGACACAACATCAGGCCTGGATATATAACTATTGACCATCAGTAAGGTATCCATTTAGATTTTCCTGATTTCACAGGCAAATATTGCCAGGAATGTGGGGAATTGTGGAACGACAGCCTCTTGGATATTTTTGCTTTTCTTTTTTTAATTTCAGCTTTATTGAGGTATAATTGATAAACAAAATTATAAGCTATTTAAATAATACGTCTTGGTGACCTGACACACATATATTGTACATTGAGAAGGATTCCCCCATCTAGTTAGTTAATACATCCATCGTCTCACATATCTATCCCTTCTTTTTTTTTCTTTTTTTGTGAAAACATCTGAGTTCCAGCCTCACAGCAGACCTCAGCCATACAACACAGTACTATCAACCATAGTCACCTCAGACCTTATTCATCTTATATCTGAAAGTTTGTATCCTTTTACCAATCTCTATTTTCCCACACTTAAGCCTCTCACAACTACTTTTCTACTCTCTGATTCTATGAGTTTGACTTTTGTTTGTTTATTTTTTTTTTTAGATTCCAGATATATGGGATACCATGCAGTATTTGTCTTCCTCTGTCTGGCTTATTTCACTTAGCATAATGCCCTCAAGTTCCATCCATGCTGTCAAAAATGGCAGGATTGCCTTCTTTGTTTCTCATGACAGAATAATAGCCATAAATAAATATATAAATATATATATAATTGTATTATATATACACCTTTCCTTCCCTTATATAAGTTTTTCCTGGGTGGAAGTAAGCTGAAAATGGTCCCCTGGTCCTCAGGTTCTAATTCCCAGAACATGTGACTGTTACCTGGATTACCCAGGTGACCCTGATGTAATCACAACCATCCTTATAAAAGGGATGTGGGAGGAGTCAGTTAGAAACCGAAGGCAGTATGATGATGGAAAAAGAGAGACAAATAGATTAGAAGATGCTATGCTCCCAACTCTGAAGATGGAGAAAGCAGGCCATGAGCTAAAGGATGTAGATGGCGTATCAGAGTTAGAGACAGAAAGGAAACAGGAGCCTGCTGAAGGGACACAGCCTGTGGACCCATTTTAGGCTTCTGATACCCAGAACTGTAAGGTAATAAAATATGTTTAAGCCACTAAGATTGTAGTAATTTGTTACAGCAGCAATATGTAACTAACACCTGGGGCTTGTCTTATGTTGTGTTCCCTTGAGAGCCTAAGACAAAGGACTAGATACAGGTAGTTTCCTTTGGCAGGTGACCGAAGAAGCAGGAGTGAGGGGCAAGAGCGGGATGCAGGGGAGGAGGGAGAGAACCAACGTAACAAGGTATCATTGATGTCACTGCTGTGGACAATGAGGGCTCAACCCTCTGGGACCTCTCGGTGGCACTCAAATGTCTCTCAGAGTACTAGGTCTGGAAGAAGGCAGGTTGGGGCAATTAACCAGCTGCCACTTTCCAGCATCAAGGCCAACACTGAAGTCTGTGCCGGGAGCCTTAACTCCCTTGAATTTCCCAACTCTGCTCAGTCTCACTGTAACCTGCAGTGTAGGAGCAAGCCCCAGAGCAGAATGTGAAAAGGTTGAGGATACTCTGCAGGGCAAGTCTGAGCTCTTGGGGAATTGTAGTGACTGAGATTAGAGGTTGGCCAAGGTGATGGATTCAGGCCCTGATCTTCTATTGAGCTGAATCCTCAAATCCCAGACCTATTCCTTTAGTAAGCCTCCTATAAGTAAGTCCTTATAAGTCCTATAAGTAAGTACTCCTTTAATAAGACTCCATAGAATTAGGGTTTTATATGTAGACCAAACAAGTCTTCTAGTCCTGGCACACAGTAGGTATTTCATATTTGCTCAACTGAATTTCCTGGGGCTGCTAAGGCTCACCCAAGATTACCTCACATAAGGACTCCTTTATTGACTTAGGGGATGCAGGTCTTAACTGACGTTTGGCAGCACTAATTTAATTACCAAAATTTCATAGACACAAACACCATCAATTCTAGGGCAGGTACAGTCTCTAGTTTCTACTAAGAGCCAACAAACCAAGTCTTCCTAATTTTTCATTAACTAAAATTTTTACAAAACACTATTTTTCTTTAAAAAATTTCCACTGTCTAGTTGATTAATTCTGGAATCTTAAGAGTGAAAAATTAATTCTATTGTGACAAAAATCGTGACTTCATCGAGTGAATAAGTTTTGGCTCTGTTTTAGCCTGTTTAGCCAGACTCAAGGAGGACCTGTCTGGTCAATTCAATCCTATTTTAGACAACAAAACACTTTCAAATAATCTTGAAAACAACCCAGAGCTTGTTATCCCTTGGAAATTGCTCTCTGTTTCTTCAACTGGCATGCCTTAGTGTTTGCATGGAACTTTCTTTCTTATACTTTGCCACTTGAAAAATATCAATCATCTTTCCAATATGGCCTAATCTGTGACATGGTCCCATTTCCCATTTTAATCCAAAGAGTGTGTTGTTCTCTATTCTGTATTTTCATAACACTTAATACCTATTCCTCTGTATTAATGCAAATAATAACGACAATAGGTAGCATGTAGCACCTGTTATGAGCCTGTTCCTGTCCTAAACCTTTTGATTTATGTTAACTTATTGAATCTCACAATCAATGAGAATAGACACAATTAATGGCTGTATCATACAAAGGAGGAAACTAAAACACAGAGACATTAAGTAACTTGCCCAGGGCCACACAGCAACTACTTGCTAAAATTGGGATCTGAACCCCGGTAGACTAGTTCAAGAATCTTTGCTTTGAACTGCTTCCTAATTCCCAATAGAAAGTTTTATATTATGTTTTATATTATATGCCTGTGTGTCTGCCTTTCCTTCTAGATAATGAGTTTATCAAGAGCTTTGTTTATTTCTTCATCTCTGGCATCTAGCCCAGGGCCTGGAAGATAATAGAAACTTTAAATTTTGATTAAGGGAATTAATGATAAAAAATGAACCCAACCACTCTGTCATAACAGCAGATAAAAACACCCACCCCGTCATTTCAAAGGAACAATTACTAAGACAAAAGAAAAGAGACTATGCCTATTTATGCTCAGGAATGGAGCATGGAGGCATTATTTCTACATCATGACTTTCTGATGGCCTTGTCCGAGGGTTCCAAAGTCATGTCTCTCTTTTTTTTTTTTTTTCAATTTTATTTATTTATTTTTTATATAGAAGATTCTTATTAGTTACCTATTTTATAAATATTAGTGTGTATGTGTCAATCCCAATCTCCCAATTCATCCCACCACCACCCCCACAACCCACGCCCTGCTTTCCCCACTTGGTGTCGATACGTTTGTTCTCTATATCTGTGTCTCTGTTTCTGCCTTGCAAACCAGTTCATCCATACCATTTTTCTAGATTCTACATATATGCGTTAATATACAATATTTGTTTTTCTCTTTCTGACTTGCTTCACTCTGTATGACAGTCTCTAGGCCCATCAGCATCTCTACAAATGACCCAATTTCGTTCCTTTTTATAGCTGAGTAATATTCCATTGTATATATGTACCACTTCTTCTTTATCCATTCGTCTGTCGATGGGCACTTAGATTGAGTCCATGACCTGGCTATTGTAAATAGTGCTGCAATGAATATTAGGGTGCATGTGTCTTTTTGAATTATGGTTTTCTCAGGGTATATGCCCAGTAGTAGGATTGCTGAGTCATATGGTAGTTCTATTTTTAGTTTTTTAAGGAACCTCCATACTGTTCTCCAGAGTGGCTGTATCAATTTACATTCCCACCAACAGTGCAAGAGGGTTCCCTTTTCTTCACACCCTCTCCAGCATCTATTGTTTGTAGATCTTCTGATGATGCCCATTCTAACCAGCGTGAGGTGATACCTCATTGTAGTTTTGATTTGCATTTCTCTAATAATTAGGGATGTTGAGCAGCTTTTCAAGTGCCTCTTGGCCATCTGTATGTCTTCATTGGAGAAATGTCTATTAAGGCCTTCTGCCCATTTTTGGATTGGGTTGTTTGTTTTTTTAATATTGAGCTGCATGAGCTGTTTATATATTTTGGAAACTAATCCTTTGTCTATTGATTCATTTGCAAATATTTTCTCCCATTCTGAGGGTTGTCTTTTCATCTTGCTTATAGTTTCCTTTGCTGTGCAAAAGCTTTTAAGTTTCATTAGGTCCCATTTGTTTGTTTTTATTTCCATTTCTCTAGGAGGTGGGTCAAAAAAGATCTTGCTGTGATTTATGTCAAAGAGTGTCCTTTCTATGTTTTCCTCTAAGAGTTTTATAGTGTCCAGTCTTACATTTATGTCTTTAATCCATTTTGAGTTTATTTTTGTGTATGGTGTTAGGAAGTGTTCTAATTTCATTCTTTTATAGGTAGCTGTCTAGTTTTCCCAGCACCACTTATTGAAGAGGCTGTCTTTTCTGCATTGTATATCCCTGCCTCCTTTGTCATAGATTAGTTGACCGTATGTGGGTTTATCTCTGGGCTTTCTATCCTGTTCCATTGATCTATATTTCTGTTTTTGTGCCCGTACCATACTGTCTTGATTATTGTAGCTTTGTAGTATAGTCTGAAGTCAGGGAGCCTGATTCCTCCAGCTCCGTTTTTCCTTCTCAAGATTGCTTTGGCTATTCAGGGTCTTTTGTGTTTCCATACAAATTGTGAAATATTTTGTTCTAGTTCTCTGAAAAATGCCATTGATAGCTTGATAGGGATTGCACTGAATCTGTAGATTGCTTTGGGTAGTACAGTCATTTTCAAAATGTTGATTCTTC
The DNA here is from genome assembly GCF_025265405.1 of Mesoplodon densirostris. Taxonomy (NCBI): domain Eukaryota; kingdom Metazoa; phylum Chordata; class Mammalia; order Artiodactyla; family Ziphiidae; genus Mesoplodon; species Mesoplodon densirostris. The sequence goes on from NC_082679.1 coordinate 60,439,439, forward strand.
CAATCCAAGCACATGGTATATCTCTCCATCTGTTTGTATCATCTTTAATTTCTTTCATCAGTGTCTTATAGATTTCTGCATACAGGTCTCTTGTCTCCTTGCTAAGTTTATTCTGAGGTATTTTATTCTTTTTGTTGCAATGGTAAATGGGAGTGTTTCCTTAATCTCTGTTTCAGATTTTTCGTCAGTAGTGTGTAGGAATGCAAGAGATTTCTGTGCATTAATTTTGTATCCTGCTACTTTACCTAATTCATTGATTAGCTCTAGTAGTTTTCTGGTAGCATCTTTAGGATTCTCTATGTGTAGTATCATGTCATCTGCAAACAGTGACAGTTTGTTTTACTTCTTCTTTTCCTATTTGAATTCCTTTTATTTCTTTTTCTTCTCTGATTGCTGTGGCTAAAACTTCCAAAGCTATGTTGAATAATAGTAGCGAGAGTGGGCAACCTTGTCTTGTTCCTGATCTTAGTGGAAATGGTTTCAGTTTTTCACCATTGAGAATGATGTTGGCTGTGGGTTTGTCATATATATAGCCTTTATTATGTTGAGGTAAGTTCCCTCTATGCCTACTTTTTGGAGGGTTTTTATCATAAATCGGTGTTGAATTTTGTCAAAAGCTTTTTCTGTATCTTTTGAGATTATCATATGGTTTTTATCTTTCAAGTTGTTAATATGGTGTATCACATTGATTGATTTCTGTATATTGAAGAATCCTTGCATTCCTGGGATAAACCCCACTTGATCTTGGTGTATGATCCTTTTAATGTGCTGTTGGATTCTGTTCGCTAGTATTTTGTTGAGGGTTTTTGCATCTATGCTCATCAGTGATATTGGCCTGTAGTTTTCTTTTTTTGTGACATCTTTGTCTGGTTTTGGTATCAGGGTGATGGTGACCTCGTAGAATGAGTTGGGGAGTGTTCCTCCCTCTGCTATATTTTGGAAGAGTTTGAGAAGGATAGGTGTTAGCTCTTTCTCTAAATGTTTGATAGAATTCACCTGTGAAGCCATCTGGTCCTAGGCTTTTGTTTTTTGGAAGATTTTTAATCATAGTCTCAATTTCAGTGCTTGTGATTGGTCTGTTTATATTTTCTATTTCTTCCTGGTTCAGTCCTGGAATGTTGTGCTTTTCTAAGAATTTGTCCATTTCTTCCAGGTTGTCCATTTTATTGGCATAGAGCTGCTTGTAGTTATCTCTCATAATCGTTTTTATTTCTGCAGTGTCAGTTGTCACTTCACCTTTTTCACTTCTAATTCTATTGATTTGAGTCTTTTCCCTTTTTTTTCTTGATGAGTCTGGCTAATGGTTTATCAATTTTCTTTATCTTCTCAAAGAACCAGCTTTTAGTTTCATTGATCTTTGCTATCCTTTCCTTCATTTATTTTTCATTTATTTCTGATCTGATCTTTATGATTTCTTTCCTTCTGCTAATTTGGGTTTTTTTTTTATTCTTCTTTCTCTAATTGCTTTAGGTTTGAGGTTAGGTTGTTTATTTGAGATTTTCCTTGTTTCTTGAGGTAGGATTGTATTGCTAAAAATACCTAGAAACAAATGACAATGAAAACACGAAGACCAAAACCTATGGGATGAAGGAAAAAATTGTATGTTTTTTTTTTCAGTTTGTTAATATGGTGTATCACATTGATTGATTTACATATATTGAAGAATCCTTGCATCCCTGGAATAAATCCCACTTGATCATGGTGTATGATCCTTTTAATGTGCTGTTGGATTCTGTTTGCTAGTAGTTTGTTGAGGATTTTTACATCTATATTCATCAGTGATATTGTTCTGTGATTTTCTTTTTTTTTGTAGTATCGTTGTCTGATTTTGGTATCAGGGTGATGGTGGCCTTGTAGAATGAGTTTGGGAGTGTTCCTTTCTCTGTAATTTATTGGAAAAGGTTGACAAGGATGGGTGTTAGCTCTTCTCTAAATGTTTGATAGAATTCACCTGTGAAGCTATCTGGTGCTGGACTTTTGTTTATTGGAAGATTTTTAATCACAGTTTCAATTTCATTACTTGTAATTGGTCTGTTCATATTTTCTATTTCTTCCTGGCTCAGTTGTAGAAGGTAATACCTTTCTAAGAATTTGTCCATTTCTTCCAGGTTGTCCATTTTATTGGCATGGAGTTGCTTATAGTAGTCTCTTATGGTGCTTTGTATTTCTGCAGTGTCTGTTGTAGCTTCTTGTTTTTCATTGCTAATTTTATTGAGTCCTCTGCTCATTTTTCTTGATGAGTCTGGCTAAAGATTTGTCAATTTTGTTGATCTTATCAAAAACCAGCTTTCAGTTTTATTGATCTTTGCTATCATTTCCTTAATTTCTATTTCATTTATTTCTTCTCTGATCTTTATGACTTCTTTCCTTCTATTAACTTTGCGTTTTGTTTGTCCTTCTTTCTCTACTTCCTTCAGATGTAAGTTTAGATTGTTTATTTTAATTTTTCTTGTTTCTTGAGGTAGGATTGTATTGCTACAAAATTCCCTCTTAGGACTGCTTTTGCTGCATCCCACAGGTTTTGGATCATTGTGTTTTTGTTGTCTTTTGTCTGAGGTATTTTTTGATTTCCTCTTTGATTTTTTCAGTGAACTCTTGGTTATTTAGGAACATATTGTTTAACCTCCATGTGTTTGTGTTTTTTACTTTTTTTTTCCTGTAATTTATTTCTAATCACATAGCGTTGTGGTCAGAAAAGATGATTGATATGATTTCAATTTTCCTAAATTTACCAAGGTTTGATTTGTGACCCAAGATGTGATCTATCCTGGAGAATGTTCCATGTGCACTTGCGAAGAAAGTGTAATCTGCTGTTTTCGGATGGAATGTCCTATAAATATCAGTTAAATATATCTGCTCTATTGTGTCATTTAAAGCTTCTCTTTCCTTACTAATTTTCTGTCTGGATGATCTGTCCATTGGTGTAAGTGAGATGTTAGAGTCCTCCACTATTATTGTGTTACTGTCGATTTCCTCTTTTATAGCTGTTAGCAGTTGTCTTAGGTATTGAGGTGCTCCTATGTTGGGTACATATATATTTATAATTGTTATATCTTCTTCTTGGATTGATCCCTTGAGCATTATGTAGTGTCCTTTCTTGTCCCTTGTAACATTCTTCATTTTAAAGTCTATTTCATTTGATATGAGTATTCCTTCACCAGCTTTCTCGTGATTTCTATTTGCATGGAATATCTTTTTCCACCCCCTCATTTTCAGTCTGTATGTGTCCCTAGGTCTGAAGTGGGTCTCTTGTAGACTGCATATATACAGGTCTTGTTTTTGTATCCATTCAGCCAGTCTGAGTCTTTTGGTTGGAGCATTTAATCCATTTACATTCAAGGTGATTATCAATATATATGTTCCTATTACCATTTTCTTAATTGTTTTGGGTTTGTTTTTGTAGGTCCTTATCCTCTCTTGTGTTTCTCACTTAGAGAAGTTCCTTTAGCATTTGTTGTAAAGCTGGTTTGGTGGTGCTGAATTCTCTTAGCTTTTGCTTGTCTGTAAAGCTTTTGATTTCTCCATCAAATCTGAATGAGATCCTTGCCGAGCAGAGTAATTTTGGTTGTAGGTTCTTCCCTTTCATCACTTTAAATATATCATTCCACTCCATTCTGACTTGTAGAGTTTCTGCTGAGAAATCAGCTGTTAACCTTATGGGAGTTCCCTTGTATGTTATTTGTCATTTTTCCCTTGTTGCTTCTAATAATTTTTTTTTGTCTTTATTTTTTTCAATTTGATTACTGTGTGTCTCAGGGTGTTTCTCCTTGTGTTTATCCTGCATGGGACTCTCTGCACTTCCTTGACTGGGGAGACTATTTCATTTCCCATTAGAGAAGTTTTCAACTATAATCTCTTCAAATATTTTCTCGGGTCCTTTCTCATTCTCTTCTCCTTCTGGGACCCCTATAATGTGAATGTTGGTGCATTTAATGTTGTCCCAGAGGTCTCTTAGGCTGTCTTCATTTCTTTTCACTCTTTTTCTTTATTCTGTTCCACAGCAGTGAATTCCACCATTCTGTCTGCCAGGTCATTTATCCATTCTTCTGTCTCAGTTATTCTGCTATTGATTCCTTCTAGTGTATTTTTCATTTCAGTTATTGTATTGTTCACCTCTGTTTGTTTGTTCTTTAATTCTTCTAGTTGTTTGTTCTTTAATTCTTCTAGGTCTTTGTTAAACATTTCTTGCATCTTCTCGATCTTTGCCTCCATTCTTTTTCTGAGGTCCTGGATCATCTTCACTATCATTATTTTGAATTTTCTTTCTGGAAGGTTGCCTATCTCCACTTCATTTAGTTGTTTTTCTAGGGTTTTATCTTGTTCCTTCATCTGGTACATAGTCCTCTGCCTTTTCATTTTGTCTATCTTTCTGTGAATGTGGTTTTCATTTCACAGTCTGCAGGATTGTAGTTCTTCTTGCTTCTGCTGTCTGTCCTCTGGTGGATGAGGCTATCTAAGAGGCTCTGCAAGCTTCCTGATGGGAGGGACTGGTGGTGGGTAGAGCTCGGAGTTGCTCTGTTGGGCAGAGCTCAGTAAAACTTCAATCTGCTTGTCTGCTGATGGGTGGGGCTGAGCTCCCTCCCTGTTGGTTGTTTGCCCTGAGGCAAACACTGGAGCCTACAGGCTCTTTGGTGGGGCTAATGGTGCACTTCAGGAGGGCTCACGCCAAGGAGTACTTCCCAGAATTTCTGCTGCCAGTGTCCTTGTCCTCACAGTGAGACACAGCCACCCCCCGCCTCCACAGGAGACCCTCCAACACTAGCAGGTAGGTCTTGCTCAGTCTCCTATGGGGTCACTCTTCCTTCCCCTGGGTCCTGATGAACACACTACTTTGTGTGTGCCCTCCAAGAGTGGAGTCTCTGTTCCCCCAGTCCTGTGCAAGTCCTGCAAGGAAATCCCGCTAGCCTCCGAAGTCTGATTCCCTGGGAATTCGTCCTCCCATTGCCAGACCCCCAGGTTGGGAAGCTTGACATGGGGCTTGGAACCTTCACTCCAGTGGGTGGACTTCTGTGGTATAATTATTTTCCAGTTTGTGAGTCACCCACCCAGCGGTTATGGGATTTGATTTTACTGTGATTGCGCCCCTCCTACCGTCTCATTGTGGCTTCTCCTTTGTCTTTGGATGTGGGGTATCTTTTTGGTGAGTTCCATTTTCTTCCTGTCGATGATTGTTCAGCAGTTAGTTGTGATTCTGGTTCTCTTGCAAGAGGGAGTGAGAGCACGTCCTTCTACTCCGCCATCTTGAACCAATCTCATGACTCTTTTTTCACCTTCCCTCTTTTCCTCCCTCTGTCAGTTTCCCTCCACTCCACCTTCCTCTTTCCCTCCTCTGTTTCTCCCTCTCCATTGGTTTGCTCAAATTATATCTTGAAAAATCAAATAAAGGGAACCAATATTTTCTGAGTGTCTACTGTGGGGCCAACACTGTGGTAACCATATGAGTGTGCTGTGGCTACTGTAACAACTTACCACATGCTTAGCAATGTAAAACAGCACCATGGATTATCTTACAGTTTTGAAGGTCAGAAGTCTCACTGAGCAAAATCAAGGTGTCAGCAGGGCTGTATTCCTTCTTGAGGTTCCAGGGGAAAATCCTTTTTTTGGTGCCTTTTCCAGCTTCTTGCGTTCTCTTGCATTCCTTGTCTGGTGGCCCCTTTCTCCGCCTTCAAGGCCAGCAATGGCAGGTTGAGTCCTTCTCACATGACATCACTATGACCTGGCTTTCATTGTCACATCTCTTTCTCTAAGTCTTCAGTGCTTTCTTCCATTTGCAAGGATCCTTGTGATTACATGGGGTCCATCTAATCTAAGATAATCACTCTATTTTAAGGTCAGGTGATTTTCAACCTTAATTCCCCTTTTCATATAGTGTGACATATTCCCAAGTCCCAGGGATTAGACTGAGGGCATCTGTTGGGGACCATATTCTGTCTACCATATAGCCTTTCTTTTTACATTATCTCATTAAAGTCCCCCAGCAACTGTATGCATAGGTGGTGTTATGCTCATTTAAAGAAAACACAGAGGCTGTTCAAGTTTAAGTAATTTGCCCAAAGTCAGAGAAATGGCCACATAGCCAGAATTCAGGCTCAGATTTGTTTTGGCTTCTTGTCCCATGCTTTTCCAGTTATATGCATCTTCCCTTTTAATAATTTGAGGAAAAGATACTGAGTATCATTCAATTAGAAATAAGGTCTAGAACGTTGGTCTCAAACTGTGTATGAAGGCAACAACAGGACCCTTTATCTCCCCAAGAATTACAAAATCATTTCTAAGTGTCGTACATTAATGGCCAAGAAGGTGGCAGGTGTTCTGTGTCCGGAGGCTGTAAAACACCAGGAATATTTCAAGGAGGTCAGACTCAGGGACCGTGGATGACATGAACTGACACTTACAGTGAACATATCAATATGTGCGCCTGCAGGTGTGTGTGTGTGTACGTGTGTGTTTTTTTGAAGTGCTTCTGTTCTCTGTGCTTTCCCTGTAGGCGGTGTGCCTTTATAAACCCTTCCAGGACTCGGAGTTTTTGGTCCCTGGCAGGATAAAGAATCAATCAGCTACATTGCTGTAACATTTTTATATCCTGCAAATCAGAGATGAGTAGCCTTTCTTCTCCACCAGTCTAAGCCCCTTGCAAACTGATTCCACTGGACTGACTTTGACAAGAGTAAACCGGAGGTGTTTTGTGGCAAGGATAAAGTAACTGTCCATCTACCCTAACAGCAAAAAGCGAGTGAGTCAGTGAAAGGAAAACAACAAGGGGCCAGGAGACACTAGCGAGTTCATTTGGAAAATACCATTTTGAAGCTGACTTAAGAGGGGATGAGATCTGAGCTTGTTCACAGCCTGCTGAGATAATTATTTGTGGCAGTAACTTTCTCTGTTTTTATTTATGGCTGCTTCAAATACAGTTGTGTTAAGCTTTTCTTCAGTTCTTCTATTTCTCTCTGGCCTCTAGAACAGTCTGTGATGCCATCGTATAGAAAACCCTCTGCCCTTATGCCTTCCAGGTTTAGCCAAGTGTAACAAACAACCCCAGATCTCAGGGACCGCAGGCTGCACATGGAGTTTCCTTGCTGGGCATCTCTCCCAGGTGCTTGTCCTCTAAGCAGTGACTGATTTCTTGGATCGTTCTGTTGGATGACTCCACCACCTTGGAAGTCCTTCTATTCTATTTTCCTCGATGCGTAAAAGAGGGCACTTCAGGGACCAGGACTAGTAGTGAAAATCCTTCCACCCTCCTTTTGTTGCCAGTGCTTAGTCATGACCAAAAATACTGCAATAGAGCCAGGAGCACATAGCTGTGGGTACTATTATGAGAAGTAACTAGATACTCATAACAAGGAGAGTTCTTTGCTTGAAAAGCTTATTTCCAAAGTCTAAAGCAGGGGTTGCAAACTCATATGCCTAGAGGGCCAGACAAGGGTGTAACTAAGTTGAGTGATGGGGAGCAGTAACACAGGGAGTCATGCAGGCAAGGATAGCTCAGAGAGGTGTGCGCAATAGAACATGATAACCTTACTTTTATGACAGACTTCTCTGGCTGAACCAACCACATCTGCTGGCCTGATCCATCCCTTGTGCTGCCAGTTGGCAACCTGCAGTCTGGGGCAGAAAAAAAATCATTTTTCTGGAAGCAAACTCCAAAGTTGGCTATGCTCTTGAATCAGCACCTGTAAGAATAAACATAAACTCCTTCTTTTTAAAAGAGAAGGCTCTGAACAGCAGCTCGGAAATGGAAGCTAAAAAGAGAAGCAGGTATGAAGAGTGTGTTGTCAGAATTTGCCATCCGTACGTAAGCTTAGGGCAGGGGCTCATACACAGAGGACAGAGCCCTGATTTGTCATTTTATTCTTTTTTTTCTTTAATATTTATTTATTTATTTGGCTGCGCTGGGTCCTAGTTGCGGCACGCAGGATCTTTGTTGCGGCACACGGGGTCTTTGTTGCGGCATGTGGGGTCTTTATTGCAGCATGCGAGATCCTCAGCTGTGGCATGCAGGACCCAGTTCCCTGACCAGGGATCAAACCCGGGCCCCCTGAACTGGGAGTGTGGAATCTCAACCACTGGACCACCAGGGAAGTCCCTGAGCTGTCATTTTAAAGGATGCTCAGTGTCCTGCAAAAGCAGCACAAGTCAGTCCACAGTAGGCCCTGATGTGCTCACTGTGCAGCTGACCCCAAGGTGCAAATTCTCTCCTTATCTTTTACCTGATTCAGATCCCTACTGTTTCCCTCTGATATTTCTGAGCATAGTCTATCCATTGAACAATTTTATAGGAGCAACAAAAGCAATATTTTGATGATATTTGTCAATGTCTACCCTGGGAATATGAGTGAATCCTGTATATTGATTTAAACATAATACATAGAAATAATAATAATAATAGTAAAACTAATAATAACAAACATTTATTGAGCAATTATTATGTGTCCGGTACCGTGCAAGGCTCTTTACAATAGTTAACTCACTTAATCCTCATGACAACATATAAGACTCTATCTGAGGAAACTGAGATACAGAGGGTTACAGCTAGTAAATGGCAGCTGGTAAACTGGGATTCATACAGAACCATTGTGGCTCTGTCCTGTGCTTATAGTCTGTCTGAACGTGAATCTGCCTTCATAAGCAGGCTGATTGTAATTTTCATGTAATAGAAATCCTTTGGTGATCATAAAACTTGATCATTGCTGAGCTTTCAAAGGTGTATTGGTTGCCGATTGTTTATGAAGTGCAAACTAATGCATAAATGAACAAAAGAACCATATAGGAAGACCATTACTGCCATGGCGTTAAAGATGCATTTGGAATGTTGCTCATAGCATATATTCTGGAAATGTTAAAGAGAGTTTGGGGAAAAGCATATCCAGGTATTATATTTATAAGAGTGACATGTGATGATATTGGAGAAGGGGCTGCCTGATTCTGGAGTCATGTCTGAGTGCTCATCTTAGAACAGTGAGGGATGCATCTGCATATCCCACCACCAAACCCAGTGCTATTGAATTTGAAGCCATGGTAAGCTCATAGCTGAATACTATTTGAAATCTGCTACAAAAATCAAGGGGTAACAGCAGTAACTCGAATGCTCTACCACTAGTGCTCAGCCAGACATTCAGCTTTTGGGGAGTCCTAAATTAGCCTGGATTGTTTTGGGTTTTTTTTGCGGTACGCGGGCCTCTCACTGTTGTGGCCTCTCCCGTTACGGAGCACAGGCTCCAGACGCACAGGCTCAGCAGCCATGGCTCACAGGCCTAGCTGCTCACGGCACGTGGGATCTTTCCGGACCGAGGCACGAACCTGTGTCCTCTGCATCGGCAGGCGGACTCTCAACCACTGCACCACCAGGGAAGCCCCTGGATTCTTTTTTAAACACAGTTTTGTCGTTTCCGAGATCTGCATGAAATCCAGAGAGGCATAAATTCATGTGAAAGCAAAGTGTGTATTGGTTAAAGAGACCACTCTATATTCCTCTCCATTTATCCAGCTAATTCTAACCCATCTTTGAGATCAAAGCAGAAATGCCCCTTCAGTGGGTTTGCTTTCCTTGATTTCTCTAGATGAAGTTCGACTCCCAACTCCCAGCTTTTACATGCTCCTGAAGAGAGCCGTGATTTCCTTTCAAGTTAAATTTTAATTTTAGTTAATCAATTAATTAAATTATGATTTGTTAATGCCTCTCACCTTTTATAGTCCATAATAACAGTTAACACTCTTGACTGCTTATCCTGTGCAGCACTATTCTAATTGCTTTATATGTATCATTCCATTGAACCCACATGGCCACTCTCAATGCACAGCTTGTTTTCCATATTTCTCTACATGAGAAAACTGAGACCAGAGTGGCTGGGGGAAAAAATGGCAAATCGCACAGTCAGTAAAGGGCAGAGCCAAGAAAGAACGAAGTCAAACAACTCTGGAATTCATGCTTTTAATGACTGTGTTATAGGGCTTCTCCATAAGCTCCAGGACAACACCTAGCAAAGTGCTCACTGAATCCCAGGAGTTTAATAAATGTTTGGGAATAAGTGAATGAATGGACACAGGGAGGACAGAGTGAATGAATTATTTGACTAGTTCTTACCTTGCTAAGTCACACTTGCCCAGGAGAGTGCCGTGTGTTCATATTACAAAGCCTTTAACCTGAATTTTGCCTAGTGGATGAAGTGACCCAAGAATTTGCAAAAAAAAAAAACCTTGAGCCTCTGGGAGTTCTCCCACCACTCTCACCCTCCCTGAGCATCTACAGTTGGAAACAGTTTATTTTTCCTTTATGATTCTAGAGGAATCCTAAGTAGAACCTGCCAAGAGGCCAGGACAGAGACTAAGCCACAGAGAGATAAGCACCAGGAATTCCACTCACCTGTACTCTCAGTCAATCTTGGATTCTTAGCTCAGGATCCCTGGAGAAATGTCGCCTGCCTTAGTTCCTCGGGAATGACTGGTTTACTGGTCTGGGATTTGAGGGAAGATTTAGCTGATTATAAGGTTAACGTATAATTGTAGGCATAAGGTGCCTGGAGGCAACCCTTGACCACTTGATGTTTAACTGAATTAACGTTGGCCAGTTATAGATTTTCTGCTTGCATAATTGCCAGCAAATGATTCTGAGTCCTGAATCTGCATTTTCTGTGTGCACCACTTGGGATGTCAGCGTTATGATTGCCTTAGACGTGATCTACCCAGAGCCTGCTCTCAAGGCAAGGGAAAGCTTTACACACAGAAGTGCTCAGGTATGCGACTATAGCATCCTTCCCCTCTTTGATTTTAGAAGGATGATGTCGGTCAGGGTGATGACTCTCCTATTTCAGTTCCTCTGATGTTTCTCAGGCCGGCCACATGGTGAACCTTGGGAGATTGATTCTTGCTCTTGTTCCTTGGGTTCAGTGCATTTCAGAGAGCTGGTATTTAGAGAGAAGCCCTGGTTCCACAGCTTCCAACCTTTTGTACACTCCTTTGAGATCACCGGTGGGGATGATAATGAGTTTTCTTCAACAGCCTGTGTGCAGTGGTTAACAGTTTGCATTCTGGTATGGCTGAGTCACTTTGCTGTGCACCTGAAACTATCACAACATTAATCAGCTAGACTCAAATACAAAAGAAAAAGTTTAAAAAAAAAAAGGGTTTGCATTCTGGTATCAAAGTTTAGTTTCCCAATAAGCAGACACTGAGTCAAAGATTTGAGTGCAAATAGTTTTATTTGGAGGGTGATGTCAGAAAAATACCAACAAGCGATGAGTAAATGAGCCAAAGAAGAGAAGGCAGCTAATGGACGGTGAGTTATCAAGCCAGATACCACCGTGGACAACTGTTGCTTAAGTCCAAGTGGGAGACAGAACACTTGCCTCTGCGCTATCTCACCTGAGGGCTGGGGTATTCACACAGCAGTTTTCATCAGTTATGGTGATGGTCTTGGGGGTGTGAATTTCCAAACAGTGCCTGCTGGCGCTGTACTCAGATAAAGCAGCCTCCCACAGGTTTCAGAGAAATTCCCAGGCAAAAAAATACAAATTCCCGCCTGAAGGGTATAGGCGGAGCTCTGTCAAAATCAGAGAACACTTAAACCTGGATTCAGATCCTGGCTCCACCCATCCTAACTGTGTGATTCGGGGCAAGATTGTTAGCCTCTCTAGAATGTCAGGCCCCTTGTCAGTAAAATGTGTCTTATAACATGCCAAGTACATCACAGCGCTGTTGTGGAGATTGAAGGAGATAATGCATACAACAAACTTAGGACAGTGCTTGCCATATAGCGAAGGCTGAAAAACATTAGCAATCATTGTATTGTAAGTATTATGGAGCGTCTTCTCTGTGCCAGTATATGTGGTAGGTGCTCGGTATAAAAGATGGGGAAAAAGAGGTAATCTCTAACTTCACACTGCTTATAGTCTTTGCCTACTAAGCCTATGACTATTTCTTACCTTACTTCATTACCCCTTGTCCAAGAGTGTTTTAACATAACTTTTATGTTCCAAAACATATAACCTAAATTTTTAACTTCTGGGTGAAGTGCCCCAAGGATTTGCAAAGACAAGCTGAGCCTTCAGAAGCAATTGTAAAATTTAAATTTCCTAGTAGCCAAACATACTAAAGTCAAAAGAAAGGGGTAAATTTATTTTAATAGTGGATCTATTTAGTCCAATCTGTAAAATAGCATTTCAACATGTAATCCTATAAAAATTATTAATTATATATTTTACTTTATTTTTCTTTTCAGTATTTAGTCTTCAAAATCCAACATGTATTTTTCTACTGACAGTTTCAGCCCAGCTACATTTCAAGTGCTCAGTAGTCACCTGTGGCTCATGACCACCGTATTGGACTGTGAAGGTCTACAGGGCCCTGGATTCTTGTTAGAAGTAACTTCCAATGGAATAGTTCCGTTTTCCTCCTCTTTGTCGATGACAGTGTTCCTTTGCATCTATGAAAGTGAAGTTGGTTTTAGCTCAGGCATCATATGAAATTGACAGTTTCTGTAATGAAATTTCATACGTGGAAACCATGGTGAGATTCTTAGCAGGTGTAAAAATCTGAGGAAGTTATTTCTTTAACTACAACTTAATGGAAACTGCAGCAGCTGTTCCCATTTGCGTGTTTTCCAAATCTCATTGCCAAAACGAAAGGTTGGCAGCCACAGGAGAGGTATCAACTTACCTCTTAATTTGGGAAATGAAATTAAAACCTCAGCTTGTTTCTAAAAGTCACAGATTTGGTAAAAGTTAGTAGGGCAAATGTATAAGCCGCTGTTAAAATATTGATGGTTTCGTTTTTCTCAGGTGCTGCTGCTAACATCTGCAGAAGATTTGGACTGCACTCCTGGATTTCAGCAGAAATTGTTCCATATCAATCAGCCAGCTGAATTCATTGAGGACCAGGCGATTCTAAACTGTAAGCAATGTCACTTGACGATGCTTTTGGCCTATTCACTGATGTCTAAGAATGTGACTCAGGATACGGTATTCCCTAAACTAAGTATTTTCTGATCATTTTTCTTATGTCACTGCTTGACCCAGGGTGGAAGGTCTTGAATTAGGGCTTTGTCAGCTTAGAGGTGAATAGAGTGGTGTGTGTCTCTTTTTAGTATTTTGTCACCGATAAGCATTTCCTGACTGCTCCCAGAAAAGGGGACCACCAAGCCTCCAGTGTATGAAATCCGTTTCCTCTGGGCAGATCCTGAGAACAGACCATTGCCTTCCTATGGATTGCTGCTCTACCTCATACATAGCATTGGATCAAAATAGTGGTGAGAGCAGGATGTTAGCTTCTGGGAATTTTTACGCATAGGAATTTAAACTCTTATTCTTAATGCTAATAAGACAGTTTTCTGAAAGATTTGAAACCTCTACTGGCTATTCGAAACTCAAATCCCCCCAAATCCAATTAATTTCCTCAAAATATGCTCTGCTCAGATCTGTGGTTATAATCTCTTCCTATTTTTAATGCCAGTGTTATATTGTTTTATCTTTATGAGGGCATGGAGTGCATTGCTAAATGCATAACAAGCTTAGTTTTAGCACAATGAATTTTAAATTGATGGTAGACAAATAAGCTTTTAATTGAGGGCTTTTGAGAACCATTCTTTAACATTTGGGAATGAAGGATATAAAAACAATGGTTTAATTTAGTCAGATGCTCTATGGTCCCTTTAGGGAAGATAACTGTACCTTTGCCGTTATGGTCCCAGGTTTGCCTTTCAGGGTAACCACATTCCTTCACTCCTGTGCTATGTGGCTGGCATGTTTAAAGAAAAGGGGGAAAAGAAAACTCAGCCTGTTCGATTGGATTGTTCTGTGAGGCTGAAGCACATTTTAAGAGTTGAAAGGAACACAATAATGAAGATACAATGTTGAGCATCAAGGGAGCCCTCCAAGGTGAAGCCCATGCACATCTTGATGCAATTACGCCTATGAAATCATTTCAATAATTAGAGTCTATAATGACAAGGTGCAGGACTGGCACAATAAGCGAATTCCAGTATGTGATTTCATGTTAATTTGATCCCTGAGTGTGACTCCTGGGTCAGGCCATCACGAACTCTCATTTGTCTTTTGATTCTTCTATTTATTAGAATCACTATATTTTAAACGGAACTTGGTTTAAGATACCATTTTTCTGGCTCTCATCTCCTCTCGTCTGCATCATCTCCTCTCTTCTCTTCTCCTTCTCTCTTTTTTTCTCTTTTTCTCCAAGCAATTCCCAAATGGCATCTATATTAACATGTGTGGAAATGTGAAGCCACCCTGAGTATGGAAATTATTAATAGAGTTGGTATGCAAAGCAGGCCCATAAATGTGATTGCTTCTGTAATCTTCACGACACCAAACAGCTTTTACTTCACCTCTGAGAAGCTGGAAACAATCATACTTTGGGGGACCTTTTTCATTTAAACTAGACCATCCTGTACATTCCAATATCACGGTTTTGTGTGTGTCTGTGTAGTTTTTTTTTTTTAATCCCCTAAGGAATTTAGTGGGTTATGGTTGTTGATTCTGTGTAAGCTAGTAAATGCTAAATGGAACTAGGTTGGTTATCAATGATAGCACATTCAGGAAAAGTCAGTGATATAGGGATTGAGGATATTTAAAAATTTATATGTGAATTGTTGGATCAGCAAAATCTGATTAGCCCCCTTCTCAGTGAAACTGTGGGTCCATGTATATTACTAGGGAAAAAAATACAAAGAGCAGATTTGGTTTGATACTTTTCAGTTCATCTCAAAGCAGTGAACATAGGTTGTCATGAGTATAACCCTGAGAATAAGGTTAATTGTGCCTAAATGAAGAAGAAAGTTTTCACAGACTTGAGAATGTCTGTTGAATACTGTTTGGGAAATCTGGATTTCCAGAAGCAGTAGCAATGTATTTTGCTCTATTCCACATGGAAGAGGAAATAAAAAGCACAAAAATTTGAACGGACTTTTCCCCCTAACCAACTAACATTTTAGGTCTCCCTCCCTCCCTCCCTCCCCTCTCATTCTCAGTTTCTTTCATGCATTTCTTTATGGTCCAACACAAGACCTTTCTATCTCTGAAAAATGTGATTAGCCAAGAAACCAATGAGTGGTGTGACCTCTCAGAATGAAGGCCATATTGTCACAAGGCTAACATCTGGATGAAAACTGGAAAGAATCAAGCAGAACCAGAATGTTTAAAAATACTTAGATATTTGAGGCCACTACCAAGATCCAGAAAATGGTTAGGGATAGTTCAGTGATGTGTAACTATAAGCTGATGATCTAGGTAATAACAGAGGCTAAAAGAAACCAGGTTAGTAACATTACCTTGGACTCCTCCTATGGCATTACCCTTTCCATTTTTCCTTTATCTTTGCAATATTTAAGTGATTTGGCTTCCAATCATTGTGAATTTTTGTCTTGCAGAAAGTGTAAAGTACAGCATAATCAATCAATTTATGTCTACACTTTTCACCATTTTATAAACTTGTCTGAAAATGTTGTCTCTGCCCTACAGACATAGTATATCTGCTCATACCCTAGACTTATATTCAACCAATTCTGTGTTAGCTTTTAGCACACGTTACAGGGAATGTTTATTCTATCCATGGCTTCCTGCTCTTTTTGTTCAGACGGTAATATTTCCTTTTATCCTTTTTCATCTTTCCTCTCAATTCTCAATGACTTATCTTTTTCTGCTTTAACCGTTACTAATGGTCACCTCCACTCCTTTTATTTCCCTAATATTTTATTCACTGTTAACTCTGATACATCTTTCCCTCAGTTGTTCTAAAGCCTTTTATTTTCTTCACATCCAAATAACTCTTTATTCTACTCTCCTTTCCACTAACTAGACTTGCTTTCGTCTTTAAAGGGCCGTTTTCAACAAGCTTCTAGGATCAAAACATGGCATCCCACTATTTCTTCTAATGTGACCAGGGGAGCTTTATCATTGTAGCTTTCACAGCATGATGCAAAACCCCCAACTCAAGATAACTTGGACAAAAGTTTCCTGGCTTCATCTCAGTCTTACAAGGTGAGCTGGGAGGATGTGTTTATTGTCATTTTCAATGAGAAGTACAAGAAGAAAGGGGAAGACAGTTTAGAAGGCAGAAACTCAGAAAGGAGATATCCACTCAAGGCCTTTGGACTCCAGGAGGAATTTGTGAGGGGTTTGTTGCAGGAGGTCCCTAGAGGTTTCCAACACCCCGAATTCTCTTAAATTGGTTGATGGGGTTGCTTCTCCTGCAACGTGAAAATCATGCAGTTCTGGTAGCCACTATCTTGATACCACAATATTTGGATAGTGACCCTGTTTACAGCCTCCCAGCTGACCCAGGCTCCAGAAGAATATCTGGCCTGGAAAACTGACCAGCCACCCATCTGATATGGAAAAAGACCAAGTGATAAGCCCCTGACTATCTTGTGTCCTGAAAAATTATAGAACAGAATATTCTGCCCTGCCATATCAGCTCAGACAGACCTTCCTGGCATTATGGAGGGATCTGTGATCATCTTGTTCACTAAGGCAAACCATACTCATGATCCTCCAGCCTCTATAGGGAGAGATGTCTCCAACTTCCAGTGTCCAGAAAGGACATCTTATTGGCCACCAGCCACTACCAGGTCAGTGCTTTTCACCCCCCTTGTTCATCCTTCATGGGTCACTCCTCTTGGACTATACACACACAAACACAGATACACAGAGAGAAATCACTGCACCTGAGTTCACCTAAAATACAACCTATGTAATTACACTTTTAATAAAGAAGCCTCATTAGTCAAAATAGGCTTGTTATGAAACAACCCCAGTGACCTAACACTATAAGAGTTGATTTCTCATTCAGGTCACGTGGATGCAGGTTGCCTACTTTCCTGGGTAGCTCTCCTTCAAGTTGCTGCCCTCCATGCAGGAACTCGAGGACCCAAGCTACTTCCAACTTGGTCCTGCCATCTTGGGCCTTTGAGTCACTCTTAAGTCACCGAGCTGGAGAATAGGGGGGTGAGAAAAAGGGTGGGGAAGGCACCACAGGTGTTTAACCACTTGAGCTCAAAAGGGACATGTATCATTTCTGCTTACACTCTTAGCCAGACCTAGTCACATAGCCAAGCTAACTGCAAATGAAGCTGAGCAATGTAGAGGAACATGAGTATTGGTGTAAGTTCACCATCTCTACACAGATCCTAACAAAGCAAAGTGGCCCCAGTCAAAAAGAGACTCCCAAAAGAGACAGAACTGGACCACAAAGGAGGCAACTGTCTCTGAGTAACTTGGGCCTACATGGGGATAAGGACGAAGTTGGTCATTCAAGCAGGACAGCAAGGTCATGTACCTGTGACTACATCCTTATTTTCTTGTCAGGGGATGCTTCCCACTGAGCAGAATCAGCTTCTTCCCTGCCCCCTCTTGCAACACCCAGGGAGGGACCTTTTGATAATTCTACTAAGGATGGGCTCTAGTTGTACCCTCCCGATGATTATAGTATTGAGGTTAAGGTCATATAGTTTAAAACTCACATTGACTAGAGTTCAAACGTATGACACAGGCACATGTTAGCTACGTGACCAAGAGTGAGTTACCTGAATTCTGTAAGTTTGAATTACCTCATCTCTCTAAGAAGGATAATTACAGTCTTTACTTCTAGAGTTGATGCAATAATTGATGGAAAAATGCTTAGAACATAGTTATGAATAAATGGAAGCTGTTATTATTATGACTATCATTATTGGTATTATTACTGCCATTGTTGTTGTTATTATTACTATTATTCAGAGGTCTTAGATAGGTTTGATATCCTTATAATGGCCACCTAAACCTGACTTTTTAGAAGACAAATCATGGACATTAAAATCTGAAGAGATTAAAAAAAAAAATCTGAATCAGTGATTCTAGGATTTGAACTTCTTGGGCCAGTAGAATTTTTTAAAAATCTTGGATTGATAAGAGTGTACTTTTAAACACTTTTCTAAGTCTGAATATGAAAAAAGAAAAAAAAAGCAAGCTAATAAATGAGATACAGTGAGAATACTTCCATTTACTGTGGCCAGACTTTTCTTTTATTTTTTATTTTTTTTATTTTTTTATTTTTTTTTTTTTTGCGGTATGCGGGCCTCTCACTGTTGTGGCCTCTCCCGTTGCGGAGCACAGGCTCCGGATGCGCAGGCCCAGCGGCCATGGCTCACGGGCCCAGCCGCTCCGCGGCATATGGGATCCTCCCAGACCGGGGCACGAACCCGTATCCCCTGCATCGGCAGGCGGACTCTTAACCACTGCGCCACCAGGGAGGCCCCAGACTTTTCTTTTAAAAGGTCATTAATATCAAAAAACAAACGAAACAGGAGTAAGGACCAACTACAAAAGAGAAGGCAGTCTTTTAATTGGAGTAAATTTTGCTTTGTAAAAAATGCACCAAGTGTTTTTGTTTACCTCATTTTGGTGGGAAATCACTGATTTAAGTCATTAGGTTGATGTTACTTAATCTCTTGACTTTTCTGATATTCTTCTAAAGTTTCAGTATGTTCATTTCCCTGGAGAGGAAGGATAACTCAAGAGATTTCCTCATGAAGGGCTGTATGCATATACTGACAGAAAGAAAGAGAATTTCTAGAAAATGTAACAAGTGTGCACACATTAGAGGCAGATGTTGGGAATTTTTAAAGGCACCCCTAGTGCTGACGAATGTGGCATCTGTGGCCTTCATAGCCGATATTTACTGTGTGCTCTCTAAGTGTGGAGAGTCCCCTTGAACCTCATAATAGGCCTTAGGGGGAAAATACCCTCATGTGCCCATTTTACAGGTGAGGATACTAAGGCTGGGCTAGGTGAGACACTTCATCCATGGTTGTATTGCTTATAATTGGTGGCATCAAAATTTGAATCTGGGATTCCAGTGCTCTGGCTCTTATCCAGAGTTCTCTGGTCTTGTGTCTTGTAGCTGTTGTTGATGTTGGTGGTGACCTATCATGGAAATTTGCCACTTAATTTTCCCATCTACTTTCGTCAACCTGGGTGAAATAGAGAATTTCTACCGCATTGTGTTTTTTCTGTTCATAGACAAGTTCATTCTTCCTCTATAATACAGAAAAATATAGAAAAAGTACCTCTTTTTCCTGTTTTGGCTGGATCCAGTGCCAGATTGTCCATGACCCTGCACTCCTTGCTTTCTGCCCTCCCCCATGAGTTCCTTTCACCAAGACACTTCTTGGTCATGCCACCTTGCTACCAACCTTGGTTAGTAGCCAAGTCATCCATGGAGTCCATGGTGTTGCATAAATCATATTTGTACTTAACATACATGAGTCATGGCTTTTGAGGGTGTTTTTAATTGACTATAAATCAAACAGGGAACTTGAAAAATGAAGGCAATTAATGAAAAAACAATGTGAGAGGTGTTTTGCATCCTAACGCAGGAAATACATTGCTAGTGAATTAAATGTCAAAACAAAGGCCCTTTTGACCCTGCTGAAAATATTTCATTTGGATGGTAATAAATGGATGAACTTTCCAACCTGGCAGGTGGAGAAATTCCTGTTTCCTGAGTTCAAGCTGACTCGGGATTTTGTCTGTATATATTCTCTATCCTTGAGAACTTCCTAAGTTCTTTTGCTTTTGTTTTCAGTTTTAGTGATTTAAGAAATGAAAAACAAAGATAATTTCCTTTCCATTTTCTCATTGTCCTCTGTACTACTAACTTGTATTAACTCTCAGGTTGGGAGATTGATTAACTGATTAGTGAAATTATTTAGCGTGACCTGTACTACAGTCTACATAGATCTGAATAGGTTGGAGTTTCAAGTGGTATATTTGGTTTAAACTGTTGTGATATGCCAAGGAAAATCACTCTGGTGTCACTTAATTCACTCCATCATTATGAAGGTGATTATACTTTGGATCAGAATGTGGACTCCTATTTACATTGGTTTTTCCTATATTTAAACAGAGTCCTATAGAAATGTAATATTTTTACAGGTTTGCCTCCCACCCCGCCACCAACATATCTGTAACAGTTGAGTAAGCAATTAATATTAACTAGGGTACTCATAAATGCATTATATTAACTACCTCATTTCATAAAGGTCAAGTGATATAATAAAATAACTGCAGGATAAAAAGAACACATATACGCATTAGGGAGGGATATGGTAAAATTCTTAGAGATCCTTCCTTAGGATCCTTAGGACTTGGGTCCTAAGTTGTACTTTGAAGATTGGGAAACATAAGAGGTAACAGGGTGAGAGGGCCTTAGGAGAAGAGGAATGTAGATGCGGTGGAGCTCTCTTGGCATAAGTTTTCTTATCAGTGGAATGAAAGAAATAAATAGACCAGAGGAGTCACACTGTCAGCTCTTGGACTAAATTTGTCCCACAGATATGTCCTGTTTGGCTGCTCAGTGTAGGAGTCTGAAGTGTTTAATGAAAGAAGTTCACTGTCAACATTGAGAATTTCACTTTTACAAATTCATAACTTCTGGCAGTACTGGACCTCTAGAGTATAGATCCTAGAGGCAGGCTGCCTGAGTCTAAATCCAAGGTTAGCCCAGTATTAGCTAAGTAACTTGGGCAAGTTGTGTTGTGGTGTTTAACCTCCCTTGTGCCTCAGTTTCCTCATTTGGAAAAAGAATCATAATGGTAGCAACCTCAGTAGGTTATTCTGAGGATTAAATGTTCATCTGTGTAAAGGGCTCTGAAAAGTGTCTGGTCTATCGTAAGCACTAAAATATTAGCTGCTGGAAGTAGTGTAGCAATAACAGTAGCTGAGGCCTTCCCTGTGGTTCTCCCATCTCTACTGTCTTCCTGTCATCTGATCAACTTCCTCCTTTATTCTGCCTGTCCCTTATAGGCATCTACATTCACCTCCATGAAGTCACCCTTGCTCCTGAGACAGGTGTGTGGGTCGAATGATTCACCACAAAAGACCAGACACACAAGTTGTTTTTATCATACCACCGCTGTTATTGACAGTGGTTGTTATTGGTGGGAAAGGCAGCAGAGGATGGTGCTAAGATATTGAAGGGCATGGGACGGCTGGCACTGACTTGAGACTTTGAAATCTACCTTTAGTGCTTTGAATTGTCAATATGGGGAATATATGAAAAGGGGAGCCGTGCGATCAGACAGTGTGGCTGGCTTTCTGGAAGTTCAGAATAGGACACGGATACGAGAGAAGAGCTGGGAAGGCTCAGGCTGGCATGGAGCCTTTTCAGAAGTTCTGAGATGGGGATGGTTGGAAGACATATCAAAGGAGAGATGGGCAGGGGAGAAGGCAGCATGATTTAAGAAGCACCGGAATGTGAAATAAGGGTAAGAGCAGAGCCCCAGAGAACTCCAAGGGTCTAGACTGGGGAAGACATCTAGAAGACAAGTTTTCTAAAAGAGATGCAGCATCCCTGGAGTTTATCCCAGCTCAAACACTGACTTGTGTGACCCTTTTCCTCTCTGGACCTCTGTTTCCCCATTTGTGTAATGAGGGTATATTAGGGCTCTTTTGGTTGTAATCCAAAGTAACCCAACTCCAACTGACTTTAGCAAAACTATATAAAATTATCAGCTCACACGATTGAAAATTTCAAGGTTTGAGCTGGCTTTAGGAACATGTGGATCTAAATGCTCTAATGATATCATCAATATCACACTTAATTCTTCAGCTCTGCTTTATATAGTGTTGGTACCCCTCACTCTCAGAGGGGTTTCCTCCAGGATGGCCACCAGAAGTCCCAGCCTTTTATTCTTCCAGCGTAACAACCCAGAGCATCTCTTTTTCCAAGTGTCCCAGTGAACACCCCATGACTAACTCTCTGGGTCCAGCTTGGGTCATGTACCTACCCCTGAACCAGTCAAGGTGTCCAGGAAGATTTGGGCTCGCAAAAGCAAGAGAGTCCACCATGAGGGTGTTTTACTCTGTTGCTAAGGTCCTTTTCAGTACTGACATTCTACGACTGCAGGCTGTGGTCCGTGCAAGAGAATTTTTAGAACCTAGCACACACGCACGTTGGAAACGTCTCTTAGGTGGCAGCAGATGACAGCCATCATGCCAGGTTTCTCACTGGTGATGCTGGTGAGCAGATTGCTTAATTAAGACTGTCAAATTCTACGTGCTGCCATATGGCCTCACTCTTCAACTTGTTGAGTGTCTTCACTCACATGGTTCTGGAGCTGGTATAAATCTCTTTTATTTCTGTTTTTTTTCAAAGGGTTAAGAATACAGGAACATACAGATGTTACAGGAGCACCTCCGAATTTAAGGTATTAGAACCACATGAATTGGGCTGCTTAACGAGTACAACACCAAAACATAAATTGGGCAAGATTTAAGCGTGGCTTTAAATAGTTTGAGAAGGCAGAAGATCTTATTATCCTGTAACAGATCAAATCCACACACATTCTAATAATTGTGGTGCCCTCTGTCTGTCCTTTTTTATCTTAATTTTCATGGAAATTTTTGTTGGCTTGAAAGCAAAAGGGCAAGAAAGGCAAACACTTGCCAGTGAGAATATCCCTAGGCACTTTTTGTACTTGACCAAATTTGCATTCTCTTTCTGGAGATAGAAATAGGAGATAGGAAAGGAAATGACATACATGGAGTCCCATTTGTTTAGTCAATTATTTAAGAATCACAGAATGGTCACACATCCCTTATGCCAGACCCTGTACTAGGTACAAGGGATAAAACTTTGAACCAGATGAAAAAAGATGCCTTTTGTGTTAGAGCTTTCATTTTTTGTGGAAAGAGAGAGACAGCCATGATAGAAATAAACACCTAAGAAAACAGGAAACTTTTACGTGAAAAGCTGATGATAAATACTATGAAGGAAATAAGACAAGGTTGTGTGATAGAGATTTCTGGATGGCTGCGATGGAATGGGTGGCTAAAGAAGTTTTCTTTGAGAAACTGAGACCTGAACTAGGAGAAGGAACCAGCCAGGTGGAGATGGCGTTGGTAAACCTTTAGGCAGAGAGATCAGGTAATGTAAAAGCACTAAGTTGAGAACAGGTTTTTTAGTTTAAGATACTCTGATCTAGGAAAGGGGGCGGGGGTACCATTTTATCCATTTAATCAAGTCAACAGCCCTTTGTAAGATAGGATTATAAATCCCATTTTAACAAAGAGGGCATGAAGGTTGATTTAAAGACCCAGTATCTCAAAAGAAGTACCAGCAGTGGAAAAGGAGCTCTGATCTCCTGACTCTGCATGTTCTCTCCATGTGAGAGGCTATATCCAGTTCCCTCCCACAGAAGTGCTCCAGTCCTTTCCTTGGAGAACAGACTGGGGTGCCCCTGAGAGCCTCACAGGGCTTTTGGTATGGGTTCCTGAGTTGGATCACTTGCCTCCATCACTTGCAACATGGTGGTATTTCCAGTCACTCACCCTATCAGTTCCTCAGTAAACCTCTCAGTCCCCCATCTGTAAAACGGAGGTAGTGTTTCAAGGGTCGATTGATTAATCAAGATAACATATGCAAAAGTGTTAGGACAGTGCCTGCCACATGGAAGCTCTATATAAAGGTTGGGTGATTTTATTATTGGAAAGAATTAGGCAAGGGAGGGAATGTCTACAGAATGATGCTGTTGGAATGGTAGTGCCCGTGTCTACCAAACGTGGCACGGGGAATTTGCAACCCTAGCCCTAACTCCTCTGAAACAGGCCACGTGTTCTTCTTACTCCTCTAAGTCTCCATTTTAGGAATTGTCATGTTGTACGGGCACCTGCCACTACCCCCTCCCAATACACACACATTCTTCTTCTTCATGTTTGATCTCTTTCGGTAAAAATTAAAAGGATGTTCCGTGAAAAGCATTTGAGAAGTGATCCTTCCCAACCTTAGATCCAGATGTGTTTTGGAATTTAGAAAAAGCTAGTGAAATGTATATGCTGTATATTACCCACTCCACCAAGGGGGTCTGGGGCAGCACTGTGTAATAAAGCAGATATTTCTGCAGTGACACGTATGGATATTTACCCTAACCAGGATAAACAAGGACCACAGATACCACCATGTGTGTTCAGGTTGGGTTTTGCTGCCAAGTGAGTTACAAGGACACTGGTGTGTGGAGCATCTTGGATTTCTGAGTTGCAGGCTGCCCTCCTTATGAGAACATTCCCGTGAAAAATTGCAGACCTCAATTCCGCTGAAACATTCAGCTGGCCTCTCCACATCCCAGCTGCTTCTCGGGGCAGCAGAGTGTGTTGGTGGACCAGCCTCCAGGTTCCAGCCACCCCACACAACCCCGCTTCTCCTTGTGAGCAACTTGGTAAGTGGTGTCTTAGCGGGACACCCCTGAAAAGTGTCCAGCTGCTGCACCAGCTTATTGCATCCTCCTCTGAAGCCCAAACAGTTATCAGCCATCCAGCTTACTCTTAATTGTGCAAGTCAGCTGATTGCAGAGACTTCCCAGAGGATCTATTTTTAGCTAAAACTGGTCTTAATTTTCATACGTATACATTAAATTCCGTGGGGGCAGGGGGAATTCCAAATGAGGAAACGTTGATTCTGAAGAACGTGAAAGAAATAATTAGTGCTTGAAAAACAGTTCAAAATATGAGTCAAAACCTCCAAGGAATATGGTTAGCACTGCAGTTTTCAGTAGAAAGAAGTTTGTTGAATTAGAAACAGAAAGCAAGGGTGAGTGGGGATAAATCAGGCTAGGAGAGGAATTCAGCATCAAATTCTAGGCACTGGGGAAGGAAACTGAAATTAGGGGCCAACCAGGATTGTCAGGTAGATGCCCATGGGGATGTGGCCCAGTGGTCATTCCCATAGTCCAAAGGGGCATAGAGGGCATGGGCTAGAACCAGGCCCTTGTCTGTACTCTAGAGGGATGGAGAAGCAACATCTCCTAGGTAAAGGCATGGAGTCTGGTGCACAGCAGCTCTGATTAAGTTTCCAGGTGTTTTGTTTGTTTTGGAGAAAGGTCAAGGCAGTTCTAGGGTGAGCGAGGCCTAGGATAAAGTTGTACATAAAAATCGTTTTATTTCCAAAGTTGCCTGCTTTGGTTTTGGGATAGCTCAATTCCAACTTCTTGCTCTCATCGTGTACATTTTTGATCAGGAATGTTTTTATGATAGGTATAGCCAATTTGTGTACCTAGGGGGAGGTGCGATTGTTCTGTCATAAATATTTGTCAGCTGCAATTACGATTCAGTGACTTCATCAGTTATGAGAACCCCTAACCAACTCAAGACTTTAAAGAAAAGTATTTAATGGAAGGAAATTGTGTGGCTCACAGGTTCATCCAAAGACCTGAATGATAAGGCCTCAGGAAGAACAGAAACTAAGGAAGCTCCAAGAGTTTCAGCAGAGAATAACTCAGAGAAAGTTAAGACAGTGCTTTTAAAACTTTCTGTAGTGAAAGATCAGTTTTTGTTTCACTTTGTTTAATTTCAGTGCTTTATAGACTGATACTTTTGTAAAACAAACAAAAACTGTCAAAATACAATTTTCAGTAAGTTAAACAATATGACTCTTTTAGGAATATAAAGTGAAGACAGGTCCACACTCATCAACTAAAAAGCAAACCAATAAGATAATAAGTGTGACTCAAAGAACATTGGGAGAGCTAAGTATTTGTAGGTGATTTAATAATAAAGAAATTTTAGAATCAGTCTGCTAGCTTATATACAAAGCCAGTTGATATCCTAAAAGATATCTTTTCTACTGAATAATATTCATGTTTCTACTATACAGAAACCTACAAATTAACATGTAATTTCACTAAATATGCAACCTTCAATGAGTAGTAAACTATGAGGGGAACAAATTACATTTTCTTAGATAATTAAATAATCCTTGAGTGGACTTTTTAAGTAATGCTTATATGTGACATTGAAATAACATCTCCCACCACCATACACATTTTTGTCTTACTTTCAAGCCTTAAACAATTTTGCTTCACAATATAATAAACATTTTTAATGTAAGAATGAAAATAAAAAACAAACACAAATGAAATGTAAGCTTTAAAAAACTAGATTGGGGCTTCCCTGGTGGCACAGTGGTTAAGAATCCGCCTGCCAATGCAGGGGCCACAGGTTCGAGCTGCAGTCCGGGAAGATCCCACATGCTGCCGAGCAACTAAGCCCATGCACCACAACTACTGAGCCTGTGCTCAAGAGGCTGCGAGCCACAACTACTGAGCCCGCGTGCCACAACTACTGAAGCCCACGTGCCTAGAGCCCGTGCTCCCAACAAGAGAAGACACTACAGTGAGAAGCCCACGCACCACAATGAAGAGTTGCCCCTGCTCGCCACAACTAGAGAAAGCCCATGTGCAGCAACAAAGACCAAAACACAGCCAAAAAATAAAATAAATTAAAAACTAGATTGAATAGGTTTTCAGTCATGTGGCCAAACAGCTCATAGTACGACTTCCCAAAATATCACCAGATAACTCATGTTAATAAAGCAAAGGTACATTTGTTAAAGCTCTCTTCCATAGGGAACACCACTTTGACAGAATCTTAGCAATGTTTCAGAAGGTAGAAGTCAGAATGGATATTTATGGGGTTTGGGAGGGAGAGTCCCGGCTCTTGAGATTTAAGGTAGGAAACTGGCATTGGGTAAAGTTCATGACATGCTAGCAAGGTCTTAAGGTAAGTCTTGAAGTAAGTCTTATAAGTAAGGTGTTTTTTTTTTTGATAAATGAGCTATTTGTCCAGGTAGCCGACAGTGCCCTCAGGTAAACTGATCTTTATAAATTTCCTGAAACAAACAGTGAAGTTTTTGTTGTTGTTGTTTCTGTTGGTTTAGAGTCTTACCTTTCTTGGGCAAAGGTTTCTGGGAACAAACAATCAGGTTGACACAGGCGGTCTCAGTTCTTAGTCTTAACAGCTAAGCCATGTTGTGTGGGTGGTCTCCATTCTCAGCACGTGGTAGTTTGTATTTTTTCTAAGTCCACATTTTCCAAACTTCTGTCTTTGGATTGCTGTTCTGCAAAACGGTAATAGGAATGCACCATGAGGAAAAATGGTTTGAAGTTAAATAAGTTTGGGTAATGCTGTGTTTTTGTTTTTGTTTTTGTTTTTTTTAACTATAGGACTTCTCAGACCTTTAAAATATGAAAATGCACAGTGAATGTTCCAGAAGGCCTACTGACATACCTCAGAATCTAACCCTTTCCTAGTCTCAAAAGAGCTCACCTTATTTAATCCTCCCTAAACTGTAGAGCTTCACCCACCTCCACCTCATCCATTTTTTAAGAAACTTCCAGTAGCTTCAGCATGCAAAAGTAAGCCACCTTTCCAGTCTCACCTGGGGGCTAGAAAAATCTGAGCCTGCAAGACTCAAACCTTGCCTTTCTTCTTGAGGAGAGGGGAATGTGCAAATATTTTCTTTTTTATTCTTTCTCATTCTACTGAGCTCATAGGAAATAAGACAGAGTAAAACGCTTGGAAACATACTCAACTGTAAAATACAAAGCTCTGAGTAAAGCTAGACTTTCTGAGACTCAGAAAACCTTCCTGTCTTGTTTCTGTGTCCAGCAACTTTCCCCTGTCTCCTCTCCCAGGCTAAAATGGTCTCAGGGTAGGTAGGAACCTCCATGAAATCCTGAGTTAGCTCTACCTGAGGCTTACAGGAAAACATTTGCAATGTAGAAAGCCCTTTTCTCTCTTGGTAAAGCCTGGCTTTCAAGACTTTTGTTTCACTAAAGTCTTTAGGCTGAATATTGAATCTTTCACTCTCTTTGCATTCCTGATTCTACATCCTAATCCTCCCTAAGGCAACAGATGCCTCTGGCAAAAGCAGGGGGAGGTCAACTTGGAAAATCTGAAATGAAGGGCAAGCAGGTACATTTCCATAAAATGGTCCCTGTTCCTAGAGGCACAAACCCAGGCTGACAGGAAGGCAGGAAGCTGCTCCATAACCACTCAGGAGTTGAGAGCGGAGAGCTTGATTCTGGAACCTGTCCTGTGGGTTGAGGCTTCTGAAAGCTTGCCTACTTGGTCACCATGTTGTATGGGACTAGGCAGGTTTGGGTGGAGGTAGAGGGATCAATGCTGGCCACTGGTGGGGAGTTGGAGACAGGGGCAGCCTTTAGGGAATTTATACACCTCTAGGAAGTTATTGGTGAATTGAGCACAAAAAGCCAAAAATTTTTGTCTTTACCACTCTGAAGCACCAAGACTCCGTCTTCAGCATTTATGCCCATATAGGCATCACCTGAGTATCTTGAGATTGAGACATTTAAAAACAGGTCAGGTCTGATTTTACTGAGCTTTTAAAGAAAGGCACCATACAGTCTTTGAAATGTTACATGGGCTGCTAACTTCTTTGAGGACACAGAGGTCTCTATTTTCTCAAGTTCCCGCATTTGCTGACACAGTCCCCTCCCACCCTGTACCTGTGACACCAGCTACATGCGTGATCTAGACTTCTGGTACATTTCTCCTCCCCACAGTCAGCTCCCAGCAGCTCCAAACCATGCCAGGGAGAAGGTCAAGCACTGCCTGGAGTTCAGCGGACCTTGCATGTGCTTGTTAGCATCCCAGCTCTGATCCTCATAGTATCTGTGGCAGGCAAACACCCAGGCTCTGGGGTCCGAATGCTTGGATTTAAATGCCAGCTCTAACCCTAACTGCCATCTGGGGGAAGTTACTTAACTTCACTAAGCTTCCATTTCTTCTGAAAGCCAAGCATACCATGAGATGCTTAAAGACGAATTTGAGGCTGACACATAGACACTGCTCAGTAAAGGGTAGTGATTTATAACAATTAATGTAATTTGATGATGGGCTCCCAAACCCCACTTTGAGCTCCATGTGTAAATGATATATGCTGATACTACATTAGATTTTGTTCAGCCTCTTCCTATCACTCCAAATATCTTCCACTTTGCAATGGGAGTCACTCGCCTATTCAGTGCCATATCCTCTTTCTCTTCCTACCCACAAGATTACCCCAAAAACAGGCTCTTGGAACTGGGCCCTGATACCTGAATGGTCCGAATGTTTTTAGTTTATTATTAAAATGTTTGCCATTACATTTACATAGTACCCGGCTGGGTTGATTGCTTCATATATCGACGGTACTAAAGAGGATACTGAATGTTTTGCCTGCCAAGGGCCTTCATCTAGTTCAGCCTGAGCATATATAAAAGTGATTTGAATGGAAGCGTTTGCTCTATTATTTTGGTGATGGATTTAGGGAAATGGAAAGTAGCAAATTGCTTTGTTTTTGGACCTTTGCCAGGTCCATCCTGGTTATGGATAACGCTTGGTTGATTGAAGAAGGCCAGCTGCTGCTCTAATAGCCTAAATCAATGACCAACGGTGCCCATTAGCAAGCATGTCATGTGTGCTGTAGTGAAAAGCGTTTTATAATTATGAATTAATAACTTTTCTATTATATATCAGTATGATGCTATATTTTACAACTTGACCAGCCCTGCCATACTAATATTGATATTAAGGTCAACTCCACTTTTATGATATCCTTCAGAAGATTTACACACAACTCCTGGCTTCAACTGAAGGAGTTCACACTCAAAACCTCAGTTTCCACATCTGTAAAACAGACTGAATAATTCCCATGTCCTGGGGATGTGAAAATTCAATGAGATAAAGTTTGTGAGAGCATTTTTAAGCCTTTAAGCATTACTGTCTGATGTCCAGTTCTTCTTTAGAAAAGATTTCCCCGTGTTGTGTTGACTCTTTCAAATGGAATATGTGGTTGCTCTTACTGTTTCCACAACAGTTTCAAGTGTTTTGTTGTTGTTTTTCTTTATCAGGGTGAAGTGTTTGGAAAGGACACATGGCCAAGGTTGACTCGATGATTGGGCTTATCCAAGACTTATATGAAAGCATTTGGGTCTGTTGAGACTTCAGTCTGCACCTCTGGGCCACCTTGCAGGAGGGCCCAAGCCTGCATTTTGGGTAATGTCATAGGTTGGGGTCTCCAGAAAGCTGACTCAGAGATGTAGATTGGTGTGCAGGAAGTTTATAAGAGAGTGCTTTGTAGGTTGCCACCTGTGGGTGTAGGATTGGGTAGAGGAGAAGCTGGGCTCTCATATGGTCTCACTAAATGCTCAACCAACCCCCTAGGGAACTCTGAAGCCAGAATGGCCTTTCAGGCTGGTGTTGAGTTGGGGTGAAGGAGCCAGGCCTTTATAACTCAATGGTGATCTGTCATGGAATGTGGGCCATGAGACAGGACTGTTAACCTTAGGGGAGAAGATAGTCTTCAGCCAAGGCAGCTCCATGGAGGGCTGACAGCTGAAGGCTGTCTCCAAAGGCTGGGAAAATAAATCCTTCAGCCCTGAAGAGGAATCTGACAGGTGTGTTACAGCATCCACTACAGTTAGGAAGAAAACAAAGCCATCTGGTACCCACTGAGATAGTTTCCATTAGTCACTGCTGCCCTTAGAGACAGACACCCACATTTCTAGTATTGTTACCTGGCACATTGGTGGGAGGAAGAGAGAAGGCTGTCTGACTGCTCCATCTGTGGAACCATAGCTAATCACTTGTTTGTGGCCCCTGTATCCGCTTCTCTTCCCAGCTCCCACCCCAATGGCACTGCCCTGGATCCACCCCCACCTTCTGTAGTAATACTTGTTTTTTATTTTTAAACTATAATTCCATCTAATTTTTATCTTTGGGGTATCCTTGTATTAACTTTCATATGTGATTATTTGTGTGTGTGTGTGTGTGTGTGTGTGTGTGTGTGTCTTTTTAGGAATCTGTATTGGTATTAATTTAGGTATAAGTGAGTTCTCAGCTCAGTCCACCATCATAAATAAAGTATTATAAAGTGGATGCATTTTAGTTAAAAATAGAAATTTTTTTTTAAGCAGAAGATGAACATAGGAATTTTAAGGTTTATTTTTAAATGCAATAAAGATAGGCTAGAATTTTCTAAAGGAATACAGTAAATAGAATGCTGAGGTCATAAAAATAATTTTCTTGATCTATCCATACACACTCTTAAGAATAAAGGCAGAATTCATCAGGGACTTGAAAATGGAAAATAATTCTGGCTCTGATGGAGCATGTTGTTTTAAGGTGTGTTAGGCTATTTCAGATGATCTTCACACTAGGAAGAGGAGGGGTTGGATGCCTTGGGAAATGTTGACAAAATCTGCCCCCGCTAACACACTCTTACCCTTGCTAGTTGAGAAAGACTTCTTAAAGGAGAAAAGAAATCTTATTTATTCAATGTCTAATGGTGATTGAGTTATAAAGTCACCTACAGACAATTCATGCTCTTCCATAGTTTGCTTTATTTTACCACATTTGGTAGTGTGCTGTATAGATCCAGTTTATATTTAAAACTTTTGGAATTAAAAATATATACTAAAGTTTTTATGTGGAAGTTTGTTACCTGGGGCACAATTTTTTTTTTTTTTTTTTTTTTTTTTTTGCGGTATGCGGGCCTCTCACTGTTGTGGCCTCCCCCGTTGCGGAGCACAGGCTCCGGACGCGCAGGCTCCGGACGCGCAGGCTCAGCGGCCATGGCTCACGGGCCCAGCCGCTCCGCGGCATATGGGATCCTCCCAGACCGGGGCACGAACCCGTATCCCCTGCATCGGCAGGCGGACTCTCAACCACTTGCGCCACCAGGGAGGCCCTGGGGCACAATTTATAATAGGGAAAATTCAGAAATAACTCATGGAAAATTTATATAAATTCTGACACATCCATATTATCAAGAATCATGTAGTCATGAAAATAATGTTTCTGAAAAATATTTAAAGATGTGGGAAAATGCTATGATTGAATGTTAAGTAAAAAAAGCAGAATGTAATATAATACATTCATAAAGCCAACTAGATTTTAAATACTTTGTTTTTAAAAAGCCTACTGGGATACTCCACTGACAACTCATCAACATTAGTATTAGGCTGCTTTATAAGATGTTTCTTAGTTAAATTTTTCACATTTTTTGTAGCCTAATGAGTTCATGAAGGCTCAGCATATAATTACTTTCTTAGCAAAATGTTTGTTTTTGAAAGTAAAAGAGAACCAAAATGTATTTCCTATACAAAACTCCACACCTTGGGGATTTGTCCATTATCCTCTGCATCCTTGAGTCTCTCCTCACCATTGGCATCACCTGTTGGGTGGAGCCCTCACAGGGAGGCAGCACAGCCAGCCTGACAATGCTGGGTCGATCCAGGATGCTGTGTCACTTACTAATGGTGTGACCCTAGGCAAGTTACGTAATCTCTCTCAATCCTGGTTTTCCAGTCTGTAAGATGGGCACACTCATGGTACCTGTTTCCTACTTATCTGGTGAAGATTAAATGAAATAATGCACTAAAGTGCAGAGTACAGTAAGGAGCACAGACTACACCTCAATAATGTTTGTCAGTATCGCCGTAAGCACTGTTGTCATTAACATTATTAGCCATCACTTGATGTGTTTTGAAGACAAGAAGTGATTGACTACAGGCAACAAAAAATAACTAAAACAGCATTTTTAGCCTCTGTACCACTCTACCCCTACATCAGACCTAGGACTAGCTGAGGCACTCGGGGACGCAGAGGTATCATTTAGCTACAGACAGTCACAGATCTGTAGGTTCCCCCCTCCTTACTCTCTTTTTTCCTGATCCTACAGGGGTATCGACTCTAAGATGTGTTCTCCTCACGGCCAACTTGGGAGAAGTGGGGGGTCGTTTGCTCCATTTTAAGAAGAGCATTCCACAAAAGAAAATAGCTATAAAACATCAATAGGACAACATTTTCTTAGATGGGTTTACATATTAAATCTCATCATTATGTAACTTCAGTTTTATCATAATGGTGACTGACATCTTTGAAAACTGGGTTCCAGAATGTCTTCCCAGTCTGTGTAATTTTCTGGATTGACATCCTGGATTGATGTTTTGTCACTTTCTTCACAAAAATGACAACATGTACATTAAAAAGATGTGGAGGGAATTACCTGGCAGTCCAGTTGTTAGGACTCGGCTTTTTCACTGCTGAGGCCCGGGTTCAATCCCTGTTGGGGAACTAAGATCCTGTAAGGCTCCTGGTGTGGCCTAAGTAAATAATAAACAAACAAACAAACAAACAAAGAAATAAAACAAAAAGATATTGAAGGCTGGCAAACAGTATGTCAAAATATTAGCAGAGGTTATTTCTGGGTGGTTGGATTACAGGCATTATTTGCTTTCTTCTTTGACTTCCTATTTTTTCTTCCTTCCTTCCTTTGTTCCTTCATTCCATTCCTTCCTTTCTTTCATTCATATTTTTAAAATGAGGCTATACTATTTTTATTTTCCAAAAAAAGTTACTTAAAAAAATCCATCTAACAATTAGCTATAGAGTAATACCTTAAGTTCAGCAAACTTGATTTCAAAAAGCCTGAATAGACAGACAGACACACACACACACAAACACACACACCAATTTTTTTTTTACATGAGATTCACATTGGAACTTTTAAAAATAAATAGCAGAAATTTCTAGAGCAGGTAAGTTATGATTCAGTTTACACTTCTGTTTTCATAAGTTACTGCCATAGTGTGAAGTAAGGTACACAAGTGTTACAAAAATATTAACAACATAATAAGTATTCATCTTTACTAATAGAATATTACACAGGGTAGGCCATGTCCAACTGCTGTGCCGTGAGTCCTCCCAGCCTCCTAGGAGGTGGATAGTAATGTCGTCCTCGTGTGACAAACATGGAGACCAGGCGTGAAGAGTCACTTACTTCCTAAGATCACACAGATCAAATCTACACAATCTGGCTCCAGAGTCTGCACCTCTGCCTTCTCTGACCCGTGTGTATGCACATAAGGCAAACCTGGCAGCAGTTTACAGTGGTCACCTCTCCGGGGTTGGGGGGGCGGAGCTGGAGCATCACAAATGTTAAATGTGTTGGAGAGAATAGTGGAGGGAATAGGATGATTTTTATTTTCTGTGGCTTCTTTTCTCCTTCCTCCTCTCTCCTCCCTCTGCCCTCCCTCCCTCTTCCTTCCTTCTCTTTTTCCATCCCTTCCTTGCTACCCTCCTTTTTCCCATCCTTCCTTTTTGAAAAAACAAACCTAAAGCCATACAAAATCTGGTGTTTAATTTTAAAGAATTTATTTATACTCTTAGTAGGATTTTGATCAAGCGATTTTGTTTTGTGTTCACTCTCTCTGGTATGCATAATGCCTGCTCTCCTTCTTGGGATATTAGGAAGAAAAATAATCTTTTGTTTTTTTAAAATGGAACTGTTTAAATGAAGGAAGCATGTATAATAAGCCTACCGCTTTAACTCAAGGATTCAATAAATCCTCGACGTTGCCTCAAATGTGTAGAGGTCTGAAGAGAGCTGTCCTATGAGTGAGTTCACTAATTTCAATTATCTGGATTTTATTATCACCTTCTATGGGTTGGAGAGACAGGATTTTGTAGAATGCCATCACCTGACGCTATGACAATGGGGTTTTACACCATTAAATCCAGAAAGCATAAGAGAAGGGATAAGAAATGAGAGGGCTTAAAAGCTATGCCAGTTTCATCGTGGAAAATATGACTTACTAAGCAACTATATGAAATAAAAGCAGGGAATGTCCACTCATCCATGTCATTGTATGTGAACTCCTTTCTGTGTTATACGATATTAAGTAGTATCATCATCACCATCATCACCATGTACTGCAATTGTCTTTAGCAGCAGGAGAAAGAGACAGCTGCACAATAGATAAAGTTCTCAGGCTTGAGTGTATGTCAGAATCACCTGGTGGCCGAAGGGGGCTTGTGCAAAATGCAGCTTGCCGGGCTCCATGCCCAGTGTGATTGGGAACCCAGGGATATGCGTTTGTCAAACATCTCAGGTGATTCTGATGCAGATGGTATGAGGACCACTCAGAGACGCTGATACCAAGCCTCTGCTTTGTCACTTGTTAGTCAAGACACTCCATCTTCCCACCACCCTGGGCATAATATTTAGTCTAAATTTCAGTTCCTCATCTGTATGAGGGGTGCATATAAATCCACACTTTGCTCGCAGGGCCTCTCTGAGGATTTAGTAAGAGCATGCCTGGGATGGGGCAGCCTCTACTCTTCATGGTGTTGTCTGTGGAGACCAAAGGGGAGACGTCCATCATGCTGGTCATCTTGGTCCTTGCTCTGTGCCTGGGACAGTGTTGGGCTTAATGAACACAGCATGTTGGTAATGAGCTCACTGCTGGAGCCCAACTGCTTGGGTCCAGATCGTGACTCTTCAATTTCCTGTATAATCTTGGACAAATTATTTAACCTCTTGGTGCCTCAGTTTCCTCATCTGTAAAATAGGCGTAATTATAATATCCACTCCATGGGTTGTGGGGGGTGGTATTTTAGGGCTTTTTTTTTTTTGTGGTACACAGGCCTCTCACTGTTGTGGCCTCTCCTGTCGCGGAGCACAGGCTCTGGACGCTCAGGTCCAGCGGCCATGGCTCACGGGCCCAGCCGCTCTGCGGCATGTGGGATCCTCCCGGACTGGGGCATGAACCCACGTCCCCTGCATCGGCAGGCGGACTCTCAACCACTACGCCACCAGGGAAGCCCGGGGGTGGTATTTTAAAAGTTACTGTAAGTAAAACTTTTAGAACAGTGTCTGGCTAATAGTAAAGTGTCACTTAGGAGTTAAATAAATAAATAAGACCTTGTTGGTTGAATTCATGCATGCACACATGCTAAGCTTCTTTCCTTTTCCCTCTTTCCACATAATGCAGATATCTTCTTCTAGCTGACAGACTTTTAAAGTGGAGACCACTTTCAAGAGCCTCTGCTCTTGGGGGAAGGAAATCTGCAGGTATTAGATGGGCTTGGCAGCCAGCAGAGGTGTGTTGTTGAGACAGGGAGGCTCCCTGGGGCGGGAGTGTCAGCAGAGCAAGCTGGATTCAGCTCTAGTAACTAGGAGAGCTGACAGCTAACAAAATGAGGCTCCCTCAGTTGTCTATGAAGCAGACAAAGCAAGATATTTAGTTAATAGCAGCAACTTGTTGCCTATAATTTTCAAGTCCTTGGAGGCATATTACATGGCCCAGGGTGAGCCAAGGGACGGAGGAGGGAAGTAAGGGAAGTCAGGGGGTATCTATTTTCCATGTCCCTTGTTGTGGTGTTTGACTCACCTAAAGTTGACACACTCATAGAGCTTTGCTCAGAAATGTCATTGCTGAAATAAATGTGTTAAATTTAAACTCTGACTGCCCCAACTCATCTGTTATGCAATGGGACTAGAAACAGCTCAGACTTAAAAGGCATCTCCAAGTTTTTCTCAGCCAATGAGGCTTAGGTCACTTTGTTTTCTCAGATTGTTCAGCCTTGTCCAATTTCTGGATGAAAGTCCTTTGAATACTTCAGTGGCCATGCTCACAGTATAAAGTCTAAGCTGTGAAAAAAAAAAAATCCAAGTTCCTTCCCATCCTTATTTTCTAGCCAACTATGGCTTTAGACTAAGTTTGTCTGTCTTAGGGAGAAAATCCCATTTGCACATTTTCTCTTCATTGGCTGGACTTGCCCACAGATTCTGGGTGGTGTTCAGGAGGCTGCTTTGTGTTTTGGCTGTGTGTTGGAAATTTTCTTCTGGGCCTATATATAGCCGGAGAAGGGGGATGTTGTTCAGCTCTTGCTCAACCTAGAACTAAATCACCTTTTTGCAAGAGATGAATACAAAGACCAAAACATTTTGAGCACTGTTTTTTGCTTTGTATTGTAATTTATTTTAATATAAAATATAGTTCTGTAGTCTGGTTACAGAAGGAATACATTGTAGAAAATTTGGTTATTACTGAAAAAAGCATAAAGAAGGAAATAAAACCATAAAAGAACTACTAAGAAATAACTAGTTTTATGTTTTTTTCTGACTATTTATCCATCTTTCCACTTAACCATCTGTCCACCCTTCTACCTATCCATCTATCCATCTACCCTTCCATTCATCCATCCATCCATCCATCCATCCATTCTTCCTTCCTTATACCCATCCATCCATTCATCAATCCACCCTTCTATTTATGCATCTGTTCACCTTCCCATCTATCCATCCCTTCATGCTTCCATTAATCCCAGGAAGAAATAATAGTTCCTTAAGAGTATAGAATAGTGGTTGAGTACAGGCTTTTCAATGACTTGCTTTGTGCATTCATATCCTGCCTGTACCCTGCACTTTCTATGCAACCTTGGACAAGTTTTTATGGCTTCTATTCCTCCTTTATAAAATGATATTAATAATAGGGTCTACCACATACAATTGCATCAGAATTTAATGACAGAATCCATATAAGATGGTTCGCCAAGTGCCTGGAAGTTCTCAGTAAATATTAGCTATCCTTGTCATTATTATTACTCTTCCTTATTTGAGTTGCCAAGATTTGATAAGAGAACATATACTTAATACAGTGTCCAGCTATTATAATTATAATTATAAATGCAGTAATAAGTATACACATGTATATTTTGTTTATGTTACTGACTTCCATCTGTTTCATAAGCTCATTTTAAGTGTTATTTTAATGGCTGAAAATATTCTATGGTACAAGTATTTGTAACCAAACTATGAAAGTTATTCATTTAGACTTTATTTATATCAAATTTCTGTTATAATTAATAATGCTGTGATGAACATCCCTATTCATAGTTATTTCCTTACATTAAATTCCTAGAAATAGAATTGCTGGTTATATGTTGTACATATTTGAAAGCTTACCATGGTGCCCAGCAAAAAGTCTATACCACTTTGCATTTCCATATGGATGTGATTTCCATATGGCCTGATTTTCTACACTCTTGCCAGCCTTATGTGTCTCTGCAAACATTTGCCAGTCCAGTAGAAAAAAACGTAGGATCTCATTGCTATTTTATTACTCGTTTTTATTTAATTACCAGCAAAGTTGAACTTTGCCGTATGTTTTCTGACCATGTTTATTTCTATTTCTTAAAACTGTCAGCTTATAATACTTGTGCATTTTTCTACTGGGGTGTTTGTTCTTTTCTTAATGATTCTGCCAGCGTTTAAATTTTTGAGTTTCTCATGGGAAGGTTTTGGAATTTACTCTTTTCCAATTTATGAAAATTGGTCATGGCCTATCTGCAGTATTCTGAACTTTGTCCCTGTGTCTGTTATGATTTCCTGAACTTTACTGTGTCCCTTCAGCCAATACCATATTCAGCCAAGTGCCATTGGACTTGAATTCATTTCTAAGTGCCCGGAAGCTTCTTACCTCCCCACCTTTTAGTGGGTGTCCTTTCATCTCTGTGATGCTTTCCTGGTTGTTCTAAGTTTCAAGTTCATTCTGTCCATTGAAGAAAATAGTAGATAACAATAATAGGTAACTACTCCTCTTACCACGCCTTTTATGTGTCTCTTTTTTGGTCGTGTGCTCCTCTTTCTTTGTACTTCTTTTTAAACCTGTGCTTGTTAGGTCTCTGAACAATGACGTCTGTGTAGGTTTCTCACCCCAGCAGTCTCCCTTTAAATATCATGAAGAACCTACCAAAAGACTTCCCTCTAATATGTGGAGAAATCACTTTAGAATGTGTGCCCAAAGATTCATTTTCTCTAATGGTCTAATGCAGAAATTGGTGAACTTTTCTCTAAAGGGCCAGATTGTATTGGGTTGGCCAAAACGTTTGTTTGGGTTTTCCTGTAAGATCTTACAGAAAAACCCAAATGAACTTTTTGGTCAACCCAATACATATATTGGCTTTTTGGTCTATGCCATCCATGTTGCAACTACTCAGCTCTGCCCTTGTAGCACAATAGCAGCCATTGACAATCAGTCATGAACATGCCTGGCTGAGTTCCAATGAAATTTTACTTAGAAAAACAGGCAGAGGTCCAATTTGGTCCACGGGCATGGTTTGCCAGCTCCTGATCTAAGTAAGAGAAAGGAATTGTTAAGGGAATGTCATGGGAGGGGAATACATTTTAGCTCATTGCTATTAACAAGAAAGAACCTTCAACACTACCGTGGCTGTGGGCTTGATTAGGTGGAGGATTCCCTGAAGCGTTGCCTTTCTTTCCCCCGCCCCAGACAGTCCAGCGTGGGGAGAAGGCCCTGGGCAGAGAACACCGGGGAAGGGGAAGAAAAGAACGTGAAAAGAATGTTCCGAGGGCCTTAATTCCAGCGACAGACAGCATCCTCAAGTTAAGGATGACTTAAAACCATGGTGAATCCCCACTCTGGGGGACAAAACACGGGGAGGGGTGTGGGTTCTGGCCCTGAATTGCATTTCTGAGCTTCAGCAGTTTCCCTTTAACACATCATTATTCCAGGAAAGTATAGTTTGAGCTGGAAAGGCTGTAAGTCGGGTGTTTTGCTTGCTGACCTTGGTGGGGTTTGTTTGTTTTTGTTTCTGTCTCTTTGGTTAGCCACCTGTGGCATTATTTTTCTGAGACCCAAATTCCAAAAATCACCTAACTACCTTTTGGAAAATGACCTGTGTGCTGTGCAGGGCCTGCCTGTCTATAGTCTCCATGGCCTTGTCGTAGAAAGCTAACTCAGACTGGTGCCTCCATTGCCTCATTACAGGCTGCCCTCTTCATAGAAAGCTTTGTGAAATCTAGAAGAACAAAGGCAAAAACATTTTGATCTGGCTGA
This sequence comes from Mesoplodon densirostris, assembly GCF_025265405.1. Taxonomy (NCBI): domain Eukaryota; kingdom Metazoa; phylum Chordata; class Mammalia; order Artiodactyla; family Ziphiidae; genus Mesoplodon; species Mesoplodon densirostris. The sequence continues at coordinate 60,478,908 of NC_082679.1, forward strand.
GGCAGGGACCACAGGGAAGAAACTGGACTGGGGGCCATGGGACCCACGTGACATCCATCAAATCCCTTCTCTGAATATTTCAGTTTCCTCCTCTGTCAAATGAGGGGATGGGGCTAGAAACGGAATATGGCTAATAACTTGTAAGCCCATGGCTCTGTCCTCAGTGCCTCCGATAGGCATTGCTGCTCCGTCACTGTGCTCTTTCTGGTTACCTGCAGAAGGAGGCCTTCTCCATTCAGGCCTGCTCCAGCAGACCGTTCCCGCCCAGCCTGGGATGGTCTCTGAGTCCCTGCCCATCGCTGAAGTTCTGTGATTCTTACCACACGTGGATCTCAAACACGTTCCACTCCTCAATGGGGATTATTCATTGCTTTGGACAGCAGCAGTGCTAAAACATTGTCCATTTAACTACCCCAAAGTGTAGTTAAGGCTCTTGAAATCTAAACTTTGCCAAATGAATAGACCATTGCAATTTGCCTCTGTCTTCCAGGTGCAATAGTTTTCCATTTTCTGCCTTGTGGTCTGTTACAAAGTGTTTGTCTCAAGAAAGCTGGGGAGGTGGGGGCCAGCCTTCCATTCACCCAAGTCTGTTTATGTTTCATTGCCAGGGTTGTTGTAAGATCCTGTGCCTTTAATAGATTTCCTGAGCTAATAGTTTGCCTTATTTACCTCCCTGGGCTATAATCGTTATTGTGGTTGACCATTTTGATAAGCTACTTCTGTGAAACATTCTCATATGAACAAGAGTCAGTTTTTAAGTGGTTATTCTCCTTAACCTTATTTTCAATCACCAAAAATAACTTCCACAGAAAATCTTATTTTCTTTTCAAAAAATTCCCTCAAGTATTTAAACGTCATCATTTTTCCAATCTTGAATAATTCTGAATGGGGGTGACTCACTTTCAGTGGAGTGGAGTGGAGGGAAAAATGCAAGTGGGAAACTAGATGAAGTTGGGACAGATGGGCACCCATTCTGTCTATCATGTACAGACACTAGAGATGTAACTTTGGAATCTCATTAACAGCCAAGACAAAGCGGAAATTTCTTCCAGCTCTTTGGTTCACAGTATCCACAGAATAAAACAATTGCTCAAATGATGCTTCTATACCTTAATCTTTGGGATTAAGACCTCACCTACACTTCTGCTGTGTGTTCTGACGTAGGAGGTACACAGAGTTGCTTCTGTCTTTGCTATATTTAAATATTGCTTTAGACAAAAAATAATCCCGTGTGTCTTTTTTAAAACTGTTCAATCTTAAAGTCTTTTCCCAGATTAATATACACAAATCTGAAGGGCCTGACTGATTTAAGGCTTTCTGGTGAGGAGACTATTCACAGAGAGGCACATTCAAGAGAGTGAAGCCTTTTCTCGGGGAAGTGGTATGGGCCACAGACCTGCAGAGGAAATTCATTTAAAATGTAAATGCATTGGGGACACTGCCTCCCAGTACTTTGTGTTTTGTGTATTTGACCCTCCACAGATTCAATGATATATCTAATTAAACTGGCTCCAAAATACAAACCATTACCATTTCAGTACATTTCCAATAAGTCTCCCAATCTTCCTGATTCTGGAGATACTGACCACTGGATGCTGGTTTCAGGCACAGGGGATCATTTTTCAGAATCTGGATGTAGATGGACAGAGAGAGATCAGTTAGTGTAGGTAATTAATGACCTGAGAGCCTGGTCCCAAAGAGATGCTCAGGGTAGAAGACCTGACCAAGAGCCGTCCAGAGCTGTGATTGTCTGGGATGGGCCTTTGCACAGGATGGGAAGACCCAGCCCCTTCAGTGAGGAGTATGAGTTTGGTCTCATCACCACTTCCAGCCTCAGTTTCCTTGGAAGGCCCAGGACTTAATGACCATTTTAAACCCCTTTCTTTATTGTTCCTTTGCTAGAGTTGGAAATAAATAACTGAGGAGGGCTCTCTGAGGTCAGCTTCTCTAGTACCTCGTTGGAATCTTAGGTCTCAGCTGTGGGGTCATCAGTGGATGAAACTGTTCTTTGCAAAGAGTAAAATAAATGGCATTCTTAACATGGAGTTTTAAAGGTATGCTTGTATTGATTGCCCTACTGAGTCTTCATGGAAACTACAAAACTGGCTGATTCAAGGTTCTTATCTCTGTTTGGAGGGTAGGCACCCGAAGCCCAGAAAGTTTAAGTGACTATGACGTTAAGTCATAGAGGAGGGCTTTTTATAGCTTGTTCTTATTGTTCTTATTCAATTTTTGTATCTCAGGACTCACTTCCTACTGCCCCCCAGAGTACAGCATCGAGCCTGACTCTCACTAGACCCCATCCCTGTCAGCGGCTCTGGGTGAAATGAGTTCCATGCTGGAACTCATTTGGAATATCTGTGTTCTGTGCCTCTCTCTTGGAGGTTCTCAATTTTCTGGACGTCAAAGAGGTCCCCCAAGAAAGAAGCAGGTGTTTTGGAACCCAGCATATCCCATCTTTTTTTTTTTTTTAATCTCACACTGCCTTTAGAAGGTAGAGGAATAAAGAACGCACTTTGGAAAATCCTGTTCTAGAGCTGCAGCACCTCTACAAGGCTAAGACTCAAGGACTGTTCTGTATTCATCTTAGGTTCCCCTGCATTTAGTATCATAGGGCCTCAACACATTGTTGACAGTACTAAAGTCCATTGGTCATATGCCGTGGATTGTCTAGAAGATTCCGTATGTCAAGTAGAGGGCTCCACCATCTCTCTACCTGCTCATGCATTTAACAGACACTTGTTATGATTTGGGAATCAGAAAATACCATCCTAGTAGAACCAGGAGAGATCAGTGTTATATAGGATTGTGTGTTGAGGTTGTGAATACCACCGACCATAGTTGAACAGATAATGAGTTACACTTATTCTTATGGTCCTGACCCAAAGAACAGACCACACTTTAGGTTCCCATATGATCAAGCAAAATAGCATGCCACTCAAGAATGAGTGATTTAGAAATACCGTGGGCTAGCAAGAATGTATATATGTACACATGTATGAATGCTTCCTAAAGCTTATCACACACATCCTTATCGTACAGATGAGGAAAGTAAGGCTCTGAGGGCACTACTATTGCTCAGTACAGTTTTGACTCCTTGTTCATAAGTATCATCTCAGAGCTCTGTGACCTTGGACAAGTTACTTAACCTTTGTGTGCTTCAGTTTCATCACGTGTGAAATGAGGATGATAATATTTCCTGCTAAGGCTGTCATGAAGATTAAATCAGTTAACACTGTATGATACTTAGAACAGTGGCAAGCACAGAAAGGACTCAATAAGAATTAGCTCTTATGATTTATATATATATATATATATGTGTATATATATATATATATATATATATATATATACAGCTTATGAGCATGCACACCCATGCACCATGGTCTCACCCACCTTATTCAGAAAGATTTGTTCTGGATGACATTTGACTGTTTCCAAAAATCAACTCCACTTTCCATGAGCAAAGATTTTCCTTCATAAAGCTTATGCAGAGGGGGTGTGTTTTCTCCTCTGAGCACAGTTCTTATAGAAGAGACCAAAAATACTTTTGGCAAATAAATATTTTGGCAAATAAGTCTGGCTAGAGTAAGTGAGTCACTAGGTGTCTACTTTGAAGGGAAAAACAGTCATTTCAGTGTACAAATTGTCGTCTCATTACTTTATTACACACCAGAAGGGAGTTTGGGGTGGAACGTCTATAAAATACAATAGAAGCAGTACAAGTTTTTCTGTCATTTATCATTTAATTAAAAATAACTAGGAAAACAGCTAATTGAAATGCTCAGTGCAACTTTTGTGTTTTTTTCATGACACAATATGTTGACTGAGTTTTCCAAATTACTAAAAGCATTCAGGCAGTTCTGGGAACTTGGGTCTAGTAACCCTTCAGCTCTTTTTATTTAGAGTGTTTGCATTTTGCACTGGTGTCAAATACAATAATTATTTTCCACAGATATTAAATTTAGTAGAGTAATTGCTAAACACATTTCCACATTTTCTCTCCAAGACCAAGTTTGTAAAATTTGTGAGCTGTGAATGGTAACTTTATACTGAATACTCTCCTGATAATTGTCTAAGAGATGTGTCCTCAATGATTGAGAGGGGAAAAAATGGAAAGCAGACGACAAAGTCATTGTAATTCCAATCGTGGACAACTGCAATCCCTGAGTTCTGTGTAAATTAGTCATTGTAGATTGAAAACAAACAAGCAAATCCAAACAGATAAACCTCACAATCACTAGAGTCAATTAGATATTCAGAGGAAAAGTCTCAGTTTTTAATATGTTACAAAATCACATAAATACATATGTATTGGCATCAGCTGTTTTGACAGATGCGCCTTAAAATAGGAGAGATGCAAAAATAGATACAGGCAACTTTAATGTGGCCTAAGCAATGGCAAGAAACATTTACAACGTGATGAACCTTCACTCCAAAATAAGTGACCGCAAAGTAAACAAAGTTGGAATGTGTACTGAATCAAGTAATGGGTTTCTAATAATTGTAATGTACAAAAGTGATTAATTTATTATTAATTTTGATATGATATTATGATAAATTATGATGAATTTTATTTGTGGATAATTGCTATGGATTGAATCTTTGTGTCCCTCCAATATTCATATGTGGAAGCCCTAATCCCCAATGTGACTGTATTCGGTTGTGGGGCCTTTGGGAGATAATTAGGTCATGAAGGTGCCACCCCCATGGTGGGATTAGTGCCCTTACAAGAAGAGACACAGAGAAAATGAGGAAGGAGCTGGAAGGCTGGTGTGGGTCTGACCCTGAGTAAAAGAGAGAAGGAAGGAAGAAAGCCTGGGTGGAAGTACAGCAATGCTTTAGGGGAGTCCTTAAGCCCAAACTGCCCATCCAAGGACTCATGGGTCCTCCAGGAATGACACTGCTTTGTGTCCTTGTTGTGTTCAGTAACTGGAGGGGAGCGGCATGTGGAAGCATGGCCATGGTAAGAAATGTGGCGATGGATTTCAGTGCATAACAGCTGGAGTTTTGATCAGAATATTCCCTTCTGTTAAGGCTCTGAGAAGTACATCTTCATGGCCACCACAGAGGTGTATACAAAATATTAGTTCAATGAATGAAGAAGGAAGAAAGGAAGGAAGGAATTTTTCTCTCATGTTATGTTTACTTTTGGCTTTGTTAGCTACCTTTTTATTGAGTATCTATTATGTGCAAAGCCATTCACCTTCAATGCCTCATTTGGTTCTTGTAGCAACCCTAGGCACCATTATTATTCATCCCCGTTTCGTAGACGAGGAAAATGAGACTCCAAATAGGTTAAGTAATTTGCCCATATCAGAAGCTACTACATGGCAGATCACTGTTTCATAAAGTTTACTCTTAAAGTCTAGACCCTTAGCTATTTATGCTGTACATTATTAATGTATAGGGGATACAGGTGCAGAGAGATGCACTGCCCTGCAGAGGAAGTTCCCCAAAATTGCAAGGAAGAGGAGCATAGGAATGAATCCTAGGCTTAGGCCAGGGTAACCAAGATGTTCATTCATGAATTTGCATTGATCGTTCTTTTATACATTCACTCATCGTTGGCCATTCATTCACTGGTTCATCCATTCAGCAAATGTTTATCAAATGCCTTTGCAAGGCAGTCCATGGACTAAGTTTTTAATCTTTATGTCTTTGAGGCACTCACTGTCTACACTGTCCATTTCAGTAAGCTACACAGGGCTATTAAGCGCTTGAAATGTTGCTGGCCTAAACTGAGATGTGGTGTGAGTATAAAATACACACTGGGTTCCAAAGAGTTGGCATGGAAAAAATTGTGTAAAAAAATCTCATGAGCAGCTTTTATATTGATTACATATATTCATATGATCATTTGGGGTTATATAAAATTAAATAAAATATGTTATTAAAATTAATCCCACCTGTTTCTTTTTAGTTTTTAAACATAGCTATTAGACAATGAAAAATGCACATTTGGCCCATATTATAATTCTCTTGGACACTGCTGGTCTGTTGAACTATAAAGATGAGTACAGAGGGCTCTGGGAGCACAGAGCAAGAAGCAGACGACTGTGGGGGATGTCTTCAGAGATGGGACATTGGAACTGGTCCTGGACAAAGCGGTTGGATTTTGACTGATGGATAACTGGGGAATGGCATTCCAGGTGGGTGGCACAGCACAGACAAAAGTATGGGGAGTTGAAGATGAACACTGCATCCAGTGAGCTGGGGCTGGGATTCTGGACAAGACTGTTATCTCAAGTTGGGTTCCCTGGGAGACAGACTCTGAGCTGGAGGTTACCGTGTTTATTAAAGTGCTTGTTCATTAAAGAGTACCCTTGGCTTCAACCAGTATTTGGATGTGGGCTGCCTGGGGAAGGTATGAAACCTTGGGTGAAGTGAGTCTCTGCAACTGAGGAAATTCCTGATGGGACCAATATATGAAGACTGTCCACAGAGAGCACACCATCAGCTGGGTAGCAAAACCTCCCTCTCAGGGTGAGCTGGGTGGCCCGTCACTTTGTGCCCTTCAGTTGTCTACAGAAATAGAGGACAGAGTGCTAATGCAGTGACCCCTTCCTTCCTCCATGCTCAGTGCCCAGGGTCTCACATTAGCTGAGTGAGTGGGAGAAGAATCAAGTCTCTGTGAGGTCAGGTGGGTATTTGGCAGTTTGTATAAATTACAGCCAAGGCAGTGGTGAATTTGTATGTGTAATGCATTTACCCACAGCCCCTAGAGTACACTAGAAGACAATTTCTTGGTGTTTAAAAGATTATCCTTTTAATAATTCATTGATCTTAACAACACAATACATCAACGGTTTACACCAAAGCCATGTTTTATCTGCAGTGCACTTCTAAATTGAAAGGTACCATAAAATAGCACTTAACTTTCAGAATCCTTATGTTATCTAAGCTTAGTTTCATATTTGTTTGATGATAACGAATGTCCTGTCTATTTTATTATCTAGTACAAGCTCTAATTTAGAGGCTCAGGAATAAATGAGCCGATGCCTGCAGATGGGTGGCATGTGTGTGTGTGTGTCCTGGAATGTGTATGCAGGTTTGGTCTTATAGCTTATTATCAGCATTTTTTTTTTTTTTTCGGTACACAGGCCTCTCACTGTTGTGGCCTCTCCCTTTGCGGAGCACAGGCTCCGGACGCACAGGCTCAGCGGCCATGGCTCACGGGCCCAGCTGCTCCGCGGCATGTAGGATCTTCCCGGACCAGGGCATGAACCCGTGTCCCCTGCATCGGCAGGCAGACTCTCAACCACTGCGCCACCAGGGAAGCCCTGTCAGCATTTTTACATCAAATGATAGTCATGCAGTGAAAGACATCTGCATTCCTGTCTCAACTGACCCATTTGGTGTGAACACATTTAAAAGAAAACTGTTTCTCTACTCACAATACTTATGACACTAAATGTATGGGTTTTCCACACCAAACAATTTCCCAGCTCTCTGGACACCAACTGGATGTTCTCCAACTGTATTCAACTCTGACACTAACTACCTGGAAGTAGAGCAGACCCCACAGGATAAGGGCTCAGTCCCACAAGACTTCTCCCACCTCAGATGCTGGTCACAAGTAGTGGGTCCCCAGGTCACCCACACTTCTCTGTGACTTGACTATAAATCAAGGAATCCCACAATCCCCTCCTCAGCTTCAATAATTTGCTATGTTGGTTCATAGAACTCAGGGAAATACTTTCCTTATGTTTACTGGTCTATTATAAAGAATGTTATAAAGGATACAGATGAATGGCCAGATGATGTGGTACATACATAGTGTGAGGTTGTGAAGGGTCCCAAGTGCAGGATCTCCGTTCCTGTGGAGTTGGGGTGCACCATCCTCCTGGCCCATGGACATGTTCACCAACCCAGAAGCTCTCCACACCCCATACTTCAGTGATTTTTATGAAGGCTTCACCACAATGGCATAACCAATTATTATCGACTCAATTTCTAGATCCTCTCTCCTCCCCAGAGGATGGAGGGATGGGGCTGAAAGTTCTAGGCTTCTAATTATGGCTTGATCTTTTTGGTGACCAGCTCCCATCCAGAAGCTACTGAGGAGCCCACCAAGGGTCACTTCATTAGAACAAAATATGCTCCTATCACCCAGGAAATTGCAAGGGACACTCCTATCACCTTCATCACTCAGGAAATTATAAAGGTTCTAGGAGCTCTGTATCAGGAACCAGGGTAGAGACCAAATATTGGGTTGGCCAAAAAATTTTTTCGGGTTTTTCCATTAAAAAAATGTTAAAAACCCGAATGAACTTTTTGGCCAACCCAATATATATTTCTTATTATGTCACAGCATTCTTTTGACAACGAGGGCATGGACCTACAAAAACAGATTGAATTGTTAAGTTTTCAGAATAAGTAGAATTGAGAAGGAGCCAGATTTCTCTTTTCTTTTACTTGTTCTTACCAGTCCCACTATTTCCCGGCACATGGCATTCTGGGTAGTGGGTGTGTGCAAGTGATTACAAGTGCCGAAGGTCACCAGAGTTCCCCATTGCCTGAGAAGGAAGGTCAGAACCTGTACATATGGCCCACATGATGGGCCCCTCCCTACCTCTCCTGCTGTATCTTACACTTCTCTCTCACTCCCTATGGCCCAGAAACATAGCCATGTTTTTACTTTCCCAAACATGTCATGGTCTTTCCCACCCCAGTACCTTTGCACCTGCCATTCCTTCTGCCAAGAGTGCTTTATCCTAAGGCCCTTTCAGATCATGGATTTCTATCCGTTCCTCTGTTTAAATGCCAATACCACCAGAAAAAAACCTTCTTTGACTTTCAGGTCAAGTCTGAAGTTTACGCAGTCCCAGAGCACCACCCTTATTTATAGCACTCACCACTTTCACCAATATCTTTGTTCCCAATGGACGGTGAAAACCAGGAGGGCAGACCCACCCTTGCCCAAAGCATAGCTGAACACTCACTGCGAAGGAGCATATGGGTGATGATATAGAGAAGACAGATGGGGAGTGAAATCTATCAAAAACCTCGGCTGCCTGGAGAAGGTAAGAGATAGGGAAGTAACTTCAGAGGTGGGAGAATTGAAAAGAGGATTTTTTTTTTCCTTTCCTAGAATAAATAAGATTTAAACATGCTTGTAAGCTGCCAGGAAGTAGCCAGTGGAGAGGAAGTGATTGAAGATGGGAGAGAAAAAGAGGGTAATTGATGGAGCAACGTCCCTGAGGTTCCATGAAAGATGAAATCAAGAGTGTGGGTCAGGCTTCCCTGGTGGCACAGTGGTTGAGAGTCCACCTGCCGATGCAGCGGACACGGGTTCGTGCCCCAGTGCGGGAAGATCCCATATGCCGCGGAGCGGCTGGACCCGTGAGCCATGGCCGCTGAGCCTGCGCGTCCGGAGCCTGTGCTCCGCAATGGAAGAGGCCACAACAGTGAGAGGCCTGCCTACCGCAAATAAATAAATAAATAGTGTGGGTCAAGAGGTGAGGCTAGGAAAGGCCAGCGCTGAGGCCGGTGATATTTCTGCCCAGCCTTTCAGCTTTTGTGTAGAAGAGTGAGGAAGGCATCAATCACTTCCTTTCTGGCTGGGTAAATGCCAGGAAATTCTATGGCAGAAACTTCCCCAGGCAGGAGGCTCAGAATTAATTGTGAGGGTTAAGCATAAACCAAAAGGAGCAGGCAAGTCCTAAACACTAAATCCCAGGAATAGGGCCGTTTCAGATCAAGGAACTGCGTCTGAGAATGGTCTGGTAGCCAGAATGCTGCGGGAAACCTCTAGGTATTTAATACTTGGCGATCACATGAATGCCCCTTCATAAGGTTGTTTCACATGGGCCAAGATGTATATTGATTTTTTTTTCTGTGTTTATACTTCCAGGAAGAGAACATGATCTCTGGAATCTGTTTGAAGAATAAAAATGTCTGTATAGGAGAAAAAGATGTTTTTTACGTTGTCTTGTTCTTGTCCCAGTTTGTTTGCAGGCAGTGCAAGGCCCCCAACTTAGAAATCTCCTTGCAGGTGTTCAAATGTGATTTAACTGAATAACAAAATCTTAGTGGAATATGGAGGATTTGCCTGAGGGTGTGTGTGTGTGTGTGTGTGTGTGCGTGTGCGTGTGTATAAATGAATTAATAAAGTTCTTGGGTAGCCAGGGAGCAGGGATGAGGACAAGCTGACCTTGTGTTTTATCTAGGATGATGGTAGTGGGCTGAGCCAGCAGTGTAAAACCAAAATATAAATATTTAGTGAACAAACAAGTGCGTGGGTGAACAGAAGAATGAATGGATCAAAGAATGAATGAATCTGCCCATTACTCTTGAGGCTCTAGAAGGGTGTTCTCCCCAAGGAGGCACCTTGTTTGGGGAACAGTGCTTTAATATCTTTATGCAAAGAATAAATGAATAGCAGTCACGCAGCCAACACAGATTTATTGGATTAAATGAGTCAATGTCAATACATAAGACAGAACTTTGCACACACTAGGTGCAATGTGAGTGTTAAGTAGATAAGATGGACGTCAACTATATACCAAGCCCTGTGCCAACTGCCAGGCTATAACAAAGTAAAACGGACACAGCTCCTGCCCTCATGGAGCTTAGGATCCAGTGGATGGCTTCCCTGAACTTGTAGGACATCACTTCCATCACTAACATATGCAGAGCAGGTTTCCTGAGCTAACTTTCACATACTCAACCTCTAATCCCCCTGGACAATCTGAGAGGTATTAGTAACCTCATTTTCAAACCTCAGAGATTTGAGCTAAATTTCTGAGATTTCTTTTAGTGACTTGCCCAAGGTCACAGAGCTGTTAGGCCATAGAGCTAAGAATCAAACACACATCTGTCTGATTCTAAAGCATGGGCCATTTTCCCCATACTAAACTGCCTCTCGATTGCCCATTTTAGAGTAGGAAAGAACTGAAAGGCTTATGTTGATGGATTTGAGGTGATTTGTAAAAGTTTGAGACTGCCATTTTTCATAATATCCATAGACTTTACACATCCACATGTCCTAACCTCCTGAACAGTACAATGCAGTTCTTTATGTTCTGAGGGTATTCCCCTTCTAAGTTAAAAATCAGCAAACCTACTGGGAAGAAGGGTTCCCTGGGGATTTGCTTTATAAAATAAACAGAAATCAATTTTGACTTGTTTTCTAATCATGATAAATGAAACCAGGTTAGGGAAAAAAAAAAAGTCCCAGCATTAGTTGGGGATCATTTTGCCAGGATGCATTGGTCTTTGACAAGCAATTAAGAAGCCTCTGATTGTGGCTGGCAGTGCCACGGCTCAGCACACTCTTGATTACTTCTCATTTTCATTCTTTCCTTGGGATTTATTTACTCATTTTGCCTGGAATGTGTTTAGCTTCTTAACCTCCCCCTCCCCCCTTTCCTCATGTGTTTCTTTGCTTGGCTTCTTCCAACTTTACCTCCCCACTAATCAGTGCCATATTCATTCCTGCTGGCAAAATACCATACCATCTTGGCATTCATTCATTGTTCCTTTGTTCGTTCATTCATTCATTCATTCATTTTCTATCCCATCTCAGCCCACCTCCATTGACCTTTTTTATTTCCATCTAGATATTCTTTTAAAATGCAGAGGATGTTTTCCTTGGACCACTTGGTAGGGAGGTGAGCAAGGAATCAACAGTAGGTTTTGAAATATCTTATCCTTGAGAAGTCTAAGTCTGGACAAAACTGAAGGGTCCTGGAGAAGCTACAAGAGATAGAATCAATATCACCATCTTCATCTTCATAGCTGTTAACTACTGAATCCTTGCTTTAGTCCAAGCACTGTGTCTGCATCTTTCATATGTTATTGCTTTTAATCCTGGCAACAACTGTACAAAGAAGGTAATGGTGGCCTCAATTTATAGACAAAGCAGTTGGGGCTCAGGGAATTTATTTATTTATTTTTATAAATTTATTTATAAAGTTATTTATTTTTGGCTGCATTGGGTCTTCGTTGCTACGCATGGGCTTTCTCTAGTTGTGGTGAGCAGGGGCTACTCTTTGTTGCAGTACACAGGCTTCTCATTGCAGTGGCTTCTCTTGTGGAGCATGGGCTCTAGATGCACAGGCTTCAGTAGTTGTGGCATGCGGGCTCAGTAGTTGTGACTTGTGGGCTCTAGAGCACAGGCTCAGTAGTTGTGGCACGGGGGCTTAGTTGCTCCATGGCATGTGGGATCTTCCCGGACCAGGGCTCGAACCTGTGTCCCCTGTGTTGGCAGGCAGATTCTTAACCATTGCACCACCAAGGAAGCTCCCAGGCTCAGGGAATTTAAATCACATGAGCAGTAAGTGGTGAAACCAGCCCTCAAGTCTCTGTCTCTGAATTATTAATAGGATAATCCACAGCAGACACTAATTCACACATGGCATCAACAATAGCAGCGGTACTGGACACCTTCAATGCAAACCATTTGACCCAGCACCTTGGTTGGACTGAGTTTGCATGGCCACCCTATTGAATCATGACTCTCCCAGGGCTGAGATCTACACCGTGCCATCCCGCGCAGCCCACCTCATCTGGGCACAGGAGTGACTTGGTGGGCGTTTGGCCCTGTGAAGGGTCTTCAAATGCCCTGGCTGCCCCCAGTGGACTGTCTCACATGTAAAGTGGGAGCACTACTTCATGGTTGCTGAACTTGTGTCCTCAGACATTCCTCCCACTCCATTCCTTCCTGATTCTGAGCCTCCTAATTATTCACCCAACCATTCCTTTCCTCTTACCCTTAGGACTTGAGCCCTTTCCTTTTCCTTTTGATGATTCTTTTTACTTAGCCCTGGCGACCTCTGGAAAATGTTTGTCACAGTTTAGTTGCCCTGGGAACTTTCTACGCAGAACCCAGACTCTACCGTGGTTCTCTCTCTTTAGGGGGCAAGGGGGTATAAGGAAAGGGAAATGGGCATTTCTAGTGTACCACGTGTGTGAGGGGCTTTACAGTAACAAGCCTGGGATAATCCTTAGAGCACCTTAAAGAGTTAGGTTTGTTATCTTTGTTTCATAAACAAGAATGCTGAGGTATGGAGAGGTAATGCAGATTAATAAAGACCCTGCAGGTAGGAAGTGGTGAGTCAGAATTGGGCTCCGAGTCTGGGTTCTGTCTACTCCAAAGCCTGGTCTCTCTCTCTCCTCTCTACTACTCCCTGGAAGTCATAGGACTCTGTGATTTTCTTCTAAACTGCTTTTTCTATTAAAATTATAACCTGTCATTAAAATATTTAAGCACACAAATTAACTGGTGCTAATTATGATATTTCAAAAAGTGACAAGCAATTTAGAGTGAGATTTAAAGGGAACAAAAAACACCTAAATATAACTTGGCATCTTTCGTAATAAATACAAACCTTTGTCAATCATGAATTTATCTAACCCTGATATGCCTCACGTCTAAACAGAACAGAACGTTCTGTCTCATCCACCTTTTTGCCAGGCTCAGAAGCATGTAAGCAGTTTTTGGAAATTCTGGTACTTCAGAACATTTTGGCATGGAAAGCTGTTGCGAGTAGCTTTCTATTGAGTTTCTAATCTCTCTGAAGAGAGGTTGAAATGATGACTTTCAACTTAAATCGGTAGAAGATGTCAAATTTTCTCCTAGACACCCTCATTAATTCACATACCCCCGCATTCTTTGTCCTTTTCCACTTTGTCGTAAATTAAGACAGAGAAAAATGACCTCCCAATAGGATGGCGTGGTCTCTGGGAGGAAGGGAGCAATACATGGATGGACGACCATGCATCGCCGTCTTTGCTCTGCAGCTCTGTGTCACCCAAGGCTCCCTTCCCGTCAGCGCTTCATGGATGCACCGTGAAATACGTTAACTAGTGGTCAGTGTTTGCCGGAGCCAGCCTTCTGCTCCCGACCAGCTGGGTGACTTGACTAGCAGGTCATTTCTCCTTCTGGGCCATAATTTCCTGTGAGGGGAGTACGCCACTGGAACTACACGAATGTAAGTTTCCTCCATGGCTCCAACATTCTATAGGCTCCGACTCTCATTACTGCACTTTGTCTCCTCCCTGGAAATTTCTTACTGAGTCTGTGACAGGAATGGCAGCGATTCTCCAGGGGAAGTGGGGGGAAGCCGAGGCAGCACTGTGAGCACAGTGAACTGTGGTGGCTGATGGCACTTTCCCAGACCCTCCAGTGCGTTGAAAAGAGGGAAGAGGTTGAGAATCACTGTTCTGGGGATCATCTCTAGACCAGCTTATTTTATAGGTGCTGATATTGGGGCCTAGAGAAGTTCAGTAACTTGCCCAAGGTCACTCAGCAATTCATAATGTAACTAACACTTAAGGGAAAAATTAATCTTGTTTTACATCTCACAGTTATTTTTAAGAAACAGAAAAGTCACCATCAAAAAAACTAGAGTGTTACAAAATGAATCCTCTGTGTGTACGAGAATTCTTACAGAAAGTTAAAAAAAAAAAATCACTTGTAAAGGAAAATCAGAACTTCCTGAACAAAAATGTTCAAAACAGTGACTAAGAGAAAGGTATCAGAGAGCATGTATCCCTTAGACCAGTGCCATCCGAAACGAATTTAGTGTAAGACATATAAATAAATTTAAATTTTCTAGTAGCCAATTTAAAAAAGTAAATGAACCAGGTGAAATTAATTTTAATGATATACTTTAACCCAACGTATCTAAAAAATTATCATTTCAATATACATGCAACGTAATAAATCCCTGAGATATTTGACTTCTTGGTACTAAGTCTTTGAAATCCAGCATGCATTTATTTTACCCTTTAAGGACACATCAATTTGGATGAGCCACATTCCAAGTGCTGAATAACCACATGTGCCTCGGCTAGTGGCTACCATATTGCTGTGTGGCACAGTTTCTCTCTGTACTTTTGTCTTTTCCCAAGCCCTGTCAAAGTTTATCTTTCAGAGAATATTTAAATAGAATGTACTCTGATTTTTAATAAAAAATATATATGTGTGTATTTATGTAGGCATATATATGTTATATGTATACATGTATACGTGTATATATATGTAAATATATATTTATGTATATATGTACAGAGAGAGAGTGAGAAAAAGAGAGAGAACTTTTCCAAAGCAGCATGGAAAGAGAACTACTCATGTTGTATTTTCTTAAGCCAGGTGGAGAAGTTCCTGCAGGTTCCGTTTTTCCATCTTCCAGATCTTTCCAGGCTTCCAGATTTTCAGAAGGTCTTTATTAGGAGGCTTATAGCTTAACAGTCTCCCCACTAACCTTGTAGCTTAGCAGACCCCCAAGGTGGCAATTATGAGGGTACATTTAGCACAGGATTGGCCCTTAGTACCACTTCTCTGACATGAATTACCAGCTTCCAGAAGTTAGTTTTTGTTACTACATCAAAGTTTCGGCCATTTGTGCAGGAAACCCCTCAAAAGTAATCACAAGCCAATTGGCATTGTAACATTTGATCCTTACCATGTCCCCCAAAATTTGAGAATCTTAAAAGGATATTTCCTAGCCAAGAAAGAGGAATGTGATAAAGTCAGGCTTCTCATTGCAAGGATTTAAATGAGGGGACGCACCTGAAAATGCCTCATACACATAAGGTGCTAATTCTAGTGCCATGGAGCTGCGGTAACAAACTACCGCAAGCCTGAATGGCTTAAAACAACAGAGGTTTATTTTCTCACAGTTCTGGAGGCTACAACTATGAAATCATTGGATTTAGGCCCCACCCTAATCAAGTGTGACCTTAATTACATCTGAAAAGACCTTATTTCCAAATAAGGTCACGCTCTGAGGTTCTGGATGAATTTGGTGGAGACACTAGTCAACCTTGCCCAGCTTTCACTAAAAGTTTCCTTCCAAGATCTTCCCTCTAGTTCAGTGGGTCACACCTACCATTCAAGGTCTATTCAATAACTTAATTTGGAATGTTGATTTTAGAAACAGAAATGGGATCTGATCATCACCTAGTTCAGTGGAATCCTTTCTTTGAAAGGAATTTTCATCACAATGAAGGCCAAAAAGAAAACAGAACAAAACACAAATGTGTGTTTGTAGGCGGGTGGGGAAGCCTAGCGTTACCTGTGACCCCCTTCTTTGCCCTGCACTCCGCTCTCAGAAGACTTCCTTAGCATCCCTCGGGTCTCCTAAACCTCTCTTTAATCATAATCCCTTTATTGTATAGCTCAAACCCTGATGTTTAGAGAGATACAGTGAGTTCTCCAAAATCACACCACAACCTGTGTCTGAGCCTTGCCTCAGCTACGAAGTGTCCAGACACTCAGCCCATCCAGCTCTGGTATATTTTTCTTTGGAAAGGGAAAAACAAAACATTTCACACTTGGCAAGTTTTCTTCTTCTGTTTTGCAAAATTGTAAAAATTCATGGTGAGGCCAAAGCCATGATAACATTTATGCTGCCTCTGTGGGTTTTCTATTTCCAAGTAGGGGAAGAGGCTAGAGCAGCCACCTTTGGGTCAGTGTGTTAAGAGGGAAACCCTCTTGTCAAGGACTCTGGTCTCATTCTTCCTGCCATAGCAAGTCTGTGCCAGGCTCTGTTTCATTCCCATTTTTCACAAGTATTTTGAGTATTTTCCCCTCAAAATAGACATAGTGTATCTTGGGATCCAAACCATGGTTGAGCCTTCAAAATTCCTTAAAAAAAAATGAGCTCTGCAAAATTAAAAAAAAAATAAAAGCGTTTATTTTTTATAGCAGTTTTGGGTTTTACAGAAAATTGAGCCCATAGTACAGAGAGTTACCATATATACCTGTGCCCCGACTCAATGGCTTTCTCTATTACTTTGCATTGGTGCGGTACCTTTGTCACGATTGGTAAAGCAATATCCATACATCATCATTAACTAAAGTCCATAGTTTACATGAGGGTTTACTCTTGGTATTGTACGTTCTATGGGTTTGGACGAATGTATAATGGTATGTATCCTCTATTACAGCATCATGCAAAATAATTTCACCGCCTTAAAAATTCCCTGTGCTCCAGAGCCCCTTGCTCTCTGAACCCCTGGCAACCACTGATGTTTTTACTGCCCCTATAGTTTTCTCTTTTCCCGAATATGGTATAGTTGGAGCCATATGGAATACAGCCTTTCCAGACTGGCTTCTTTCACTGAGAAATATGCATTTAAGATTCCTCCATGTCTTTTCATGACCTGATAGCTCATTTCTTTTTCATCACTGAATAACATTCCATTTTAATAGCTGTTCCAAGCTGCTTTCCATGATTTCAACCTATAAAATTACTATGTCTGACTCTGAAAGCCAGTTCTACAGTAAGATTAGAGGATCCTTCATGGGCACAGCCTCTTCTGCAGGATGCTGGGAATTCAGCTGCACACTGTCTTCTATGCCTTGCCCTTGTGTCTGAAATACCCCATACTTCTGCTCTAAGACCCTTCTAGAAAGCTGTATATTTTGCTTAATTTAAAACAGTATGTTATTTGGGAGAAATAAGATATATGATGGATTTATTTTGCTCATGATTCTATTAGACCACATTATCTTCAGCCTGGAGAAGAGACCTGAAGAAATAAGAATTAAGTATGGGAAGAAGATAGGTCAGTTTTAAAATGAGGAAGGAAAAAGAAAACATTTGGAAACTTGACATTCCCCAGGATATTACCCCATGGGTGCTGAAGGTAATGAGAGATAGAACCTGTGAGAAGAGGTGGCTTCCCATCGAATTAAAATTCCAGAATGTTCCAGAAAGTGCCAGATTCAAGACCAAGTAGGGCCAACTAATAGTGAAAATCCCTCCCATATGGACCGGGTTGCTGAACACATGGGTGGTGCAGCTCATGGAGGTCAGAAGTGCTCTAAGTCACCTTCCTACAATGAACATGGCACCCTAGGTTAGCATCAGGGGTCATCCAAGCAACAGTCATGGGCAACAGACAAATGCCTTTTTAGAATTTTTTTTAAAAATTCAGAGACTATATATAAATTCATTTTTATTTTAAAATTCAGAAAAACAAAAACTCCCTTTTCTTCCCTGCAACCATATTCCTCTCTTAGAGGTAACCACCATTATTAGTTTGATGGACATCCTCGCAGAGGTTTTTCTGTGCATTTAGACACACATATATATGTCTACTGATAGATAGAAGTTTGTGATATGGGTGAGCCATATATAAGAGAGATACTATTGATATATACTATGTGCAGTTTTCTGCAATTTGCGTTTTAATTTTTCAAGTCTTTTTTAACTGTTGCATAATATTATTTCATAAGGATGTATTTATACATTATGTACAGATGAAGAAATAGGTACTTCTTCCCAATTTTTGCCATTACACATGGTAGATGTATTAATGTTCACCAATATCTGGTCCTTTTCTACTTCCTGGTCATAAGAGATTATACTTCCCTGCCTTCTTGATGTTAGCCATTACCATGTCACTGGATCTCATCACGGAAATGTGTGTGGAAGTGACATGTGTCACTTCCAGAACCAAGTATATAATTGTGGGTGCTCAATTCTCCAATCTCTCTTCCACCCCATGAGATGCTGCCATCTTGGTCGTCTAGGTCCCTAGGTGTTTATGATCATCAGAATCCTGCTGCTGACCTGCATGAAGCGTGGGGCATGGGCAAGAATTAAATCCTTGTTGTTCTAAGTCTTGGAGACTTTGGAGCTCTTTATTATCACTGCATAACCTGCTCTATTCTGGCTGACAGTCCCTGCCATGAGCAGTATTGTGCATGCTTCTTTCGGCACAAGTGACAGTATCTTTCCAGGAGTGAATGTCTGTTGCAAAGTCAAAACATTAAATTGCTTGTAAAGCATCTTCTTATACATCCAACCCCTACTTTTCGTCCCTTGGCTCCTCTGCATCTCTTGACTTAAACTCCTTTCTATTATTTATTCATGGTTTATTAGATAAATGTCTTCCCCAGACAAACTAGGAGCTCCCTGGAGTTTGCCTGTTTTTTTGCCCACGACTCCAGTGTTAGTGGTTGTTTCATTAAACTCTAATCTCAAAGCTAATCCCTGCTGGAAAATGTGTTCTGTCCTATGCGAAGGCTCCCAGACTCCGAGTCTCAAACCACTAAATACGCTGTGTGGGTGTTTTGTGGTGCTTATTGGTGGTCATGTAACATTGTTATTTTTCTCCAAACATTTCTAGTATGATTCACACTGTATAAAAGGATTACCTTTTGGTTTGGGAGGTACTAAATTAGAAAATGGGGCTTCCAAAACTCTCTATTCTCTTTCAGAGCACGAGAAGGTGTTCATTCCTACTCAGGGGGTCAAGGCTTCCCAGCTGATGAGTTTATTCAGCTCTGACCTGTGTAGCTGGGGCAGCAAATGGGATAGGGGTTTCTTTGAGGCTGGTATGCTCTCCGCCAGAAGTTAGCAGTAGGTGGAGATGCTGAAGTTGATGTAGACTCAGAGCTCAGCTCAGGTGCAAGACAAAGCCAGCCCAATAACTTACAGAATTTAAGCCCCAGGGTGGGGGGACTTGAGATCCCATGTTGACGTGAAGCATAAGAAGGTCAAGAACCAAAATGGAACTTTGAGAGCCTATAACTGAATTCCACAGTTTCCCTGAGCACTGAAATTCTTTGCAACTTTCATTCATTCACACATCTCATCAAGGTGTGAAGTGTAATGTGGTTTGTGTGAAAAATAAACTTCTGCCAAAAGAGGAAAACCAAGAGTCCATGGCAGCGTCAAGAAAAGATTTGTCAGTTCAGCTGAGTATGACTACTGTATTTGTCATTTCCTTTTCATCATGCCTCTCCCCTCATCACAAAACTGCAATGGCTTCTTGATGTCCAAAGCATCATGGCATCACCTCTTTTAGGACAAAGTGACCTGGAGGGGGCTCTGCAGAAGTGGAAATCTGAACCTTGATGTTGCCTCTTGCTGGCTGTACAGCCCTGGATAAATCCTTCCTCCTCTCTGACTCTGTGTCTCCATCTGTAAAATGGGGATAGTGACAGGGCCCACCCCCCAGGGTGACGGTCAGGATTACATGAGCTAACCCCAAAACAGACAATGAAGATGTTCCGAGGTTTCATGGGACCAGTGCTCGGACACCGTGATACAGACAGCACCCAGTAAACGTGGACATTCATCCTCCTGTTCTGCCCATCAAACATCATCTGCAGGGCCTGGATCACCCTCATACCCAGGCCCCAGGCTCCTGGCCTGGAATCCTAACTTTTGCCACCAAATTCCCTAAGACCCCCATCAAGTGCCTGTTACGAGCTGCCCCAGCCAGCTGATGTCCTGGAGCCTTAGCTGTGTCCAGTGCTCTGGCCTTGTTCAGCTACCTGGACTTCCAAATGCCCCTTGTGAATCTTAGGTGCTCGCGATTCATGGTTTGACCATGGTCCAGTCCTATTCCTCACTGAACAGCCCTCAGAGCCCCCAGCTCTCATTGCTCTAATTTGACAGCCATTCCTGCCCTCTCCTGAGCCCTCCCATCACCATGGTTACCAGCGGGGAGAGCAGCTTTTCCTCCTTCCTCTTCTCCCCCGAATCTCCAACCTCTCCCTCCTCCAATTCCTCGTCTGTGCCCCTCCTTTCAGACTTGCCCACGCTCTGCCTCTTCATGTTAATGTGTCACTTCTCACATGTTTGTCTTGTTTTCGTAACAATTTGATAAACTCATCAAGGGTGGGGGGTTGACATTACTGGAACCCTCTGTCACACAGCAAGGAAACTAAATTTGAGCCAACCTAAATTTCAGTTTCCTACTCAACTCTAAAAGCTTCATGGGTCTCAACAACACACAAGTGAAGCTCAGACAATTAGGAAATTAATGCATGAATGAATGCAAACAGGCTGACGTTTTCTCAAATAACTGGGGTCTTCCGATCTAGTGCAAAATCCTCTGTTAGGTCAAAACAGTTCTTAAAGTAGGTGAGTGATTAATATGAAAGACAAAGAAGTACATAAAATAGTTTGATTAAAATACTCTTAGCTGGATATACTTCACTGACCCCCAGAAGGAAGAAACCAAGTATAATTTGTATCTTCTATTATTGCATTTGAGGACAGCGGTGCCTGCCAATTATGTCTCTTTAAATGTTTGTCGTCGCAACATTGTAAAATCTGTATTTGGTCCTAATTCGAATTGCAGGAAATTGGGGTTGGGGCTGGGGAAGCTCATTATCCGCACTGATGAATGAGATTCTCTGAGTAAATGTTTAATACAAAATAAGTAAATAAAAATGCAGTAGAGATGGAACTCAGACTTAAAAATGGACTTTAAAATGGTCTAAAATGTGTTTTCTCTTACACAGTGAATTATAGTTTAGCTTTTTGTCCCCCAAAGGGCAGGTAATAGGCCTAAAGAGAGAGGGAGAAGCAGACAGTAGTGAGATGTTCTGGGAGGTGTGTGCTGCTGCCTAATCCGAAATACGCAGACCTTCAGACGGGTGCACAATCTTCCAGCCACACCCTGTGCCTTGGCCCACTGCTCTGAGTGCCTTCTCTTTCCCAGCTCTGGGTCTGCTACCCGATCTCCCCACCTCTCACCCGGGGCTGTAAGAGAGGGAACAGGGTGGACATCTAGGTGTTCCCCATCAGAGCTGTCTGTGAATAAAGCCCATGAGGTAGTCAGGGGGAAACAGGCCTAAAAGTGACAGTACTGCCCAGGCCAGTAGAGCAGGTAAACAAAGGTAGAAGATACTGGAGTTGACAAATAACACTAGTGTGATGAATGAGGGGGTGAATGGGGAGGAGGGACCACTGAGGATTGTCTACCTTGGGCACCCCATGAGCAGACCTTGAGATAAGGGTTCAAGGGCACTTACTTTATTGGGGAAATGAAGGAGACGCAGGTAGAGAAATAGGGGATTGAGACAGGGAAGGGAAGGCAACTAGCAGGGAAACTTGGGTCATTAAGACAGTAACCAATGGGGGCGTGGTCAATGGAGCTTAATTCTTGAGGGGAACACTGAGAAACTGCATAGAGCTTGATCAGAGTTATTCCACCTGAGGGGCAAGGGAGCCTTGGAATATTTATACCCCCTTTCTGTTAGTCATTGTGTAAAAGCTGGCAAAGCACACGTTAGAGAAAGCCCTCCGGTAACGAAAGAGCGACGACTAAACTAAACGTCCTTTTCCAGTGCAGTCTTACCATACAGGCCAGCAAGCACGGGATCTGATTGAAAATCAAATCCTTGGTATTTACCCAAAGGAGGTGAAAACTTATGTCCACACAAAAACCTGCACAGGGGTGTTTACAGCAGCTTTATTCATGATTGTCAAAACTTAGAAGCAACCAAGATGCCCTTCAGTAGGTGAGTGGATAAATAAAGTGCGGCACATCCAGACAACGGAATACTATTCAGCACTAAAAAAGAAATGAGCTATCAAGCCATGAAAAGACATGGAGGAACCTAAAATGCATATTACTGTGTGAAAGAAGCCAATCTGAAAAGGCTATGTAATGAGTCATTCCAACGATATGACATTCTGGAAGAGGGAAAGCTATGGAGACAATGAAGAGATCAGTGGTTTCCAGGGGTTTAGGGGAGAGAAGGTTGTATATGCAGAACACATAAGATTTTTAGGGCAGTGAAAAGTCTTTTGTTTTATACTATAGTGGTGGGTACACGTCATTATATATTCATCCAAACCCATAGAACGTACAACACCAAGAGTGAACCCTAAGGAAAGCTATGGACTTTGGGTGATGACATGTCAGTGTAGGTTCATCGGTTGTAACAAATGTACCCCTCTGGTGGGGGGAAGTTGATAATGGGGGAAGCTCTTCCTGTACTGGGGCAAGGGGGATATGGGAAATCTCTGTGCCTTCCTCTTAATTTTGCTATGAGCCTACAATTACTCTAAAAAAAATTGTCTTTAAAAAGAAAAAATAAAAAGAGCAATGACACTGTTGGGACAAGGACAGGAGTGGAATGCCGAGAAAAGGAGCTTTGAGAAATGAAGACAGAATGCCAGCCAGCACCTCCTTGCTACCAGTGACTTAGCAGGCTTTTGCCTGAAGCTAGATTAGATTCTAGAGCAAGCTTCTACTTGGTACAACTGGTACCACCACCCACCTCCCCATGCAGTCCCCCATCATGGCCCACTTATTACTACTAATAATAATGCATAATATGTGTTGAGTACTAACTGTGTGCCCCATATAATATCTTAAGCCATGTAGTCTTCACAACAATGTCTTCAGGTAAATACTATTATTACCCCCATCGTGGGGCAGGGGGAAGGACTATAAAGATCAGCAGTTTAAAGCAAATTGTCCCTTGTTGCACAACTAGTAAATAGTGAAACTGGTCAGTTTTTTTTTTTTTCAGCTCAACCACTTGCAAGTGTCTTAGCTGTGATAGCTACCAATACTTTTCTCTCTAAAAGAACCCAGGTACCTACCAGTAATTAGCAAGGCTGGTTTCCTCAACAAATGAAACTATTCCCCAGAAGTAACAGAGCAAAGAAACTGAAGTTGTGATGATTTTTACGGGCATATTATCCTTTCTAGAAGCTTGGTCACAACTGGTGCAGGCAGAAGTGCATTCTGCTTCTCAGTGTGTGGAGGGGGAAGAGGGCAGGGCTGTCCTGGAATCCACAGCTCATGAGAGATCAGAGAATGTGGAAGCTACACGCTCCATTTAGGCATCAGTGTTCTCTATTACAGAATGGTCCCTGACTTCAGTAATCAGACTCTCCAAATGTGTTTAACTCATTATTTATAACATCATTAAATCCAGTGACACCAAAAGGTGTCACTGTGAGCATCAGGCAAGTCCAATTTTAATCCTTAGAAAAGGTGTAAATGTCTTTCTTTTCCTCCCTCCCCCATCCTTATCAGGGAGGGTGGATGGAAGCTAAATTTGCACTTGCACGATGTGCAATGGTCTAAACTTTCACTGAATCCTAATCAACTTAGTATCCTGTTGCCTTTTTGAAATTGGATGATGAAATGTAACCCTGAGACAGCTTAAACAGAACTCAGGCCTGGATGCTTTCCGCAAAATGGCCTAATTTGGTAGTTATGGCGCTAGTGTTGTATGTGCAGTGATCAAATCCTGTGTTTTCAATTGTCCTTTTTATGGTTAATTAAGGCAGTCTTAGTGTACAGATTAATATCAGAGCCGCCTAATGTAACAGACTAAAGTGTGCCCTCCGAATGTCTTTTTGTGACAGTGGTTTTCCGGGTAAGTTTTACAGGCTTCTATTTTTGAACTTGACTCTAAGGGGCCAAAGCAGCACATTTTGAGAATGGTTTTGTAAACCGTAACGAAGGTATCTTTCTTTAGCAGCTTCCTGCCCAAAGACAGCAGAGTGCTTTGTACACACTTACCAAAGTGATATACATGGATTTTTTTATTCTCTGCTGAAATACAGAGACCTGGGGGGAAATGCAGTCACTGATGACAAATCTTAAGCGTGCCGTGTGCACAGCAGGCATGGAGAGTATAGAGCATCTAAAACACCCTCCTAAACTGGAGGGGCTGGTCAGGTGGGCAGAAGTGCTGTGCTCTGGGATGCCTTGTGCTCCAAGGGGGTCTTGTGAGTTTTGGTGGTGATTGTCTCTCCAGATGACTGTACAGCTCCTCGTAAAGCTGCCTCTTCCCTTGGATCATTCATTTCGCGTGAGGCACTTTAAGGCACCTTCTGAGATGCAACCTCTAAAAAACGGGCATGTTTCTCTGCTCTTTGTTTTTAACACAGGAGATCATCAGAGGGGATCTGTACGTCACAGCATCTCTAATACCAATTAACTATAGTGAAGTTATAGAACACAAAGGAAAGGCAGTCTGGGCCTTAAAGGATTTTAAGAAATGTTCAAAGCATTTCTGAGCAGAAGTCTTTTTGGCTCTGTTTTAATTAATAGTTTAAAATAATTCATATTTAATATATCAGATGTTTCTGTGTAGATGATGATGTTTAAATGCCTCCAGACACTGAATTCCTTTTCATCCTATTGATTGTACATGGAGTCCAAAGTTCAGTTCCATGGAGAGAACATTTATTTGTCACTTTCCATGTACATTACCACATTCAAGATGCAATAGGGTATACAGAAATGAATTAATTCACGGGCTCTGAGGAGCTCAGTATAGTAGGTAAGAGATTCATGTATAAATGATTCAAAAGAAAGGAAGAGTCTGGTAAATGCCATGATAGATGCATGCCCACAAAGCCCAGCAGCATATTTAGGGACATCAGCATTTTTACATTTGTTGAGATATATAATTGTCATATATTTTAATTTTGTTTGTGAATTAAGAAAGCAGAAGATCTAAAGAATTTCCCCCATTAGGAGGTAGTTATAATATATAGAATTTCTATTTCTGCATTTTTTTATGTGACACATTTGGGTTTTTCTTAGACAAAATTAAATTTACCATAGTTCAGATTAATATGTAGCAAATGGAAATATGTGGAACTATTCAAAGACAAGAGAACTGGAAAACTCCCATATCCACACTCGCACAGCCACTCATGGTAAAAGTGATCATTGATAATAGAAGGAGACAAGTAAAAGCACCGGGCCTTTGTCTCTAAACTGATACGACCTTAAAAAGGTAACTTACGGGGAGTGGGGTCAATGAGGAAGGAAGGCTGAATATCTCTGCTCTCATCAGAAAGGGTAAATGGGGCCTCCCTGGTGGCGCAGTGGTTGAGAATCCGCCTGCCGATGCAGGGGATACGGGTTCGTGCCCCGGTCTGGGAGGATCCCATATGCCGCAGAGCGGCTGGGCCCGTGAGCCATGGCCGCTGAGCCTGCGCGTCCGGAGCCTGCGCGTCCGGAGCCTGTGCTCCGCAACGGGAGAGGCCACAACAGTGAGAGGCCCGCATACCGGAAAAAAAAAAAAAAAAAAAAAAAAAGGGTAAATGAAGAAAGATGCTCACACATGGCAGGGAGAAAATGGCCACATTAACTGCCCAGAAGGGACCGGTGTGTACTGTGTTGTCGATGGGGCAGTGGAGACCTGTGACTGTGCTGGTCTCGTGTGGGAGAGTCCAACAGAAGGGCATGCGGAGCTAAGCCAGACAGGTGCCCCAGTTTGGGGAAGGAATATATCAAGTCAAATTCAGAGAAAATGTAGACATTTTTAAAACCAGATACACTAACACAGAGCACAGTAACAAAAGACATAAATGTTCTTAAAAGGGAAATGCTGGTTATATAACTGCAAATACATGAAAGATGATTGAGAAGAGAGAGAGAGAGAGAGAGAGAGAGAGGAGAAAATATATCCAAAGAGGCACATTGTGGCAAAATATGGACTTCTCTAGTAAACTTGATTTAAAAGAGAGCGTATAAAATACACTGAGGAATATACATGAGGGGCATGACCCATAACCATTGTATGGACGCCTAAAGCTTCTCAACTACAGCAAGTTTCAAATAAGCTGAGGGCAGTGTGAAGAGGTTTGTCTAGGCCATTGTAGACTGACCTGCTGTCAGGCAGATGGTGTCCTGGTAACGGATGGCAGGGTAAAAGCAGAACCATGCAGACTCAGGTTACCTCCGTTTTTTATGGTCAAAGAAAATAATCATCACCCTGTAAAAGGGTCGAAAAATATAAATAGGAGAAAATTGGAGTCCAAGATAGTTGAGAAGATGATAAAAGTGCATCCTATTGATTTAAGCGAGTTCGCATCTCTAAGACTAGATGAATTATTTCTCACAGAGGACACCGAGAAAATAGTGATTACTGTCTCAGCAACAGTTTGTGTAATTGTTGAGACATTGTGGAGAAGAGAAGTGTGAGTAGATAGGAAATGGGCATGACTAACACTTTTATTTTTATTTATTTTTCTTTTTGCGGTATGCGGGCCTCTCACTGTTGTGGCCTCTCCCGTTGCGGAGCACAGGCTCCGGATGCGCAGGCCCAGCGGCCATGGCTCACGGGCCCAGCCGCTCCGCGGCACGTGGGATCCTCCCAGACCGGGGCACGAACCCGTATCCCCTGCATCGGCAGGCGGACTCTCAACCACTGCGCCACCAGGGAGGCCCTGACTAACACTTTTAAAAGATAAAGAAGGTAAGGGGCTTCCCTGGTGGCGCAGTGGTTGGGAGTCCGCCTGCTGATGCAGGGGATGTGGGTTCGTGCCCCGGTCTGGGAGGATCCCACATGCCGCGGAGTGGCTGGGCCCGTGGGCCGTGGCCGCTGAGCCTGCGCGTCTGGAGCCTGTGCTCTGCAACGGGAGAGGCCGCAGCGTTGAGAGGCCCGCGTACCGCAAAAAAAAAAAAAAAAAAAAAAAAAAAAAAGATAAAGAAGGTAAGTCCTGGAAATTAAAGACCAATGAAGCTGAATTTAGACCCTAGTAAAATTCAGAACAGATCTATCCATTCATCATCATTCATCCATCTGTCCAGCCCTCCACCATGAATTTCTCTTCATTCAGCAAATATTAATTGAATACCTACTGTGTGCTAGGCACTGGGGATATACTGTACTAGAAAATGAAACATAGTCCTGATTCTACTAGGACTTAGATTCAAACGGGGGACTTATAAAAGCATGAGTTGTTGAATTGTAAGAGCATAATGGTGAAGCTAATACCAAAATCAACGCAAGGAGGGTGTCACAATCCCTGAGTTAGTCAGGACTTTTCCCCTTGCAAATGCCAGAAACTCAATTAATACTGGCTGAGGCAAAAGGGTATTTCATGGCTGATGTATGTGAGAAGTCCATGAATAGTCCTGGCTTCAGGACTGGCTGGGTATATAAGCTCAAGACAACAGCTGCACCAGGACTTCTTCATCTCTTTGCTTGGCTTTCTTCTACATTGGGTCCATACTCCCCATAATTTTTAATAGTCAAGATAGCTTCCTGTAGCTCCAGGCTCAAGTTCTAACTTCATAACAACTCCAGTAAAGAGAGGCTGTGTATCTCCCCACAGCTCAAACAAAAGTCCAGAGTGAAGTTCACTTTTATTAACATGGTTCATGTGTTGATTCATGACCCCATGAATCAGCTATGTGACTAAAGTAAATAGAGCAAATAAACTGACGGCCTTGGCCTGGGCCAAGGTCAGACATTCCCTCCTGGTACCAGGACTAGAGTCAGCCTGTCTGTTCACGTGCACTGAGGGTCTGGGGTCGGGGGCTGGGAGCGTTTCCCTGTGAGGAGAAGGATGCTGAACAGGCATGGCTGAATCTCTGGGGCACTGCCCCTATAGACTGTGCTGGTCAGAAGCCTCAAGGAGCATCAGGATCCATTTTCTAACTTATAGCTTTCTTTTTTTTTTTTTTTTCATTTTCTCTTTTTCTTTCTTTCTTTCCTTTTTTCCCCATATTTGCACTGGCTAAAACCTCCAATACAACATTGAATAAAAGTGATGCAAGCGGAAATCACTGCCTTGTTCCTGATCTTAGGGAGAAAGCGTTCAGTCTATTAAGCGTTCACACCACTCCATATGATGTAGGATGCAGGTTTCTTTGTATATGTTTTCTATCATGTTGAGGAAGTTACTTCTGTCTCAAGTTTGTTGAGAGTTTTTATCATGAATGAATGTTGAGTTTTACCAAATGCTTTTCTGCATTTGTGTCTTAACTTGGTGATCTGTGACTTCTCCCTTTTTTCTTGGTCAGTCTAGCTAAAAGTTCATCAGTCTTGATCTCTGCAAAGAACCAACTATTAGTTTCATTGATTTTCTTTATAGCTTTTCTACCTCATACTTTAAAGAGGGCACTGGCAAACTAGATTTTACCTGGCTGAACAACTATGTCATATAAGGAACTGGGAAGGGCCATGAAAATGGAATTCAAGTCTCTGAAGGACTGCATTCCAGAAGAAGAAATGGGAAGATTCTCTCACTCTCCAGAAGGTAGAACTCAGATCAGTGTACACAAGTTAAAGAGAAGCAAATGAGAGCAGTGTCGTCCCCTCTTCTAGAACCCAGGCTCCAGAATCATACAGATTTGGACCAGAACCCTGGCCTTACCCTCTGCTAGCTAACTGTATGTATTAGTTATCTAATGCATGCTGCTGTAACAGACCTCTCCGATTAAGGGGTTTGCCAAGTAGAAGTTTACTTCCGGCTCTCAAGAAAACTGTCCATGAGGATTTTATGATCCAGGTCTGATCATGGTAAACTCCACTCCTGTACACGTTCCATCGACCAGACCTAAGAGAGGCTGCAGAGTTAGTCCAGCCACGGCCCTAGAGGATAAGAAAACCTCTCTGGTGAATCACTAGCCTGTCTGTGCCATCCTGTATAGCTTGAAGTTTATCTTTTTGAGCTTCTGTTTCCTTATGTGTAAAAAGAGGATAATAATATCTGTCTCATGAGGGTCCCCCACGATCTACAGTATCTGGCACAGGTGGGAGTTTAATGAACGCTTGTTGCATGAATGAATGAATCAGTGAATGAAGGAAGTAAGTGTAAGGACTGGTGTATGTAGTGCACTTAGAACCATTTTTGGCTTATAGGAAGGCTTCAGTACATGAGAGTAGTTATTACTGCTCTTGTTCCTGAGGCTTTATAAAGGAATAAAACCAGGCAAGAAAATTTCCAGCTCTAGTTTGAAGAGTGAAATCTCTCTCTCTGGGAGGTTTCAGGCAAAGGCCAACTCTTAGACGTGTCATAGAGTTAGAGTGGAGTCCTGCCCTCAAATGTCCTTTGAGGCCATAAATGATGAAGTGGGGCATCAGACAAACCATACTTTCACTTGCTACCTTGTGACCTGGACTACAGCCACTTCACTTTCCTGAGACTCCATGTCCTCAGTTTTAAACACCTCCATAGCAGGCCAGCCATGACACTTCATCGAGATAAATCATGTGAAATTGTGGAACACGGCCTGGTGCTGGAGATGGGAGGTGCTGGATAAGTATTTGTTTTCTTTCCTTCTACTTTGCTGCTTTGTTGCTTCCTATTCTGTGATACAAACGATAGTCTTTATTCATTGCATTTGAAATGATTGTTGTAATTAAAGATAAAGAGAAAATTCCTGGGTTGGAATTGGAGACTGTAGCTCTGCACTTTCCAGCCCTTTCCATCTGCAAATGATCACGGAGTAACATAATTTAGGCACCCAAAGTAGTGTTTCCTGTTCTTTGGATTCAGGCTTGCATCTATCTAACAACTGGCTTCTCAGAATTTCCAAGAACTGTTAATAGGCAAATGAGTCATGAGTCAGTTTCTTCAAAGTTGATGGAGGAAAACCCATTAACTGAGGTATTTCCTAGGGAAACTGGATATATACAGTTTTTCTGTAATGCAAATCCAGAAACTCAAGTTTAACCAAACAGAAAATAATGATTAAGGACTTGCTTTTTAAGAGGTTGCTTCTCACCAATCCCTCTTCCCAACTGATAAAAATCAACACTATTTAAAAACAAAACAAGTTTAGGATTAGGACAAAACCCATCTAGTAATTCAATGGGTTTAGGATAAAATAAGTCAAAACAGAATATTTACTCTGGTTGTTGTGGTGGTGGTTTGGCTTCTTCTCAGTTGCTGTGCATTTGTGACTTTCACTTTGTTAGTTGGAGCCATTACATCCCATCCTGTGTTGTCAATTGGGTCCTGAGGTTGTTCCAGCACCTTAAGAAAAGCCACCATCTACCTACTTTTACAGCTTTTAAGATAAACTGGAGAGCACTAGGAAAGCAGGGGAGTTACCGTTATCAATATGGAATGTGAGGTTTCCTGTGCAGTAGCACCACCTCTTCTAAGTCACCATGGCTGGTGTTTCTCAGAATGCATAACGATATAATAAATGACGTGTGTGCTGAGTGAAAGCTTTGAGTAATGGAACCAGCTAACATTTAGAATTTTATTAAGGACGAACTGTCTCAGATGTTCTTAGTGCTCTTATTACCCCATCGTTAAAGCTGGTAATTCTTGTTTTTAAGGCATTTTGGAGACACTCATTGATACATGCTTGGGGGAAAAATATATATATATATAGAGAGAGAGACATCCCTTTCTTCCTTTAAAAAAGTTTCCATGAGACTCCAAAACTGTGTAAGAATAATACTCTGATTACTCAAGTGGGTGGATTTTGCAGTCTCTGTTTCTCATCCTTTAATCATTTTAAGAGATCTGAGCTTTCTTCACCAAGAAGTGCAGACTGTGCTGTATGATCCCCCTTTTCGAGAAGAAGAGGAAGGGCAGGACTCACCAGAGAGCCTGGCCCTCTGGGTGGCTTCCTCTGTCAGCAGCTCCTGAGCTCCTTATCAAAGAGGAAATTAACAGAAAGTTAAGAGGAATGTCCCAGAGCAACTCTGGCCACCCAGAGTACCCTCAGCCAGTGTTTAAAGGGAGGCAGTTGCTACACTGTTCTTGCAAATAATTGCTAGGTGGGAGTGTAGCCTCAGTGTTGCTGGATCCACCCATTTATTAGAGAAAGCTGGAAATAAGCCATAGCGTCTGTATTCAAGGAAGGAAGAAGGGGAGAAGGCAGTGCCAGGCTTTTACCAAGAAGGCCAACACTTGCCTTGGAAACTCCTACCAGACTTCTGCTTAAATCTCATTGGCTAGAACAGGTCATGTGATCACCCCAGCTGCACAGGAAGCTGGGAATGTATTACTTAACCATTGTGGGAGAAGCAGTCAGGGAGAAGGGAGTTGGGAATGGGTGTTGGGACAGCTAACCTGAACTGCCTGCCAACACGTAGATACTATATTTAAATACTGACTCTGTATTAAGGGAAACAAAACATGTCAGAGTGCCAGATATGGCCCACAGACCTTGAGTTTATCTCCTCTGCTTAAGACAAACCAATGTCTGTCCTTAGTATCTCTCCACCTGTCACTTCAATAATACACTGTTGGGGCTTCCCTGGTGGCGCAGTGGTTGGGAGTCCGCCTGCCGATGCAGGGGATGCGGGTTCGTGCCCCGGTCCGGGAGGATCCCACGTGCCGTGGGGCGGCTGAGCCCGTGAGCCATGGCCGCTGGGCCTGCGCGTCCGGAGCCTGTGCTCCTCAACGGGAGAGGCCACGGCAGTGGGAGGCCCGCGTACCACAAAAAAAAATCATAATAATACACTTGTTTCCTGATTGTGTCTCTTAGCTTTCTACCACCAAGGACTTGTCTTTTTTTTTTTTTTTTTTTCTGTTTTCTCCATGGAATCCATCTGTTGGAACATTCTGTCTACAAAGTCCTTTTGTTAGGTAATAATGAGTTTTCATATTTTAAAAAATTCAACAAAGACTTGCACATCCGCCAACTAGAGCCTCTGATCAACACAGGATAACCAGCAGGAGAGTTGGTATAATTCCAGACAACAGTTTAAAAAAAAATTTAAAAAGACATTTTAATTAGAGTGTAAAGCTTTATCTTGCATAAGTGGATAAATTCCACTAGGACAGGGATTGCTAACTTTCTGTGAAGGGTCACCTAATAAATATTTTAGGCTTTGGGCTATACAGTCTGTAGTTCGACTATTCAACTCTATACTAATATTATAGTACAGGGCTTCCTTGGTGGCACAGTGGTTGAGAGTCCGCCTGCCGATGCAGGGGACACGGGTTCGTGCCCCGGTCTGGGAGGATCCCACATGCCGCGGAGCGGCTGGGCCCGTGAGCCATGGCTGCTGTGCCTGTGCGTCCGGAGCCTGTGCTCCGCAACGGGAGAGGCCACAACAGTGAGAGGCCCGTGTACAGCAAAAAAAAAAAAAAAAAAAAAAAAAAAAAATTATAGTACAAGAGCAGCCTTAGATAATACATAAATGAATGGGTGTGGCCATGTGCCCATAAAATTTTATTTACAGAGAAAGGCTGTGAGTCAGATGTGGCCAGCACACTATAGTTTGCTGATCCTTGCACAAGGCCTTTAAAGGTATTAAGACATTTTCACACCCTGGTTCTTACTTTCTTGAAACTTCAGAGGACCTGACTGGGGACACTGACTTGGGTAATAAGCCTCACCCTGAACCACTCTCAGCCTTCCTCGTTACTGAGTCCAAGCTCCTACTGCTCACCACACTACAGGTCAATAAAACGAGAGATGAGTTGTTGGGCCAAGGAATAGTGACTTTATTTGAAAGCCAGCAGACCGAGAAGATGGTGAACTAGTGTCCTAAAGAACCATCTTCTCTGAGTTAGCATTCAGGCTTCTTTTATACTAAAAGGGGAGGAGGTAGAAATCTGGTTCTGGTCAGACTCCAGAGGGGATGTGTTATTTCCTCCTTCCTGCAGCCATTCACAGGTGAGCCTGGTCAGGAGGTTTCTTGTGAAATAAACAAAGGTATTTTAGCTTAACATCCATTATATTGGAGGCAGGGCTCCCAGACATGGGCCATTATGTATAATTTAAGCTTATAGGCAACATCCCTTTAGTGATTAACTTGTAGCAAAAGCAATAGAATACAAAGGTTAAAGGAAAAGGAAGAGATCCAATATGGAGTCAGATTTGTTCTTTCCTGTTGCATCCTGACTTTGCTGAATTCCTTCCTGCACTTTGGATCCCAACAACTTACTTAGAAATGCTCTCTCCACTTTCTTCCCTGTACTATAAAGTTCATCCACGGCTTTGGGCTTGACTCTTTCTCTGGAAGTCTGTCCTGGATAACTAGAGGGTGGGGGCAATATCTCTTAGCTCTTTAGGCACACAGACTTCGGAGGCTAATGAGCATGGTAGAAATTTGAACTCTGCTCCTCTCCATCTTTGTAGCTCTAGTCAGTTTATTTGACCTCTCTGAGCAATCTGAGGTATGGACAAGTAGAGTCCAACTAAACCAGAGAGCTCCTTTCCGCTATGTTGGTAAAGAGTTGTCATCAGTCCGTTAGTCACTAAGATAAGATGCTATACTTTGCTATGTTTTTATTTCAGTGTCCAGTTATAATGGTATAACAAACCACCATAAACTTAGGGGCTTAAAGCAACATCAATCATTTCTCTTACTCATGAATCTGCAGTTTGGGAGTGGCTGGTGGGAACTCTTCACCTCTATTTTTCACAGTGTCAGCTGGGGTAGCCTGCAGGTTGGGGTAACTCAACATCTTAAGACTGGTGTCACTTAAGATTTGTTCCTTAATGTGTCTGGTGGTTGATGCTGGCTCTTGGCCAGAACACCCACGTGTGACTGCTTGGGCTGCCTCACAGCACGGTGCCTAGTGGCAAGAATGAGCATCCCAGGAGAACAAGGTAGATAGAAATGTGTGGTGGTATTTTATGACCTAGGCTTGGAAATACCACTATGGAAATACCACTTTACCATATTCTATAGTGGTTGAGGCACTGTGAGCTTCCACTCGGGTTCCAGGAGATGGAACATAGACTTTACCACTTGATGAAAGTGTATCACCATCACCATCACATTGTTATAGGATAAAATTGTTATTAAGATCATAGTCTAGTTGTGGTTCTAATAATCACATTGATTAGTCCTTACTACACATGGGGAGCACTAAATGCCTTACCGTGTTATTACCTTAATCCTCACAACAATCCTTGGAGGTCAGTCTTAAAATTGACCACATCTTATAGATGAGGAGATGAAGCCACAGCCAGTGTACTGGAATTGGGTTTCAACCCAGGTGTAGACAATGGGTTTCTCCCATAGTGTAGACAATGAAGTGAAATGCAGTGCTCTAGGTAAAATGATAGAGGTGGTGTGGAGAACAATAGGAGGGCAAAGAAGGGAATATGTAGTTTTATTTAGGGATGGGGTTAGGAGAACTCCTGGAGGAAGTGCGTGAAAAGCTAGGGGTTGACCAACTCTGCTAGGACGAATATCACGGAATTTTCTGGAAAAGAGGAATGTGGGAAACCTGTACAGCACCAGGCAGTTCATCAATGCACAAAAGAAGCTTTATGGGGAAGAATGAGACGGTGTGGGCTGCTGGTTTAGTATATCCCTGGAGTTCAGAGTGACACCAGGAGCCTGGGGGCATGGACCCAGAGAAGCTGATAAGAGCCCCGAAAGCAGAGGCCTGGGAGCAGTGCAGACATGTTAGGATGGTCCAAAGCTGGGGACCCTGAGCAGAGGCTCGCAGGAATCACAGTTGGCTGGGAACAGAACTGTGAGTGTGGCAGTAGCCACCAAAGAAAGCAAAAGGGGGGCAATGAAGGGATAAGATTAATCAGAAAGCAAGGGGCTGTTGGTAGCCCCACAGAGACGATGTAGATATTTCGAGGTAGGAAATAAAACTGCACCTTTAGTTTTAAGTTTTTTTGCCTTCTACTCAGTTCTCCTCTTAGGACAGGGTGCTTCAGAGATTCTCAGAGCTCCTTGCTCATTTCCAAAGATATATACCAGAACCACATAGATTTTTTTCAAACAGCAATTATTCATTTGTTTTCTCTCCTTTTAGGTGCTTCAGTTTTTGTAATTACAACAGTGTATGTGCTCTTTGAAAAAATATATGAATAAGGAAGTATAAAGATTAAAAAGTGAAAATGTCCACTCTCTACCTCTCCAATGTACCATGAAAAGGGTAACAGCTATTAATAATTTGGTGTATGTCCCTCTGCATGTTTATTGAGCTGTGAACAAGCAGATACAAAAATAAATAAATACAGTTGGCCCTTGAACAAGGTGGGAGTTAGGGGCACAGACCCTCCTCCTGGTTGAAATGTGTGTATAACTTAGATTTGGCCCTGGTTATTGTGGTTCCTTCATATCCATGGATGCAATCAAGCTCAGATTGTATAATATGGATGTATCTACAATTGAAAAAAAAAATAAGAGGACCCACACAGTTCAAACCTGCATTGTTCAAGGGTCAACTAGTTGTTGTTGTTTTTAATAAATGTGATCATACCATTAGTACTGTTCTGCCATTTTTTCCATTCAATAATACATTTCATGCATCCTCTATGTATGTGTGGGGGGGGAATCTACTAAGGCTTTATTTTATTTTATTTTATTTTTTGGCCACACCACGCAGCATGTGGGATCTTAGTTCCCCGACCAGGGATCGAACCTGTGCCCCCAGCAGTGGAAGCGTGGAGTCTTAACCACTAGACCGCCAGGGAAGTTCCTACTAAGGCTTTTTGATGACTGCATATTATTTCTCATCACTATGCACTCATTCATTTGACCACTCCTCTAACTGATGGACATCCATTGTTGCCTCTAGTTTTTTACTCTTATAAGCATTGCAAAAATGGCATCTCTTCATACAGAACCACTGCATGTAGGAATGAATTCTAGAAGTTGTATGGTTGGATTAAAGATAGATCCATTTAAAAGTTTGACAGATACTACCAAATTGCCTTCCCAAATGTCATAACAATTTATATTGCCACCAAGAACATTTGAATGTGTTCTCGTCCCCATACTGTCACCAACTCTGTATACTATCAACCTTATTCAATATTTTCCCATCTTTTGGGCAACATGGACTATTCCACTGTTGTTTTCATTTGTATTTCTCTTGAGAATTAGTGTCTTCCTACATAAATAAGAATTATGCAAGATGAGAGTTTTACAGGTTCTCTGAAAACCCCTCAAGTATCAGTAAATCACAGATTGGAATGGTTAAATTTCTTTATTGTTTTAAAATCCTGAAGTAATGGAGGATTTATAGAGAGCTTACATTTTTTTATTATATCTGATATTTAATGAGAAGTCACTGGAAAGGTTGGGGATTGGGATAAACACTGTGTTCATCAGATTAACTGAAACCACTTATCCTCTTCTCTTTGTGTGTCTACTCTTCCTGTTATTGATCAAGCCTCTGTTTCTGACACTGGAGTGGGAAGAACTAGCTCACTAGATAGCTCAGGTGTGAATACTACCAGTATGGGTGGCATCGTGTTCTGTTTGCAAGGCACTTTCTCTCTTACAGATGACTGATCTGTAGTTATTTGGATGGCTTTCATTATCCATTTTGGGAACCATTATGTATACCTTTAAAATTATTGGATCACCTTCAAGAAATGTATATGTTATAATTTGAATCAGGTTGACGCTCTGTGCTTTTAACTGTTTACTGAAGTATAACCTGCATATAGAAAAGTGTAGAAGTCACAGATCTACAGCTTGATGAATTTTCACAAACTGAACACCCACCCATATAACTAGCACCCAGATGAAGAACAGCATGACCAGCCCCTAGAGGCCCCCTGCAACCTCCCAGTCACTGTTCCACAGG
Organism: Mesoplodon densirostris; assembly: GCF_025265405.1. NCBI lineage: Eukaryota > Metazoa > Chordata > Mammalia > Artiodactyla > Ziphiidae > Mesoplodon > Mesoplodon densirostris. The sequence continues at coordinate 60,515,858 of NC_082679.1, forward strand.
GGTAACACTCTTCTGACTTTTAGTAGCAGGGATTAGTTTGCCTATTTTGTACTTTATGTAAATGGAATCATACAGCGTGTTCTCTTTTGTGTCTGGCTGGCACCCTATCTTTTTAAATACTGTAATAGATCAATAGCTAACATTCAACAGTCACTCACAACGCACCAGGTACTTTTCTAAGCACTTTATATGCATTATATTAAACGCAGGTATGTTAAATATGGATCACATTTGGGTGTTTTACGTTTTACTTTGAAGCAACTCTAGCTTGTACAGGGATGTCGAAGAGATTTATTTCCTTTTCGCATGTCCAATTTATATATTTTCTTCTTTATAAATAATTTAGTAATGTTAGAAAACTCTTCAGAGCCATAATCAAAGAGCTCCCGGTCAGCTCTCTTTGCAGTAGAAGATTGTAATTATCCTTTAATAAACATGTTAAGATGTTCTTAGGATACTGAGTGATTATGCCCCTAAATATATCATTTTAAATTGAGCACTTAAAATTAATGCCGTGAAGTTTTGGAGATGCCTAAATAAATCAGTGTCCAAGTTCACCCCAGGTAAGAAGGGCAGTGAGGATTAAACGTCTTCCTCTGTCCATTTCCTTTTCAGGAGATGATGACCTATCAGAGAGGACATAAATCACTCCTATTCCCAAATTAGATTAAAATTCTGAGGCCTAAAACTTGCCTTTACCTGCATACGCTAATATTAGACCTCTGGCTTCATCGTTTCTCCACAGGGGCAGCTTTTGCTGGTACTCACAAAACTGTTCTCTTTCTATTCTGAAGAGGGTGAATGCACCACTGAAGCTAATTCCAAACAGAAAAGCCACCATCTCCTCTTATGAAAGATACCCTAGGGAATAGTCTTAAAGAGATTCTTATGATTGGGTAATTACACATGTGACTCTGCCCAAGAAACCAGCTTTCGACTTCACTTATACTTAGGTTGCACTCGCCTCCTGAGCTAAAAGCTGTACCTAACCTCTTTTATCTGACTACCCCCATAGCATTTTCTCAGCATGTAATTGAAGGTAACTAGAAAATAATATTAATTTTTATTTTGAAACCATGTCTGATAATAAACAAACAGGAAAAAATGCTTACAGTCACTGGTAAATATGGGGAATTCTGTTTCCCAGTGCTAAAACACATACATCTACTCTGGGAAAGATTTGAACCTGCACCAGGCTTAGCAAAATACCTCAGCCATTCAACTCTTGATACTCTGAGCATAAACAGAAGTCTGACAGTTCTGTAAGCAATGGGGAAGCAAGAATTAGACCTCCAGGGTTTCCTGTGGGGAATTAAGACAGCCATGGGATGCGGAGCCCTCTCCACCGGTTCTGTATCTAGCACAGAGTCTGGCCATGAGTGGATGTTCAGAAAACACCTGCTGAATAAAAAGGGGTTATGGTCCAGCCATCTGATAAATTCCATGCTAACCTGTGGGAAAAAAATCACTTCAGTTAGTGAGAGGAATGCAACAGCTTTGCATAAGGACAGATGTGGACTTACTATCTGAAGGAAGCTTTCAAGCAAGGCATTCAACATTAATGGTCAAGAGCATAGGTCATATACAAAAATTTCTTATTTATCTGAAATTCAAATTTAACTGGGCATCATTTTTTGTTTTTGTTTTTGATAACCCCTCAGTCCTGCTAGCCCCATTTTTATAATGTGTAATTTTCAGGCAGTAACTTCTAAAGAAATAAAGGGATTATTTTTCAAGACTCAAGTGAGTTTAGCTATTTCTAGCTAATCTATAAGGGAAAATCTTAACTTTTCCCGTGAACTTCTCCTTTAAAATAGAGGATGACACAGTTTTTAAAGAATTAACACTTGGGATGGAGCTTCCCAAGACAATACTTACGGACAGAGTGGAGACTATCATCCAACTGCTGGTCAAGTGATATCAACTCAAGATTGTGTATATAACCTTTATTGAAAAATATGGTTTTTCATGGGATGATGTCTACTTGAGGAGGTTCTGATGGTAGGCCCAGTATTTACTCCTTAATATAGACCTTTACATTTTATACCTGGTATTGATGAAGATATGATGAGTAGAAATATTTGATATATTGATGGCATGTCATTCTGGTTGACACTTTTGATAACAGATTCAGGAATCAAAAATAATTTGATAGTCTAAAATGGTGGGCTGAGCTATTAGCAATTAACATACTTGGGTCCATACAATGAACCTCACTAGTTAAGTATGTGGGAGCCATGACTCAGTAGAAGCATAAATGAAAGCAAGAGTTAGCATATAAATTTAATTGTAAGATCAGTGTGTTGCATTACCAACTTTTTCTTCTCTCTTTTTCATGATATACCTTTGAGTGAGGGGGTTGTGTGAACTTTTAGGATGGCTGAATCAAATGATTCTGGGGGCCTATTTTCAGTTGTGCGATAAAATAGCTCACAACTATTCATGTAAAAGTTCCTTTGGTCTCAAGACCTGTGTGCTGTTTGGATAAATGAGACATAGCTGCTCTCCAACATGTTTTTTTGTGTGTGTTTGTTTTTTAATTAATTAATTAATCAATTAATTAATTTGTTTTTGGCTGTGTTGGGTCTTCGTTTCTGTGCGAGGGCTTTCTCTAGTTGTGGCAAGCGTGGGCCACTCTTCATCGCGATGCGCGGGCCTCTCACTATCGTGGCCTCTCTTGTTGCGGAGCACAGGCTCCAGACGCGCAGGCTCAGTAGCTGTGGCTCACGGGCTTAGTTGCTCCGCGGCATGTGGGATCTTCCCAAACCAGGGCTCAACCCTGTGTCCCCTGCATTAGCAGGCAGATTCTCAACTGTTGCACCACCAGGGAAGCCCTCCAACATGTTTTCCTAGCACTGTGTGGTTAAAGAAGAAAGTTCAAAGGATCTTTGTGGGAAAATAATTCAGAAAACTCTGGTCCTCAGGCCAGTGGTTCTCAAACTTGAGTGTACATCAGCATCACCTATATGGTTCATTAAAATGGTTAGCCCCACCTTCAGAGTTTTTGACTCAGAAGGTTGGAAATGGGGTCCAATAATTAAATTAGTGAGGCTGCTATTCCAGGACCTCACTTTGAGACCCACTTCTGTAGGCCACAAAGTTCTTATGAAAAAGTTCCTGTCCTAAATACAAATTCTGTGAATAAGGCAATTTGGACCTGCACTCTGAGACTAGATAGAATCAGCTCTACTTATGGGTATTATCCATACAAGGGGTCATACTGGCATGGATTTAGGGCAAGGATAGATGTTGGGGGAGGCTGGGTCTGTCAGTTTGCCCCTTGGGTATCAAGTTTTGTGGATCATTGATTCCTCTGAGAGTCCACTTTTTTTTTTTTTTTTTTTTTTTTTTGCGGTATGCGGGCCTCTCACTGTTGTGGCCTCCCCCGTTGCGGAGCACAGGCTCCGGACGCGCAGGCTCCGGACGCGCAGGCTCAGCGGCCATGGCTCACGGGCCCAGCCGCTCCGTGGCATATGGGATCCTCCCAGACCGGGGCACGAACCCGTATCCCCTGCATCGGCAGGCGGACTCTCAACCACTTGCGCCACCAGGGAGGCCCTGAGAGTCCACTTTTGAAGTCCATGGTAACATAGTGCGAAGAGTGGAGATGCTCCTTCATCAGGGCCTCTGTGCCATGACGTCAGCGCGACATCTCCAAAATGATGCCACAGGATAGTGTTCAATTTCTTGTCAAGACCTCGTGTACCATTAAACAAATGGCAATCACAGAGTTCTCAATTCTGTTCTGTTAAGAAAATAAAAATAATAACTTGTATTAAACTAAACCCCTAATTGCCTGTTCCCTGCTGATAGGGTGGCCACACTCATTACATTGCTTTCCGGGTTTTGTTTTTTTTTCTGGAGCAGCTATAACACAAGCCATGACTCATACAATGTGCCAGCCTCAGAGATATGAAGACCCATTTACATAAATATCCACAATCACATTTACAAAGCTGTTTCCTTATTTCTCTTTGTTGCTGTTTTTTCAGTAGAGGTCAATTTAGGCAGTCTTTAATTGAGGCTATTTTCACACACACACACACACACACACACACAGAGAATCTAGCTGAATTATAAATTCTACGAGAAGAGTGTCAGTATCTCTTTTCTCAGAAAGCTATTACTAACCCTAATATGGTACCTAGCACATAGTAGAGATACACAATTTGTGATTGAATAAATGTATATATCTTTGCAAGCCAGTGATCATGGAGGTTACCTGTTGATCCTTCACGTGTTATCTCTGAACACGCAGGAGCTTTGTTTTTTTGCTGTCAGCCAAATGCAGATGATCTTGAGTGAAACCTTAATAGTATCTATGTGTTCCTTTCTAAAGATATTTTGTAGCAAAGACAGCTTTTTGATTGTTTATGGGTTTAATGTTGTTTATTCATTGATCATGTCCACAGCATTTATTTTTAAAGATTTTGGTTTTCAAATAATTTATTAAAGTACAATTGCATAAAGGTAAATATTTTAAAAAGACACAAAATATAATACAGAAGAACAATAATGGGATATAATTACTAAAATTTAGTACCAAATTTGCTTTGAGTTTCCACTTAACCATGAAAAAAAATGGAAAGGTGTTGGCTTAAATAGTTCTCATTGTTTGATTTAAAAAAAAAAAAAGAAGCATGCCAATTAACGGGAAGAGAAAAAATTTTCCTCTTGTCATTTATTTTTGGTAGGAATGTATTGTAAGAGCCTCTGCTGAAAAGGACTCTGAGTATACAAGGTACAGCTTCTCAACAGCTATTTTGCCAGAGGTGTAAAAACATTCTTTGCCTGGTTCCTTTGTATACCTTACCTCAGTAAAGACATGGAAAGGAATCATGATAAGGTGAATGCATTCCCACAGAGAGCTAAGCTTCCTGGTGATCAGACTTCATTTGGGAATAGAGCTCAGTGAGCTGAGAGGATTAAATGATCAATGTTTCTTTTAGATTAGCCCTCTCAAATATCCATGGTCTCAGCCAGCCTTAGAGGAGATAATGAAGTAATTTCCATATCAAGCTTTCTACAGAGTGTCTGAAGTATAGGAAGTCTGTGGATGACTCAGTGTCAACATCACATGGCCTGCATCAGTGTTGGCTTTCTGTGAGGACATGGCTGTCCAAAGCCTGGTCCAGTGGGGACACCTGAGATGACATGAGTTTGTGTGTGTCTCAATTGAGTCCTCAAGAAGAGACAAAGATGTGAGTGCCAGTACTTTGATGTGAGGGCCAGGGGGCTCCAGAAATGGACAGGAGACAAGGAGAAAGGAGAGAGTCAATGTAGGGTGGAATATTAAGCTGTGGTAGGTCACTAAAGTAAGTCCCATAGGAAAACTTGGGAAACAACGTAGAAGATGTGCCTCAGAATTATCCCACCTGAAGAAAGAGGAAAAGGGATATTGATAAATCAGTGCCCTTTAGTTGAGTGTATTTACTCCCACTTCTTTGGTTGAGAGCTACTCCCATGAAAGGGGTGTTAATTCCAAGGCACTTCCCACCAGAGAAGCTTCAAGACTGCCATATACACAGGCAGAGCAGTCTTCTGTGGTTCTGGGAAAAGTCCCCAGACACAGAACTGGAGACCCTGCCATCGGAAGTTGTCTGAAGCACAGTAAAACAGGGTGGGGCCTGTAGAATTTGGGCAAGACACTGGGAGCTTCCCCTCTGGCGTGTAAAATGGCTCTAGAAAGCAGTGGTCACAGTGTTAAGTAGCTCCACAGACTGCCAGTTCTCTATGAAACACATCATAGCAATTTGCCTCTATCAGTTCTCTTACCTCAAGTAGAGAGTCTCACCATAGTTTCTGAGTATGTTTAATACCTCTCTACGCTTGCTAATCTCCTTTTTTACAGAAGAGAAAGTAGACCACAAGTTTATTATTTTTTGCAACACCATTATCCGGTTAAGAATGTCCTAACATTGTTTTGTTTCAGCTGAGATTTATCTTTAAGGGTACCTTCTATTTATGTACCCTGTCTTTAAGGGTACCTTCAATATGGTAGGACAATATTGTTTTCTTATCTACAGTAATGATATGCTTTCCTTTTGAAATTAATGTATTTAAGCAAAAAATGAAAATCAATGTGCAGAAAAAAAATAATGACATTACAAATATATCAAGCAATATGCTGCTATATGTTTGACAACTGGCTCTCTGGAAAAAAAAAAATCTGTGATTTGTAGTGTTTGCCTATTTCCATTGTGTAAATACTCCCACCATGACTCAAGTCAGAAATAGGTACCGACATGACATCACTGAATGGGGATTTGGGGAAAATTGTGTGCAATTGGTTCTCATAAGCTGGAATTAGCCATCTCCAGGATACCTCTGGGTGCCACCGAAAGAGAAAGATAATCAACTCATAAAGGTTGTATGCCATTCACAAAACACTCTGTGGGTAAAAGGAGGGGCAGAACTTGTGTTCTCTTCCCAATATTCCAAAAATTTGGTAGGTAAGTGAGTTACAGGAGTGCCAGCTGACAGAACAGTAAGAAAGTAACAAGTACCCAGATAGCCAAACCAATATTCAGGTGAGATCCCTGAGTATACACTTTCAAGTACAGAGTTGAGGACTTGAACCTATAAATGGGTAGAAATTAAATGTCTGTCTCCTCCACAATCCTGGTTGTTTCCGTTTTCCTCCAGAATGGGTGTTTTTAAAAAGCACTTCCTTCCCACTGGTTTCCTCTAGCTGTAGTGGTTAGCCCCAGTTCCCTTAATCTCTGAATTTTTGAAACTCATTTCTCAAATTCTGTTTATTATTGCTATTGTTGAATTTATAAGCCCTTGACTTGTGTGGGCATATTTCATTCCACTATAGGTCAGATGCTAAGCCTAATTTGGAAATGAAGACTTCAGTAAAAATCCTGATTCAGTCACATATATGTTGCCTTGAGCAAATTGCCCCCTTGCTGAATCTCAGTGTTTTATACCTGTAAAATGGAGATGGTAAAATTAACAACCAACTCACGGAGTAATTATTAGACTAGAATGAGCTAGTGAACAGCATTGTACTTGCTCAGTGGTAAAGCTGGATACAAACTTTAACAGTTGTAACTGTGATTGTTATTATTAACATTTACCTCATAGGTTCATCTGGGTTTTGCAATCCCCTGTTCCATAGTTTCTTTTTTAATTCCAGATTTGACTCAGGTGAGGTTGGCAAAGCAGAGAGCGCTGGATTCTTCTTACTCGCCTCACCTTAGCTGGCTCCTGCTTCACACATCTTTCAAGATGTTTGTAGAAAACTAATCAGCATCTACGTTTGTTTTCTAATTTTCTTTTGCTCCCACATACCATGGCCACTTGATTAGCAATCAGCACTGTGTTGGCAGTCACATGCAGGCCCCGTTCCTCTAATCAGGGATGTAGGAAGCAAATGCTGGTGTTAAAAGGGAACCCTTTTTTGAGCTCCTGTCCCATGACTCCTAATTGTTGTATTTCTCAAACTCAACCCAGCTGCAAGCTTTATCAGGGAAACATTTATTCAGATAACAGGCCTCGTGTTATGAAAGAGGAGTAATTATTTTGCAAATGCATTTGAATCGCTGTATACTATAGTGCAACTCATCTCCCAAATGGAGAAGATGCACATTTGAGCTGAAATGTTGCTTTGTAGATGGACAATACAGCATGCATATGACTGGGAGCTTCTGGTGAATGATAGAAAAATGGACAAATGAAAAGACACCAGCAAAATAAGAGGTAAAAAAGTGATCAAAACTCTGAAAACTGATCAAGGTGAACAAAATGCCTAAATGTCATTCATGAACATGTTCATTCATTCATTCATTCATTCATTTTCCATGAAATATTTTCGAGCTCCTATTATATACCTTGCTCTCAAAGAGCTTAATTGGAGAGAAGCAATCACCTGGGATCTCACATCCTATAAAATCTAAATAATATTTGTCCAAACCTCCATTCCATGCCTTGTGAATGTTCCATGGTATCTGTGAAATTTTTGGCATTTCATGGAGCTCACGCATCAATGGTCGCCTCTAGCTCCAAGATCATGCTTCTGCTTATTTAGTTGTTTTGCCTGGTCATCCTTTTCATATTCTACAATCCACACATAGAAGATAGCCCCCATCTTTACTTTCACAAAAGTGTGCATAAAACACTATGTGGGTAGCACACTTTACTGAATTCTAGAAAGTTGTATTTGGAGATTGTGTCAACTCCCCATGAAATATTAAACTTGACTATTCTTAAATGTTCTTCAGGCACCAGACTCATTTTCTTTGGCTGCATAAACCCAGCTCTGTTCCTCTCACGTCTCACCATTGTCTTTTCCCTCCTCCCTTCCCATTTCTCCTTCCTTTAATTTTCCACACAGTACGCTGGGTCTCTTACATGGTATGAGTCTATTCTCTGTTCCTGCTCCTTCACTGAGTTCCAGTCTCAACTGCTTATATCCAGACCCAAGGTGCTCTCCAGTTCCATTTAAAAGGAACTTCCCTTGATGGCAGTTTAAGGAGTTCTTTACATATTCTGATTTTAAGTCTTCCTCAGATGTGTGTATTGAGAGCTTCTCTTAGTCTGTGACTTGTCTTTTACTTTCTTATTGGTGTCTCTTTTTTTTTTCTTTTAAATAAATTTATTTATTTATTTTTGGCTGCATTGGGCCTTCGTTGTGGTGCACGGGCTTAGTAGCTCTGCAGCATGTGGGATCTTCCCGGACCAGGGTTCGAACCCATGTCCCCTGCATTGGCGGGTGGATTCTTAACCACTGCACCACCGGGGAAGTCCGTTATTGGTGTCTTTTGATAAACAAATGTTCTATATTTTAATGAAGAATAGTAATTCATTTTTCCTATTAAACTTGCTTTTTATGTCTTGTTTAAGAAATATTTGCATGCCCCAAAGTTATGAACATTTTCTACTATGTCTTCTAAAAGCTTGCTTTCTTGAGTTTTCATGATTAATTTTTATCTCAAATTAACTTTGTGTATAGTGTGAGGTAGGGATCAAGATTTATTTTTGACTTCCGGGTAAGATGGCGGAAGAGTAAGACGCGGAGATCACCTTCCTCCCCACAGATACACCAGAAATACAGCTACACGTGGAACAACTCCTACAGAACACCTACTGAACGCTGGCAGAAGACCCCAGACCTCCCAAAAGGCAAGAAACTCCCCACATACCTGGGTAGGGCAAAGCGGAGAGATTCCCGCACAGAGGAGCGGTGCCGAGCGGCACTCACCAGCCCGAGAGGCTTGTCTGCTCCCCCGCCGGGGCAGGCGGCGCTGGAGCTGAGGCTCGGGCTTCGGTCAGAGCGCAGCGAGAGGACTGGGGCTGGCGGCGAGAACTCAGCCTGAAGGGGGCTAATGTGCCACAGCTAGCCGGGAAGGAGTCCGGGAAAACTCTGGAGCTGCCGAAGAGGCAGGAGACTTTTTCTTCCCTCTTGGTTTCCTGGTGCGCGAGGAGAGGGGATTAAGAGCGCCGCGTAAAGGAGCTCCAGAGACGGACGCGAGTCGCGGCTGAAAGCGCGGAGCCCAGAGACGGGCGTGGGACGCTGGGGCTGCTGCTGCCGCCGCCAAGAAGCCTGTGTGCGAGCGCAGGTCACTGTCCACACCGCCCTTCCGGGAGCCTGTGCAGCCTGCCACAGCCGGGGTCCCGGGATCCAGGGGCGGCTTCCCTGAGAGAACGCACGGCGCGCCTCGGGCTGGTGCAACGTCACGCCGACCTCTGCCGCTGCAGGCTCGCCCCGCACTCCGTGCCCCTCCCTCCCGCCGGGCCTGAGTGAGCCAGAGCCCCCGAAGAGGCTGCTCCTTTAACCCTGTCCTGTCTGAGCAAAGAACAGACGCCCTCCGGCGACCTACACGCAGAGGCGGGGCCAAATCCAAAGCTGAGACCCAGGAGCTGTGAGAACAAAGAAGAGAAAGGGAAACCTCTCCCAGCAGCCTCAGAAGCAGCGGATTAAAGCTCCACAATCAACTTGATGTACCCTGCATCTGTGGAATACATGAATAGACAACAAATCATCCCAGATTGAGGAGCCAGGAGTCAGTGCTGTGCCTCTGAGGTGGGAGAGCCAACTTCAGGACACTGGTCCACAAGAGACCTCCCAGCTCCACATAATATCAAACAGCGAAAATCTTCCAGAGATCTCCATCTCGACACCAGCACCCAGCTTCACTCAACGACCAGCAAGCTACAGTGATGGACACCCTATGCCAAACAACTAGCAAGACAGGAACACAACGCCACCCATTAGCAGAGAGGTGGCCTAAAATCATAAAAAGTCCGCAGACACCCCAAAACACACCACCAGACGTGGACCTGCCCACCAGAAAGACAAGATCCAGCCTCATCCACCAGAACACAGGCAGTAGTCCCCTCCACCAAGAAGCCTACACAAGCCACTAAACCAACCTTAGCCACTGGGGACAGACACCAAAAACAACGGGAACTACGAACCTGCAGCCTGCAAAAAGGAGACCCCAAACACAGTAACATAAGCAAAATGAGAAGACAGAAAAACACACAGCAGGAGAAGGAGCAAGATAAAAACCCACCAGACCTAACAAATGAAGAGGTAATAGGCAGTCTACCTGAAAAAGAATTCAGAATAATGATGGTAAAGATGATCCAAAATCTTGGAAATAGAATAGACAAAATGCAAGAAACAGTTAACAAGGACCTAGAAGAACTAAAGATGAATCAAGCATCGATTAAAAACACAATAAATGAAATCAAAAATACTCTAGATGGGATCAATAGCAGAATAACTGAGGCAGAAGAACGGATAAGTGAGGTGGAAGATAAAATAGTGGAAATAACTGCTGCAGAGCAAAATAAAGAAAAAAGAATGAAAAGAACAGAGGACAGTCTCAGAGACCTCTGGGACAACATTAAACGCACCAACATTCGAATTATAGGGGTTCCAGAAGAAGAAGAGAAAAAGAAAGGGACTGAGAAAATATTTGAAGAGATTATAGTTGAAAACTTCCCTAATATGGGAAAGGAAATAGTTAATCAAGTCCAGGAGGCACAGAGAGTCCCATACAGAATAAATCCAAGGAGAAATACACCAAGACACATATTAATCAAACTGTCAAAAATTAAACACAAAGAAATCATATTAAAAGCAGCAAGGCAAAAACAACAAATAACACACAAGGGAATCCCCATCAGGATAACAGCTGATCTCTCAGCAGAAACTCTACAAGCCAGAAGGGAGTGGCAGGACATACTTAAAGTGATGAAGGAGAAAAACCTGCAACCAAGATTACTCTACCCAGCAAGGATCTCATTCAGATTTGATGGAGAAATTAAAACGTTTACAGACAAGCAAAAGCTGAGAGAATTCAGCACCACCAAACCAGCTTTACAACAAATGCTAAAGGAAGTTCTCTAGGCAAGAAACACAAGAGAAGGAAAAGAACTACAATAACGAACCCAAAACAATTAAGAAAATGGGAATAGGAACATACATATCAATAATTACCTTAAATGTAAATGGACTAAATGCTCCCACCAAAAGACACAGACTGGCTGAATGGATACAAAAACAAAACCCATATATATGCTGTCTACAAGAGACCCACTTCAGACCTAGAGACACATACAGACTGAAAGTAAGGGGATGGAAAAAGATATTCCATGCAAATGGAAACCAAAAGAAAGCTGGAGTAGCAATTCTCATATCAGACAAAATAGACTTTAAAATAAAGACTACTAGAAGAGACAAAGAAGGACACTACATAATGATCAAGGGATCGATCCAAGAAGAAGATATAACAATTGTAAATATTTATGCACCAAACATAGGAGCACCTCAATACATAAGGGAAATATTAACAGCCATAAAAGGAGAAATCGACAGTAACACAATCATAGTAGGGGACTTTAACACCCCACTTTCACCAATGGACAGGTCATCCAAAATGAAAATGAATAAGGAAACACAAGCTTTAAATGATACATTAAACAAGATGGACTTAATTGATATTTATAGGACATTCCATCCAAAAACAACAGAATACACATTTTTCTCAAGTGCTCATGGAACATTCTCCAGGATAGATCTTATCTTGGGTCACAAATCAAGCCTTGGTAAATTTAAGAAAATTGAAATTGTATCAAGTATCTTTTCCGACCACAATGCTATGAGACTAGATATCAATTACAGGAAAAGAGCTGTAAAACATACAAACACATGGAGGCTAAACAATACACTACTTAATAACGAAGTGATCACTGAAGAAATCAAAGAGGAAATTAAAAAATACCTAGAAACAAATGACAATGGAGACACGACGACCCAAAACCTATGGGATGCAGCAAAAGCAGTTCTAAGAGGGAAGTTTATGGCAATACAATCCCACCTTAAGAAACAGGAAACATCTCGAATAAACAACCTAACCTTGCACCTAAAGCAATTAGAGAAAGATGAACAAAAACATCCCAAAGTTAGCAGAAGGAAAGAAATCATAAAAATCAGATCAGAAATAAATGAAAAAGAAATGAAGGAAACGATAGCAAAGATCAATAAAACTAAAAGCTGGTTCTTTGAGAAGATAAACAAAATTGATAAACCATTAGCCAGACTCATCAAGAAAAAAAGGGAGAAGACTCAAATCAATAGAATTAGAAATGAAAAAGGAGAAGTAACAACTGACACTGCAGAAATACAAAAGATCATGAGAGATTACTATAAGCAACTCTATGCCAATAAAATGGACAACCTGGAAGAAATGGACAAATTCTTAGAAATGCACAGCCTGCCAAGACTGAATCAGGAAGAAATAGAAAATATGAACAGACCAATCACAAGCACTGAAATTGAAACTGTGATAAAAAATCTTCCAACAAACAAAAGCCCAGGACCAGATGGCTTCACAGGGGAATTCTATCAAGCATTTAGAGAAGAGCTAACACCTATCCTTCTGAAACTCTTCCAAAATATAGCAGAGGGAGGAACACTCCCAAACTCATTCTATGAGGCCACCATCACCTTGATACCAAAACCAGACAAGGATGTCACAAAGAAAGAAAACTACAGGCCAATATCACTGATGAACATAGATGCAAAAATCCTCAACAAAATACTAGCAAACAGAATCCAACAGCACATTAAAAGGATCATACACCATGATCAAGTGGGGTTTATTCCAGGAATGCAAGGATTCTTCAATATACGCAAATCAATCAACGTGATACACCATATTAACAAACTGAAGGAGAAAAACCATATGATCATCTCAATAGATGCAGAGAAAGCTTTTGACAAAATTCAACACCCATTTATGATAAAAACCCTGCAGAAAGTAGGCATAGAGGGAACTTTCCTCAACATAATAAAGGCCATATATGACAAACCCACAGCCAGCATCGTCCTCAATGGTGAAAAACTGAAACCATTTCCACTAAGATCAGGAACAAGACAAGGTTGCCCACTCTCACCACTCTTATTCAACATAGTTTTGGAAGTTTTAGCCACAGCAATCAGAGAAGAAAAGGAAATAAAAGGAATCCAAATGGGAAAAGAAGAAGTAAAGCTGTCACTGTTTGCAGATGACATGATACTATACATAGAGAATCCTAAAGATGCTACCAGAAAACTACTAGAGCTAATCAATGAATTTGGTAAAGTTGCAGGATACAAAATTAATGCACAGAAATCTCTGGCATTCCTATATACTAATGATGAAAAATCTGAAAGTGAAATCAAGGAAACACTCCCATTTACCATTGCAACAAAAAGAATAAAATATCTAGGAATAAACCTACCTAAGGAGACAAAAGACCTGTATGCAGAAAACTATAAGACACTGATGAAAGAAATTAAAGATGATACAAATAGATGGAGAGATGTACCATGTTCTTGGATTGGAAGAATCAACATTGTGAAAATGACTCTACTACCCAGAGCAATCTACAGATTCAATGCAATCCCTATCAAACTACCAATGGCATTTTTCACAGAACTAGAACAAAAAATTTCACAATTTGTATGGAAACACAAAAGACCCCGAATAGCCAAAGCAATCTTGAGAACGAAAAATGGAGCTGGAGGAATCAAGCTCCCTGACTTCAGACTATACTACAAAGCTACAGTAATCAAGACAGTATGGTACTGGCACAAAAACAGAAAGATAGATCAATGGAACAGGATAGAAAGCCCAGAGATAAACCCACGGACATATGGTCACCTTATCTTTGATAAAGGAGGCAGGAATGTACAGTGGAGAAAGGACAGTCTCTTCAATAAGTGGTGCTGGGAAAACTGGACAGGGACATGTAAAAGTATGAGATTAGATCACTCCCTAACACCATACACAAAAATAAGCTCAAAATGGATTAAAGACCTAAATGTAAGGCCAGACACTATCAAACTCCTAGAGGAAAACATAGGCAGAACACTCTATGACATAAATCACAGCAAGATCTTTTTTGACCCACCTCCTAGAGAAATGGAAATAAAGACAAAAATAAACACATGGGACCTAATGAAACTTCAAAGCTTTTGCACAGCAAAGGAAACCATAAACAAGACGAAAAGACAACCCTCAGAATGGTAGAAAATATTTGCAAATGAAGCAACTGACAAAGGATTAATCTCCAAAATTTATAAGCAGCTCATGCAGCTCAATAGCAAAAAAACAAACAACCCAATCCAAAAATGGGCAGAAGACCTAAATAGACATTTCTCCAAAGAAGATATACAGACTGCCAACAAACACATGAAAGGATGCTCAACATCTTTACTCATTAGAGAAATGCAAATCAAAACTACAATGAGATATCATCTCACACCAGTCAGAATGGCCATCATCAAAAAATCTAGAAACAATAAATGCTGGAGAGGGTGTGGAAAAAAGGGAACACTCTTGCACTGCTGGTGGGAATGTGAATTGGTACAGCCACTATGGAGAACGGTATGGAGGTTCCTTAAAAAACTACAAATAGAACTACCATATGACCCAGCAATCCCACTACTGGGCATATACCCTGAGAAAACCATAATTCAAAAAGAGACATGTACCAAAATGTTCATAGCAGCCCTATTTACAATAGCCCAGAGATGGAAACAACCTAAGTGTCCATCATCGGATGAATGGATAAAGAAGATGTGGCACATATATACAATGGAATATTACTCAGCCATAAAAAGAAATGAAATTGAGCTATTTGTAATGAGGTGGATGGACCTAGAGTCTGTCATACAGAGTGAAGTAAGTCAGAAAGAGAAAGACAAATACTGTATGCTGACACATATATATGGAATTTAAGAAAAAAAAATGTCATGAAGAACATAGGGGTAAGACAGGAATAAAGACACAGACCTACTAGAGAATGGACTTGAGGATATGGGGAGGGGGAAGGGTAAGCTGTGACAAAGTGAAAGAGCGGCATGGACATATATACACTACCAAACGTAAGGTAGATAGCTAGTGGGAAGCAGCTGCATAGCACAGGGAGATCAGCTCGGTTCTTTGTGACCGCCTGGAGGGGTGGGATAGGGAGGGTGGGAGGGAGACGCAAAAGGGAGGGGATATGGGAACATATGTATATGTATAACTGATTAAATTTGTAAAATTAAAAAAAAACAAATAAACAAACAAAAAAGTGATTATCACTCCAATGATTAAATGACATTCTGTGAGATTCCATTGTAAGACTAGAGAGAGATTCTCCAGTTGGCTTTGAAGAAGTTCACTGCCTTGAACTAAGAAAGCCTTATGGCTAGGACCTGCAGGTGGCTTCTAGTTGCTGACAACCACCTTCAGCTGACAGCAAGCAAGAAAAATGGGACATGATTTCCTATATCCACAAGGAAAAGGATTCTGCCAACAACATGAATGAGCTTGGAAAGAAACTCCAAGGTCCAAAGAGAACACAGCTCAGTTGACAGCTTGAATTCAGCCTTATGAGACCCTAAGCAGAGGACTCAGTTAAACCATATGTAGACTTCTGACCCAACTATGAGATAATAAACATATGTCATTTAAAAAAAAAAAAAAAAGATTTATTTTTTTCCCAGTTGCTCCAGAACCATTTATCAAGAAGACCATCCTTTTCCCCCACTGAATTACAGTGACATCTTTGTCATAAACTGAATGACCTCATATGTGTGGTCTATTACTGTACTCTGTTCTGTTCCCTTAGCTTTTATATCCATTCTTATGCCAATACAAGAATGGCAAATTTTAATCATTTTCCCTTTAACATAGGCATTTAGAATACCCTGTGATAAGTGATTTTACAGTAGAAATACGGGCTGTAATATGTGCCAGAGGACCTAACCTAGAGGGGTCAGGAATTGCTTTCCCAGTGGGTATGTCATTTAGATTGTGAAACACTGCCCAGATTTGCACTGCAGGGTGTGCCCACTTAGCAGTTTTCTCACTTTCTGATGGGTGCACTGATTTGGTTGATATAAACCATGTTGTATATGCCCTGGCCTGGAGTAATAATGCCAGTAAAACAAGGAAGATACCCAAGTAGACGTAGAATAACTTCATTGTAAAGATGTGAAACTGAAACTCAAAGAGAATATGTGATTTGCCCAAGGTCATAGAGCTGGTGAGTTATGATGTCTGGTTTGGCACTCAGATTTTTCAGTAGATCTAACCTCTTCTGATGATACTGCATTGCCTCTGGTTACAGATACCCAAGGTCACTGAGACGGAATATGGTAATCCCTAGATTTGCCCTCAGTTCTGTTTAACTCCAAAGTTAAACAGAATCCAGCATCCTTGATTGCCTCCCTGGAAAAGCTGAATTATTTGTATGCCTACAAAAGGATGAGCTAATTGATTCTCATTTTAATATAATAACTCTGCTCTAACACTACCAGTATGTGTCCAAAGAATCTTATGATGCATGACTAATTACATTTTTGAATTATATACATTTAATTACATATTTGATTTGATAGATTAGCATTTAGAATTATTGTCATTTCCCACTTACTGATCTTCCATTCTTCCATTCTAATTGTCTTTGTTGCATACTCCTTTCTCCTGCATAAAAAAGAAATATAGACATGATTTCTTCTTTCTGTATATATGTGTTATGTATTGCTTTAGTGGCATGAGTCAGATGTGATAGCATAGATCTCTAATTACTGTCATTAGAGATCATTATCAGTTTTCATAATGTACCCTTTGCAGGATAGACATCATAAAATATAATTTTGTTGAAATGATTGAAATGTCTGTGAAAGGTTTGTCTTCTGGTTTATAAGACTAAGTATCCAATAGTGAAAGTTTATATGACTCAAATGAAAACTAATTCACTATAAAAATGTGTAATTACTAGCATAAGGCTCTGAAAATCCTCTCTGGGTAAAATAGGCCTCTCCTTCCTTCTATTTGAGGCTCTGAGGACTCGGCTATTATCAGACAATGTATGTTTGACTCGATATTTGTGGATAAAACCACCAGCTTCTATCAAGTCAATCAAATATTTATTGAGCACTTATTATGTCCAAGACACTTTGGAGAACAAAGAAATATAAGTCTGCCCTTGCCCTTAAGGTTATATCAAATGGAGACACAGTTTAGACTGCTACGATCAATTACACAGATGTCTCTAAATTCAGTATCTGGATGCTTAGTGTAAACAAGACAAAATGTGCTCATAATGAACCAAGTTTCCTTTGTCAAGTGATTTCGCTTCCCACATCACTGAGGTAACCTCACATTTTCTTCCATCCTCTGCAATTATCAGCTTCAGCTGATTCCACAATCTACTGAGAAAGAGGGTGCAGGCAATATTGTCAGTCTGCATCTTATTCAGGTTTTGCTTCCACTGCTGTGAAGGCATTTAAATAGCCCTTTATCAACTCAGACCCCTTGAGATTGAGTATTTAATTTCTCTTGATCTCCAGACTTAGGAAATAACCCAATTCATTACTTAGCTATTATTTAATTCATTACTGTCATTAGAGATCAGGAGAAGCATCTTACCAGGGCTGAGAGTACATGACAGAGCTCACCTCTCTTTGTACAGCACAATGAACAGGCTGTGGAAGGGCCCTAATTTAAAATCCCATTTATAGGATTTGGTTTTATTTTATTCTCCAGTCCTGGACTTCTGCTGGATGACTCACAGAGGCATGCATGGCCTAACCTGATAGAAAGGGGATTGCTGCCCCGATACATTCACCGGTACGTTGGGTCCTCAGTGAGCTATGGCAGACTGCATGAGATTGCTAATCTCGTAACAGAGCAGAAGAAATGGAGATAAAGCACAAGAGAGCTGCTTTCTCTAGACTGGGGTGGGTGTAGGGAGTTGCTTTCCAGGGGACATTTGGCAATGTCTGGAGATAAGTTTTGTTTTCACATGGAGGAGGAGTACACTACTGGCATCTAGTGGGCAGAGGCCAGGGATGCTGTTACCATCCTACAAGGCCAACCCCCGTCCTCCCCTCAAACAATTGGCCCCAAATTTCAATAATACCGCTGTTGAGAAGCCCTGGGTACCTGCCCAATCCTGTCCCCTTATAAAACTATACGTATTTTGTTGTATGCCCATGTAGACTTATTTGTTTTTAACTGATTAGTGGGTTACAGACGGATGGATATATAGCCCTATCTATCTGTCTATCTATCTGTCTTTTACATCTGTAACTATCTATCCATTCCTTACTTCATTTCACAAAGTATTATGTGCAGTTCATACAAACCACACTAAATAAAGTACTTAAAAATACATCTACACAAGAGAAATTTTAAAAATACAGAGGGGCAAATATAAAGTCAGTAGTATCAACTGAACAGAATATATGACACTGGTAATCTAAAAATCGGGACTTATAAAATTGCTTTCATTTTCTTTGAGCTTCCTGTTAGCCAAAACAAAAATGAAATCAAGCATTATATTTTGTTTTTGTTATCCATGAGGAGAAAACAGATTAAGCAGAACTTTTAGTGGTTCAAAGACATTTCTCACTTGGAACTTAACATAGATAAGGGATAGCAAATATTTTTCTGAGAAGGGCAAGATAACAAATACTTTTGGCTTTTGGGGCCATAAGATCTCTACACTAATCATTTAATGGTGCCATTGTGTCCCCTAAATGACCATAGATGATATATAAACAAATGGGTATGACTGTGTTCTAATAAAACTTTATTTACAAAAACAAGCTATGGGCCAGACTTAACCCTCAGGCTATAGTTTGCAGACCCACAGTGCAGATCTCAGCAACACCTGTAGATCAAGTGAGAAATAGGTTTTAAGATGATGTTTCCTAGACTACCGAGTGAAAGCTGAATGCATCACCCTATGGGATACTAAGCAAGACTTTCTGTACCATCTTTTGGCAATTTCTATAAAGATGAAAGAACAACAACAGCAACAAAGAGCCTCTTTAAGGTTCTTAGTGATATATATTCAATATGTGCATATCAGGGGGTTTGTATTGTTTTATTTGCTTTCATTTAGTTTTACTTTGGGCCAGACCCCTCTTTTTTTTTGCTGTGGAGGTACCCCAGTGTAATGACATCCCTCCCCTCTGACACTAAGTCTCATTTGCAAGGAAGAGAAGGTTCACTTTGTTCCTTCCATGTTGTCGTATGTTTAAAAGTTATGGAGGTGAGGCATCATGACAAGCAAAAGTATTTTTACCCTCAAAAATACTTCAGAAGATTTACACAGATGGAGGGACAGTGCTAAGTAGCCATGATAAAATAGCTACCTCCAGCCTCTGCCTGGAGAGTCCTTTCCCAGGGATAGTCTCAGTTCCTTCTGTGGCCTCAGCTTGGCTGTCACCTTCTCTGTGAAGGTTTCCATGGCCTATTGAAAGAAATCAGTAGTCTTCTCCTTTGGACTTGCTTAGAGATTTGTACCTCCAACTTTTATAGCACTTTTTCTGGTGTTTTGTAACTTCTCTTTCACAATCAGTTAAAATCCTCAAAAGAAGAGTATGTGTCTTTCTGATCTTATACTCTTCTCCCGTGTCTATTACAACATCTAGTACAAAGTAGTACAAACCATTTGTTGAGTAAATGAATGAATAAATGGATGGAGGGATGGAGGGATGGATGAGTGGATGGAGACAGAGGGAGGGATAGGTAGATGAATAGAATAATGGAAGGAAGGAATCGGCAGTTTCTCAGAAGTGTACGTTCGAACATAAGTAGCAGTGTTAGTTATAAAATATTTTACTGATTGGCAGGCACGCTGACTAAAATTGTTGTATCTCCAAATATAAAACTAATCTTAATCTTGGTTCGGTAACAAAATGAAATCTCAAGTCAACATATCTGACTTATATTTCAGTAGTATAAAATACATATTCCTAGAAATTCACTGAGAGTAAAAATGATTTGTATGTATAATCACTAGAGTGAAGTTCAAAGTGTTTTAAGCAGAATCTACATTTAGACTGCATAAATATATATACGTATATATGTATTTATTACAAAGGATGCTGTAACAGATTAGACACAATTGAATTATTGCCAATAACACTAGGCCAAAGTCTTTACAAGAATCTACATACATTAAAATATATCAACTGTTCAAAGAAAGTTTAAGACTGTCTCTCTTCCTTATTGCTAACTCTGATTACTATCATTGGTAGCTGGCTGATATTAGCAATACCAGAGCTTATATTTTAGCTTGATATTTACCCTTGTAGGATCTATGACTCCTCAACAAGAGTTGGCAAGTATTCCTACTCCCTATTTGGATGTCACATCTGTCAGTCTGCATTTTGTATTTCTCCAGCTCTCTTTTCCTCCTGCCGTCTATATTCACTCTATCTATCTGACTACTTCTACCTCCCACTCACAGAAGGACTATCAAGAGTACTTGCAGAGTTGATACTTTTGGAAAAGGGGGAAATATTGGATCGTGAAATCAGATATTATCCATCCTCGTGTCTTTTTTTTTTATTCAAGTATAGTTGATTTACAATGTTGTGCTAGTTTCTGGTGTACAGCAAAGTGATTCCATTTTATATATATACACATATTCTTTTTTATATTCTTTTCCATTTTGGTTTGTTACAGGATATTGAATATAGTTCCTTGTGCTATACAGTAGGACCTTGTTGTTTATCTATTTTATGTATAGTAGTTTGTATCTGCTAATCCCAAACTCCTAATTTATCCCTCCCCTACCCCCTTTCCCGTTTGGTAAACATAAGTTTGTCTTCTGTGTCTGTGAGTCTGTTTCTGTTTCATAAATAAGTTCATTTGTGTCATATTTTAGATTCCACATATTAGTGATATCATATGGTATTTGTCTTTCTCCTTCTGACTTACTTCACTTAGTATGATAATCTCTAAGTC
Organism: Mesoplodon densirostris; assembly: GCF_025265405.1. Taxonomy (NCBI): domain Eukaryota; kingdom Metazoa; phylum Chordata; class Mammalia; order Artiodactyla; family Ziphiidae; genus Mesoplodon; species Mesoplodon densirostris. Next base: position 60,537,112 of record NC_082679.1, read on the forward strand.
CATCCATGTTGCTGCAAATGGCATTATTTTAAACTTTTATATGGCTGAGCAATATTCTATTGTATATATGTACCACATCTTCTTTATCCATTCATCTGTTGATGGACATTTAGGTTGCTTCCATGTCTTGGCTACTGTAAATCTATGCTTGTGTCTTGACTGAAATAGTTACGGTCTCTTAGTTTTCCCATTTGTCTATTATGTGTATATCTGTCTCAATTAATAAGAATGGTATAAAACTAGGTAAATTTTTACAGAGATACATTATGAAAGAACTCATTGTTCAAGGAGGAAACTTATCAAATTAAAATTTTCTTTGGATATAAAATATCAAAAACCATAGCTATATAGTCTATATATGTTTTATTCACATATTAAACTTGCAGGTTGGTGGGTGTGTGGACTTTTGCAATGTACCAAAAGTTATTTTGGCACTACTTTTCCAGACTTATAGAGTTCATCTTCCATATTTCCAATGAGAATCAAGTCCTCAAATGGAATTTTATTACAAACTGCGGAAAATACTATTTAAAATGGAAACCCTGACAAGAATGGGTGTCACGTGGCAGTAACGAATTCATGATGGGACTAGTTGAAAGTGTATGACATTTTAAGTGTCTCATCACTCTGAATTCATTTGGCATTTATTGTAATAGAAATGACCATATTGAATTCATTTGGCATTCATATGGACTTCACATGTATTTATGGAAATATAACATGGTAATTTAACATTTACTGTACTAAGCATTATTTAATGGACATTGAAAGACATTGTCATACAATGCTTAATAAAGCCAGTACCTCTAAAGTTAATCTTCTGTCAAAACAAAGAGATGAAAAATCATTTTTATTCCCCAAGCACATGAGTAAACTATTTGGATAAGCCAAAATTATGTATTTATTCCCCCAAATCTGCTTTCTAAATTTTTAAGCCAGAAGGTTGACTCTAGGAGCAAGGCAATAAAGCAGATGTTCACTTTAGACTCCTTTATATTCTAAAATTGTCTGCAAATACATTAATCTCAGTCTAAAAATATTAAGGAAGATTTTCTTGGAACATCAGCAGTAAATTTAACACATGGCATGCCTTCAATAGATTTATCTTTTTCTCCCCCTTTAGAGTTCAGTGTGCTCCTTTTAACATAGTTCTGAAAAATAAATTTCTTTTTCATCCTTGCAGAAGAACTATTTTTAGACCAAACAAATCATTATTTGAGAACAATCAAAAGATCAGAGTCACGTTCTTTGCTGGAAAGTGAAGGAAGAGTTCTTCATCAACTATGATGGCAATCTTTTCTTTTTCTTCTAAGAATAGTGTTTCATGACACAGTGTAAGACAAAGTTTGCTCTCAGCCACTTTTAAAGGTGCTGCTTGGGATGCCCTATCCTTCTTTGAATTTTTTCAGTTGTCTTGTTTACTTCACTGAAAAACAGAATGTTTATTGAATATTTAACAGAAGACACCAAATAACTAATACTCCTGGCTTGAATTAATCCAGTGCTCAACTATGATTGTAGAAACATTGCTTATTTTAGCATTAATTCACTGAAAATATTTTTTTTTAAAAGATGTTGGGGGTAGGAGTTTATTAATTAATTTATTTATTTTTGCTGTGTTGGGTCTTCGTTTCTGTGCGAGGGTTTTCTCTAGTTGCGGCAAGCAGGGACCACTCTTCATCGTGGTGTGCGGGCCTCTCACTATCGCGGCCTCTCTTGTTGAGGAGCACAGGCTCCAGAGGCGCAGGCTCAGTAGTTGTGGCTCATGGGCCCAGCCGCTCCGTGGCATGTGGGATCCTCCCAGACCAGGGCACGAACCCGTGTCCCCTGCATTAGCAGGCAGAGTCTCAACCACTGTGCCACCAGGGAAGCCCCACTGAAAATATTTTAATGAGGGCTAGAGAGATTAAAAAGTTACTTATTTTTGTATATCTCCTATCTAGACTTTTTAAGTAATTAATATCACTTTCATACTACTGTAAGAGATTTGGCTAATGTGAATATCTTCCAACTCTGCTTTGTGACAGAGTTTACAAATTGCTATCAAATCACCACAGGTAATCCTCCTCTGTGACCCAGGGCAAGATTTTGAGGGCGAGAGTTTACGAGTTTCCTAGTGCTGCCATAACAAAGTACCACAAATGGGGTTACTTAAAACAGTAGAAGTTTGTTGTCTCTCAGCTCTAAAGGCTAGAAATTCAAAATCAAGGTGTTGGCAGGGCCATGCTCCATCCAGATGCTCTAGGGGGGATCATTCCTTGCCTCCTCCAGGTTCTGGTGGCTCCAGGTGTCCTTGGCTTGTAGTTGAATCACTCCAGTCTCTGCCTCTGTCTTCACATGGTGTTCTCCCTGTGTGTCTGTGTCTTCACATGGCATTTTCCTCTTCTTAGAAGAACATCAGTCAAATTGGATTAGGGCCCACCCAAAAGACCTCATTTTAACTTTATTACATTTTCAAAGACCCTGTTTCCAAATAAGGTCAAATTTACAGGTAGCATGGGTTAGGGCTTCAACATATCTTTTTGGAGCATATAATTCAACCCGTAATAGATCTGCCAATTTTTAATAAGGCTGATATTTCAATGCATACATTTATTTTTATAATTGTCTTTTATATAAAATTATAGACTAAAAAACCAATTTATTTGCCCTCAAGGGTTTCTTTGTTTTCTGCCATTTGTGCTAGAAATAGAGAAATAAAGCTTTCTTTACAGCAAGTTGTTTTTCCCATTCTTCACATGGCTGAGAAAGACTGTTCTGTAGTCCTCTCTTCTTTGGTCTAAGTAAATCTCTTTGGTCTCTGTGATATAGCATCTCTGTGTTAATTATGAGCTGCTTTGCTTTCCAAACTCAGTTTTGCTTTCATTGTTTGATAGAAGCCACATCCTTACACAAACAGTTGGATACTTTATTTAAAATCAGAATCAATCTTCACCATGGCTTACTTGGAGTATCAGTTAAGTTTCTCTTGGAAGCAGGCAGCAGGAATCCACTCTAATATTTGGCATATAAGGAAAATAAAGAAAGAAGAGTATTGTTGGTGTATGTATTAGTTTGCTAAGGCTGCTTTTACAAAGTACCACAACTGTGTAGCATAAACAACAGATATTTATTATCAAACAGCTCTGGAAGCTAGAAGTCTAAGATCAATGTACAGATAGAGTTGGTTCCTTCTGAGATCTGTGAGGGAGAATCTGTTCCATTCCTGTCTTTCACCTTGTGGTTTGTTGGAAGTCTTCAGCATTCCTTGGCTTATAGATGTATCACCCCGATCTCTGCCTTCATCTTCACATGGTGGTCTTCTTGTGTGAGTATCTGCATCTGTGTCCAAATTTTTCATTTTTATAAGGACTCCAGTCATATTGGATTAGGGCCCACCCTAATGACCTCATTTAACCTGTTACTTCCATAAAGACCCTATCTCCAAATAAGGTCATATTCTGAGGTACTGAGTATTAGGTCTCCAACATATTTTGGGGGGGGGACACAATTCAACCTATAACAGTGGGATAGTGGTATGTGCATGAAAGAAAAGGAGGGACTGACTCATAAAGGAAGGAGACAAAAACATGTCTGCATGCTGGAGAACCTTCTAGAAATTTCTCACTGACATGCTTCAGCTTGGATGTTACCCATTGCTATGTGTCTATGTCCTGAATTTCAAATCCCTGAGGAGAATTTTATTGGTTCAGGTATCTTTCCTTGGATCAATCATCTGTGTCCAGGAGATGAGGGTATAGGACAGAATAGTCATGTTTTGGGGATTGTGTGTGTGTGTGTAGGGGTCTTGTCTCAAAGTGAGTGGAATCATTGTGAGACTATGTACTGACAAGAGGGCATCTCCTTACTATACTTCCCCCACTGAGATGCCTTACAAGTGTCTGTAGAGGAAAGGCTGTCTATGCTCCCAAAGAACAGATGGCTTTTCATTGATTCAATGCATATTAATTGACCACCTACAATGTATCCCATCTTGTTGTGGAGGTGTAGACATGAGCAGTGGGTACTGGTAGTCGGCCATAGCTCACCATGAAAGTGTTGGGCACCCTGGTAACAGCACCAAAAGTGGCCACATTCAGATTCTCAAACTAGAGCATGCACAGGCTCAGTCTGTGGCAGTCAGTTTCATTGTGTCAGGATGCCCAGTTCCCCACATGCAGCATCCGCAGGGCTCTCACGTGCTTCCCTAGGCAATTGCAGGCCTGGCTTGAGTGGAGGGAAGCCCAGAGAGCTCCAGAGAGGGGATCATTCATCACTGACCCATACTCTCTCTGGTGTCCGTGACTGTCTCCCCAGTGGGAAGTTTGGTGAATACTCAAGGGCATAAAGAACATAAATCCTCTTGCTAGTACAGCTATCATATGCCCATAGGGCCTGGGGGGCGCTCAGTGCATCTTCTTAAGTGTTCCATTTCCTTCCCGGGAGCCACAGAGGTGCCACAAGAGATGAGGCCAATAAACCACTGCATCTGTTTGTTTGTCATTTTTCTTTAGTGCAAGTTTTACAAGACTGCCTCCCAACAGGGTCATGATCTCAACACATGTCACTTTGCTGTATGCTCACTGGAACATTGGGTTGTGCTGGGGCTGAATTAAATGTACAATTACAGCATATTTTCTTGAAAGGAGTTTTGACAATGATAAATGCATAGACATTTTTTTTGTGCTCAGATGACCTGATTCCATGCTGATCAAGTTGCTCAGGATTCACTCTGAAGAATCTGTCTCTTGTAAACAGTGAATCCTGGACACTGGCTGTGGATATATGGGCCTGGGTTCAAATACTGCTTCTGTCAATTTTGCACCATGTGAGCTTGCGAAGCTTTCTTTTTTTTTTTTTTTTTAAACATCTTTATTGGGGTATAATTGCTTTACAGTGGTGTGTTAGTTCCTGCTTTATAACAAAGTGAATCAGCTATACATATACGTATGTCCCTATATCCCCTCCCTCTTGCGTCTCCCTCCCACACTCCCTATCCCACCCCTCTAGGTGGTCACAAAGCACCAAGCTGATCTCCCTGTGCTATGCGGCTGCTTCCCACTAGCTATCTATTTTACATTTGTTAGTGTATATATGTCCGTGCTACTCTGAACCTAGGGGCAGGACAGGAATAAAGACGCAGCCATAGAGAATGGACTTGAGGACACGGGGAGGGGAAAGGGTAAGCTGGAAGCTTTCTTAATCCTACTAGCCTACTTAGTTTTCTCATGTATAAAAGGATGAGTTTAAATTCCTTCCCTAATGGTACTGTTGTGTTAAATGAGACAACACTTGGAAAGTAATTAGCACCATCCCTGGCAAATAGTAAGCTCTCAATGAGTGCTGGCTAGTGTTCATGCAGGTAATTTGTCCTCTTAACTGCAATGATGGCTCTGACATGAGTTCAGATACCAAGCATATGGGGAAAGGTGCTCTTTGTTATTCACAAAGCAGGGGATGAATAGGATTTTTCTACAGAGCCTTGAATATATAACAGTAGCTAATGTCTATAAATTATTTATGATATGCTAGACAATGTAATAAGTTTTTTTGTGGATCATATTATTTAGTTCTCCTACAAACCCTATGAATATTTATCTATCTTATATATTGGAAATCTTAGTGGGGCAGATATAGCCCATTGGCACCTCCAGAAACACTTGTCTACCATTTTCCACTCTCCCTGTGCCACAAGATACTGGCCTGCATGGACCTTATCAACCTGGCTCTCTTGCCCTCTAGTTTCTGGTTAGGTTCTCTGGGTGTTTCACTAGGGTCCTGGCAGAGAATAGATGACACAATTAAAATAGTTCAGTTGGAGAGAATGTAATAAAGTGACTATTGATTGACAAAGATGGTGGGCAATGTCTAGGGAAATTGCAAGGAATTACTCAGCTTCCTGGGCCTAGCAATGGTGGACACCATTACTACCACAAAGCTTATAGGGTAAAGGATGAGAGTAGCTACAGAATTAGTCAGAGAGAGATGTGTGAAAAGGGCTGGCTGTGACAGGACTGTGGTCCTCAGGTGAGGGATGCAGCCCGTCTTCATGACCTTTAGGAAGGAAACCTCCCCCTCCGTCTCTGATCTCTTGCTGGTGCTCCTCATTTGCTGAGCCCAGTTGGAAGCCTGAGGACAAGGCTTCCAGGTGAGCTACTTAAGGACAGAGCAGGGGGGAGAAGGGAGAGGGAATTCAGAAGGTCAAGCGAGTATACACAGACCATCTGCCTATGAACACAACACCAGTAACTGATACTTGCTTTAAGCAATGGAGAATTATTCCTTTGCTCTACTGTTCTAAACTGCTCATTTCCTCCTCCTTCTTTCTTCTATTATTTTTCCTCATAAACTGTGATCTCTAAATATTGTAGTGGGAAACTTGAAATGGCTTGGCGTCTTCGAGTAATCCTGCCACTCTTAGATTTGAGGATATTTCATTGTGAAAAGGTCAAGATAAAAAAAAATACATTACTAAAACTCCATTTATCCTTTATTTTCTCATAATATAAAGAAAGGTTACTGCCAAATATGGCAATAAAGGTTTTATTGCTGCAATTTTTATGACAAAAACAAGCATATCTCTTAATGAATTTTGGTTTATTAGATCAGCAACTGCCAACATGGGGTCCCTGGGTCTTAGGAGACCACAATGGTAGCAATAGAGGTCTGCAAGCTATTTTAAATATTACAGAAAATCTAATATAATCATACTTTTACAAGTGATAAAGCCTCACAGACTAACAAAAACATCAGGATTCTGTACTTTTACTGAAATGATATTAGCTCTATGCGGTGACCCTAGTAATTTCATGCTGATCAGAAGCTGTGATTGGCAGTTATATGTGTCTTTGATTAATAAAACATGGGAGATCAAATGAATTATTACTTAATCTGTGCAGTTTGCTAGATAAAGTCTTTGAAAATTCAGAGTCATTTGGGGGAAAATAATTAACTGGTTGCTCAGTAGTGAAATAATAAGCACAATACTGACTTGGCGTTTTTTCTCATGTGTGTCGGGAGGCCAAGGCAGGCTTCTAGATGGGCCAAAATCTGATGAAAAATTCAAGACAATTATTTGTTTTCAATAATAATAACAATAACATTAATGACAATCATGATGATGGCTAACAGTTCTTACGTGGCCAGACACAGTGCTGAAATGCTCAATGTGTAATATCTTATTTAATCCATCCAGTAGCCCTAAAAAGAGGACACTCTAATTATCTCTTGTCTTAAGTTGGGTTTCCTTAGAAGCAGATTCAAAGACGAAGATTTGTGTGCAGGTAGTTCATTTGGGAAGTGATGTCAGAAGCACTGATAGGGAATGAAGCGAGCTGGGAAGGGAGGGAAAGCAGTATACGATACATTAATGAACAGGTTGTTTCTGTGGGCAGCTGGGGTTCAGTCCTCCTCAGTATGTCTGGGAGACATGTAGAACACCAACGAGTTGCACCACACAATCGGCAAGAAAGGTGGGGTATTGATCCACCAGATTCTGTTTGTAATTGGTTGAAAGCTACTTCCAGGGGCACTGACTCTCAAGCACTTCTGGTTTGTCCTGTGTCGGGGCCAAGCATGCTCCTGTGGCCGGAGAAAGCCCTCAGCTGCAGAGACACAGATGATTTGCAGAGAGAAACCTTGGTGATGCAAGAGGATAAGAGCTGGTACCAACATCTCCTGCATTCCTATCCTGCAGACACGGAAGCCAAGACTTCATGAGTTGAAGTAGCTTGTCCGAAGTCCCGGAGCACTTGTGTTGAAGTGCCCTTCCATAGCATTTTATTACTACCCATGACTAAAGCCTACCAATATACAATAGCCTACTAAATGAGTTCTTACTCTTAGAGTTTATTTTTTTTTAACAACAGCTTTATTGAGATATGATTCACATAACATATATTTCACTTATTTAAAGTCCACAATTCCATGGTTTTTAGTATAATCACTGTGCAGCTGTCACCAGAATCGATTTTAGAACCCTTTATTTACCCCCAAAGAAACCCTATGTCCACCAGTGATCATGCCTCATTTCCTCTATCTTAACCTCAGCGTCTGGGAACCGTTAACCTACTTTCTATCTCAGTGGATTTGCCTTTTCTGGATGTTTCATATAAATGGAATCATATATTATGTGATCATTCTGTCTGGCTTCTTTCACTTAGCATAAGGTTTTTTTTTGTTGTTGTTGTTTTTTGTTTCTGCGGTACGTGGGCCTCTCACTGTTGTGGCCTCTCCCGTTGCGGAGCACAGGCTCCGGACGCGCAGGCCCAGCGGCCATAGCTCATGGGCACAGCCGCTCCGCGGAATGTGGGATCTTCCCAGACCGGGGCACAAATCCATGTCCCCTGCATCGGCAGGCAGACTCTCAACCACTGCGCCACCAGAGAAGCCCCTTAGCATAAGGTTTTAAAGGTTCATCCCTATTGTAACATACATCAGTACTTAATTCCTTTTTATTGCCAAATAATGTTTTATTTCATGTTTATCCATTCATCAGTTGATGGGCATTTGAGTTGTTTCCACTTTTGGTTATTATGAATCATGTTGCTATGAAAATTTGTTTTTAAGCTTTTTTTTTTTATAGACATATGTTTTCATTTCCTCTGGGTATCTCCCTAGGAGTGGAATTGCCAGGTTATATGGCAACTCTGTTTTTAACATTTTGTGGACCTGCCTGACTCTTCTCCAAGATGGTCTCGGGGTTTATTGATGACGAATCTGCTGTTCAGCTGAGCACAGCCTGTCTCACGTTGTTTGGCAAAGGAGAAAAGTCACCACCATGCACTTGCACACATAGATTTCCAGAATTCCTAAGGTGTTCAGGAAGGGTGTTTTCAGTGCATTGTCAACTGTTGACGTAAGTTGATCCTGAATCTCCATGCCTGCGCTTGTTGCTTTTTACTTATAAATTATTAATACTCTAGCTTCATCATTCTTCATTTAGTTTATGATTATGGGTTGTCTGGTTAACCCTACTGGGTGTAGTGATGCATGTTTTCATCAAGAGTATTTTTGGCCTTCAGTTTCTAAATAGCTAGAATTTAAAGCCGTATACAAGTGGCAGTTCATTAAACATGCATTTGTTTCTGTTTTTATTCGGCATCTGCTGTGAGTCAGGCATTGTATTTGGTGCTGGGAATACAGTGGGGGGGACAAAAACAGACACAATTCAGTTAGAGAAAAGTAAACTTTAAGAGGAACTGCACCAGAAGATGCACTTCTGAGTCATTGTTGGAGTCTTCTTCATAGCAAGCAGCTACTGCATCCCTATAATTCACCCTGAATCTAAGGCAAGCTTTGTTCAAAAATGCTATATTGTCATTTAATGCTGTTATATGGCTAATTATAAGCCACACAATAAAGAAATGGAAAAACCTCTTCCCCACAAGGAGCTTGAAATTTAAATAAAGGGAGAGAATGCTTTCCAAAGTGGCTTCCACCTAGAATAATCCAAGTAAGTAAAACGTATTAATACCTATGAGGGCAGCGATGGTTGAGAGGGTTTTGTCTTGCTCTCCCAGTATTCTGAGTATGATTTAATTTGGGGGAAAAAAAAAGTTTGGTGGTCAAATCAAACATAAAAATGTTAAGTCAAGGTTCTACCTAAGCAGTCTATACCTTCACTGCCATTGTCATGAATTTATTATTAACTCTGCCTACTGGACACCACCTCTTGGATGTCCCACTAGCATGTCATACTCTAGAAGTATTCAATACAAAATTAAACTCACAGCCTATCCACAGCTCCACCCTCCACCTAGCGCCAAACCTATTTTTTCTCCTATGCATGCTTCTCATTTTAGCATATCAAGGGTGCCACTCACTATGCTGTTGTTCAAACCACAGATCTGGGCATGACTTCGCTCCTTCCAGTAGCTTCCTTCACCCGATTACCAGTCAGTCATCAAGTCTTAAGTTAGTCTCCCACATATCTCTCACACAGATCTACTTCTCTCCTTTCCTGTCTCCACCTTATGTCAAGGCCACCCGCAGCTCTTGCCTCCTAACTCTTCTCCCTAACAGTAGAGTTTACGCTACAATCTTTGCCCCAACAGGCAGCCAGTGGGTCATTCTAGAGCTCAGACCTATCATCTCACTTCCTTTTACAACTCTGTGTAGCTATTGCCCCGAGGTTCAAGTGCGTGTTCTTTAACGTGCGGGAGTACAACTTTCGTGACCTGGCACCTGATGACCCGTCCAGTTTTATTTTCACCACCCCCCTTGCTGGATGCTCTAAATTGAGCAGAGCCAAACCAAACCTCTTACCATCCCTTAATGCGCTAGGTTCTTTGGCTTTGGAGAATTTGCTTAAGTTGAACTTTTGAAAGTACTTTTCCAATAGCATTTGGCTCAGTGGATTTCCATTCTCTCCTTGTATTGGTTATGACATGGATTCAAATGTCATCACGATGATCCCAAATGGCAATGGCTTCAGTAAGATAGATGTGTATTTCTATCTCAAGTGATAATCCAGACACAAGCAGTTCTGGACTGATGTGGTGGTCCTACTCTGTCACTTAGAGAACTGGTGGAGACAGGGATGGAGAGAAGAGAATCTGTCTGAGAAATCTGTGCAAGGCTGACTTTTTTTTTTTTTTTTTTTTGCCTTGCTGCGCAGCTTGGGGGATCTTACAGGATCTTAGTTCCCCGACCAGGGATTGAACCCCGGGCCCATGCAATAGAAGTGCCAAGTCCTAACCACTGGAGTACCAGGGAATTTCCAAGGCTGAATCTTTTTTTTTTTTTTAAAGGGCTTCAAATGCTTGGCTTGCTTATTTATTTGTTTGTTTGTTTGTTTTTGGCTGCGTTGGGTCTTAGTTTCTGTGCGAGGGCTTTCTCTAGTTGTGGCAAGCGGGGGCCACTCTTCATCACGGTGCGCAGGCCTCTCACTATCGCGGCCTCTCTTGTTGCGGAGCACAGGCTCCAGACACGCAGGCTCAGTAGTTGTGGCTCACGGGCCCAGCCGCTCCCCGGCATGTGGGATCTTCCCGGACCGGGGCACGAACCCGCGTCCCCTGCACCGGCAGGCGGACTCTCAACCACTGTGCCACCAGGGAAGCCCCTGCATCACTTTTTGATATTGTGATATTTATAAAGTTCCTTAAGTTTTCTGAGCTTCATTTTCTCACTAGGATGTTATGCACCTTAAGTGGGCTAATGCATGGAATGTGCCAAGGAAAATGATGGGCCAGTGATGAGCACTTAACACATGGCGGGTAGTATTAGTTACTACAATGAATATTTCTTACACTTTTGTCACTATTGTTACCAGTTATTGCCACTGTTGGAGAAATGGCAGCCAGGAAATTGTTCTCATACCTTTGTGTTCTCACACCATTTCTTCAGAGGCAGACAAAAAAAAAAACCCTGTAACAGAATCCTCTTCACTTTCTCTTTAATCTACCTGGCCCAAGGTGTCCACGTTTGCCTAAGGGGTGGTAAAGGTGGCTTCAGAGACCACTGCTCTATCCCAGTCTCAGTAAGTTCACAGATCAGCGACTAAGTACTCAGACTCTGGAGGGAGACATGCCAAAGCTAGAATCCCAGTTTAGATGCTATCTGGCCTTGGAAAAGGTAATTGACTTCCCTTAGCATTATTCTCTGCTTCTAAAAATGAGAATAATATGAACATATACCTCAGAATGATTGTGGGAGGAATGACTGAGATCATTCACACACAAGTGTTCAAAACAGTATCTAGCATATTGTCCATGCTCAGTAAATGTCAAATCCCTTTAAGCATGGATTTCAGCAGACGCAGTAGGGATAGAAAGGAGGATGCAGAGTAGAGAAACTTAGAAGATAGAATTGAAACGCCTGGTGATGTTCCAGTGTTAAGGGAAAGGCAGAGAGAGAAATCCATCAAATTTATCATAAGAAAATCGATTATCTGATGGGTCGGTTCACCAAGATGGGAAATACAGAGGAGGAGCAGGTTTGAGGGGAAGAGAACGAGTGCAACATTAGATGTGTTGGATTTTAAATGGTCTAAGGATTCACCCATGGAGATAACAAACAGGCATTGCACGGTTGGGTCCCCAGCTTTGCAGAAAAGGCTAAGCCCAAAATGCTCACTTAAGAGAGTCATTCAACTCAGAAGTCACCAGGCACAGGTCACAGGCTCAGCTGTCTTCAGGGACCAGTGTGGTCAGGTGAAAGGTAGAAATGAGTAATGGTTAAGTCGGGGCCAACAAGGCAGGGATTGCCCTCCCGAAGGCCTTCAGATGCTTTTATCTGGGCGACTGAGCACATTTTAGGAGTATTCGGCCTGAGGGCTGAATGTGACTTTTCATCCAGGCAGATATTGAAGTGCTTGAAATGAATGAAATCTACCCCAGGAATTGCCTAGTGTGAAAAGAGAAGATTAAAGATCAAATTGAAATGTACGTAGACTGCTCTGGTGTCACTGAAATCTACATTGTACAGTATTTTGGCAAGGAACCGGGCTCTCCCAGCAGTGTTCATGGTCTGACAGCTGTAACCAATACCTAACATTTCCCTTTTGGGTATAAATAATTATCTTTCACAGCATTGGCATATACAAACCAGGAAAATTCCCCGTTATTTGGAAAGCCTCTAATCCACAATTCCTGTTTCTCTTCCTACATCTTTCCTACATTTCAAACTCATGTTTTGTTTAAAAAGAAGACAGAGACAAGAAAGCAATGGTGATAACATTATAATTACAGGACATTTATTTCACTCAAATCTGAATGACATTTTGGGGGGACCGGTGGATGTTTTGCCCCCTGCAGTAATTTCCTATTGCTACTGTAACAAAATACCACAAATTTAGTCACGTAAAATAAACCAGGTTTATTCTCTTATGGTTCTGGAGGTCAGAAGTCCAAAATGATCTCACTAGACTAAAATCAAGGTGTCTACAGGGCTGCAATTCCTTCTGGAGGCTCTAGCAGAGAATCTGCTTTCTTCCCTTTTCTAGCCTCTAAAGGCTTGTGGCCCTTTTCTCCATCTTCAAGGCCAGCAAAGCTGCATCTCTTTGACCACTGTTTCTGCAGTCACCCACCCCCCACTCCCTGACTTTCTCTTCTGCCTCCCTCCCCATTTCTAAGGACTTTTGTGATTATATTGGGCCCACCTGGAATCCAGGGAATTCCCCCATTTTAAGGTCGGCTGATTAGCCACCTTAATTCCACCTGCAAAATCCCTTTGCTATGTAAGTTTACACATTCCTTCATATTGCTGAGACATAGTCCATGGTTCAGATGTACCATCCTTAGTTTGATGAAGGACATCTGGGTTGTTTCCAGTTTTAAGTAATTTTGAATAGGGCAGCTATGAACATTTGTGTACAGGTTTTTGTTCAAATAGAAGTTTGCATTCTCTGAGACAGATGCCCAAAAGTGCAATGGCTTGGTTATGCGGTAATAGCATGTTCAGTTTTATACTAACTGCCACACTGTGTTTTAGAGTGGCTGTACGATTTTACATTCTATTAAAGAATTTTGAGCAGCGATGTGATCCTGTGTATGATTTAAAACCATTATCTGGTGGGTGGGTCAAGCATGTGTGCAGGGAGAGCAAAGGTAGAGGCAAGGAAATCAGTGGTGGTCCAGGTGAGACCCGGGCGTGTCAGCACGTGGTGGGCGGGGTGCAGATGGTGAGAAGCAATCAAATAAGAGGCATGCGTGGAAGCTAACTGAGAGTCGCTGCCGAGTTGCTCTGGGAAGGAGAGGATCTGAGAGGACTCCGATGCTTTGGGCTTGAGCAGGTTGGTGAACAGTTTTCCTATTTGTCTTGAGAATGGGAGGACTTGGGCAGAAGCGAACATGGGGAGGGGGTGAAGGCCATGCTTAATTTGATGTGCCTGTCAGATTTCTTAGTGGAAACTTGTTGAGTGGGTGGTTAGAAATAGGCGTCTGGAGCCCAGGGAAGGGTTGGGAGGCTGGAGCTACAGAGGAAAAGGATAATGTATCTGAAAATGCCCAACACAAAGCTTGGCATGTTCACAGGCAAGAACTGTCCACTTGATGTGATCTCAAAGAAGAATTTTTTTCATTTTCAGCACTTCACAAAGAAAATAGGCCCTAGGTTTCATTTTCAGTAGCAAGTACAGACTACAAGAATGTGCAAATCAAAACAAAGGGTGATGGACACCAGTGTTTTCACTTGGTTTATTTCTGATATCTCCTAGGGAACTTCTTTGTATAAGTATATCCTAGAGAAGGTTTTGTCGTTCATTTGTCTATAGCAAGGTTGCAATGTGTTTTCTCTTTTTAAAAATAACAATTGCTAATGCAAACAAGTCCATTGTGATTTGTAATTATAGGAGAACTCTATACAAACCGTTTTTAGCACAGGTGTTACTATTTTATGTTGTGATTTTTGAGGGGTAAAAAGGATAATACAACGTACAGATACTTGCTTTGTTGCCAGAGCATTGGATTCTTAGGTTCTGGGGCTGTCCTGGCAATGACGCTTGTGAGCTGCAGCTGGGAGGAGAGCAGATATTTCACTTCTATTGATGGATAAGAATGTGATAGGTAATTGCCCCTCCACTTCCCCCACAAAAGCCAGCTCACCTTCAACCTTCCCAACAAGGAAGCTGAGGGCCAGAGATGAAACATGACTTCCCACAATCAGTGTGAGGGGAGAGCACAGCCAGGCCTAAATGCCAGGCCTCCTGATTATTATTATAAGCCACCATTCTCTTTCCCCCATACCCACCTCAGAGTGCTCCTTGGAAAACAAAAATTTGCTAACCCACAGTTCTGAGGAAATGGAGAATAGAAAGTTGTGGTCTCTTTACTTCTTTAGGTTTCCTTCCACTGGCTAAACTCTTTAGATATATAATGTATTAAGTTCAGGCCCTAAATGATAGAGTTGAAATCAGCTGCCTGCAATTCAGCAAACAGGGATCGACTCCCTCTCTGCATTGGTGATTCAGTCTTTTGTCCATGAGAACTGCCTGAGAGACTAAAAAATGTACTGGCTGGGCTTCCCTGGTGGCGCAGTGGTTGAGAGTCCACCTGCCGATGCAGGGGACATGGGTTCGTGTCCCAGTCTGGGAAGATCCCACATGCCGCGGAGTGGCTGGGCCCGTGAGCCATGGCAGCTGAGAGTGTGCTCCACAAGAGGAGAGGCCACAACAGTGAGAGGCCCGTGTACCCCACCAAGAAAAAAATTTGTACTGGTACCTGGACCTCATCCTGGACCAACTAAATCAGAACCTCCGGAACCACCCCTCTCTTGGGCATAAATCCATGGTACAATAATAGAGATGCTGTGGTAAGCCAAAAAGTGTTCTCCCAAAAGATACCCTGTCAAATCCCAGGAACCAATGAATGTTAGCTTATTTGGAACTAGTGTCTTTGCAGATGTGATTATGTTAAGGCTCTTGAGATAATCCTGGATTGTCCACGTGGACTCTAAATCCAATTACAAGTATCCTTTCAAGAGACACAAAGGAAATCAGAGACCTAGGGAGGTGGTGATGTGACCATGAGGGCACAGAGGCAGCCACAAGCCAAAGACCACCTGAAGCCACCAGGAGTTGGAAGAGGCAGGAAGGAACACTTTGACTACACCTTGACTTTGGACTTCTGGCCTCCAGAACTCTGAGATAATATATTTCTGTTGTTTGCTTAGCCACACGGTTTGTGGTAATTTGTTACAGCAGCAAAAGGAATCTAATACAGAGACGGATGTTAGTTTGTAAACAAACAAAGGAAGTTAGGAGAAATGGGATACATGAAAAGGGGTGGGAACTATGGAATTTCTGACAGAGGAGAAAGACGAGTGGTGTCAGTCCCACCCCTCCAGCCCATGACCCCTTCTGCTGGAAATGGTTCAATTATTCCAGAGACATTGCCACAAAGATCCAGTTCCTGCCAAGGCCTCCCTCCCCAGCAGACCCCAACTGTGAGCTCCTGGGGTGCCTCAACTTTTTTTTTTTCTTAACATCCTTATTGGAGCATAATTACTTTACAATGGTGTGTTAGTTTCTGCTTTATAACAAAGTGAATCAGCTATACATATACATATATCCCCATATCACCTCCCTCTTGCATCTCCGTCCCACCCCTCTAGGTGGACACAAAGCACCGAGCTAATCTCCCTGTGCTATGTGGCTGCTTCCCACTAGCTATCTATTTTACATTTGGTAGTACATATAAGTCCATGCCACTCTCTCACTTCGTCCCAGCTTACCCTTTCCCCTCCCTGTATCCTCAAGTCCATTCTCTGTGTCTGCATCTTTATTCCTGTCCTAACCCTAGGTTCTTCATAAACTTTTTTTTTTTTTTTAGATTCTATATATATGTGTTAGCATAGAGTATTTGATTTTCTCTTTCTGACTTCCTTCACTCTGTATGACAGACTCTAGGTCCATCCACCTCACTATAAATAACTCAATTTCGTTTCCTTTTATGGCTGAGTGATATTCCATTGTATATATGTGCCACATCTTCTTTATCCATTCATCTGTCGACGGACACTTAGGTTGCTTCCATGTCCTGGCTATTGTAAATAGAGCTGCAATGAACATTGTGGTACATGACTCTTTTTGAATTATGGTTTTCTCAGGGTATATGCCCAGTAGTGGAATTGCTGGGTCATATGCTAGTACTATTTTTAGTTTTTTACGGAACCTCCATACTGTTCTCCATAGTGGCTGTATCAATTTACATTCCCACCAACAGTGCAAGTGGGTTCCCTTTTCTCCACACCCTCTCCAGCATTTATTGTTCATAGATTTTTTTTGATGATGGCCATTCTGACTGGTGTGAGGTGATACCTCATTGTAGTTTTGATTTGCTTTTCTCTAATGATTAGTGAAGTTGAGCATTCTTTCATGTGTTTGTTGGCAGTCTGTATATCTTCTTTGGAGAAATGTCTATTTTGGTCTTCTGCCCATTTTTAGATTGGGTTGTTTGTTTTTTTGATATTGAGCTGCATGAGCTGCTTGTAAATTTTGGAGATTAATCCCTTGTCAGTTGCTTCATTTGCAAATATTTTCTCCCATTCTGAGGGTTGTCTTTTTGTCTTCTTTATGGTTTCCCTTGCTGTGCAAAAGCTTTTAAGTTTCATTAGGTCCCATTTGCTTATTCTTGTTTTTATTTCCATTTCTCTAGGAGGTGGGTCAAAAAGGATCTTGCTGTGATTTATGTCATAGAGTGTTCTGCCTATGATTTCCTCTAAGAGTTTGATAGTGTCTGGCCTTACATTTAGGTCGTTAATCCATTTTTTTTTTTTTTTTTTTTTTTTTTTTTGCTGTATGCGGGCCTCTCACTGTTGTGGCCTCCCCCGTTGCGGAGCACAGGCTCCGGACGCGCAGGCTCAGCGGCCATGGCTCACGGGCCCAGCCGCTCCGCGGCATATGGGATCCTCCCAGACCGGGGCACGAACCCGTATCCCCTGCATCAGCAGGCGGACTCTCAACCACTTGCGCCACCAGGGAGGCCCCGTTAATCCATTTTGAGTTTATTTTTGTGTATGGTGTTAGCGAGTATTCTAATTTCATTCTTTTACATGTAGCTGTCCAGTTTTCCCAGCACCACTTATTGAAGGGCTGTCTTTTCTCCATTATATATTCTTGCCTCCTTCATCAAAAATAAGGTGACAATATGTATTTGGGTTTATCTCTGGGCTTTCTCTCCTGTTCTGTTGATCTATTTTTCTGTTTTTGTGCCAGTACCATACTGTCATGATTACTGTAGCTTTGTAGTATAGTCTGAAGTCAGGGAGCCTGATTCCTGCAGCCCTGTTTTTCCTTCTCAAGATTGCTTTGGCTATTCAGGGTCTTTTGTGTTTCCATACAAATTGTGAAATTTTTTGTTCTAGTTCTGTGAAAAATACCACTGGTAGTTTGATAGCGATTGCATTGAGTCTGTAGATTGCTTTGGGTAGTAGAGTCATTTTCACAATGTTGATTCTTCCAATCCAAGAACATGGTATATCTCTCCATCTGTTTGTACCATCTTTAATTTCTTTCATCAGTGTCTTATAGTTTTCTGCATACAGGTCTTTGGTCTCCTTAGGTAGGTTTATTCCTAGATATTTTATTCTTTTTGTTGCAATGGTAAATGGGAATGTTTCCTTAATTTCTCTTTCAGAGTTTATCATTAGTGTATAGGAATGCAAGAGATTTCTGTGCATCAATTTTGTATCCTGCAACTTTACCAAATTCATTGATTAGCTCTAGTAGTTTTCTGGTAGAGTATTTCGGATTCTCTATATATAGTATCACATCACATGCAAACAGTGACAGCTTTACTTCTTCTTTTCCAATTTGGATTCCTTTTATTTCTTTTTCTTCTCTGATTGCTGTGGCTAAAACTTCTAAAACTATGTTGAATAATAGTGGGGAGAGTGGGCAACCTTGTCTTGTTCCTGATCTTAGTGGAAATGGTTTGTTTTTCACCATCGAGAACGATGTTGGCTGTGGGTTTGTCATATATGTCTTTTATTATGTGAGGTAAGTTCCCTCTATGCCTACTTTCTGGAGGGTTTTTATCATAAATGGGTGTTGAATTTTGTCAAAAGCTTTTTCTGCATCTATTGAGATGATCATATCATTTTTCTCCTTCAGTTTGTTAATATGGTGTATCACATTGATTTATTTGGGTATATTGAAGAATCCTTGCATCCCTGGGGTAAACGCCACTTGATCTTGGTGTAGGATCCTTTTAATGTGCTGTTGGATTCTGTTCGCTAGTATTTTGTTGAGGATTTTTGCATCTATGCTCATCGGTGATATTGGCCTATAGTTTTCTTTCTTTGTGACATCTTTGTCTGGTTTTGCTATCAGGGTGATGGTGGTCTCGTAGTGTGAGTTTGGGAGTGTTCCTCCCTCTCCTATATTTGGAAGAGTTTGAGAAGGATAGGTGTTAGCTCTTCTCTAAATGTTTGATAGAATTCGCCTGTGAAGCCATCTGGTCCTGGGCTTTTGTTTGTTGGAAGATTTTTAATCACAGTCTCAATTTCAGTGCTTGTGATTGGTCTGTTTATATTTTCTATTTCTTCCTGGTTCAGTCTTGGAAGGTTGTGCTTTTCTAAGAATTTGTCCCTTTCTTCCAGGTCGTCCATTTTATTGGCATGTAGTTTCTTGTAGTAATCTCTCCTGATCCTTTGTATTTCTGCAGTGTCAGTTATTCTCCTTTTTCATTTCTAATTCTATTGACTTGAGTTGTCTCCCTTTTCTCTAGATGAGTCTGGCTAATGGTTTATCAATTTTGTTTATCTTCTCAAACAACAAGCTTTTAGTTTTATTGATCTTTGCTATTGTTTCCTTCATTTCTTTTTCCTTTATTTCTGATCTGATATTTATGATTTCTTTCCTCCTGCTAACTTTGGGGGTTTTTTGTTCTTCTTTCTCTAATTGCTTTAGGTGTAAGGGTAGGTTTTTTATTTGAGATGTTTCTTATTTCTTGAGGTAGGATTGTATTGCTCTAAACTTCCCTCTTAGAACTGCTTTTGCTGCATCCCATAGGTTTTGGGTCATCGTGTTTTCATTGTCATTTGTTTCTAGGTATTTTTTTATTTCCTCTTTGATTTCTTCAGTGATCTCTTGGTTATTAAGTAGTGTATTGTTTAGCCTCCATGTGTCTGGATTTTTTACAGATTTTTTTCCTGTAATTGATATGTACTCTCATAGAGTTGTGGTCGGAAAAGATACTTGATACAATTTCAGTTTTCTTAAATTTACCAAGGCTTGATTTGTGACCCAAGATATGATTTATCCTGGAGAATGTTCCATGAACACTTGAGAAGAAAGTGTATTCTGTTGTTTTTGGATGGAATGTCCTATAAATATCAATTAAGTCCATCTTGTTTAATGCATCATTTTAAGCTTGTGTTTCCTTATTTATTTTCATTTTGGATGATCTGTCCATTGCTGAAAGTGGGGTGTTAAAGTTCCCTACTATGATTGTGTTACTGTCGATTTCTCCTTTTATGGCTGTTAGCATTTGCCTTATGTATTGAGGTAATCCTATGTTGGATGCCTAAATATTTACAGTTGTTATATCTTCTTCTTGGATTGATCCTGTGGTCATTATGTGGTGTCCTACTTTGTCTCTTGTAATAGTCTTTATTTTAAACTCTGTTTTGTCTGATATGAGAATTGCTACTCCAGGTTTATTTTGATTTCCATTTGCATGGAATATCTTTTTCCATCCCCTCACTTTCCATCTGTGTGTGTCCCTAGGTCTGAAGTGGGTCTGTTGTAGACAGCATATACACAGGTCTTGTTTTTGTATCCATTCAGCCAGTCTATGTCTTTTCATTGGAGCATTAAATCCATTTACATTTAAGGTAATTATCAATATGTATGTTCCTATTACCACGTTTTAATTGTTTTGGGTTTGTTATTGTAGGTCTTTTCCTTCTCTTGTGTTTCCTGCCTAGAGAAGTTCCTTTAGCATTTGTTGTAAAGCTGGTTGGGTAGTGCTGAATTCTCTTAGGTTTTGCCTGTCTGTAAAGGTTTTAATTTCTCTGTGGAATCTGAATGAGATCCTTGCAGGGTAGAGTAATCTTGGTTGTAGCTTTTTCCCTTTTATCACTTTAAATATGTCCTGCCACTCCCTTGTGCTTGCAGAGTTTCTGCTGAAAGATCAGCTGTTAGCCTTATGGGGATTCCCTTGTGTGTTATTTGTTATTTTTCCCTTGCTGCTTTTAATATTTTTTCTTCGTATTTAATTTTTGATCGTGTGATTAATATGTGTCTTGGCGTGTTTCTCCTTGGATTTATCCTGTATGGGACTCTCTGTGCTTCCTGTACTTGATTAACTATTTCCTTTCCCATATTAGGGAAGTTTTCAACTATAATCTCTTCAAATATTTTCTCAGTCCCTTTCTTTTTCTCTTCTTCTTCTGGGACCCCTATAATTGAAATGTTGGTGTGTTTAATGTTGTCCCAGCGGTCTCTGAGACTGTCCTCTATTCTTTTCATTCTTTTATCTTTATTTTGCTCTGCAGTAGTTATTTCCATTCTTTTATCTTCCGGGTCACTTATCCGTTCTTCTGCCTCCGTTATTCTGCTATTGATTCCTTCTAGAGAAGTTTTAATTTCATTTATTGTGTTGTTCGTCATTGTTTGCTTGCTCTTTAGTTCTTCTAGGTCCTTGTTAAACGTTTCTTGTATTGTCTCCATTCTATTTCCAAGATTTTGGATTATCTTTACTATCATTTCTCTGAATTCTTTTTCAGGTAGACTGCCTATTTCCTCTTCATTTGTTTGGTCTGGTGGGGTTTTACCTTGCTGCTTCATCTGCTGTGTGTTTTTCTGTCTTCTCATTTTGGTTAACTTACTGTGTTTGGGGTCTCCTTTTTGAAGGCTGCAGGTTTGTAGTTCCTGTTGTTTTTGGTGTCTGCCCCCAGTGGCTAGGGTTGGTTCAGTGGGTTGTGTAGGCTTCCTGGTGGAGGGGGTAGTGCCTGTGTTCAGGTAAATGAGGCTGGATCTTGTCTTTCTGGTGGGCAGGACTGCATCCGGTGGTGTGTTTTGGGGTGTCTGTGACCTTATTATGATTTTAGGCAGCCTCTCTGCTAATGGGTGGGGTTGTGTTCCTGTCTTGCTAGTTGTTTGGCATAGGGTGTCTAGCACCGTAGTTCGCTGGTCGTTGAGTGGAGCTGGGTCTTAGAGTTGAGATGGAGATCTCTGGGAGAGCTTTTGCCATTTGATATTACATGGAGCCAGGAGGTCTCTAGTGGACCAGTGTCCTGAACTCTGCTCTTCCCCCTCAGAGGCACAGGCCTGACACCTGGCCGGAGTACCAAGACCACACTCATAAAAAGAGAAAAAGAAAAAAATATATATATCATGGCTCCCAAAGTCTACTGCCTTAATTTTGGGGTGATTCGTTGTCTATTCAGGTATTCCACAGATGCAGGGCACATTAAGCTGATTGTGGAGATTTAATCTGCTGCTCCTGAGGCTGCTGGGAGAGATTTCCCCTTCTCTTCTTTGTTCGCACAGCTCCCGGGGTTCAGCTTTGGATTGGGCCCCGCCTCTGCGTGTAGGTCGCCGGAGGGCATCTGTTCTTCGCTCATACAGGATGGGGTTAAAGGAGCCGCTGATTCGGGGGCTCTGGCTCAGGCGGGGAGGGAGGGAGGGGTACGGATGCGGGGCAAGCCTTCGGCGGCAGAGGCCGGCGTGACGTTGCACCGGCCTTAGAAGCGCTGTGCGCTCTCCCTTGGAAGTTGTCCCTGGATCCCGGGACTCTGGCAGTGGCGGGCTGCACAGGCTCCCAGGAGGGGAGGTGTGGACAGTGACCTGTGCTTGCACACAGGTTTTTTGGTGGCGGCAGCAGCAGCCTTAGCGTCTCATGCCCGTCTCTGGGGTCCGCGCTTTTAGCCGCGGCTCGCGCCCCTCTCTGGAACTCCTTTAAGCGGTGCTCTTAATCCCCTCTCCTCGCGCACCACGAAACAAAGAGGTAAGAAAAAGTCTCGCCTCTTAGGCAGGTCCAGACTTTTCCTCATACTCCCTCCCGGCCAGCCGTGGCGCACTAACCCCCTTCAGGCTGTGTTCACGCCGCCAGTCCTCTCCCTACGCTCTGACCGAAGCCTGAGCCTCAGCTCCCAGCCCCGCCCACCCCAGTGGGCGAGCAGACAGGCCTCTCGGGCTGGTGAGTCCCGGTCGGCCCCGGTCCTCTGTGCGGGAATCTCTCCACTTTGCCCTACGCAGGTACGTGGTGAGTTTCTTGCCTTTTGGGAGGTCTGAGGTCTTCTGCCAGCATTCAGTAGGTGTTCTGTAGGAGTTGTTCCACGTGTAGCTGTATTTTTGATGTATTTGTGGGGAGGAAGGTGATCTCTGCGTCCTACTCTTCCGCCATTTTGAAGTTCTTTCCCACACGTCTCCTCTTGACGCCTCTGTCCACTCTGCAGGCAACTTCTGTCTCAGCCTCTACACAACCCCTGCCCCTCCTGTGCTTTCACCCCTTCACGGTCTCAGAACTCACCTCTAACTACACGTTAGGTGACTGTTCCTTCTTACGTTCTCTCCGAGTCTGTCTTCCCTTATGTTTCTAATTACAGCTATAATTACGTAATAAGTTCGGTGAGAATTGATTTAAACCCCAGCTTCCTCACTGGAATGTAAGCTCCACGGGGACAGAGCCTATAACTGATTGGCATTTGCCCACCCAGCCCTCGACACCTAGAACAATCCCTGGGGCATGGTAAGCGGCCTATAAACTAGCTGAATACTCTGTACATATTGGCGAAATGCCTGAAGTACCCATTTTCCCTTGAGGAGAGGAGCGCATGGGAGCAGCCTTTCCCTGCCTTGCTTTGGAAGCCTTTGCAGTCCTCCTACGGGAGCGATAGCGAGCTCACAGGAAAGCCACGTGGAGGAACAGAGGCAGCCTGCTTGTTCTCACAGTTGGACACAACAATGTGACCTCCTTTGTGGGAGCTCACACAGGGAGCAACCAGCGCCCAGTGGAGCTGTGGGCTTTTGAGACCTCCTGAGTCACTTTGTGTACTCTGGCTCTCATTTTGTACAATGTAATACTCAAAACACTGGAAAGGAAACACATGCCAGAGAGAAAAAGGAATGGAGACGGCTGAGATCTAATAAATCCATAGTAGGCCCGCTCTGTACTTATAAAACAATCTGAATGGTAGCGCACCAGGAAAAAAGACGCATAGACTAATGTAATTTTCTTGCAGTCCCCTATAAAGGGTTTTATTCTGTAATACAGCTAAATTTATGAAACGGCTTTATCTTGAAAGATCCCGATGGGCTTACTAAGCTGAAAAAGCATAAAGTATACGGCAGTCTTAAAACACCAGCCGTGCCTTCTTGTGATAAGGGTGGGGCTCTGTGACAGCAGGTAGCCGTCTTATAAGGCAGGTAGAAGCTTATCCCCTCAGCCTTCGGGGAAAGGTAAAGAGCCAGGGAGAGAAGATAATTGCCCACGCCGGGTAAGTGTCCCATGGGTGTTCTGTATTACTAAGGGCTACGGCTTTTTTCCTTTCTCCATGTGAATTTGAGTGAGAGACTTCTGTCAGTATCACTCTCCTTGCTTGGAGTAGGAGGTGGATATCGACTCATAGCACTTCTTCACAGAAGGGAAACGTCTGTAAAGCTTCCAGTGGTTGATGGAGGTCAGGGGCCGCCAGGCTAATTTGAAAGCCAAACATTTAAAGAAGTAAAACATAACAACCTACAGTTTATCCAATAGTTAAAATATCATTTCCCTCCCAAAATTTACCTAACCCAATCCTGCCAAGTTGCCTGTACTAGATTGTTCTTTGTTACTGTCCTGGTCTGGATATGGTGGCACCAACTTTCAGTGCATTAAAGGAGATGTTTTTTTGTGGGTGGGAGGGGTGGGTAGCTGGGAGAGAAGGAAAGTTCTTCTTGATCACCTTCCAAGAATATCACCTTGCCAGGAGCTAAGAAAGGAAAATGGACCCCACAGGTGAGGTAACTTCAGTTACACCATGTGTTGTCAAAGAACAGAGTCCAATAATTAAAAGTAGGTAAGTGAGCTTCCCTGGTGGCGCAGTGGTTGAGGGTCCGCCTGCCGATGCAGGGGACACGGGTTCGTGCCCCGGTCCGGGAAGATCCCACATGCTGCGGAGCGGCTAGGCCCGTGAGCCATGGCCGCTGAGCCTGTGCATCCGGAGCCTGTGCTCTGCAATGGGAGAGGCCACAACAGTGAGAGGCCTGCGTACCACCAAAAAAAAAAAAAAAAAAAAAGAAGTAGGTAAGATGTAACTAACTCCCCTCTCTTCAAGATTGTTAAAACTGATCCACCTCTAACCCAGAGCAAGACTTCCTCACATCTTCTCCTCTGCGGTCTCCCCCAGCCTACTTCTACTCCCAGCTAAATCACCCCTTCTGTTTTTACTTTTCGCCTTCTTCCTTCCCTGTGTTCTCTCTCAAAGTTCTAGGAACTGGGTTAGCAAAATGGTCTTCTCAGCTGGAGGAGAGCCAGAGCCACTTTGGAAAAGATAAGGGTGTTAAACTTTGTTTGACTATATTCATTGATTTTTCTAAGTAGTAGTATTTTAAAGAGAAAGTTGGAACCTATAGCATGGCACCCTAATGGAGCCAAGTGCATAGGTAAAGCCTGACATTTGCAGGGCACATAGAAGCCCTGTCAACCAATCAGGCAACAAGTTGACAGAGCTACTTGGCCACCGCCTGCGGTACCTTGTGAGTCAGGCTCAGGAGCTGTCCAGCACTGTGTAAAGTGCTTTACACACAGTGACTGCATCATCCTTACATCAACGTGAGAAGTAGGTACTAGTCTTTCTGTTCTATTCATGAGAAAATTGAGGCTTAGATAGTCTAAACAACTTGCTCAAGGTCACACAGCTAATCAAAATGAGCTCAAACATTCCAATCCAGATTGGTCTGACTCAGAGCCTTTGTCTTGGAAGTCTGCCTTCCAAAACATATGAAGTTTTATTTTTTTTTTTTTTTTTTTTTTTTTTTTTTTTTTGTGGTATGCGGGCCTCTCACTGTTGTGGCCTCCCCCGTTGCGGAGCACAGGCTCCGGACGCGCAGGCTCCGGACGCGCAGGCTCAGCGGCCATGGCTCACGGGCCCAGCCGCTCCGCGGCATATGGGATCCTCCCAGACCGGGGCACGAACCCGTATCCCCTGCATCGGCAGGCGGACTCTCAACCACTTGCGCCACCAGGGAGGCCCTGAAGTTTTATTTTTAACTTTTTATTTTGAAATGAATTCAGACCAACAGGAAAGCTGCAAAAATAATACAGATAATTCCATTAGATCCTTAACCCAAATGTCCCAAATGTTAACATTTTATCACACCTACTTAATTATTCCTTCCTTCCCCCAACCATTTGAGACTAAATTGCAGACCTGGTGCCCCTTTATCTTTAATCTGCAGAGTGGTATTTCCTAAAAACAAAGATCTTTTTGTTTTCTGTTATAGAACCATGGAATAATTATCAAATTAGGAAATTAACACTATTGAAAGAATATTATCTAATTACAAACCTGATTCAAATTTAGCCAATTATGGTACTGATGTTCTTTATAGCGTAAGGAAAAAAATATTCTGATCCAGGATCCAACTCCAGGTGTTACACTGTGTTTAGACCTCATCTCTTTAGCCTCCTTTTAATCTGGAAAACCACCTCAACCTTGTTCTTTTATGATCTTTACATATTCTAAAATTGTAGGCCAGTTATTTTGTAGACTGTTCCACAATTTAGGTTCCTATGATTAGATCCAGGTTATGCATTTATGGCAAAAACACCACAAAAGCATCACAGAATCCTAGTGCATCACAAAGGGAGGCACTTAGTATCTACTTGTGTCATTACTGTGAGTTAACATTGTCACTTAATTAGGGTGGTATCTGCCAAGTTTCTCCTTTATAAACTTTATATTTTTCCTTTTTACTTAATCTTGTAAGGAGGTATTTCCAGTCTCACAAATATTTTGTTTCTTTCCATACTTTCATCCACTAGTTCTAGCCTTCATTGATGATCCTTGCCCCAAAATGTTATTAAGGTCATGGTTGCCAAATGGTGATTTTCTAATTGCATGAGTCCTTCTGCATTTATTAGTTGGCATTTTATTTAAAGGAAGAATTTTCCCTTCTTCCCCATTTGTTAACTTACTTTCATTTTTAAAAGTTGTATCAGCATGAGTTTATGGATTCTTACTTTATAGGATTACAATCTGTTGTTATCATCATTTCTTCTCATGCTGCAGTTGTCTACAGTTTGGCCAGTGGTAGGTCAAATATGCCGTCTTTATACCCAAGGATCCTAACATTTCAACTCTTACTGCTTCACTTAAAATCTGCCACCTTCCAGTTGCCTGTCTTGAATCCTTTATGTAGAGAATTTATTTTCCAAGAAGTCCTCAGAGCCAGTGATCCAGTTTCTGTCTGTTCTTGCTGACTAATTCTTGAAATAAAATTTGTTTAAAAAGCTGGTTGTAGAGGTGAAGGGTGTTAAGTGGCAGTTCTCCCAGGAGGCCATACTCATGGCCCTGCCAGCTGCTTGGAGGCACGAGGGAGGTAACCTGTAGTCTTTCCTGAACACTTTTTGCTTTCTCATTTCTCTTTCCTTTTGAACACATTCTACCCTCTGCCTGGATAAATTTGAATTCTCTACGTTAACCCAGAAATGGACTCAAACTTCAAGACCCATATTTTCCTCTGCGAAGCCATCTCCATTTCCTAGGCAGAACTAATTATTCTCTATTTGGCAACTCAATAAACCTTTGGTATAGCCTTTTATTATAGAATCAATCACATGGCATTGTAGTTATTTATTTTGCCATTTTGTTCCTCTCAGTAGGCTCTGAGCTTTTCACGAGTGGATTCTTATACATTACCTGTGTCGAGCAATAATAAATTACCATTTAACTGGGCATCCTGCATTTTTTTTTTTTTTTTTTTTTTTTTGCTGTACGGGCCTCTCACCATTGTGGCCTCTCCCGTTGTGGAGCACGGGCTCTGGAAGCGCAGGCTCAGCGGCCGTGGCTCACGGGCCCAGCCGCTCAGCGGCATGTGGGATCTTCCCGGACCGGGGCACGAACCTGTGTCCCCTGCATCGGCAGGCGGGCTCTCAACCACTGCGCCACCAGGGAAGCCCAATAATAAACATTTTTAATGGTTTAAAATGCATTAGAATCTACTTCCAGGTCATTATATAAACCAGAGGACAGCAAACTTTTTTCGGCAGAGGGCCAGGTAGGCGTCGTGGGTGATAGAATTTCTCTTGCAGCTGCTCAGCTGTGCCGCTGTGTGGAGAAAGCCCCCACTGCACGCTGTGGCTGTGTGGTAGTGAAATCCTTTTTGCATAAGTAGGAGTTGGGCTGGATTTTGCCCTAGGGCCATTAGTTTGTTGGCTCTTGGTCTCTCCCGCCTCAGGATCTTCTCAATGTTTGAATCAACTCACCTTCCCTTAGAGATCCCTAATTTCCACTGGCTAATGCCTGCATATCCTTACAGACTCAAACCTTACCTGTCTGGGGAGAGGGAAGAGCTCCCTGATCCATATAAGAGATGAAGTTCCAGTGCTGTATTTTCCGTAGCTCCCTCGTTAGTTCCCTATCCCAGCACTCTTCACTGTTAACTATAAATATTTTCATGACTGTCTTTTACCTTGAGTGAAATTATCATAAGAGCAAGTCACTCACTTCCTGTTCACTCTGCTCATAACACTCTGTAAATGAAGACTACATGCATGAGTAACTTGGGGCTGTCACCCACAGGAGCTGCACAGTCTGCCGTAGACACTGCTGGCGCCCCACCCATATCCCTGCTTCTTATCGCTTCAGGGCTTCAGGCCTAATTGACCTGCTGGGGAACACACACGCCCTGGGAGCAGTTCTCAAAGACCAGAGGGGCAAGTGTATAAGTACCCCAGCTCCCTCACCCCTCAGGTGAGATAACCGTGAGGCTTCCAGAATTCCCCACCAAGATTTGCCTCTTGCTTCCCTCACTGACCGTTGATTGATAACAAACCTTTTGTGGCTACATTGCCTACCTTATCTTATTTCCTATTCCTATAGGTGCTCCCTTTACCTCCCAAATAAACTGCTTGCACTTGTTTCGTGGTCAGCTTCTGGAGAGGACAGACATAATCTTCACAACAGCCCTGTGGGGTGTGTATCATCACCTGTATTTAAAAAATTCAGGAGTGCAGGGCAGAGGGATTAAGGCCATTCGCTACATGCGTGGAAGAGTTGGAACTTAAGCCCCAGCCCCCTGACTCCAGACCTTGGACATCATCCACTTGACCTCATTATTCCTGACAGGTATTCAACCAGCGTGCATCAAATGCCTGGACAGCTGAATAGAGTTGTGACATAAACTCACCTGCCCAAATTCAACCCTGAATTCAAATGGTTTCTTCTTAGTCATAATATAGTACAAGATAGATTGCCCTGTTTAGATAAGAATGAAATCTAAAAAGCATGAACATTTAAGTCAGTTGTATTATTCCCGCCTGACCATCTCATCTGTGCCCTTGGGAGCCAGCTCTTTCAGATCTTACTGAACAGGGAGTATCTGCTGAATCCCAGTCTTGTGGCAGTTGATTTCACATGACCATTAACTTTGTTTGCAGTGATCGCTCTGCTCCGTGGAGGATAACGTGAGACTGAAACCTCTGTGGGTGTTTAAAGCATTAACCCTCTAGTCCAGGAAGTCCCATACTGCTGGACCCGGCTGTAAGCTGATTTGTATTTTACAGCACCTTGCATAGATGGATTTCCAACAGAAGAAGGTGAGGGGCAGCATGGGGTGAAGTTGAATCCCAAAGCCAAAACGCAGAGGGCACCGATTAAGTACAGGTTAAAAGAATGTGGGAAATAGACCAATAGAAGGGAGGAAGACAATCCCTGAACAGGCTACATCACAGAGAGCTGCTCTCGAGAAATGGATTGGGCAAAAAAATTCCAAGTGTGAGATCTGTGTTTGGATGAGAAACAGGGAGTGTTTGAAGAATAAGACAAGGGAAATGTTTATTCCATTTCTGCAGAGGCTCTTGGATTTCTGAGTTCCATTTCTACACTTCTGTTACACAGCTACTAAAGTAAAAGCTCATTAGCAGAATTACATGCTGGGCTAGCTCAGTGTCTGGAGCGATGGCACCTGGGGAAGATATTTCTCCTGTGTTATCTCACACCCCTCACATGCAAAGTGGGATAAAATAGCTCCTTCCCCGTGGAGTTGATGGGGGGAGAAAATGATTAACTCTGTGTGAATTGCCAAGGATAGCGCCTGTCACATGGAAAGCATCCAACTCATGGCTGCCATTTTTATTATTATGGGTGGTGGCATTATTTCAGAAATATCCATCAGGATTGGCACCTTCCATGAATCACTGCCATTTGGGTGTGTCCACTGAAGTGGTTACTAAGGCAGACATCTACCTTGTCCCTAAAACCACTGAGAAACAGCTTATCAAATTTTTTTGCTGAAATTTATATAAAAGATCTACCACAAGTCTGTCTTTTGCCATTTAATGTCCATGAAGGAAATCAGGTCACTCAGGCACAACTCAGTTTTAATGAACCCTCGTAGGCTTCTAAAGATCACCACTTTATTTTAGTTTTAAGTGTTCAGAACCATTGCTTTAATGATCAGCTCTGGAGTCTTGACCCAGAACAATGGCAGTCTCATTATAGAATTGCAGAATCCACTGCCGCTTTTGAAATATTTGGCATACTCTGTCTATGCCCTGTCTCAGTGCCCTCCTTGTTCTTCTGGATTGAATTATTTAGAGCAACTAGTTGCACCCTTACACACCCTTGACTCAACGTGTCTTTTATCTTCTGTGAGTTCTGTGTTTTAATTCTGATGCTCATTTTTCTTGGCATTTTGTCTTGAGGAGTTAGAGGCAAAGCAGATACTGAGGAGGTCTACGTTCTCTTTGCCATCCCTCTCCTTTGCCCACCTGAGGAAGCAGACTTTGTGATTCAACTTTCTGTTCCAAACTCAGCTTGAAAGCCCATTTGGGTGTCCTTAGAATTCTTTCTGTATGTTAGCTCATATGAGACACCCCACTCCATATGTCTTGTTTTCCCACTGTTCACTGTTCAACTTAACAAAACACATATTAGGTACCCACTGTGAGGCAGACATTGTGTTATGCTTCAGAGATACAAAGGAAAATAAGATGTAGTCCCTGTTTCCAAGAGGCTCAGGGTAAAGTGAGAGATGCAAAAAGACAAATGCAAGACAGCGTACAAGAACTCCGCTAAAGAGCAACACTGCCAAGCTGGGCACCTCCACCTGAGAGCTGGAGGAGCTGGGGGTGCTTCATGGAGGAGGTAGTGTTTGAACAAGTTTTTTACTTTATTCCCTTTATTTGCCTACCCCGCCCCATTCTCTTCTTTAGTCCTACTGGCCGCCATTGACAATGTGTACAAATGTGTCTTTTTGCTTGTCTAGTATTCATGCAAAATACATATTGCCATTTTATGTCCATGAACTTAGTTTTTAAATGGATGTAAATGAGCCTGTGTTACTTACCTTATTCTGCTTTGTACTTTCCTTCATTAAGCATTCTTTGTGTGAACATCTAGGCTGTTCCCACCTATTCCTATGGGCTGTGCCCCCTTCACACTTCACTTTTCCACTGTCTCGGTGTGGAACATCCATTGTAATTCCCAACACCCCAAATCACTCTGCCGTAACGCGCTTTATGACTCTTTTGCGGATCAGTGTGAGAAGTTTCTTGGGTCACATACACCCAGGAATATGGTTGCTGGGTCATAGATATGACAGGCAGAATTGTGGCTCCAAAGATGTCCACTTTCTAATTCCCGGAATGGGTGAATGTGTCACCTGATACGGCACAAGGGATTCTGCAGGTGTGATTAAGTTAAAGATCTTAAGAGATGGGGAGAGGAGCGTGGATTTTCCAGGTGGGTCCAGTGTTATCAGGGGGTTTGTATAAGAAAGAAGGGAGAGGCAGAAGGGTCAGAGTCAGAGATTTGAAGGTACTGTACTGCGAGCTTTGAAGATGGAGGAAGCGGCCATGAGTCAAGGAATCAGGTGGCCTCTCTAAATTAGAAAAGGCAAGAAAACATTTCCCCTAGAACCTCCAGAAGGAACGTGACCCTGCCAACGTCTTGATTTTAGCCAGACCTCTAACCTCCAGAATTATACAGTAATACATTTTTGCTGTTTTAACCCACTAGGTTTATGGTAATTTATTACAGCAGCAGGAGGAAACTGAGACATAAGGCATGACTAGACTTATTTTGAGATGGTGCTAGATTACTCTGCACAGTGGCCACCCCAGTCTACACCCACTATGGCCATACATGAGGTACCTTGTCTCTGTACCCCCAGGATCATGTGGCCGGATCCAGCTTTCTGATTTCTGTTAGTCAAATATTAAAGAGAGAACTGGCATTGCCCAAACCAAAGTAAAGTGGGCAAAGCGGGGTAGGGATGGCCTTGAGCCCCTGGTTGCTGTGGCTGCATTGGCTGGTTTGGGAGCAGTGGTGGAGGGGGTGGGGGCGGGCGCTCAGAGCGGGGCTTCTGGGGGTCTGCATGGGAAGTGGAGACAAAACCATGAGGACACAGGGCTTGGGGACTCCGTGGAAAAGAGCCTCAAACAGAGGGAAGGGAGCGTAGGGCAGTGGTCAGAGGCAGGGCTGGGCATCATTCCCAGTTCCGCAGCTGCGGGGTGACTTTGGGCAACTTCCTAGCCTCTCTGACCCTTGTTGTTCTCCTCTGTGTGATGGGGATAATAATGCCGCCTGCCTCATAGGACTGCGGTGAGGCTTCTATGAGATCATGAATGCAAAGCCCTACTAGAGTCAGGGGTAAAGAGTGAGAACCCAGTAAACAATGATAACATGCTTGTCATCACAATTATTAATTAAAACAATAATTACAGTTTCTTACATTCCTCAGATCAGTCTTTCTTAATTTATAGTATCCATCGTGGACCTTGCTCTCCCTCTTGGAGAGGAATATACTGTGACAAATTTTTGCATATTTAAATGCAAATAATTTTATACATTATTTTCAAGTTACTCTCCCCCTCCTCAATGGCTCCCTTAACACATACACCCCGGTTTCCAAAAGCCAGTGGTCTCCTTTCAAGGTTGTTCATGGCATAACGCATTTAGACGCAACGTATTTTTTTGACATCTATCCTGCAAGCTCTCTCCTCCCTCAGTTTTCGGCGCTAAATAATGCAGGAGAGGAGAGTATATCAGGATTGTATAAACGGCAGAAAACAGCGCTGTAAGGATTCTGTGTTGTGAAGAGGTGAAAGCGCCTCGTCAATGACCAATAACAAAGTGAAAGAGAAATGCAAAGGCATTGACGAGGGAGGAAAGGAAGGCGTTTTCCGAGATAAGATTTGCGGAGAGCTGAAAAGTAGATGGCTCAGGAGACAGTTGAAGAGTCTTCATCAGGCAGGAGCTTGGGATGAGTTAGACCAGCAGGGACCAGCTTTTGAAGGGCTTGGGCTCTGAAGAGGTTAGAAAACAGGAGCTTTACTTACTTGCAGTCCTCTGAAGCCTTCTGTCACTTGCCCGCGTGCAAGCGGTTTCCTCTTCCTCGGGGTCCCCGACTCTCTTCTTCCCTCCATTCATGAGTGGATTACCTTCCCCTGTAATTGTGGAGTTGTACGTCTCTTCCCTTCACTTTACTGGAGCTCCGGGAAAAACTGTACTTTGGACATTTTTCTAGTCATTCTCATCATGGATTAAAATGATAATTATTGGCCGTTTAACCTGTCCCTGTGCTCAGTGCTTTGTGCATTATAGAAAATACATCCCATGACAACCATGAATGCCTGTTTTACAACTGGGTCAACTGAGGCAGGTGGAGATTGAGACTTGTTTACAGACATACAAGTGGTAGATGTTGAAGGTAGGGTTTGCACTCTCTCAGTCATTTTGACTCCTGAGTAGGGCGGTTGAGGTGGTGGTGTTACTGAAACCACGTGTGGCACAGGGCACGGGGAGTGGACTCAGCAAGTGCTTGACCGCAGCTGGCTAGTCGTGTGGTGCCAAGGCTCAGGATTTCCTTCC
This sequence comes from Mesoplodon densirostris, assembly GCF_025265405.1. Classification (NCBI taxonomy): domain Eukaryota; kingdom Metazoa; phylum Chordata; class Mammalia; order Artiodactyla; family Ziphiidae; genus Mesoplodon; species Mesoplodon densirostris. The sequence goes on from NC_082679.1 coordinate 60,570,553, forward strand.
CCCAGGCCTGGCCACGAATGGGTGATGGCAAGGTGGCCAAGGCAATGTCAGCGGCCTGTTCTAAGAAGGGGGCCTGAAACTCTTGGTCCATCAGTGTGGCTTTGCCATGTCTATTCTGGGCAGTCTGATCCCCGCATGAGGCAGTGACAAGAAGGGAGGGAAGGTTATATCTTCCCTCTTAAAAGATTTTTAAAACAGATAAATAAAGTACTGGAATAAATTTGAAAAACCTACGCTTCAAATGTTCTTAAAGACATCTGCGCCAATCAGGTTGGTAAGTTTCCACAATTGAGTTCCATTTTGAATTGTGTGGCCCTGTGGCCCTGCCCTCCCTTGGATCTCTAAATAGAGAGTTTCAGCCATGAGCCCAATGTCCTTTGGGGGCTGCAGGGTTGGATGGAACGTGGGTGAGTAAGGGGAGCCAAGCCCCAGCCCTGGGAGGCACAGAGGGGGCCAGGCTCTAAGCCGGAGCTTAATAGTCATTTTACTGTCAGCATCAAGTCACCCAGACCAACAAGGAGAACGTGGTAAGCCTTTTCCTGCAGGCTTTTCTGAAAGAGAAAAGCAAGATCAGACCAAGCCATGCTGAAAGTAGAGGGAGAAGTGTGGCATAACAGAGGCACCATCCATAAGTGTGCGGTTGGAACATAGGGGAACCACAAGGGGCCATGCAGCACTAGGGCTAAATGCAGGGAGCAGTTACCAGCCCATCCCTGGCCTGACAGGGCAAGAGGAGGGGGCCCTCCTGGGACTCCTGGAGAGAGAAGGAGGCCACTGTGGGGACACCTGATAGGAGGCCACTGTGGGGTCACCTGATAGGATCTGAGGCCTTCAGTTCAGACACACAGCCACCCTCAGTGTCCACAGCAGCGAACATTTTCCTCCCTCTCTTCCCTCTCCAATGTGCTTTGCCCGTTGGTCCAAGTCAGAGGGCCAGGGAGCAGGTTGACTGAGTCCATAAAGGCCATTCTCCAAGACGCAGAAGGTCAGGAGGAGGCACAGTCGTTGCATTGAAGATGACTCAGTAAAACAGGGATTCTACACTTCCGATGACTGGGCACTGTATTTTAAAATGACCACAAATGTGATTCTTGAGGGCTCATTCCACAAAAACACTGTGCTGAACCCTGAAGTAAGAACATCTCTCTTAATCCTCCCCAACAATCTAGTGAGGTAGGTGGTGGTTTCCATGTTCTGAAATAGAAGCAGCTGAGGCTTTCGTTTCAGTGATTTGCTCAGGCAAAGTCCCAGAGCCCCCAAACTTCATGAAATGTATCCATGAACCTTCTTGTCTTTTCTGGTCCTCCTGTTTCATGTTCTTGACTTCCTAATAGTCAAGAAAATGTTTGTTTGCTTATTTGTTTCTTTGTTTCATGAGCACTAAAAGGCAACAACAGTTTGCGTTGAAGTCTCTGTCACCGAGTTCCTGTTGGCTGCTCCCCTCCTTAATTGAAACCCTCTGGTGCTTTGTCCTTAGTGATTCAGGACAATACGCTGCTGTTGGGTTTTTTTTCCTGCCCCAAGTTCTGCCATTTCAGCACAAAGGAGGCTAGGAGCCTCAGGAGCACCATCATCGGAGAGCTCAGCCTCCTGTGATTGGCCTACATACGTACAATATCAGCCGAAGGCAGTTTTCAATAGGGACTCCACTTCTGCAGAGACATTTTCCTTTGAGCTGGTTGCTGACTTGCACTTAGTCACTTCAAAACAATTCAAAGGGACAAAAATAATAAGACACTTCCATTTTGCCTTTCACTGGCATATCGCAAAACTAAATTAATCCTCAACGTTTGTGAATAAAGTTTGTGTCCTGGTACATTTGTTCCCTGAAGAATGCTTTATTCATCTTTTCTCAGTTCCCCAGCTCACATACCACAATTCCAGTTCCAAATCTCCCATCTGAGGCTTTCTCCCAGACCCCCATCCCTGGAGGGTGAGGTGGTGGATCCAGTCAGGTCTGGATGAACGCCCTCAGCCTCCTCTCCACCCCCCATCATGTCCCTTCCTCCTCTCCTCTCAGAGGGAAGAATGTCTTTTCTTGCCAAGGCTTAACTGTGGTTCATGGGGAAGCCTGTTTTGTATTTGGTTCCTTTCTCTCCATCCCCTTCAAGTGTTTTCCTTTCTTCTTTTTGTCAGAAAGAAAAAATACACATAACACCCATCCATAAAACAACAACAAAAATATATATATATATTTTTACTTGATCCCACTTTCTGCATTTCTTGCAAAACTCTCATATTTCTTGATATATCTCCCCACATACAACGCTCACAGTCAGCCTTTGCTTCAATGTTGTATCTACTTTTCTGAATGTTCTGCCCAATTACAATAAGGCTGTCAAAGGCTACTACTGGTTTCCTCGTCTAGACCATTCCACAGCCCATGCTCCTCAATTTCTACAGCTTCTAATACTGTTTTCTTCTTTTCCTACCCCAGCCTTGAAATTGGTCCTCCCATGGCTTCTATAGCTTAACACTCAGTCCCTCCTCCTACCTTGCTGTCTGAAGGCTGTTCCTTGCTATCCTTCCACTATGAAAAAGGAAGTATGGCATTGTTTTTAGGGACATGAACTATGAAGCTATGTTTCCTTGATTCAGCTTCCAGCATTTGCGCTTATTAGCTATGTGATCTTAGGCAAGTTATTTGAAACTTTTAGTCTTGGTCTATTTACCTGTAAAATGGGGATAATAATACCTATACTGTAGGGTTGTAAATGAGAATTGATTTAAAACATTTAGAAAAGTCCCAAGAAAATAAGAATTTATGCCATTAATATCTACAAGTTTTGGGCATCAGAACTGTGTTAATTTCCTGTTGTGTAAGCTTGTGTAACAGATTACTACAAGCTTAGTGGCTTAAAATAACAACAACAAAAATATCTTAAGTGCTGGAGATCAGAAGTCCTAAAAAGATTTCACTGGGCTAAAATCAAGGTGTCATCCAGTTCCTTCTAGAGGCTGTAAAGGAGCATCCATTTTTTGGTCTTTTCCAACTTTTAGAGCTACCGTCATTCCTTGGCTCATCGTGCCTTCCTCCATCTTCAAAACCAGCAGCATCTTTAAGTCTTTCTTTGACCCTGGCTCTATCTCTGTCTTTCACAAGGACCTTTGCTATTACATTGGGCCTACACAGCTAATCTATTAATCCAAGGTAATCTTCCCATTTCAAGGTCAAGTGATTAGCAACCTCAATTCTATCTGTATTCTTAATTTTTTTTTTTTTTTTTTTTTTTTTTTTTTTTGCCGTGTAACCTAACACTGTCACAGGTTTCAGGGATTAGAATAGACACTGTTTGGGGGAGACCTCTGTTCTGCTGCTACTAGCTTGCTGCTACAGGAATTAATTTGTCTTTACGTAGTTTCTTTGGACAACCATCTGAATTTCTATGGTTTCACCTATGAATTCTATAAAGAAGATTTTCCTTTCTGATTTCAGCTCAGTCCGAGTCTTTACTCAGGTCTTTTACCCCAGTTTGTTGCAGGACATCTTCTCCTGGCTGCATCCCACACTAACAGACTCTTCATAATCCCATAACCAATTCAGCTGCTTCTCCTAATGAAGTTCCTTCTACACATGGCCCACATTTCTCAATATTTATTGAAGAATGAGGAATCTTTCTGTCCGCTTTGAGCAGAAATAAGTAAAAAAAGGTTTGGTGGAGATCACCGTCAACCTGAGCGGGAGAGATGCTCCTTTAAATAGTAACTATTAACATTTGCTAAGTGTGGCAGCCATGAGAATATGCGTCCCAGACCTCTAACCCCTGGAAGCATAACCAACCAATGGTTGCAGCTACTGAGCTCTCAAGTCTGTGGCAGTGTTTGGGCTGAGGTCGTACTTCTTATTAGTTTTTCTCACAAATGACTCAGCAAGGCAGGGGTGCTAAGGCAGACCTGTTCCTGGGAGGCTTGGAGCTCATCTGACAGCTGATCTTTGCTCTGGGATGCCCCCAGGGCCTTGAAGTGCCTCCTTTAGACTCTAGGATACCTCTACTAGCCTTCCCTCACTCCAAGTCAGACTTGCCTTTCAGTCCGATGGCTTTCCCAGGTGCTCCCAGCTTCCTGCGCATATTCTCACCAGGTGTTTCCCTAATAAGATCATTGGTCTTTAGTTCCACCTTGCATCTGCTTCTCATGGATCTGGGCTAACATTCTCTGTGTCTGAGCTGGAGGGTTAAAGGGCCAAGACCTGATGGTGAAGTCCATCTCCTTGGATTCCTTGGGTTCCAGGCAGACACAGAGAATTTGCAACCACCAGTAAGGGGAGTATTCACACAATGCAAACTCCCTGGCACCAGGAGGAGAAAGTGGGAGGAAAATGAGATGTTTTAGAAACAACAGAGGGATCCATGAGACAGGACTTCTGTGAGCTGATGTCACGCTTGACATAAATTGACTAGAGATTTTGGAGCAGTTCAGCAGGAGTGTGTGTATGAGAGAGGGACTCTGCATACCCTGAACGATGGGGACAAATACGTGTGCTCACGTCAGAGCATGTCTCTCTGAATGAATCTTCCCTCGTCCACTCTTGTACACCGTCACACCACCACCCCACACCCCCTGGGGACTAACTGTGTGGGGGAATGGGTTTGTTCACTGAGCTTCCAACGGGAGGAACAGTGGGTGAAAGTAGACCTGGGTTCACGTAAAGAGGGCTTTTCCTGTAGGTATCTCATAGCTGGAGTCACATCTGCCAAAGACATGAGCTTCCAGTCATGGGTGGGAAGTTGGATTGGGCAGCCAGTAAGACTTTTCATACCAGAGATCTGTATGGATTCAACAATCATGAGAGTGCCCTATTCCAGTAGATTTCCAAATGTGGTGGATTGTCTGAAGCCATTAAAAAAAAAAACCCAAATGTTCTAAATCAGGATCTCAGGGAAAGGGAGTAGGAAACTGGATTAAGCTATAACAAATTATTTCCCTTGTAATCCTGTTGGCCAGCCCAGTTTGGAAACCACACCTCCATATTCAGCAACACTGCCCCAGATTTTAGATAGAGTTCACCAGTGTCTTCACATTGGAAATATTTTATGCTATCAGAAGTTTGTTGGTTTGTTTTAATGTGCTTAAGAACATACACCGAGGTGGTTCAGGTGACTTAAGTCTATCAGAAGATCACACAGACCATGTAAGGAAATACTAGACACCATCTGAGCTTGACGGAATTAGGACTTAGTAACTTGCTTTTCATGAATTAACAGGACCCAGCAAAGTGCCTGGTACAAAATGGCTGTTCAGTAAATGTTTACTGAAAGAACAGACAAACGAATCGCCCAGAAGCATTCCAGTGGCCGGTCGGTCACCCTGCCATTCCCCAGCTCCTGCCTCCCTTGCTCCCTCCATGGTGGTCATCACCATACTCATGATTCGGCTTCTTGGTCTTTGTTCATTCTTGGCCTCTTTTTTACGTTGCCTTTCCCCCTTAAGATCCCCCCAAAGAAGAGTTCTATTGAATTAATTTGCCATCTTTCAATCTATGGAGCAGAGATCTTAGGGAATGTGGCCTGTTTTTGGCACAAATTAACCAAGAGGTAAGGATTTCTTTTTATGCTGCTCTTCGCTGTTTCAATCACAAAGAATGGTAAGGCGCGTGGTGCAAGGAATTCCCTGTGGCTGCATTTCTCAGCAGGGGTCCGTGGGATTCCACTGTCACATAGAGACTCAAGGACTTTGTGTTGCTTTGCCGCATCCCTCTCTGTGACGATGCCTTGTGTTGAGATTCGAAATGATAACGTGTCTCCAGCACAGAGAGGTCTTCCTCCCTCTGCAATGTTCATCACAGTCTGATGAGCCAGCAGCCCTTCATCTCATCATTTCCTACCACACGCTGCTGGACCTCCATCCTTGCCAGCAAAGCATTCCTGCCAGAGCATGGCGCTGCCCCGCCCACTGAAGCAGAGCTATGTTTTGACTTTTGTTTTTAATATCTTACAGGGACAGCCCTCTTCCTTAACTCAGTGAAGACTGATGGGCACCCAAGGCAGCTGGCCCAAAAGTGTAGCAATATAAGTGTTCTGTGTGTGTGTGTCTGTGTGTCTGTGTGTTTTCTTTTAAAGGTAAAAAACTACTTTTATAGAAGGAAACATGTTAGAGGCCTCCACAGTGAGAAGAGTAGAAGGAATGGTGTTTTTCTTGGCACGTCACTGGAGAATGGGAGGATAGGGGTGGTGACCCCTGATGTAAGGTAGAGAAGTGGGAGGCTAGAGCTATGCAGACAGAGCTTGATGAACATGGAAGCTTCTAGCAAAGCTGGAAAGGTCTAGAAAGAGAGCACATCAGAGCAAATTCAGGTTTACAATTGGATGCTTGCTCAGTAAATTTCTGTCTCACAAGACAAGGTTCTCTGAGGTGAGAGGTGAAGACAGAAATGACATCAGATGGGGACATTACCAGGTGGACTGTCAGCTACTTGAGGCCTCCACTGTTTCATTCCTCCTTATGTCTCTAGTGCTGAAGACTCTGGGTAGCACCTAAGTGAGGCCTGTGGATGTCAGACAACAACTGACTTATGGAGGAATTAAGTAGTGAAGCAGCTAAGTTATTTTTTTATTTTTTATTTTTTTTACAAATTTAATCAGTTATACATATACATATGTTCCCATATCCCCTCCCTTTTGCGTCTCCCTCCCACCCTCCCTATCCCACCCCTCCAGGCGGTCACAAAGAACCGAGCTGATCTCCCTGTGCTATGCGGCTGCTTCCCACTAGCTATCTACCTTACGTTTGGTAGTGTATATATGTCCATGCCGCTCTTTCACTTTGTCACAGCTTACCCTTCCCCCTCCCCATATCCTCAAGTCCATGCTCTAGTAGGTCTGTGTCTTTATTCCTGTCTTACCCCTATGTTCTTGATGACATTTTTTTCTTAAATTCCATATATATGTGTCAGCATACAGTATTTGTCTTTCTCTTTCTGACTTACTTCACTCTGTATGACAGACTCTAGGTCCATCCACCTCATTACAAATAGCTCAATTTCATTTCTTTTTATGGCTGAGTAATATTCCATTGTATATATGTGCCACATCTTCTTTATCCATTCATCCGATGATGGACACTTAGGTTGTTTCCATCTCCGGGCTATTGTAAATAGGGCTGCTATGAACATTTTGGTACATGTCTCTTTTTGAATTATGGTTTTCTCAGGGTATATGCCCAGTAGTGGGATTGCTGGGTCATATGGTAGTTCTATTTGTATTTTTTTAAGGAACCTCCATACCATTCTCCATAGTGGCTGTACCAATTCACATTCCCACCAGCAGTGCAAGAGTGTTCCCTTTTTTCCACACCCTCTCCAGCATTTATTGTTTCTAGATTTTTTGATGATGGCCATTCTGACTGGTGTGAGATGATATCTCATTGTAGTTTTGATTTGCATTTCTCTAATGAGTAAAGATGTTGAGGATCCTTTCATGTGTTTGTTGGCTGTCTGTATATCTTTTGTGGAGAAATGTCTATTTAGGTCTTCTGCCCATTTTTGGATTGGGTTGTTTGTTTTTTTGCTATTGAGCTGCATGAGCTGCTTATAAATTTTGGAGATTAATCCTTTGTCAGTTGCTTCATTTGCAAATATTTTCTCCCATTCTGAGGGTTGTCTTTTGGTCTTGTTTATGGTTTCCTTTGCTGTGCAAAAGCTTTGAAGTTTCATTAGGTCCCATGTGTTTATTTTTGTCTTTATTTCCATTTCTCTAGGAGGTGGGTCAAAAAGGATCTTGCTGTGATTTATGTCATAGAGTGTTCTGCCTATGTTTTCCTCTAGGAGTTTGATAGTGTCTGGCCTTACATTTAGGTCTTTAATCCATTTTGAGCTTATTTTTGTGTATGGTGTTAGGGAGTGATCTAATCTCATACTTTTACATGTCCCTGTCCAGTTTTCCCAGCACCACTTATTGAAGAGACTGTCCTTTCTCCACTGTACATTCCTGCCTCCTTTATCAAAGATAAGGTGACCATATGTCCGTGGGTTTATCTCTGGGCTTTCTATCCTGTTCCATTGATCTATCTTTCTGTTTTTGTGCCAGTACCATACTGTCTTGATTACTGTAGCTTTGTAGTATAGTCTGAAGTCAGGGAGCCTGATTCCTCCAGCTCCATTTTTCGTTCTCAAGATTGCTTTGGCTATTCGGGGTCTTTTGTGTTTCCATACAAATTGTGAAATTGTTTGTTCTAGTTCTGTGAAAAATGCCATTGGTAGTTTGATAGGTATTGCATTGAATCTGTAGATTGCTTTGGGTAGTAGAGTCATTTTCACAATGTTGATTCTTCCAATCCAAGAACATGGTACATCTCTCCATCTATTTGTATCATCTTTAATTTCTTTCATCAGTGTCTTATAATTTTCTGCATACAGGTCTTTTGTCTCCTTAGGTAGGTTTATTCCTAGATATTTTATTCTTTTTGTTGCAATGGTAAATGGGAGTGTTTCCTTGATTTCACTTTCAGATTTTTCATCATTAGTATATAGGAATGCCAGAGATTTCTGTGCATTAATTTTGTATCCTGCAACTTTACCAAATTCATTGATTAGCTCTAGTAGTTTTCTGGTAGCATCTTTAGGATTCTCTATGTATAGTATCATGTCATCTGCAAACAGTGACAGCTTTACTTCTTCTTTTCCCATTTGGATTCCTTTTATTTCCTTTTCTCTGATTGCTGTGGCTAAAACTTCCAAAACTATGTTGAATAAGAGTGGTGAGAGTGGGCAACCTTGTCTTGTTCCTGATCTTAGTGGAAATGGTTTCAGTTTTTCACCATTGAGGATGATGCTGGCTGTGGGTTTGTCATATATGGCCTTTATTATGTTGAGGAAAGTTCCCTCTATGCCTACTTTCTGCAGGGTTTTTATCATAAATGGGTGTTGAATTTTGTCAAAAGCTTTCTCTGCATCTATTGAGATGATCATATGGTTTTTCTCCTTCAGTTTGTTAATATGGTGTATCACATTGATTGATTTGCGTATATTGAAGAATCCTTGCATTCCTGGAATAAACCCCACTTGATCATGGTGTATGATCCTTTTAATGTGCTGTTGGATTCTGTTTGCTAGTATTTTGTTGAGGATTTTTGCATCTATGTTCATCAGTGATATTGGCCTGTAGTTTTCTTTCTTTGTGACATCCTTGTCTGGTTTTGGTATCAAGGTGATGGTGGCCTCATAGAATGAGTTTGGGAGTGTTCCTCCCTCTGCTATATTTTGGAAGAGTTTCAGAAGGATAGGTGTTAGCTCTTCTCTAAATGCTTGATAGAATTCCCCTGTGAAGCCATCTGGTCCTGGGCTTTTGTTTGTTGGAAGATTTTTGATCACAGTTTCAATTTCAGTGCTTGTGATTGGTCTGTTCATATTTTCTATTTCTTCCTGATTCAGTCTTGGCAGGCTGTGCATTTCTAAGAATTTGTCCATTTCTTCCAGGTTGTCCATTTTATTGGCATAGAGTTGCTTATAGTAATCTCTCATGATCTTTTGTATTTCTGCAGTGTCAGTTGTTACTTCTCCTTTTTCATTTCTAATTCTATTGATTTGAGTCTTCTCCCTTTTTTTCTTGATGAGTCTGGCTAATGGTTTATCAATTTTGTTTATCTTCTCAAAGAACCAGCTTTTAGTTTTATTGATCTTTGCTATCGTTTCCTTCATTTCTTTTTCATTTATTTCTGATCTGATTTTTATGATTTCTTTCCTTCTGCTAACTTTGGGATGTTTTTGTTCATCTTTCTCTAATTGCTTTAGGTGCAAGGTTAGGTTGTTTATTCGAGATGTTCCCTGTTTCTTAAGGTGGGATTGTATTGCCATAAACTTCCGTCTTAGAACTGCTTTTGCTGCATCCCATAGGTTTTGGGTCGTCGTGTCTCCATTGTCATTTGTTTCTAGGTATTTTTTAATTTCCTCTTTGATTTCTTCAGTGATCACTTCGTTATTAAGTAGTGTATTGTTTAGCCTCCATGTGTTTGTATGTTTTACAGCTCTTTTCCTGTAATTGATATTTCGTCTCATAGCATTGTGGTCGGAAAAGATACTTGATACAATTTCAATTTTCTTAAATTTACCAAGGCTTGATTTGTGACCCAAGATATGATCTATCCTGGAGAATGTTCCATGAGCACTTGAGAAAAATGTGTATTCTGTTGTTTTTGGATGGAATGTCCTATAAATATCAATTAAGTCCATCTTGTTTAATGTATCATTTAAAGCTTGTGTTTCCTTATTTATTTTCATTTTGGATGACCTGTCCATTGGTGAAAGTGGGGTGTTAAAGTCCCCTACTATGATTGTGTTACTGTCGATTTCTCCTTTTATGGCTGTTAATATTTCCCTTATGTATTGAGGTGCTCCTATGTTGGGTGCATAAATATTTACAATTGTTATATCTTCTTCTTGGATCGATCCCTTGATCATTATGTAGTGTCCTTCTTTGTCTCTTCTAGTAGTCTTTATTTTAAAGTCTATTTTGTCTGATATGAGAATTGCTACTCCAGCTTTCTTTTGGTTTCCATTTGCATGGAATATCTTTTTCCATCCCCTTACTTTCAGTCTGTATGTGTCTCTAGGTCTGAAGTGGGTCTCTTGTAGACAGCATATATATGGGTCTTGTTTTTGTATCCATTCAGCCAGTCTGTGTCTTTTGGTGGGAGCATTTAGTCCATTTACATTTAAGGTAATTATTGATATGTATGTTCCTATTCCCATTTTCTTAATTGTTTTGGGTTCGTTATTGTAGTTCTTTTCCTTCTGTTGTGTTTCTTGCCTAGAGAAGTTCCTTTAGCATTTGTTGTAAAGCTGGTTTGGTGGTGCTGAACTCTCTCAGCTTTTGCTTGTCTGTAAACGTTTTAATTTCTCCATCAAATCTGAATGAGATCCTTGCTGGGTAGAGTAATCTTGGTTGCAGGTTTTTCTCCTTCATCACTTTAAGTATGTCCTGCCACTCCCTTCTGGCTTGTAGAGTTTCTGCTGAGAGATCAGCTGTTATCCTGATGGGGATTCCCTTGTGTGTTATTTGTTGTTTTTGCCTTGCTGCTTTTAATATGATTTCTTTGTGTTTAATTTTTGACAGTTTGATTAATATGTGTCTTGGTGTATTTCTCCTTGGATTTATTCTGTATGGGACTCTCTGTGCCTCCTGGACTTGATTAACTATTTCCTTTCCCATATTGGGGAAGTTTTCAACTATAATCTCTTCAAATATTTTCTCAGTCCCTTTCTTTTTCTCTTCTTCTTCTGGAACCCCTATAATTCGAATGTTGGTGCGTTTAATGTTGTCCCAGAGGTCTCTGAGACTGTCCTCTGTTCTTTTCATTCTTTTTTCTTTATTTTGCTGTGCAGCAGTTATTTCCACTATTTTATCTTCCACCTCACTTATCCGTTCTTCTGCCTCAGTTATTCTGCTATTGATCCCATCTAGAGTATTTTTGATTTCATTTATTGTGTTTTTAATCGATGCTTGATTCGTCTTTAGTTCTTCTAGGTCCTTGTTAACTGTTTCTTGCATTTTGTCTATTCTATTTCCAAGATTTTGGATCATCTTTACCATCATTATTCTGAATTCTTTTTCAGATAGACTGCCTATTACCTCTTCATTTGTTAGGTCTGGTGGGTTTTTATCTTGCTCCTTCTCCTGCTGTGTGTTTTTCTGTCTTCTCATTTTGCTTATGTTACTGTGTTTGGGGTCTCCTTTTTGCAGGCTGCAGGTTCGTAGTTCCCGTTGTTTTTGGTGTCTGTCCCCAGTGGCTAAGGTTGGTTTAGTGGGTTGTGTAGGCTTCTTGGTGGAGGGGACTACTGCCTGTGTTCTGGTGGATGAGGCTGGATCTTGTCTTTCTGGTGGGCAGGTCCACGTCTGGTGGTGTGTTTTGGGGTGTTTGCGGACTTTTTATGATTTGAGGCAGCCTCTCTGCTAATGGGTGGCGTTGTGTTCCTGTCTTGCTAGTTGTTTGGCATAGGGTGTCCAGCACTGTAGCTTGCTGGTCGTTGAGTGAAGCTGGGTGCTGGTGTTGAGATGGAGATCTCTGGAAGATCTTCGCCGTTTGATATTATGTGGAGCTGGGAGGTCTCTTGTGGACCAGTGTCCTGAAGTTGGCTCTCCCACCTCAGAGGCACAGCACTGACTCCTGGCTCCTCAATCTGGGATGATTTGTTGTCTATTCATGTATTCCACAGATGCAGGGTACATGAAGTTGATTGTGGAGCTTTAATCCGCTGCTTCTTAGGCTGCTGGGAGAGGTTTCCCTTTCTCTTCTTTGTTCTCACAGCTCCTGGGTCTCAGCTTTGGATTTGGCCCCGCCTCTGCGTGTAGGTCGCCGGAGGGCGTCTGTTCTTCGCTCAGACAGGACAGGGTTAAAGGAGCAGCCTCTTTGGGGACTCTGGCTCACTCAGGCCGGGCGGGAGGGAGGGGCACGGAGTGCGGGGCGAGCCTGCAGCGGCAGAGGTCGGCGTGATGTTGCACCAGCCCGAGGCGCGCCGTGCGTTCTCTCAGGGAAGCCGCCCCTGGATCCCGGGACCCCGGCAGTGGCTGGCTGCACAGGCTCCCGGAAGGGCGGTGTGGACAGTGACCTGCGCTCGCACACAGGCTTCTTGGCGGCGGCAGCAGCAGCCCCAGCGTCCCACGCCCGTCTCTGGGCTCCGCGCTTTCAGCCGCGACTCGCGTCCGTCTCTGGAGCTCCTTTACGCGGTGCTCTTAATCCCCTCTCCTCGCGCACCAGGAAACCAAGAGGGAAGAAAAAGTCTCCTGCCTCTTCGGCAGCTCCAGAGTTTTCCCGGACTCCCTCCCGGCTAGCTGTGGCACATTAGCCCCCTTCAGGCTGAGTTCTCGCCGCCAGCCCCAGTCCTCTCCCTGCGCTCTGACCGAAGCCCGAGCCTCAGCTCCAGCGCCGCCCGCCCCGGCGGGGGAGCAGACAAGCCTCTCGGGCTGGTGAGTGCCGCTCGGCACCGCTCCTCTGTGCGGGAATCTCTCTGCTTTGCCCTACCCAGGTATGTGGGGAGTTTCTTGCCTTTTGGGAGGTCTGGGGTCTTCTGCCAGCGTTCAGTAGGTGTTCTGTAGGAGTTGTTCCACGTGTAGCTGTCAGCTAAGTTATTTTGAAATTGAAATCCAGGACGAGCTTTGCACTTACACAGAAAAGATGGACTTTCAAAAATTACGAAGATGAGAGAGAAGAGAGGGGGAAAGAGAATGAAGAATCAATGAATGAGTGAATATTCAACCTGTACCTGGAACATGGCAGTGAAGGGAGTTGGACAAGGAAAAAGGCCCCAGGAAAGACTAGGCTCCATCAGCCAGTAACGTGACAGACTTTTTTTTTCCTATTATGCAGAGTGAAGATTTCTCAGCATTCATGTTAATGTTCAGGGTACAGGGTCCTTTTTGTACTTAGGCTAGCTCTCCTAGCTTAACCCATCTATTTAGAATTGATTCACTTTCATCCCCCACCTGGCCACTTTTCTCTTTAACCAAGCGTTGTGATTTACATTGAAAATTTAGTTTAAAGTCTTAGTGTCCAAATAAAACTGCCCTTGTTAAAATCCCTGGGATCCTATTATAGAAATTCTCTCCAGGCCCTGCTCTCCATCCAACAACTGTTTAGTAAATTTCTCTTCTTCAATCCCCATCTTCCTTGACCAGCTTTTTTCAAGGGCCATTTCCTGTCTCCAAAGTTTTGAAGCCCAGCTCGTTTTTTATCAGCCAGTGGCCTCATTTCAGCCTGTCTAGGGGAGTATCATTACTGCCCTCTTTCCCAGTGAATGTACACAGGATCACATCATGATTTTTTTTTCTTTCTCTGTATCCACTTTCCTCTCCTCCTGAACAACTTCTCTTTCTCTCCTTCCCAGCCCTAGCCCCTTGTGGCTGGTAGTCAAGAAGCCAGATGTAGCATTTCCAAAGTTCAGCTTTGGAATGGATAGCCTTTTGTTTTGTAGAAAAGCAAGGGTTCCAGAAAAAAAATATACAAACTTCATTTCCAGGAAGATGGCATATTCATTGTGCTTCCCTTGGAATGGTCAGCAGTGAGGAAGCAGGAATATATGTTTGTAGTTCTCACTCTCCTCAGCCCTTCACAGGAGAGGATTCACCTGGGTTCCTTCTGTACTTTTTCAGGATTTCAAGTCACTTGCATGATAATAACAAAGGAAGCCAAGAAGTTCTCGTCTTTTTTTTTTCTTTTCTTTTCAAAAGAATGGGACTTCTGTATCAAATGGCACATTCTTTTTGTTTTTTTTAGAAGATGTTGGGGGTAGGAGTTTATTAATTAATTTATTTATTTTTGCCGTGTTGGGTCTTTGTTTCTGTGCGAGGGCTTTCTCTAGTTGTGGCAAGTGGGGGCCACTCTTCATCGCGGTGCGCGGGCCTCTCACTATTGCTGCCTGTCTTGTTGCGGAGCACAGGCTCCAGATGCACAGGCTCAGTAGCTGTGGCTCACGGGCCCAGTCGCTCCGCGGCATGTGGGATCCTCCCAGACCAGGGCTCGAACCCGTGTCCCCTGCATTAGCAGGTGGACTCTCAACCACTGAGCCACCAGGGAAGCCCTCTCATGTCTTTTTAACATTGAGTTTCTTACCAGATTCCAGCCCCAGGGCCCATACATCTGTTGGCTCTAGAATAGAAGAAAACCTTTATTTCATTTGCCAGCACTAATCAGTGGCCCTGCTTTGAGAACAATTCTGAAGCCATACTGATCTCATTGGGAAAGAGGGCAGGAATACTGACTACCATAGATAGGGCTTGAGGAAGCATGGTGGCATTTCTGCCATGTTCATGCCATCCTTGACTTGCTAAAGTCCTGAAGTGGGTGTGCCTGGCCTCTCACCTGGGGCAATCGCCTCATCTTGCATCCTGGCCTTCTGGAGGTCTCCAGGGTTGTAACTGGCACACCATTTCAAAACGTGTCTTAAATATTTTCATCAGATATTTAAACATTGGTCATAGATTTTTTTTTTTCCAGTTGTGGGGGGATTTTGATTGTACTGGGTAGCTCCATGGTTCCTGCCTTCCCAATTTCCCATTCTCTAAGCAACTTTGATGGCCCGGGAAACCTTCTCAAAGGAATAGCAACACATTCATCAGTAGCTCACTATAGCCACACATTCATTTGAAAAACTGATCGCACACTCTTGTTAGGTATCACATGCATTATATTTACATGGATCATATTTACCATAGTTTTGGTTTTTACTACTAAGAGAAAATTTAAGGCAAAGATCAAATATTTTCAAATATTTAAAAAAGTCTATATTGTAGTACACCTTCCTCTTCATGCAACCCTTGTTAGGGGAAGACACAGTTTTGCTCTAGATTGGTCAACATTATGTTGATGCATCTTCAGCTCACATTCCATCTCCTTACTTCGGATACCACCTCCTGCATGACTATGCTCCAGTCTGGCTTTCGTCTCTTTCCCGCCTCTCTCAAGTCCAATTTAGTGCTTACGGAACTACCAGTCCACTCCAATTCCTCATCCCATGGCCACATCCAGCCCATAATTTATAAAAATTTTCCTGTGGTATGTGGGTAGCTGAAATGAGCTATTGAGGGCCAAAGCATAATCTAGGAGCATGGGCATCTCAGTCAACTGCTGAGGCGGAGGTTGTACGTGGTGCAAGGCTACTTAAAGGACTGCTGATTTCGGCAATAAAAATGATCGTGTCTATCAGTGAGGAGAATTAGATGTTTGAACACAGCCAACCTCAGCCTTGATCAGGGTAGACGAAGAGGGAAGGAGAAATTTAAAATTTTAATTCTGCCAATTTAACAAACCCACTTTATATCATTATCTAAGATGCAAGTGGAGGGCTGTACAAACTTATTAGAGAATTTTATGTTGATCAAAAAGAGTATAGTGTGTGAGCTATACAAAAATATCAGAAAGGGATGGGAAAGCCATTTCTAGCAGAAACTTTTCATGTAATAAAAGTACATTTTCACGGAGGGGGCAGGAGGAGAGGGGCCCTGGAGGATGGAAGAGTGTTATGAAAGTGGAACTCCAGTTACGAGCTTCCTTAAGGTCATAATTCCTGCAGTAGGAAGTGGTAAACTTCAGAATAATATCAGGCAGAGTGTTCATGCAGCGTAGAAGTGTGTTCTTGAGCAGACTTTGGCACAGACTAAATGTGGATCCATCACCTGTGGTTGGATGCATCACCTATCTAAATTTCAGCCTCTTTCTTTGTGAAACGAGGCGCTTGGCTTGAAATCAGTAGTTCTCAAACTTTACTGTGCATGAAAAGCACCTGGGATGCCTGTTTTTTTTTTTTTTTTTAAGTGAATTCTCTAGACTCCATTCCTTGGAGATTGTGGTACATACCATCAGGGCTAAGTACATGGATGTGGAAAAAAAAATCTTGGGGTTGGACTCAGACGTAAGTGGAACTTCGTTTTGTACTTGGAGAAAAACTGTCATAGAATTAGTTGTGGGACAGTTTTGGGGTGGGATGTGGAACCTTAGAGATGGTCTAACATTCTAGGAGACCACAGTTCTGCAGTATTCCAGAACTATTGATACACCCCCCGTGTCAAAAAGTTGTAACTAAATGTTTGCATGATCAGTAGTTTGGTCTTATTTAACTAATTAACCCATAAGTACATTTTTGTAAAGCAACTGCTTAACTCAGTGTCAGGTGCCATGGGAGTTATATACAGAAGAAAAAAAAGTTGCTTTGTGGTTCTTGTTAAACAGGAGATTAACATTTACTTTGAAATAAAGAAAAATAATAAGTAGTTAACCCCATAAGAAAAGTAAGCAATAATGGGCAGGAGTTCAGAGGGATAGAAAATTAGTTGAGGCTGAAGCAATAATCAAGTTATTAATAGAAATGAAGACACTGGTTAGACATGACCTTGTACAAAGAAGAAGTTGGACTCTGAAGTTCAGTGGCCTCTGGCTGAGACCACCTCATGTGTCCATCTCCCCCAGGATCCCCAAAGTCTAGTGGTCTGAAGAGGTATCTTCTTTGGACAGAGCATAGATGGGCCAGGCCAATTTTTCCTCTTTCTTCAGGTCTTATCTGGCCCTGTCTTCTGATTCACACATTGGTTAAGTTAATACAGTTGATCCAATAAATGTCTACACTCCCCATCTTAGAGTCTCTTTCCTTCTGTTCACATTGCAGGACTCTTCTTTGTGGGCTGATTTTACATTTTATTTCTCAAGGGGAGTTTGTTTCCTCCTTTCCAAGTCCCTTGGGATCTCTCACCATAGTGCACTGGCACTGCTTAAACCATTGTTCCTTGGATCAGGAGAGCATTTTACATCTTACAGATACTTAAGCTCATTACCCTGTCACTACTGATTTAAATTGTTGCAGGTCTAAGTCAGGGCTGGACTGATTTTTTTTTTTTTTTTAACTCAGCTGGGGGAAAAAAAAAAAAAGGGCCAGGGAGAGAGAGGCATGTAAGCTGACTCTGTGCAGACTCTAGAAATTGATCGTAGACTTCCTTGCCAGCCTTGTTGTCAGGCCAAAATCCATCATCATTGCAAAGTAGTGTTTTGGGTGATTTTGGAGGACTTTTCCCACAAGAACTTATTTTAGATTAATAGCAAGCAATTGCAGCTGAATCATCGTCAAAGGCATGTTGTGTTAGACTGTGGCTCATAGTTCAGAGGAAGCTGCTTCTCAGCTAGGATTTAGTTGAGCGCTTCTTTTCACATCAGGGGAAACGTCTGTGTCATTGTACTGTAAAACACAGAAAACAGGCCCTTGAAACAAACACCAGCAGAAACAAATATCAGCAGGCACTACTAACAAGCCAGTTTTCCTGAAATGTCCTGAGACTGGGTTCTGGTCAGGGTGGATCGCCTAAGAACAGCACTCACCTAGCCCAGAGAGGGGACTGGCAAAGGATAAACACTGTTACCCCTCTCTCCAAGAAACCCTGAAGCCATGATTCTTTTTCCAATATGATATCCCTTTTCAGGAGCGGAAATGCCTTCTGCAGAGCCAGCCATTCCCTCTGGTGCTGGTCTCAGGGGAAGTACAGCATCTGGCTCCCACTCTTCGCCTAATTACCCATCTGTTTGTGGGGAGGAAAGGAATGCTCTAGTCCCTTTCCCTTCCCCAACATTTCAATGTGCTGATGCATGAAGAAGAAAGCAGCTGCGCCTCAGAGCCCAGCCTGTGTGCCTCGCACTAACTGGCTTAGCTGTTCTGTTCAGTTCTTGGTCAGGGTTGCCTGACCCTTGAGACCACATCTCTAAGTCCCTTACCGTGGCTCTGTACACAGTGCGTGCATTTGACTGACCCAGTGCCCTGAGCTTAATCAGCGTGCCTGAGGCCCCCTCCCTTAGGGATGTTCAGAGATCTCCTTGCTCTGCTCTGGCTTACCCTTTCTGTCAGCACCAGCAAAGGGGCCCTGCAGTGGGCAGTCTTTAAATCCTCATTTCCCAGCTTTTACTGAACTAAAGACACCTTTGCTTATTTCCCCTCATCTGGAAGCCATGTTTAGAAAGATTTTGTATGCCAAACAAATTGCATTTAGTAAACATTCATTCATTTTCCTACTTTTTGAAGGTTAATCAAGGTCTGTGTCAGGGCCAAAAACTCTTATTAGTCTTTGACAAATGGAAAGACCAATATAAATCGATTATATTCAAGCCCCAAACAAACACCTTATAGCTAATTGAGATGATCTGGTTATGGAAGAGTTTGCAGTTTAGTTCAGCTTTTTGAAATATTGAACCATTTCAGGCCACCATTAGCATCTAAGCAAAGTGGAAGCAAAGTGGTTAAGAGAATACTTTGGAAGTAGAAACACATAGGTTTAGGTTCCACTTGCCTACATATTAGTTACATGACCTTGGGCAAATTTCTGAACTTGATGCGTCTCAGTTTCTTTGTGGGTAAGATTGGGATAATTATACTATTGATTCAATAGGATTATCATGAAGATAAAATCACATAATGTTTACAGAGCGCTTTAGAGAGGTGTAAGGCACGAAATCAGGAAATGTGAGCTGCTACTATCTTTATTTTCATCATTTTTATCAACACCGTCAATTATCATCACAACCCAAGATGCTTGGGAATGGAGACCCCAGATCAGGAATCCCTCTCTCCATTTTTGGGCAAATATTCATTCAATTCAACTGTAGCTGGGACTCCTAGTGATTCCTACTATATCCATCCTCCCTTCTTCAACAGCAGTAGCAATTTTAGCTGGGCACATGATCACCCAGCTAATGAGTAATTTTTCCAGCCACCTTTGCCAGGTGTGGCTATACAACTGGGTGATGGCCAATGAGACATGAGTAGACATGAAGTATGCATTTCAAGTAATGCCCTTGAAGGAAAGAAACATGTTCTCCCTTCCCTTTTTCCCCCTCCCCTCCAGCTGGAATGAAGACATTGGTAGTAAGTGATCTTCAGTTAAGCCAACAAGGGCATATGCTGGAGATAGCATGGTAATAAGATGGATCCCCAACACCATCAAGCCACCATTCCAGTTCTGGACCACCAACCCAGACTGTGACATAAGGGAGAAAGAAACTTCTTTGTTGCTTTAAACCACTGGATCTTGTGGTCTCTTATTACAATACCACAGTGTGTCCTGAAAACACACCAACTATTTTCAGAGTAGAAGTGATACTCTTCCCCCGTTATACAACTTCCTGAAGTACAAAGACACATCAGCCTATTAGGGCTTCCTTCTGATTGGATGTAACCAGATGACAACAGGGATCATGCTGCATCCATTGAGAAGAAAGATTACCCAGCCCCACTGTAGGCTGCTAGGGGATCAATATATTTTAATTATGAGAAAGCACAGTGTTTACATTTCACACAGTGGCAAGAAGAAGGTCAAATCACAATCCTCACAGCCTTTATCAAAACCATGTACTGCTGTGTTTGTCAAGTGGGATTCAAAATTGGATGAACCTGAAGAGTTTTCATCTTCCAGTTTTCTCCCTTGTTTATATGGCTGTACCTTACAGGATTAAAAGGCTTACAGAGCAAAGCATAGTAAAGGAAAATGGAACCTTTGGGCAGACGAAATAACTTCCATTTTAGGAAAAAAGGCAATTAATGACTTGAGGTTTTCTGGGTGGGGCAGTGGCTAGGAGGTTACTATATTCCTTTCCTATTGTATATCTAAAAACATATGAGAAATAAAACTGTAGCACAAGCACACACGCAAAGCAGAGTAAAACCCCTTCCTCTTCCCAGCACCTCTACCCAGTGACTCATCAGGTTCCTGCACTGGAACAGCACTGAGCTTTATGAGTATGGAAATGTCAGCTCTGAGAACAGTGTGTGTTTCTTTGTGGGAAAATTGTAGGCAGCCTTATAAAAGCCAAACCAGGACAAAGAGTGTCCCTGCCTTGTTGTTCTGCCTGACTGGCCTCCATGTTCATTAGCGTCATCTGATTGCTTAGCAAACACTTGCTGGCTTTTCTGTGAAGGCAGGTCATCCATTGGGATCAACAGTAACACTAATGATAGCAACAACAAAAACCACCTTGCTTAACCTTTACCCCTTATGAGGAGGTAGTGTTAGCCTTATAAAAATTAGAGAACTACAACTCAGAAATTTATGGAATTTACTTAAGATGACTTAGAAAATCATAATAAACGATTATAATGATGGTGGCAATGATGACAATGACAGTAATGATGATGGTGGTGGTGATGGTCATGACAATAGTGATGGTGATGCCTCACTCCAGATTAGGTCCCATGCTGAGCATTTACTTACAGGCAAATGGAGACAATTAAAGTGCTCAGTGCAGCGTTTCACTCATTGTACACATTCAGTAACTGTCGGCTTTGGGGGCCAGGACTAAGATGAGGCAAGTGAGGTATTCTCTTAGGGCACAGCGTTTATGAAGGGGTGCCAGAAAGCTCAGTAATCAAAACAAATAATATTTAATACAATATTCTATAAAAAAATTCATGCAGGGCCTCCCTGGTGGCGCAGTGGTTGAGAGTCCGCCTGCCGATGCAGGGGATACGGGTTCGTGTCCCGGTCTGGGAGGATCCCATATGCCGCGGAGCGGCTGGGCCCGTGAGCCGTGGCCGCTGAGCCTGCGCGTCCGGAGCCTGCGCGTCCGGAGCCTGTGCTCCGCAACGGGAGAGGCCACAACAGTGAGAGGCCCGCATACCGAAAAAAAAAAAAAAAAAAAATTCATGCAAAAATCCGTGGTAAACAAAACATCAGCATGTTAAATGAATTTCAGACTTTACGTATGTACAGCTTGCCCCACTCACCTCCCCCAATCCTGTTGCAGTCTCTCATTTGATGTTAATCTCAATTCATCCTCATAACAAGCCTGAGCCCAAGTTGTTATCCCCATTTTATAGATGATGATACTGAGGCTCAAGAGGTTTGTTCACAATTAACACAGCTGATCTGCAGAAGAACTGGGATTTAAGCTCCAGTCTATCCAACACAGAAGTCCAGGTTTTTCGCATTTGTCTACCTGGCTTCTAAAATAACTTTCTGTGTATTGTTAAAATAGCCACTGTAACTTTCTAGGTCATTTTTAAAAGGTGAAGTGTAGAAAGAGAGTAATTACCAGCTACAGCTCTTATCAGGGCAACTATGTTAGCTTAGGGGAGGCTGATAACTTAGACAACCCCAAGAATGTGCATTTATTAGATATCCACTCATATAAGTAATCCGTCTAACCTGCTTAGAAATTCTTTTTTTTTTTTTTTTTTCTCTGTATGCGGGCCTCTCACTGTTGTGGCCTCTCCCATCGCGGAGCACAGGCTCCGGACGCACAGGCCCAGCGGCCATGGCTCACGGGCCCAGCCGCTCCGCGGCATGTGAGATCTTCCCGGACCGGGGAACAAACCCGTGTCCCCTGCATCAACAGGCGGACTCTCAACCACCGTGCCACCAGGGAAGCCCCCTGCTTAGAAATTCTATATAGAAGCCATCAGTGTTCCATTTCACAGATGGGGAAACAGTCTCAGAATGGGGTGTTATGAACCAAAGTCAATCCATGGTAGACCTAGTGACCAGCTCTTCTTCCAGGCTGATGTAATCCTGTCCTTTCTACTGCTCCAGAATTGTCTACATTTGTCTCTTGAGCCCCAGTGCTCTTTATATTTCAGCATAGCGATCTTCCTTGGAGAAATCCATTTTGCTTGTATCATGCATGATTCTTCCTAGGATTATTTTTAATTGCATTAATGTATTGATTTTAATAACATTTTGTGTTTTATGTGATTTCAAAATTGGTATGTATTAACTGAAAACAGTTTGGAAAAGAGTGAAAAACAGAATAAACAGAAAAGTATTTCCATCATTCAGAAATAAGCAGGGATGTAATTTTGGTGATGTTCTTTCCTAATTTTTTTTTTGTTTCCATTTAGAGTGATTTGCCTTTTTTCTGGACAACCCATCCTCTTAGTGATAATAGAAAATGATGATAGAAGAAAAGTAATATCTCAGGACTAGACTTTTCTGCCAAGGGCGTACCTTTGATTCCATCTACTCTTACCTCTGCTCGAACATTGTTCAATCAAATATCTGATACCACTTTCAACTTCCCAATCTAGGCCGTTTTATTGGGCTGTTATCCTCTGCTATAAATTAAGAGAAGTTGCCCCTATCCTATGACAAAGTAATTCTCAACACTTATTGATAATCAGGTAAAAAGTGTTCTATATCCTCAGAATAACATACATAAACACAAAATTTAAATTAAATTTAAAGGATTTTACAGAGTCCCTTAAATCCTATTCATGCACCCCCTAAATGTTGGTGGAGCCCAAGGTTAGAAGCCCTGATATGTAGTTTTCCCTTGATACTTTTTTCCTGAGGATATTGTGTCTTCTCATTCCTAACCTTCACCAGAACTTTTCTTGATAAAGAAGCTTTTACTCTGTGCCTCTAGAATTTGTCTTATTCACATGGCTATTTATCTTAATCTTTTTGCACGCCGATAACTCTTCATTCTCCCAAAACATCTCTTCAGACACCAAATGCACATCCTTTCAGGTTCCATCAGCAGTAACTTTACTACTGCATTTAATGCTTGAAGAGTGTCACTATCATGGAAACATCTCTTTTCTTGGTTTCCATTATGTTATATTCTTTTCACTCGCCTCCTTATCTAACTGTACACTTTCTAACTCCTTTTTTATCCCCCTTCTCTCTTTCTGCTTCCTCATTGTGAATATCCCCCAAAGTTGCTTGTATTTGGCTATTTTCTTTTCTCCCTTGGAAGTCCCCAAACTCCTATGGCTCAACTCTTGGTACATGAACCTACACAGAGGTGATTTGAAGAATGTTTAGCAAAATGTGTGCAGCTATCTCCAAGTAATAAGATTTAGAATAATACCAATCTTTCTTACCCTTTTCTTTTTGGCATTTTAAACAAGAAACAAATACTGTATATAGACATATAATACACATTTATGTGTATATACATATCCTCACATCAAAATGAATTCTGATGGTCCCAAGATAAGTGTTCAAGGAAACCATAAAAAACTGGAAGAAATCCATCAGAGGTGACTTTTTTTTACAATCTTGTGGTTAGGCAGACTTTAAACATGTCACCCAAAAGTCAAAACTATAAGCTGAAAAATTGATATAGTTGACTACATAAAATTTTAATGTTTCTGTACAGTAAAGAAAACCTCTATAAGTATGAAGGCAAATGACATACTGAAAAAAATGTATTTGTACCACATTTCTCAGCGGACAAGGATCCTTTTCCAATAGAGTGTCCTCGAGCATATGCTTTAACCTTTACATGGCTTTCTTTCCGCATCAATAAAATGAGGCTTGTGAGGCTGCCTCACAGGGTTCTCCTGAGAAGCAGATGGGATAAAACAGTATTTATCAGTAGCTCTAACCTGGGGGCATTTTTGCTCCCCATGGGGGAATATGGCAATGTCTGGTCACATTTTTGGTTGTCATAACTGGGGATTGCTACAGGTGTCTAGTGGGTAGAGGTCAGAGATGTGAAACATACTACAGCGCACAGGACATCCACCCAGAACAAAGAATTATCCAGCCCAAAATGTCAATAGTTATTGTGGTAGAAAAACTCTGGTCTATATGGAGGATGTTGCAGAGTACCTGTCACATAGTAAGTGCTTAGTGAATGTTACCGTTACACATCTCTCCCTAGCCGTCACCTCTGTGTGCATGTCCTGTCCTAGGTACATTCACTTGCCCCCAGTTATCTCTTAAGGACAAAACATAATTTGAGATACATCTTACTCATTGTGCACCCATTTTCTTTTCTCGGTTAACTCACCACTTTTCATTTCCAGCTTCCCCTTAAAAAAACTTCATAAATTTTATTGCCATCCAGATGAATTATGTATTCCTTTCAAAATCTAGAACACTTCCTTTGTGAATTCTACTACTCTAACTTTCTACTTTTAAAAAAATTTATTTTATATTGGAGTATCGTTGATTAACAGTGTTGCGTTAGTTTCAGGTGTACAGCAAAGTGATTCAGTTATACATATACATGTATCTATTCTTTTTCAAATTCTTTTCCCATTTAGGTTATTACAGAATATTGAGCAGAGTTCTCTATGCTATACAGTAGGTCCTTGTTGGTTATCTGTTTTAAATATAGCAGTGTGTATGTGTCAGTCTAACTTTCTGCTTTTAATCTGGTTATGAAAAACTGTTATCCTGATCTCTTATGAGGAAAGATGGCTTTATATTCATTCTTAAAAACCCTCACCGTGACTACTCAGCATAGAAACCTGCACAGAGCAGGCAAGCAACTTATGTTTGTCCATGTGAACCACTTAACAATTCCATTTTTTTTTTTTTTTTTTTTTTGGCGGTATGCGGGCCTCTCACTGTTGTGGCCTCCCCCGTTGCGGAGCACAGGCTCCGGACGCGCAGGCTCCGGACGCGCAGGCTCAGCGGCCATGGCTCACGGGCCCAGCCGCTCCGCGGCATATGGGATCCTCCCAGACCGGGGCACGAACCCGTATCCCCTGCATCGGCAGGCGGACTCTCAACCACTTGCGCCACCAGGGAGGCCCAACAATTCCATTTTTTGATCGTTCTTGCAATTGAGAATGCATTTATAGCCCTCTGTTTGGACCACTTAGCACACGTTAATCGTGCACTGGTTTAAATTCCTATAACCCATTTAAGTGAGTTTATTGTCCATGTAGTGAGGCTTATTTGGTGTGTTCAAGGAGACAGTGACCAATGCTGATAATGCATATTTTTCATCTCTTCCTGCTCCGTTGATCCAGTATTCACACGTCATTGCTCACATGAATGTGGACCCGGCAGACCACGGCCAGGGCCTCAGCCACAGAGCTGCCACTTTCGTTTTAATTTAAGGAAAAAAAAAAAGAAATTGACTGGGAGGTATTTATGCAAATCAGGAAGGTTCTGAGGAATTATCTGGCAACTGGGTTAATGGATGTGCCATTCTTAGAAATGAATCTCACATTTTGCTTCTCTTGTTAGAAGGGGTTCAGTGTGGTCCTTTATGCCTGTGGATGACTGAGGATGCTTGACGTACTTCATACATGGCAAGGAACCCAAATCCTGTCCAGTCAGGGGGCTCACTCAAGCCACACTGGGGACCACTTTTGATTGGGGGGGTCATGGGAAGGCCTTCCAAATGGCAGAATACAGTTGACCCTGCTATCCACAGGTTCCACATCCAACCACAGATCAAAAATATGTGGGAAAAAAAATCCAGAAAGTTTCATAAAGCAAAACTTAAATTTGCCGCATAGCAGCAACTACTCACATATTGCTTACATCGTATTTATAATTATTTACATAGTGTTTACATTGTATTAGGTATTATAAGTAATCTATAGATGATTTAAAGTATACAGGAGGATGTGTATAGGTTATATACAGATACTACGCCGTTTTATATAAGATCTGAGTATCCTTGGATTTTGGTGTCTGTGGGGGCAGGGGTCCTGGAACCAAGCCCCTGTGGATACCTCAGACACCAAGGGACGACTGTGTTCTCCTTTGCTCTCTCACTGAATTCCTCTCAGGAGAGCTGCACATTTCAGATCCACCCAAAACTGCGCTTCTTCAAGTGAGAAAAGTAATCTCCCTAAGTCCCAGCCATGTCCCAAGGACTGTTGGCATTTATTCAACAAATATGAACTGAGCTGCTCAATGTGCCTCTCTTGTCGATACTGAAGATATAAAAGTGTACGTAGTCTGTTGATTGGTGGCCCCCAAAGATACGTTCACATATATCATAGCCCCTAGAACCTAGAAAATGATGTTATTTGGGTAAAGGTCCTTTGCAATTATAACTGAGTTAAGTATCTTGAGATGAGATAGTTCTGGGTTATCTAGATGGGCCCTAAATCCAATGTCAAGTTTCCTGACACACAAAGAAGCAAAACAGAGAGGAGGAGAAGCTCCTGTGAGGATGGAGGTGGGGATGAGGGTGATGCATCCCCAAGCCAAATAACGCCTGGAGCCACCAGAAGCTGGAACAAGCAAGGGGTGGAATCTGCCCCAGAGCCTTTGTAGAGAGTGGGAGTCTGTTAATTCCTTGATCTTGAAGCCTCCAGAATGTGAGAGAATGTATATATTTCTGTTGTTGTAAGCAACAAAGTTTGTAGTAGTTTATTAGAGCAGCCCTAGAAAACTGATACAGTGAACTAAAAAGACAAGAATCCCTGCCCTTGTGATGTACTCATTTTAGCTTGGTGCAGACAGACAACAGAGAAGGAAAATATATTGGATGTTGGATTGTGACCAGTGTGGTAGAGAATAAGCAGAACAAGGGGACTGGGATTAGGGGAAGAGCTGTGGTTATGAATTAAGTGATCATCAGGTAAGGGCTTACTGAGAAGGGGACATTCATGCAGGACTTGGAGGAGATGAGGGAACACATCATGTAGGTGTCCGGAGGAAGAAGCCCTGTAGATAGAGGGAAATGCAATGGCAAAGGCCCTGAGACTAGAGGTGTCTGGTGTATTGAAGGAATGATAAGGAAGCAAGGGTGAGAAAAGCAGGTCATATAGAGCTTTTACTTGTGTGTATCCATTAACTCAGCACATGTTTATTGAGCGTACACTATATGTATTACTTCATGACGTTCTTACAACAGCCTAGAGAGGTAGGTATAAAATTCCCACTTCAGAGATGAAAACACTGATGCTCTGCTAAGATTACTCAGCTCTCATTTGGCAGCACTGGAATAGGAATCCAAATTCAAAGCCCTTTCCCCAACAGGAAATGATTTAGATGAATAACTGTTACCTCATTTAAAATTCTTGTGTAAGTGTTTGGTCCCATATGACTGTCTTGAAAAGCCCAGCTTGCCTCGAGGCTAATGCAAATGTGGTTTGAGTTGAAAACTGCTGTTGGGAGGCGAGAGGGGTCTGTTACTTTGGCAAAGGTCAGGGGCGGTGAATTGCTATCTTTCATGATATCTTCAGAATTTTGCAGTAGCTTTGTGACTCCAGGTAGCCTTGACTGATATGACTGTTACTTTATCTCATGAAATGGATTGTGGGTTTTTTTTTCATTTAATATGTCAAAAAGCCAGATTCATAAACAGGGACAAAATAAGGATGCTGTGTAGGGAGAATAAATAATGTAAAATAAATAAATGTAAAATCAGGATAGTCACATATGATCACAGATGCAGCTGCTGAACATGGAAAAGAGAACAGAGAAGGGACCTTATTTCTTATGCAAAGAGGTGCAACCCAGTTGCAAACCTCTCAGACTTGATCATATTGGCCTCTCATGTTGATCATTTTATGTTCTGTTCTGGGATGTTACAGGAAGAAGCCAGGCAAAGACAGGTGAAGGAACCAAAAGTGAGCTCTACCTACTGCTCCAACATAGCGTTAGGGCACAGAGGGGCTTACTAAGCCTCATGGGCAATTCCTACTGTTCCATTCAAAGGAGCCTCTGAATGTTTCATGGAAGTAGTTAAAGATCTATGAACAGTACTTAATCAGCATACTCTGTCTCCTAAATAATTCTGTAGGAGCAGGAACGTGCATATTTATGATGCTTCTCTGCCACTTCTTTTATATTCTCATTTGGTTTGTTTCTGAGGAAATTCCCAGTGGGTTTGCTTGATGTAAATTCTGTACTTCATCACATTAATAAGGGAGGATGTAGAAGAATCAAACACTCACTAAGTGCTCTCTGGAAAAAATAATGACCTCTATGAATGAGAGGGAAATTCTGATTCAGTGAAGATGTATTCATGGGTTAATTAATGCAACAGTGGAACACTGAGTCTGGCAGCAGAAGCATACTCAGGTGAGCTGGACCCAATTCCTGACCCAGTGGCTGTTGGCTTTCTCTTGCAGCCATTATGGTAGATGGCAGGGACTCAGGTGGGAAAGGAGAAAGAGAGGGACAGGGAAGGCTGCAAAAGGCTTTGCAGGCTCAAGAGGATGTGAGTTGGCCAGTCAAAATGGCCTTCATCAAAAAGTCTACAAAAAATAAATGCTGGAGAGGGTGTGGAGAAAAGGGAACCCTGCTGCACTGTTGATGGGAATGTAAATTGGTGCACCCACTATGGAAAACAGTATGGAGGTTCCTTAGAAAACTAAAAATAGAGTTGCCATATGATCCAGCAATCCTACTCCTGGGCATATATCTGGAAAAGACGAAAACTCTTATTTGAAAAGATACGTGCACCCCAATGTTCATAGCAGCACTATTTACAATAGCCAAGACATGGAAGCAACCTAAATGTCCATCAGCAGTGGAATGGATAAAGAAGATGTGGTACATATATACAATGGGATATTACTCAGCCATAAAAAAGAATGAAATAATGCCATTTGCAACAACATGGGTGGGCATAGAGATTAATCATACTAAGTGAAATGAGTCAGACAGAGAAAGACAAATATTATATGCTATCACTTATATGTGTAATCCAAAAAAAATAGTCCAAATGAATTTACGTACAAAGCAGAAACAGACTCACAGATATAGAAAGCAAACTTATCATTACCAAAGGGGAAGCAGGGGAGGGATATATTAAGAGTATAGGATGAACAGATGCCCACTGTATAAAATAGATAAACCACAAGGACCTACTGTATGACTCAGGGAACTATATTGAATATCTTGTAATATATATATGTATGACAGAATCACTTTGCTGTATACCTGAAACTAACACAATATTGTAATTCAACTATACTTTAAAAAAAAGAAAAAAAAAGGATGTGGGTTGGAAGAACTCTGAATTAACAACAATCATGTCAGCTCAGACCTGGACACCCACATTAATTAAGGTATTGGCTAATAGCTCTAATAAAGATGCTCCAGCCTTCAGGAAGGGGGCAGGGAGCAAGAGGAGAAGATAGCATCTTTTTTTAAAGGACATTGGCTGCAAGTCTTCATCTCATTTCACTTTGTTCTCCATGGGCCAGAGCTGAGTCACATGACCACACTCAGCTGCAAGGGATGCTGGGAAGTATAGTTTCTAGCCAAGTAGCTATGTGCGGAGGTAAAACCCAGAGAGTGCAGATGAGATTCCATTACCACAGGAAGACACACAGTTTCTTCCAGAGCCAAATGAATGAAATAATGCCATTTGCAGCAACGTGGGTGGACCTAGAGATTATCATACTAAGCGAAGTATGTCAGACAGAGAAAGCCTCTATCCTTCATTGCTGGATGAATATTTTGCTTTGCTGTCTCCACTTAAAAATTAGGTCAGTAAAAAAAAAAAAAAAAAATTAGGTCAGAAGAAGAGAGATGTTCTCTACTAAAGCCTGTAAACTCTAGGGCCCAGCCCCTTCTCACTCTTTCTCCCTTTTCAAATCTCTTTTCTTTCCAGTTCCCTACATTCTGCTACACATAGACCTCCTAAAGCACTGTTCTAAAGTCCCTTGGCTGCAGGCAAGAGACCCGCCCCCCACCATAGCTCAGTGTGTCTTACAAATTGAGCTGGTTACTCTGACCAACAGCCTCAGGCATTCACCTGTCCGATTTCTAGGGAGAGGGTTGAACAGTGTTTTCCCAGTGTGAAGGGCAAAGACAAAGGAGAATCTCCAGTTGTGTGTGTTCATCTCCTCTTCCTCCCAGATACATAGAACTTGTCTCACAATGTAGTTTCTTTCAGAAGCAATGTTGAATTCTCATCAGAGCTTATGCTCACATTCTCACCAGGAGCATCTTAAATGGTTCTCTATCTCGGACAGGAGGGCTTGGCTTCTCTGGATTTTGCTTTATTTTGATTTGATTTGTTTCTTTTTAAATATTTGCAGTGGGTTCAGCATCTTTAAAATAATTCCTGCCAGGGCATTTATGAGGCCTGACTAAAATTATAGCAAGTTGTAGGGTCAGCCTCATCCATTGTGGATCAAAATGAATAGCAGACATTGAAAGACTTCAACTAAAATATGACTTCTGTTATATTATTCAGAATATCCTCTTCCTAGCATGGGTGTTTTGTTTGTTTGTTCATTTTTAATGAGGCAAAAGTCCTTAATTTGCAGTTCACAGTATAATTTAAAATTATTTTGAAATGTACTAAGTCCAGGGTCAGCATTGCATTATATGTCCTTGAGGTCAGTAGCTTAAGACGGCTGGTGTTTTAGGTGCACAGTGTTGAACTCAAGTGTCCTTTAACATGAAACTCTATAGTAATTGTCATCTTCTGGATGCTCAGTGGAGGTACTTTCAAGTCTGAATCACATCTTTAATTCAAAAAAGGCTCAATGTAATAGTTAATTACCATGAAGGAGTTTATTACCATGTTAGGTGTATGTTTTTAGATGCGAGTGATAATATAACTTTTCATTAATACAGAGAGAGAAAAAAATGTGATCTGAGATGCCTTCTCCCTGATGCATAAGAAAACAAAATTCAGACACATCTCATAAACAGTTTGGACTGACACAACTTACTTTCCCCCGAGGCAGCTCCTTTGTGAAAAATGCCAAAGCCTGCCTTTCTGGGCAAATCAAAGGCTAAAGCTGGGAAAGATGGGGTGGGTTGGGGAAGTCTGGCCTAGTGCTTTGCTGCTTGGTGAGACTTTAATGACACCACTCTCTGCCGTGTCGTTTGCTCAGTCCTTGTTGACAGGCCAAAACCGAACGAGGATTATTCACTTTTGTTATCACTGGTTTGCTTCTGATGGTGTCTAATCAAGAAACTAAGTGAAGTGAGCCATAACTCCAGCAAGAGTTTGAGGGGAGTCAGGAGCCATTACTAATGTTTAAAAAGTGGGTCTTTTCAAAATGATGGCAATTGGATTTTCAGAAACTGGTTTTACCCCAATATGATGTTTGGGTGAATTAGAAACTCCAGTTCCTGAAATTCACTCAGATAGGAATGATCTGATTTGCCATTAAAATGCTACCTGTTCCATTTTCTCCTGATTTGAGTGACTTAAATTCCAGTGATAGCCAGCAGTGTTTATTGACCCTTTACACTAGACGCCATGGGAACCGATCTGTGAAATCTCTCTCATTTAATTTTCATCCTAGTCCTGTGAGTTATATGTATCAACCTGCAACCCATTTCACAGACGAGGAAACTACAGTTCAAAATTGTGGCTTAGCTTGTCTAAGATTCCATGACTTGTCAAGTTCTGAGCTCTGGTTTTCTAAACTATATTGCTGCCCTGAGAAACTTCCCTAAGAGCAAAAAAAATATCTGGTGAGGAAATGCTTTAAAATTATTATGCATCTAACTTTTTCTTTTTTCCATATCCATACCTGGCCAAACAACAACGACAGAAGGTCACATTGTATTTGTCCTTTTCTCCAGTTGGTTACCTGCCTACTTACTTTGTTACTTTTATTCATCATTAAGTGATTGGTAGATGATAATAGCTAAGTAAAGGAATGCAAATGAAGGGAATTAATCCATTCATTGATTGAATCACCATGTACTGATTCATCATGTGCCAGGCACTGTTGCTGGCTCTTGAGATACCCTGAGTTTGCATTCTTGAGAAAGAGGAAGACAGTAAATAGTATAAATAACAAAAACGTACAGTGTGTACATTTTGATAATGGGAAGTGCTAAGGACCAAAAAGCAAAGAAATGCCAAGGTGGGGAAGTATTGAAATGTTAGATGGCGAAGCCCTGTGGCAAAGGTGATATTTGAGTAGATACCTAAAAGAAGTTAGGACATGTGGAAGGGAGCCTTGGATATGTAGGGGAAGAGCGTCACAGGCAGAGTGTATAACAAATGCAAGGGTCCTGAGGCAGGAGCATGCCTGGGAGTTTGAGAAAGAGCCAGTGAGGCTGGAGTGACTGAGGGCAAGAATAGCAGGACATGATGCATAACATGGACTAAGGTACATAAGGTATTGTAGATGAGAGTAAGAACTTGGCTTTGACTCCACATTTTGAGTGGAGTGTTGACATAAACCTAAAGCTGTATCTGAACCTTTCTTTGCTGTGTTGACACCATTGCGGGTGGGAGTGGATGGAGGGGGAAACTGGGAGACCAGTGCAGTACCTGCTGCAATAGCCCAGGAAGGAAGAGGCCTTCCTCCCTCCTTTCTTTAGACTTCATAGATTTGTGTTTCATGTCTATCTCATTCAAAAGGATGAGTCACTGAATGACACTTACTTAGGCCTTTTGATATTAGCATCCATTATATTACATTTTCTGAGAGAGACGTATCTCCTTTAGGAGACGGTGTTGCAGAAAAACAACCCTCTCAATTTAAGCAGAGTGGATCAATAAGAGCTGTTTTTCATTTGCTTCAATTATGATGTTTATTAAAAAAGGAAGGCTGTGAACCAACTGTAGTTAAGTCTGTTGTTTTAATAAAATTACACATGCAAGTATTTTAGGTGCCTTCCTATGTAGTAACAGATACTTCCCATTTTCGTTTCTCAAGATAATTCTAGATAATAGACCTCATTATTCCCATTTTACAGATCAGGAAATTGAGTGTCAGAGATTCTGTGCAAAAACTCGTAGAGCTGGGAGGGAGGACTCTTCACATCTGTGCATTCTGGCTCCAAAGCTGATATTATCTCTGTATATTTAATGGATATTTGTATTTTTAAATTAAGTATCAAATAGTGCATAGTTAATACTGGTTAATGTGTTTTTAATCAAATCATTGAGTCATGTAGCTGTTCAGTCATCTGGAAGATTATCTATGTCAGGGATTGTCACCCTTGAGCATGAACCAGAATCTTCTGGAGGACATGTTGACCTGCACATCACTGGGCTCTATCCCC
This sequence comes from Mesoplodon densirostris, assembly GCF_025265405.1. Classification (NCBI taxonomy): domain Eukaryota; kingdom Metazoa; phylum Chordata; class Mammalia; order Artiodactyla; family Ziphiidae; genus Mesoplodon; species Mesoplodon densirostris. The sequence continues at coordinate 60,603,648 of NC_082679.1, forward strand.
AGAGATTCTGATTTAGTCTCAGATGGAGCCCAAGAACCTGCATTTCTAACAAGCTCCTAAATGGTGCTGATGCTGCTGGTTCTGGGACCACACTTTGAGAATCCCTAGTGTACGCCAGTCCTATCATTTATGCAATGAACAATTTGAAGATCAGGGAGGTTAATACTATTTTTAACGATCAGGAAAACCCCCTCCCGCCTGAATTAACTCTGCAAGAAAAATTGAACTACAGAGATAGATAACTAACTCTCAAGTAGAAATTTAGAGTTTGTTGGCTTCTTTGCTTATTTCAATTCAAGAGTATAAACCATAGGATGTCTTTGTTCTCACATTTTCTCTTCATTTATTGTCTCCTTTTGAAAATTTAATCTAGAGGAGCTCTGTCCCTCACACACTTTTCACTTCTGCTGCCCTTTATTTCCCCTTTTCACTTTGAAATTTGTGTTGTGCTTTGTAGTTGCTCAGAATATTTTAGAAAACATCATCACGTGGATGGATCTGTTACAAACATGGCTGGTGAAGGCGCTAGATAGCTACGCAGACCCCTACTGAATCAGCGTTGCTTTTCTTTCTTTCTTTTTTCTTTTTAAGGGAATTAGAGATAATTTGTGCCTTTGAGGCTAGAAACATCCTTTGGTGAAATCTATCCGTCCATTTTTGACGTCAGTCACAGTGGTGGTGCTTACTTGCGTCAATTGTAGAAAACAGCTATTCTGGGACTGCTCATCCTTCAAGGTGAAGTTCAAAGGCCGTTTCTTCCATGAAACCTTCTAGGACTCAGGCTCAAACCAGACCGCTTGTTCTTTTTTCCTTCGCATAGAACTTAGTTTACACTTCAATTGTATTCCCAGTTATGCAACATTGTCACCTGATTTTAAATGGCTGGCTGACTCACTGACTGCCTCTTTATTAAAGATAGGGTCTGATCTTTCTTCTGTTTTATGCGTATGGGGTGCATAGAATCCTTGAGACTAGTTTGCTGAGTAGGTGAGAGACAGCAAAGCCAAGTAGTCAGAGGTGTGAGCTTTGCAGTTGTGCAGATTTGTTTGGACACTAGGTTCTTCTACACCTGTCACACAGGTGTAGCTTCACAGATCTACCTGTCACACAGTCTCCATTTGGACTCAGTTTCTTTATTTGTAAAGTGGAGAGGTAATACCAATATGACACACAGTTGTGAAAAATTAATAAGATACTGAGATAACGCATGCAAAGTCTTAACACATTGCCTGACTCGTAGAAAGAGCTGAATAATGTTAGATATAAATGCAGTGTTCACAAACCCACTCTAACCTCTGGAGTGTTAGTTAAATGGGAATTGAGTTACTAACTTCAATACGTTGTGGAAATCCAAAACCACCCCCCTAATTTATACTGATTTCTGGGAGCTTGTATCTTCATAACCTGCCTTGCCTCTGGGTCCTGTGCCTTAAAGGCTGCCTCTTTCTTGAGCTACGCCAAGCAGACAGTAAAACATGGCTCCTGAACCAGTTTGCACAAGAAACACACATACACATCATTTATGAACACGGTAGATTTTACCAAGGATTTGAGGATCCGGGAAGTCATTCATGATCTTCCACCACCTCTCCAGCTTCCCCCTTTCTTCCCCGCCGCCCCAACCCCGATTCTGCTCCGCACATCTTCTTGCCCGATTTCCTGTTTTCTCCCAATTAACCTTTCATTATTTATGCAGAGCTCTTTAGCAACCACTGTGTTTTTCCCACCCAAACCCAATGGGAGGCTCAGTACATCCAAGGGTCTTGCCCTTGCCCGTCTTCCTCAGCACGCACTGGGGTTGAGCTTAGCAACCGTTGTATTCATTACGGCTATTATGAACGTTTTCGAAGTTGTTACTGGTGAAAGAGTGAGAGAATGACTTTACCTCATTCTCCCATCATCCCTCATGCACTCTTGTTAATTATCACCAGATTTCATTTTTATACCCAATCCTCAGCCTAGAACTGTGTCCTCCTTCCTCAGTACCCTTTGAATGAACAGCAACATGAACAGAAATTTGTATCCGTGATACCCAGGCTTAAAAGGCATTAAGAACTCAGGAAACCATCCAACTCAAACTTACAAAATTAAAGAGGAAGTACGTGCTATAGTTCAAACATGGTACTTTTCTGAGTTCGTTGGCATTTAATTACTTAAAATGCACAGTAACCATCCCTTTGCATTGCTCCAATATAGCTACTAACCTCATGGAGATGTTAAAACAATTTGAGGGATTTTTGGTTTCTGTCTTTCTTTTTTGCCTTTTTACTCAAAGAAATGGTGATTTGCTTCTTGCTAATGAACGAAGCCCTCATCAGAGAAAAAAAATAAAATCACTATTTCCTTACCACCTTTGGGCTGGGTAGTTCCCATTTCATTTTCCAGGAAGCTAAATCTTCAAATGGGTTCACTTACAGAGTGAAGAAAATCAGACATCTTAGTCATTTTGGGGAAAATCATGACAGACCCTCTACAAGAAAAGAAACAAAAATTAATGACAAATCACATGAGAAAATGACAGATCATTTTATGTGCGTGAAACAGACCTCGAAGACAAACAGTTTTGTGTGTGAGCTTGATCAAAAGCATGATTCTCAGCTAATTTCTTGGCTCTAAATTAGATTATTGCTTTAGAGACATAAAAATGTAGATATGTACAATTCCCCTCTGCTCTTCTGGGTATATTCGTCTTCTCTATGAGTGCTTGTCCATATATTTAATGACTGCAGATAATGGATTTTAAAAGTGTATTTAAAAAGTTATACCTCTTGGGATTCTATTTTGAATGGAAAATATCTCCCAGCAGATTTTATTCTTGAAAATTAAAAGTAATACACGGGCATTGAGATAACATTTAATTGACTGTTAGTGAGTCATTTTCCCCACTTTGCTGATAGTCTTTGTTACTAATCATGCAACTGAGAGTGCAAAATACATTGGGAGAGTTTACTTGCCTTAGCACTCGGGTGGCTTAGAGTAGGTCTTTTGAAAAATGGGGGAGAAAAATGTGACCTTGGCCTACAGCAGGGGTCAGCAAACTTTTTCTGCGAAGAGCCAGAGAGTTATTACTTAAGGTTTGTGAGCCAGACAGGCTAAAGTAGCCATGGACAACATGTAAACAAATAGTGTGGCTGTGTTCCAATAAAACTTTATTTATAAAAGAGGAAGTTGGCTGGAATTGGCCTTCAGGCCATAAATTCCTAACTCCTGGTTTAGAGGGACATGTGGTCGTAAGATGACCTGCAAACTCTTTGTTTCTCTCAGCTGATTTTAGATTTTTATGTCAGTATATGAGTGTGAATTCAGCTCATGTGTTCAGCATCTCAACTGGGCATCTCAACTCTAGAAAGTTTGCAGTGCAGCTTTCTCTACACAGCTGCCACAAAAAACAAACCAAGGCAATGAGGCCCATTTGCTAGTGTCATAATAGTATTTCCCTTTCACAGGTTCTATACACACCCCAAACCCTGGTTCACAAGGTGGGGTTAAGCATCTCACAAAGAGCCTTGAGGCTCCCTCTATCCATTGGCACAGGAGATGAACAGAAAAGCAGAAATAACATCAAAACCTCCAGTCCACATTTCAAAGTTGGGTGCCAGCATGGTATCTGATATAGGAACAGTCTGACAGGTCATACCTCAAAGACTGATTCATTTAGAAAATAGTTACTGAGTGCCTACTATTTGTCAGGCTCTGTGCTAGATACAAGGGTTACTAGGCTGACAAAGCCCCTGCAAGTGTGAGGGTTTTATTCTGGTAAGGGAAGCGGGGGACCAGTTGAGGGGTTGGACTGAGTTTCCTCTTTGAAAATGGGACTCTGGTTAGCAGCTGTGTGGTAGCAAACAGAAATATCAGCCTCATCCATACAAACCTGTATTCATTCCACAAAGCATATGCCTAGTCTCTGCGGAGTAAAGAGAGAATGAAGACAGAATGAAAATAGAATGGCAAGCAAGACACTGTTCCTTCAAGAAGCTCACAGACTAGTAAGGAGAAAAGCAAAAGAACAAGCGATGACGATCTGAATTCCTAAGTACTCTGGCACACCATGAAATTCACAGAAAAGGAAATTTAAATGGCCAATACTATGAGACCACACCTAACCTCACTATTCATCAAAAATATGCAGATTAACACCAAACTTTTTTCCATCTATCAAATTGGCAAAAAATATTATCCACTGTTAGTGTGAGGAAAGAGAACTCTATTACACTTTGCGTTAGGGTCCAAGGCCATAAAATCTTTCTGGTGGACGATTTGTCAGTGTCTAACTAAATTTTAAATGGGCATTTAATTTCAATCAACAGTTTATAAGATGGGTCTCAACTGTAGAAAAATACTTGCACATATGCACAAAAAGGCAGGTCTAAATGTATTTATTACTAACCAGTTAGTAATTATGAAACAGGAAATACTCATGTCCAGCAATAGGAGACTGCTTTAATGATAGCATATTCATACTAAGAGGAATTATCCAGTCGTGAAAAAGAAGTATTTCTATATGAGCTGACATAAAAAGCTTGTAATAGGTATAAGAACAAAACTACTGTACCATATCCGTGTGTATACAGTTTGTTAATGTGGTAGAATGTACACCAAATCGTGTGGTTAATGGGATAAGTGAGGGGTGGATGAGGGGTAAATGGGTGCATTTCCCATTTCACTCCAGTGATATTAAAAACATTTTGTTGTATTTGGAAATGGCCATTAAAATAATATGTGTTGTAGGATGGGTGCATAGTAAAAGATTATCCACTGTGTAAGTTCACCCTTAATCATAGAAGGGTCTGCAATTCAGTTATCTATAGAATAACCAATCTACACCCCTGGAGTGCCTTACTTATTACTTTGAACACCATACTTCTTCAGAGTGGAAAGAAGTCATTCCTTTCTGCCTGATGTTATCCCAGGATATGTCAAGTCATATTCCTAGTGATGGTATCTGAAAATCAACATAATCCAAAGGTCCTCTCTTCACAGTGTTTGCAGTAAGATTTCATCATTTTAACATTTAAGTGTTTTCAGATTATATCCTTTTAAACATCTGTGATTCATTATCGTAAATATCACAGTTGTGTGGGACCATATGCTTCAGCTTGCAGCACATATACATAAAGAAAAAGCACGAGCAGTAAATTTCAGGAACCTTAGACTTGCCGTGGGTATGTGCAAAAAGAACATTTCCAGACACGTGGGGCCTTCTGTAATCACAGTAATATGCTTGAGGTCCCCTATAAGAATCCCTCAACGCAAAAGTTGCCACTTTTGATGGAAAGCTGTGATTTACATTTGGCTCATGCACTTCCCATGATAATTCAGGTGGGGTGGAAAACAGCACAAAAGCCTTCAGCTGCACTGCCTTTTACTTCTTAAGGAAATGAATGTGGGCCATTGTTGTCAAGTGAAGACATCACAGGAAAATGGGATACATTTAACAAGTGATGAGATACTCTTGGCAGGCATCCTCTTGCATTCCCACGAGGCTAAAGCTAGATGCGATGCCATACGGCATAAGGGATGCAATAAAAAATCTCTTGGCAACTGGAGGATGAATAGGCATGACCTAGAGGGCTGATCATTTTCTTGCTTACATCAGAAACCCGTATATGCATACAAGAATTAATTGTGCTTCATGTATTGTAAGCCAGATCACTTTATTTTAATTTCCGGATAAGGTCTTGTCAACTAAACAGAAGCAATTTGTCTGAGCATCTCACCCACTGCAATTAGGGAGGAGGTGAATGAATTAATTGGTTACAACCAAAAAGAGTCCACTAATATTTTTGATTGCCAACTTTTACCAGGGCTAGTGCAGAGTGTAGCCAGAGAGATGGAGATGAAGCTATAGGAGGCTCCCAGGTTACCAAAGGATAGGTCAGGAAAAAGTTGTGAAGGTATAGAAGTTGGTGCTGTGCCATGTGTTGCAGTCTGATTGGCATCCCTGCTGGTCATTAACAAGCCACCAACCTCGTCAATACCTCAGGCATACCTTTTAGGAAGGACACTCATTGTTGCCAGAGACAATGTACTTGAGCCCCCAAACACAACTGTGCAGGTAGCACAAGGACATCTCTGCACAGAAACACTCTAGGTATCCACAGGGAATGCAGGGTGGGATGTTCAAAATGCCTCAGGATTTTTAATACACAAGATGCCCATCCACACACTGGCTACAGGTTATTTATGAGTTTTCATGAAAATCAAACTACTCTGAAGATCATGGATCAAACTTCCATGCTGTTTTTTCCCCTCCCCCATGTGCTGTCTCCTGTAATCTGGGGAATTGTGATGAATTTGTAGTAGAATAGCAGAGCGCTGGTCTGCAGAAAGTCCAAATCTCTAAAGTGCTTCAATAAAAGTTATAGATAGATCAATGGTAGCAAATTTCACACTTTTCTTTCACCCTTTAAAAAAAACATGCTAATAAAAGCTCTTGAATACTTTTAGATGATTTGGGTCTGCATAAAGATGTGGCTGGGTCCCATTCACGTATTTTCCTAAACCTTTTTCGGAGCCTAATTATTCCCTGAGCTTTGATCTACAGGGTCTTCTGGCTTCTGCTCTGTGGGCTTTCCTTCTGATGGATTTAATCATTTACTTCAAGATTCTATGCATCTCTATCTTTGACACCTCTTTCACCTCTAGACAGACAATTTAACTTCCTGTTAATCCAAGTGCTCCTTAACTGCAGAATGACTTCTAACATTTACTTTGAATTTCACCATCCTGGAATAACCCTGCCTCTTCCCCCACGACCTGGAACAGGACTCTCGAATAGAAGTAAAAAGCAGAGTTCCAGCTTTGCTACTTAATGCTGTGTGGCCTTGAGACATTTTTAAATCTCTCTGGGCCTCAGTTTCCTCATCTATTAAATACTACCTTCATGGGACTGTTGGAGAATTAAAATAAATGTTTATTAAGTATTTAGCTGTAAATGGTAACTATTACAGAAGGTAGACATCAACCATGAAAAACCAGCATTATGGTTTAGCAGGGTGTCTTAAAAATCTACGGAAATGCTTTGGATAATTCCCAAAGCATGTTCATATGAATCCAAACTCTTTAACCCTTGATGCCGCAGCCATTTATGTTCACTGAATTAGTATGAACTGGAGGGAATGATCATATTCACATGGCATTCACAACTACGTCATAAACCAAGGTTTGACATTTTACAAATTCTTGTTACCCCGTCAGTTTGTCCATTTTGTGCATCAGGTAGGTTGGTAAGCTAACCCAGTAAAGATTGGCTTGTTGAATTTTTTTTTTTTTTTTTTTTTTGCGGTTCGCGGGCCTCCCACTGCTGTGGCCCCTCCCGCCGCGGAGCACAGGCCCCGGACGCGCAGGCCCAGCAGCCACAGCCCAGGGGCCCAGCCGCTCCGCGGCACGCGGGATCCTCCCAGACCAGGGCACGAACCCGCGCCCCCCGCATCGGCAGGCGGACTCCCAACCACTGTGCCACCAGGGAAGCCCTGGTTTTATGTGAAAAAATTCCTGTCTTTAATCACTAGCTTTCAGAGACTTTTTCAAATATATTAATTAAAGGACACGGAGTGGTGCAGTGAAAAGCCTGGAGCGTGGTGGAACTGGGTTTGAACTCAGTTTGAACTCTATCACTAACCTCTGCATGATAGGCAGCTCAGCCTCTCCAAGTGGCCCTCATTTCCCCCTCTGTAAAACAGCTGAAATATCATATGAGGATTGGGGTGGGGAGCATCACTGACTGAATATCTATTATGTTCTCGGTACTCTGCTAATAGCTTGGTGGTTAGCTTCTGCTCTCCTAGAAACCCCCTTCCTCTTACAGGTTCGGAACACTTACAGATCATTGTTTACTGAGTACTGTTTCAGATTATAGATTATAAACTCTTTATAGACCATCTTCTCTATTCACGGTAGCATTTTAAAATGTATTTCAGTCTTTTAAATCAGAAGCTGATTCAATACACATTCCCTGAGGACTCAAACTTTGTTTATTCAGATTGGACATTTTAATGTCCAAGAAATAAATGTCCAATTTTATTTCTAACATTGGGTTACCCTTGCCACACTCTCACCTGCCTTCATCTCCAAATCATCCTCATTTCTTCTAAAACCCAACAGCTTCTATGGGAGCCCAGAAAAAGAATAGTTGATCATCCTGCTGACAGTTCTAGGGAAGAGATTGAGTCAAAACTAAAGGACCGGGCTTCCCTGGTGGCGCAGTGGTTGAGAGTCCGCCTGCCGATGCAGGGGACATGGGTTTGTGCCCCGGTCCGGGAGGATCCCACATGCCGCGGAAGCGGCTGGGCCCGTGAGCCATGGCCGCTGAGCCTGCGCATCCGGAGCCTGTGCTCCGCAACGGGAGAGGCCACAGCAGTGAGAGGCCCGCGTACTGCAAAAAAAAAAAAAAAAAAAAAAAACAACTAAAGGACCTTTAGGCCTATGCTGCTCAGTTTTGCTGAGTTGATGGTGGTCATCATTATAATTAGATCTTCAGACTTTCATAGCCAATTAAAAAGTTTGCCCACAGGATTTGCATACTTTTACCATTTGGTTTATGGATTAGTATCAATATTTACCTTAAAAGTTATAATTCATCCCTTCAAATGTTCCTAATGTGTAGCTGCATTCTTAAATATAATTTTATTGTGACTTAAGGCCAAAACATTGTCTAGAAGAACACATCCAATTTTATAATAAAATGTAGAAAAATTATACAGAAATTTCCTTTCTAAGCAATTTTTAGAGAGTACAAATCTTCAGTAAGGTGAGATAAACTTGTTGATAACCCCTCACCTTGGATATTTCTGGTAACTATAACCCTGTTCATTGACTGACTTTTTCTTGCTGCTAGAAATAATTTATTACCTAGAATTATGATCTGCTTGCTTCTAAGGTCCACCCTATGGTGGTGTTTGGCCTTTTGACACAATGAAGCAATGGAACACCCATGCTTCAACAGGACATTCCTCCAAATGGTTGTGTGCTCCAACCTTCCGGACTCTGAATATCGTGAAGGCAGATAATCCACCTTATTTGTCTTTATGTTGGCATTTATGCCTTACTGCCTACTGTCTTTCATACTGTAAGTGGACAAATGATACTTTTATGAATTAATGTATGAATATGTTGAGATTTAGAATAATAGGATTTCCCAGCTGTAAGAGACACTATCCAATGCTGGAATCTCTTCTACAACATTACTGCTCAACGGTCATTTAAGTTCTACTTGAAAGTACCCAGTGACCAGGAAATTATTTCACTCAGAAATAACGAGACCTTCCATATGGTACCCTGAATTTCATCAGGCTTTTCTAATATTTGGACAATGACAAGATCATGCAACTAGTAATATTTTTACTGCAGCAGCTTATAGCTCCCACAAGCACAACTGTAGGACACCAACCCACCATGCTCCCTTGGCTTTTATTCTGGTTATTTCTGGAAGGCCCCAGAGCAATGTATGTGGCCCACCTTCTTTTTTGTTATTGTTGTTATTCTTTTTTTTCATTGGAGTATAATTGCTTTACAATGTTGTGTTAGTTTCTGCCGCACAGGGAAGTGAATCAGCCATACATATACACGCATCCCCTCCCTCTTGGACCACCCCCACCCCCACCCCTTCCCACCCAACTAGGCCATCACAGAGCACCGAGCTGAGCTCCCTGTGCTATACAGCAGGTTCCCACTAGCTATCTATTTTACTGGTAGTGTATTTATGTCAAACCTAATCTCCCAATTCATCCCCCCCTCCCCTTCCCCTGCTGTGTCCACACGTCCATTCTCTACATCTGCCTTTCTATTACTGCCCTGCAAATAGGTTCATCTGTACCATTTTTCTAGATTCCACATATATGCATTAATATATGATATCTGTTTTTCTCTTTCTAACTTCACTCTTCATGACAGACTCTAGTTCCATCCACATCATTACAAATGGCCCAATTTCATTTCTTTTTATGGCTGAGTAATATTCCATTATATATATGTACCACATCTTCTTTATCCATTCATCTGTTGGTGGACATTTAGGTTGCTTCCATGTCCTGGCTATTGTAAATAGTGCTGCAATGAACATTGGGGTACATGTGTCTTTTTGAATTATGGTTTTCTCAGGGTATATGCCTAATAGTGGGATTGCTGGGTCATATGGTAGCTCTATTTTTAGTTTTTTAAGGAAACGCCATACTGTTCTCCACAGTGGCTGTATCAGTTTACATTCCCACCAACAGTGCAAAAGGGTTCCCTTTTCTCCACACCTTCTCCAGCATTTGTTGTTCGTAGATTTTCTGATGACGCCCATTCTAACCAGCATGAGGTGATACCTCAGTGTCGTTTTCATTTGCATTTCTCTAATAATTAGTGATGTTGAGCAGCGTTTCATGTGCCTCTTGGCCATCTGTATGTGTTCTTTGCTGAAATGTCTGTTTAGGTCTCCTGCCCATTTTTTTGATTGGGTTGTTTGGTTTTTTGATACTGAGCTGCATGAGCTGTTTGATATTTTGGAGATTAATCCCTTGTCTGTTGCTTCGTTTGCAAATATTTTCTCCCATTCTGTGGTTGTCTTTTTGTCTTGCTTATGGTTTCCTTTGCTGTGTAAAAGCTTTTAAGTTTAATTAGGTCCCATTCACTTATTTTTGTTTTTATTTTCATTACTCTAGGAGGTGGGTCATAAAAGAGCTTGCTGTGATTTATGTCAAAGAGTGTTTTTCCTATGTTTTTGTCTAAGTTTATAGTGTCCAGTCTTACATTTAGGTCTTTAATCCATTTTTAAGCGTTTTTTTTAAGCATTTAAGTGTGGGGCGGGGCCTAGTTGGGGTGACGTTTAAGTGTGGGGCGGGGCCTAGTTGGGGTGACGTTTAAGCGTGGGGTGGGGCCTAGTTGGCGTGACGTTTAAACGTGGGGCGGGGCCTAGTTGGCGTGACGTTTAAGCGTGGGGCGGGGCCTAGTTGGCGTGACGTTTAAGCGTGGGGCGGGGCCCAGTTGGCGTGACGTTTAAGCGTGGGGCGGGGCCTAGTTGGCGTGACGTTTAAGCATGGGGCGGGGCCTAGTTGGCGTGACGTTTAAGCATGGGGCGGGGCCTAGTTGGCGTGACGTTTAAGCGTGGGGCGGGGCCTAGTTGGCGTGACGTTTAAGCGTGGGGCGGGGCCTAGTTGGCGTGACGTTTAAGCGTGGGGCGGGGCCTAGTTGGCGTGACGTTTAAGCGTGGGGCGGGGCCCAGTTGGCGTGACGTTTAAGCGTGGGGCGGGGCCTAGTTGGCGTGACGTTTAAGCGTGGGGCGGGGCCTAGTTGGCGTGACGTTTAAGCGTGGGGCGGGGCCTAGTTGGGGTGACGTTTAAGCGTGGGGCGGGGTCTAGGCTCGACCTGTGCAGTGGGGGAAAGGCAGCATGGCCTGAGGGGCGCCTCAGAGTGTGGAGTTCCGGAGTTTGGAGGTAAGGCCTGGCCTGAGGGTGTGTGGGCGGTTGGAGGGGGTGTCAGAGGGGGTCTCGGAGCGCCCCGTGCAGAGGTAGGGCCCTGGGTGGGGATGTAGGGGCGGGGCCTAGGCTCTGTGCTGCCGGAGGGAGCCTCCGAGGGCGTGGGTTTAGGCCCGGGAGCCCAACAGGCGCCCTGGTGCACAAGTGGGCAGGGAAAACGCTGGCGGCTCTCCCTTCTGTTCCCCTGCCCTCCTGAGGGTCTTCCCAGTCGCCACTGGACCCCTAACCGTGGGTGGGCCCCACTGGGTGTGGGAACTCCTCCCCCCCACAGCTGCCCCTCAGGGGTGCCGGTCCCGTTTGTCCGGCCTTTACATTTGCTTCCCCTTCCCTCCTTCCCACTCCCTCGGCACCCATGCGGCCGGAGGGGACCTCGGTGGGCAGAGGATCAGGCCCGGGATCTCAGCAGGCTCCCGGGGGCCCAGGCGGGCAGGGGAAATGCTGGCCACGCTCTCTTCTGGTCCTCTGCCCTCCCAGCAGTGCCCCCACTTTCCCCCTCTGAGCACTGGATCCCTTCCCCTCCCCCAGCCTCCCCTCAGGGGCGCCAGTCCCATGCCGCTTCCACTTCTCCTCCCCACTCACTCCCCCGCAAGTCCTACCCAGTCGCTGGGGGTTCCTCCCGTCCCCTTAAGTGTCTGTGGTCCCCCACTGGTGCCTGGTAGGTGCCCTAGTTATGCAGAGACATGAACTCCATGTCCTCCTCGTCTGCCATCTTGACTCCACCACCTCTGTGGTCCACCTTCTTAAAGGTCCCTTTCTCTATATGTATGTCTGCTCATGGGGTATAGGGCTATTTGGGAAATCACGGTAGTGCCAGAGCATCACACACAGTCAGGATCTGAATCTCAATATAGACTCAGCCAGGACACTCTGCTACATGTCTCAAGACAGCTCCAACAGCAAGATCGAATATAAGTTATAGTGGAGCAAATTTCTTTTCTCATTAACTTACCGACACTCAGCGAGGGAGACATGTGTACACATAATTACTAGATAAATCAAAAACTAAGGACTAAGTAAGAGACATAGGCTAGTAATATGAAATCAGAGGGAATCTCTGTAAATCTGAGACTTGGTGATTCTCAAAGTTGCTGAATCAGTGATTCCTGTTTCAATGATCAGGTGACTTTCAAGTCAGCTTACTCAAATCTTTACATTAGTTTGGGCCATCCTTCTCAGTTTTGTTTGGGGAGTTTCAAATTTGCTTATCTACCAAATTACAGTTCTGCTATTTATTCGTTCAACAAACAGGATTGAGTATGTACTGTGTCAGGTACTGTGTCAGGCACTGTGCCATATAAATTCCAGTCTGAGATACAAATTCATAGTGATTATAACCACCATGGGATAGAAACTGCGTAGCATTTTTTCAGAAAACAACCTGCTGTGTTTTAAAAAAAAAATCAGTAGCAAGAGGAAAATGTAAGACCCTGGCAGAAAAGACTAAATCCAGAGCTAGCATCTCAGTTTTTAGTGGTAGGTAGAGAAAATCCCCTGCAAGCAGATGTGGGCTCTTTTTCCAGGAGGGGCCCCTTAAGGGTTTACATGCAAAAAATAGGTTTCTGCCGAAGATCACTTGATGGAATCATTCATTATGATGTCTTTGGCTGACATGATAGAATTGAAACTCTATTTTATCAGACTTGGGATTGACACATGAGATGTATTAAGACCGTTTTATGTGCATTCTGCACCTATCAAATCTACACAGCCTTTGGAGGTGACATCCACTGCTGGGATAATCAGTCATGGTTAGGAGCATGCCAAGAACCTTACAGAAGCTCTGTGGATGTCAATGCTGACTCCATGCCAAACATGGAACACAGGATATGGTTTCGTGCATTCAGGAATCAGGAGGGTAGACAGAATCAGGCTGGAGGATGTATCATACAGGAGATCTGGTCCAACGTGGGTAGGACTGAACATATGTTAATGAAACCTTGATTGACTAGAAGACTTGAGTAATGAGGGTGTTCTGAGAAGCCGAAGGAAATGTTTTCTGTTTCTCTCACTTGGGTAAATCCAAAGAGCCTCTGGACTAAAGTCCTTTGAGTTCTTTCACAGAAAGTTGGGCCCTACTGAGAATGTGAAAAGCAATTAACTGATGGTCTGTATCCTGGGCAGAGTCCATCTGATGTTTCTGAACTAAGTGCTATTTCAGTTGTTAGAAAGGCATGGCTTTCCATGCCCCAGCGAAGACTCTGCAGATCAATGGATATGCAGGCCCTTCATGCTAAATGGAGCAATTGAATTCTGTTTGACTAACTGAGCTATGAGTACCAGGATATGTGGTACAGTCTTAAGAGGGAGTAAACAACGTACATTCTGCATTTTTGTTTGTTTGTTTTCTTTTTTTTTACCAGCATACTGCTGAAACAGAGCCATTCTCTTCTGTGTGCAAGTATAGGTTGCTAGAAATAGATCCAAGTACGTCTGACTGTGGGAGGAATACACCTCCCAGGTTGACTGGTTCCAATCCCACACTACTACTGATCGTCACATATCCCCACACACGTGTACAAGTGGAGTCTTGGCCACCAAGACTCCACCAGGCCACCAACTCTGAGAGGCCCTAAAGTTATGTGTAGACCAGTCTCTACAAATGTATTTAGGACCATTTGCCCATGTAAGATACGAGTGCATGGATCACAGACTCACCCCAAAATACTTATAAGAATAGCACAGATTCCATATTTAGTTCATACCTATCTACATGAGCAGGCCTGCTTTATATTTTGCAGATAAATTTAAATCCATCTGCATTGTTATATTTTCTGGGATCATAATATGGCTTAATTTGCTTCCTCACACATTTCTAGATGGTAAGGATTCTATGCCTTTTCCATTTCCATCCCTAAGAACCACATTCGAAAGAAAGAAATAGAAAAGCATAAAATCAAGGTCAGGAAGATTAAGCCCCTTAATTCACATGCCAAACTTCCCATTTCAATTGTGGTTTTGTCTCCCAGCTAAAGTTTGTCTTTTTGTGACATTTGCATTAAGCCCAGAGGACATTTTGAGTGGAAACACGCTGAAAGCATAATTGAAACTCTGAGTGGTGCCATTTGCCTAATTTGCATTTTCCCCCAGGTGGAGATTTTTTACTTCCCCCCTTTCTTCTCCTAGGGTGTTCAAAGATTATCTCAGAGAATGATGTTGTGCAATTGATTCCAGTAAATCCCCATGTACAGTATATTATATATATAATTTTTTTTTCCAGAAGCCATTTTAAATACCAGTGATAAACTATTAAGGAAGTCCTTTGTAGGTTCAGAATAGTACAGATAGCTCCTTTTCCCCCTCAGATAGAGGTTTTCAATATTTTTTCACAAGTTTAATTGTTTATTAGAATTTTTCCTTTCAGTTTTCTTCATGGTGTTATTCTGAGCTACTTAGGAGGTTGTCTCTATAGAAACATCTATTTAAAAAAAAATAGACATAGGCTATTCAATTTCATCCTTCATACGTTCTTTGAACTCTTCACCCTGAAACATGCACTGGCTTGATCTCCATTTAAAAGTTTGAGAATCACTGACGTTTTGATTGTGTCAACAAAGTTCATAATGTAAGACAATGCAGAGCTGATCCTATCAATTGTGCCCTGTAATAGGAAATTTAAGGTGAGATTACAATCAGTGGGGAAGTAGAGTCTGTTTCCTTCAGGAGGAAGAAGAAACAAAGAGTGTTGTGACCTATTTCTGTTTTGATTAATATTAAAACACGCTCCTCGGCGTGGTCTAGGTTTGTGCCTTTTCTAAGGTTTTCATCTTTCTCACAACCTCATTACTCATGTTGTATATATTATTTCAAATATCAGAAGCTCTCCTAGATTATATCAGATAATCATATATAATTATATCAGAGCCCTCCTAGATTTTAAGCCTGAGTAGGGTAGAGCCAGGCATGCATTTGTTCAAATGAGGGAGGAATATAACCCAAGCCAGCATTTCTGGAGAATGGAACACACATCATTGTGAGGGTTTTAGTGCATGCATGGACAAACATATGTTTTTACTTGACTTCTTAAATTTATTTTAACATTTTTAGAAAAAAACACATTTGGCACATTCATCATGTACTATAAAGATTATCTTCAAATAATTTTGTAAATGAAAATGTGAGTCAATTAACAGAAAAATATTAAATGAATAATAGATCAGGTATGAAAGTATGGCTAGACTGTGAATCTGGAAGCTAGCTGGTTTTTAGGAAGGAGCACATTTGCTTAGGCAGACTAGCCTAGACTAACAGGCCTTAACCTCATTCGGCCACACTAGGTCTCGGTTGCCAGAGGAGAAAAGTCCTCACATCAAACGGGTAATGTGAGGATTCACCGCAGTCATGGATAGAAGACTCTCAGCACAGCGTCGCTCTTTTAGAAAAAAGAATGACTTGGATTTTTGACCTGTTATCTTTACAAACAATCCATTTGAAGAATATTTAACATCCCTTTGTGGCGTCCACTATGGGCAGGCACTGTAATTTCACTCCTTTGATGTCATTTTTCCTTCATGACTTCTTATGTGAGACAGGTAGGGCTTTGCCAAGAAAAGTGGGGGGATCCAAAGATGGGCAAGTTTGGATCAGAATCATCTGCCTCACTCCTTTAGCCTCAGCAGAAATGTCTGTAGTAACCATCCCCATGGTAACCGCATAGGCCAGAGCATGGGTACCTGGCTAGAAGGAGGTGGAAGGACCCAGGAAGCAGGCAGAAAACCAGCTCGAAGAAGGAAGCTGTGTAGAAAAGGAAAGTGAAGCTCCTTTAATGTCCAGAATTACAGGAATAATGATGAGAATAGTTCTTTTTCTTGGGGCACCAGGGTCTGTCCAAAGTGCTTTATGTACCTAGGTATATATCTTGTTTAATGCTCACCGTAAGAATTATAGTACCTATGAGGGGAGGTACTGTTGTTTGTTCCTTGGTTAAAGGGACAGGTGGGGCCTCCCTGGTGGCGCAAGTGGTTGAGAGTCCGCCTGCCGATGCAGGGGATACGGGTTCGTGCCCCGGTCTGGGAGGATCCCATGTGCCGCGGAGCGGCTGGGCCCGTGAGCCATGGCCGCTGAGCCTGCGCGTCCGGAGCCTGTGCTCCGCAACGGGGGAGGCCACAACAGTGAGAGGCCCGCATACCGCAAAAAAAAAAAAAAAAGGGACAGGTGGTTTTCCCAAGGTCTCAGGGCCACTACACATGAGCCAGGATTGGAAAAGGGCTTAGAAACCTACCATTAAAACTGCTTCTTCTTAGGGCACGAGAATAGCAGTTCCTGGCATGATAGGTCCCCACCCTCTTCTCTGTGCCAGGAATCTCTGGGAAATGTGGAAACCTGGCATCTTGACAAGGAATCCATTGTCCAAGGTCCTAGTTCTTGGCCCTGGCTGCATTAGATTCATCTGGGGAGTCTTAAAGAGATACTAGTGCCTGGACCCCAGCCTAGCTATGTCAGAATCTCGGTTCAGAGTTGGGACAGGTATTGCTACTTCTTAAAAATATTCTCTAGGTGATTCTCATAGCCTTGAAAAAGACCCACAGTCTAAAGCACTCACTCCTGAACTGGTAAAAGGTGTCTAAAATACATAAGACCCAATTATGCAACCCTAGTTACTTGATAGCACAAGTTGGGAAGAGAGCTAGAATATATTGAGGGCCTACTGTGTGCCAGGTCCTGAATGTAGATGTGGTCTCTCAGTATGCCCTCACCTAGTACCTCTGACGACCTGGAGGGATCCGTGAGAGGCCTGAGGGGACAGGATGGGGGCAGCTGCCCTTTATCCCCTCATTTATCATTTCTTGGAAATGGATGTGCCGAGAGCTTGAACTATAGATGCAGACTGATCAGACTGGGACCAGGGGTCTGCCTTTTCTGGGTGTGTGGCCTTGAGCATGTTAGTCAGTCTCTCCAAGGCTCAGTCTTTTCTCCCATAGTATGGAAATGATGCTTATAGATTATGCATTCTCAGTGGGGCTGTATGTCACCAAATGGGTGACATGGGTTCTTGGGAGAGAGGCAAAAATTGTACTTTGTGTGTGTGTAGAGTACAGATATACATGCAGTAAATAAACTGGTATACAGTATGTCTATTACATTGACAATTCATGAGAATGGTGGCTATTAGACAAAAACATCTAAAAACGTTCCTGGGTCAGGGGAGTTAATGAAAAAAAGTTGGGAAATGCTGCTATAGATTAGAATTGCTATGAGGCTAAAAGGAGAGACTGAATGTACAGTCTTGGGCACAGAGCCTGGCACTCAGATGCCACTCAGTAAATAACAAGTTACTGTTCTTTGTCAAAACTTCATTCAATACTCACACGCCAATCCCAACTATGCTTAGTGGCTATGCGAAGCTTTATTGGGATTATGAGGGAAGATAAGGCACCACCCCTGACTTCACCAGTGAGCTCAGTAAAAGCTAAGCACAGGAGGCTAAGTGCTGTCCTGAATGGATGCACACAGAGCCTGGGGAACTAAGGGGAGACCATGGCTGAGCTCTTCATTTCCTACCTGGCTCCACTGCTGGGCTCAACCAAGACAAGAGGTGATAAGGGGCCTTCCTTGTCAGTTCCCAGCCTTGTCTTCAGTATCTTCTGTGCCCAGTATGGAAGAGGTACCCGTGCACCACCACCACTAGAGCATCATTTAGCCCCGAGAGAGTACTTAAGTGGAATTGTTATTGATGGCCTCCTGTATGGAAAAGCTTTCTGTTCATTGCTGGAGATGAATAAAAGAATAAGATCCAATTTCTGCCCTTGGTTCTGATGGGGAAAACAGATACATAGAGTGGACCTGTTGATACGATATGATATAAAATTCACTATGTACCGGAAATGCTGGCAACGCAAAGAGGATATTTGGAGAAGTGGCCCAAGCTGCCTCTCCAAGAATGATAGAGTTAATGATAGAGTCATCAGGGTGAAGAAGCTGGGAAGTACTTACCTTCTGCACAGAGGGAGCGATACAGCCCATCGAAGGGCAGGAGAGGAACGTAGCTGTTGGGAGGTGCGGAAGTGGCTAATGTGGGAGACAGAGTGAAGATGGACGCCAGTGGGGGCCAGTGGACAGCTTGGACAGGGAGGATCTTGGGTGTTGAGCATTGTTTTGCATGGGGAGCCAGAGCTGTATGAGACTCAAGAGGAGGAAAGTCAGTTCTGCAGTTGTGATGGACGGGTCCAGATTTCCTTCAAGGAATACGTCTTTCTGTGGCCTTCCAGACCCCACATTTCCTGGACCAGCTCATCTCTTCTTTGCTTTCTCCCTTGCTCTCTGTGCCCATCTCACTGGCTTACATGCAGCTCCCTGAGTGCCACAGGGCCGTTCCATATGTTGTGGTTCTGTCTGCCTGTAATAAGTCCCCTATTAATGTCCATCTCCACCCCTCCACCCTCACACTAGACTTCAAGCCAGGGACTGTGTCCATCTTTGTTCAACATTATAACCCCAACATCTGGCATAACCTGGGCTTAGGAAATATTTGTGGAAGGAAGGAAGGAAAGAGAAAAGGCAGGAAGGAAGGGAAGAAGGAAGGAATTGACCTGTGAAACTAGAATCCCTACAGGGTCTTTCTATTCTGGGAAGATAATTATTGTGGTGATAATAACCATATTGGCCTTTGTATGCCTTCCCTAGCCTCCAGCCCTTCCCAGCTGAGACTGTCTTCTTTGATCCTACCCAGGGACTAAGGCCAGACCAGCATCCTGGCAAAATAGACAACAAGTTCCCAAGCGGGCCCTGTCATCTGAGCAGTGTGCCTTCAGTGGATTGATGCTAATTGATGCTGACAATGGAAGCGACTTCCGTGTCTCTCCTTCATATAGTTCACTTCCAAAACCTGAACCAGCCACGCCCAGTCACTCTTAGCTACGAGGATGGTCAGAAGAAGTGAACAGGTGTCTGAGAACTGCAGACTCCCAAGAGATCCCATGTGTGTACATTACAGAGAAGCCCGTAGAGCTGACTTGGCAGCCAGGAAAGGCGCTGGAGCCCTGACACAGAGGGACCTCGAGGTGGCACTGGCACCCTGTGAAGTGCTTCTGGGCTGGGCGGGAACGTGGGAGCAGGACTGAGCTGGGGACTCACGTCATTATATGCAGGTTCTGATGGCATTTCAGGAGGAGAGTGTTTTACAACAGGGCTTTGTCTTTACTGAGATCAGGTAGTGGTGAAAAGCAGACAGACCAGGGTTCAAATCTTGGTTTTATGATTTACAGACTGTGTGCTGGGCACCTCCTTTGCCCTCTCAGAAGACTCAGTTACTTTGTCTACAGACTGTGGAGGGAGGGGGTCAAAACTGTTGTAAAGATTAAATAAGGTCATGTATGTAAAATGCTTAGCACTGAGTCTCATGTGTAGAAAGTGTTCAACTCACATTAGCCATTATAATGATCAGCTAAAATGGTTATTATCACCGTAAGAATTATGGTCCCAGAATAGAAAGATCAGCTTAATTCAGCAGTTATATGGCTTTAACAGTGTACTTGGACCCAGGTAGATATTGTCACTAAA
Organism: Mesoplodon densirostris; assembly: GCF_025265405.1. Taxonomy (NCBI): domain Eukaryota; kingdom Metazoa; phylum Chordata; class Mammalia; order Artiodactyla; family Ziphiidae; genus Mesoplodon; species Mesoplodon densirostris. The sequence continues at coordinate 60,623,600 of NC_082679.1, forward strand.
AGACACACAAGAAGGTTCCTGGTAGTAATATTTTAAGAACCCCAAACTGGAAATAACCCATATGCCCATTAACAGTAGAGTACATAACTAGACGCAGTATGGCCACATAATGGAATTCTATACACTGACGAGGATAAACTGCGCTACTTGCAGCCACTTGGATGAATCTTACAAACATAATGTTGAGTGAAAGAGGCAGACACAAATGATCACCCACTCTACGATTCCATTTGCATGAAGTGCAAGTACAAATGAAACTCATCTATGGTATTAGAAGTTAGGATAGTGTAGCCTTTGGGGAGGAGGGTAGGGATTTTACTCAGGGAGGGGGAGGAGGGGGGGCTGGTAATATTTTGTGTCTAGGGCTGGGTGCTGGGTACACGGATGTGCCCACTTTGTGAAAATTCATTGAGCCGTACATTCTGATTTATGTGCGCTTCTGTATCTGTGTTATGCTCCAATTAAAGGTTTAGGAAACAAACAAACAAGCCTGTTTAGCAGAGAGCTAAGAAAACAAAAGTGAGAGTGGGGAAGAAAGCAGATAATACAATTCCACGCTTACCCACAGGGTCCCCAGAGTTTACAGAGGAAGGCAGATGGGCACACACACATACAGACAATAAGTGGTGATACCTGTAGTAACAGAATTGTGCACTAAGGAAAGACGCACCGCAGAGGGAAGTGTGATGGATCAGCTGTCACAGCTGCTGCTCATGGTAACGGCCCTGAGCTCCATGCGGTTCCGCCAGCATGGCTGCTGCTCGGACACGACCTAGCCATACAACTGTAGGAAGTGCCCTCACATCTATCCAGCCACTGTCCTAATCTGGGCCAGGCATCATTGGTATGACACCAAACTAACAGTTTTCTTGGCTTCTCTTCTTGCCCTTCTCCAAACCACTCTCTAGAACCCAGAGCTACTAAATTAGAATCTTTGGACTGGGTGCTCAGTACTTAAAAAACAAATCTCCCATGTTATTCTGATACACCCCAGCCCCGTGGGAAGCACTGATCTACATTGGAACCAGAACACACACCTGACCTTGACCCTCTCCACACTAAAAATAGTTCAGGGCTATGGACCAGAACACACGCCTGACCTTGACCCTGTCCACAATAAAAATAGTTCAGGGCTATGAGGCAGCCCCCTAACTTAGTGGCATTTCCTAATTTGTATCTGAAGGACATGTTCAGCTTCATTTCAAGCCTCTCCACCTCCCCAGCCCTGCATCATTTCAAGTCCACCTCTGGTCCCAGTGCACTGAGTTAGTTCTCTTTCTCTGAGTCTGTTTTGTTACTTCACCACCTCCATGTCTTTGAGTAACCTAGAACCCCAATACCCTCTTAGGGGCCTTCTAATTTCCCGTTCATCTTCAAGACCCAGCTCAGATATCATGCCTTTGAAGCTGTCCCTCAAGGCTCCTGAACTCTCTGGTTCTGCCACAGTACCTCATACAGAAGGGAGGAGATCGTGTCCTCAAATATCACTCCACCATATCTGACTGTACGCTTAACTCACTACACTCCAGGGCAGGGAAGAGGTTCTCTTTGTGCATCAACAGGCTTTGCACCTGCCTGGGCCATGGGAGGTGATTAAGGACGATTCTTGATTGAGTGAGGTCCTTCAGCACAGTCAAAGCCATATGGCTACAAGAGGGTGCTGTGGGGTAAGGGGCAGCATTCGTGGATCTAGAATGCAGAGTGGTAATCCACGTTTCATGGTCAAAGGTAGCTCCAGGACCGAGCTGCCCAACCTACTCACACTCCTGTTTCTGTTCATGTGTTTTGTTTTTGCCAGTGACCTTCAGTGACTGTAAGGGAAATGACAAGCTACACTATGAGATCTCAAGCCCATACTTCAAGGTGAACAATGATGGCAGCTTAGTCGCCCTGAGAAACATAACTGCAGTGGGCAAGACTCTATTCGTCCACGCCCGGACTCCCCATGCGGAAGACATGGCAGAACTCGTGATTGTCGGGGGGAAAGACATCCAGGGCTCCTTGCAGGTAATAGAACTGCTTGGGATAAGTTGGGTCCAAGGAGGAATATTGCGGTCTGTATGTCTTATGGGGAAAATGGGTCTTTGGTTTATTATTGGTCAAGATTCTTTTGTTGTTTTCAAATGATAGAAACCTAACTCAAAACACAGTCTGGCCGGGGGAATTTTGGGGGTCATGTGACAAATATTTCAGGGATAGCTTTGCCTGCTAGCATGGCTATGTATCCGTGCCCATGTGACGACATCAGCTTTGGTCTTATCCATCTGTGGTTCCATTTTCCTTCTACTGTCTTTACTCTTAGACAGTCCCAACCATCCCTGCTTCCCTGTGTGGAGGTCTCAGCAGCTCCACTTCATTTGCTCAGTCTGATGTCACCTGAGAGAGCATCTCTTCCTGATACTGCCAACCCAAGCTTGAAATCGAATCTTATTGGCTGTCCTTAGAGCGTGCGTCCATCCCTGAGCCAGTTACTGTGTCCATTTGGTCCTGAGGCTCTGGTTGGCTAAGTCTGGGTCACATGCCTTGCCCCCAAACCAGGGTAGACTCAGCCCCACCTAAAGTATATGGACTGAGAGTGAAAAAGAGGGTCGTTAGTTACTCAGAGTAAGTTAGGACGCTGTCATCTAAGGAAGGGAAATGGATGTTGGGCAAGAACCAGAGTTGCCCACTGGAGTTGTGTATGAGGCAACCGTGGCATATGGCGCTGCCCCTTTGCCACGCACTGGTGCCCATGCCTTTCCGCACGCACATGTGTGCAGATCTCTGCCCCTGCACACATGTGACTTTAGGAATGCCACAAAGTGCCCTTCAGACTTCCTGATTGTGTCATCCAGAGACATTTGGTACAATGGACTTACCTACTCCTGCTTCACCAGGAGTTCAGAGACTCCGTGGCTTCTCAGTTATAGAAAGGGATGACATACAGCAAGACCCAGGCAAAATAATAACAATAATAATGGCATGTCCCCAGCTTGGTGTGGCTAGCCTTTTCCTACCTGCTGCTGGCCTGCTCTCACCCAGTTTTTTAAAGCCTGTGATTCCCACTGCCTTTCTCCATCTGCCACACTCCCCGTAACCCTGCTTTATCTGCTAATTTTGTTCAGTGGTGGAGTGAACACCGATTCCACAGCTGGGGAGCAGAGACAGTACAAATGGCAATGTGAGTGTTGCTTTCCTGCCAGTGCTGTCTGTGTGATCTTGAACGAATCATATATCTGCAGACTAGAGGGGTTAAACAGTAATGCAATGGCAAGTAAGTGGCATGTATGCTGCCCCACTCTGTCACCATATACGTGGCACATATTGCTAATCACCCCTGGCTTGACCTGAGTATCTCTCCCAATACAATGCTTCTGGAAGTTACACTCCATTGGTCATTTAGAGATGTTTGTAGGGCTGGAATATATTTGCCATCCCTGGACTGGACAAGCTCCATAACTCCCCTTTATATCTGTGAATCTGTGAGTTAAGGGCAGATAGCAAGCTACAACTGAATCCACATTGTGCCACTGACGTTTTCAAAAGAAAATAGGATCTGGGTGAATACATACCAGTGTGGAAATCCATTGGCACCACAAAAGCAAGCTTATCTCTCACTTAGCCGTGGTCATTTTCACAGCATCTCACTAACTCGTGATATAAATGACTTCCAAATATCTAAAGCAACAAAACTGCCAGAATGTGCAGCACAAAGTGCTTCTTGGGAACAAGTAAATGGCACAGAGATTCACAGAAGGGGGTTCACATGCAGGATGGAATGTATTTAGATGAATATTGTTCATTGTGATTGACAGCTCATCTTTAAATCTGGAACAGACAGTATCATAGTATTTAGCTCAAAGCAGAGCAGAAGGGATTGGAGGCACTTCTTAGGACAAAACTTCACTTTCATAGGCTTGGAGACCCAGGATCGTTACCAAGAGACTCAGTCTTGAAGAGCTGGTCTCTTGAGTTCCAGAAAGACACCCTTCTGGAGGCAAAGCTCCTTGGAGCCCCGGCTGTTTCTCATTTGTCTCTTTCTGAACACACCATCCACATAGCTTGGCTGCAGTTGTTTGCTTCTTATAAAGCACAGTGGAGGCTGCTGTCCTGGTCAGTTTGCCAGGCTCCAGCTGAACGGGGCATTCATCTCCCGCCTCCAGTAATTCTATGAGGTTTGAAAATCGGCCTTGTGAAGTTGCCCAGATGTGTCCATAATTCAAAAAGTCCAAAAAAAGAAAAGACTAGGAAAACAAAATAGCTAGGCAGAGAGGCCCTCTAAGGAAAGCACAGTCCTTAACAGATACCCAGTTGGTATTTTTGAAGCCCTACTCTGTGTGGCAAAGTGGGCCAGCTGCTAGAGAAGGAAAGCAATAAGTACACTAGTCAGCTCCGCTCCTGGTTGGGGAGAGAAAGTGAACGTGTATGTTGATTAAGTACCAAGTAGGGAGGCAGTGGTGATGGCTGCTCTGTGCCTTTAGAGAAGCGAGAGGGCAGGGGAGGTGGGGCTGGTAACGACAGCCAGTGAGTGCATGGCGCTTACTGTGTGCCGGGTGCTGTACTCACGGGCCACAGAGGCTGACTCATCTCCCCACCACCGATGAGGCACATGCTGCTGTCCCCATTTTACAAACTGGGGTAAACCGAGGCACAAGGAGGTGAGTGAGAACCTGTATTGTGTAGCAGGACTCTCATAAGTGTGTGCATCTCAGGGTATGCTTATTAATGGGCGTTATTCCTAACCCTCGCAACCTCCCTGTGAGGCTGCTGTTGGCACTCCCTTCCTACAGATGTGAGGACTTGGCCAAGATCTCCTAGCTTGAAATTGGCAGAAATGAGATTGAGATTCTGGCCTCTCCACCCGTTCTTCTTCCTGCCACTTTGCCCCCCGGAGGACTGTGCCCCTTGGGTGGCTACCCATGGGTCCAAAGGTGAGGGCATGAGTTAGAGCAATACAGTAGCGATGGAGGGGAACAACCAGTGGAAGGTGCGGTTTGAAGGAAGAAAGGGGCACGATTCAGCGTCCTGATGGTTCCACATTGTCTAGCCTAGGAGGATGGAGACGGATTGGACCAGTCAGGGAAGGCGTGGTGGGGAAAGGTGAATGGTCCAGCTTCGATGCGTTGAGTTGGCGGCTCCTGGGGACGTCTTGATAGAGACAGGGATGGATCTCTGGGTAAACATCTGGGGGAAAAGCAGCATAGTGGTGGGGCTTTGGCTTTGGTGTCAAACTTCAGCGGGTTCAAATTTCTGTTCCACCACTTATGATTACGTGAGCTTGGGCAAGCCACTCATCTCCCCGCACTTCAACATCCTCATCTGCGAAGCAGGGTTAAGAATAGAGCTTCTATCACAGAATCACTCCATTGGGCTCAGCACCAGACACCAGGTGACCTGTCCCATCAATGGCATTATTTTAGAACCTCTCGAGAAGGGATAAGGAACCATGGGCTAAATGTCCTCTCTGAGGCTATGACACAGAAACCAGAGATTAGAGGTAGAAGAAGAAAGTAAGGCCGAAGAGAGAAACAAGGGCACTGGGGCACCCGGCACAGTCAGAACAGGAGAGACGTCACAGAGGGTGGTTTCACATCGCTATGTTTGGGAAGCAAGGAATCTCTAAGACAAATGTAACCCCAGTGAAGCCCAATTCAGCTGCAGTAACTGGAGCCCAGCAATTCTTTAATAAAAGGATGTGCCTCTCTTACCTTACCTGCTCCCTGCGACCCTGTTTCACTGGAAAGCCTGTAGCCCAAATCTGTGAAGTCTGATTGTTAATACTTTAATTATAGACGCTCAAGCTATTGCTGCCTTTTTAATGGGTTGCCCAGAAGCTAGTACCTTCCTGGTCCATGTAAGATCATCTTAGATCTGCATGGGTGGAGGAGCAGTTTAGTCCCTTGTCTTTGGACAGACGAGGGGGGATGGTTAAGGAGGGGGCCAAGGTTAACCATGCATGCACAAAGGCGTTTCTAGCCTGTGGAATGTGATCATGAACTTGACTCACAGAAGTATGTCTGGACAGAACCGTGGCTTGTCCCCACCAGATCTGCTGTCCCTCACTGCCTGGCAATAGTGAACATGAAGACAAGAGAACATTTGCTTTTATTTACTTACTTTTTTTTTTTTTTTTTTTTTTTTTCTTTTTGCGGTATGCGGGCCTCTCACTGTTGTGGCCTCTCCCGTTGCGGAGCACAGGCTCCGGATGCGCAGGCCCAGCGGCCATGGCTCACGGGCCCAGCCGCTCCGCGGCATATGGGATCCTCCCAGACCGGGGCACGAACCCGTATCCCCTGCATCGGCAGGCGGACTCTTAACCACTGCGCCACCAGGGAGGCCCTATTTACTTACTTTTTAATTGGTTAGTTATTTTTACCTTGAATATAGAACTCCAAAGGTTTACATGGAAAAGCTCTGTGTTTCATTCCTTTTGCATCTTGGATAGAGATGTCTTTACCTGCTGTGTAAATGGGACTCATCAACCTCATTTACACGTTTCAAGCCTGGGGAAAAAATATGCCACTCATTTATTTATATTTCTAATTTAAGAATTTGTAGCTTCCATAACTGTAGATTATGGCACCAAATTCTGACATCAAATAAGAACTCAATAAAGTCAGGCTGGGAAGTAAGAACATCACAGAGCTTGCAAGAATGTACTTTGAATTGATGTTTCGGAGCTAAAGAGACTGTAGCTACCAGCTACATTTTGAAATGTGAGAGTTCACACCCTAAGCAACTCTAGAATTTAGACACCTGTGACCCAGGCAACTGGGTCTCATGAGCAAAGGAGGAGACATGCATATAGCAGAAGGGAGAGTTGTGGAGGCCCACAGGCTACAGGCTTGAATCAGGCTTCCCTACCCCCAGACTGGGGTTATCAGTGCAAATCTGATCCCATCACTCCTCTGCTTACTTCCTCATCAGGCTATTTGGCTCTTGGGATAAATTCTGAAGTCTTTATATATGTGTGAAAAGGTCCTTTACAGTCTAGCCTGGTCTCTACAGCCTTCCCTCAAGCCTGATTCCTTTTCATTTCTAAGTGGCTTGACGTGCTGAAATGTTACTTCCTCCCAGAGCCTTCCCTGGTACCCGTTCCAAAGGAAGGTCTCCCCTGCTAGTCTCACTTCTAGCACCTGGTCTATTCCTTCCTGGCCTTCTTCTCAGTTGGTAATTAAGCGTTTACTTCCTTATTTAGGTGTTTAAAGTGTGGCTCCCTGATGAGACTATAAGCTCCCTGAAGGCAGGAATATAGTGTGTTTGCTTTCTACTGCCCTCTCTCACTCCCTGCTTTCCTTCCTTTCTTCCTGGTGTGTCCACTGCTCTATCTTCAGCACCTGGCACAGTGCTGGCGTATACTTGGTTTTCAGTAAATGTCTTTTGAATAAATGCATGAGTAGATTGAGTCCCTCATTTCATACCACTCCCTGTATTGAGCTCTGCCCCCACCCCCCAGTACCAAACCACATGTGGTTTCTTGAACTGGCCGAGCTCTCCCTCCCGTTCATGCTGGCCATTGCTCTGTCTGGATTATTCCCTCTTCGCCATGGCCCCAGCTGCCCCACGGCCAGCACCAATTGACAGGGCTAACTCTTTTGAAACTTCTGGACCGGCCAAGATTTCTCTTCTTCAGGGACACCTCTCTGACTGTCCCCTGGCTGGTTAAGTGAGTGTTCCTCCATGCTCCTCAGAGAGCCCTGCCTGGTTGCCCCCCATCACAGCCTTAAACTTTAACCGTCTCGTTTTTCTGTGTTGGTTTTCGTCTCGATTCTGAGCTCTGGAACTCAGGGCCCGGGCTTCCATGGAGGAAGCCTGAGAACACTGCCCTGGAGCTGGACACCTTGGCATGATTCCCAGTGCCACGCTTGCCACCTCTGCTCCAGTTCCATCAGACGTAGAACAGGCTCGTAACAGTATCAACTTCACAGAGATGTCACAAGGATTAAATGAGTAAATGTATGCAAAGTATTTAGAACAGTGCCGAGCACAAAGTAGGGGCCACGAAAAAGCCAGTTATTCCTCCTCATCATATCATTAGAGTCAGACTGTAATACATGCACAGTGAGTGAACTGGGCAAATTCAGACAACGCAATCCTTCCTCCCTTCCAATAAGACCAAATTCTGTCACTTACACAACCTAGAGAATTCAAGATTATACATGAACTTACATGAAACACTGACTAAACTTCCGAGAGAGGATTCTTTATTCCTATGGGTTCACCTAACAAACATCAAAAGACTTACAGTATGTAGAAGTTAATTACAAACAGTTTACACTTCTTAACTGGAAGTCAGTGCATGGTATTCTCAGTAAAGGGAAACTGGTCTCTTAATCAAGTTGCTGAAATTAAATGCAAAAAATATATATATATTCTCCCCCTTTTTTGGCCATTTTAAAAATCCCTGAAAAAAAAGTAAGATGAACAGAGAAAGTTATGACAGAAATTGAAAAGGCAAAATTTAAGGCTTGTTTACCTTGTTTGATCATTACCACTGTAAACATGCAATTTAAAAGACATAAGTTTGGGGCTTCCCTGGTGGTGCAGTGGTTGAGAGTCCGCCTGCCGATGCAGAGGACGCAGGTTCGTGCCCTGGTCCGGGAGGATCCCACATGCCGCGGAGCAGCTGGGCCCGTGAGCCATGGCCGCTGAGCCTGCGCGTCCGGAGCCTGTGCTCCGCAACGGGAGAGGCCACAGCAGTGAGAGGCCCGCGTACTGCAAAAAAAAAAAAGACATAAGTTTGGCTCCTAATCCACTTCCAAGAATCATGATAGAAATAGTTCCAAAAAAATAAAATAAAAGGAGCAATTAGAGGAAGGAGCAACTTGGGAGAAACCATTGTTTTTATTTTTAATATTTAAAATAAAATATGTCATCAGCTGATCAGAAGCCAATATTAATATTGCTGTTAATTATGTATCTTGATCCTCAGGGGAATTATACCTTTTAAATCCACTGCTTTGCAGAATCTTAAGGTTCCATTTGTTAAGTACCTCTTGGAACGGTGAGTCCAGTAGCTCAAAAGCAGTGGCTGAGTGCCCCTCTGTTCCTGCATATGTATGTGCTCTGGGACATTTAGCTGAATTGTTGTGGATGATGTTAATTAACCGGGAGCTGGAATGACTCCAAACTGGGATTTAATCAAACATTTAGTACTTAATAAGTCATGTGGCACTGAAAAGGCACCTAACTCCTTTGAGGTTTGGTTTTCTCATCTGTACAGTGATACCCTGGCCTTGCTTATGTACAATAATGGGGTACATGAAATTGAAAAAATACGTATTGTACCTAACCCAGTGCTAACAGGATTCTCAATCACGAATTGTTTATTCTTCACTGAAGTACCCAGTTGCTGTCACTTATGCATATTTTTTTCCATTTTTCCTAATCTCACACATTCTAGACAAAAATATTTTTGCACTTTTGTTACTGAGATAAACTCCAGTTTTTATCATCCCTGAGCCAACCATTTGAGTCTTCTCTGTTCTGGCCACTATACCATCTAACCCCCAAAGTGCCTGTCACACTGCATCCATGTGACTTGACTTCATTTGTTGAAAGCATCTCTGAGAATGAGAGCAACCAGCTTATGGTAAAATTAATAGCCTTGTCTCCAGATCTTATTACATTGACTGGGAGGGGCTTGGAGTCTGTCAAGCTGGTCAGTGGTATTGATCTTGCTCTCATGAAATACGTTTTATAACCACCATAGTGGAGAACCAATCTGTGCATTTACTGTGGCCATAAAGAAATGAAGAGTTAAAGCTGTATATATGTAATATGCTCTGATTTAACAAGAGTGATAACTTCAAAAACCTGCAGAGGACCACTGTTCATGGCAAACGCCTCCCCAGTTACTATTAAGGGAAATTAGTAACCATTTAACTGTCACCCAAATTGGGGAAAATATATAGCTCCAAAATTATGGTACAGATCCACGAATTGGGCCTAGAATAGGGTATTAGGCTGTTACATTTTGACACACAACTAAATTGTTATGTTTATGATTCTTAGCTCCAGGATACTATTCAAATATAGTAGATGAGACATACTTCGACTCATTAATTTAAGTAGATAACAGATGGCCTTGTGGATCAGAATCTAAGAAAACTATATTCTGAAGATTAATTTTAATTGAAATGCTTGGAGAAAAATAACTGATCCCATAGAAAGTCTAGATAACTAAAAGTAGCTTCTTTTTGGCTTGTGAAGACTCAAGATTTTATGTTGTACAGAAGTGTGGGCCAATAGAAAAACAATGCGAGCCACATATGTAATTTTAGGTTTCCTTATTTAGAAAAAGACACAGATGAAATTAATTTTAATAGTATATATTAAACCAGGCACTTCCCTGGTGGTCCAGTGGGTAAGAGTCCCCACTCCCAATGCAGGGGGCCTGGGTTCGATCCCTGGTCGGGGAACTAGATCCCACATGCATGCTGCAACTAAGAGTCTACATGCCTCAACTAAGAAGCCTGCATGCCGCAGCTAAGACACAGTACAGCCAAAATAATAAATAAATAAAGCTAATAAAAAATAGTATATATTAAACCATATACAGTATATATTTAACATATATATTTAACCATAAATATACCCAATGTATATATTGTATATTTTACATATAGGGCTTCCCTGGTGGCGCAGTGATTGAGAATCTGCCTGCCAATGCAGGGGACACGGGTTCGAGCCCTGGTCTGGGAAGATCCCACGTGCCACGGAGCAGCTAGGCCCGTGAGCCACAACTACTGAGCCTGCGCGTCTGGAGCCTGTGCTCCATAACAAGAGAGGGCGCGATGGTGAGAGGCCCGCGCACCGCGATGAAGAGTGGCCCCCGTTTGCCACAGCTAGAGAAAGCCCTCGCACAGAAACGAAGACCCAACACAGCAAAAATAAATAAATAAATACATAAATATTTTATATATACACATATACATACACCCAATATATGCATATTAGGTTAAATTTCATAGATGTAGATATTCTCTATATAGATATATCTCTATATCTATTCCTGTATATCTATATATAGATACTCTCCATATCTATATAGATATATCTATATATCTCTCTCTCTCTACATACACATATATACATACATATAGGCATATAGGCAGAGATATATCTAAATAGATATGGAGAGTATCTATGAAGTGTGTGTGTGTGTATATATATATATATATATATAAATAAATTTATCCCAATATATATAAAACCTAAAACATAATTTATCATAGATATATCAATAAGTAATCAGGTGAACATTATTAATACTTTTTTACATTCTTTTTATACTGAATCTTTGAAATGCAGTATGTATTTTACACTTACAGCACATCTCAATGTAGATTAGCTGGATTTTAAGAGCTTAATAGCCACAAGTAGAAATTGGCTATCAGTTAGACAGGGCTGCCATGGAATTCTGCTGGAATATTTATAAATTTTGAAAGAGAAATGGAAAGAGTCATTCACTGGGGGCCTACTACATGTCAGGACATTGTCTTAGATGTTCTCACACATACGTCTGTTTTTCTGATCCTCATAGCCAGCCTGTGCCATTGGTAATCTGGTTCCTACTTTGCTGATGCAGAAGTAGCCCAGGTTCAGAGATGATGAGTGACTTGGCCAGTGTCATCATTCTGTCAGCAAGTGGCAGAATTGGGAATTGGGCCTGGACCTTCTGATTCTATGCAGTCCCTGCTATTTTAGTAATACTGACATTTACAACGGAACTAGTGCTTTTCTGTTCTACTATAAAGACTATGAAATGACATAGGAAAATTAAAACGTGGTTAGAAAATAAAAAATGAATGCAGAGCTGAGCAAAAACTCCTAAAGAAATTTTAGGTAGCTGGACAAGTCCTGTGTTATCACAACACTTTTAAAAACTCTCATCATGAATAGAATCTTTGGAGAAAGAACCTCATGGAAACAGCACAAGGTTTCTAAATACAAATGTCCCTTAGGCCCTGAGTTCCTTTATTTCAGACCTTATCTCATTCATCTTCATAGTCCTAGAGTCTAGTGAAAATGTATTACACTTATACTTCTTAAATTATAATTTAAAATTTTATTTTAGTATTTATTATATGGATTTGATCCTCACAACAACGCCTTGAAGCAGGTAGTGTTATTCTTGTTTTATGAGTCAAGAAACTGAGACTCAAAGAAGTCAAGAGGTCGGTCAGTCTCGGGTGGTAGAGCAGGTCAAGTGGCAGCTCAGCATTCAAACTGACAGTGATTCCCTAGGCCCAGTGCTCTATCCACAGCTAGCTTTCCAACAGCTGCTTGGGGCTTTTCAAGTAAAAGGAATATAGAATCATCAGCGAGAAATTTTCACCTAGTATTTCTGATGGGAGAAGATAATGTGATAGAATGCATATTTTTCTAGGCTCTCTGATATACTTCTAACCTCCTATCTTTTATTATTGCCATAACTGAAATACAAATGAATTTTAAGTGTAAGTATTGAGGTGGTAACCTGTTTTTTTAAACTCGCCTCTTATCTGGCATATGGAGATACCTGATCACTGTGGTCTTTGCCAGTTGGCACGGCTGCTCTTATTGGAGATGAAATGACGTAGGAAAATTTCAAACTGATGAGAAATTTTAAAAATCATATAAATCTGAGAGAGAATTCTAAGGAAATTTTTGGTAGTTGGAGCCCTGTGTTGTCATGACACTTTTTAAAAACTTTCCTCATGAATAAAACTTTTGGAAGTAGAACCACTTGGAAACAACACAAGATTTTCATATGTAAATGTCTCCTAGGCCACTCTGCAAAAGTCTGGTTCTCAATTCTGATTGAAAGAACAAACAAAACAATTTCAACGATAAGAGGGCACGGTTGTTGATACAGACCATGGACTGTCTCTATTTAGTTTTTTGGTCTCAATATTTGAAAACTCGGTAGCAAAGGAACATTGAGAGGATGTACCACTTACTCAGTCTCCCTCCACCAAGCACATGGGTTAATCAGATTACATGTTCTTCACCCAGACTTTTAAGGAAGAAGCCTGAGCATCTGGAGAAAATAAAGCAAAGAAGAGCATTATGCCTCCAACCAACCATATCCTCTATCTGCCCATGCAGGTTTCTGTGAGCCAGGCTTGATTTGTGGTACATGACAGGGTGGCAACTCCTCTTGGGCCACACTTTGATGCTGTTTGATCCTCAACTCAATTGCTTGTTCAGAAAAAGACAAGTCTAGTCTCAAGCTATCACACAGACAAACAGGAATGAGCCTGTGGCCAGGGCCCAACCTCATCAGGCTTATTTTGTCTTTTTTCTGCTCCTGTTAACAGAAGCAGAAACCCTTGAGTCCTATCTTCTAGGGATGCTACTTAAAAATAATAACAGTAATAATAATACAGTAAGTCCCCCACGTATGAACGAGTTCCATTCCAAGAGTGCATTCATAAGTCCAGTTTGTTCCTAAGTCCAACAAAGTTAGCCTAGGTACCCAACTAACGCAATCGGCTATATAGTACTGTACTGTAATAGGTTTCTAATACTTTTCACACAAATAATACTTATAAAACAAACACAAAAAATAAAACATTTTTAATCTTACAGTGCAATACCTTGAAAAGTACAATAGTACAGTACAACAGCTGGCATACAGGGGCTGGCATCAAGCGCACAGGCAAGAAGACTTATTAACTGGAGGAGGGAGAGGAGGTGGGAGATGGTAGAGCTGAAGGATCGTCAGCAAAAGGAGATGAAGGGCAAGCTGCAGTTTCACTCACACCCGACATTGATGGCACAGGTTCTGGTTCCTTGCTGGATTCAGTTCTATCTACCCTCTTGAAAAAACAATCCAGTGATGTCTGGGTAGTAGCTCTCACCCTCCACGCGCCTAGAGCCCGAGCTCCGCAACAAGAGAAGCCACCGCGATGAGAAGCCCCTGCTCACGACAACTAGAGAAAGCCCGTGCACAGCAACAAAGACCCAATGCAACCAAAAATAAATTTAAAAAAAAGATACTATACTACTGTACTCTATACAGTACTGTACAGTAAAGCACACAAAAGCACAACCACTTGTGGAGGATGCACACATGTGACAATGTATGCCAGGCACGTGAACTAACTTACGTGACTGGACATGCGCAAGTGCGTTCGCATCTTTGAAAGTTCGTAACTTGAAGGTTCATGTGTAGGGGACTTTAACAACAACAAGAGTGCCTACATCCCAGTGGGGTCCACAACAGAACCACACTTTGCTGAATTGCTTCTTTCTTATAAGGCCAGAAGTATCAACAATCAAAAGGCAAATACTGTGGGTACGTGGGCATCAAAATATGATTATTTATTTATTTTAGTTTTGGCTGTGTTGGGTCTTAGTTTCTGTGCGAGGGCTTTCTCTAGTTGCGGCAAGTGGGGGCCACTCTTCATCGCAGTGCGTGGGCCTCTCATTATCGCAGCCTCTCTTGTTGCGGAGCACAGGCTCCAGACGCGCAGGCTCAGTAGTTGTGGCTCACGGGCCTAGTTGCTCCGCGGCATGTGGGATCTTTCCAGACCAGGGCTTGAACCCGTGTCCCCTGCATTGGCAGGCAGATTCTCAACCACTGCGCCACCAGGGAAGACCAAAATATGATTTTTTTTAACAGAAAATAGATTTTGTTAACACTTGCTCTTCTTTATCATGCAAAGAGAGATAAATTATCGAAAAAGTACTTTAAATAATATCCCGTATACAATTTCAGAATTTGACTTATCAGTAGACTTACACGTAGGCAGAGAAATTTCAAATGCTAACAAAGGTGGCATCTCACTGCTCTTGGCAATTCCCAATCTCCAAATCTGGTGAACATAGCCAGTTGGAGAGACCTTTAGGTGGAGAAAGAGCTTCCCTAAGGGATGGAGAAATACAAATATTCAAGGGCTACTCAAGGCCAATAGGGCTCAAAAAATGTGAGACTGCCTTCCAGGCAACAGTTCAAAAATATCCTTCTTGATTAGAGGCAGCTTTCAGTTGGCCTGAGTGTATTGCTCTAACTCCATTGACTCCAGTGGTTTGCCACCATCCTTCTTACAATTCAGAAGGGGAGATTACAGAGTCTTCCTCACTGTTCTTTGTCTTTTACACCAATAAGAGAAAATTGGACCTGAGTTTCAAGAGGGGGATTTTCCTTCCCTTGTTGTCTACATAGTTTCTCCTGCCTCCCAGCTATTTATGGAAATTAGATGGTTCCTTTAATTTTCTATTTTTGTGCAGCAAATCCTTTTGACAAAAGGTGTGCATTGTCAACCAATCCCTTCATCATATCAGGCAAATTGGGCTTCTGTTGACAACAACTTTTTACAACTCCTTTCCTTTGAAGTTAAGAAGCTGTAAACAATGATGGTTCTCCAAGAGGCCCCAGGAATGGTCTGAATAAGTATAACTAGGCTTTTCCTGAAGACCACACCCTCATTCCAGATGCCCCTGTATGCTACTTATTTTTTTTAGCTTCTGTGAGATTTAAGACAGCAAATCAGGATGCATTATCTTCTTCCTTTCATTGTCCATTCTCACAAACCCCAGTTAACTCTCACAAACCCCAGTTAACACAGATAATTGAGGCTTGACTGCTTTTTCACTCCAAGTCTCTCATTCAATTTGGACATTGTTAGCAAAGCCTGGCT
This sequence comes from Mesoplodon densirostris, assembly GCF_025265405.1. NCBI lineage: Eukaryota > Metazoa > Chordata > Mammalia > Artiodactyla > Ziphiidae > Mesoplodon > Mesoplodon densirostris. Next base: position 60,639,208 of record NC_082679.1, read on the forward strand.
CCTAAGAGCGTGACCGTCAGTCTTATTTGCCTGGTTTCCCTGTGATTTCCTCTTTCACTCAGGCCTTTGGATATTTTTTCTACATAGAAAAAAAATGACACAGAAACTGAATCAAAGAAAAATAATGCAAAAAACCCAAGAAAGTCCCCCCATATATATATATTTTCAAATTCTACATAAGTCTTACAATTTTGGTGTTGGTTTATTAGGTAAAGTAAAATTATATGCTCCATAAGGGTAGAGACTGTGACTGAACTGTTCATTGCTATAAATCTAGCACTTAATATAATACCAGGCACTGAATAAATACTTATTGAATGACTAAACAAATGCCAGAGGTGGAATGAATATTCATGTTAATAATGCTGATCATAGCCAACATTTATTTAGCTCAGATTCTGTGCCAGGCACCTCTCTAAGTGAATTTCTTAGGTTAAGTCATTTAATCATTACAGCAACTCTATGACATAGGTACTGTTATCTTCATTTTACAGATGAACAGAGTAAGACATGGAAAAGGTATGTGACTTTCCCACAGTTATACAACTGGAATATTTCAGAGCTATACTTTGGACTCAGACTGTTCAAAAAGCTTTATCAAAACATTTTATCCTTTTTTGTCAAGATAGAGAAATATGAGCTAAATATTATCACTGAATATTAGTAAAGTAGATTCAGATTAGTTGAATAGCTGCATCTAAAAGATCTGAAAAATAATCTGCCAGCCTAAAGAATGGCTTCTGCATGCAGTCAATGGCCCTAACTGATTGAGTTCATCCCAGTGATGGATGAGATATGAAGACATGATTTTTAATTTGTAACTTTCACAGCTCTGGGGTCCTAACTGGACTGTAAACTCAAGTTTCAAAAGGAACTCAAGTACCTACAAGGATGCACTGAAATTAATAAGGCAACATCAGTGGGTATATATGTGAAGCCCCATCTATAGACAAAAAGAAAATTTTGGAAAACAGGATAGGCGTGATGTGAAAAGACTTGGTTGATGAAGAATTCACATTCATGGAACCACAGCAACTTCCTCTCTCCAGGTCCCTGCCATTGTGGCTACTCTGATTATTCACGCTTAATTTATTGCCCATCACCTTGAGCACTACTACAAGACTTTTCCATTTTCCTTAAGCAATAGGCCCTACCCCACTGCCTGCAATTTTCTGCAGCTGGCCCTTCATTTCTCCCTGATGAAAAGTTTATACCATCCAACCTGAGCTTTTCTGATTCCCTCTTCCATCTCTGCCCACCTCCAGTCTTTCCCTCGCCTCTCAGAGGAAGACCAACTCTTCCTTCTCTTTTTGACCCTTCACTGTGCCCTTGACCCCACTCCTTTCTGCTTCAGTTTCATCATATGCTCCCCTTCAGTTTTACACCTTCAGAGGTTTCCTCCTCTCTGAATCCTCCCCTCTGCCTTCAAACATGCTCCCATCTCCCCAGGTTGAAACAAATTTCCATGGGGCGATTTCACTTTCTCATCACTGCCCTTGCCTTCACCAGTCTCCTGGAAAGCAAAGTCTTCACTGAAGATGTCTATTCCATCACAGACTCACACCTAAATACTCCCAAATGGGCCTCCTGCCCTCAACATTTTGCTGAAATTTCTCTCTTTTGAAGATCATGGAAAGAAAAGAGCTGGTTTCCTTAAAATTTTTCTAAGTCCTGAGCCCACTTGAATTCTCTGAAGCATTTGGCAACGTATTTTAATTTTTATTTTATTGAAGTAAAATTCATATAACATAAAATTAACCATTTTAAGTTGAACATATCTGTGGCATTTAATATATTCATGATGTTATGCAACCACCACCTACCTCTAGTTCCAAAATATTTTTATTACTGCCCCCAAAAACCCATCGTATCTAGTCATCATTTGATCCCTCTAGTCCTTAGCAAACACTGATCTGCATTCTGATTCTGAGAATTTACTCATTCTGGATATTTTATATAAATGGAATCATATAATATGTGGACTTTTACAACTGGCTTCTTCTACTTAGCATAATGCCTTCAAGGTTCATTCATGTTGTAGCATGTATAACTACTATATTTCTTTCTATGGCTGACTAATACTACTCTGTATAGCTAGACCACCATTTGTTTATTCATGCATCCATCAATGGCCATTTGGGTTGTTTCCACCTTTTGACTATTGTGAATAGTGCTGCTACAAACATGCATGTACATGTATTTGTTTAAGTATTAGCTTTCAATCCTTTTGTGTTTATACCTAGAAATAGGAATGGGATTGCTGAGTCATATGGTTTATGTTTAACTTTTTGAGGAACCAGCGAACTGTTTTCCATTGCAGCTGAACCATTTTACATCCCCACCAGGGCGTTTGACAGTTTTGAAATGCTCCTTGAAATGCTGTCTCATCTGCCTTCAGAGACATCGTACTCTCCTGGTTCTCCCACTCTTTATGTATATGGCAACCCCTTATATTTTTTCTCCTCTAATTCCTCTTCTCTTGCTGTCATTGGGGGTGTTCTTCAGATTTCTGTCTTGATTCTCCTCTGCTGGTTTCTACCATTCGCAACAATCTCATCCAACTGAGTGCCTTTAAACATCCCCTCTTTAGGATGTCTCTAAATTCACAGCTCCGTTTCTGACTTTAGGTTGCTCATGTCTGCTGCCTACAGGACATGTCCACTTGTATGTCTTGTCTCTCAAGGTCAGTGTATGTGTATATAAACACTTACTCTTGTGGACCTCTAAACCTCATCTTCTTGGATTCTCTATTTCTTACAGTGGCATCCTTGTCTTCTCAGGCATCCGAGCCTTAATTTGTCTTTGATGCCTCATCACCTGAGAAGTCAGTGGCACTTCTCATTCTTTCTCTCTCCCATGAGGTTTTTACCTGTACACCTTCTCCATTATAGTAGCTACAACTAGTTAAGACATGACCTCCTCTGACCTGGCTTGTAATGGTGCTTTGTGAATAGCATTTCTCTTAAGTCTGACTTCTTCTCTTCCCTTTTGATCCAATCCACATGCCTATTACTGCTGAATTGTTCTTCCCAAAGAATAGCCAGGATCGTATCATGCCCTATTCAAAGGCCACCAGGGGCTTCTGATGCCTACTGAGCAACATTCAAATTGACCCCAAACTGGCTTTGTCATTTTCACCCTTCACTGCTCTTCATCACTCATGTGATTCTCCCACCAAAGTAAGCTCTTATCCTCCACATTCACTTAAAATGATATGGTCTCTTCTACATCTCTCTCTCGGGGTGGTATAAATCGGTTGCAATAGGCTTACAGGAATAAAGACCAGATTAGGAGTTGTGATGTTAGCAGAATGATTGATTTATTTTTTTAATGATGTATATTTTAGCCAAACGAATGCTAATGCCAATAGGTTTATCAGTTGCTATGAACTTCTCTTTCTTTGAGATTTGTAAGTAATCATGGTGAAAATAATGCTACAGTTAATAACGAAATATGATACACTTGTAAATCGTACAAATTACATAATTTGCAATGACTGGGTGCCGGGAGCTCTATAATCTGGATCTCATTAAGATGCTCAGAATCCTTTACAAATGTGCTAGGGTTACCACTTATAGTGAGAGCTCTCAGGAAATCTCTGCTTATTGACCACAACGGCCAGATACGAACTTCATCCTACCTACCATCAAATGTAGCTGTGGGTAGAATTTACAATACCTATCATATTATTCATCATCTCATTAAGAATGAAGTATTCAAATTCCTGAGAGAAACTAAGACCCAAAATTGGATTGTTTCCTCTGAGGGATATAGCTCTCTTTTCTAGGACTTCACTCTTTGATTTATTTTGACTATGGCTTCTTTGGTCAACCATTTAATTTTTTTTTTTTTTTTTTTGGTTAACTTTGTCCTTGTTGATGCTAATGCACTCCTGTCATGTGGAAATGAGGAAAATTCCGATACTGTATGAGAGAGAAAACGGTTAGATAAATTAGAAGCATGAATAATTTATGGAGAAACAATTCAAGCAGCTAACTATATTGTGCATTCTCTGCTTACTTCATGAATGATCCATATGCCAAGTCCATACAAGTTAATGTTTATTTCTAGAAACCTTTACCAAAATGAGCAAGAAGTAGTAAATGCCTCATTATCCTTTCAGAGTGCCTAATGATACATTATTTTCTGTTATAAAACCTCAAGGTTTCTGAATGCATTGTTATAAATCCAAACTGTCAACATTTCTTTGGCAAGGAAAAGAACAGCATCCTGTAGAAATAAGATGTAAGATTAACAATTCAGGTTCATATATTTTCATCGCTCCCTGAATTCTGCCACACATGGCAAAAAACTACAATCCATATTTGTTTTATAGAAAATATTCTATGAAGACCCATAAAACATTTAAGAATGTTTAGAAAAGCAAAAATGGAAATTTCAGAAATAAAACTTTAAGTAAGAACAATGGAAGATAGACCATCAGCAATTATTAATGAAATAGACATTTTATAAAGTAGTATTTGGCAAAGTAAATAGGTTGTATACGTTGGACCAGAGTTTAAAGATATCCTGTTTTTTCTTTCTACATAAGACAACCTACTGGGAAAGACGAAAATGTGAGTCATTTAATAGTTAAGCCATTGCAGTCAAATTTCTTGGGTTTAAATCTCAGCTCTGGAATTCATCGACCTTAGGATTTGTGATAAATTCTTTTTTACCATTTTAAAACTTAACATTAAAAAAAAGATCTGTGAAATGGGAATAAAAATAGTACCTCCTAGGGTTAATATGAGAGTTGAAGGACATAATACATGTGAAGATCTTAGAACAGTGCCTGGCACACAGTAAATACTAAATACTATTATCTAGTACAGAGAGAATGACCATGTCCTAATATGGTACATACAGTAAATGCACAGGGTAGGGAGTTCTGGCTTTAACTATAACTTAGTATAGGAGCTAAATGGGTATCATAAACTTAATGTAGGGCCTCAGTATGTGTCAAAAGGACCCAGTTTTCCTTTTTTTTTTTGGCTTTTTATGTGTCCTCATTTTTAGACGTTCTCTCTCCTTGTGTATCAGAAGATACTCATTTTAGGATAATGCAAACAGGACGTATTTACAGTGATATTATTTAACAAGGTAAGGTGGAATATAGAATAACATGAGGACCCAGAAATATAAATTGATAAATACTCCAATTAAAAACAAAGTTTATTACACTGGATTTTAAAACAACAGCTATATATTGCTTAAATTAGATATCCCTTAAATGTAAGGATACAAAAAGATGAAAAGTGAACAAATTTAAATAAACTTATCATATAAATGTTAACCAAAACAAAGTTGGTGCAGCTATGCTATTTTCAGAGGAAATATAGATGTTAATAAAGAAGTATTACTATAGATAAAAAGGGTTATTTCAGAATTATAAAACCATACAGCTGGTAGATGTAACAATCCTAGATTTGGCTGCATTCAATAACAAATGTAAAATAAAACTAATATATAAAGCAGAACTGATAGTAAAAATAGAAAAACCCATAATCATAGCTAGAAATTTTAACTCGCTTCTCAGTAACTGATATATTAGTCTAAATGGAAATAAGGTTAATGGAAATTTCGATAGCGTATATAGAACACCGCATCGAGAAACTCCAGAATACACATTCGTTCCAAGAACACATGGAATAGTTTCCAGTATATCATATGCTGGTCATAAAGTACATCTAAAAAATTTCAAAAGATAGAAATCATACAGAATATGTATTCTGACAATTGTGGATTTAAAACAGAAATCAATAGTAAAAAGAAAACTAGAAGATCCCCATATGTTTGTAAACCAAGGAGTATACTTTGAAATATTCCATGGGTAAAATAAGAGGTAATAGTAGAAGGTAGAAAACATTTTGAGTGGAATATTTTGAAAATATAACTTGTGAGATGCAGATCAAGTAAAGGAAAATTTTATATCTTTGAATGCATAACTAGAAAGGCTGAAAGTAAATGATCTAAATCAAAGAAGAATGGCAAATTTAACCCTAGGAAAATAGAGGGAAGGAAATAATAAAGATAAAAATAAAAATAATAAAGATAAAAATAAAAAATAACATAGAAGGTAGATAAAAGTAGGAAAAAATGTAAGAAAGTCACAAGTTGGTTCTTCGAAAAATTCATAAGTTGGTAAGTCCCTAGGAAGGATGACCAAGAAAAAGAAAAAAGGCGTGATTACCAATCAAATGAATGTAAAAGGAGATATCACTAGGGATCCTCCAAATATTAAAAAAAAACACACAAGAAAAGGGCATTGTGAATACACTTCTGAAAATCAATTTGAAAATTAAATAAATTTGACAAATTCTCTCAAAAAATAAAAACAAACTTACCAAACCTTACAAGAGGAAATAGAAAATCTGAATAGTCCTATATCTATTATTTAAAATCTCTATCACCTACAAAAACTCCAGGCCGGGTGACTTCATGGTGAATTCTACCAAACATTTAAGGAAGAAACTAAATCAATTAAAAAAAATCATCCATGCAATAGAAAAAGTGAAACCCTTTTAAACTTCTTTTATTAAGGCAAGTATAACCTTCATCAAAATAGCAGACATAAACATTAAAAGAAAAGAAAATTATAAGCCAGTTTCTCCTATGTATACAAATGGAAGGTAGATAAATTGGACTTCACTAAAATTAAAAAGAAAAAAAATGTGCTCATCCAAATACACCATTGAGGAAATAAAAAGGTAGGCTACAGAGTGGGAAGGATATTTGTGATATGTGTATCTATTATAGGACATTTATCCAGGATACATTAACAGTTCCTGCAAAATAATAACAAAAGGCAAATAAACCAATTAAAAATGGTTAATGGGTTTTAACAAGCCCTTTATGAAAGAGGATATCCAAATGACCACTAAACAAATTTAAAGGGTTTCTAAAGTCATTAGCCATCAGGGAAACACAAAGTAAAGCTATTAGGAGATTATACAGATATATTATTACATACACACACCAAAATGGCTTAGACAGTACCAAGTGTTGGCAGCAACTGGAACTCTAACACACTGCAAACTGAACATCTGTGACCTAGAAACTCCACCTCTTGATCTATACCTAGAAGAACTGTATACATATGTACACCAAAAGACATTTACAAGAATGTTCAGAACACTATTCATAATAGCTAAAAACTCGAAACACCTCAAAAGCCCATCAAGGTACAAATGGATAAATTTTAATATATACATAAGATGAATATTATGTAGCAATAAAAAATACTATTATGCTTAAGAACCTCATAGACATAACATCACATGAAAGAAGCCAGATATGAAGGAGACGGGTCCAGATAGGTGAAGTTCAACAATGGGCAGAACTCTCCGACGGTGGTAGAAATCAGAACAGTGGTTACCTTTGGAAGCATGATGACTGCAGAGGGCATGAGGGATGTGTCTGTGGTGATGACAGTATTGTATATCTTGATCTCCATGGTGGTTATATAGGAATATTCACTACATGCACACACAAATTTACGAAACTGTACACTTGCAGTTTAATATATGAATGATAAATATTATGCTTTAATTAAAAAGTTGAAAGTAAGTAAAAGGAAAGTGGCAGTTGGATGACTCTTCCTTTTGGTGAGTTAGCAAATATTTCTTACTGTCACCCCAGGTGTAAGAAGAATGCATACATACCACTGAAGCTGTAGCCTGAATCCTTAGTCTGACACACAAACCTGGCTAGAACCAGGTCCTAGCCTCCCTCCATTCCTTCTGGCCTGTACCATCTTGAATCTTCTTGACACCTGACAATGTGAAGTTTAAACCCCCTGAGATAAAATCACCTCCTGCTCTAGAAGTGGGAGAGGAAAGGAGTTGAGACCAGCGTGTGAGTCAAGCATACCTGTATTTTAGGTACCACTAAGAAAGAAAGATGCTGACACTTAAATTTGGACACAGTCCTTCCTTAACATCAATTGCAAGATACATCTCTAGCTTTTAGAGACATTGAAATGGGATAGGGGAAGTGGCTTAGAAATAAGAAAAAGGGGTGTCTTAGATCATTATGACTCCCAAGCAATGTTACTTTTAAAAGTAAGAATACTTATTTAACTCCATAAAATCTTTTTTGTCTTAAACACACAAATCATTTAATAATATTTTTTAGCCCTAAATACAAATTTAGTTTCTTGTTCTTTGTCAGTTAAATGCTCTGTCAGGTTTGGAGTGTGACTTTAGCCCCTCTCCTTTTTCAGAGCCCTCTGAAGATTTTTTTTCATCTTTACCATTTTTTGGAGAAAAAGTAGGTTTCACTTCATTCATCAAATAAAAAGACCTGGGTAGCAGAGCCTCTATGTTTGATTTGAGTGGGCTTTCTCATATATGCCACTGGCCAAATTCTTCTAGAAAAATATTTGTCCTTCCCTGATGGTTTGCAGTTTTCGTGTTTCAACATGTGGGTGCCAAATAATGTGTTTCTCTTTTTCCCAACATGTGTTCTTGTGACCTCACAGATTACGGGGATACCTTTTGTTCTGACAGATGCTCTTTCAGACTTCCTGCCATGGTGCTGAGGGATGGCATGGACAGAGGGTTCTAACTGCCAGGAGGATAGGGCTGGGCCTCAGGAGCCAGTCTTCTCTGCCCAGCTCCCTTGACCAGAGTGCGGAGAAGAGAATAATGATGTTTCCATGAAAGTGCTGTTTTTCTTGTGTGTCTTCCAGAAATGGAATTGGACACACAGGAAAGAACAAAAGAAGTCTTACATAGCACATTACAAACTAGAAAGCTTTTGAAGTCAGCATCTGGGATGGTCCTAGAAACAACATGCAGTCAGGGAAAAATAATTACTGTGGACACACTCTGACCTCAGAGAAACTGTCTGGTGATGAGATTACCTCTCTTCCAGGATCCTACAACGCTTTGGAAGGATATTTGCTTTGCTTTGCTGCCTCCCCACCCTGCTGCCAACTTGCAGTAGTGGCTCTTGCTCTGTGCTAATCCATTCTCATTCGAAGATGGATGTACTGGTTGGACTGCCTCTGCTTTAGTTTGGGTTCCCCAGAAAGCCTGAGACAGGGACCTGGGTGCTGGAAATGTATCTGGGAGGTAGTCCAAGGGAGCAGAAGTGACAAAAGGGTAGAATGAGACAGGGAAGGAGAAAAAGCTAATCAAAAGGTAAACTATTGAGGTTGCTTCTGTGGGCATTAGGATTAATTTCTTCAGTTAAACAGGAACCGTGAGAGCCCTTTCGAATACCTCCCGGAATCATCCACCTGTAAGGTGGGGATGCTGGAGCCTTTATCCACAGGCTGCCTACTCCCTTTGGATTGAGAGTTGTCCCAGGGGGTGCCAACTGCCTTGTGTTTAGAACGAGTTCCTGTATGTGTCAGAACAAGTCCTGGGAAGAATGACTTGAAGTCACGTGAACTTGGGGTAAAACCCTGAGACATGGTAAGTCTGTGCCCACAGAGAACTCTGCAGCACAGCTGCCGCTGAAATCAGAGGTGGCTGAGAGGATGTGACCCGGGCAAAGGCACAAGGGCAGGGGATTGCCACTGCCTCAGGGAGCCCCAGCTCTCCGGTGATGTCACATTCAGAGTGGACACAGGATTGTTTCGCCACCGCTGTGGTTTGAGCCAGGATGTTCCATGACAAGTCAGTCAGAGGACAGCGCAGGCTTAGAGGACTGACTTTCTGGATCTCTAACACACACATCTTCAGTGGAGTTTAGAGACAGAATGATCATCCTTCATGAAATGAACAAATATATTCAGTTAACTCAGACCTCCTTGATTCACCATATTTCTGAATACAGTACTTTGGTTCTTCAAAATCCAAAGGTCCCTAGTAGACAACTGAGGTTCCACACCAGGGCGGCAGAGGAGCCATGCTGGTGTGCGTGTGGGGGGCAGACTTAAACCGTATCATATGAATTCCCAGCATCATGGATTATGTGACTCGTCTTTCCGAAATGGTCCCCAGTGACCTTCTCCCTGTGCCAACCAACCCTGGCATGTAGTGGAATGCATACGTGGCAGGAGCAGATGGGTGAGAAGTACCTTTCCCGGTTGAAAATTCCTCTTACACACCCATCACTGGTGCGCTAGGGAAGATGCTCTCCCATGTGCCAAGGGACCAACATCAGAGGGTCCAAGGTACCCACTGCAAACTTGTCACCAAATGACTTTAATACTAACGAGCTCATGTTGCTTTTTCCACCACAGCTAAATGAAACCAGGGACTTGTGATTGTAACATTAGTTAGCAACTGTATAATAATATTTATAAATATATAAAGGAATAGAGCAAATATAAAGAAGCCCTACCCCATGTCTCAAATATGGCAATTGTGAGTAATCTCTGCCCAACAGAAATGAAAAGTAATTGGACTTTGGGTTTGCCAATGCTTGTGTTAATGTCTGTGCTAATGCTGGCACTGAGGTGTCACAGGAGATGATGATCTGAGAGAAGGGCACTCTAGGGACATTGTGGGGACTGGGATTGGAGGCTGGAAGCTGAGATAGTGAGTGAGTCTGGGCAGAGAAGTAATTTATGCAGCAGAGGAAAATCAAGAAGGAGGTGTGTTAGCAAAATAAATGGTATCACAATTGCTGAGATTTCAGGACCAGGGGGAGTTGTGACGCCTCTCTTGGACTTTGGTTCTGGGCTTTGCATCTAGAAAGATAGAGCCTGGTCTAGGAATGATGGTGCCGAGGTCTTTCCCTTTTAAACATCTGATTAAACATCATCTCCTCGGCGAAGGCTTCCCTTATCACCTTACTTAAATTGGGTGCACCCTGTTAATTTTCTGTCACGGTGCAGTGTGCTTTGTGTGTGTGTGTTTGTTGCATTCACAGCATTTGTTACAATGTTTGACGTTTAAAAGCATTGTTTCTTTTCTTGCTTGGGGTCCATCTCCCATGCCACTTTGTTCCCCACTGTGTCCTTAATACTTCAGTGCCTGGAACATAGTTCAGTGCCTAGAACATAGTACCGCCGAAAGAGGTATTGAATTAATAAGTGCATTTCTAATTGAATAGCTGTTAGACCATAAATATCCAGTGATGTTTTTAATGTCTTATGGCTGGGTTCCAGGGATCAATGGGAAGTAACAGAGGATGCAGGTTCAGTTTTCTTTTACATGCAGTGATAAACGGGAATGACCTTCAGACTAAACCGTAACATGACCTTGCTGGCTGCTATGTCACAGGTGGGTTAGAGCCATCACATGAGTGGAAGAGAGGTATTTCAGTTATTTATCACTGTGTAACAAAGTACCCCGAACTTAGGGACTTGAAATAACAACGATTCTATTTGGTAATGTTTCTGTGGGTTCAGAATTCAGGCAGGGTTCGATGGCATATCAGGTGGATCTTTCACTGAGCTGTTATCAGATGCTGGCTTCGTTAGCCTGAAGATCCAAGAAAGCTTTACCCAGAAATCTGGCACCCCAGTGCTTCTTCATATGGTCTCTTTCCGTATGCTAGCCTGGGCTTCCTCAGAGCTAATCAGAGGTCTTATGTGGTCATTGGCTTCCAAAGGGCTCAGTCCAAGCATGTGAAAGCAAAACTACATCTCTCTTAAGGCCCAGCCCAGGAAGTTACACACCACAGCTGGAGTGGAATAGACTCCACCTCTTGATGGGAAGATTGGCAAAGCATTTACAACCATTTTTTAATTCATCCTAAGGAAAGACTAGTTAAGAAGTTGTTATAGTAAACCCAGCCTAAAATTGTAGTGATGGAGATGGGGAGAAGTAGATTGGCTTAAAATATTACTGGAGGAAGTCATGACAGGGCTGTGCAGCGAGAAGAGCTGCGCCATTTGTCTCTCTTGGTTTTCTATTACAGCTATAAAACATTATCACAAACATAGTGGCTTAAAACAACATAAATTTATTCTCTTGCAATCTTGGAGGCAGACTGAGTTTTACGAGGCTCAAATTAAAGTATTGGCAGGGCTGGTTCCTTCTGAGGACTCTAGGGGAGAATCCATTCCTTGCCTCTTCCACCTTCTAGAGGCTGCCCTTTCCTTCATCTTCAAAGTCAGTTTTGTAGCATCTTTTTGGGGGAGTGGCTTGGGAACGATCAGATATACTGGGGAGAGGCAAGTTCAGGGGACAGAATCAAGATTTGAACAGGCTCAGTATGAGAATTTTGTGAGATGTCCAAGTAGAGATCTCTAAAAATATCAGGTGGATGTATGACATTACATTCTGAGCTGGAAATACACACTTTGGATTTGTCAGTCTCAAGTTGTCTGAGGATTTTTGAGGTCGTTGAGGAGAAGACTTCATGGCAGCATTGCCCAGTGGAAGTATAATGTGAGGCACGTGTGTACATTTAAATTTTCTGGTAGTCACATTAAAAAAGTAGGAAGAAAGGATACAATTAGTTTTAATAATATCTTCTTAAACCCAATGTGTAGCATAATTATCATTCTATCATTCAATCAATATTTTAAAATGAGCTATTTTTATTCCATACTAAGTTTTAGAAATCTAGTGTGTTACAGCACACTTCAATTTAGACTGGCCACATTCCTATTGCTTGATGGCTCCAGGTGGCTCGTGGCCATGTACTGGACAGTAGGGCTTTAGAGAAGAGATCCCAGAGGTTAGCTGGGAGGCATCCCAACATTTAGAGGTTGGGTATAGGAGAAGCTTGAAGGTAGAACAGTCAGGAGAGAGTGGTATCACAGAGGTAAGGAAAGCCTGGAGAAGTGGGTGTGGTCAGCTCTGATGAATGCTAGAGCAGAGAAATGGGAGGTGGGCCATGGAGTTAACACAGAATTGCCGCTAATTAGGTGACAATACAGACTGATGGTGGGTGCGTGTTCATTGGACGTGTTGCTGTCTCCCAGGCTCTCTTCCCATTCCCTCTGGGTAGTAGAGGTAAGGGTCAGCAGCGAATACAGCTGCGGAAACGTCCATCTTCAACACCTCAGCTAGACTATACCACCCCACTGTGTAGCAACTAGCAAATGGCTTTGGAATCTAAAAATAAGAGCGCAGACTGTCTTTAGCCAGAAAGAACTGCAGTTTGGATGAGGTCCAGGTATAGAACAATCATCTCAACTCCTGTATGTTAGTGCAAAGCTTGCTTTCTGTAAAATGTCTTAAGTGTAAGAGCTATAAAATAAAATACTCATGGATTATACTGTGGTGCAATATCTAGAAGTCATAAGACAGTAACAGCTTACAGGTCCTTCTAAAACTAGATATGAAATTTGAATTTGGCACGTGTAGGTAATTTCTGAAACACTTTGGCTTTTCCTCAGCTACATGGCAGTGTTGGGTCTTCCTTACCAAGTGGCTAAGCTGTAGGGTTATCAAGGACTCAGGGGATCTCTAGAAAGATGCAAAACTATCCGTTTTAAAATTGAGAAAATCCTAAGCAAGCTACCCTGGTTTTCCTGAGGCGGAGGAGGTTCCTGAGCTTGGGGACTTACAGAGCTAAAACCAGGGAAGTCCTGGGCAAATGGGGACAAATTGTTCACCCAGCCAACCAAGGACCTCCTGATATTGTCAATCCAAAGAGAAGAACCACCTCTTACAACTAATGCTTACAAAAAGGATTATAAAACCTGAATGCCAATTTATTAATTTGCAAAAAGGAATGAGTGTGACAAGGACCGGAACATTCAAAGTCCGTGCAGCATTTTCTTTTCCTATATGAAGCCAATCTATTAATTCAAAAAGGGGGATAACTATCATAGGCACTGAGATACACAAAGCACAAATGATCAGCAAATTCTTTCCCTGCATGGAGCTGATCTGCTAATTTACAAAGAGAAATTACCGTCAAAGAGACCAGATACTCAAAGTCCACGTGGTCAGCACACTTTCAGTTTCTCCCTCACTCTTTGTGGAAAGCCAGATCATAATTGGAAGACTGCTTAACGAGTATGAAGTATGGTCAGAGTGGCTGTTCAGAGGAATGGGGCTAAGAAAGCCCGCTAACTTAATTCCACCCATGAGCCCAGACTGCCTTCGCCATCCGGATGTCGGCTCTTTGCCTCAGTAGCACTTCCTGCCTCCAGGATGGGCACTGCCAACATGGCATCTTGTTATCTAAGCTTCCATTGGTGGCCACCCTCTTTAGGTCCAGCTCATTCTTTAGAGGTACTAACCCCTTCAAACAGATGGCTGAGTTTCACTTCCCTGGAGTCATTTTGTCCTAATTTTGCCTATCTTTGTTCTTACTGATTATTTATTGATGTACAAATTCCCTTCCAAAGAGCAGCCTTCATTCCCTTACTACTGAATCTTAGGGCAACAGAAGGCAACTCACTGTATCTCTCTGTCATCTTGATCAGTTTGCAGAGAGGCTGTGTGGGGCAATGGTGAAGAGCGTAGACTTAGAAGTGAGACAAGCCTACTGTCTGCTTGTCTACTACCACTGAGAACTTGGGCAAGTCACCATAGCCCTTGGAACTTCAGTTTCCCCATCTGTAAAATGGGAACCTTCCAAATTTGGTTGTGTCAAGGATTAAACGATAGAAAACTCATGAAGGGACATGTCAATACTTAATAAACAATAACAAATAACCATACAAAGGACTATCACTTTCTGTTAAAATTTTGAAGTTTTCATGTTTTTCAACCCAGAGAAACTAAGATTAATGATCCAAAGGCCTGATTGAATGTTTAGCTTTAGAGATAAAATGCACATCCTATATTTTTAGTGCTATTGATTTATTATAGTCAAGGGAAACATAAATATGTTAGGAAAATGCTGGAATGGGACAGGATGAAGAAATGTGTTTTAATGAAAAAGAAAAGGCAGAGCAGTAATATGACTTAGTTCCCCTCCTTCCTCCCTGACCCATTCTTCTCAGCCTGCTGGGCTCATTCCTCTTCCTCTCCCTGGCCTCTAAATCTTGGAGTGTCTTAGGCCTTGCGCACTCTCCTTCCTCCATTCTACCACTTAGTCAAGCTGAAATCTTAAAGGGGGACCTAACAGGAGTATTCACAGCCTGGGCTAGGAAGCCCTCACCCTTGTTCTTAACTCCAGGGCTACCAGAGCGTGATCAGCTCATCATCTTATTGAATCTTCCCACCTACGGTATTAGTTGGGGCATTGCTGCCTTTCTACAGAAGATACAACTAGTACTTAGCGAAATGGCAGCCTCAGCAGAAATGGAAACTAAGAACATCAATGGGAGACAGGTGCCACTGTCAGATCTTATGGGTTGAATCATAGCAGATGCCAGCTTCCAATGGGATGATCATGATGATCACGATAATTCTACATATTTTCTGAGTTTCAGACATTGTCATAACCATTTTATAGGCATTATCTCTCTTAGTCTCTAAAACTCCCTAACACATTGTCACAATGATGTCCATTCCTGCTTTACAGATAGAGGAACTGAGGCTCGTGGATGAAAACTAACTGATACAATGTCACGTAGCTATTAAGCGAGACAAACTCAGGACTCTGTAACTTCGGAGATCAGTCTCACAGGGATACACTACACTCTCACTCATGCAATAGCGTTCAGAATCTGGCAAAGGCAGGTCAAGTTAACCAAGAATCTGAGGCAGTAGAATTCTCACATGCAATGCTCTGTTTTGTTGCAGCAGCCACTTTATTTAAAGACTAAGACATGGTCTTCGGAACCAGCTATCTGACAGTGCTCATGACTGGTCCATGACCCTTTGCTGTCACTAGCAGAGACTGGCCCCCCATCATCTTCATCATTAATGTTATTATTTTTGAATATTCCCATAGCTCTGAGAGAGGAATTAAGCAGGCAGTTGGGATGGGAAGTGTTGGAATATTTTACATCACTGCAGCTGCACTATTTGATTTGAAGATCGCAAGCTCGTTGAGGGGATGGTCTGTGCACAGCTTGCTCACCACTTTTTTCAGCCTTTCCACCCCCTACTACCTTGTTCTTTTATTTCTGCCCAGTATCTAAACTTTTTGAAGGAAATATGGTCTTTTGCATCATGACACAATGATCGCCACCCACTGGTCAGAATGTTTCCACTGCAAAGATTTATAAGATTTGGGGTTGGGGGCAAAATATGTGTTTGTAACTGATTCACTTTGCTGTACACCTGAAGCTAGCAGAACATTGTAGGTCAACTATACTCCAATAAATTTTTTTTAAAGTTATCCACTTCCCATGCTCTTTAGTTCAGTGTCCAGGTACCCAAGAATAAGGGGGCAGTAACTGCTACAATTTAAGGTAAATTCTCAGAATCCCCAATGTGTGTTCTTTTTTTTATTATTTATTTTTGGCTGCATTGGGTCTTCGTTGCTGCGTGTGGGCTTTCTCTAGTTGCGGTGAGCAGGGGCTACTCTTCCTTGCGGTGCACAGGTTTCTCATTGTGGTGGCTTCTCTTGTTGCGGAGCACAGGCTCTAGGTAAGCAGGCTTCAGTAGTTGTGGCTCGCAGGCTCTAGAGCGCCGGCTCAGTAGTTGTGGCGTATGGGCTTAGTTGCTCCACATCATGTGAGATCTTCCCGGACCAGGGCTTGAACCTGTGTCCTCTGCTTTGGCAGACGGATTCTTAACCACTGCACCACCAGGGAAGCCCCATGTGTGTTCTTAAATTATCCTGTAATACATCAAACAAAATGATTTTGTAATCATACATCTTGAATTATTTGTGTCAGTGTGTTTCTTCCATTAGAAGGGTAATCAGGAGTCTCAACCTCATTCAGCTAAGGCCACTTGTATTTATCAGGGTTCCAGCACAGGCCACAACTCACAGAAGTGGTTCTCTAACAGAACTGTGAAGCTGAAGGTGGATTTCAGATTTCTGATTAATAAATACCATTTGTAAATATGATTACATCGCTTTGGCAACACCATTATTTTCTTTTTAAGAAACACCTATAGAGATAGTGCATCCTACACTTCAGGTATTATTTTATGTGCTTTACAAGTATTAGGACCTTTATGTAGCTACCCTCTAAGTTAGAGACTATTAATTATCATCCTTATCTCAAAGATGAGAAACTGAAGTGTGAAGAGGTTAAGACAGCGTCCAAGTTCACCTATCTGGAAAATGCAGAGCAGTATGATTCAAACCCAGGAAGTCTGGCACCGGAACCTTAGCCACTAGGCTATGCTGCCTCTCAGAAACACTATCACTGTTTCCTCCAGCCTCACCATCTTGGGGCCATTCTTATTAGCTCTCCCTAAATGCTCACTTTGTCCTCCAATCCGATGATAACTCTGGTCATCATGGATAGGGCCTGGTCCAGGGGCTCCTGAGACCTCAAGTTTTACATACTGGGTTCTGTCCCTTACAAGAGCAAGCAGTTATCTTTTAGAAAAAAACAGAGCTTTTGAAATAAATGTTGATTCTTGTCTTCTCTCTTGAGATACAGGTAAAGTGGGCAGTCATTGTGGTTGCTGTGGACCAGATAAGGGAATGAAAGTCAGGAAATTAGGAAAAACTGGACTGATGGCACTTGAAAAATTCCCCAGATCTTTGAAGACAATTTCACTTTTTTTCTAAGGAACAGCATGCTTCTCTAGATAGAAAAAAAATTCACCTTAAATATCATACTAGCTGTTCTGGAATCCTCTTCTTGGCATGCTTATTAAGAAATTCTGTTCTTGCAGCAACAAATTTTAGCTTTCTTAGCTTCTGGAAAACTGTAAAATCATTAACTATTCTTTAAAAATGTAATACTGGAAGTACATGTTATGTCTATCCCTACAACTAAATATTTTGACATGAACCACTATAACTTTGATTGTGACAATTTGAGGGTGTTGGATATAATGACCTTTGGGGTCCCTTCTAGCCATTAGCAACAATGGATCTATGAATTTGGATCGAATAATAACAAAAACATATTTAAATTTCCCTTTATTTTCCTTTGTTCTTAATAGGTTAATATATATTGATTTTATTTCACAACTTGCATGGAAATGGGTGTTTCACTTTTGACGTTTTTATGATCTGTAGTTTCCATTCTTTTTAATAGCCTTGGTGCAGTATTAAAAAAAAAAGTATCTTGGTCATAAAAGCTGTTTTAGAAGCACAAGTTGTTTTAGGAAAGCAAACATGACTTATATAATCTACTTTCTCAAAAAAAAATAAAGGCCTTGGTAGCAACTTGGTTCAGGAGGGAAAACCGTTGGGGGGATTAGATGAAGAGGAAACACCCAAGATGAGTGACCTACACTTACTTTGGAGGGAGTGACTGAACTCTTGATGTTTATCTGTGAGAGACTCTTGATGTTTATCTGTGTAGATCAGGAACTATGGAAAGGCCTTGTAAATCCAAATCAAAAGACCTAGTTCCACAGAGGAGTTGCCTTAGGTAACGGTATATGAATCAGGTTGGGTTAAGTTACGCTGCAGTAATAAACCGTCCTCCAAATATTAATGGCTTAAGCAACAAAAGCTTATTTATTGCTCATGCTACATAACCCGTATTGGTTAGAGAAGGGCTCTGCTTCATGTAATCATGCCCCCTGATGTCATGACTGCACCATCTTAATCTGATACCAATAAGTTGTCCATGGCAAAGGAAGAGAACATTCCAGATTCTGCATTCACAACTAAATGATCTGTCCTGGAAATAACAGAGCCCACTTCTTACTGTAATCCATCTAGTATAATAATGACATAGCCCCATCCAGCTGCCAAGGGGACAGGAGAGTGTGATCATCACCATGCTCAGAAGAAAGGAGACCTGATTACACAGGAGCGTTAGACGTCTCTACCACAATAGCCAGGGTGAACTGAGTGCTTGGTCTGTGCCAGGCAATATGCAGAGTCCTCTACAAGCAGCATGCTACGTGGTCCTCACAAACCCCTATGAGATATGTGTTTTCATAGTCCTCTTTTCTCAGATAAGGAGACTGGGAATCAAGAAGGCTAACTGACTTGCCTAAAGGTTACGTATTAAGTGGTAGAGCCAGGTTATAAACCTGTGCTACCACTGCTCTTCTCTGGGATCCCCCTCCAGCCTTGGCTAGAGCGCCAGACCATTTGCTCTCTGAAGGGGAGGAGGACATTCGCTGTCCTCGCTGATGCGTTAAAGGACACATCAGTGAGGGAGGGAGACATGTTCTCTTCCAGGAGCTGCAGGCCCTCTCCGCATGCCATTGGGAAACTAATAATTCATGAAATCAACTATCAAGTACAAGCATGTTGTAATGAGTAGTCATTGTTTTAAGTCATAAACATAGAAAGGCATTTTTAACGTGAGTATGTGAGAGAAATTTAACCACATTTAATGTTTGAACAAAGGTTAAAAAATACATATCATATATAGGTGCATATATAACCAATTTGAGAGGATAGGTACGCATGAGAGAATTCTGAAATAATTTATATGTGTGTTGATTTATATATCTAATTTATATCATATATAAATTAGATTATAACTTAAATGCATAGGGTTGATTCTGTCTGTCATCTATATGCTCACCTATCCATCCATCTAAACCAGTTTTCAATAGAAATATAATATAAGCCACGTACACAATTTAAATTTTTTGTATCAGCATTTAAAGAAGGGAAAGGAGACATGTAAAATTAACTGAATAATATGGTTCATTTATCCCAGTACATGCAAATGTGATCATTTGAACATGTAATCAATGTAAAAGTTATTAATATGTCCCTTTTTTGAATGTAGTTTTTGAAATCCTGCATGTATTTTACATTTAGAGCATATCTCAATTATATACTAAACATTCACTGGAAATACTGGATCAGTATTCATAGCTCATAAAATGAGCAGTTGAAAAACTAGATTCACATGTTTGAGGTATTCCAAAGACACTTAAAAGTTTTCCAATAATTGAATTAATCCGTTGACAATGACTGGATTGAAGAGGTTCTTGTGTGTAAGACTAGAAATGCTACCTGTGTCTGACTTGTGCATCTCAATACGATCCTATCTTGTGGACTGAGAACACAATTAGTTCTTCCCGGAGGACTCTGACTCATCATGGAGGCCCCCTTTCTATGGAAAATCAATAGAAACGCCTTCCAGCTGGGAGGAATTTCCCGTCAGAAGCTAGATGATATTTGTGTTCAAGAGTCAGTGGGACCATAAACTTGGAGTCAAAACACCTGAATTCTAAATATGAGTCTTCTTTTACTAGTTGTATGGTCTTGGGCAACTCAACGTAAGTGTTCTGGGTCCTGTTTGGAAAATGAGGGCTTTCGTCTTCTGAAAGCACGATCCTATCTGAGGGTCAGAAGCAGAATCACCATCACTATTAGAAAAGTAGAATCCCAGGCCTCACTTACTGAATCTGAATCTACATTTTAAAGAGACCCCCCAGGTTGGAGAAGAGTTGGAGGCAGACTGCCCCGGAGGATTTCTAACATTTCACTGGACTCTAAAATTCTGCTTATATACCTGAGAGTGAAATGTGGATATTTTAAGTTGTGTGGCCTTTCAGAGAGTAGTTCCATATACTAGGATCTGAAAGAAACCCACTTCAGATGACCACCACACGAAGATGTCCTGTGTGCTTGCATGTGTCACGTGCTGAGCTGGTCACTTCACTCAGAGCGGCTCATCACTTCCTCATCCTAATAATAGGACCTGCAAGGTGCTGTTGCTATCCCCATTTTACAGGTAAGGAAATGCAAGTTGAGAGAAGTTAAGTAACTCAGTTAGGCTTGCATAGCTAGGAATTGTGAAGCTGAGATTTGAGTACAAGTTGTCTGGTTCTAGAGCTTGCACTAAAACCACCAAGGACGTTCAGTGCCCACAACTGGGTTCTTTCGTGTGTGTGTGTGTGTGTGTGTGTGTGTGTGTGTGTGTGTGTCTGCGCATGCTCTTGTGAGAATTCACATCCCTTTTGTATTAAACAGAGCATTGAAACTTTGATTTCCTCTGTGTATTTAATTAGGAACCACTATTTAATAACCCTGTGACAAAAGTTAAGCAGGCAGTCACCAACATGGTGATGAGAATTCCTAACATCTCCCTCCCCGTTGGCCCTCTCAAAAATTCCCCTGGTAACACACCAGCTAGATTTAAAGAAGCTGCTTCCAGAGTCTCTGCTGAAGATCTTATTTACATAAAGAGAATATATTGGCCTTGGGGAAGCAGAGAAAAAAATGTGGCCTGCATGGTTACAAAAGGATCCTGTATCGGTTGTCCTGGTATTGTATCTCCCCATAATAATTGTAAACTATGATAATATAGCTAATGTAACATAATATAGTGTGACATGATCTATATGCACTATACTATAACATATACTATAACATGTATATATTTATATATACATATATAACAGTGTACCTATATATGTATGAAACATGTATGAAATGAAAATACAGGTACTACATTTATGGAAAAAAATCTGCATATAAGTGGACCCACGCAGTTCAAACCCGTGTTCAAAGGTCAGCTGTACATACAATATAGAGTACGATGTAACAGCTGCACATCACGGAATGATTTCTCTGTGAAGGAGTCTTTGGAACTCCCCTTCAGCCATCATCTCCCTTAATCTTCGTTAGATACTATTATTACAGATGAGGAAATGAATGCCTAAAGCTTAAGTGTGTTGCTAAGTCAATATTCAATGATATTAACATTCAGTTATAAGTCAGTTTTCGTATCCAGATCTGCTGGTTCCAGACATTAAATTCACTGTCTGAAAAACACTGAATTAGACACAGAGCAGAGCAGAGATTGTTGCCCTCCCTGTGGTGTCCCACCCGTATCCTGGACTCACCCCTCAGCATGGCAGCCTCCTCCCTCCAGAGCCTGCCTCAGCCCCTCCCTTGACAGCTTGCTGCGTCGGGAAAGCCAAGGAAAGGTGGGCTCTTCGGACTGACTCTCCAGTATCCTTGTCCATAGTGGACAATACCGGGGCACGTTCTCCACTGTCTCTCAGAGGGTGTCAGCGGGACTGAGTTCCACAGTGGTTACCTGCCCCCGCCTTCGTCCTCTGCAGGCGTGTCTCCCTGCTCTGCCTCCCTCCCCCACTTCCTACTCGTGATTCCTGGCATCGCTTTTCAAATAAGAGCCTTTCACCCAAGTCCTTCCTCGGGGCCTGCTTTGAGGGCACCACAAGGAGAGAGACTAAGTGACCTTAGGAGGATCAGCTTGCGACAATAGCCTGGCCAAGGTTTACCGCCTGAGACCTCCCTCTTAGCATTGAAGTGACATTTCATCAAAAGTGCTTGAGGGGACTTCCCTAGCGGTCCAGTGGTTAAGACTTCACCTTCCAACGCAGGGGGTGTGGGTTCGATCCCTGGTCGGGGAACTAAGATCCCACATGCCTTGTGGCCAAAAGACCAAAACGTAAAATGGAAGCAGTATTGTAACAAATTCAATAAAGACTTTAAAAATGGTCCACATCAAAAAAAAAAAAAAGAGAAGAAGTGCTCAAGCTGCACTTTTCCTTCCCAGCCACTTTCACCTGTCTTAACCTTGGGGTGAATGACAACATTCTGGAGCTAGAATGGCCCAGGCGGAGTTCAGTAACCTTATTGTGGATGCAGAGGCAACCAGGTTGTGGTTTCTGAGCGTTGCGTAAGATGCATGCCTTGCGACGTGGCTGCACTCTCAGAATGTTTGGTTCAGATGACCTTTAATGTTCTCTGCCAGGGGGATTTTGGCACTGTATCTATTGTATTACATCCGGAGTCTCTGCAAAATGATGGCAAGGAAATGCTATATTTGGGATTTCCTGAGTTTTCCAGTAGAGATTATCGATCTCGTTTGGGAAGGCTTCCTCTTCTCCTTTGTGATCAGATGTCCCTGTGCTTCTGGTAAAGGTTGCAGATATGTGAATTAGCTCAGCAGATGGAAGGTATATTTTAGAAGTCAAACCAGCTAAAGCTCTTTGATACTGAACATATTCATAGGCAGAATTGCTGCAAAAATTCTCTCAACACATTTCTGGAACTAGATTTTACCTTTATGTGGCAGAATCAGTTTTGTGACCAAACCATGAAAGAGAAGGAGAAAATGGTCTAAATGTGTTAAGAAAAGTATACAAAATGGCTGAAAGCTGATAAATGGCAGAGCCAGGACTGAGGTCTGCTGATTCCAGACATCCTGCCTAACGAACATAAAACTGGAAGGAAAACAAGAAAAAGGGCTATGAGGAGACCAAGTGGCCCATATGGGCATCAAACTCAACATGATGGCATGACCAAGCTTTTTTCCTCTGGCACAAAGAGCTTTTGAGCATTGTTTGATAATATTCCAAAAAGAAAATAATAGAGCCAAGTTTCCCAAATGTTCCATATAAAAACAGGAAATGACTAAAGCATTTATCCTGTCTTCTAAGTATTTCAAGGGTCTGGATCAAAACCCACCACCATGTCTTGCTCGTCTAGAGCTTATTATAGGGATAGGGATGCTTAGACCTACAAGTATCATGTCTCCTTGGCTAGATGCAGATCCTTTCACAGCATTATGGGAGCCTGCCTTCCAACTGTCTTTTTTTCCAACATTTTATTATGAACATTTTCAAAATAAAGTTGAAAGAAGCTCATACTGAACAACCATACTCATAGCGTAGGTTCTACAATGAACATTTTACTTGTTTTATCATATATATATATATGTGTGTGTGTGTGTGTGTGTGTGTGTATAATACACACACAAATCCATCCATCTATATTTTCATCAATCCATCTCATTTTCTTTGCATTTCAAAGTAAGTGACAAATACATAATACACCCCCCAAGTACTTCTGCATGCATATTATTAATTAGAGTTCAACATTTGTTTACGGTTCTTATTTTCCTTTTGAAGTAAATTTCATATAATATGATACATCCACAAATCTTATATATACCGTTTGCATTCTGACAAATGCAACCCAAATGTGCAACCCGAACCCCCATCAGGACAGAAACCGTCTCTATCACCGCAGAAAGTTCCCTTAGGGCCCTTCCTAGTCACTGCCTGCCTCCGCCCCTACCCCCAACTCCAGAGGCTACTACTGTGCTGAATTTTCCCACCATAGATTTCTTGTCTGTTCTAGAATTCAGTGTACATGAAATCAAACAATATGTATGTATTTTTTGACTTCTCTCACTCAGCATAAGGTTTTAGGGCTTCACCCATGTTGTTGCATGTATCAGTAGTTCATTCTTCTTTGTTACTGAGTAGTATTTCATTGCCTAGATTTAGCACATTTTTTAGTCCACCCTCCTTATTTTTGGGTGCCTGGGTTGATTCCAGCTCTTGGCAACCATGAATAAACCGCCATAAACAATCATTCACCTACAAATCTGTGTATGGACATATGTTTTCATTTCTCTTGAGTAAGCACCTAGGAATAAAACTGCTGCGTCCTGGGGTAGATTCATACTGGATATTATAAGAAACAGCCAGTCCTTTCTCCAGAGTGGTTGTTCCACTCCCCACCTATGCATGAGAGTGACAGTTACTGCACATTTTTACAAACATTTGGTTTTGCTGATCTTTTTCATCTTAGTTATTTTTGTACGTATGTAGTGGCATCTCATTGCGGATTTAATTTGTGTTACCCTAATGACTTGTGCTCATTGGTCATTTATACAGCTGCCACTGTGAAGGATCTTTTCACATATTTTACCCGTTTTTTATTTTTATTTTTTGTCTTTTTATCATTGATTTATAGGAGTTCTTTACATATCCTGGGTACCAGTCCCTTGTCAGATATATTTATATTTTACAAGTATTTTATCCCAGTCTGTGGATTGACTGTTCATTTTCTTAATGATGTTTTTTGATGGGAAAAAGTTCTTAATGTTAATTCAGTCTCATTTTAATGTTTTTCTTTTTGGGTATAGCTTTCTGTGTCTAGTCTAAGAAATCTATGCCTACACCCATAGTAGAGAAGATATTCTTTTGTTTTCTTCCAAAATCTGTACAGCTTTAACTTTTACATTTAGGTCTATGACTCTTTTAGACTTCAATTTTATGAATATAGAGGTCATGTGTGTGGATTTCTGGCTGCTGTTAAGGTTTTCTCTTCATCTTGGTTCTTCAGCAGTTTGACTATGATGGGCCTACATGTAGTTCTCTTTGTATTTACCCTTCTTTGGATTTGATTCTGTGATTTTATTGTATCACCATATCTGAGAAATCTTCAGCCACTATTTCTTCAAACATTTTTTTGCCCCAGTCTCTGGGACAAAAATTACCCATGTTAGACCTTTTGATATTCTCCCACATGTCCCTAAAAAGATCTGTTTGTGCCTTTTCTTTCTTGCTATTTTTTTCATTATTGAATGATTTCTATTGATTTGTCTTCAGGTTGTGTGACTTTCTTTCATCTTCACTTTGCTATTAAGACCAACCAGTGAATATTTTACTTCGTATATTTTATTTTCCAGTTCTAGAATTCCCATTTGGTTCATTTTTATTGTTTCTGTTTCTCTGCTGAGATTTCCTATCATTTCATCATATTTTCTTTTAGATACTTGATCAAAATTATAGTAGCTGCTTTCAAACCATTGACTAATAATTTCAAGATCTGCGTGGGCCCTGGAGTTAGTATCCATCGATTACCTTTCCTGATGAGAATGGGTTATATTTTCTCTGCTGTTTTCTTTTTAGTGTCAATCAAAAATTGGATTGTACCCTGGACATCGTAAAAGATACGATATAGAAACTCTGGTTTCTGTTCTGTTCCCCCAAAAGAGCGTTTTGTTTGTTTGTTCTGTTGTGTTTTTAGCTTAGCTAAACACAAACTTGCATACATACTCTTTTCTGCCATGCAGTGAGTGGAAGCTCAGACACTGGTGGTTGGAGAATGCCCATCTGTGCGTGGTTCAGGGGCCACGTTGGCAGAGTTCTGGGCAGACTTCATACACAGAAGATGGGGTTCTCTGCCTCTGAGTCTCTCCTGTCTGGGTTTTCCCCGTTTACTGTCCAGCATCCAGGCTGTTGTCCTGAGCCATTTTCTGTATCCTATAAGCCACTGACACTGGGTTTTCCATGAGACTTTTAGCTGTCCACCTGACATTGAATGGTCCTTCCTGCAGACTGAGAGCCATGAAAATGGGAAACTCACCCAGTACTGTTTTCTTCTTCCAGCTGTTCACTTCCCTTCAGATTTTTCCTGCTTTAGTTCACTCTCCAGGCCTCCCAGGTAGTTATTTATTATATGTTGTCAAGAGTTTCTGGCTGTTAGCTACCAGAGGGTTCATCAAGTAAGGCTGCTTAGCTGCCCCTGAAGTGGAATCCCCTGCACTACAGTTTTCAGTAGCTTCCGAGCGTTCCCTTGTAAGGATGCACCATCATTTATTTACCTTATGTTGATGGTTATTCATATTATTTTCCTTATTTGCTGTTAGGATAACTTTTCTCTGACATAAAATCAACCTCACTCTGATGCACACTTGATATGGAACTGAAGCAAGGGACAACATCTCTGAGGTAAAGTTGTCCCATCTGTAAAATGGGGTGATAGTAATCATAGCAACCACACATGTGCTTTAATGAGACTGAAATGAGGGGAGTACTCCCACCAAATGCAAGTAGTAATATAATGGAACAGCATATTTAAAATGCCTAGTACAACTCTGGCATGTAATCAACTCACGTCAGATGCTAGTCTCCTCTTTTTCTTGGCCTTGTTGTCATTATCCTGGTTATTAAATTTTTGCTCTCGCTCATAATTATATAAATAAAAGATAGGGGAATGCATCACATGTAAGCAAATGCGTTTCTTCCTTTTTTTATAAGTAAATATATCAGGGTTTTCTTGCATCAGTCAAGTTGCTTTTGAGAATGTGATTTTAGTGGCTGCATAATAGTCTACTAAAAAATGTCATTCTTTATTTGGATGATCCATGGTTTCTGGAAAAAAAATCAAAGTTACATATGTATATTATGTAAATTCCTCTAGGGGGAAAAAATCCTTCAAAACACCCTTATTTCTAATTGTAGCCTAGTACTTACAAAATAATGTCAACCAGCTAAAGTTAAGTAGCAAATTTCAGAAGCTAGGATGCTCATTAAAAGTACATATTTGGACTAAGAATAATGACATATCTGCCTCATCCCTGTTTAAGGAAATTGAAGTGCTTTATCAACTTTATTTCATTAAGATCCCCACAGCAGTCCTGTGGCCTGGGTGAAGGTCAAGGAGGCTCTGACTTTTTTTTTTTTTTTTTTTTTTTTTCTTTTTGCGGTATGTGGGCCTCTCACTGTTGTGGCCTCTCCCGTTGCGGAGCACAGGCTCCGGATACGCAGGCCCAGCGGCCATGGCTCACGGGCCCAGCCGCTCCGCGGCATATGGGATCCTCCCAGACCGGGGCACGAACCCGTATCCCCTGCATCGGCAGGCGGACTCTTAACCAC
This sequence comes from Mesoplodon densirostris, assembly GCF_025265405.1. Classification (NCBI taxonomy): domain Eukaryota; kingdom Metazoa; phylum Chordata; class Mammalia; order Artiodactyla; family Ziphiidae; genus Mesoplodon; species Mesoplodon densirostris. The sequence continues at coordinate 60,666,444 of NC_082679.1, forward strand.
TGCGCCACCAGGGAGGCCCGAGGCTCTGACTTTTGCAGATGGAGTGTCAAGTGTCATGATGATAAAGTGCCCTCTCCAGGATCTTCCACAGTGGGGAAGAGCCCTTTATCTCATTCCCCAGGTTTCTCTACTCTAGAGATGGCTCAGGGTAGCCATGAGTCTCAGACTGGGGTCGACAGCCAGCTGTCCTGATTAGCTGAGTCTAGAAATCCAAACCCAGGAAAACCTGAGTGCCTGTGTGTGAAAAGCATGGAGGGAAAAATCTGGTTTCTCTGCCACTCATGCTCATTCCAGATACTTACTGAATGAGTAAATGAATGGGAGAGGGATTTCAACCACATCCCCTCCTCCTGCATCCATGTATTCAACTAAATATTTTGCATGCACTATGATTGTCTAATGCAATTCTCGTGACAAACCTGTAAGATATATCCTATTATTAGCCCCATTTTAAAGTTGAGAAAACTAAGATTCAGATAGTAACCAGCCCCAGTGTCCACAGCTAATACATACTTGCAAAGAATCTTGCAGTATTGAAATCAAAGAAGTCTGCTTGTGTCCTGCACAGTCTTGAGTAGTGAAAAGTCTGTTTCTCAAAATATAGAAGAAGCAATGAGGAGAACTTTATTATAACCTACCAGGAAGATTATCAAGTGAATGGCAAGGGAAGCTTGGCAGAAAGTGGGTTATTTTGCAGTCCCTATTAGTAGAGAAGGATCTCCAGGGCTATTTAGAGTCTTTTCATTTTAAGAAAGTAGATTCGAAACAATCTGATTACTTTAACTGGTATTTATTGAGCACTTACTGTGTATCAGCCACAGTGGCAGACCCAGAAGTTACATTGGTAAATGAAACAGATGTGGTATATATTTCATGGACCTAATAGTATAGGGATGAAGACAGGCACTGAACAAGGGATTACAAATGTGCTAACAGGGGAGTTGCAGGACACTTGGACATGTATCAGGGACACCCACCTAGACCAAGGATCGTATTTCTAGAGTTTAAAGACAAGGGCATGAACATGTTTTTAAATAAACAGAGTACTAGCTAATACTGGAGATGAAAATTTTCCAAATCCATAAAGATCTCACTAAGTTGGAGCAATGGACTGAAACCATGAAGATGAAATTTCAGCTCTAGAATTAGGATAGACAAGCAAGTACAGAATCAGGAGGTTTGGCGTGAGAACAGCTTACATCGGAAAGACCAGAAAATGTTCCTCCACTATAGGGTCAATATTAATTAGCAGTGCATTTGATGCTGCTGTTTTAACAGCAGTAATGAATTCACACATTTGTTTTACAAGGAATGCAGAGGAAAAAACTATGTTTTATATCTATTTCCAGATGGTATGTTTTGAATGGTGTCTTCCCTTTCCACAGACTTCTTTGGTAAGATGGTTTATTTTTTTTGTGGGAAAATAATAAGTTTGGGAGCAATTAACTTGATCCTTAATAAGAATGATTCAAAACCACAATAGAAGCTGATATGCTTTCATGCTCTCTAAATTGCTTCACTAAATATATAGTAATTGGATATTTGTAAGAATTCAGACTCGCCCATAACTAAAGTGGAAATGATAATGGTTTGGTACGGATACACAGTTTTAAATACAGTATCTTACTTGATTCTCAGAATACCCTTAAGGGAAACTCCCGAAGGGTGTTTTTATGTGTACTCACTGTGTGTCTCGCCTGTTTGAATGAAGCATTAGGACAATTTACATAACTTCACACTGAACAGGATAAACAAGGATGTGATGAAATTAGAAAGGATAGTAAGACTAGGAAAGCTAGAAGGAAGACAAGATAAGGGCACTCAGTTTTCAACTGTGCAGCCCTAACACACTCGCTGGAGGAGGAATAAGAACACTGTCCCCATGTTGTGGATGTGAAAATTGAGATTTGGAGAAATTCCTGACATGCCCAGTGTCATAGAACCTGTGAGTAACAGATCCCAAAACACATGAGCTCCACTGAAATTCTGTTTCTCTCTCTACTACTCTATGCTGCCTTCCAATAATATGAAAAATGAAATTGGTATTGGAAAAGATGCCAACTCAAAGAGAAACTCAAGAGAACTATAGTTGGAAACTTCTTTTCAATATGTACCTCAAGCTGTGAATTGACGAGAATTCCACTCCCCCAATGCTTAGAACTTTTTAAATCTTAGCAGCTCACTGGTTGTTTAACATGCCTTATATTAATCATCTGATCAGAAGCTAAATATAATGCAGGGCATCAGGCTATTATAACACCCTTCTGCCTATCCCAAGTTATGTTGTATTAAGTTGAGTCGTCAGTATTAAATCATCAAAAAAGATGGCTCCAGGTAAGTCTCACCATCTCATCAATAATACTTTACCAACTGTGGCTCTTTGGAGATGTGAAATTTACAGTGAGTTTAGCACGCTGCTGCAGACCCATCATAATTTTTATCATGCCTTGTGGCTGCACTGACTTCCAGAAGAGGCCATCCTAAAAGCCTACTGGGACCCAAATCAATTGTCAGATGTAAATTCAGGTGCCATCGGTAGCATTTTTCACACCCAACAAATTGTCTCTGGTTTTGAACTAAAGATCACATAAAAGATTGGAGCCAACTGATTGCATTATCAGCAGGTGGCAATTTATGTGGCTGGGGCAGATTTAGCGAGGGCTAGCCAGGGGGAGGATTTGTGACTTTGAAAGTGTTTGTTTTGATATGGAATATCAGGAGTTTTTGTTTGCTTCTTCCTGCCTTTTTCACTTTCATGTTTATCCAGAACTAGTCACTTTCCCTTTGGGGTTTAGGTGCTCTGGGTAGAAAGACCATGTGAACCCTATTCTTAGAGCATGTTTGTGGAGGAGAACCCATGACTCTCCTTCAGAAAACAGTGTGCTTTCAACTTTAAAGATGGTGGGAAAATGTATTTATTTATTCCATAAATACTGAGCAGGTATCAGGGATGCATTTGGCTGCAAGAGTTCAGACTCTTCCATAATTAAAGTGGAAATGTTATTGGGTTGGTATGGATATACGGCTTTAGATATAGAATCTTACTTGATTCTCAAAATACCAACCAACCAGCCTGATTAAGAATAGCTTTTAAGGGGCTTCCCTCATGGCGTAGTGGTTAAGAATCCACCTGCTAATGCAGGGGACACGGGTTCGAGCCCTGGTCCTGGTGATCCCACATGCCGCAGAGCAACTAAGCCCCTGCGCCACAACTACTGAGTCTGCACTCTGGAGCCCACGAGCCACAACTACTGAGCCCACGTGCCACAACTACTGAAACCCACGCACCTAGAGCCCGTGCTCCACACTAAGAGAAGCCAGCGCACTGCAACGAAGAGTAGCCCCCGCTCGCTGCAACTAGAGAAAGCCCACGCACAGCAACAAAGACCCAATGCAGCCAAAAATTAATTAATTAATTAATTAATTAATTTTTTTTAAGAATAGCTTTTAAGTAGGGGTGCTTTTTCTTATTTAACATGAAGTCCCAGGATAGATGATTGTTCGGGTTGATTCAGCTGCTCAGCAGTGCCATGAGAAAGCCAGTTTATTCCTCCTTTTCATCCCACCACCCTTAATTGGCCGGTTTTAACCCTCATACTTGTCCCCACATGGTTGCAAGATGGCTGATGTGTTGTTTGGCTGTTGTGAGAAGGGTGAGCCAGCCATATTTGGGGAAACTTGGATTTATTTTCTTACTTGCAGGACTTCTCAGAGCCTTCAGTATGTTCATAGACATTGAGACCCTTGATGAGGGATAGTTATTATATTCAGCATTTTGCCAGAGTAAACATAGAGGTCTTCATTTTTTTCTTTGGAATACCTATTCAGAAACATTCTGAGTGGCACTGTGAAATGCTGCATTATTCCCAGTTCACACCCTTTATTAGGAGAGTTAAACACATTTGTCTCAAATCAGCACAGGCTCCTACACCTAAGGCAGGTGTCTAACTGCTCTGATTGAGAACAAATCAAGGCACCAGGGTCTTTGAAGGTGTCCCACGATGGGTAGATGGTGGCCCAAGTGCAAAATGATTAATAAAATAATAGCAACTCAGATGGCAAGGCACTGATCTCTTTAAATTCACGTCAGGTTCTCAAGACACAAGTTAAAAATGGGTTTTCTTGGATGTAGCCTTGAGTCTGCAAAACAGTCTCATTTCCCCAAGAAAACTCAGTAAACCCTGAGCCTAGACAATACGGTGTTAGTGACTAAGAGCTACAGTGTTCACATCCTAGCTCTGCCATTTATAAGCTGTATGATCCTGGGTAAGATACTCTGAGCCTTGGTTTCCCAATCTGTAAAATGGGGATAGTTCCTGCCTGCTGGCGCTGTAATGAATACTCCATGAGATAATGGTTGTAAAGAGCTCATTGCAAGAGAAGGGAGCCATTTTCAGCCCAGATCCTTATTTAGAGCTGATCTGAGCTGAATCCCTACCTTTTTAAGTCTAAATTGGATTCTCCATTCCTCAAGGTCTTGTATAACTTTAACTTCTAATTTCAAAGCAAGATATTTTGACACTGCTGTTTTGACCTTGGCATTTGGACCATGCTTTGAACTTAGGTGTATGTCTTTGCTTTACTGATGTTCTTTACTCCAAGAAATAGATACAGACCACCAGTCTTGAATCCAATTAATATATTGCTGCTAGAGATAATACACACAAAATCAAACAGGCAGTGGCTCAAACTGCAAATGTAAAATTTTTTGTAGAAGAAAAATTGGCTGAAGGATCAAATATTTTGGCATCATGGAAAACCATAAAAAATGTCCTGTGCAAAATTAGACTTGGTCAGAGAATGAGAACAAAATAAAGTGACAATGGCCAGAACTACACAGAGGAAATTTTATTTTATTATTAACTAGAAATTGATGCAAGAATCAAAACTTCTTTTCAAAAATACAGAACTGCAAAATTGGACTTGGTAGAATAAAGCCACAAAACAGAACCCACAAATCAGAAGTTGCCACTGGAAAATTTTAATTTAGCAAAAACCAATCAACGAATCACATATTTGGCATAAAATTTATACACAATGCAATTCATCCTGATGAAAATAATTTCATCATTAAAATTGAATTATTTTTAAATTTGAAATTATTTATGCTGTGTATGTAGAAAACTGAACAGTGACTTAATTTGGTTTAATAGAGTTTTCTTGAGAAATATTACTGGATGAAAATTGTTGGTAGAATTCTGATTCATTTCACCTGCTTTGAAATATGTATTAAAAGCTAGCAAGGTCAATATAATGAGATTAAAATATTCTTCACTAATTGTAAGTATAATGGTACCCACAGCCATGAACATCATTTATTAATGTTCCTATGTATTCATTGAATTTCTAAACCTAAAAACATTTTCTGCAAATACTTAAGTCCATTTAGTATTGAATACGAGATAGGTACTAATTAAAAATGATCTTATCTGTACACTGGGAGATGCTTAGCAGGATGATTTCATAGTGTTAATAACGAGAGAAGCAGGGGGAAGAAGGGGTGTGGTATCACCTTTATTGAACACTTGCTACGGGACAGTCCCCAGGCTTGGGAAGGGCTTCGACAAAGGATAGCTCCCAGCTCGTGCACACACTTGGGTATCATAGAAGTATTTAGGAAGTACCTCCTGTTCTGACTTTGCCTTAATTCAGATGTGCGCTCCCCTTTTGGCTCATGACAGGAAGACTCTTCGAAATTCCTGCATCTTCAGCTTGTGCTGACACACAGCGGGTTTGACTCTGATGTTATTTTCTTATGCTGAGGGTGCCTTGTGGAGTTTCATGGGTTTTGTGCTTCCCTGCTGCCTGTTAGGCTTATAACTCACAGAGCTATGACTTTAAATGTCAGGATTGTCGCTGTAACAATGGAGCAAAAAGCAGGCTGTTGACATTCTTTGGACACAATTTGCAATACTCTTTTTTTTTTCCTTTAACATTTTCATGTTTCCAGGTGACTTTTGCCCACAGAACCAGGTCATAAGCCTAGAGTTTTAGTGAGATATGTCTGATCTAGAACCAGTAGCCCCCAGTTCCAAAAGCCATTTCTGATACAATATTGTGTAAACTGGTTTCCCTTTCTGAGTCTGGGCCTCTGTCTAATTTTTTTTAATTTTATTGAAGTATTTGATTTACAGTGTTGTGTTAAGTTCTGCTGTACAGCAAAGTGACTCAATTATACATATGTATACATTCTCTTTCATATTCTTTTTTTTTTTTTTTTTTTTTTTTTTTGCTGTACGCGGGCCTCTCACTGTTGTGGCCTCTCCCGTTGCGGAGCACAGGCTCCGGTCGTGCAGGCTCAGTGGCCATGGCTCACGGGCCCAGCCGCTCCACGGCATGTGGGATCCTCCCGGACCAGGGCACAAACCCGTGCCCCCTGCATCGGCAGGCGGACTCTCAACCACTGCGCCACCAGGGAAGCCCCTCTTTCATATTCTTTTTGATTATGATTTATCACAGGATATTGAATATAGTTCCCTGTGCTCTACAGTAGGACCTTGTTGTTTATCCATCCTATATATAATAGTTTGCATCTGCTAATCCCAAACTCCCAATCCTTCCCTCCCCCAACCTCCCACCCCCTTGGAAACCACAGTATGTCCTCTATATTTATGAGTCTGTTTTTGTTTCATAGATATGTTTGCTTGTGTCCTATTTTATATTGCACATATAAATGATATCATATGGTATTTGTCTTTCTCTTTCTGACTTCCTTCACTTAGTATAATAATCTCTAGGTCTATCCATGTTTCTGAAAATGGCATTATTTCATTCTTTTTAATGGCTGAGTAATATTCCATTGTATATATACATAAATACATATATGTATATATATGTATACATACCACATCTTCTTTATCCATTCATCTGTTGATGGACATTCAGGTTATTTCCTTATCTTGGCTATTGTAAATAGCACTGCTATGAACATAGGGGTGCATGTATCTTTTCAAATTAAATTTTTGTCTGGGTATATGCTCAGGAGTGGGATTGCTGGATCATATGGCAACTCTATTTTTAGTTTTTTGAGAAACTTCCATGCTGTTTTCCATGATGGCTACACCAATTTACATTTCCACCAACAGTATAAGAGGGTTCTCTTTTGTCCACACCCTCTCCAGCATTTGTTATTTGTAGGCTTTTTAATGATGGCCATTCTGACGGATGTGAGGTGGTACCTCATTGTAGTTTTGATTTGCATTTCTCTAATAATTAGCAATGATGAACATCTTTTCATGTGCCTATTCTGGGCTTCTGTCTTACAAAGTGAAAAGGTACTATTGTTAAGAATAAAGTTTTAAATGCCCTTTAGAGCTTCTCTAAAGAAGTTTGGTCTTTTATATGATTCAACATGTTTAAAGCTCTGTATATGTTCTCATCTGATATTTTAAGTTTTTATAGATTGGAAAATACTTCAAGTGAGTAAATAAGCCCTATGGCAAGTTTCTTGCTAGCATTTAGAAGCTGGTGGGTAATGATTACTAATATATGTAGAAGTTTAGAACAATGCTTAACCAACTGCAGCCCACATGCCAAACGAGGCCCACTACCTGATCCTACCAATGGAGTTTCATTGAAACGCAGTCATGCCCATTCATTGATTTATTGCCTATGGCTGCTTTGGTGCCAAGACAGAGTTGAGTAGTTGTAGCAGAAACAGTACGGCCCAGGGGAATTCCCTGGCGGTCCAGTGGTTAGGACTTCACACTCTCACTGCCGAGGGCCCGGGTTCAATCCCTGGTAGGGGAACTAAGATCCCCCAAGCCGCGTGGCGTGGCCAAATAAATAAATAAATAAGTCTTAAAAAAAAAAAAAAAGAAAGAAACAGTATGGCCCGCAAAGCCTAAAATATTTACTCTCTGGTCCTTTACAGACAAAATTTGCTGACACTTAAGAGTTTTACAAATGACTTTCCATCTCTATAGATTTAAATCTAAATACACATTGGGTTAAATATCACAGCAGTCTGAGAGGTGGGTATTATCCCCCTGGTACAGATGTGTAAACTAAGATGCACAGCTTGTAAATGGCAAAGCCAAGGATTAATTCCAGCCCACTAACACCACATCCCATATCTGGTCATGAACTCTTAGCCTTTCAGTCCTTCATCAATTTTATTTTACTAAGACGTTTTCCACTGTATAATTCATGTCATGACTATATCATTTAATCATCCATCAAGCATCTCCTGTGGGGCAGGCACTGCTCTCTGCACTAGGGCACAGCGGTGGACACGTCCTGCCATCGTATAGCTTACATTCCAGGTGTTGTGCACATACCTCACAAGTTCCCAGGGTCCTTGTCACACTCACCCACTCCGTCACTTTGGCTCACCAATTGTGATCATGTATGATGCCAAGTTCAGCCGCTACAATACTGAACCACATGGACTGGTTCCCCACACCCCGAACCCTGGAAGTAGGAGAAGAAATTCACAGTCCAGTGGGAAATGGCCTTTAGGGCACACCCTCGATTTCTAGAATGTGATACAGACCAGAGATATCATGAAATACAGTATGATGGCTTATTTGCATGCCTTTCTATCTCATGATTTTGCTCTAAGGGCTACAATTAGGAGATGAGATCTGTGTAAACCGAGTCAAAAGTGTGCAGAAATTATGTAGATAAGTACATCTTAAATTTTGACGTGCATACAGGTTTTAATGTGGGGATCTTTTGAAAATTCAGGTTTTGATTCCATGTCTCTGGGGTGCGGTCTAGGGTTCTAACAAGCTCCCAGGTGATGCTCTGAGGTCCTTGCTTTGAGTAGCAAGATACCAGTGAACAGTCCAGGTTCCTCTAAAAATCTCTCAAATTTGATGCTAGAAGCCTGGAACAGGGCTGGGTTCTCAGATTTAAAGCCCAGGGTTTGAGCAGGCAAGCTCCATTGTGGAAGAAAACCAAAATCACCCCCTGCAGGCCTGAGACGTTGGTTGGTAGTCCTTTACCCCATTCACCAGTTTTCTCTTCTCTCTTGCTAGCTCCCCCTCTTCCTTAATTTTAGCCTCCTCGCCCCCAGCCCATCCCACAGCCTGTTCTGTGGTTCAGACCACGGAAGCCAAACCCCTGGTGGAGATGCTAATAAGACTTTCTATTTTCTCTGCTCAAGTTCAAGTGAGGAAAGACAGCAGCATTTCCAGTGCAGACTTTTCACTCTCAATAATTCTGTCAGACTGACTCGCAAGTCTTCCCAGCCTGTCTGCTCAGACTGCACAAGCTGGTGATTAAAACTTAGAGCAATAATTAGACCCTTTATTTTCAAAGCAGATTTGATTTCCAGACCAGACTTCAACATTCATTATAATACAGACTAATAAAAACAAATCTGGGAACTTTTTTTAAGTTTTTGTGTTGTGAAATCTGTAACAGCGTTAAAACCATTTTGGGGGAAAAAAAATTCATGATCCCCCAGAAAAATACTCAGTGCACATTCCCTTCTGTTTCCCATCCAAATATATTGCACATATATGCACATAGTGTAGACAAAAGTTTGTACTATAATTTTTTCCACTTATTTTATAATGAACATTTTTTATATCGCTCCATGATCTTCTTATTTTTAAAGGCTGCACAATTTTTCTTCTAGTTGACAAATCAATATGTTTGTAAACTTAAGTAGTTCTCCTTTGTGGAGTATTTCAGTGGTCGCCTTTCTTTCTTTTTTTCTTCCTTTCTTTCATCTTCCCTCCTTCCTTTTTCCCTTCCTCCCTCCCTCCCTCCCTCCCTCCCTTCCTCCCTCCCTCCTTCCTTCCTTCCTTCCTTCCTCCCTCCCTCCCTCCCTTCCTTCCTTTTTCCTCCCTCCCTTCCTTCCCTCCTTCCTTCCTTCCTCCCTCTCTTTTCTCTGCCTCCCATCTTTGCCTCTTCCTCTCTCCCTACTTCCTCTTTCATCATTTTCTACTATCAGAAAAAGTGTGCCATGAACATTCAATAACCCTTTACCTTAAGTTGAATTATTTCCTTATGATACATTCTCAGCCAGCAGTAGAAGTGTTTTTTTTTTTTTTTTCCCTTCAGTATAGTCTGAGAAGCCCAGTGACCCAATCAGCATGGTGTTGCCATTCTCTATGAAAATCTCAGAGGGTGACACCCTAACCACATTTTATATCTACCAGGCCGAATGGGTGGGTCTGACATTAATTCCAGTCCCTTATACCTGCGTTCATTCCTGGGCTATTGGAATGAGTCTTGACTGGAAGTTTAGTCAGCTCAAACCAGATCCCCGTGCTTACTGCACAAGTACTTTCTATTCCCACTTCCCTCTAAATATACAGTTTAGATATTAGTGCCTCAATACGTAAGGTTATCCTGGAGAATAAATCTGTTAGAATATTAGCTTATTGAGGGACAATTTGTTTTCTGTTTGGTTCACTGCTATATCCCCAGCATTAGAACAGTGCATAGCACATGGTAAGTGTCGAATAGATGTTTGTTTCATGAATCATTAAAAAAAATAATAAGATCAGAAACAATGTAGAAAAGTGAAAGATATCTTTACTCCAAAGAGTTTAAAGCAGTGGTTCTTAAGGCTTTGGAGGACGAATGCATCCATCACATCTGTGTGTTAACAGATAGAATTTTACAAGTAATTTTTATAGGTCCAAAGAATCTGGAAGTTTTCCCATGGACACCAGGCAGTGTTGGCATTAAGAATCCCTGGTGTAAAAGAACCTCTAAGTTCTAATTTATTTGACATCATCCTACCAAGCAGAACTTTGAAATAGTAGTAATCCATACCTAATGGCTCATTCAGTCTTTATTATAGTCTGTCAAGATAGGCAGTATTATTCCTATTTTACAGAAACAAATCCCAGATTCAGAAAGATTCAAAAGACTAAATCAAAGTGACACACTTACTAAATGCAGAGCAGGGACTAGAACCTGGGTCCTCTAATTCAAGTCCAGCCCGGTTTCAGTTAAATGCCTCCATTGACCCTGCATTGATTTGCACAACCTTTGTCTTCTTAGCATCTGATTGATGGTTATTGTTCGTGCAGATAATTTGGGCTTCTTTGTAATGATCAAGACATTTATACAAGGCAAGGTCTCAGATGATTAGGACAAGGCGGGTGCTAATGCCATTCTCAGCTTATATCTAACTAGAGTTCATTAACTTGTCAACACTAGTTCCTTTTGAGCACCATACTGATATAATAAAATAGTGCAATCGATAGAAAACTTCAACAGGCTTCATCTGTCTTCTTTTGTTACTCCTTTTACTTTCTTTCTTCATCTTTTATTACTACTTTTTTCCCTGCCACTTTAAAATCGTTGTGCTTCTCATTAGCTGTGCAATTCTGTTTTATTGGAAATCCAGGTACATCTAGCTTTTCCCACACATCCCCATTATTGCCCCGAAGAGAGGGAAGCTAACCTTACCTAGACTCACTGAGTAAATCTGGACTCTGCTGTGAGATTGCTAACACAGTAAATGAATTTTTCTTAAGTATAACGTGGCTTACTAACTATGTGGAAGAAGATCTGAGAGTTTTGCAGAACTGCTTCCACTTATGAAATTAATTGTTATGCTGTTTTTTCCCTAGTTTTGTACAGAAGCTAAATAGTTCTCTGAGCTGATAGGGGAAGGCACTGTGGTTACCGTCTACTGATGGGAATGTGAGAGTGAGAATGGTTATAAAAGTGCCTTATTTTTTCTTCGTCCTTAACATTGCTCACTTAGTTACATTGGGAATTCTGGGGCTCATTCAACCTCTTACTACAAAAGAAACACTCACACTTTGCCTATTCCTGGTGAGATGGACTTCGTGTTCTATTTCTCCCTCATCCCCTGCTCAGTTTCTGTCTCCTCCAAAACTTATTACATCATAGGAGTAATTGACTCTTTGACATGGATTTCTCCCATTGGGCACATCTGGATTTGTCCTGAGGAAACACCATGTTTACTTTAATATGCTGATTTTATCAACATCATCATGTTGCATCAGTCCAACCATCATGAATTATCACATGAGTCCATAGCCGTCTCTGAGAGCACCCTGGAGACCAAATAGGAAACTAAGCATTATCCCAGAGAGAAGGCTCACTCAGGGATCTGCATATTTCAACAATTTCCCTGTTCTTGGAGAAGTTCTCTTACAGCTCCTGGAATGCAAGATGGAAAGCATCCTCTCTGTACCATAGCTAAAGGACTGATCACGGAAATGAAAGTGCAATTACAGAAAAATTACCCCTGGGCCATGACCACATTTCATGAGCATTTTATTGCCATCACGACTCATGATTTCAATTTTCAGAACTGAGAGTCTCTGCTGAAGCCCAATTTAAATCCTTAATATGAGAGTCTGTGCTTTACAGTCATGTGTCGATGCAGTCAGTCAACTGGGGTTTAGTTCCCTGGGCCTGACCACAGTTATGTGCTGGGAGGGAACCAACAGGGTTGCATATGTAAACAGTACTGTGCTAATCAAGTGTGATATTTTCTCTTTTACTTCTGATCAACCACAAGACTAGATTTAAGACTACTGTTCAGTTTGAACTTGAAAGTGATGATTTTTACACCAGAATTCTTAATATCTGAGTTTTAGTTTAAAGGAAAAAGTGCTGATGCCTTGGAAAGTCAGGGCCATGCTGAAGTGTTTTCCAATTCTCATTTTTAAAAAAAAATCCTCTGAACACTTTTGGAAATAAAAAAATCTTAATCTTGTCCTTTGAATAATGTCAAGATCAAGTGTACCTCTGGAGAATATTGATATAAAACCAAATCAATACGTCCCCACTTGTTACTGACTCTCTGTGTTGCTTTGGGCAAGTTGTTTAACTTTTCTGAGCCTTAGTTTTGCTCAACAAAAGTTAATACTGCCATATAGATGGGAGATTCAGCTGCCTTTGTTTTTTGTTGTTGTTTTTTTTTTTTTGCATTACGCGGGCCTCTCACTGCTGTGGCCTCTCCCGTTGCGGAGCACAGGCTCCGGACGCGCAGGCTCAGCGGCCATGACTCACGGGCCCAGCCGCTCCGCGGCATGTGGGATCTTCCGGGACCGGGGCACGAACCCGTGTCCCCTGCATCGGCAGGCGGACTCTCAACCACTGCGCCCCCAGGGAAGCCCTAAATGCTTCTTTTTAAAGATAAAAACAAAGGCAGGGCTTCCCTGGGGGCGCAGTGGTTGAGAGTCCGCCTGCCGATGCAGGGGACACGGGTTCGTGCCCCGGTCCCGGAAGATCCCACATGCCGCGGAGCGGCTGGGCCCGTGAGTCATGGCCGCTGAGCCTGCGCGTCCGGAGCCTGTGCTCCGCAACGGGAGAGGCCACAGCAGTGAGAGGCCTGCATATCGGGGAAAAAAAAAAAAGAAGCATTTAGTCTAACAGATATGAAACATTCCTGCACATATATTCACACAGTCCAAGAGCCATTACGTTTCATATAATGAGAATGTACGATTCTTGGCAATCTGATAATCTGGACTTGCCTCTAAGCTATTACAATGCTGGTCTTTTTTTCTGAGTTTGGCTCTTTTTACACCTCAAAAAGACTTAACAGTGTTCAAGATTATGAGATTGCTGCCATATACAGCATTGCTATTCTTCAAAAAATAAGATTTTGCAAGCCGAAAAGTCAAAGAATCAGTGTAGACATGCATGATCAAAGTCTGTAAAATAATTAAAACCATTTCACAATTGCATCAGAGGTACTATAGCAGGGTTTTAGGAGTCATCTCACTGGTACAGCCAATACCCTGCTAATTGCCAGGGACAGTCTGGCTGCCTGGGTGACAACTTCTCCCTCCCTATCTTCCACAACTCGCTTGACTGGGATGATCAAGGAGGGCTTCTGGGAGGAGGTGGCATCTTTGGAATTTAAGTGGGAAGGACATTCCAGGTAAGATGGATGCTATGGGGTAATATACAAAAGCAGGAAAACATTAAACCTGTTCAGTGATAACTGTGCAGTAGCATTTGACCTAAAGTAGGTGATTCCATTAGAGAAAGAAAATTAGAAAAGTTGTCTGAGCTCCAGTTTTAGAGAGCCTTGAATGTCAGGCTAAGAGGATAGAGTAGACTACACTATAAGCAAAGAAGAACCATGACTTCATCTGTTAGTTTCTTCTTATAACACATATCCACTGAGTACCTATTCTGTGCTACCTTAAAGATAACATTTGGTAAATAGTAGTTCAGAATGCCTAGTCTAGAAGCATATCTAGATGGACTGAAGGAGGATGAGGCTATAGGGCCAGAGGAGAAACAAGTTAGGAGGCTATTGGGATGGTTCAGGTGAGAAATTTCACTGGTCCCAAGGATCTGGCACATACAGTAGAAAGCGGTACTGGGGACCAAACTGAAGAGCATGGCCTCAAGAAACATCCTTTGTTTGGTAGTTTCAGTGCTTGTGTTGGGACTTAAGAGTCCCAACATATATATATCTTCAACTTATCACAGTTTACCTTCAAATAATACTGTAGTGTTTCACATATAGTGTAAGAACCTTACAAACAGTGTACTTCCATGTCCCCCTTCCCCAGCCTTTGCAGTATGGCTGTTACACGTTTTACTTTATCGTATGTTGTAGATAAACCCCACAATACATTGTTATTTCTGCTTTAACCAATCAGTTACCTTTTCAAGACCTTTTCAATTACTTGTTCAATCACCTTACATAAAAAAAATAGAAAAAAAAGTTCTATTTCCCCACATATCCACCATTTATTGTGTTCATCGTTTGTGTAGATCCATATTTCCTTCTGATATCCTTTTCCTTCCAACTGAAGGACTATTTAGCATTCTTTATGGTGCTCTTCTGCTGGTGTTGAATTCTTTCACCTTTTGTCTATATGAAAAAGTGTTTATTTCACTTTTAATTTTGGGAGATGTTTTCACCAGGCTTGGAATTCCCGATTGACGTTTTTTCTTTGAGTGTTTTAAAGATTTGCTCCATAGTCCTCTAACTTGTGTTGTTTCTGGCAAGACATCCGCTGTCATCCTTATTTTTCTCTTCTGTTTGTAATGTGTCTTTCCCCCACTGCCCATGCCCAGCTCCTTTTAAGATTTCATTTTTATTACTAGTTTGAAGCATTTTGATTATGATAAGAAACATTTTGAGTAGTAAATTAGGAGAGTGTTGGAACAGATAAGATGTGAGCACTGGGAAAAGAGGCATATTAAATGTGAGCCTGCACAGATTAATTGAAACTGATAGTTGCTTCTTTGAGTACAGTACTATCTATCTCTACAGGTGTAAAGGAGAAATATCACTATAGAATGTACCCTAAATGTATCCTAAAAGAAAAGTAATAGCCAACACTTGAAGAACACTGTATGTGCATATTTGTGTGGGTTTGTACACACACACACAGACACAACACCAACAACAACCGTATGGCATAGGTACTATTACAGTATCCATTTTATGCATGTTAAAACTGTTGTGCAGAATGGTTGAATAGTTTTAGCACATCACTGGTAAGTGGCAGAGCTGGTATTTGAACACAGATCATCAAATTAACAGTAGTGCCGTCAACCACTGTTTTAAACTGCCTCTTACAGTAAATGGCAGCCAGGTATATCAGAAGCAAGATATTGACAGATTTACGGGGCACCTTTGTTATAAATATTCCACGTTAAAGGGGAAAAAGATGCTGCTTCTTGGACCTGGAAGATGCTACTTTCGGAGCAGTGACCTCCTGTCTGATCTTCCAGCCTCTGGCTTAGATGTTGATGTTCCTTCAAATATAAAATGTCCATAATCTTAGAGACTAGACATCTAGCCACATACCGTAGTGTCTCCTCATGGTTGCTATCCAGTGTGTCCAACACAAAATAGAAATTTCTGCAGGTGGAAGGGAAGGAGTTCACAAACATGTTTGAACTCAGGCATCAGCCCATTTATAAGGCATGAGAAAGAAATGAAAAACGCCAAAATTTTTGTAATTTCTCTGGCCTACCTATTGTACTGATAATGACAGTCATCATTTACTGATAATCTTCTAGGCGCTAAGTACTTTCCTTCTAATCGTTACAGTAAGGACCCACACTGCTACTGTTACAAACCTTATGTTTCTTTGAACTTTGAACTATTCTTTGCAAGTTACTTAACCTTGCTGTACCTCAGTTTCCTCATCCACATCATGAGGTTAATAATAGTAGCTACTAAAATGCTCTTTTGAAGATTAAATGAGATGATGTATCTATAAAGTGTCTAGGATAGTGCCTGGCACCTGCCAAGCATTCACTAAGTACATGATGCTAGTATTATTATCTCCATTGTTTCTTCTACTTGGGAGCCCCTGCTTTGCCCATCCAAACCTTAACTGTCCTGCAAAATCAAGTCAGCATTTAGCCTGCCACCCTGATCACTTCACTCGGGCACAATCTCCGTTTCTGCTAACAGTCAGGAAACACAGCCCGAGCTTCTCAATTGACTGTATTCCTCCACATACGCTCATTTTGCCTTTTCAACTAGATTAATTCATCATTCATTGAATTCATGTGTCGTCTGAGCACTAACCAGGTACCAAGGACTGTTCTGGTTTACCTTTCTTATTTACTGGTCTAGGGTTAGACCAGTAAATAAGAAAGGTAAAAAGCAAATCTCTGCCTCATGGATTTATTTATTGATGTGGGGAGGGAGAGGGTACAGACAAAAAATAATATAAATAAGCAAAGTATGTGGCATGTTAGATGGTACCAATGATATGGATATAAATAAAGCATAGAAGAGAGATAGGAAGTGTTGGAGGATATCATGCAGTCTTCAGTATTGGAGTCAGGGAAGACTTGGCTGAAGGAAGAGTACAAGCCATGGAGACCCAGGTGTAGGGCTTTCCTGGATGAGTATACAGCAGGTACAAGGGCCCTGAGGTGGGAATGTTCATGGTCAAAAGGACATCAGGGAAGTTAGTGTGGCTGGAGTGGAGTCAGCAGAGGGCAGAGTTGTAGGATATAAGGTTGACAGGTGAAGGAGGTGGGGCAGGTTAAATGGTGCCTCACAGCCCATTGTAATGGACTCGCCCTTCACTTTGATGTGAGAGCCACTGGATGTCCTGAGTGAAGGGATCACTGAGGCAGGAGCCATATCTTATAAATGATGAACCAATATTAGAGCAGAGTTTGGAGCTGACAGAGCATCCTCACAGCCTTCACAGGAACCCTGTGTGGGCAGGATTATCCCACCCATTTCAGAGGTTAGGAAGCTGCCGCTCAGAGAGGAGTAGTAAAGTCCCTTCTGTCATGCAGGTTTGGTGGCATAGGCAGGATAGAAACTAAGATTCTCCAACTTCCAGCCCAAGAAGGCTTGACAGCAGGTAGAAGCTGAGCCCCACTGGTGTTCCTAGGTTGAATCCAATGGTCCTATAGTCCTCTTCACCGTTTCCTCTGTCTACCTCCTCTGGCTTCTTCCCTTCCTGTGTCTAACTAGCTCTAAAGTGCCTCTGGAGGAAGAACTTAGGGCTAGCTTATGCCAGGTGGGCAGAGCCGGGGTACAAGAGACTTGACAGTACCTTCATGTGAATTAGAAACAGCCATCCCCTCGAGGGCCACAGTCCCCATGGGCATAAGGTTGCATTAACACAGGGTGAATTTCAGCCCATGCCCACCTCCTCCAAGGGCCTTTGTGCAGTACACAACCTTCACCACTGTAAATGACAGGCTGATACCTCTTCATGAATTTCTGTATTTCACACGTCAATGTAACACAGTGGAAGTCACATAAAGATACTCAGTGCATCATGAGTGACTGAATTCTTTCTCATTTTTCATCTCCTAATGTGATGAAGACACTATTTGTCAGCCTATGGTATAGGATATAAATTATTGCACACATTTTTTTGAGCATATACTATATGCCAGCACGAGTCTAGGCACTGGGGATATGGCTACAAAAAACTGACAAAAATCCCTGTGTTGATGGGTCTTACATTCTAGTGGAGGAGACAAATAATCAATGAAATAAATCAACATAAGTATGTTAGATTGTTACCTTGCAGAGAAGAGAAAAAGCATGGAATGGGGTACGAAGTTTTAGTGAGCACCAGAAATGCTGACTAGACCGGCCAGGGCAGCCTTCACAGAGAGGTTGACGTTTGAGCAAAGATCTGAATGAAGTGAAAGAGGTACCATGGTAGACAGAACAATGGCCCCCAGGATGTCCACATCATAATCCTTGGAACCTGTGATGCCACCTCAGGGCAGAAGCTACTTTGCAGACGGGATTAAATTAAGGATTTTGTGTTTGGGAGATTATCCTGGTTTATCCTGGTGGGCCTAGATAATCACAAGAGTCCTTCTCAGAGGGAAGCAGGAGGCCAGAGACAGAGATTTGAGGATGCTCCAGTGCTGGCTTTGAAGATGGAGGAAGGGGCCACAGGCCCAGAAATGTCAGGGGCCTCTAGAAAGTGGGAAAGAGGAGGAAACAGACTCTCCTCTAGGGGCTCAGGAAGAAACACAGCCCTGACCACACCTTGGTTTTAGCCCAGTGAGACCTATTTGGGATGCCTGCCCCCCAGAACTGGAAGATAACAAATTTGTGTTGTTTTAAGCCACTGAGTTTGTTGTACCCTGTTGTTGCTGTATTATAGGAAACTAATACAGCAACCGTGTAAATATCTGGGGAAAGAGCATTCCAGGCAGGGAAAGCAGGAGGTGCAAAGGCCCTGAGGTGGAATGTACCTGCTGTACTCTGTGATGCCAGTATGACTACCTGGGCCAGAGTGAGTCAAGGGGACTTGAGGTACAGGGGGCCAGGGGCTGGGGGAAGATTATGTAAAACATTGCAGGCCACACTGGTCTTATTCCAAATGCCAGGAGGCCCCACTGGAAGCTATAAAGCAGAGAATTGTTGTCATCCAGTTCATGTTTTAACAGGACCACTCTGGCTGCTGTGGGGGTGATATAGGGGGTATGGGGGCAAGGGCAGAAGCTGGGAGACCAGTTAGGAGGCTTTTGCTATAATCCAGGCAAAAGAGGTTGTTAGCTTGGACCAGGGTGGTGGCAGCTGGGAAAGGGTGACAGAGTGAGAAACAGTCACATTCTGAATATATGTTGAAGATGCAGCTCAGAGACCAGATGAAGAATAGATGTTATACATGTTAAGTTTAGCTGGAAGAGATCCTGAATACAGTCCTTTCAGTATTCAAAAATTTAATGTGGAAAGATGGCACACACAGAAGGCCTGAAGCAGAATGGATAATAATCCAGTCTCCAAATAAAATGCTGTAGGTTCAAATCCTGGCTCCTCCACTCGTCAGAAGTATGGCCTTGAGCAACTTTTTTGGGCCTTAGTTTCCTGATCTGTAGCATGGGAGTGTAATGGTACGTGCAGAGACTGTATGAGCATTAAAGAGAAAAATGCTTTGTAAGACCTAGTGTCTAACCCATAGTAAGTACTCAAAAAATGTTCTCTCTCATCATCTGGAACTCACTGATTTTCAGATATTTTTCTATTTGTAAAATGCTTGAAGAATTTAATGTGGAGAAGTATTTGAAAACAAATGAAGTCTCTCCCTTCCTGTGGGGCATGTTCACAGAATAGCTGGGATGCTAACACATTTCTCTTGGTCCCGTAATAGATTTCCCGTGCTCCATTATCAACTAGTTGCTGTATCTGTCAATCCTGGCTTTGAAAAAGGAGGCTGATCCTTCAGTCTTTTAAGGAAGAATGAGTATTACATGGCAACTGAATATTTATAACACACTATCCTCTTTTTAAAGCAGTTGTTTTACCCTCCCAACATCAAACCACTGAGCCCAAGGAAACCTCAGATGTTAGAGAACATCAAATACGGTCTCTTTTCCTCTTTTTCCTGGTAGATCTGACACACCTTTGAACCTTCAAAGGCCACAGTAATCAGTGATGTAGGGAGACGTGCGACATTACGTGCATCATTGTGAAGATGAATTTATTAATGTGAATGGCGTAGTGTGGAATAGCGGTTGGGGCTGAATTAAAATGTGAGGATCTGTAACTCAACAAAAACCACAGAACAAAGGGAGGAGAGAGACATGGAACAGGCTGATGAAAGACACATTACTGATTCGGGACTTCACTGAAGAGAGCTAGATAAAAGGGAGATATTGCTTAAGTAGCCTCATGTAACCCTGGTATCTTAATTAAAATGTCTTTAACAGAAGAGGAAGAGGAATAGTACTGAAAGTTTGGGGGAGGCTTCAATGAAAGAAAATAAATTTACAGAGGGGAAGAAAAGAGGATGATTTAGGTTAAATGTTGAGAATAACTCCTTAAGCAAAATAATGTTGGATTTCAGTCATAAAGGATATTTGAAAATCGGTTGGACAAAGGAGGCAATAGACTTTGTGGCCAGAGTGGGAAACAGCTTTCTAATTTTAGAGTTTGCAGCCATAACATCAAGAAGTTAACAAAAAGAAAGAAAGTAGATAAAAACAGGAGGAACAAGGGTCTCAAAAATTGACTAAATCCAGAGAATGAGTCCTGGTGATATGTACTTTTCCCTTTTCTTACGTACAGGACACTGCCTTAAATGTCCTCCCTCCATTACTTTATCTGAGACAGGAACACGCTGTTCACCCCTGCTATTGGGAACGTTTGCCTGGATCACCGTAAGATTCTGCCTGAGAAGCTGGTTTAAGAAAGTAAAGAAGCACTTGGTTTTGGACCTGATAAAATCACAGGGTTTTTCTCTGAGTCCATCCTAGAATAACCCAGTGGCATCCATCATCACCCAGTCTCTCGGGCACATGTGAGGCCAAACCTCATTGCAGGGTGGCTGTACCATCCACAGCCACAGCCACATGGTCTTCTGCCATTTAATGAGGCAGTTCAGCTGCAAGGGAGGGGAGAGCGATGTCCCGTCCAATCCGAAGATTAAATGCATCAGGTGTTATGTAAAAATGCAAGAGTTTCCTCTTCTCTGAAGTTGCCTTAAGGAATGGAAAACTCAAAAACTCCTTTGGAAAATGAAGAAAAGAGATACTACCAGCTTGCCATCTGCTATTTGATGGCATTCATTAAACAAATAGATAGTTATTAAATAACCTTTATTAAAGTTTCAAAGTTAAAGCATGCATTTGCATACTAGTGCAACCTGGCAGAAGAAAGCCAGAGTTAATAGAGACCATCCAGTAACTACTATGTACCCTGAACTGGAGGACGACACACATAGTATATAATAGGCTCCTGTTGCGGGATATGGTGTATGTGTGTGTTTCTGCGCGTTATCAGTCAGGTAGACAGGACTAGAGGTGAGTGAGAAGAGAATAGCCAGGTTAGAGGAACACAGGACAATGAAGGTGTAAAGTCACCAGAGAGCCTGGCAAGTTTGGGCAAAAGCAGTATGGTCGGAGCTGTAGGGGTTGCGGCCAGAGAGGTGTGTTGGAACCACTTGGGGATGCTCAGCCATGGCAAGATCAAATCTGTTTCCAGTGGTGATGGGGGTTTGGCAACATGGGACAGGTCCTTTAAAACGTTCATCAACTTTGACCTAGTAATCCCGTTTTTGCTAATCCATTCTAAGGAATCCTGTTTAGAGAAAAACAAACAAGTAAGCAAAGAAAACTTTACATACAGTGATATTTTATTTGCATTTTAATAACAGAATTGGAAGAACCTAAACGTATGGGCATAACATCAGGGGAATGGTTAAATACGGGCTGATGCATCCACATGATGTGTTGTGCAGCTACCAAATGATGTTTACAAAATTTGCAACATGGGCGGGAAGAAAACTTGCTATTTATCATTAGGTTCAAAACACAAGATACAAAATTATTCAGACCAATTTCAACTTGAGCAAAAAGTATATTAAAAGCAGGAAGGAAGAATTAATTTACTCACAACCCTGTATCAGACAAACAGAAATACTATTCTATGTAGTATATATTTAGAATAGTATCTCTGTTTGTCTGATACAGGGTTGTGAGTAAATGAATTCTTTTTATTTTGTACTGATTGTAAATAGAATAGGTTCATTATAGAAACTTTAGAAAATATATTAAAATACTATTTGCCCCCAAATTCTTACCTCAGTGTCTGTTTCCGGGAAGCCCAGACTAAGAGTGTTGAGGTCCTGGTTGTGATTCTACTATCCAGGGGGCCCCTGTATAAAAAGGAGCAATGAGTCATGAAGAACCTGCAGGTGGGCTACAGGAGAGCAGACAACATGTCAGGGAACATGGTTCTAGAGAAGGAAGGGATATATTCCAGGGAAAATCCCCTGGGTGGAATCTGTAGGAGTTGGCAACCACTTGGAAGTGCGGTATGGCGGAAACGAAGTAAACCATCCATAGGAAATAAGCGTCTAGCCCTTCAACAGCTGAGAAAAGGGAAGCCGGAAACCTTATGGGTTTGGGCAAGAGTGGGTGGAAGGACAGGACTCAATTTGGTTTAAGACATGTTGTGTTTGAGGTACCCACAGGATAGTCACTATCATTAATTGTGAAACTTGCACTGGAAAAGCACTTGACGAACACCCAATATGTACGCACTGAATTGAAAAGCATTGTTTTTCCACATGTGGGTTTTCTAGCAGGCACTTTCTTTGAAGGCCAATCACACATTTATGAGCTCATGCCAACCAGAAAGCACGGGATCTGGGCTACGTGCTCACGCATCCTGAATACATACTGAGATGAATACAGCTGTTGAGGCCGGACTACATATGTGTGTTAGAAAAATAAGCCCATCTGTAACACTCTGCAAGATGCCTCCAGGTGTTCAGAAGTAGCTCTTTAACATGCATATTTTATCAATGCCAGGGCAGATAAAGGAAAATTGTCTCCATTATATTCCCATCACCGTCACACGCGGTTGAATGGACCTCTAACTAAAGAATGTAAATATGTTTAAAACATTTTTCACCTCTCTTGAAACCAGCAAGTACTGATTTGTGTTGTTACTGCTCCTGCTAGATTCATGAAATATTTCGGAGGCAATTCCGTCTTGGAAGTGTGATTTGGCAAATTTTCATCCAAAGCGTTTGCTTTTATTTATTTTTTAACTAGCAGTTCTAACATGGGGAAATTGATGTTTTAGAGTAAGTGGTAGAATATGTGTGGGTGGGGGGAGGGTGTTTTACTTGTGTTTTATTTTTAAGTCCAACTTTTCAAGTAAGGATGACAAATATCAGGAAGGAAAATTTATTTCAGAAAATGTATTCTGCAGGCGTGGCCCCTCAGCTCTGACAGGGCAAGGTCAAAGTCAAGGTCAGATCCCAGACTTTTGCTTAAAACCATTCAGGGGCTTCTCGTGGTCCTCAGGATTCCGAACAGTCCTATGAATGGAAGAGGCCTGCCCTCTCCTCCCCTTCCAGCCTTTCCCAAAGCTTCTGGAGCCCTGCCGTCTCTGCTTCAGCCCTTCTGGTCTTCGGCCGTGTTCTGCCTCTGTGCCCTTTCACTTGCTGATCCCCTGGCCAGGAACTCTCTCTCCTCCTCGTTTCCCTGGATGAACCCCACTTGGCCTTCAGGTCTCAGCTCAATTGTCATTTCTTCCAGAAAGCTATGGTCTTCTGCTGGGCAGTCCAAGGGGTGAATTTTCTAAAAAATTTCTATAGACTCAGTGACTTCACAAAACTCTGAAGGGTCAAAGAATCCAAACAGAGTGTCGTGATTGTCTTGTTACAGAGGCTATTTTTGGCTTGAGGAAATCAACATGGAATCATAGGCATCTTATTCATCTACTTATCAGGCATAACTATGGAGCAGATACCATGAACCAGGCACTATGCTAAGCCCGTTACCTGTATTATCTGAATTCTACAATAACCCTATATTCATTTAATAATTGTTTTTATCTAATAGTATTTTAAAAAATACTTTTTGGACACCTGCTATGCGCCTGGCCTTGTACTGGGAACCAGGGCACACAGCAGCAAACCAGGAAGACGTGCTGCCTGGCCTCATGGAGCTGGTAGCCTGTGCGGAAGGCAGACATTGATAAACACTGAATGGATGTGTAATTAATCAGAAGCTGAATAAGAGCTCTGGATGCAACGGGCAGGCTGCAGGCAACACCCACCCCACCCCAGCAAAAGAGACTGAAGAAGTCTAGAAGGGGTGCTTGAGCTGGGAGTACATGGATGGATCGAGGGGTCAACCAGGCACAAGAAGGGAGGAATGATGAGGAGCAACAGTAGGTGGAAAGCCCAGAAGCAAGCATTTGCAACCTGAGGATGCCGAGGTGCCTCGTGCTGCAGAAGCAGCCAGGAGGACAGTGAGGGCACCTGAAGTCGGAGCGCCATTGGCAGCCAAACCTGCTGGCCCTCGCTGGCCTTGGTAACATTGGCGGCTTCATCCTTTCACAAGGGGAAGCAAATAACGGTATTAACGAGAGGAAGGAGAATGTTTTAAAAGATCTATTTGGCTGCTGGACAGAGAACTTCTGGAGTCATCACTCAAATTGCAAACTCCTCTGGTAAAACTTTCTTTTCTCTGTTGATTACTTTGGCCAAAGCCGTTTCTTTTCCACCCTAAACATACTTAACAGAAATGACTGTCACATTTATTTTTATTGGGAATTTATCACTTCTTTGGTGCTAATCATTCAGATGCTCTGCTATGGACTGTCACTGTGAGGTTTCTTGTTTTTGGATCAGACATCCCCAAAGCCCCTGATAGTGACTCATTACTGGAGAAATCATTTCTGATGTCACTGGTGGTCACTTCTGGAAAACCATGGTGCCTGGGGACTCTCAGGAACAGTGGTCTGCACCCACTTCTCCCAGCTGTATGCCAGCAGGCCTTGGAAAGCAGGTGTGGGATAATTTACAATAGCAGATTGGCTTCGCCGCACCCTAGGAGTCCACCAGCCATCATCTCCCCACCCCACCCCAGCTTTAAAATTAGCTCCATAGTACACATTTCCATACTGATGGACAATTTCCACCCCATTTTCTTGTCAGCATAACTCTGTCCTGTAAACCTGCAACAGATGACTCAGGTCAGCTGACATTTGGCCTCCAGAATATTGGGAAAATAGACAGCTGGAAATGATGCAAACTTAGTATATTGGCCCTCCAACTTCCTAAATTTGCCGCTGAAAATTTGGTGTTTGTGGACTGTTTCTTCCTTTAAGTAGGCAAACTTCAGCCCCAGGAGGTAATAAAGCAAACTTTAAATCTCACCCCAGGTACAGCAACGCTGGATGAATGGTGCATTTGATTGCATATGAAATGCGAACTGAGTAGCACAGAACCCTCCTCCCAGCACCTTTCAGTACATTGAGATCAGCTGCAAGAATGGGATAAATTGGAGATTGATTTCTGCTGCTCCATTCATTTGCAGAAATTTGCAGACAATTAAACTGTCCCCCTGCAGTAAAGGTATAGCCGCTCCTTTTAGCCGGAGGCTGATTGACATTTGCTACCTATCCTCTGCGAAAGTTAGAGTTGTGATTCTCCAGTTATACTTGAGTAAGGAGCTCTCTCCACACACAGCCCTGGGGAGGTGAGTAGCATCCTGCTTGGATCAGGGGGCACTGGGGTCACAGAGGCCTGCGTTCCCATCTCTCACTTAAGAGCTAAGTGACTTTGGATAAGTCTCTTATATCTTTGAACCTCAGGAAAACAGGCATGGTGGTTCTACCTGTGAGTTGTTGGATGTATTAAATAAGATAATGTCACAGTGTGCCTAGCACAGTGCCTGGCACATAATAGCTACTCACTAAATAGCAGTGTTTCCTTTGGCAGACTCAGTGAGTCCAGGGCCAGGATGCCAAGTATATTTTAGGATTAGAAAGATAAGAAAGGAATAGGCTGTGACCTTCAGACTTGAGTCCAGAACCCAGGCTTCAAACTCATCAAAGGAATAATTCTCATGATCTTTCAACCAGACATGGAATTCAAACCCAAAGCATCATACCTTTGCACGAAACCAGTAAAGGCTCTCCGCTGCCTGGGAAGCACATCAGACCTTCCCAACATGATCTACAAGACTGTCCACAGTCAGGCCAGGCTGAAAAGTCTCAGCTGGCACTGCCCTCCCTGCACTCCCTGCTTCAGCCAGAGGGATGCTGCCAGTATCTACGATGCTTTTCCCTGTTAAAATAACTTCTCTTAGCACATAATTTTGCCCAAAAGTTACGAAGTTGGAGAGAGAACAAAGGCAGTGGCTTGTGGCTTCTTTATAAAATTATTGCTCTTTTTCCCTCTCATTTATTACCTAATGCAGAGACGTGAACTAGGGCGGGCACATATGAGTTCTCTGGCCACTTCCTGCCCCTTTGGGTGTTGGCTCATGAGGACCCTCTGCCAGGTAGCAAGACAGGTCCGAGCTGCTGTCTGGCCTTGGGTTCACTGTGAAGAGGGCAGGGCTGTACCTCTCAAATCTCACTACTTTCTTGGAGTGGCTCTTGGAAGACTTTTCAGCCCTCAGCTGGACGTGGAGGGAGGGAGCCGTGACAGCCAAAACATGCAGAGTGGTCCCAGCTGTAGAGCAGCAGTCTGGGCCCACACCTTTCTGTTCCCCTTTGCTTCTGGGGCACCGGCCCGGTTAGTCTCTACTCCGGACAGCTCTTGCCTTGACGGTGTCCTAGGTGGGTTCCCTGGGGACAAACCTTGCGACTCAGAGATCTTTGTGGAGAAGGGGAGGGATGTCTGCATCCACACAAAGATGAGGGCAGCAGGAGGGGGCGGTGGGAAGAGGTGAACCCAGGAGACATAGACTGCTGTTACAGCAGGGCTGTCAGCCAGCCGGGGGCCAGTTGGGACTCTGGGTGCCCCCGAGCATGGTCGCACCTGGAGGCCGGGGGCTGGCCTTACACACCCCTTACCACTAACTGTATCCCTTTCTGCTTCATGATCTTCAAATCAGCTATGAAGTGGAGGCAGAGTCCAAGAAAATACTGTGAAAACACACTGTGATTCCCTTTTATGACATGTCTGGAGAAGGCAGATGCGTACAGACAGGAAGTAGATTCATGGTTGCCGGCGGCTGGGGCTTAGAACAGGGGAGTGAGCATATGGGCATGAGGTTTCTTTGGAGGCTGATGGAAATGTTCTAAAATTAGTTTGTGGTGATGATCACACAACTCTGTAAACTTCCTGATGTCGTTGCATTGTACCCTTAAAATGGGTAAATGTAACGGTACTTAAATTGTACCTAGATAATACCTTAAAAACACTGTGGGAAGGCAGGAGGATAGAGGGACTCTGACCAGGGAATGTTGACCCCAGCTCTCCTTTTCCCCAGATCCAAAGCTCAGATTTGCATTTTAGGAGGAATCTCAGTGCTCTGTGAAGACAGGGTTGGAAAAAGGAAGAAACCCAACAGATATAAACATTTCTTTACTTTAACCCTTAAAATCTGTTCTTCACATGGCAGCCAACATGAAATGTGTGTGTGTGTGTGTAGATATATATGTAATTGTAAGTGGGTTCATGTCATTCTTCAGCTTAAAACCCGCCCACAAAAAGAAAGAAACAAACAGAACACCTTCCCATGACTCACATCTCACGCAGAGTAAAAGCCCAAGTGCTCTCTGCAGTGTACGTGGCTGGCCATCCAGGATCTGAATTCCCTTTACCAGCTCCCTGGACTGTCTCCCCCGTTCTTCCAGGCCAGGCCTCCCTGCAGCTCACACTTGCCACTGTCTGTTCCTGCTGCTGGTGGTCCCTCGTCCCGCCACAGGGCGCCTTCCTTGCTTCATCCTCCAAGGCCGCCTTCCCAGTGGGCCTGTCCCGGCCTCCCCTCCTCTGCGCACAGTCAGCCCTCCCTGCCTATCTGTTCTCCTGGACCGTGTTCACCGTCTGTCTCCTCCATCTAGAATGTGAGCTGCATGAGGGCAGGGAGCTTCTGTCTCTCGGGCACTGCACTGTCCCAGATGCCGAGAATTACTCCTGGCAGGAAGGAAGGGATCGACAGGTAGTTTCTGAAGAAATGAATGAATGAAAATAAATCCACTCTTCCTCTCCTTGTCACGTTCTTCATCCTTTCTGCCTTCCTCCTTCCCTTGGCCCCCATCCTCCCCTCCCACCCCCAACCCCTCCCCTGTCCCTCACAGTTGCAGGGGCCTCCTCATTATTTCCAAGGTGCTCTTTGGGACTGTGTGATGCGACACCCCCAGGTAGCATGAAACTTGCTTTTAATGCACTGCCAATTTCTCCTGAGATTGAGAATCAGGGAGGAAAGCAGATGAGATTGTAAACCCCAGTACCCTTCGACAGAAAGACACAGGCCCCAGTCAGCCCGTGGGAGACGAGAGATAGTTATGTAAGGGTGACAATTCCCTGTAGTAAAATGCCGCATGAGTGAGTCTGCCAGAGGACAGAGTTCTGCCCTTTGACTTAAACAAGATTGAAAGAGGCTCCTGCAAGCCTTCAGCTTTTCCAGGCTCAAAGACGTGGATGGATCATTGGTCACTGACTGAAGGCACATGGCTATTCGTGCACTCTCCTCTGCACGCCCCGTGTTTGTGTGTGTTTGTGTGTGTGTGTGTGTGTGCTTGTGGCTGAGGGAACTGTGTTGGTTTGCAGGGGGAAGGTGTGTTGTATGTGTCCTTGGGTCTAGGCATGTGATGTGTGTCTGTTCCATGGGCATCTGTTAATGAGTGTGTGTGTGTCAGTATATGTGTGTGACCCTATCAAATGGATTCTGAGTGTGTACACGTGCACGAGTGCATGAGTGTTTGTGCTTAGTGAGAGAGAACTTTGATGTCAGTGTGCATGTGTCTAGTAGTCTAGAAATCTGGAGGTGGCTGCGTGTCTGCAAGTGTCTGTTTAAGATTTGGCCTCAGACCACCCACAGCTGAATTACTCACTCCTAAAAGGCACCGAGTGGCTTGTCTTCATTTCCTCACATCTGCTGTCCTGGTATGAATAAGACCATCCTTCACTTCTGTGCTGTTCTTTGGAGAGTGCAGACCACCTTCAAGTGCCATTTCTCATTTCATTCTGATAACCAAGAGCGCAGGAGAGTTCTCGTCCTTTACAGATGAGAAATTCCCCTAAAAGCCCTCCCTGTCCTCCTCTCTGGGGCTGATCGTGCTGCTGGTGCACTCCTTTCCCACCTCCTTCAGGCATCCGTCTCCCTCTGGGGTCACCTCCCTTCTGTGTCTTCATTTACCCAACACTATGGCTGCCTTCTTCTGACCCCCGCCTCTCAGCCCAGCACCCTTCCTGGTCTTCCCTTGAGCTGACAAACTTAGAGCTTCTTCCAGCTTCTTTCCTTCCTCACCAAAGCCCTCACTTCTCATTGGTTCCTCTGACCCTGGACCCTAACACACTCCTAAAGTTGTCTTCCTGAAGTCATCAGTTCCCTGTTCATCGTCAGCCCGACAGCCTCCTCATGGTGTTCAGCCTGCTGGAGGGGACACCTGCGTTGTGTGATGTGGCCGTGCACTCTCTCCTTTTGGAAATCCTCATCTCTTTGTCCTTTTGGTTTTCCCCCTTTTGCCAGCTAACCTTTCTGTGGCCTTTGCTAGCCTTTTAGAAACTCATCGGATGATTGAGTTCCTCCCTTTTCCCTGCACATAACCTGGATGGGGTCAGCTCCTCCTTCACGTCTAGCTGAGCTTGTACGTGGGCGATCGTGACACTTTTTGTCCCCATTCATCTCTCCCTCCTGAATGCAACTACTTACACACCCTCTAGAAAACTATGTTGGCTGCCCTCAAAGTCACAACACCCATCATCTGTTTCCAGAACTGCCTTTTTCCTATTTACCCACTATCTTGTGTCGGCTGAAAAAAAAGATGCACGACTTAAAAGTTGAAAGTTATGTTTTATATGGTGAACATTCTTAGGACTTCAAGCCCAGAGACAGCATCTCAGATACAGGCTGAGAAAACTGTTCAGAAGAGGAAAGGGGGGAAGCCAGGATATAGAGGAGGTTTTTCAACAACACCAGGTACTTGGAACAAAAGGTTACTGTTAATAAAAGAAAACTAGATACCTCAAGTTAAGGAATTTAGCGCTTTTCTATGTATGGGAAGATGCAAGAGTCTGGCTTCACTGAAATCATCCCTTTGATACGCACCTCAGCTATCTGGGGCCAGCATCCTGTGTTTTCTCATCCTGAGTTTCCTCGGGCTGCACCGTCCAGGCAGCTGTAGTGTGCTGGCTAGATCCTTTGATTACTGATTTAGCAGGCAATGTTTTACTTCCCACTTGGTAATGGCAGCACCAGAAGACAGGGAGTCCTAACACAGCCTCTCCTTTAGCCTGATGCTCTGATCTTTCCCACACCTCTGTCTCTTCTTCTGTAAACATCTCTTGAGTTAGTCACATACTTTTAAACCTCACTGCCTCCATCTTTTCTTTCTTTGAGGTTACGGCCACATCCTGTTGCATTCAAAGGCTTCACGTGATAGATTGACAGATACAAACACACACACACACACGTGCCTAGATGTGCATATGGTATTTGTCAATCAAATTAGATGCTATGGCTCCTCCAGGGCCCCAGTCACAGAAAAGCACTTGGCTTCAGAGCACACAGACAGACTCATTACCACGGACCTGACCAAAGGTAGACATGTGTCCACAAACACATAGTTAATAGAGACACATAAATCACAAAGACAGAAGTGGAGCCACAGACATAGAATCGCAGTCATGGACCCGTTTTTTGTTGAGGTCCCTGCCATTGTAACACAAAAAAGTTGAGTTGGCAGAAAAAGGATGCCCCAGTCCTGTCCACCGTGGTGGGCTCAGAGCGTCCTGTGCACACGGAGGCCTGTCTACAAGTGGTCACTCTACCTCCACCCCCCCCTTCCAGATGCTGTTTCCTATGCTGAGACTCAGAGCCTCCTGCTTCTCTTAGAAGGTACTTTAGAGCCAGGGGTTTACACAGGTGTCCTTATTACCAAGCTGCTGGGGTATGAGGGTGAAGGAAATGGACTGGCAGTGTGGGCTTCAGTAGCTGGTAAGCTGGGAGGACGCCAGAGGTAGAAATGGGGACTCAGGAACCTGACCACTCTGGTCACCTGTCACCCATTCACAGGCTTGTAAACACAAGTAAGTTCTGTACTGCAAGCAATGGAATGTTTGTTACTGACAGTGAGTATGCTTTTCAATGGTTTTACATACATTTTCACATATATCATCATAATGAATGGAAACCTACTTTTGCTCTATTATAGAATAGAATCACCAATCCCTTACATTTGCATAGGACTTTAAATCTTTTTAAAGTGCTTTCCTAGACTTTCCTTCATACAAGCTTCAAGAATTTTTTTATTGTAAATAAGATTCGTATATTGCACGTATTTTACATGTTTTCTGTTCTTTTCACATTCCCTAATAAGCCTCTTTACAGATGTTATACATCAGTGTTTTATGGATGTAATCCACTCTGTTTTTCATTGTCTTCTCACTGTCCCACTCTTTCTTTCTCTGCTATTTTCTACATGGTTGGGGTTGGGTTATTTATTTATTTATTTGGTTGGTGTGTTGGTTGGGCTTTTTTTTTTTTTTTTTTTTTTGGCTATGTTGGGTCTCCGTTGCTGTGCAGGTTTTCTCTAGTTGTGGTGAGCTGGGGCCCCTCCTCGTTGCGGTGTGCGGGTTTCTCATTGCAGTGGCTTCTCCCATTGCAGAGCACAGGCTCTAGGCATGTGGGCTTCAGTAGTTGTGACGCATGGGCTCAGTAGTTGTGGCTTGTGGGCTCCAGAGCGCAGGCTCAGAAGTTGTGGCACACGGCCCTATGTGTGCCTACACTATCAGCTGCTCTACGGCATGTGGGATCCTTCTGGACCAGGGCTCAAACCCGTGTCCCCTGCAGTGGCAGGCAGACTCTCAACCACTGCGCCACCAGGGAAGCCCCTGTTGGTTGGTTTTTTGTCATTTTAACCCTTTTGATTCTTTCTTTTCACTGTCTTTTACACACTCCAGTTTTCTGTCTTTGCTTGAATATTGAGTCTTTGCTCTTCTTAGAAACCAAGCAGTCCTTTTTTTAAAATTAATTAATTTATTTATATTTTATTTTTGGCTGCTGTGGGTCTTCGTTACTGCATGCGGGCTTTCTCTAGTTGTGGCAAGAGGGGGCTACTCTTCGTTGCAGTCCACGGGCTTCCCATTGTGGTGGCTTCTCTTGTTGCGGAGCACGGGCTCTAGGCACGCGGGCTTCAGTAGTTGTGGCGCGCAGGCTTAGTTGCTCTGTGGCATGTGGGATCTTCCCGGACCAGGGCTCGAACCCATGCCCCTTGCACTGGCAGGCAGATTCTTAACAACTGTGCCACCAGGGAAGTCCCCAAGCAGTCTTTTATTTGGACTTATTCATTAAGGTTTTGAATATTATTCTTCTATGTTCAGTATAGTTTATATAAAGTAGAGGGCAACGAATATGGTATTCTGTATTTTCCTACACATATTATCTTACATATTCTCTCAGCTAATTAGGTGAATTGCAGCAATTTATATAACCTCTCACAGTTTAACATTCCTCATTGGGTAAGGTGGGCTAGGATTTACTTGAGAAGTTTATTGCAAATGTTAGCAAAGACACATGTAAAGTGCGTAGCACATGGCCCAACACATGTTTAATAAATTGTTATTATAATAGTTTGTGGTTGTGATTGTGGAAGCAGTCAAATGCTGATCACAGTGGTTAGAACGTGGTCTTTACAACTGCCTTATTGGTGACCGCCTCAGAGTGTCTCCTGCTGATGCACCCAGATTTAACCTTCTCCTGCAATTGAACATTCACGTGGTTTGCCATTTTTGCTCTTTATAAATAATGTCTCACTAAACATCTTCCTGCTTTCAGTTTTTTCCTCTTTTGAATTTAGCATTTGGATGTATTCCTAGGAATGAGATTACAGACTGAAGGGATATGTACACTTGTAAGGTTCTTGATAAATAAATACTGCCTGATTACCCTCCACAAGAATAACATCAGTTTACAATCTGACCAAAATCAAGAGAAAGACTATTTATATACATTTTCATAGCCTTCTCTGGTCTTGTTTCCTACTTGACTTTTCTTATATAGAGTTTCCTTTAAAATTATTGTATATTGGGACTTCCCTGGTGGTCCAGTTGTTAAGACTCTGCACTCCCAGTGTGGGGGGGTCTGGGTTCGATCCCTGGTCAGGGAACTAAATCCTGCATGCTGCAGCTAAAGATGCCTCATGCCGCAACTAAAGATCCCATGTGCCACAACTAAGACCCGCTGCACCCAAATAAATAAGTAGATATTTTTTAAAATAATAAAAATATGGGCTTCCCTGGTGGCGCAGTGGTTGAGAGTCCACCTGCCAATTCAGGGGACACAGGTTCGTGCCCCAGTCCAGGAAGATGCCACATGCCGCGGAGCAGCTGGGCCCATGAGCCATGGCTGCTGAGCCTGCGTGTCCGGAGCCTGTGCTCCACAACGGGAGAGGCCACAACAGTGAGAGGCCCGTGTATCGCAAAAATAATAATAATAATAAAACTATTATATATGTATAAAACTATATCACTGTCATATATATACATGTACATGCATACACTTTTATGGAGCATGGGTCAGTGATGGTGTTTAAATATAATTTGCCACATGATTTTCATAGGAACTTATTGTCCAGAGTTTGAGATGCTTGCTTTTGGTGGTACCTCAGATAATTTTAGTGTGTGGTATTGAATGTGATTGGTTTATATATTGAAAATGACATCCCATTTTTAATTCTCTTTCAGTCCTCTGATTGGATCAAGGAGAAAGTCTCAGCTCAGTGCTCACAACCCTTTAACACCCCTCTAGGCTTTTCTTATTTCCCTTTCAAAAAGAGGAAACTTTCCACCCACCTAAGTTTCCAGCTCAAATTTAATAACATCATTGATCTCATTGTTTATTTTTATGTTTTCGTACTTTTTATGAGAAGCCATACTGGTACAATATTTAAAATAATGGCACAAAGTTTCCCTTTTTGCATCCATTTATTTAATTAAAAAGGTGAATTACAGATAAGACAGAAGTTCTCACAGTGTTGTTCCAATGATTGCAGTTTGGGACGTACTGTGTGGGGAGTGAGTTCCAGTAGTGGACCCACTAATCATAGCAAACAGACTTTGACAGAACATTGACTAAGAGTCTCCATAATGCCTGACATTATGGAACATTGTGTTTGGAATGCTGTGATTACCCCTCATCCCTATTCATTTGTGATTGTGAGGACCTTGCATTTGGCCGTGAGGAGAGCCACACTTGTATCCAGCGAGTTCTGTGGGTTAGTGACCAGCCAAGTAATCTCCTCACTTGACAGATTAAGAATGGGAATACACAAGCATGGAAGGATGTATAAATCAAGACTGACACTGTGAATAGAATGATTCAGAAGATGGGATTAAACAGCTTAATGATAGTCATTGTGAATCACAATGTCAGCTTTAGTATAATTCTAATGATGTACTTGCTAACGCTAATGAGGTTTGATAGAATAAAATTAACAATGTCCAAACAGCTGTATGCTTTCACAACAAAGGAGCCATATCTCAGAGCAGACTGCTACATCTTCTCCGTGGGGGATTTTAGTCAATTGATTTGTTTTTTCTCTTTTAGGATATATTTAAATTTGAAAGAACTTCTCCTGTACCAAGACAAAAGAGGTCCATTGTGGTATCTCCCATTTTAATTCCGGAGAATCAGAGACAACCTTTCCCAAGAGATGTTGGCAAGGTAAGTCAGACAAAAGAAAACTGCAAAAGCATGCTTTTATTGTGAGATGAGCATAGAGGAGACAAGCTGACTCTGACTGGCTTGGCGACCAGCAGGAATT
Source organism: Mesoplodon densirostris (assembly GCF_025265405.1). Lineage (NCBI taxonomy): Eukaryota > Metazoa > Chordata > Mammalia > Artiodactyla > Ziphiidae > Mesoplodon > Mesoplodon densirostris. The sequence goes on from NC_082679.1 coordinate 60,701,050, forward strand.
GGCCTCAGATCCTCTATGGTAAGAGGCCAAAGGTTTTTGCCAAGAAAAGAATGTCAAAGGTCATGAAAAAGGGAATTTACAAAACAAAAACAAAAAAAAAGGGCTTCCCTGGTGGCGCAGTTCTTTAGAGTCTGCCTGCCGATGCAGGGGACATGGGTCCGTGCCCCGGTCCGGGAAGATGCCACATGCCGCGGAGTGGCTGGGCCCGTGAGCCATGGCCGCTGAGCCTGCGCGTCCAGAGCCTGTGCTCCGCAACGGGAGAGGCCACAACAGTGAGAGGCCCGTGTACCGCAAAAAAAAAAAAAAACACAACACCACCTTTGTCATGATTTTGAGATCTACATGGTAGATAATGATGTAAGAGTTGTGACATGAGGATGTCATTGGTTAAGAAATAGACTCACTGCTTTTGTGGATGATGCCCAGGCCATCAGCCAGATAAGTCCCCTTAGTATACCAGGATGATGATATGTGTCCTTTTATTTAGATCCTAGTTTTCAATTGTGTAGGTCCAGGAGCACCATTGGGTCAGCTCTCTAAAAACAAAACTAGATCAGAGGAACTAAACCATACTAACCAGATCCAGAAAGCACAGTCAAATGAATCAGAGAAACAACTTTTCCAGGAAGAAATAGTCACTGTTAAATAGGCAGAAATACTGATGTTGCCTGGTCAGCACATCCTCTCCCCATAGAAAAGCCGACATGGAGAATTGAATTTTAACCAGTTCATATTTTTCAATGATCTCTGAATTTGAACAATGGTGGTTAGTTGAGTGGATGATCTGAATGGCTGGTGCTATTGGATTGTTTATCTATTCATTGAATCAACAAGGAACACCTGTTATATGCCAGACTGCAAGATTGAGATCGGTTTAGTGGAGGTGTGAACAAGCATACAAGCCCCTATGGTTATAGAGCTTGTGTTGTAGTGGGGAGATAGATGTTTTCAATGAGTAAATAAATGAGAAAACTGCAGAGGATAACAAATGCTTTGAGTAACAGACACAGGGTGATGTGAAGGAGAGTAATGGCAGGACCAGGGTGTAGAGGGAGGAGGGAATCTCGACACAAATGACCGGGAGCAGCTGCGTCGTGTCCCTGACGTTTGAGTGGGGGCAGGAAGAATGAGAAAGGGGCAGCCCAGGGGAGGTCGGGAGAACCGTATTCTTGGCAGAGGCCACTGCGTGGGCAAAGGCCTGCAGGTGCGAAAGAACGAGGTGGATTTGACTAGCAAAACGCCTGGGTGGCTGCAATGTAGTGATCAAGGAAAAGAGTGACGAGAGTTGAAGTCAGAAAAGCTGGCCTGTCATGTGGGTCTTGGAGACCATGGTGATGAATAGGATTTTCATCGTGCATGCAGCCAGAAACCACTGGAAAGTCTCCCAGGTGTGTGTGTGTGTGTGTGTGTGTGTGTGTGTGTGTGTGTGTACACACACAAACAGCGTGGTAGGGAGGAGTGGACACACAGAAACAGCCAAGAGGAAGGTTTTATTGTGACCCGGGCAAGAGGTGAGTGTGACTTGGACTATTAGAAATCTATTTCTATTGGAAATTAGAAGCATTCATAATCCGATATCCTGATAATATCCATATTTATGATTTTAAACTATCACTGTACCAAAGATGCAAAATCTTGCCAGGTTTCCAGGATATGATGCAAAGGGAAGCAGAGCTCTTCTGAGAGGACGGTGGTACGGCTGACGTGCCCTGGCCCTTTGGAAAGCCCTAGCGTCTGTCATGGCCTTTGTGTAGGTTTCCCTGAGGCCAAGGAGAGCACTCGCCAAGGGGCCAGAGTCCTCAAGTCTGCAAGCCTCTGCCCCCAGACAGTTTGAGTCACAAGTGGCACCCGTGTTCTGCAGGTCTCCTTCACGTACGCTTGGTGTTTTCAGCCCTCGCTGTGCATCAGAATCACCTGGGGCAGTTAAAATACAGCTGCCAGTCTCCACCCTCAGAAATTGACTCAGTTGGTCAGGGGGTGAAGACCAAGCACCAGCATTTTTTAAGAGATCCCAGGTGATTCTGATGCACACTCAGGTTTACCGAGGTCTGACCTAAAATACTTTCTCCTCCCCTGCCTACCACTAAACTAGAACACTTTCAGTATTGGAATTTCAATTCTATTAATTAGTTTACAACAAGGGTGAATTATCACATCTCACTTGCCTGGAAATTTGGTTGTCCTGGCATAATTACTATGAACACCACCTTTCCCCTTAAACTTGTCCAGCTTTGGACAATAAGTTATGTGGTCATCCTAAAGCTTCCTCCAGCCCCATACATTTGTCCCCCCTCAGTATATTTAGGGAGTTTTCACAAGGCTCTTTCCTTGAGATACATAATGGATCAATAAGTATGCAGCTAACCAAGGACATTCTTCTGCATGGTTTCTTACTTGTTACAGCCTCAGAACATAATTTGTTTTTCAAGCTGAAGACTTCTCTCTCCTTAGCCCCTATGTACTGCCCACCTGGGTTCAACCCTGGGTTTCAACCTGGGTTCTCTACAAACAACAGCTTTTCTAAGTGCAGTAGTCTACTAACATCATAATGGTGTGAAAGCCTCCCCAACCTCCCGATGGCTTTTACAGAATAACTGCACTGCCTTGCAAAAATTATGTGTTTGTCCATGCTTCTTAGGCCTTTGAAGGAACATATTTTCCTCTGTCTCTGCTTGTTTTTATTCATTCCTCTTATTCTCTTTATATTTTATATCATATCCTAATCAACTCTGCCTGTAGCTGACAAGCAAGGCTCTGTCGAGCTGTGAGAAGATATAGGAGTCTTCACTGAGTGCTGGGGAGGCTGGGAGAAGGGAAAAGAGACCCAGGAGGCAGGGCTTTGGCCTCCACACATCACCACTCCCATCCACCCAAACTCTGCGAGTCAGGCAGCTCTAATCTTATAAATATTACATATCAGATTTCAGTGTAGAATGCCATTTGAAGAAGAGATTCTGTGGGCATAAAGACAGTTGTCTTACTTTGGGTTCCCTGAGACAAGAATTCAAATGCAGGTAATTTCTATACCAGTGGACTGAAGGAGTGAAGTAGGAAAGGGGAAGCAGCCAGTTGAGAGGCCTGTTTACCACTGTGGGTGACTGGATTGTAATCCCACGGAGAAAGGCTAGAAGATGGTGTCAGACACACTCTCAGGGTTATCCTGTCCACGGAGGAGGGAGCTGGGGTATTTATATACCAGCCCTATCCGTCTGGTTGAGGGCTGCTCCCAGAAGTCTAAACTCCCCAGCACATCCATCATGCCCTGTGTTCTGTGCACAGGCACAATGGCCTTCTGAGGCTTGCGGGAGAGCCTTTAGGCATCATGGCGGCTGGTGTGCCCTGAAAAGGTGAGGTGCAAGGGACTGGGACTGGGCACTGATGAACTCTGCTCTATCACTAAACTTGATATAAACACTGTTGCTTTGCAGGCCAGATTTTTTCTCTTTGTCTCATCCCCTGCTCCCAACTCGTTTCCTCAACTAACTTTCTTGTGCCTCGTGCCTTTGAAGCCACTGCACTTGGCTCTCTCCAATAATAAGTACTTGTTTCATCCCAGGAGGGAAAACCTCTGAAATTTAACCCAATTCATATCAATAAGTATATATGCAGCCTCTGCTATTTACAAGGCACTGTGCAAGGGGCTGCTGATTTAATGGCAAAGAAAACAGTCAGAGTCCTTGATCTCACAGGATTAGAGAAGAGTAGAAAAAATCATCACAAATTCTTTATTTGTCACAGTAACGTGTAAGCACCTTTCATCTATTATGTTGAATTTTCATAATAACAACCCCACAAGGATCATCTTCCAAGGTGCCAAATGAGGGTAATGAGACTCAGAGGGACGGTGTAACCTGTCAGAAGTCACACACTTAACTGCAGAGGCACGCTTTGTGCCACCTCTTTGAGATTTCACAGTCTGCACTCTTAACCAGTAGGCTCAGGTCTACTGAGTGCAACCTGAGAATTCTCTTCCATGGAGTGAAATGTCCTTGCTGAAAATTACTTTTTTAAAATATCATTAAAACTAAGTTTAATTCCTTGAAATGTACCAAGAAATAAGATGGTTAGAGGGGTGGATCAATGGATAGATATATGACAAAGCAAGTAGAGCAAAATGTTAATGGTGGAATCTAGGTGTTGAGCACAGTTGATCACTGTGAACTTCTTTCAACTTTCCTACGTGTTTGGAAATTTCATAATGCAATGTTGGGAAAAATTAAGTTTAAGTATAAAATTATTATAAAAGGCGGAAGAGCTGGCATGTTGGCATGAAAGTACTTTGTCTTACAATTCAGGATGGTGAATGGAGACCAAGTATTTGTCTCTTTATTTTCTTTTTTGTCATATTTTATCACAATCTGAATTTCTTTAAAGAAAGAAGACCCATATACTAAAGGGTAACGATATCAAAATCAAGGTGCTGCAGCAAATTCGCCCCCGTGGGAGGTTTTTCACAGTTGAAGGCCATGCCACGTAGAATTGCATATTCACTAAAAAGCTATGCAGGCAGCTCTAGGTATTAGGCAAAGTTTTGACATACACATATTTTATCTATCTGCAAAATAATTAATTAGTTGGTAAGTAGCTAAATTATTAGAATTTGGGGGCTGGTTTTCCATCATATCTCTCAGTGTTTCTGAAAAAAGGGTAAAACACCCAGCTGTGAACACATTTCCTCAAACCTGTGATTTCCTTCCCATTTTTGAATTCTAGACATCAGGGAGGATCTGGGAGTATGTGCCCTGGAGAGAAATGTATAGTTCCCAGCATAACCTTTTTTTTTTTTTTTTTCTTCCTCCCCCTTCAATGTATGACTATTTCAAAATTTGGGCCATAAATAATTTCTCAGTTTTACCAATTTTCACTGATAAATATTTGATTGCGTCTGTAGAGATTTTTGAGTTGATTGAGAGCAGGGGACTTGAAGTCTGTGAGGCAGCAAGGAGGTCTTTTGGAGATGTATTTTATTCTGTTTTATATTAAGTTTGAAAGACAAGTCATTTATGAAATGCTTGTTAGAGATTCTATTTTCATCACAAACCCTTTTCATCAAAACCAATGAAAGTACATTTTACTGAAATTCCTTTTTTTATATCCCCTATAAATTGGTAGAATGAGCCTTTAGAAGGACATATTTAACCCAGGCTGGAAGAAACATGTAATGGGACCATGTGCCCTTCATAAAGGGAATCAACATAGATCATTAGACCAAATCATGAAAACCACTCAACCAGGACTCGGCTTTGATTGTGTCATGAATGTAAGTCACACCTGAGAACAATTTACGGCAGGTCCTAAATATTTCTCAGAGTTCTGGATACCATGGTTAGAGGTCTCCCCACATCCAAGAACTCTGTATCTCCCCTTTATGCCCACCTATGCAAACAGGTGCTAAGGAGTCTTACGGCCTTGGGATTAAATTTGTTTTACTCCATTTAATAGTCCTTTGCAACACTTTGCGAACCCATGGGTGCCAAGCTGCATCCCCAGAAGCTGGGCCAGAAAGCTGATACTAAATCCATCCCCATTGAGCACTACTCCATCTCACCTTTCTACTGAAATGTAGACTTAGGGTACCTTGCTCCATTCTATTGCCTGATTTATTTTATATAATCATCAGCCTTTTAAAATCCATTTTTTCACAACTTTTATTCAAGTCTAACTACATGCCTCTTCTCAAAAATTTATATCTGTTTCGTTTCCCCATTTTCAAACAAGTAGCAGTTTTATTCAGTGACTAAAAGTTACCATTGGTTGTTGTATAGGAGAGAAATTTGAATATAGGTGATCTAAGATGTCTAGAAGCTTAGTGCTCAAAATTTTCTTGGTGAGATGACCAGCAGAATTTATTTCTACTTTCAGCAAACCTAGTTGTACATATACATTTCATATTTCCATGACTTTGGACTCTTCCCTCTCTCTGGGACACGCCCTCTTCATCCTCACTCCATAGGGCCACCCCATTCACATTCTAAGGTTGTACATCCAATGGCACATTTGCATCACTGAAGAAACTTCCACGTCTACTCTGTCCAGCATGGCAGCCTCTAACCGCCTGTGGCTGTTGAGCACTTGAAATGTAGCGAGTGTGACTGAGAAACTGGATTTTTGCACTTTATTAAATTTTAACTAATTTTGATTTAAACTTAAAAACTACTGCTTGATCCAATTACTGGAACAACTTGCATGTGAATCTGACTTTTCAACTGTTAATTTTTTTTAATTGAAGTATAGTTGATTTACAATATAGTGTTAGTTTCAGGGGAACAGCCAAGTGATTCAGTTATACATATATATTTTTTTTTCAGATTATTTTCCATTATGGGTTATTACAAGATATTGAATCTATCTTGTAAATTTTAATTGAAGTACAGATTAAATATTTTTGTTGAAAATATAATGTCCAAATTGAGATGTAAGTTAGGATTTTAATGGAATTTTTCTCATTAATCTCATGTAGATGTCATGTTGCAATAAAATTATTTTGGATATATTGCTATGATTAAAATTAATCTCATGTTTTCTTGGGGGTTTTTTTACTTTTTTTAATGTAGCTACCAGAAAATTTTAACTTATTTATATGGCTCGTGTTATATTTCTATTGGGCAATGCTGGGCTAAAGCCTATATTTTAAAAAATTTTTATTTTATATTGGAGCATAGTTGATTAACAATGTTGTGTTAGTTTCAGGTGTATAGCAAAGTGATTCAGTTATACATATACATGTATCTATTCTTTCTCAAATCTTTTCCCATTTAGGTTATTACAAAATATTGAGCAGCGTTCCCTGCACTATACAGTAGGTTCTTGTTGGTTATCTGTTTTAAATATAGCAGTCGGTCTCCTCCATGGAATTTTTGTTTGATCTCCTTTACACATTTGTTTATACCTCTTAGATGACACAACACATTTTGAGCAGCAATATAGTTTCTTTTGTATTTTTCTTCCCATTAACTGTAATTTACCAAGGGTAGTGAGTGATCCAGTACAGTGCCTAACACATAGTAGGGACTCAAATATTCTTTGACTTGAATTCTAACCAGGTCTATGGCTCGTTGGCTAAGGTATTCACTGGTTACTAATTTAAGTGACCATAGCTGGTTTGTTGTTAGAAAGGAATTAATAGACCATTATATGATCAGTCTGGATGTTTCCAGCAAATTTTAATTTTCCACAGTGGCAGTGAGGCTACCAGATAAATTGCTTGGCAGTCAACCATTATGTCAGGCCATATAAGCATCCTTAGCAGATCGTGATAGATTTGATGCTGATGGATTGTGTGTGTGTGTGTGTGTGTGTGTGTGTGTGAAAAGGGGTAGGGAGAGAGAGACGGGGGTAAAAAGGAGGAGGGGAGAGAGAGAAAAAAAAAGAGGCAGAAAGAATGAGAAAAGACAGTGACTCTATTTCTGCATTTATTCATACATGCAATGACATTTTAAATCTCAAATAAAAAACTCAAAACTTCTATTCACAACTGAGCAGAGTTAATTCTAACTTATTTTTGACTAAGTCTAATGAAAGCTTATATTCACCATTAGCAAGTGTTACCCTCTTTCTGCAAAGTTTAATTAATGATAAAACATAATTGAGTTGTTTTGGTTCTTTGCCAAAGACATATATATGCAAAAATGCCCTCCATGATATACATCCAGCGAATAAAGGCATCTTAGCCTATAGAGGAAGCAATATTTTTAGCCCTGAGTTTATCACCCTGCAGTTCTCAATGTGAAAGTTTCCTAGGGCTTTATTGTTATGTACTTTTGGCCTCAGACCAAATTTATGTTTAATTATTCGAGAACCTTAAAGGATCCGGCATTTCAGCTTGAGTTAGCACCCTAGAGGTAGGAGAATTGAGGAATTTTCAAATTCACTAGAGTCTTCCACATCAAATGAGTATCAGGATCTAAGCCAAACATGGCTCTCATTGTTGTCCTGTGCAGGTCTTATAACAACCCTATAAGGTACTACACCCATTTCTCAGGTGGGGAAATCGAAATTGAGAGAGGTTAAGTAACTTGCCCAAGGTAACACAGGTAAAAGAGTGGCAGTACTGAAACCTAGGACTCTTCAATGATTTCTGCACTGTAACATATGCGAATGTTTAGTTTCCGTGGGTCTTTGCTGTTTGCATAGCACGCTCACATGCAGAAACCACACATACTCTCAGCAACCAATCTTACGTCCCTGTTGTACCATTGAGGAAACTGAGGCCAAGCACCATGCAAGACTTGTAGTCTACTTGTGGTACAGACTGAGTCATGTAAGTTGAGTTCCTGCAGCATTGCCATCTGCCATGTACTAGCGCTCTAGATGGATTTCAAAATAGCACATGGCATGGGTTAAGGAATAGGCTGTTTGGAGACAGAGGAAGGGACACATACGAGCCAGGGGTCAGCCAAAGATGAGAAGCACTGCTCCCCATTCCCCAGCATCCTGCAGAGAGAGATGCTAGGGCCTGTGCAGACAGCTGAGCACGCTGGAGAGGTTTGCCAGAGAAGACACTCTGCTCCCATGGTTCTCCCTTCTTAGCTGGCCAGTGGACAGGTAATCAGACTTCTGAGGGTATCTGGCAGCCTGAGTGCAGGTACCCAGGTTTATAGGAGTCATCCGAGATTCCAGATGTCCAAAGCCAGATGCCTGGGGCAGTGGTATACTAGTAAACTGGCTCCTGGGGACAAGGGGAGCCCTGACTTGTAGTGTTTGATGCTTTCTCTGGTGTAAATACCTCCGCAGTGGCCAATTGCAAGCTGCCAACTTGCAAAATTCTTAAATATTTAACACTCGGCTTTTACGAAGCAGTAGGAGCTGGCCCCAGCATACCAGTGACCTTGGGCCCATAGAATGTGACCCTGGATAGGGTCAGGATACACTGGCCCCATGTGGAGTAGTGCTCGAGTGGAACCTCCAGTTGGGGAAGTGGCTTACCCATTTAGCCACCCATCCCAGGGCTTTAGCTTGTTGCTTGTCCAGAGTGGGCACTGGGGGTCATTTCTGGACAGCTTTGCTCCTTGAAGTGCGCAAAGTAACTTGTGTAAGGTCCCACAGCCAGTGCAGAGTAGACGCAGACCTTGAGCCTGTGTTCTTTGAGCTCCTCCACGCCTCTCCTCCTTTGCACAAAAGTTCCCTGAGTCAGTTTCCTGAGGCTGACAAATTCTGTGACAGTTGTCCCAATTCTACCTGGAAAATGAGAAAGGTAGAGATAAAATTCTCTGTGAAGTGTGGAGACATGAGGGTTAACCGCACAAACGTTTATTTGATGTGTGTGTTTGCACACTGAGTGGAGGCCAGAGGTCATGTCTTAGCTTAAAGAGTAGACCACGTGTTGACAAGCAGAAAACGGCTCTCTTTGCTGTAAAGAAAGCTGCTTTCTCCCTTCAGACCACATGTTCTTTGTCAGTATCTCTGCTGACAGCCCTGTTCAAAGGGAGCCACAAGGAACAGAGCGAAAGCAGAAAAGGCCAACTTTGGTGTAATTTAGAGATATCACTGCTCATTTTTCTCAGCCCCAAGACCACAGGTGACTCAGTCAATAAGGGCTGAGAAGGAGCGGAGCCTGGGGCACCATGGGGAATGGATTGGACCTTTTGTGTTCAGACCTCCAGTTCCAGTTGGGCAGAAGATCGAGGCAGAAATGGATGGAGACAGAAACAGGCCAATAGATGGTTTTCTGCAGAGGGTGAGGGGTGAATGAAAAACCCACATTTATTTCCTTTTCTAGCTTGAAACTAGCCCTCACTTCCAAATGGAGTTACAGGGGAGAGACTTCACTGTGGGGCTGGGTCCCTGGGCACAGTGCCTTCCAGGCACCTGGGCTTGGCCTGCCTCTGTAAGCAGTAGTGGGGGAGTTGGTGGATACAAGACCCTTTGTTGCAAGTTTAAACATTTCCATCTGTGGGTGTTTCGTTGGAGATGCTAGTGTTTCCTCCTGTCGTGGGTGATTTGGATCATCATGACATGAAGAAAAGCCTCAGTTTAAGCCTTCCTATGCTGAAAAATTGGGCCTCACTGATTCATTCATTCATTCAGAAATATTTATCAAACAACTATGTGCCTGGCATTGCACTGGCTACTGCCCATAGATTCCCCCTCAAAGAACATCCATTCCAGGGGAGACACAGACCTGTAAACAGGCAGATAAGCACCGTGATAGAGAGCTGTGGAGCGTGGAGATGTTAAGAAGACAGAAGAAGTAATTCCCAAGAGGATTCCTGACTGCTGTGTACCAGTAGGCAAGGGGGTGGAAAGAAAGAGAATCTTCCAGGCAGTGGGAAAAGCATGATCCAGTGTCTAGAGGCAAGAGAGAGGCTGGTGTGTCTGGAGAGCTTGAATAACTGAATATGGCTGTGAGGCAAGGACAGCTATTCTGGGAATAGCTGGGGAAGCTAGGATCCATGCCTGACCCAATCCTGTGACACAGAAAAATGGAATGAGCCAGAAGTTGTCCTTGCCTCACAGCAACTCCGTAGCGTGCTGAGGAAAGCCACCTCGATGTTGGGTATAGCTATGGGTCGGTAGACCTTCTGTGAAAGTAAAGGAACTATTTTATGCCCCTCAACAAAGTTCCACCTTTAGTGAGGCCGCTGTGGTGCCCTTCTTTGGAATAAGAGATCACCTGCCCCAGAGGAAACAGATGCACCTGCATGTTACACGGAGGTGGACACGCGGACTGGAAGGAAGATCTTTCTTTCAGAGAATGGATTCGTTTTGCACCAGCAACAGGCTTGAGGGAACAGCAGACTCGCAGAAGTCCCTTTCCTGTGTCTACCCAAGTTTGAACACAAATCCTGCCTGATCCATGCCTAGGGATTTTAGTTTAGTCCTTCTTTGCAGCAGATTTAAAATCTTTTCTTTTTCTTCTGGCAGCTCAGAAATGCATAACAACTGTGTTCACTGTTGGCCTTCTAGCCTCAAATTCATTCTAAATACATTTCTTAGTAATTTCTTCTTTGAATGCTGATGTTTGGCTGTGCATTAGTATACACAATTCACAGGCTCTATGTTGCTCAATTTTTAGTTTATTTATTTGACAACTTGAAATTCCTTACAAGTGGTGCTTTTATTTTGTTACTTGCGTCTGGAAATCATTCCTAACATACCATAGAAGAAATCTGTCTTATCTTTTTTTTAGTAACTTTTTCCCCTTATTATAAGAATAATAGATGTTCGTGTAAAAACTTTAAAGAAAAAACACATATTTAACAGTAGAAAAACCTCCCCAGTTCCCCTACTTGAGAAAACCACTGTTGACATCCCAGGACAGTGCTTCTCAGCCTTTGAAGTACATACAAATTTGTGAAAACACAGATTCCTGGGCCTCATCCCCAAGGTTTGGTTTCCGTAAGTCTGGAGTAGCGCCTGAGAGTCCCCATTCTAAGCAGCGCCCTGGTTCTGCTGGTGCTCCCAGTTCTGGGGCCTACACTTGGAGAAGCTCTATCCTAAACATACACTATCCACACATGACCATCTGGTACTCAGTGATTTTTTTCACTCACCAGTGTCTCAGAAACATCTTTCAGTCCTCAAATGTCTTTCTTCAGCATCATGTGGAAAGGCTGTGCGGTATGTCATGCTACTGGTCAGCCATCCTTGAGTTCCAGGGGTCCTTAATGTGGGGTCTACAGGCCCTGAAGGGGTCCGTGGTTAGATCAGTTCCCTTTGTAATCCAATTTTTTTTATTTTTTGCTCCTAAAGTATTTTTCTGAGAAGGATGCCACATGATTTACCAACTGCCAGAGGAGTCCATGACACAAAAATGGTTAAAAATCTCTTATGCTATCCCCAGTGGATGGCATTCAGTTGTTTCCCTCCACTACTTCCCAGCTGTAAATCATATTGCTGTGACCATCACCATTTATAAATCTTTGCATGAATATATATGTATTAGGCATATATATGTGTATATATGTGTATACATATATTATATATATTAACAGTGGTTACCTTACATGAAACTTCAAACTGTACACAAACAGTCAAAGCTGGTCTAACAGCATATTTCAGGAAAACAGCAAGTTGACTCTCTCCTACATGGGATAGGCTTAAATCCACTGTGTCCCTGTTCTAGTAAGTTTTTTTGTCCATTTCTACTTCAGCTCTGCTTCCTTCTGGCACCACCAGCTTCCCCTCCCCACCCATCCCATAACCCCTAGGTCTAGAACATCTTTCTTCTCCTTATGTTGTGCATTATGCTGTCATCTGGGGCAATATATCCTCAGCCCTGTTGAGGATTGAAAAATACAGCTAATTGGATATATGCATTCCATCCATTCTTGGGAATGTGAAAGAACACTCCTGAAGCCTCTAGTTCTACCTGTGGTCCCTCCAACATTAAAAACAACCTCATTTGTGTTGTCTCCTTTCTACCTGAGCAGGGCACTGTTTCTTGCGGTCCTAAACTTTTGACACCAAGTCAAAGAATTTTCTAACAAAGTCTCTTTTTTCCTTTGCTAATCAAGATGTCATTAAGAAATATCAGACACTAGTTGAGAAACACTGGTTTCTTAATACTCTGCTAGGGTGAATTCCTTCATCCATCTGAGCTGCTCTTCCTTAGGTGGGCATGGCAGTAATACTAATACTGATACTAATACTAATAGATTCATCTATGGTTAAGCTCCACGGACACAACTTGGTTACTGCTAATTTGTACTAAAGTGTCCTACCTCTTCCTGATGATCGACAGTGGTGGCATCCAAGTGCAATCTTCTCTTCTCAGTTGGGACCCTGAAAGCCTACCTTCTTCTCTTGTCTCTTAGAAGTATTTCTACGTAGCCATCATGCAAAAATTCTTAAGACATTAACATGATAAAAAATGACTGAAGAATACCTCATGATTTTGTTTCTTCTCACTGTTTCTGTCTCCTGGGAATGGAATGACCCAAGGCTTATAGTACCAACGATGCCTAGCAACACACGTTCCCCAGATAAAGGAAGACTTGCTACATGGTAAATGACCAAGAGTCCTGGCCCACTCATGTACGATTGTTGAATAGACATTTTGCACCGTTCAGTGAACCACTGAGTATCTGAAGTGTCCCCTCGTCCCCTTCCTAAGTCAGAGGAGTCCTCCTGGAAGCTCTTGCTGCTCTTTGGTTGTGTTTATATTTATTAATATTTTAATTTTATCCCTTTCTCATTCAGAGAGATCATAGAATATTAGAGCTGGGAGGAACCCTGGAGATGGCCTGGTCCAAACACCTCACTTAAAAGATCAGACGGGGGCTTCCCTGGTGGTGCAGTGGTTGAGAGTCCACCTGCCGATGCAGGGGACACGGGTTCGTGCCCCGGTCTGGGAAGATCCCACATGCCGCGGAGCGGCTGGGTCCGTGAGCCATGGCCGCTGAGGCTGTGCGTCCGGAGCCTGTGCTCCGCAGCGGGAGAGACCACAGCAGTGAGAGGCCCGCATACCGCAAAAAAAAAAAAAAAAAAAAAAAAAGATAAGACGGGAAGTGATTTTTCCAGCATCAGCAGGCGGGAAAAGTCCTGCCCCTCCCTCGGGTGCCCTTCTGCCTGCGCCTGATCTTCTGAGCCTTCACTGTCCTGAGAATGAAGGTCTTCAGGCTCCCACAAGCTCACCATGATTGATGGTCAGGTGTTCACAATTTCTAGGATTGTTTTTGAGACTGATCCTTATCTTTTCATTGCTCTTATCAGCATTCCTAGAGAGTGGTCCAACCTTAAGAACTCAGCTGATGGCCCCAAGTGTCCTTTCAGGGTCAGTGCACAGTGCAGGACCAACTCAACCTTTGAAGGGAAAGAGCTTCCTGAGGAACTCCAGGAGGTGGGAATATAGCAATACAAGATTCCGCCTGTTTAGCACCCTGTTCTGTCTGAGAAGAGCCACTTACATTACCCAAACAGGATAATTTGGAAAGCATAATTTCTCCATTGGTTGTTTGCCCATGTTGTTCCCATTTTGTCCTCAGCATCGAGCATATGTCTGACACAGACTGAGCTTCAGTAAATATTTGTTTAATGAATGAATGAATGGTCAGAAAGGGCCAACTCCAGTGGTCTGCCCACAATGGGTTAACAGTAAATAAAGGACTCACCTTTACCTCTGCCTACAGGTACTTACATATTCTTTTATATGCAGAAAAAAATGCTATTAAGTTTAGGATTAATAAAAATAATTTTTCTTTATCATATCAGTTAATAAATGGGTAAAATGATGAATTTGGTAGAAGAAAGGAGACATTTGGGGAAAGATTCAGAAATTTAAATGTAATATATGAGTATGTATTTATACACATATTAAATAATTCATATTATGTAACATGTAAAGTACATTTTGTGTTGTGAGGTGACTCTTGCTGTATTTAGTTTTGTGTAGAGAATGGTTCCTTGTAGGTAAATATTATAGGTAACTAAAACAAAAATGTGTTAAAAAGTGAACCCCTTGGATGCCAATATATTTTTGTAATGTTTCATATAGTAGTTCCCTGTCTTAAGCAAACTGAGGTTAACATACCCATTTTTATTACTGGAAGGGTGGGATTTATCATCATGGCTATCCAAACCATGGGAATAGCCATGGGCTATTCTGGGAATAGCTAGGGAAGCTGGGATCCATGCATGGGAAGCTGGGATCCATGCATGCCCCAATCCTGTGACTCAGAAAAATGGAATGAGACAGACTCGCATTTGGTTTCTGTTCTGTTGGTGACTAGCTGCTTGACTCTTAGACAGTGACTTAAACCATCTGAGTTCTGTTTCTTATATGAGACAAGGCTGGTAGCACCTTGCATCCACGTTTGGGGAAGGATAAAATGAAATCACCTGCTTGATCATGGTAAGCATATGGCAAGTGCTTGGCCAGCAAGTCCCTCCTTTCTTTGTCTCCCTTCCTGGCCAAAATCAGCCTATAGAGGTGTTGAGTCACTGTGAAGATTTCTTACATGAGGAAGTGAGATAGGCATTTACTTATTTGGATGTTGAAGGTGTCTTTTTTTCTTGTAGTTGATACCTTTCTAAAGAGTCAAAGTTACCATATAAGTGAACATGATTTAATCAACATGATACTTTATTTATAAATGATGCTAGTTTGATTAAGCATTGTCCAGGCAGAATATTTTTAAAAATCAAGGCAGTAGTCTAGTCCACCTGTCTGCCATTTCCTGTGTTGTAGTTGAGGAGATGGGAACATATGATCCGCAATAAATGCCAATGTAGGCACCATGAGATCTTGGCCTGGAACATCATAGACACATCATAATTTTTTGACTGAAAAAATATCTATTTCCTGCAGTTATTACATCACTTATGCTGCACCTAGATCCTGCCAAAGGAAAAATAAAAGGCAAAAAGAGAGACACCCAGACCATCGATTTGTCTATTTTCTCCCTGCTCAGGCTAGATTTCCCGAAAAAATCACCCAAGATTCCAGCTGTCAGAATGAGTTCGTTACCTGTGAGCAGAAGGCTCCATCCACCCAGGTGTCTGTTTCAAGAGCAGCATCCTCTTTTGCAAAATGTTGGCAGAAATGGCCTTCTCTCCTGATAAACAGCAGCTACAGAGCCTGCTTCTCCTGTGCCACAGAGGGTAGGTCAGTGGAGACGTAGGAGGCCCCAAATTGCCTGGAGAACAGTGCAACATAATTCCACTCCACTTTGGCATCACGAGGTTTGCAATACAGATGGCCCAGCTGCAAACGGAGTTACCGTGGATGGTGCCCCTTGCCCTTGCTGATATCAGCATGGGGATATTATATTCAATTTTTGGTCTCCGTCCATATGCTGCTCCTCCAGTTTATTTGTCCACATGAAGAAAGATGGAGCACAAAGCAGTAGGACATCCGATTCTGCTTTAATTACAGTGATAAGCTGTTTGTCGGGGTGCCACAAGCTGCAATGCTGCCTTGTTCCCTGACAAACTCAGAGCGAGGTTGACGCCGACCCCACTGTGGGCCACCGATCCCTGGTCTCAGCAGCGACAGCATTTGGTTTGATATTTACTGTTTGAAACCCAACAGTTATGACTCTGCCATGCCAAGCTTAATGAAAAGCAGAGAGTCACTATCAGAGAGGGTATGTAATTTTGAGGACCGAGGCTTTCGAGCGGAGTCACAGGTGCTGGGAGCATTCCTGGCATGTCACTGGCGATGTTGTCATTATGAGTAGCAACAATGCAGTCATTATTTCTGAGCTGGTTTAATTGTTCAACAGACACCAAAGGCCACATCAGCACAGTTCAGCAAATGGAAATAAACATACCTTCATTCAGGGTCCTGTTGCCTTGCTGCTTTGCACTTGTTTTATTTATTTTTCTCCTGAAGAAATGACTACAGATTGGAAGAATTATTCCAGATCTCTGATTCACTTTAGACATTGTGCTCTCACTTATTTATTTATTCACTCATTCAATATTTATCGAGTAGTTATTATGCTAGATCTTAGCAACATAGCAGCTGACAGACTGACTTGTGCTCTGCCCACAAGGCTATCACTCACATTTCACGGCAGAAGGCCCCACTTTTAGTCAGAGTGATCAGAGAAGGGTCCTCAAAGGATGTGAAACTGAAACTGAGACTCAAAGGATGATAAAAGCCATATTTGTAGCCAGTAAAAGAATGTTCCAGGTGGAGGGACAGCATCTGCTGAGGCCCCTATGGTTGTGTAAGACTGTGTAATAGGAAGCTCACCCATTGTGTCTCATGCAATGTAGGTGTTTGTTTATCTCACAGAGCAAGAAGCTTAAATGTAGGCAAAGGCTTTACCTGTGCAGCTATGTCAGAGCCAGCAATTCTGCAGTTCGTTTAGTCTTTCCCTCTGGGTCACAGGATGACTACAGAAGCTCAGCATATCCATCGTATCCAAGGTCAAGTCAGGAGTGAGGAGAAGGTTATAAGACAACCAGTTGTGTCACTTTTTTTTAATAGGGGGAAAAGCAAATGTTTTTCCAGAAACTTCCAGTAGATATCTGCTTATATCTCATTGACCAGAATGGTGTTCCATGGGCATCTTGAGTTGCAGGGGCAACTGGAAAAGCAAGAATTAGCTGGGAATACTGGCAATCCAAACAAAATTGGGATCTGGTCATCAAAGAAGAAAGGAGGACATGGATATTTTTTTAAAGTGTTACGTTCAGAGTATTAAAGATCAGACCAATAAGGCTGAACACCAGTGATGGAGAGATGGGATGTTTGAGACACAGGTAGGAATCACGTTCTACAGAGCCATGGTAAGGCGTTACTACCTACATTCAGTCACGTGTTGAAATTTGCGTGTTCCACCTTCTAAATGTTCCTCACATCTTCCTGCCTCCCTCCACCCTTCTCTCTGAAGGTCCCAGTTTAAGGTCCCTGAGACTTGTGGTCGTTTTCTGACTCAGCTCATTTGCCTCCGTTTCATGCCTGCTCCAATCCATTTACTGTCAGTGGCCTTTAAAAAGTAAATCTATTAGGTAAACTATGGACTTGGGGTGATAGATGCGTCAGTGCAGTTTCATCAGTTGTACCAGATGTTCCACTCTAGTAGGGGATGTTGATGATGGAAGGGGCTCTGCACGTCTGGGGGAAGGGGGTGAGTATGTGGGAAATCTCCCTACGTTTGCTTAGTTTCGCTGTGATGAACCTAAAACTGCTCTAAAACATAAAGTCTAATAAAAAAGTAAATCTGCTTAAAGTCCCCCGTGGCTCCCTACTATAAGTTCTAAGCTTCTCGGTGTGAACTGCACATCAGTTTCGACCTGGCCCCTTGTACTGCAGCTTCATTCCCTGTCACTTCCTCCTTCCACGGTTTGTCACGGCCTTCCTGTGTTACGTTCTAGAAATATTCAGCATGAATATTTTTCCCTCCCTCAAGTACTTTTCTTCTGGTAAATTCCAGTTAGAGCAAGTGTGCTCTCCTCTGAGCTTGACTTGACTTG
The DNA here is from genome assembly GCF_025265405.1 of Mesoplodon densirostris. Classification (NCBI taxonomy): domain Eukaryota; kingdom Metazoa; phylum Chordata; class Mammalia; order Artiodactyla; family Ziphiidae; genus Mesoplodon; species Mesoplodon densirostris. The sequence goes on from NC_082679.1 coordinate 60,718,915, forward strand.
CTCACGGAGGGAGCTTCCTTCCCATCTCACCTCATGCTTCTCCCTGGGATGGTACACATCCCACCAGAGGGCTTCTGTCTGTTCACCTGGTGTCTCCTTCCCGCTGTTGTCTGAGGTCATGGGGAGATGCAACCTCGCCTTACTCATCTTGGTTCTCTGGGCCTAAGCCCAGCACCTATGCACCAACATAAGCCATAACTATGGGGCCAGTGGAATTCATAAGAAGGTCAGGACTCAGTAGGCTCTGGTTACTCTTTGCGGCATTGCTCTGTCAGGGACCAGAGGGATGGCTGTAGGCACAGGGGCTGAGAGAACATGGGCAGCGGCATACGGACTCAGAGTCCTTTGTGATTGGCTGGCAGAACCAGGAGAGCCGTAGGAGCAATGGACAAAATCGAGGACTGTGGAGCAGGGCTGCCTTGCTTCAATCCCACCCCTGCCATTTGCCAGCCAGATGACTTTGGTCAAGAGAATTGATGTCTCTGTGCCTCAGTTTCCACGTCTGCACAATGGAGGTGATAACAGTACCTGCCTATTAGCATTTCCCTGAGGATTAAATAAGACAGTCATTGAGAGAATTTTGGCATATGGTAAATTCTCAAACCATATTAGCTATTGTTGTAGAGTGTTACTATTACTGTGATACAGTTAATATCTTCAGACTTAGGACTCACAGCATGTAGTGTGAATGTCACTTTTGAAGAACCCGAGATAGATTTCCCCTTATACCACTAATATTTATCCTCAGAGACACTATTTTGCTCATTCAAAAATACTTACTCATTTTTTTTTTTTTTTTTTTTTTTTTTTTTTTTGCGGTATGCGGGCCTCTCACTGCTGTGGCCTCCCCCGTTGCGGAGCACAGGCTCCGGACGCGCAGGCTCCGGACGCGCAGGCTCAGCGGCCATGGCCCACGGGCCCAGCCGCTCCGCGGCATATGGGATCCTCCCAGACCGGGGCACGAACCCATATCCCCTGCATCGGCAGGCGGACTCTCAACCACTTGCGCCACCAGGGAGGCCCCTTACTCATTTTTTAAAAGGCCATTTTCAGGTCCTTTTTATACAATAAGGAGTTCTATTCCAGTCCTAACAATAATGTCCTAAAGAAAATCTTATTACACTCATCATCTTAAATTAAGGTAATTGAAAACCACTGTTGAAAAGTGAACCCCAAATGTATCAGAAAATTAATTCAATTATAAATACCAAGAATTGACTGTATTTGAAGGTGCATGAAGTATAGAATCATAGTTAAACATTTAAGGAGTATGGCCTTATCTTGTTACTATGGCTACAGGTTACTCCAAGATACAGTGGTTCTGTGGTAACAATGGAATTACATTATTTCCTGTCCATATTGAAATATTCAGCAACTAATTTCCTGTAGCTTCATAATAAATCATGTTAATGACCTCAGAGGTGGAAACCACAGTGGTGAGATCGTCTCCGTGCTTTAAGGTTATTCCATTAAAGCAGAGAGAACACGTTTATACTCATTTGACCAGGAAGTACAGGGAAGCTCTTAATAAGAGATGGCAATGACATCTCATGGGGAGGTGCTAACTTTGACTCACGTGTTCAGTATTACTTATTCATTGGGTCCATGATGGGATCACCACTGTGAGAAAATTAGTTTCATACAGGCAAAGACTGAGAAGGAACTCAATTCCACAAATAGTTCATGGAGACCTATTATGTGCTGGGAACCTACCAGGTAGAACCTACCCCATACTCTATTCTTTTTTTTTTTTTTTGGCAGTACGCGGGCCTCTCACTGCTGTGGCCTCTCCTGTTGCGGAGCACAGCCTCCGGACGCGCAGGCTCAGCGGCCATGGCTCACGGGCCCAGCCGCTCTGCGGCATGTGGGATCTTCCGGGACCGGGGCACGAACCCGTGTCCCCTGCATCGGCAGGTGGAGTCTCAACCACTGCGCCACCAGGGAAGCCCATACTCTATTCTTTATCTGTTAAAATTTTTATAGTAATATTTGTGTACCACCAAAATATTCAGAACAGTAGGAATAATGAAAAAAGCAGGTGTAAATGAGGTCTAAAATCCCTATCGTCAGAATCAGTTACTCCAGAGTTCTTCATGAAGTCCTGCAGATGGCAAATGATTAAAAGCATCATGACACTGGAGCTGGCTCATCCCGGCTTGCAGCAGCTGATACACATCTTTCCCCAACTCTGTTCACTTCAGCAGGTTGAAGTCGGCCATGAGGGGAGTACTTATACCATGGAAATGGATCAAAGGCCTAAATGAAAAGTGCAAAACTATAAAACATAGGAGAAAATCTAGATGACCTTGGGTTTGGTAATGAGTTTTTAGATAGGACACCAAATAGCATGGTACAAGAAAGAAAAAGCTAATAATTGGGCTTTATTAAACCTTCTGCTCTGCATAAGACACTGTTAAGTGACTGAAGAGAAGTCACTGAGAGCAGATATTTGTAAAAACACATACCTGATAAAGGAATGATCTCCAAAACACATAAAGGATTCTCTTTTTAAAATAAATTTATTTATTTATTTTTGGCTGTATTGGATCTTCATTGCTGCGCACGGGCTTTCTCTAGTTGCGGCGAGTGGGGGCTACTCTTCGTTGCAGTGTGCGGGCTTCTCATCGCGGTGGCTTCTCTTGTGGCGGAGCACGGGCTCTAGGTGCATGGCCTTCAGTAGTTGCAGTGCGTGGACTCAGTAGTTGTGGCTCATGGGCTCTAGAGCACAGGCTCAGTAGTTGTGGTGCATGGGCTTAGTTGCTCCGCGGCATGTGGGATCTTCCGGACCAGGGCTCGAACCCGTGTCCCCTGCATTGGCAGGCGGATTCTTAACCATTGCCCCACCAGGGAAGTCCCCAAAGACCAAACTCTTAATGTGGCTTATAACCCTCATTCTCTAACCTCGCCTGCCTCAGTATCTCTCTCTCTCTCTCTCAACACTCTGTTTCTTTCTCATCCCATCTCTCTCGCTCTGTCTGTGGCTCTCTGCTCCCCTCTTATTTCTCTCTTCCACTTACTTCCTTCCCTTTGTCTTTTTATCCCTGCTCTTTCTCCCTTTTCCCTTTCCTCTTCCTCATCATTCTTTCGTCATTCTCTTTCTGTTACCCCCTCATCCTCTCTCTCTCTGCCTCATTCTCTCTCGCCCCTTGCCTCCCTCCCTCTCTCATAATTTCGATTCTCAAAGCATGTCTCTCCACACCTCACATCCTGGGCCTTTGCCTATGCTGCTCCCCATGTCTGCAAACCCCTTCACTTCTCCAGCGACATCACTGTCACCTTCAACTAACTCCACATTTGCTCACGCACTCACATACTGACTCACACCTGCCTATGTCGTGTTGATCCAGATCTCAACTTTGAAATTACTTCCTCCAGGAAGCTGTATTTGAACCTCCCAGTCCTGTTCAGACATCTCGCCTAACAGAGCTGCTTCTATCCCACATAGCAGCTTTTAGGAATTAGGAAAAATTTTCCCTTCTTGTAAGACAAATCTCCAAGGTAGGACAGATACTTGATGAGGGGCACTTAGGCTAGATTTTAATCTCCCCTTTCCCACTGCCTTGTGGCATGAACAACCTGTACAACTGGCCCTGCCCCTTAACCATCTCCATTACAGCCTCTGCTCCCCCATCGCAGCAGTTAGCATATTGTGTATTTGTCTCTATTACCTGCTCCTAACCCCCGCTAGATTATAAGCCCTATCTGTTATTTACATTCTGTGTATATTTCTGGTGCTCAGCACTTGGCCTGATGTGAGTTTGAGGCTAAATAGTTTGCCTCTGAATAAACAAATGAATTAATGAGCAAACAAGCCTCTTATTGAATGGATTAATCAGCACACAAATGAATGCACAAACTTCTTCTTACAAAAATTTTTACCACCTCTACCAGGAAATTAGTATTATTTAAGTCCTAGAGTACTTTTCATGCAACTCTACTCTTGAAACATCACTTTTGAACTGAAAAGATTTCCTTACTTGTGTTATCTCTTGTACTAAACTGTACATTTTCCAATATCAGTCATCATCTCTTATTCATCTTTATGCCTAGTCTAGTGACAAGCACATAGTCCGTGTGCAAAGTTTGTTTGTAATAAAGTGAAATCAGTCCTATTCCCATACCACTCACCTTTACTGTTCTTAGTGACTCAGGCACTTATCAAGCACTCCTTTATCTCAGATGCTTAGAAAGATGAAGAAAGAACAGAGTGTCCTTGTAGGAAACTCTGCAGTCCCATCAGAGAGACAGACACATAACTGAAGAATAGTGGTACACTCTGCTCCATGACAAAGGTCATCCATGGAGCAGCTGCATTAGAATTCCCTGGGAAGCTTCAACAGAGAATTCCACCATGCCCCACCCACCCACCCAGTGAATTCTCCTTCATACCCCCTTCCCATCATTCCCATCCAAGATACTCATTCACTGTCTCCTCCAGCAGGGCACACATTCCTGTAAAGTGCATCACTGGGCTGATGACCATCATTTCCTAAACCTGGAACCTGATTATTCTAACCCAGCACATGTAAAATGAATTGGAATTTGGACAAGAAATTCCAAGAAGTGTTTTCTAAGAGGTGCTGGTATGGTGCAGTGAAGCAGCCACTTTTTTCTAGCATAGGCTTAGAAAAATAAAAGCCCAAGCTACTTAGTCCGCTAGAAGTAAAATCAGTAAGAAGCTTTTTGCACAACAAACAAAAAGAGCAGATTTGTGGTTCAGTCTAGAGCAGTCGACTTTTGGAAACCCTTTCCTTCCTGAGGAAAATGAGACAAAAAAGAGCTTAAGCCCCTTTGTCAATGTGCATGAAAAATATCACTTGTGGTTAAACTGCTATGAGAAATGTACTCAGAAATGTAGGAAATTCTTGCTGTGTCTTTCTAAAATTGCTGTTTGATGTTTTATATGCCAAAAATGACTTTGTGAAATAGTGCTCTCTTGGAAACCACTTAAATGACCCACAATAAGAAAGTCATTAAATAAATTACAGGGTGGATATGATAGACTGTTATGCAGTCATTAAGAATCATGTTCTCAAAGAATTTTTTAAGTATATAGAAAAATGCTCGAAAATATTATTAAAGGAAAACGCAGGTTACAAAAACAGTATTACAGCATTGTTCCAGTTTATTGAAAAATTATGTGTATACACCAAAGTGTTAATAGCAGAATTTCAAATGGACTGGTACTTAAAGGTGATCCCTTTAAAATGTTCTATTTTAACTGTTTCTATACTTACTCAAGTTCTCTATAATGATCATGTGTTATTTTTAGTTTGGCCATTTAATTGATTGTCCGATCTGGGACACTCTTGAAAGTGAAAGAGGAATCTCTAGTAATAATGTCACCAGGACCACAGCAGGAAATGGGACTGTTTTGGACAAACATGATATGTGGTTGTTATGGGTTGAACTCTTCTCCAAAATTCAGATGTTCAAGTCCTAACCCTTAGTACCTCAGAATGTGACCTTATCTGGAAATAAGGTCAGTGCAATTACAGTTAATTAGGATGAGGTCCTATTCAGTTAGAGTTGCCCCCTAATCCACTGTAACTTATTTCCTTATAAAAAAGAGAAATTTGGACAGAAGCATACACTTAGGGTGAAGAGTATGTGAATGCAGAGGCAGAGATTGAGCCAAGGGATGCCAAAGATTGCCAGGAAGCCACCAGAAGGTAGTGGGGAGGCATGAAACAAAAACTCCCTTAGGGTCTTGGAAGGAAGCAACCCTGCCATCACCTTGATCTTCAGAACTATGAGAGAGAAAAATTCTGTTGGTTAAGCCACCCGCTTTGTGGTATTTTTAATGGTAGTCCTAGAACATTAATATGATGGGCATTGTAGCTGTTTCATATTAGGAAAACAGGAACAATCCCAGGGTGGGTAGAGTGAAATGAAGTTCCACATAATAAAAAAAAAGCTTGTTCACTTAACTGTTACTGTGAAAAATTGTATTATTATTCAAAAGTATTTGCTCCTTTTCTTTTCCTGGCCTGTCCCTAGGAAGCCCTGCCCTGGTGGTGTCAGGCTTGAATGTGGGACTTGCTTCAGCCAATGAAATATGAGTGGGAGTCACATGTGTCACGTAGAAGTGGGAGTTTGAAAGGCCATGCCACAGTTTTGCCATCTTTGCACCTTGCCATGAGACCAGCATTTCCTAGAGGGGCTGCTTCCTTAGCCTGGATCCTGAAATGAAAAAGATTTAGAGCAGAGTTGAAACTGATCTGTAATAGACCTTTAACATGAGATAGGAATGGATCTTGGCTAATGTAATTCACTAAGATTATGAGATCGTTTGTTAACACAGCAGAATTTAGCCTCAACTGACTATTAAAACACTGATTGAGAAACTACCAGGTAGCATGCCATCAATGAAATAATACCTTATACACCGATCTTGCTAGTCAGGAGCTAACTGTGTACCATTTGCCTTTAAAATAGGAAGTTTTTGGCCCCAGATGTGTTCTATATGTTTTTTGTAACACCTGTAAGTAAATGTTAAATTAGGTTATTTCATTTGTTTTTTCCATAGAAAAAAGTCTTTATATGTTCTCATATTCAAAGTGATTCTTGGAATCTTGAACTATGTGTACAGACATAAAGTTTGTCAATTAAAATTTTATGGTTTAGGGAAAGAAATTCCTGTGAAAAATAAACCTAAGTTAATTATTCAGTTATTTAATTCTCATTTGGAAAATGAGATGTTCACAGACTACTAAAAGTTATATTAAAGGGGTAAAGACCAGTTTTCTGGAAATAGTGCAATTTGTGTCATTTACTGTTCAAGAATGTTAATTTCAAGGAACAAGCTTTGAACACAACCAAATAAGTTATCAAAGGCAAGTCATCTCTGACCGAGAAATGTTTGAAAGCAACAGACTGCACAAGGAAAGGACAGAGGGGAGACTCATCTCAAGTGGAGGTCCAGGTGGAGACAGAGGGTCATTTTCTAAAGTCAGCATCGTAAAGCAAAAATTGCACGGTGTCAGAATTATCCTTGAAAGTCCCTTACATGGCACTTAAAATGCCAAGACCCGAGCCTTTAGAAGCTCAGAAGCCGAGAATTAATGTCTTCTGTTCCTCTGAGGCATTGAAGGCCAAGGTCTCATTTGAAGGGCGCGGAGGACAGTGGGGAAGGTAAGGAGTCTCCGTTTGTCTCGGTTCCTCGTTGGGTCCTTCTGTTCCTTCTCTGGGTGACTCTCCCTCAGGGGGCCTGTCTCCTACCTCTTCCCCTCAGTAGTGCGTATAGCTGAAGTCAGATAAGTTACTTGTGCACATTAAGCAACTCCAGTCTTTACTACAGTTTTAAAATGCAAAAGGAAATGTACTGGGGGCCCATTGTGTGCCCTGCCGTGGGCTAGATGCTGAGGAGGTAAAGGGTAAAAACACAAACCAAAAGGAGACCTTGGAGGAGTGGGGAAAACTGACATGCAAACAGAAAGTGTGAATACAGACTGGTCCCGTTCAGGCAAGAGGTCAAATTAAAACTGCACCAGACAGAGTTAAATAGGCAAGGAAGACTTTATGTAAGACTACTGCAATCGAGGAGAGAGACTGAACTCAACTGCTGAAACAAAAGGGGGGAGGATCTTCTCAGCACAGGGATGAGCTAGTGGAGAAGTACGGGCAGGTTGGTCAGTGACTGGCCCATCTGTGTTTGCGAAGTGGCGCTTACAAGAGTTGTTTCCCACAGAGACGGAGAGACAAGAGTACTGTCTCCTTCGACGATTACATTTAAGAGGAATGGTTTATTGCTCTTTGAGAAAGATAAAACTAGCAGTAAAACTAGCAGAAGTTGGGAAAAGGTTTACATTTAAAAAGGCAGAGAAAGAATTATAATTTTAAGTTTTCTAGAGTAAGTTTCTTAAGAATAAGGAGTTCCAGGGCTTATACTCAGGAAGAAACCTGTCTAAAGTTTAGTCAAGCTGAGGGGGAACATGAAGGTCATGTTCATCAGAGATAAGCACAGGTCCTATAAAGAGTAGTTCTCAAAACTTGTCTGCACCTTAAGAGCATCTGAGCTTCCACAAATCTCCCAGTCTAACACATCTCAGATACACCCCAATACCAATTGCATGTGAATCTCTGGGGTGGACACAGGCATCAGCATGGCTTGAAGCTCTCCAGGTTAGTCAGTGTGCAGCCAAGGTTGAGACCAGGGGCTATAGGTATGATGCGAGTGTGAAGGCTGGGTCAGAATTAGCCAGGGTAGAAGAGCATTCCAGACTGAGAGGACTCCATTAGGAAAGATTCTTCAGTAAGAAGTGTTTTTGTTTGTGCCTTGAACATAGTGTTGGTGTAGATTAAAGAACTACCAGGCCCCTTGAGTTGAATCAGTATGCTGTCATGATACACCAGCTTGCTTCAACATGCCAAGGCCTTTTCATCTCTCTTTGTTAAGGGTCACTGGTTCTTTAAAAGCACGAGTATTCATGGATTCTGACTGATGATGATTCATTCCATAGTTGCACCATGCATCCCTAACCAGTATAATGAAAGCATCTTCTATGGCACTCTAAAACACATACCGATTCTACAAGGGTGACATGTCCTCTTATGGTAAAAGCATTTCCTTTAGGGGGTCAGGTGCCAGCATGCCCACGCTGATCAAGGGTGCTCTTTTAAGTTGAAGAAAGTTGATTTTGTGTGGTTGCTGCACCAAGGTTGATGTTTTCTTCAAAGACTCCAGATAGAAGGCACCAGAGGCAGCTAACAAGCCCCTAATAGGACTAAATCGGGTGTCACTCACCTGCTTCCAGGGCTTGACTTTGGCCTCTTGGTGACAAGAAACCAAGCTAAGACAGCGTCCCTTTTTGTTGCCTCCTTCCATAAATGCCGTGCTGCCGTATTCCTTATTCACTCAGCACAGATGTTTTTATGGCCATCATATATTTACACTAACTCAGAGGCTTGCCATCAAGTAGATAGACGCATCCCTCTGATCCGGAAGGCAGCAGAACCTCTGCTCTGATACTGCAGGTGAAAAGAAGGCCTGCTTTTTTCCCCACAGTGCCCTGCAAAGGAGCAATTTTCTAAAATTTAAACAAGGGTGTCATAATTAATTAGATGGTGTTTTCCTTTTCTTTTTCTTATCATCTTGTCCAAATCAAGGGCAAGTGGATGCCAGAACTCAAATGACGTCAGGCACTGTGGTTCCTTCAAAATGCTGGTCTCAATCAGTTTGCTTATTATCTGATCCTGATTCCATAGATTGTCATGGAATTGACTTTTTAGATTAATATGAGTCTTTTTTTATTGGTTTTTAATAGCTAATTGCCACACAGTCCATCTCATTAACTGTACTGTGATTCAGATCAACCACTGAGATGATTGCAGATAACAGACCAACGTTATCAGTTGGGTGTTCCCTTATAATGATCACCAGCCACATAATGAACCATGTGTGGATTCACTGGGCAGGGTGTTGGTGGCTGTGAGATATTAAGGATGCTACAATTTAGTATCACTCCCCATTTTGGATGAGTCAGAGAGATTTTGGAAATATCTTCACGCTAACCCAGTTTACATTATAGTTACATTTTAAAGTCTAAATACAGTTGATTGTGAAAACTGTGTCACATCCTTTAAGGGAACTAGAGTTTCCTATTTATGGAAATGCAAAAGGACCCCTCAATGTAATACCACATCACCTAAGCAGTGAAAGAGAGAAATCTGGCTTCAGCGCCCTCTCAGATTTTTATAGAAAAGGTCACCAGCAGCCCCCAACCAACACATGGAGTGGACTCCTTTCAGGGATCCTGCACCTTGATCTTTTCATTCTTTCATTGAATCAAATAATTATAAGGTGGGTTCTCTGTTCCAGGCATTGAGTGAGGTAAATTCTGGGAATATGATAAAGAAAACAGAGCTCCTTTCCTTATTCTGGGAGCCCACAGTCTCTTGGGGAAACAAACAGGGAAGAGGCAACTCCAAGCCTCCATCCTTCTCATCTTACTTTAAAGAAACATTTCTCCTTCTTGTTATTCTTTGCTTTCTGCTTCTTCACCAAGGTGTTCTCATGCTTCTCTCGCTACCTCCTGGATGTTGCTTCTTCTCATCCTGCTTTTGGATGCCTTTTTGCCCCAGGATAATTGATTGTGAGGCTTGCTGTGGGGTGCGTTTCTTCTCAAGCACCTTCTGTCTTTACTTTGCTCACTCCTCCTGGATAACTCATTTACTCTCTGGGCTTTCATTACTACATATATATCAGTAATTCATGAATCTGAATTTCAACCTTCACCTCTCACTTGAGCTCCAAATCTATTTTCACTCTCAATCCCTGGATAGTCAGATACCTGAACATCCAGATACTCAACATGGTCCAATTTTGATTCTTCATTTTCCCTTCCATGTCTTGTAGTCTGTCTATTTTCTCTGTTTTGCTTAACTCTCCCATTGGCCCAATGTAGAAGACTGAAAATCATCTGGCTTTTAAAAGTACCCCAGAAAAAAATAGACCATTCATCAGTTTGCTGATTCTGTATCTCTAAGCGACACTGAATTCCTGTGACTCTAGTTGAGTTAAATTTATTCCTAGCTTTTTAAAATAAAGCCAATGAAAGACCAAAGAGATTACTACAGAAGCTGCATTCTGGTGAATTTGCTGAATTGATGACTTTTAGTCAAATCACATTTTCATATTTCAAAAATACTTTCTAAACAATTAGGGGTCAGTATTGTGGGGTTTATGATTGTGTAATGATGGGCTAAGGTCTGTATGAGAAAGACCATCAGGCTGACTGGAGAATCAAACTGGTCAAGATGTAGACATTGATGTCTGAATCTCTCCCATGAATTTTTGAGCAGATGTTAAAATAGACACATAAAAAAGAACCTTTGGAAAGTAAGAAACACAGACTTCTAAGATGTTGGGACACTGTAGTCACTAAAAAGGATATAACTTTCATTTCTTATTTGAACATTTATGACATTGGTTTAACCAGTTCAAGCATGGCCTTTCAAGCATGTAAAATCGCATGAAGTTGGGCTGGATTGGTTTTAAGGGTCTTACGTAAAGCATGTTAGCACATGATCTTAGATACGTCATAATTTAAATTGTGAATTTTGTAAGAAAGCTACACTTTAAAAAAAGTTTGATCAGTGTGGTTTTTCAAGCAGATAGCAATTAGGATTGTGGTTGTCATAGGGACAGATCTACAACAGTGGAGGTGAAGGATGATGGCTTTGATTTATCAGAATGGCAATTCTTCATGTTTGTGAAAGTCAGCAAATGAATTTGACCCACCACATGTAGACTTAGATCAAAGGTCACCTTGAGCATATGGTCAACGTGACACTTAACGTGGCCTTTCAAAAGGCCAGATCCACAGTGATAACAACCATTGATAATTCTGTAAACCTATCCAGCTGCCTTCGATAATGTGACTTATGATGTGGAGGAAAAAAACAAAGAGGTGATATTTTATAAATATCAATTTTCAAAAATCTCTGATCTGGTGGCATTAACTGATGAGCTCAGAGATGCTTGGAAACGTCCCTGCCTGCACAACAACTGCAACCATGGCAACCTGCATTTTAAAGGATGTCGAAGATGTTTTTAAACATAAGGTGAGAGAAACAGTTTCTACACAAATGTTTGCCTGGGACCTCATGTCTAATTCTGCCAGTACACTTGTTTTTCCTTTACTGGGACTTAATGCAATGTAGAAGCTTTCCTGTTGGAGGAAAAATTGGACAATCCAGGGCAGTCACAAATCTTGAGACCACTGCATTGCTATGGAACTGAGACCTGCCTTTGCACAAATACTGTGTCAGCACGCCTAACGTTCTTATATATTATACATGAAAAAGATTGGCGACTCTCTCTGAATGCTTTTGAATTTTTGATGTCATTTGTTCCTTGTGGTTTTTAAAGCTATATTGGGCTACCCTATATTCTAGGACAAATTAAGAAAAACCTCAGATTTCTAGAGAGAAGTGCTAATATCTCCATAAAGTGCTGGATTTCACTAGAAGATAGAGAACAACAATCACGCAGTGCTCAGTATTTGAACATTGAATTTCAGTACTGAAGAAATCCTCAAATGAGTAAGGTTTTCTTTTTTTTTTTTTTTTTTTTGCGGTATGCGGGCCTCTCACTGTTGTGGCCTCTCCCATTGTGGAGCACAGGCTCCGGACGCGCAGGCTCAGCAGCCATGGCTCACGGGCCCAGCCACTCCACGGCATGTGGGATCCTCCTGGACCAGGGCACGAACTCGTGTACCCTGCATCGGCAGGTGGACTCTCAACCACTGCGCCACCAGGGAAGCCCAGGTTTTCTTAATAGTCAGATTTTATTTTATTTTTTAAACAAACAATTATAATTCTATTTGAACTGGGTATAAGGATAGGGAGGGGCCTTTTAAGGGGGCAGGTTATAATCAAAGATTCCTATTAACTACTTGGAGCTAGAAGCAGATTTAGTTCAAACAAACACAGACGCTAAATAGGCAAACCAAGCATTATGAGTTTTTATTCTGTTTGCCACTGATTCATATGTCTTGTCTTGGCAGACCACCAATATTTGTCTCCCCACCTTGGCTCTGCATGGGTTTGCATATTTATAGAGTTAAAAGGGCTGCCCACCATGGTTCCATTTCGTATCCACTTTATTTCTTACCCATCCAGCTCTGTCACTCTCACAATACAGCTCTCCCCAGCTAATTACATTAATCAACAACAACAAACACCAACTCTAAAATTCTGCCCAAGATGGGAGTTTCAGAAGCCTGAGATACTATGTCAAATAACCCATCATGGTTGTTTGAGGACATTGCAGCTCAAAATGAGGTAGCAATCAAACCAGAGAAGAAATTGGTCATTATTAATATGACTTCTCTGTACTTAGGAATCCATGTTTTTCTATCAATGCCAATTTCTCTCTCCACTTTCCTGGCTCTAATTCAGAAGTAAAGACAGCTAGCCCTTTTGTTCAGGGATTAGGTCTGTTTTACAAGAAATTAAAGGAAAATAGATACCAACATAGGTTAAACATGAACTGTATCTCAGACATAACATTACATATATTCCTAATACTTCCTTACCCATCATATAATCAAGTCCCGAACTCTGTTTTATAGACAATAAAAAATAGCCCTGTGTCCCATCTGTTACATATGTGAGGTCCAGCCACTGACCAGAAGCTTTTCCTCACCATTGTTATCATCATAATCATTTTTGTGGTCATTGTCATCATCATGATGCTTTTTTTTTTTTTACATGATGTCACTGAATCCTTCTAACAAAATGCCAGGCCATTTTATTGTACACATTTTACAGATGAGTAAACTGGAGTTCAGGGCTACTGAGTGGTTTGTTCAAGAATACACAGCAAGTAAATGACAAAGCTGGAAATTGGATCTGGCTTTCTCTAATGCTAAACCTCAGTTTCTTTAACCAGCATGAGGGGTTGGACAAGGCATGGTGTTGAAGCAGCACCCTGAGTCTGAGTATCAGAGGTGGTGCCCATGGGGAAATCAAGGACAGGAAGTACCCGTTTGCATGGTTCTCAAACTTCAGATTGCCTACAAGTCACTAGGTGGGCTTATTAAAATACTTACTGTGGACTCTGCACCCCTACCCACCCCCACAACCCACACACACATAGATTCTGATTCAGTAGGTCTGAGACAAGTCAGAAATCTACACTTCTGACAAATTCCCCAGGTGATTCCCATGGAGGTGGTCTGTGGATCACACTTGGAATAATGATTTTATAGATGGATCGGGGATTTGAGAGCCCTGATACCCCAAATTATGGAGCTAGCTGGGACAGCTCCAGAGCTCAGCATACTCACCTGTATAAGAAAGCTCCTTCTTTCCCTAATTCACTATTTCTAGATTTGGTGCAGAGTCCAGGTTGTTACCCATCACGTGGTCAAGGCTTGTACCTCAGTTAACTTATAATAAAAAAACAAACAACGGTTCCCAGTTATTAAACACCTGTTGAGCACAAGGCTCTAAGCTGGAAGCCCATCACCTTGTGTAGCTGCCTTTGCCATTATCACTGTAGCAGAGGCACTGGTGCTCAGCAATATCCAGCCCTCATCTCCTTCCTGGACACATAGAAAGATTCTATTTTCCAGCCCCATTGCTGTCTGATGGAGCCACTTGACTGGTTCTAGCTGAAACATGCCATTTTCTCTCTTTCTTTCCCTGCTGTGGTGGCCCTGGACATATTTCAGATGGTGCCAGCTGCCGGAGGCTTCACAGCCTGGGTTCTTGAGCAAAAAGCCCCCACTGACCACACTGAATTCACAACCTGAGCATGAGGTGAACTGACCTGTGTTTTGTTAAGCCTCTGGGGTTTCGTTCTGCTCTATTCTATTTTCATTTGGCAGCCTAGCCTAGCCTAACCTTAAAAACAGCAGCAGCAACACCGCCACCCTCACAGTAATCACATTATTGATGCGATTTATTTATTATGATAAGCAATGCTTACTATGTGCTGAACACTATGGCAAGCGCTTGGAAAACATCTAATTTAACAACCACCCCGACACTATAACTATAAATAAGGCAGTTATTAGCTGTATCTTATAGTCACATAACCAGAAACTGTTCAGACACAAATGAAAACTCAGTCTGATTCGAGAGCCCATGTGTTTAACCAAAACACTGTAAGTTGCTTAAATGCCAGGGTTGGTGCTTTAGATGCTTGTCGCATCTAATTCTCTGCCAACTCTAAAAGGTGGGCATTATTGTCTTGATTTCCCAGTGAAAATACTGAAGACTGTAGAGCGGAAGTGTCTGCCCAGGCCATACATGTGGTGGAGTCAGGTCACAAGCCAAAGTCACTCTCACTCATAAATGAAGCATCACGCATGCTCAAAACCAGCGTGTCTAAGCAGTTGATTTTGATTTCTCTCAGGGTTTCAGAAACATCTAGGAGCCTCAAGACATATAAAGGAGGGTATTTAGCACAGGGGTTCAAGATTTCAGGAACCTGAGTCAGACTTTTCAGGTTAAAACCACTGCTCCACCCTGCACCACTATGTGCCTTTGGGTAAATTACTTTGTCTCTCTCTGCAAAATGGATTGAATGAGATAATTCTGGTTAAGTCTAGTGCCAAATAGAGGCAAAGTACCAAACAGAGGCAAAGGAGTCTTGTGATTAGAAGATTCACAGACAGTTCTGCCTGGCAGGGTTAACAGTGGTTCGCAAAGTTGCTCAACCTACCTTCTGGACAAGCCCTTGGATGCTTTTGTCCTATAAAGTAAGGTACATGCAGCTATGCTTTGGGTTTCTTCTAAATCCCTTTGGTTAGAGGTGGGACTGGGTCTGCAGCTCCCAGTTTCTGGAACCCCACTGCGATGGCTTCCCTTTTTCAGGTCTCCGGCAGGCCAGTCTGTGGTGAATCCTGAAGGGCCAGATACACTGACTAGTGAGATTCAGGGATGTGGTCAAAGAACAGACTAGGACCCTCAGGAAGCCTAGCCACACGATTCTTGGAAGTCTGGAGGTGTCGGGGCGGACGAGAGAGCCCACTGGGGCTGTGGTTGTAGGTCTCATTCCAGTTACTCTGACTTAAGGGAACAGACCTTTGTCTGCCTTTTGAGTTCCTGGGATGAGCTGGTTCACTTTCATGCTGGCTTAGTCGGTACAGTGGTATCTGGGCTCCTGGTCCAGCTGAAGTGGGAGCAACCTTATCTTCTGAAGGAGGTTTACAGTGATGGCTACTCCCAGTAATAGAGATTATCAAGGGCCAGTGCCCCTTATTAAATGCCTACCATGTGCTAAGCAGTACAAAAATGATCTTCCGTGCAGTCAGCATTTCATTCCCTTTATGCAGTGAGTGAGCATCATTGCTATTCCCATCTTACCAATAAGTAAACTAAAGCTCAGAAGTTTAAGTTGCTTGCCATAGGTTATCCAGGTTAAAACGGTGCTGGAGATTGAACACAGGGCCCTCTGACTCGGAAGCGCTGCACTTGGAGCGCAGCTTCTGACCTGGGCACTGAGCTCTCTGCAGACCAGGCTCTGATCGCTGGCAGGGAGTGCCCGAAGTGTCCAGTGGGAGTGCTGAGAAGACTGTAAAAGAGCCAGTTAAGGACTTGGGCTGGAGGAATTGGGGGGATCCCTAGAGAAGAAGGTCTGGAGGCTCAAGGATAAATGGCCAAATCTAGCAGTTGATTCCAGATGGCAGATGGGGAACTCTCAGTTTTCCCAGGATATCCAGAGCACACCCCTAAAACTGATCCCCCAAGACAGACACCCTTCCCAAATGGATCTGTTGGAAAACAATGGAGAAAATGCTGCATGACCCCTTCCTTTCTTGAAGACTCAAAATTCACAGTAATTGACGGATAGTCTAAGGTTCATTGTAATGAAGAGACTAGTTTGTGTGCTTAACTCTTTTATTAAAAAAATTTTATTGGAGTATAGTTCATTTACAATGTAGTGTTAGTTGCAGCAAAGTGAATCAGTTATACATATACATACATCCACTCTTTTTTAGATTCTTTTCCCATATAGGTCATTACAGAGTACTGAGTAGAGTTCCTTTTGCTATAAAGTAGGTCCTTATTAGTTATCTGTTTTACATATAGTAGTGTGTATATGTCAGTCCCGTTCTCCCAATTTATTCCTTCCCCTTCCTTTCCCACATGGTAACCAGAAGTTTGTTTTCTACATCTTTGACTCCGTTTCTGTTTCGCAAATAAGTTCATTTGTGTCATTTTTACTTTAGATTCCACATCTGAGTGATATCATATGATCTTTGTCTTTCTCTGTCTGACTTCACTTAGTATGCTAATCACGAAGTCCATCCATGTTGCTGCAAATGGCATTATTTCATTCTTTTTATGGCTGAGTAATATTCCATTATATATAAGTACCGCATCTTCTTTATCAATTCATCTGTTGATGGACATTTAGGTTGCTTCCATGTCTTGCCTATTATAAATAGTGCTGCTATGAACATTGGGGTGATAGTGATAGATATTAATTGGAAACTATTGCTACTGTCAAGATTGTCTGGAAACTTGGACATAGCAGCCAAAAAGTCTCCTACCACTGTATACTGTAATATTTTATAGTCACTTAACAATATATATATATATATATCCCTGTCCTTGGGGATTGACAGATGACAAACTCTTCTTTTTTTTCAATATAGTAATTGTCAAATATCTACAAGGATAGAGAATGGTATAATGAGTGCCCATGGCCTCAGTAGTTAGCTACAGGTGGCCATTCTTGTTTCTATATCTCTGGTCCCTCTCCCACTCCCATTTTGAAACACATCCTGGATCTTATTGTATCTATAAATTTGATCTTGGTATTATAGTGAAATATTGGTTTAAACTTTGTTTCTCAGCCATCTTGTAAATCTGCCAGGGTTGAGAAGACAATTCCCTACCAAGCTAAATGGAGCCCTTCTATTATAACATTTTGGCGGTGGGGCAAGGAAGAAGTGGACTTAACTTTTTGAAGAAAATACCACATTTTATCAGATTAAGTTAACTCTTCATTTCTAATTTGCTTTTGGCTACAGCACCCTTTTTATTATGCAAAACCTATCAACCCCTGCTAGAAGAAGCTTTGGACATCTACCAAGAAAGGCATTTGAGGAAGGAGTACTTGAAGGCTCCAGAGCAGGAAGCCAGGTTCTGTGCCAAGACAGTTTGCTATGGAGGATGCAGAGAGCACAAGTTGTGAGGGCAGCCAGGAGACTAATGAAGGTCCAGGCTGGGTGGTGAGACCCTGAGCTGGTGGTTACAGCAGAGGAGGATAAGGCAGTGAGTATTGGTGACAGAGACATAAATTAAAGATGGAGGCGGAGTTTGATTGCAGGATGGCTTAGAAATAAGCATTAGGTGCCAGTTTGACCTTAAAATAGACGTTACAGACCTGGAATTGAGGAGAGAAGTGGGAACTAGAAATGGGCTTTAGGTCACTGCCCTCTCCTCCTGGAGGGACTGTGGAGAGAAGTTAACAACGAAGGGGGACTTTGGAAAGAACCTTCAGCAAGATCTCTCTACAGGCTGCAGAAGACAGGACAGGAGCCTGAAATAAGCAGTGATCAGAGAGGAGGGAGGGCCTCATAGAATCCAAGGCATGAGGGTGCTAAGCTCAAAGGTTCATTTTCTAAACATGGAAAAAATGAAATTATGGGGAAAATGAAGAATGTGCACTGTTTGTGGAAAGATAAAATCCACCTCAGTCAGAAAGCACCTTACCATAGCAGCGGGCAGCGATACTGAGAGTTTGCAGTTGGCGACCAGATCTTAAACTATATTGGGGCAAAAAAGGGTGTTTAACAAATCAGTTCTCAGCAGATGTTCCCTGGCATTAAGAGTGTGAATTCTTCCTACTGTAAATGAATAACCAAGCACTGCCCAGGTACAATGAGAAGTGAAATACCAGACCTGACTGTTATATGTAAATGTCTAAGGCAGTGTTTAAGCAGGAGGGGGCAGGAGGAAGAGGGGTCTTCAGCAGAAATGGGTTTTGAGGACCTGTCAGCCTTGACTGGAAGAGTAATTGGACCAAGATGAGAGAGGGGTAAAACTAAGCACATCTCCGGAGCCATCCAAGTCAGCAGATAATTAACCTCTTGATTCTCCCCTCCCCTCCTTTTCAATATCGGCTTTTTATTATCTCGGAAACATTTAAACTTCAAAAATTTGTGAGGAACACAGGCTTTCCAAGCCGACTTCCACTGACATGCCATTTGGTTAATTTATGTGGTTGGGCAAGAGGTTCAGAGAGCTGTAGGCTCACCCAGCCTCATTTCCATATTTAATGTATTCAGGTGCAGTTATGATAGTGCATCCCATGTTTATACCCAACTTTGTGTCTTTTGAAGTTCACATTTAACTTTGCATTGATAAAACACCATCTACCAATTCAGATTTTTGAAAAATGTCCATTGGGCACCGAATAGCGTTTGCAGGCTGAGATGATGTTAGCCTTACTATGAGGCACAGCAAACACATATTACTGCCATTCGTGAAACATGTTCACGGGGCTGCGAATCTCTCAACTGTTTGAAAAGAGTCCGAGTAGTTGCCTCTTGCCTCCTATAGTTACCTCCCTAAGACGTTATGAATGAAGCAATTGGATTCTCGTGTTTGGAAATTCCTCTCTTTGCTGCATTTTTATTTTGAGAAGTGGGAATCAACATGAAAATGAATGCACTGTGTAAGGAAACATGGCAGGATTTTCCTAGTGTTTTAATAATCCCATTAAGGTTTATAAATATTTTAACTTAGTTATTGGCAAACATATTTACAATGGTACGTTCCTGCTGTATACTTAGGCTTTGATTGGGGACTAGATTCTTGTCCATAGGTACAACTGGTAGTCGTAAAAGAAAAAAAAGGTGATAAGATTGGCAAAAACCTGGGCCCAAACGTTGGTTTTATCACTGAGCTGGTTGCTTGTGCAAGTTTTGCTTCATCTTTCTGCATTCCACTTTATCCTTCGCCTCTCCTAAAGTCTCTTCCCAAACTCTTTCAGGTCAACTTCATTTTTTATTGCTTTTTCCTAATTACAGTGTTTTCAAAATTTCTCTCCCTCCCTCTGATTCCCATTGTCAAATAGTGCAGCTGGGCATTCAGCACCATCTAATGGATGGTGCCACCCAAAGAATAGAAGAGAATAGAGTAGAATAGAACAGAATAGAATAGAATAGAAAACTAAAATGCTGTGAATGACTATATCATTCTTTCCAGCAGCAAGTCTCCAAATGTCTCTGCCCTTCCTTAGTGCAATGCTAAGATAATAGTAGCCACTTCATAAATATTTATAAAATGACAGAATAAACATTAGCATCTCATAGATGTTGACTCCAGTATTTTATTTTTAAATAAACTTATTCTGATTGTAAAAGCAATGCATACTTACTGCCGAATGAAGGAATGAATGAATAAAAGAGGGAAATAAAATTAGCTTGTAATTTACTACTCAGAGAGAGCCTCTGATAACATTTTGGTGGATTTGCATCTATTTTTTTCTATCCATATAAGTATTTAATATACACACACACACATACACTCACCCACATACATATGCACACACACACCTGTGTGTGTATGTATGTACATACACATTTACATATATCTGTATGTAGGATCAAATTAAACGTATTCAGGTTGTATTCTGTGATTAAAATTTCACTTTGTGGGAATGTTCCTTTCACTGAGTTCTTCAAAACTATGGGGCTTCCCTGGTGGCGCAGTGGTTGAGAGTCCGCCTGCCAATGCAGGGGACACGGGTTCGTGCCCCGGTCTGGGAAGATTCAACATGCCACGGAGCGGCTGGGCCCGTGAGACATGGCCACTGAGCCTGCATGTCTGGAGCCTGTGCTCCGCAACGGGAGAGGCCACAAAAGTGAGAGGCCTGCATACCGCAAAAAAAACCAAAAAAACAAAAAAACAAAAAACTATGATATTTAATGTCTATGTAAGAAAATATTTTACAGACTATCAGTTTATTTAAGCTTCCACTTATTGTAGGTTATTTAGTTTTCTACCAAAAATTCATTGTTCTAAATAATTCTGTAATGATGGTTTAGGTACATGTATGTGTGTCCATAGTTATCTAATTTCTTAGCATTGATCCTTAGAAGTTGAGGTTTGTATTGGCAAAAAATAAATTCCTTTAACAATTAATACATAATGATCAAAATGCTTTGCAAAGATGTAATACTGAACTTTATTGCCACCTACAGTATATGAAAGTCCCTGTTTACCTTTCCCTTGCCAGCATTAAGTACTAAGGTTTGCTTAAATCTATCACTTTGATAGATGACAATGATAAAATACTGTTATCTTTTTTTGCCATTTAAAAATACTAGTGACTTTTTTTTTCTCTCTCTCTCTGTCTTTCATTCCTCCACATCTTGTGAAGTAACTCCTTCTTGAGCCCTATTCCCTTTTTTATTTGGGTATAAATAAGTTCCCTGTTGATTTGTAGGTGCTTATTACTTACTATGGATATTAATCTCTTGCCTGTCATATGTAGTGGCAACTTTCTTTCCAGCTTGTTATTTGAATTAATTTTGCTTGATGTTTTGAGACACTGATTTTTTAAATCTTTAATCAGGCACAATATAATTTTTCTTTTTGACATATTCCTTGTTTTTACAATTAACATCCTTAGCCTATTCCAAGATTAGAGTCATGCTAATACATATGTTTTTCTAAATTTTTGTGGCTTCGTGTTCACATCTGATTCTTCAATCCATCTAGAATGTATTTTGATGTATGCTTTATTGTAAAGGCCCATTTTGAGTTTTCACCCTCCAAATTCATTTTCTTTCCAAGTGTTTTCTTTGTGTTTTTTTTTTTTTTTTTGCGGTATGCGGGCCTCTCACTGTTGTGGCCTCCCCCGTTGCGGAGCACAGGCTCCGGACGTGCAGGCTCCGGACGCGCAGGCTCAGCGGCCATGGCTCACGGGCCCAGCCGCTCCGCGGCATATGGGATCCTCCCAGACCGGGGCACGAACCCGTATCCCCTGCATCGGCAGGCGGACTCTCAACCACTTGCGCCACCAGGGAGGCCCTTTGTGTTTTTTTTTTAACATACACTCCTTTTTGGTTTTGTGATGTTAAATTGTAATCTATCAGAGTTTATTTTGAGATCCTCTCATCTATTAAATTTTGCAATAATTCTACACTGTTCTAATACTCATAGCTTTATAATGTGCTTAATATATAGTAGAGTAAGCCCTTCTGAAAAATGCTATTGTCAAAATGGCTTTAGTTATTTTGCCTTAATTTTTCCTCTAGAAGGGAAAACCATTATCATTTTGTAGGTGCGTACCCTCAATGACTGTTACTTGTTTTCTCAAAGCTGATGTCATACTTCAGACATAGACAAGAGGTCAGGGGCAGTGAGAAGTCAGGATGTATAGAAACGTTTCCTTGACTCTGATGGAGAACTGGGGTTCCTGAACTGGAAGACAGGCTACAGATAGGGCAGGGCCATGGAGTCTCCCTATTTTCCGGTTAGAGATGCTGCTCTGTTTCATTAGGCAAAGCATGGAAAAGTCCTAATTCATTTTTTCCCAATTCCGTTCCATCTGTCTTTGAGATTCTCCTGGTAATTATCTGTCAGTCTTAGTACTTAAAATTGTTGGAATTTAGGATATATTTTATTTCTTCAAAGATGTTTTAGTGAGGAATAAGAGATTCTGCTTTGGAGCATCCTGGACAGATTCCCTAAACAGAAAGTACTTCTAAGCACACATCTTTATAATGTGTCTAAATTTTAAACACTTACTGTTGATGGAGTAAAATTAAAAGGCCAAGAATTGCTAACAGGCTGTGGCAAAAGCATGGATGAGAAGTATAGGAGATACAGGCATGTGCTCATTTCCTGACTGGACTAAATTTGTCAAGGTCAGTGGAAACCAGTTTTTTTGACACTTAAGAGACAACAGGGGCAGCATCAACGACACTTACACACTTGACCGACCTTGGCCTCAGCCTCTGCCTTCATTTCCAGTCTCATCAGCCCCTCCCCTCCAGAGTAGCTTTCTCTTCTGTATTAGGAAGGTTTTCTAATAATAAGGTTGTCCGTTCCATTAAAATAGGTTGCTCATAAATCATCTCAGTTTCCTGGATTAAGATTTCACGAGCCGTGTGTCCAGCACTTAGGCTGACACAAGATCAGTGGACAGTAAATTCTGAAATCTCTCTGTCTCTCTCTTCATTTCCTTGTCTGTCTGCCATTTCCTATATGCCATCAGGGAATTTAGTGACACTACAAATAGCATGCATCTCCCATCTCCTTAGAACCTGTACGTCTTTGGAAACGTGGAATCCCTGGCTATATGTTTCCAGGCAGAATTATGGGCAGAAGTCACAGTTTCCTGACATGTTTCTTGCACAGGTTTGAACACCATTTCCAGTGCAGATCAACACATGAAATTAAATGTTTACCATGCAGTTTTATAGTGTGATCAACTTTCTTAAAATCTGTCCCCCTACTTTCTCTTACTGAAGTCTCATTACAGCCCTATGTGGTGAGAAAGGCAGCTGGTATTAGTCCCATTCTAGAGGGTAGTTGTTTTGGTTTGAATTGTGCTCTCCCAAAATTCATATGCTGAAGTCCTAACCCCTAGTACCTCGGAATGTGACCTTATTTGGAGATCGAGTCTTTATAGAGGCAATCAGGTTAAAATTAGGTCATTACAGTGGGCCCTAATCCAGTAAGATGCGTGCCCTTATAAAAGGAAGAAATTTGGACACAGAGACAGACACACACACACACAGGGAAAATGCCATGTGAACATCAAAGCGGAGATCAGGGTGATGTGTCTGCACTCCAAGGAAGGCCAGAGATTGCCAGCAAACCACCTGAAGCCAGGTGAGAGGTTTGGCACAGATTCTTCTTCACAGCCCTCAACAGGAACCAACCCTTCAGACACCTCGATTTTTCACTTTTGGCCTCCAGAACTGTAAGACAATAAATTTCTGTTGTTTAAATCACCTAGTTCCTGATGCTTTGCTATGGTAGCCCTGGGAAGCTAATACAGTAGCTAATAGAAAACAGAGAAGGCTAAGTAGCTCCCTGTGGCGGGGCATGGTTTCATTAGGCAGTTTGATTCCCTGAACCTTCTGCTGCACCAGAAATTCTCATTTCATCAACCACAATGAGCATGATGAGTTCAAGGCCAGCCAGTCTGACAGTGAAGGAGATGCCATGCTGGACCAACCCAACACTCTCCCTCTCTTCCTTTGATCTACCTTCTGCATGTCCCAGATTGCATCTACTGGACGTTAAGAGGCATTGGATGTTCCCTGGATGTTAAGAGCCATTGTCGTGGAAGGTTCCTGCTACTGCTGTGACTATTAAAGCTCATGTTCGTGGAGGAATTACCTTATGTCAGACTCATGCTGAATACTTTATGCCGATTCACATAATTCTCAGCCTGAGCCTGTGAGGGAGGTGCTATGACCATCCTCATTTACAGATGCCCAATCCCAGGCTCTCCTTGTAATTTATCCCTCATCATAGAGCCACCACTGTGCTGTGAATCCAGTATTTGAACTCAGGCAGTCTGACCCTGGAGCTGGCATTTAAATCACTTTAACTGCTGGGCAATATGTTCTCAAAGGTTGCAAAGTGTTGTGTTAAAGATTGTGAAAGTATTTGCTGTGGAACTTCTCAGAGCTTTTAACGTGCTGTTATCTTTGGGAATCTCTGAGAGGATAAAGTTAGCAGCATTTCCAGTGCGTGCTTAACCACGGAGAACTTTTTGCCATGGGAGATCTCTTGGGACTGGTATTTCATGATAGAGTTGCCAGATAAAATATGCCTCAGTTAAATTGGAATTTCAGATAAACAGTGACTAATATTTTAGTATAAGTATGTCCCAAATATTGCACTGGAACATTTTGTATTTTTATTTGCTAAATCCAGCAAACCACTTGAAAGATGCTTTGAAAAATATGTGGTACACAGCCAGAACTCCGTGACTCTCCCTATCTTCTGGTGACATCTGCATTTAGGAAGTAAGCAGAGAAGATCTGCCCCAAACTGAGGTTCTGCCCTGTTACCTTCCCAATATCCAGCTCACTAACCCTCATCCTCCCATCAGTGGAGTTACGATTAGAAGCTGCTTCTCATCTTCTGTGACCTAGGGCATGCTATCACAGACCCAGGGAACAGGCACATCCTTGGTTATTTCAAAGTGACCATCACCCCAGAACACAGAGGTATGACCTGAACATCACAACAATCTTCCAGTCACCCCCCGGAAATGTAGTTATGGGGACAGATGCCCATAAACCCAAAAATCTGATGCTTTGAGGTTGGTTGGTTTGTATGAAATCTCTCCTACAGCATCTCTCTGCTCCATTTCCATTCCAGGGGAGTTGGAGGCTTATTGAGTTTAGGAGGAAATGGGTTCCTAAAAAAGATCAGGTCAGCTCAGTGTCTGTCAGATCACTGGAGCGCGTCTTGAATGCTGAATCCTGTCATCCATCTCCCTTCAGAATCCATCCCTTCTTATTAATCCTCCATCTGTTACTACTGCTTAGAGGCATTCATAAGTCACATCTTCTTGCTTGGCGTTACCTTTTTTTTTAAAAAAGATGAATTTGCCTTTCCAATATGTTTCCGTTATCTTGACCGATACTTCAGAATTTCTTAAAGCCTTACGGGTTGAAGCAGAGCCAAAACAAATGACCACTCGTGTCATTCAGAACCTCTCCAAACCGTGTGAACTTTACGCTTCCTGGCCATGCAGGGGGCTCTTCATGCTAGTATGTAGGAGTTCAATTGACGTTCCAGCCACATGAGGCTACTTAAATTTATACTTAAATTAATTAAATTTTAAAAAATAAAAACTTTACCCAGCCACACTAACCATAGTTTAAGTATTCAAGAGCCACCTGTAGGTCATGGCTACTGCCTTAGATAACTCCAGTAAACACTAATGCCATCATCACAGAAAGTTCTACTGGGCAGCCCTAGTCTAGAGTCTCTCTTTATTTTTGAAATTACCAAAGAATAATGCCTGTGATTTTTGGCCATGAATGTCAGCTCTATTTGGTTTGGACAGAAGAACTTAGGATAGATGTTTCTGAAATAGAAAATTTAGATTCTTTTATATCTTATATATAAAATAACTTCACGGTACAGTGGTTCAGTTGAAGATGCTAAATTATGTTCTTAACCCCCACTGTAGCCCACTGGTAAAGGCAGAACTTCACAGACCCTATGAATTTGGTTCCATTTCTTTTTCTAACGAGCCAGAACAGAGACTGGGGAAAAGGGAGCGTTGACTGAAAAGAACACAGGAGCCAGGAGACGCTGTGTAGGGTGGAGGGGTAGCACTTACCAACTCAGAGGTCTGAATTTGAGCTGGGTGACCACTAAGTGACTGAACAAACCCCTCTCTTGCTGATCGTTAGTTTTGAGAATAGCTTTGAACAAGTAGACTTTTTCACTGGGAAAGCATAAGAATGAAGATAAGTAAAAGAAAAAATATATATATATATACATACATACATATGTATATATATACTCCTTACCCTGCCAGCCAGATGGATCACCAATACACCAAACGCATTAGAGATCTCTACAACTTTCTTTATGCATATGTATGTGTTATATTCACAAAATGTGATCAACATATGCATACTATTTTGTAACTTGCTTTTTCAATTAATATCCTTCAGTACCTTTCCAAGTCAAGAGGGCATGTACAGCATTGGACTTTGAGGTGCGCATTAGTCTGTTCTGTTGTGTTTTCTTGTGTGTGATTGCCTTTTAATTTTTGTGGGGGTTTTTTTGTTTGTTTTATTTTTTGTTTGTTTTGGCCACACCGCACAGCTGGCAGGATCTTCGTTCCCCAACCAGGGATTGAACCCAGGCCCCCAGCAGTGGAAGCGCTGAGTCCTAACCACTGGATCGCCAGGGAATTCCCTGTAGGTTTTTAAAACTATTGTTAGACATCTAGTGGGTTTACAGTTTTTCCCTAATTATAAATACCATTCCACTTAACATCCTCAACTTCATGCATGTCCCTAGTTATTTCCAAGAAATAAATTCCTGGTAGGGGAATTACTGGAATAAGAAGAGGTCCGGGGGTGGATGTATGTTATTAGTGTTTGGGATGTGTCGTAGTTGTCCTTCCATAGTTGTCAGATTCCTGATTTGTAGCCCTGTTGTCCGTGGGGGTCTGAGTGTAGCAAGCTCTCAGCTCCCTTTTTCCCCAAACAGCCCCAGCTAGAAATGACCTTAGGTCCCAAGGTCAGGAGAAGGTCAGCCTGAGCGTGACTATTAAGAGATTCCTTACCCCTGGATGCTACCCCAAGTTCTGAGGCAGCCCTGTCTGCTAGAACTTTCTGTGCTGATGGAAATGTTCTATATCTGCACATCCGATATAGTAACCACTAGCCACAGCTGGCTGCTGAGCACTTGAAATGTGGCTGGTGTGACCAAAGAACTGGATTTTTAATCTTATTTGATTTTAATAGCCACATGTGGCTTGTGGCTACCATTTTGGACAGAGCAGTTCTGAAGACATACTTCTAAGCCTCAGATATATACTAAAGTCTTTACCACTTTCTCTTTTTTTAAAGATGGCAATTGGTAATATTGCCCATAAATCCATGACATGCACATTTGCTTGCTTCAAACTGCCTTCACTTCCCCCATTAATGCCTCAAGGGCAGAGGCTAATCACCTAATCAACAATTATGCCTTGACACCCCCCACCAAGTCTACTACATCACAGAGGAGGCCCTCATTGAATGAGCAAGTCTGAGTCAGTCACCTTCCTCAAAGTTCAACTCGGCTGTGACAGACTATGGCATATCCCCAAGCCAAGGTACTCATCCAAAGTGTGGAAGTTTCGTCAGTTGGGGATTGTGATGGCAATAGTTACTACCCGTTAGTGTTGTAGTGAGGATTAAATATAAGGAGAGAATTTAGTACAGTGCCTGGTACATAGAAAGTCTCCAGTGAGTGGTAGCCATCACTGTTAGCCCTGACCATGTGGCAAGGTTCCCTCCAAGATATAGGATTACTTGTCAGAACTCATGCCTGTTCCCAAAATCTCTTTCAAGGCTATTTAAATGTGTGATAAAGTATTTAGTATTAGAAGACTTGGCTTGAGAACAAGATGTCAAACTGAACTGGGTTCCCCTGGTTGTGTACTCTCACTCGGCACTTATCACAATGATAATTCTTTGTATTGTTGTCGTGTCTTAGATATCTGCCTTTCCCACCATGCTATAAAAACAAAGGAGAAAGAGCGTGTTTATCTTGTTCACTGCTGTGTTCACTGTGCCAAACACAGAGTAAGCATTTAATAAATCTTGAATGATAGATTTAAGGCAACTGGGTAGAAGGCAGGAATGATGGGGCTGTAAGAAACCTAGTGGAGAAATAAAAAATAGCACCAGGAACCCTGAAATCTAGTCAGCAGCTTACCATTGGTCCAATGAAAAGCCATGGTCTCGGCTTCTCTACTCTGTAGAGAGAAAATTAGGAGTTTCTAACTGCAGCACTGTTGACATTGGGGCTGAATAATTCTTTGTTGTGGGGTGCTGTCCTGGGCTTTGCAGAATGCTTAGCAGCACACTTGGCCTTGACCCACTAGATGCCAAAAGCACCCTCCCTCCACTTGCAACAGCCAAAAATGTCACCAGACATTGTCAAATGTCCCGGGGGTGGGGGTGGGAGTGGATGAAGGAAGCGGGGGTGGAGGCAAGATAACCCCCAGTTGAGAACCACTGACTTAGATCATCTCTGAGGTTCCCTCCAGCATCAATAGTCTAAGATTCTCCTTGGGACAATATATTTCTGAGCATGTGAATTTTCTAGCATTTCATAGATCATTACAGAATTATAAGAATATTTCCAGCTATTCATGCAAATCACTGTGGCCTGATTATCAATTTAATATTTGGATCACTGGGCCATTAAAATGCTGATTTGAAATTCAATTTTCTATTTTTAAAAATGATCACTTTGTGAAATTATATCTGTTATGCGGTTGATTTTATTTAAATGGATTGTATAATTTCGCCCACTCTGTGTTCATGAATAATGCTTTATAGTTGAATGTCAGAATGTCTGCTAATGACCCTAACCATCATAGCTCATGTCTGTAGAATCCATGTAGTTACTGACAGGTTGGCTTTACTTTTTTCGTCTTCCACTGTTTTTCCCCGAATAAGACCTTTAATTAGTGCTCATTAAGATACACGAATAGCCTGGTTTTGGCCCCTCCTGCCCTCTGCATGTTCAGTGTACCCCCGTCTAACTTATTACAGTTGCTTCTGGAAGCCACAAAGAGACATGCACTTATTTTCCGGAACAGTGCGTTCATGCATTTCAGTGCACAGAGAAAATATACCTTGACCAAATATGGAGGTATATTTTTGCAGAAATATTTGTTGCATGGAACCTGTATGCATGAAGTCTCAATAAATGTGCCACTATCTTAGTGATTATGGAACTGGAATCTCACATCAGAGGTAGTGTGGTAGTGGCCTGGCAGGAACTTTAAGCCTCTTCATTGGAAAACCACCTTAGTAAGGGGTTCAGGGAGTCCAAGAAGCTGAGGGTGACCTTTGGAATTTGTTGGTCCCATTGATGTGAAATCAATATTTCCCATAAGATCGAAGTACTTATTATGTTCCAGGCAGTGTCCCAAGCACTACCTTCTGCCATCTCATTAATTCTCCCAATCCTATCAGAGGAGTACTATCATTACCGCCACTAGATGAACAAGAAAAAGGAGTCTTTCTCACTGGGAGATGTTGAGTAACTTTCCTGAAGTCACAGAGCTGGTATGTCACTGAGCCAGCGTGTGAATTCAGCTTTCTATATTTCCGAAATCTGCATAATTCTCCATGATACTCCTATATTGCCTCTTGATTTAGGATAAAGTGCACATCACTTTTCCCACCTAAAAGAAGCCTTCATTAGCATCAGAAAAAGTTGGTTCAACATGTATTCATATCAAAGCAGGTTAAGTTTTTTTAATGTGAAAATGCTGATAAATGGGATATGATTGGAAAATAAATCACTTTTCATGTTTTCTTTGGGCACAGGATTTTAATTCATAGATTTATTGAAGTTTAGTATTTGTAGCTTTGAGAGTGTGATTTGCCTCCCTTAAAAGTAAGCCTTGGTTTATTTAGTGAGAAGACACAACTGTGCCAAAACACAGTGACTTTGGAGCATGGTGGTTATGTATTTTAAAATGTCATTAGGTTCATGGTAGCTTAGAAGTAAGCTTTTATATATGAAAGCATTCTCTTCATCACACAGCACTAAATCAACATTTTTTTAAAATTTATTTTTATTTATTTTTTGACTGTGTTGGGTCTTTGTTGCTGCGCGCAGGCTTTCTCTAGTTGCGGCAAACGGGGGCTACTCTTTGTTGAGTTGCGCGCTTCTCATTGCAGTGGCTTCTCTTGTTGCGGAGCCCGGGCTCTAGGCGCGTGGGCTTCAGTAGTTGTGGCACACGGGTTCAGTCATTGTGGCTCGCGGGCTCTAGAGCACAGGCTCAGTAGTGGTGGTGCACGGGCTTAGTTGCTCCATGAGGTTAAGGAAAAAAAAAACTTGCTAGAAACATTTTTAATAAAGAATATCATATTCTGTTTTCTTTAAAAAAATTAAGTGTCGAGGAATGAAACCAATATAAATGGCCTAGAGCATCAGACTTTTATTCCAGGAGCACAATTTGAGGGAAGCCACATGGATGCCAGTACATCATCAGATCTGTAGAGAAGTGCCCCATCAGTAAGTTTTCTACAGTTACAGTCTGAAGGGAGTCACATGTTTGAAGTGTGTGCATTGTACACCCTACATAAAACCCACAGGGCCCTAGTTCTGCAGATTACCCTAGAACTTTCCAGATCCCTAAAACCATGCCCCTTTTTTCATATACATAATGGTTAGACAATGCATGCCAATTTTAACTCCACAAAAATGGTCACTCTAGTTAATGCGTTCCGTAAAACAGACAGACAAAGGCTGCTTAATCCATGTTGCTATAGTCATTTGTTGGTTTGTTTATTTTAATCCACAATTTGCAACAAAATGGGGTTCTTTTTTTTCTCTTGTCTGAGAAAACATAGTCCTATTAAAAGCAGACTTCTTCTCTAAAATGAAGCCATTACAGCAGATTTAAATTCATGTGTTTTGGTGATTTAATAAACATCCTGTTTGGGGACATTAGTGGTTTAAAGAAATCAATCGCAAACATTTTGTTTCGCACAAGCACTGAGTATTTCAAATCCATTTTCTCAACACAATGATGTGTTTAAAATGAATTGTTCTGTCGACTGAATTTTGATCACATTTCTGGGTATTTGAGACAAAAATGTGTGAACGGGTGTCAGGAGTCATTGTGTCTAGGCCCAGCTCTGCTGCCAACAAGAAGTGAGAGCTCAGGCGAGTCATTTAGCATTGGGACTTTGTGCTTCTCAGTCGTAGGGACTGTTTAACTGCAGTGTGCCCTGAATTGACTGCACGATTTTGTGTGCGGCTTGAGTGAGGCCCCACCCGCGCCCTCACGTTCAGGTTCAGTAGGTGTGCGGTGGGGTCCAGAGCTCCTGACAAGCCCTGGGAGATTCTGGCTCAGGTGCCCAAGGACCCCAGCAGGGAACCCCGGCTGTGGATAATGCCAGAAGCCCCATCACGCTTGAAGCCTCTCTCACCACCTTTTGGACGGCACTACTTGGCATGTACGCTTTTCTTCAGTAAAGCAAGTACATCCCTCAGTTATGTCACCATTAAAATGAACTTCAGCTGGAATCTCAGATCTGACTGGTTCTGTGAGCCCACCTTGGAGAAATTAAGGAAGGGTGAGTTGAGCGAGATGTTGAAAAGAGGGAAGGAAGAGATGAGGGTAACCAGGAGCCAGTGAGGTTTGTGGAACGGAAGTTCTGAACCTGGTGTGTCTGACCCTTGATCCATGGATGGACGTTAGGGGGGGTCTCTGAACATCTGAAATGAGTGTGTGTGTGTGTGTGTGTGTGTGTGTGTGTGTGTGTGTGTGTGTGTGTAAAGAGAAGGATCACAATTTGCATAGACTCCCCAAGGAGATGTTGACTGCAGAATGGTTAGAACCATCCTTCTTAACTGTGTGATGGCTTGGATCACAGGCTTTCTGCATAGAAACCCTGATTTCTGGCCCATGTGTTCTGGTTATTAGCTGGAAAAGAGCTGAGTCACCCTCTGAGACTTTACCAACTTCACAGTGTTGTTTGTGGCTCTACCTGAGAACGTATGAAAAGTATATGTTACCTGGTACTTAATAACGGCTCAATAAATATTAGCTCTATCCTAATTAATATTTTATGGAGGCCCATAAAAAGAGCAAAAGCAATTTGTGTGTGATACATTGAGAAAGGAAATGATGACTAACTAATTTCTTCCCTGCCTCCTGCTGGCCATGCCCTATGTCACTTGATAATCTCTTTCTCCTGACCTGGAGCTTTCCTTTCACTAAAGAATAACAAATAAGCTTGCTCTATTCTCATGCCTCTGGTCTCCCACCGAAGCCATAAACTGTGTATTGTCAAGGCTGCAGGAGAAACTGAAAATGTAATAACACCAGGTTTAGGCCCCTAGGTCTTCTCTCTGCCATGGGTTTGCTGTGCTCTGCTGGGAGAATAAATCACCTTTTGAACCCCTCTGGGATGTTTCTGGGAGTTTCACTGAATGGTCTTGTCTGTTACTTTATGATCTCCACGTGAAAGGTGTGTAAGAGCATATGACCGCACTCCTCTCCATACTTTGTCAAAGTCTGTGGACACCTGAAACCCTGCGTTAGTCCTGCCCCACTGTGACCAAAAGGATTTCATTTAAGAATTTATACTATAGACGCTAATTGAGATCACTAACATTTGTATAGCTCTTTGAAGTTTACAAAGTACTTTTCTTATGTTTTCCCATTTAATCCTCACATAGGACTAAAAAAAGTTAGTGGCTTAATGGGAACAAGTGGAAACCAATTTCATAAAGTGTTAAATACACAAAATTATAAAGTAAAATGAGACTGACTTCCTCTAGTCATAAGGAAAAAAATTGTCTTTGTGATCTTTCTTCATATATTTAAAGGCATTTGCCTTTTCTGAATGTTCTGCTTTGAGTTTGCCCTCTTGTTTTAGTTTCTAAATATATCTGGCCAATTGCGGCAGTTTTCAACCTGATTCAAGATGAAAAAAGATCTTTGACCTGCAAAGTCCACGTGATTAAAATTAGCTTGGAGTTTTCAGATAATGTTCCCATTCTTTAAATTACAAACAGCTTTTATCTTAACTGAGCAGGAAGAAACGTTTAAGAAAACTTCCCATCTTATTTGTATTTCAGCGTTAAAAAAGGAAAAGAGATATTGTGAAAAAATTCAGTCCTTTGGGTGGGTAGATAAACACAAAAGGTTTTAAGTATGGTTGATATTCGTCAAACACAGCAGCTCTTGGCTCTTGTCTGAAGAGCTCTCATCTGCTGAGTTGCAGACCTGTGACCTCTAGATAAAGTTTCAAAATGCAGGAAATATTTATCTCCTTGCTATGACCTTCCATGCACAAGACATGAGCCATGGATTTGTTTCCTAGGGAACTAGTGACTGAGGAAGATCTATAATTAAATCTGTGAGTTATATGCTACACATGGGAATTGGGTACACACCAAGTCCTTTAGAAAAATCCAGTAATGTTACTATAGCTTCAACTGGAAGAATTAAAGTCAACTTTTCTTGGAATGTTTTTAACAGCGTCATTTAGAATCTAAATATTAGAAATCTCTGTGTTTCTCTCAAATGTCAGTGTGTATTCAAGCTGGTTTCCATTTCCTCTGGCCCCAGTGTCCCTCCCCCATAGGACAGCAGCTGTCACTGCTGTCCAAGAGGGCACCTTGTGTGGAAGGCTGGGGCATATCAGAAGCCAGACATCTGATCTTAGAGCATCCCAGTGTCAAAGCTGGAAGGGATGTAAGCCAGTGGTTGTCAAAAGTTTTCTGAGCTTCAACATTTGTTCTTCGAGTAAAATCCTATCCAAAAATCCAGTAAAGCAGATGCAGCTGAATCAGTTGTGTCCGGCAGTAAGGGAGGAGGAAGCATGGAGGGGGAGCCCAGTCCTTTGAGGCCCTTCAGCCACCCTCTCCGTCCCCACAACCAAAAAGTCAGGGGCGAGATGTCCATCTCATCTTGAACATCAACATCCAAGCCAAGTCACTAATTACACAAATGGAACTGAGATCCAGAGGGGGAGATATCTGCAGTCTCATTGGTCAGGCATCTCACAGCTTCTGGAGTTAAATGCTGGACAGAAAAAAATGTAAAAGGTCAGAAACATGAGTAGCTGTTTCCAAACCTGGCTTGAATATCTTTTCACGTAGAGTTTCCCTGTCTGGAGGCTAATGAGAGCCAAGCTTTCACTGTGGTGGTTTTTTTTCTCATCTGTTATAGCCAATAATAGGCCTTTTCCTTTAACTCTTAAAAAAAATAGAACTGTTGACTCCTTTACTTTCAGTGGGATTGTGCTCCCCATATCACCCCACAACCAAAAGAAGGACCCTATAAAAGCGAAGATAGGACCACGAGAGAGGAGATGTTTATAGATACCAAGGGTTGAGTGTAAACGTAAAGACAGAGTGGATGCTGATGATCACGGTAATAATACTTGACACATAAACCTGCCCTGTACTATACAAATCGTAACTCAGTGTCTGTGACGTCTAAGCACTTTATGTATTTTATATATTTGTGTATGTATTTACATATAAGCTGTGTTGTGGGTTGTGTATATAATTAGCTAGCTAGCTAGCCAGCTATTTATCTCTTCCCAATAACCTCATGAGGTACATGGTATTATTCTCCCCATTTTACAGATAAAGATACTGAGGCACAGAATCCTAAAGATTCTGCAACTGGTAGTGGCAGAGCTGAGATTCATATTCAAGCAGCCTGGCTCCTGAGTTTGTACTCTTTACTGTGCTACACTGACTCCTTTTTCTTGGAGTACAAACTGTGTGACCTTGAGCAAATCACTAAATCTCTTTCAAATTCCTCCTGGGAAAATGAAATAAAAATAATAGCACCTCAGAAGCTTGCTCTCAGAATAAAAGGAGCAAATGGAAAGCACCTAACGCATCACCTAGCACATAGAAATTCCTCAATAAATTGCTTTGTTGCTATAGAAATCATCAACTATGTGTCTAAATAGATCTTCTAAAACTGCCAAGTAACTTAAAATGATAGACTTCAGGACCAGCTTGTCAAATTTGATGCTAAACACAGTATTTTCTCTGAGAATTTAAAATTCTACATGTAGTTTAACTTCTCTCAATGGTAAATTATGATTCTTCATATTTAGACAATACCACTTCATCTGAGGAATATTCCTGAATACAATACACTCCCACCGGTATCCTGTAAGATGTTTAGTTAAATCTACTTCAACCATTTACATGTTGACCCAGACTATTTCTGGAAATGTTTTGTAGGTTATCATAACAAGAACAGGAATAATCAATAAAATAAACAGTCACAGTTGTTTGCTTTAATCACCAGGAACAAGATCATAAATGCAACAGCTCAGAAAAGCCGATTTCTCATTTCTTCCCATCACTGATTGATGCCCTTGACACATTTTTCACTAATTCCCTGGCATCTTCCATTCATGTGTGCCCTGAGAATCTTTACCTCTTATTCCTGGAAAGTGTCTGGAAAACAATTATCATCTCCCTTTTGTTCCTGCACTGTCTTGTGGAAGAAAAGAAATTATACCTTAGAGCAGATTTTTTTTAATAAAATAGTATTTCATAATGAAATTAATGCTTTTAAAATTGTATTGTCGTATTTTGAAAGGCATCCTAGTTGTTGGGCTTCTCAAGACATCCTTATGATCTGCCTCTGGTGTTTCGGGTTCTCTTGTTTTGTTTTTTGTCATTGTTGGCATTGTTTTGTCTTTGCTTTTTTGTTGAATACCATTTAGGAGTGTATTAAGAAAAAAAAAAAGACCCATGACACATCCAGAGGAGAACAACCAAGTTGGGATCACACGCATGTCTCTTACGATCACATGCATGTCAGTATCATGTACATAAATAAGCCCAGTGTCACAGGCATATTCATGGGGCAAGTGGGTGAAATATGCTTCCAGGTTTACCTTGCACATCCACTGTGAGCCCAGCTGTTTGCTCACTGCTCTTCTGGGTGGTCAGTGTGGATCCAGAGCTCATCAGAGTCTCAAATGGACCCCTTGACATCAAGGTAGACTCTGCCAACACCAGCATGTCTGTGATTGATCCACCTTTTGCCTTCACAGCTGCTTCTGCATATTGGTAGCTGGACAAGCACAATTTGGTGGATTTTTGAATGAAGCACAAGTCTAACCTGCCCCCATAATGCCTTCAAATTTAGAACCTTTAGAAAAGGTTCTATGTTAAGGTGTCTTATCTCCAAGAGGCGCCATTTACATCTAAATACTTTTCCTGGCAGGGTTAACAACAGTGATTCTGAATCTGATAGCACATTAGAATCACCCAGACTCTAGAAAAATCCTGGCACCCAAGCCCCACTGCAGCCCTAGTAACCCACCTGTGTAGAAGATCGTAGTATATGGTCAGGCTTGAGAACCACCCGGTTCAGGGTGAGAAAAAGTTAAATTCCTTGGTGCTGAAGTTGTATCAGATGAGTTCATTGTAACCTGGGAAAATCGAAAGCTTGACTCGAAAGAGTGGGGCAACAGGAGGATGAGTTCTGATGGGGAGCGTGAGCTGGAGAACGATGCCCATCAAAGCAGGCAGATGTCCCCAGGGAAGGAGAAGGATGGATGGGGAGGTGGTGATTTTAAACAAACATTGTAACCTGCTATTTCATGAGCATAATTTATTCTCTGATGGACTGAGGATAGGCTGTGGGGAGAGGGAGACGAGGTAGGCAAGCGGGGAGCAGTTGCAGTCACTCAGGTTCTAGAACATACAGGGGCTGAACCCAGAGCCATGGTTGTGGGAGGGGAGAGGAGTGATAGTGATCAGATTCTGGGTATGTTTGGAAAATGTTCTGGAGTGATGATTGCAGCTCTGCTTGCCAGGCTGTGTGCCTCCGTGTACTTTCCTACATTCTTCTCTAGTCCTTGTGGTGGTTTTGCAAAGAAGCCGGCATCATCCCCATCTCCTAGGTGAGGAAATGAAAGCTCAGAGAGATGCCATTACTTGCTTAAGGCCCCGTGTCAGGCTTTGGACATGCATCTGACCCTCACCCCTGACCTTTTTCTACTATGACAGGCTGCATCCACTCCAAAGTCTGCAGAAAATTTAAGACTTTGGGAATTTCTTATTGCATCAATATGAATATTATTAAATTTCCTGTAAACTCAAATTTTGTCTGTTTAGAAAGACCATGGATCTTTCTTTTTAGAAATTGAGGTGATTAAGATTAATGACCAACCATAAAATTTGACAAACAATGATTACAGTTTCCTGTGCCTCCTTCAGCGCTTGACACTCTGCCTTCTTTTCTTTCCGTTATTTGTCAAAGTGGGTTTGCACATCGCTGACCAAGACCTCGGGATGGGGAGAAGGTGGAGCGCGGCCGTTGGTGAACCCGTATTTTTAACTTCCGCTGTAACGATGGGCTCTCAGTGATAGAAGTTCATTGGCATCTCCTCACCTTGCATTAGTAATACAGCATGGTGCATTCTGCATTTTCATTAGCTGTGTTGGATAGACTCTTTAGAAAGGAAGTCAGTTCTCTGTTTCAACCAAATAAATTCAGTTCTTGCTTTGTGACAGATAATGTAAAAGCTTTCTTGTGTGTGCGTGTCTCCCACCCTGATTTGGGGCCCCTTTCTGGCTTTAGGGTTCTGTGGATTCCTTCCCGTGTCCTTGCAGCATCCCAGACACTCAGCTGCAAGCCCATGCCTCCAGCTCCTCGCATACAGTCATTCCTTTTGAGCAGGGTTGCCTTGTGCCCAGCTTCTCTGGGATTCCCCAAAGTCTCATCTCAAAGGTTTAACCCTCCTCCACAGCGTACCCCCTCACCCCATAATCAACCTCTAGTTCTTTCTTTTGCTGATTGCCCCAATATTAACAAACTGAGGCAAAAGTAACTGTAGTAGTCGGAAAGGGATTCTATTAGTCAGGACTTGGAGCTTGTATGTGGCAGAAGCTCATTCACACAGCTGAAGTAAAAGGGCATTTATTGACTCCCCAAGCCAGGAAAGCCAAGGGTGCATCTGGCTTTAGAACAGCCGGATCCCGGATTCAAATAACTGCTTTTCCTGCTCCTCCTCTGCACGTTGGCCTCTTTCTCTCCTTCTGTACATAGACTTCCTCCAAACAGCACAAAGAGCCTTCCTCTAGCATCACTCAAAGGCAGCTGTAGCAGAAAAGCCCTAGGGAGAATACAGTTTGGTCCAAGTTTGAACAAATACCCAATCCTGAAGCCATCTCTCTATGGCCAGAGAAATACGAGGCCAGAGAAACAGGTTTGGTTTGGCCAGAAGCACATCCCCGTGGGAATTGGAGTGGGAGTGGAGGGCTGTCATAACAGGATGATTGTGGCACTAGCTGTGTGTCATGGGGCAGATGGGAGGGCTAATCCCAGAAGGGGCTGGGGAGCCTGCTAGCTAAATAAATCTAGCACTACCCTCCTTCACTATACTTACACCAAAGTCAAATTGCATATACAGCTCTAGAATTTCACATAAAAGGATCTCAGGGTTGGGGGATGGATCCCAGCATTTCGTTCAATTTTAATTCAATTTAGCCAGCATGTTTTGACCACATGTCCCCACACGGTACTAAGTTCTTCTAGATGATAAAAGGATGACTAGTGCGTTCACCGTGCCTCAAGGAGGCTGTTCATTAGGGGGGGGTCTTCTTAGATTATAGGGATTGATCAATTCACATGTCTCCCTTTGATGCTAACTAAGACAAAGGAGAAATAGCCCGAAGTGTTAACACTCCGTCTCTTGAATTGAGTTATTTTTCCAAGGCAATAAAATTTGAAGATTGCAATTAGTTAACCATTATGAAGACAAATCTTCACATATTTCTCTCACTGTGGTGACATTTAAAATGCTTCCTGCTCTACCAGATAGTCAATTGGATTTTTTTCCATCTTCTCATAATGGCTAATTGCTAAGCAATTGATTGAATCTCCTTTTGTTACCACGTAATTACTAAGCTTGTTGAAACAACTGCCCTGGCCATTTCTTAGTCTACTCATTTTGGTCACCTCAAGGGCAGGTTTGGGGTAGGACTGTCCTTATTTGGTTAATCTCGTTGCAAATTATCGATCTGATTGCTTAATATAGTGATTCAGAGCAAAAATTTAATGGGCAGAAAGGCTTAAGTGAGCCTCAGGGTAAGTTTCTTAACCTAAGCCTCAGTTTTTTTGGCCTGTAAGATGGAGATAATGTGTCTACCTCATAAAAGTTTGGGGAGGGTCACATGAGATAACACATGTTAAGTATTTAGCACTGCTGGGACATAAGCATGTAATAGAAAGTGTTTATTTCATCTAGGCTGCTGCTGATACATACTTACAGGAACTTGGCAAAAATTCTTAACCATCTTGTGCCTCAGCTTCCCATTCTGTAAAATGGGGGTAATAAAGCCACCTACCTTGTGGAGTTTATTTGATGACAAAAAGAGACAGAAAAGCATATTGGATTAATGTGATAATCAAAAGAGATGGTAAAGGCACCTAAAGCATTGAGCCCGACACCAACCAGTACTGACGCCTTTGTCGCTATTGTATTATTTTCAGCACCTGGCACGGTACAGGCCCAGGTGAGAACCCTTCCTCTTGCTCCTGAACCTTTGGAAACACTTTGTAAATGCAGGTCGGAAGCTGCTTCTGTATATGCAGTGTTCCTCCTCTGCAGACTCACAGTATCCAACGGGGAACCACTAAGTGCCAGTTACATGCCAGGGCTGGTTTGTGGGTTCATCTCCATGGAGAATGTGGGGAAAATAGGGAATACAGGGTCTTCTTCCTCAAGCTGTTTGGAGTTGTGGCCTTTAGAAGAATTATTGCTCAGTGCCTTTTTGACATTTCCAGCTATTATCACAAGATGAAATCTTGCTTATGGTGCTCTGTGTGATTCCCATCCCTCTCTCCACATAAAAAGGACAGCATGCTCTGAGAAAAGTTATTTCCCCAGAACCGTAGCCAAAGAAGAAATGTAGAAGAGGGCCCTGGCAGAACCGGTGTTTCCCTGGGTAATTGCATGGACATAGATTTGGCTGCTCTGCCTTGCTGCCTTTAGCAAAATGCGCTCCTCAGTGGGTATTTGCCTGGTGTGTCACCTGAGCACTCCCCAAGGCAGTAAATTCCGAGAGGCTGATGGAATTTTCATTTCTGGGTGGCCCCACATGTGTACACCAATGCACTGTTGCCCTGCCAGTGCCCAGTGAGTGGGCAAGATGAGAATTGCATTAAACACAGAGGAAACAATGCACCTAAAAGATGAAGGTCTGATTTTCTGTGCAGAGTTTAAATGGTACATGTGTCTTCACAAAGAACACAGAAACCACTTCTCTTAAAGAGAAGAAAGAATGGAACTGGGCTTCCCTGGTGGCGCAGTGGTTGAGAGTCTGCCTGCCGATGCAGGGGACACAGGTTCGTGCCCTGGTCCGGGAAGATCCCACATGCCGCAGAACGGCTGGGCCCGTGAGCCATGGCCGCTGAGCCCACGCATCGGGAGCTTGTGCTCCGCAACGGGAGAGGCCACAACAGTGAGAGGCCCGCGTACCACACACAAAAAAAAAAAAGGAACTATGTACTTGGGCTTTGTAGAGGGAGATTTGGCCAAAATGGAGACGTCCATAGGGGGTGTATGTGTTGGAGGGCACATACCTAGCCACCTGGATCACCTAGTGAGTGCAGGTGCTTCTGCCCTGATGGGTGGCACTGTGAATTGGAGAATTGTCAACACACAGGTAATTGTGGAAGCTATGCTTGAGGAAAGGCAGCAGCATAGCCGTGATAATAGCTACCTTGCTAAGCGATGTTGAGTCAACCCAGGTGCCAGCTCTTTACCTGCATTATCTCATTTTCATCTTTGAAGCAAACCTCCAGGTGGAGATTACCCCCATTTTACAGTGGAGAGAGCTGAGGGCTAGAGAGATTTTGTAGCATGTTCTCTGACACACAGATAATTAAATGGCTGAGCAAGAACTTGAACCCCAGCTCTGCATGCCAGTTGTACACTCTGACCCTGCTCCCTGGGTACAGGATAAGGATTGTTTGTATTTCCCTCTTTGCCACTGGAGAAGGGGGGCTCTATTCTTGTGCAGGAGGCCCCAGTTCTCTGCAGGATGGATAGTAAGAGACTACATCCTCAGTGGAAGCAAGGTGGGTCTCCTTGAGACCCTTTCCCACAACCTCTGAACTCCATTCATTTTTGCAAGAGTGACGTTCAAAAGCAGAGAACCTGAGGGCACCTGTTTTGTCAGTTCATGGATTTCTTGCTGTACCTGCTCTTCTAACTCAAGTCACTGCCTTCTGTTCTGTCTCCCTCTCCATCTTCATCAAGGAGTGGTAGAAAAAAAAACTCAACCTGGCATCAGACCAGCCTCACTTTGATTGACAGCTTTTCTTGGAAAGTTCGCTCCAGCTTTTTAGTTCCATTGTGTGCTCTATGAAATGGGGCTAATGATGCCTCTTTAGATTATGAAAATTCATATGTAAGAGAAGCCCTTGCTAAGGTGCCTGTTCGAAAGCAGACACTTAACTAATGTCAACTTCTCCTCCTCCTTGCCCCGCAGCCACAGTGGAAAGGGAACATTGAATATTTCCATTAGAAAAGCTGCCATTCACACATGGGACTTTTTTTCCCTGCATCCCAGTGTTTATAGTTTGAGGAATTCTCCACATTACAATCCTCAAGGACACCAGATCCCAACATTTGCGTGTTTGAAGACTGGTTTTTCAAAGAAAGCCCAGGGTAGCCTTGGGCTTTCTTTTCTTCTGCTGCATCCATGCTGGATACACGTAAGGATTTAAGTGCATCCTGACATGGCCTCAGGAGTCACCTCTGTCCTGAGTCCTCAGAAGGAGAACCTGGGCTTTTAAGACTCACAATGTGAGGCTGATCATGCTTGCTGTTAGCAGTGCAGATCCAGCACAGTTTTAAAAGCAAAGTGACTGCATAAAAAGAAAAAACACATGGTTTTCCTGTCTCTCCATGGAACCTCTGCTTCCATTAGAGAAAAAGGAGAAAACCCGATTAGGAAGGATAAAAGCATAAATGGAACTGTGTCAGCCCTCCCAAGGTGTCATCAGTTACTCTACAGGCAGATATTTCTCACCTCCCATTCAGGGCATCTCCTGTAACAGCCATTTTCATGGCCAAAACAATAAGGAGATAGATTAGGCTGGTCAATTTGTCCCTTTCCCTTTTCATGGGTAAAAAGAAAGTGACTTAACTAAACCGTTTTTCTTTAGGATGAAAAGAGACTCTAAAAAAACATTTTAGTAGCAAATAGCTGTCCTAAAGTAGGTGAAACAGGAATTGCTTTTCCTTACCTGCCTTCGCTGGATGTCGAGGGGATTACCTGAGAGCAGGTGTGTGGCCCACTTTGAAGAGTTGGGCCAGGTGCTGTTACACTCAACATCATTCTGGGAGGCATGATTGCTACATGATTTGCCAATTCTACAATGTCCCTTTTCCTCATTGATGGGTATCTTTCCTACCTTGACATTCAAACTCATAACGAAATGAAATTTTAAAGCTAATGGTAATGTTTTTCACATATAGGTAAACATATGTAAAAGAATAGCCAAATAGAAATAACTAAGATATTCTTCATCTTTATTTGAGTAATGTCACTTCTGGGAATCTATCCTAAGGAAATACTTCAAAATGCAGAGAATTTTCTTCTTTTGCAAGATATTCTTGGTAGCTTCATTCACATTATTCATAAATGAAAAGAATCAAATGCCCATTATTACCGAATTGGTTGTTAAATGATGTATGTATTTTAAGATATTGGGTAGCCATTAAAAAGGAGTTAGTAATAATAGGGAAAATGCTCATGGTATCATATGTTAAAAAAAAATAAAGGTATGTTTATGTTTTAATGCAGTTGGCATAAAAAACCCCAGCAAGGTTTTCTATAGGCAGAGACAAGCTTATTCTGAAATTTATGTGGAAAGGCACAGGCCCCAGGAGAGCTAAGCAATCTTGAAAAAGATGAGTAAAGTGGAAGGAATCACTCTACCCATTGTTAAGACTGTGTAGCCATAGTAATCAAGACAATGTGGTACAGCAGAGAAAAAGACACATAGGTTGATGGAACAGAATAGAGAACCAGGAATGAGATTTCACCCGGTTTTCCCCACCAATTCTCACTAAAGATTCAAAAGCAATTTGGTGGAGGAAAGTTAGCTCCTTCAGCAAATGGTGCTGGTGCTATTGGACATCTGTAGGCAAAAGATGAACCTCAATTTAAGCCTCATGCCTTATATAAAAGTTAACTGTAAAAGGATCATGGATGTAAATGTAAAATTGTTAAATCTTCAGGAAAAAACTGGGAGGAAATCTTAGGGATTCAGGGCCAGGCAAAGAGTTGGTAGACTTGACACAAAGGGCAAGATTCCTAAAAGGAAAATTTGACAAATTGAACCTTATCAAAATTTAAAACTTTTGGCCTATGAAAAGATAAGCTATAAACTAAAAGAAAATATTTACAAACTGCATACCTGATAAAAGATTAGCATCTAGAATATATAAAGGACTCTCAAAATTCAACAGCAAAATTCCCAATCATCCTAATTAGAAAATGGGCAAAAGACATCATGAACAGACATTTCACCAAAGAGGATATACAGATGGCACATAGGCACATGGAAGGATAGTCTACCTCATTAACCATGAAGGAAATGCAAATTAAAACTACAATGAGCTATCAGTACACATCTTCTAGAATGGATTAAAAAAAAAAAAGGGGGCTTCCCTGGTGGCGCAGTGGTTGAGAGTCCGTCTGCCGATGCAGGGGACACGGGTTCGTGCCCTGGGCCGGGAAGATCCCACATGCCGCGGAGTGGCTAGGCCCATGAGCCATA
Organism: Mesoplodon densirostris; assembly: GCF_025265405.1. Classification (NCBI taxonomy): domain Eukaryota; kingdom Metazoa; phylum Chordata; class Mammalia; order Artiodactyla; family Ziphiidae; genus Mesoplodon; species Mesoplodon densirostris. The sequence goes on from NC_082679.1 coordinate 60,762,413, forward strand.
GCCACTGAGCCTGCACGTCCGGAGCCTGTGCTCCACAACGGGAGAGGCCACAACAGTGAGAGGCCCGCGTACCGCAAAAAAAAAAAAAAGTAACTACAACACATTCTGGTGAAGATTCAAGAAATGAGAACATTTAGACACTGCTGGTAGGGATGTGAAATGGTACAGCCACACTGGAAACCAGCTTGGCAGTTTGTTGTAAAACATGCAATTACCATAGGACACAACAGTTGCACTCCTGGACATTTATCCAGAGAAATGAATACTTAGGTTCATATAAAAACCTGTCCACACACGTTTATAGCAGCTCATAGCAGCTTTGTTCATAACTGCCAGAAACTGCAAAGAACCCAGACGTCCTTCAACAGGTGAATGGTTAAACTATGGTCCATATGTTGATCCATGGAACACCGCTCAGCAATAAAATTAATGAATTACTGATACACAACAACAACTTGGAAGAATCTCCAGAGAATCATGCTGAGTGAAAAAGATCAATCCCAAACATTACGTAGAGAATGAATTCATTTATATGATACTTTGTAAATGACAAAATTACAGAAACAGAGAACAGATTAGTGGTTGCAGGATCTAGGGATGTGGGGGAGAGTTGGTATATGGGGGAGGGGGGCATGGTTATAAAACATCAACGGGGGTCGCTGCAGTGATGGACTGTTCTGTAGCTTAATGGTGGTGATGGATACACAAACCTACACATGTGACAAAATGACAGAACTAAATGAACACACCCACACAAATGACTACAAATAAAATGGAGCTCTAATAAGATCACTGAATTGCATCAGTGTCAATATCCTGATTGTGCTATTGTACTATAGTTTTATGAAATGGTACCACTGGGGGAAACACGGTAAAGGGTATTTCTTGCAACTGCATGTGAATCTACAATTATCCCAAAGTAAAAAATATTTAAGTAAAATATATTTATGCAGTTGTATGCATTTAAAAGACGGAAGGGAATCATTGATATGTTAAAATAATTGTAACTATCCAGGGGGACGTCATCATCGAACATATGTTTTTCTACCTTTTACCTTGGTTTTTCTTTCCAGCTTTTTCATAGTGTACATATGTTAGTTTTATAAAGAGGAATAAAACAGACCTGATTTTTCATTGAAAAAAAAGTTCATTGCCAAGTACAACAATTTACAGTAATTTTTTTAGTTTATTCTGAAACAGTCTCCTTATTCCTTCTTCCCTTAAACCCTGAGTATAAAGATAGATCAGTCCCACATACACACACTGCATACATACACCACACGCACAGACATAAAATTTTGACCTCAAGAATAAATAGGTTGGGACTCAGTGTTCAAAGCTTCACATTGACAATTTGCAGCTAAAGATGTAATGAACTGTTGTCAGCCTTGATGGACGTTTGACCTGGATGGAGCGGGGTGGGGGGCGGATGAAGTTGGATGCCTCACTGTAGTTTCTACTTATGATTCATAGCCCAAGTCTGGTGTAGAGATAGAAGGTGCATCTTGATGGATAATAAAAGAGTAAAGACTTAGATGAAGAAAATAATGAGAGAGGAACTATTTAGCAACATGTTTTACCCTTTCCACCCCACTGTGTGACCTCCATCCTTTGAGGCAGACATAATTTGAAAGCCCAGAGCATATGATTGGTAGTAATCACATAAATGCATAGTATGGGAACAGGGCTCAGGAACCTATAAAAGTTTCACCTCTGCTTCCCCTTAGGGGAGGTATCTAACCAGTATTAATATTTTAGAAATACTAGAAGGTAGAAGAGGAGCCATTATTCATGACTAGCACCTCCATGGTATGAAAATTAAATAATGGATTTTTTTTTTTTTTTTTTTTGCGGTACACGGGCCTCTCACTGTTGTGGCCTCTCCCGTTGCGGAGCACAGGCTCTGGATGCGCAGGCTAAGCGGCCATGGCTCACGGGCCCAGCCGCTCTGCGGCCTGTGGGATCTTCCCGGACTGGGGCACGAACCTGTGTCCCCTGCATCGGCAGGCGGACTCTCAACCACTGCGCCACCAGGGAAGCCCCTGGATTTTTTTTTAAGAAAGAGTTGCTAGAGTTGTGGAACTATAAAAAATATTCCTCTCTTGGGGATGTTGCATTTTTTTGCATTTATCTTCTCCTCTTGAGAACATTTTGATTTACTTCTGTGATAAGCTTATAACAACTAAGGAACTTGGAAGGAGGGATGAGCTAGGCTGGGAGGGAGGGGGGTTAAGGCAGCTGACAAATGAGCCTGGGTAAATTTGTTTGGCTTCAAGTCAGAAAGCCCCAGGACTGTGCAGACATTCATTTTCCATCGTGTAGCATGTGCACCTGCACAGATGGGCCGGGGCCCTGGGCCCTGTAACAGGGAGCACCCACTGTGCCACATGGAGTGGGGTCTGAGCAGGCTGGTCTGTTGAACAGGAGCCCTCCAAAGAGGCCTTTCATAATCCAGTCCCAGCCTTGGAACAACCAGCCTTGCTCCTTATGGAGGCATCTGGCTGAGCCATGAGAAACGGAGCAGCCAGGAGTTGGTGTCAGACCAACACCCGGAGTTCTGGAATAACTCAGCTGGGCTCAGAAGTTTCCATGTCCCGTCCTGTCCCCAAGCCAGCTGTGTAACCTTGTTGGACAATTGACTTCACCTCACTGAGTCTCACTTTCCCCATCTTTAAAACAGAAATAATAGTTACCTCCCTGGTAGAATGCACATAAAGCTCTAGCATGGTACCTGACATTTATAAGACCTCAGTGAAAGCAGTTATTACCTAGGATACAACTTGAAGGTTTTAAAAAATCCTCTTAATTATTAAAATTAGTAATTTATTTTATAATTCTATAATTATTATAATTATTAAAAGTCATCCTGATATTGACATGGTGTTGTGGTTAGATGTATTCAGATGATAATTGTTGACATTGATTGAGTGCCTACTGTGTGCCAGCCATAGTACTGTCTACTCACCAGAACCTCAGGGGCGTGGGTCTATCGTCCTCATTTAGCTGAAGAGGGAACTGATGCTCACATGGGTGAAAAGATTGGCTCAAGGTCAAAATCCAAGGACACATTAGAGCCAGAGTTCAAACTGACCCAGAAGCCATTTTCTAAACCATTGCACCACAGAGGGAGGAATGATAGATACTGCATAGCACCTAGAGAAATGGAGGCCCAGGGAGTGAAAGAGAACCCTTGTCCAGCCAGTGGGTAGAAAGTGGCTGAGCTGGTTTTAAACAAGAGATCCCCAGATAGCGCCTCATCCCTCGCCTGCCTCACAGGGTGCTGATCCCCACATGCTCAGAGCTGCTCCAAGTTCAGACTCAAGTAATCACAGCAGCTGGGAGTAAGAAACAACCTCAGAGTCTGTCTGATATTGGTCACCTCTCCACCTTCTTCGCCAGGTGGGGTGTGAGCTTGGACACGCAGTGGCAGCCTTCTCCACCACCAGTCTGCCCACGACGTCAGCTAAAGCTCTTTAACCTCTGGATGTTTTCTTCATTTGAGCTGAAATCTGTCTGTTCTGTATCTTGGCTTTTTCAAAAGAACAAAATGAAACCAGTCTCTTCTGCGGGTATTTAGGTGATGCCCCAAACTGTGCCTCCTGCCACCATCTTTCGACATTTCCAGTCACTTAAGGGGCTCCACGGTGTCCATCTTCTGTAGAACAGACCACCTGGCTTCTCTCTCAGATACATGCTTCCTCATGGCTCCCTACCTCACATGTATCCCTGGGATAGAACATTGCACACAACATGATCTGTTTAGGAATTGTCACCCACAGGGCAGTAATTGGGCAGTTGTGTTGACCCATGGCTGGTTAGAGGATTTGTTGTCATGACTTGAGAGGAGCCTGAAGCTCATACACAGCCCCCACCAAGAGCTTTCCATTTATTGTGCCTCTTCTGAAACGCTTTGCCAAAGCCTTCATTGACTCAGTTTGAATGATCCTCTCTTGTTGGGCTTCCCTTGGAAAATCCATAGTTTAGGCAGCCGGAAGCTTCAGAAGAAAGATGTTGACCTACGTTGATTCCGTCGCATCCATGGGCCTCTTAACTTTCAGGGAGCGTGCTGCTCTCTTTTTAAACATGGATGTCTCATGGGGATCATTGAATTAGGAGGTGACACTATTCGGAGGATACCAGAGCACCCCTCAGAACTCAAGCCCAAGAAGCAGAGATGGTCCTTACCAGAAATTGATAAGCCATTTTGAAACCAAAGTAACTGTGCAAGTTCACTGATTTATGAACTTTTATCATTTTCTTTTCTCTCTGACCACACAGTCTCTCATTTCAGCGTCCCTTTACGTAACTTCTTTATTTATTGCAAAGTATTTAAATGTCTGTTATTCACCATGCACTGTTCACAGCAACAAACAAAAGTCCCTGATACCTTGGAGCATATATTTTAATGGTAAAGAAAGATAAAAAACAGATAACTATGTCAGGTGATGATTCCGTGAAGAAAAACAAAATGGTTATAGAGGATGATGTTGGGATGGGAGACTTTTTTTTTAATAAGGTGGTCAGGGAAGTCCTCTCTGAAGAGATCAATGTAATTAAAGAATTGAGAGACAATGATGAAATGAGCCATACGGGTATCCATTTAGTAGGATCCTGGTGAATTGAAGCCATTCACCAGTCACCACTGGGAAAGGGGACTGTGATATTTTGGTCTAAGAGTGTAATTTGGAGACCAAGGCTGAGGCATAAGATTAAGTCATGTTGCAGTGGATCATTTATCAGATGCAGGGTGGTAACACATGCCGTGCTTGAGCCTGATGTGGCTTCACATACACACAAGTATTCATTACTCTCTTTTTTAATTTTCCAAGTAGACTATTTTCTTTGTCAAGGTCTGCACTTATGGCCCAATTGGGTCTCCCCAAGATGGTAGACTCAGCTTTCAAGCTGATAAGACTTTAAGGGTCCACAGCCTTCAGCCAACTGAGTCAGTCTCTTCCTGTCCCAATCCCAGGATCCACAAAGAGATGATCAGATTGGCCAGGCTCTGCTTTTGTATAAGAGCCTATGGGTCAGAAGAAGGTAAGCCCAGGGCTGAAACAGCAGTAGACCCAAGCATGGCACTTTGGGGGAAATGACAGCAAAACAGGATCAGGGGATGTGTGTGGACTCAGCGACGTTTGAGGCTGAAGGCAAAGGCAGGTTATAAAGAGCCTTGAATGCATTTCTCAGGGAGCATGAATTTTCCCTGAAAGTGATGGTGTAGGGGGGCCCTTGAAAGGTTTTAATCAGGTGTAATCCGATTGTGAGAGAGAGTAGGTGCTTCAGGGGATGAGGCACTTCAAAGCCTCACACAGGTTCTAGCCGAAGCACATGCAAAGGAGAATAGAATGTCAGGCTTTCAGTGGAAAATGATTGAAATTGTATTTATGTTTGCTTGTGTTTCCAAGCGTCAGACTTCACATTAAAATTTGTCCTGAATTATAAGAATAACAAGAATAAGCGTTGAAATTCTCAGTGAAAGGGCAGCCAACACGCATTTCCAGGGAGAAATTGTTCGATTGTTCGTGTTTATTACTTCCAAATGGGAATAGCCCCGGGTTCATAATGCTGATTTTGTTACACTGCTTTCTCTGAACTGTGGTTCAGATGAGTGCGTAAATATTTGGTTTAACATTTCTGAACTGATGGAAGGGAGAGGAGCGGAGCAGTGGCAAGGAAGGAAAGTTCGGCAAGTTAGTAAGAGATTAAGTGTGTGTAGTTCAACAGTGCCCAAGGGCATGATTGATGTATTATCCTTTTACATGGCAGAAGGCATGCAAAACCCCCCAGACTGCACCGTTACTATGCCAAAGCTCAGAGAGTGTGGGAAGGTAAAGATGTTCCTGCTGGGAATTTGATGTACAGAGGAAATGGGTGACCCCTTGGGTACATATAAATGTGGAAATTGAGACTTGGAAGTCCTTAATCTTGGCTCTGCCTAAGATGAGTATCTCTGCTCCGAGTCTTCACAGGGTGGGTGTGTCAGCAGGAGTCCAGACCAGGAACACTTTCAACAGTGCCAGGTTCCAGTGCTTTGTTGATTCTACTCCTGGGGCACTCCCACACAACCCAGCAGACTTTGATCAGGTGGCCATGTGGAGTGGGGGTTAAGGCCATGGGCTCTGGATACTTGGATTCAAATGCAAGGCCATTATGTAGCTGACTTTGGTAAGGTGTTTGTGACTCAGTTTCTTTCTTTGTAAAGTGGGGATTAACATCAGTACCTACCCCATAGAATTGTGGTAAGGATTAAATGAACTTATGTATGTAAGATGCTTAGAATAGTGTGTGGCAGAGTCTTATTTTTCAATAAATGGTAGCCTCTGTCATAGTCATCATCATCACCACCGTTTAATAATCATAAAAATAACAATTGCCTTACATTATTGAGTAGGTTTATATACTGATGCATTAGGTATCTCTCAGATCACTTATCCACAGTAACCCTTTTAGGATAGGCATTATTTCCCTCATTTGGCAGAGGATGGGAATGAGGTTCAGAGAGGCCACATGACTCCCAGTGTGTCCACATTGTTAGTGAGCTCCAAGCTGCAAACCCTAAGTGTCCTAAGCACTCTGTGCATTACTCAGGATAGGTTAGGTTCAGTGGTGGTAATAAGCAACTCCCATTTCAGTTGATCAAAGTAAAAAATCAAAAAAAAAAAAGTTTTAACCGAGCTCCATGTCCATTGAGGGGTTAGGTAGGGGCTCTGCACCTTGTCATTTTTCTTTCTTTGGGATCTAGGTTGATGAAGTCACCACTATTTGGAACATAGCTCGTCACCTTGGAGAGGGCAAAAAGAACCTGGCTAAGCACATCATAGCTCTTAAAGCTTTTACTCAAAATTAGCTGAAGTTACACATGTCACTTTCACTCACACTTCATTGGCTAAAGCAAGTCCCCGTTCCTGAAGAGCCAGAATATTAAAGAACAGCTTCAGTGACTACTTCCCACTACCATACATCTGATTCATAAGTAGAAGACACAACAGGTATAGAAAATCTAGACTTTTCACTATGGGTTCCAAGGGACCATCGTGTGTGTGTGTGTGTGTGTGTGTGTGTGTGTGTGTGTGTGTATCTGTTATTTATTTGTCTGGGTTTTTTTTTTTACAACTTTATTGGAGTGTAATTGCTTCACAATGGTGTATTAGTTTCTGCTTTATAACAGAGTGAATCAGTTATACATATACATCTGTTCCCATATCCCTTCCCTCTTGGGTCTCCCTCCCTCCCACCCTCCCTATCCCACCCCTCCAGGCGGTCACAAAGCACTGAGCTGATCTCCCTGTGCTATGCGGCTGCTTCCCACTAGCTATCTACCTTACGTTTGGTAGTGTATATATGTCCATGCCTCTCTCGCTTCGTCACAGCTTACCCTTCCCCCTCCCCATATCCTCAAGTCCATTCTCAAGTAGGTCTGTGTCTTTATTCCTGTTTTACCCCTAGGTTCTTCATGTCATTTTTTTTCTTTTTTTTTCTTTTTTTTTTTTATATTCATAAGAATTTTTTTTTTGCTTTATAACAAATTTAATCAGTTATACATATACATATGTTTCCATATCCCCTCCCTTTTGCGTCTCCCTCCTACCCTCCCTATCCCACCCCTCCAGGTGGTCACAAAGCACCGAGCTGATCTCCCTGTGCTATGCGGCTGCTTCCCACTAGCTATCTATTTTACATTTGGTAGTGTATATATGTCCATGCCACTCTCTCTCTTTGTCCCAGCTTACCCTTCCCCCTCCCCATGTCCTCAAGTCTATGCTCTAGTAGGTCTGTGTCTTTATTCCTGTCTTGCCCCTAGGTTCTTCATGACATTTTTTTTCTTAAATTCCATATATATGTGTTAGCATACAGTATTTGTCTTTCTCTTTCTGACTTACTTCACTCTGTATGACAGACTCTAGGTCTATCCACCTCATTACAAGTAGCTCAATTTCGTTTCTTTTTATGGCTGAGTAATATTCCATTGTATATATGTGCCACATCTTCTTTATCCATTCATTGGATGATGGACACTTAGGTTGTTTCCATCTCCGGGCTATTGTAAATAGAGCTGCAATGAACATTTTGGTACATGACTCTTTTTGAATTATGGTTTTCTCAGGGTATATGCCCAGTAGTGGGATTGCTGGGTCATATGGTAGTTCTATTTGTAGTTTTTTAAGGAACGTCCATACTGTTCTCCATAGTGGCTGTACCAATTCACATTCCCACCAGCAGTGCAAGAGTGTTCCCTTTTCTCCACACCCTCTCCAGCATTTACTGTTTCTAGAGTTTTTGATGATGGCCATTCTGACTGGTGTGAGATGATATCTCATTGTAGTTTTGATTTGCATTTCTCTAATGATTAATGATGTTGAGCATTCTTTCACGTGTCGGCAGTCTGTATATCTTCTTTGGAGAAATGTCTATTTAGGTCTTCTGCACATTTTTGGATTGGTTTGTTTGTTTTTTTGCTATTGAGCTGCATGAGCTGCTTATAAATTTTGGAGATTAATCCTTTGTCAGTTGCTTCATTTGCAAATATTTTCTCCCATTCAGAGGGTTGTCTTTTGGTCTTGTTTATGGTTTCCTTTGCTGTGCAAAAGCTTTGAAGTTTCATTAGGTCCCATTTGTTTATTTTTGTTTTTATTTCCATTTCTCTAGGAGGTGGGTCCAAAAGGATCTTGCTGTGATTTATGTCATAGAGTGTTCTGCCTATGTTTTCCTCTAAGAGTTTGATAGTTTCTGGCCTTACATTTAGGTCTTTAATCCATTTTGAGCTTATTTTTGTGTATGGTGTTAGGGACCAAGGGACCGTCTTGATTTTTGGTAGAACCACAAGAGGCAAAGTCAAGGGGCCGAATGAGCAGGGGGGTGAAACTCACAGTCTGCATTAAGAAACCAGAAACTCAGGAAGTGATACATAAGAATCCCAGTTATTCTGTTGGACAATAAAGAGATGCAGAAGTGTGATACTGATGGGCAGTGAATGGACTTTGGGCCCAGACAAGTAAGGCACAATGACTGAATGACCCAAAGATGACTTCTTTTTCTGGTCTGCTGTGACCTCTTTGAGCACATCTCCCATGTCGCGTAATGTGGGCTTCATAGAATATACTGAACTGCGGGGCCCTTGAACACTCTGGAACTCGTGAATTGTCAGTAAATATATTGAAAAGAAGAGAAGAAGGTAGAGGGAGATAATATGTTAGAGGAAATTATACTCAAGAAGGAAACATCTTATTAAAATCATGGGAGAGAAACAGACCATCAGGCTGAGTGAATGGTGGTGTCAGTTTGGAATACACTAACAAATATAAACCGAGTTCCCTCAGTAAGAGCAGCATTGTGCCAATTATGTATGTAAATATGTGTATTTAAATATACATATTGGTCCTTTTGTGGCTGGCTTATTTCGCTTAACATGATGTCTTCATCCATATGGTAGCATGTGTTAGAATTTCCTTCACTTTTAAGGCTGAATAATAATATTCCATTTCCATTCCTGTACCACATTTTGTTCATCCATTTATCCATTGTTGGACACTTGGGTTCCTTACACTTTTTGGCTATTGTGAATAATGCTGCAGAATACTCATTCTTTCCATGTGTCAATGGATCATTTAGTAGAGATGATATTGCACTTGGCCGTGAATAAATTTTTTAAAAACTCGCAAGAGTAGAAATTTCATAAGCCACGTTATTCTATGACAAGTTGGAAATAGATAATTAAAATGTTAGAAATACTTGTAAATTAAGAAATACTCTCATTAAAAAAAAATTCTATAGCCTACAGAAAGTAACCACAAAATTATAACTATCAGAAAATAATGCAAAAAAACCCACCAATTAAACACTGAATCCTATGGAACTCAGCTTAAGCTGTGCTTAGGCATAATCTTAAGTGCCTTTCTTATAAAAGAAGGGAAACAAAGCTGGTGCAGTGATAGTGCTGATGAAGGGTAAGTGTAGTGTATTCAGATTTCCTCCCCCCATCATGTGTTACTGGAGTTTGATTTTCCTTCCCAAGTGCTCCATCCTGCCCTTAACCTTAGCACCCTCCATGGGAGGATGGAGACCATTTGAATTCGGTGGTGAACACAGCCAGCCCTGCTGGTATGAGAACCCCTGGTCTGTGCAGTTGGTCTCTAGCCATCCTCCTCCTCCGGTGGATTGCCAGAGTGTTGGTTCTGTGCTTCTCCACCAGGTATTTTGGAACTCTTGGCACTGGGTTTTCCTTAGTCCCCCTTGTTAATTTATAACCTACTGGTTGAAAGTTGTTGAGCAGCATGAGGGTGAGAGACGGGCATGGATCTAACAGCTGCCCAGACTGCTGAATGGCTAAGTGTCTTCAAGTTCAAAGGCATGTCAAAGACTAAACCACAGATGAGAATTAATTACTGCTTACAAATCACCTTAGAGAACCAACCTACCGATTAAAAAAAAATGCCTTCTAATAACTATAGGTAAAGGCAATAAGTGGGTTTTTTCCTATTTAACATGAAGTAGAAAGCAACTTCTAAATTAGCATATACACCAAGCTCCAGTAATTACTCTTACATGTTTTTAAAAAGTTGTTTTGGTTTTGAGTTTTTTGTTGTTTTTTAACTGTATAATAAGTAATATAGGCTCATTTTATGAAACCAAAAATATTCTAGAGTGAAGGAAAAAATATCACCCCTACTTCCATCCCCCAAAGACCTATACTATTCACATGTGATTTATTCCCTTTGGAAATGTGTGGGGGCAGCGGCTGATTATTTTCTGGTTTTTCATCCTTTCGATCATATTGCTTCTATACGTAGAATCTTTTATCCTTTGAAAATAAGTATCTCCTGATTTTCTAAATAGGTAGAATTAGAGCATTAATTTAGTTGGCTATGACAGGGCAGAAGTGCTAGGGTATTTGTGTTGGAGCTGCTTTGTGCAGCGAGCACAGTGTTTGCTTAGACAGAGGGTCTTCACACAAGGGAACCCTTTGCAGATTATAAGGATGGGGAAGTGTTCTAGGTCCCTTCATGACTCCTGGGCATTACCACTGCCTGGGAAGTTAACTTTGGGGATTTGTAAAAAGAGAAATGAGAAGATACTGAGGTTGCATAGGTAAAGTGACCACATTTAAAAAAAAAAAAAGTACAACAGACTTTAATTTGTGAGTTTATGAAGCATTTTATGATCTTATAAAAACATGCAAACAAAGTTGCACTTTTTTTCAAAGCTTTAATAGGGTGTCTTATATGTTCCAAACCCAGGAAATGTTAAAAGAATAAGAAATAAATAGCCCAAGGGACAATCACCACACCCAACAAAGAGGCCATCTGCTCTCTGTACCTTAATGGACCTCAGTGGTGAGCAGGGCTAGACCCAGATGATGAGGTTGTCTCCCTGGAGCAGGGCAGAGGGTCAGGAGAAGCTCCAGTGAGTAGGCAATCCCTGGTGCCGAGTCCAGGAAGACCAGGAGGGGCTCTAGCAGACAGGACGGGGGGATAGGAGTCCAGCTGACCTAGGTCCAGAGAAAGTGGGCAAAGTTCAGGAGGCCCATGGCTCATGGTGGCAAGAGATAGAGCTGGAGAAGCAGGTGGAGGCCCATCAAGGAGGTCCCTGGGGGAATTTCATCTGGGAGCAGTGGGGAAACATTGAAAGTTTTAATCTGAGAACTGTCTTGGCCAGATTTGTGTTTGCATTTTGGAATGGCCGTTCTGGTTGCAATTAGGACACGAAGGGAAAAGGGAGAATCAGAAACATGGAGGCCAGTTAGGAGACCACTGTAACATTCATTTACTTACTTGGTATGCAAATATTTGCTGAAAACTTACTGTGAGTGTTGTGTGTGTTCTTGGCCCTGACAAGAAAACAGTCAAAACTCTCTAGTGGAGATCTGAGTTAAATTACAGGTACTGGAGATTGGCAGAGGACAGAGCTAGAAGTTCTTACAGTAAAGAGAATATACAGAACTTGGCGATTGTGGCATTTTGATGTATCAAATACATTTTCCAGGGGCCTCCCTGGTGGCGCAGTGGTTAAGAGTCCGCCTGCCGATGCAGGGGATACGGGTTCGTGCCCCGGTCTGGGAGGATCCCATATGCCGCGGAGCGGCTGGGCCCGTGAGCCATGGCCGCTGGGCCTGCGCATCCGGAGCCTGTGCTCCGCAACGGGAGAGGCCACAACAGTGAGAGGCCCACATACCGCAAAAAATAAATAAATAAATAAATAAATAAATAAATAAATAAATAAATAAATAAATAAATAAATTAAAATAAAAAAATAAATAAAATAAATAAATACATTTTCCATAGGGGAAAAAATGATGTCAGCACAATTAAGGAAATGTCTGAACCTACAGGGAAGCACTGTAATGGGCAATTAAAAACCACACTGACTGAATAAAGACACAGACCTACTAAAGAATGGACTTGAAGATATGGGGAGGGGGAAGGGTAAGCTGGAACAAAGTGAGAGAGTGGCATGGACATATATACACTACCAAATGTAAAATAGATAGCTAGTGGGAAGCAGCTGCATAGCACAGGGAGATCAGCTCGGTGCTTTGTCACCACCTAGAGGGGTGGGATAGGGAGGGTGGGAGGGAGGGAGACACAAGAGGGAAGAGATATGGAGACATATGTGTATGTATAACTGATTCACTTTGTTATAAAGCAGAAACTAACACACCATTGTAAAGAAATTATGCTCCAATAAAGATGTTTTTAAAAAATACCACACTGACTAAAGGTAATGTGGGGTTCTGGACTGGATTTTGGATCAGAAAAATGATAGAAGTAGAAAACTTGGTGAAACCTGAATACATAAAATCTGGAGGTTAGTTAGTTAATAGTCACACATCAATGTTAATTTCTCATTTGTGACCAATGTTCCATGGTTATAAAAGATGTTAATATTAGGGAAAATTGGATGAAAGGTATATGGGAACTTTATACTATCTAGGCAGTGTTTCTATAAATGGAAGTTTACTCCTACCCCCAAAGTCTGTATCTATCTATCTGTCTATTAGATATAAAATATATTTTTATTACATAAATATAATAATATATAAAAATATTACATACTATATATATATAACCCCCAACCATATTGAATAGAAAAATTATAGAATAATTTATACAAAATGGTCCTATTTATAAAAATGTAAAAACATTCAAGATTGCTATATATTCTGTGAGTATGTATATATGTATATAAATTCATAGAATACCTTTAAAACACAATGCAACTTAGTATTGTTGGCTACCTGCAGCAGAGAATGGAGGTGGGAACGGGATTCAAGGGGGGACCCTGGCTTTGTCTAATACACCACACTCAAGTAGGAAGGAAGTAGGCAGTGAAAACACCCTTTGAAACTCAGACCAAGCATCACTTCTTGCTCCAAGCCTCTGTATTTCCTGCCCCTTGCTGGGTGCGGAGGACTCTGGTCCCACCTGAGCCATGCCACCGACACAATGGATGTTCCGGTCACCCCCATTGCTGCCTGGGAAGTGACTTTACCCAGGTATGCAGCAGGACTCCTGTGTGCTATTTACACGCCCTTCCCAGAGTGTCGGCACGCGGCATCCAAGTTCTTTCTCATCATTAGCTATTTTTTTTCATTCCGACTCAGAGAACAAGGAAGGAAAATCCCACTGTGAAAAGAAGTGTTGAATTACAAAGAATAATAGGAAAGACCAGCTAATTGTGAAGCCCTGCTATGTGGTATAATGTGTGTTAACAGCTGCTGCAGTAGCAGAGACTCATGACAGGATTTGTTCTGGGCAGGAGTGCACTGGATTTCTTACATTCCATCACATTAAACACAAGAAAAGGATGATAGCCTTGGGGCCACAGCCATAGAGCAGCATTTGGACAAATCTTAGGAGTTTAACGTAGTATAATAAAGGTCATCTGGAAACCCACCTGACTTGCATGGAACAGCTTTGATGTGTGGCTGAGGCCACAGAGCTGTTGGATAACTCCTGAATCTAAATTGAGCCAAGACTCCCATCTTTCCCGGGGAGAATGATCCCTACTCCCATGCTTTCTTCTCCAAGGTTCCTCCATGCCCTGGGGTGCCTTTGATACATACGGAAATATGGGACTTGGAGAAATACCAACTCTGCTTTACTGACGTTCTAGAAAACAGGCTTTTAAGAGTTCCTAATAGTGTTATATGTTTAAAATAGGTCTGGAAGGGAGGTAGCAAACAGACGCAGCCTTTTTTCCAGCAGAAGTCTCCCAATAGTAACGGTGGAAACCATCACCAATCATAATGAGCGTGGATGGTGCTGAAATCCATCTAAATCGGTGGTCCTCAACCCCGGGTGTGCATAGAATCATCCATGGAGCCTATTAAAGCACAGATTGCTAGACCCCACCACCAGGGTTTCTGATCCAGGGGGTCTGGGTGGAGACTGAGAATCTGCATTTCTGAAGAGCTCCCAGGTGATGCCCAGGCTGGTCCAGGGAACCATATCTTGAGACCACTTGTTGCAGGGAGAATGAGGCCCTTCACTTCCCTGTGCTGGCGGCCCTGTACGGCTCATCAGTCTGGGGGCACCGTGCCTGGTGTGGCTATGAGCGCTCCTTCAAAGCAGATGCAACGCTGAGGACCAGGAGGCAGGTTCAACTGATATGTTCAAAGCCAGGCCTTTAAAAACAAAATGTTGGGCTTCCCTGGTGGCGTAGTGGTTAAGAATCCGCCTGCCAATGCGGGGGACATGAGTTTGAGCCCTGGTCCGGGAAGATCCCACATGCCGTGGAGCAACTAAGCCCATGCGCTACAACTACTGAGCCTGCGCTCTAGAGCCCGTGAGCCACAGCTACTGAAGCTCATGTGCCACAACTCCTGAAGCCTGTGCGCCCAGAGCCCGTGCTCCGCAACAAAAGAAGCCACCGCAGTGAGAAGCCCGTGCACTGCAACGAAGAGTAGCCCCCGCTCGCTGCAACTAGAGAAAACCCACATGCAGCAACGAAGACCCAACACAGACAAAAATAAATAAATAAAATAAAGTTTAAAAAATGTTGAGAGAGAGAGAAGACTTGTGCACTGCTGAGCAGAGGTCTTGCTCCTTCCCCAGAGAGTCAGTCATTTAAATCCAGCAACCAGCACTAATTAAACAGGGTTCTCTCCAAGACCCTGCTTCCATGAGGTCACGTGGTTCAAGCTCTCTAAGAGAGAGAAAGGAAATGACACAGACCTGATCTTTACAGCAGGAGGAAAAGTTGCCCTGGGAGGATTTCTGAGTCTAGAATTCAGCTTTCCATGTTGAGTGGCAGGTAGAGGAATGGGAGGATGGCAGTGTTTGCCTCAAGAGAGCTTTCAGGACTGTCTCCCACTGTGTTTCTTCCAGAAGGTCTGGGGTGCTGTGCTCCCAGCCCTTTCAGAGCAGGGAAGGGTCAAGGAAGGAGAACAGATCACAGAAGCCTTCTCCTGACAGGTGCTTTCTAGTGGGTGTGGTCAGAAGTCCACTCTTAGGAAGCAGGACAGTTCCATAGCCTTTGTAGGTTTCCCATGTTCATTTCCCTTTAGTTAATATGGCCTTTGGAGAGGACTTGTCCCACGGGTGTGTGTAGGGGAGCAAAAGGAAGAGGTTTTAATCCATATTTGGGCTGAAGTGGTAAGAGCAAGAGGGGAGTGACGGTAAATGTGAGAGACGAAGAGGAACAGAGTTGGCTCAGATGCCCCTTCCCACAGTAAGTCTGTTTCCAGGTCACTTCTGTCCTGAAACCAGAGACTTTTGTGAGTTTTGTTTCTAAAAAGGAAATGTGTTCCCTTAGAAAGGGATTTTTTTATATTGTGGCTAAGATGTGTTTTATGCCTGGAAGTGTCAGTTTTACCCATTAACAACAATGGCATGATGTTGTTATTATTATCATTCTTATCTTAGTATTCTAATTGTTAGCTCTGATTTATTGAGCCCCTTCTATGTGCCAGGAAGTGTACTTTGCACACAGTATCTCAACAAACCCTCAGCAACCCTGGGAAATAAGTGTCATTATCCCTATTTTATAGATAAGGAAATCGAGAGGCAAAAAATCACATTCAAGGTCACAGGACTGATCGTCGGCCAAGCTAGGATTGAGACATATGTTTGTCTAATCGGTGGCGCTCCTCGTTAAACAGATATTGGTCTTGGTCCCTGCGGTATGCCGGGCACTTTGCTAGTCGTGGGACTCAGTGGTGAGCCCGATATGCTGAGGCTGTTGACCTCATGGAGCTTCCAAGCAGTGGGGCTAATGTCAGTTGGATTCAATCGAGTCAAGCAGTGACTAAAACTTCTGTTCATCAGAAGATACCACATACCTTATTTTTAGTCTTGCTTTGGATGATATTTTCTGTTAATTTTAAAAAATGCAAGCAGAGGTAACTGGTGTTTAATCAAAATTCTCAGTGTATTTTAATAAAGAATATTTTAAATCAGAAAAAAACTGTACTGCCCTATGGACTGCGTCATGCTCTTACTCCACTGGTCCTGGCAGAGGAGGCTTGCCATGACGCTCACGCTGCCTTAGGCACCACTGCCACCTGGTGACACATGTCAGAATTGCAGGCATGGCGCCAACAGAAATGCCACCACCACACCTCTTCCTGATTCCACCAGAAGGCACATTTCTGGTTCAGCCACCTAAATCCTCCAGGCTCAGTTGACTATATTCCAATAGGTGCCTGCTTACTTGTAAATTGATGACAGCCAGATCAGTATTAGCTTTCTTTTATCTGTTGTTCTGAATGTCTATTGTGTTAGTGACCTTTATAGTGTTATAATCAAATTAATGTCTGCAGGTATTGATGATAAAGTGATATTAAATATACATGAATGCTTGTTAGAACTCTAGAACTAACCTATGCAAATTATGATTTTCTCTTTAGTTGGATACTTTCAGATGACATCAAAACATAACATAATTGGCCCCCTAATTACCTCTCAACCTCACCTCTCCTCAAACCATTCTGGAATTTTCGAGGCTTTCTCACCTGCCTGCTGCCTGTCTATGCTGTTCTCTCTGCCTGGAACTGCCTTCCTATATCTTTACCTTTTGAATTTATTCTTTAAATGTCAGATCAAGGCTGACCACCTATAGGGAATTCTCTTAAAGTGAATTCAACAATGACGGTGTTGCATAGCAGTGCCCCTAGGGAGATGGAAGATGGCTTCTGAATCCCATCCTTGTTTCTTTAATAACTGTGACCATGGCAAGCTTGCGTAATCTCCCTGAGTCTCATTGATTTCATTCATTAAGTATGAATAATAATGTTCCCTGCCCCCAGCATTGTTGTCAGAGTTTTTTAAAGTGTGTGTAAAATTCCTTCTCAGCACCATGCCTAGTACCTGGTAGAAGCAAGGGCATAGGTGGCACTGTTGATGACTACATACATGTAGATACCTAGAACCCTGATTAATGCCTGCCTGGTATAGGACTGTCAAATGTTTTCCATTGCTTATTTGGTCTTGCAGAAAAAAAAGCCTGTTTCCTGGGAGTTAAAAATAATATAAATGTCCAACCTTGAACTTCATGAAGTTACTTCCCTCTTAGATTCTTCAATATACATCACCCCAGGGCTGGTAAGCTTCCCCGGCTGAAAGCCACAAAGATTTGCATATTAGGATGAAAGGTGTTAAATAGTGATGCTATTTTTGGTGATGCTGCTTTAGTCAAGTTCATCCAGCACCTCTGCGTTGGCATCTGTGATTAGTGGATTGGTCACCGAGGTGTGTTTGTACTGTGCTTTCTCTGTGTTTTCCAGCCAGAGTCTTAAGTGTCGCTCTGTTTCTCTGACCAGGTAGTCGATAGTGACAGACCGGAAGGGTCCAAGTTCCGGCTCACTGGAAAGGGAGTGGATCAAGAGCCTAAAGGAATTTTCAGAATCAATGAGAACACAGGTAGTGTCTCCGTGACACGGAACTTGGACAGAGAAACGATCGCTACCTACCAAGTGAGTACCCCTCCCCCCCAGTGCCCACCCCACACGCAGAGATGTACCTTTCAAAGACTACTTCCCTCCCACTGAGCTCATTATTTCTGTGCTTCATCAGACCCGGGGCTGTGCGGCTTTAAGTGTGTCTGTGTGGAAGCCAAGTGGCATTGAACCCTGACAGAGCAGCAGTGGGGGCCCCTATCTCATCAACAGAGCCCTCCAGGTCTGCGTGAGACTTTGGGCACTAAAAACCAAGAAGGGGGACCCTGGGGGGATCTCAGAGGAGGTCAGAAACCCTACATTAACAATGGCTTTCCAGAAACCAGCTTGATAATGAAGAGCTGTAAAAAGTATAAACCCTTGGACCCGATCATTCTACTTTTAGAAAGCCATCTTAAGGAAATAGGGAGGAATTTAGTTAGATTTTTGTACAATGATGTTATAGCAGGACACGATCCTTAAAATGGAAACAGTTGCTAAATATTCAGCAATATATAATGGTTAAATTATGGCACAATTTTGCAAGGAAGTTTCCTACACCATTTAAAGTATTTTTGAAGAAGTTCTAGTTATATGGGAGATTTTCAAGATATTGAATGGAAACAGACACACCAACACATATGGTATCCTCATTACAGATGGAGTATTTACACATATCATGATGGGTATGTTTGTGAAGAAGCATGATAGAGGAAAAGTCAAAGTGTTGGTGGTTGTATTTGACATTGTTGATTTTTTTTTTCTGATTTTTCTACAATGTACTTGCTTCTCTTTTCTATGGAGAAACAGAAGGCTATCTGTAGGAGGACAGTTTCAGAAGTTGACACCTGTTCAAGATTCAGAGACCAAAGTAGTTGCACACAGATATTGGGGTGAGCATTAAATCTCATATAGGCTCCAGGTCTGTCCTATCCCCTCTCTACGACACCCCCAAGAGTCCCATCTCACAGCCTCTGTTAAGGACCCAAGCCTCTGAGGGCAGTAAGCTCATTTTTCAAGAAATGGGACAGGATTCCCAGCCATTGTCGGGGCAAGCCCTCTGTGGGATGCAGGGCACTGAGCTGGAAGCAGGCACTTGGGAACAAGGCCCAGTCAACAGAGTTTGCTTTCCATCACCATTGCCCATCACGTGCGCCTTTCCCTGGATTGGGCTCTGGGGGGTGGCGGCCAGTTTCTAGGAGTGGACTTGGCATCTCTGGTTTTCTTCGTCAAAACACCGTGTAAGAACATCCCAATCCCACTTCAACAAAATTACTTCCTCTTCCCTAAAAAAACCTCCATATTCTTCCTTTTCTGCAGAGAGAGGGTGGAGGGGCATTGCATTGGAAAGTCAAGTGTTCTGGCTGGGAAATGGGTACCCTGGGTCTAGCCTCCTCTGTCACCATGAGATACTGACCTTGGGAAAACCAAGTAAGCACTGGTCCTCAGGATTCCACCCATAAAATGCAGATAACACTCGCCTAGCTACCAGCTGGATTGCTGTGAGTTTCCAGTGAGAAGATAGAAGAGGGCGTTAGAGGCATTAAAATACTAGACAAATACAGGGCAGTGGGTGAGGAAAGGCCCATCCAGCCTCATGCTGAACGGTGTGTTCCAGGGTCCCGGGTCCTGGGAGGACCTCCCTCTCAGGAACTTTGCCAAAAGGCAGATGCTGTGAGCATCTGCAGGGGGTACCATCTGTCAGAGGATGCCAAAGGGTGGCCAGTGTGCATCCTCAGCGAACCCCCGGCAGGGAATCTGGTTGTTGTAGAAATTGAATGCTGGCGCCCTCAGAAGTTCCCAGTTCCAGCTGGACTTGACAGTGACCACAGGTGACCTGGCAGCTGTCAGTGTCCAGGTGCTGTGGATAAGCCAGCTGCAGACCATGGGTAGATGCCCTCTACTTTTTCTCTGCCTGTGATAGGAATATCTCTTAATTTTCAGACACAAGGAACTAAAGATATGATACATTTCATAATTTCATAGCATGGTGATTCAGACCCCTGGGGTTAGCAAATTGCCATTCAAGTCTCAGCACTGCCGTTTACTGTGCTGTTTTTATCTTGGGTGACCCACTTACCCTCTCTGAGGATTTTTGATTCTCCTCCACAAAGTAGGGATAGTACCAGCATCTCTAAGGACTGTATAAAATGAAATAAAATTATTTTTGCAAATTCTTAGCACAATGCCCAGCACCTAGTGAGCATTCAGTAAATCAGAGCTGCTCTTATTCATTTTTCTGCTGAAAAAGATTTAAATTTTTTGGTTAAGTTCGACAAGTTTTTAACATCAGTTTCCTACCTTCAACCACGAGAAGGTTGACATCTACCACAGACTCATGGTTTTTCCTTCTGTCCTGACAGGAACTGAACTTCATAGCATTTGCTGCCCCTCTTTTAAGTAAAGAGGGAGATTCCTGGAGGAAGCTGAGCTCTAGAATTAACGTAGGAAATTAAGAGGGTACAAGATAAAGAATAAAGGAGTGGAAGTCTTCTCGGGAGTGTTCTGTAGCCTGGAAATAGGACTAGAGTGAATCAGAGAAACTGGAAAAAACTGGTTGCCAGGAGCGAGAACTGGTAAATGAGAGGCTGAGAGATGCCTTTTTGGGGTGACTCCGTAGGAGCTATTTTAAGAGCTGAACAATAGTTCGGATGCAGGCATGGCTAATTGATCCTCTCTGATGTTTGTGGGACCCAAAGGTGGATTAAAACTTTGTCACCCTTTTGGGAGTCCTTCCACATTCAGAGAGAGATTTCTGGGCTCCATAAACCAGGGCCCACCTGAGAGTGAACATTCTCCTTAGATGGCAATGACCTTGATCTCCAGGGACAGTGAGGGGAAGAGGCTTTGGGGCAGTTACAGCAGGAAGAACTCAAACACCAACATTCAAGGACTGACAGGGAGTGGGAGTGATGAGAAGGTGTCCTTTGGTCAATCAGGTGGCTTGGTTTTGATGTTGCCAAAGATGCCAGTCAGAGATTTTCTTTGAGGAGAATTTTTGATTCATGAAGTGTCCCTTTCCTCTGGCTTCCGGAAGCTGAATGCAGGGCTGTCAGGTACAGCTGTGCAGGGATTTTACTGCACAAGGGTGAGGCCATGTAGTATGCAGCAGTTACAAACATAATTTTGCATGTAGCCATGCTGGCTGAATTAAAAGCACAGCTTTTATGGACTAGCTACGGGAACTTGGGTAGGGTATCTTCCTTGATTTTATCATCTGTGACATGGGGACAATAATAATACTGATCTCATAGGATTTAATGGACTAAATGAGTTAATGCGTGTCAAACGTTTGGAACAGTACCAGGAACATGGTAAGCCCCATACAGTCTTTTTTTTTTTTAGGGGCTCTGGTTTAATTCTGTTCTGCTCTGTTGTTCCTCCAACACCTGTGTTTTATTAGGTATAGTTTGTTCTCTTGTTTGCTTTTTTTTTTTAGATGTTGGGGATAGGAGTTTATTAATTTATTTTATTTATTTTTGCTGTGTTGGGTCTTCGTTTCTGTGCGAGGGCTTTCTCTAGTTGCAGCGAGTGGGGGCCACTCTTCATCGCGGTGCGCGGGCCTCTCACTGTCGCGGCCACTCTTGTTGCGGAGCACAGGCTCCAGATGCACAGGCTCAGTAGTTGTGGCTCACGGGCCTAGTTGCTCTGCGGCATGTGGGATCCTCCCAGACCAGGGCTCGAACCCGTGTCCCCTGCATTGGCAGGCAGACTCTCAACCACTGCGCCACCAGGGAAGCCCCCCATACAGTCTTATCACATGAGTGAGAATTAGTGAGGGGAAAGGCAAAGGAGGTAAACGAAAACTGGTGGTGGCCCAGCTTTCCCATCTCAAGCATGAACTTCTCTTAAATAATCGTGAGTTTATTGGTGGTTTCATAATGTACTCCGTAGCATATCAATTGATTCATCAATTCATTCATTCTTAATATATTTGATTGAGGACCTGCAGGATGAGGAATACAATGGGAAATAAGACACACCAGGTTCCCTGCCCTCACGGAGCTTCCATTTTAATGCCTAGGCTTTGTTTCAAAATAAACGAATTTAAGTTCCTCGCCACTGTGTACAGGTGATATGCCAGGGAGTTGTGCTGTGTTCGTTGTTTGTCTTGGTTTACCCCTGGCGCAGGGCCACATGTGCCCAGTGGAGAGGCTGCTGGGGCTTGGCAGGCATACAGTGTCTGAAAGGAGTACCAGGGCTACAGCAGCCAAACGGCGGCCTGGCCTGAGCCACTCTTCACCAGCCTCATGAGGACCCGGTTTCTAATGCCAGGTCCCCCCTGCCTCTCGCTCTTCAGTTTAGTCTTTGTCCTGTTTTCCTCGTGTCCCTGCTGAGGAAGGTCCCTACCTATTACTCTCTGTTTGGTTCTGCTATTTCTGGATTTAATGAGAACTGGGTTCCTGCCTTCTCGATATACTTTGGGCACAAGAAAGTTGCAAATCCACTTCATTTCAAGCACCTATTTAGAAATGACTTACTGTCTTAGTGCAGATAGATCCATCTTGTCCCTGGTGGGCACTGTGGTTGGTTGCAGATCTGCTTCTTCAAAGAGCAGAATCCTGGGTCTCCAATTCCCACATTTTACTTTCCCCTTTTGCAAGTTTAAAAAACAGAGAGCACGTGGGTGAATTTTGTTGTTGTTTATTTTAAAGGTAAGTGCTATTCACATGCAAGTTCATGCTATGGTGCTGGCATTTTCCAAATCCAGCAAGAAAACACTGTGAACTAAGCCTCAGAGATTTGCACAAAAAGAAATAGTCTGAGATAAATTTGTCCTTGAGCCCCTGAATGTGTATCATCATTAAAGTTACTGTTTATTGAACTCTGCATGGCTGATGTTGTGCTAAACAACTCATGTACACTGTCTTACTTAATCCATTTCACACAAGAGACTTCAGAAGTAGGTGTTAACACCATTTTATAGACAAGCAAATAACTGTTAAATAACTTTTCAAGGTCTCCCAGCTGGTATGTGTTGAACCTGGGATCCATATCTGTTTCTCTCCACCTCTAAAGCCCTGAATTTTCAATTACTAAGAAACACTTCTTCCTGTTTTACCTCCAACTAGATTCTGATGTCTAACCTGCAAATTCCTAGGGCTCTTTCCCAGGAACTCCACTTATTGGAAGGGGATTTGACTTGCTGGATGATCTGTTTCTTCTTAAATACTGTCTTTTTTCCAAGACCCACGGCCACCTGCCCGCTCTCCCTGCTGCAGCCCCCAAAGGGCTTCCCATGCTTCTGACCCGAAGTGGCACCTGGCAAAATAATTTAGCTCTTGCAGTATTGGAAGCTGACATATTAATGCAAAGCCTCCTGAAATATTACTCATTATTATGCATTTTGCCAGCGTTTGAGTGATTTGTGAACTCTTCACTGGAATAAAGTACTGTAAATGATTCATGAATGACCAAGTTTATGAAATTCTATAAAAATATTAGCAGGTGGTAATGATTCACTCACGCTGTGACTATAATCTGCTGGCTGCAAATTTGTCAATATGGGAGGACAGGAGTGGAGGGGAAGACAGAGTCTGTTAGGTGGGTGGGGGGGTTGGAGCTGGGCCCAGCAGGGGGTGAGAGGTGAAACAGGACCTTGGTAGTGGGCAGGTGTCACGGGCAGGATACCTTTGCCCTGCTCCATTGTCCACCGTGGGAGATGCACCAAGCTCTGGGGATGTCACAGTTGGATGGGAAAAGAGGGGAGCACTTGGAAAGAGAACAAGAACTGACATTTACTGAGCACCTATTAAATCCCCAAGAACTCTCTAGACCTCCACATTCACAAGCTTTATTATCTTGTCCTTACTGAGGTGTTAGCTGAGGGCCAAATGGTTCCCAAGATATATTGTTGTTTAATGTGGGTGTTAACATTGATTGGACATATACAACATGCCAAGGCTCTGTGCTAGATACCTAAGTGACGATCTCATTTAATGTTTATAAAGGTGAGCTTGATGCCATTATCATTCTCAATTATAGAACTGGTAAAGGGAACCATCTGTGTTCTTGGTCTTAGAACTCGAGTAGGATTTCATTGTGTCCTTCTGAAAATGTGCTCACCTTTTCTGGGATACAACTTGCTCTCCTTTGAGCCAATTTCTGGATAAGTTTTGACTTTATGGCTAAGAGCATTACTGTGAATTTGGAATACACCAGACAGGCAAAGGGTATCTATCCTTGCTCCTGTGTTTCCCTTCATTTGTGCCTCTGCCCCAGTGCTAACACATATGACAATTGAGCAGAAAGTACATTAAGATGAAAAATGCTGCTGTCATATGGAAGTATGTGTATCATAATGCTAGCAATCATAAGACAATTGGGAGATGTAGATTTACTCAGAGTTATAACAATGTCCGTGTTGTACATGGATGATGCACACATTACCTTGATAGAAGTGCGCTGCCCTTGAGAATACTTGTACTTGGAAATCCTCCCCCAGCCTTCAGTTTTGGGGACAAGCTAATGCTTTCTTCATCCTCTAGTCTGATCTTCCCCATGGCTGTCTTTTTTAGCTGTGATTCCTCCAACTAACGTGCAAAGAAAAGGGTTTATTGCAGGGTACAGATGGCTTATAGAATTGCCAAAGAGACCCAAAAACAATCTGGTTAACATGTAAAACTACCAGAAACAGGGGTGCCACAGGAAATACCCAGCCATATATGATAAGATTCTAGTGCAAGGGTTCTCAACCTCAGTACTACTGACATTTAGGGCTGGAGAATGCTTTGTTATGGGGGCTGGCCTTGGGCATCACAGGGTGTTTAGAAGTGCACCTGGCCTCTAGCCACTAGATGCCAATAGTATCCCCCAATCCCAGTCGTGACAGTCATCCAGATACTGCCAATTGTCCCATGGAGGCAAAATTGCCCCCAGCTGAGAACCACTGTTCTAGAGGAGTCATCATCACTGCCACCTCTTCCTGTCACCCTGCTCCTACGATGCTCAGGACTCGGTGGTAGCAACTCTGCCTGGGCTGCCCTGAAATGCTGGGTGACTCTGATCCCATGCTTTCCGGAACCTCCAGTCCCCAAAGCAGAGCCACTGCCTATGTCTCTCACTTCCCTCACCGAGTCTGATGGTGAGATGTGTTCAGGGAAGACCCTGTATCATAGGAAGGACTCCAGCTGAGCTAGCAAGAGGCCTGGGGCGGGGGCTGTCACCTTCAGGGTCAGCCACGCCATCTGGGATATAACTTGCTCTGGATGAGTTATACAGTACAATTTATTGCAGGTGAGAGGCGGTCAGTGATGAGGATGGCTAGCCGAGGGCCAGTGACCAGTCCTTGCCTGGAGAGTGTGGCTTCACCCCTATGATCTCGTCTCAACATTTTGGTCCTGTCGATCAATAAGACATATGGCCTAGGAAAGCGTCCTAACTGGGAGGAGACAGAGGACTTGGGTTAAAAGTTTAGGCTTTAGAATCAGACCTACTAAGGGTAGACAGACCCTGCTGACAGAGGAACCATATGAAATTGCCATTTTTATAGTTGAAAAAAGGGTGAATAGCGGCCATTTCATGGTTGTCCTGATACTGTATCACCTTTGGAAAGTTATTTTCTTCTCGACCTGTTTTCTCATCTTTAGAATGAGGGTGAAGCTGCAGGATCATCTCCCGTGGTGCTGTAGGTGGTGAGCGGGCTGTGTAAGAATGGCGCTCCACACGGCTGCTTACTGAGCGTTCCAGAATTGGAAGCCATCACTTCATGTACCAGTTTTGTAGTTGAAGCTCCCCGCAGGGGAAATAGAGGTGAAGCAGGTGCTAGGCATCCAGCGAGCAGTTAAATGGTTGAATGTCAGTAACGCCGTGTGTTCCTCCGGAGAAGGCAATCATCCAAATGGGCGGTTTTCAAAGCGCAGCCCAGACCAGCAGCAGCATCTGGGAACTTGTTAGAAATGCAAATTCTCAGGCCCCACCTCGGGGCCTAACAAGCCCTCCAGGTGGTTCTGATGCTGGTAGACGTTTGAAAACCTCAGGTCTAAATACACTGAGTGTTAACTTGAGGGCAGCTGGCTTGATTCATTAACTTGCCTCAGTGAAGGTGGCCTTTGAGCCATTTCCATTACAGTGCTGCTGGGGTCATAGGTTTGTGCCTGAAAGGTGCTTATTTCTCCAGGTGCCCTGGTATGCCATGTGAAAGGCCTCTCAATCCAATCCATACTCTTCAAAACTGCCTTTGTTTTTGTTTCGTTAATGGCCCCTGAGAGCCAGGCACATTTGTCCCAAGCCTTTTTGCTCTTTCTTCTCTAGACTTTGGATGACTGTTAAATACCATGTTACTGAGTCTTTGCTTATTTCTCAGACCAGCCTTTTAGGCCAGAGATGAAAGTGTATTCAGAAGATTTGAGCCAGTTCAGGCAAAAATAATTCCAGTTAGGAAGAAGCTGGCCCTGGGCTCAGCAGAGCCAGCTTTTTGCCATCTTAGATCTGTAACCTTGAGTAAGTTATTTGTGGTTCTCAAACTTTGCTGCACTTTAAAAAAGTCACCTGGGGAGCTTTTAAAACCCCTAATGCCCGAGCTGCACTCCAAACCAATTGGATCAGAATGTGTTGGAGTGGGACCAAACCTCAGTCCATTGATCAAACTCTCCAGGTGTTTCCACTGTGAAGCCAAGTTTGAGAACCACTGAGTTAATATAATTCATTGATACCCCAGTTTATTCATCACTAGGATGGGGGTTAATGACCCCAACCAGGTGGATGTGTTGTGAATGTCAAATGAGATATACAGGTAGGAGTTCCTAACACACAATAGCAGAGAATCAAAGATATTATCTCCCCTCAATCAACCGCTTCACTCAGTGAATATCTGAAACAAACTCCTTTCTGATGTCTCTTTTGAGACAGGCCCTTAAAAAATTGAAATGCAGAGAAACACAATTCGATAAATAAGTAAACGGATTGTTTTCTGACTCACTTTAGAAAAAAATAATTCAGGAATGGCTCGCAACCTCTCCCCGCGCCAGTACCTCCAAGCATCTCCGTCTCACTCTTTCCCGATTGGCTCTGCATGTTTCCAAGCACCTCATTTTGCAACCTGGGCTTATCTGCCAGGTGCACCTGGTGAAACTGAGGCATGAAGAGGTTCAACGACACGGCTGCGGCAGCCGCAGACATGGATTAGACCACCGAGTTGCTCCTGACTGATTACTTACTTGGTCCACTAAGCAAAGCTGCTTCCTCACTCAGGGCTATGGAAACATATTTTCTAAACTTCATTAGCACAAACACCTCAGAAGAGGTTCAGCTTGAATCTTGGCAGGTGGGAGAACCCTGCATTCCTCCCTCAACTTTCTCCTCCCCTCGCCTCCCAGGCAACTGGCCCACAGTCTGGACCTACCAAACGTTCATGGCATGAATAAATGTGTGATGATCAATTTTTCTTTTTCTTTTTCTTTTTTTTTTTTTAGTTATCTAACTACAACCAAATCTTTTTCCTCGTAGCTTTTTTTCAAATGACTTGGTGGCTTTTTTTTTTTTTTTTTTTTTTTGCCCAAGGTGCTGAAGAACCACAAAATATCAGGATTGCAAGAGCCTTTAGACCCATTTTATCTAACCTGCTAAATTTATAAGTAAGAGCAAGTTCAATAATTGACCAATGGCTCTGACCCTCAGTACCAAAAAAAATGCTGCTGCTACTTTGTTGTCCCTCCAAAACAGGCACGGTGGCCACCCCCTCTGGGACTAGATCCTGCAAACACAAATAAGACACCCATTCTAGCTTCCACCACCCACTCTCCATCTATTTGCATCATCAGTAGGCATACAGGGTTGTTTTCGGGTTTTTTCACATTTTGTAGAAATGAACTGGGGAGGGAAGGAAGGAGGAGTTTGTCGGGAGCCCAGACGAGGAGGGGGAGGAGCTGAAGAGAAGCTGAAGACGGGCTGTCCTCCTCCTCTGACCCCTTAGAGTGAGCTTGACACTGGGGTTAGAGGGCAGAAAATGATGGAAATTATTTTTTTTATGAGATACTTTGCAAAATTGGAGGACCAGAAGCTAATTAAACCAATGGCAAAAGACCGGGTAAGATTCCAGGTTCAAGCACTATGGCTGTGAGGCCAAGTGACAAAGGATGACAGTTCTAAAGCAGGCCATCCCCCTGCCCAGAGACTCCTGCAGCACCTTGGCATGGGAAGGGTCGGTAACTAGGGGGTGGATCACCATGGCGAAGCTCCCTCGGGTGGTCCAGATGAAGGAGGAAGAAGCTGACACTGATCAGGGGGCACTTGTGAAGTCAGCTTTGGGTTTCCCAGGACGTACCTGGAGTGATGTTGTGATGGGGGCTAAGTTCCCTTTGAGCAGGTGGAAACCCAGAGTCCCGTGGTGGGGAATAAGTGCACATGTGACCCATGTCCTCGTTGAGGTTGCGGAGCTACAGACCTCCAGGTCACCCACCTCAGTTCTGGCCAGCCCCCTGCTTAAAGTTTAATTGAAACAGACTGCATCAGTTAGAGATTGGAAATGGAGTGAATCTGTGAGCAAAATCCCAGAATAAAAAGGAGAGTGTGGAGGAGCCTGCCCTTCTGCCAGCTGAGCCTTCTCTTCCAGCCAAGAGAAGTGAGGGAAAGTAGACAGCACTTACGGAGAGGCGACCTGGGGCAGCCAAAAGGTTGTGCACACACAAAGGCCAGCATGCACTCAGCAGCCCCGTCAAGCATATTTCAGGTCAACTACAAGATTTATTGACTCAGCCGACATCGACAGGATGCCTAACTCATGCCAGCCATTGGTTCAAGTTACTGGGGATAGAGCAGCAAATCACCACCAAGTTTCTGCTTCATGGAGCTCTGTCAATATACAGACATTAGTGGGTATGTAACACATCAGGTGGTTATACATGCTGGGAATAAAAATGGAGCAGATTAAAGATGCAGAGGGTGATGGAAGAAGCTGCGTGGTCCAGGCAGGCCTCACCTGCACTTGACATTTGTGGGGAGGCCTGATGGGAGGCCTGATGGAAGGTCTGAGGGCAGGAATGCTGTCGTTCCCTCTCAGGTATCCTTGACATCAGGGATTCTCATCCAGGGTAACTGTGCCCCCCCAGGGGACATCTGGCAATGCCTGGTGACGTTTTTGTTGCCCCAACTTGGTGCTACTGGCATCTAGTGGGTCGAGGTGGGAGATGTTACTCAACATCCTACAAGGCACAGGACAGACCCCATGCGTCATGCTTTGCAGGCACCAGCATGGGGCTGGCCTCTTAGAGGATCTGGTTTGTTCACTGAAATATTCATCAGGCTTGATAGACAAGAGGTCTGTTCATTTCTAGGTCACAACAGCACGGGATACTGTCTCTGTCCTTATAAAGCTCTCGGTCTAGTTGGGGATGATGATTTGTAACAAGACACCTACACCACCATGGGACAAGGGCAGGGCCAGGAACAACCTTACAAAGCGTGGCCATCAAAGCAAGTGATGAAGAATGAGGAGGAGTGTTAGCCAGGGGACAGGAGGGGGCAGGGCAGGAGAGTGTTCCAGAGAGAGGGGGCAAAAGAGCTTAAGCTGCTCTGGAGAAGTGGGACAGTGACTCCTGAGGGAAATAGGAAATGGACTTGACTAGCGAGGAAGGGGGGACTGAATGCCGAGGAATGAGCGTAGACATAATAGCCCTTGGTGACGGGCAGATGTTAGAGTACTTCAGGCTGAAGAGTGACACGATCAGATTTGAATTTTGCACAGACCGCTCTGCTTGCCAGTGGAGGACAGTGAGAGGCAGCAAGTCCTGTCCCTGGGTCTCTGAAGCCAGAGTGGCACAAATCAGATAAATGACGTCCTCTCCCGGAAGACCTGGGTGGTGAATTCAAACTCATGGTGAAGATATTAAATATTCCTTTGGGTGAAATAAGTAGCAAGAATTGGGGGACCTGGTCCCACCAGGGCTTGCAGAGTAGGGTAAGGAGTTTGGATTTTATTCTAAGGACGCCTAGGAGGGCTTTAAGCAAGGGAGTGACATCCAATTTGCATTCCAGAAGGATAAGATTTATTCGAGAAAGTCAACAATAACATTCAAATTGCCATGAAATAGAAATTAATTCAAAAATGCATTCATTTGTTGAGAACCCAGTACCTAGCAGGCACTGGGAGAGAGAGAGAAAAGATAAACCCTGCCTTCCCCGAGTTCAGCCTTAAAGTTCCCTTCTAGACAGAGTAAACCAGAAAACCTCTCCTTATTCTAAATCCATGGGTGGAGGGGTGGGGAATGCTTTATGTGTTTGCCTGGTCCTTCCCATTTAGTTTGGCTCAATCTCCAGGCCAAGAGAGCATTCCCTGTTAAAATTCCAAGCTTTTAGTTCTTTCTTCTTTGTGAGTTTATCAGTGGGCTATCTCAAAATTGTTTATTAAACACAGTTGGCTGGAGCTGTTAGCTGTTGATTTGTTTGACTGGCAGCTGTTTTAGGATCTTTATTATGAAGAAGGCTTATCTTGTTCTTGCAATAAGGCATTATGTGGCAAAAGATCATTTCGATATTAATTTTCTTTCTTCTGATGGTATGGATATTTGCATAATGGACTCCTTTAAGCAAAGTCCGTGTTTCTGGTACCATGTTGGAAAGATGGCATGCTTGCTAAAGGAGCTTGATTGTGTTCTGTCACTTGTAGATGCTCATTCCCTGCCTGCAGCTGGGGTCAAACTGAGCCTTGGTCAGTGTGCCAGACCAGGCACTCCAAAGGTGGGATAAAGTAAAAGACAGGAGAGAAGGCCTCCTCATTAAATGATGGCTTAGCAAGTCAAACATTAACGGATCCAAGACTAGGTTGACGATGTTTGACAATGAGAAGTCGGGAGGAGAGCCCTGTGTCCTTCCGAAGTGGATCATACCCTCCTGGCTTGGGGTGCACATTGAATCAATGGCTAACACCTGGGGGACGGCACAGGTAAAGGTGGTAGACCCAAGGTAGAGGTCTTCAACAGCTGGTCATAAAGGCTCAGAAACCTGGGGGACTGGCATTTCACAATTGGGAATGCATTTTCTATTCCTTTTGAATTTTTTGTTTTTGTTTTTGTTTTAACATCTTTCTTGGAGTACAGTTGCTTTACAATGGTGTGTTAGTGTCTGCTTTATAACAAAGTGAATCAGCTATACGTATACATATGTCCCCATATCTCCTCCCTCTTGCGTCTCCCTTCCACCCTCCCTATCCCACCCCTCTAGGTGGTCACAAAGCACCGAGCTGATCTCCCTGTACAATGCAGCTGCTTCCCACTAGCTACCTATTTTACATTTGGTAGTGTATATATAAGTCCATGCCACTCTCTCACTTGATCCCAGCTTAGCCTTCCCCCTCCCCGTGTCCTCAAGTCCATTTTCTACATCTGCGTCTTTATTCCTGTCCTGCCCCTAGGTTCCTCAGGACCTTTTTTTTAGATTCCATATATATGTGTTAGCATATGGTATTTATTTTTCTCTTTATGACTTACTTCACTCTGTTTGACAGACTCTAGGTCCATCCACCTCAGTACAAATAACTCAATTTCGTTCCTTTTTATAGGCTGAGTAATATTCCATTGTATATACATGCCACATCTTCTTCATCCATTCCTCTGTCAATGGACACTCAGGTTGCTTCCGTGTCCCGGCTGGAGAAAAGGGAATCCTTCTGAGTTTTTAATGCAGAGCCTAATCCTGAACTCTATGTCACCTTAGTTCCTGTTTAGTGTTTCTTACTTTCTTTTATGTGAGGCTCTCTGTTAATGACCAGAAGTATTTAGTCTCTGCCCGTCTACAGAAAAAGTTTGATGACCTCTGAACTAGATGGGCCCTTATGGCCCTTAGGAATTGGCAGCTCCATAGTCCTTTGACAACCTGAGAGCAGTTTTTGAGACCATAGTCAGTCCTGAAAGGGAGCTTATACATTTCCCTTTTCTGGAGATTTCCAAGGAAAGGCTAAATTTGTGGGGGTGCTGTCAGGCTCAGAAGTGAACTAACTCCACTGGGACAGGCTCCCCAGAGGCATTTTCATGGAGATGCAGCAAACCCCACTTCTAGATCAAGGGCAGGGGCTGCCTGAGTGTGTCTGCACTCTGCTTCCTGAATAAATTAAATAGTGGTTGGAAAAGGCTTTGCAAATGGAGAATGCCCGTGCGGATGCTGTGTGTAAGATGAAGCTTATCCTTGCTTCCCTTTCCTGGCAAGTTTCCCTTGGGAGCATCGCATTGCTCAGGGGGGCTCGAGGCAGGCTGGGGCTGTCCAGCCCGTGGGCTGCACCTGAGGCCAACTCTTACTCTCTAAGTAATAGAATAAGCCCCACCACGGTGATGCTGAGACTGTCGCTTTGGGGTTTCACTCTGCCCTCACTACCCTGGCACTGACTCAGTGTGTTAGGCAACCAGTGTTAGTTTCCTGTTTCTGCCATAACAAATGATCACAAGCTTGGTGGCTTAAAACAACACAGATGGGCCTCCCTGGTGGCGCAGTGGTTGAGGGTCCGCCTGCCGATGCAGGGGATACGGGTTCGTGCCCCGGTCTGGGAGGATCCCATATGCCGCGGAGCGGCTGGGCCCGTGAGCCATGGCCGCTGGGCCTGCGCGTCCGGAGCCTGTGCTCCGCAGCGGGAGAGGCCACAACAGTGAGAGGCCCACATAACGCAAAAAGGAAAAAAAAAAAAAAAAAAAAAAAAAACACAGATCTGTTACCTTCCAGTTCTTGAGGTGAGAAGTCAAATAGGGGTCTCCCTGGGCTAAAATCAAGGTGTCAGCAGGAAGGGCTTGTTCCTTCTGGAGCCTCTAGGGGAGAGTCGGTTTCCTTGCCTTTTCCAGCTTTGAGAGACCCTGGCCTTCCTTGGCCTGTGGCCTCTTCCTCCGTCTTCACGGCTGGCAATGGTGAGGTGAGTCCGTGCACACTGTTTTCCCTCCCCTTCCCTCTCCCACTTGTAAGGACCCTGTGACAACATTGGGTCCACCTGGATTATCCAGAAAAATCTTATTCTAAGTTCAACTGATAGGAAGTAAAGGCAAAGAGCAGGTTAGGAATCAATCCAAGGTCACACAGCTGGTAAGTGATAGATGATCTCACCTTTGGCCCCAGCTACAGTCACCTCTAGGACCCGGGGACAGGGGGCATAGCCGGTAGTGTGAGCACAGGGCTCCCCTCTTTTGCTGGCTGTAAATCGGGAGGGAGGGAGAGGTAACTCACAGCCGACCCTTGGTGGCACCCCTGTGGTTCCCTTTCTTGAGGTCGGAGGCAGATTGTCGTTTCTCCGATGTGTTTTCCTACCAGAACTTAAATGTTCCAGCTTCTTTCACACTTTGCTCGTTTCCCTTCTTGAAGTGTCATCTTGGTGTTGTTTGAGGATCATTTTCTTCAGAACAAGTGAGACACAAGGAACAGTTGGACACTTGATTTTTGTTTGCGCCTGAAGCAGCCTCGGGCTCAGAGCTGCTTTGGCTCTATCACTTAGCACGAGGTGCTGCTCTGAGGCCTTCTTTTCCACAAGCGAGACAGGGGCACTGGATGAAGTGTTCATTCCTCAGCCTCAGGAGGCAGGTCCCTCACTCCTGGTCTTGACCCCAGGCTAGCCTTCGCCGCAGGGGAAAGTGCCCTGGTGTTGGACCCAGTCAGCTCCGAGTCCAGGTTCCTGCCCCAGTGCAACTCACACAACATAGCGACAGCCAGGCTCCACCTCACACTGTGTCCAGCTCAGATGAAGCCCTTTTCTTCAGAGTTAACTGTCCCCTAGCACACTAGGGATTTGAGAGTGAACAAAACACATCTGCTGCTCCCTCAGGAAGCTTGAAGGAAGAGACTGTTTTTGTGCATTTTTCACTTGGAGAAATGAAGTCTTAGGGAAGTATCAGGAAGCAGGTCACACAGCCTGTAGGTGACACAGTCAGGTGACAAACCCACTTCTTTCCCATCCAGAGTCCAGGCTCCACACACTGGGTCTGTCACACAGCATTTAAATGCTGGGTTTGCTCACTGTAAACCAGTGGTTCTCATTTAGGACTCATGTTGGCCCCCAGGGGACAGTTGGCCATGTTGGGAGACATTTTTGGTTAATACAACTGGGGGAGGGGTGCTACTGGCATCTCGGGGATAGTGACCAGGAATGCCACTCACCGTCCTACAATGCACGGGACAGCCCTCACCACAAAGGATGATCCAGCCCCAAATGCCATAATATCACGCTGGGAAACTCTGGTGTAAAATGAGAATAGGAAAACCTACCCTATAGGGTTGCTGTGAGCTTTGAAAGTAGTAACATATGTGCTCAAACATGGTAAATCTCTCTACCAAGTCCTATTTTCACCAACCAGACTTCATTTTAGCCGGAATCTTGATGATATGCTGGGGGCTCCACCTGTCCAGAGATCCCCCCTTAATTCTGAGAAGCAACCAGTAATAGGGTTCTAGAAGAACTCACCAGTGCTCATTTTTAATTCTGCATGGTTTAAAAAAAAATTTTTTTTTCCTCATTGCGGAAGACAAATTCCATTTCCTTACTCCTGAGGGAAAACTAATTCCAGCAAAGGCCATTTGTCTTTGGTACCTTAAGATCTAGATAATTTACTGCAAGTTTATTTTTATTGAAAATTATGTAGATATTATTCAGAAACACAATTTCCAACTATATGCACATTTAAGCAGATTATATTTTAACTGCTAATACATACACTGAGGATATATGCTGGAATGTGCATTTCTTAAGGATACCTTTGTTTATGACTCTCTGCCTTTGAGATCCTCAAACTTGTGTGCTATGAAGTGCTGAAGGATTAAGATATTTTCCAAATGAAAATTGTGTTATTATAAGTTATGAGTTGTTACCATTCGGCTGCAATTCAAACTCATGACACTTTATATAGCCTATATGATTAATTCAGAAATAATTTGCATTTAAATGCGTTTAAGATATTTAACTTGTGATTCAAAATGTACCTATTTTAAGCCTGGCAGAAACACTCCAGTCTCTAAAGTGTGTTGACAGCCCCCCCATTACATAGACCTAAGAAGGATTCAGATATTAATATAGACTAGCTTTTTCAAACTGTGAAAAACAGAAGAACTGAGAGATGGCCTGAAGACACACACACACACATTCACTCACACACACATACACAAAAGGGAGTTCTGTGCTGCCTTGGGAACAGTTGGGAAACATTCAAAGTTTGAGAAACATTGAAAACCATAATTGCTTCTTTGAAGTTCACAGTGCACCTTTGACACAGTATAGACATTTAGAAGGCCTGCAGTTGAGAACTTATCTAAGCCAGCATATTCCACACCTTTAAGAACTAAACCTCATAACAATGTTCTCCTATAAGAACTATTAAGCATTATAGAAATCACACTGTGGTTAATGTTTCATGAGAAAAAATGTAAGTAATGAGACCAGAAAGAAATGGTCAGGGTGGAAATGCCTGATGGATGCCAGCATGCCTTCCTGAGATGCCACGTGTTCCGCCATCCTGGGAAAACAATTCTGGAGACAATTTGGCGTCAATGGTCTCCATTAGCGTCGTGGAAACTAGGCTTTTCCCCCTTCCTGTTGTTTTAGCTAATCAGGAGGTAAGGGAGTCCGTGAACTGAGGGACGGACAAACAAATGCCGGCCATCCACTCAGTGGGCTCTTACTAGCCATAAAAATGGAATGCAGTGCTGATACCTGGTACAATGTGGATGAACCTCGGAAACATGCTGCTGAGTGAAAGAAGCCAGACATTGCACGGTTGCATTGGTAGAAAATGTCTAGAAGAGGTGAATCATAGAAACAGAAAGCTGATTACTGGTGACAGCTCATGAGCACTGGGGTTTCCTTTCAGGATGACGAAAATGTTTTGGAACTAGATAGTAATGGTGATTGCACAACACTGTGAATGCACTAAATGCCATTGAATTGGTCAGTTTAAAATGACTGATTGAGGGCTTCCCTGGTGGCGCAGTGGTTGAGAGTCCGCCTGCCGATGGAGGGGACACGGGTTCGTGCCCCGGTCTGGGAAGATCCCACATGCCACGGAGCAGCTGGGCCCGTGAACCATGGCCGCTGAGCCTGCGCGTCTGGAGCCTGTGCTCCACAATGGGAGAGGCCACAGCAGTGAGAGGCCCTCATACCGCAAAAAAAAAAAAAAAAAAAAAAGACTGATTGAATATTATGTGAATTTGACTTCAGTTTTTTTTTTTTTTTTAATAATGGGAAATAAAAAATGGTGAGGGAGGCAAAAGTGAGAGGACAGGAAAACCCACGTGTTAATACCAGGAGGGAGAGGGCAGGGCAGAAAGAAATGGAGAAAATCAAGGCGGGATGTCCTGCACATTCTCAAAGGCAGCCTGGGCACCTTGTCCATAGCTGACAATAAGTTGAAGAAATTACAGCCCAAGGATATAGATGTTGAGTACACACGAGGGGCCATTGAGAGAAAGAAGAGCAGCATCTGTCCAGCTCAGCAGAGAGCTGACCAGCAACCCAGACCATGGTGATGTTTTAATGATCGGAGCCTGTGTGATCATGATGATGTTTTAATGATCGGAGCAAGTGTCTTTGCTCCCAAGGTGGAAGCAAGTGACCATGAAACTAACTAAGCTGGACTTTCAGGGCCCTTTTCTTATTGTGGCCCCTTCTGAAGCCCTGTTCCCAGTGTTGTGTTGTGATTGCGTGCTCTTCTGCTTAGAGGAACCCCACCCCCACCAACTGCATGATTTTCATCTTCTTCACAACCTGAATCAGTCTCTGTGACCATAGCCTAATGGAGCCAGGCTGAGGAACAGTTGCATTTCTGTTTGAACATGGTCAACGCTCACATTCATTAATGCCTACTAAAAGGCAGGCACCTTATATATCGGAGAAGGACTAGACAAGTGTGGTCCAGGAGAACTTTTTGCAGCGATGGAAGTGTTCTCTACGTATGCTGCCCGATATGGTAGCCACATAGACGGTAGTCTAATACAGTGGCTATCGAGCACTGGAACTATGGCCAGTGCAACTATGAAACTGATTTTTTTTTCTTCTTTTTTAGTCTTAATTTAAATAGCCGCTTGGCTGATGGCTATGGTATTGGAAAGTGCAGGTCTAGGACGCAGGGTGGGCGAAAGTGCCATCTTCAGCATCACGCAGGTCTTCGTTTGGATATTAGTTTTACCTGTCACTAGCTATGTACTTTGAGGCAAGTTGCTTAATCTGTAAGGCTTGGTTTTCTCATCTATAAAGAGGTAGAAATGAGAGGACTTACTTGCTGGAACTGCTGGATGAAATGAGATATTGCCTGTTAAGTGCACAGGACTGGGCATCTAATAAGTGCTTCACTAAATATTATTTGTGCCTTTTGATACTGGTAGTTCATCTATACTTTACACAGTGGTGTTTTGAATAAGAGGGTTAGAGAGGTGAAATAACTATGCTCAGAGTCACATAACCAGAAGGCAGAGAGAGGAGTGGGAATTTATTACCGTGTGTTCTGATGTCAAAGTCCATAGTCTTGCTGTTGCCCTGTGCTTCCTCCCCTTGGAAGCCTGGTTACCAAGTTCATCTCCACCTGGAGAATGAGATGGGGACTGAGGAACGGGTCTTGGTTTTCCCTGTAAGCTGCTCCATTAAGTATGAGCTGCTCTGTTGTTTCCTGAGAGCAGATCTCTTGGAGGGGTTGAAATCCTAGGGAAAAAACATGAATGTGTGAGTGAGTGTCTGTCTCCACAGTGATCTTTGTTTCATGGCCAGGTTGGTTGTAGCTGAGTTCCAGGCTGGACTAGCAGAGAAGACCCTGGTTTCTGTCATCTCGGCCACCTAAAGTTTCTGGTTGAGCCAGATTTTTCAGACACACTATTTACTCAACCAATCTTTTTTTAAAAATCTTTATTTACATTTATTCTTGATAAAGAAGTATCATTACAATACTAACTTTATTATTGAAGAAATATTTGTCTCAAAAGTGTATCTTTTATAGAAAGCCATCTTGGGTGATGCTTTCAGGGACTTATGAAGGGTGTATCGGTCTAGAATTGCGTTTGTCGGTTGCAAGACTGTTGTTTTCTTTTTTAAACTTTGCAACTATACTGCAATTAAAAAAAAAGAAACTAGTAGTTTAGTTCTGCACAAATGTTTTATAAGACTTAACTCTTCCAAAAATGATCAATAATGACATTTTCTATTCAGTAAAGGAAACTAAACATAAAGAAAATGATTCCAAAGTTATTCAACTGATCTTGATTCATGTTTTTAGACCTTGAACATCCCCTTTTGAATGCTTTTTCATCATGCTATATAAATTGCCTCGAAGTCCTAGAAAACTAGGTCTGGCATAGAGGCAAGACAGTCTTCTTTCATTCCAACTTTGATTGTAAAGAACATATGCACCCCGCTGTCCACACCTCAGAGCTAAGAGCAAATTTGGGTTTGGAATGAATTACATTCAGATCTGAGAGATGAATCAGCCATTGCAAAGTGGCCTGTGTGCGCTCTTACTCGCATCTCAGTTGCATTCTCAGGAAAGCTTAAGGAGCTAAGAATCAGTGCTGGTCTAGGGCTAAGGCTTCCCTTCCTACTCTAAACACAGTGCCTGCCTTGTCACACTGGCTGTTTAACAGCCCTGCCCATGTCATTCTTAAGAGAAATAGAGTAAGGTTTCATTAACAAGAGAGATCAGTGGTAGTTCAGTTATAAGATATCACTGCAGAGGGAAAGCAGCAGGGTTAGCTCCTTGAGTTGGAAATAAAAAAGATGAACGGGAAGAGGAAATGAACTTAGCGCTTCACTGCCTGGATGCTTTGCCATGGATGCTCGAGAAGAGAGAGGAGAACCCTTTCTAAACATAGATAGTATACCAAAGGCAATTAATATTTTGTAACCTGCAAAAGATACACTTGCCACGTTAAGATTCACAGACCTCTCTCCAATGCCATGACCCCAGCATGGTCTTATTTTGTGATCCATCAAGCTGGGGGCATCACGCTGGCTAACTCACAACAACTGCATGGAACTGTAAGCCTTCCCCAAAGGTTCTGGGGCTCCCAGCGCGTCAAGAAGACGGGACAGTGTGGCATCATTCTGGTCAGTCTACTTCCTGTGACTGATCTGCTTATTCTGAAGTGTACTTGTCTTTTCCACCTGCCCCACACATTCACTTATTCACACATTCATTAATTCAACAGATGATTACTCAGCTGCTACGACCTGTCAGATAGTGTTCAAGGCACTAATCAATGACCCAGAGTTCCTGCTCTCAGGGAACTTACAGCAGCAGAGCTGGCAGGGGAGGATAAATGCCCCTGAACGTCATTAAATAGTGTGCAGAGGATGGGGAAAGCAGGACATGAGCAATCTCCTGTTTCATATGAGACGGTCCTGGCTGGCCTTTGTGAAGAGGAGACATTTCAGCAGAGACCTGATGAAAGAGAAGGATGTGAGCTATGCAGATAGCTGTAGGGAAAGAGAGCCACACAGATGAACAGCAGCCAGGTTGGGGGCAGAGAGTGTTACAAAAGATAGGGTCCTACAGTCTGGGAGGGAGCTCAGGGAAAAGCTTATGTGAAGATTTTTAGCAGCTCTGCCTTGGCTGGGGTGCCACCAATTTTCCCCCCAGGGCCTGGCCCCCTTTTAACTGTCATGACAGCAAATGCAAAGGCCCTGGGGTGGAAGTGAGCTTGATATGTTTAAGGAAGATGGGGGAGAGGGGAGATCATGCAGGGCCTTGTAGGCCTTTGCATGGACTCTGGATTCTGGGTAAAATGGGAAACATTGAAGGTTTTGAGCAGAGGCAGGATGCAATGTGACATATTTTTTCCCAGGAATCCTGGCAGAGCCATGGCAAGTAGGCTGAAGGGGGCTATAGAGGAAGCAGAGCTAGGCAGGAGGCTATAGCAGTAAGTCAGGTGGGAGAGGGTGGAGCATGGATTAGGGTGGCCCAGGTGGAGGTGATAAGAAGGTGTTGGATATGACGTACTTCTTGAAGAGAGAGACGAGAATTTACGGCTGGATTAAAAGTAGGATGTAAAAGAAAGAAGCATTGAGGGTAATTAGGAGATTTTTGTCTTGAGCCAAAAGGAAGGCCAGATTGCCATTTACTGAGGTGGGGATGACTGAAAGGAACAGGTGAACAGAAGAAGACCGTGTCATATGCAGATGCCATTAGAAAAATAGGTTGGTCATCTTCTGGTGCTAAAGGATTTCTTCCAAAATTTTCTGAGTTGCAACCAGTGTAAACCCAAACCAAGGTTTTCTAAATCAGATATGTTTGGAGCAGGCGAATGGCCCAGTCAGGGTGGGCTGGGCTTACAGGGTGTGGAGAAGGCCCAGGCAGAGCAAGCCTATCATCCTCAGTCACACGAACCACTGTGGCTTCAGGGAGTTAGATCAGCACGAGAGGATCCGCATGGAATGGGCAGAAGTCTGTGTCCCAGGGAGATAGAGCAACACTTGGGGAAATTCCTAGCAAGTCATTGTTTTAGAGGATTGCCTTCTTGGGGACTATATTAGTCACCTCGAGCTGACATTAACGAAATACCACAGACTGGAGGGCTTAATACCACAGTTCTGGAGGCCAGAAGTCCAAGATCAAGGTGTTGGCAGGGTTGGTTTCTCGAGAGGCGTCTCTCCTTGGCTTGCAGACAGTTGTCTTCTCACCATGTGCTCACATAGCCTTTTTTCTGTTCGTGCACTTAGGGTATCTCTCCCTCTACTTATAACGACACCAGTCAGACTGGATTAGGGCCCACCCCTTATGACCCCGTT
Source organism: Mesoplodon densirostris (assembly GCF_025265405.1). Lineage (NCBI taxonomy): Eukaryota > Metazoa > Chordata > Mammalia > Artiodactyla > Ziphiidae > Mesoplodon > Mesoplodon densirostris. Next base: position 60,802,948 of record NC_082679.1, read on the forward strand.
TCACCTTAATAACCCCTTTAAAGTTCCTATCTAAGTCTCCAAATACATTCATATTGGGAGTTAAGACTTCAACATATGAACTGCAGAGACACAGTTTGGTCCATAACAGAGACCTACGTTGATGAAGATTCTGAGGCTGCCTGCAGATCAACAGGAAGGAGAACCATGAGCACTGACCGTGTCTCTCTCAGGGAAATAGACGCTTATGCCACTTGCACACTCTCCCTAGCTGAGCTGGTTTCTCATCTTCCCTGGCTCAGATGGAAATACCTTCAAAAACTACTAGTATTTTCAAGCATGTACTATATGCCAGACACTATTCAGGTAGCTTTTCTTATTCTTTGTAAGAACCCAGTGAGGTAGGTACTATTATTATCTTCATTTGACTCTTGAGGGAACTGGGGCACTGAGAGGGTAGGTAGCTCATCCAAAATGTGGTTACTGATTGTGGAGTCTTGTTCTGGGTGAGCTGGAATATGAGGCCATCATACTTACAGTTAGTGCGCTGTAGTCAGATATGAGCTCTGAGCCTCAGTGAAAGTGAAAGTTTGCTGGAATAAGAAAACTAGCAAACACACACTTTATCCAACTGGCTTAGATGTAGATTTTTGTGTAAGTGTAGCATCACCATTTGAAGCGTGTTCTTTTTCATTTAGTACGAAGCTTTCTCTCGTATGGGTTTATCAGCTTCATAGAAAAGGTTTTCACAGGACCCCCTGATTCACATCTCTAGAAAAGGAGAATTCTAAAGCCCGTCCACATGTCTTCCTCCAAAATTAGAAACATAGGGGTGTCAAGCTTTTGACTTGGTAAAAGTGTATTGACTACTCTTTTTTCTTCTGCATCCATTTGTTTTTACTGCTGAGTTTTCTGTCTGTGTCTTTGTCCACAGCTCTGTCTTTACTGATAGTGTTTGTTTTAGATTTGTGAGCTTCAAGAGGGCTGACACAGCACTCTGTAAAATGGGCTTCTCAATGTTGGCCCAGCACTTTGTTAATAAAGGCCCAATAATTCATTCAGCAGACATCTAGTGAGCAGTTGCTGTGTGGCGGGGCAGAGTGCAGGGCACGTGGCTTATATTCAGGGGTGCAGCAAAGAGGGCATCCATTTTCTCACAATTATATTAAGAATGTTAGAGCAGCAGTATCGAGGACTACTGTTTATAGGGCCCATCTCATCTGCCAGAATGTGTTTTACATACATTCTCTTAACTAGTCTATACTGTTGAGCAATTGTTCCCTAAATGTCTTCCTTGGAACATTGTCTGGCAAAATGTTCATGGATGCTGTATGTGTCAGGCATCCCCAAGACCACCCTCGCTTTTGGTAATTGGCTAGAAGAACTCACAGACTCAGCATGTAGTCATACTCAGGTCTAAGATTTATCGCAGGGAGAAGGTGCCTGGGGTGAAGTGGTAAGGAAACCAGGTGCAAGCTCCAAGTTCCTTTCCTAATGGAGTCACACAGGACATGCTCAACTCTCCCAGCAACAACTTGTGACAACATGGGGGTTGCTCACATGGGCATCCTCTGTCTGGTTTGCAGCAAGACTCCAGACTTCCAGAAAGAAAGCAGATGTTCAGCATAAACCATATATTTTTGTACACACCAGTTGTACACAGTTAACCACCATTATCAGTTAGAGAATAGTAGAAACCCTCCCAAAATCCAAGCTCCCAGATGCCAGCCAAGGGCAAACTTTGGAAGCAAGACTTTCTAGGGGCAGCAGTCTCTACAGTGTTAGCTCTTTTCTACACACAATGCCATAGATAGAGGGATAGATAGGTGGTTAGATGCCTACATACATACATACTAGATACATACATACATATATATATATATATACATATATATACATATATACATATATACATATCCATAACCAAGTTTGAAAAACCAGTTTACCAGAGTGAAGCTGGTTTCTTTCCCTCTGAATTCTAATAGTCCAGACTTATTTGACCAGGGGTAACTCCCATCATCTCCCAACAGAGCATCTTAGAAGACTTTTTGCTTTGTAGAAAATGACTTCAAGAAGTTTTGGTGGGAAGATAACATTGGTCTTGTTAAATTTAAGATCAAACACTGGAGGAAGTCCATTGCAGGAAAAGTAATTTTAACATGTGTGATTTATCTTTTACTTTACACTTCAGCACTGACAGATAATTGTTAAGTAATGTCTCAGATGGTGCTCAGAGGTACCAAGAGAGAAAAGTGCTAAAACTGAGCTGGCCTCCTTTGGGTATAAAGTCTAAAAAAATCCATTTAGATTTAGAATTCTTAGTTGTGATCTTCACAAACTAATCAAGGGGTCATCTGTTAACTAAATAATTAGCTTTTTCATTTGAAATTAAATTCAAATTGTTTGTCCATGCACCAGGGTTAGATCCTGAGCTCTGAAATACAATTTAAATGTATTTTCACCATGTTGAAAACCTAAGCTAATTCTTGTTTCTTTTCTCACCACGAAGTTTTTTGCCTAAAACCCAAATTAGTTCTTATTTATTGTTATAATCAAGATTATAGACTAGCCTTTTATTCAGTTAAGTACTAGTATTTGTTCGTTCTGCAGATGCATTGTTTTTGGAATCACTGATAAGACAGGAACCCAATTTCCACTAACATATTCAAGAGAGATTTTTGAAAGTTCACCTGTGGGAAATTTTCTGCCCCTGGCCTGGCATGCTTCTTCATCTCTACATGTCTCCATGGTTCATTCATCTCCTTTTTTTTTCTTTTTCTTCTAGAATGTATACTTTTAGAAGCAATCACTAATTCCTCTTGGTTTGATCTATGAAATATTCCCTCCTTGGTCCATCCATAACATTACTTTCTCAGCTCTAATTTTCATTCTCACCTGAAGAGGTGAGACTCTCCCCTTTGGCTTTGAGGCACCTGTCTCTATTCCTCCCCAGTGTTGCTGCCAGAGGCCTGCCACTGGATCTGGTCACTTCCTTGCTTGAACCATCAACACTTCTCCGTTGACTTCAGGATGAGTTCCAACGGGACACAGACCCTTTGCCATCTGTCTCCTTCAGTTCTCTTTCCAGATACTGCTTCTGCTCTACCATGCTGAGCTACTCGTCATTTCCTTACTTCATCTTGCCGCCTCAGTACCTTTGCACATCCATATCACATGGGTTGCTGGGATGACTTCAGCATCCTTGGTGATGACTGGCATGAACCCGGAAGGACATCTGGTTTGATTTGGGGAAAGGGTGAAAATGGACGTAGGAATGTTTGAATTAGGTCTTCTGCTCTAGGCAAAGGGATCCTGTGAATTTAGGATTAGAGATCATCTGATCTATGTCGTCCCAGGAAGGAGGGAAGAACTGATTCATAGATTTGATTTTAAAGAAAAGAGAGACAGGGTCTGGCAGGTCATTTAAGTCCACTGGAAGGTGGGAGCGGGGAATAGAACCTGTGGCAATATATTCTGTACCAGATATAATTTACTTGCACACTTAGAGAGAATAAGGTTCCAGACGAGGATCTCTGTGGCTGAGTTGTAAAGAGCTGGAAATGTTAAAAGACTTGGTGAGGGCTCAGCTTTGGAGGTGCTTCAACGTGGCACATACCCCACTCTTGTGTCAGGATCGAGTGCGTCCCCTTTCTGCTTCATTCTGGACATTTTGAGGATGGAGGCCAGGCTATCATCATTTTTATTTTTAAAAAAATAACCACAGTGGCACACTGCCTGTAAAACCTTTGTTACACACGTATGTTATTCAGATTTGGATGTTCCCCCCATACACCCTGCATTAGATCACTTTTTTTTTTTTTTTTTTTTTGTGGTAGGTGGGCCTCTCAGTGCTATGGCCTCTCCCGTTGTGGAGCACAGGCTCCGGACGCGCAGGCTCAGTGGCCATGGCCCATGGGCCCAGCCGCTCCGCGGCATGTGGGATCCTCCCAGACCGGGGCACGAACCCGTGTCCCCTGCATCAGCAGGCGGACTCTCAACCACTGCGCCACCAGGGAAGCCCTAGATCACCTTTTGATACTTGCCGTATTGTTTAAATTCTAAATCCTTTCAATGGGCAAACCAAACAATGCTTCAGTATCAAATCCAGAAATCAAGCCTAAACGCACCCTCTGAGTATGAGCTAGTGAGTCATGGCAAATAATAAAACAGGCTTCCAAAGGACAGATGCTTCTTAAAGAGAGCTGCTGCTCTGTAAATGTCACCCATGGATTAGGGTCCTTTGTTCTGCTCTGTCTCTACAGCTCTGTGTAATAAGTCCAGGGGACACCGGGTTGTTGGGTCGGGGAGTAGAAAGGGGAGGGGGGGAGAAGGCAAGATGAATCTGGAGGGGAAGGTTGATGTTTTGTAATTTCTAAGGGACCCTCCTGATCAGGGGGTGCTCACGAGTTTGGGGGAGGGTTTGAACACTGTGAGAACCCACTGGCTTTGTTCCCCTCGCAGCTCCAGCTTTGCTCCCATCAGTGGGGACAAGTGGAGGGAGAGCTACGAGGAGGGGACAAGGGGACAGAAAGATCAGGAAGGGAGAGAAGAGTGTGTGTGTGTCTCTGTGCAGGTGAGGAGGAGAGAGAACAGGGAGAAATGAAAATCCTAAACCCTGAGACCGTGTCTGTCCTTCAGGAGTGGGTGTGTATTTGCTGCTGTCTGCAGCCTTTCCTAAGCCCTAGGGAGCTTACTGGAGACTTCATCTGGATCCACAGCACCAAATCACTGGCAGGAGGTACTGTCATAGGCAGGTGTAATTGTATGGCACTAAAAAAATTGATTCACAGGGTTATTAATAACTTACGATGAAAATAAGGCTAAGGAATCATCAGCAGGTGGTAGATCAAGAGAATTCGTACAACGTAGCAACTCTTTTTACCTTGGGTTCTGGGACATTAACTTTCCCAGTTCCCTTTCTGTCTCTCGGAACTTTTCCCAGAAAGCACTCATGAACTTCCCTCCTTCTCATCTTAAATGGAGCCTTTCGCAAGTTTCTTCCCTTTCCTTTTTTCTATTTCCAACCCTTCCAATTTTAACCAAACCCATAGCTTTATCCACCACTCTGTGCAGGGCATTTCCCTGTCCAGATCAGAACTGCTAAAATCCAGTGTCGTCAACTGCCACATGGATCATCTCCAGATGAACTTTTGCTGTCTTCCCCTTCCTGATCCCAAAACTGAACCCAACACTCTTGAGTCTTTAATTCTAGCAAAGAATCTGCTAATGTCTTTCATTCTTTGAGTCCAGAAGCCCTCATCGCATTTCTTTGTCCTGAAGGACTGGACTGGAAATCATAGTCAGTCTCTTGTATGACCTTTAGGAATAATTTTGAATGGGGGAAAGTGCAGTTCCAAATCCAGGGAACTCAAGGATATTCCCCAGAGCTTTATTCCTGACATACCAGTTGTTCTGTGCCTGGACCTTGACCTGAGCTTTCCCTGAGTGATTGCCAATACTTGATTCTCTTTAGCAAATTATATGTCACAGAGAACCTTTTTTTGAGATACATCGACCAAACCAATTAGAGGATATTGTGCCCTCTAACTCAGAGGTTGCTATGCTGAAGCCAGCTAGTACCAGCTCTCCTGAGATGGCTTAGAATCCCTTTCCAATTCCATGTTCAGTATTTGTAGCTTGACGTCATTTGTGACAGGAGAGTTTACACCCTGAGAATAGGCAGACATGACAAACCAAAGATTTTTCACTTTTCCAGGGATCTAGGGTTAAAGGGTTAAGCATTTACCATTATACCCTTGCCCCTACCAAACTTACAATGTTCTGTACAGTTAGTAATGTCATTACCTTACTCTGCTTGAGGCACTCTATTAAAGCTTCACTGATTTATCTCATTTAATCCCCATGACAACTTAGGAGAGAGGTGCCATCATTTTAGCCAATTTACAGGTGAAGTGAATGGATACTCAGGAGTAAATCAAACAAACCCAAGGGGAAAACAAGACTCAACACCATGTGACAGAGAACAGCCCCATGTCATCTAAGTATATTTATAGTAGAAACCAGGTCAGGGGCTACTTGTCCCAGAGATATCTCTGTCTCTAAGTGATGTCCATTCCAAGACCATGGTGCTGGAAATTATGATGGATTAGACTTAACAAATTCTGCATTCTTGGAACAAGTAGTATTTGGAAACTTTGAAACTGATGTTACAGATTATCTACAAAAAGAGTTCATGAGACAGGTCCAGTTTCCTGTCTGGATGAGAACTTCCCAGTAAAAGATCTACATCCATTAATAGCATTTTTTTTAACATCTGTATTGGAGTATAACTGCTTTACAATGGTGTGTTAGCTTCTGCTTTATAAGAAAGTGAATCAGTTATACATCTAATATATATCCCCATATCTCTTCCCTCTTGCATCTCCCTCCCTCCCACCCTCCCTATCCCACCCCTGTAGGTGGTCACAAAGCACCGAGCTGATCTCCCTGTGCTATGCAGCTGCTTCCCATTAGCTATCTGTTTTACGTTTGGTAGTGTATATATGTCCATGCCACTCTCTCACTTTGTCACAGCTTACCCTTCCCCCTTCCCGTATCCTCAAGTCCATTCTCTAGTAGGTCTGCGTCTTTATTCCCGCCTTGCCCCTAGGTTCTCCATGACCATTTTTTTGGTTTGTGTTTTAGATTCCATATATATGTGTTAGCATACGGTATTTGTTTTTCTCTTTCTGACTTACTTCACTCTGTATGACAGACTCTAGGTCCATCCACCTCACTACAAATAACTCAATTTTGTTTCTTTTTATGGCTGAGTAATATTCCATTGTATATATGTGCCACATCTTCTTTGTTCATTCATCTGTCGATGGACACTTAGGTTGCTTCCATGTCCTGGCTATTGTAAATAGAGCTGCAATGAACATTGTGGTACATGACTCTTTTTGAATTATGGTTTTCTCAGGGTATATGCCCAGTAGTGGGATTGCTGGGTCATATGGTAGTTCTATTTTTAGTTTTTTAAGGAAACTCCATACTGTTCTCCATAGTGGCTGTATCAATTTACAGTGAATAGCATTTTTAACTCCAGTTTTTCTGTAAGTGCTCAGCTAACAACCCCCCAAAACAGCACTGTCATTGACCAACCAAGTAGTTGTTTCTTTGCCATAGGGACAAGAGATAAAAAAGGCCAAATAACTCAAGTTACCTGAGACCATTAACAGCTAACCCTTCAGCTAATCGACTATACCCATGGGGTGATAGAGTGATAGTAATTGTCAGTTATCACTGCCTTTAAGATATAATGCTTTTGATCTAAGTTAGATTTCCCATAACTATAAATCTGAAGAAATATTAGGAGGTGAGTCAACTGTCTCTGGGGTCTTAGCTGAAAGGCCAGGCCTCTGAGATCTAGATGGATGGGCTGTGGAACAGAGACCTTGTCTCCCCACCTTGCTGACCACCGCTGGATGGCAGCTGGAAGCTTGGTTCCATCTGAGGAGCAGGCATAGTCTGCGGTAGATCAGGGCACTGCGTGCCGTCGCCTGGCAGGACATCAGAGCTGAGGCTGCCGAGAGGGAGGTGTACGTGAAGAAAGGCACCTGCCCCCACCCAGCTGAGCTTTATAAGCATTTAACATGCAGACCCAGAGGGGTGCCTCTTTCCCCAGGAAGACCTTTTGAGGCTGGGTGCCCCTGTGTAGACTGATCTGTGGGTGGGAGGGGAGGTCAAGCCCTGATGTTACTCCAGGTCTTACCATCCCCCCTTTACGTCTTTCCACTCCTGTGCCAAGCCGATGAGCTAACCTCCCCACCCCCCAAGTATATTTTTATTTCAGGATATGAGTGGCATTTTTAAAATTTGAGAAAGTTTTCATTTCTCTTGATGTATTTGCTGTATCTTTAGGCAAGTATTTATTAGGACATTATGGTTAATATAATCTGGGCCGTAACTTCCTAATGAATGCAAACGGGGAAATAAGATTTTACTAAGCAAGGACGATCATCTTGAAACATAAAGTTGTGTTTGTGGAAAACATTTTAGGAGTACACCTGTTCTTAAAAGCGAATCTCATCCTTCTTTCTTGTGCTGAGGACTCTTGGGGGCTTAGGCTGAGCCAGATCGGGTGTGACAGGCAGTTGTGTGATGTCGCTCAGGGGTGAACGTCAGCATCTCAGCCACGCTGGGCAGCTCAGCATGTTGACTGAGGCTCAGCCTGGGCTGGGGGTGATTCCCCTCCAGGGGAAAGTTGGCAACATCCAGAGACATTTTTGATGGTCACGAATGGAGAGGGGAGTGCTGCTGGCATCTGAGGTACAGGGATGCTGTTTACCATCTCACAGTGCACAGAGCAGCTCCTGCAAGCAAGAGTGACCTAGTCCCAAGTGTCAACAGGGTAAGAGGTCAATAGGGTAAGAGGTGAGTAGTCAGTAAGGCAAGAAGTCCTGGGTTAAGACAATAGGCTCAGGACTCACATGGACTTGTGATCAAATCCCAATCTGACCTTGGGCAGGTGACCTCAACTGTTTGAACTTCCGCATCCTGGTTTTAAAGTGGGTCTGACCATTAGACCAAGCTTACTGGGTACTAGGAGGATTGAGGCAGTGCCTGTCAAATCTTCAGCACAGCTCCTGGCACAGAGTGAGTACTCAATGAAGAAGTGAAAACTGTCACTTATAAATCTTGTGGGTTTTGTCATCCTGGAAGTAAAATAATTGGGAAAAAGTTTCAAACCAGCCTTCAATTTTTTTAAGTTGCATTTTTTCTATAAAAATCCTCTAAGCTGGATTTGTTTCTATTTCATAATTCTGTAAAAGGCTTCCTATGGGCAAGTAGTTTGGAGGGGGTCCCGCTGTCCTCCACTGCTAGAGTAGGGGTTCTGACGGTAGTGTAACTGAGATGGCCCATTCTATGTGGATTCTGCGCACTGAAGCTCAGAATGTGATGCAGCTGTGACCCTGGAAAGCTGCCTCATCCACCTGGGTTTCCCACCAGTTAGTCATCTTGATCAAAGCAAGAGGCAGCCTGTGTCTGAGGCGGAGAGCTGTGCGGTCACGTTGAGAGACCCATGCACATCAGCCGTAAGATACCCGTGCGCTTCATTGTAAAGCAGGTCAGAGAATGTGAAAACAGAGCTGAGCTGATGACATTGATGAGCTGTCACCTGAAGGGGTCACCTAGCCTTTCAGTGAGCTTCACGAGCCACGTTGCCCTTTGAGGTGTCATTTTGCTGTGGTTTGACAGAGCAAACTGCTGCCCTGCTCCAAATACCCTTAAATAAGGTCACAGGACATGCATAGCACAGAGCCTGGCACACACAGTAAGTGCTCTGAGTGTTAGCTATGGCTGTTATTGTTATTTCCACCTAGAATTGCCATTTATGCATGCACCACTGCCTGTGCACACGTGCAGGTACATCTATGTGATAGATTCGCATATTTAAGAAATGGGGCACTCTGTACTCTCTAATACACACATACACGTGGACATATATAGTACATACAGATACAGTGGAATTGAACTCTCCCAAACCTTTGTGGTAATAACATCCTGCTCAGAATCCATCTGTGGATGGAGAGCCAGCCCACCGAGACCAAAAGAGTGAGCAGCCCCTGGATCTGATCAGAGTTCCTAAGGAGGGGACACCCCAGAGTTCCCTTGACTCAAAGATGGTGGCAGGAGAGGTCAACTCTGAGTGTGGGAGTGAGCTGGCCACTTTTGGAACCAGTTATTCGTCATGCACCCTGGTCAGGTTATGTCACTTCTTTGAGCCTTATCCTGCCCATCTGGGGGATGGGACCACAGCTATGTCATGGGGCTGCTATACGATACGTGAGAAAGTCTGTAGCTCACTACCTGGCATCCAGTCCTTGGTCATTACTTGAAATGGAATTGAGGGTCTATGGTGCCAGGACCCTCTAGGAAGACTCCTAATCTGAGACTCAGGAATCCTTTTGAAAAAGTGCCTTGTGTTGTCCTTCACCACCATCAGCCATTTACATTTACATCAGCCATTTACATCATTTACTATCAATATTTCTCTTTTCCACTCTGGCTGACAAGACACGCAGCGTCAGATTTGTGGTTCAAGCATAACTACATCTGTGAATGGCATGCCGTGTCCATCTTTCCCTCCTTTTCTCTCTTCACTGACCCTTCTTTTCATCTGTTTGTAATTCCACATGATTGTGCTTAGTTTTGCAAGCTACCTGTAATCCAGTGTGGATTCATGTGAGGTATAAATAATTTTTAAAAAAAACCCAAGCCTTGAATCCGTTCAATAACTCTCAAGGTTTTTGCTTAGCTTTTTTGTGCTTCTTCCAATTTGAGACCCACAATAAAAGTGACTGGCCCAGCTCCTCTTATTGGCAGACTGTAACTATAAAGATAACTGATTCCTATACTGAATCTAATAGGATCAATTAAATTCCTTGTAAAAATGTCCCTAGTAGGGGAAAATGCTGGCTGAGATGCTAAAATTCATCTGTCCAAAAGCAGGAGGCCAGCTCTTTCTTGTGTTTTTGCAGCTAATCAAAGCACTCCTCCTGCTTTTCATAGCTTCCTTGCCCAAGGTGTCTGTGACAGATGGCTCTTGAAGCAGCAGGAATGCACAAAAGCTCTTGTTATTATTTTTAATAATAAATACTGACTCTAGAGGAACTTGACTGTGGGAAAGATTGAGTATTCAGTTGTTGAACGTGTGCCAAGTTGGGGCACATGAAGCCCATTTCTCATCATGGGCTGTGTGGCTGTGACAGTGGGCTTTGAAATTAGACAAAGAAGTGGAGACGCGGGCCCAAAGGCCAGGCCTCCCCCACTTCCCCAGCTTTAAACTAGGGTTAGTTGCTTTTTATTTGCTTTAGAAAATTAGGACTGCATGTAGAAAATTAGGACTACATATAGAAAATGGCTTTCCCACAGATAAAGACAATTCAGCTCTTACAGGTTGGGAAATGTCTTCATGGGCATATTCAGGGACTTGGCATTGACTTCATGTGAGAAAGTCCCTGCCATCATGCCCAGCAGAGACTGGCACATGTGTCCTGCCCCAGCATGGCTCCTCCTGTGAGGGCTGTGCTGGCCCAGCTGTCCAAGCCTCATTTAATCCCCCTGAGAGTCCCCTTCTTGGCATCTGGACACATTGCTTCCCTGGTCCAATAGCAGAATGAATTCAGCAATCTGAGACAACATCAGTTGTGATATTTGTCATATTCATCATAGGGTGGTGCTATGGTGTGGACAGGACTGGGTTCAAAGCCCAACTCTGCCTCTTCCTGACTGAGCAAGCTTTATAGCTTTTCTGTCTCTTTATCTGTAAAATGAGAATATTGGTTCCTAATCCGTAAGGTTTTTCTGAAGATTATAGGAGACAACATTGGTAAAACACTTTATGGAGAAACTGACTATATGCTGGGCACATAGTAGGTATCAGAAAGGAGAAGTTGACAGCCCGATGATGGTCAAACCTGGGAGAATTTGACCTAGATCCAACCTTCAAAGGCTGTTGAGGATTAACCAGCTGTATATGAATTGGCTCAGTGTAAGTGAAATTTTTAAAAACTTTAAGTATTTATGAGGAATTGATGCTCCAAGATAATCAGAAACCAGTGGTGCTTTCATTTTAAGTATCACCAACTCAGAGCCCTTCCAGGCCACAAGGAGATTCAAGAGAATCTTTCAAAACATTAAAACTATTTCAGGCACCTGCAGTGAAGGGCATATGGTCCCTGCCCACAAGCAGTTCCCAGTCCCTCCTGAGCCCCTCCGAGGTTTGCAGCCTGGCCTTGCCCTTGGGGAGTTGTAATGGGCCCTGATGCAGTTCACGCTCCCTAACTTTCCCTCTCTCTGACAAATGTGTGTTGCTCACCTGTTATATCTCTCTCAGGGCCTGTCTGCTCCGTGTTGTGGGGAACAGTAGGCAAAGGTGGTTCCCCTTGAGCTTAGTATCTGGTAAGGAAGCAGACATTAAACAATAAGTGATGAGTTTTTTTGAAGGAAAATTACGGGACATCATAGGATCGCAGAATGGGAGATCTTAACCAAGTCTGGGGATGGAAGAAGGCTTCTCTGAAGAAGAGATGTCCAGTCCTTCTTACCTGAGGGTGACCGGGAGTGAGCCACACAAAGGAAGGGTTGCATCGTGGACAAAGGGACAGAATACGCAAAGGCTAAGAGGAGGGAAAGTGATGGTATATTTGACAAATCCAAAGAAGCCCCGTACAGCTGCAGCTTAAGTGGAATCCATCTGTATTTTCTTTATCCTAAAATTGAAGTGGTAAAATAAATATAAGCAGCACTTAAACCAATCCCAAAAGCCCAGGTTCAAGAACATTGGTCTCCCCCTTCCTCATTCCCTTCAGCTTTTAGGTTCAATTCATTGTCTCCATCGGTCCCAGTTCTCTGATGTTGGGTCCTTGATGTAAGAAGTTTACAAAAGGAAACCTGTCAGGGGAAGGTACCTCTATGAATCTTTTAGGAAGATGAACCCCAGTGGATGGGGCCACACACCAGCAATGCTGATTGTCTTAAAGATTTATCATTACACACTCTTGATGAAATATGTGAGGTGATAGATTAAACCAAGCACCTTTATAACCAAGCACAAATTGGTGGTTGTTTAGGGGCTATTTTTGATGTAGCCCATGAATTGTACTAATAACGTTCATTTAGATGAGTGAAGGCATTGATTTAGCTGAAAAGCACAGCTCTACAGAGGCATAGCCAAAGTCTGACTATTAAAAAAAATTTCAACTGCTAATATTTTCAGCTGAAGGAGCCGAAAAAGGTGTAGCATATTTGAAATTGCAACACCCTGTTGAGAAGAGTCTGCCTTAACAACCCTGGTTCCTGATTATTAAGATGAACCTTCTTAATGTACCCAGTAAAAATCAGACTCAAAGATATCTAGCCAGCTTTAGGGGCTGCATGGGGAAAAGTATGCCGGTGAGGCCTTGGTGCTGAAAATAGTGTGTCTGCAGCTGATGAAGATGAGAGAAAGGCAGCCTGTGAAAGGTTGGGTACAGTGTTCTGTCTTCTGCATGGCTTTCTGGAGTTGCCTGGAGACCACTGGCGCATCTCAGATGTGAGCAACACATAGTGCCAGGGATAGTTAACAGAGCCAGGGTGGCAAACGCATTAATGCAAGAAGAGAATCTGCCATTCGGAGACATTAATTTAACATGACACCAACAGGAGTGTTTATATGTGCTCGTTGTGGTGTCAGACATTCTGCTGTAATTGAGCTAATTAAAAGTTAATGGCATGGAGCACATCACGATGCTATAAATGACAGGCACGTGACCAGTCCTCATACCTTCTCATTCAAGTAAATCTTTCACTCACCATCAAATTCCACTTCTGAAAGGTTCATTCCACATCACTGCCCCGCCTTCTCCCTTTGAAGAGGGTGAGTGCTGTTCCATTTGATATATAAACAAAGGGAACTGGAAAAGATAAAAGGAAGCTTGTGTGCTGTGTCATAGTATCACCCGTAATTGCCAGTCGTGGACTTAGGTGTCTCAGTGGGAAGGGGGACAAGCGTGTCCCTCATTACGGCTGCGGTGGGACAGGGGGAGGAGTTCTGCCGGATGCGTTGGGCAGGTGACAGGATGGAACCGTGGCTCAGAGGGCGAGCTTAAAGCAGGTTGGCGCAGGTCTTACGAGGTGGGAAAGCGTCTCTGAGCTTCCTTTTGTCATCTGTGAAATGGAGATAAGAGGATCCAGTATCCACGCCATTGGCTGCTTCTTCCAGTGAAATGGGTGAGTCTCTCTCAAGCGCTTGACATCCTGCTGGGCACGTAGTCAGTCTTCAGTAAAGGTTAGATGATGCCGACTGGGGGGTCTGTCTTATGTGTGTGGGGAAAACAAAATCCCCAGGCATGGTTTTACTATGCTTTCTGCCCTTGTTTGGGCATCCAAGGGGGTTCTGTGTGTTAGTTTATATGTTGGGTTGTTTTATTAATTTATGTTACGGATGTCTCCACAAAGGGGTGTGCAACACACACACATGTAACACAGGCAGAGGAGCACTTGAGAATCATTTATGTAAGACAAGGCAAAGCCAAATAGAAAAGGTCTCAGTCTGGAATCCTAAGAAACTCACCGGTTGACTTAAAACTGAGCTCCAGGCTCCTGTGCTGTGAACCAGAGCACCTGTTCCAAAGAAAGAAGCAAACTTCTTCAGGGGCCTGAGTTCTGAGGAGAATCTGTGGTGGGTCATCATGGGACCCAGTGGACATAAGTGTTGAGTAATTTTAACAATTAAAAGACGGAGAGATGAAACAATTATACGGCTCTTTCTTGGGACAACTCTTGGTGAAGGTCAAAGATGGTGACTTCTAAACTTTTTTTGTAAAAAGAAATAGGTTTTACATCACAATCCAGTACCCTACACACACACACACACACACACACACACACACACACACACACACACTACTGACTCTCTACCCTAGGTGGTGCTTGCTTTCCAGTTTCTATTCTACACTTTTCTGTTATTTGAAGCACTGGCTCTGACCTATAAATTGATTCCATAATCTGAAAATGAATTGTGACACCCAGTTTTAAAAACACTGATACAAGTTGTTAGGTAAGAACATATTTCTCTGAAAGGATGTAAGTGGAGGGACAGGGATGAGTGTCTGGGGTTTTGGAAAGAATAAATTTTTTTTTTTTTTCGCGGTACGCGGGCCTCTCACCGTTGTGGCCTCTCCCGTTGCGGAGCACAGGCTCCGGACGCGCAGGCTCAGCGGCCATGGCTCACGGGCCCAGCCGCTCCGCGGCATGTGGGATCTTCCCAGACCGGGGCACGAACCCGTGTCCCCTGCATCGGCAGGCGGACTCTCAACCACTGCGCCACCAGGGAAGCCCAAGAATAAATTTTTTATTAGTATCCATTCCTTCTCTGTCTCCTCCCCGGCATGGTGGGTTCTGCCTGGCCCGGAATCCCACCAAAGGGAGCCTGTGGGCACTGTGATTGCCATTTATCTCAGCTTCTCTCGGGGACTACCCCACAAATGGGTGTGCATTAGAATCACCTGGGACCGTAGGGGGTCTGGGTAGACCTGAGATTCATCTCCAACCAGCTCCCAGGTGCCGATGCTGCTGGGCCCCAGACCACACTTTGAATAGTGAGGGGAGAGAAAACACAAAGAGGAAAGCTTGTGTTCCCAAGCAGCCGCCGCAGCCCCATCCGCTCACGTCCCTTTCTCCTTCAAGGTCGCCGTGTTGTCTCGCCGCTCACTTCTAGAGAATGATTATGTCCTTTATTTACCTTCGTTGAATTTTTTTTTAAAACCACTTGGATGAAGTTGAAAACGAAGAAAGAACGTATCTGAAAAGCTCCCAGAATTGACAGTTAAACTGATGAAGCAGATCTTTAGAGAGGCCATGAAACCAAGGAGCTCTGGGCTTTGGTGGCAGGAATTGGTGGCATTCCCTTCAGGTCAATTAACCAACGCCAAGGTCCCCTTGGGTCCTTGCAGAGACACCCAAATTCCAGGGTGGGTCCCAGTGGCCTACCTTGGGTCACAGGTCCACCCCTTAGGAGGGGACAGGGCATCTTGACTGACAGACCCACCAACAGGGCGATCACCTGCTTTAGTCACCATCCAAAGGGGCGTGTGTGATGGGCAGGCAGACACAACAATGGAACGCTGTGTCACTGACCATCTAAATGGCAATGAGAGGGAAAGAAGTGCTGTTTGCTGAGCTCTGACTCTGGGCCAAGCACATTACAGATATTATTAACTTAACCGTTGGCTTAACGTGAGAGTTATCTACTAGGAATGATTTTGCTTCCAGGGGATAGTTGGCACTGTCTGGACAGTTTTGGTTGTCACAGCTGGGTTGGGAGTTCCAGCATCTAGTGGGTGGGGACCAGAGAGGCTGCTAACGGTTCTACAATGCACAGGACAGCCCCCAGAACAAGGAAGTTATCCCGTCCAAAATGTCACTATGCTGAGCTGAGGAACCTGTGATAAACCTGAAAGACAAAGACACTGGTGTCTTTCTCTTTTCTTCATTTTGTGCGGGGCAGAAAGTTAGGTGACAGTCACTAATCAGATTTGTCCAGTCCCATCCTGGAGTCATTCCAACCTACCAGGTTTTAATTTAACAGTAACACATGGGAAGGCTCCATGTCTGAGGTTACCTGGTACAGCTGTCTTCATGCTGGCACAGTGAGAAGTTACCGAGTGATTAATAGCCATGGAGTTTCCTGAAACATCCAGGTGGAAGACACAACCGTCTTCTTCTCTCTTTTAATATTCAGTTGTATAAATTGAATATAACAGGGTAACAGCAGGCACCCCTGGAGACCTGGGTGTGGGGTTTAGCCTCATGTGACCTTCTCTAAGTGTAATTTCCCCAGACCACATGGTGGGTAATGGGCTCCATCTCTCGGACTTATCCACGGGGAAGAGGACATGAAGTCTGCACGGTTATGCCAGAATCAGATATGCAGGGAGACAGTGCTGGAGGAAGCTCTTCCCCACACTGTCTGCCCTGAAATGCTTGTCAATAAAAGTAGACTTGGGGCAGGCATTTTGTCTGAAAAGATGAAATTCCACTTCCTTTCAAATACTGTATAGTCCAGGTGAAGAGCCAAGAGTTTTTTCTAATTATGCTGTGAGCCTTTGGGAAATGTGAACATGTTTTGCGTATTAAAAGACCTGGATTTTCTTGAGGACCCAGGGGAATGTTCTCACTGGAGTGCCCCATCTTCACCTTGGGAAGAACCATCCAAATTAAAAAAGAAATCTAGGGCTTCCCTGGTGGTGCAGTGGTTGAGAGTCCGCCTGCTGATGCAGGGGACACGGGTTCGTGCCCCGGTCCGGGAAGATCCCACATGCCGCGGAGCGGCTGGGCCCGTGAGCCATGGCCGCTGAGCCTGCGTGTCCGGAGCCTGTGCTCCGCAACGGGAGAGGCCACAACAGTGAGAGGCCTGCGTACCGCAAAAAAAAAAAAAAAAAGAAAGAAAATCTAAAGCAGGAAAACAATTATAAAGAAAAATGAAAAAAATTTCCAAAAAAGTCATAACTTTCAAGTGAAAGGGTTTCCTAAAAAATTCATGAAATGGATACAATAAACAGGCTGGGATAACTTGAAACAAAAACATCAACAGGTTTTCTTTTGCAGGTGTTTCTAAAATATTTGGTGTGGTTTTTGATGATCGGGATTTTCTGTTTTAAAAGCCTTCTCCCATCGTTTTTCGTTTTGCCTACTTGGACTACCAAATGATGAGATTTTTGCCAATTAGTCTAAATTCATTAGACCTGATATAATTATATTTCAAGCAAACCAGCTAAATTGATACTATGTTGTTTGTCCTAAGAACGACTAAGTGAGTCATAGGAAATGGGGATGTATTCTTTTAAACTTGATATTCTTGGATCTTGGCATATTGTCTGGTATTCAATAACATCTTGTTAAATAAATGAATACACTACAGAAATAGATATAAATAAGGAAGGAAGGAAAAGATGGACGGGCTGAGTGTGATTATATGAGAAAAAACAGGACTCGTAGCTCCTAAAGAGACTTGGCATTCATTCCTGTGGATTCAGTGATATGGGTGTTTCCATAAGGTCTCAGATGAGAAATAATTTCAGAAATCAACTATTTCAACTTTTTGCACACAACATCCTCTTGCCTGAGGTGGTTGTCCAGTTTTTTCTCAAACACTTGGAGCGTTTCCAGTGGTAGATGAGAATGTAACAGTAACCTTTCATTTTCAGAAGATCAGGCTATAAGTAACTGCCTTGTACTCAGCTCAAATCTGTCTTTTCAAAAATATCCATTTTCCCCTGATTCTTCCCTTTAGAGGTACGCAAAGATCTCCCAGCCATTCCATGTGACAGATTCCAGGTATTTGAGGGCAGATTCTTTGACGGTCCTTCAAATGCAGGATCTTGACTCTTTCCTAGATGGTTGATGTGGAAAATAGCCCCTTAAAATATGATCTTCAGCATGTGGCTTAGCCATATCATCAGATATTATTAAAATTCATTAATGGCAGCTAGTCTGATTATAACAGGCATGTCAGTGTGTTTATCTGTGTGTCCCCAGACAGTCCCTTTCGAGAGGTCGGCTTCTGCTGGCATGGTCTCCCCTCTCAGCGCTCCTGGAAACACCTAAAAAAATGGAAAGGCAGACTTGGCCCCTTACCAAGTCTCTTGACTCAAGACCAAGAAGCCTAAGTGGGGAAAATTGTATAGCAAGCATTAAGCCAGTAAATCCCATAGGGGTGTTCAAGGTCCCTGCACCACAGACATCACCAACTGTGGCTGCCTTTCACCTCACTCATGGTCTTTCACCTCTTCTTGAGTCTTCTCTTTGCCCACAGGTAAGTGCTTCTTAGCCTTCACTTGCCGTTCCTGGTCACAAGTGGAGGTGTCTCCTTGTAACCTTCCGTTGTGACACACAGGGACCTCCAGTTCTCAGCTGAGCTTTCTCTAGTCACGCTCTGATTGCAGCTGTTGTGACAGCTGTTGCTCCAGATCTCCGGGTCTGCTTCAACATCTTCATTTGCCACCATCTCCAGCCTCGCTTTCCTCTTCAGCAGAAGGGATTTGGGGGTTGGGGGGAACAGAGCTGGTGAAACCCAAAAGTGCAGCAAGGACCTACGTTGTTGGTTGACACAGTTAGAAAGCCGTTGGAAATCATTAACGGAAAACCCCAATCCAAATGTTGTAAACCATGAGGAACATTTCTCGTTTCACAAAACGAAGCCTGGAGGTGTAGGAAAGCTAAAGGGATGGTTAATTCAGCATCTCTCCAGCATCAAGGATCGGGTTCTTTTCCACCTTTCTGCTTTGTCACTCTTAGCCTGCTGCATTGTCCTCAGTCTGACTCTTCCCATGTGTGCAGGACAGCCGCACAGCCACTAATGTCGCAGGCGGGCATATCAGCTTTAGGTGAAAGAAGAGAGTGTATTTTCCTTTGCACCTCTTTTTTCTCCCCTTTCCTGGAAGCTCCTTTCCCTAGCACGTGTACCCTCATGCCTCATTGGCCAGACCAGGTGAAATGTCTGTCCTAAACCAATTGCTGGCAAGGGAAGTGGGGTGACCAAGAATGGTAGATTATCATGATTTACCTCTTTGTTTGGATGGGGATACCCTCCGTGGCCACATGGCTGTGTGGGAAATGGTGGACCCCAGATATAACTGATTATTCTGCCAAAAAGGAAGGATTTCAAATAAACAGCGAAAAGTGCCTGCTATGTTTACATCACGTCAGCTTCCTTCCTTCATGAATGTGTTTGCCCAAACATTCAACAGACTATCAGTTTACTTTTTATTCTAGGCATTGTGTTAGGCATCGAAAATGCAATCATAAATAAGACACGATCCCTGTTCATGAAAGGAGGCCTGATAAAGTGATGGCTAATTGCCCAGGCCTTGAAAGGCAGAGCTCTGATCATTAATCCCACCTCAGTTCATTCCAGCTGTGTAACCTTGAGCAAGTTACTTCACCTCTCAGAGCCTCGACTGCCTCATCAAAAAAAGGTGATGATAATATCCTTTCCAGAGCAATTGTACAGATTAAAAGTTAGATAGGTAGGTAGAGATAGATAGGCATACACACATACATACACACATGTGCATACATGCCCACTCACGCATGTCTATTCACAGAGTGATAGGACCAGAGCAAACCCCTGATAAGAGTAATTGGCATAATAATAATTTTAAAATACAGTGATATATATGTATATGTACATATGCACACACACATATGTATGTATCCATATCCATGTTATATGTAACCTTCACAATATGTAGAAAGGAATTTCAGAAGTTCCGTGGGAGCACAAACAAGACACCAATTGGATGGTAACTGTCTATACCTGAGCTGTGTGCAGCTGATGCGTCTGGCACATCTTGGTTCTGTTCATAGAAATGCTGCTGCCAGTTGGCTCAAGAATGCCATGGCAGGCACCACAGCTGTTCCTACAGTTACCACATTTTTTCCAGACTAATAGTCAGGACACACAATCTGTTAGATACTTTTTTCTGATTTGTGCATTCACTTGTGTGATATGAATTACAGAAACATTCCAGACTGGGTTTAATTATATATAAACTATATGTATACGTATATTATATATAAACTCTATATATGCCTATAGTTTTAGATATGGTAACTATATATCTATAGATGTATAGATGCTATGTAGCCCTATAGATATAGATAGATATATACATCTATAGATATATCACATTTTTGGAAAATGTTAATGACATGAAATGAAATACAAATCTCACTCCGTGTGTGTGTAGCATCCTGGTCTCAATAATTTTTCTAGGTGTAGGCATTCCTCCCACACTACAAAGTTATCAAAATTTGAAAAGAACACAGTGTGATGACTAACTAAGGAATATGATTTCTATTCCATGATCCACGACTGGGTAAACAGTGGAAGGTGGGCACAGGTTCACAGGAAATGAGCGCTGAGAACACAACAGAGAGGCCTGGAGCTGCTCTGCTTGCCTGTCCCATTGGTTCTTGGGTTCTGTGTGGCATGAACTTGGCCACAGCTGAACTGCAAGAACAAGGCCAAAGCAGAAAGTTTGGAGGGTCAACAGAGAAGATCTTTGGTTTGTTGTATTCCACTCTGACCTCCTCGGCTTTAGCTTTCAGTAATCAAATACATTTTATCTGTAAAGATGCCTTTCTGGTCAATGTTTTAAATGGAAAAACAATAATTTAGTGAGTCCAGAACTCTCTTAGCGTATCCTTTTCTATTAGAAAAGCAATTTTTGGAAACCTGAGGCTTCTTAGAAATGCAACTGTTGTATTGTAGCTTAACATAATTTAACATAATTTACATTGGCACAGAAAACTCACAGGATGGCCTGCCTCCATGTCACAATCCCCCTTCCCAGGACTCCTGAGAACATCTAAAGTGCAGGACAAATCCTATCATCACAGATTTGTATTATGAAATTTCATTAAAATATTAGGTAACATATTATTTCTGTAAAAGCATAATAGATAGACACTCTGTCCTTTATGTCTCAAATACTGATTATCTAAACTGTGCCAGGTTCATCTTTTTGGACCTGGGGGTGGAAGATATAAAGATGCAGTCCGGCGAGAGAATGAAATTCCTAAACAGTTACTAGAATAGTATCGAAAGTGTTACAGCAGGGTACAGAGTGCTGTGGGAATGCAGAGCGGGGATCCCCAGCCCACTAAGAATTCTGGGGTCACCTCGGTCCAGAAAGCCTGCAGAGAAAATATGGAAGTGTGAGCCCTTGGTGGTTCTGGCTGCATAGTGCTACCAAATTCACCCGGTCCCAACTATAAAACATCTAATCCTGTTGGCAACAGAAACATCCCTGGAATTTCATGTTGTTATCAGTTAAGGTTTCTGCCTTTAGTTGATCTACCCCTCCGTGTATAGTTTGAATAACTGGTTTTTCTTCACAACACACCATGCCTCTGTATCTCTACACCTTTTATGACTCCATTGCGGGGATGGAAGAGAGCAAAATCCCTTTGTTTCTACCAACACCATCTCGCTCATTGATTCTTTTATTCTTGTCCCAAAGAACCACTTTCTGAGTCCACTGAACCCTCCCAGTCCACCTCAGTCATGGTATATCCTTACTCCCAGGTCTCGTTCCATAGTTGGTGTAGTATGGGATCACCCCAGAAAATCCTGAATGGGCATTTGACAAAGTGAATGTGGTATGTTTGAAGAACACGGGATCTGGAATAAGTTTTGAATTTGAATCCAGCTCTCTAATTTACTAGCTGTGATGTTGGGGAAATCGCCTGATTTCTCCATACTGTAAACTTCCTCATGTATTGAATGAGTTTGATGGTGCTAATACACACCTCCTAGGGATGTTGTGAAGAATAAATGTAATAATATACAGTATGTAAAAAGCACTTTGTAAAAGAGAAAAGGTTATGTTGACCTCAGTGGCGAGGAGGGGGTGGTAGTAGTGGGTTAGGTCCTATGCTTCATACACTGCCCATCTCTACCCGATACCCTGCGCACAGTTTCCCATGACCTTGTCTTTGACCTCTGACCAACTTCCTTCTAAACTTGCTCTTCACCATATAGCCCTAGACACACAACCGCTCACCATCCAGAGAATTTGGCCACCGGAGAACCATTCAGTCCCTCTGTACCTTGGGGATGGTCTGATCTGGTTTGTCAGCCCTACTTCTTTAAACCCCCTAGAAAGCATTTCTATGGTAAGTTAAACAGAATGGATTGAGGCTAGATTTACTAAGTCCTTTGAAATGGTTCTATTATTTCGAATGCAAGAAAATAATGTACCACACCTCCTGAAAAATATATCTTCTGCAACATTTTCATTAATCTCTTTATTAAACTAAACTGGTTTCTCTTTGGAAATTAATTACTGAAGTAGTATTGAGAATTTTAATTTCCACAATATACCAGCTAGAGGTACTGCTGTTTCTTTATACACTATTACACAGCAGGGCAATAATCTATTGAAATAAGCCCCAAAACGGGGCAGCTTGTAATTAAAACAGTATAACATGAATATTTAATGACTCTCTTACTGCTAAGATGGCCCTGTCGTGCTGTGTTTGGGTGGAATAAAATGTGTATTTAGGAAACAGCTCTACATGGGAAAGTGGACAAGCTCAGGGTTTACAGTTTGGGATGTGGCCATGTTTCATTGCAGTAATATACCCACAAGGAAATACGGTTTGTTTTGGGCATCTGAGAATTACAACCACTGCTTGTACAATGGGAAGCTTCCCTATTAAGCTATCCCCATTGTGAAATTTAAAATAGTTACATCATGAAATAGAGAGCATGAATTATGGATGTCAGTATCCATGGAAAAGATGTGAGTGTGTAAATCATTGGGCTTCTGCACAACACACATGTGTAGGTGTGAATCTATGTGTGAAGCCAGGTCCTGTCTGTATGTGTGAAGGCGTTCATCTGTGTGGATTTAGCACTTAATCATTCTCCTCCAAGTTTAGGGGATGCTTCATATTTTTCAAGACACGTTCCTATCTATCATCTTCTATCCTCCCAGGCGTGTTTCCTCATGATAAGAATTATTTATACATCATTTACATTTATAGATTTGCTGCTTTTTCTCATACCAAAGACATCTTTACAGATTCTCTGTTTCTCTTCTCCTCCCTTCCCTCCTCTTCCCTTCCTGTCCTTCCTTTCTTTTCTAAGAACAGTTAACATGATGGCACTTTCCCTTTGCCTGTTCCTTCCTCCACATTTCCACTGCCTTGTGAGTCACTCTGCTTATAAATTTTCTGCAAACAAAACCTCTTTATTCAGAGGCAGCCTCAGATCCAGCTCCAGCAATATTTTTAAATAGGCAAAATAGAATTCCTGAAATGGGCAGTGTGACAAGACAAGGCAGCCTGTACTTCTCAGGGACTCAGGGTGGGCCCTGGGCAGAAGTGTGCAGGGTTCATTCACCCCAAGCCAACTCGGGCAACTGGAGGCCCTAACACAAAGCATTTGATGCTGCTTGTGAGGCGGGCTTGCTGTAAACACTCATGCTGTGTTTCCCCAGTGTCAGTCACTCACTTCCCAAATTCATGATTTTTGCTCCCTTTGGCTGCCAGCTTTACCTGATCCTAATTCTCTAATATCTGTATAGAC
This sequence comes from Mesoplodon densirostris, assembly GCF_025265405.1. Taxonomy (NCBI): domain Eukaryota; kingdom Metazoa; phylum Chordata; class Mammalia; order Artiodactyla; family Ziphiidae; genus Mesoplodon; species Mesoplodon densirostris. The sequence continues at coordinate 60,826,490 of NC_082679.1, forward strand.
ATAGATTTTGTGTAATACTTATTGTTGGCTTATCACACATAAGCAATAAATCTCAAAATTTCATCCTTACACCATCTAAAATCATCTTGCATACCACTGAGAGAAAGTGTTTTATTGCAATCCACAAACATATACTAGCTTCCTTCTGGGCCGAATGTTTAATGACCGGTTTTAGGATTCTGCCACGGATCAGCGTCAAGTCACGGACCCATCCTTTCTCTGTTCTTGTTTCTGTCTGAAAATCAGACCAACGTGCAACACAGAGAACCTCCAGAGGGCTCTGAGATGAGATGGAAGAGGTAGTCACGCCTCTTTGCTAACCAGGAAACTAAAGTAGACATGGCAGTGAACCAAAGCCCACATATTTGAAAACATGCCTTGAACCAGGAGACTTGCATTATCAAATGGTTCATTGTTTACTTTGGCGGCAGGGGTGGCGGTGGGGGTCGGGGGTCGGGTCAGGCTCTTGGCCTATCAGATCCAAACAGGAGTTGGTGGTTAGAGGAATTGATCGTTGTAGGAAGTGATAAAATCAGGTTGAGCAAATGGGGTTGAATAGAGCTATGTGTACCTTGACAGTCTAATAATTTGGTGTTATTTCAAACTGATATTCTTTAGTGATGTTGGATATTTATTAAGAAGGAGAGGGTGAGCCCTGTATGTGAGAAGAAAGGGGACCCTCTGGTGGTGTCCTCTCCATTTCTCCCTTGTCTTGAGCAATTCAACTCCAGCCTTGAATTTCAAACATTCCTTCCACAGTGATCTGCCCTGTGCCTGCAATGACCAGGCTCTGCTCTGGGTGCTGGGAACACTGTCAGGAACAGCACCAGTCCTTGCCCTCAGCAGGGGAACATTCTGCCCCACTTAGCAAATAAAATCCTACGGTTACTTCTTCTTGGAAGGCAATGTATTGATTATTACCGCTGATACACGTTCCTCTGAGGGCTTAGGTTCCATCCCCAATAGTTTTTCAAAGAGAACATGGTACATCTCAATCACATACCATATTCTCCCCAAGAAGTCTATGAGCGAAAATGTTCATGTCATGAACAAAGGGATATTATAAATGATATTTTAGTCAACCTTACAGGTGAGTATTCAAGGCAGCTCCGCAAGTAGGCTGCTCCTTATTCTGGCTTAAGACCACTAGCAATGTTCTTGAATTGGATTTAGATAGCAACTCTGCCCTCCGCCCCACATGAGGCAAAAGTGACCAAAAATTATGGCTGCTCTTCGAGCCCTGATCCAGAATAATGGGCTTCTATTAAAAAAGGCAGTACCTGGAAGTAATAGTTAAGAAAAGAAGGGCATAATGCATACCCAAGACCATAAAATTCTGGAAATCATAATATTGCTGGTTTCTCAATAAAAATAAGGAAATAATTCATGGTACTTCAGTGGAATGTAGCACTTGCAAGCCAGCTTTATTTATAGAACCCCTTCTTTTATCTTTCCCTGCAAAGCCTTTGACCAGAATTGTTCACTTAGGATAATTAGAGGAAAATTCTGTAATAAATCCTATGTGAATATTGATTACAAATCAATTCCAGTAAAAATGCTACTGTCCAATCATCTGTGCCACTGCAATTGGGAAGTGATAATTTACGTTCAAGCCTCTTCAGCTGGATTAATCTCTTCAAACCTAGATGATCCATATGAAGACCTTGTCACTGCAAATTATTTTTGATCTGATGCAGCCAACATATCATAATGGTAATAAATAAACATTTGGGTTGTGCCTCAGACTTTACAAAGTGCTTTCCCATTCATTATCTCTCTTAATTTCCATAACGATTTTTAAATAGTTAATTCTTTTTTTAATTCTAATTTTATAGAGGTATAGTTGATTTACGATGTTGTGTTAGTTTCAGGTGTACAGCAAAGTAATTCAGTTATACATATACATATATTAATTCTTTTTTAGATTCTTTTCTCATATAGGTTATCACAGAATATTTAGTAGACTTCCCTGTGCTATGTAGTAGGTACTTGTTGGTTATCTATATTATACATAGTAGTGTGTGTGTGTTCATCCAAAGCTTCTGATTCATCCCTCCATGACACATTTCCCCTTTAGTAACCATAAGGTTGTTCTTCACATCTGTAGGTCTATTTCTGTTTTGTAAACAAGTTCATTTGTATCTTTAAGATAGTTAATTCATTTAACCAGTATTTGAGTCCTTCTTGTTTATTCATTCAACAAAAATTTATGAAGCACCTAGCTGTGTCAGACACAGTCCTAACCACTGGGATGCTGGGCAAATCAGACAAAGTCCTCAGTCATACAGAAACTGTATTCTAGTGAAGGAGACAGATGATAAATTAAAAAATTACACAAATGTATGACCTAATGTTGGGAAGTGGTAAGAACTGAGAGGCCAAGGGATAGAGATTAACATGGAATGCTTGTACCTCTGCAGATGTAAAGGGTGTGCAGCCCTAAGTGGTGTGAAAGCATGAGCTGGAAGTACAGCATTTCAGGCGCAAAGAGAATATTTGGTTCCTGCCTCACATATAGTATTGCATTTTGCACTTCGAATGTCATACCACATGAGCATTTTTCCATGTTCTTAAAAGTTGAATTTTTAAAGCTGAAAAATATTCTGTTTTATGATGCCCTTATCGATTTTATAGATTTCCGAAAGTTTCAGTCCAGAGCTCATCAAATCTCTCTTCTCCTTATGGGGTCCACCAGGCTGCACAGGAACAGCCAGCAAATCATAATCATCTGGGTTAATAGGCCTGTGTGGCCCCTAAAGCTTTACTAAGCTGGAGAAACTACCCCCAATACCTGGGGATTGGGCTGGACACACTTAAAGAGCTTTTCTCAAAAACTGAAAGAAGAAGGATAAGCTGTGGAAGAGACAATATGGGAAATGGGATCCATTGAATGCCTAGGGGTTTCTGTGTGGACCAGTCAACCATGTGTGGATTTTAGAAGAGGATTTCACTGCCAGAGCCAAGTGATGAGATTGCTGGGAAACAGCTTTTCCATTTCCGTATGCAGTTGTTAATGTATGACCATACGCACACCGCTCTCAGATTACCCAATCTCCGGTACCATTGCTGTGCTCGATGCTCAGGACTGGTGCTCAAAGAAGAGGCTTTGGTCTCATATCTCCAGTGCTTGTCTTCTCAACAAACCACAAAGCTGATATTTATTGAGCATTCTTCACCCTGGTTATGGTGTGTATGGCTTCTTTAATAGAGCAAAATGGTTCTAAAACAATATAAATTCTTAAAGAAGCCTACAGGGTGGCCTATCTGAAAGCAGCCACAGAGGGCTATATAAAAGTGAAGGCTGTCTTAACGCTATGGTTTCAAGTTCATCTGCTGTTTGTTGATGTCTTGTGGTTTCCCTGGGAGGAGTACTTCAGTGCTATGGAGCTGTCATCCCAGTCTTCATTTCCACAACTATCCACTGAAGCAGGTTTAGTTATCTCCACATTCAACAGATGAGGACATAGAGTCGTAGAGGGGTGAAAAAAACTGCCCTTGGTCAAACAGTTGAGCTTAATCCCATGTGTAGATGTCAAAGGTCTTAAGCATTGACCTGTGTGAGGCTGCCATATGTAGAGGTACGAATATCATCTCTGACCACATTGCTCACACTTTCTACTCTTCCTCTGCATCCCTCACCTGGGGTTAGGCCCTCTTTTCACTATCTTAGCCCATTACAACAGTCTCTTAAGGCCAGTCTACATGTGTACCTCCAGGCTTCCCCCAGGCCACCCATTCTGTGGAGCCAATACCACAGACCTTCATTTTTTTTAAATTGTAGTATAATTGTTTCACAATGTTGTGTTAGTTTCTGCCGCACAGAAAAGTGAATCAGCCATATGCATTCACACATCCCCTCCTTCTGAGACCTCCCTCCCCACCCCCATCCCACCCAACTAGGCCATCACAGAGCACCGAGCTGAGCTCCCTGTGCTATACAGCAGGTTCCCACCAGCTACGTATTTTACACAAGACAGTGTATTTATGTCAAACCTCCCAGTTCATCCCACCCTCCCCTTCCCCCGCTGCATCCACACGTGCAGTCTCTACATCTGCCTTTCCATTCCTGCCCTGCAAATAGGTTCATCTGTACCATTCTTCTAGATTCCAGATATATGCGTTAATATATGATATTTGTTTTTCTCTGACTCACCTCACTCTGACAGGCTCTGTGTCCATCCACATCTCTACAAATGACTCAGTTTCATTTCTTTTTCTGGCTGAGTAATATTCCACTGCATATATGTCCCGTATCTTCTTTATCCACTCATCTGTTGACAGTCATTTAGGTTGCTTCTATTTCGCACTATTGTAAATAGTGCTGCAATAAACATTGGGATACATGTGTCTTTTTGAATTATGGTTTTCTCAGGGTATATGCCCAGTAGTGGCATTGCTGAGTCATATGGTAGTTCTATTTTTAGTTTTTTAAGGAACCTCCATACTGTTCTCCACAGTGGCTGTTTCAATTTACATTCCCACCAACAGTGCAGGAGGGTTCCCTTTTCTCCACACCCTCTCCAGCATTTGTTGTTTGTAGATTTTCTGATGATGGCCATTCTGATGGGTGTGAGGTGATACCTCATTGTAGTTTTGATTTGCATTTCTCTAATAATTAGTGATGTTGAGCATCTTTTCATGTGCCTCTTGGCCATTTGTATGTCTTCCTTGATGAAATGTCTATTTAGGTCTTCCACCCATTTTTTGATTGGGTTGTTTGTTTTTTTTGATATTGAGCTGCATGAGCTGTTTGTATATTTTGGAGATTAATTCTTTGTTGCTTCATTTGCAAATATTTTCTCCCATTCTGTGGATTGTCTTTTTTGTCTTGTTTATGGTTTCCTTTGCTGTGCAAAAGCTTTTAAGTTTACTTAGGTCCTATTCACTTATTTTTGTTTTCATTTTCATTACTCTAGGAGGTGGGTCATAAAAGATCTTGCTGCGATTTATGTCAAAGAGTGTTTTTCCTATGTTTTCCTCTAAGAGTTTTATAGTGTCCGGTCTTATATTTAGGTCTTTAATCTATTTTGAGTTTATTTTTGTGTATGTTAGGTAGTGTTCTAATTTCATTCTTCTACACATAGTTGTCCAGTTTTCCCAGCACCATTTATTGAAGAGGCTGTCTCCATTGTATATTCTTACCTCCTTTGTCATAGATTAGGTGACCATAGGTGTGTGGGTTTATCTCTGGGCTTTCTATCCTGTATCATTGATCTATATTTCTGTTTTTGTGCCAGTACCATACTGTCTGGATTACTTTAGCTTTGTAGTATAGTCTGAAGTCAGGGAGCCTGATTCCTCCAGCTCCATTTTTCTTTCTCAAGATTGCTTTGGTTATTCAGGGTCTTTTGTTTTTCCATACAAATTGTATAATTTTTTGTTCTAATTCTGTGAAAAATGCCATTGGTAATTTGATAGGGATTGCATTGAATCTGTAGATTGCTTTGGGTAGTATAGTCATTTTCACAGTATTGATTCTTCCAGTCCAGGAGCATGGTATATCTCCCCATCTGTTTGTGGCATCTTTGATTTCTTTCATCAGTGTTTTACAGCTTTCTGAGTACATGTCTTTTGCCTCCTTATGTAGGTTTATTCCTAGGTATTTCATTCTTTTTGTTGCAATGGTAAATGGGATTGTTTCCTTAATTTCTCTTTCTGATCTTTCGCTGTTAGTGTATAGGAATGTAAGTGATTTCTGTGCCTTAATTTTGTATCCTGCAACCTTACCAAATTCATTGATTAGTTTTAGTAGTTTTCTGGTGGCATCTTTAGGATTTTCTATGTATAGTATCATGTTATCTGCAAACAGTGACAGCTTTACTTCTTTTCCAATTTGTATTCCTTTTATTTCTTTTTCTTCTCTGATTGCCATGGCTAGGACTTCCAATACTATGTTGAATAATAGTGGTGAGAATGGACATCCTTGTCTTATTCCTGATCTTAGAGGGAATGCTTTCAGTTTTTCACCATTGAGAATGATGTTTGCTGTGGGTTTGTCATATATGGCCTTTATTATGTTGAGGTAGGTTTCCTCTATACCCACTTTCTGGAGAGTGTTTATCATAAATGGGTGTTGAATTTTGTCAAAAGCTTTTTCTGCATCTATGGAGATGATCATATGGTTTTTATTCTTTAATTTGTTAATATGGTGTATCACATTGATTGTTTTGCATATACTGAAGAAACCTTGTATCCCTGGGATAAACCCCACTTGATCATGGTGTATGATCTTTTTAATGTGTTGTTGGATTCTGTTTGCTAGTATTTTGTTGAGGATTTTTGCCTCTATTTTCATCAGTGATATTGATCGGTAATTTTCTTTTTTTGTTATATCTTTCTCTGGTTTTGGTTATCAGGGTGATAGTGGCCTCATAGAACGAGCTTGGGAGTGTTCCTCCCTCTGCAATTTTTTGGAAGAGTTTGAGAAGGATAGCTGTTAACTCGTCTCTAAATGTTTGATAGAATTTGATTCAACTGTGAAGCCATCTGGTCTTGGACTTTTGTTTGTTGGAAGATTTTTAATTATAGTTTCAATCTCATTACCTGTGATTGGTCTGTTTATATTTTCTAATCTTCCTGGTTCAGTCTTGGAAAGTTGTACCTTTCCAAGAGTTTGTCCATTTCTTCCAGGTTGTCCATTTTATTGGCATATAGTTACTTGTAGTAGTGTCTTATGATCCTTTGTATTTCTGCACTGTCAGTTATAATCTCTCCTTTCTTATTTCTAACTTTATTGATTTGAGTCCTCTCCCTTTTTTTCTTGATGAGTCTGGCTAAAGGTTTATCGATTTCGTTTATCTTCTCAAAGAACCAACTTTTAGTTTTACTGATCTTTGCTATTGTTTTCTTTATTTCTATTTCATTTATTTCTGCTCTAATCTTTATGATTTCTTTCCTTCTACTAAATTTGGGTTTTCTTTGTTCTTCTTTTTCTAGTTGCTTTAGGTGTAAAGTTAGACTGTTTATTTGAGATTTTTCTTGTTTCTTGAGGTGAGCTTGAGTTGCTGTACACTTCCCTCTTAGAACTGCTTTTGCTGCATCCCATAGGTTTTGGATCATCGTGTTTTTGTTGTCATTTGTTTCTAGGTTTTTTTAAATTTCTCCTTTGAATTCTTCAGTGAGCTCTTGGTTATTTAGCAGTGCACTGTTTAGCCTCTATTTGTTTGTGTTTTTAACAGTTTTTTTTCTGTAATTGATTTCTAATCTCATAGCGTTGTGGTTGGAAAAGATGCTTGATATGATTTCAATTTTCTTAAATTTTCCAAAGCTTGATTTGTGACCCAAGATGTGATCTGTTCTGGAGAATGTTCCATGTGCACTTCAGAAGAAAGTGTATTCTTCTGTTTTTGGGTGGAATGTCCTATAAATATCAATTAAGTCTGTCTGGTCTGTTGTGTCATTTAAAGCTTGTGTTTATTTATTTTCTGTCTGGATGATCTGTCTATTCGTGTAAGTGGGGTGTTAAAGTCCCCCACTATTATTGTGTTACTGTCAATTTCCCCTTTTATGGCTGTTAGCATTTACCTTATATATTGAGGTGCTCCTATGTTGGGTCCATATATGTTTATAATTGTTATGTTTTCTTCTTGGATTGACCCCTTGATCATTATGTAGTGTCCTTCCTTATCTCTTGTAACAGTCTTTATTTTACAGTCTATTTTATCTGATGTGAGTATTGCTACACCAGCTTTTTTGTGATTTCCATTTGCATGGAATGTCTTTTTCCATCTTCTCACTTTCAGTCTGTATACGTCCCTAGGTCTGAGGTGGGTTTTTTGTAGACTGCATATATATATGGGTTTTTTAAAAAAATAAATTTATTTACTTTTGGCTGCATTGGGTCTTTGTTGCTGCGTGTGGGCTTTCTCTAGTTGTGGTGAGCGGGGGCTACTCTTTGTTGCCGTGTGCAGGCTTCTCATTGAGGTGGCTTCTCTTTTGTGTGGAGCACAGGCTCTAGGCACGCAGGCTTCAGTAGTTGTGGCATGCAGGCTCAGTAGTTGTGGCTCGCAGGCTCTAGAGCACAGGCTCAGTAGTTGTGGCGCACAGGCTTTGTTGCTCCACAGCATGTGGGATCTTCCGGATCAGGGCTTGAACCCATGTCCCCTGCATTGGCAGGCGGATTCTTAACCACTGCACCACCAGGGAAGCCCACAGGTCTTGTTTTTGTATCCATTCAGCGAACCTGTGTCTTTTGGTTGGAGCATTTAGTCCATTTACATTCAAGGTGCTTATCAATATGTATGTTCCTATTACCATTTTCTTAATTGATTTGGGGTTTTTTTTGTGGGTCTTTTTCTCTCTTGTGTTTCCCTCTTAGAGACGTTCCTCTAGCTTTTGTAGCAAAGCTGGTTTGGTGGTGCTGAATTCTCATAGCTTTTGCTTGTCTGTAAAGCTTTTGATTTCTCCGTTGAATTTGAATGAGATCCTTGCTGGGTAGAGTAATCTTGGTTGTAGTTTTTCCCTTTCATCACTTTAAATATATCCTGCCACTCTCTTCTGGCCTGCAGAGTTTCTGCTGAGAAATCAGCTGATAACCTTATGGGGATTCCCTTCTATGTTATTTGTTGCTTTTCCCTTACTGTTTTTAATATTTTTTCTTTGAATTATTTTTTGTTAGTTTGATTAATATATGTCTTGGTATGTTTCTCCTGGGGTTTATCCTGTATGGGACTCTCTGAGCTTCCTGGACTTGGGTGGCTATTTCCTTTCCCATGTTAGGGAAGTTTTCAACTATAATCTTTTCAAATATTTTCTCAGACCCTTTCTCTTTCTCCTCTTCTTCTGGGACCCCTATAATTCAAATGTTGGTGCATTTAATGTTGTCCCAGAGGTCTCTGAGACTGTCCTCAATTATTTTCATTCTTTTTTCTTTATTCTGCTCCACAGCAGTTATTTCCACCATTTTCTCTTCCAATTCACTTATCCATTCTTCTACCTCAGTTTTTCTGGTATTGATTCCTTCTAGAGTATTTTTAATTTCAGTTATTGTGTTGTTCATCACTGTTTGTTTGCTCTTTAGTTCTTCTAGGTCCTTATGAAACATTTCTTGTATTTTCTCCATTCTGTTTCTGAGATTTTGGATCATCTTTACTATCATTACTCCAGATTCTTTTCCAGGAAAGTTGCCTATTGCTTCTTCATTTATTTGGTCTTGTAGGTTTTTACCTTGCTCCTTTGTCTGTAACATTTTTTGTTGTCTCGTGTTTTTTGATGGGTGGGGCTGTATTGCTGTCCTGGTTGTTTGGCCTGAGGCATCTAGCACTGTAGTTTGCAGGCAGTCGGGTAGAGCCTGGTCTTGGTGCTGAGATGAGGACCTCTGGGAGGCCTCACTCTGATTACTATTCCCTGGGGTCTGAGGTTCTCTGTTAATCCAGTGGTTTGGACTCAGCTCTCCCACCACAGGAGCTCAGGCCTGACCCCTGGCCTGGGAACCAAGATCCCAGAAGCCGTGTGGCACTGCAAAAGAAAAGAAAAAAAAGGAGCAGTACTACAACAAAGAATAAAAAGTAAAATAAAATTAGAAATATAAAAAATATATTAGGAAGAATAAAAATATAATTGAAACAACTACAGCAAGGTAAAACAGAACCACAACAGGAAAAAGAAAGAAAAGAAAGAAAAGGAACAAGCTAAAGTAGAACAATAACGAAGTATAAAGAATTAAATAAAATTAGAAAAAGAAAAGATTAGAAAAAATAAAAATATAAATGAATCAACAACAAGGCAAAACAGACCCACATCCTAAAAGAGGAAAAAAAAAAAAATGGCTGGAAAAGGCCTTGGTTGTGTGGGGCGGAGCTTAGGCGTGGGTGGGACTTAGGTGGGGGTGAGGTTTAGGGTGGGGGCGGGACCTAGTTGGGGTGACGTTTAAGTGTGGGGCAGGGCCTAGTTGGGGTGACGTTTAAGCGTGGGGTGGGGCCTAGTTGGGGTGACGTTTAAGCGTGGGGCGGGGCCTAGTTGGGGTGACGTTTAAGTGTGGGGTGGGGCCTACTTGGGGTGACGTTTAAGCATGGGGCGGGGCCTAGTTGGGGTGACGTTTAAGTGTGGGGCGGGGCCTGGTTGGGGTGACGTTTAAGCGTGGGGCGGGGCTTAGTCGGGGTGACGTTTAAGCGTGGCGCGACGTTTAAGCGTGGGGCGGGGCCTAGGCTCAGGACCTGAGCAGTGGGGGAAAGGCAGCATGGCCTGAGGGGCGCCTCAGAGTGTGGAGTTCCGGAGTTTGGAGGTAAGACCCTGCCTGAGGGTGTGTGGGCGGTTGGAAGGGGTTTCAGAGGGGGTCTCGGAGCGCCCCGTGCAGAGGTAGGGCCCTGGGTGGGGATGTAGGGGCGGAGCCTAGGCTCTGTGCTGCCGGAGGGAGCCTCCGAGGGCGTGGGTTTAGGCCCGGGAGCCCAACAGGCTCCCTGGTGCACAAGTGGGCAGGGAAAACGCTGGCGGCGCTCCCTTCTGTTCCCCCGCCCTCCTGAGGGTCTCCCCAGTCGCCACTGGACCCCTAACCGTGGGTGGGCCCCACTGGGTGTGGGAACTCCTCCCCCCACAGCTGCCCCTCAGGGATGCCGGTCCCGTTTGTCCGGCCTTTACATTTGCTTCCCCTTCCCTCCTTCCCACTCCCTCGGCACCCATGCGGCCGGAGGGGACCTCGGTGGGCAGAGGATCAGGCCCGGGATCTCAGCAGGCTCCCGGGGGCCCAGGCGGGCAGGGGAAATGCTGGCCACGCTCCCTTCTGGTCCTCTGCCCTCCCAGCGGTGCCCCCACCCCCATCCCCCTCCGGGCGTGGGATCCCTTCCCCTCGCCCAGCCTCCCCTCAGGGGCGCCGGTCCCATCCCGCTTACACTTCTCCCCACTCACTCTCCCGCAAGCCCTATCTGGTTGCTGGTGTTCCTCTGGTCCCCTTAGGTGTCCGTGGTCCCCCACCAGTTCCTGGTAGGTGCCCTAGTTGTGCGGAGATTCCAACTCCGCCCACCACAGACCACCTAAAGGAAAGGCCCATCAAGCCACAGCTCTGCTAAAAGCCTCCGTGACAGTAGTGTAGCTGGGCAGGGCTGCAGGCAGAAAGGTGGCCTCAGGGGAAAGGCTGGTTTTATTCCTGGCTGGAGATGGAGAGAATGTTCTGGAGAGTTCATATTGACGGAAGGGGTTGTTAGTCAGAGACCTCTCATTTATCTCAGGCCTTTGGTACATGTTTTTTTCTCTTTCTAGAATGTTCTTCCTTCCACTTATCATTTGACTCCTACCCTAAAGGAAGCTGTTCCTGAGCCCCTGCTCAGGACACTGCCACGGGCTCCAGTCCCTTACTCTGCTTCTCCTTAAAGCCCCTACGGCATTTGAACTTGTTTGTGTGGCTGTTTAGTTAATTTCTATAAATGCCACTAAACAGTGTACTCCTTCAAGAAATAGAGTCTTTTCTCTCAGAGAAATCCCTACTCCCACCATAGAGACTGATTTGTGAATGCACAGAATGCACTTAAAGAAAAAAAAAGTTAATTATTATGTAAATTTTTTCAAAGGGGGTCCAGATTCCTAAAGCTCAGGTTCCCAGACACCCTGAGGCCAGGGAGTGTTTTGTTAAACATGCAGATTCTCAGACTCCACCCAGGATTTATATATTAGAAACTCCTGAAGTATAGACTGCAAAGTGTTTATAAGAAAGCTCCCAGGCTGAATCTTTTTCGGATGAGAGTTTGAGGACATCTTTCTTAGCGGATAAAATCTAGTCTCTGTACACATTTGTTCCATTCAGAAGTGCTCATCCTGTACTCTCAGTGAGTCCTTCTCTTCCCCCCTCCGCCCCTGTTTCAAATTCCAACCATCACCAGCACCCACCTCACCTAGCATTCCGTATTTTTATCCAGAGAACTTGTCTGTCACCACCCACTAGTGTATAAACTCATGAGGGCAGAGATTGTTGTCTGGGTTATTCCTTCCACATCCCCATTCCCTGAACAGCACCCGGCGCATAGTAGGCCCCCAATAAATGTTTGAATAAACAGTTTGCCCCATAGAACATTTAAAATATTCAAGGCCCTACACCACTGGGAAAGGAGAGATGCTGAGCCACTGTAGCTTGAGATAATGTTGACGTTCTTCTTTCATTTTTTTCTTTTTTCCTTTTGATTAGATGACACTTGAGAAATTAGGGCAGCCATCATGCTGTCTCTCCAAATGTTGTTGGGTCATGTCCACCTAATAGAAAGGCAATTTGGGCTGCTAATTCCTGTCTGATCAGAGTAATTGAATTCAGATGGTGAGCACAAAATGCCTCTTTAGAGTACTCAAGACAACGCAGCAATTGATCCTCATCCAGTCTTCCTAACTTTTTTATGATGAAGAGCTATGTTTTATTGTCTTGATATGTTGAAATAACTGGGAAGGACGGCTGAACTAGCAAAGCAAGTGGGAGGGGCTCGAAGGGAGGGGGTGCCGTTTTCCTCACTGGCGTTAGTGAAAACTCAGGGGTGAGCAGTTAAAAGCTTTGGTTGTATGTCACCCATAGTGCCTACTGCCTACTTGATGTGAATTAGACCTTCCAGTCAGAGCAAATAAGTCCTGTGCATGGACTGGGTGCCAAGCCCTGGGTTAGTGGGGTCGGTGGCAGACGGGGAAGAGAGAATGACATAGCAACTGCTCTTATGAACTTACAGATTAATGAAGCACTTTCAATTTTATGCTTTATGTCCTGTCTTGGGGAAAAAAAAATGAGGTGGCTTATAATGAAGACCACAGGTTCATTATGACCACTTAAGTAATCACAATAGAAGAAAACATGTATAAGGAAAGAAGCCCATAAACCCTGAGTAGTGAGCAAGACTAGTTTACAAGATCCTAAAACAACAGGGTTGAACAGGCTGGTAATGATGACTCAGAGTTTTCCCTGTCCTCTCAGACTGTTTCCTGAATCCCTTTGAGAAGTAATCCACTCTGTCCCATCCACCCCTTTCCCTAGTAGCTCTTTCTGAAATATCTATCAAGCCAAGATCTGTTTTCCACCCACTGATCCTAGCCCTACTGCTCTGGAGCCACCCAGGAAATGCCCAGTCTTTCTACGCCAGGTCCATCACTGAGTACTTTGAGGATGTCCTCATCTTCCCTCTGTGTTCTCCCCACCAGCACCTTGGGTGTTTCCTCATATAACTTGCAAGCATCCTGAGCCTGTGATTGTCCCTCATGTACTTTGAGTTTCCAGAGGTAGCACAGTACCTGTTGCAGAGTAGGTGCTCAGTAAACATCGGATGGACAGATGCCGCAGTACTATTACAGGAACTCCCTCTCGCTTTGCAGAGGGAATGCATGGTATTCCACTGGGGGGTTTCTTGCTCATGGTTCTGACCGTGCATGTGGATGGGAGCTCATCTAATTCGCAAATATGTTTTAGTCGTCAAGTAGAAGGTTGAACAGAGCCTTGCTGAAGGTCATAAGATGAGGGTCTTTCTCAAAGTATGGGGAGTTTGTTTAAAATACAGATGCCTAAGCTGACTTACTGATTAAGGAATTCTATCTGTGGGGCCCAGTGAATCTGCATTCTAACAAGTCCATGTGTACAATACAGTTTGGGAATCTTTTTAAAGGCTTAAAAAGGGGAAGCGTTTCTTAAAATGTCCCTGGGAACTCCTGAGACTTTTTCTAGGGGTTCACAAGGTCAAAACTATCTTCATAGTAACCCAAGATGCTCTTTGCCTTTGTCACTCTCATCTCTCATAAATGTACCATAAAATTTTCCAGAGGCTAGCTGGTGGGTACTTTGGCAATAGGCTGAATGCAGAAGCAGCTAAGAGAATCCAGCTGTCTCCCCGCAGTGCAGACATTAAAGCCAGGCAGAGTGCCACCCTTCTTACTACATTTTCTTTTGTTTAGGAAAATATAGTTTTTTTTCATTAAAAAAGAGTTAACGTTAACAAGATATGGGTTTATTACTTTAAGTGGATTAATGAATACATAGTTTTAGGTTCACAGTTTTAATTTCTAATATGTAAATGTTGATAAGCTATAACTCACAGAAACAAAAGGCCTTTGGGATCCTTATTTTTAAGAGCATGAGGGATCTTGAGACCAAAAAGTTGGACAACTGCTGCTACCAAGAAACAGACTAAATTTGTTTAAAAAAAAATTTCTCTATCTTTACTCAGCTATATCAAATAGTCGATCCATATCCATTCAATTTGTATAAAATTATGATTTCTATTGGTATAAGTTCTGATACTTTCCCTTCTCCAAGGAGGCTGAGGTGTTTTTGCAGTATTGCAGCATAGAAAGGAATCAGCCACCAGATTTTTTTTTCCTTGCTTAGAAAAAATATTTCATAATATTCCCCCAGGCTTCCTCAAAATTCAGCAGATTTGAAGTCATCCAATTCTATGTTACGTGTATGGGGGAACAAAACCTCAATAGATGAAAAAATGTAAAACATTGGGGATTTAGCTTTGAGATTTTATGAGATCACATATCTATCTGGCTCCCTCTCTCTCTCATTCCCAAGCCTAAATCAGAACCAGCCCAAAGTCGTCTTATGATTTCCTTCTTGTCCTTCCCCATCCACCATGCGCCCCTCGAGCCAAAGGCATCTTCTAAGCAAAAGACTTAGCCTCCTAGAATAGTGCTTCCAAAGTGGGGAGACAGCGGTGCAGGGATAAATGTTTAGTAACTGGCTCGGAGCAGGCGGAAAGCAAAGCCCCGAGCTGTAGCTTTTGCCCCTCCCCATAGTGTAAGTGTTCTTGGTGTCACAGTGTTGGGAAGTGAGGCACCCAACAGGCTCTGGAAGAAGGAGCAGGAAGCTCCTGCCACCAAAGGCTCTACTCCTGGATCTGGCAAAGCCGGCCAGTGTGACGTTTTCCAGGGTAGTCTTCACATGCGCGCAGAGGAGAAAAGAGTACAGGTGCAGGAAAACACATCAGGGGCCTGAGGACTCTCCTTGAGGACCTCTGTTTCTCATTCCCTTGAGAACTTGCACCTATAGTAAGAGATGCTGCCAAGAAGGGAGACCGAGACCAAGATTGAGGCCTGGATGCCAGGAGAGGGGTGTGGACCAGATGTTGAGCCCCAGTTTCTTCATCAATCTTATCAGGATAACAGCTAGTATGCTGGGCCACTGTGAAGACTAGACATAAATGTAGAAAGCTCACGGCACTCTGTCTGGCTCATAGTATGGTAACGTCATTTTTATTTTTATTTTATATTGTAATGGGCACTTTTCTTGACAGAATGAATCAACTCATTCTGAATTCAGGTTCTGACTACTTTTGTGCAGGTTCATCTCATGTTAGCATTTTTTTTCTTCACATCGTTAGATTTGAATTGAATATTTAGTCACAGGAAATTGCTTTAAGTTCTCTGGGAGTCCAGAGGTAAGAATTCTGTATAATAGATACAAACGGGTCTGATGTCAAGGCTAGATTTATTCTAATTAAATCGTTGTAAGCCACATATTTTTATAGATCTGAGGTAGAAGAGAAAGTAAATACGCCATCTCTGAGGATTTGTTGGTGGGAATTTACATGCCTCCCTTCCACTGTTGAGTTTGACTTTAAAATATTCCCACCAAGAGGCTCCTGGATGCACATTACAAGATAATTGTTTTAAAATTCTATTAGGGGAAAACCACAGCACAATAGCTGAACTGCAAATGCCAGAGGTTAGGGAGAACGTAAACATCATTCAAACACCACACATAGCTGCCACATTCTGGAGATCATTGCTGAAAACTGGTATTAAATCTCACCTTAAAGTTCAGGGGCAATTTACCCATTCTTAATAATGGATCTAAATTACCCTGGAAGGAGCTGGCTATTCAAATATATGGGGTTGGGACAATTGTCTCTACATCTAGGAAAAACATCATCAGCTTCCTACCATGCGATATATAGCAATATGCACTTTTAGATGGATATGAGATCTAAAAATGAAAAAAAAACGTAAAATATACCAAAAGATAATACAGGAGATGCTAAAAGTATAACCTTGGACTAGAGAAGGACTCCCAAAGCAATGCTCCAACCCCAGAAACTATAATGAAAATATATAAGCAACTAAAACTCCTGTGTATTTGGGAGACCGTAAGGTTACAAAACAAATGACAAAATGACAGGAAAATTTTGCTACATATATAACAGGCAGTTACTGTCCTTAATATAAAAAGAGCTCCTGTAAATCAGTAAGAAAATGCAAAGTAACATGGAAGAAAATTTGGCAGACAAATAAATTACCCCAGTGCCCTGAGAGAGTAAGTCTTTCCTTCCAGCCAACCGGGAGAATTACAGGGGCTTCTCACTGCCTTGTTAGCCGTCAGTCAGGGCTGCTGATGGATGGATTTTCTTCAAAGCACATTTTCTTACTGTCCATGGCCTCAGTGTTGACAGGCCAGCATGAAACCTCATAAACTTGGCATTCAACTAAATGAGATAATTAATTCTGCTAGCACAGTTATAGATATGGTAAGCTCTCCATGAGTTCAAGTTCTTCACCCTTTATTCATAGGATCGTTGAGAGGATTGAGTGAGAGACTGTGTGTTCAGGAGGCAGGAAAGTTCCCTGCACACAGTGGGGCTACTCAGTAAATGTTAGTCCCCTTCCCTAAGGCCCTCCTTCACCCAGACCTCATCAGGGGTCCTCCACCCCGGCTGCATGTTTGGATCACCTGCCGAGCTACTGGACAACACCAATGCCCAGACTCCACCCCAGACCAGTTGAATCTGAACCTTTGCTTGTGCAGCCCTGTGCATTTAGAGGGGTTCCACAGGAGATTCTAACATGCAGCCAGAGGAGATGCTCTACCTTAACATACTTTGGAATTTTCACTGTGGTTTAATTTATCCTTGAGGTTCCTTCTCCATCCCACCTTGCCATTATCTGCCTCTTTGCCTATTGAAGTCTTAGTTTCAGTTGGAAATAATCTCTTCCTCTCTGAACTCCTATAGCATCTGTATCCATCCCATGCACGTGCCTTTTAATCATCTTTTGTTGTGACAACATATACTTGTGAATTACCTTCCTGTCTAAAATTGTGAGCTCCTTGAGGCCAAGGATCTTATTTTACTCATTGCCGTATCTACGTGATGTCTGCTTCAGCACAGGACAAACATAAGTCCTCACAAAGTATTGACTGGTTAACTGAATGTGAGTGAGTGAGGACAGACACGTGTCTTTACCCAAGCTTAGAACCAGTCACCATGCTCCCTGGGATCTAAAACCAAGCCCCTGTCGTCCTTAGCTTATCAAGTGCTCCTCTTCTTAGAGACAGCCTTATCAGCCAACTCAGCTGACACTTGTCAAAAAGTGTGAATTTACTGTCAGTCATGGAGTTCTTGGTCCCTTGTGTAGTTGAACCAGATTCACTGTAGTTCTGGGATCTTTGTAAAGCCCTCACCGTTCGCTTCTCATTTTGGATTCTCAGTCCTGAACAAAGGGATCACCTAGGGGGAGGAGACTTAAGCAGTTGAAAGCAGGGGTTGGTTCTAGATAGTGCTGGAGTCACTAGCTGTTTGACTTTGGGCAAGTTGCCACTTAGACCTCAGTCTCCCCATCTGCACAATGGGATAGAATACTGTTGCCTGCCTTACAGGTAAGAATACAATGAGACCGTTCACGTTAATATATTTATCATACTACCAGGAACATCGTGAATGCTCAGAAAAATGATGGCCTGCAGGAAATAAAAACATGGTTAAGATTAAAGCTTCATACAACTCTGAAGAAAATTGGAAGAGAATTTTTTAGTGGAAGGAGGTCAGGAACTAACATTTCCCAGCCATGTTCAAAGGCTAAGAACGTCTCTGGTTAATTTAGTGCTGGAAAAATGGCAAATGTTTTAAATATATAGTATACAACATAACATAACATAATGTAAAAATGTAATGAGTATGATTAACATAATAAATAGTATACTTAATATATAATAGATATAAAATAATTAGTATATGATTAATCTAACATAAAATAATACAGTATAATATACTGTTACATAATATAATATGTACATGACTTTTTTTAACCCTTTTCAGACTATGCTGAAGAAAACAAAGGCCAGAGTTTGGTAGTAAAGTAATTTTGGTAATAAAGTGAGGAAACCAGATAGGTTCTGTTGGGCTGGTTGCAGCTGTTTTGTGATTGTATTTTAATTATAAAAGGTCTGGCGGGCTTCCCCACACACTCTCCCCCATAAATGTTAGCTCTGGCTCAGAGGCCTTCTGTCTACACCCAGTTATTCTCAAACGTGATTTCTCCCCCCTTTGTTTTTTGTTTGACTTTGGAACACCTCCTTAACCTTTAGAGGAAGTACGTTTTGTCTGGGGAACCGGGATATTCATGTGATCCTATCTGTAGACTCTTGGCAAGAGAAAAAAAGTCTGTATTAATGTGTAAAGTCCTACATAAAATGAATCCAAGGTCCCATGGAAAAAAATGTTATTATATGCTTTTATCTGTGTTCATTATTCTCTGAAGTAACCTGATCCCAGTCACTTTCTCATTGGTGCTTTTAATTAGGTCTGTCCATTAGAAGTACAATCTTGAGAAAGTAATAATGCATTGTTTTAGAGACTGCATGACTGAGCTGACAGTTCTGTGTTTCATTTGGGGATGGGGGTCTACCTTAGTGCTTCATTAAATAACTGAAGTAACTGGATTCTAGAATATGTTCTAGGTCTCTTGGCAAATATAGTGGCCATATTTACATTAAAATATCCAATGACCTATTGAAAAAAATTTAACACCGTTCATTGCTGCCAGGCATCGGAGGACACTGGGAAGAGGCTGACCAAGAAGTGTGGGAAGGCTGGAGGGCCCGTCTCCCTGAGTTACCCCCTTTCTGCCCCGGGCTTCAACGGAGCCAAGAGCTGTTGCATAAGAGCTCTCCAGCTCAGCCACCTTCACCTTGACTCGAGTCTGAGTCCAGTTGCTTCTCCCCATTCCCAGTGTTGGAAACATGAACTGGATGCCAGCTGACCACTCACCCAGACACTAGTAGCAGTTTCCCCTCAGTCCAGGACCTGGGTGAGCCTCCATTCTTCCCCGTCAGCCCCAGGGGACCCTCCCGAGATGCTGTCCGTTACTTACCATACCAGGGTTGTTTTTCTTTGACAAATACCTTTTCCATATTTGTGGGCAAACCCAAAGAGTCCTGTCTTCACAGCTTCTGCCATCCCATATGGTGTCTTTGTGCAGATATAATAACGGGCCCTCTCTGGGTATAGGCAGCCTCGTAGGTATATATTGTCTAATTGTAAAATATATTCTTTTCTTGTGGGTGGACTTAGGTTGGTGGGCTGGATTTTCAGTCCCCTTGTCATATCCACCCTCTTGTGTATGTTACAACCCCTAAAACTATAGATGGTTACCCCTGAGGACACCCCTCCTTCCCTTCATCTACGAGGTGCTTTTTCTCCAGTTTAGGGCCACCTACATGAGATAGAGCTTCCAGGTTATCCTGGGAGTCTCTAAGGTACATGTGTGAAAAAGCCATTAGTGCTTGCAAACCCACAGATCACTTTATATGTCATGCTTATTCAGCAAAAATCAGTGGCACACTCAGGAAGCCCAGCACAGAGAAAGACCCCAGAATGGCTGGGATGAAATCAGAGATTTCCCACAGAGCATAGTCATTTCCAGAGGAGTCCAGATAAAGATGAAGTGAATGAGACCATTGAGATACTCGTCTTGGGGGCCCAAATCTTCAGTCATCAAGAAAAATAATATTTTAATGCAACATTTTAAAAACTCAAAATTAACGCAAAAAAAATCCATGATCAAGAAAGTATCAAAAATTTAAAGACAGATCAAAATGAATGCAGAAAATCCATAATGAACAAAAGATCAGAATTTTACATAAAGGCAGCATCAGGATTGCTGATTTTTCCTTTTAGCCTCAGGCTCCGATATGGTTCACCTTGGCACCATGACTGATCCTGTCTTTATTTTAAATTTTGAGGGTTTGTTCATCATGGATTTTCTGCATTCACTTTGAATTTGTAAAATATTACATTAAAATACTATTTAGCTTCATGGCTGAGTTTTTTGGTACCTCCTTTCCGTTGTCATGGAAAGCAGGTTCTGTACTCCCCTCAGCCTAGTCCAGTCCTGATCACTCACTGCCGGTTAGTCCCCATTGTTGAGGGTGCTAGGAATTGAGCATTGCACCCGCTCCTTTTAATTCCTGACAACCATGAGATGTGAGGTCTCTTATTAACAGAAGAGCAGACAAGGTCCACACTAGGTGGAGGAGGGAAGCAAATTAGGTCTAAAGCCCATTGCTTTGGCAACGTTTAGTAACAAGGGAAAGGAAGACACGGAGGAAGCAAGAGCAGGTGCAAAGGCACAGGAGCAAGGCAACAGAAGGCAGCTCCCTTAGCTGCTTGGAAGCCGCCCCACTCCCAGCTGAAGGGGTCCCACACTGCCAGCTGTGCACACAGGGCCTCCTGAAGGTGACATTTACCACAGCAGAGTATTGCCAAGAAGAAAGCGTGCATCCGGGACTGTGTAAGGAAGCTGATTACTTAACCTTTTCCCAAAGAGTCTTCGACAAATATGGCATATCCCCAAACGAATTATTTTTCCTTTCATAAAACTCAAGTGGACACATCTCCATTTCTCTGCAAAAAGAGCAGCTGCCGTGCAGTCACTCGAAATGCAAAGTCTGAATGGAAATTAATGCTGTTGATGAAACCAGCGGTCTAAAACATTAAAGGATTTTGGACTGAAAAGACAATGGCATTTGCATCCATTTGAACATCCAGGCAGGTTTGCATAATGGAGATGTCAGTTGTACTTCAGGAGAAAAATCAACCTACCTGGGCTCCCATTAACTCTGCCTGCTAGATACAGCTCCCTTGCAGGGATGAAACACCACCATGCTTTGCCCTTTTGAAAGAGAAAAATATGAAACTCCTACATTCAAGTGAGTCTTCAGTGAAACAAGAGTGAGACCCATCATGAGCTGGTACCTACTCCCCCATCTGCAAGAACCAACACGGCAAATTTCTGTTGGAGTCCAGGACCAGGAAGACTTGCTGTCTGCCTATAAATGTGCATTAATTTGGTTGTCAGAAAATGAACAGTACATAACCCAACCTTGGACCCTATTGACCTCTACTACTAGAAATCTTAACATCAACTGCAGGACCCAATTATATTAATCTCATTATTTTTTGGTGTCTGCTAACAGCTTCTCCTTGGGCTTCTATTTAGAGCAATGTGTATAGGCTGTGGGCACACATCAAAACCATGTGGTGTGCTTTTTAAAAATGCAGATGCTGGAGCCCTATTCTAGTGTTAGACCCAGATATGGATATTTTTTTCATTTACATGTTCAAAGACTGCTTTCTCAACCCAGTGGAAAGACAATCCAGGGTAGACTATTAGATTTATTTCTAAAGGAGCAAAGAAAGGTTTTATGGTGGCCTCACACTGTTTGATGTAACTAAAAATAAAACTAGCCTTGACTAATAGCTCAAAACCAGTGGAGGTTATGGCAAGGGAAAGGTGGATAATTCAACTCCAACTTATTTTGACCTGAATTTAGGCCAAATGAGACTTCTACCTGAATTATTCAGAAAAATGCCCTGAGTTGCCCCTCAGTACATCTGGTACAGCTGGTCCCATGTATATTCAAAAAGTGTTTTCTATGATTATTTTCGATGTAGCTAGTGTCACCTTGACCAGATCAAAGTTCCCCACAGTTATTTTTTAATGTACAAGTTTATCACATCCCCTTTAATCATACTTGCTCTCAGTGGATTTGAGTGAGTGAATTCATCTATACAGCAGAGTTAACTTACAATGTCCTCCAAGTATTTTTCACTGCTGGCTTATGTCACCACCTTTGTTTACATTTAGTTCAGAAAGTACAAATTTAAGAAGTGGCGGGTTGTAACTAGACATAAGATCAATGCAGTGAGTTTCTGTTTAAGCTTTAACAACTCAGTAGCTGTCAACTGAAGCGTGAATGCAGACATCAGTAAATCCCAGTTAAAATACTCCAGTTGTAGTAATCACAACAGGAGTTAGTGGTGTTCTCTCCTCCACCCAATGAAGCTCTTAGAAGTAGCTTCATTAACATCTCATTTCTGGTTTTGTTCTGGTTTTGTTCTGATCTTCTCAGTTTACCCCACTCTGGGATTCCCTGTCCTCTATCACGGGGTCACTTTTCATGTGGAGCTTTTTTAGAGCTGATGTCTTTCTGTTTACTCCTGCTGTCCTTGGACCCTCAGTCTCTCCCCCTGCAATTGCTTGGAGTGTGTCATTAAAGTGAGCAGCTCTCGGCCATCATGACATCAAGTTCAGCTCTATCTGTCTTGCCACCTCTATTGCTGTTCTGAACAAGTCTGCCCAATTCAAAACTCAAGAGCTCTCCTGAATAAGGCCTATCAACTATCCTCACCAAGTTGGCAATTTCTTTTGGATGATAAAACATGATTATGAATATTTGAATATTTGAATAGAAATCACTCGGATGCTCATTAAAAAAAAAAAACCACTGTCAATTAGTATTGCATTTCTGTGAATTCCCTCAGGGCATATTCAGAAAATCAGTATTGTAAAAGCTTGAACAGTTACATTAGTTTAGCTTGATTGTAAACTGATTCTTTTTTATTTATACTTACATGGAATAATACATAAATAAGAATTGAATCTTTTTTTTTTAAACAAAACAAATGAGTTTGCTTTTGGAAGACAGTTTTAGAATTCCTGTTGGGTAATTAGGTCCCAATCCTTGATGCCGTGGGTTTTGGTATTGAATAAACGATTGAATCTATAATTAAACACGTCCCTTGGACTGAAGTTACTAAGCAGGTACTTGGGTCAATTACAGAACAACAATGAACATTGCATCAGGTGTTATCACAACAGTAATTACAGTGCAATATTATATTCTATTTTAAAACACTTTTTAAAGAATGGGTTATCAGTAATGGAAAATGCATTGAGTTTTTATGACAGATTTTTACACTACACATTTCTGATAAGGACAAGATCCTCTGTTAAGAGGTCAGAGGGCCTCCCTGGTGGCGCAAGTGGTTGAGGGTCCGCCTGCCGATGCAGGGGATACGGGTTCGTGCCCCGGTCTGGGAGGATCCCGTATGCCGCGGAGCGGCTGGGCCCGTGAGCCATGGCCGCTGGGCCTGCGCGTCCGGAGCCTGCGCGTCCGGAGCCTGTGCTCCGCAACGGGGGAGGCCACAACAGTGAGAGGCCCGCATACCGCAAAAAAAAAAAAAAAAAAAAAAAAAAAAAAAAGGTCAGAGACCTACCTTGCCATGTAAAATTAATAACTTCATCAAGTTTGTTTTTTTTTTTTTTTTTTTTTTTCGGTACGCGGGCTTCTCACTGTTGTGGCCTCTCCCGCTGCAGAGCACAGGCTCCAGATGCGCAGGCCCAGCGGCCATGGCTCACGGGCCCAGCCGCTCCGCGGCATGTGGGATCCTCCCGGACCGGGGCACGAACCCATGTCCCCTGCATCGGCAGGCGGACTCTCAACCACTGCACCACCAGGGAGGCCCCATCAAGTTATCTTTAACAGCAAATATTTATTAAATGCTTACTGTGTTAAGGACTGAAGATACAAAGACATGCGATCTGACCCATGCCTTCTGGGGCTCACGCTCTAATTTGGGAGCTATAGCATGTGCAGAAAAAGGGAGATGTGGCAGCCTTGCCATTTGAAAAAGGAGCTCAAAGCCCCAGACAAGGCCACACGACCTCACCATGTCAGCAGTCCTCTTCTTTGTAGACTTAGAAGCCTGATTTGGTGTCTACATCCAGAGATGATTTGTATCTTGGAGATGGACTTTTACTAATTAAACTCATGAGAGATGTAAGCCAGAATGCAAATGTATTCATTTATAGTGAGAAACCAAAGATTAGCTGGCTTCTGTTGATAGACAACTTTTAATTCAGAGAATTAAAGTTATGTCTGGAGGAGTCTATTAATCTTGTGGAAAACTAAACTCTTGTCATTGAATGAAATCTCTCTGTTGCAGAAATTTCTATAACTTTCTATGTACAGAGGACTTTGTAGGGTGAATTTCTCCAACCAGCAGCTTTCCACATTCTTAGCTCTTTTTCCTCAGTGATGGTGCTTTCAATCCTAACATGTGTCCATAGTTTCAAGACATGCTTCTCCTGTTCTTTGTGCTTCTTTCCCTCAGTTGCCTTCTTCTCTTTCATCACATTTATCAGCCATGCCAAGCATTTCATTTGCCTTTTCTCTTTTAATCTTCACAATTTTCCTGTGACTTAAATTACACCCCCGTCTTACAGATAAGAAAATCAGTTTGTACTGAGATTCAGTAACCTGGGTCAGATGGGCAGTGCCACAGTCAGGAGGTATATTCTGTGGTCAGTTCCTGGAGGATAAGAGTCAAGAAATGGTACCAGTCATAGGAGTTCAGGGTGGGGAGGGATAAGCCTGAGCATAAGCAATGAGAATGACTTAAGGCCAGATATGTTTAGAAAAGGGGAGGGCAGAAGACATGAGAGTGGGAACACAGAAGGGGTCTGTGATCTGCTAGTGATGTCTGCCAAAGAGGGAAGTGGAGGATGTGGTAGCGGAAACCTCAGGCATTTACCATCCAGGCTGTGTGTTGGCAGTTCTCAATGAGCACTACACACACACCCCTGATGGAATGGATCCCTGTCATCGAGGTAGGGCACACAGTTTTCGAGACAGAGGTAATAGTTTTGTAGTGAAATATCCTCTCACCAGTCTTCCTATAATTTGACTATTCTGCAACATATTCCAACTAAGTCTAATAGCAGATTGCATTTAGACCCAATAACACGTAAACGTACACTCCCTTACGTGGAAAGGGGATTTTGTGTTTCCATCATGATGGAACCCAGTTTTGTGATGGTTTGGAACATTCCATACATTGAGAAAAATTGCTGGAGAAGGTGGGGAGCCACTGGAAACTTCCTAAATAAAGGAATGATGAAATCAGATATGTGTTTTGGAAACAGATCTGAGGCAGACAGAATGAAGGAGAGAGGGATGCCTGGTGGGCTGTGGATCTGTTTTCATTGCAGTAGTACTGACAGGAGGTAAGGGGGGAAATGTGTGCATAAGAACGGGGAGATCTGAGGGGAGGGGATGAATATAAGAAACGTGGTCTCAAGTAGCTCTAACTTACTTCCTCTGCGCCAGGACGTTGTTTTTCCTTGAACACTTTTTGAATGCCTACTATATGCCAGGTACTGTTCTCAGTAGTTTTTGAAGTCAGATGCCTTTGCCAACATGTTGCAGAGAGCTCTTGATATAGTACAGTATATGCCAGGCTTTCAGTCAAATAGAACTTGACATACTTCAACCAGTCAAGGAGATTTCAATGTCAGATAGGGCTTTGGTGTGAATCCTTGTGAGTCTTGCCTTCTGCACAGTGCCCAGCACATAAATGCTTAATGTATCCCGTGGTGGATAAATGGACAGGTAACCAAAGGAATGGAGTAAATAGACTCATAGAAGAGCATTGAAGCTCAACTTTTACGTGCCTGAAACTATTTCATAGTGAGCTCTAGACTCTTCTTGAGGAAGCATATTTCTGTATTCCGGTCTGTGCAGTTGTTGAAAATAAGAAAAAAGGTGGAAGACACCAATACAGATAAAAATACTATTTATCTTAGAATGTAACAAAGCCAACAAGAATGATAGCTTCTGAAAGTAGTATTCTTCCATATGTAGCATCTAGATAATAGGTACCTAAATTTCTGGAGTGCGTGTGTGAAAGCATGGATCCCTGGGCCCTGCCCCAAACCTACAAAGTTAACCCCTCACAAAGGGAAAGAGAACTTTGAACAAGCTCCTCAGTTCATTCTGTTGCACTGAAAACATAGTGATAATCACTATTCTAGAGTTAGAGCCAAGCTTTTTGAGGACTTGAAAACCCCAGGAAGTAAGGATCTGTTATGGAAGCAGCTAATATGAGCTGGTGGATCTCCTTTCTTTCTTTCTTTTTTTTTTTTTGAGGTACGCGGACCTCTCACTGCTGTGGCCCCTCCCGTTGCGGAGCACAGGCTCCGGACGCGCAGGCTCAGCGGCCGTGGCTCACGGGCCCAGCCGCTCCGTGGCATGTGGGATCCTCCTGGACCGGGGCACGAACCCGTGTCCCCTGCATCGGCAGGCGGACTCTCAACCACTGCGCCACCAGGGAAGCCCTGGTGGATCTCCTTTGAAAACCTTTTAAAACATCAGGGGCACTGATCTCTCTTGCTTAACCTTTGAACCAGAAGGACCTAAGGTTCGGGGGCTCAGATGGCCCCAGCATGAAACCCCCCAACACACCAACCTCACTGACTGTTGCATGAGAATGTCCCAGCTCCAGGATCCTTAAGTAAGAAGAGCCAAGGGGATTTTCACTCTATACAATGTGATGTCTTTTCCAATAGTAGTATTAACAGGAAAGTGTTATCTTTAGGGCATCTTCCTTGTTTTATGTATTTAGCAATAAATTTATATAACCTTTACTGCTTCTGAGTATAAAAGTAATGCATGTTTGTAGTTTAAAAAAATTAGAAAAGCATAAAAAGAGTAAAAATTACCCATAGTCTTAACCAGAAAAAGATAAGCACTCTCAGTATATCTCCTTCCAGATTTTTTAGTGTGTGAATACACACAAACTTTTACCAAAATGGAATCACTGTTTTGCAGCCTGTTATATCCAGTCTGAATGGAGGTGATATCTTTCTAAGTCATGTATATCATCATTTTTTAATGACTGCAGAGTATACCACAGTGTGGATGTTCCTCTTTATTTTATTATTTCCTTATTTTTGATGTTTGAGTTCTTTAAGTTTCCATTTTAGGCTGTGCGGAAAAACAAGATGAAATTACAGAACATTGTAAGGGAAGGTATATCAAGATGGAACTGCCCTATTGTAAACTGCCTGGCTCATGTCATAGCCCAGAAGACATAGACTTCCCTGGTTGCTGTGCCTAAACTCTTTGCTATTTTCATTTTTTATAGGAGGATCCCCCATATTCCCCCCAGGTCCCCATCACTCACCTGCTTTTCCCTGGCATGTCATTCAACTTCACGAGAGATTGTCTTGCTTCACTTAATTATTCATCATTCGTTGCACAAACATTTTTATCACGTGCACCCTATGTGTCAGCACTTTGTGAGATCTTCACTTTATTTAGTGATTAAAATGTCTATGATCCTGCTCTCATTAAGGTTACAGACTAATGATAAAAGCAGAGTCATTAACCAAAAAGGCTAACTTAGAATATGCCAGTCCCTATTACTGTAATCTGAAGTCCTGGCAATCCATGGAAGTTTTATTAGGTAGCTATTGCCGTGTAACAAACTATCCCAACACTTAATAGCTTAAAACAACACACAATTATTAACTTACAGATTCTTTAGGTCAGATGCCTGGGCATGGCTAAACTCTGCTTCAGGGTCTCTCACAGGCTGCAAGCAAGGTGTCAGCCACCTCCAGGCTGAAGTGAAGAAGGGTCCACTTCAGAGCTGCGCGGTTTTTTAGAAGAACCAAGTTCCACAGGGGCTGTCAGATTGTGGACCTCGGGTCCTTGCTGTGTGTTGGCTGGACGTCACTCTCTGTTCCTTGCCATGTGGGCCTCTCCTACGTGGCAGCTAGCTCCATCGAAGTGTGCGAGCCAATAAGTAAACAGAGAGTGCCAGTGAGATGGCAGTACCAGTCTTTGTAACCTGATCACAGGAGTGACATCCTGTCACTTTGCCATATTCTGTTCTTTAGAGGCAGTTAAGGGGAGGAGATTACCCAATGGTGTAAGTACCAAGAAGCAGAGATCATTAAAGACCATCTTTGAAATCAGTGCTGCTCTCATAGAACTTACAGTTAGTGATGAAACCAAAGCTGTTTAATGAAAAAGGTTGACTTAGAAAACACTCTGCAGTCTGAAGTACTGGGCATTCATGGAGCTTCACATTTAGATTCACTTTTAAGTTTAGGGATATGAAGAAATAGGTCGACATATTTGCATTTCCTAAGTGTGCACTTAATGTTATTTTTATGGGGGTTTTTTGCAGCTTGCTGCATACACGTCTGTGTCAATATTTTCGTTTTATTTTCTCAAACCTGGGAAGTAGGGATGGAAGATGTTATCTCAAATTTAGAGATGGATGAACTGGGCCCCGGCAAGTTACCAGCTGAGTCGGCTGCATCTTGCTCCCAGTTCATTTGTTGGTCCAACAAACACATACGCACAAGTATTACATGCTCAGCACCAGAGCAGGCAGCACGTGGGGTGTGATGCTGGACAAAACCCCTGTGGCTTTTTCCTTCCCAGACCTAGTTCTTGTCAGAGTGAAATATGAATCAAATAATCTCCCCAAAAATAAGGTTTCAGACTTTAAAATTCTGCAGTGGGTGGAAAGATAATCGTTTGTGCAGTGTTTGCATACAGAAAGTCATCCACTGCATTCTTAAAATTTGTCCACTTGACTGGGTGTGTGATGTTTTTAGGACCTTCTAGGAAGGAAGGAAGGAAATGTACATGGCACTAAGATAGTTTGTTAAAGAAAACATAGCTGCCACCCTCTTTATATATTATGGATATTATTTCAGAGGTGATGGATATGTTCATGGCATAGATGGTGGTGATGTTCATGGCATAGTTAAGGTATATACTTATCTCCAAACTCATCAAGTTGTACACATTAAACATGTACAGTTCTTTTATGTCAGTTGTACCTCAATAAAGTGATTTTTAAAATAGGATTAGAACAATCATCAGTCACGTTTTCATGGATTAAATTAAAATTTCACATCTCAAATTAATTTTAAGTTATCATTTTGAAAGCCAAGTTTTAATTAAGCTTCCGAGACCCAGAATTTAAGTCAAAAAGGTATTTTTCACACTGTACAATCAGGGCTTCTTATATACCCCAAAATGAGTAAGTATAAGGGAAGACACAACTTAAATTTTCTCCCAACTCAATCCTTTAACTGGTAGCTATTCAGCAAAGTCAATTTTGCAAAATGTTATAAATATCTGCTATTTACCAGGAACTAGGAGAGGAGAGACAAATAAGATCATGGTCCCTGATGTTAGGGGAGTCATAGCCTAATAAGTGGAATCCTACAGGTCAAAGGAGAATTTCAAAATAAATGCCCTGAGAGGCAAAAGTAGGGCAAGATGGAGGAGGGGCACCAAGCCAAGTAGAGGTAAGAACAGGAATGTCAGAGAAGGCAATGGAGTGAAGATGCTTTTAGCTTCAAGTAACAAATCTCTAACTCAAACTGATATAAACCTAAGTGAGGAAACATTTCGTCAAACTGGGAGGTCAGAAGAAGGGCAAACTCCTAGGTACAGTCACCACAGTGGCTCAAAAATTCCATCAATGTCTCAGTTCTTTCCATTTTCGGTGGCCAGTGTCATTCCCAGTCTATCACTAGCTCTTGGCTGGTATCAAGGTGGCTCCAGCAATCCCAGACACGATGACATCAGAGAGAGGAAGAGGGGATACAAGGACCCGGGATTCCCATGGCAGCTTAGATGGGCATCTTGGGTGGGATTGAGGGGTCAGCCTTCACAATTACCAGGTAAGGTTTTCCCCGAGGACTTTAGACCCGGCCTGTCTTACAGGATGAATAGGAGCTTTTCTGGTCTGTAACTGTTAGAGATGGAGAGGGAACCACCTCAGCGTGTGCACACCCGTTGGCACAGAAGATCACAGTTGTCCTGGGAATTCCAAGTACTCTTGACTGGAGAAGTGGCGTAGAGACCAGATGAGTGATAGATTAGTCTGGAGGGGAAGGTGAGGGATGGATTATGAAGGATTATGAAGCTGCTCTAAGAAATGTCGGTTTTATCTCGAAGGAGCTGACAGCCCACCGAAAGATTTGAAGCAGGGGAGCACATGAGATTGGTTGTGTGAGTTCAGTCTGGAACAGCGCATGAAATGGATTGGAGGGCAGGGCAAGGTCAGAGTCCTGGAGAGTGAAATTGTGTTGATAATTCTAGAAGGAGTCTGAATGGGACCAGGTAACTTGTTAAGAGGGTGAGTTGAGGGGAAAGAGGGGAGATCAAGGTGGTGATTCCAGTTTTTCCTGGGGTGATTCCCTAGAGGTCTAGATAAAAGTGATTATGCATTTGGGAAAATCAGAATCTAAGAGCTGGCTACTTAGATCAGACATAATAACATAGCGTGCATGTGAAATGATAGATACTAGCTCTCAATACCTATGGGATATTGGCCAGCTGGATGAATGAAAAGCTCTTATAAATGCCCTTTGGCATACATGATTGACCAAAATGAGGAACAGTGAAAATACTTGTGTTGTACAAGTGAGAAAGTGGATGTGATATTTATAAGCAAGGCGTGGAGCAGATATCATGTGGGTTAATAGGCTAGTAATTAAATTCGTGTGATTTAAGCACCTTGGTAAAGCTGCTAATAAGGTGAGTTAGGCTTCAGTAGCAACTTCTCCCTCCCTCTTCTGTGTATGAGTGAGTGAGAGTGTGTGTGTGTGTGTGTGTGTGTGTGTGTGTGTGTGTGTGTGTAGTTCATCAACTCTTAAAGTGTTCAAGACAGAACTTCCCCATTTTGCATATTTTGCAAAGGAGCCTTTTGTTTAAGCTTCCAGTGTGTATAACTGGAATGAGCTACGCATTCTCCCAGACCTGCAAGCTTTTGTCTTCTAAAATAGAATGCTCCCATGTGAGGTCAGTTTGTAAAACCAGGGCTGACTCATTTGTAGTCAGAGGACTGTCCTGCTTTTGATGACTTCCCACTATGTAAGCATGGTTCACATAGAAGCAAGGAGTGAGTTGATCCCTTGACATAATTACCCACATCTGTTTCTAGGCATCCAGCTGAGTGTATGAGGGGACTGTTGACCACAGAGAGCCTCCTGCCTGGGCACTTCTGCCCAATCTCTCTTCTCTGGAAGGACCTTTTAATCTAAATGTGTACTGAGGAGTTTTGATGTCCTGAAGTTTTCATTCTAATCCCAGAATATTGTGCTTTGGAAGGATTTTGTCTTTCCTTTTGTGGCAACAAAATATCGTGGAAAAAGTCTGGAAGTTGCAATTATCCCTTCTAAGCTTGAATCCTAGTTCTGCCCTTTAGCAGCCATGACCTTGGCTCAGTGAGTATAGGAGACAAGGCATGTGATTTGGTACCAGGCAGAAGAGAGTTTGTATCTTAGTTCTGCCAGTGAATAGCTATGTGACCCTAGACAATGAATGTTCCATTTTCTTTCATCTGTAAAATGGGGTTAATACTGCTTAATTTTGGTATTGACGAGGTTATGGCATACAGTAAAGCGATTAGCAGAGGTGCAGGCACGTAACAGCGACTCTATATATTACAGGACCTCTTAGGCCCTTTGTCCTGATCTGAAACATAGGAATAATAAAAATGCCTAACCTGCATTTTTGATATGAGCACTCCAGTAATACTTCTGGAACAGGGTTTCTCACCCTCACCCTTGTCACTACTGACACTTGGAGCCGCATAATTCTTCCTCGTGAGGGCTGCCCTGTGCCTCGTAAGGTGTATACCTACCAGATGCCAGTAGCATCCACCAGCCCCAGGTGCAACAACCAAGAGCACCTCCAGATACTGCCAAAAGTCCTTGGTGGGGGCGTGGATTACCTCTAGTTGAGAACGATGGTTCTAGAATATAGAAGAAAGTGCCTAGCCTTTTGGAAGTGTTTCATAAGAAAGAGCAGCCCTATTTCTAACCTATCTATAAAACTGTGAAAAGAAGTAAAGAAAGCAAAATCTTATGTTTGCTTTCTGAGCCCCTAGATAGTAATGCAGAAATGACAATAGTGGAACAAATAAAACTTTTTTCAGCATGAATAAACTCTCCCAAGTTTAGCTCCAGATACAAACCACAGTTGGGTCATGCTACCAACCTTCAGAGAGCAGTTGTGGTAAAGGGATTTTCAGTCATTTCTGCTGTAGCCTGTTGTGTCCAGGGAGTGAAAACTGCCAGCCCCTCCCCCACTCCTCTTTGGATGATTGTGTGGGTCAAGTTGACTTCCATTGTAAGCACATGTGTGTTTTATCTTCGGCTTCATTATTTTTCCCTTTCAATTATTTTATTTTTTTAGCCCTTCCCCTGGGAGAGGAAAGGTCAGTTCAAACCTATTATCACATTCCCTGATCAAATCTTAAAGCAACAGGAATGTCACTTCAGTGTCTGGAAAGGTGTAGGGGCATAATTCAGTCACTTTATTAATAGAAATGGAGGAGGATTGTAAAAGGTATTTTTGTTAACCTTGAAGAGAAAGGAAAGATACTGCACCACACACACACACACACACACACACACACACACACACACATACACACATACACACATACACACGCACCCCCTACCTACCTTCATTTTTTTTTCCTTTCCTTTTTTTTTGGCTATGAGATTAAATGAAGAAGAAATTTTCTTCTCCCCAGAAATGTCATCGCTCAGAGCAGCATTTTAGCACTATTATCGTGTGTTAACATCTAAGTGAGGAGTAATTATTTTCCGATAATACATGCGCTGCACTTCAGCTGGTTATGGCAGGGCTTCCATGCTGAGATCTATGAGGTATAGATTATACATTTCAATACTTATTCAAAATATGTATTTTTCATGATTGATGAGGACTTTGCAGAATGCCACCTTCATAATTTGCGTTTTTTAAAAAGTGGTTCTGTAAATCATTGGCATGGATTATCTCAATCATAAGTCAAATGGTTCTCATTGTAAGTGTTCTAAAATATGCTTTTATTAAGTAGTTTATGAAAAAATCAGGGAGAAATATGCCTTAACATACTTTTTATATTTTATTACTGTTCAATATATATTTTTTGCTACTTTAACAAAGAATATGCCGACTCTTATAATACCATTACTGTCAAATTAAAGATTAGCCTTTCTCTTCCCAAACACTTATATTTTGTGCTTAGCTCAAAACCAGGAATGACCTTTGAGTGGATTTAACAGGATGCTTGACAGAAAGTAAAAATTCTCTGTTTGGTCAGAGAAAACATAAACAATGAGGCTAAACTCAGCTTTAGTAAGTCCCGGCTTTTTTTTTTTTTTTGTAAGCTTTCAAGCCCCAACAGAGGATTCTGGTCTTATCTGCTATAAAAAGACCTTCAAACTTGAAAATTACATTTAATCTCTTCATAAAGGGACTAGGAGTTTTTCAGTATGATGCAAATGGCAGGAAAAAGACACTTAAGCTCACAAAGGCAAAAGACACTGTTACTTTAAAAGGCTTTAAGAAAATGTTAATGCTGAACCTGGATGATATAAGATGGCAATCCAAGAAAGAAACCCTTCTTGAGCCAACATTGTAGCCAGGGCTCTGGCTGGATGAAGAAATGGAGCCCTTGCTTATAGGAGATTCCCCTTAGAGTGTGGAAAGTTTAGAGCTGGGTAGAAACCAGGGGGAACAACTGAGACACTAGAAACACACGCCTATGTGGAAGCCAGCCTGCGCATCTTTGCTAGAGCTGAAGCTAGAAGTGGTGCTTACTAAGCTGTCGGAACCTCAAGAATAAAATCCGTAAGCTGCAGTAGGAATTTGGGAAGGCTCCAGGGAATACAGGGCAAGGGAGGGAACGAGGGAACCAGCGCAAGTCATGCTGGGTTGGCTGCCAAGAAAAACCCCTCCTCTGTCCCTGAATCTGTTCCTCCTGTCACCTCACTACGCCTCAGTCCCCAGAACCGCCCCTCACTTGGTTTAGGTGCTTATCCCTCCATATTGTAATTCTCTTCTGTTTTCTGTTGACTTTGCTGTTTCTTCTGCATGAATGTGAGCCCTGTAAGCATCAAGCTTGTATCTGTTTTGTTTACAGCTTTATACCAAGCACTTTCCTACTGCTAGGCTCCAGAGTGATTTTACCATGATTAAGGTTGAGATTGAATTGGGGGTACTAGGAAGTTCAGAGAAAATCTGTGTCAAAGTCAGATCCAAGGGGTGAGGTCTCTGTCTTCAGCAGATGTCCTTTGAGGTGTGATTCAGCCTCTAAAGGCACCACCTTCCTTTCTTAAAGTGGGCAAGTGGTGTGTTTGATTCTGTCCCATAGAGAACCTATACGAAGGGTATGAAATAACTCATGAGTGCATTGGCTTCAGCCTTCTGGAAGGGAAATCTTTTCTCTCCATAGGACTTCCTTGGGATTTTTTTTTAAACTTTGTGGGCTCCAGAAATTCTTCCAGACAAATGGCTGCTTCATTTCTGAGGTGGTGATTTATCCCTGAAGGGATAATTCTCAGCAAAGGTGTCTCTCCTTCATCATAAAGGAATAGCAACACATTTATAAAAGGGAGACAGAGCTTCAGATGAGTAGGTATAACAGTTCTACGCAGTATCAGTGGTTGAAATAATATGCATATGTTCATTAAGAATTCCGACATACTTCTTTTATAACGTCCCTTATGAAAGATAATTTTCCACGTTTACTTTGTGTTGGAAGTGACAAATGAAATTAATATGCTTCATAAACTGCCCTCACAGAGGGTCAATTAACAAGAGAACTAACCTTGTGAAAGTCATTTTGAAAGACTAGTTATGTCAATAATATTCCCTGTCAAATTGGGTAAAAGTGAGAAAATTAGAAGGCTGTCAAATAAATAACAGTCTAAGATACTGAGTAATTGCGTTTTTGGTAAGGTAAATTAGTTTCTGCAATTGTTGGTTGAGAAACAGGAAATGAATCGTGGAAGTTCTGAAGATTTTAAAACCGTGTGTGTGAATATACATGTGTGCACATATGTAAGTGTGTGTAATGGATGTCTGTATACTTCTGCACACACATATGTACAGGGAGGCGGAGAGGGCAGTCATACAAAGGTTCAAATTGGAAGTAAGATGGCTCTGCAGTCCTTAGCCAGGTCCATTCCCTGTTCCTCCGCCAATGGTCTTCTCCTTCAGGCGCCCAGCCAGCTCCCACCTCTCTGTTCTTTCCTCACTGGACTCCTTTTCCCGTCATTTCTACCTCTTTCCCTCAGTCCTTCAAAATTAATCCTTGTGCATGCGCTCTGGGCTGGGCAGTGTCCTTAGCCATGGACAGGCACAGTTGCCCCTGCCCTCACGGAGCTGACACTCCCGTAGGAGGGAACTGAACTGAAGCTGAGGCTTTTTCCCTGTAATACATTTGCTTCAAGGCTGTGAAAGTACCAGGGAAACAACCCCAATTGGACCCAGTTTGGAGACTGAAAGAGCTACGGCAGTCTTGATTCTGTGGCTATTTTCAGCCCAAGTCACAGTACAGATGGTTCCAGAGAGGCCCCAAAACACACACAGGGCACTCTGACAGAAAGGCTGTCCTTTGCCAGGGCAGACGCAGCTTGGCCAGGCCCGCTTTCTTCCTCCCTTTGGTAAACGCTTCCTACAAGGAGCTCCCTTCTCTCTTGCCTCCTCTGACATCTCAGTTTCCTTCTTCAGAACCCTCTCATGGCTGCGATGTCCTGCTTGTGCCAGTTAGATCCTTGACTGTGTCTCAAGTTCCTATTTGCCATATGAATCAGAGCTGAAAATTCATCTGAAGTCTTGGTGGCCTGTCCCCATCCCTCCATGACCTCTCTGAGACTTGGAGCAAGTCCACTCTCTTGTCAGGACGTGTGCTCCCCGTGTGTGAAATGAGGCTGTTTTGCAGCAAGGAGATATGTTAAATTTTTTTTTTTTTAGTAAAAGTTGTTATATTTATGTGTACACCAGAGCCCAGACACCCATATGTACGTGAAGCAAATGGTTTGTGTCAGATCCTTTTCCTTCCCCTAGACTATCTCCCTGTGTCTCCCCATAGTCAGGGAGTTTCCAAAGCCATATGCACTGCGTCTGTGTTTGTATAATGTATATACACACATATTTTCACATGCATACACAAACAGTTTTTTTCCTAGGATCCCCATTTTACAGAGTCAGAAACTGAGTCTCAGTGGGGCGACGTGAGTTGTGGGAGGCCACACCATAAGGATTGGCATGGGAGTTGAACCCAATCCAGTTTGATTCTAAGACCTGTATTCTCTGTGATGCCTTGAAGGGTCATTTCTTCATAGCTAACTTCCTCAGCTGGGACAAATATAACCCCTTCCTAATGAAGGAAGAATCTTAGGAAATAATATGGCCCCGCATTTTGTTTTCTATTGGCTGACTGACACATTCCTGCTCCAAGGTCCTTTTTGTGTTTTCTGCCCTTGGTTGAACAATCCACTTCTCTCCCTGGTCTGCCCCCTGCAGGCAGTTGCAGAGGAGCTGGCCAAGCTTGTACACTCGCAGGTGTGGACCAGTTCCAAGTAATGTTCTCTCATGAGCTGCTCAGGGTTCTGTGACTGAAGGACAGACGAGCGGTGGCCAACTTAAGCAGTCGTAGAATCATTGGATGAATGCTGGCTGTATTCTACACATTTAAAGTCTGACAGCTGGGTCTCAGAAAGGACAGGAATAGGCTCACTTCTGGGAATTCCAACCAGAAACTCTTGAAGACTCTTTTTTTTAGGCAGAACCAGTGGAATAACTCCTTTCCACCCACCTTCCATCTAAGCGCCCTTTGCATCATGGTTCCCATTTCTGGGAGAGAGCTTCTGATTGGCTTAGGTTGGGTCACGCGCCTGCCTCTCTTGGGCAGGACTGGAGGAAATAACATTGTGATTAATAGTCCCACCAGAACCACGGGGCGGTGGGGGTGGGGGGTCAGTTAACAGCCGAAGGATTAGCAGTGCACTGTTACTTATAGAAGGGGGTCAGGGATACAAGAAAGTCAAACTTCCAGATATCTCCCATATCATATCATGAAACAAAATAAAGCCAAACAAGCTTAATTGCTTATCTGTTACTTCTGAACCTAAGCTGCAAATCTGCATGCACAGCTTGGCAGCAGTAAAGGTAGCAGCTTGTGGGTGTGACAAAAGCCAGGAGTTCAACTCAGAAAATCTGCACTTAGTCCCAACCTGGCACCTCTTGCTGTGACACCTTGGTTTTAGAGTGCATCATGCCAGAGCCTGCTGTAAAGTGCAATTACCCCAACCCATCTCCCCAGGGAGTTACTGGGGGATCACATGAGGTGCAGCTTCTCGAAGTGCGTGGGAAGTCGTTACTCAGCCCGTCTGGGTCTAAAGTAGGAAGAATTGACATTAGGGTCGCAAATAGCAAGTGAAGCCCAGGAGCATGTTCACAGGTTTGCACTCTGTTTTAAACACTTGTAAATATCTCTCCTGGGCCATTTACTTTTGTATAGTTGAGAACATTGAATAAATAACAGTCTTTTTTTTTAGAGGGGAGTCTGTATTTCTTTTTTTTAATAAACTTTTTAATTTTTTGACTGCATTGGGTCTTTGTTCCTGGGTGCGGGCTTTCTCTAGTTGCGGCGAGTGGGGGCTACTCTTCGTTGCGGTGCGCAGGCTTCTCACTGTGGTGACTTCTCTTGTTGCGGAGCACGGGCTCTAGGCACGCGAGCTTCAGTAGTTGTGGCTCTCATGCCCTAGAGTGCAGGCTCAGTAGTTGTGGCGCACGGGCTTAGTTGCTCCGTGGCATGTGGGATCTTCCAGGACCAGGGCTCAAACCTGTGTCCCCTGCATTGGCAGGTGGTGCATTGGCAGGCGGATTCTCAACCACTGTGCCACCAGGGAAGCCCTAGAGGGGAGTCTTTGAATTATGAAGGACTGGCAGATTTCACAGCTATTGATATTTTGACAGATGTGTTGGTGACTTGAAATCTTTGAGTTGAAATCTTTGAGTGCAATTATCTTTGAAACTGTGGATGCTGCAAATGTAGATATTGATAACCACCTTGATATATGCAACCTTCTCTATACACTGCCCAGTGTATCATAGCCATCCTTCATATGAGCATTGCCACTAACCTACGGCCGGCAACTGCCTTTTTGGTAATTTTGCTCCATACTCATAACCCCATAAAGCAATAAAACCCCTTAAAAAAGATGAGACTGTCATTTTCAGAAGTTCTCAGCCCAAAGTTGAAGAGCCTCAGGCCATGAGAGATTTTTAGAAGAAGTATTGGCATAGAGTATTGGGGGGTGCTCTGCCAGTAGATGACTCTCAAGGATTTTCACCAACGTAAAAGATTTGCAGTCCCTGGCATTACCTATTTAAAAAGCGAGAGTTTCAGAGGAACACAACTTATAATGAATTATAATTGCGTTATTTTCCATTATTTAGTTGATGTTAAACAATAGAGTCTGGAATTGGCTAAGGAAAGACAGTTATTTGAAATATGTGCTGTTTTGAATAAACTGATCCTGACTTAATGAGCTTTTACAGGGTTTTATGCATGACTTACTACCCATATTACATTGCTAAGGTAAGCTAGTTAAAACTGTGGTGCAATATGA
Source organism: Mesoplodon densirostris (assembly GCF_025265405.1). Lineage (NCBI taxonomy): Eukaryota > Metazoa > Chordata > Mammalia > Artiodactyla > Ziphiidae > Mesoplodon > Mesoplodon densirostris. The sequence goes on from NC_082679.1 coordinate 60,864,746, forward strand.
TGTTTTTCAGTTCATTCGTCTGTTGCATTAATGATGGAATGTATTTTCCATCACACAAGTCCTATTTATGATCAAGACATTGTTGTTCTGTAGATCAACTTAACCCCTTACACAGTGTAATTTACCTGCTGTCGGATCTCATTTGAAGAGCTGTTGTCTGGCATTGCCCTAATCAAAAACATGCCCGAGTGTAATGAGCTATGCGTGTTGTGTCTAGTATTATTTATTTTTAATAAACTTCTGTTTGCCCCACCACCGCACTTTGGGAAACTGACAATCTATAATGTTTTACATGTTCTTCTTTTTTAACCAAGTATCTTCCCAACTGGGGTAATGAGTCACAAAAATCTGAATATTTTTGTTCTTCTCAATGTGTCTTAATGGATAACAGCTGATTAGAGAAATGTACAGGAGAAATATCAAAATGATTTAGCATTAAAAACGAGACTGGTGATTAATAAGAGAAGTAATTTTCTGAACCTAGGCTAGCTGGGTGACACGTAAAGTTAGGTCAGCTGGTTTCAGGGACAGAGGCCACTCTTGGGTTTGGGGAGCCTGGCTGGGTTGTGAAATGTGGTCAGTATGCCCCATCCTGGCTAGTACATCCCCCGAGATTGCATGTCGGTGTGTTCAGCTGTGCAAGTTATTGAAGCCATTTCCATTGCTCACATCACACGGCTGCCCTCCACCTTTGCATAGCCCTTTCTAACAGTATCCACCCAATGGACACCTTCTACCCTTCATTACAGGCAGAAAGTCCAAGCCCCAGATCGCTAGCGGGTAGTTACATCATATACACACAGAGTTTATGCAAAGACAAATATTTTGCTTCGAAACATGGAGAGAGAGAGAACCATGTCAATCGTTTGGGTGTTTCCTCCCCTTTCTGCTCAGCAGACCCCTGCCCTTAGTGAGGGGAGGAGCGGCCTGAACCACTGCTGCGGCCTCAGAGTGAGAGTATCTCAAAGCTGTGTGTGAGTCCAGCGCCTGAGATATGGTACGTTTTGTTCATCTGCACCCTATGGAGATAAGCCCACAACTTCATCTGGGGCTCCGCGGAAGGTCAGCCATCTGTTCCGACAATAGAGAAAAAACTGAGAGATGCTTCTTCACTGTACTTTCTGTGTGAATTTACTGGTTTCAGAAGGAAGTTTTGCTGTAGTCTTCGCTTCGCATGTTGATTTTATGTCCTAAATGTTGCATAAGACACTACCTCACTTTCAGAGCTTTGGGGCCCTGTACCTGAAATGGGGTTTGTGCACAACTAGTTGATGGTGCCTGTGGGCTCTTGGGCATTTTCCTTCTCATCTTCAGTCTCTGCTCCGAGCAGCGTGGTCTATCTTAGGGCGTTGGAGCTTGAATCCACGGTCCACCCTATGTGTCCTCGGGCAAGGCACTTACCCTCAACCACAAAATGGGCCCTCCTGCTGATGTTACAGAGCAATGGTGAGGAGGATCAGAGTTCCGGAATGCAGAAGCATGTCCAGCACAAAGGGAGCCTTTCCATGTATGATGCTTCTTACAATTGTGACCATCGTGGAAGCCTGAGATTCAGCACTTCTACTGAATCCAAAGCAGACCCTTAGGTCCTTTAGCAAAGTGAGGTCCATACCACTGAGAACTACATACAGGTGGAATTGATTTATCTGAAGGTGACTGATGTCTTAGGTAGCTTGTGCAGGGGGCAAAGAAGTAAATCCAAAACAATAGCACAGAACCTTGGAGCCAAAGCTATGCATATTTAAAGCTCACCTCCAACACCACTGTGTGTGTGCTAAATGTTTCTTTGACATCACCTGTTTCCTCTCTCGGAATAAGTAGTGATAGCTGTTGTCTGGCTTAATAATACTACATAGGACCTATAGACATGTACTTGACCATTTATGCTTTGTGAAAGATTTTCTATTGAGGGGAACAATATATTGAATATATTACAAACTCCGGATTTGTAAAAAAGAAAGAAACAATCTAAACTTTAGGAAAACTTTGATCCTTTCCTCAAAGTATTCTCTTTAGTGTGGAGCTCTGAGTGTTTCTTTTCATATTACCTAGTGATGTTCACTCTGGGTAACCCATTTGAATCTTGTGGATTCACACAAGGTTCTTAGGTGACTATCAATTTATATCTACATTATTAGTGTTCTTGTTATGCTGGGTGTATGTACTTTCAGCTCATTTACTCATTTATCCATCCAGTCAGCCAAGATTCCATGCCAGAATTGTGGTAGGTTCTGGCTTAACATAGAAAAACAGACAGAAAATGGTCTTCGCCCTTGAGAGGTTAATATTTTGAAGTCATATACTAAAACGTACATACAAATACTGAATAATTACCACAGTATTTGGCACGCTGACCAAGTTCAATGGGGATCTAGTTTAAAGTATTTCATATGTGTCAAGGCTCTGGATTTTCAATTCGTCATAAACTGGGAGAAAAAGGGAACAATGTCAAAGACAGGCAAGGCTACTACCTAGAGTTGGAGGGAATCAGCCTGGCTATGAATACTGGCTCCAAGTGGGGGCGTGGAGCAGGTGGAGGGTGGTTGGAGGTAATCATAGAGGAACGAGGGAATGCGGTCCCTGGAGCAGAGTAGTGAAGGCTGCTGAACAGGCTTTAGGGGGACAACTCTGCAGGAGAGAGGTGATACGCATCACAGGCTAACTCATTACGTTTGGCACTCTGAACGGAGTCTAATAATATTAAAAATACCAGCAGCGCATGCCCTCTGCCTGGAATTCTACCATATATTTGATTTTGTTCTCATGGCAAGACTGTTAGTTGGAGTTTTTACTGCAAAACAAAATTGCAGTGGTTTACAGCAATACATATTTATATTTCTTGTCCCCATACCTACTGGTCAGCTGGGGTTCATCTGTTCTGGGCTGTGTTCCAGGTTGGTTTAGATTCCAGTAAGTCCCATGTGCTGCTTCTTGACCACCCAGCTCTAAGAACATAGCAGAGTGAATCTCGATCAGGGCTGACTGTGGTTTTCAGGGATCGTTTGGCAATGCCGGGAGATGTTTTTGGTTGTCACACCTGGGAGGAGGGGGTTGTTACTGGCATCTAATGGGTGTAGGCCAGGGATGCTGCTACACATCCCACAATGCTCAGGACAGTCCCCCACAGTAAAGAATTATCTGGCCCCAAATGTCAATAAAGCTGAGGTTGAGAAACCCTGTCATAATGGATGGCAGAAGCCCAAGAGGCCAAACTAAGCTACATGAACACATTTAAAGCCTTTGCTCATGTCATATCTGGTTGAATTTCATTCATCAAAGCAAATCGCATGGCTAAGTGCAAAGTCACTGGGGTCAGGCTGTATACTCTTCCAACTTTCCTGGAGGTACATGGCAGTGAGAGCCGGCCAAGAGCCGCAAATAGTCCTGTCTAGTGCAGCAATGCCCCCATTCACAGATGAGGAAACTGAGGCCCAGAAAAGGCTGAGTAATTTGTCCAAGGTCACCCGGCTAATAAGTACCATGGCTGGGACTGGAACCCAGGCTTTGTCCTAGTCCCTTCCTAAGTGGTCTACACTGCTTCTATTATATTTGGATTTAGAGTTTAGCCAAAGGGGAGATCACTGGAGGCAGCAGCCGTCAGCCTCAGTTTCCCCTCTGTGTAATGGGGGTAGTAAGGTACCTGTCCCACAGAGTAATTGGAGGTGTTGAAAAGATAGCAATGTTGATGATAACACAGTGTCTAAAACGTACCAAGTATTTAAATAAACGTAAGTTGCTGCTACTGCTGCTGTTGTTGAAAGAGACAAGGTGATGTGGGGTTCATTTCCGGTGAGGATGCTCTTCCTGGGTTTTCTTGGATGTGAGTTGTCTGGGGAAATTGATCCACCGCCTTTCTTTTTTTTTTTTTTTAAGTTTTAAATCATCCCATTTGGTGTACCCTTTTGGTGAACTTAAGCATTTGGAGGTTGTCTGACCTTCAACTGTTGATTAAAAGTCATGTCTACTGTTAAAACTGAGTTATCTCTCTTTCATCTTCTAAAGGCAATAAGCTAGGGATTCACATGGAATTTAGACAATGAAAACCTTTTGAGGTTTGATTTGAATGAAAGATCCCACGTGAAACCTTCTGATTCTGTCTGTTTTACACAAGTTGCTGCTTTCATTCTGTGGCTCGGACTCAGCCTCTAGGACATCCTGAAAGCAAGCTCAGTAATCCCAGTGTGGCACCCTGACTCCTGCTTAGAGGCAGTTACCAGCTCAATGAGTTTGCTGCATTAGCACCTTCCTTGTGTGGTTTCATGGAAATCAAAGGAGGGGATTGCCTGGGGAGTTCTGGTATTGTCCTTCTGAACCTTGGGATTGTCTGCCAGGAAGAAAGGGCCGGGCGGATGTACTCTTGTATACAAGCGGTTTTCTCTGTCAGGGGTCAGTCGGTGGTGCAACCTGTCTCTTAAAGTCACTGCTGGCATCTTATGGGCACATTTGGTCCAATCCAAATGATTGTTCCAGACCCTGTGCTGGGTACTAAAAATTGGAAATGGGTAAGACCTTGTCCCTACCTCTGAAGGGTCCCCAGAGACAAGAAGAAAAATCAAAACCAAAAATCATTATTCAATCATTACTCATTAAGGTATATACAGAACTATATGAAGGCAGAGTACAGGCAGACTTCGGCGAGAGAGGGGTGCCCAAGCGCGGTTTGCAGGATGGAAATGGGTTCTCTAGGCAGGCATCTTACAAAGTCACACTCCTTCCCTGCCTCCTGTCTGTCACTTGATGACACTTGAGAAGGATATGTTTTATTTTGGTGCACATGTTTATCTACTAACACAATAACTGCTGTTCTTTAAAAATCTTTGCATGTTCTGGTGTCAGCGGCTTGACTTTTAGAATTTTCTTTGACATTCCCTCTGTTCATTGCCCAATGTTTGCTGCCTGGCAAAGGTAGCATCCCAATTTTACTCTTTGCAAAGTAGACACCCCAGAAGTCATCAAAGACATGGATGGAAAGTAGGTGAATCTATTTCCAGTGAGGTTGTTCCTCCTGTCCTAGCATGAGCACCCCTTTTTGTTCCTGGGTGTGTGAAAAAAAGAATGAATTGAGTATCAGAGAATAGTAAATCATTTCTTCACGATTTACTTTTTGTAGAAGTATAAAATATTGTAATCATCAATATTTTTTATTAAGAACAAGGAGAATAAGATTTAAATTACTAAACAAAACAAGTGATAAAGGAGTGAAGCAAGTTTCATAAAACATCATGTCATCTATGCAAAGCTGTAACAGAACGAGAGAAGCAAAAAAAAAAATGTCAGGAAAGGGAGAAGAGAAAGAAATTGTTGATGGATTTAAGAATGAAAGGACAGGAAAAGCTATAATAGGCTCTAAGTTAATGATCAGGTCAAGGTTAAAATTTAAGGGATAGGGGCCTCCCTGGTGGCGCAGTGGTTGAGAGTCCGCCTGCCGATGCAGGGGATACGGGTTCGTGCCCCGGTCTGGGAGGATCCCATATGCCGCAGAGCGGCTGGGCCCGTGAGCCATGGCCGCTGAGCCTGCGCTTCCGGAGCCTGCGCGTCCGGAGCCTGCGCGTCCGGAGCCTGTGCTCCGCAACGGGGGAGGCCACAACAGTGAGAGGCCCGCATACCGAAAAAAAAAAAAAAAATTTAAGGGATAATTGAATGGATAGCTGTTTCCAGTTCTTCACCAGCTCATTCAAAATCTTCCAAAACTCTAAGTAAATGAAGTGATCAGTGCCGCCCACCAGCAGTAGGGGACAGGCATGGGAACTAGGCTTTGGGGACCACTGCATGTGGCCCAACTGGTCATACCTGGGTTGGACTTTGGCCATCTTGGACTATATATTCTTTTTAAGAATCAGTCCAAGAAACAGGACTTCTCGTCCAAGATCTATTTGGGGAAAGTAGACATTTTTGAGACCCAGACATTGCTAGCATGTGGCAAGCTGCATATAGAATGAAGCATTTGTTTGATTTAGCAGTAAAATAAGTCAGAACAAATGACAGAAATCAGGTAATAATTTTAAAATGTTTATCACCTGTGAGAGTGTTGTCCCGTTAACCTCAATTAAAGCAAACAACATTAAAAAAATAAAAACCTCTTTTATTTCTATGGGAAGTGATTTTTCTCCTGATAAAATACTCTGAAGATACGTTTTTCAAATACGCAGTGCTGGAAGTCAAAAAAAGTAAGAAATCCAGCTACTTTTGAGCTTTTCTTGCCATTAGAGAAAACAGTTTTCAGTTGCAGATTAGATGGTGTGGACCAGGTATGAGGAATGAGAATAAAAACTATCACTTCCAGCCAAACAGCCCCAAATCAGAGTCCGTTAGATTTTTGGCTTGGGTTAATAAAAGTTACTGAACTGATTTAGGAATGCAAGAGTTTAGTAACTGTAATGGAATAAATCTGAAAAGAAGAAATATCCCAAAATCAATATCTTAGTTTGAATTTGAAGTCTTTAGAAAGTTCAAAATTATTAAAAATGTGCTAAAGGAAACGTAAGCCATATGATGTTACCAGGTAATACTGTAATGAGAACTGAAGGTTAATGAAACATTTCGTAGAGTTCCTTGACAAAGTGCGTGGAATCCAAAGAGAAGGAGATTGAAAGTAAGGGGCCCTGCTGCCATCTCACCTTATCGCTTTGAAAACTAGTTGGTAAAGGGCTCAGCCTGAAGTTGCAGAAACAGGCATCAATCCCTTGTGGAACAGTGGTCCATTATTAATATGCTAATTTAGGCCAGCTCACCTGAAATTACCTTTCTAAAGTTGACTTTGTCTTACACCACTTTCTTTACAAAGTTGGCCAGAAAGCTCTTCGCAATGTATAATTTCACAGAATTAATGAGTAGCACAGCAAATTGATCAGTTTGCAAGCATGTCACACATCATTCATTGGCAATGGAATTATTTAAATTGGTGTTGACTGCTAACAGCTACACAGCTATTTTTCAAAATACTAAGGTAGGAGAAAAGGGAAATTACAAACATCATTTTTTTTTTTTCCCTAAGGATGCAAATCCCATCATGAAGGCCCCATCCTCATGCCCTCATTTAAACCTAAGTATCTCTAAAAGGCCTCTTCTCCAAAAACCATCATGTTGGGGGTTAGGGCTTCAACATATGAATTTGAGGGAACACAGTTCAACCCACAGCACTTGTCTTTATTTTTCTGATAATAAATGTTACACAGTACTTCATTGGTTATAAAACACACCATTATTTTGGGTACTGCTAAGGAAGAAAGAACTGCTGTCAATTAAATTGACATACTTTATTACTTAAAATGTTATACTTTACTGAAGATTTCCTTTCTTTAGAAAGTTATTTTTACATATCTCAATCTTTTTCATAAAATGGGAGGAAAATGAAATAAGTTGGTTAAGGTATTTCAAATTTATGTTCAGAACCTGATTCTTCTAAATAATTTTTTTCACCTAGTTGTCAATACTCGTTTTTCTTCATATGACATCATCTTCTCTACCATTAAGAGCATTGATGTTGCAGCATTTTTTTGAGTCCTTCACTGTTTTCTCCAGAACTTTTCTTCCAAGCTGCAGACATGCATTCTACAAGTTTGATGCCATTCTTTCATGATCTCAGAAGGAGGTTTTTTTGTTTTTTTTTTACATGTTTATTGGAGTATAATTGCTTAACAATGGTGTGTTAGTGTCTGCTTTATAACAAAATGAATCAGTTATACATATACATATGTTCCCATATCCCCTCCCTCTTGCGTCTCCCTCCCACCCTCCCTATCCTACCCCTCTAGGTGGTCACAAAGCACCCACCGAGCTGATCTCCCTGTGCTATGCAGCTGCTTCCCACTAACCATCTACCTTACGTTTGGTAATGTATATATGTTCATGCCACTCTCTCACTTTGTCCCAGCTTACCCTTCGCCCTCCCCATATCCTCAAGTCCATTCTCTGGTAGGTCTGCATCTTTATTGCCGTCTTGCCCCTAGGCTCTTCATGACATTTTTTTTCTTCTTAAATTCCATATATATGTGTTAGCATATGGTGTTTGTTTTTCTCTTTCTGACTTACTTCACTCTGTATGACAGACTCTAGGTCTATCCACCTCATTACAAATAGCTCAATTTCGTTTCTTTTTATGGCTGAGTAATATTCCATTGTATATATGTGCCACATCTTCTTTATCCATTCGTCCAATGATGGACACTTAGGTTGTTTCCATCTCCGGGCTATTGTAAATAGGGCTGCTGTGAACATTTTGGTACGTGACTCTTTCTGAATTATGGTTTTCTCAGGGTATATGCCCAGTAGGGGGATTGCTGGGTCATATGGTAGTTCTGTTTTTAGTTTTTTAAGGAACCTCCATACTATTCTCCATAGTGGCTGTACCAATTCACATTCCCACCAGCAGTGCAAGAGTGTTCCCTTATTTCCACACCCTCTCCAGCATTTATTGTTTCTAGATTTTTTGATGATGGCCATTCTGACTGGTGTGAGATGATATCTCATCGTAGTTTTGATTTCCATTTCTCTAATGATGTTGAGCATTCTTTCATGTGTTTGTTGGCAGTCTGTATATCTTCTGTGGAGAAATGTCTATTTAGGTCTTCTGCCCATTTTTGGATTGGGTTTTTTTTTGTTATTGAGCTGCATGAGCTGCTTATAAATTTTGGAGATTAATCCTTTGTCAGTTGCTTCATTTGCAAATATTTTCTCCCATTCAGAGGGTTGTCTTTTGGTCTTGTTTATGGTTTCCTTTGCTGTGCAAAATCTTTTAAGTTTCATTAGGTCCCATGTGTTTACTTTTGTCTTTATTTCCATTTCTCTAGGAGGTGGGTCAAAAAGGATCTTGCTGTGATTGATGTCATAGAGTGTTCTGCCTATGTTTTCCTCTAAGAGTTTGATAGTGTCTGGCATTACATTTAGGTCTTTAATCCATTTTGAGCTTATTTTTGTGTATGGTGTTAGGGAGTGATCTAATCTCATACTTTTACATGTCCCTGTCCAGTTTTCCCAGCACCACTTATTGAAGAGGCTGTCCTTTCTCCACTGTACATTCCTGCCTCCTTTATCAAAGATAAGGTGACCATATGTGCGTGGGTTTATCTCTGGGCTTTCCATTCTGTTCCATTGATCTATATTTCTGTTTTTGTGCCAGTACCATACTGTCTTGATTACTGTAGCTTTGTAGTATAGTCTGAAGTCAGGGAGCCTGATTCCTCCATCTGCATTTTTCGTTCTCAAGATTGCTTTGGCTATTTGGGGTCTTTTGTGTTTCCATACAAATTGTGAAATTGTTTGTTCTAGTTCTGTGAAAAATGCCAGTGGTAGTTTGATAGGGATTGCATTGAATCTGTAGATTGCTTTGGTTAGTAGAGTCATTTTGACAATGTTGATTCTTCCAATCCAAGAACATGGTATATCTCTCCATCTATTTGTATCATCTTTAATTTCTTTCATCAGTGTCTTATAATTTTCTGCATACAGGTCTTTTGTCTCCTTAGGTAGGTTTATTCCTAGATATTTTATTCTTTTTGTTGCAGTGGTAAATGGGAGTGTTTTCTTGATTTCACTTTCAGATTTTTCATCATTAGTATATAGGAATGCCAGAGATTTTTGTGCATAATTTTGTATCCTACTACTTTACCAAATTCATTGATTAGCTCTAGTAGTTTTCTGGTAGCATCTTTAGGATTCTCTATGTATAGTATCATGACATCTGCAAATAGTGACAGCTTTACTTCTTCTTTTCTGATTTGGATTCCTTTTATTTCCTTTTCTTCTCTGATTGCTGTGGCTAAAACTTCCAAAACTATGTTGAATAATAAGAGTGGTGAGAGTGGGCAACCTTGTCTTGTTCCTGATCTTAGTGGAAATGGTTTCAGTGTTTCACCATTGAGGACGATGTTGGCTCTGGGTTTGTCATATATGGCCTTTATTATGTTGAGGAAAGTTCCCTCTATGCCTACTTTCTGCAGGGTTTTTATCATAAATGGGTGTTGAATTTTGTCGAAAGCTTTCTTTGCATCTATTGAGATGATCATATGGTTTTTCTCCTTCAGTTTGTTAATATGGTGTATCACGTTGATTGATTTGCGTATATTGAAGAATCCTTGCATTTCTGGAATAAACCCCACTTGATCATGGTGTATGATCCTTTTAATGTGCTGTTGGATTCTGTTTGCTAGTATTTTGTTGAGGATTTTTGCATCTATGTTCATCAGTGATATTGGCCTGTAGTTTTCTTTCTTTGTGACATCCTTGTCTGGTTTTGGTATCAAGGTGATGGTGGCGTCATAGAATGAGTTTAGGAGTGTTCCTCCCTCTGCTATATTTTGGAAGAGTTTCAGAAGGATAGGTGTTAGCTCTTCTCTAAATGTTTGATAGAATTCGCCTGTGATGCCATTTGGTCCTGGGCTTTTGTTTGTTGGAAGATTTTTTTTATCACAGTCTCAATTTCAGTGCTTGTGATTGGTCTGTTCATGTTTTCTATTTCTTCCTGATTCAGTCTTGGCAGGTTGTGCATTTCTAAGAATTTGTCCACTTCTTCCAGGTTGTCCATTTTATTGGCATGTAGTTTCTTTTAGTAATCTCTCATGATCTTTTGTATTTCTGCAGTGTCAGTTGTTACTTCTCCCTTTTCATTTCTAATTCTATTGATTTGAGTCTTCTCCCTTTTTTTCTTGATGAGTCTGGCTAATGGTTTATCAATTTTGTTTATCTTCTCAAAGAACCAGCTTTTAGTTTTATTGATCTTTGCTATTGTTTCCTTCATTTCTTTTTCATTTATTTCTGATCTGATTTTTATGATTTCTTTCCTTCTGCTAACTTTGGGGTGTTTTTGTTCTTCTTTCTCTAATTGCTTTAGGTGCAAGGTTAGGTTGTTTACTTGAGATGTTTCCTGTTTCTTAAGGTGGGATTGTATTGCTATAAACTTCCCTCTTAGAACTGCTTTTGCTGCATCCCATAGCTTTTGGGTCATGGTGTCTCCATTGTCATTTGTTTCTAGGTATTTTTTTATTTCCTCTTTGATTTCTCCAGTGATCACTTTGTTATTAAGTAGTATATTGTTTAGCCTCCATGTGTTCGTATTTTTTACAGATCTTTTCCTGTAATTGATATCTAGTCTCATAGCATTGTGGTCGGAAAAGATACTTGATACAATTTCAATTTTCTTAAATTTACCAAGGCTTGATTTGTGACCCAAGATATGACCTATCCTGGAGAATGTTCCATGAGCACTTGAGAAAAATGTGTATTCTGTTGTTTTTGGATGGAATGTCCTATAAATATCAATTAAGTCCATCTTGTTTAATGTATCATTTAAAGCTTGTGTTTCCTTATTTATTTTCATTTTGGATGATGTGTCCATTGGTGAGAGTGGGGTGTTAAAGCCCCCTACTATGAATGTGTTACTGTCGATTTCCCCTTTTGTGGTTGTTAGTATTTGCCTTATGAATTGAGGTGCTCCTATGTTGGGTGCATAAATACTTACAGTTGTTATATCTTCTTCTTGGATCGATCCCTTGATCATTATGTAGTGTCCTTCTTTGTCTCTTCTAGTAGTCTTTATTTTAAAGTCTATTTTGTCTGATATGAGAATTGCTCCTCCAGCTTTCTTTTGGTTTCCATTTGCATGGAATATCTTTTTCCATCCCCTTACTTTCAGTCTGTATGTGTCTCTAGGTCTGAAGTGGGTCTCTTGTAGACAGCATATATATGGGTCTTGTTTTTGTATCCATTCAGCCAATCTGTGTCTTTTGGTGGGAGCATTTAGTCCATTTACATTTAAGGTAATTATCGATATGTATGTTCCTATTCCCATTTTCTTAGTTGTTTTGGGTTTGTTATTGTAGGTCTTTTCCTTCTCTTGTGTTTCTTGCCTAGAGAAGTTCCTTTAGCATTTGCTGTAAAGCTGGTTTGGTGGTGCTGAACTCTCTCAGCTTTTGCTTGTCTGTAAATGTTTTAATTTCTCCATCAAATCTGAATGAGATCCTTGCTGGGTAGAGTAATCTTGGTTGCAGGTTTTTCTCCTTCATCAATTTATATATGTCCTGCCACTCCCTTCTGGCTTGCAGAGGTTCTGCTGAAAGATTAGCTGTTAACCTTATGGGGATTCCCTTGTGTGTTATTTGTTGTTTTTTCCTTGCTGCTTTTAATATGTTTTCTTTGTATTTAATTTTTGACAGTTTGATTAATATGTGTCTTGGCATATTTCTCCTTGGATTTATCCTGTATGGGACTCTCTGTGCCTCCTGGACTTGATTAACTATTTCCTTTCCCATATTAGGGAAGTTTTCAACTATAATCTCTTCAAATATTTTCTCAATCCCTTTCTTATTCTCTTCTTCTTCTGGAACCCCTATAATTCGAATGTTGGTGTGTTTAATGTTGTCCCAGAGGTCTCTGAGACTGTCCTCAGTTCTTTTCATTCTTTTTTCTTTCTTCTGCTCTGCAGTAGTTATTTCCACTATTTTATCTTCCACGTCACTTATCCGTTTTTCTGCCTCAGTTATTCTGCTGTTGATCCCATCTAGAGTATTTTTAATTTCATTTATTGTGTTTCTAATCGTTGCTTGATTCATCTTTAGTTCTTCTAGGTCCTTGTTAACTGTTTCTTGCATTTTGTCTATTCTATTTCCAAGATTTTGGATCATCTTTCCTATCATTATTCTGAATTCTTTTTCAGGTAGACTGCCTATTTCCTCTTCATTTGTTAGGTCTGGTGGGTTTTTATCTTGCTCCTTCTGCTGTGTGTTTTTCTGTCTTCTCATTTTGCTTATCTCACTCTGTTTGGGGTCTCCTTTTTGCAGGCTGCAGGTTCGTAGTTCCCATTGTTTTTGGTGTCTGTCTGCAGTGGCTAAGGTTGGTTCAGTGGGTTGTGTAGGCTTCCTGGTGGAGGGGACTAGTGCCTGTGTTCTGGTGGATGAGGCTGGATCTTGTCTTTCTGGTGGGCAGGTCCACGTCTGGTGGTGTGTTTTGGGGTGTCTGTGGACTTTTTATGATTTTAGGCAGCCTCTCTGCTAATGGGTGGCGTTGTGTTCCTGTCTTGCTAGTTGTTTGGCATAGGGTGTCCAGCACTGTAGCTTGCTGGTCGTTGAGTGAAGCTGGGTGCTGGTGTTGAGATAGAGATCTCTGGAAGATTTTCGCCGTTTGATATTATGTGGAGCTGGGAGGTCTCTTGTGGACCAGTGTCCTGAAGTTGGCTCTCCCACCTCAGAGGCACAGCACTGACTCCTGGCTGCAGCACCAAGAACCTTTGATCCACACTGCTCCTCAATTTGGGATGATTCATTGTCTATTCAGTTATTCCACAGATGCAGGGTACATCAAGCTGATTGTGGAGCTTTAATCTGCTGCTCCTGAGGCTGCTGGGAGAGATTTCCCCTTCTCTTCTTTGTTCTCACAGCTCCCGGGTCTCAGCTTTGGATTTGGCCCCGCCTCTGCGTGTAGGTCGCCGGAGGGCTTCTGTTCTTCGCTCAGACAGGACAGGGTTAAAGGAGCAGCCGCTTCGGGGACTCTGGTTCACTCAGGCACGGGGGGAGGGAGGGGCACGGAGTGCGGGGCCAGCCTGCGGTGGCAGAGGGCGGCGTGACGTCGCGCCAACCCGAGGCGCGCCGTGCGCTCTCCCGGGGAAGGTTCCTGGATCCCGGGACCCCGGCAGTGACGGGCTGCACAGGCTCCCTGGAAGGGGGGCGTGGACAGTGACCTGCGCTCGCACACAGGCCTCTTGGCGGCGGCAGCAGCAGCCCCAGCATCCCACGCCCGTATCTGGGGTCCGCGCTTTCATCCACAGCTCGCACCCGTCTCTGGAGCTCCCTTAAGCAGCGCTCTTAATCCCCTCTCCTCGCGCAGGAGGGAAAAAAAAGTCTCTTGCCTCTTCAGCAGGTCCAGACTTTTTCCCGGACTTCCTCCCGGCTAGCTGTGGCGCATTAGCCCCTTCAGGCTGTGTTCACGCCGCCAGCCCCAGTCCTCTCCCTGCACTCTGACCGAAGCCCGAGCCTCAGCTCCCAGCGCCGCCCGCCCCACCGGGCGAGCAGACAAGCCTCTCGGGCTGGTGAGTGCCGGTTGGCACCGATCCTCTGTGTGGGAATCTCTCCGCTTTGCCCTACCCAGGTACGTGGGGAGTTTCTTGCCTTTTGGGAGGTCTGAGGTCTTCTGCCAGCGTTCAGTAGGTGTTCTGTAGGAGTTATTCCACTGTTCCACGTGTAGCTGTATTTCTGGTGTATCTGGGGGGAGGAACGTGATGTTCGCGTCTTACTCTTTCGCCATCTTCCCCGGAAGTCACAAACATCATCTTGAATCCAAACTATAGAAAGATTTCCTAACTTTGGAATTGAAAGGAAGTGAAGATTGGCCTGGAGCCCACTGGTCACAGGTGTTATGAGCACGAATACCCATGACTTAGGAAGTTATTGCAAATGAGTGCAGGTATAAGAAAACCACAGGGCAAGCATGGAAATAAAGTTTCACTCAGCCTTAGTTTGGGGGATAAAACCAGGGGGAAATAGAGAACTGTTTAAATGAGAGTTACTGCCATCTTAGCAGGTTGTCATGTAGAAATGACAGCCACTAGGCTGTAATACTTTCTTTCATTTTTTTTTTTTTTTTCCTGGAAAATCTGGGAATCTGGAATCTTATTTAAACACTCCTGCTTTAAGATGTTGGGAAACAAGTTTTTAAACATTGTAAAGACTAACTCCTCGTGAATATGTCAGGACCAGTTTCAACCCACGGGTTATCAGCAGGAGGAGGCCTGGTTTAGGGGCTCTGGATCAGCTGGGTAAGGCAATCAGAGAGGGTAGGACCTTCAGCATGGCTGGTTGTAGACCGGAAATTCACTTAGTGAAAAAATAACCGGCCTCAGGAAAATAAGGGGCCCCGAGCCCTGGCATAATGGAGAGGGCTCCGAAACATCTGAGGAGTGAAAAAGAGGAGGGCTCCAGCTACAGACACACTATGTCTGTCGGTGAGATTGGAGGTGAGATTAGAGCCTGTGACATCTGCGGGCCAGAGTCTCCCTGGAGCAGCACTTTAGCACAGTGGAAGCAGCGCTGGCTGTGCTCCACGGGGACAGCAGTGATGAGTGAGGCAGACGCAGGCATCTTGCGATGAGGCCTTTGCTTCAGTAGTGATGTGGCAGCCAGAAAGCGTAAGTGAGTGTCTAGCTTTGGGTGTATTGCTCATGTCTGTTTTCTCAAAAACACAAGCACAAATGCCCTCTGGTACATTCATTGTCCAAAGATTGTTCATTTGTTCATTGACTGATTGATCGGTTTCATTTATTCAACCGACAAATACTGAACACCTAATATATGCTAGAACTGGGGAGACAGATGAATGCAAAACCAGTCTTTACACTCAGATAGTTCAGGGTCTCAGAGGCTCACAGCAATACCTGCCTGCAAACAATGCTCGGCATCTCTGCAGGGAGCTAAGGGCACCCAAGGAGGCATTAACTCTGGCTCTGTCAAGGAACATGCCAGAGGATGCAGCATCTAGACTTGCTTTTACTAATGGATTCATTTTTAAAAGCTTCATCTAGCCTGTGACTACAGTCATTATAAGGTCAGGACCGTCTCCTACTTTCTCAGTACCTACAGGTTATAATTAAGCACTGATAGTCATAGCAGAGATTCCGAGCCCCTCGGGAGTTAACGACTTCCTGAATTTTCAGAGAAGGATTACACTTTGTTTAATTTAGCTGGTATTGAGTGTTTTTTCTTGAGTTTTAATTCTCTGAAGCTCTATCCTGAAAAGTAACTTTATATCCATTTATCTAATTTGCCCTATGAAGGAAGTTGGTCAGGTGTTACTGTTGCCATTTTGCAAATGAGAGAAGGGAGGTGATGGTTGGCCTACGGGCCCCAAACCCGCTACGGCCATGACAGATCGAGGATTAAAACCAGAATCGCCTACTCTCAACCCTGGTTCCGAAAAATAAAGTTAAGTAGAACCTACCATTCTCTAAATGTTCTGAATAAACCCGAGTTTTCCGCACCATTATTCCTTAACAAAAATCACTGCCGTAGTGCACGCCATCATCAACTTTCCCCTGAACCCCTTCAGAAGACTCCCTACCAGACTGCCCAAGCCCCTCTTGGACCCTTCAGTCCAATCTCCACACATCTTCTAGAATTATCTTTTAAAATTCAAATCTGAGTTATTCCTTCACTACCATCCCCTACCTCCTGACCCATAGAGGTTTCACTTTTAATGGCTTTATTGAGGTGTAAATTCCCACACCATATGTTGAGAGTTTAGCTAAGCTACTGCATGGCATTGCTGCCTCCTTGGCATCTGTTTTGTTTGACCAAACAGCCTGCAGTGACCTTAACCTGACACCAGGTCCTCGTACAGGTGCCCACCCTGGAAAACAGCCCGCAGAGTCACAGGCGTGTGTAAGTTCCTGGCGTGACTTCCCCAGCAGCCCATGCCTTCCGTGTTCTCCCCTGAGTCCCAGGGCCTTCCCCTTGCTCACCTCTTAGATAAGACCCCTGTGAAGTTACCAAAACCCTGCTCTTTTGGTTTGAATTTGCCAGTCTGGCCTTAGCCCAGGAACCCGACACCACTTCACTGTCTTAACTTAAGTAAAGGCATTCACCCCAGGTCCCGTTGCTCTCTGTCTGCACTCTGCCTTGACCTCCCCATGGGGCCCCTCCTGCAGGACTTGTGAGTAATAAACTTCTCTCTTTCAGTTTCTCTCATGGTCTGTCATTGAACCATGGCTCACTATCTGACACCCTGTGCTCCACTTAACAAATGATATTTCAACAGTCATAACACCGTACACTTCACTCATTTAAAGTATACAATTCAGTGGCGTTTAGTATATTCACGGAGCCGGACAACCACCACCACAGTCATTTTTAGAACATTTTCATCACCTCAGAAGAAGCCCTGTCCTCCTTAGCAGTCACAGTTCCTCCTCTCCGACCCAAAGCAGCCGCCAGTCTACTTTTCTGTCTCTATTGGTTTGCCTATTTTGAACATTTCATACAAATGGAATCATAAAAAATATGGTCTTTTATGACTGGCTTCTTTCATTCAGCATAATGTTTGCAAGGTTTATCCATGTTGTAGCCTGTGACAGTGCTTCATTCCTTTTTACGGCTGAATAATGTTCCATTGTATGCATAGGCCATATTGTATTTATCCATTCACTGTTGACGGACATTTGGATTGTTTCCACCTTTTGGCTTTTATGAATAATGCTGCTGTGGACATTGACGTACATGTTTTTGTGTGGACCTATGTTTCGTTTCTCTTAGGTGTATGGTTGGAAGTGACCTTGCTGGGTCCTGTGGTACCTCTATGCTTAACCATTTGAGGAGCTGTCAGAGTGTTTTCCAAGTGGCTCTATGAGAGGGTCTTAGAGGTGCTAAGTCACCCTGAGGAAAGAGACCAAAATGCTTCGCACCGTCTACAAGGCCCCACTGGACCTGGCCCTGCCCACCTGTTCAGTCCCAGCCCATTTCACTCTTGCCACTTTTCTCATCTGCTCAGTCCCTCTGGCTTCTGTGCAGTTTCTCAAAGGTGCAGGCTCTGTTCGCACCCTCTCCCTCCTCTTGCCCTGTCGATTTCCCCCAGAGATGCCTTCCCTCAGCTTCCCCCACCCACAGTCTAAGTGGGATCTCCTTATTACATCCTTCCTTGTTTAGTAATTATTTACATAATGCGAATTTAATTCCAGTGAATGGTGGCTCTAGATGAGCTAAAAACAAATCTTAAGGCTCCGTTTTTAAACTACTGTAAATGAAGGACCTTGTGCAGAACTCGAGGTCTAGTAGGGGCACAAACATATGTGTTGAATGAATAAATAATGAGAGAGTTTAGTTAAAGAGATGTCCAGGTGTCAAGTTGGGCTTATCATCTACATCAAAATTCTTATTTCTTCCTGGGTATTTTTCTGCTTCCTCCTTCCGCACTGAATGTTCTAGAATATGGGTCAGAAAACTGTATCTTTAAAGGGACAGATAGAAACTTCCCTGGCACTCCAGTGGTTAAGACTTCACCTTCCAGTGCAGGGGATGTGGGTTCGATCCCTGGTCAGAGAGCTAAGATCTCACATGCTTTGCGGCCAAAAAAACCAAAACAGAAAACAGAAGCAATATTGTAACAAATTCGATAAAGACCTTTAAAATGGTCCACATAAAAAAAAAAATCTTTAAAAAAAATAAATAAAAATAAAGGTCCAGATAATGAATACATTAGGCTTTGTGAGCTACACAGACTCTTTTGCAGCTATTCAACTCTGCTGTTCTAATGTGGAGGCAGCCTTAGACAATAGGTGAATGAATGAGTGTGGCTATATTCCAATACTTGATTTACAAAAACAGACAGCAGGCCGCATTTGAGCTGGAATCACCAATATTTGATTATCTTTGACTTACAAAATCTGCAGCTTCCTGTGGTTCAACATAACAGAACTCAGAAGGGAGATGGCAGATAAATTATGGTTCGTTAGCACTTACCCTTCACACAGCAGTGTCGTGCTTCCTGGGCCATTTGCTGCACCATCTAGGTAGCAGGGAGAGCTGTATACCTACTCATCTCTGCAGGCCCAGAAGCATGCAGAAAGGGATGTCACCAGCAAAGTAATGAGTTGCACTGGTACTTTCATTCTGGGCTGACCAGGATGCTTGAGGAAGTTGGGTGTCTCTTTGCCAGGGGGAAGCTGGATGGCCCAGAACAAAGCCAAATGCAGGCTGACTGCAGTGTGGATGCAGAGTAGACGGTCTGTACTCTGAAGCTTAGAACCTGTGCACCAAACTGAGGTAGGGGCATCTGGCCAAAGGAGAAAAGGTGGAGCAATCTGGATGGAAATCCAGAAGAATCTAACAGGATGCTTCTGATGATGACACAGTCATGTCTGGCTGTATGAGGCATTTTCTTGCACAAGCAAAAAATCAGAGAAGAGATGCTGAGCTAAGGTTATAAGGATGGTAAAGAGGGATTTATGTAAGAAATATGAGTCAATTCTTGTAACTTGCATTTGCCTCATTTATAAAGGCAGGGACAGATGGGATCATTTTGGAGAGCTAGAATTTGTATTAAGTTCCAGTTGCTTTATTTTCTTTCATTTAAATATGCTTATTATTAATATGTGTGTCAGAACAAAATAATTTTCTATCAGTCATTGGCAAACAGTGAATAATCCCATGTAAAATATATTTGCATACTTTAGACAGTTGTAACGACTTCACTGAACTTGGTTTCTTCCTCTGAAATAGGCAGAATGTGCTTCTGTCGAATCCTTCATGCACTGCCTTTTAGCTGGATTCACCCTCAAGGAATTCTTGAAAGATAGGTGTTATTTCTTTCTTGTATATTGATCTGTCCTCTAGATAAAAGAAACTTCCCTGTAAACTTAAAGTCTTCAACTCATCTATTGTTCATTTGTTACATATATTGAAAACCTACTATGTGGAATGCACTGTCCTACTGTGCTGTGGGAACCAGACAGGCACTCCTTGTCCTTGCGAGCAGACTTCCTAGTAGAAGTGGTGGAGATTAAAGAAATGACTGCATAGTAGGCCTGTAACAAGAGCAGGAGATTAAAGAAGTGACTGCATAGTAGACCTGTAACAAGAGCAGGAGATTAAAGAAATGACTGCATAGTAGGCCTGTAACAAGAGCAGGAGATTAAAGAAATGACTGCATAGTAGGCCTGTAACAAGAGCAGGAGATTAAAGAAATGACTGCATAGTAGGCCTGTAACAAGAGCAGGAGATTAAAGAAATGACTGCATAGTAGGCCTGTAACAAGAGCCTGGAAACAACGTAGGGACAAGGTTTGGACAGTGATGGAACGATGGCTAGTTTTGATCAAGCAGTTAAGGAAGGCCTCAATTTTGAGGGAAGTTGTGAATAATGAAATGAAGGAGCGAGCCCCAAAAACTTCTTGGGAAAGAGTATTTATAGGTGAGGGAACAGTATTTTCAAAGACCTGGAGTGGAAGTTAACAGGCTCAAAGAACTCGAAGGAACGTGTGGCTGGACTGGAAGGATTCTGGGAGAGTGACGGACGATGTGGTCAAGGTGCGTCCATGTTCATGCCAGGGACTTGTAGGCCACAGCGAGGTCTTTGGACACAATCTGTGTGGGATGGTTGAGAAGCAAAAGAGCAAAAGGTCCAATTTGCATTTTAAAGGTAACCTGGAAAGCTGCGTGGGGAACAGAGTGTGGGTGTAAGAGTAGGAGCAGAGAGAGCAATTAAGGGATACTCGTAGCAACACGGGTGACAGAGGGTGGCTCAGCCAGAGGGTAACAAACAGATTGTGAGAGATAGTCAGATTCAGAGGAGAGAAGGAACAGGTGACAGGACCAGCTGATGGACTGGGCGTGGGGAAAGAGGACTGGGCATCAAGTTGGTGGGCCACAGTCTTCTTCAACTCAGTAGCTACACCACCATTCACCTAGGAGCTCATTTTGATTCCTGTCTTGCAAAGGCAGTGTCAGAGTTTGAAATGCTTCAGGAAAAAATGGGGAAGAGGAACGGGGACCACTCAGCTGCATTCCATTCTGGCAGTTATGGAAGCCAGGTGGTCCTGGTTATGTGTGTTGCTCATTACTGTAAGGGTCTTATGCATAAGTAGCAAGCTTAAGCTTTTGCCCTGCTAGTCAACCTGCCCTAAGCAGAGGCAGTCTCTGTTGGGTCTTAGCGCCTTCTGTTTGGCAATAGCATGAGGAGAATTGAGCCGTTGCAGAGGAGCTTTTCCCAAAGTGCAGTCTTTAGGCCACTGCCTCTGAATTACTCAGGATGACTTAGCATAGATTCCTGAGCCTTGCTGAGAACCTACTAATCCCTGGGGTTGGGTCCCAAGAGTCTGCATTATCCACACTTCCAGGTGATTCCCATGCAAATTAAAGGGTTTCTTTAAATTATGGTAAAAAAACACATGACAAAAATTTCCATCTTAACCACTTTTAAGTATACATTTCATAATGTTAGCTGCATTCACACTGTTGTGAAACAGCTCTCCAGAACTTTTTCATCTGGCAGATCTGGAACTCTGTACCAATCAAGTAACAACCCCCTTTTCCCCTCCCCTCAGCCCCTGAGAGCTACCATTCTCCTCTCTGTTTCTATGAATTTAACTACTTCATTTTTTTTTTAATTTTTAAAAAAATTTTTGGCCCTGCCACTTGGCTTGCAGGATCTTAGCTCCCCGACCAGGGAGCAAACCCGGGCCCCGGCAGTGAAAGCGCCAAGTCCTAACCACTGGGATACCAGGGAAGTCCCTGAATTTGACTGTTTTAGATTCTTCATATAAGGGGAATCATACAGTATTTGTCTTTTTGTGACTGGCTTATTTCACTTAACATAATATCTCCATGGTTCATCCATGTTGTAGCAAGTAGCAAGATTCCTATCTTTTTAAAACTGAATCATATTCCATTGTATGTATATATTCCATTTTGCTTATTGATTCATCCACCAGTAGGCACTTGGGTTGCTTCCATCTCTTGGCTATTATGAATGATGATGCTTTGAATACAGGTGCACAAATAAAATTTTAAAAGCATTGTTCTCTAACATGAGAGAAACTTTCAGAAATGGAACTGCTCTATATCTTGATTGGGGTGATGGATATAAGCATAGAACTAAATACACAGGCATATGTGCATGTACACACACACAAATACAAATAAAAATCAGGAGATCTGAATAAGATCCAGGATTCTATTGACATCAGTGTTCTGCTTGTGATCCTGGACTATGGTTTTATAAGATGTTACCAATGGGCGAAACTGGATAAAGGATGCAGGGTATTTCTGTGTTATTTCTTATACCTTCAGGTAAATAAAAAATTATTTCAAAATAAGAAGTTTACTTAAAAAAGAGAGCATTGCTGTCACTGTCCTGGAGATTAGAGTGTGCCACCAAAAGGGGGGACCCAGTCTGGAAACGGAGGTATGCCTGGGAGGGCAAGGAATCCTAGGCATTGTTCCAAAGGAGAAAGTGGAACAGGAATTGAGGCCAACCCAGAGGGCTAAGTGGACCCAGTGACGTGCAGTCCAAAGCCCAGACAGCGGGACCAGTATAGCAGCAATGGGGACCTGGATGTCTGAGGAGAGCCAGAAAAACAACGAGGTCATCTCACAGCTGAGTCCCCAGAGTGTGGGCCTGAGCTGGTCACTGACACCTTCCTCAGGACACATTGGTTCTGAGTACAGGATGGGAGAGAGAGAGGGAGGAGAAATATTGTGCGGGCCCATGAACTTGGCCGAATCCATTCCTCACATGGAGATTGAACAGTGGTCTTGGCACCAAGAGGCTGGTGTATCTTCTTGATTCTAAATGAGCTTCAGTTTCCTACAGGCAGCTTCTGCAACATATCAGTGACTTCCCTGAGATGCTTGAGTTTGTGTACCTTCATCAAGACCATAATGTTCTTAGGATATTTTTCTTGCTTCACAAAAAACTTTAAGGATGCTGGCAGCCACTATTTATTTAGCACTTGCTCTGTGCCAGATGTTTTGCTAAATGCTTTACAAACGTCAAGTATTTTACCTCATGACAGCCCCATTAGACAGGTCCCATTCTCCCATTTTAAAGATGAAAAACTTGAGATTCTAGGAAGGTAACTGAGTAGGTTTAAAATCACAGAATTGATAAGGGGTAAAATCAGGGCCTGGAGCCAAGTCTCCCTCAATCCAAAGTCCACACTTGGAGTCTCAGCCCTTTGCTGGTTCTCAGAATTTATCAGTGAGATTAAAAGTGAAGCTTCAAAGAAGAAGCAGACATTGATTGATAACAGTGATGGTTCAGAAAATAAAGCTGATGAGACCAAGTTCCATATTATAAAGTTCTGTTAAATGCATGAGACTCTTTTTTATCCAAAATCAAAGACCTGTGAAGTTGGGAAAAGCCAACCACCCTCTGTTTTCTACTGTAATACTAATGATCTCTTATAAACCTAATGTTCCCCTGCTTCCCATTAATCATCAATACTAAGAGATGATAGATGTCCTAAAGTTTAATAGGTTCCCATAACTCCCCATTTGTGATAAACTATAGCCAATCTGTAGTCAATTTCAAAATAAATTTTATAGATTCTTTTTTAACTGTGAAATTAACACATGCCCGTTACAGGAAATCCAGAAAAGTGTAGAGAAGCCAAGTTAAAAAAAAATTACCTGCAATAAAACCACTGTTAATATTTTAGTATAATTTTAATAGTGTAATGTCTTTGCCTATTTTTCAAAAATTTCATCATGTAGTACTACTTAGCAATTGGATTATTTAATTCATACTATGAACACCATGCCATTAATATTTTTCCATTCCCTCAAGTATTTCTGCAATGTAGTATTCTTTGTGCAAATACCAAAATCTATTTCATCAATATCCAGGTAGAACATTCTGTTGTTTGTAATTTTTCCTATTTTTAAACAATATTGAAATGAGTATACATGTTACTAAACACCCCTTATTCCCTGGCACACACATATAACAAGTAAAATCACATGTTTTCAAGGCTTGTGATGCATATTGACAAATGGCGTTTCAGAAAGATGTTTTAGTATCATCAGTAATGTATGAGATTTGGTTTTCTGACAAGTTTGTCAAATACTATTAGGTTTTTCTAATTATTTTGGCAATTATATAAGCAAAAAGCCATCTCATTTTAATGTTATATTTATTGCTTTTTTCTTTTTTTGCTTTGCTAATTGTTTTTTTTCTATTGATTTTTAACCAGCTCTTTGTATATTCAGGATAGTAGGCCTCTGTTTTACATGATGCAAATATTTTGCTTAGGGCCTCCCTGGTGGCGCAAGTGGTTGGGAGTCCGCCTGCCGATGCAGGGGATACGGGTTCGTGCCCCGGTCTGGGAGGATCCCATATGCCGCGGGGCGGCTGGGCCCGTGGGCCATGGCCGCTGAGCCTGCGCGTCCGGAGCCTGCGCGTCCGGAGCCTGTGCTCCGCAACGGGGGAGGCCACAGCAGTGAGAGGCCCGCATACCGCAGAAAAAAAAAAAAAAATATTTTGCTTAGTTTTCTGTTTATTTATTGTATTTTAGTGATATAAAAAACTTGGATTTAAGTAGTTTAACCTCTCAATAATGCACACAATAACTTGTGCCTTTAATACTGGTTTGGAAAGGCTTTCCCTACTCTATTACATAAACATTCAAATATTCAAAAAAATAGACTTTTTTCTTCCTAATACTTTAATCCATCTGGATTTATTAGGCTATAATTTAAATTTTTATATTTCAACCTTAATTTTGAAGAAAATCATGTTTCATAAAACATTTTAATACTTATTTAACTAAATGACTTCAGATCTGTAAACTAAAAAAAAAGAAAGAAAGAAAGAAAAACATATTTCATTGCTTTCTATTCCTCTGAATTTCACTTTAGGAAGGGAGAAGGGCAAGTGAAAATAAAATCACCCATAATTTTCTCCTACAGCTTTGTTTTTAAAAGTATTATATTTGTCATCTTTGCACGAAAATCCCCTCAACCTTTGTACATATCTTTAATGGATCTGGCATGATTCCAACATCCATGATTTATATAAATTCTACTTGAACCAATTAAAATTTTCAGCCTGTGTCCCCTCTTGGGGTAGAGGATATTCACTGGGACTTTACCTGGGCTGCTTCAATAAAATTATTTTGAATATCTGCATAGATTTCTTCCACATAATTAAAGTTACTTTCAAAAGTTAAATAGAAAAATGCCCTCAAAGTCCAGCGTGGTTGTGAGCATACATTCATAAGAAAAAAAAAAAAGTGTTTTCATTATGTTTGGTGGAAAACATACTTTAAAAGTAAAATTTCACATTCACTGAAGAAATACTATGGCTCTAAGCAAAGCAAGCTTTTCAAAGAACATTTGATAATAGTATCAAGATCTTTAATTGATAATCTAACAAGTAGGAAACTTTTATCACCCCTTTGATCATTTTTTTGAGGGAGCTGTAAACACCACATCCAGTCCATAAAGGGAAAGATTACACACAGAACTGTGTAAATGAAGGTGGTGGAATGTTAAAAAGGCTAAAAATATCTTTTCCCTGGGAACTCTCCAGGAGTTGGTCCATAATGAGATTCAACTTCGATAAATGAATAAAGCTGAGAAAAATAACTTGAATATGCAAATGATTGGTGTCAAAGAGAAATCTAGATTAGTGTAATAGGAAAGCAATTTTGAGGGGTAATGGCTGACACAGAAGAATTGAATCGAGGGTACTGTATCCACATTTGCAAAAGTCTAAAGAAAGGTCTGTTGGGAGTGAACAAATGCCCGTCGCCAAACCTCATCTGATCTAACAAAGCTTTGTTTAGAATCTCCTATGTGTGTGCTACACACACTCGCTTATCTTTTTATTCCTTTAGCAAAGAGAAAAATGACATTCTAAACATCTTTGTTACATGCGCCAACTTAGATACGGAGAAGTGAAGTTCCTTAATAAGATAGGCTCACCGTGTGACCCAGTTAGCCTGGGACAGTCTTGATTTCCACCTGTTGTTGTGGCTTAATTGTTGATAGTACCTGCTTTCATTCTAAAAGTTGTTCCAGTTTGAACAATTAATGATGTGGCCACAGTATCAATTTTCTATTGCTGCTATAACAAGTTACCACTTCTGTAGGTTTTGAGTCCAACATGGAACTCACAGGACTAAAACCACACGCCAGCAGGCCTGCATTCACTTCTGGAGGCTATAAAGCAGGCCTTGGCTTTTCTAGCTTTGGGTGGCTACTCACACTCGGTGCATGGCCTCTTCCTCCACCTTCAAAGCCAGCAGTGGCTGGTCAAGTACCTTTTCACATCAAATCACCTAGACTTTCTTCTCTTCCTCTCTCTTAAGGACCTTCATAATTACATTGAACCCACCCAGACGATCCACACTGATCTCTCTGTTTTAAGGTCAGCTGATCAGCAACCTTAATTCCCCTTTACCAAGTAACCTTACATATCCACAGGTTCCAGGATTAGGACATAAAACTTTAGGAGGGTCATTATTCTGCCAACCACAGCCACTTTATAGGTAACAGAGCTGAAATTTGAAGGCAGGCTTTCTGATTCAAAGTCTAGTGTAATTTCAGTGATCGGTGAGGATGTCTTTGGTGGAAAACACTTGTTTGGTCTTTATGAGATGTTGGTAGGTGGGGAGGGTGTGAGAATTACAAACAAAAATTCAATAAAAATATCGATCAGTGCCTTCTTTACTCGAGGCACTTAATTTTGGAGATCATCTGTTATAAATAATCTCACAGTAGCCTACTTATGCAAAATCTCTGTGGGATTCTTTATCTCCATAGAATTTTTATGGAATTTTTTTTAAAGCTAGGAACATCTTTGAGGTTCTCAGGACATAGTTTCAGCTGCCTTCCAGGAATATCATATCAAGTTTAGATTCCCCTAACATGGAACCTGGTGCTTATTTCACTGCACCTTCATAGTCATTGAGTCTCATCTTTTCTTTATCCTTCTCCTCTATGGAGGCAAATGCTGGCATCTTATTTTTCATATTTGTTTCAAGGTTTTGTGTAAATCTGTATGTCTAAACTTGTAGTCACGTGTAACTGGAGATGTCTAATACTTGTTAGACATTTGTATATCCCTAATTGAATGCAGTGAACTTCTAGTTATCATTTTGCATTTCTAGCATTATAACTATTCTTATTATAAAAGATGGTATTTGGAATGAAAGGAAAAAGGCCCATCTTTTTTTTTTTTTTTTTTGCTGTACGCGGGCCTCTCACTGCTGTGGCCTCTCCCGTTGCGGAGCACAGGCTCCGGACACACAGGCCCCGCGGCCATGGCTCGCGGGCCCAGCCGCTCCGCGGCACGTGGGATCCTCCGGGATCGGGGCACGAACCCGCGTCCCCTGCATCGGCAGGCGGACTCCCAACCACTGCGCCACCAGGGAGGCCCAAGGCCCATCTTTTTGACTTACAAATTGGTTCAAGTAGAATTTCCTAAACAAGTATTTCAAAGCAGCATCCACGTTGGAAAATGTTTTAATGTCCCAAAGAGGTAACTTGGAGGGCATCTACTCATTTGTGTAGGAGACATCATATCTGTGTCCAAAAGAGAAACTGAGTCACATTATGTTAGAGTTATAGCTCATAAGTTCTCTTCATTTTCTGTGATGTAAAAACATATGGTTGAAAAGCATGTGAACACACACGCATTCCGCTGATAACCAGTACTTTAACTATATCATCTCAAATAAGTAATTTACTATGCTGTGTATGTTTTACTTCATTTGAATATTTAGCCCGAAGCAGAATTATCAGAGTTCAAAAAGATCACTGAAGTGTTTTCTAAATTATTTTACTTCAAAATGACTCATGAGTCTATAGATTGTGTATCTCACACTTTGTTTCTTATCTCATTGGTCCAGGTTTGACATCTGTTACTGGGGTCATCTCATAGAAAAAACATTGTGTTTTAAGAGCCAGTTTTGGCCTTCACCCAAAAAACCTTGTAGCTTGTTTTTCATCAGTTCATCCCTTTGGATCAGATCACAGTATCAAATTTTGTCTGACTAAATTGTGTCTTTCATAAACAGAGCAAAGAGAATAAGCCAAATGAAGGGCAAGATGTTAATGGCTTGTTGTGACACCAAAGGCTAGTGTGCTTGTACGTGCTTTGTAATTTGGCTCGTTAGGTTTGTGTTGCATTGTTTTTTTAAGGGATTCTTGTCTACGCATGTGCACAGCCCATCTCCATTATTATGGTGCAGTAATTGGTTTGAAGAGTCATCAGTTTGCATGTTGTGACTTGACAGTTCCCACTTCTGGTGGAGACACCCCCAGGATATGGAAGGAGAATCGAGAACCTAGGAAGTGGGGTTCAGGAACGGTGGCCGAGGGGACCCTACATGCTTCAGCCAGAGCTCCTCTGGCAGCGTAGCTTCCATTCTGACTCCTGTGGTTTTTCACCACCTCCTCCCCATTTCAGAGGTCAAGCTCCCTCTCACCCTACACACAGGACTCAGTGACCTGGTGTCCACCTACCACGGCCCCTGAAGTGGAGCGATTAGTTCACGTGGTACCTTCATGTGGTACCTTCATGTCTCCAGTGTTGCATAAAGTAATTTTGCCTTAAACAGATTAAGAGTGATTTTCATACCTTGTTCCTCTCCCCATTTTATTCATCTTGGTCATTTGAGAGCTACAATTATAAGAGGTCCAAGTCTTGTCTTTTCAGAAAGTCTGTGACATTTCAGAAGGGAACATGTTGTAGCTAGGCTGATGCTATAGTATTTCCCAACCTGTCACTTGTGGCAGGGTGTCACATTATACATAAAGGCTCATGGTGTGTTTTATTATGTATTTTCATGTGTATTAGGAAAAATTTTAAATAAGCTCACCATACCCCTGAATTCATGGATAATTTTGCCTTGGAGGAGTCATCAGTGAAACACAATCTATGTACAGCAAAACTATTAAGTAAATAACATAGTTAGTAAAGAGGAATTTTTAAAATGTAAGGGAAGTCCATGAAAGAGCATTTAGCAAACAAGGGCACAGTGGGGGACAGCACAAATTTTCAAGTCAGATCTAAGTTTGGATCCAGCTGGATCACAAACTAGCTTTTGACCATAGACCAGGTCCTTAAATTTCTCTGAGTTTTGCTGCAATGGGTATTTCTCCAGGTGGTTTTGAGCCAAATGAGGCAACACATAAAAAGCCCAGACATGTATTGGACACCAAATAAATGTTAGTTCCCTTCTTTCAAAAGGCAAGTTATCAGTTTAATGTACTTGGGTGTTGTTTACCGCTGTGGTTCTTGTTCATGAATTAAGACCGCACAGAGTCAGCTGACCTTCGGTCCATGGAGCCTGGGACTGACGGTCAGCTCCTGTGTGCCAGGAATGGAGAGACAGGACAGATGGCCAAAGCTGAGGCCAAAACTTTGGACTCCAGTCTCTTAAAGAGGGATTGCCTCTTCTGAGGAGGGCTCTATGCAGTCAGCGATGAGTCAGGTGCCTGATGTGTGCCAGGCACTGAATCTCAGCCTTGGGGATTTGTTGTTGGGCATGAACACCCACCCCACCTCTGTCTTGATGGGGCCGGAGAGGCAGACATTAGTTGAATTGTCACACAAATAATCAAGCAATTACATGTTATGGAAGGTGTTATAAAGGCATGGTACCAGTGCCATGGGAGTGTCAACCACGGACACCTGAGGTAGTCTGGAGCGGTAATGAAGGATATTCTCTGCCAGTGATATCTGAGATCTGAAGGATGGATGGGGGCTGACCAGATGGCAGATGGGATGCTCATGTCGGCTAGGAGGGTTGCACATGAAGATACCTGTGCTGGGAAGGAATGGGCTGAGTTGGAAGAACTGAAGAAAGATTGGTGTAGCTGGATAATGAGAAACAGAGGGGCTCTCTTGTGATGTGAAATGAGTTTGGAGAAGTGGGCTGGGGCCAGGTGATAAAAGAGACTTGTCACAGTAAAGGAATGTGCTGTTATCGTAAGAGGAACGAGAAACGATTGAGAGGTGTCCATTCTGGGGTGACATAAATAAATAAAAATTTTGAAAAGACACCTTGGAGGCCTGTATTAGTCAGCCTTCTCCAGAGACACAGAAGCAGTGATTCTGTTAGAAGGAACTGACTCACACAATTATGGTGGCTGAGAAGTCCCAGGATCTGCCTGGGCCAGCTGGAGGCCCAGGGAAGCGGGTGGTGTGATCCAGTACAAGTCCAAAGGCCTGAGAACCAGGGAGGCCAATGGTGCTTATTTCAGTCTGGGTCTGAAGGCCTGAGAAGCAAGACCACTGAGGGCAGCAAGGAACGGAGGCCCCTGCTCAGCACTCAGGTGGGACGACAAGGGCGAATCCCTCCTTCCTCTGCATCTTGTTCAATGCAGGCCCTCAGTGGATTGGCTGTGCCCACCCCCACTGGGGAGAGCCATCTACTTAACTGAGTCCACAGACTCCGATGTTAGTCTCATCCAGACACACCCAGAAATAACGTCTAATTTGAGCACCCCATGGCCAGTCAAGTCGACACATAAAACTAACCATCACAAACCCCTTAGAGAATAGATTACGGCAGGCAATATTAGTAGCAGGGGCACCCATTAGGTGCCTGTTGCAGTGGCCCAGGTGGGAAGTGTCAGAAGCTAATCTCTGGAGGTGATGATGGATTTGGAGAGAAGAAGGTGGATTTAAGACAAATTCAGGAGACAGAACAAGCAGTGTAGAGCCGACTCGTTGATGGAGTGGCTGGGGATAGAAGGCCTCACTTGGGGAAGAGGGTGGCTTCTGAGTTTCTGCTTTGATCCCTGGGAGAAGGACCACCCTCTGGGCAAAGTTTAGAGTGAAATGATTAACATGACACTGGATTTATCATACTTTCTAGTTGCTCAAAAATCCTTGCCTCCAGAGAGAGGAGATATGGGGATATATGTATACGTATGGGGATACATGTATACGTATAGCTGATTCACTTTGTTATAAAGCAGAAACTAACCCACCATTGTAAAGCAATTATACTCCAATAAAGATGTTAAAAAAAAATCATTGCCTCCAATAATGACATTTTGGAATATTTTGATTAAATTATTTAAATATAAAATAGTTCTGCCTTCTCTAGCAAAGGCTGAATGAAGCTGCCCTTTGAAAACTGGGCAGTAGGAGTTGGGTTAAAATTCACACCCCAAACAGCCAAGGACTTGGCTTTATTTCAGCCAAAGACACCACATATCTTGGATCTGAATCCTAATCCCCCACATTCTACAAGACTTGGCTAGCATCATAGGCCACAAGTAAGACAGAGGAACAGAATTCACGTTTGCCAAATACGCAGATCTGTCAGAACTGGGTGGGGCAGACTCTAGATCCAGCTCAACATAATGGAAAGACAGACACTAAGGAGATACATTTGATCAGAATGAAGGCCAAGTCAAGTTCTTGGCAATTTTGGGAGGACAAAAGGCCGGACCTTCATTATTACAGGAAATTGCTCCCAAAGCTTGATTTTTATTTTCTTCGTTTAGCAGTATTCTCGTGGTAGCTTTAAAAATCAGCATAAAAGCTCATTCTCTGTAAGATCTCCTTTGTGTGCAGATGTTAAAAGGCTCTGCCTATTTAATTTCTTCTTAGCTAAGGTACTCATGCATTATTTTATCTACCCCAGAAATCGAAGTGTGTGTGTGTGTGTGTGTGTGTGTGTGTGTGTGTGTGTGAATTTGTTAGTGAAAGGATGAAGTAGTGTTAAAGAAAAAATGAAAAACAAATTCCTCTACCCAAGTATACCTGGTTTCATGTTTGCTTACTACTTTCAAATTCTGTCCACATGTTTAAATCACATGTATAGTACACATGCTGTTTTTTGTGTTTTCACACAGTATTCTAAGTAGATCAACAGAATTGAATAATTATTTTATCTAATGGCTGTATTCTAGTATCTTGCTACAAACACATTCATTCAACTCGTCTTTTTTGCACTGGACATTTAGTGGACGCCAGTGTAATTTCATTATTAGAAATAACACTGCAGAAAGTATTTCCATGTATGTAGTGCAACCTGTCTCAAAGAGAACCCAGAGTGATATCCAAATGGAACAAAGTATGTGAGTCCTTCATAGATTTGGTGAATTTTGCCATGTGACTTTCCAAAGGGTGAAACCAGTTTATAACACATTCAGGTGGGGTATAACAAACGTGTTTCTCTTTTCTTTTCCTAATTAGGGCTAGTTTTGACAACAGTATTGATGATAACAACAGTAGCAACAGTAGCAGCAGCTAATATCCTTGAGATGAGTTACATAACAGGCATTATATAAAGTGATCTAGAAACATTATTTATAACAGTTTAAAATGTAAACTCTGGAGACTGACTTCACAGGACCAAATCCAGACTCCACCACCTAACTTCTAATTGGCTTCATTCCCTCCTCAGAAATTGTTCATAGGGTCACTGTGAATATCAAGTGAGTTAATATAGTAGAGAGCCTCGGTAAGCCTTGGATAATGTTGGTTACCATTATCCCTAATAATGAGTGTTTTATGAACCCATTTTACAGATGATAAAACTGAGAGATTAAGTGTATGAGTTGAGGTCACATGACTAGTGAGAAGTTGTGCTGGGATTCCAATTACAGAGACCATTTCCCAAGGATTCCAGCTACAGAGACCTTTTCTGACAGGAATGCTCAACAGGGTCCCAATGCAGGGACCACCACTGATATCCAAGAAGTGTCACTCTGGCCCCTGAGTTAAATCAAGGAAGTATCAGGCACAGAAATGAGAGCATAAAGTCTGCATGGTTCACTGGAAAAGCCACGACATAATTCCTTGTTACCATGCAACAGTAAAGCTGGGTTTTCTATGCTATTTTCTTCAGCCTTGAGATCTGAAGGTAGTTCCATATGGAATTGTGAAATCCCTGCTAGATTATAAAGGCCTGGTGGGCAGGAGTCCCAAGGTCTCATTCAGGACCCCTGCAAGCGCCTTCCTTGCCTCAGGAAGGTTCTCTATAAATACTTACTGCCCTGAATTTCTCCCCAATATTACCATAAACACTTCCGGTTATTTCTTAATATACTCTGTTCATAACTGCTTAGTCAGTTCTTTTTATTAGCATAACATTCCATTTAAGCATAATGATGTTGGAAAAACAGAAACAATGTAAGCATATTTTCTCAGCTGTGACTGATTGCTGGTGTTTAGTGTTTCCTTTTTTTTTTTTTTTTTTTGGACTTCCTTTGCAGATTTGATGAATTAATTGTAAATTTCCCAAGTGGGACTTAACATGAACTGATCTTTGTCTTTTATTCTGTAATGTTTAGTTTCTATTCTAGTCCTGGTGATTATCCATTGAGACCAACGTTTGAATATTGCCAAGGGCTCATAAAATTGCTGATATAACCTCCTTTCTTTCTCCAGAGAACCCGACTTCAATTTTCATAATGAATGAATGCCTTCTTTCTCCCCCAATCTCTTTCCTCCAATAGCTACTCGTGGAGACCATTGATGTCAACGGTAGAACTCTCGAGGGGCCGGTCCCTCTGGACGTCATCGTGATTGATCAGAATGACAACAGACCCATCTTTCAGGAAGGCCCTTACATCGGCCACGTCATGGAGGGGTCACCTACAGGTATGTTAGGTTGGCTTACCGTTCGCATAATGGCTTGGGAAGCGGCATCCTGTGATCTTTGGGGCTTCTGGAGACTGTTTTATTGCCGCTCTGACTTATTGTTGGTATGCATCAGCACTGACATATTATTTCCCTGGGTAGCAGCAAGAGCTGGAGAGCTGCAACTCAGAACATGACTGGCATGTTGCAGACTAGGAAAATGTCTTCCCTTGTGCCCAAAGGTGACCCTTCAAAGGAGGACCAACATATCGGTCTCCCATGTATGGCTGATGTTGGACACCATGTAAATGTCTAGCTCACCCTTCTGAGGGCCCAAGGCTGAGCTTGTGGTATAGTGGAACTCTGAAGAAAATTAAGGTCCCCACTGCAAGCTCCTCAGTTATTTCTCTTCATAAGTGCCTTTTAATAAGAACCATTTGGGGAAAATGGGTAGGCCTTTTTTTTCCCTTTCCTTAGAAGACATGGATAGAGAAAACTTTTCTCTTTGGTCGAAGGGCCAAAAGCAAGCATTTTATTTCTCTCTCTGGCAATACATGTACCTAGTGTTACAGAAATCACTCAAGGTTACTATGGAACTTCTGGTATCTTTTCCCCATGTTTAACCTTTCTATCACAGAAGGTTTTAGAATTGAGAGCTCCCTTTTCTGGCCCATAGCTACTAATTAAAGCATTCCATGACCAGCAGCAGAGGTCACTCCTGAGTATAATGCTTGAGAAAGTGAAGAGCAAAGTAGAAAAATCCCTATTTTAAGGCTGGACTTTGATTTTAAGCTTTCAAATACATTTGAGTGAAAAGATGCCACATGAAGAGTGTCAGTGTTGCTGTGTCTGGATTACGCCAAACAACTGCTGTAAGCAAAAGAGTCACTCCTCGCCGATGGGAGGTGGAAGCTAAGGGGCTGCTTTAGCTGGTTCTTTTTCCCCCTTTATTGAATGGACGGGATGTATCAATAGCTTGTAGATACTGGAGGCTCCGGAAGCATTGTCATGGAAACCTGCCTAGACTACCAGGTGAATAACTGTATGCAAGGTGCCTAAAAGCTCCCTTCAGCTTTGAGGAGCTGGGCCTCTGTGCACTTCATCAGTTAGATCCCCAGGGGCAGAAGCACCCTCTCCCTTCCGGGATTTGAATGCATTCTGTAAAAAGGAGAGGGCCTTAGGGGCAGCGTCCTGGAGAGATGGACAGCGGGCAGGTGAAGGTGGGTCAGGTCACTTCAGGGCAGACCTTCCCCGTGGCACCGCTCAGTGGGCTGCTTTTGATGCAGAGTTGGCTTCTGGTGAGACACACCCTAGAATTGGGTTGGATGCTTATGGAAATCTTCTTAAACAAGCTGATGTGCAGAACAAGTTACGAGAACCGATAGGGAAAGCTGTTAAAGAGACTGGAGTTTGAGCAGAGCAGAAAAATGATTCCCAGTTTCCATCTGTGGTACCTGGGCCCTGAATGTGAGTGACCGGAACTCGAGATGGTCAGGAAGAGTGTTCTAAATGTAAATGACAGTGGTTACATCCGAGTCAGCTGTGAGCATGTATATGTCTTTGTATATTATGTGTGTATATGATTAGACGATGTCCAGTTTTTCTCCCACTGTGCCCTTCTTTAAAGCTTGAGAAAGAAATTTCAAATTTTATTGCTTTGTATACATATCGTATTTTCAAAGAAAAAGGGAATCTTTTATGCGTGTTGAATTTCTTAAAAGCACAAAGCAGTTCAGTTAGGGTGGACACATACCCAGCAAAACATAAATCACCTCAAACTTCTATTTATGATTGGTATTATCCTATAAAAATACATAAAGACTTGTATATCTGTATGGAGTAGTTTCTTCCAGCTATGCAGAATTTGGCCTGAGTCATTGTTTTCTTTCTCAGTACCCTCTGGGTTGGACTATAAAGCAGAAATTGACATGGAGTCAGTCAAATTTGAGGTCAAAAATATGGAAATGTTGTGGAAAAGTTTTAGAGGAAAAAACACTTAGATTACTTAGCACCCTGTGGGAGAGCTCAGGCAGATGGCCCCCAAAGCGTCTGCGAGGACAGTGGGGAGCTGGGAAAGAAGGTGGGACCCATTTTCCAGTCCCCTCCCAACCTAAGCCACTTGTAAGTCATAACAACAAGCTCTGACAGGCTAGAGAAATGATCGCCTCTTCTGTTTCCACAATGGCCTTCTCGTTTGTGGCTTATGGAATCCTACGTGTTGTAGACCTTGTATCACATCCATTTCACAGAGGGGGATGCTGACCCCAGAAAGAGTTCGTTGACTTTGCCCAGTTCACACAAATGACTGATGGGGGACAGTGTTCAGGACTCAACCTTCAGCGTCAACCTTCAAATCATGTGCTCTTTGAACTGACCCACAAACTTCGTGGTGAAAATAGCCATTGAATGATCCCGACATTTAGGTGGGCACTTGTTGTGTGCTGACAGCTTTCTATCACTGTATCATTTCCTCCACTCTGCCCTGAGGGCTGGGCACCTCTCTTCCCATGATACAGATGAGAAGACTGAACCTCAAAGGGGTCTGGGAACTTGCCTGATGTCCCTCAGCTGGTAGACAAGCTAGAATCAGGGTCCGCGTCTGGCCTCAAGGCACAGGCTCTTTCTTGGGCACCTTCTCTCACATACACTCTTTGCAGGCCCAGACTCTTTGATTTAGCTCCTGAGGTAAAATAACCAGCTCTTCTGACCAAAGAGCCAGGCTCCTTGAGTCACTTTTCATTTAATGTGAGCCGTTGCTCCGTCTCTAGGGTTAAACGATGTTAAACATGGGAGCCCTTTTCATCACTCACATCACTTTCTTCTGCATCCGCATAACCAGAGCCAGCTTCGTGGGGTGGGACCTGCCCAGCCTCACAGGGCCCCAGGCTCTGAAGGGCTCCATGCTTGGTTTAATGCTCTGTTGTCGCCATCTTAAAATTCTTAATAATTGTTCAACAAGGGGCCCTGCATTTTCATTTTGCACTGAACCCCAACAATTATGTAGCTGGTCCTACACATAGCACTGTGGCCTAGAGCTGGGTTTGATGCTCTGCCCGGCTTCTTAACAAGATGAGACTGTGAGCAGGTTACTGAACCTGCTAGAAGCCTCAGTCACCTTGTCTGTAGATGGGGTGGGTGTAGAATAATACCTACCCTAGAAAACTATGCAATGAGTAGATTAGGCAATGTGCTTCACTTAATGCTTGGAATATAATAAGTGTTCAAGAAATGCCACTGTATTGTTAATGCTCCAATTATTCTTACTATTCTGGCGGCCTATCCTTTAGGGAAGGCAAGGCAAAAAGACATGCAGTTTGTGTGAAGGAACATCCATCTCCCAACCAACCAAGCATGATTTTCATGTTGCAGTGTACCCAGATGCCATCAGCACCAGTCCATCATGGAGGAAGGTCACCCATATTTATCTGTATGTGCAGACAGGAGGCCATTTCTGGCTGGTCAACACTAAACTCCAGGCTATTATTTTGGGGAATCATTACTAGATGAAGGAAGATCAACAGAAAATAATAGTTTTTGAACTTTGCAGATTATGGACTGTTCCTTTTGTGGAGTTGCAAGGCATTGATTTATGGGACCCACGCCCAGGCCCTGGCTGTTCCTCAAAGAAAACCAGAGCTCCGTGTGAGTGTGATGTTTTCTGAATGCCCAATGCATTCTGAGACCTCACGAGTAGGGGGTAGGTAGAGGCTGGGACCCTTGACGTTTCTGGAGGACACACACACCAGGGCCCTGCAGTGCCTGCTGGCACCAGCTCCCCAGTGTTTTTTTGCCACTGGTGGTCCTCTGGGCACCATTGAGAAGGGCTATCCATGAGGAATGGTGTGCCGGGCTTCCAGAAACAGACCCTAATATGAGGACTGAGGGCGGGTGGTTTACCTGCCAGGTACAGGATCATGAGTGGGGAGAGCTGCAGGAAAGGGAAGCAGGCCAATTTCAGGTGCCGCGTTAAGCCAGCTACCAGCGCAGGCAGTTCTGAGCTTGATCCCTTAGGGAGAGAGGGCTCTGGGAAATGACGTAAAACACACACGTTGGAGTTAGCCCAGCTCAGGATCCAGGGAGCTGGGCTATCCATCCCACAAGCCCGGCAGACATCCATTAAGAGCTCTCCCCAGAGGGACTTTAATTAATCCCAGACCCTTTCGGTCAGCTGGGACCACAAGCAGGGTTTCAGCAAGCTGGGTTCCAGAAGCTCAGGGGCAACCTTCCAACAAGATACAGGAGCTGACTTTTGCTTCCATGCTGTTGCTTCCATGCTGTTGGCCACCCTGCCTGTCAGCAGGGGCAGCTGGGAGAAGGGAGCCCACCACCCAGACAGGTGGGGCAGCTTGAGATACATCAGGGGAGGGAGATAATGGGGAAAATATCCTAGTCCTCAAACTACATAACTGAGAAAGATGAATGTAACGTTGACCTTTCTCTTTAGAGAGAAGACAGGACCACAGGACCTAGAGGTGTGTGTTCTGAGTCCTGAGAGATACCCACTGCTTAGTTGTGTGCTGACACTTCCTGAGGCTATTGAATAGACAGAGGCAGGGATTAGCAGCTAAATCCTCATCTTCTAACTTCTGAGAGCCCGAGGACCCGTACCCTCTCTTGCTCCCTTTATTTTTTTTTTCCATGCAGTAATTTTACTGAGCATCTACTCTGTACCAGCAGTATTCTGAGCTCTGAGGGTCCAGCTGTGGACCTGCCAGATGCTGCTCATTTTCTCCTGGTCTGCAGAGCCAAGCAGGGAGACAAGCAACAGATAAATCAGAACTGAAATTGGTGGGCAAGGCAATGTAGCCATAGGGACCCCTCATCCTAGGAGGGAGGGAAGCCAGCCTCCCTGAAGAGGTGATATGAGGAGAGCAGGGGGCTTTGTCTTTTATTTTATCTCTGGGATCCACCTGAGTTTCTGTTCTTCAAGTCTCAGTTACTTTAATTTTTAAACAAGTCCTACCATGGCAGACATGAGGGAAGCAGCCGATCAAGTGGTCTTTGGGACAAATGGCTGTCCCAGGAGCTCAGCTTTGCTCAGCAGTTGATGTTTTCTAAAACAGCTTGAGCCAAATAAAGATGGCTTTGATATTTGAGGTTGGTATTTGAGACCTAGCTTAGCATGAATTCTCAGTTTGTTGGTATGACCTGGTGGTAGAGTCCTTTTTCTGGTCACCTGTTTACTTGTTGCAGTAATTGCATGTGGCCTTTTGGTCCACCAGCTCTCTGGTTTTCCTCTGCTGGTATTTAGACTTTCACATCAAAGGTTCTTCCATTCTCAGCTATTCCAGCAAGTCCTGTGAGCTTCTGGAATAGTGGGCACGGGGCTATTTTTTTCTTAAGTAGATAAATTTCTTTGAAAAATGAGACTCCACTTTCTTCCCCAGCTTTTGTAAAGTAAAATTACCCTCCAGTCTCACCATCCGGAGGGGACCACAGTTACCACCTCAGGGAGCATGGTTCTAGGGCTCTCCCTGGGCACCTCCACACACAGGGATGCACACACACAGTTTCATAGAAATGGAGCTCTGCGTGCTCTTCTCTAGCTCACTTTCTTCGCCCTGCAGTGTCCTATGGACGTTTCTGTAAATCAGTAAATATCAAGCGACACATCACTGTTTTAAGCAGCTGGCGTCGGGATCCACCATCATCTAGTCAGCCAATCCCCTGTTGACTTAAGTTGTTTTCACTTTTCCATACTTACAATCAGTTCTACAGGGGAGAACACGTCTCTTTCTACTTCTGTGACAATTTCTTTAGGGTAAATACATGCAAGTGGAATTGATAGGATAAAGGATATGCTTATTACATTTTGATGTATATTGGAGTGACACTTCTAATCAGAGGATTATATTTGTATCTTGGCTAAACTCATGCATGAAGATACAATAGTCTTTCCGTTCACATATGAGCATACTGATGGACATTTATTTATATTTCTGGATCATACCCAATATCTCTAAGGCTTGTGGTCACTTCACTAACTGTGTCTGTAGGCTGTGAACGGCCTTGCTCTAAACTTCTCCCCAGATTGCTTGGCCGAGGAAGAGGACTGAAATTGTTGATTCTGACCCCTCTCCTGGAGTCATCATTGGAGTCTTAGCTGAGGGAAGTTGCCTAGGAACAGATGTCATTAACAGGCCTGCAGTGTCATTCAGTTTGAATTATGATGCAAATCACTCCAGTGCAGTTGAACATAAAACAAAATTTATGAAGGAGTTGCATAAGCTAATCAGAGACATCTTCCCAAAAGGAAAATTCCAGAAAATAAAGAGTATCAAAAGTGTTGTTATCTGGACTTTGCTACCTACTCAAGAAACTGAATGTCCACCAAGTTGCTTCTAACCATGTCTGGGGTCCCCAAGTGATGTCTTACAGGGGCTCTAAACCAAGCCTATCAACAGCCTTGTCGTAGCCACTATTATTTTCCCTCCTTTATACCCCAGCCCCTCTCTGATGGACACTATTGTGTATGTTGCTGCTGGCCCACTGGTGCCTTGGAGATACCACAGGGCTTGGTGAGACAGGGGAGGATGTCTAGAGCCCTATATTCTGTTCAAAGGATACCCAACCAGTAAAACTGTGTGTCGCGTCTTAAATGTGGGGAACTTTGAAAACAGCTCTTCTCATTTTTGTTCGTAGCCCTCTCTCCACCTAAATTCATATATGAGTCAGTGGGGCTAGAGACCAATTCAGGACACAAACACCACATTGTTTTTGGATCACTCTTCTCTCTAACCATGAAATCTTTGTTCCTTATGTGTCTGTCTCCCCTC
The DNA here is from genome assembly GCF_025265405.1 of Mesoplodon densirostris. NCBI lineage: Eukaryota > Metazoa > Chordata > Mammalia > Artiodactyla > Ziphiidae > Mesoplodon > Mesoplodon densirostris. Next base: position 60,904,542 of record NC_082679.1, read on the forward strand.
TGCCCATCACCCACCCTTATACTCATCCATGTCAGGTCTTTGAGGCACTGAGGCTAACCCAGTGACCTGGAGAGATATGGCTTCTGTGCTCATGGAGGTTACTTCCTCATAAAAATAAATACTTGATAGCCCTGACCCACTAATTCGCTGGATATATTTTAGTCTCAGGCTGGGAGTCATCCTTCCATCCCTCCCCATTTGGGAGAGAGAAGGATTTATGACATCAACTATGGAAAAATAAAATAAAAATGTATTAATTAACTTAATTAAAATAACAATAGTTTAACGTGAAGGGAAGGTAAAGAGGCATTGGGAGCCTCAGAAGCTTAGTGATGATTCTACAACATTTTGAAAGAATAAATCTGATGGGGATTTCCAGTCAAAATGGAAATGAGGTGACAGTTGAGCAGCTACAAAATAAAAATGAAAACGTCCTTGAGCTGTTACAGCACCGAGCACGGTGGACTGCAGTGCCACTGAAAGCCATCCCTGATGCCTGAGGGTCCACTCTGAACAGCCCAGGAATTCTTAGTGTTATAGATGAATACAGCAGAGTGGCAGGTCCGCAATGGCACTAAACAATTACAATTTTAGGGAAACCCTTATTTCAACTCAATTCCTGATGACACTTCATTCAGCAAAACCGCTTAAAGAAAATTTATTGGGCAGGGTCTATGAGCCAGATAGTGTTCTAGGTGCTGGAGATGCAGCGGTGGCCAAGACCAGTTAGCTCTCCACTCTTAAGGCATTTGCACTGTAGTGGGAAGAGAAAGATAATTAACAATGAATGGAATAAACAAGGTAATTTAAGACCTTTGGATAAAATAGAACAAGGTGATGTGATAGAATGACAATGAGGTCAAGGAAGATCTCTCTAAAGAGGTGACGTTTAAGCTGAGACCAGTGAGAATGCAGGAGCCACGGTGTCAAGAGGCCAAGCAAGGACATTCCAGGCAGAGGGATGAGAAAGTGTGAAGGTCTGAGGCAGGAATGAAGATGGGGGGACAGAGAGGTGGCCATTGTGGTGGGAGGATGTCAGCGAGGAGAAGGGCACCTGGTGAGTTCCAGGGGATAGGCCAGCTGAAGTCAGCAGACTGTGGGCCATGGGCCTAATTGTCCTGCTGCCTGTTTCTTTTTAATAAAGATAATAAAGTTTTATTGGATTACAGCCGTGCTCATTCATCTAAGCATTGACTGTGGCTGTCTTCACATGATGCTCTTAGAGTTGGGTAGTTGGGACAGAGACTCAATGTCCCACAAAGCCAAAAATATATACTACCTAAATATATATGTATTTAAAATTTATAAAATATATATTTATATATAAATACCTAAATATATATATAAACTATCTAAATATATATATATTTTTTTTTTTTACTTTTTTTTTTTTTATTTTACAGATATAATCAGTTATACATATACATATGTTCCCATATCCCCTCCCTTTTGCGTCTCCCTCCCACCCCTCCAGGCGGTCACAAAGAACCGAGCTGATCTCCCTGTGCTATGCGGCTGCTTCCCACTAGCTATCTACCTTACGTTTGGTAGTGTATATATGTCCATGCCGCTCTTTCACTTTGTCACAGCTTACCCTTCCCCCTCCCCATATCCTCAAGTCCATGCTCTAGTAGGTCTGTGTCTTTATTCCTGTCTTACCCCTATGTTCTTCATGACATTTTTTTCTTAAATTCCATATATATGTGTCAGCATACAGTATTTGTCTTTCTCTTTCTGACTTACTTCACTCTGTATGACAGACTCTAGGTCCATCCACCTCATTACAAATAGCTCAATTTCATTTCTTTTTATGGCTGAGTAATATTCCATTGTATATATGTGCCACATCTTCTTTATCCATTCATCCGATGATGGACACTTAGGTTGTTTCCATCTCCGGGCTGTTGTAAATAGGGCTGCTATGAACATTTTGGTACATGTCTCTTTTTGAATTATGGTTTTCTCAGGGTATATGCCCAGTAGTGGGATTGCTGGGTCATATGGTAGTTCTATTTGTAGTTTTTTAAGGAACCTCCATACCGTTCTCCATAGTGGCTGTACCAATTCACATTCCCACCAGCAGTGCAAGAGTGTTCCCTTTTTTCCACACCCTCTCCAGCATTTATTGTTTCTAGATTTTTTGATGATGGCCATTCTGACTGGTGTGAGATGATATCTCATTGTAGTTTTGATTTGCATTTCTCTAATGAGTAAAGATGTTGAGCATCCTTTCATGTGTTTGTTGGCTGTCTGTATATCTTCTGTGGAGAAATGTCTATTTAGGTCTTCTGCCCATTTTTGGATTGGGTTGTTTGTTTTTTTGCTATTGAGCTGCATGAGCTGCTTATAAATTTTGGAGATTAATCCTTTGTCAGTTGCTTCATTTGCAAATATTTTCTCCCATTCTGAGGGTTGTCTTTTCGTCTTGTTTATGGTTTCCTTTGCTGTGCAAAAGCTTTGAAGTTTCATTAGGTCCCATGTGTTTATTTTTGTCTTTATTTCCATTTCTCTAGGAGGTGGGTCAAAAAGGATCTTGCTGTGATTTATGTCACATATATTTTTAATATATGTTAAATATTTAAAATATTAAATATAAATACATAAATATATATATATATTCTTTACCTAGCCCTTTACAGAAAAAGTTTACAGACCCCTGAGTGAGAGCTCTGTAAGTTTTGATTACATTTTGAATTTAGTAGGAATCCCTTGGGTGGTGTTAAGCAGGAGAGTGGTAAAGTCTGATTTTACTGTTAAAATATGACTTGTGCTACTCAGTGGAGAACAGGAGTAGGGCAACCAGGACATGTCAGCACTCCAGGCACGAGAGGACTGTGGCCTGGGCCGGGGTGGGAACAATGGAGATGACTAGAAGAGGTCACGTAAGTTTTTTGCGATGAGCCCATGATGAATGGGGGAATACTGAATATTGACTCATTTTATGGTGCTGGATTATTTTAACCAATGCCATCTATTTGAAATTATGGTAATACTGTAAACCTTAATAGGTTTATAAATTTTCCTCAAGTATGAACTGGATTTTACCTTCGATTTTCTTTCTACCGCATAAGCTTAAGGCCAGGGGACCAGACTGTCTTTTCATCCTCAACTGTCAGCATTTAGCAGAGTTCCAGGCACATGGTAGCCCCTCAATAAATTCCGTTCAATGAACAAGTAGCCCCAAATGGCAGAAAGTATGAATCACAATAAACTTCCCTTTTTATTTGATTTTTAAACAAATGTTGTCTTTATTAGCAATTTATTCCTCTTCTAACAAATATCTCTGGAGTGCGAGTTTGTACCAGATATGCTGATGCTTAGTAAGGATGGGGTCAGGGAGGGATGCATGAAACAGACACGGACCCTGACTCGGAGGAGTTTGCAGGGGAGTGAGGCAGGCAGGTGAAAAACACATCCTGAGCCCGCGACAGTGCTGCTTGGGGAAGGCAGGGGCCGCGGGAGCATCTCACTAGGACCAGGGCAGGGAGGCGGCGCCGGCCCCCCAGGAAAGAAGCCAGGATAACCATCTGCATAATGTTTCTAGTACTGGACGCTGGTCTAGGTTCTATGCCTATACCTTAATGCAGTCCTTACAATGCTTTTACAGTCGAGGAAACAGAAGCTCAGGGAGGTTAGGTTACTTCCCCAAAGTCACACAGTTGGTGGGCGATAAAGCTGGGATTCGAATTCAGCCTAACTCCTGTGCCCTTTCATTTCCTCTTAACTACGGCACCCACTGTCCTTTTACCACTTCACCCATGAAAATGCTAAGATCAATCCAAATCTGCCGCCCTACGGAGCATTTCCTTGTATGCATATGTGTGAGTGTGTATGTATTTGTGTGCGTGTACGTGTATACACACCTGTGTAGGCATGCATGTACGTGTGTGTGTCGCATTTGCCTTCTCAAATAGAGCCAGATCCTCCCCCTAGCGTTAGTCCAGGAGACGCTCAAGAAGAACTCTTCTCCAAGATTCATAAGGCATGCTGGCCATCATCTGTCAAGACAGTCTACAGATGTCAGTTAGAAAGGATTTATAATCAGCAGAAAGCTTGATAAACCAGCTTTTACTGCAGCACTGTTGCACTAAGAATCCTGTCCCTTCTGAGGGCAGAGTCTAGGGCGGCTGCTTCCATCCATTTATACAAATACCTTTGAGTCACTCCACCTTAATATATGAACAGTAGACTAAAAGAAGCCCTGAGTAATTTAGGTATAGAACCACCTCCCTTCTTAAGTAAATTGAAGAGATTCAATATTCTGAGTTCAATGGGAAGAGGGCATATAAAATCCCTTTTAAGTATATGTTCTTATAAAATATAGGTCATGAATTGAGTTTTCCAGTATCAAAGAAAAAAATTTAATAGACTTACAGCTTTCTTGCTTTAATTATGGCTGCATTTTTAAAAATCAATCATAGTCCCCAAAGCTATTTCATTATTCAGAAGCCTGGCTATTTTCAAAGATTTCTTTAAAGTTTGGTTTGGGGAATTTCAGTATTTTCTTGTTCGTTTTTTGGTTTTTTTCACTTCTGTTTAGTGTGCCACAGTTTTTTTCTGCGATGTTCCTGGTTTATAGTGAGCTGCTAACAGGGACACCCGTTCATGGGGAGGGCAGGCCAGGGCTCATGTTTCTGCAGTTGGCCTCTGTATCTTCAGGAAAGGTCACTTTTCAGAATGATGGAGGACCTCATGGTTCTCTTCCCTTGGCCGTCAAAATCGGACACAGTGAGGGGCTTGCCGTCTGTTCCTCTGCTTCTGTTCTCAATTCTGCAACTTCACCCTCTGTCTTGCTGGGCAGGTTCCATGCTCATTGGCTCACACCAAAGTCATAAGCCAGGGTTACACAGGTGATGACTTGAATAGTAACCTAGACATGCAGAATTAAGTTATCTGGTTTTCTGCGTGTAACACATCGTTTGAAAATGGCTGGGTGGATTTCTGCTAGTTTGGAAAAGTAGGTTTGACATGGTTTAATATGAAATGTTGACCCATGCCACTAAGACATAACCCAAGAGACCCATGCTGCTGCTGTCAAAGAAACATGTTCTGTGAATGCAGACATCACAGAAAGAGTAATGGTTCAGCTGAGGATGATTTGCCCTCCTCCCCAGGCACACTGGGTGTCACATTGGGGGAGGGGAGAGTGCAACTGGCACCTAGTGGGTAGAGGCCAGGGCTGCTGCTAAACACCTATAATACACAGGATGGCCCCCACAGCCCAAGGTTATTTGGCTCAAAAATATCAATAGTGCCAAGGTTAAGAAACCCTTCCCTAGATGGAGAAAATGAAGAGTATCGGGTATGAGGCCCAAATCTAAAGTCTGGAGGGGAGATGCTGCAGAGTGTCAGCCCTGATCGGTACCAGTTTGTGGTGAGCTCGGGGATGAGTGATGGCCAGAACCTCCTCCTCTAAGGATGCCCCGTTAGCATGGAGCTCAAGTTACTAGTGAGTGCCTGTGAGGAGGAGCGGGTGCCGGGCCCTGCGCTCCCTGTGGTAAGGGGTTCCTCTGCAGCACCTCACTGACTCACTCCAGGAGTCCTGAGAGGGAGATACAGTGAGCATCTCCATGTCTCCAAAGAGGACATTGAACCTTAAAGTTAGAAACCAATCTTTCCAGGAGAGCAGAGACCTCTTCCCTCAGTATCCGTTCTGGTCTCTTTTAGTAACAGACCCCAACGTACCCCACTACAGTGTCAGTGTGTCCATATAAAAACTCTATTGTCCAGCCTCCCTTGCAGCTAGATGTGGCCATGTGACAAATACCAGCCAGTGAGCTGTAAACAGAGTGTTGTGTTAGATTTCTGGGATGAGTTAGGAGCCAGGTCAGCTGGGGAGAGTGCCCTTTTGTCCTCCTCCTACCACCTATTTCTTATTGCTGTTTGGAATGAGGATATGATGGCTAGAACTCGTGCAGCCACTGTGCTTTGTAAGGTGGCTTTGAGAATGGAAACCATGTCCTAGGGAGGTGTACAAAGATAGAGATTGGATTCTGTTACTTGTGGAATATCATGTTAACCCTGGGCTGCGTCTCCAGAATTATTTTACATAAGACAATAACGGACTTCTGTCTTATTTAACTCACTGTTACATTGGGTTCTCTGTATTTGTTGCCAAACCTAATAACAGCTGACATACGCGGTGTCACTCAACCAGTAAGAATTATAACCCAGACCATTTGACTCCAAACCATGCTTAATGGCTATGCTATGCTGCTCAGGACATTCAGAGCCACTTATGCCTCTGTATGCATTTCATGCCACCAGTTTTTGTATGGTAATCAGAAAACTGAGCCTTTACTGGAACAAAAACGGTCTTTGTCTCCTCTGTTATCTTAGAGTTCTTTCCAGAAAGCATCCTGAAGTCTGTTTGTCATTACATATTTTTATTAGGTTAAAAACATACTTAATGCCTTGTGATGGCAGCTTTCTAGGCATAGAGGTTTTGATTCCCTCCGATCAGTAATTTCAGATCATAGTCCAGTAGTGATTATCTGAAAATACTCCAATAATGCACGTCATCGTGTGGCTGCCATTTATGTCAATGTGCTGACCTCCTGTCCAATCCCAAGGACTAGTGAGGGAGGGGAAAGGTATAGGGAATGTTAAGAGGGCCCTAGAAGGTTCTCAGAGAACATTAATTTTTCCCTTGCCCATGGAGATGCATCGTAAGGACATGCCCGTCAGTCATCAGGAAGATCAGTATGTTCTGACAAGAGCACAGCACGAGGGTTGAGACCGCTGGCTCCTGTGTCCAGAAGACTGGGTTTTCAGTTATGTTTCCACTGCTAATTGCGAGACCTTGAACATGTTGTCTTACCTGCTGAGCTTTGGGTAACTCCTCTGCAAAATGAGGATAACAATAATGCCTCCGAAGGGAAGCTGGGAGGTTCAGTGAGAAAGTGGATGTCAAGCATCGAGCACATTGCCTAACGAAATACTACACGTGCTGGAAGTATATTACTAGCTGCTGACCGATTTTTTTTTAAATGACAATAGATTCAGGAGGGTCATAGCACTGTCACCTCGCATCTTGCAGAGGAGGGAGGAACTCTGCCAACCACCAAAGCCGAATTCCAATCCTGGCTCCTTCTCTTATCAGCTGTGTGAATTTGAGCCTTTAGTTCCTCATTTTGAATTGACGATCATCCGCTGTGGCAGCATTTTGTATGAGTTTGAATTAGACAAATTGAAATGCTGCAATATGGAAATATTAACAAAATCTCATTTGTACACAAATTTAGAAACAATGTGATCTCCCAAATTTGAAGCATTTGCCAAGAATTAAATACTTTTCAAAGTGGCTGGCAGGGTTTAGTATAAACCTTAATGAAATCAGTTCACATCCCATACGATTCACTGATTCACCCATTCAAAGTGTAATATTCAGTGGTTTTTAGTATAGTCACAGAACTGTGCAATTACCACCACAGTCCATTTTAGAACGATTCCACCATCCCTAAAGGAAACCCTGTATTCATTAGAAGTCATTTCCCATTTCCCCCCCAAATTCACCAACCCTACGAAACCACAAATCTACTTTCTGCCTCTATAGATTTGTCTGTTCTGGACATTTCATTTAAATGGAATCACACACTACGTGGGGTGTTGTGACTGGCTGCTTTCATGCAGCATAATGTTTTCAAGGTTCACCTGTGTTGTATGAACCTGGTACCAGTACTTCATTCCTTTTTATTGCTAAAGACAGGGTTCATTTTTAAATAAATACACTCTTGCCATAGTTGATGCTGTTTTAGCTTATAAAAATGAATATGTACCATTCTTTGTAAAGATTAGTCTTGAATTATGTGCATTTTCAATTATTTGAGATATTTGAGAATGTGTCCCTTACATAAGGTATACCTGTGCTCTACTTATTTTGCAGTTTTGTTATAAGAATTAAATGAGATTTTATATATATATAAGTTCTTGCCAGCCCCAGTATATAGTGCCCCCTCAAGAAATGGTCCCTCTCTGTTTGGGGTTGTTTGTTTACAGCACATCTAATTTGTTATCTGCTTTTGCGTTTCCCTCACCCTAAGGAATTCCCATCAATAAAGATTCCAATCAATTAAGTAAAAGAACTACTCATAAGTGTTTTCTAAGGAGATTGCTTACCAGGTATCCAAAAAATTCTTTTTAAAAAAATCCAGTTTCCACTAAAATGTCGAGTTTTTGGAACAATACAATAGTTCAAGTTAGATACCCCTTCGTAAATTTCCACCAATACCCATATATTCGTGAGGTAGTCTAAGACCTTTACTTTTGCCACCCTGAGTACATTTCTATTATGGCATTGTCATTGTCAGGTGTATGAGATTTAGCGAAAGAAAGCTTTTGAAAACAACCACACTACAGTCTTTCCTGACATATTTCAGCAAGATGTGTAAATGAAAGACATTCGGGCATCCTCCATCTTTTACCCCCTCCCTTTGCCCTTGGCAGGTAGGTGCCACATCCAACAGACATCTCTGCTCCTTCACCAAGCCATCATGGCTTGCCTCATGGGGGAGAGACATCAGGACAGGCACTTTCACATTCGTCATTCCACTTCATCCGCCCAGTGATGCTGAGTGTTATTACCTCCATGTTTCAGATGAGGAAACATAAGCTCAGAGATGTTGGCACAGATAATCAGAGGAGAAACTATGTGAGTCTGGCTGTGTCTGACCTCTAATCCCATCTTCCTTCAAGGAGACTACATTTCCTGTCTCAGTGTGGGATAATTACTTCTTAGTATGCCTGCTTATCCTCCACAGTAAGACTTATTTACCCTTATTCATTGGTCTCTGATGTAAGCATTCAGTGTTGTTCCCCAGCCAAGGCTGTGCATCTAAATAAGAAATGTTTATTTTACTGCTTATGGGAGATGCAACAGGCAAGTGACAAAAACCACAGTGCAGTTTTGGCTGAGAGTTTTTCAGACTAAGAAGCTGCTCTACATTGTGACTGTCTACATGGATTTTTCCTTATATCCTGAGACAATCCAGCTGTGTCTGGTCCTAATTGTAACTCAAAGGGTAAGGTCAGGCTACATTACAGAAGGGCAAACACCACCAGAAGAAACAGTTCTAGAGTTAGAAAAACCATAACCAGAGATCTAGCTATTAAATTCATCTAGTAAAATATCAATCAGGAGCACTTTCTGCTGCAGGTAACAAAACAGCAGTTAAAGTGGCTTTAAAATCTCAGGTTGATTTGTCTCCTATTTCCTGAAGCTGAGAGGTGGGTGGCTGCTGCTTGTGCTTCAGTGATCTGACAGTCAGTGTCTCTGTGTGTCTTTGGCCTTCCTCTTGTGGCTGCAAGACTTGTCCCAGCGCTAAACGCCACAGCTATATCTATGTTCCAGGAAGAAGAAAGAGGGGAAAGGTGACAGTGTCTTCGCTTTTCATTAGGAATGCAAAGTCTTTACTATAAGCCCTCAGTGGTGTTTCGTTAACCAATGCCCTGAGCACAGCTGTGTTGTATGATTACCCCTAGTTGCAGGAAGAACAACTTACAAACCAGTATTTTATACATATATATGCGCATGTACATGTATACGTATATGTGTGTGCGCACGCACGCATGCATGTATGGCAGGCTAGAGAGAAGGGAATTAGGAATAGATTTGGAATAGATTTAGGATTAGCCAGTGACCAGTCTCCACACAGTATGCAAAGTTTAAGGGATTTATTTAATTTTTAAAAGGTTAAAATGCAAGAGAAACCATCTTCCAAGATTTTGTTATGAGTTTGAGAATTAGTTGGAGGGTAAGGCATCACTCAAAGGATTTCTTGGTTAAGTAAATGAAGGAAACAAAGTCAAATTGGTTTCTTTACTGCCCAAGTTCTCAGAGGCTTCAAGGTGCTAAGGGTCTTCTCAACCACCAAGATGATGCAGCACTAGAGAATCTGTTACAAACAGGATGTTCTGTGAGCCTGGCGTACAGGAGGTGGTAGACACTTTGGAAAGGCAGCTCTTGGTACTGAACTGCTGGGTCATCATGAGATACCCGAGTAGTTATGCTCCCCTCCAGAGTGGCAGTTAGAGACCCAGGTTGAATATAAGATGGTCTGAGAGCAAGACAATGAACACAGTGAGGGGTGCCAAGTGTCCGGTAGACGTCTGACCTTGGGAATGTCAGGACCAGCAGTGGAAGGAGGGGAGCTTGTGAGTAGCCTGGGCATAGGGACCACATCATTGATACTTCCTGACTCTCAGTCCCTGCACATCCACCCCTCTGGGTTTAGCAAGCTTCCTTCACAGAGCCAAAACTCAAAAAATGAAAACTTTGGGCTTCCCTGGTGGCGCAGTGGTTGAGAGTCCGCCTGCCGATGCAGGGGACACGGGTTCGTGCCCCTATCCCGGAAGATCCCACATGCTGCGGAGCGGCTGGGCCCGCGAGCCATGGCCGCAGAGCCTGTGTGTCCGGAGCCTGTGCTCCGCAACGGGAGAGGCCACAGCAGTGAGAGGCCCGCGTACAGCAAAAAAAAAAAAAAAAAAAAAAACCTTTGCTGAACGAATATAAATGTTATATAAATCTTAACCAAGAATTTTACATTTTCATTGGTTTTGGAGGATCCCCTCACCTCTTCTCATGAAGGCTAACCTTTTGGCCAGGTCCTTGCTAGGAAATTGACCATTGAGGATCCTGAAGGTAGATATCATAACTTCAAATGAAAAATGACAGACACGTTTTCTGCCCATGAATCTAACCAGAATAGTGGTAGATGTGTTTTGGCCTTTCAGGTAGCCTCTCCCTCACTTCCTACTTACCAGTAAGTGCCCAGCTTTGCTATAAGGATAATATGCAGGATCTGGAGCTATGAGTTTAATACACATCACTTCGTTTCAGCCTTACCCCAAAAAATAGATAAAGAATCTTTCATTTACAGATAAGGACCTGGAACTTGGTGGGCAGTCAGCTTACCAGAATCTCACAACTTCCCTCCGTATCTTCCCTCATACCATGCGAACACAGCAGTATAAAATAAAGCATCTAAGTGAAAATATTTATTCCAGGTGGAAGAGGTGAGTTTAAACTCATGGTGGCTTTTACCATTTGGCCCATAGGAAAAATGGGCCAAAACTGCCATTAGCTTGATGACTCGAGGGACCAAAGAAAGTAGAGGGGTAACTTTGGACTTTAGTTTTTGCATGTTTGTATTAGTCAGGGTTCTCCAGAGAAACAGAGCCAGTAGAGATAGATGGATAGATAGGTAGATAGGTAAAATAAGGCATTGGCTCACACATTAAAGGAAGCTTAGAAGTCCCCAAATCCTCGGTCGGCAAGCTGGAGACCCAGGAGAGCCAATAGTGTAGTTCCGGTCCAAACGCCAGCAGGCTTGAGATCCAAGAAGAACCAAAAGTTTCAGTTCAAGTCTAAAGATAGGACAAAAAGAATGTCCCAGCTCAAAGCAGTCAGACAGGAGGAATTTCCTCTTACTCAAATCTTTCTTTTCTATTCAGGTCTTTAACTGATTGAATGATGCCCACCCATTGTGGGGAGGGCAATCTGCTTTACTTAGTCTACTGATTCAAATATTAACCTCATCCAGAAGCATCCTAACAGACATACCCAGAAACAATGTTTGATGAAATGTCTGGGCACCCTGTGGCCCAGTCAAGTTGACATAAAATTCACCATCACAGTGTTGTCAACAGAATTCTGGCCTTCATGATCTCTACCCTCAGGTCTTACCCCTGGGGTTATGTTACCTTACATGGCACAAGAGACTTTGCAATGTAATTAAGGTTACTAATCATCTGGCTTCAACGTAGGGAGATTATCCTGAGTTATCCAGGTAGATCCAAATAATCATATGATCCCTTAAAAGAAGAAAAGCAAGGCAGGAGAGTAAGAGAGATGAAGCAGCAGCATAAGGTTAGAGAGGCAAGGCAGGAATTAGTTCAGGCAGTTTCAGAGCCTGAGAAGGACTCAACCTGTTGTTGGCTGGAAGTTGGAGTTGGGTAGGATGAGAAGCATGAGATGGAAATCCATTCTGCAGATGTCCTGAATAAGCTAGATATTCTCTTGCAAAATGCACAGGGACCCCATGTGTGGGAAGTGACTCTTGCTGTGAGGCCCCTTAGCATACTTGTTTAGGAATATAACCTCCCCTGGCCTGTCTTCCATTCTGGAATTCCTAGGATATCGGAATTGAAGATCAGAATGAGTCATGGAATGACCTTCTCCGGGAGTGCAATGATTGCTAATGTAAGCATAACGATCAACAGAAATACTATAGAATTAAAACTCTAAAACCAGTTTCCCTAAGTAGTTTGTGGTCGTAGCAATAGAATTGATCACCTGCATCACCAGTTTTAATCTTGGCTCTGACAGCTTTTCCAGGATTAGAGTTTGGGAGTGTTTGGAGATTTCCATGATATTGAACAAATATCTGAAAAATGATATTGAACTTGTTTGCTGTTTGTAACCACATCTCAATAAGAAACAGATGGCACACTCAAATTAACACAGTTGTAGGAAGGCCCATTTTACAAAGGCCCTATTTAAAAGGGGAAGTGCAAAGGAGCCAGGAAGAGCAGAGCCGTTATCATCCCTAGCCCTGGGGACTGAGGGAACAGTTACAGAGCTGGAAGGAGAGAGTCGTGTACAGGGGCCACCCTGAGAGGGGCAGAGCCCCTCAGCGTGGGATACAGCCAGCCCAGGGCAACCCAGAAGGGAGGGGTCCAGGGTAGTAAGCACCCTGACCTCACTCAACTCCCACAACTTCTCATCTCCAAACCCCACAGGAAGTCAGAGGGCTTGTGCAGTCCATCCAGGCCACGTGCCAAGGACAGAGAGTACCGTAGGGAATGGAAGATATTCCATACACAATATAAACTTCTTGCACATTCTTGCTGTTATTCCCTAAAGCAAAGACTAGACCCACATGCTTGAATGGAGAAAAGCTTTAGTTCTACCCCTTGGCCTGCAAATTCTGGACTTTTGGAAGAATCAGCAGTGTGCCACACACATATTTAAATATAATTACATTTTACCCAAGGTAGAGGGTTTCTTTGTATCCATTTAATCAGTGTGAATGATAGCCACGTAACCTTTGAGAAGGTTTCAGGCCATATTCCATTGGTTTCTAGACTATTAGAGGGAATGTCCATCAACAGATGAATGGATAAAGAAGATGTGGCACACATATAGAATGGAATATTATTCAGCCATAAAAAGAAACAAAATTGAGATATTTGTAGTGAGGTGGATGGACCTAGAGTCTGTCCTACAGAGTGAAGTAAGTCAGAAAGAGAAAAACAAATAATGTATGCTAACGCATATATGTGGAATCTAAAAAAACAAAAAAAGTGGTACTGATGAACCTAGTTGCAGGGCAGGAATAAAGAGGTAGACATAGAATGGAAAATGGACTTGAGGGCAAGGGGTGGGAGGGCGAAGCTGGGGCAAAGCGAGAGTAGCATCAACATATATACACTACAGAATGGGAAGCAGCAGCATAGCACAGGGAGGTCGGCTCAGTGCTTTGCTATGACCTAGAGGGGTGGGAGGGAGACGCAAGAGGGAGGGGATATGGGGACACATGTGTGCATATGGCTGATTCGCCTTGTTGTGCAACAGAAACTAACACAGTACTGTGAAGCAATTATACTCCAATAAAGCTCTATTTAAAAAATTAAAAAATAAAATAAATAAAATAAACTATTAGAGGTACTTGCTTTTGGCAAAGTTGAGTGTTATTTATTCTTTATTCGTGCCTTTAAAGAGAACATGTTTTCTTTGCTGATAAAGTCAACTATCAGTGTATGTACTGCTGCGTTCACTAATATTTGACTAAATAATGTAATATCTGTGTAGAAAACAGTCCTCACACTGGAGTTTTCCTGGATTGTGCATTTAGCTTTGTCAAGGTGTAAAGAGCATCTGAGTTGGAACCCATACCCCCTTCAGGATATGAGAGGATCCGGGTCAGTGAATCGTTTCAAGGTAGAAGAAATTTAATGAATACACCTTGGGCTAATCCTCCATTAGCATTATTACAGAACCATTAGTCTGTCTCGGATGCTTTCCCACACACCTGATGGCATCATAGAATGACAGGTCTCTCATTACAGATGCAAACTATCTTACCTCCTATCTCCTCTCAAACTCTGACTTATTTTAGTGTAAATGGTACACTGCTTCCGTGAGAACCTGATGCAAACCAGCTCGATCCTATTCTGAATTATTTCCTTTCTGCCACATCTCTGTGTAGGTAGCATGTATACACACACACACACACACACACACACACATATGTTAGGTTGAGTCAATTCTCTCATAGCCATGGGTATTTCGCATCTCAAGGAATTCTGAAAATGATGTCATGATGTAATGTAGCAGCAAGTTAATTTGCTAGGTAGGGATTAAGAGCTAACAAATTCCCACTCTTTAAGTTCCTTTAATTCCAGCTACCCAAGTCACAGCGTTCTGCGTATTCCCCAGCCTACCAGCTGATGTGCTAAAAATGGTCTAACTGTACTGCTCTCAGACATGCAACAAGCTAGGCAAAGCTGTTTAGTTACTTGTGATCTGTTTACATTACATAGAAGGTTGGTCAATTAGAAATACTCATGTTTCTTAATTAAGGAACAAATTAATTTTTAAAGAAGTTCTGAGACCCCCTTGCGTTATGGCAGATAAGGGACTGTGCCTGTGGTCTGTGGTTGCCTGTGTAATTCTTTGCAAGAAGGGTCTGAAGTGTTCAGTGACACAGCCAACAACTTTGGAGCCAAATATTTGTGGCTTAAAAAATGTAAGCGTTCCACTGACATCTGATGACTATCTTTTGTGTCTGAGAAACTGTGCCAGGGGACTCTGAGAACTCAAAGACGAGTACATCAAAGTCACACCCTTAACAGAGCTCAGGACAGAATGGAGGAAAACATACTTACCAAAAAGCTAAATGCTGAAAGAGAGGTGAGCACATTACCCCTGGAGAACACTGAGAGCAAAGCAAGCTGATGGGGTGAAGAAAGGCAAGCATGCTGCATAGTAGACACGTTAAGACACTTTTGACTCCTAAGTGTGTCTCTGTCTGTGGGTATAAATCATAGATGCAGGCTGCAGTCTCTTCCTCCTGGGTTCTCTCTTTGATGGGGCTATTGAACATTTGGTGAGCTTTATTGTAAGTCACAGGGACTGTCAGTCTTCCCATAGCTGTATTTCATTCAGGTCCTTCATTGTGCCCACTGGAGGTGACAAATCCTCTAACATGCAATCACAAGCCATAAATGTAAAAATAAAACAAAAGTAACTTGATTGAGAAACAGGAGATACTTTTTGAGGCTGAAGCCAATGAGCTCTCGTTTCTTCTACCTGATCATGACTCCCACATTTATGCTATTTCACAAGAATTGTAACCTGAAAGCCTTGTTTTGGGAAGTCAGTAGAATGGATCATGGAAAAAACAAAGGTAGGAGAGGTAAGATTGGTCTTTGTTCTGGTGTCAAGATGTCTGGTGGAAAGACCCTAGCACACAGCTAAGCAATGAGGCACTTTGTAAATATTAGAAAAAGGTGTCCCCTCTGGGCAGATGAATTATAAAAATGTACCCCTCTGGGTAGAAGCAGACCACTGAGGTGTTGGTTTGATGAGTGACAGATGAGTTGTTATAAAGAAAAATATGCCTCTTCCTACAGGAAGCAAGAGGAGGGCAGGCTGCTTATCAGTACCCTGTGGGCCCTCACAACCATACAGAAGACCCAGGTCTTTGCTTCCTAGAAGCATCCTCACAGCAGGAGCAGTTTCACCATTGTCACTACCGTTTATTGAGCCCCAACTAAGTGGTGGTCATTGTGGTTGGCTTCGCATATAATATTAGTTCTAATCCTTGAAACAACCATGAGGTATAGACGCCACTATTGATAATGAAACAAAGACTGAAAATGTCTGCCTTGCCCTGAAATGTACAAGGACTAGGAGTGGGAGAGCTGCATTATGAACTTGGCCTTTCCAGCCCATCTGTGCCTTCCTCTTCAGTGGAGAACAGTTTCTTGGAGATGGAAGCACATGCTGTGGCCATGAGCTTGTGGCAGTATTGGCTCTCATAGGGACGATATTTTGTTCTAGTGGTGACTAATGATAATACACATGCTTTTGTTTCCCACTCCTCAAAAATGGGTCCCATGGAGCTAGATGGGTCATATCTTCAGGAAGGGTGCAACTGTGGGTCCATCTACATAGGGACGATATTTTGTTCTAGTGGTGACTAATGATAATACACATGCTTTTGTTTCCCACTCCTCAAAAATGGGTCCCATGGAGCTAGATTGGTCATATCTTCAGGAAGGGTGCAACTGTGGGTCCATCTACATAGGGACGATATTTTGTTCTAGTGGTGACTAATGATAATACACATGCTTTTGTTTCCCACTCCTCAAAAATGGGTCCCATGGAGCTAGATTGGTCATATCTTCAGGAAGGGTGCAACTGTGGGTCCATCTACATAGGGACGATATTTTGTTCTAGTGGTGACTAATGATAATACACATGCTTTTGTTTCCCACTCCTCAAAAATGGGTCCCATGGAGCTAGATTGGTCATATCTTCAGGAAGGGTGCAACTGTGGGTCCATCTACATAGGGACGATATTTTGTTCTAGTGGTGACTAATGATAATACACATGCTTTTGTTTCCCACTCCTCAAAAATGGGTCCCATGGAGCTAGATTGGTCATATCCTCAGGAAGGGTGCAACTGTGGGTCCATCTACACAGGCAAGGAAGTAATACAGCATAGTCGACTGGTTAAGACTCTGACTCCAAATATGGCTGGATTTGAATTCTAGCTCCATCTCTCTCTCTCTTTTTTTTAAATTAATTAATTTATTTTTGGCTGCTTTGGCTCTTCGTTGCCACGAGCGGGCTTTCTGTAGTTGCGGAGAGCAGGGGCTACTCTTTCTTGGAGTGCGCGGGCTTCTCATTGTGGTGGCTTCTCTTGTTGTGGAGCACGGGCTCTAGGCGCGTGGGCTTCAGTAGTTGTGGCACATGGGCTCAGTGGTTGTGGCACATGGACTCAGTAGTTGTGGCTCATGGGCTCTAGAGCACAGGCTCAGTAGCTGTGGCGCACGGGCGTAGTTGCTCCACGGCGTGTGGGATCTTCCCGGACCAGGGATCGAACCCTTGTCTCCTGCATTGGCAGGTGAATTCTTAACCACTGCACCACCAGGGAAGTCCCCCCAATCCATGTCTTATTTGTATGACTTTAAGCAAGTTACTTGGCCTCTCTGAGCCTCAGTTACATCCTCTTTAAATTGGAATGGTTGCAGTTAGTTATAAGTATGCTGTTCATAGCGCCTTCGATTTGTACAATAGTAAACATCTATGGAAAAGTAGAGCTGTCATTACCATTGCCCAGAGGTTGGTACAGACACCCCAGTTCAGCCTAGGATCCAGCTAGTGCTCCCAGCCTTCTGAGCTCACAGCATTGGCTCATGCTGAACTTGTGCTCAGCCAGAAACTTGAGTATATATTTTGCACAATTATTGCCGAGATAGATCTGTCAAACTTAGAACTAGTACATACATACGTTTGTGTATATATTGGTGTGTGTATACACATATGCTTATTCCTGATGTCACATTTGCCAATTATAAGTTTTATTTAATCAGCTTTATGCTGTGGAAAGAATTTAATGTCTTATCTCATTAATCTGACTTATTACCAAGTATTCCCAGTTCCTTTTTTTAAAAAAAATCTTAAAATCTCATATGCATTCTGAATCTTCACCTAAGTCATAGCAACTCTGTAGGTTTGAGAGGGTACTGACCACATCTCTCTCAAGTGTCAGCTAACAAATATTAATTAGATACCAACCATGTGTGAAGAACTGTGCTGGGTGCTGTTGACTCTTCAGTGTCCAGTGTCTACCATGGCGCCTGGTACAGTGTTACTCAAAAACATCAGATGGATGGATGGATGGCTGGATGGTGAATGGATGGATGGATGAATAGATGGCAGATAAGGTTATTGAATAGAATAAAGTTCTAGATCTCTGTCACACCACAAAGATCTTTTCCTAGAAATCAGTTGTACAGTGTTTTGGTGAAGTTGATTAACCAGTTAAAAATTCACCTAGGAATATGATCACACAGCCCATATGTTCCCCATTGTATCTATAATGTGATCATAAGAGGAGTTTTCAAATGCCTTTCTCAAGTAATTACACTAAATCTTTGACATTCTCCTGGTTCATCAGTATGTAACAACAGGCTTCAAGAAGGAAATTAACATACATGTGCACCAGGAGACATACATGAGGATGTGCATTGCTACATATGTTAATCAGCTTGATTATGGTGGTGATATGTATATGAAATATACATATCACAATGATATGTATATGAAAGCATCAAGTTCTACACCTTAAATATATACAATATTTGTTTGTTGATTATACCTTGATAAGGCTAGAAAAAAATAATTTGGTTGCATGCAGGAGTAGAATGTCATGCAAAAAGAGTAACATTTTTAAAAAGGTATATTCTCGTTAATATGCTCTGTTCTACTTATTTCCCCTGGATCTTCAAATTATCATAAGAGTTGCTGTGGATCAGCCTCACATACCACCTTGTGGGTATAAGTTCTAGTATAACAACATATTGTTTACCTGTTTTAAAATTTGTCTATTTTACACAGAGAATGTAATAATCTAAGCATCTATTGAGTGCTTTTATTTTTTTCTGAGAATGAGTATATTGACTGTTGAAATAAAAGAAAGGATTAAACTTAACTTGGAAAAAAAGGCAATAAATTGAAAATTGCCTAAATGTGCATCCATAGGGGAGTGGGTAGATAAAATTAAATAAGCATTAAATTGCAGTAGTTTGTGTATTTTATACGTATACATATACATATATATTCTGTGAAGGTAGAGCCCAGAAACAAGAAAGCCAATTTTAGTGTGTATTCCATATGATGCAATTTATTTAAAAATAAATATATATATATATATAATATAATACATTATTCATGGAAACAAATATATGCCTAAGATAACCTGAAATGGACTGGAAGCTTACATACTCTGTACAGTGGTTCTTGTTGGTAAAAATGTTGATGGGGGATAGAACAGGGAATGGCAGATATAAGGACTTAAGCTAGATCTGTGATGTTTTATTTCTTTGAATAAAATAAAGGCGAAGCAAACATGACAAAATGTTAATAGTTGGCAGTTCCAGATGGTGGGTGTGCAGATTTTTAGTCTCTTGTTCCTTGTGCTTTTCTTTGTTTTCTTAAGATTATCAAAATACAGAACTGGAGAAGGAAGGTAACCCTCACAGGTTACTGATCATCAGCCCATTCTTTCTATTTTTGTCTCCAGGTTTTTTTTAAGGTATAAGATACGACAGATACAGTTGAAACCTTCCTCTCTACCTACATTATTTAGGATTAAACTCAGCTGCATGTAACAGGAAACCATCTGAAATAGCAGTGACAAATTTATTTTTCTCACATAAAAGACATCCAGGGCTTCCCTGGTGGTGCAGTGGTTGAGAGTCTGCCTGCCGATGCAGGGGACATGGGTTCGTGCCCCGGTCCAGGAAGATCCCACATGCCGCGGAGCGGCTGGCCCCGTGAGCCATGGCCGCTGAGCCTGTGCGTCCGGAGCCTGTGCTCCGCAACGGGAGAGGCCACTACAGTGAGAGGCCCGCGTACCACACACACAAAAAAATAAATAAATAAAATAAAATAAAATAAAAGACATCCAGAGGTTGTATAGGGCAGCCTTGAGATGCCATTTGGACCAGGTTCTGCCATCTAAGCACATGGCTTCCACCCTCAAGACCACTTCAGGGCTCAAGATGGTGGATGGAACTCCAGCCTTTATATCTAGTTTCTGGACCAGCAGCCCCTTCCCTTCCCATACTGTACCTCTGCTTACATCACATTAACCAGAATCAGTCACATGATCACATAACTGCAAGGGAAATATAATGTTTCACTAGGGGATATTACCCAGATTTGTGTGTATGTGTGTTTTGTTTTGTTTTTTTTAGTTAAGGAAGAAGAGAAAAATGTATAACTTGTATGTTCTTCTCCATTTATTTATTTATTTACTTATTTATTTATGTTAGTATGGGCTCATGGGATTTTACTTTTATTTATTGGGTTGTTTTGTGTTGCTGTCTGTTTTTAATGCTATGCTCAAATTATGCCATGTTTGGCCAGTGGGAGCCAAATGTTGGGGCTTTTGATAGTTCATCATTTTTTTTTGACTACTTTATTACTTTCTTATATAATAAGGTATTCTGGACTCAAATTGTACTTTTCCTCAAATTGTGCCAGTGCTGGATTTAACCACTTCACCAAGGAACCCTGGTTTCCTTCAGTGGAGAGTAATATTTAGAAATTAAGGACTGGGTGTTTGGTGAGCTTATTACTGCTCAGATGTCATTGCTTTCAGGCCCTCTCAGCAGACAGAGTGAGGATACATGTACACTACACACACAAATATACGCATGCGTATATATACACGTATATACACACGCATGTGCATAGACATACATCTATAACTACTACATCTGTCTTTTCATCCATATATAGCATTTTAAAACACAAGTTCAAACCAGTATGTCCAGTTCCAATCCAATACCTCAAGGCTTTTTCTAGCCGTCCCACCTTTCCATACTCACCTTCTCCGACAGTGGGAAACCCGGCTGGCAGTATCCTCAATGTATTTACTGACTGGCATGATCAAATCACTCAATGTAACTGGTCTCCCAACCACGCCAGCCATCCCTTCTGCCTGCCATATCAGCTCCAGTCCCCCCAGCACCCACATCTCAGGCACCAGCAGGCACTGGTCCCTCCCTTCATCCCATGACGCCATGCATCCATCAGGTCTCCTTCAACTCCTCCATGCCAGTGAGGAAAGGGAAAAGGTTAATCAGGTAAATTTATAGACAGATAATGTG
Organism: Mesoplodon densirostris; assembly: GCF_025265405.1. Taxonomy (NCBI): domain Eukaryota; kingdom Metazoa; phylum Chordata; class Mammalia; order Artiodactyla; family Ziphiidae; genus Mesoplodon; species Mesoplodon densirostris. Next base: position 60,925,450 of record NC_082679.1, read on the forward strand.
GGATCACTAAGAGGGTTAAGGTAAACTAGAGGTAATCCAAAGGGGCTTCCTGTAGGAGTCAACCCCTTGAACTGTCTCAGGGACAAAGAGGCATTAGCATGTTAAACACCAAGAAGGTAGGGGAAGAATGTGTATTCTAGGCAGAGAGAACAGCTTAGACTAATGGCCTGGGGGAAGAAAGCTTGGTGATACCTGAGAAATGCATGTGGATCGGTGGAGCTGGAGTGAAGTAAATGGACAGGGGGCGGTGGTGGAGAGAAAGCTGGACAGGTGAGCAGGGCCAGATGGTGAAAAGCCTCATATGTATCAGTTTGGGGTAATGGTGAAAGCTTTCATTTCTCTCTCTTCAGTTACTCATTTGGCTTTTAGAGTCTCTAAATACCCTCAAGTGAACCCATCTGTCATTTCCAAAGTTCAGTTTCATCTATCAGATGCAAATCTCAGAGGCAGGGACTCTGTCCTAATTACCACTGTACCTCCAGCCTCTCAGAAAGGCCCTGGCACATAGTATTTGCTCAATAACTATTTGAATCACCGATGTATATTTTTATTTCAAATAGGCTCTTCTGATCCCCATTCAAAACCACACAGTTGGCAGATCTCAGCCAACTCCCAGCTCGGGCAGCCCCACTGTCTCTACATTTGCATGTAAAGTGTAATGGGCCATAAAAATGCATTCGTTAGCAGAGGCTTATACATATATTTTGCAAACATTTCACCCTATAAAAATATGGGGCCAAAGTACAAAATCCTTCAGAGGCAGCAGCTGGAAGTATTAGTTGAAATTAGAGAGGATCATCACTTTCATTGAGCAGTGCCAAGTTTTGTAAGGCAAGTAACATGTTCATGTTAATTCTAAGAAACTGCCTGCCTCATTAGGCAGATGAGGCATTCTATGATTTGGACACAGAATAACCCCAGTGATAAATGAATCTCCTATATTATGATAGCTTCCACCTCACAAATCCCTCTTTTTGCAAAGTTGCTACAAGCAAGGTGTCCTGATCACATTTCAGAGGCCCATTTTACTAGTCAGGATAAGCTCAGCTATGCTACACTAATAAACAAACCTCACAATCTCAGTGTCTTAACAATGTAAAATGAATTCTTCATGATGAAATCTGGGATACGAATAGGGCTACCCTCCTTCTTGTAGTTGACACATCTAGAACATCTCCATGGTCTCCATGGAAGAGGAAGAGGGATGGAGGTGACATGTGGCTTTTTACCTCCCTCAGCTCAGGAAAGAAGCATCAATTCTGTTCTCAGTCCAGTGACCCAGTACTAGTCATGTGGCCCCAACCTAACCACAAGGGAGGCTGAAAACGCAGGGAAGTGAGTGGACTCTTTGGTGAATACTAGCTATCTCTGCCATCCCCGGCATGTCTCACTCTCCCCATTTGGACTGAGAAAAGGAAAGAGAACTGAGACACCTTTTTATTGACTTCCTTCTAACCCAGGACCCATCTGAAGGTACTTGGGTAGTTATCAAGACACAGTTTATATTAACAGTATAGAGGATGAACTTCGACAGCATGTAGCCCCAGCACCTCCATTTCTAGCTGTAGGTGCTTGGACAATCACTTTAGCTTTCTCAGTCTTATTTTCCTTGTCTGAAAATAGAGTAAACAACAGTACCCACCTTGTAGGGCTTTGAGGATTAACCAGTTGGAAACACATACATGTTCAGTAAACATGTGCTACTGAAGTGATGTTGGACCCAAAAGCACACGGGCTCCTTCACTATGACAGGAATTAAATAGCCCCAGCCAGTGTGGAGAAGGGCGTACAGCCACAGTCTCTTGACCAAAGCCAGCAGCAGAACCATCCAGACAAACCAGCCTTGGGCCATTGTCCACAGAGGAATGAGATTCTGATGACAGATGTCAGAGGCAGGGATATTTAGAGACACCTGGACACTAACCCTGCTTTCTTCCCGTACCTCAAGAAGGCTGTTGGTAATAACAACTTTCTTAAGTGGAAGAAACTCTATTTCTTGTGTAAGTTCTTCTAGCATGATACTAAAACTCATGTATAAAAGAAGTGTTGGGTGGCAGTAAGTGGGATTCTCAGTTCCTCCTGCCCTTCCTTAGTAGTGTTACCAGCAGATTCTAGAAGCCAATTTAAGCAACAGTGAAATATGGTATCCTTGCTCTATGTGGCCACTTCACTTCAGCTAAGATTTTGTATCTGTAATTTTATGAGGAATTATACATTTTAGGATTATGTTTGTTTGTACATAATAGGAAATATAGCTGCTGTGGCTTAAGTAATTTGTGCGTTATTTGGTGGCTGCTCTTTAGCCTCACAGTGATGTCAGGGTTGACCTCATTGTAATTCTCTTAATCTTTTCCCTCAGTATTGTAAGATGGCTGCCTCAGCTCCAGTCATCACATCTGCATTTGAGGTAGAAAGAAGGAGAAGGAATGGTATCTATCCCATCTTTTCCACTGCATCTGAAAAGCCAAAGACTCCCTGAAAGCATCATCCTTAGCCCACTGCTACAATAAATTTCTGCCTACATTTCATTGGGCAGAACTATGTCATATAGCCACCCCTGATTGCAAGGGAGGATGGGAAAAGTAAATACTTGTTTTCTTACAAATATCGGTGTCTGGAAATGGGTGTTAGGTCAATCAACCCATAATGTTTGCCCCTCTAACTTATCCAAATTGTTATGTAGGAGGAAGAGGAGGCATAGCATCCATTCCTTGGATCACCTGAAAATTCTGTGATCAGTTCCCTTTAATCCATAGTTCCTCAACCAGAGGGTTGTGTCTTCTGCAGGAAGAAAGCGCGAGATGTTTCTTACCCTCCACTGAGAACTAAGTGCCTATGGCGGGTCTTGGCTCCCTTCCGGTTGTTTACTGTTGTCCAAGTCACTGTGATTCTGGAAGGTATTGGTCCTCAGTGGAGCTCAGAATGGATATTAGCTCTTGGATGCATTTTATTGATAGGGGCACAGGAGGGAAATTATACTGCTAAGGACTGTCACCCTGGCCAGTTAAAAATCCAAAGTAAATGAACTGAACAAACCTCCCCCTTAAATAGTGCTCAGAAATCAAAGAGCTGAAAAAAATGTAAATGGAGATTTAAGAGTCATTAAGAGCTGCAGAATTAGCTTTCTTGTGGTACTTTGATATGTTTTTCTTGCAAATCTCAAGAACTTTAGTTTGCGGTGAGTTTTGGACATGGTTGAGACTGTCTGACTTGTGAGTGGGTTTAGTGGACAGTGGGGGCCAAGGAGAGGAGGTTCTCAACTTGCCCATCTTATGATGCCCTCTGGCCCCTACCAACTGCCCCCTTGACACATTAGCTTTCTGGTTCTTTTATCTGCCTTGAGACAAGTTTACCCAGGTGTCAAAGTGCTAGCTGGAGTTGATTTTCTCTGTGCCCATTTTAACACAAAGGAGTTGAACGTGCAGGAATTTCTGCTATGTTTGGAATATTGCCGTCAGTGTCAGCAAGAATAATTATTGGTTAACTTTTATCCTCTGGACTCATTGGCGTTTGTTATCAGGACTGGGGATTTGATTCCTACTGTGGGTGAGACCAGCAGTGCAGCACTGGTGGCCCCAGGCTAGATCTAGCTGGCAGGTGTGTTTTGTTTGGCCTGTGCAGTGTTTTGAAAGTAGGAGATTTCATTCCAGAATCACATTTCTGGCTTCTCTTGGAAAATGGGAAGATTTCACGATAGCCGTGACAGCACGTGTGCGCACGCGCGTCACCGCCAGGCCGGAGCTGCCTGTCTGGAGCAGGGCAGCCACACCCACGCCCACGCCCACGCCCACACGCACACCCACGCCCCGCCCTGCTGCCTCACACTCTGCCTGTGTCCCTGTTCACTCTCCCAGGAGTCCTTAGGAACGCAGAATCTGGGGCTCTGCAGCACAGCTGCCCGTCGGAATCTGCATTTTAACAAGATCCCCTGGGGGGTTCTTGTGCTCAAAAAGTGGGAGAAGCTCTGGTCTAAAACAGAGTTTTTCATCCTTGGCTGATAATAGGAATCACCAGGACACCTGTGAAACATCTACCTCCCCGGCTGCACCGCAAAGCCAGTCCCATCCTGCAGGGCAGGGACCTGAGAACCCATACATTTAACAGGTGCCCCAGGTGACTCTACTGCTCAGATAAGTTAGAAAAGCACTGCTCAAAGAGCTGGTTCTCAAATGTGAATATGCGTCAGAATCACTTCTTATTTTTTAATTTAGTAAAACATTTCATTATTACAGAAACATCACATGAGCATTGTAGAAATTTAGAAAACGCCTTATTTCATGACCTGTTTTTCTAGGCAGATATTTGTTTTTTATCCATTTTAACCCAAATGAGATAGTACCATACATGTTATTTTCAAACCTGCTTTTCTTGGTTAACAATCTCCAGTTTCTATAAGAAAAAAATTTTTCATTTTTCCCAGTTTACCCCAAAATATTCTTCACAATTAATTGTTCTGTCTCAACTGAAATCCATTCCAGGACCACGCAGTGGGTCTGATTGTTCCATCCCTTATGTCTTTTAATCCAGCACATTCTTCCCCCTCCCCCCACTCTTTTTTTCCTCTGCAAAATACTGACTCGTTAAGGGAAAGTCCCACCTTTTGGACGTCTTACCCCGTCACTTCCTCATGGTATCACTTAGCTTGTTGCTCTATCCTGGAGTGATTTTTTTTTTAATGCATATGGACTCCACTAGGACTTCCTGAATTAAAGTCTTCAGGGAGCAGGGCCTGGCAGTCTGTAGTATTTGTAGTTCCCTCAAATGGCTCTGAGTTTGAAACTAAGTCATCCTGATCCATTCAGCAGGGAAAGATGACACAGCCCCTAAATCTACCAGGAACGTTGCCTCATGCATCTGGATTCAGATGGGGTACTGAAATGTGATATATAAGAAAAATATACATTTTATCATCCAGATGATCATATATATTTGGTCTTTCTCTGAGGTTCCTGGCTCGCAGCTCCCCAAACCCTTGGCATTTCCTAAGTGCTGAGAGTAATCAAGATGTCTTTTATCATATTCATGAGGTGACTTTTGGACAGCCCCTAAAAATGGGAGCTGGTTGACAGCGGAGCTAGCCCGTGATTAGAGGGTTGGAACCTTCAATACCACCCTCTGACCTCTGGGGAGGAGAGAGAGGCTGGAGATTGAGTTCAGTCGCAGTGGCCAATGATTTAACCAATCATGCTCTGTGACGATGCCTCCATAAAAACCCAAAAGGATGGGGTTCAGAAAGCTTCTGAGTCAGGGAACAGGTGGAGGTTTGGGGAGAGTGACACACTTGGAGCAGGCAGGGAAGGCCGTGTCCTTTCACCATACCTTGCACCTGGCCCTCTGCATCTCTTCCATCCGGCTGTTCCTGAGTTACATCCTTTTACAATAAACTGGTGAGCTAGAAAGTAAAGTGTTTCTCTGAGTTCTGTGAGCCTTTCTAACAAATTAACTGAACCCAGGGAGGGGGTCGTGGGAACCTCTGATTTATAGCCTATGGGTCAGAAGTACAGGTAACAACCTGGGTTTGCAACTGTGGGAAGGAACAGGCTTGTAGACCTGAACCCTCAACCTGTGGAATCTGATGCTGGTGGACAGTGTCAGAACTGAGTAGAGTTCTTGGACTCCCTGCTGGTGTTCAAGAATTGCTTGTTGAAGGTGTGGCGAACCCTGCCCTGCCCCCCCATGCACACACATTGAAATCAGGAGCAGACACCAAGAGAGACACTTTAACATCAAGGTCTGGAGTCTCTCTGTGATGCTTTTGACTAATAGGATCCAAGCATGGCTGTTTGTTTATACTTATTCTGTGATAAGAAAATCAGCTTTGCTGGAAGGAGCCTCTATCTGAGGCTGGCAGCTGGGACACTTTCTAAGGCCTTATCTATGCTTGTAAGTTTCCTGGCAGATTTCACTCTCCCTGAGTTCCTGCTCATGATAACAGGGGATGTGTGACTGAGGAGGGATACAGGAAACCTGGAGCACTCCAAAACATCTTCAGACGCTGGGTTTGAAGCTGAGAAACTCAAGAACACTTGCCACAGCCTAAGTCCCTTCATATGGCTTTAAACAGATATGTTGTGAAGTCTGTGGGCTCAGAGGCACGAGTTCTCTGAGCAGCCTTCTGGTCTCCCAGTAGGCCAGCGGCCAGTGGTCTCAAGTCAAAAGTTAAATGTTCTGAGGCCCCGCATATCCTCAAATCTACATACGTACCCGGGGGGCAGTAAGTACCACATAAGGCTAAAGCCAGGGTCCTGGTGCAGTGGATTTTATGTCCCATCTCCATGATAAATGTGCTCGTTTTTTCCATGAGAACGGCCACGAAGATTTTTAATTCGCCTAAAGGTAATGTGTGATTTTGAGATGTGATTAGGAATTGTCATTCCCACAGTGAACAGTACCAGCAGGAACTGCTAGAAGTCACTTAATAGAACTCCTGGCTCTAAACCCTGCTAAGCCCACCCCCATCTCCCCGACAGCCACACCCAGAGATCAGACTGTCTCCATCGATTCTAAAGCTTGGGAAGTCAAGAAAACTGTGTTCCAGGAGCTGGTTCTCAAACTTGGGCGTGCATCAGAATCACCCAGATTGCTTTTTATCTCTTAATTAAAGGAAAATATTATTACTACAAAAACATTATGTGCATTATAGAAATTTAGAAAAAGATAAGCAAAACTAAGAACATGAAATCACCATAGTCATGCCGCCCAGAGATGACTGCTGTTAACAGCTCAGTGTATGTTTTTGTAGATAGTTTTCTAGGCAGGTTTGTATGTGCACGTGTCCGGATCAGCCTCTCCTTTGGAGTTTCTTCTTGGTGGAGCATTTGATCCATCTCAGTGCAGCTTCCCTCTCAAGGAGCTCACACCACGGGCTCCCCCCTCCAGGGTCTGGATGAAGTGTCTGAAAGGCCAGGTTTCCTCTTGCCTCTCTAGAGTGGTACCCACAGGGTGCTGGATGACGGTAATCAGCTGTGCAGCCCTGATCACAGGGTCCCATGATTCAAGGGGATCTTCACGCTTTGTGTACTTTCCTCTCCATTTGCTTCCAGTTGGGGCTTCCTCGTCATCTCAAAATTGCACAGCACCTGTCTTAGCTCAGGCTCCTGTAACAAAATACTGTAGATTGGGTGGCTTAAGCACAGACATCTATTTCCCATAGTTCTGCAGGCTGGAAATCCAAGATCAAAGTGCTGGCAGATCTATATACAGTTGGCTTCTCTTAAGTGAACAAAGCCAGGGAACACGTGTGCCCTCGAGACGCCGTGGTGACAGGCTGGGTCACACACACCTTTCCTGTCTGGCACCGCGACTCTGAGGCTCTGCATGCTGCCTGCTGGGGTTCTCAGAACACAGGTGTTGCTCCTGTTCCCCTTGTCTGACCAGACCTCTGGTGGAGATGGCTCCTTACAGGGGTCGCTGAAGCAGGAGAGGGGAGCCTCGAACTGGGGAGGTCTGCTCTCACCACCTGCTCCTGAGCAAGTGCCAGGAAAACCCACTGGAGCTTACCCCGGGCTGAGCAGTGACCTGGCCCTTAGCGGGCTGCATCCGTCCTGCTCTTCTTCGCTTTCAGATTTCCTTCCTGATTCAAACCATGCAGTGGCATCTGCTGGTGGGGCTGGATGTGTGGGTGCAGACCCCCCCTGGGTGGGAGTCACCTCTGCTGCCTCCAACCCCAGGGACACTGAGAGGCTAATAAGCACCTTCTAAGACCTTCTTAACACCTCTCTGTGACACTCATCAAATCTTAACCTGCCTACACACATTTTTAAAAAAATAATAAGCCTCCAGTATAATACAAAGGAAAAAAATGATAGAATGTTCAGCTTAATATGTAAATGCTCAGGCACGACCACCCGGGAGACATAACAAAGTTCTCCAAGGTGAGAATCCTTACACGAGATAACCATGAAAGCATCCGCTACAGGCGAGGGTGGACACGGGTCTGTTTCATGTTGGTCACTCACATGACACTTAGAGAGATACCACCAGTTAAGTGACTTTCCAGAACTGGCAGGCTCTGATCCAAATGAAAACAAGAAGCTCCCCTCTGTAGGCGCAGTGGCTGAGTCCTGAAGAAACACAGAGTATACGCAGTTGTGCCAAAGTATTTGGGGTTTAAATGTAAAACTGAGTTACAGGTTCCAGAAAACACCCCACACACTTCCAGGACATGCCCCTGAGCATATTGTTTCTTTTGTCTTCTTTGAATGACTTCAACAGCCTGAATTCCCCTACTGACCCCACGACCTAATAGCCGCTTGGCCCTTGGCAGGTCTCAGTTTCCTCATCTCCAAAATGTGTGCACGGAGGAAGTTCAGCAGTAGTTCCTGTCTCAGAGGATACTTGGCACAGTGCTTAATGGGTTAGAAGTATTAAATGAATGCTAGTTTTTATTTATAATTTATATTATATATTATTTATGAGTGTCCTTAAAATTGCCATGAGTGAGTAAGTGCTTAAAGGCAGTGAGCTAAGATTCTGAATGCTATTTCATGGATTCTAGAGAACTGAACTAGATTATAGTGCCCCAGTTATCCTCGTACTGTCCCCCCTGCCAGAGTTGTGAAGCTGTAGCTTTGAAGCTGTTTCTCGAAGAGAGTCACAGCAAGAACATCACAGGCATGTTAACCTTCTCTTAGACGTGTGCTCTGGAATTGCTTGGCATTTCTCCTTGAATGGCTTCGGGCCCTCGCCCAGGACCCCAGCTTCCCCAGACCGAGCCCTAAGTTGAGATGTAAAACAAGAAAAGGTGCCAAGAATACAGCCTGGTTCAAAGACAGAAGCAGCACACGTAAAAGAATAACAATGTAAGAGCTTCTGCAATTACATGCTAAATTAATTGGTGCCATCTTTAAATTATGTAGGACATAGAAAAAGGAAAATCTCAGAGTAGGCAGGAGAAAGCTTCAAGAGGAGGGAGGCCGGAGCTGGTCCTCAAGGATGGAGGGAATCTAGGTCAGGAGAGGGTGGAGGAGGGAGGATGAACAGGTTGAGGGAGCTGGGAGGAGGGGGGCTTGGGCGGCCTGGGTGGAAGGTGGTGCCCAGACCTGGGCAACAGCCCTTTCAAGATCCAGAGAAAATTCCAACTAGAAGAAATACATATATAGTGTATAAGGCAAAAACAGAGTGTCACAGATGTCCTGACAGCATGTCCCCAGGGATACACCTGGTGTTATTCCCTGAGACCGCGTCACCCAGAGCTGGTGCTAAGCTGATGGCAAGTGGTGCCTGTGGAAATGCTGCCTCTGGGTGGGCAGGGTGGGCAGGAGCCTCTGGCTCTGCACTGGCTCTGTAGTCTGGGAAAGGAAGTGTTCTCATGAGAATACTATTCTTGCCTTTGGGAGGGGCTGTGGGAACACGCAGTTACTGCTGGGGGACCTTTCCGAGCACACATGCTTGTTTACGATGATGGATGATGGGCTCGGGACTGAGCCGAATCGATTCCTTTTCTGGAGGTGGCATGAGAACCCCGCCTGGAATTTCTGTTACAATCTGCTGCCAGAGCCAGCGACTGAGAGACAAAGTTCATGCTTACTGGAATGTCGCGCCCGCTAGGAACCGGGTGGCTACTAGGCTGGTGCTCCCTGGCCCAAGTCTTGCGTGGAGGGGGCGCAAGCATGTATGTGGCAGCAGTGGTATCTCACGGGCGGCCGGGAGCCAGGCTTCGCATATGCATTCACCCATTGACTCATTCATTCTGCAGACACTTGTTAATGCCAGGCTTCTGGCCTCATGGAGTGTATGTCTTCCTCTAGCGGAGGGAAACAGTAAACAACGTGAATAAGAATTACGTAGAGTATTAGGTAACGAGAGCTCGAGAGAAAAATCAGCACGAAGAGGGACGCGCAGGACTGGGGTAAGGGTACAATGGGACGTTGTCCATAGAGTGGTCAGGGAAGGCTTATCCGAGAAAGTAACATTTGAGCACAGCCTGAAAGAGGTGAGTCACATCCGTAACTGGAGAAAGAGCATGCCAGACAGGAAATAGATTGTGCAGAGGTCCTGAGTCAGGGACACGCCTGGCTTGTTGGAGGGACTGTAAGAAGGCAATGTGGATGGAGTGCAGTGAGAAGGGAGAGAGAAGCAGGAGGTGACTTTGGGAGAAGCCAGAGGCGCAGATCCTATCCGTCCATGTAGGCATTGTAAGGAGCCTAGCTTATACTCACAAGGAAAGGCAAAACATGGCCTGACCTTCGTTTCATAGGACCTCCCTGACATCTGGAAAAGAGACCGAGGTGGAGGAAAATCTAAGCAAGGCACCAGTGAGGAGGCTACTTCAGTCATACTGGCGAATCGGGCCAGGGTGGGAGCCATGGTGGGTGACGAGTGATGGGCGGGGGCTCCACATGCACTTGGAAAGGAAGGCAGAGCTGCCACACCCGTGATGAACTGTATGTGGGCCATGAGAGAAAGAGAAGAGCCAAGGAACAGCTAATGCTCGTGACCCCCAGCAACCGCCTAGAGACCCAAGTTCTCCAAGGCGGCTCTGTTGTCAGTGGTGACCCGCCCCCTCCAGCAGTGATATCCGGAAGGTGTGATGGCTGGAAGTTCCCGCCTTTCAAAGTGGCTTCCCCTGCCAGCAGCATCAGCTGTACAAAGCTTGACCTCCTGGAGGCTTAGGGTGCGGGTGTGAGGGTTTATTCTTCCGGAAGACCCTCTGCCCAGCTCTCCCACATTGAAGGGTGGGGTAGAGGGTCCTCACAGAGCTTCCTTTCAACCCCATCACTGTTCAAAGGTGACAGAATATAGACCTGTGTCAGGAGGGCTAGCGGGCTGCAGGTGTTGGTGCAGTAAGGTAGGTATCGTGTAGTTATTAAAAGCTGAGGCCAGCTGGAACCTGAATTCTAAATAGTTTCCACATGGAAAACTAACAAGTCATAGATTAATAATTAATTAATTCAGGTGAATTTATGTCACCCTTTTGGGTGTGTGTTTGTTTATTTTGTTTGTTTTGGCTGTGCCGCGTGGCTTGTGGGATCTTAGTTCCCCGACCAGGGATCAAACCTGGGCCCTCGGCAGTGAGAGCACGGAGTCCTAACCACTGGACAGCCAGGGAATTCCCTATGTCACCCTTTTGAACATCAGTTTCCTGATCTGTAAAATGGGGTGATCCATTCCCTGCCTCATTGGACCATTGAGAGAAGGACAAAACACTGAGCACAGTGCCTGGAACTGTGCCAATGACCAGTTATGGAGTAAGTGAACCGACGGTCTTCATCTGTCACATGTCAGCTCATTCCCTCCTGTCGTTTCCAAGAGACGTGGAAGGAGCCCAAGTCCCCTCCTTCCTCTGCTGTTTTGCTGGTCTCCTCCCTTCAAACCTTTCTCCTCTGTGTCAGGTCATAAAGATTTTACTTTGAATCACAGCAGGACTTTTTACTGAGTGTCTATGAAGAGTCAGGCTCTGTGTTAGGGGCTTTAAGAGAACTCTGCCTTGTCCTCACCTACCAGCAAAGTGAGAGGCATGCTGGCCATGCATAGAGGGTTCTTGAGATTAATGGCTTTTCTCAGGTTAGTTAGCAAAAAGCAAGTGAGGAGGGAGAATCAGAGGGACTGCAAGGGTGTGAGGTCACCCTGTGAATGGTGGTGGTGGTGGTGGTGGTGATGGTGATGATGGAGAAGATGAAGATGATGAGAAAAAGAGGATGGTGGAGGAGGAGAGGAAAAGGAAGAGATAATATATTACATATCCTGCCAGGCTTTGTTATTAGAATGTTCTGTGTTTTAACTGTTTAATCCTCAGAGCGACCTTTTAAGGTAGCCCCTATTATTTCCTCACATAACAGCGAGGAAACTGAGGCTCTGTGAGGTTCAGTGACTTGCCCCGTGTCACACAGCCACTGAGTGGAGATGCAGGCTTCAGGATCCAAGCAGCCTGGTGTCCGAAGCCTGTAGCCTTGGTGCTGTGCCGTGGTGCCAGCCTCAGGCTGCCATCTGTCCATAATCTCCTGATCTTATCCCCTAGCACGTCCCTCCACGGTCATGGGCACCTCCTCCTTCTTCTCGGGGTGTACCTCTCCCAGTAGGTTGTGTGTCCCCAAAGGACTTTGGGGGTCACAGTGGCACATGTGTCACTTTGATTAAGAAGACATACAGCTGGTGAGAGCCAGCCCCACCTCTTTCACACTGAATTTAAGCCAGTGAAGAAGCTCAGCCCTTCAGTCAAAAGCAGGATCATTTCTCAACAGCTGATGTGTGTTCTTGCTCAGGCTGTGATGTATCCCAATTTCTCTCAGGGTACCCTCAAATGCCCGAATTTAAAACACACTAGAAAGTGTATCCACAGGTGAACATTCTTCTGCTCTGATGCGACTTTTAGAAAGTCTAGCTGTTCTTGACATGCAAACTAATCTGTAAGGAGCGTGAGCGTGCGAGAGAAGCAGGAGGCATTATTCATTGGGAAACAGCATCTTGTATTTTAGAAATGAGAGCACGCCAGCGTTGATTTAATGCCACCCCAGTGCTTAGGAGGAATTTGGTTAAAGATACACTTGTAGCCTGAAGAGTTTCTTATTTGATAAGTTATGAGAGGTGTTTCGAAGACATTATGCCCATGTGAAGCTGGAGATGGAATTGTTTATCTTTGTATCTACTCGTCCTGTTTCTCCAGTGAGTTGGCAGAGCTCTTGATGGTAAGAATCAAGTCTTATACCTACTTAGAACTGCAGTGCCTGGCACATTGCTCCGTCCCTGTTCAGAGCAAAAGAAGCCTTTGTTGTAAATGAGAAGAACCCCAAGAGAGAAAGCCTTCCAGAACGGACCTGGAGTAGTTCACTTACCTGCTGAGACTCACTTTTACTCCAGATGCCCAATGGCCATACTTGGTCTATTTGAACATATCTAGAAAGGTCTCTGCTGTCCTGTAGGAAAATAATGTCCACATCTCTAGCCAGTCATAAATAGAGCCATATATTCAGTTACTCAGCAATTCTCAAGCTTGACTGGTGGTTCTCCACCTTGAGCATACATCACAGTCACCAGGAGGGCTTGCTGAAGTACTGACTGCAGGGCCCACTACCTGGGCTTCTTGCTCCATAGGTATTAATTTCTTAGGGCTGCCGTAACAAATCACCACCAGTTTGATGGTTTAAAACAACAGAAATTTATTCCCTAACAATTCTGAAAGCCGGAAGTCCAAAATCAAGGTGTTGGCAGGGCCACACTCCCTCCAAAGCGTCTAGGGGAGGATCCTTCCTGCCTCTTTCAGCCTTTGGTGTCTCCAGGGCATCCTTGGCTCGTGGCTGCCTTACTTAAATCTCTGCCGTCATCTTCACATAGACTTCTCTCTCTGTCTCAAATCTCCCTCTGCTTTTCTCTTATAAGGACATTTGCCATTGAATTTAGGGTCTACCTTGATAGTCCAGGATGATCTCTTCTTGAGATCCTTAACTTGATTAAATCTGCAAAGACCCATTTTTAAAATAAGGTCGCATTCACAGATTCCAGGGATTAGGACCTGACATAGCTTTTAGGGAGCCACCCTTCAGCCCACTACACCAGGCCTGGAATGAGTCTTGAAAAGTTGCAGTGTTTGCATTTCTAACACGTTCACAATCGATGATGTAAGGAGCTCAGAGGTTAGAATATGAGGGCTGGGCCGCTACTCTGAAGAGAGAGAAATAACAATGCCTTCTTCGAAATAGCACCTTTTCTTTAGAGTTCTTAAAGCAGATTTTATCTCATGGGATTGATTCATGGTATCCATTAAGCAAGATGCATAGCTCTACCACTAAAATTAATTTTTAAGTTGCTAACCCTTAATTATTTGTAGAAGATAGGACAAAAAATGTTGGAAGCAATTTGGAAATGGTCTTTATATTCAGTCTATAATGGATGCTATTTAAAACAATTGGTTTTCATATTCTCATATAAATGACGCTTCTAACAGTCAAAGCCATAGTGCTTTGTATCCTAAAAAGGATACAAGGACCATCAGACTATAAACTGTGATTTTTTCATTGCTGTGGCATGTTTCAGTAAAATGATGTTTCTGAAGAAAGAACACTTCATTCTGGATTCAGATCCTGAGTGTGCTCCCTTTCTGTCTGTGAAAAGTTGGGTCTTCGTTTTCTTGTCTAAACAGTGCGGGCGATAATATTTTGTCCTAATAATTAGCAGGCTTATTATGATGATCAGTTAAGAGCACTTTGTAAATTGTCAAGTGTTTTGAAATATGTTATCTCTGTAATGATGAAGTGGAAATATAAAGTGAAGTTAATTCTTGTAAATCTCTGTACTAAAGATAGTTCTTAAGAAGAACTCTAGTCCAAAATATGTTAATTTGGCTTCTCCCATGTATTGCCTTTTTCAAAGATGACCCCAATATTTACTATCTCACGTGGTCGTCTTCAATGTGACCTTGACATTCCTTTCATTGAGTTATAGGGACTTTATCATATCATCTTGGATCTAAGAGGACTAGGGACTCACTTGTGACCAATAAAATGCAGAAGTGACTTCTGAAGCAGGGTCATAAAAGGCCATGCAGCTTTCCCTTTGTTCCCTGGGCATCTTACTTTTAAGAGTCCTGCCACACTGAGGCCACCATGCTGTGAGGAAGCCCAAACTAGTGCACACAGAGAGACCACATGGAGGGACCCCGAGACTGCATGAAGAGAGCAAGAAAGAGGTGCCCGGCCAGCCAGTCCTCACCCCACTACCGCCACTACATCCATCCTCTGACTGCAGCCAAGACCCCAGGCTACAGCCCCAGAACTAGTCCAGCTGAGCCCTTCCTGGATTCCTGAGCCACAGAAGCCCTAGGAGCTAATAAAAGCATTGTTATTGTCTTGAGCCTCCAAGCTATAGGACAGTTTATTACACAACAGATAACTAGGGCGTCCCATATAAGTCAATATAGCCAATGGTCTGATTGTCAGTTATGGGTTGAAAAGACCGTTAACACGGTATTTAATCAAATGTGCTGTCCCTTCTAGCCCTACACACCCCCACCGACAGCCCTTTTGCTACTTACTTTTCAATTTCAAATATACCTTCTAGTAACAGTCTAGATGAGATTCCCTTTTATGCTAACAAGCAAGCACAATCCTTTGCTTCCCAGCCCTACTTTAAATTTGTATTAAAGCTTTTATTTGAGTGCAGTTACTTAGTGTTATGTCTCTTCCACAAGACTCTGGATTCCAGGATGTCAGGGATTCTGTTGGTTTTTCCTCACCTTTCTATCCCCTGTACCTAGCATAATCCCTGACACCTAGTAGGCATTCAGAAAAATAGCCATTGTTTAAGAATGAACAAACAATGAGGATTGTACCCAACTCATTGAAAAATGTTCTGAAGTTTATATAAAGGACATATGTAGGATATCAGTATAAACAAATGCCAAGAAAAATGTATGATGCAATATAGCACCTTACTGATTTCCTATAATTGTGTAGTGCCTAAAGGTAGCATCTGTTTTCTCAACTGCTCCCTTATAATGCCTGCCTTAAGATCCTGCAAGAAAGCAGAAGGGAAGGAACATCCTCAGGCCTGGAGAATTCAGAAGGGTTTCTTTGGAAAGGATTTAACAAATATCTGAGAAAAGTTAGAGGGCATCTTGGGACTCCTTGGTGGCCGCAAAAGGAATGACTTTTTTGAAAAAATCGATCCAGGAATGTCTGCCTGGCTGCCCTTTTTTCTTCTCGCTGTAAATTTCCTCACGGTGAACACAGATGTTGGAAAGGGATTGTTTGGTTTTCTGACATAGAGATGCAGGGAGTTTGTCTGCTTTCTTAGTCAGGCTTCTCATCTCTTGAAGTATAGCTTGTGAGCCGGGAGGGGTACCAGATGGCCCAACTCCAGGGCACCAGTTATGTAAATTCTGTGAATGGTGACCCCCCCCACCCCCGGGAGGACAGTTGCCGTGTGAATGGAGCCTCCTGAACTAGTGCCACTTGGCAACCTGGGTCTTCCCCACTGCTTCTAAGATGTGCAAACCATCCCATACCTGTGTGTTATCCATCTTTGATTCTTTACCACAGTGAGGCTCTAATAGGTCCCTGAAAACGTAGACTTAAATATAGGTAAATACAAGATGGTGACTTGAATCAGGTGTGAATTGAGTCCCATTAATCCTTAATCTTTCCATTTGGCCCACAAGTTGTCCATGTTGCCTTGCACGACTGGTAGCCGTCACTTGAGATCCACTCAAGACTACTGAGATTATTTTAAATGTTGGTGCTGTAAGCCAGTGTGTCAGTATCATTCCTAGGACTAAGGATGGTAGTAATCACTAGCATTTCCTGAGTACATCGATTACACTAAATTCTTTACACAAATGACCTCATTAAATCCTCACAACAACCCCGTATAATGTATATAGTAGTAATATTCCCATTTTAGAGATTAAAAACAAACAGGCGCAAAGAGATTCAGAAATTTTACTAGTCACACGGCTATTAAGTAGCAGAGCTGGAGTTTGAACCCAGCCTGGCTCCAGAGCTCGAGGTCTTGAGGACTCCTGGCACTCCAGTGGCCATCCAAGGAATGACTTTTTAAAAATATAAGAGAGAGATATCCCAGAGTGTGGATGTTGCTATCTTTTTTTCTTCTTCTTCTTACGTATTGCCTCACAGCATACACAGGTGTTCAAGATCAAATTCTTGGTTTTCTGCCATCCAGAAGGTTACTTTGAACTTTGATACTATAAACTAGCCTATCATCATCATCATCATCATCATCATCATTATCATTATTAATTCAGAACTGTCTGGCTCCCAGAGAGCATCCTATTGACCATGCGCTCTACCATGCCTGTCACCTTTTTGTCTTATACAAGCTCATCGTCACCAATTATTGAAAAGTTGTAGAACAGGCTAGAGAACAGTAACCCACCCTCAAAAGAGCTCCCACTGGCATGTCATTGCACCAGGGGGACGTGATTATCTAGGCCACCTTAAATCCACCAGGTTTTATTAGCCAAATCACAGGTATCAATCCACAGAAATACTACAGGTCATTTCCTTTTGCTGAAACTAAAATACACCTAACCCAGTAATTCTCTCCAGAAAGGATGGCCAGTTTAGCATGATTTGTGTATAGTAAACTCAGGTTGGCTCCTGTACCTCGTTTTGCTCATTTACAAAATAGAGATAATAACTACCTTGTAGATCAGTGCCATTTAGATGCTATGATGCAGGTCAAGCACAGTGTTGTGCCTGACACGTGAAAGCTAGCAAGAAGTCAAAAGTTACATCTGTCATTGTCATTATTAATAAGCAATTTGGGTCTTAGTCTTCTTTGAATTAAATTATATTACCTAATTTAAGTAATGAGACTACATTTTCTTTTCTACCCCATTCTCTTTAAACTTAGATATAGTATGTCCCTTTTCTCCTTGTTGGTGCGTCCAAATTTTGAAATTGAATTTGGATCCTAATTTTTTAATCTCATCGATAACCAGTTACAATCTGCCCTTCTGGAGGACGCCCCGTCTTAAGCATGTCTGAGCTCCCTTTGCCACCCTGATTTATAGTGTGATATTTAGCACCCTCAGCTGCTTCTAAAACCCAAAGGGCAAATTGGTTACCTAGCAACCACATAAATGCAATTGCTAATGGTACAGTTTAGCCCTATTTTGTTATAATGAAATAATGTCTTACAAGAATGAAGAGCTGAGGTGTGCTCCATGAAGTCAGTGCTTTGGAGAAAAAATGCTTCTTCAAGACAGAGTAGCAAAGCAGGAACTGTTCTGGTCATCCCCTGGTTTTCAATGACTCATCGTTTTCTAGAATGGAGGACCCACCTGGGAGTCCTCAGGCTGGGAGAAGACAGCAGCCACATTTAGTTTGTCCAGAAATCTTTAAACGCTTTGTAACTTTGGATACTTTGGGGTGGAGTGGGGCATCCACAACCAACAGTATCGTTCCCAGGCCACCTCACACAGGCCTGCCTGACCTCCAAAGGCATCTGACTTTGAACCCCTTGGTGAAGAGCATCATAATGTTCCTTTCTTCTCCCCAAATGAAATCCATAGATAACATTACTACCAACACACATAGTTTGGAAACAATTCTCAATACTATGCCATGATTTTAATACAGTTATAAAGGAGTAATGAAAGTAATTTACAATAAAATAATTTATTTTTAAAATGTAAATGTTCAGGCATGACTCTAATGGAAGGTAAAAATGACATAGTCATAGGGCTTCCCTGGTGGCGCAGTTGTTGAGAGTCCGCCTGCCGATGCAGGGGATACAGGTTCGTGCCCCAGTCTGGGAGGATCCCACATGCCGCGGAGCAGCTGGGCCCGTGAGCCATGGCCGCTGAGCCTGCACATCTGGAGCCTGTGCTCCATAACGGGAGAGGCCACAGCGGTGAGAGGCCCACGTACCGCAAAAAAAAAAAAAAAAAAATGACATAGTCATATATTTGCACCTATTTATAGTGAATCAGCTTGGATTTAGGAGAAGTTCAGAAACCGTTTTGTGGAAGAGATCCTGGAAAGGGAAAAGCAGAGGTACACATGAACGTGAGGATGAAGCAGTGCAGATTAAAATCACACAAAAGACCTTCTGTTTGTGTGCAGTAGGTTCTCTACTCAGAGAATTACGTAGAAGATTTTCACCTACATGAGTGCTGGATGGTACCCTGAGAGTAAAGTTCAAAATGGGATAATTCTTTATTTTATTTTATTTTTAATAGATTTATTTATTTATTTACTTATCTATTTTTGGCTGCGTTGGGTCTTCGTTGCTGCCCGCGGGCTTTCTCTAGTTGCAGTGAGCGGGGGCTGCTCTTCGTTGCGGTGCACGGGCTTCTCATTGCAGTGGCTGCTCTTGTTGCAGAGCACGGGCTCTAGGCGCATGGGCTTCAATAGTTGTGGCACATGGGCTCTAGAGTGCAGGCTCAGTAGTTGTGGCATGTGGGCTCAGTAGTTGTGGCTCGTGGGCTCTAGAGCACAGGGCTAAGTAGTTGTGGAGCACGGGCTTAGTTGCTCCGCGGCATGTGGGATCTTCCTGGATCAGGGCTCGAACTCATGTCCCCTGCATTGGCAGGTGGATTCTTAACCACTGCGCCACCAGGGAAGCTGGATAATTCTTTATTGAGGGGACTGTCCTTCAAATTTTAGAACTTTTGGCATCTCTGGTTCTGCTACTGAAATCCAATTGATTCCTCCACTGATGGTAGTAACCAAAAACCACCCTAAAAACTTCCAAAATTCCCATCTTGGATTTCAGTGCTGGATTATTCTACCTGTCTGACCTTATTTCTTACTTCCCCCAAACACTAAACACTCATTCATTTGTAATCCATAGACTATGTGATCCATGTGAAATGCTTATTAACACAGAGTCTGGGCCAGAAGAAGAGCTTGGTAAAGGTTGTATTATTGCTTTACTGAATGCATCATTCAGTACTTTCTTTTTGTATAGCACTGTAAGACATGGGCATGATAAAATTTCATATATATATATATATATATATATATAGTATTTTACACATGCACGTCAAATATTTCACAGGAGTAGATAGTGAAAAGTCTTGTGCCAAAATCCTCCTCAGTTACCCTCCCCAGGGCAACTACTATGTATAGTGTGTCTTTCCAAAATCTTTGTTCAGAAGCAAACACATATATCCCTTTTGCAGAGTTTTTCCAGTGATGGAAGCCTTCTCCACAGCCAGTTCTGCATCCTGCTTTTCCACCAATTCTTCCTCTTGGGGACTGTGTACGGACCTTCCTCATTCTCTTTAATGGTTACGTGGTAGTTCATTTTATGGATGAACCATAGGTTTTAAAAACATTGGTTAGATTGTTGTTTTTATAATACAGAAATGTCTAAAGCAGAAAACAAAGTAGTCCATACATAACCCCAGGATCCAGAAAAGCAAGGTAACAGTTTTCTTTTAGCAAAAGGAAATAGATGCAGATGGTAAAAAATAAAAGCAGGGTGCAGGTGACAGCACAATATGAAGAGTCAGAGTCTCCTTTCCTCTTCTGAAGTTTCAGTCCCTCTCCCTAAAACAACCATATCAACAGTTAGTGCCATGTGTATTCTTCCAGAAAAAAGAAAGTATAGGGATCTACTGGCTGTGTAGGCTAAATAATGTCCCCCACACCAACCCCAATGAGATGCATGCATCCCAATCCCAGAAACCTGTGATAATGTTACCTTAGATGGTAAAAGGGACTTTGAAGATGTGATTAAGTTAAGGACCTTGATTTAGAGAGATTATCCTGTTGGTCCCAGTGTAATCCCAAGGTTTCTTATTAAGAGAGATACAGATGTTCAGAGAGGAGAGAAGATACTGTGCTGCTGGCCTTAAAAATGGAAGGAGGATAAATGTCCATGGACAGAGGAGTGGATAAAGAAGATGTGGTACATATATACAGTGGACTACTACTCAGCCAGAAACAAGAAGGAAAGAATGCCATTTGCAGCAACATGGATGGACCCAGAGATTAACATACTAAAGGAAGTCAGACAGAGAAAGATGAGTATCATATGATATCACTTATACATGGAATCTAAAAGAAAAATGATATAAATGAACTTATTTACAAAACAGAAATAGACTCACAGAGATAGAAAATAAATCTATGGTTGCCAAAAGGGAAAGGGCAGGTAGAGATAAATTAGGAGTTTGGGATTAACAGATATACACTACTATATATAAAACAGATAAATAACAAGGACCTCCTCTATAGCACAGGGAACTATATTCAATATCTTGTAATAACCTATAATGGAAAACTATCTGAAAAAATATATATATATACCTATATATACAATATATATACATAACTGAATCACCTTGCTGAACCCCTTAAACTAACACAACATTGTAAATAACTATACTTCAATTAAAAATAAAATTTTTTTAAATGGAGGAAAGGGACCAGGTGCCAATGAATGCAAGTGATCTCTAGAAGCTGCAAAAGACAGGGAAACAGGTTCTCCTCTAGAGCCTGCAGAAAAGAATGCAGCCCCATGGACCCATTTTAAGTTTTGACCTCCGGAACTGTGAGAGAATAAATTTGTGTTGTTTTAAGCCAATGAGTTTGAGGTCATTTGCTATAGCAACCATAGGAAACTGATATTCTAGGAAATATTTATTTTTATTTGCCTAAGGGCCATACTCCACCCATGGACTCAGTTGTTCTTTACTAATAGCACCTTGTTACCTAATTTTTCACGGGCCCAGGTCTTTCCCTAAATTAGGTTTATGAGCACCGCAGAAGCTGTTCTTGGTTTCGCATTGCATTCCTCTTGGCTTCCCTCTCAACAGGAGGCAACATAGCTGCTTAGTTAAAACTAAAAAAGGACACGGATGAAGTTAGAGCAGGCAGCGGACATGCTCAGTGTCCCTGTGCCAGGAGCGCTCAGCCTGCCTGAATCTCAGCTGCAGCTCTAGTGGGCTCCCCACCCTCCCTACCAGCATCTTCCCAATCAAGTGCTCTTTCAAAGCCAAGGGCATTGCATACCAATACAGGGCAGCCCAGAATGGGGAAAGTTAATGTCTACAGAGGTAACCACCAGCTAGCTGGGGACAGGAGTCAGGGGATCAATGTCCAGCCCCCTATCTATGGAAGAGCAGTTCTAAGATGAACCTATTCCTGCTTTCTCAGGGGTGCCCAGTGGGACTGAGCCCATTTCCCACTGGTACCTGGCTGGTTCAGTAACCCATCTCTGTAGACTTCTCCCTCCTCATCTTCCTCTGTGCCCTCACTCCTGTTTCCTGAATCAACCCCCAAATAAACCACCGGCTCTCCAGCTTTTGTCTCAGACCCAAGTTAAGACAGCACCCCAGCGTTGCCTCCTTTTTCTAGCTGAGGACTCCTTGCCAAGTCATTCTTCTAAACCTTAACTTGATTCTCTATTAAATGAAGATAGATTCTACCTCAATAGATTGTTTTAAAGTTGAAAAGAGATACTGTATACGAAATGTCTGGCACGTTCTTAATAAGCCACTATTGTTAAAACTATTTGATGACTATTAAATAACAGTAATTGCTTTATAAAAAGTAAATTAATAAAATACATACATCAACTTACTGATAAAACCTGCATTTTCTAAAATTGGTCTTGACCTTCAAAGGATTTCTCCTTCCTTCTACCATGTGTATTCAGCAGAAATTGTGAATATGTGCCAGGCTATCCTCTAGGTGCAGGAATACCACAGTGAACACAGCAGAAAAAATCCACATCTTCATGGAGCTCAGGTGCACATGGATTTGTTCAGCAAATGGCACTTATGCCCTGGAGGTACCAAGGCCAAGAGAGCACAGTTGTTGCCTCCATCTCTGCCCTACCTCTGCCCATTTAGTTAAAATATGCACAGCTGGAAACATTGTAGCTTTATTTATTCTGTGTGTTTATTAGGCTCCAACTGTCTGCTAGGTACTGTGCTAGGCCCCCTTCTTATATGAAGATGAATACTTTGGCCCCTGAACTTAGGAAATGTATAGGCTGCTAAAATGTATAGGTTCATGAAAAAGCTCTGCCCACTTTTCTAACTAGCTTACTTTCACTCCAACTCAGAAAAAATTTCTTCTGATCACTGGTTCTAATACAAATAAAATGTAGTGATTCATTAATCTCCTTAGCCTATAATTGCAAATTGGTTTTTCTCTAGAATATACCTGAAGGAGGTGGTGCCCATTAAGCAGTTCAGGGGAATTTTATATAAACTGCAAATACAATTAGTTTACTCATTTTTAATTTAATCCCCAGGAGGCATTTTGGAAGCCTTCCATTCTCATTTGACCTAAAACCATTTTTTAAAATTATTGTTCTCCTAAATTGAAACCCTTTCCAGCATTGCACATAAGAAGTCTTAAAACTCATCTGTTTTCTCTTTTGTAATTGACTTACAAATGCATAATTGACTCACAAATGCATAATTGACTCTGCATGGCATTTTATTTTATTTATTTATTTATTTTTAGCTTTTTTATATATA
This sequence comes from Mesoplodon densirostris, assembly GCF_025265405.1. NCBI lineage: Eukaryota > Metazoa > Chordata > Mammalia > Artiodactyla > Ziphiidae > Mesoplodon > Mesoplodon densirostris. The sequence continues at coordinate 60,948,347 of NC_082679.1, forward strand.
CAGCAGGTTCTTATTAGTCACCAGTTTTATACACATCAGTGTATATATGTCAATCCCAATCGCCCAATTCATCCCACAACCACCACCACCCCCCAACGGCTTTCCCCCTTTGGTGTCCATACGTTTGTTCCCTATATCTGTGTCTCAATTTCTGCCCTGCAAACCGGTTCATCTGTACCATATTTCTAGATTCCATATATATGTGTTAATATACAATATTTGTTTTTCTCTCTCTGACTTGCTTCACTCTGTATGACAGTCTCTAGGCCCATCAGCATCTCTACAAATGACCTAGTTTCGTTCCTTTTTATGGCTGAGTAATATTCCATTGTATATATGTACCACTTCTTCTTTATCCATTTGTCTGTTGATGGGCACTTAGGTTGATTCCATGACCTGGCTATTGTAAATAGTGCGCAATGAACATTGGGGTGCATGTGTCTTTTTGAATTATGGTTTTCTCAGGGTACATGCCCAGTAGTAGGATTGCTGGGTCGTATGGTAGTTCTATTTTTAGTTTTTTAAGGCACCTCCATACTGTTTTCCATAGTGGCTGTATCAGTTTACATTCCCACCAACAGTGCAAGAGGGTTCCCTTTTCTCCACACCCTCTCCAGCATTTCTTGTTTGTAGATTTTCTGATGACGCCCATTCTAACTGGTGTGAGGTGGTACCTCATTATAGTTTTGATTTGCATTTCTCTAATAATTAGTGATGTTGAGCAGCTTTTCATGTGCTTCTTGGCCATCTGTATGTCTTCTTTGGAGAAATGTCTATTTAGGTCTTCTGCCCATTTTTGGATTGGGTTGTTGGTTTTTTTAATATTGAGCTGCATGAGCTGTTTCTATATTTTGGAGATTAATCCTTTGTCCGTTGATTTGTTTGCAAATATTTTCTCCCATTCTGAGGGTTGTCTTTTCATCTTGTTTATGGTTTCCTTTGCTGTGCAAAAGCTTTGAAGTTTCATTAGGTCCCATTTGTTTATTTTTGTTTTTATTTTCATTACTCTAGGAGGTGGGTCAAAAAAGATCTTGCTGTGATTTATGTCAAACAGTGTTCTTCCTACGTTTTCCTCTAAGAGTTTTATAGTGTCCGGTCTTACATTTAGGTCTCGAATCCATTTTGAATTTATTTTTGTGTATGGTGTCAGGGAGTGTTCTAATTTCATTCTTTTACATGTAGCTGTCCAGTTTTCCCAGCACCACTTATTGAAGAGACTGTCTTTTCTCCATTGTATATCCTTGCCTCCTTTGTCATAGATTAGTTGACTGTAGGTGTGTGGGTTTATCTCTGTGCTTTCTATCTTGTTCCATTGATCTATGTTTCTATTTTTGTGCCAGTACCATATTGTCTTGATTACTGTAGCTTTGTAGTATAGCCTGAAGTCAGGGAGTCTCATTCCTCCAGCGCCATTTATTTCCCTCAAGACTGCTTTGGCTATTTGGGCTCTTTTGTGTCTCCATACAAATTTTAAGATTTTTTGTTCTAGTTCCGTAAAAGGTGCCATTGGTAATTTGATAGGGATTGCATTGAATCTGTAGGTTGCTGTGGGTAGTATAGTCATTTTCACAGTATTGATTCTTCTAAACCAAGAACATGGTATATCTCTCCATCTGTTGGTATCATCTTTAATTTCTTTCATCAGTGTCTTATAGTTTTCTGCATACAGGGCTTTTGTCTACCTAGGGAGGTTTATTCCTAGGTATTTTATTCTTTTTGTTGCAATGGTATATGGGAGTGTTTCCTTAATTTCTTTTTCAGAGTTTTCATCATTAGTGTATAGGAATGCAAGAGATTTCTGGGCATCAATTTTGTATCCTGCAACTGTACCAAATTCATTCATTAGCTCTCGTAGTTTTCTGATGGCATCTTTAGGATTCTCTATGTATAGTATCATGTCATTGGCAAACAGTGACAGTTTTACTTCTTCTTTTCCAATTTGTTTTCCTTTTATTTCTTTTTCTTCTCTGATTGCCATGGCTAGGACTTCTAAAACTATGTTGAATAACAGTAGTGAGAGTGGACATCCTTGTCGTGTTCCTGATCTTAGAGGAAATGCTTTCAGTTTTTCACCATTGAGAATGATGTTTGCTGTGGGTTTGTCGTATATGGCCTTTATTATGTTGAGGTAGGTTCCATCTATGCCCAATTTCTGGAGAGTTTTTATCATAAATAGGTGTTGAATTTTGTCAAAAGCTTTTTCTGCATCTATTGAGATGATCATATGGTTTTTATTCTTCAATTTGTTAATATGGTGTATCACATTGATTGATTTGAGTATATTGAAGAATCCTTGCATTCCTGGGATAAATCCCACTTGATCATGGTGTATGATCCTTTTAATGTGTTGTTGGATTCTTTTGCTAGTATTTTGTTGAGGATTTTTGCATCTATATTCATCAGTCATATTGGTCTTTAATTTTCTTTTTTTGTAGTGTCTTTGTCTGGTTTTGGCATCAGGGTGATTGACAGTGGCCTCATAGAGTTTGGGAGTGTTCCTTCCTCCACAATTTTTTGGAAGAGTTTGAGAAGGATATAGGTGTTAGCTCTTCTCTAAATGTTTGATAGAATTTACCTGTGAAGCCATCTGGTCCTGGACTTTTGTTTGTTGGAAGATTTTTAATCACAGTTTCAATTTCATTACTTGTGACTTGTCTGTTCATATTTTCTATTTCTTCCTAGTTCAGTCTTGGAAGGTTATACCTTTCTAAGAATTTGTCCATTTCTTTCAGGTTGTCCATTTTACTGGCATAGAGTTGCTTGTAGTAGTCTCTTAGGATGCTTTGTATTTCTGCATTGTCTGTTGTAACTTCTCCTTTTTCATTTCTGATTTTATTGATTTGAGTCCTCTCCCTCTTTTTCTTGATGAGTCTGGCTAATGGTTTATCAAATTTGTTTATCTTCTCAAAGAACCAGCTTTTAGTTTCATTGATCTTTGCTATTGTTTTCTTTGTTTCTATTTCATTTATTTCTGCTCTGATCTTTATGATTTTTTTCCTTCTGCTAACTTTGGGTTTTGTTTGTTCTTCTTTCTCTAGTTCCTTCACGTGTAAGGTTAGGTTGTTTATTTGAGATTTTTCTTGTTTCTTGAGGTAGGACTGTATAGCTATAAACTTCCCTCTTAGAACTGCTTTTGCTGCATCCCATAGGTTTTGGATTGTCATGTTTTCATTGTCATTTGTCTCTCGGTATTTTTTTATTTCCTCTTTGATTTCTTCAGTGATCTCTTGTTTATTTAGTAAAGTATTGTTTAGCCTCCATGTGTTTGTGTTTTTTACATTTTTTTCCCTGTCATTGATATCTAATCTCATAGCGTTGTGGTCAGAAGAGATGCTTGATATGATTTCAATTTTCTTAAATTTACCGAGGCTTGATTTGGGACCCAAGATGTGATCTATCCTGGAGAATGTTCCGTGCACACTTACGAAGAAAGTGTAATCTGCTGTTTTTGAATGGAGTGTCCTATAAATATCAGTTAAATCTGTCTGGTCTCTTGTGTCATTTAAAGCTTCTGTTTCCTTATTAATTTTTGGTCTGGATGATCTGTCCATTGGTGTAAGTGAGGTGTTAAAGTCCCCCACTATTATTGTGTTACTGTCAATTTCCTCTTTTAAAGCTGTTAGCAGTTGCCTTGTATATTGAGGTGCTCCTATGTTGGGTGCATATATATTTATAATTGTTATATCTTCTTCTTGGATTCATCCCTTGATCATTATGTAGTGTCCTTCCTTGTCTCTTGTAACGTTCTTTAAAGTCTATTTTATCTGATAATGAGTATTGCTACTCCAGCTTTCTTTTGATTTCCATTTGTATGGAATATCTTTTTCCATCCCCTCACCTTCAGTCTGTATGTGTCCCTAGGTCTGAAGTGGGTCTCTTGTAGACAGCATATATATGGGTCTTGTTTTTGTATCCATTCAGCAAGCCTGTGTCTTTTGGTTGGAGCATTTAATTCATTCACGTTTAAGATAATTATCAATATGTATGTCCCCATGACCATTTTCTTAATTGTTTTGGGTTTGTTTTTGTAGGCCCTTTTCTTCTCTTGTGTTTCCCACTTAGAGAAGTTCCTTTAGCATTTGTTGTAGAGCTGGTTTTGGTGGTGCTGAATTCTCTTAGCTTTTGCTTTCTGTAAAGCTTTTGATTTCTCCATCGAATCTGAATGAGATCCTTGCTGGGTAGAGTAATCTTAGTTGTAGGTTCTTCCCTTTCATCACTTTAAGTATATCATACCACTCCCTTGTAGCTTGTAGAGTTTCTGCTGAGAAATCAGCTGTGAACCTTCTGGGAGTGCCCTTGTATGTTATTTGTCATTTTTCCTTTGCTGCCTTCAATAATTTTTCTTTGTCTTTAATTTTTGCCAATTTCATTACTATGTCTCTCGGCGTGTTTCTCCTTGGGTTTATCCTGTATGGGACTCTCTGTGCTTCCTGGACTTGGGTGGCTATTTCCTTTCCCATGTTAAGGAAGTTTTCAACTATAACCTCTTCAAATATTTTCTCGTGTCCTTTCTCTCTCTTTTCTCCTTCTGGGACCCCTATAATGTGAATGTTGTTGCATTTAATGTTGTCCCAGAGGTCTCTTAGGCTGTCTTCATTTCTTTTCATTCTTTTTTCTTTATTCTGTTCCGCAGTAGTGAATTCCACCATTCTGTCTTCCAGGTCACTTATCCTTTCTTCTGCCTCAGTTATTCTGCTATTGATTCCTTCTAGTATAGTTTTCATTTCGGTTATTTTATTGTTCATCTCTGTTTGTTTGTTCTTTAATTCTTCTAGGTCTTTGTTAAACACTTCTTGCATCTTCTCGATCTTTGCCTCCATTTTTTTCCCCAAGGTCCTGGATCATCTTCACTATCATTATTCTGAATTCTTTTTCTGGAAGGTTGCCTATCTCCACTTCATTTAGTTATTTTTCTGGGGTTTTATCTTGTTCCTTCATCTGGTACATAGCCCTCTGCCTTTTCATCCTATTTTTCTGTGAATGTGGCTTTTGTTCCACAGGCTGCAGGATTGTTGTTCTTCTTGTTTCTGCTCTCTGCCCTCTGGTGGATGAGGCTATCTAAGAGGCTTGTGCAAGTTTCCTGATGGGAGAGACTGGTGGTGGGTAGAGCTGACTGTTGCTCTGGTCGGCAGAGCTCAGTAAAACTTTAATCCACTTGACTGCTCATGGGTGGGGCTGGGTTCCCTCCCTGTTGGTTGTTTGGCCCGAGGCAACCCAACACTGGAGCCTACTGGGCTCTTTGCTGGGGCTAATGGCAGACTCTGGGAGGGATCACGCCTAGGAGTACTTCCCACAATTGGGAAGTGTCTTTGTCCCCACAGTGAGCCACAGCCACCCCCCGCCTCTGCAGGAGACCCTCCAACACTAGCAGGCAGGTCTGGTTCGGTCTCCTGTGGGGTCACCGCTCCTTCCCCTGGGTTCCGATGCGCACACTACTTTGTGTGTGCCCTCCAAGAGTGGAGTCTCTGTTTCCCCCAGTCCTGTCAAAGTCCTGCAATCAAATCCCACTAGCCTTCAAAGTCTGATTCTCTAGGAATTCCTCCTCCCGTTGCTGGACCCCCAGGTTGGGACGCCTGACGTGGGGCTCAGAACCTTCACTCCAGCGGTGGACTTCTGTGGTATGAGTGTTCTCCAGTCTGTGAGTCACCCACCCATCAGTTATGGGATTTGATTTTGCTGTGAGTGCGCCCCTCCTACCATCTCATTATGGCTTCTCCTTTGTCTTTGGATGTGGGGTATCTTTTTTGGTGAGTTCCAGTGTGCTCCTGTCAGTGATTGTCCAGCAGCTGGTTGTGATTCTGGTGTTCTCGCAAGAGGGAGTGAGAGCACGTCCTTCTACTCTGCCATCTTGGTTCCTTAATCTCAATTTCTTATGTGTGGCATTTTAAAAGGGCAGAGTTTCCATTTGCTTCTTGATTTCTTTGGAGTTTTTCTGTTTTCCTAAGCCCTCTTCCAACAGTATTCCGAGTGACTCCTTGGGTCTCCTCCCCTTGGTAGTCCCATCCTGCTGACATCTTAATGGAGGGGTCACTTCTGTTCCCAGCAGTACTGGCACCAGAGGATTTGGCCAAGTTGGGGACAATTTTCAGAGTCCTTATTTGCAACTAGATATGCACCTGGCCTCATTCTCTGACACTTGGACAATTTTTTCATGAGTCATGTGACTATAAATTATCACTGTGATCATTGTTAGAGTAAGAAGTCATCCAAACAACAAAGAATTGTATATTTCCCATTGGCATAACTGTAAACCTTATTCACAAGTATGAATACACACACACACAAACCATATACTTTAAGTAACTTTAGAAGAGGCACAAAAATATGGCAGCTGTGATTTGAAAAAGGATTTTCTAAAGATAATATTTAGTTAAAGCAAGCAAGCGTAGCAGTGGCTGCCGCTGTCCTGTTGCCTTGTGTGGATATGGACACTCATCTTCACCCTGTATAAAGAGGAAGCAAGGAAGAGGGCGAAGGAGGAAGAGGAAGGCAGATGCGAAGCCAGAGTTGGGAACACAAGGCTTCGCTATTAATCCAGGTGCTTCGCTTGGGGAAAATTGGTGACTCATTTGAATCAGGGCATGGAAGGGGTGTCTTATTCTTGGTTTCCCCGAAGCCAACACGGAGGCAAGGATTTGAATGGAACTTGGTTTATTTTGGAGGTGCGGAAACACCATTAGGGAAGTGAGGAAATAAGACAGGGAAAGAAAAGCAACTAATAATGGGTGATTATCCAGCCAGTTACTTCCATGGGTGACTAGAGTCCAATCCCACTGGGAAACACTAGAAAACAGTTTAAAAGAAATAAGGCTTCAGGGCTTCCCTGGTGGCGCAGTGGTTGAGAGTCCGCCTGCCGATGCAGGGGACACGGGTTCGTGCCCCGGTCCAGGAGGATCCCCCATGCCATGGAGCGGCTGGGCCCGTGAGCCATGGCCGCCGAGCCTGCGCGTCCGGAGCCTATGCTCCGCAACGGGAGAGGCCACAACAGTGAGAGGCCCGTGCAAAATAAAGAAACAAGCAAACAAATAAGTAAATAAATAAGTAAATAGGTAAATAAGTAAATAGGTAAATAAGTAAGTAAATAGGTAAATAAGTAAGTAGGTAAGTAGGTAAGTAAATAAGTAAGTAAATAAGTAAATAGGTAAATAAGTAGGTAAGTAAGTAAATAAGTAAGTAAATAAGTAAATAAAGCTTCAGAGAGAGAGAGAGATGTGGGAGCTGCGGTGTTTATATACCAGTTCCCATCAGTAATTGGTTGAGGGCTGCTCCTAGGGGAAGTTAATTCCCCAGTCCTCCTGGCCTGCCAGGTGCTAGAGTGGCCTCGTCTGCCTTTAAAGAAAGCCCTCAGGGAAAGGATGAAGGTTTCGTAGTCAACAGTCTGCCGGCGGGGAGTGATGAGACCTGGGGCTGTGGATGAGGCAACAGCTGAGTCTACAAGGGGTGGAAAGAGTTCAGCTTGGGATGGGGGCGTTCAGGCCCCCTAGAGGCACCTGGGTGACTAGACGCAGAGCTCAGTAAACGCTGACTTGAGTTTCACTATTGATCTTGATCCATTGTGTAATCTACCCATTGCTTGTGCTTCATACGGACTAAATTTCCACCATACATTTCTCTAGCCCGTTTCCTTCTTGCAAATGACATCTCTCGCACAGTGAAACTCCCTCCTTGATTTTATAGAACAACGTGACCAGTGAGTCATTCATCTTTTCCCCAGAAGCAGGTTCTTGAGCGGTACAATCTGTGTCCTGTCATTTCTCAACAAGACAGAAGAGATTTGATACTCTAGGAGTATCATTCAATCCAGGTTATTTAACTGGCTGCTTCTAATCCTGACTTTTGTGTCTGGTTGCTTATACATGTTAACATGGGATTTCTGAATTAGACGCTGAGAAGTGTTCCTGGAAGATATTTAAAGCCTCCTTGAGCAGGTTAGGGTCTTATCAAAATGTATTTGACATTGGGCATGTCAGTAAGTTGGTGAAGGGGTCCCTGGGAGTTGCAAGAACAAATCCTGTTAACAGGTAATAAGATTATGAGCACAACCCATGTAGAACACATGGTTTTATCAGCTGAGGCGGAGCACTGAGATGCCAGGTTGTTAATGGAGTTCAGTTTCTCTGTCTTTCATGGGTTTTTAAGTAGGCAAAGTTTATTGCTATCTAAATTACCAACAGAATCAAAGCTACATCCAAGTGTGGAGTGAGTATTTATTTATTTCTTCTACTCCTTAAAAAAAAAAAAGAAAGAAAGCGTCTTTGCTTTCTAACCATTTTCTCCTCTCTTATACTGCAATTTCCTCCCATCTTCTGAAAATGTTAGAAAATGAACCAAATGTGAAAACTCATGTTGCATTTTGGAGTGTCTGACCACAATCTACAGACCCAGATAATGCCAGATTCTAATTTCAGTGTTTAGGAGAGTAAAGGTTATTGGCTAATGGCCTTCGAGAAAGGAGAAAAAACTACTATGTTGAATGCAGCAGAAACCCCCATTTTTTGTATTAGGATCTTTTGTAAGCTCTAGCTATATAGTGTAATCATAGGATATTCTCTCTTTCTTCTTTTATGTCTTCATGGGTTGCTTTAAATATGCCTCGTTTATATATACTACCCTTAGAAATTCTTTTGTTACTCTGCATTGAACTTTTTTCAGAAGTATTACAAAGAAAGTTCTATTTGATCACATTCAAGCAGCGGAATTCAGTCATAGTGTTGAGTACCCACCTGTACTACACAGTGTACTCACCCAGATCCCTATTATGATACGCTACAGGTGTTGAAACATCAGGATTGGAGCAGCCATTGATAATCCAATCAATCTTTTCATCTGTTAGTGCTTCCAGTCTTTGCCCAAATATGCAGTATTGAAATTCAAAAGTCAACTCATGCCTGAGTATCTTTTTTCTCTCCCCCATCCAATAGGTCACTTAGTTCATGCTGATCCATCCACAGCAGTGATGGTTTGCATTCCTGCCCACCTTTAGCATCCTCCGGACACACTGGGCTCTTTCTGTTGCTCAAAGGTGCCAAGCTCATTCCCATCTCAGGGGCTTTGCCCCAGATACTCATTTCACCTGAAACAAGCACCCACTGACATCTGAAGAGCTCAGTCCTTGTTATTCACCTCAAATGTTACTTCCTTATAGAGGTCTCTTCTGGTTACCTCACCTGAATTAGCATGCCACTCAGCTGCTCTCTGTCAGACCTCTCACTTGTGTTTTCTCTCTAGCGTTTATCACCAACTGAAAACATCTAAGATGTATAACCATTGCCTGGCCTCTTGCCAGCCTCCCTGTTGCTGCAGCTAGAGCCCTATGACAGCAGAGGCCTTGTCTCTCTTGGTCTCAGCAAGATCATCAGTGCCCCAAACAGGGCTTAGCACACCATGAAATATTTCAAACAAATATTTGAAAGACTGAATACATATGTAAATAAAACATTGAGACACACTTACAATCCCTTTAGCACTTAGCACATGCTATTTTTAAAGGTGATATCTCAAATAGCCTATGATGCTGCAAAGATTATTTTTTATCCCTTTGTATCCTTGGTACCTAGTACAGTGTTTCATACATAGTAGGTGCTCACATATACAGGTTAGTGAGTGGTGTGAAAATGCAGGGAAATCACGTACAAGGGAAGGAAGCTAACATGTGCGGAGCATCCATATGCCTGCTGGCATCTGCTTCTCATTTAATCCCCTTAACCACTCCATAAAATGGTTAGTGGCATCCTTGTGTTAAAGATGAGAAGCCCAAGCCTGTGACCACACAGAGCATAAGGACAAATCGGGGTCCAAACCCGTATTCACAACCTACTAAGAGCAAGATCTCTGTGAATGTTTGTGAAGGAGGGAGAGAAAGGCAAATACAAGTTCATGCTAGAACTTCATTCCAACGACGAGCCCTTAAGAAAGAGCTAAGTGCACTTACCCATGTGGAACGGTGGGTCTCTTTTCACACTGTAAGACCGTCTACAAACAAAAGTTTGTGAAAGTCAGACATGTTGCCACCATAGCCGTATTGTTGGGGCCACCTTGGAATGGGAGGCAGGTCTCCCATCTATACTTATGGTTCCCCAAAGGAAGGAAGCCTCCAGGGGAGGGGGATGGGGCACATCAGCTCATTGCAGGTGGATGTCAGGACTGGAATATACAGGCTGCTCTAAATGCTTGTCATCCATGAGTTCTTATCCACTGTGAAGTCATGAGCCCCTTTGAGATCTGGTACAAGCAGAACCATCCAGTCTGCACATAGCCACACATTTATGGTTTCAGGACGTCATGAACCCAGGGTAAGAAGTACAGCTTTAGAAAATCCCCAGAACTATGAACAGTGGAAATTTTTAAATAAAAGAAGTGATAGTTCATGTTACCTACTTTTAAAGGAAGTGTAACTGTGTTATATAACCGATAGACACAGTTGGGGAAAAAAAGAAAAGAAAAAAAAGCCATTCATCATAATCTAGCTACTGTTTTCCTTTGTCTGATATATTGGCATTTTATTTCACTATGCATATACAGTTCTACATTTGGCTTTTTTTACTTAACACATCATAGCATCAAACGGTTATAACAGCGTTTCACAATCCGTATTTAATTGGAAGTATGTCAGCATAACATTATTGTAACATTCAAATGAAGAAGCACAGTGATGCAATGACAATGGTCCCTGTTTTGTCTAATATTATTTTAGAGCCCATTAAATTTCGTAATGCGCGTTCTCTTCTGTCTAGAGGTCCCCCATAAACGGCTTCAGATCTCACAATAAGTGATGTTTTAAAACGGCACATAATAGGGAGGGTGGGAGGGAGGGAGATGCATGAGGGAGGGGATGTGGGAACAGATGTATATGTATGACTGATTCACTTTGTTATAAAGCAGAAACTAATAAAAAAAAATGGAAAAAAAAAAAAAAAAAAAAAAAAAACGGCACATAAGAGTATTTAGCTTTAATGTGATCACCACCTCAGGCCATAATAAAAACAGGGTTTCCCCCCAATTATTATCAGTCACTCCTCCTCCAGGCTACACCGTGATAAGGCTGAGCTACTTTCATTCCTCACCAGGCGACTAATCATCGCTTTGCCAAGCATTCTTTATAAATGGAACGGAATGAATTTCATTATGCAATGCAGTAACGTTCCCCAACTAGAGATAAGGGTGGAATGATCTTGGGGAAAGTGACAAAAGGATTAAAACATATGCACCTTAAAGAGAAATGGTCCCCTCATCGTGCAGCCCATAAACAGGCTGCAGCACCTCCCACCCATCCTCCAAGCAGCCCTCCCTCACCGTACTCGCCTCATCCACCTGCCGCCTTCTCTTTTTGTCCTTTGAAAATTTCAGAAAAGCTGACAGTTCACTTCCTTTAACAAATACCCACTTGTCAACCTGTATGGTTTAGTGAAAGTGCTTTCCAGAAAGTTCCAAAGACGTCCTGATTGCTAAATACAATAGCCAATTCATTTATTTGTTCTGACCTCTCCATGAGAACAATCATAACTTCTTGTGTATCTCTTTATTTTTACCTGCCCTCACCTGGCTCACCTAAGCTACACCTCCATGCCCCTCACTGGATTGTCTTCCTTGTGTAAGTATCCCCCAGCTTTCAGGGAGCAATGCTTTCTTTTCTCCACAGCTGGAAATCCCACACCCACGGGTTTAGCTATACCATCCACACCAATCCCTGCCAAAAGAACCACTTCAATCTCTGGTCCTCTCCTGAGTGTCCACATTTGAATTTCTAACTTCCTGTTAGCATCTTCACACAGATGTCCTTGAGGCACTGTTAATAGCTTGAAGAGAAATGTAGAGAGGTGGATAAAAGCACAGATGCGGGAGCCAGAGTGCCTGGGTTTGAATCCTGGCTTTGCCGCTAACTAGCTGTGTGTCTTTGGGCCACCTAATTAACCTCTCTGTGCTTCAGTTTCCTGATCAGTAAAACAAGTATAAAAATAATACTTGTCTTATAGGATTCTTGTGTTTCTTATAGGATTCTTTTATTCTGCTAAATAATATGTGCAACTCTTTGGAACGGTGCCTGGCACATGCTAAACAATCTTGAAGTTTTAGCTATAATAAAATTTAGAAATTATTTTTATCAATAATATTATTAGCTAACTTTTTCTGAGTATTATCTAAGTGCCTTACATGGATTATTATACTTATCCTTAAAACGATCCTCTGAGGCAGCCAGTACTACTACTTTCACTTTGCAGATGAGAAAACGGAGACAGAGAGAGGTTAATTCACTAGCTCATGGACACACAGCTTTCTCAAGGTAACATAGTAAGTGGCAGAGCCATGATTTCAACTGGTGCAGTCTGACTTCAGAGCCACACTTCTGACCCCTTCACTAGGCTACCTTCCCTGCCCAACTGAAGGTTGAAATCAAATTATTTTCTTCTTCTTTAAACTGCCATCCTCTCTTATTTTCTCTCCCCTCCCAGAGACCACCTTTATGCCCCTTTTCTCTTAACCTGCCAGTCAGCACATGCCGCACTCAGAATATTTCCTTCATCTTTTCCCCATTCAGTTCCTGCTGCCACAGACCAGTTGAACCCTGCTCTCCAGCTTAACCTGCTCTAGCAGTGCCTTACTGGTCACACTGCCTTTGCTCTCTTGCCTTTACAATTCATCTTTCTCACTGATACCGCAGTTACTGTTTAGAAAAGAAAGCAAAGAGCCTCCAGATGTATAACATCAAGGCGGGGAGGTTGCAGCAAACAAACACGTGAGCAAGCAAGACACGTACATTTGAAATAGTGTTGCAGCAGCCAGAGAAATTCTAAAGCAGCAGTCAGTGATTTACACCGACCACCAGGGGCATCTCTGCTGAAGCAGACAGGCCTTAGAGATACAATTCTGGACTCGGCAGACATTTTCCCTAGCATGTAAGCAGTCAGGATTCTCTCTTCAATTTGGATAAATCCCTCTCTGCTTTGATGGGGGGCCTGAAGTGTCACTGAGATGACAAATCTGTTTCACAGCAAAATAGTTCCAGTCACCTGGAGAGAGAAAGAGAAATAATAACTTTCCCCTCCTCTACCCTGGCATCCTTCTCAACCCCTCAACTTGGAAAACGTCTGTACATTCTTCAAAGCCCAGGGAAGATGTACCTTTTCTGTGGAAGCCTTTTGTCACCTCTGCCAGACACTTACTTTTTTTTTTTTAAATCATGCAGCAGAGCATGGAGCTAGGGAAATGGGTCTATAGCAAGAGCCAAGGTTCAGACACTGGTTTCACTACTGATTAGCTGTGTGGCCTTCAGTGAGTTACCTCACCTTTCTGTGCTGTGCTTTCCACATCTGGAAAATGGAAGGCTGTACTAGCTCTAGCTTCATATGATTGTTGGGAAGATGTTTTAAAATTTTTTTATGAAAAGCAATTATTGTGGCATATTGTAAGTATCCAGTAACTGTTAACTGCTGAAATTTATAGGCTAAAAAAAGTACATCCTGGAAAATTATAACAGCCATGGCGAGCACTGGGTTTTTTTCCCAAATCAAAAGAAGATATAGTAGTCTGAGTTTCCATTCTTCTTAAAGAAAAAAGAAAATGTCAGGCTTTCTTACATTCTATAGGTCAGTAGGTTGTCCCTGCAACTTGGGGGCAAGGGGACAATACAGAGAGGGCGTGGGGCAGATTTCCAGTTACAAGTTAAGGTTTGATCCAGTGTCATGGGCATTTGATTGAATCTGTACAAACCAAGATTCTGTTCAAGAACTCCCTTGAAGAGGAAGTAATGTTAGAACTTGGCCTGTGATCTCTGCCTCCTTGGAATTAGTTTTTAAAAAGGAAGAAGAAAATAGAATCTCGGTGATGAGAGCTAGGACGTTGTCGTAGCTTTTGAAGTATGACTCGCCAGGTGACAGTAGGAAAGGTGGCGTTGACAGGAAGCGACGTTACAGTTCAAACTGGAGTGATGAAGGGCTTCTTTTTCCCCTTTTCTCTCTGTGAAGGTTACTTGCCTTCTTTGGGGAGTTGCAGGCCCATTCGGTAAATGACGTGTCGTATGGAAAAGGCTCGGCAGATGCTTCTGTTCTGATAGGGAATGGCGAAAGTTTCCCACGTTCACGAGGCACCGGCAGATGCCACCCAACTTCTCACTGCCTTCCTGGCACTTCACATTTTTTCTGAAACAGCAAACAGCAAACAGCACACGCCGCTCTAGTGAAGTGGGCAGAGCAGGGGCTAAAGAGCAGCGTGTGGAAGTGACTGCTGGCCCGCCTAGAAGCTGTCCTCATGGATGCTGGCCCTTCCCTTCTGGGAGACCTGTGGCCAGCTCCATCCCCATCCCACCGCCACCCGTGGCCAGACTCTTGAGTCTATGTGTAGGTTTATTGAAATGATACTGAGCTCTTCATTAATGCCATCTTTGGAAGACTACCACCTACCCAGCCCAGGCACATCTAGGAGAGGCCAAATGATGTGCTTCATTTTAATTTCTTTAAGTCCAAGAAACTATCCTTCATTCATTGATTCATTTTCTGGGTGGATTCCAAAAGCATACATGGGTCATTGTCTGCCTGGTATTATACTAAGTACTGGATACTAATAAGATGGCATCCTGCCCTCAATACAGTGGGAAATCCAGGTATACGGATGATGGTAGCTCAACAGATACACCCTATTGAGACCTTAACTGTCTGTCAAATTGTAAGCTCTCAGTCTTGTGTGGATTATATCATTTAACCTCCTCAGAAACCCAGTGAAGTAAATTCTATTTTTATGTCTTTTTTCAGATCAGGAAAATGAGCGTGAACAAAATGAAGTAGCTTGCTTGATCTCACTGATAATAGGGGAAGGGCTGGGTTTCAGATCCGCGCGCACCTTGCCTCTGCTCCACACAGACCCTTACAAAGTCCCAACACACAAAGTGCTATACGTGTACAAACAAAGGGACTGTCAATTCTCCCTTGTAGGCGGGATGCAGAAGATCATAGGGAGGTTTTCACAGGAGGTAGTATTTGTACTGAAGAATGAGGTAGGGGTTTGTTGGCAGAAGAGGCATTCCATGTTAGAGAATGTGCATATACAAACGCCCAGATGTTTGAAATGGCAGAGGACCCTGCAGGACTTCCAGCTGGAAAGGAAGGTCAGAACCAGATTGTGAAGAGTCATCTGTGGTGTGCCAGGGATTCATTCATCACTGTGTTCTCTAATACCTACCATAGCGACCAGAATAGGTATTGGATGAACGGATGGATGCATGGATGGATGAGTGGATGGATGGATGGATGGATGGATGGATGGATGGATGGATGGATGGATGGATGGGTGATTAGATGGATGGTTGGTTGGAGGAGGTATTTTGACCTTACTTAAATGTGGCACTCATAAAAATTAATCAATTAAATTAATCACTTAGTACATGTGAATATTAGTTATAAGTTCAATTGCTCTATTTGAGACCTACAATAATAGTAACTTCAAGAGATAGAAATGTATTTCTCTCCTTTCTCATGAAATAACACAGTGGCAGAGAATTTCAGGGCTAGTATGGTAGCTCCATGTGGTAGGAACTCAGCTTCCTTTGGTGGTGTTGTACATACGGTGCTAGGTACCACCCTCATCCACATGGTCCCTGATGGCTGTCCACAACATCCATGTTCCAGAAAGCAGGAGAGGGGAAGAGTCAAGGGGATGGCACCCCCCTTTAAAGGAATAACTTAGAAATTGTGTATAATAATTGTGTGTACATCCTGTTGGCCAAAATTTAATCATATGACCACAGCTAGTTGCAAAGAGATCTGGAAAGTGAAATATTTATTCTGGACAGCCATATATCTGGCTGAGAATTATATTATTATGGAAGAAAGAAAGGGAGAACAGTTGTTGGAAACAACCAGTCATTTCTGCTACTACCTGTGTACATGATCAATCACTAGATTCCCAGTAAAGCAGTGATGGTCTCTTGTATGTGAGGTCAGTTACCCTTCCGAGCACCAGCTCTGCACCACACCCTGCATGGACGGAGGAGGCATCTGGGACAGGATTCCACGTCCTTTATTGACAGCAACTGAACTGGGAATTACAGAGCAACTGCCCTACTCTACCAGGAAGCATACCTAACATTTGTTGAGCCAGTACCAACTGTCAGCCACTGTGCTTAGCACTTTACATTGATCAGGCAAGTGCTCTTAGATTCCTATTGTACCAATGAATATACTGAGGTCTTGAGAGGTTGAGTGTCTTATCTACGGTCACACAGTTGGGAAGTGGTGCAGGCAGGATGCACTCCCAGGTTGGAACAGCAATGCTATAGTTCAGGGATACATTTGGGCCTTCTATTGATACTGATAATCATCTCCGGGCATCACCCATTATTGCTTTCACACTGGACCATCCATCACACTGAACCATGGCTGTAGCATTTTTCCTATACAGAGAGGAATTTATGCAACCCCATTCCCGATATGCCGCCCCAAACCCACAGTATTATGTAAGGTGATTTCACTGACAAGTTATCCCAAGGCATTTCCATAGATATACTGATATGGTGGTTGTATATTTAAAAATGTATGTTCTAAAAGGCAGTTTTCTCTGGTTATTTCTTCCAGCAGGTTGAGGAGTCACCTAAAATTATTGAACACTCTACTTGCAATCCAAATAAACTATATTGCACACTCAGCTCTATATAATAACAAGAATTTCTTTTCTCTGAATAGGCCAATCTTTTTGAAAGGGTTTTTTTTTAGTTACAAATACTATATACCTAGATTCCAGCTTGAGAGAATTGATGACTCAAATTTCATCTTGAGAGGTAGATTAACTAGTTTTAAAGAATGATATTTAAATGGAAGACAGTGAATTTCCTACTACAAATGGAGAGAATAAAAATATAGAAGAGAAACTGTCATGATTAGGGCATGGAGCTAGGTGCTGTAAATGTTGGCTTGACCCTCCCTCTCAAGGAAGAGCTGTCACACTCTCTACCAAGGAATTGTGCAGGTGATAAAAAACATCACTGAACACCACCAGGTGAGGGCATCAATTAAGGGCAGGTAATGTGTAATTTGGAGCAGGATGTCTGGCTGGACACAGATTCGGAAAATTAGAATTAGTTGAAGTCTCAAGCAGCTTTCAAGCCTAGAGATTAGTGTTGGTTAGAGAAGAAACAATTCAGTACCCAGGATAGCTTCTAATGAAGCTATGGTTCCCAGAGATCTGTGCATACAGCTCCTAGGAATATGTGAGTTGTCTCTGTTCTCTCTCAAGGTAGTTCATGGTTCAAGGGTTCTCAGGTGATAATGTATGCACACAACTCAGCACATGTTAGGTGCTGACTGAATGGCAGACATTACCAGTTTCATGAGTGTTTCAGCGATGGCCATGCCTTCAGCCTTGGCAGGAAGCTCCACCAGGGCCTCATGTCATCTAATATGTTTAGAGCCTTGTCTTGTTCTCCTCAACAGATTTGTTGTCTAATATTCACTTTCTCTCGTGCTGAAAGTATAGAGGGGGCCTTAGGTAAAGGCTAAAAGAAAGTAGAAGTTATATAATGGTACAAGGGTTAAGAAATAGTCAAAGAAAATAAGCAATGTCACACTGTCAATTCCCCAAATGAAGATAATGATAGCAAGTACTATAACAATTGAAAGATGCAGAAAAGGAGGTGGGAAAGTAAAAAACAAAATTTGGCATTTTTTTATTGGAATTAAACATTTTGAATACTTCCTAGCTTTTAGTGGGCAGAAGGAAAGTGAGTTCTTCATTCAGAAAGTTGAGATAGCTAAGAAAGGGATCCCACTGATGACTGCCACCCACTCTCTCCTGCCCTGAAGTGCGTGGTGTTACTGTATGAGTGGGAGTTCTTGCGGATGGCCCCACCCAATTCACCCATGAGAGCTTTATGATTTATATCATTGTGATTAAGGAAATAAGTCAGGTTTGGAAACTATTTGCATGTAGGTGATAGTAAAAGCTGTGGAAATGGATAGAGTTAATAAGGGAGAATATGAAGGAAAGTGAGAACAAGGGCTGCATATAGAATATAGGAGGATCACACGTATTGTGGGATGGAAGAGGGAAGAGGAACTGGTTAAGAACCCTTTCAGAGAAGAAGAAAAAGCTCAGGAGAGTTCAGAATTAGTGAAGCCAAGGGAAGAATGAATATCAAGAAGAGGGTTGATTGTTTAGGCTACATTTAGCTGCAAGTAAAGGAATCCAACGCACAGTAGATTAAAGAATACATTTAATGAATTCACATAAAGTGACTGGCAGTAGGCAGTTAAGGGTAGTTCAGCTCATCATGCCATTGAGAATGTAAGCACTCTACATCCTTACACCTTATCACCCTCAGCATGTTGGCTTTTCCCTTGCGTTTGTTGCCTAATGGTTGCAAGATGGCTGCTGCAGCTCCAGACACATCAAGATCACATTGAAGGGGAATGAGGTGAGAGTAGGCAGGGGAGAGAAGGTTCAAGGTCCTTTCTTCTACTGGGAAATAAAAACTTTCCATAAACTCCTGCAGACTTTTCATAACTTTTTTAAAAGTTTATTTACTTTTAGCTGCATTGGGTCTTCGTTGCTGTGCGCGGTCTTTAGTTGTGGTTAACGGGGGCTACTCTTCGTTGTGGCATGTGGGCTTCTCATAGCGGTGGCTTCTCTTGTTGCAGAGCAAGGGCTCTAGGCATGTGGGCTTCAATAGTTGTGACACACGTGCCCAGTAGTTGTGACTCGCAGGCTCTAGAGAGCAGGCTCAGTAGCTGTGGCGCACAGCCTTAGTTGCTCCGCAGCACATGGGATCTTCCTGGACCAGGGCTCGAACCCGTGTCCCCTGCATTGGCAGGTGGATTCTTAACCACTGCACCACCAGGGAAGCCCCATAACTTTTAATTATCCAGGACCAATCACATGGGCACTCCTACCTGCGTAGGGGACTAGTGAAGTCTCTGGCTTTTCTGGGCTCTATTCCCAGTGTGCAGTAGGAAGAAGTAAGTTAGGAAACGGCTTTGTGGTGGCCAGCCAACAAAGACTGCTCTGGTATAACTAACAATATCAGCGTTCTTCCTGGAATTAAAATGCTTCTTCTGTTAAGTTAGTTCTTTTAAATAAGCTAATAAAATAGCCAAGATCATCACCCAGAGAACCTTCTTATTAAAGCAGGAGACAAAGTTTTGGCAATCCTCAACCATGATATTTCAGTTGTTAAAATTGATGGCATTTCTTATTTGTTAAAAACTATCACCATCTGGACTTCCCTGGTGGTGCAGTGGTTAAGAATCTGCCTGCCAGTGCAAGGGACACGGGTTCAAGCCCTGGTCCGGGAAGGTCCCACATGCCACGGAGCAACTAAGCCCGTGCGCCACAACTACTGAACCTGCGCTCTAGAGCCTGTGAGCCACAATTACTCAGCCTGTGTGCCACAGTTACTGAAGCCTGTGCACCTAGAGCCTATGCTCCGCAACAAGAGAAGCCACCACAATGAGAAGCCGGTGCACCGCAACGAAGTGTAGCACCTGCTCGCCGCAACGAAGACCCAATGCAGCCAAAAATAAATATAAATAAATTTATTTTTTTAAAAAAAACTATCACCATCTGCAAGCATTTAGCTCATGTTTTTCTGACATAAAAGTTAGATCATAACTCACTTATAGTAGGAGTCTTAGTTTTTAAGAATCAATCATTCAGAGAAGTTGGTAGATCTTGTGGATTTATTTGAGAGCTACTTAGCTGAGAATTTATCATAGTTTGAAGGCCAATTCCCTTCAATTAGATATTCTAGGACCTCAGGAGTTTTTCTTGGTACTATTTTCTGTAAGTTGTATTGTACTGTGTAAAAATAATTTGTTTTGAAGATGTCTTATCGGTGATCTAAAAATCATATTAACACTCACCTAAGAAATCATAAAGTCACTCTCTTTAGCAGAGAAACTTAAAACCCAGGGCCATTTCATATTATGTTTAGGAGATGTTCAGTGGGGTTCAGTCATGATAAACTAGAGCATCAATGATTGCAAGTTGGGCCAAAGTTTTAGAAAAATATGATGGTCTGTGAAAGTGTTTGAGATGATGAATCAGCTGGTTTCTTACGGTATCAATGCTTATAATTTGAAACAGAATAGATTTTAATTTCTTGCATGAATTAATTAATACTTATGATAGATTCCTTTAAAGCTTTTCCTGGTGTCTGATCAAAAATAACAGTTCTCCAGGTCTATTAAGTTCCTTTAACTTGGAAAAGCAGGAAAAAGTTGAGTCTCTGTGCTGCTAAAGTGATCTGTGAATTAAAGAATGTTTGACTTCTGCCCTAACCTCTGAAATCATCTCACCATTTGCTGATATGACATCTCACTGGCATGTCTAATAGGAATTGTGAGTACAGTGCCAGCTCAGTATAAACGGAACCAATAGCCCCAAAAACCTACGTGTCCTTCTTCCTTTATTTTCCCTCCTGCCCCACATCCAACCCACCCAAAACATATCTCAAGTCTGTCCTCTTTCCCATCCCATCTACCATCGAGGCCGTCCTGTTATTGCTACAATAACAATGCTTTCTCCATGCTCAAGAATCTCCTCTTCAAAACGTAAGTCACATGATGACACTCCCTGTCAGGCTTCCCACTGCCCATAGAATAAAATCCTAATCCTTTGCCAGGGCTCAGAAAGCCAACCTCCCAGGCATCATTTCTTCCCTCTGTTGTAAGCTCCCCTGCATCCCCAGGTCCTTTGTTGCTCTCACAACATGCACATGGCTCAGGACCCTTGCACAAGATGTTCCCTTAGCCTGCCTCTGCTCTCCCTTCCCATCTTTGCCTGCTTTGAGGCCTCAGTTTAAATATCTTATCAGACAGGCCACCTTGACAACCCGTGCTGGATGTTTTCCATCTAGATCCACTCCCTACCCCTTGGTGACCCTGCTGTGCACTCCAGGAGGGTGAGGCCTGTCTGCCCTGTATCAGTGGGCTCCTTTGCCTTCCGGCTTCCTGTTGTGTTCAGCCAATCAGGAATACCAGCAGGAAACGAGAGGGAGGAGTAAGACTGAGGTCAATAGACTCCTTTCTCCCTAGCCCCACCCCTGTGGGGTCAGTGCTGCCTGGCTGCATCCCTTAACCAAAGGTCATGGCTCCTACCCAGCAGTCTTCTCTCTTCCCCCTCCTCCTCCTTCCTCCCCTCCTCCACATCCTCCCTGTCCTCTCCCCTCCTCCCCTCCCCCTCCTCTCCTCCTCCCCTCCACCTCTCCTCCTCCCCCTCCCCCCTCCTCTTCTCCTCCTCCCCCTCCTCCCCCCTCCTCCTCCTGTTGCTCTTCCCCTTCTTTTTCCTCTTCTTCTCCTCTTCTTCCTTCTCTTTCCCCTTCTCTCTCCCCTCTCTCCTTTCTTCTTCCTTCTCCCCTTCCCCCTCCATTCTGTTCTGATGACCATTCTTCCAGGTGCTGGAATGGTAAATATAACTATGTCTTGTGTTTTCTCTCCCTCCCATGTATTCGTAAATAGTCCATTTATAAACTTATCTCAATGTATCCCCATTTGAGTGTACCTTATGTTTCCTTCTGGGACCCTGAGCTACACCATCTAACAAAAAATTGTTATTCTCTTCCATGTCATCCCATTTTAACTCTTTACACAGCTCTTCACATACCTATGTGATGTTGTTATTTGTTTGTTATCTGTCTCCTCCCATGGGAATGTAACTGCCAAGGGAGCAAGCATTTTATCTGTCTTGTTCATCACTCTGTTTCTCCCTAGTGCCTAGAAGGGGGGCACTGAATAACTGAGTTAATAATTGATCATAATTATGTGTTAATAAATATTAGAAACATTGAGTATGGATTGTGTGTAGGATTAAATTAATTTTGAATGTCATTTAGTAAGCTGTCCGTGGCATATGAACCAGAGAGAGAACAGAGACCAGGGAGAGTGAATTCACAACTGGAGAAGATAATTATGTACCAGACAAATTCGGTGTCACTTCATCATTTAATGTATTTCATTAAATGTGTCAATATTTTCAATCCCAAATAGAAAACCAGGAGACAAAGTTTGAAAGGGGAAAATATATCTGCGACTGGTCACTGGGAAACAGGTTATTCACTAATTGTTGTCTTGAGGCATCTTAATATGACTACTTTCCATCTCACTCATCCACTTCTTCCTAAAGAAGTGGGATATTCAAAGGACTGAGAATCATGACCAAAAACAGACAATGAAATAATCTCCTGAACACTTGCTGGTAGAGGTGGTATGAGCCAAAGCCCTTACAAATTGACCACAAATAATAATTGTAGCAGGATGGCTGTAGTTGGGAGACAGAAAAAAAGGGATGTCAGCTGCTTTCAGTGTTTTCAGTGAGCTTACAGAGCAAGTAGAGATTCTAGGACTTAAATGAGCTGTTCTGGAAACCTAAACTTCCTGAGGGGAATGCATGTGTGATGTCCTCTCCTCTCACAGAGTGTCATAACTCTGAAGACAATATCCCAAGATTGGTGTGTTGGCACTGGGGAGGATTTGGGAAACAGAATGAGCCTTGAACATTCTTCTTCACTCACCCACCCATCTGAATTACAGACACAGAGACTTTCCCAGGAGCTGAGTCCAGTAATGGGGGGCACATAGGCAGACACTGTCTCAATTAATTGCTATAAAAGTCCAGGGAAGTAGGGCTGAACATTTTACAGTGGAGGAACACTTGCCAGGGAGAACTCAGTCAGACAGCTTCTGAGTGACAACAGACATGGATCTTCTAGGTCTCTGACTGCTGGTAACATTTTTTCCAAGACACAGCTTTCTGGGGATATTGAAATAGTCAATGCTAGAACATACAGAATATGTGATAGGGAGTGAGACAAAACCAGTCTCCATTCATCCAAAGGCACATTTTCAGATGTTTTAGGCCTTTAAACTATCACCCTCCAATTGCCCATCTCCTCCTGAGTCAAAGTAGAGGTTTTTCTAAGAAGGCAAAGAGTTCCTACATTACTCAATAAGAGTTTCTACCTCATTCAGAATGCATCTTGAGAAATACGCAGCAGATAAAGGAGCAAAGTAAAAACCCACCAGACCAAACAAATGAAGAGGAAATAGGCAGTCTACCTGAAAAAGAATCCAGAGTAATAATAGTAAAGATGATCCAAAATCGTGGAAATAGAATGCAGAAAATACAAGAAATTTTTAACAAGGACCTAGAAGAACTAAAGAGCAAACAAACAATGATGAACAACACAATAAATGAAATTTAAAATTCCCTAGGGGGCTTCCCTAGTGGCGCAGTGGTTGAGAGCCCGCCTGCCGATGCAGGGAATGCGGGTTCGTGCCCTGGTCCAGGAGGATCCCACATGTCGCGGAGAGGCTGGGCCTGTGAGCCATGGCCACTAAAAAAAAAAAAAAAAAAAAAAAAAAAAAATTCTCTAGAAGGGATCAATAGCAGAATAACTGAGGCAGAAGAACGGATAAGTGACCTGTAAGATAAAGTAGTGGAAATAACTACCACAGAGCAGAGTAAAGAAAAAAGAATGAAAAGGATTGAGGACAGTCTCAGAGACCACTGGGACAACATTAAACACACCAACATTCAAATTATAGGGGTCCCAGAAGAAGAAGAGAAAAAGAAAGGGACTGAGAAAATATTTGAAGAGATTATAGTTGAAAACTTCCCTAATACGGGAAAGGACGTGGTCAGTCAAGTCCAGGAAGGACAGAGAGTCCCATACAGGATAAATCCAAGGAGAAACACACCAAGGCACATATTAATCAAACTACCAAAAATTAAATACAAAGAAAAAATATTAAAAGTAGCAAGGGAAAAGCAACAAATAAAATACAAGGGAATCCCCATAAGGTTAACAGCTGATCTTTTAGCAGAAACTCTGTAAGCCAGAAGGGAGTGGCAGGACATATCTAAAGTGATGAAACAGAAAAACCTACAACCAAGATTACTCTACCCAGCAAGGATCTCATTCAGATTCGATGGAGAAATTAAAACCCTTACAGACAAGCAAAAGTTAAGAGAATTCAGCACCACCAAAACAGCGTTACAACAAATTCTAAAGGAACTTCTCTAGGCAGGAAACACAAGAGAAGGAAAAGGCCTACAATAACAAACCCAAAACAGTTAAGAAAATGGGAACAGGAACATACATATCGATAATTACCTTAAATGTGAATGGATTAAATGCTCCCACCAAAAGACATAGAGTGGCTGAATGGATACAAAAACAAGACCCATATATATGCTGTCTACAAGAGACCCACTTCAGACCTAGGGACAGATACAGACTGAGAGTGAGGGGATGGAAAAAGATACTCCATGCAAATGGAAATCAAAAGAAAGCTGGAGTAGCAATTCTCATATCAGACAAAATAGACTTTAAAATAAAAACTATTACAAGAGACAAAGAAGGACACTACATAATAATCAAGGGATCAATCCAAGAAGAAGATATAACAATTGTAAATATTTATGCACCCAACACAGGAGCACCTCAATACATAAGGCAAATACTAACAGCCATAAAAGGGGAAATTGACAGTAACACAATAATAGTGGGGGACTTTAACACCCCACTTTCACTAATGGACAGATCATCCAAAATGAAAATAAATAAGGAAACACAAGCTTTAAATGACACATTAAACAAGATTGACTTAATTGATATTTATAGGACATTCCATCCAAAAACAACAGAATACACTTTCTTCTCAAGTGCTCATGGAATATTCTCCAGGATAGATCATATCTTGGGTCACAAATCAAGCCTTGGTAAATTTAAGAAAATTGAAATCGTATCAAGTATCTTTTCTGACCACAACGCTGTGAGACCAGATAGCAGCTACAGGAAGAAAAACTTAAATAATACAAACAAATGGAGGCTAAACAATACACTACTAAATAACCAAGACGTCACTGAAGAAATCAAAGAGGATATCAAAAACTACCTCGAAACAAATGACAGTGAAAACATGGCAACCCAAAACCTATGGGATACAGGAAAAGCAGTTCTAAGAGGGAAGTTTATAGCTGTACAGTCCTACCTCAAGGAACAAGAAAAATCTCAAATAAACAAATTAACCTTACACCTAAAGCAATTAGAGAAAGAAGAACAATAAAAACCCAAAGTTAGTAGAAGGAAAGAAATCATAAAGATCAGATCAGAAATAAAGGAAAAAGAAATGAAGGAAACAATAGCAAAGAACAGTAAAACTAAAGCTGGTTCTTTGAGAAGGTAAACAAAATTGGTAAACTATTAGCCAGACTCATTAAGGAAAAAAAGGAAAAGACACAAATCAACAGAATTAGAAATGAAAAAGGAGAAGTAACAACTGACACTGCAGAAATACAAAGGATCATGAGAGATGACTACAAGCAACTCTACGCCAATAAAATGGACAACCTGGAAGAAATGGACAAATTCTTAGAATAGCACAACCTTCCAAGACTGAACCAGGAAGAAATAGAAAATATAAACAGACTAATCACAAGCACTGAAATTGAAACTGTGATTAAAAATCTTCCAACAGGGCTTCCCTCGTGGCGCACAGTGGTTGAGAGTCCGCCTGCCGATGCAGGGGACACGGGTTTGTGCCCCGGTCCGGGAGGATCCCACATGCCATGGAGTGGCTGGGCCTGTGAGCCATGGCCGCTAAGCCTGCACGTCTGGAGCCTGAGCTCCACAACGGGAGAGGCCACAGCAGTGAGAGGCCCGCGTACTGCAAAAATAAAAAATAAAAAATCTTCAAACAAACAAAATCCCAGGACCAGATGGATTCATAGGTGAATTCCATCAGACATTTAGAGAAGAGCTAACACCTATCCTTCTCAAAATCTTCCAAAATATAGCAGAGGGAGGAACACTGCCAAACTCATTCTATGAGGCCACCATCACCCTGATACCAAAACCAGACAATGACGTCACAAAGAAAGAAAACTACAGGCCAATATCACTGATGAACCATGGATGTTACCTTAATATATGTTAGGTAATATGTTACCTTAACATAATAAAGGCCATATATGACAAATCCACAGCCAGCATCATCCTCAATGGTGAAAAACTGAAACCATTTTCTCTAAGATCAGGAACAAGATAAGGTTGCCCACTCTCACCACTTTTATTCAACATAGTTTTGGAAGTTTTAGCCACAGCACTCAGAGAAGAAAAGGAAATAAAAGGAATCCAAATGGGAAAAGAAGAAGTAAAACTGTCACTGTTTGCAGATCACATGATACTATACATAGAGAATCCTAAAGATGCTACCAGAAAACTATTAGAGCTAATCAATGAATTAGGTAAAGTAGCAGGATACAAAATTAATACACAGAAATCTCTTGCATTCCTATACACTAATGATGAAAACGCTGAAAGAGAAATTAAGGAAACACTCCCATTTACCATTGCAACAAAAAGAATAAAATACCTAGGAATAAACCTACCTAAGGAGACAAAAGACCTGTATGCAGAAAACTATAAGACACTGATGAAAGAAATTAAAGATGACATCAGCAGATGGAGAGATATACCATGTTCTTAGATTGGAAGAATCAGCATTGTGAAAATGACTATACTACCCAGAGCAATCTACAGATTCAATGCAATCCCTATCAAACTACCAATAGCATTTTCACAGCACTAGAACAAAAAATTTCACAATTTGTATGGAAACACAAAAGACCCTGAATAGCCAAAGCAACCTTGAGAAAGAAAAACAGAGCTGGAGAAATCAGGCTCCCTGACTTCAGACTATACTACAAAGTTACAGTAATCAAGACAGTATGGTCCTGGCCCAGAAACAGAAATATAGATCAATGGAACAGGATAGAAAGCCCAGAGATAAACCCATGCACATATGGTCACCTTATCTTTGATAAAGGAGGCAAGAATATACAACGGAGAAAAGACAACCTCTTCAATAAGTGGTGCTGGGAAAATTGGACAGCTACATGTGAAAGACTGAAATTAGAACACTCCCTAACACCATACACAAAAATAAATTCAAAATGGATTAAAGACCTAAATGGAAGGCCAGACACTATCAAACTCTTAGGGGAAAACATAGGCAGAACACTCTATGACGTAAATCACACCAAGATCCTTTTTGACCCATCTCCTAGAGAAATGGAAATAAAAACAAAAGTAAACAAATGGGACCTAATGAAACTTAAAAGCTTTTGCACAGCAAAGGAAACTGTAAACAAGATGAAAAGACCACCCTTAGAATGGGAGAAAATATTGGCAAATGAAGCAACTGAGAAAGGGTTAATCTCCAATATATACAAGCAGGTCATGCAGCTCAATATCAAAAAAACAAACAACCCAATCCAAAAATGCGAAGATGTAAATAGACATTTCTCCAAAGAAGATACACAGATTGCCAACAAACACATGAAAGAATGCTCAACATCACTAATCATTAGAGAAATGCAAATCAAAACTACAATGAGGTATCACCTCACACCAGTTAGAATGACCATCATCAAAAAATCTGCAAACAGTAAATGCTGGAGAGGGTGTGGAGAAAAGGGAACCCTCTTGCACTGTTGGTGGGAATGTAAATTGATACAGCCACTATGGAGAACAGTATGGAGGTTCCATAAAAAACTAAAAATAGGATTACCATACGACCCAGCAATCCCACTACTGGGTATGTACCCTGAGAAATCTATAATTCAGAAAGAGTCATTTACGCCAATGTTCATTGCAGCCCTATTTACAATAGCCAGGACATGGAAGCAACCTAGGTGTCCATCGACAGATGAATGGACAAAGAAGATGTGGCATATATATACAATGGAATATTACTCAGCCGTAGAAAGAAACGAAATTGAGTTATTTGTAGTGAGGTGGATGGACCTAGAGTCTGTCATACAGAGTGAAGTAAGTCAGAAAGAGAAAAACAAATACCATATGCTAACACATATATATGGAATCTAAAAAAAAAAATTCTGAAGAACCTAGGAGCAGGACAGGGATAAAGACGCAGACATAGAGAATGGACTTGAGGACACAGGGAGAGGGAAGGGTAAGCTGGGACTTACCCTGGGAGGGAGGGAGGAAGGAAAAGTTATTGTGTATTCTTAAGCCCTAGATTTCCCATCTTTAAAAGGAAGATAATTATGGTATTTTCCACATAAGAGTGTTTTGAGGATTACATGTGATAATGCAAGTTAAGATGCTTAGAATAGTGCCTGGAACCTGTGAACACACAGAAATGTTGGATGAGGGTCATGACTATGAGGAAGAGGAGGAGGAGGAAAACCTGGCCCTGGCAATTATCTCCTGAACGCCCACTAGACGTCTGGCGCTGTGCAGGATACTAGCATCAGAGACCAATTAAACGTATAGGATTCACATTCCATAAAGCTTCATTTGTTTCATTCTTCGATTCAATGTCTGTCTTTCTTTCATTTATAATTTTACATAAAATTGCAAATTCATCAGAAACATATTTTTCTCTTTCCATTTCTGCTATACTGACCCTGAATCTAAAAGTAACAAGGGTTCCGCAAGAATCTCTTTTGTTTCCTTTTGTTTACTGGTGGATAAGGTTTAAGAATTATGTTAAGTTCTCTGCAGCTCTAAAGCACTGCAGGTATTTTCAACATAACATGTATATGCTTACCCAAGAGAGCATCTTTTAACTGCATCATTATTGAGAGTTCTCATTGTATTTGATTCTTATGAAAACATAAAGAGGAAAAAAGGCCTAAAGCAACTTACTCCTTACTCTTTCAATGGCAACATGATCGAGTGGGGGAAAAAAAAAAAAGCCTATGTTGTATGGACCTTTTCTAAGAGTCTGAAATAAATTTTTTAAACTGATTTTCAGAATCCCTATAATTTCAGAGGCAAAGGTATATATATTGAAGAATACAATTATAACTATCCTCAAAGACTGTAGTCATGGCCATGTACCTATCGCAGTAAAATTCTTTATTATAAATGATTGCATGTGAAGCCCCAATAATATATGAGATCAAAATGTATTTCTGTGTTTGGGGGTTGAAAGATCCACAAGTCCCTCTGCCCCTCTTCCAGTTTCCCCTGTGGCATCCCTGGCAATCTTTAGGGCTCCAGGGAACATCGGGATTGATGGGAAGTGAATCCTGGTTGCCTATCCCCATTTCCTATCATCCTAAAGCAGCCTAGGACTTGGTTGGATACTGTGACTGGACTTCCAGGCACCCACAAGTAAAGGATGTGAATGAGAACTTTGCCAAGATAAACAGTTAAGGGAAGGGAAATCTAATATGGACTGAAGACTTTCTACATGCCAGCCTACCTCTTACTCGTATAGTTACTATTTGTTTTGTGTGTGCAGTGCCCAGAGCTCCATCACAAAAACATCCTTAGAGCCATAGTCAGTTAATTCTAATTGCACAAATCAGTTGGATTCCTGAGGCTCCTGCCATGGCCCCCACTTTGGAAATGTCTGTTACTGTTTCTTTTTGAAGCTGCTGTCATAAGACGTAATGCTGGATGACATATTGCCTAGACTCAGATAAATGAATATAATTATTATTTGGCCATTTTCTTAATTTTGGAGGGATTACTAAGGTTCATCAAAGATAAAAAGGAAGAAATAAAACATTTTCAAAAATGGTTTTGCAAGAATGAAAACATAATTCTTGATCCTAGACAAATGCTCTTGGAATATTATTATGTAATGTCTGATTTTCTTCCTTTCAATTATAGTTGTTTCATGCATGTTACAGATGAAGCCATTGTATCAGTCAGAGACCAATTTTAATCCCAAGGTTGATTAGACAGTTAGCTCTCCCTGGCTTGTGCACCGTCTCTTTGTTCTACATCCTTATACTCACAGAGCCATTGATTTACACTCGAATAAGAATTTGGCATGATTCATTAGTGGAACATCTTAATGAACACTTGGTTGTGTTTAACCTTTTGCTGCAACAAAAGTCTCAAGGTTGCCATAGTAATGGGAAATTAAATCCATGGAGCTGTTCGTCCTCCTGAGTAGCTCGTATCTGCTATCGCACCATAGTACGCCTACGACCTGGGTCAAGAGCTGTGGTTCAGCTCTTTGCCAATCAAGTTCCAAGCTGTGGGTGATATTTGCAAAAGGTCATTCTGCTCCCGCATCATTAAAATGAATGAAACAACTGGAGTGTAAACTGGGAGGAGGAGGGGAAGATTGTCCCTCTGGCCATTTGAAGACTCAGTAATTGAAAGGAGACCAAGATGTCATCTGACGTTGGTTCTGACCAATGTTCAACTGAGCCATAGGACATCCCTGAAAGACGGTTGTTAGGCTGTTGCTTGCAGCTATCCAGGAAGGAGGGTCCAGCTCTGGAATTGCACAGCTCTTAATATTCTTTCCCTCCAACCAGCCACTTACCCTGTAAGTGCCCAGCCTCTACCAGGTGTCAGTTCCTGAATAAAACCAGCTCCCTGTGCTCTGGAGCCTCACAGAAAAGGGTAGCTAGTTTAGAGTGTCCCAAATTAGATCACACTCCCAAAATAATTCTTACTTAGCTCATTAACTCCCTTCGAAATATCTTTCTCCTGCTGATTCCTCTCCCTTGTCCTCCCTTCCATTGTTGCCTTTGGAACTTTCTATTTTCAAATTCCTTGTGTCTTCAGTCATGTTCTACAACACATCCTTCCTCCTCACCTCTAGAGAAGCTTAGCCCTTTCCCAGCTAACCTGTAGTGTACAAGTATATCTACCTTTCATTTTCCCCTTCTTCCCTTCTTTCTTTCTCTCCCTTTCTTCCTTTTTTTTCTTCTTTCCTTTCTTCCTTCTATTTATTCTTTCATTCATTCAACAGTTATAAAGGACCTAATATTGTCCAGCACCATTACAGGTCCTAAGATATAGTATTGAACCATCATTAAGCTTATATTCTATTGGGGAGACAGAAAATAAACAAGGTTTAAAAAAATAAAATATATAATAAGTCAAATGATAAGGGATGTAGAGAAAATTGTTTGTTTTTCTTTTTAAGTGGAGTTGGTTCTTTCTCCAATTCTCTCAACCCCAATATTTCAAAACTAAGGTCAATATTTTGGGGGATCCCTTGGAAGAGCCTTTCTTCTGGGGGATCCCTTGGAAGAGCCTTTCTTCTATCGCCCTGTTTCATCAGCTCCTTCTCTGAAGCTCACACCATCTGATTATACTACCTCCACACCCCGGCCTTCAGGTTTCTTAGCCCCGTTCATCAGGATTCTGGAACTCTGAGTCCTGCTTTCCCTATCTACCCTTTCTCCTTTCATCATCAGAGTGATTTCAGCATCTGAGTTGAAGGTCCAGCTTCTTGACTTCTATTATGTCAATGATGTTTATCTCCTTTTCACTTGAGCAGACAACTCATAAGACCACACTTTGCTAATATCCCAACTCCAATATCTCCTACCCTAAATTTTCTCCTGGCCCATGACCTTCTGTTCATCCTCTTTTCCTCTCCTACTTAACCAGCTCTTTAACTTTATGAAGATTACAAACACACACACTTATCTTTTGCACATCTCCCAGCCTCTTGGGCTCACTGCATTCTAGACTCAATGACTGTCTTTATTCTCCCCTAGGCCCTCAATGACTACAAGCCCTTTTCACTCGTTCTATCAAATCTAAATTCCTTATTAATACAACCCCTTTGTTTTCTCCCTTCTTATTCTTAAAGTGTATGGTAGGCACAATAATGACCCTTCAAATGGTCAAAGTTGTCTTTGTCCTAATCCTGAGAGTCTGTGAGTATGTTACCTTACATGGCCAAAGGGACTTTGTGGATGTGATTAAGTTAAGGATCTGGAGATGGGAACAATAGCCTGGATTATGCATGTGGGCCTAAGGTAATCACAGGAATCCTTGTAGATGGACATACAAGTGTCAAAGCCAGAGAAAAAGACATGACAATAGATACAGAGGTCAGAGTGATGTCACTGCAAGCCAAGGAATGTGGGCAGCCCCTAGAAGATGGAAAAGGCAAGGAGTGGGTTCTCCCTTAGAGCCTCCAGAAGGAACCAGCCACACTGACACCTTAATTTTAGCCCCCATAAGACCCATGTCAGACTTCAGATCTCTAGAACTAAAAATTAATAAATCTAAATTGTCTTAAGTCACTAACATTGTGGCAATTTGTTACAGCAACCATAAGAAACTCATACAGAGTGTAACACCAGTAGATGACGCTGCAAGGCATGCAGGGACCTTCGGGACCCCCGCCTGTGAGGCCTGAGCGCAGTTAATCACTGGTGGCCAGCTGCCTTTCCCCTCCTTCCGCATAGTTGACCAGGGCCCATTTGTAACAGCATGAGCCTCTGTTCCTCTAACAACATTAATAAGTATGCTTCTGCAGCTCCTTTCAGGGCCGTGAAGATGTTTCTTAGAGCCAGTCAAGAGCCTCTGACAGCTTTGGCAGGTCTGTGTCACTTCACTTGTGACAGGTGACAGGAGGGCCAGAGTGATCTGCAGCTGGCCCTCTGCTTAGTCCAACCGGCCTGAGCTAAAACCTTCAGAAGAAGTGATCTCTGGTATATTTTCTATTTGTGCATGACACAGAGAGGAATCATCCATGTTTATAAGATTAATGTGAAAGCTTCGGTGGCTAGGTATCAGCATTTTAATAGAGGGAGAATGCTGCATTTTGACTGCCTGTATTTATCCTGTGAGGGGAAAAACGAGTTTTATTATTGGGCTTGATATGACCTTCCATGGGACTTGAGGGGATTCAATGCCTGGGAAACACTGCAAAATAGCAGGAGGCAAAAAACAGTTGACTATTATGGGAAATTCATTTTTTATTTTTAAAAACATTGGAAACATTCAGTAACTCACCATTAGCTTAGCCTCAGTGGTTAGATTTTTTTTTTTTTTTTTTTTTTTTTTTTGCGGTATGCGGGCCTCTCACTGTCGTGGCCTCCCCCGTTGCGGAGCACAGGCTCCGGACGCGCAGGCTCAGCGGCCATGGCCCACGGGCCCAGCCGCTCCGCGGCATATGGGATCCTCCCAGACCGGGGCACGAACCCGTATCCCCTGCATCGGCAGGTGGACTCTCAACCACTTGCGCCACCAGGGAGGCCCAGATTTTTTAACTTCAGTACTTTTCTGGTTTGTTTTTTCATTTGTTTGCTTGTTTGTTTTTTCATTGACAAGATTTTCTTATTATGTTGTCAAGTTAAAGGATAGAATTCTGCTTTTTAAAAAGCTATGCCTAGAATAGAGATGACAGTGACATTTCATGATTTATAATGCTTTGTTAAATAACTCCCTGAATAAGCCATGAAAATAAGCACTCACCTACAAAACCAGATCTTTCAGTGCTTGGCACCTAGGAAGTAAGATGCTCCAAAATATTTGCTGCTAGAATGAAAAATAAGTAGACATATTAGAAATCAGTCTGTAAGACAAGGAAACGGACAAGATTCTACATCTGCTTGATGGTCTCTTCTTGCCTTTGTTTGTGGAATAAGCCACACATAATCGATGGTTTATATTTTAGGGGAATTCTGTTTGGTGCATTGATTCTGTTGTTTTCAGGTTAAATCAGTTGTTTCAAATTACCCTACTCTCCAATGCATTCAGCCACTATTCTTGGTTTATTTGTTAAAATAACCATAGAACTGAACCATAAATCCATTGCATTTATCTTTAGTAACCAGTTCTAGGGATTTGTTCTACCAGTTTCCCTCTTAAGGGACACAGATACCTGCTCTCAATATATTTCCTGGAGGCAAGTGTCTTTTCCTCTTGGCTTAGTGGGACAGTTACAGAGGAAGAGAGTGGGAAGTCTGTCATTTAAGGAGATGGTATTGGTATGCTTGTATTTGGTAGTGGGACAGGATATGGCTGTCTGGGTTAGTTGTGACTTCTTAGTTCCATAAGACGAAGTCAGAACAACAGCTTTCAGGGAAAGGTCTCTATTGCGTGTTGTGAAATCGCTTCAGAACCCAGAATTGTTACCTCATTTGTGGAAGGAGAGGCCCATTTTCCCTGATCAGTCCAAAGCAGGTCTCTTTGACCCCTCTTTGACTAGGGTCGAACCCAAATGGTTTCTTTATGAGACATGGGTCTGCCTTTTTCTTTTTGCAAATCTCTTCTCTGACACCGAATCCTAAAGGAAAAGGGTCAGCCCCTTCAGGCTGGAGTTTGTTCGTCAGTGTATTCCCCTGCCAGGTGCCGAGTAGATCTGCCATCATGTTTGTGGAATGAACCCATTGAATTATACACTAAAAGACAATCGAGAAACACGCGCGCACGCATGCGCGCGCACACACACATCCACACAGCACTGAAAATGATCCAATAAAAAGAGAAAAGAACACGAGGGAAATAAATAAAAGTATATGACTAGATTTCCTGTCCAACAACCTAGTATGTTATTTGATAATTAGAACAACTCCCCTTTCCTCAATTAGGATTGGCCATTGGTTACATTTCCACTGGTCCATGGTCTCAAGCCTTTCACTGTGCCCCACCTCAGCTCCTCCTCAGAATGCCAAGAAGAGCGGGGCCAATTTTGGCTTATGTTTCCAAGGAATTCGTATTTTGCTTCAGTCACTTGGCCCAAGCAGAGATCCTCCTGTAAAATACCTTTGCAGTATTCCACTATGACATGTACTCTCTGTTGACTTTTTTTTTTTTCTTTTCTTTTTGCGGTATGCGGGCATCTCACTGTTGCGGCCTCTCCTGTTGCGGAGCACAGGCTCCGGACGCGCAGGCTCAGTGGCCATGGCCCACGGGCCTAGCCGCTCCGCGGCATGTGGGATCTTCCCAGACCGGGGCACGAACCTGTGTCCCCTGCATCGGCAGGCGGACTCTCAACCACTGCACCCACCAGGGAAGCTCTCTGTTGACTTTTAATTGCTTTACAATTGTTGAAGCTAAAGCAGTTGGTTCTTATTTATTTCCCTCTTTTCTTCAACATTACAAATAGTAGACTCTCTGAATTAAAGGGGATATTAAATATAATCTTATCACATCTGCCTTCTGTTGTTTGAAATCTTGCTTCTCTATCTCATAAATTTCCAGCCTCTGCTTGAATATTTCCAATGGTGGAGAATTTACTCTCTCTTGAAAGAAAGTTCATTCCATTCATTGTCAAATGAAGTTGTAAGAAGATTCTTTGTCAGCATTGATGTGAAATTCCTATATTCCTATCCAGTAGTCGTATTTCTACTTAGTGGCTTCCCCTTCCATATGCCAGATATTTGGGCGGGGGGGTGGGAGTAGTTTATCATGTGCCTCTTGTCTACTTCAATCTAAACACCAGTTCTTTCACTTGTTACTTAGTTGGGTTGATTGAATCAACTGAGTTGTCACAAGGCAAGCGTGCGTTAGAGTTCTTTGGACCATCTTGGTCCTGTCTCTTCATGGCTTTCATTATCCATCCAAGCACCACAGCAGGAGATAACAGCAGAGAGGAAGTAAGGCAGAGGTGTATAAACTATGGAGGTCTTTGTAGGGCATTGTGTGAACTTCGGATGTAGTCTGAGTGACACGGGGAGCCACTGGAAGCTTTTGAACACAGGAGGGACGTGATCTAACCTATGTTTTAACGTGATCCTTTTGGCCACTATGTTGAGAGACAGACTGAAGAAAGAGGCAAGAGTAGAAGCAGGAATACCAACTGGGAAGCTCTCCAGTCACCCAGACCTCAGGGGATAGTCACTCAGGCTGTGCTAGAGCCAGGATCGCTGAGAAATGGTCATTTGTGAGTATAATCCAGTTGCTCAGTTGGAAATTTATGATTCACAATGAACACAGCTTGGAAGCGAATGGGGATCCCAGTCACATGGAGCTCTGTCTTATCCACCAGGCTGTTGTGCATGTTGAATAAGAGAGAATGAATTGTCAGGATGAGCTGCTGGGACATGACAGATGCACATGCTGCAGTCATTGTTAGAGCTATTCCAGGCCCAGAACTCAGCACTCACATTGCATCCTACCATTCAGTCCTGTGCCCTGCTGGTTCCTAGTTACAGATGAGGAAACTGAGGCTCAGAAACGTTAGGAAATGTGTCCCAAGTGGAATGACCGGCAGAGGACAGACTGTGGTCCTACACTTGAGATATTTTCCCGTGGTATAGAGAACAGTGAAGGAGGATTCATCACCCCACCCCACCACCTTGATCGCAGCCACTGTAAATATAGTGGTAAAAATGGAGCTTTAAGGGAAACCTTTAGACTGAAGTCCAGGAGGGCTCTGACCCGCAGAGGCCACCACGTGTCTCTCTGACTGTGGGTAAAAAAAGGTATAGAAGACTCTGAGGCTCATATGAACGTCATGAGCTGCCCCGAAGGCCCCCAGGAAAGTTCTGGAAGGCAAAGTTGCATGACACAGGCAGCTGGGTCTCTGCAGCTGCCTCTTGCACACAGCCTTGGAGGCTGCATATCTGATCAAGAAGAGCAAACAGGTCTCTGGGGGTATTTTCCTTACTTTAAAAATAACCATGACACCTTCAGTGTGTGCTGTTTGAAGGAAACTCTCATCGCCCTGTTTGACTTGATCCTTATGGCTCCTCTGCATAGTTAGGACTGGATTATTTTCATTTTGCAGAAAAGAAACCAAGGGCGAAAGAGGTTATATTACTTATCCATGCTCTCAGGGCAAGTCTTGGTATTCTGCTTTCCAGTTCCCTTGCCTCTCTATGGCACCATGCCTCCAGGAAGGAGAGGCACAAAGAAGCCAGCAGCAATATTTATTAAGCACCTACTATGCGCCAGATACTAAGGAGCAAAGCCAAGTCCCTGCACTCCTGGAACTTACTCGTGGGAAGAGTGTTAGGACCAGGAAGGAGTTGCCCTGCGTTCTAAGGCTTGACTCTTATTCCTTTGGGTGTGATGATCAGTTGGTTACCCAGTATCTTGGAGCCTCACTTTCCTTACCTGTA
Organism: Mesoplodon densirostris; assembly: GCF_025265405.1. Classification (NCBI taxonomy): domain Eukaryota; kingdom Metazoa; phylum Chordata; class Mammalia; order Artiodactyla; family Ziphiidae; genus Mesoplodon; species Mesoplodon densirostris. The sequence continues at coordinate 60,985,136 of NC_082679.1, forward strand.
AAATGGGGGAAATAGAACTTATCCTGCTTTCTCTTTAAGCTTGTCAAGTGGGTCCGTTGAGTCAGCAGGAAAAAAAAAAAAAAAAAACAACTGTGACGTCTAACTCAACTTCCATGTAAATAGGGACTTCTATTCCATGTAATAGAATTCATGATGTGAAAATACATGACAGACTACATTGACCCAGTGTAAGTAAGATCGTGAATGGTTCTCTTCATGCACCTGCTAATTTTACCAAAGGCAGTTGTCTTCATTGTCTGTGATGGGAAGCAGTTCCTCACTTCCATTTTCATTAGCTCATGGACCAGGTGTGATTTCTCCTAAAAATCTTTGACTCAGGAGCACTGCCACTGGAAGATTCATGAGCCTGGCACTAGAGAAGGGGGGCCCTCCCACATCCAGCCATGTTGACCTGGTGACAAATGAGGGAAACTTAGGCTGATGTAGATTCCTTGAATATGCCATTAGCCACTGTCATGTCATGTTACACTTGTTTATGCAGGAACCATGCAGGAGATGAGAGTGTTTTTTAAATGCCCTTATTACTCGGCATTGTGGTATTGGTAATAGTTCTCAATGATTATTTTTTTTTCCTCAGTGCAAAACACACTCAATCTAAAAATATGAATTACACTTAGAGGCTCATTGAAAAGTATTTTCTTTGCATGGGGTGAAGGGAAATCAATCTTTTCTATTGCTTATTTTTCTTTTCATTGTAGCAGGGTCAGTATTCAGAGCACGATCGGATGGCCTGTATTTTACAAGGTGAGACGTTTCCCAGAAGTGCAGCCTAGGGCTCATTAGTCCAGTGCAGAAGAAATTGCTCAAAGCAATTTGAAGGGGCACCGTTAATAGCCCAGTCTTGTTTGTACATAAGCTGAGGTCCCACCTTGCAGCTCAGGTTAATGACGATTTTCCAGTAACTAAATTCATTCTGCCACAGGTTTAAGATGGACCCTGTTAGATGCAGTTTGTGTTACATTGTGGAAAAACCATAGTGTTTGTCATCGTAAGACCTGTGTTTGAGTCCCAGCCATGCCTTTCAGTAGCTGTGTGGCGCTGGCTCTGAACTTACTTCTCCACTGGTGTGATGGGGGTACTTTCCTCAAGGATCATCAACAGACGAAATGATTCCAGTGCACATGCTCAAAATCTAACTTAGAATCTCTCCTCCACTCCCTCCATCCTAAACTCAATAAAAGACCCAGCATCCATCCAGGGCCCAAAGTAAGAAAGCATTTAGTAATTGTAGATCCAGTCCTTTCCTGTGTTTCCCCCAGAGCCTACCCGTGCCCCAGCCTTGTTGATGTCACCCCTTATTAATATGTCTGAAATGTGTCTATTTCTCTCTGTGTCTACTGCCACCACTGTAGCCAAGGGTATGCCATCATTTCCTTCTTGAATCATTCTAAGAGCCTTATACCTGACACACCTGCATCTATTAAGCCCCCATTTAATGTGTCCTTATTGGTGCAGGTAGAGTGATCTTTTTCCCAAACACTGACATCATGGCACTGCCTTCAGAACCTTCAAAGCTCCTTGTTGCTTCTGAAAGATAAACCAGTGTCTAACTATGATGTGGTCCAGCCCTTGCTTTCTCTTTTTACCCCACCTCATTCCACTCCCCCATGCCCCCTGCACCCCACCCTGGCCTTCCTTGAACATGCCATGCTCTTCCTCCCCCATCCTGGGGTCTTTGTTAATACCATTCTCTCTGCTGACATGCTCTTCCCTGACCCTCACATCCAGTTCTAGGTGACTCTTCCTCAGCCTTCACACTCAGCTCAGCCTATAAAATGTGGCTGTGCCCCTAAGTGAGGCCAAGCCCCTCTGTGACTCCCTCTCTCCACACTTACCACTGTTGTCCTCCTACATTTCCTGTTGTCACTGGTTGTTGCCTGTCTTCCTCATCACACTGCAAGCTATACTGTGTGAGGTAGGAATCTTGTCTATTTTGCACCCCATTAAGTGGCTAGTGCCAGGCCTGGCACATAGTAAGCACTCAATAAATATATGGGGAATGAATGGGATGTGAGTGCATGTCATATTTTTTTTTTTTTTTTTTTTTTTTTGCGGTATGCGGGCCTCTCACTGTTGTGGCCTCCCCCGTTGCGGAGCACAGGCTCCGGACAGGCTCCGGACGCGCAGGCTCAGCGGCCATGGCTCACGGGCCCAGCCGCTCCGCGGCATATGGGATCCTCCCAGACCGGGGCACGAACCCGTATCCCCTGCATCGGCAGGCGGACTCTCAACCACTTGCGCCACCAGGGAGGCCCATGTCATATATTTTTAATTCTTTAATAAAATAAACAACTGAGAGTTTACTTTGTACCAGACACTGTGTTGAGTGTTTCCTCGTAAGCAAAGTTGTGGTGAAGTCAGCTTGTACCAGCTTGAGCCACCTTGATTGTGAGAGCCAATTGAGTATGTTTCTTCCTAACACCACCTTCAGAGATTTTGGTAGCTTGAAATCGATTGGCCATAGTGAGAGTATTTACACCACAAAAATTGGCAAACTTAGAAATCAGGTTGTGTCTCCCCGCTGCCACCCCCCACCCCGAGGAGAGCTGGTTGTTAAACATTTACCAACGTATCAAATGAAAAGGAATTTCTGATCAAGAGCATCTGGTATTCTTATAAAGAAGTGGTATTATGTTAATTATTCAAAACTTCAATGTAGTTGATATATGTCAGTGGAGAGGAGAAAATGGAGGAAGGAAAGATGCCTCTGGGTGACTGCGGTTGACATTGCTCCTTGTCTTCCAATCTGTCCTCCTCTTCCTCCATAGGAGTAGAAAGATCCTTGAGCACATGTCCACCCAGAGTAAAGACTACATTTCCCAGCCTCCCTTGTGGCTACATGTAGCCATATGGCTAGGTTTGGGCCATTGGGCCACGTGGCTGCCTCCAGGGATCTCCCTTTGTAAAATGCTGGTGCTTATCCATTGTCATTCTTCTTTGATCCCTGTTTTCCTTCCTGCTGGGTAAAATGTGGGCAAGAAGATGAACCCATAAGCAGCCATCTAGGGAATAGAGGGCCCACCTGGCAGAGCAAGGAGATAGAGTCTGAACACCTCCAAGATTAAAGGGCCCCACCCCAGCTCAGGACTGCCTACATACAGACTTCTACATGAGAGAAGAAACGTCTGTGTTTTCTTTAGAGGTTCTTTGTCACAGCTCAACTGTCTGTTGAGAAGGGTGTGTGTGTGATAAATACATTTATTATATTTGTGTGATGTATATGGGGTGGAAGGTGTATGGAAGAGATCAACTCTTCTACACTATCTAATGAAGAGATTTCAAACTACTGTGAATAAGCTGCTTTCAAAGTATTACACTTTGTTTTAGTGGGGTTTTTCTTTTAAATAGTTACAAATCTATCTATAAGAGATAGCAAAGAAATCAAATCAGCATTTACCCCATTATTAAGCTATAGCCCATGTTCACTATATTTTGCCCACTGCTGTTTCCTCCAAGCCTTTCACCTCACCCGGCATTTAACAAGCACTCAATAAATAGCTGTTTAATAAATAAACATGTGGTCTCATAGACCCCAATCAATTCTTTACTGAACAGGTTTTCATAGCCAGTCCCACTGCATAGTAACATTCTAGAGTAGTGGTTTTATTTTGGAGTGATCTTGCACACCCTCCCCAAGGGACATTTGACAGTGTCTGGAGGCATTTGGGGTTGTCAAGACTGGGGTGTGCTAGTGACATCTCATGGGTAGAGGCCAGAGATGGTCCTTGGTATCCTACAGTGCACAGGATGGCCCCCACTGCAAAGCGTTATCTGGCCCCAAATGTCAGTAGGGCCAAGGTTGAGAAGCCCTGCTCTAGAGATTACTGAAGGGCCTATCTCCAAATAAAAAAATTTAAGGAAGACTGTAACAAATGCTCTTGGTCTGAAATTCCATTTCATTGGTTATTTTATTCTGGGGCAGTCTCACTGCATATGTTCCTCCATATTGGAGTTTATAGTGATGTATCATGTGTAGTGTTTATTATCCTAAAAAAAAAAAGCATCAAACAATGAAGAGTAACATGCCCAAATACTCAGCTATTTTCTTTGGCTCAGAAGCCTTTATGATTTTTTTCAAACTGGTATGAGGGCATCAGTCAGATAGTGAATCTGTTAGATTTACCTGGACTGGTAAAGTAGGATCTCTGAAAAAAATTGGTGCCTTTAAATGCCTATCATTTAAAGCATATCATCAGTGATTCTCCGAGTAATGTATTCCATGTGTAATTTCAGTTACATGATGATAAAAAGAAAACGTTGAAAATTTTGGTCAACTTCTATGTGTGCAGCTGGGAGACCTTCAGAGTCTCTCAAGGTCTGCTGTGAATATATGATTTAGACCACAGTTCCTCCATTGTGACATTTAATCCATAGAGATAAATCATCATGCGCCATTGGTAGGGCTCTTTATGGATAAACAGGCCTAAAATAATTATGTTTGAAACTCCATCAGAGCCTCCATCAGAAACTCACCATCTTTTTTCTTTTTTTTTTTTAATGTAAGAGACTAGGATGATGAAACTGTTTCCTGATTGTTGTGCTTGGGACCAAATTAAATCAAAGTGAAAACAATAAAATGAACTTTCCCTTGGCTGTCCTTGAGGTATGCTGGGTCCCATTCCTTTCTCACCAGTAGATGGGCGTTCATGAACATTAGATCCTGACCTTGGCCTCAAGAAGGTGCTGTAATGTGTAATGGTTAAGAGCACAGACTCTGGAAGCCACTTCTCATTTACTGACTGTGTGACCTTGGGCAAGTTATTAGACCCCTTTGTGCCTCAGTTTCTTCACCTGTTGGATGAGATAATAATAGTCCCTACCTCATGGGGATATAATAAGTATTAAATGAATTGATATCCATAAAGCACTTAGAACAGGCAGCATGTTCAGCTTGTTAAACTTGTATTAATCAAATACAAATTTGATTAATAAAGGCTTCACCCAGTGACCTACCTATCTTTATGATTTTTCCAGTATGCCACCCAAGCCAGAAAAAAATTGGGCTTCCCTGGTGGCGCAGTGGTTGGGAGTCCGCCTGCCAATGCAGGGGACGCGGGTTCGTGCCCCAGTCCGGGAGGATCCCGCGTGCCACGGAGCGGCTGGGCCCGTGGGCCATGGCCGCTGGGCCTGCGCGTCCGGAGCCTGTGCTCCACGGCGGGAGAGGCCACAGCAGTGAGAGGCTCGCGTACCGCAAAAAAAAAAAAAAAAAAAAAAAAAAATTGGGCATCCTTGATTGCCCCTTTTCCCACTTACCCCAGATCCATTCTATGTAATAGATCAGCACTTAATGGCCATAGATAGATGAATGGATAAAGAAAATGTGGTTTATACATACAGTGGACTATTATTTTGCCTTAAGAAAAAGGAAATCCTGCCATATGCAGCGACATAGATGACATCATGCTAAGCGCTATTAGCTAGTCACAGAAGGACAAGTGCTACATGAGTCCTCTTGGGATTCAACTTAAGGTAAAAAGCAAATAAAGAGTATCCATTCTATATAAATGCATTTTCTTGCTCCAAGATAGCCAGTCAATGCCCAAGCCCTCTCACATCTGCTCCTGGATGTCTCTCCTACGCTCCCATCTCTCCATCCTCCCGGCTACTCCCAGGGTGCCCGTCCCCAGCCTCTCTGCAGCCCGCCTCCCCCACTCCATCCTACGCTCCCACTGCAGATAGAGCAGCTTCAAAGGCAGAAACCTGGTCAGGCCACTGTTCTGATGAAAACCCTGTGGCGGCTCAAGAGGCATGTTCCCAAATCAGAGAGCCTGGGTGGCTGTATCAAGCTTCCTACAGGGGAGCATCAGGGACTTGTCCTAAAGGCTTTTCCAGAATCAGATGAGACTGAAATGTTTGGTCTGTGATATTCACCAAGGTCCATCAACCCAACTCCAGCAGTGATTTCCAGCTGGTGGAAATTTCAGATCATAGGATGGAGGGGGACTGAAGGTACCGAATGCTGCTTGGACCTAATGACACCAGGTCTATATCGCTGACATCTTATCTTGCTGTGAGTTCATTTAGGAATTCAAGCATCTGAACTGAATATATTTAAGGTGGCATCAGTGAACACACCCAGCCCAGGGCTGGGTTCACTGTTGACTCTCAATAATGATCTGTTCAGTCCTTATACATATACATGCACATATACATATATATTTCTTTCATTTACCACCAACCTTGAGTTTTAATTTCTAGGGAAACTTAAATTCATTCGTTAGTCAGATTTCAAACACAAAACGCAGGAGACATTATTTAAGGAGCAAGAACACAAAATACAGAAAGCTAATGAACTCTCTCCTACTAAAACCCAAATGGAGAACTACCTTTCTTACAAATCTATGTTTTTGTTTTGTTTTGTTTTGGTTTGGTTTTGGTTTTTTTTTTGCGGTATGTGGGCCTCTCACTGTTGTGGCCTCTTCCGTTGCAGAGCACAGGCTCCGGACGCGCAGGCTCAGCGGCCACGGCTCACAGGCCCAGCCGCTCCGCGGCATGCGGGATCCTCCCAGACCGGGGCACGAACCCGTGTCCCGTGCATCGGCAGGCGGACTCTCAACCACTGCGCCACCAGGGAAGCCCACAAATCTATGTTTTTAAATATTTTCTCCAGTTCACAGTTGTACTCCCCCAAATGGCGGAGTGATTGTCTTAAAATATTTCTTCTGATGCTGGACATATTCTGTATGTCTGAGATTGTCCCAGAAACTTTCTGTGGCAGTGAAGTTGAAAGAGCAGAAATCTAAAATGCAAAAATTCAGAGGGTTGAAACCAATAGGAATGTTAATCATTTCAAATGGAGAAACTAGTAGAGGCAGCACATTTGTCATGCATATCCTCATTACCAGCATACAGCACCTGCCATAGCTTCTAAAGGAAAAGGAGAAAAAAGAAACACTGTAATAATGAGAAAATATACAAGATTTGAAGTCAGGAAGGTACAGTTCAAACTGCAGGTCCCCCCCCAATAGCTGTGTGACCTTGGGAAGGTACTTATCCAATTTGACCTCAAGGTCCTCAACTTTTTTTTTTTTTTTTTTTTTTTTTTTGTGGTACGCGGGCCTCTCACTGCTGAGGCCTCTCCCGTTGTGGAGCACAGGCTCCGGACACGCAGGCTCAGTGGCCGTGGCTCACGGGCCCATCCACTCTGCGGCATGTGGGATCCCCCCGGACCGGGGCATGAACCCACCTCCCCCGTATCGGCAGGCAGACTCTCAACCACTGCGCCACCAGGGAAGCCCAATGTCCTCAACTTTTAAATCAGAATAATAATAGTAATATCTACATTCCAAGGCTGTTGTATTGGAAATAGCAGTGTCCAGCACGTAGCAGTTAGTCAAGAAAGAGAAGCTATTATTTGTTGAGTTTTCCACTGTCGTTGCCTTTCAATGCCAGAGGCCAACAGGAACACACCTGTAGTTAAGCAAGTTGGGTTTGTTGCTCATTACAAGGAGGGAGAACATACCCCAGGGAACGGTGGGCATCCTTGCAAGAGGGTGGGAGGGAAAACTTATAGAATTGGAGCTCATGTTAGCTGCCTTGGGGGAAAGTTCATAAAAGTGGAGCATTACTCTGAGTTGGATGCTCTTGGGAAGCAGAGGTAATTCTATGGCTGGGAACCTACTACATCTCTGTACAGGTAGGTGGACTAGGGCGAGGCCACAGCTGTAGTCAGCAAAGAAGCAGCTGTCACTCTTATGAGCCTGGAAGGGGGCTGGCTTGGAGAATGCTCAGGTCTGTCTGTGCTCAGACTTGATTACAGAGTGGTCTGTTCCTGTCCTGGTCCACCGTGGTCACGTAGTGGTCTTGTATGATGCTGACGTTCTGCGAAGTGGTTCGTGTCCAACAAGAAGACACCAACTTCCAGCTACTGGTGCCAGGCTGGCTCCTCGCTGTCAGTGGCTCCTTTTCCCTTCCTCCCCACATCCATTCAACAAGCATTTCGTGAGCGTTGTCGACCGCCAGTGTCTACTTCCTGACAGTTTATATTCTATAGAAAATATAACAGGTCAACAAAACATGATGATGTTGTGCTGAATGCAAAGAAGAAAATAATATAGCATGGTTGAGAATGACCGAAGAGGAGGGCAGCTGGAATCATGGAAGCAACATCTGAGTGGAGACCTCAAAGGCAAGAAGAAACTGGTACCACCTGGACTCAGGGGACACGTGTTCCAGGCAAAGGAAGAGCCATTTCAGAGGCTGAGACCCAAAGGAGCTTTGCCAGGGGAAGGTCTTGGGGGAAGAGGATGCCAGGCAGGATTTCAAATGCTCGGAAGTGGGAATGAGCTTGAAAATGAGTGTGGCTTTTCTGCCAACATAGCACCCAAAGGAGAGAATGGGGCTGGAGAGGTGGGCAGGGGTAAGACCGCGTTGAGTCTGTGCAGGCTGTGGCAGAAAGTCTGGCTTTTATCTCAGAGTAAGGAGAAATCACTGGACGATTTACATTTTTTAAAAAGTTGCCTTGGTCCCTGTGCAGGTGGAGACTGGATTGTTGTGGGTACTGTAGAGGGAGGGGAGAGGTGGTACATGAAGTGGAAGAAAGCTCTCATTGTTAAAATGCAGTAGCGTTAGAATGTGGGGACATAGAATTATAGACTCTTAGGCTGATGACACCAAAAGGGAGTAGGTGACTGGTCTGGCCCAGTCATCTCCTTTACATGTAAGAGAATCAACTCGGACCAGGACAGACAAAGTGACTTGCCCACATATTGTTTAGTTAGTAGCAGCACCAAAGCAGAGGCCAGAGCCCAGAACATTCCTCCATCCTAGTGCCCCCAAGCACTGTGCAAATGAGGATTCACTATACTGGGGGGAGGGGGTCTCTGTAGCTAGAAGTTCCTCCTATGAGGACAGTCAGGAGTCAGATGGGGAGGAGGGGAGCCCTGGTGCCCTTCCAGCACTACTGTTTTTTAGCCTTTCTTAATTGTCCATTTGGGGATGTCTCCCAAGGAAGGAAACACGAGCCCGTGACCATGACGGACCTGGAGGTGGATATCCTGAAAAGCCTGTCCTCTGCCAGCATCCCAAAGCTCTGTTTATCCTTTGACACACACATTATACTTCTAGGAATTCAACCTCATAATATACTTAATGATTTACCGTCTGCACTTTCATCAGAAAAGTGTTGCTATGACCGGAAAATTTTAAAAAAAATAAAAGTGAAAGATTTCTAATAAGAAACTGGTTATAGTACAACCATGGCCAGTAATCATCTGGTTTACCCTGTAGGGTTCTACCAGCTATTTCTCCCCATTCTGATTGGTTGGTAAATACGTTCTACCAATTGTTCAATACTTTGAGTATGTAAATGATGGAATATTATGTATCCACTTAAAAGATAACTATTTAATTACTTGGGGAAAACTCCACATTCAACATTGACAAAAAGTAAGCTACAGAACTTAAAGACCACTTTGTTAATCTATATAAAATGTATGTTCCTTTTGAAATATTAATGATGACTCTCAATGACCAGTGGAATTATGAGTGGTTTTTATTTCTTTTTGGTCCCTGATACTTTGTAAATTTTCATATAGGAACATGAATAAGTTGTGATACATGAGAACAGTTTGTCTGTCAGTCAGTGTTTGCATGCTGTTCTTTATAGTTAGGCATCTCCTATGAGTGGCCCTAAGCTAAGCTCATGCTCTTCCTGATAGGACTTCTGATGGTCACAGCTGCCACCAAGGTGCTGGTTAGCCCTGTGAGGGCTTAAATGCCTGAATTTTCCTGAACCAAAATGGAAACAGGGCCTAAAAAGTACGGGCGTGCCCACTGGGACACTCCAAGTAGAATTTACAATGACTCAGCTCTGGAAAAGCTAGCTTCCCTGTAGTGATGGGCCCCACACCCTAGTCCAAGAAAAAATGTTTTAGGACATCAGAGGGGATGAACCAATTCATGAGCCCTTGTTGAGTACTGCTATATACAGGCTTTGTTCTGAGTATTTTTAAATACAGGATTTTATTGATGCAACATCCTTATGAAGTGGGGATTAGTAATGGGGTTTTATATATAAGGAGGATGGAATTGAGAGGATTTAAAGGATTTGGCCTAGGTCATACAGTAAGGGTTGGATCACAGTCTGGAAGCCAGATGTTTCTTGTACACAACAAAAATGTCTATACCTGTACCTGTCAGCCAGGTTGGAGGAATACATAGTCCAGCTCTGATGTGTGTCCTCCCCATGCCCCACTGCTACCAGCATCCTAACTCTGGCTTTGTTACTAATTGAGTGCATTAACGGACCCACATCATTTATTCTCTCTGGGCCTCAGTTTCCTCATCTATAAAATGGGACATGAAGGTATTTGATGTAGCCCAACAGCCTCAAAGAGTATAGGATTCTACGTGAGTTGAGATCTCCCCAAAGACCTTCACGCCTTGTCTTCCACTTCCATGAGCAGCTATTTCAAAGCTGCCAATCTGGTGACTCTGCCAAAACCCCCGTCTTCAAGGGGCACAGAGAAACCCTTGGCCAACATCCTCCCGGATGCAAATGCTTTGCTCCTGAATCTCATGCCACCTTGAAGAGACCGATGCTGGACGAGCAGGATTCAGTTTTGTCCTGAAAAACTTGTACATGGCATTTCTCCCCCTTTTCTTTACAGTCTTTTGAAGTCAATACTTTAGCTTTTCCATGATGTGAGGCTTGTTTTTTCCTGGGCTAGATGTAACAAAGAGCTTTCCAAATAACCAGTGACACCTCAAGTTAGAGCTGCATTTTGAAATCGTTCTTTAGAATCCTTAAGTTCATTGGGCGCAGTGAAATCAGAATGTTACCTTAATACCCTGCCAGAAATGCATGGAGAAGATGTAGAATGTTTATAAATGAGCATCCAGTGATGTGTGCTTGGTAATTTCATTCAAAGATGTAAAGGAAGAGAGATTACAAGGGACATTTCTGTTACTTTGTCAAATGCTGTTCACCAAAGAACAAAATTTCAACCTATATTCTTGACCTTCAGGGACTTTTTTTTTTTTTTTACATCTTTATTGGAGTATAATTGCTTTACAATGATGTGTTAGTTTCTGCTTTATAACAAAGTGAATCAGTTATACATATACATATGTTCCCATATCCCCTCCCTCTTGCGTCTCCCTCCCTCCCACCCTCCCTATCCCACCCCTCTAGGTGGTCACAAAGCACCGAGCTGATCTCCCTGTGCTATGCGGCTGCTTCCCACTAGCTATCTACCTTATGTTTGGTAGTGTATATATGTCCAAGCCACTCTCTCGCTTCGTCCCAGCTTACCCTTCCCCCTCCCCATATCCTCAAGTCCATTCTCTAGTAGGTCTGTGTCTTTACTCCTGTCTCACCCCAGGTTCTTCGTGACTTTTTTTTTTTTTTTTTTTTTTTTTTTACCGTCACGCTCACATGGAACCTAGGTTAGCTCAACTCTTCGATGAGGCTGCCGTACAGGGGGCAGGGAGCGGGCAGCTATTCTCACGCGTGAGAACACACATATTTCATGGAGCTGACAGAATTAACTACTTTCTCTGATGTTCGGGGGAGCAACAGTGTCTGTTCTTACACTGAACAGGCTGTGCCAGCTGCACCAGAGATGGGATGGCACCATTTGTGCTGTCAGAGCAGAGATTTTCAAAGGTAGTTTTGACCAAAGCTCCTAGAAGATGTGCCCCCCGCCCCGTGCTCTCGGCCATGGAATTGTGCTAAGGGGCCTGTAAGCAGCAGCAGGAGCACCCCCACAACAAATGGTCTTTCCCAACTAGTTACAATAACTGCTACTCCAGGATGGGCAGACTCCTAGATGGATCTCCTTCAGCGTCTGAAAACTAAACCAATTCTCTGACAAGCTTCTGGATGGGAGGGACATGGACTCACCTATGCCCTTTCAGGGAGATCATATTGAGTTCAAGAGCTTTGTCGAGAAATCTTTTTTCTAAAGCATCATCTCCTTTGGTGTTGCCAATGTGGAATGGACTATTCATCTTGCTTCTATTCTGGGGCTCCACTGGACATCAATTCTAATAGTAGCTTTTCCTTTTCGACCACTTCCCAAAATTATACTTCTCTTTTTCTGTCTAGCAGCTTTGGATGGTTCCTTCACCGATGGAGGAGTTATCCACTGGTACAACAAGTGGATTTTTTGTTAAATCCAGAACGAGCAGAGTTCTGTTGGTTTCAAGGGCCTTTAGTAAAGCCTTTGCTCCTTCACTGGTGAGGCCACACTGCTGCAGGTCAAGTGCTCCAAGCCACAAATCCTCACTAAGAGATTCTGCAAAAGCACTTGCACCCAGGTCACCAGTGAGCGTGTTGCAGTTCAGAGTGATGCGCCTCAAACCAGCCATACAGTCAAGATCAGGTCTCCTGGAACGAAGACTCTCAGCCCAGGTTCCTTCATGCCTTCTGGTAGTCGGATACTTGAAGATCTTGGCCATGTGATCTGCTCCCTGCCATGTCAGATTACATCCCGTGACGATTACTGTCTTAAGAGTGATAGAGTTCTTTACACCTTGACAAATAATTTCTAAACCTCCGTCTCCAAGTGGATAATTCGCAAGACACAGGTGCACCAAAGTGGCCGATTTATTCAATCCCTTTGTTACCATAGTTAAGTCTCTCTCTCTCTCAGAACTAGCCCATTTAGCTCCAGGTTCCTTAGCGCACCGACGCACTTACAGAGCATTTAAGGGCTTTACACAACGAGAAGGTCACATCTTTATTTCTTACCGCAGGAACACGACTTCTGTAAACTTTATTTCTGTCACAACCTGTCTCACCCAGCCATGGCTGGAAGAAGCTCTGGATACAGATCAGGGGCAGAGGGAGCTCAGGAGTGGCGCCCAGTCCACCCTGCGGAGGCGGTCGGCGTTAAGTCCAGCAGGCCCTCCCACAGGGAAGCGCGCAAGGCGGGCAGAGGCACTGAGTCCTGCAACGCACACAGGTCCTCACAGCGCAGGAGGAAGTCGGCCGCGGTGTCGCAGTGCAGCTTCACCGAGTGATCATGGCCCGAGCATGGCCTCGGGGACGTTGGCTGCGGACACGATGCCCACACCCGCCTGGGGGCTCCGGCTCGCCTCCCGGCCCCTTGGGCACTCACCGCCCGGCGGCTGCGGCTACGCAGCATGTGCAGGACCCGCGTCGCAGCCAGACGACGCAGGGCCACAGGCCCCAGCTAGGCCGGCCCCTCCATGCCGCGCTCCCGCGCTGCGTTCCACGGCGCATCACCCGCCCTTGGCGCCAGCCTCATCGCCCTCCGCGCGCGGGGCTCCAGGGACTTATTTTAAGATCGTATGGCTTTTCCTAAACAGCTGCATTATTTAGTGAGATTGAACTGTCAGAGACTTTAAAATAAAGCCCACCAAGATACCAGCCACTCTGGAGTGCTACAGCTGTTCAGGCCCTGATCTGCATATTCCATCTCAGCAGACTGAAGCTCACAACTGAAAAATAGCTCGAAAAATACTTATCACTTTCCATGTCAAATGCAGGAAGGAATTCATCTGAAGCTGAGAATTTGATATAATGGCTGACCTACTCCTACAGTGATGCTCAGAATGGCTGATGGAGTTCTAGCTACATTTACACTGCTTTACCCCTGAGTAGGCCACACCTTTGAGAAAGGCATCAGTAGCCCCTTACAAAACAGGTGCATGACCCACGTGGGTTAACTTTAAGAGCAAGCTTGGAGCACTGGACCTGCAGGCATGACCATCATTAGTAGCATGTTTTCAGTGCATGTACAACGTTCTGAAGAAGTTTAACTTATACATTTTTGGCCTGAACAGAGTGAAATCAACATTTTGGCTCATAAAGAATTTTTATCAATTGCTAATACCTCACTTTTCCCAAAGGGTGGAAAAAAGAAATAAGAATTCAAGATTATTGTGTTGAGTACCAAGTACTCTAGGGGTTCCCTACAGGAATCAGTGGCACCTCCCATAGAGGCAGATGGTGATGAAGTGGTGACAACAGTGATGATGATCATAATGATGATTATGGTGAGGACGACAGTGGTACAGACGCTGATAGTAGTTAGTTACAGTGTTGCTGATGATGGTGATGGCGACAAGAGTGACAGTGATAACCACATGATTGTGATGAAGGGACTCGCACTTACTGAGCCCTTGCTATGTACCACGTAATACACTAAGCACTGAATATTCATTATCTCATTTAATCTTCTGCACCATTATATGAAGTACATTACATGCTGTGATTTTCCCATTTTATAGATGGTGAAACTGAGACTTAAAGACATGAAGGAACTTGCCCTAAGACAATGCTCTTAAATTTTTCTGTGCATTAGAACCACCTGGAAAGATTTTTTAAAATCTTGACCAGAGGTTAAGGAGCTTGTCCAAGTTCGCCCAGGTGTTGCGTGGCCAAGCCAGGATTCACAACTGGGCCATAGGGCACCAGATTCATGCTCTTACCCACCTGTCTGTGCCATCTCCCTTGTGAAGAGCCTCTGACAGTGTGACCGTGCCCAGGGAACTTTCATGATCCTCATCCATGCCCTCGTCAATGTTTTCAATAATAATAAGGATAGAGCTGAAATGCAGTGCTTCAAGTAGTAGGTCTTTATTGGAGTGTGCTAGAACCAGTTTGAATCTCTGTCCACCAAATTAATTTCTGTTTCATTCACAATATTCCTTCTATGCCAGCTCCTACTTTCTCATTTAATTCCCACACAACACTGACGGGGGTAAGAGTGTTCCCATTTTTCAGATGAAGAAACTGAGGTTGAGAGAGGTTAAATAATTTTTACAAGGTTAATAACTGCATCATTTTCACCGAGTTGAGTCATTCTTATACAGAAGAATGAAAAGTTACTTCAGAAAGGCTTTCTAAGTTTTCCCCAAGATGAATTTCTGGCGAAGAACATCATATCCTGCTATTTGCACACATGGCCTCAATTTGTCCACACTTCTGTGTCATTAAGGAGGTGGCTTTATCACCTGATTGCAGAAATGAAGAAGTCAGGATTCCAGACTGATAGCCTCCCCAACTGCATTAACATTCCAAAAGGTGTCAAAGAGTTTCACACTTAGCTTTAATTTCTCCTCACACATTTTTGTTGGAGATAAAGATAATCATGTTTTTCCTCTCTCTGTCCTTTTTTTTTTTTTTTTTTTTTTTTTTTGCCTTTTGCCTTTTGCCTTTAGAATTCAGAATGGATGCCTTCATCACTTGGCTGAGTAAAAGTGAATGGTTGAGATTTCTGAACTTCATAGTTAGAAGCTATCATAAACATTTCAAAATTTGGTCAGAAGGAAGGCAGGGAGGAATGTGAAGTCTAGAAATATAACTCAGAGTTCCTAGTCTTCCCTGATGTAGGTACCTGGGGAAACACTGAAGTGGCAGAGACATGATTCTTGCAAATGAACTCAAGCATCAGATAGTTCATAATACCTGTGCCTGTGGATGCAAAAATGCAACTTCAAGTTTTGCAAGGAATTATCCCCTTCCTACTCACCCCAAATATTTTATTAGGGATAAAAATACACAAGGATGTACATCAATTAAATTTAGAAATAGGTACTCAGGCAGAGATAGGTCAGCTGAGCCTTTTTTAATGGAAGTTGCTTACTGAGATCAGTTTCCACTATTCGGAGCCCCTTTCCTCTGGTTTTACAAAATAATTTAAATTATTCCCAGCCTCAGAGAGGAAAAGGGGGGTCAGAAAATGAAAATTAGCAGAGTTAAGAGGTTCTTTCTTCTGAATAATGGAAGAAAACCCACACAGGGATATAGCACCATTTAACTCTGAAGTTATTCTGGCCTATTCTCTATATCTTCTCTTTCTGGTGCTAATGAAAGAAACAGGAGCTCCAGACAGAGAGGTCTACCCTCTAATTGATTTAAACAAAGTTCAGTAGACTTCTGTTGTCTAGTCAGCCGCATAGAGGAGTTGCTGAGAAAGGAACATCTGGGCAACTTGAGCAAATTCCATGATGATTTCATTAAGGAGTTAATGTAACAAATCCTACCATAAGTCTTGAAGCTATGCTGTTTGGGCTTTTGGCCAGTTCTCAAGACTAACTCTAGTGATACATTACTGCCACCTGGTGGCAGCATACCTGCATTGAAGGGGTTAAGAAGTAAGGAAATGTTTTCAAGAAAACAAATCCACCACCACCAAACCACCTCCCCTAAAAAAATTGTGTTATTAAGAAGTTAGATGGAAGAAGCAGGAGCAAGACTGTGGAAAAGCTCATCCAATGGGCACATAAACACCATTGAAAGTGTTGGAACCAAGGAGGTTCAGATGAAATTAGAGCTTTAGGAAGATGAGTCTCATGTCTGTACAGGAAGAAGAGTGTGAAAACAGGCAGATTACTGCAATAAACCAAGTGTGAGATGTGAAAAGAATAATAGAAGCAGGAATATAAAGTTGGAAGTAGATGATGTTTAAAAGTCAGTTGCACACACTGTGTGCCAGGCACTGTACTGGGCCTTGAGCAGTGTACAAATACAAGTCAGACCATTTCTGTCTCTCAGGAAGCTCCCAGATAAAGCTGTGCTGCTGATCCAAATTCTAGCCTTCAACTTGATTCACTCTTTGTTCTCTGAACCCACCTCTCTGGACCCCAGTTTGCTCATTTGAAATGAGGAAGGCTGCACTTGAGAGTTTGCAAAAGCCCTTTGGCTCACAGACAGTGACATGAGTTGGTCTACAGATATTTCCAAGGGAAAATATTAGGAAGAGGGCTGCATGACTCTGTGTAGGTGATAATGGAGTTAAGTGGGTTAAAGTTTGGGTTTTTTTTAATGCCGAGGCCCAAGCCAAGCTACGAGGGAATTGTGGCATCACTGATATATAGAGAAGTCAGTAAGGAAAGGCTCATTTGCAGTTAAAGAGGGGGGGAAAGGAGGTAGGTGTGGGGACACCTTAATGTTAGTTAGACGTGCAAATGCCAGGATCCAGGATTCTGCCTTCCAGCTGGGAGGAGCACCAAGAGCGGAGGAGGGGTTCAGCAGGTCTGTGCATAACAGTTAAAGTGCAGCCTACAGAGTCCCAGACTCCTGGCCTGCTCTTCCCTAGCTGTGTGCCCTTGAACAAGTTATTCAACATCTCTGAGCTTCACTTTCCCCCTGTGTCAAGGCGGCAGGGTAAGCGTGCCTTTCCATGGACCTGTGATGAGTGTTCTGTGGGTCAGCATGCAACAAGTGCCAGCCCCTGGTGAACATTCAGTGAACATTAACTGCAATTACTATTATCATTCTCCTCCTCACCATCATCATTATCTGTAAAAATGGCAGTTTTTCTCAGAGACGAGTGGTGGGGTGAAGAGTAAGAGCACATATCCAGTCCCGAATGAAGGTCCAGCTGGAGAAGCTGAGCTTGGGGGTGGGCGGGGGGAGGTGGGAAACAGAGGGAGGGGTCTTCAGAAGGCGGGGGTTGCACTGGTTCAGTGCTGCCGAGGCAGTGAAGATGTGAAGGAGAGCCTAGAGCATCCCAGGGCTTGGTGACGTACAGGTCGCTGGAGACTTTTCAAAGAGCAGCAGTGTGCAGAGAATAGAGGATTCCTCAAGGGGAGACTGAGGAGCCTCGACGGAGGGACGAAGGGTCAGGGAACAGCAGCACGCCCGCTCGTGGGCGCTGAGTCGCACCCGGCAGCCCTCGAGCCAGAAGACTGGGTTCATTTCACAGCATCAGGAGTAGATCAGGGCCAAGTGCGCGGGCTCTGCAGGCTGCAGCTTCCACATTCACCTACACCTCAGATGTCCTGCATTCCTCGGGACAAAACCAACCAGCCACGATGTAATTCATTTCTACAGTGATCTCTAACGATCTATGACGTGTCGTCTCAGAATGCCAAGCCCACAAGGATAGGGGCCCTAGATGGTTTTTTGAGACCCAAGATGAGAGGATAGTCAATAAAAGCAAATGATGAGGTTAATGGTAAAGATCTGATGGCACCGAGAGAAGAGCGACCGACAGACGAGGATCACTAAGCCCCTGCCCTCACGCCTGTACTGACAGCTCACAACATTGCCACACCCCCAGGTACAGCCCTGATGCTGAGCAGGAAGTGTTGACTTTTTGGTAAGGTGCTTGCTCTGCAAATATCACTTCATGTGTCAAAACAGAAAGTAATTCTCTCCTTTAGTCACCGCGAACCTGGATTTCTAATCTTTGGTATTTCACTTCCACCGCCTGTCCCTTCAGAGTTTTTTGGTTCTCTACCCAATTCTCACGTCATCCCCCACCTGAACATGGAGCTGGCAGATGATCCTGGTGGTGACAAGGCTCTGGAGCAGGACTGACAGGCTCAGGTCCGTCTTCTGCTGTGTGATCTCGCACAAATCATTTTGCACCTTGATTTCTTTGTCCATCAAATGTGGGCATTAATGCTCAACCAACTTCACAGTGTTGTTTTAAAGAGTGAGTTACTGCAAGTAAAGTGAAACCCAGACTGGAGCCTGGTGTTCGGAAAGTGCCCTACAAATGGGGGCTGCTGTTATTTTTATTTTTTTTTTTTACTGTGAGAGGACCTCTAACGAAAGAAAGAGCATTCAGTGCCGAATCACTGGTCTTCACTAGCGGAACAGAGATGGATGGTTTCCCCCCCTGCTCATCACTAGGGAGGCAGAGATCAAGCTCGCCCCAGCTCCATCTCAGTGGGCAGCCAAATGGGGAAGGCAGATGTGACTACAGCCCTCTGTGATTGGTGCTATGCCAGGAGGTGGACAAAGTGTGCATCCCTGGTGGCTCCTGCAGGGAAGTTGCATGATGCCCAAAACCCACCTGTGAGACCCTCAACCCTGGATGTTCTTGCTTAGCCATTTGGCCTCTGTTCTTCAAAGACTAAGATGTAGGGACTTCCCTGGTGGCGCAGTGGTTAAGAATCCACCTGCCAGTTCAGGGGACATAGGTTCGAGCCCTGGTCCAGGAAGATCCCACATGCTGCGGAGCAACTAAGCCTGTGTGCCACAACTACTGAGCCCACGTGCCTAGAGCCTGTGCTCCGCAACAAGAGAAGCCACCACAATGAGAAGCCCGCGCACCGCAGCGAAGAGTAGCCCCCACTCGCTGCAACTAGAGAAAGCCCGCACACAGCAACGAAGACCCAACGCAGCCAAAAATAAATAAGTAAATAAATAAAATTTTTAAAAAACAACAAAGACTGAGATGTAAATGGCACAGAGCATGTTCTGAGTCAGAATTACATGGGCTCTGGAGTTAGACCGGCAACACATGACTCAGCCTCTCTGACCCTGTATTTGCTCATCTGTGAAATGGGTAGAGGGACAGTTTTCTACCCGATAACATCCTTGTGAGAATCTATGTAGAGGGTAGTATCTGATCCATTACAGAGGCTTTGTATATTTTATTGGAATGCCAAATACAGCTTTATCTTACTTGACTGAATAAAAAAATTTTTTTGAAAATCAAGTTCTGTATCAAGTTTGAAAAAGAGAGTGTGTGACTTACAGCACTTCTTAAACTTGGTGTACATCAGCATCACCAGGAAGACTTCTTAAAATCCGGATTGCTGAGCCCCGCTGCTAGAGTTACTGGTTCCATACATCTGGGTGGAGCCTAAGGACCTGCATCTCGAACAAGCTCCCGGGTGATACTGATGCTGGTGGTCAGGAACCCACCTGAAGAAACACCAACTTCAAGATGTCCCATGCTTCTAAAGCAGAGGAAAATCATGTCTTATTTACATTTCTCTCCCCCTAATTTTTTTAACATCTTTATTGGAATATAATTGCTTTACAATGTTGTGTTAGTTTCTGCTGTATAACAAAGTGAATCAGCTATATGTATACATATATCCCCATATCCCCTCCCTCTTGTGTCTCCCTCCCACCTTCCCTTTCCCACCCCTCTAGGTGGCCACAAAGCACCGAGCTGATCTCCCTGTGCAATGCAGCTGCTTCCCACTAGCTATCTGTTTTCCATCTGGTAGTGTATATATGTCCATGCCACTCTCTCACTTTGTCCCAGCTTACCCTTCCCCCTCCCCGTGTCCTCAAGTCCATTCTCCACGTCTGCGTCTTTATGCCTGTCCTGCCCCTAGTTTCTTCAGAACTATTTTTTAATTTTTTTTTAGATTCTATATATATATGTGTTAGCATACGGTATTTGTTTTTCTCTTTCTGACTTACTTCACTCTGTATGACAGACTCTAGGTCCATCTGCCCACTACAAATAACTCAATTTCATTTCTTTTTATGGCTGAGTAATATTCCATTGTATATATGTGCCACATCTTCTTTATCCATTCATCTGTCAGTGGACACTTAGGTTGCTTCCATGTCCTGGCTATTTGTAAATAGTGCTGCAATGAGCAATGTGTACATGTCTGTTTTTTAATTATGGTTTTCTCAGGGTATATGCCCAGTAGTGGGATTGCCGGGTCATATGGTAGTTCCAGTTTTAGTATTTTAGGCAACCTCCGTACTGTTCTGCATAGTGGCTGTACCATTTTACATTCCCACCAGTCATGTAGGAGGGTTCCCTTTCCTCCACACCCTCTCCAGCATTTATTGTTTGTAGACTTTTTGATGATGGCCATTCTGACCGGTGTGAGGTGATACCTCATTGTAGTTTTGATTTGCATTTCTCTAATGATTAGTGATGTTGAGCATCCTTTCATGTGTTTGTTGGCAATCTGTATATCTTCTGTGGAGAAATGTCTATTTAAGTCTTCTGCCCATTTTTGGATTTCTCTCTCCCTAATTTTTATTTTCAAACTTGAAATTTTTATGTTTGGTGTTAATTTAAAAAGGAAGCTTTCAGTGCATCTAGTGTGTGTGTGAGTTGGATGCAGCTCAGGGATTTTACTCTTCCGTTTAATCTTGGCTTATCCCTGTGGATCCATGAGTGTCAGGGCTGATATTTCCAATTCCCGACTTGTGCCAAATTGAGGCCCATCCACCCAGTCGGTCCTGATGATACATGCCCTCCCCACCACCCCATCGTATGAGAGGAGACACATTCCAGCTCAAGGTTCCAAAATATGATTACTCCCAAGACTAGAGAAAAAAAATGAATTTGAAATATTTTCTTAAAAATTAATGTTTATTATCAACCTCACAACAGTTGGTTCTATGCTAGTAAACCAGGTAACGTTATGTTTCCTGTGTTATTATTAATATGATTTAGCTACTCATTATCAGTTTAATAATACCTTACTCCTATAGAAGATGATTCATTCCTTCATTTATTCACTCATTTGTTCAGCAGGTGTTTATTGATTATCTACTTGGTGCCAAACTCTGTGCTAGACTGTGAGAATAGAGACAAATATACACATTGTCTATTGGGGCAGTAAGGGCTTTATAATGAGTTTTTGGTTGTGCAAGGGCAAAAGCATTCATGATTTTTGTTTCATGCAGCATCTCACTTCCTTGGTTAGTTTTGTGTTTGGTTGATTTTGTTGTTGTTTGTTTAGGGGAGGTACTTATAGCCTGCCAGCAATTTTGTAAGTAATAATATATAATAACCAGATATTGGGTTCCCACAAAGATGAACAAGATTATTTAAAGAAGCTTGCAATTAAACAGAAGAATTAAACATCTGCAGATATATCTACAGTGCAGTGTGATGACAAACAATAGAAGCAGCTCAGTGGAAGAGATGATTTATTTGTCTGGGATGCTTAGAGAAATCTTCCTAGATGAGATGATAGCAGAGATGGGTGTTGGAAGAGGAAGAACTTATTCGCGCATTGAATGTTATTTCTGTCCATTTCCCCTCATGTGGCTCCAGGAACACCAGCATTTCACCAGATTGAGATGCATGGTGGCATAAGAAACCCAACTGCTACTTTCTCCTCAGTGCCTTTGGCCAAGATCACTTAAATTTTTGAGCCTCAGTTTCCTCATCCAAAAAATGGGAGCAGCATTACATCCCACACAAGATTGTTGAAAGGGATAAAATGAGATAATATTTGAAAAGCACTTAGCATAGTGCCTGACATGTTATAAGCACTTAATAAAATTAGAGTTGCCTTAATTATTGTAATTGCCCCAATGTTGGTGGGTGTCATAGGATACAAAGTGGATTTAGACCCATTTACAGTCTAATTTAATGGTGGGGTCTTCAGAGCCTCCCATATGGATGGTGCATTGTGAATGGACAGGAGGAATGTACTCGGCTGTATTCCCAAGAGTGTGTGAGAGGAAACCCTTCATCCATTGTGCACCTGCCAGAGCCAGGGTTGCACAGATCACTCTTTGGTTCATAGCCCCACCCTGTACCAGCCCACTCAGACTGGGGGACTATATTTGCGTGACTATATGTCACTCCTTTGAATTTCATGGTTGAAAGCTTACCGTGAATCTATGGCTCCAGTTCACAATGGTGCCACCCTGTGCTCCTTGCTTTCCCAGGCAGGCTGCAGGTGCAGGTACCTTCTAAGGAACTGGGTCATAGAAATCTTCTCACCTATATCTTTGTGGCTTTATCTACGGTGGTCTCTCAGGGACTTGGGCATGCCTTGGTAGCTGTCTTTGGAAATATGTCTGCTTTTAGGAAAGATTAACCAGAAGACATCTTTAAATTACACCTATGCCCTAATAGTGTAGGGCATAGTTTGTATGTGTCTGAGAGACCGACTCAAAAGTAAGTTCTGTTTTGTATGCGTGGTACATATCCCCAAATAAGTCCCAAAGAAATCACACGGCAATTTGACTTACCTTTATGAATTCAAAAAACACCTTGTCAATATTAACATTAGAAATCAGCCCTAATTGCTTCACTCTGACATTGCTGTTTTTGTGGCTTTCCTTCTAATTTGTGTCCACTTGCATCCTATATTCGTCGTTTTATATTTTACTTTTTTTAACCTAATATATCATAAGCATGTACCAGATTTCCCCCCCAGTCATTATAATTATAACCTTTAATGACTACATAATGGTCCATCAGGTAGCTAAATCTAATTTATTTGGCCATTTTCCTATGGTTAAACAGCTAGGCCATTGATTTTCAGACGTTTTTAGCTGCAGAAACTGTGTTTTAAGAAACCATATGTAGAACCAAAAAATACTCTGTTGATTCTTTTTTTCTTAAATATCTAAAGTAAAAGATGATTAACTTCATAAAAAGCTCTCAAGCTATAGTTATAAATGCCAAGTTCCCATTACCACTGCCTCCATAGCCCTAGCCAGAGATAATCCCTGTACTAGCCTAATTTCTAGATGTATTCATCTGTGTTTACAAACAAAATAGACATATTTGATATACATGGGATAATACAGGGCATATTGTTTTTAACTTGCTTTTTCCCCC
The DNA here is from genome assembly GCF_025265405.1 of Mesoplodon densirostris. NCBI lineage: Eukaryota > Metazoa > Chordata > Mammalia > Artiodactyla > Ziphiidae > Mesoplodon > Mesoplodon densirostris. The sequence continues at coordinate 61,008,373 of NC_082679.1, forward strand.
ACTTAATATGTCTTGAAGATGTTCCTTGTCATTGCGATTAGATCTGCCTCATTCTTTTTACCTTTTGCATAATATTCCCCAAATGGACCTACCCAGGGTTCTTCCTCAGGCCCTTCCCAGTGGACAGTTAGGCTGTGTACAGTTTGTATCATTAGACACAGTGATCCAGAGTGCTCCTGTATCTACTCTGCATCCTTTTAGCTCCTGCCAAGATCCCCTTGTGGTGGTGGTTCCAGGTTTTAAAACCTCCAGTTTGGGAGATTTCCTATTTTCAGCTGCTGTAGATAATAGTGCAGTGAACATCTAAAGCATATTTTGTGTTTTCCCCCTTTCTTGAATGTCATCAGGAAAAATGGCTGGATGTAGGTTGAAGCAGGGAAGGAAATAATAGTGGCACTTTTGTGACACATGAGACCTACTGTTTTCCAAAATTAGTTTTACCATTTGCTCTGCCTATAGCATCAAGTGGGGGATCCATGTTCGAAGTCCCCTCCCTCTTCACCCCAGGGCCCTGCACATGAGTCAGTGGCTCCCCAACAAACATGAAGTAATAGCGGCCAACACTTACTGAGTGCTTTCTATGTAGCAGGTGGATGGTGATGCCTTGGCAAATACCTTAGCTTATTTGATTTTCAAAAGTAGTTTGTGAGATAGGTGCCATTATTATTTCATCTTCCAATGTGAATACTGATGTTCAGACGGTCCCAGAGTTTGCTCCAGGTCATAGACCTCATAGGTTATGGACTTGGGACATGAACCCAGGTACTTCAGATTCAGAGATCAGGTTCTTAATCAGTGTGGGATACAATGCAGACCACGTGGGGTGGGACAAGGAAAGTGGCAAGATCCAGGCGACTCACTATAAGCCCCTATACCTGGTGGTTGGCAGCTGGACGTTCAATCAAATATTTCCTGAGCATCTAAAATGCACACAGCCCAATGTGAACACTGGTCTACCTGGGGGCGGGGCACGCCCCCCCAGGTCCCGCCCATTCTGTTCTGTTGGCCCAATCACAGCCTTGTCTCTTTGGCCTCCATCCTCCCCAGGGATTTGGTTGTCGGCTCTCGTTCCCTCCTTCCAGGTGCTCTCTTCTGCCCTACATACTTGTCTTGTATATCCCCACCGGGGAGTTCCGACCGTTGCTACGGGTGGCTCCTTGGTTTGCTGTTTACTGCTTTCCGCTGCATTTTCCCCAAAGGCCCCTCTCATCAGCAAGTCCCCGGATCACTAAGAAGGTCAAGCTGTGCAGTATGTGCCTCCTCAGAGCCCTTCACGCCAGTCGGTGTCCCTTTCTGCCAGCAGCCCTGCGTTCCCTGTGGCCATCTCCCTCTTCTTCTGTGCTCGCTGGAAACAAAGCACTAACTGGACTTCACCTTCTATAGCTCTGGAGAAATGACAGGCTACTGCCTCCAATTAGTTTCTTAGACAGTGTTGATGAAGAGGCAGGCCTGTGGCATCCTTACGAGCACAGAAGGGCTGGAGCGGCAGAGTCCCCTGCTGCATCTTACCCACCGTTTTCAGGGAGGTTGGTTTGTGCTGGGCCTTTCTGGCCTGTGTTCCGGATGCTGACCCCACTCATTCAGAGGTCTGGACTGCTGCCTTCTTTCATCTGAGTAATAGTGATGGGGAGTCGAATATGTGCCTGGCACCGGGCGCCTGCTGCCCAGACAGCGGAGAACAGGCCGGACACATCCCCTGCCCTCCAGGAACTGCCAGGGAAGATGGGGAAGTCGGGATGTGGCAGTTTAACTAACAGAGTCAGGTGTCTCCACAAGTTTAACTAAATCAAATGTGCCAGGGCCAAAAGCGTGGAGAAAGAGAAGGATCAGTTGCGTGGTGGGGCCCTGTGATGGGTACTGGGATCCACACGGCCCTACCTTTGGTGAGAAGGCTGCCCAAGAGATCAGTTGCAGCGGAACGGGAGAGTTGCCGCCATGTCAGCAGTATGCGCAGGGGACGTGGCTTCGTGGAATGTGGGTGTCACCCTTTTGAGTTCAGAGGTGGCTTCTGGGAAGAGCAGATACTGGAGCCACCTTCAAGAGTTTATCAGATACTTGAGGGAAATGTCTTACAATACCAATTCTGGGGCTTTCTCCCCAAATTCTGACTTGACCGATCTGATGCTGCGCCTCTAAATTTGCACTCTTAAGTTCTTCCCATGGGATTTTGCTTCTCCCAAGGTGGCAGATCTGATAACCCTCACTGGACGTGAGTGCAGCTGGCCTGGCCCAGGGCAGAAACAGAAGAAGGTCCCAGGGGCAGAGCAGGGGCTGCTCGGGGTTTCTTAAGTACCCCCAGGCTCTAACTCCATCAGAGGCCAAAACTCACCCATCACTTCTGTGCCCAGGGGGTACACGCTCCTTCCCAGCTCCACCCAACTGGGAGCTTCCAGGAATCCAGAGGTTTGTCTGCATCAGGCCTGGGGCTTCTCTGCGTCCGTGGCCCTGCTTCTGCTGAATGCAAGGTCTTGGACTGGCTTGATCCCAGATCCGCTTCTCCTCTTGTCCTCTGGGCTCTCACTGTGTTGGTCTGTTTATTTACTTACTGTTTACTTTTTTATTTCCCTCCTTTAAGTTACGTAGTAAATTCATGCTTGTGGTAACAACTCAAAGCACAAAAATGGCTACATTAAAGTGAACCTTTCCACCCCTTCCAGTTCCAACCCAGTACTTCCCAACATCATCGCCGCTAACAGCTTGTGTGTATTCCTCTTAGGTGGTTTCCTCATCTACACATAAATATCTTCACACAGGACTTGACTTTGTTTTCATTTGATTTTACAAAGCATGAAGTTACAGGACGCAGTTTATTTTATAACCTACCTCCCCACCCAAGAAAAAAATTGTGATCATGTTTCCATGACAATACAAATTCTCTCTTTTCAATAGCTATAGTAACACTGTAATTTATGTATCCCTTTCGCATTCTCAGGTTTCTTCCTGTTGTCTTGCAAGCCTGAGCCATCCAGCATCAGTCTTCCTCGTGGACTGTCTTTAGATGCTGGCACATCTCGGTCCTGCTGGATAAATTCCCACCAGTGGCATTGCCTGTTTGACATTCAGTCCCCTGATCCTGTCCCCCAACAGTTGTCTCTTCCCTGGATCCAACCCAAGTCTGATGAGATCTCAGTTTCACACCATGGTTTAACAATGAGAAAACAGCCTCCAGGGACTGTCCCTGGATGGTGTCTAAAATGGGAATGTCATCATGCAAAAGCAGTGTCTATTTACCAACTATGAAATGACTGTTTTTCATGGATTTTTCTTTTTATTTGACATCTCAACTGTCAATCTCAACGTAAACACTGGTTTTTGCTCTAGGACTAGTCTGATTTAAATACCATAATGGTCAACTACACAATAGCGACTTTTCTTTTGTTTGTAATTACAGCAAAGTTATATACAGGATTCCCATTTCCTGATTTTATAAAAAGAGAAAAAAATTTTATAATGAACATAACAGAACTCAGAAAGTCCACTGACATTTTGTCCAAAAATGTTCTGTTACCCTTGGAATGTAGCAATGCTGTTGATAAGAAAACCATCTTGTTCACCTTGTTTATCCTTAAAAAGCTCAAAGACTTTTCTTCTTAGCATGCCTTCCAATGGGAAACAGGACAGAGACATGATTAAATTTTCAGGCAGAAACACATGACTATAAATAATTGACTCTCTCATGTTTCATGAGCCTTAACCTCATACTTTCAGAATATTTCTTTTATTTCAAAATGTTTATTTACTTTTCTCCATTAACTTTAATTAATTTTGCCTTTGGCTCATAAACAGGTGAAACTGAAAACTTTTATTTGCATTTTTATCTTGAAGCAAGCTAACTAATTAAACTTTCCAATTTGGTTTCACTACGCCATACCAGAGCCATAGGAAAGTGGCTGAGAGATGCATAGATTCGTGACTGTTTTTCTAAGAAAGAAATGGAAGGAGCTTTTGGAAATTGCGATGGTTTTATGGAAATGCTAAAGATAAAACCTGTGTTAAGGTTCTCTCCATCACAGGAAGAGAGCTGAGCACATGAGGTACAAAAAGAGATAAAAGGAAGGGTCTAGAAACTACATGCTGGTGAACTTCCCTAGAGTTTTAGAAAAAGAATATTTCTAGAATTAATTAATATAGAATTAATTAATATAGAATTAATATAGAAACGAATTGTGAGCGTATAGTTTTCAATAGTGTTACTCAGCTGGTGGAGAAGAGGAATGCCCAAAGCATAATTTATTAGACCTCAGCCTGATTCATGACAAGTTCTTCCATAAAATCTTAGGAATTATTAAAAAAAAAGAACACGCAATGTTAAAAGTGGTAAAAATCTAAGACACTATCTTGGAGAAGATATTTATAGCACATTTAATTAATAAAGGATAAGTAACTAGAGAGTATATAGGCCCCCTAAACTCAGTAGGAAATAAAGCAAAAAAAATTTTAATAGTAAAAATATAAACAGTCATTTTGAAGATTAGGAAACTTAAATGACCAATAAATGTACAAAAATCTGTTCAAACTCGTTAACCATCATGAAATTCAAATAACAACCACAATCTGATATTATTTTATGTCTACCTGATTGGTAAATATTAAGTCTAGAAATACCAAGTGTTGGCAGCAATGTGGGAAAACAGGGACACTCATGCATGGCTGTTGGGAGTGTAAATTGAAACAACTCTGGAGAACAGTTTCTCATTATCTACAAAAGTTGAAGACGTGCAATGTATTCCTTGGTCCGTGCCTGCAGGGAACTTCCATATGTGCACCTGGACACACGGAAATGGATGTTCCTAGCAGCATGGCCGGCAGCAGCAAAAATAGGAAACAGTGTATGCGCGAGCTAAGCGTCCTGTGGCTGGTGAGTGACAGCTCAGTCGTGTGATGAACTGCCCTGTGGCACTGACAGTGGACCCCCGCACTCGCCCCGCCCCTCAGCCCCCGAACATACCACGCCGTGAAAAACACAGTTTGCAGAAAAATACATACAGTGTGATTCCATTTCTAGAGAATTCAAAAACATGAAAAACTAATATGTTTAGATAAGTTCCTGATAACCATTTTCCTCGGAAGGAAGGACGGGGGATGAGATCAAGGGGAAACATGCAGGGGTTACAGTGGCGTCGTACGTGATATTTGCTAAGCGGGGTGGTGGGCAGAAGTGTGATTATATTCTTTCTTATACCTTGCTATACGTTGTATATGTGTGTGTACATGTGTGTTGTATGTATGCGTATATATGTGAATTTATGTACATATATTCCTGTGTGTGTATGAAATAATTCATAATTTAAAAAAGGAAAGAGAGAAATATGAGCTAGATGACATTTACCAGGCACTAATCTTATCTTATTCAACATTTATATCAATAACTTATCAAAATCATGCTTCATCCAGAGTAGATATGGGATAGCTAATCCATCAGATGATTGAATCAGGTTTTCTAAAAGGCATGGACACGCTGTAACCATGAGCTGATGATTTAATGTCACAGAGATGAATGTAAAGTCTTTGCCTGAGATTCTTAAAAAAAACAGCTCACTAAATCAGGGTGAGGTTCCCTATATTAAGTAGTATTTCATGCGAAAACAGTGTTGGGGTCCTAGTTGACCACAAGCTTGAAAGGCATTTCTGTATAAGTGAGTTAATGTCTTCTTTAGGAACAGTGATCATCCTCCCACAGCCTGCACAGCGCAGGACACATCTTGCATATTTCGCTGTCAGCACCTTGATTTGAGTAGAAAGTTGACAAATTGCAGCAAGGTTAGAAGACTAGCAATGAAAGATGCATAGATAGATAAGTTTTCAGTTCATCAGAGGGAGATGTGGAAGAGCCAGAGCAGAGCGAGAGGTTTGCAGTAGATTGCTTCCAGCTCAGTGCGCACAAGATCTCACCAACAGTCAGACATGCCCAAAAAAGCAGCGGGCGGCCTTGTAAGGTGTACGCTCATGTCCCTGGGTGTTCAAACAGAGACTGCATAACTCACTCTCCCTGCAGTCATACTGGAAGGTGGACTCCACAGCTCTGATATCCCTGGCACCTCATGGCTTCCATGACTGTGATGACTCTGTGAGAATAACCAAAGAGAAGTCACAGGTGGAAATAGGAAGCCATTTGGTTTAACAGAGACCAAGGTGGAAGCGTGGAGCGTCACAGGGCAGACAGCTGAGTTCAGGACCTTCCACAAGTGCCCTGCGGTTCCCCCAAGTAGCAACAGCTGCCCTGCAGGTGACATCTTGGTCTGTTCAGCAGGACCTGTCTCTCTGCTGAACTTGGACCTACGAAAGGGGCTGTTGTGGCCCAATTTCTGGCTCTGGACAAGGAAAAGAACTTGGATTTGGGAGGCTGGAGACCTGAGTTTGAATCTTCCCCTGCCTCCTGTTTGACTCTGTGATCTCAGATCCATTACTCTATTTTTCCGAGTCTTTTTTTCCACTGTTAAAACAAGGACGAGGAGGCCTATTTCAAGGAGTAGAGATGATTAAATAGGAAATAGGAAGCAACTGGTGTATTTAACCCAATACCCCTGAAAATTGTGAAGAAGAACACTTCTCATACTCTTCACTCGTTCACTCATCTGTTCATCCAACAAAAGTCGATGTGATACTTATACCCCAGGTACCCTGGTAGCCTCCTAGCCACTGGGGATATGCCTGTGGAGATGGTAAGCCCTTCCCTCAAGCTGCAGTCTAGTAGCTGATTCTGACACTATGTACACAGTTTCAACCCAGTGTGCACAGGACTGGGGTGAAGATAAACCCGGGAGGGAAATGAGGCCAAAGAGAAGGAATATTTCATCCTGCCTCAGGAAGGAGGTTGGGGGACAGACTTTCCAAAGTGTTCTAAAAAATGAGCAGAAATTACTGAGGTGACACAGGACCAGCAAGGGGGAGAGGAGAGTATGAGAGTCCAGGCCTGAGTGAATGGCATGTGCCATCATCATGGCAGGTTTGGGGAAGTTCACGTTCAGTGTTTCAGCCCAGATGAGCTAGCTTATACTGCTAGAGCCCCTAAAATGCAGTGGCTCACCAAGAAATGGTTTATTTCTTCTCGTGACAGTGGCCAGCGGGGGCCGTTGGGGGACTCTGATCCATGTCACCCACTCTCTGGGATTCAGGCTGACAGAGCAGAGCAGCTCCCATGTGGAACATTGGCAGTGGCTGTGCAGAAGGAGAGATCGAATGGCACGGGGACCGCCTCTTAAAGCTTCCGACTGAAAGGGACACACCTCCCTCGTGCTTACGTTTCATGGGCCAAAGTAAGTTACAGGGCCACACCTAAGTCCAGCAGAGGAGGCAAGCGCAGCCCTTACACGTGGCCGGAAGAAACCAGAAGTATTTGTTGATGGCGGTAATGGCCACCACAGTCAGTGTGGCAGGAAGGGGAGGGGACAAAGATGAGGGGAGAGCAAAGTGGGGGGAAACGCCGGCCAGGCCAGGAAGGCCCGTGATGCTTTATTCTAGATTTTTTTTACTGTATCCAGCAGGAGCCATCAAAGTATATCATGTCTGGGAATGACACAAGGAACCGCTCAGTTTAGAACAGTTAAATTGGAGATAGCAGGGATGGTGTTCATTCATTTGTTCCACAAACATCCGCGTTGGTGATACAAAGCAGAGAAAGTCCACATTACATTTGGTGAAGGAGGGGAGATCATCAGTCAACAAACTAAACAGACAAATTTATAACATTTCAGAAGGTGATAAGTTGTAGAAAGAAAAGTGAAGATGGAATAATAGTTTGGAGCCTGTTAGAAAACAAACTAGTAGCTTAAAAGTGAGAGAAGGGAATGCATTAGGAAGCCATTAGAAGGTACTGGGTCATCTCTCAGAATCGTAAGAGGGTAAATGAGATAAGGTGTATGGAAATGTCTAAGGCAAGATGCTTCAATAAACATTAGTTGAATCTGAACTTAGAGTTGGAATAGCTCTTTTGAAGCGTTCAGTCCCCATGGACGCAGATGTGACATGAACACTTTTCAGGAGAGTGGATAATAGACAAGCTGGTTTATTAAGATGGAAATTTTCGGGCCTCCCTGGTGGCGCAGTGGTTGAGAGTCCGCCTGCCGATGCAGGGGATACGGGTTCGTGCCCCGGTCTGGGAGGATCCCATATGCCGCGGAGCGGCTGGGCCCGTGAGCCATGGCCGCTGGGCCTGTGCATCCGGAGCCTGTGCTCCGCAACGGGAGAGGCCACAACAGTGAGAGGCCCACATACCGCAAAAAGAAAAAAAAAAAAGATGGAAATTTTCACAAGGGCTTAAATAAAGATTCAAGTCAGTGGGCACTGCCTTTTTAATTGATAAGAGCGACTTGGAGGTAAATGTGAGATGCTTGCTGCCTGTGTGGGTATAGAATTGGGGGAATTCTTTAAACCTCCCTGTCAGCTAACTGTGAAGTGGTGATCTGTATGAGATCTCATGTGCCTTTTTGTAGAATAAGTGGATGAGATGAGAAGCAAAGTTGCCTCTCTTACTCCTCTCTTTCCATTCCTCACTCTGACAGTCAGCACAATTCACAAGGAAGCACCTAACAAACTCTCTCCCCTCCCACTTCCATGCCCTTCTGGCGCTGTGAACTTGAAGTTCACTGGCATTGTTCTGTGTACCAGAATCACAGATGCTAAAAGTTGAGGGCGTTTTCAGAGGTGATCTGATGGTTCACTCTCCTTTGAAAGCAGGATTCCCTTCTGATACCCAACAGCAAGTGTCGTTCAATCTACACACACACACACACACACACACACAGCGCGATGAGAGCTCACCGCTCAGCAGGCAGCGCCTTCCATCACTGGACAGCTCCCTCGGTCGCCATGTTCTTCCCCAAGACCAGTCCCCTGGTCTTGAGTTTCAATATAAACATGAAATCATTCGAGTATTAGAAGGTAACATACTCCCATTTTAGGACATGCTCTCTTCCAATCATGTTAGGCTAGTTTTAGTCTTTCTTTTTCTCTATCTTTCCTTCCCTTTCAGGCTTAAAAAGGTTGAAAAAAGGGCCCAGTTACTAGAACTAATCTTTACATCACAGTAGCCCTGCCATCTAGACTGTCTGCCCTGCCCTCTCCTCCTGACAGCCTCTGGTTTGTCTATTTCCCTTGTATATTATGGGAACCAGGATGATCCAGGATTCCAGCCATGATTCAAGTAGAGCAGAATCCAAGGGCAGGGGTGGAGGGTTCTAACCCTTCTCCATAAACTTTACTTCTCAGTACTGGCAAGAAATATAACCCGTAATAGTTGACATTCAAGGAAAACATTCTTATTGAGCCCCTTGGACTGGATTAACTCCAAAGCTGCTTTCTGTCAAATGTTTTGTGATTCAAAGAAGGAAAAATAAATACACTGTGCACATTTTTCTTTCCTTAAAGATTGGAAAGAAATGAGGAAAAAGCTTGTCTCGTTCATGTTTTTATAGAAATAGAAAGCACGTGTCCTCTGTGACAAAGATATTTCTTTCCCTCTAAATCCAGCAGAGCCCAGGAAGAGCTTAAGTGTGAGTGAATGTCACACATTCATCTTCCTGGGCCACTTTGCTACATTTCTGTAAAGATAAAATGGCTTTCGCAGTATTGGAAATCTTGAGACTTAGGAGCTGGTCCCTTGCATGTCTTTGGGAATTGAGCCTGGAAAATGTGTCCATCGTTAGCTGACCCCAAGAACAGAATTTATGCCCTCTGAGGGCAGAGGCCCAGCAGCTGTTTGCTCTTCACTGAATTGATTCTCAGGAAACTGATCCAGAAACATTCTTGGGGCCATAGATACGCATATGTTTCTCATGTCTGGTCCTGCCCTGCCCTATCCCCACTGTCTGCCTCCATCTGCCTCATTCTTGGCTGTACAACAGGAGTCTAGCATCCTCGTATGCCTGGGTTCCAACCCCGATTCCACCAGGCACTGGCTGTGTGACCTCAAGCCTGGCACCGCTATTCCTCCAAGGACAACCTGGGGATAAGAACAGAACCTCCGTGAGGTCAAGTTCATGCACTAGGGCTTAGAACAGCTCCTCATGCACTGTGAGCAGTGTGGTAGGCTGAACGGTGGCCACCCAAAGAGATCAAGTCCTGGCCCCTGGAACTGGTAAGTGTGACCTTATGTGGAAGAAGAGCCTTTGCAGACATGATTAAGGATTCTGAGATGAGGCAGTTACCCTGGAGTATCCACGTGGGCCAGTGTGATCACAGGGGTCCTCAGGAGAGAGAAGCAGAAGGTGTTAACACAGAAACACAGAGAAGGTGATGTGAAGGCAAAGCAGAGAGAGATGGGGCCACAAGCCAAGGAATGCCAACGGCCACCAGAAGTTGAATGAAGCAAGGGACAGATTTTCCCCAGAGCCTTCAGAGGGAGTGTGACACCGCCCACACCTTGATCTCAGACTTCTGGCCTCCAGGACTCAGAGAACAGTTTTCTATGGTTTTAAGCTGCCTGGTGTGTGCTAATTTGATACAGCAGCCCTAGAAAACGAGTGCAGTCTGTGAGGGGTGCCTCAGGAGTGTCCCCGGGACATCAGCCCTGAGGGGGCAGACACCTGGCGACACTGTGGGCAGCTCACGGGAAACCCTCAATGCGTTTTCGCTCAGTTAATGAATTCAGACTGCTGCCTTCCTGCCTCTCCCTTTCTCTCCATCTCGTGTTTACTCTGTCCTCTTCCCTTCCGTCCCTGATGAAACTTAACCATCTGCAAATCATCCCCTCGTGTAAGCTTCAATCTCTCATTTAGTTGCTGGCTGATCCCTTCCTTCCATCAATCACGGGTAGTGGGCTTCTGACTGCTCACATTTTGGCAAAATGAGTTGCTTAGGACCCTGTGGCTTACTTTAGTGTTTCTTTTCTCTACTGAGATGGGGTCTTTCGTACCACAGTACTTTCCTATTTTGCGGGCCATGTCTGGGGAAGATGGTATTTAAGAGGTTGAATTCAGGGCTACCTAAATGTTCAAAAGCATGGAAGGCAGTGGTTGATGTGATGGGTGCTCAGGACCTTTAATTCGGTGCTTTTTCAACTTGACTTGCAAATTCACTTGTCTCAGAGTTTCCAGCTCTTAAAAAATCTTTAATGTGCCCACTCTCTTAGCAGGAGGGAGAGTTTGAAGATGGCCAGTGGTGCTGTTTTGCAGGCTTTCATACCTCTTTGCGCTCAGTAAATGGGCAGGTTATTCTGTGGAAGGAAATGTTTTAAAGACTTAAATGCTAAGTAATAATCAAATAGTCCGGGGGCGAGCAGACAGTTCACAGTTGGTAATGCAGGGAAAAACAACTTGAGACTGTCCCCGCCCTAAATCGCAGCTGGGAGCTGCTAAAGACATTCTTAAGTCAGCCACCGTATACCAGTGGAGATCCATGCTGCCCACCACGAGATGCTTCCAGAACGACCTTGAATGTGCTTTTTACCAAGTGCCTGCATTGCACTGTGGTGCAATTTTGCGTTTAAGCATTTCTGTCTCTCCTAGTTGAATGTGGGCAAGTGGAGGAGCAGGGACTGTCTTATTCATCTCCGTATCCACAGTCCTAGCTCAGGACCTGCCACAAAGTGGCCCCAGTAGAGTGGAGCTGAAATAAATGAATATTTGCAACACACAGCCAGAATTTCTGCTTTACTTGGAGTGGGCACAGGCCTGGCCCGTGAGAGCATGTCTTATATTGAAAATGAGATTCTTAGGTTGTGCAAATGCAAAGGGTCCGTTACACACTGATGAGGCAGCCGTGGTCTCTCCAAGCCCTGCAGGTGACGTGGGCCGGTGGAGCACGAAGAGACCTCGAGCGGGGGTCACGTTTGACGGCCGCCATTTCCATAAATCTCTTGTCTGTCCACACACAGTCTCTGCATCCTCCGCCTCTGTAGCAGGCAACTGTTACAGTACAAGGTGCCCTGTTGCAGATCCATATGGCTCTCCCGGGCTTTTAGTGGTAGTGAATCACCCCACATACGCACACACACCTGTTTGCACACCCTCACTTTCAACTTTCTGTTTATTTCCTGCCTCCAGAACCCTAGGCCATAAGGGCCCTTATGAAAGGGAGGCAGAAGGGTCAGAGTCAGAGAAGGAGATGTGATGAGGGAAGCAGAGGTCAGAGATACGGAGAGAGATTTGAAGATGCTGTGCCGCGTACTAGGAAGATGGAGGAAGGGGCCAAGGAGCCGAGACACGCAGGTGCCCCTCTAACCACACGTCATTCCCTCTGCCACTTCTTACTCGTGGCATCAGACCTTTGGGCATTAGAGGGTAGCTCTCCTGGCCCTCCCTTTGCAGGGCAATAGTGGAAGCTTACGAATTGATCTTGGCTAACAGGAAGAATTTCAGAAAAGACAGACATGGCTAAAGGAAAGACCGAGATCAGTTTGGCAGCTTGCAAGAAGGGGCTGTGTTTTGATTATCTGTGAGTCACCCAGTGCATGGAACAGACCCTGAAATATTACTGAGGCTTAATATTGAGTTAAAATGAGCGCTTCCCTTGTATTTGATAGTCTACGTCTATTTATGCAACCTAAGATTACCTTAAGAAAAAAAATCTATTTCACCTAATCGTGCATTTATTCAGACTTAACTTCTACCTCTTTATCAAAAGAGGTGCCTGTGAGCTGTGCCTGTCTCATCTTGTAATAATAATCATATTCTCAAAGAACACAGAGTCCTGGGTTGAATATTACATATATTAACTTCATTTAATCCACAAAACAACTCCATTGGATGAGTACCATTTTTATCCAGGGGTGCATCCAGTCAGTCCAGCCTGAATCATGTGCCTGTTGGTTCTCTCAGCTTGGGAAGCAGATGTCTTTGGTCTCTCCCCTGCCAGACTATTTCCAAGAAGAGAACATTCCAATCTGGAAAGGCAGCACCATTAGGAGGGTGAAATATACACACAGGAGAGACAATTTAAGAACATAAATGAAGTGAGAAAATGTTCATACAGAGTGAGCCGGACGCTATTGGATCTATTCTCCATTTATTCCATCACTAAATATTTACTGAGCACCTACTGTGTGCCTGCCTGTTACGTTCTGTGTGATACAAGTGTGAATCAGATATGCATCGCTTAGTTTTACGTGGTGTCTAAGTTATTCCATGAGTGGTGTCCTGATGGCCTGGAAGAGGTAATGCAGCTTTCAAAAGTGACATTCGCCCTGGAGCGAAACAGTCATGGCAAGTGGAAATGACTCTCCAGTTCCACATGGCAGGATTGTCAGGGAGAAGCTTTGTCACCCTTCTCCAGGCTGAGAGCCCAGGCATCCAGAGGGGTCCCGCTTATATTTCAATCCCAAGCGCGTTTAATTTCAGATTTGTGTGACCCTGATCAAGCTCCTTCATCAAGTTTTATTCTTCATAAAAGATCCAATTCCCCAGACTCATAAAATGACTCCTTCTAAGTCAGTGTTATTTTATAAATACTTCCCATTGCTCGCATAAATCACAGGCAGCTGACTTCTCAGCCATAAAACAACAGCTTGCAACATCACTATGGTACCCAATATGTATTTACTTATCAAGTTGAAGAACACGTGTTTGCTAAATCAGCAGCATTACAGCTCCACCAGCAATTTGCCGACACTTTCTTCCCATTGAAGGCAGAGTCTCGAGTCTCGGATGTGCCGTATTTCCGCATCCTGCCTCATTTTTATCTTGCTGCTGCAATAATCACCAGCCCCCTCCTCCTGCCTCTGCAAACCTCCTTGAGCCCCTCATTGATCATGCCTGTGACTTCAGGCAGGTTATTTACCTAACAGGTGCAGTTCTGGGGGCATCGATCATCTATCTATTCTTCACCACAACTCGGGTTGCTGGCCCTGCTGGTCCTTGGGCTCCCGACGTGGCTCAGAGATGCCCCAGACAAGCTCTAGTGGGTCAGAGCAAAAGTGTTCTATAGCCAGTCTGCAGGGAGAGTTCTTGAAAATTAACTATTCCACGTGCAAAATGTAATCTGAAATGTCTAAGGGACATGACCTGTGCTGGAGTGGAGTGGGACAAAGGCATTGTGGCTCAGCCACTGACCACTGGATAGCGTGGTTGGTGGGCAAGTGATGTCACCCATTCAGGTGTCTGCCCATTTTACAGGTGAGGAAACTGAGGCTGTGTGAACTTGCATGTATTGCCCAGATGACATGGCCAATAAATAGAATTTCAGAGTCTCCATCTGTCTGGCCCCATCTATTGCCAGGATCACATTCTCCAGATTCCATGCCGGGTCAGTAGATTCAGAATTTCTGAGGGTGAGTTTCAGGCATTAGGAGTATTTTTAAATCTTCCTAGGTGATTCAGATGAGCAGCCAGGGTGAGTTTCAGGCATTAGGAGTATTTTTAAATCTTCCCAGGTGATTCAGATGAGCAGCCAGGGTTGCAAGGCATAGTTCCACATATTCCTTTAATTTCATACTGGTGTGTGACCCACATCTGGTGGGACCCAGGTTGTCAAGCATAAGTGTCTTATTAAAAAGAAGAAGGCAGCATAGGATCCAGGAAATCAAGGCAGAGGCCGGGAAGATAGCAGCTCAAGAGCTGGGAGCCAGAAGAAGCTTGCACAGGTCTCCCAGGGGAGAGAACCCAGAGCTTGGGAGGCAGGAGCCGGCACTGAGCAGGTCGCGTACCAGCGTGGATGCTGTTTAGACTTCTTGAGCTGTTACGTAATGCTTCCCGCCTAATAGGGATGAAACCACTGGGGAAGCAAGGAGTTTTATGAGCAGTAACCACTGGAGCCCTAATGATGGAAACAAAGGGCTCTGCGTTATGACCTGATTGGCAGGATCTCTGACCGAGATTCCCGCCGTGCCCAGGGGGGTCTCGGTGCCTCTTGTACATTTCCCAGGCCTCTTGCAGGTCTGGCTCCTGGCTCTTAACCAGGACAGGCTGCATAATTTGTGGAATGAAAATGGGGGGCCCCTTGTTCAACAATTATTAAGACTGTCAAGAGGGTGACAGGAGAGCATTAAAACAAGCACAAGGCCCTTCTGAACACAGCACCCCGGCCGACCACACAGGCCGCACACCCATGAAGCTGGCCCTGCTCTTGAGCTTGCCTGAGACACTGACCTGGCCATAGGCTGCAGGCCGTAGTGGTGATCTGCACAGTTTCTGGATGAAGCACTTAATGAGTCTGCACATGGCTTTGCAGCTCTCTGCTTCTCCCACAACAGTCAGGAAACCATGTGTCCCAGTGGCAAGGCTACAAGATGCCAGGGTCTAGGTCCCTACATCACAAGTGGGAAAGAAACCCCTTGAAAGGGAGCCGCAATATGAGTTGAATCTGAGGGAGAAATTAACCCTATGCGTTAAGCCACTGACACATGGATTGGTTTGTTATCTCAGTTTAGCCCAGCCTAATATAGGCTAAACTGAAATAACAAACCAATGATTTTAAATAGCAGAACTGCCTCACCTTTGCCCTTAAAATGATGAGGGCAATAGGCCTATCTTCAGACTTTACTTAGAAATTAATATTTAGTGCAAGTCAGGCATTAATTATTTACCTGTTTCTGCTTATACCTTCACCATTACCTCAAGCTGTAATAGAAGGAAGATGATAACAAATAAAAATATTCATCCTTTATTCATTCATTCATTTACCTTATTCATTTATTTATTCAATCGTGCATTCAACAGCTGTTTACAAAGCTCTTACTACTCTTACGAAGCTCATTATCCTGTTATCTTTGAAGATTTTCATGCTTTGAGTTATATAAAATTTAAGCAGGGGGGGCTTCCCTGGTGGCACAGTGGTTGAGAGTTCGCCTGCAGTTGCAGGGGACGTGGGTTCGTGCCCCAGTCCGGGAAGACCCCACATGTGAGCCATGGCCGCTGAGCCTGCGTGTCCGGAGCCTGTGCTCCGCAACGGGAGAGGCCACAACAGTGAGAGGCCCGCATACCACACACACAAAAAAAATTTAAGCAGGAAAACTAAATGATGTTAGAATTAGCATGTTCTTCTTTTTTAAAAATTTATTTTATTGAAGTAGATATACAATGTTGTGCTAATTTCTGCTGTACAGCAAAGCAATTCAGTTATACATATACGTACATTCTTTTTCATATTCTTTTCCATTGTGGTTTACCACAGGAGGTTGAATCTAGTTCCCTGTGCTATACAGTAGGACCTTGCTGTGTATCCATTCTATATATAATAGTTTACATCTTAGTATTAGCATGTTCTTAAACATTATATACTCTGTATATTTGCATATTCTGTGGTACTAATATTTGAGCCACTGTGAGGGGAATAAATACAGAAGACATAATATCTCTGTGCTCAGTGAACTTCACATCTACAAGAGAGAGTTCCAAAAGAGAGGCAAATTGTTTCCATTATTTGGGTATGGGATTTTAAAAGTGCCGTTACTTTTAGAGACCCAGGTATAAATAACTCGAAGATGGTGTTTCTCAGCCTTGGCACTTTTGACCTTTGGGGCTGCATAATTCTTTGTGGTGGGGCCTGTTCTATGCATTGTGGGGTGTTTAGCAGTATCCCTGGCCTCGACCCACTAGGGTCCAACATCACATACCCCGCCCTGGTTGTGACGACCCCAAAATGTCTCCAGACATTCCCCAGTGTCCCCTGAGGGATAAAATCACCCCCAATTGAAAACCACTGCTCTAAGGAGAACTAGAATTGCTTTTTAAATATCTCTTAAATTGGTTAAGCAAACAAACAAAAAATACACCACAATTTCCTTTTTTTTCTTCAGTTTTATGGAAAAAATATTTTCACATTAGAGAATTTCAGCTACTTTGTACTAATCCAGTACTGGGAATAGAGATTCCACTTAAAAATGCTTTTTTTGAAGTATTTTAGGCAAGATCAGTTAATTCAGCACTGTTTCCTGGATCCTTTTTAAAGAGCTGCACAGAAAGGAATTATAGATAAAAAGATTAAATAGAATTTTTAATAGGTTTTGAGAAAAACATTACCTCAAAATGCTGGATGAGGGATTCCCTGGTGGCTCAGTGGTTGAGAGTCCACCTGCCGATGCAGGGGACATGCGTTCGTGCCCTGGTCAGGGAGGATCCCACATGCTGCAGAGCAGCTGGGCCTGTGAGCCATGGCCGCTGAGCCTGCATGTCCGGAGCCTGTGCTCCGCAACGGGAGAGGCCAGAACAGTGAGAGGCCCGCGTACCGCAAAAAAAAAAAAAAAAAATGCTGGATGAAACAAAGAAATTAGGGCAATAAAATTAATCCTGACAGGAGGGACCCCAGTTTTACCATGTGTTACCTTCTATCTCAAAAACAGTTATTTTTCCTAACATCTGGCCTGCTGCAGCTCAAACAACAGCTCACCAGAGAAGTAGGGCAAAGGCACTGTGGAGATTGAACATTTAGCAGGTGCCACGGAAGAATTGAAATAATCATAAGGTGGTTCTGTTGCCACCATCTCTTTATTGCTATAAAAATAAACAACCTTTGAAAACAGATGGGGGACAGCCATTGCTCAACTTGTCATAACTTATTACATATTTGACTGTCAATTTGTATTTAAAAAACCAACTAGCTCCCGGGAGGGAGAGCAAATTTGAGAGGAGAAGTCGATCGCATTTCAAATCAAGCCTGTGGTAATTGCAGCTACACAGAGGCACTCCTGGCTGCTATTAAAGGAAGTGGGCGACTATCTCAAAATTGAAGGTGTTCTCACTTTTAAGAACAGAGTTGTCTTCTTATTTGAAGGTACTTACTCATCTCAAACCTGCGTTGAAAGTATATACTTTGTGCCAGTTTGATTCAGTGCTTTAACAGAGAATATCCATTAGGCAACCACCACGCTCAGCGGTCAGCATATTGCAGTGACTTATGGTGATGTCATTGGTAGCCCCAAAAGCCCAACATTTGGGAAATGGGTTGCGTTCTCTTCTCATCAGTTTTTTGCCCGTACCTGTCCCTTTTTAGTTTGGTCCATCCCTTAAATATGGTGTGCTATTTGGTTAGTTAAAATGGCAACTTCCACACTATTTTTTAAATTACAAAATATTTTCTAGCTTCTATGTGAAGATTAATCCACTTACACTCCTTTACCTGTTATCTATTGCTGTATAATGATACACACCAAAACTTGGTGGCTTAAAACAACAGCCATTTAGTTCATTATCTTGCGAGTTGGGATGGGTTCAGTGGGGCGGTTCACTTGCTGGTCCTGCCTGAGGTTGGCCATGTGACTGCTGTCACGTAGAAGCTCAACTGGAGCTGAATGGTCCAAGATGGCCTCAACTTCCATGTCTGATGGGTATTTAGGGATGTCGGCCAGGGAGCATCAGTTTCCAGACATGTGGCCCCTCCAGCAGGAGAGCCCAGATATCTTTAGATGGCGGCTGCTTTCCAGGAGGACAAGCTCTTGTGAACAAGTACTTCCAAACCTCTGTTTGTATGTTTCCATGTGTCCCATTGGCCAGAGAATGTCAGACGGCTAAACACACAGTCCAGGTGGAAGGGACAATACAAAGTTATGATTTGCTGGGGGCTACTAATAGGACAGTCTTACCACCTGATAGAAAGATTATCTCTGGATTCAAGATGACTTAGGTGAGTGGAAATCAATTTGAATATTTGAAAATACCTACCAACTGTGACTAGATGTTTCTACACTTGTCTAAATTAGTGCCCTCTAGCTCTAGGCTAAAGCAACAAAATTTACTTTCTAGAGTAAAACTATTTAATAAAATGTGTTTATTTTCTTCAATCTTTATTTTCTCCTTTTTTGGAGAACATTAGTTGTGACCACATGAAATAGCAAACTCAAAATGATGATGGCCTAAACAAGATGGGCTTTCACCTTTCTTTCATTTATTTCTTGTTCATGTAAACAAAGCCAAAGGGAGGAATTCCAAGCTTTCCTTGAAGCTCCATGGTCATAAGAGACTCAGGGACTCATATTTTTTCTATCTTTCTGCTCTACCTTTCTATCATGTGGCTTTTATTTGAAGGGCCACCTCATGGTCCACAATGGCTGCTGAAGCTATAATAGTCATCACATCTGCATCCCAGGCATCAGGAAGTGAGGAGAGAGGGTGTTACAAAAGCACACACATTCTGGATGAGGTCCCTTTAAGGAACCTTCCCAGGAGTCTCACACACTTTACTTCTAATTATATCTCATTGTCTAAACCTTAGTCAGTGGCCACAGTAGCTGGCAGAGAAGCTGGGACATCTAGCATCTCACCTAGTCAGCAATGTGGTCAGCTAAGATCAGAGTTATGTTACTAAGGAAGCAAGGAAGAATGGATGCTGGGTAGCAATTCACAGTCTGAGCCGCAGTCTCTTTAGTAAAGCAGGGTTCAAATCCTGGCTCACGGGATGACTATACGGCCTTTTCAGTCTTTGTTTCCTCACCCGTACAGTGGGTTTAACAATATGACATACCTCCTGGAGTCGCTGTAGGATCAAATAAGTTTGCACCAGACACATGCATCACATGTTTGTATTGTTGTGTCTCTACTGCCTCCCACCTGGCTGGGGCTGGGGCCACACAGGGGAACTTCCCTGTCCCAAAAGGGAGGTGGAAGGAAGAAGGGTGAACTCTTCATAGTGGATATGCCATTTTCTTACACTGTAATCTATCACCAGAGGATATAGGAACAATATTTAGTTACTGTCTTTGGGGGAAAGAATTGCCTCTACCTACAGTCAAGATCAAAGGTTGAAAACTGGTGAGCCTGGGACTAAGCCTGCCATGATCTGTTTTGTTTGGCTTTCTTAGTCCCACTCAGTGATCTCTTGTATTTTACATTTGAACTAGTGTCCAAAATGTAAATATTTTAACAGTTTATATGAAAACCCAAATTCCCACCTTGTCTTGAAAAATCAAAAGGTCTGGCTTCTCCAGACTTGCATTTCAGAAATGCAGTACTTACCCTGAACTAAAAGGTAGCTGCCCCTTTGGCGGACATATACCCTCTAGTTAGCCACCACCTCTCCCAACTGTATCAAAATCACTTTACTCATGTAAGTGACCGTGTGGGCACTGGGTGGACATTTGAGCTTCTCACTCCTGACCCAGCTCCCATGACCCCACTCTGGGAATGGGGCCAGAGAGCCACACCCTCAGGGCCAACCTGTCTGGGCTACTATCAAAAGAGAGGCCAAAGGTCATTGGCATCTTCATCAAAACTCGCATTATCAAGAACTTTTTAGGTCTAATGTACAGCCTGACCACCAAATGAAAACTGCGAGAGAGTCTTTGTGCTGGTAAATGACAATCCCTAGATAATTGGGGAACAGAGGGTCAGGCCCCCAAAGGAGAAATGGTGACAAAGCTGAATCTCCCAGCTTGGCCTTGGATCTAACCTGCTTTCCCCCTTCTCTCCCCACCAAAGTCAGAGTCAGAGTCAGAGCACCTCTTCTCTCTCCTCCGTAGTATCAGGCAGGGCTTTAAGAGTCTCCTCACCCACAGCAGACAGCGCACCTCCTTGCCCCACCCCACCTGCTAGCCGAGTGTTTTGGAGGTAAGCAGAAAAAGTTAAAGTGAATTATGAGGAGCAGCTTCTGATTGGACACCCCCTCAAATGAAGATAAAGCCGGTCTGAAATGCTAACGTAGGTCAATGGGGAAATAAGACATTATTTACGATTCATTCCATGCGTGCCTTTTCAGGAGTGCATGCGCTGCAGAGTGTGGGCTGCCTCTGGATACCTATCAGGTTGGTTTGGTATCTTCTGTCAATTAATCTTTGACAGTTTCCCTATTAATTCCTGGGTACACGGAAACATTGACAAGATCAGAGGAAGATGAGTCATGCATGCATGTGCTCAACAGAAGTTTCTAGGCTTATCTAAGGGAAGAGAGGGATTGTTTCCTTATGAGGTTTTAATTGATCTCTGCTTCTATAGATCCTGTGTGTGAGTCCCAGAACTAGTATGAGTTACAGTCTATGTGGTTGGGTCCCATGAGACGTTTGGCCCATCACCATCGTCGTGGCAATGGGGCCCCCCCGCCAGAACTGAGTTGCAAATGGAAGCAGTCAATAAAACTTACCAAAAAATTAAAAATTTAAATTAAAATTTAATTTAAAATTAAAAAAAATTTTAATTTAAATTTAAAATTAAAATTTTTAATGTTCTCATTGGGGACATTATCACCTCCAAGAGGGAAAAAATTGGTGCTTGGGGGGACATTAAAAACATGAGATATTACAGTGGTTTGTGGTCCTCAAAGGGCCATCATAGATATCTATGGCAGGGGATGACAGGTAGGAAAAAAATATCTAAAGAGACTCTTGGTGTCTTATTAGATATTAGTGATCATGAAAAAATAAAGGTTGAGAAACACTGCATTATTTCATTCAACGCTACGATAGCCGGTTAAGGGAGATGCTCTTTTGTAAGTGAGAAAGTTGAGGTTCCACAAAGTAAAGGAATTTGCCCGAGGATATCCAGATGGTTTCTGGTGTGGCAGGATTTGAAAGTAGACAGCCCACATCCTCAGCAGTGCCTCTAACACTGTTCTGCCTGCATTTGTTCACCTGGTTCTCTTCTCACCGTCAAGAGCTGTTGGGAGAGAGCTGGGTTGTGTCCACGTGTGTGGTCAGAAAGCAGTCCCAGCCTGGTTGACCAGTGGGGAGTTGCATGTCCCAGTCCCGGGCCACTGATGTCACAGTGGCAGCGATTTTCATGTTTGTACTCTGACAGTCGTGACCATGAGATATGTCTGTATCTGATAGCAGAACTTGGCCTATAGGGTGACACACTTATTCTGGTTTGCCCAGGTCTGTCCTGGAATGCCCTCAGCCCCGGGCACACTGGCTGGTTTGTCATCCCACATCTAGAATGCTGATTGGGCGTTTGGAATCAGGATGCTCAGAACCCCTTCAACCTGAAGGACTCCAACAGAAATTTAGTTTCAAATCAGTGTCAGTCTGACTAGACATACTCCGTGATACTTCTGTATCCCTCCCACCCAGCTAAACAAGTCAAGGTGCCTAGAGTCTAAGGGCTTTCCTTCTGACACAGGAATAAACACGAAGGAGTGGGTTATGCTGTGCCGGATCTGTGGCCATGTTCTCTTTTAAAAGTAACCTCTGAGGCGCATCCCTGAGACAGTTTAGTCACAGAGACAGATGTTTGGGTGGGGCTAGAATGCCCTACCTCCTCTCATGAGTTGGATGCTTTGTGATGACGTGACATTTTGTCACGTCTAAGGAGCTCACTTAGTGATGCCTGCCGTCTCTGAGCACATCGGTTTTTATGTTTTGCATCCCCCTGGAAAGCACACAGTTGCTTCGACTGTGCTATCGAAGTGTATTCACTGCCAAATACAGACGTGAATGTCCATGTCCATGTCTCAATATATTATTCACTTATAGGAATATCATTTTTTTAAAAAGCCTGACACTTTTGATCATGTAAAGGAAATGTTTGGGGATGAAGACAAAGAAATGTCAAGAACAGTAGAATTTGGTCAACTGGGGCACAGAGCGAGCTGTCTTTTGGAGTCTCCCACTCTTGAGGCTGGCTGACCTTACCTGGAGATTGAAAACAGCCCCTCACCTTCAGAGCTGCACTCCACTTCTCAAGGGTGTGACTATGCCTGAAATCACAAGGAAGCGGAACTTCAAACACCGGCTTCAAGGTCATGACACCAGGCAGCACATGTCTTTAATCAGAGAAACACAACCAAGAGGAAGGGGCTACTGGCCAAGACAAAAGTCTCCTAATTGTTTATCAGCCTATCACGTTGGCAGCCATGTCCTTCGACAAAAGAAAATGACGGCCTGACTTGAGGCTTTCAGCTAGCAGCCTGTAATTCTTTTGCTTTGGAGGGACCACTGCTAGTTCATCTAGCTCTGGGAGTGACATAGTGATTATCATTTCTGTTGACACATGAGAGAGTATTGTGATGGGGAAGAAGACAGAAGTGTACTACATGGAGGACTCACACGTGTGTCTGTCGTATAATTATCATTTCTCTGCCATCAGGAAGCACACATAGGCACCAGATAAGCACAGATGAGAAGCCGCTGGGCTGATGGAAATAAATGAGCCCTTCTTCTCAGAGTCCAGACCGTGGGCGTGGGCAAGGTTAAGGCATAGGGGCCATCCATAGGCCCTGGAACAACTGTCCTGGTGCCTACATGCTGGACATCAGCCCTGGACTTGGAATTGGTGTATTTCTGCTAAACCCGGGTCCAGCAAGGACCTCTAGGTGGGGAAGAGAGCTCAGAGGTAGTTGGGGAGCATGCCTGGTTATGAAAAATGTCCAGGCAGTGCTGTCCAATCTTCTCACTAATGAGTTATCCATGACTTCCGGTCACTGTGGAATAAGGCAAAGCTATGGTGAGTTGCAAGAATGCAATTCTACCCAAAGAATGTTGACAGAGGACCTATTGAGTGATAGCTACCCAGCTTATAAATATGAATAGAACACAGCCTGTGTCCCCCAAGGGCAAAATTTAGGACCATGTGACCCATCACATAAAGAAGTTCTTAAAATGAAGAGGTTCCATTAACAGAGAAGTTTAGGAAATGCTACAGATTCTGTTTTCTCTTGGAGGTTTACAATATGCATCTGCTTATTAAGGATGCTAGGAAGTTCTCCAAGAGGGAAACCTGCTCACCTGTGCTTTCTGCATATTTCCCAAATGTGTTTCTCTGATGAACCCATGGAACCAGGGTCCCTTGGAAACAATTTAGGAAATGCTGACTTAGGAGGCTTATCCAGCCATTGCAGAACCTGGAAGTATGAAAACCATGATCCAGCCCCCAGAGCAGGAGTAGGCGAGAACAGGGTGTCGGGCCCATCAGATGTACCAGGACTCGGGATAGAGCCTTGATCCTAGAGGAGGACTAGAGTGCCGTATGGAGAAGCAGTGGCGGCTCCAGAATGTGTGTGTGAGTGTCTCTGTGTGTGTGTATGTGTGTGTACATGTGCGTGCATGCACACGCATGTGTTTGTGTTATCATAGATTTGTGTGATCTCCACAGTAGAAACCCAAATCTATAAACTAAGACTGTGGACAAGGTGGGAGGGAGAGGGTAAGGCAGGGCAACTCTGAGATGAGGGGCACCGGGACTCCTGCCATAGCAGGTGCTGCTTTCTACGGACAGCTTACTTCTGAGCTCCTTTGTCTGAGGTCATGGCCTGCACCACCATGATGGGCTCAGAACCCAGGACAGGACGATGATAAAAGGCATCTTCCTCAGAACTCTAACGTACCAGGCACTGCACCAAGTTATTTAATGTATTGTCCCATCAAGTCCTTACAGTGACCATGGAGAAAAGTGTTACTAATGTCCTAACGTTACGAGGGGGCATATGGGGAAAACTGAGGTTCAAGGAGGGTTGATTAACTTGCTCAAGTTCACACAGTTAGCTAAGACCTGAACCTAGATGTTACCCCAAGGTCATTTTCTTCAATGCTGCAAACCTATTTTGATGACTTAAGCAATGCTCATTGTCCACACAAGTGGGCCTCAGAAGGAAATCCAGGTGTGTGTTCATAGCAGGGTAAAGACAAAGGCAGGGCTTAAGACCAAGTTCACTTGCTCCCTAACAATCCATTAAAATAAAAAACATCTTCTGTGTAACCTTGGGAGTATTCCAGGATAACTTTTTATCATCCCATATTATCAAATCTGTAAAAAATAATACCAAAAAAGACATTATCAATGAATGTCCTGGTGGAAACTAAAAATTCATCACCCCGAGAGGTCTTTTTTTCCTTCCTATGAAGCCATGACAATCACAAATCATGATGGCTTCATTTTTTTAATACATTCTTTTGCCTGTTTGGGTCTGATTTCAATTAAAGGCATATTAAATAGGGCACAGATTCCATCAGTCAAGCATTCAATAGACACTAACAAAATGCAGGGCACCAGGTCGCAGGTACTTAGCTGAGGACTGTTTCCTGTGACATCCATGGTGTGGAGGCCTCCTTCCAGGTCTTTGCCCGCATGGAGCTCACTTAGCATGGCCCAGGGTGAGATGTGGGCCTGGAAGTTGCCTTTCATTTCTGACAGAGACCCCCAAGTGGGCCTGTTTTCCTAGACCAGGAAGGCAAACGAGCGTACCCTTGACACTAATGCTGACAGGCTGGCAGCGGCTGCCTGGACCACTGGGCAGAGAAAGAACCCTGATTCCACAGTGCAGCTCAGTGAGCAACAGCACAGGAACCAGATGGCTTGCTGACATCTTCCAAAGGCAAGGGGCAAGGAAGTGGGCTGCATGTGCCGAGAATTTTCTATTCTGACACTGTCCCTGAGGCCTGCCCTGTGACAGTTTCACAAAGAAACAAAGAAGGGCAAAGACACAACACAGAGTAGAAGATGTGTCTGGATGCATCTGGTTTAATGGCAACATTGGTGAAATTAACTGAGACTATTTAACAAATTGATGAGATGAACTGAGACTATTTAACAGATAGATCTTACTTTAGGATGGTCAGATCCATTTGCCTGATCATTCGCACCTAATGACTGATAATCTGATTCTGATTATGGGAAAAAATAAACTGGCTTTGATGGCTTGAGAAGCACTGTTATAAAAGGGAAAGGAATACGGGGATGGTGACTGAACTAGATGAACTCTGTGTTTCCTTTAAGCTTGAATATTTTCTGTATATGAGTATACCTGCTGGGGACGATAGGTCTACTGGTTCCATCTCTTACCCATTAGCTCACATGTTGTGGGCTCAAGAGGATTCAGAATCAGAAGATGGGGCCCTACGTTCACAGAAGAGTAAACTACAGTGAACAATTAGAGTTGGGCACGTCACCCTGAGCCAAACATGGTGGCTCGCAGTTGTCAAGACCTGCAGGTAAATGTGCCAGATTCCACTCTAGACCATGCTTCTATTGGTGTTTATAATTATGGTCCCTTTAAATTAAATTTTAATCACAAAATAATACATGCTCCTTATAAAAATGATCAAACCATTGCAGATCGGCCACCATCTTCCCTCGTCCCTGCATCACTATTAATCCCAGTGCCCTCTCTCCTTTCCCAGGTTTAACCACCAAAGCCAGTGTGAAGTTCCCCCTTATAGACCTTCTTCTATCCATTTATGGACATAAACTGTACCTGAAAAATATATGCATAAAGTTTGTGGAATTTTCTGTGTGCAAATAGGTTCATAAAAATGATGTTACTATGGGTAACATTTTCCAACTTGATATTTTTCAGTTTTGGAGAGCCTTCCATGTTAGAGCACATTAGATGTACAACCTTTTCTAAGTGCTGCAGAGTATTTCACAGTGTAGGGATAACATCATTTTAGCAATTCCTCTGTTGTTGGATGGTTAGGTTCTTTCCAAATGTTTCTCGGATCCTCCGTAAACATCCCCGCCAAAACCCCTTGTCGACACGTGCAAGTGTTTCTTGAGGGTAAATGCCAAGAGAGTGAATGCATTTTTTTTTTTACTAGTTGCTATCCAGTTGTCTTCCAAAGCACCTAATGCCAGTCGCCCTTCACGTCAGCTGTGTGTGAGCGAGACCTGTATCCGACACCCTTCTCAACCTTGTTACAATCAAATAGTCTCCATCACTCTCGTCTTTATACCATCTTTCTTCTAAAGTGTCAGCATTGCGGCTGCGCACAGAGCGTGCTCAAGTAACATCCGCGCCCATTCCCTGTAACCGGAATTAACCACAGTACCTTTCCCTTTGAGGCGCCCCTCCTTCCCCTTGCTTACACCTACTCACCCACCTGCACCGGCGACCTTTCCTGAGCCCCTGGTTAGATGAGGCTGTTCTCATCCGTATTCACATCACCCTCTCTCAATGTGCTGTGAATGCTTTATTATTTTCTTTTTTTTTTCACATCTTTATTGGAGTATAATTACTTTACAATGGTGTGTTAGTTTCTGCTTTATAACAAAGTGAATCGGTTATACATATACATATGTTCCCATAGCTCTTCCCTCTTGCGTCTCCCTCCCTCCCAGCCTCCCTATCCCACCCCTCTAGGTGGTCACAGAGCACCGAGCTGATCTCCCTGTGCCATGCGGCTGCTTCCCACTAGCTATCTATTTTACGTCTGGTAGTGTATATATGTCCACGCCACTCTCTCACTTTGCCACAGCTTACCCTTCCCCCTCCCCATATCCTCAAGTCCATTCTCTAGTAGGTCTGTGTCTTTATTCCTGTCTTACCCCTAGGTTCTTCATGACCTTTTTTTTTTCTTAAATTCCATATATATGTTATTTTCAAACACTCACTCTCCTGCTTAGTGCCAACCTGCCGGACGCCAAGGAATGTGACTTTTTGGCACCTCTTTTTCCCCCCCGACACCCAGCCCAGGGCCCCCCACGTGGTAGGCATTCAATAAGAGATTTTTAAATGAAGGCCATTGTCACAGAGCCACATCCACAATGAAATGAAAGCCCGTGGAAATAAACGGCATGTCAGGAGAAGGAAAAATTAAGCTGTCAATCTGCTGAACAGCAAAGATTTCTTTATTTCAGGTCTTCTAACGTGATGGAGGCAAGAGGGAGGGCGGAAGGAAAGCTAAAACCTAATGGAGCCAGGGAAAGGTTTTGCTTTTTTAATTTGGAAAGTGATTGACTTCACTCCACTGCCATTGCCCAGGTGCGGGGAGGGGCTCCGCCCATCGCTGTCCCCCAAGTGACCATCCCCTGCTCCTGCCCCCTCAGGGACCACGGTGATGCGGATGACAGCCTTTGACGCGGACGACCCGGCCACGGATAATGCCCTCCTGCGGTATAATATCCGTCAGCAGACGCCTGACAAGCCCTCTCCCAACATGTTCTACATCGATCCTGAGAAAGGAGACATTGTCACCGTCGTGTCACCTGCACTGCTGGACCGGGAGGTGAGCTGAAAAGCACACAACTTCTTTTTCATGAGAATTGAACATGGCTTTCACATGAGGGAAGATGTGCGGCTTCCGTCAGCGGCACTTCATGTAGCAGTGGAAATGAGATATTTACACATGGTTGGATTGGGGAGAATCTGTCAAGGGTGATGGGATGTTACGTGACCCCAGAAAACACACACTGGAAAAGCCATGTCCTTTGCGGTTATTTGCATTCATTCAACTCGATGCCTGTTTCCTCACTCTCCACTTACTCTTTTTTTTTTTTAATTTTTATTGGAGTATAGTTGATTTAGTTTCAGGTGCACAGCAAAGTGAATCAGTCATACATATACATGTATCCACTCTTATTCAGATTCTTTTCCCATATAGGTCATTGCAGAGTACTGAGTAGAGTTCCCTGTGCTGTACAGTAGGTCCTTATTAGTTATCTATTTTATATATAGTGGTGTGTACGTGTCACTCCCAATGTATCCCTCCCCCCTGCCCTTACCCCCTGGGAACCATACATCACGGACCACTTACTCTTGAGGCCCCAGCGACTGTGGGCTCTGCCTGCCTCACCTGTCTGCCAGGAGGGTGGGGGAGGGAGGGGGGAGCGAAGTGACTGTCCCAGATCACTGACACTCTCCTCCCTGTCACAGAGTCAGGTAGCTTTGACTTACTTCTTTCTCAAACCTTCTGCTGCCTGCGCCAGTGTTTCCGCCCGAGCCTTTCTCTCCCCTTGGTCTCTGCTCTTGTCCTGCAAGGCCGTCTCTATGGAACCTCACCCATCTTCCAGGTCATGTGTCACAGACAGGTGCCCTGTGGACCTCAGTCAGCCCACATGCCTGCTCTTTGGTTTGGCCCAGGGTGTTTTAAAGTTTCACATTAGTCGCCATATCCAAATATTTTGATTTTATATTTTTTAAAATTCCAATTTCTAGCCTTTCTGAAAATCAGAAATTCTGGAAATCGGGGCCCCAATTTCCACATGTGGATGATGGGTCAGACCACTCGTGACAGTCAGATGGAGCTGGTAACAGCTGTCGCACTTAGGGGGGCATGTGTTCCTGGCCCACTTACATCCCCTACATTTATTTGTCTGCTGGCCCTGGCCTATTTCCCAAGTTCCAGGGCCACCCTGTCATTCCCCACAGGCTACCTTCCATAGGAGAGCCTCTTGGCCCTTCACACAGCATGTCAACCCACTTGAGGATTCTCTGCCTCCATCACGCCCCCAGATCTGCCCCCATCCTGGGATCCCTTGTTCCCAGCAGGGCATCGTTCCATGGACGTGCCCCCTGGCAGTCACCCTGACCTTCTGCAGGCACCATCTGCCCCAGGAGGAGCACTGGGTTTCCCTCACAGTCCTGTGCATTTTCCCCTCTGTGTCTTTGATTTAAAAAATCCCTGGGTGAGAAATGTCTTCTCCTCTCCTATCTGTTTTCCTCGCTGTAGCTCTTCACAAGATTCTGGGTTAGATCCGCCCCATCTAGGAGGCGGTGCTCCACCTCTGAGTCTTCCACAGCCTTCTTCCTCCCTCAGTCTATGACTGCTCTGACCCGCAGCCCTCACATGGCATTTGTCACATGTTCCTTTACACTGTCATCTGTCTCTTTAAAGAATATCCCCTTCTATCAGACTTCACTCGCGGTCCAGCAGTTAAGACTTTGCCTTCCAATGCAGGGGGCGCAGGTTCGAACCCTGGTCACGGAACTAAGATCCCACCTGCCGTGTGCCCCGCCCCCCGCAAAAAAAAAAAAAACCCACAAGAGTATCCCCTTCCTCTTGGTCTAGACCTGATGCTGTAACCGCTAGTCACATGTGGTTATTTAAACTTTAATTGACATCCTTGAAATTAAAATGTAAAAGTCTATTTCTTGGTCAGACCAGCCACATCTCAAGTGCCCAGGAGCCCTGTGTGGCTAGTGGCCACCATACTGGCCAAGACAGAGACTGTTACCACCATCACAGAAAGTGCTAGTGGGCACCGCTGGCCTAGACAGTACATTTCTTGAGAACAGAGATTGTGATCATCTGCATGTTTGTTTGCTCACTACCTACCACAATTTCAACACTCCTAATAATAGGTTTTTTGGCATATTGGCAAGAATGAATTGGAGATGACACTAAGATTTTACATGTGAAGAGTGGGAAACAGTAGCTGGAAATGGGGAATTATTGGAAAGGGAGGAAGAGATTGAAATTTGCATTGAAACTCTGATTGTCACTTGGAAAATGTAATCGTTTCTCGTTAAAAATAGGAAGCAGAAAAAAGAACATTTAAGTCCATTTCCTCCATTTTGTCTCTCATTCTTTTTCCAAACCTCCCTATTTTTATGACTGCCTGACTGACGTATTATCTTCTTCAGAGGCAAGTAAGAACTTTCCATTTCTCCCTTTATTCCCCTCCCAGCATGCATATGCAAGAACACACACACGCACACACACCAGCTTTCCCATAACCTCTAATTCTCCTGAAGGCACTTGCAAATTCTTCCTACAAGAGAAAGGTGATTTCTCCATCTCAGCTTCTCTTTTTACTGGTAGAAAATGCTTTGTAAGTCTCTATTTATAAACCAAAATGATAATATATTAGATCATTCCATTTTTAAGGTTTATTTGGGGGATAAATGTGTCTCAAGTTCATGATCTTGTCATTTGGGTTTTTGTTAAATAGCAATAAGTATGTTACTATGGGAGTTGAAATAAGCCTTTTCAGCTACAATACATAAACAGCTCCAAAAAGGAAAAAAAGATCAATGCAATTTAACCAAAATTGGAAAATCAATGAAAAGTGACATGTTTCTGTGAGGGTTTCCAGAGTTCAGTGTTGACCCAGGCAACATGGCTACAATCTGAAGGAAAGAAATGTCTCTGAATTCAGGCAAGCCTTGTCTGTTTAGTAGTGCTGTGCTAAGATTCTCTTCGGCAAGTTTGCTGAAAGGGTAAAACGTGACTTCAAGTTACTTATCTTTAAAGGGACAGAACTTATGTGTCAGACTTCCCATGAGTATGTTCCAGTTTGCAGGGTTTTCATCTCACTGTACCTTTCCCAGGGTCCATGTCCATATGACAAGTTCCCGCAGCGGGATTATGGAATTGTTTGCTACTATTTCTGGAGACCTTCTGAGAAGGCATCCTGTCTTAGGTGTGGTTTCAAAAGTCTACTTCTGGATCATCTGGGCAGAACACTTAAAACAGATTTATGCACCATTCGTTTTTAAGAAAATATCCCATTGGGACCCCTACAAACTTTGATGTGATTTAAATCAATGTTAAGTGTGGTTACCATGTATTCACTCACAGTAACTCAGATGGCGTGTTTGCGTGTTGAATGGGTGTTAACAAACAGGATGGGGACTCCTCCTAGAGCTGGGGCCCCTGAGATTTCGCAAATGGTTTGCTCCTATCTGTCCCCTGCCTTGTGGGAGTGGAGGTTCCGGAAGTTCAAGCGTTGACCTGAGCTCGATTGATGTAAAGTTTTCACTTTGATTTTCCATCTAGTACGTTCCCAGAGAGGCCCCCGACAGGACCCCAAGAGGGAGGTGGGAAGGCTCTGTTTCTTTGGAACCTGCCCGTCCACCTTCCCTGCCTGTCACACAGTCACTCTGTACTGAGGCTTGTCACGGAGGCCAGGCTAGGACGCCGGTCAGTGCTCTTCAATGCTGCCATTTTCGTTGCTTCCCTTTCTTCCCAGGACGCCCTGAGCGGGGCCAGGGGAGACAGGTGCCCTCACTGCGCTGCTCCTCCCCACGCTCTGAGGAGGAGAGGATTGTGTCGGCGTGTCCTCCCTGCATAGTCCCAGTCCTTAGCTCAGGAACGTCTTCGCTGCGAGGTGGAGGGAAGGAAGGGTGTCGGGGGGAGAGGGAGGCAGGCAGCACGAAACGTACGGCCCCGCTGTGTGCGCAGGCCGCTGTCTGGCCAGGTGACCTCCTCTCATTGCCCAGCGTGTCATTGCAGCCTCTGGACCCGATTGCAGTGCAGAGCCGGGAGCGAGACTGCCCATCTCTCACCCACCCTGGGCAATGGGAACATGCTAGAAGGCAGCTCATCCACTTCATCTTCTGAGGACCCATAACTGACCCCCTCCTCTCCCTCCTAACTACAATCAGCCTCTGCCTTGGCTCCAATTCTGTGGGCCAGCCTTGCCCAGCAGGTGCTGTCTGTCCAGTGGGCATCTCCCTGAGATGTTCCTCCTCCACTGAGCCGTGACCTTGGGGAGAACGCCAGGCCAGGTGGAAAACGATATGGTCGGTGGAAGGGACAGTGGGTCGGTCCTTGCTTTCCAGTCTGTCCAAGGTTAACTACATTGTGGCTTCCCCAAAACGGGTGCATTTGCAGGCACAGTGACCAGGAGTCCTCTGGGGCAGCATGGTTGACTGCGGGCCTTCTTTGGATAGTGGACCACCTGGGAATGTATAGCCTGGAAAAGAGGGGCTCAGAGGGAAAGGGAGGGCTGTCTTCCTGTTTAAGGAGGGCTGGTCTTTGGAAAGAGAGAGTGGATTTGTTCTGCTTACTCCCCTAGAGGGGAAGAGTGGAATCAACTGGGACACTGGTTCTCAAACTTTGCTGAGGAGCTTTAGAAACCCCAGTGCTCCAAACAAAGCTGGATCCGTAAAATCAGTCTCGTCGGGGGTAGAACACAGGCATCAGTAGTTTAAAGAACCACCCAGGTGATTCAAATGTGCTGTGAATTGCACGGTCTTCCTGCCTTTGGAGAGCATGTTTCAGTGTTCCTGCTGACCTAGGTGGTGGGACCTGGGGAAAGAATCCTGGCCCCATGATTTATCTGGTTTTTGACCTAGGTGAGTGTACACGTCTCCTTGGACTGCTGTAATAAGTACCACAAGCTGGGTGGCTTAAAACAACAGACTTTTATTCTCTCACAGCTCTGAAGGTCAGAAGTCTGAAATCAAGGCGTCAGGGGGGCCAGGCTCCTTCGGAAGGTTCTAGAGGAGAATCCTTCCTTGCCTCTTCTAGCTTGTGGTAGTTGTCAGCAGTTCTTGGCATTGCTTGTCTTATAGACACATCACTCCAGTCTCCAGCTCCATCTTCACATGTCCTTCTTTTGGAACAGTGTATCTTCACATTGTCTTCCCTCTGTGCATGCCTGTGTCTTCCTATAAGACACCAGTCATACTGGATTAAGACCCACCCTAAAGACCTCATCACTGCTCGATTACATCTGCAAAGACCCTGTTTCCAAATAAGGTCGCATACACAAGTACCTGGGGTTAGGACTTCAACATATCTTTTGCAGGGACACACTTCAACCCATAGCAGTGAGTTATTGGACCTCTCTGTGCCTTGGTGTTCACCTATAAAATGGGAATAGCAGCACCTACCTGAAGTGGGTTGTTGGTGAGGGTCAGATGTGTCAAAATATGTAAAACACATTGTCTATTCTAAATAAACACAAGCTATCATCATTAGCATTACTGATTTAGTAGTAAATCTTAAGAGTGGTTAGTCAGTTCCCTGTTGTAGGATACAGTCAAACTCAGACTGCCCTTTGTAGGACATAACAGAAGGGATTCAGTTAACCAGTAAAGATTATATCTTTAATGTCTTTTCTAACTTTGAGACTATAGTTCTTAAAAAAAAACATTTATTGAATGCCTTTGGTGTGTAATTTGTTCTGTAGGATGCCGCCTGTGAGTGCCAGTTCCCCACCTGGCCAGCTGTGTAACACTGGGCAAATCATTTACCTTCTCTGAGCCCATTTCCTCATCAGTAATCACTGGTAATGACATCTGCACTACCAACTGTATCGCCTTTTCGAGATGTGCACAATCCCCTCTCCTTCTGCAGATAGCAAAGCATGGTACAGTCGTTACCATTTGTCACACTTCCTATGACTGCTGATAACTCGGGCTCCAGTTCCCATCAAATGCTGCTGAGAGCTTTACATACTGTTTCTACCCACATGTCACAGACATAAGAAGAGTCTCCCCAGATGGTGCAGAGTATGTTCACTTTATTCTGTGAGTCATGACTCTTCGTTTTTGCCAGTGCTGGGCTGGGTTGTACTGCAGTTCCTTGGATTCACAGCTGAGTCGTGAGAGCAGCTGCAGTGACCATGTATTGCCCTTGCTTTATCATGAGTTTGATGTTACTAGACATCAAGTTTGACTTGGAACTTGGTGTATTTTCCATTACAAGCTCTTCCATTCACTTTTTCTGAAACCATTCCAGAACATACCCTTTCTAAAGAAAGAGATCTTGGATCTCTGTCCCATCTCTGTATTCCCATTGCCAAACATACTGCCAGGTAAATAAGACACTCGGTAAAGATTTGTTGGATGGATGGATGGATGGATGGATGGATGGATGGATGGAGGGCTGGATGAAGGGCTGGATGAAGGGATGGATGGATAAAGAGATGGATGGAGGAGGAGGGATGGAAGAAGGGATGGACAGAGGGATGGATGGATGGAGGGATAGATGGATGAATAGATAGATGGAGGGACGGATAAAGAGATGACTGGAGGGATGGATGGCTTATGTTCCTTCAGTTTGTATCTATGAGTACATAGGTAACAGACTGTCTCAGAACTTACTGCAAGATCCACACCCTAGCATGGGTATATAAACAGAAGAAATGATTTTATTTTAGTTGAGAGCTTACTCTTGCCCTTGTGTAATCATCCAGCAATCTAATGTATTCACCTTATATGTACCCTGTGTGAGGAACTGCACTAGGCTCTAAGAATACCTTGATGAATAGGATGGTCATAAGGATCTGGGCCTCTTGCTTAAATGGGGAAATGTTTGGAGAAAATAAGGACCATATCCTACTAAACAAAATTGGGTTCATTGGGGGCACTGTTTTATTCTTTCATATAACCATACTCAGCCCCTCATTCTGATAGCTCTCTCTATGTTTTTAAACTATGTCTGGCTGCACTACAAAGTAAAATCAGATAAAGGTCCCTAACATTTGATAACTGGTTTATTTAGTCGATCATCTTGGCTGCTAGACTGAAATTCATCAGCTGAAATCTGCCAGCTTTTCTGAACATAGCCAGAGCAATCTACAACTAATAAAAGTAGCTAATGGTCAGTTTGGAGGGTTTGTTTTCTTTTTCTTGCTTGCTATTTTTTTTTTTTTTTTTTTTTTTTTTTTTTTTTTGCGGTACGCGGGCCTCACTGTTGTGGCCTCTCCCGTTGTGGAGCACAGGCTCCAGACGTGCAGGCTCAGCGGCCATGGCTTAGCCGCTCTGCGGCATGTGGGATCCTCCCGGACCAGGGCACGAACCCATGTCCCCTGCATCGGCAGGCAGACTCTCAACCACTGCGCCACCAGGGAAGCCCTTTTGCTTGCTTTTTTCTTGCAAATGCAAACAGTCTCCAAATGAGGCCCTTAAAATGCAGTGTTAACATTTCCATTGTAAAAGTATCGTTAGTCTTTTTAAGAAGTTTGAGCTGAGCACTTTCCTTTGTTTGAATTCTCCTTTCTCTTTTTTTTTTTTAAACATCTTTATTGGAGTATAATTGCCTTACAATGTTGTGTTAGTTTCTGCTTTACAACAAAGTGAATCAGCTATACCTGTACATATATCCCCATATCTCTTCCCTCTTGCGTCTCCCTCCCTAGCCCACCTCTCTAGGTGGTCACTAAGCACAGAGCTAATCTCCCTGTGCTATGCACCTGTTTCCCACTAGCTATCTGTTTTACATTTGGTAGTGTATATATGTCAGTGCTACTCTCCCACTTCATCCCAGCTTAACCTTGCCACCCCACTGTGTCCTCAAGTCCATTCTCTACATCTGCGGCTTTATTCCTGCCCTACCCCTAGATTCATCAGAACCATTTGTTTTTTTTAGATTTCATATATATGTGTTAGCATACGGTATTTGTTTTTCTCTTTCTGACTTACTTCACTCTGTATGACAGACTCTAGGTCTATCCACCTCACTACAAATAACTCAATTTCGTTTCTTTTTATGGCTGAGTAATATTCCATTGTATATATGTGCCACATCTTCTTTATCCATTCATCTGTCGATGGACACCTAGGTTGCTTCCATGTCCTGGCTATTGTAAATAGTGCTGCAATGAACAATGTGGTACATGTCTCTTTTTGAATTATGGTTTTCTCAGGGTATATGCCCAGTGGTAGGATTCCTGGGTCATATGGTAGTTCTAATTTTAGATTTTTAAGAAACCTCCATACTGTTCTCCATAGTGGGCTGTATCAGTTTACGTTCCCACCAACAGTGCAAGAGTGTTCCCTTTTCTCCACACCCTCTCCAGCATTTATCGTTTGTAGGAGATGGAGACTCTTGATGTCACTGAGATGTAACCCTAATCAGCCTGTCTCCAAAGCCCATACATTTCCCCCCCCCCAGTATATGGATCAAAATTTTTACTTATTTGGATGGTAACCTCACAGAGGAAATCGATTTTGAACCGTCTTTTCAACACAGGAAAGCAAAACACGGAGTTTTGAGGCAGCTTTTGTGCTGATTAAGATGTGGGCTTTCAGTGCCTGCCAGGTGGCCTTCTTCCAGCTTACAGAGCCCAGGTGGCTTCTAGAACTTGGTGCAAAAAGTCCATGGAGAAAGGTACTCTCCTGCCTTAGTTTGGAAATACAAATTGGCCCTATTTGTTGGGTATTTTGGCAATAAGAATCAAATAGCTTTTTAAAATGCCCCTGGTATTCTCTGACTAAGCAGTTCTACATAATCAAGTATACACCAGTGGGAGTTTTTGTTGGATTTATTTAAAGAGCTAAACTAAGTGTCCAAGCATTGAGGATCTGTTGAACTGTTCGATAAATTCTGCAATATTCCTACATTGGGCTTCCATTAAATCATGTAAAATGATGTGGTAAAAGAACATATGATGATATGGAAAGATTTTCACATATGTTAACAAGCAGTTCGCAAAGCACCACATAGGCTATGATTTTTTGTTTATATATATATCATTATCATCATCATCTTATTCTATTCAGGCTGCTATAACAAAATACTAGAGATTGGGTGGCTTAGACAACAGGAATTTATTTCTCACAATTCTGGAGGCTGGAAGTCCAAGATCAAGGTGCTGGCCAATTCAGTTCTTGGTGAGAGCCCCAGATGGCCATTTTCTCATTATGTCTTCCCATGGCAAAGGGAGGATGCTCTGGTCTCTCTTCCTTTTCTTATAAGGACACTAGTGGGACTTTCATGACCTCATCTAAATCTAATTACCTCCCAAAGGCCCCACCTCCCAATACCATCCCACTGGGGGGTTAGCACTTCAACATATGCATTTTAGGGGGTCAGAAACATTCAGTCCATAACATATATCATCACAGTCCAAGATGTGAAAGGGTATGTGTAAATGTGTTAGGAATGGTCATTTTCGGATTGCAAGTGATCTTAATTTTCCTGCAGTGCAGTGTCTAAGATGACAGTCTTCAGATCCAGGTTGCTTGAGTTTGAATTTCAGCCTCCCCACCCCCACCCCACCTCTTACCAGCTCTGTGATCCTGGGAACATTAGTAGCTTGAACAACTGGTAGCCATAATTTTCATGTCCATGTCATTAAATATTCTTCTCCTACGTCATTGTTAATGCTCCCAGAGGGCTCCATTGAATGAAAGTGGCATAAAACAGAGAACAAACCCCTTATGGTTGGAACTGTGCCTTTGTTTCCTCATCTGTAAAATGGGAATTATAATAGTCTCCCTCATCGGGCTGTTGTGAGGATTAAATGAATTAATATAAGCACATACTTAGAAGCATAACAGGTTTGGGTTAGCTGTTGCCGTTATCTGTATTTTCTAGTTTGGGTACAGTGACTGTGTATTGTTTGGGTAATGAAAATAAAATTCTGTTCATCTTTTTGGAACGCAGTTATATCTGGGTCTTGAGGGCAGGGGATTCCAAGTTAGGACACCACACCACGATGGCTCAAGTGGCAGCATGACTGTCACCTTTGGGTTCAGACGCTGGTTCCTACGTGAGCCAGTTTATTCGTTGACAGAACAGTGGGAATCATACCAGGCATCATGGCCTCTGCCAATATTGCTAGGATCACAGGCAACACATTTAAAAATGTCAGAAAAGAATGTTTTTAAGGGTGTATTAAGGTAAATCTTGTCAAAACTTCCCCACTTGACATGCTAAGCATTCGCATTTCT
The DNA here is from genome assembly GCF_025265405.1 of Mesoplodon densirostris. Classification (NCBI taxonomy): domain Eukaryota; kingdom Metazoa; phylum Chordata; class Mammalia; order Artiodactyla; family Ziphiidae; genus Mesoplodon; species Mesoplodon densirostris. The sequence goes on from NC_082679.1 coordinate 61,046,227, forward strand.
TCAGGCCCCATGGCCATGGCAGTGGCTTTGCTTGTCAGGTACCTGTGCTGCTTACCTTTCCTTTCATCGGTTCCAGCAGGCAGCTTAATAGATACAGTGTGGTGTGTGTTTCTGTGTTTTTAAGACAGCCATGGGAAATGAAATTTTTTTTGACCTTTGCAAAGAACAGCTGTAGAAATGACTGTTGAAATTCAATGAACAGCATCTCTATTTATGGACCTCAAAAGTAGGAACCAAGATTAAATTCCTTTAGATATTTGCTCCCCTGTGTCTTATAACCTGTTTTGCAGACTTCTTTTACTCCATGGAAGACTCCTTGGGTTCTAATTCTTGTTTTCTGTCTCCTTGAGCTCTGGATTTCTGGGATGGGGAAGAATGGAAAACTCCATTCTTACCTCTTCTCGGTGTTCGATTATCTAATACACGGGGGAGTGTATGTTGTACTCCCCCAGACATCTACGGTGTGAACAATTACAGCATCTATTTTTTCAGCCAGGCATTAAGTCAGGGCCATAACCCTCATAGGACCACCATACCCATTTTCCACAGGGGCAGCCAAGTTCCCGAGGGCTGACGTGACCTTCCTGATTCACATGCTGGAAATCCATGTGAGAATTGGACTTGACCCCCAAACCTCTGCTTTGTCTACTCCCCGCAGGCTGCTGAGAAAAAAGCACAGACCAGGGCCTCCCTGGTGGCGCAAGTGGTTGAGAGTCCGCCTGCCGATGCAGGGGATACGGGTTCGTGCCCCGGTCTGGGAGGATCCCATATGCCGCGGAGTGGCTGGGCCCGTGAGCCATGGCCGCTGAGCCTGCGCGTCCGGAGCCTGCGCGTCCGGAGCCTGTGCTCCGCAACGGGGGAGGCCACAACAGTGAGAGGCCCGCATACGGCAAAAAAAAAAAAAAAAAAAGCACAGACCATATTGAGGGGAAAATCTGGACTCCTAAAGGACAACCTTATAGTTTATAAAACTTATTCAGGCATTTCTTTGTTCTTTGCTCTGAGCCTCTTCACACATTTGAAAAGTTTGACTCGGTTTCCCTCAGTTCTCCAGTTAGAAAGGCTGTGGGGTGTAATGGCTCAGAGCACGGGCCTGGGAATTTTAGAGCCCTGAGGAGGAATCCTGGCTCTGCATCTTGTTAGCTATGTGACCTTGGACAAGTCACTTCACCTCTCTGAGCTTCAGTTTCTTCACCTCTAAAATGGTGCTTATAATGTGACCTATAGGGTAGACAGAATATGCCCCCTCAAGACGTCCTCATCCTAATCCCCAGAGCCTGTGAATATGTTAGGTTACAGGGCAGAAGGAACTTCACAGATGTGATTAAGTTAAGAATACTGAGAGGCAGAGATTATCCTGGGGTTTCTATTTGGACCTGATACAATCACAAGTGTCCCTGTAGTGGGGGAAGTAGGAAGGTCAGAGTCAGAGAGACAAAGAGAGATTTAAAGATGCTGTGCTACTGGCTTTGAAGATGGAGGAAGGGGTCACCATCCAAGAGATGTAGGCAGCTTCCAGAAACCGGAATAGACAAGGAAACAAGTTCAGAGAACTTCCAGAAGGAATGCAACCCTGCCAACACCTTGATGTTGTTACCCAGTGAGACCCACTTTGGATTTCTGATCTCCAGAACTACAAGATAATAAACCCATTTTGTCTTCAAGTCACTAAGTTATGTAAGATGTTACAGCAGCCATAGGAAACTGATACAACCTGCTTTGCATGGTTTGGAAGAGCGGAGGTGATGACATGTGAAATACATCAGCTTTAGCACGTAGAAAGCTCTCAACCAATAGTAGCCATTGTTACCAGTAACAAAATAATGATGAGACTTGAGGATGACACAGATGTGTTCTATCCAGGGGTGAAGTCCGCTTGGCCAGACCGTTATCAGGCCTATCAGTTAATAGCTCGGGGCCTATGTGGAAGGTGGAGTGTCTGCCATCCAACCCAACCAGCCCACTTGAGTCAGTGGAAGGAAATGCCAGTGTTGCCTGCAGGAGGTGGCTTTCATTAGTTCTCATTAAGGGCACGGTAGAACCTGTTGCTTCTGCTTTAGTTCTGTGCCTTACAGAGTCTGCACCGGAGTGTGGATTTTGCATCCTCTGGAGAGCTGTAATCACGGGTGCTGGATATATGTTGATGAGACCAGCCACATCCTCATTAATTAGGCAAAGGGTAAAAGGTGAGGGCTTTCTTCATTCAGGCAAATGCTATAGTGTTGGGGTGCTAGGAGTCCATGAGCAATGCCCTTCCTTCTTTCTCCTCCCAAATTAGAGCCCCCTAAGGAATAAGACACAGGACAACTGGAGACCAAGCCATAGGCTCAGTTACCAATGAAGCTGATCGACAAGGAGAGCCGTGAGTCTGTGGCCAAGGAAACTTGCTGATCCTTTATGCTTGAATTAGAGACTTGGCCCCCCTGAGTCACAGGCAGACCGGGACAACCACAGGCTACACCCACCTGCGTGGAGCCCACCCCAGGAATCCTCTCCCAGGCAGAGAGGCAAAGCCTGGGGCAGATAGAGATGGCGGGAGGAAGAAAGAGAGACGCAGAGGGAGAGCCAGCTGGGGAGATGCCACCCTCACAGCCCAGTATCTCCATCCACTGCCCTGGGGTGGAGTGAGGGCAGGAGGATGCAGCAGGACAGCCTTGGCCCATAAGCTACCTTCGTGCAAGATAGGAAGAGGGACCTGTTCCTCTGAAGGGACGCAGGGCACAGGGGAAGGGCCCAGAGTGTCCACCAGCTCATGTCCTTCCACAGAGAAACCAGAGGATGGAAAAACGGAGCATGGCCCTTGGTTCTTCTCTTCTGAGGGCTCTCTGGGCGGGAGGATTTTAGAGGGGTTTCTTGAACCCAGCACAGAGCAGATTTCCTGTTGAAGAGACAGAAAAGGGTGGACACCATCAAAAAGCACTCAGCGTACCGAATGTCCCACAGGCAGAGGGGGACAGTGAAGGCTTTGCTGGCCACTTCTTTTGTTGTGCGGGGTAGAAAATGGAGCGGGACGTTTATAACCTGGACTCGGCGTTTTCCACTCTGGCAGGATGGGAGCCAGCCCTGGAGCTGGGTCCACCCTGAGTAACTGGCTGCTGTGGCTTCGGGCCAGAGATAACAGCTTCATCCTCTCCACCAGACACCCAAGCAGAGCTCAGCAGCTGGTGTTAGAGCAGATAACGAGATTACCTGGCCTCCCAGGGTGACCAGCGCAGGCGCTTCAAAGAATGTCCTTCTTAAATAACATTTGTTTATAGTGGTTTTTTAAAAATAGGGCATATATTCATACAAGCCAGCAGTTAGTGCCCTGCCAAATAAGTCCCATGGTGACATGTGAATGTAGTTATTAAAAAGAAAAATCAGCCTCAAATAAAGCATCAAAATTTCCAACTTTAAAATCTCCCTTCTCTGTAAAAAATTCCTGTAATTTTTCCTAGAGGCAGGGCCCTAATCTGAGGTCTGTGGATAGAATCTAGGGGGGTGCATGAACGTGAATGAGAAAAATACTTCATATTTATTTTCATTAACTACTGACTACAAGTTGTATCTTTTTCCTTTGGGAGCGTAGGTAAACCAGGACAGTGCTGGCTGTTTCGGCAACTCTTGATAACCAAAGTCACAGATATTTTCATAACCCATCACAGTGGATGGAGATATATCCCAAAAATTTCCCCTGCGATTTTTCTTTACTTCTTTGAAATTAATGTAATAATTAGATTTAACACTCAATCTTGTTACTGATGAGTTGATAAAGAAGCACATGTACCATCAAGTTATTTTCCTTATATTTTGATAACTGTGTTTAAATATAATTGTCTTCCTTTGTTATCCTATGCATTTATTTTATGTGTTTAAAAACATATTCTGAGAAGGTGTCCACAAGCTTCGTCAGGCCCCTAAAGGTGTCCATGGCACAAAATGTCTAAAACTCCAGCTTGGAGGAACTTGAGGGGAAGCTACATCTCCCGTGTTTAACGCTCCCTCTTGCCTCTGGGAGAGCCCACATGTGTTGGGTTCATTCTCCTGCCCTCCATGTCACTAAACAGAGACATTCTTGATGGCCACTCTATGCCTTTGCCTTCCTTGTGACTGGCTGTCACAGAGCCCAAGCATAATGGTTCCCTAGGGATGCTTTGTTAAGTGACCTATCAATGATTCTCTGAATTGATAGAAAAGGAAATGAGAACCTATCAGACTGTAAATTTTAAACCTTGGGCTTGTGTGGACCCCAAATGAATCCATTGATTCAGTCCAAGAGTTGGTTCTAGGGAAGGAATAACACCCTGGATGTTAGTTTGGCGTGGTACTTTGCTTGGTTGGCAGATCTTGTAGCCAAGGAGAGAGGTAGCCATGGTCTACACAGTTAAAAGTGAAATATAGCTTTAAGTTCATGTGCCCACTCTGAAGGCTATCAGTGGCTTTCTGGAGTGCTGTGTTGGGAAGGATTCTGAGTCACATTTGGTTTCTCCAGTAGTTGATTAGCAATGTCTTCCCTGAGAGAGGAAGGTAGGAGTGGGGACGCTCCTGCCATGTCATTTGTCATCTGTGACATGGACGGATAGAAGAGGAAAACATGGGGTTATTGAATCTTTGATCAAGGTGGTCAGTGTTTATTGAGCTCATCTCCTCTCCAGCATAATGGTATGATAGAAATAAATAAGTCGTAGATACAGACTTTGAGATGCTTGGCCAAACTCGTGTCTCAAATACAAAGAGAGTTATGATACAGTACCTGCATGCTTACTGCTACAACACAGGGCCATGCCAAGAGCAAGGAAGAAGGAATTCTATGACCGCTTGAAGAAGATGAGAGCTATCCTGCTGGCCACATTAGCCACTAAAGTCTGCCACCTCCCCCAGTATTCAAATTTTGATCATCCAAACAACATCTCCCAGACTACTGCCTTCTGCATTCGGAAGCAACACAGTGATCCTCTGTCTGAGCATGGGTGCCGAGAGGATCTGACAACAGTGCCTCCAGAGAAGAGAAACGCTACTTCCGTGAACTGTGGTGTCTAGACAAATGCCGCCTGTGCCAGGGACCTGCTTGGCTAGTTGCCCTACTTGGTTCTAAATAACAGGTCAAGGGAAATCATTTAGCCACCCATAAATGCTCACCAGCCTTCCATGTATCACTCTTACGGGTTTGTCTGTAGTGGAGGGGAGCCAGGATGTAGAGGCATGGGGGGGAAGGGAAGAAGAAAGGAGAGGGTGAGCATAGTCGCCCAGCTGTGGCACCATCGAGGAGAAAACAGGATTCCCTGATCCCAACCTCTGACCTTAGACTTGAACTTAGCTGTCCCTGTCTCTGGGGAAATTTAAGTCAAATACATTTGAAGCCAGGGGTATTTTCAAAGCAGTCTTCATTAGAAAGACTAAGTCCTAGCTAGTGGGAAGCAGCCGCATAGCACAGGGAGATCAGCTTGGTTCTTTGTGACCGCCTGGAGGGGTGGGATAGGGAGGGTGGGAGGGAGACACAAAAGGGAGGGGATATGGGAACATATGTATATGTATAACTGATTAAATTTGTAAAATAAAAAAAAAAAAAGAATAAGTCCTTTAAAGGGGTTTAGAAGCAGTATTAACTAGTTCATACTCTTAATCCCATTCTTTTTGTGTGTGTGTGTGGTACACGGTCCTCTCACTGTTGTGGCCTCTCCCGTTGCGGAGCACAGGCTCCGGATGTGCAGGCTCAGTGGCCATGGCTCACGGGCCCAGCCGCTCCGTGGCATGTGGGATCTTCCCGGACCGGGGCACGAACCCGTGTCCCCTGCAACCGCAGGCGGACTCTCAACCACTGCGCCACCAGGGAAGCCCTTGATCCCATTCTTGACAGTAGAATAATGATATTTGGTTGCTTCTTGGGAAGGGAATTAGAGAACAAAAGAAAAAAAAATTTTCCAAAGACAACCGTAATACTTAACTGAGCTAGACTGTTGGTATCTAAAGCCACCCTGCCTGTTGGCATAGCTATCTGAATTGCCTAATCCTGTTTAATGGTGCATGCTCAAACATCCTTGTTTTTAAATAAGAATTGACCAAGAGTCTTATCTCTTAATTTAAAAATAATTTTTGCTTAGTAAATGTTAGAGTCTTCTGAATCAGAGCAATAATTTCCTTCTGGTGTCCCTGGTTCAACAACTTACTCACTGGGGCTCTGAAGGGGAGAGTGAGGAGATGGAATGGAAAACTGGGGATAAACCGTGCATCCCCTACCCCTGCTAATGCAATATGGTGGTGGCATCAACCCTCTGACTCTTGGGTCAGATAACGTGGCAGTGCCCTACACTCACCACTCCCAATGGGCTGTCGGCTTCTTCATCCCTGCAGCTGTCAGCCTGGAGACTTCCTCTTCCCATGGGAGTGTGCTCAGTCTTCTGGGGGAGTTCACGCTCAAGGAGCAGCCGTCAACCCTTGAGAGACGAGAGTTATGGACGATAAATATCCCTTCCTCACCCTTTGAGTAGGACAGCTCTGAGATGTGTTCTACCCAGTCTCCCGATAACCCTGCAGGATTGAACCCCAACTGCCCACAGTGATAACCTGCTCATTACCGCCCCATATATTGGGTTTTTTCTTATTTTCTGTCTCACTTCTCCTATTCACTCACTTGTGCTTCTTGGGATCACCTCCTGAATAAGCTATTTGCACCCAAGTCTTTGTCTTAGGGTCTGCTTCTGGGAGAACAAAATGAAATCAGAGAGCCAGCTAGATCCATCCTTCCCTTCTGGTCTCTATATTTAAGATGTCATGCAACAGATACAGGTGCCATGTAGGACTGAGGTGTGTCAACTGAAGAAAAATGCACAGCCTAAAGGTTGAGAGTTAATGTTTTATTTGGCAGACATTCTCAGGACTTCAAGCCTGGGAGACAGGACTCTCAGATAGCTCTGAGGGACTGCTCTGAAGAGGCGGGGCGGGGTGCGGGGAGCCAGGATATACAGGAGTTTTTGCAATAAAGACCAGGTAGTCAGAACATCAAAAGATTATTGTTAATTAAAGAAAACCAGACATCTCAAGTTAATAAAATTAGTGCTTTTCTATGTATGGGAAGATGCAGAGTCTGGGCTCATTGAAATCATTCTTTTGATACACACCTCAGCTCTCTGGACCAGTATCCTCTGTGTTCTCATCCTGAGTCTCCTCAGGGTGCATTGTCTTGTTGGGGCGGCTGCAGCAGTTGACTGCTAGATGGCTGGCATCCTGTTTCCATCCTGAGTTCCCGCAGGGCTCACCTTCGGGGGCTGGCTGTAATGTGGTGGCTTGATGGCTGCAACATCCTTTGTTTACTGATATGGCAGGCAGCATTCCTAGTTCACAGGTATGAAGACCCTACTGATGTGTGTGCGTTTGTACTTTGCTGTGCTGCTAACAGGTGCATGGAGTTACATACAGGCTATGCAAACGTGTGTATATGTGAACATAGCTGTGCGCACAGTTGGGGTGTACACTTGTCTGTGTGTGGGGGGGTGGAGCGTGCACGCATCGCAAAAGCTCTCTGTCCTCCCTTCTGTGACCCCTGCTGGAAGCTGAGATTCCAGAACCCGTCCACGCAACCCTCTTCTCCTCCACCCCTCAGGGCCTTCCTTCTCCGAAGGCCTTCACCCTCCTAGCCTGGGATTTCAAAGATGTGAGAGCTGATGCCCACCTGCAAGGTGCTCACACAGTGTAGCAGGGAGACAGGCATGGAGATGACTGTTTATAGCACGGTGCTATGCGGGACCAGGGACATGCACGGCCAGAGAAGTAGCTTTGTCTCACAGGACTGGGGAAGATGGCCACGAATGGGGTGACTTGATCTGGGGGTTCAGAGCAGCGATCTGCAAACTTTATCTATGGGAGGCAACATGGTAAATATTTTAGGTTTTCTGGGCAATATCGTCTCTGTTGCAATTACTGAACTTTGCCATTGTAGCACAAAAGTAGCTACAGACAGCACAGCATAAACAGATGAGCATGGCTGTGTTCCAGTAAAACTTTATTGACAAAAGCAAGTGGTGGGCCACATTTGACCCATGGGCCATAGTTTGCTGACTCCTGACTTAGACAGTAAGAAGAAGGTTTGTGCGAAGAGAGGGAGGAAGACTGTTACTGCCAGAGGGAAGAAAACATAAAGGCAAAGAGTAAGACATCAGAGGAAATGAAACAAGTTATCAAAGAGTCCTTACTTGGCAATAAAGAGCCACACTAATAATAGAACTAACTTTTATTGAAGATTCAGTATGAGCCAGTCATTGGGCTGAATACTTTCCATGAATTCTCATTTCATTCTTACATGCTCTGAGTTTGGGGGACTGTTATTTTCTTCATGATACACATGAGGATGCTAAGCTCGAAGGTTGGTAACTTGCCCAGGGTCACGCAGCTGGTAGGTGGCAAGGTGACAGGAACCTGGTCAGAATAATGGAAGCCTGGTATGATTCTGTGGGCATGTCTCCTTCATGTCTATCATTAACACAACTTTACAGGATTTTTTAATATGTTTTTGCTTTGTTTTATAGTGGGATTGGATTTGTCAGCTCAGTCCAGTAAGCCCTCTGAATGGATGGCTGAGATGTGGCTGACGGGTTTCTCCTGGGGCTATTTCGTGAGAAAGAAAAGAAAAAGAGTGAGATATTTAAATTCTTCAAGGATATTGGTTTCGAATAGATAAAGTAGAGAACATTTTTTATTCATATTAGAAGTGGTAGTTGGATGTGTGTGATTTTTTGCTTTCCGAGATGGAGAGAGAACACAGCGCAGATCTCAGAATGTGAAATATGAATTTAAATGACATTTTGAGGAAACTGATAAACACACTGTCGCACAATTGGACTGAACTTGCCTGTGAAAATCCTTTTGCAGCCCATAAATGATATAGTACAATTTGAAATTATAGAGATAAGTGGACGAAGTCTAATGGAATATTAAAAATACACAACACGCCAATGAGAGAATAACTTTCTTTGGCAAAAGTTTCCACTTCTCAGGCTTCCCTGGTGGTGCAGTGGTTGAGAGTCCGCCTGCCGATGCAGGGGACATGGGTTCGTGCCCCGGTCCGGGAGGATCCCACATGCCGCGGAGCAGCTGGGCCCGTGAGCCATGGCCGCTGAGCCTGCGCGTCCGGAGCCTGTGCTCTGCAACGGGAGAGGCCACGGCAGTGAGAGGCCCACGTACCGCAAAAAAAAAAAAAAAAAAAAAAAAAGTTTCCACTTCTCAGAATGTTATCAGGAAATTAGCAGTACCTTGACAGATGAAGTAATCCTTGGAATAAGGAATTTTAAGAGAAGGACCACAGTAGTTGGGAAATCCTTTCTGGAATTCTTCCATGGAGAGGATGAGACCCAGGGGCACGAGGCTAGAAGCTGATGTCCTCACCACCAGTGTTTCATTTCCCACATGTGCTTGGGGTGCTTGTCTGCCTACTTAAAGACAGAACCACACATTCTGTGTTTTCAACAAACCGTCCAGGTGATGTCAACGCACACTAACATTGAGAACCGCTGATCAAATCCAGCGGGCTTTTTAACCCTGATCCTGGAACATCAGCTAAATCCAGAAAGTATTTCACAGATTGGACAAAAACATGGGAAGAAAGAAAAGCCCCGATCTCTTTCGCTTGAACCTCATGTTAAGCTCCAGGATTATGCTCGCCAAACAATTCACGAATTGTCTTTGAGCCTCTGATGCCTGCTAGCACCACAGGAAATGGACTTTGAAACAAAGTAAGTTGGGTTGGATTTACTTTTTTTTTCCCCAAGTTGCAAAGCATCAAGCAAAGATCAACGGTCAGGTCTGAATATGACCCGAATCCCATAGCCTGTCACTCAGACCCTGCCCCCAGGATGCCCAGTGGAAAGGGTGACAGCAGAGGACTTGAAATGCTGCATGCTCCAAAGTATCAGGTCCCCTTTATCTGGAAAATTCCTCCAAAAGGTACAAGACAAATTTCTTTTATATCTGGTTCAGAGACAAAGATCAGGGTTTTGCCAGTCCTTCTCCAGTCTCCAAATAATTGATGAAGACTAAGCTTCAAAGTAGGGAAGTAAAGGCTAGAAATATAAGAGAATGTTTTGGGCCAAAAGTTGCCCCATATACCCAAAAGGAAGCATCTTGGAGGTTAAAAATGTGTCAACAGAAGCTGAAAGCATCGACATTAGAATGAAATTATCCTGTGTGCTATGTAGGAATACAGCCTGGGCTTAGAGACAATTCTTAATACAGCCAACATTTATCATGCTTTTACTATGTTGCAGACATAGTTCCCTATATTTATTTACATGCTTTTAATGCTCACCGCCACCCTGTGCAGTGGGTGTCATTATCGCTTTCCCTACCCGGTGGAATAGTGTCCCCTAAAAATTCATGTTCCTCAGAACCTTGGAATGGACCTCATCTGGAAATAGGGTCTTTGCAAATGTATTAGATGAGATCATATTGGATTAGGGTAGGACCGAAATCCAATGACTGGTGGCATCCGTAAAGAAAAGAGAGACATACAGAAGACCCAGGAAGAGTGCCATCTGAAGATGGAGGCAGAGACTAGAGTGATGTCCACAGGAAGAACTGGGTCACCAGCAAACCCCCAGAAGCTGGGAGAGAGGCCTGGAACGGACCCTCCCTCAGAACCTCCGGAAGGAACTAACCTTGCCAACACCTTGATTTTGGACTTTCGACCTTCAGAGCTGTGAGAGAATAAATGTCTGTTGTTTAAGTCACCCAGTTTGAGGTGCTTTGTTATGGCAGCCCTAGGATACTCATACACCCCCAGTTGGACATGCAGAAATGTGGGCTGAGAGAGGTCTTCTCCTGCCCAGGCTCTCACAGCCCTTCTGTGCTGTGTACTCTGGGTGGGCTGGGGAGGGCTTCAAGCAAGTCATTTCACATTTCTCAGCTCTATTTTCAGAAGAGTTAATACATTTTTACATGAGGACTCGTACGTCATCTGGGTGGTTGGATAGGATTACTTTTAAGGATTCTTGGAACCAACTTTGAGCCTCTTCGATTAGATTCTAGAAGCTTTGAAACAACCACTACAGAGTTCATTTACACGGCATTTTCCATTTAAGCATTGCCTTTTTCTCTGCAGTAACTTCAGAGTCACTGCTGTTTTATGAACTTAGGAAGAGTTAACAAGCAGTAATAAACAGTCGGGACTGGTTCTTATTTCAAATGTCTGCATGTGTTTGGTCTTTTCAGTGACACAACTGAAGATGAGTTCTGTAATCAGGAGAGGAACCTTACACTGTATTGTAATTTCCCTTGATGGAAGCTAGAAAAAGATAACAGTTTAGATTCACAGGGGTGAATGACTAGAAAATTACCCCAACTGTCAAAGTTTTCAATGTTAAAAAGCAATGCAAATTTTCTCAAATACTTAGAATTTCTTAGATGTCAAAACAGAGATATTACCAAAATATGAGAACTGGGGCTTTATATGCAGGTTAAAAAAAAAAAAAACCTCATTCTTTTTCCAAAAGCCACAATATTTTGCTGAATGAATGAAGGAGTGAAAAACACACCAAGCAAAGCATTCATTTTGTTTAGAAATAAATTAATAACTTGTGTTTTATAATGTATTCACATACTCTAGCATTAAAAAATTGTGTGTGTATATATATATGTGTGTGTATATGTGTGTGTGTGTATATATATATATATATATATATATACATACATACATGCGCTAGGAAAAATAGAAGAAATGAAAAGCTGCCATATGTGGGTGTAACGTTATCTTGTTATGTTCTTTGTATTAGATGAGTTGCTTCTGTTTTCTATCCCAACCCAGAAAATTAATTCAAAACTTGCTCCTAGTGGTTTATTCTAAAACTTGGTTTTTGAAGACCCCATCCAGGAATATGTGGCGAGTTGTTATCTTTGCCATGAAAACGTGTAACAGCTATCCTCAGATAGCTCTTGTCACGTGTTGACTCAGAGGGGTGGGTAGAAACTTTCCTCCAAGTATTTTGCACTGTTAGAAAATTTTCTTTGCGGTTCTAAAGAATGAAAAGCAAAAACAATTCGACACCGAGACTGTCTGGAGAGCGTTGCTCTGTTGAGGTCCTTTTATTCTCAGAGTCGGGAGAAGTCTCTGTAATTTGGATCTTGAGCCAGGCTTGCATGACATTTCTCTTTGTGAATACTCCACTAATTTCTAGCCCATAAAAATCATGCCAGCACTACAGTGAGCTTATGTATGAGGCAGAATCAAGAAGCCAAGGATCTGACTTTATTTCACATTTTCAAAATGGAATGAAACTTTGCAGAAAGCAATTTGTGGGGAAAAGTTCTTTACAGTGCAATGAGTTATGGGTTATCTCAAAGGAGCATCATCTCATTCTAGATATGGGATTTTAATGTGAGAGCTGGCTTTCTCGTGTTTGGTGGGGACATCTATCTGAATTGTTCTCCCTCCTATTTATAAAGGCAGATAATTTTTATGGATCAGTAGATAATTCTTGAGCATCTACTCTCTTCCAGGTACAGAATCTGGAAGTGAGTGTATAGTGGTAAATAAGCCAGCTGCAGCCCCATCATCACAGAATTTATAACTCAGCAGAGAAGACATTAAATAAGAAATACAAATGCTCTGAGTGTTACCTGGGGCAAGCTTGGGAGTATACAATAGATGGATCTTCACCTAGCTGGGGGAATCGAGGAAGGCTTCCTGGCGGAAGTGGCACCTATTTTGAGACTTGAAGGTTGTTAGCCAGGAAAGGAGGTAAAGGAAGTGGTAGGGATTGGAGCAAAAATATTACTGATAAAGGGACCAGTGAATTTATATTGCTGGCATATTTAAAGAATTGAAAGAAGTCTAGATACATTGACTGTCATGTTTTCCTAGATGAGTGTATAGTAATTCTGGCAAAGGTAAAAGTGAAGTGAATTCCTAGAATCTCTTACTGACTCCAGAAAAACTCCTTAGAGTCACTGGCTGTGACCAGATCTTTCACTGGGTACAATCAGTTCTAGCATAAGAAGATGCTCAAGAGGGTGGCTCTGAGAGGGTCCTGGGAGAGTGGGCCATATTGAACCTGAGAATCCCTCCAGGACAGTTCAGCAATGTGGAATGGCCAAAAGAGGCTCATTAACAGATTGTCAATCTAAAAGCAAATTAGTGTGTTAGGGCCAGACTAGGTTATGCTGCAGTAACAAGTCAACCCTAATACTGTAGTAGACACAACACAACACAGGTTCTTTCTTGCTCAAGCTACTTGTCCATCATGGACCTTCTGAGAAGCTCTGCTCCACAGAGTTACCAAGGGACCCAGGCTGACAGAGGCTCTGACAGCTTGTTCTACGTGGAGCCCGTGACCTCCTTTGCGGCTGTGGCAGAGGAGGAAAGAGCCGAGGTATTGAACACCAGCTATTAAATGCTTCAACCTGGAAGTGACACTTCCCATGGGCTAAAAGGAATCGCATGGCCCCAGAAAGCTGAAAGGGGGTGAGCATCCTGGTGGATCATCACCAGGAAGTTACTATCCTTGTTGCAGCTGGAGTCTGGGAAACCAGGCAAACTGGTTGAGAGTCTGGAAGACGGATCCAGAGGGCAAAACTCAAAGGAGAGAGAGAATTGCTGAGAGTCTGAAATAAGCTGATGAGGAACAAAGCAATGTATGAATGGAGGAAATGGACAGTGTGGCGACTTTCTTTTAGCATTAATAATAATAATAGTCAGATTGTCAATTGTACTCACTAAATGCTAGCATTGGGCTTTACACAGATTGTCTCATTTAATTTTCCCATCAACCTTCTAGGTGTCAACTTAAAAAATGCACAACGTGAGGGCTTCCCTGGTGGCGCAGTGGTTGAGAGTCTGCCTGCCGATGGAGGGGACACGGGTTCGTGCCCCGGTCTGGGAAGATCCCACATGCCACGGAGCAGCTGGGCCCGTGAACCATGGCCGCTGAGCCTGCGCGTCCGGAGCCTGTGCTCCACAACGGGAGAGGCCACAGCAGTGAGAGGCCCTCATACCGCAAAAAAAAAAAAAAAAAAAAAAAATGCACAACGTGAGAGTTGCAAGTTAAGTTTTATTTGGGGCAAAATGAGCACTGCAGCCCAGGAGACAGCATTCCAGAGAGCTCTGAGACACTGCTCCAAAGAGGCAGGGGGGTAGGTCAGTATAGATGTGATTTTGGCGAAGGGGGAGTACATGCAATCAAGCACAGACTTTTTACAGAAGGTTCTGCTAGTCACAGGGAACAGATGTCACCATGAAGGATTTCAGTGCTTTTCTACATACGAGGAGATACAAAAATTGAGCTCATAAAACTGGCTCCTGAAAATATCTAACTATCTGAAGACGTGTTCTGCCAGTTTTTCCCAGAGCACAGAGGGCCTCCTCTCTGCTCTCCACCCTGAGCTCCTTTCAGGGGGTGTTGCAAGTCAGCAGCTGCAGCAGCACATGATTTACTCCTTATAGAGGTAGATGGCAAGTGCCGATGGAAAATGCCAATTTGTAGTTGACACAGGGTAGGTGCAGTTATGACTCCCATTTTACAAGTGAGGAAACTGAGCCCTGGTGAAGTGACTAACCCCACACCTCAAGTTAGTAATATTGGAGTTAGCATTCATCGATCCCGGTTGCAGCATTGATCCCACTTCTCAGAGCCAATGAACTTTACCATTGCCCTTAAGCCTGTCAAATCTGGAGGAGTGGAGAGTGGAGTTTGAAAGAAATTGGACACATTGGAAATCTGAGGTCATTTAGTTAGGTTAGAAGACAGTTTCTACATAGAGATGGAGAGAAATGCCTGGAGTCTTGTCTCAGCCAAGCAGGATGACTTTGGAGGGTATGATCAGGAATATGGGTTTCTCGGGCCCAACATTAGAGCCCAGTAATAACAAAGGGCCTTTATGGGGCGGTTTGTGACATGTGACCTCAAAGCAGCCCCCAGCTTGGAGCCTCTAGAAGAACTGTGGAGTGGCCTCAGTAATATTCCAGATACATAGAAAGAACCAATACTTCAAAAAAACCAAACACTTCTGTGAAAATGAATTTCATATCATATTTTTATATTCTTCATTTTAAGGAATCTCAGTGAGTTAACAGAGAGAGAAAATTAGCTACTTTATAATAACCTTGAATATTAGACTAATCCAGTTACAAGTTTATAGACCCTTTGATCAGGAGCCAGAGAAGTTGTCTAGGAAATGAATTAAAGCCATTTCTAAAATGTCCGAAAAGAGCTGTTTAAAGAAAACTCTTTTACTGAACTTAAAATAGCCTAGGCAAGAGATAATGGGGGCTGAGAGCAGAGGTGGTGTGAGAGGAAAGAGGAGGGACCCCAATACAAGAAACATTGCAGGGGTACAACCCTCCAAATTCGAGTGGCAGGGGAGCAAGAGTAACTAAAGATGCATGAGGAATTTAGCACTTAGGGAGTTTATTGGAGCTAGGACAGAGGAAGACTCGCAAATGGTCAGAAAGGAGATACGAGTCCTCAGCTCACAATGTTGACTTTGAAAGACACATGAAAAGAATTTAGGTGAGAACAGACAGCGAGCAATAGCAAATAAAGGTCTGAAGTTCAGGAAAAGAGACAGAGTCTGGGGGCTTAGGCTTGGGTACCTTCAAGATATCAACATTAACCAAAGCTGAAATCGGAGGAACTGACAATGTCAGGTCCTGGCACGGATGCAGAACAACCAGGATTCTTGCATTTTGCCGATAGGAGCGTACATTGGATCACATTGGAAGTGTGTTGCGATACGTTCCAAAACCCAAATATCTGCATACCTTATAATGTAGCAATTTATCTCTGTATAATGCCCCCAAGAGAATTAAAAAGCTTATATCCACCAAAGACACACAAGAATAGTTTCAGCAATGTTTTGTATAATGGCCCCAAATTGGAAACTATAGAAATGTCCACTAATGGTAGAAAGATAAGTAGGTAAGTAGGCAGACAGATAGGTAGATAAAGTGAAGTAGGCAGTAATGAAAAGAATGAACTGCTCTACACACAACATGGGTGACACCTATGGGCTCAATATTGAATAAAAGAAGCCAGACACAAAAGAGTATATTGTGAATGATTCCATTTCTATGAAGTTCAAGAGTAGGTACAACAGATCCATGGCAACAGAGGTCAGAATAGTGACTACCTTGGAGGGATGGCAGTTAGAGAGCCTGCTGGGTTGGAGAATGTCCTATATCTTGATCTGGGTGTTGGTCACACAGATGTTTACTGAAGTGGGCTAAAGGGTCTAGCCTGTGGGAAATGCTTGGACTGTGTTTGGTCTTGGAGACCATGAATGATGTGTTTAAGAAAAGATAATCCATGTCTAGATGTCATCACAAGCATCTACTCTATGATGGCGTTAGAGCCATGTTCTTGCCTACATATAATTTTGCCAAAGTGTCTGCCACTTGATTGCCGGTTTTGATTACGGCTTCCCAGTCTGTAAAATTGTTCTGGAAGGGTTTAATGGAATGCTCTCAGGAATGAGGTATTATCAGCTTTAGAGCCAGAAGGGGGCCTGGCTCCCTCTGCAGCTGACTGGGCAGAGCCCGGAGGGTGCTGATGGGCACTGGCTAGAGAAAAGCATGGGGTCTGCCATGTGATTCTGCACAGCTCAGGGTCTTCATCCAAGTGAGCAAAATCCCTCAGAAGGAGAGCGATGGGCTGCCCCAGAGTGCCTCTCCTTAGGTTTCAACCATTGTCTCCCAAATGCCAACTTTTAAAGTTTCACCTTCATAATTTTTGCCATATCTGTCTAATACCTGTTCTAACATTTACTTCCTATGCTTTATAACAGCACACTTGCATTTATTCAATAAACATGTCCAAGTAGGAAATACCATATCACCACTGGGCCACTTTAATGGAAAACCAGTATTTTTCTGACACATATTAAATTTAAATTATTACATGTGCCACTCCATGTCATAACTATGAGTAATTCGCTCAGTGTTTTAAGTCCCTTCTGGCTATAAGGCTTTATAGTTTAAATTATAAAGTAATCATCCCCCATGTGTGACTTGGGAAGTCTCTCAAGAGAGAGAGTACTCTTTGCTCCCTGAAGTTAAACACAAAGCAAAAATGGAAAAACCAATCATCTTAAAAAAAAACACCTGAATTCTTGTGCTAGTATTAGTATTAATAGCCAGGGACCCTCTGCAGGGTTCTTAACTTCAGGGTGTCAACAACACCAATAAAATTCGGGGTGAAGACAGCTTACTCCATGGTCTCCTGAGAGAATTGGATGACAATACTGCCTAAACCCCTTGTCAGGAGTAAAGGGATGTAAAAATTTCACAAATATTGATGCAGTCATTGGCTGGTGCAGCTGGATATTAGAGAAATCAATCTAAGTTGTGTGTGGAGTGACCAGCCACCTACCGAAGAGAAAGTGACTGGGTGATTCTTACAGCTGTTGATTTTTCCATGGGTACCAGCTGGCTTCAGAGTCAGATGGGCCTGGTTAGTGTTGCTTCTGCCTCTGACCTTGAGCTGCTGACCGACCTTGAGAAAGAAATTCAACCTCTTGGCTCTTCAATATACCTATAGTATGGGGATAATAATTCCATTCTGGGAGATTGTTGAAACAACAGAGAGGCTGCGCTCAGAAAGTGTTGTTATTTTTCAAGTGATTTTCTGAGAGTGAGCAGCCCACATGCATCCCAGCTCCCTGCACTCTGGGTGCTGCCCACTTAGGGAGGTGACTCCCTTGCCTGCCCTATTAGCCACCCCTCCGTTGCAGCCTCCACGTTTTTATCGCATCTTCATGGAAAGGCCATAATGGTTGCTTCAGATCCATTTTAATGGATCACGTCAAAATGGGTCCTGCCATTTTTTTTTATGTCATCTATTATTTACCTGCTGGAGCGTACACTTCCGTCTATGTCAGTTCATGGTACGGACTGTCAAAAGTTAAGATGAGTGTATGTAATAAAGCGCATTGGGGAAGAAAGTTCCATGGCATAATATGCAACTGCAGAGTTTCCAATGTTAATAATTCAGCCGGTGCCAACGAAGCCTTGTCTCTATTTTACACTTGAAGCAGGTAATACTTCATTTTTTCAAGTGTAACCATTTTTGGGTTACAGGAACACAAAAATGGTCTGTGGCCAATAAATATCTAGTTTTATACTGCTCAATAAATGAAAATTTAAAAGCACAGCCAAGTAGCTGAGCACACTGGCTTCTAAACCCCCGTGGAGCCGCTTGTCATCAGCAGGTGGGTGGCACTTGACTTCCCAACCGCTGTCCCTGTCAGGATCTGACCTCCTCCGAATTCAAGTGGTGACCAGGGTGTCAGGCTGGCCTGGAGTCCAGCCTCGGAGCCGTGCATTCTTTGGGGACTTCCCATGGAGGCCATCTGGCCTCACCTGTAGGTTCAACCCAACTCAACCCTGACAACTGAAATAATTTTTTTTCAACACTTCACAACTCAGCCCCAAAACTAGCCACCCCATGACTATTCTCAGCATGATCTCTGCCAGCAGCACTAAGCCCCTTTCAGACTCACCTTAGCAGGTGCTGTTCACTCTGCCTAGAACTTTCTTCATTTCCAACCTTACCTGGCTAACTTATAATTTCCCTTCAAATTCTAGCTGAAAAGTCACTTCCCCAAGGAAGCCCTTCCTGACCCCCTGACCACCCCCCAACGTTATACCCTCCACTAGTGCCCTGATCATAGGTGCTTCTCCTCAATGCACCTGGCCCTGCCGCTTCTAAATAAATACACCCACATGTAATGAGCACGGGATCTGTGTTTCTCATATTCGCCCAGTAGCTCCAGCACCTAGCACTGTCCTGGCACATCCTCAGTAGGTGCTGGCGAATAAGTAGCTGAATACATGGGTGGAGGGAAGCCAGGTTGGCTGGCTGGCTGGCTGTCTTGCTTGAACACCAAACTCCACTCTTTGAGCCTGACAGCTGAATCCTCTTCAGACTTTCTAAACCCAATCACCTGTCTCATCATACACCCCGCTCTTTCCATTTTCCTTTAGCAGAGACTCAGATCCCACCCCGGAATCCATTATAGGGCCTGCATTGTGCCGACAGATGCTTCCCTCACCGGGACTACCTGCCACACGTATGCATTCACCTTGGGCTCCTCCACTCCCCACCGCTGAGCTGGATATACTCCAGGGACCCCCCCTTATCCTGTGGTCGACCCTTGACGGCCGTTGCCTTCTGGGTCCAGGCTGTCTTCTGAGGGCCACTCCCTGGCAGCTGGCTGGGGCTCCTTCTAGCCCCTTTGTCTCCACCCAGTTGGCATATCCAGTTGTGCATCCCACATCCTGTCCATTTCCCCCCAGCCTGCTGCATTGCTCCAGATGCACAAAGAACACTGGGAGAAAGAGGCCAGAGCGACAGCAAACCCCATTCCAATGCTCGAGTCTTACACCATACAACTCCTAGAAGCATCCACCATTCCTGGGAAGATGACACAGCCAGAGCCTGAACCAAGGCCCTGGAATGTAGGTCACCATCTCTGCCCCAGCCCAAAGGGAAAGCCTCTTGTACTTCCAAAGTCACCAGTATAATTGGCACCTTCCAACCAACCTCCTCAGGTCACAGCTCTTAATCACTTACCAGACAGTCCGCCCACAGGAACTGGGTATTATTTCAGTTGTAGAAATTAATGAAATGGAGACCAAAGTGTTGAAATGTCACCATATTTGTCATGACCTTACCATTCAGTCCATTTGTTTTCATAGAGATTCTTGTGGATTTGCATTATGTGCTGTTAAGAGAATGAATAATGCATTATTAGAAGAATAAATCAGCATGTAATATGCATGAGTAATATATTCATACCAGGCCCGGGGAAGGAGTACATACTAATTTAGTTTGTTTATACAGAAATAGATTTAAAGATGTGTAACCACACTGTTATGAGTCCTTTACAATTATAGAAGCAGAAAGTTCAGACATGACTTACAATCATAGTGAGCAGACCAAAGAGGCACGAGCTTTGTGCCTCCATTTTACTCCATTTTACTGCAAGGAGTTGGTAAAGCCCTCAGCCCTCTGAGCATCGTTTCTTCATCTTTAAATGGGGGACATAACACTAACCTTGCAAAGCCATGAAGCCCAGAGAAGGGGTTGTCGATGGTGGGGTTTAGTGAGCTGCACATCACACATGAGCAAGACATGGTGCAGCCAGTAGACCAAGGTTTTTCTCTTCGTAGATTCTTGCTGTGTCACCTTGGACAAAATATTATTATTACTCTATATAGTCACATTATTCTCCATCCCTTTCTCCTGATATTTCAACCCCAAACCAGAGGCAAACAGTGACAACAGACACATGTCTGGCATCTTAGAGCTGGAAGAGTGCTAATTCTTTTCATCCCTGCAGCATCCCTGTGAGGCGGTACTATTTGATGACTATTTTACAGGTACAGCTCAGAGAGGCTAGGTAATTAAACCAAGGTCACAGAGCCTTTACGTGGTAGCATTAGAACTCGGGTCAGAGCCATCAGGAAGCTTAACCACTGACTCCTTCACCTTCCCCAGCCCCAGCCAGCTCAAGTTTCTCCTTTACTTTAACACTTTGTCCCAGTTCTGGGGGCAGGGAAACTTCTGTGGTAGTCCCAATTATTATCTCAAAGCGGACAAACAGAGTGGGAATTTGATGGAGGCAAAGGACATTTTCTCAATCGCCATAACTGCAGCACAGGAGGAAAAATTTGAGAATGGTCAGTGATTTTTTTTTTTTTAACTTCATCTACCCATCGCATTAGAGAGATGACTCTGGTCAACCTGAGTCTGTTTCATCATATGTAAAATCGGGATAACAATACCCCTGAGAGGGCCTGGGAGCAGATGTGAGACAACACCCAGCAGAGGGCTTGGCACCCATGAGCAACCCCACAGACGCTCACTCCTATTACTGTCGCTGTTATTAGGGCGACGCTGGCATTTGCCAACTTAAGTACCTTTGAGATCACAGACATCAGTATTAGACTGTAACATGGAAACAAATCTATATTTTCTCACTAATAGTTTAATATTAATTTAAGTATCAAAACTTCAAACAGTATGAGAACCAGAAGAAATCTTCAGGGCTCCCCTTGCGTGGGTTCGGTGATTTACCCAAGGGCACACAGGGAGTTTATTGGGAGCGCCGGGGCTAGACTCTACAGGTGCCAACAGAGCCTTTAATTAAAAGCACACATGATGAGCCACAGGCGTGCTCCCCACCACACACATACGCATATTTTGTTCTGTCTACATATTCCAAACTCGCACAAACTTTTTAATAATCCTAATAGCTGTGATAACTAAACATATTCAGTTTAATAGCCGTTTAAATCTAAATAATACCCCTGCTGCTATTCCAAAAGGAATACTATAACTGACTCTTTGCCATAATAAAGATGGGGAAATTGGGGTTGATCACATTTTAAAGGGGGAAGTGTATTTAGTGAGATCTTAAATAGCAAAATTAAAAATGCAAAGGTGAAATATTTTTTCCATTAATGTCTTCTCCTTAGGGAAATGTCTCCTATTGCAGCCGGGCTGTCTGAATGGGCTTGTTACCCTTCTGTGGGGCTTAGAGAACTCCTGTGAGGCTCGTTCTCAAGGTGATGCAAAAATAAAAGCCTCTAATGGGTTCTTCTAAGAGCCCTTCATGATAGCACTTACATTCACACATATACGGCATAAATTTTGTTTCAGAAGGGATTTACTGCTGTAAATATCAGATCACCTATTTCTAGATATTGCAACTGGTACTTAGATATAATTGCATCTAACACTATTAAGAAATGCTACTTAGTGAAAAAAATTTTCTATGCTGGATGTGCTACTTTTTTATCCTTATTTCTGAATAGTCCATTTATGGTTCAGCTTTGGTTTTAGTCAAGATAGAGACTGATCAAAGTGAGTTACTCCACGTTTCTTTTGTTATTCATTATGGCTGAGGAATCGTGGCTGTGTGACTGTTCAACTAGCAGTAGTCACCTTGAGAAATGTCCCAAGAGTGGTCATGCTCAGTTACGAACAGGGTAGTTATGGTTAAATTGCTTGGCCCACCAGACTGAAATACAGTGGATTCATTTTAGGGAATATGAAAATCTCAGATTAGAAGAAAAGATGGAGGTCATTCCACCAGATCCCCCTCCCCATGAATCCCTCTGCCTTTCTTTGAACATTGCATGTCTAGGCAAGCTTGCTGCTTTGAGAAGTTCAACTCTATGGTTGGACATCTCTGAAGTTAAAGAGGTAGCATAGTAATGGCTGGGACTTTAGACTCTAGAGGCCAGTGTACATGGATTTGAATCCTAGCTCTGTCACTTAGAAGCCACTCTTGCAGTATGTACTAAAATGATCCATAGGCATTGCCTTTTACCCAGCAATCCTACTTTGGAAAGCCATCCTAAAAATAGAAAACCTCAGTTCTTGAAGATAGATATACAAGGCTATTGTTGAAGCATTGTTTTCTCCAGGCACAAAAAGTAAAAGGTTAAATGTACACTGTATTACATCCATTCTATGAAATATGAATTGGCTTTAAAAAATAACTTTAATACCTCTGACTTAGTGGCCCAGAGCAATGTATATAGCTTGAGAAGAGAAATGTACATGCCATTTTTTGTAAAAAGAAATCACAATAAGTCCTTGTATATGTTTTTGTAGGATTCTGTAAGGATGGTGAAAGGCATGGGTGATATGTACTAGTGTTATCTTTGAGTAGGGTAAATGGATATGGATATTTAAAAAAAAACAAACATGGGGCTTCCCTGGTGGTGCAGTGGTTGAGAGTCCGCCTGCCGATGCAGGGGACATGGGTTCGTGCCCCGGTCCGGGAAGATCCCGCATGCCGTGGAGCAGGTGGGCCCGTGAGCCATGGCCATTGAGCCTGCGCGTCCAGAGCCTGTGCTCCGCAACGGGAGAGGCCACAACAGTGAGAGGCCCGCGTACCGCAAAAAAAAAAAAGAAAAAAAAAGTATTAGGGAGCTGTGGCTGATGTTAGAGCAGCTTTGCTACTTCATCTGTTCATTCAGTCATTCGACAAATATTTATTGAGCCCTTAGAATGTGGTATTGTGCATGGTGCTAGGAATATAATGCTGATCTGTCTCTGTAATCCTGGACAAGTTCATTAACATCTAGGCCTCAGTTTTCCCAGCCATACAGTGGAGATATGGTAGTGTCCATCTCTTAAGAGTGCTGTGAGGATTAAACGAGTGAATGCACACAAAGAGTTTAGGACAGTGCTTGGCACAGAAGAAGTGTTTGGAGCAGCTAAAAATAGAAATAACCATTCAAGCTTTGCTCACCTCTCTTTAGAGTGGTCAGTGAAAGGAATTCACCCAGGAAAGCGTTTGATTGAATACCCATGAACAGCCATGGATCTCTTTGGCATTATGAATCAAGAAATCCATTCCATAAATATCTTTGGAGTATATACTGTGAGCCAAAACTATGCCAGTGGCTATGCAGGGAAAAAGTGAGCAAAAACTAAACGTGTGTTGTTTCCCTGTAGCTTACAGTCTAGTAGGAAAGACCTACTAGTAGTCAAATAAAGATACCAACCAAGGTAACACATGTTAAAAGGGTCATGGTTCCCAGAGAGTCTATAGTAGGGTGGGTTGGCCCGACAAGGAAGTCATGGGAGGCCTTCTTGTGGAAGTGGTATGTGGGGTGAATCAGGAAAATGAGGTGGTGTTAGCCAAGCAAGAAGAGGTAGAAGGAACATTCCAGGAAGAGAGAGAGAGTATGAGCAAAGGTCCTGTGGCCAGTGTGAGCATGGTGAGTATTAAAGACTGAGGTAAGGCCCATGGGATGGAGCATGGAGAGGAACAGGAGCCTGGGTACAGGGGAGGCTGGCAAGCTCGGCAGAGACTAGGCTCTGAGGGACTTGTGCGCCATGTTATGTCTTTATCCTAATGGAAATGGGAAACCGTTTAAACAGTTTAAGTGGTAATGAGACATTCAGAGATGCATTTTGGAAATACCACTCTGGTTTGAGTGTTAAGAAGAGAGAGAGGTGAGAAGAACACCAACTAGGAGACTATTCTGTTGGCCCGAACGAGACGTGTGCTCGTCTGATGGTGGAGACGAAGAAGGGTACGATCCTGAGGGCGGTCGGGGGAAAACGCAGCAGCACGTGTGTCAGGTTGACTGTCGCGGGTACAGAGGGACAGGTGGCAAGGATGACACCAGCAAGTCTTGACTGGGGCGAGGAGAATTCGAGATGGGGAGGAGGGAGTGGAGGTGGCTCACATCACAGTGAACTCATGATCTCAGTCAGGTGAAGCACGCTCATCTGCTGAGAAAAAGAGTACTGAGGAAAAGTGTGGATCTTAAGGGCATGCAGACACTTTGGAATGGCAGCTGTGGGGACTGTAGTAACAAGGATGACTTGCAGAAGTGATGACTTAATTGAAATCAAATTAAAATACAGGAAAACCATAGATTTAGAGTAGGCATTTCATCTGATGTGTCTCAGAAGGCCCAGCAGTATGCTCTATCTACAAAGCAGGTGCGTGGTTAGTGTTTGCTGAGCAACTAGATGAAACCGAATTTCATGTGACCTTCTCAAGCCACCTGTGGCAATAAATTGGCTCATCTGTACCAGTCAATTTGTCCTGCTTTGTTTCTTTCAGTAGAATTCCCTGTGTAGCACTTTAGGCTACAAACCAAAAGGTAAAATGTACTTCATTTGGTTTAAGTATTTTTTTTTTTAAATCTTCACCTGGCTGGTTTATTTATTTATTTATTTTTACATCTTTATTGGAGTATAATTGCTTTACAGTGGTGTGTTAGTTTCTGCTTTACAACAAAGTGAATCAGTTATACATATACATATGTTCCCATATCTCTTCCCTCTTGCGTCTCCCTCCCACCCTCCCTACCCCACCCCTCTAGGTGGTCACAGAGCACCGAGCTGATCTCCCTGTGCTATGTGGCTGCTTCCCACTAGCTATCTATTTTACATTTGGTAGTGTATATATGTCCATGCCACTCTCTCTCTTTGTCCCAGCTTACCCTTCCCCCTCCCCATGTCCTCAAGTCTATGCTCTAGTAGGTCTGTGTCTTTATTCCTGTCTTGCCCCTAGGTTCTTCATGACATTTTTTTTCTTAAATTCCATATATATGTATTAGCATACAGTATTTGTCTTTCTCTTTCTGACTTACTTCACTCTGTATGACAGACTCTAGGTCTATCCACCTCATTACAAATAGCTCAATTTCATTTCTTTTTATGGCTGAGTAATATTCCGTTGTATATATGTGCCACATCTTCTTTATCCATTCATTGGATGATGGACACTTAGGTTGTTTCCATCTCCGGGCTATTGTAAATAGAGCTGCAATGAACATTTTGGTACATGACTCTTTTTGAATTATGGTTTTCTCAGGGTATATGCCCAGTAGTGGGATTGCTGGGTCATATGGTAGTTCTATTTGTAGTTTTTTAAGGAATCTCCTTACTGTTCTCCATAGTGGCTGTACCAATTCACATTCCCACCAGCAGTGCAAGAGTGTTCCCTTTTCTCCACACCCTCTCCAGCATTTATTGTTTCTAGATTTTTTGATGATGGCCATTCTGACTGGTGCGAGATGATATCTCATTGTAGTTTTGATTTGCATTTCTCTAATGATTAATGATGTTGAGCATGGTTTAAGTATTTTATTTGAATGTTTTCCTTATCAGTGAGACCTGAATATATAATGTGTTAGAAACTGAATTCGGTAGATACACAGTTGTTTAATTCTTAGGAATTGGAATATGAATGACATTGAGAGAAAAGAAAAAAACATTTGCCCACACCCTGCCTAACCTAAATAAGGTTTAGGTTACGACTGCAGGACTTTTCAGAACCTTTGTAATTCGAAGGCAAAAGCTCCTTAGGCATTATTAATTCTTTGGGGGAAATGAGTTGCAAATAATAAGTACATCTAACTATCACCTGATATAGTAGCATTCTTGGGGGAAAAATGTCTGTAGTAGATTGATTGCCTTGAATTTTTACAATATCAAATTTTAGCCCTTTGGAAGGGATTGTACTGCAAAATTCTATCTTGGGAACATTTGATCAGGCCATTATACTATTCTTCCCAGGTTTTCCACCATATTTCTAAAAGAATACTCTTTTATACCATAACTATATTCGAGATTGTGCCTATTTCTCCATTGCCTTCCTAGGAATTTAATTTTGTTGTCTAAATGGGGAAAGTCTGTTTCCTTTTCCAGTTATGGCCCAAATAATAAATGTTGATGTTACTGTGCTATAAAAATATGTCCTCTATAAATTGCTTTGCTTGTCATTAAGATGTCACCTCAACAAGTTGAACACACACAATGTTTTTGTGAGACATTTGCAGTAATCTTAAAATACCTGCTGTGTCTGTACATATTCAGAAGGCTGTAATGGAAATATGCCAAGTGGCTCAGGAGAAAACCATTTATAAAGATTAGGAGGGGGGCTTCCCTGGTGGCGCAGTGGTTGAGAGTCCGCCTGCCGATGCACGGGACGCGGGTTCGTGCCCCAGTCTGGGAGGATCCCACATGCCGCAGAGCGGCTGGGCCCGTGAGCCATGGCCATGGCCGCTGAGCCTGCGCGTCCGGAGCCTGTGCTCCACAACGGGAGAGGCCACAGCAGTGAGAGGTCCGCGCACCACAAAAAAAAAAAAAAAAAAAAATAGGAGGGACTGGGTAGCTTTGGCTCTTGTTGCTTGGATCGTGCACAATGGATTTGTTTCTGGGTAACTTTAGGTTATTTCTTTCCAGATTTATTTCAGTTTGCACAGTTTCCCAGGTATTAGTCATCAATGTCGCCCAAAGCGTTTACACTCTACTCATCTCCAGAGACAATCAGAATCTCGAGATTGAAATGACCAGTTAAGACAGACCAACAATCTGTTGATCTAGTGGGGGAAAAAAATACAGTTTCAATTGAAAGGACTTTTATGAGATTTCACCCAGGCAGTTAAATCCAAATTTATAGTCAAACTATAGAGAGAAACTTGAGAGAATAATTTAAAGAAGGAATGCAATCCTCAGACAATAGGATGTCCTTGTGGGTGGGTTGCAGAAAATGTGGTGGTTCCATAGAGGAAAAGTGTAGAGTGGTGGATCGGTGTCAACTGAGCACCATCATGGGATTATTTTATCAGTGATTTGGATTTAGGCACAGAAAGAAAGGCAAAGTTATCACATCAGCAGATGAGGCAAGGTTAGAAGGGTTACTTGTCCAATTAGAACGTATAATGTGTTTTCAAAGAAATGTTAAACTAGAATGATCCACGTGCAAGTATTTCCAGGTTGGGTAACTGGAACTGGAGCTGCTGGTTGAAGGGTATATAGAATTGTTTTAAATTATAGTAGATGATGACTAATTGCCCATCACAAGTATCATGCCAGCTTAACATTTCCACTAACAGGGCACACACATGAACCCATATAAACAGTCCTCTATGCTGAGGACTTTTCAGAACCTTTATTATACCAAGGTATATTATAAACCTTCAAGGGAGGCATCTGGTATACAAAGTGTTTCCCAAACTTTGTTTTTCAAGGAAATACTACTAATACCTTGAGGATCTGTTATCCTTAGAATACAGTTTGGGAAATGATAGTCCAGATGAAAGTGAAAGGCTTGGCTCTCTACAAGAAGCAAAAGCTGAAGAATTGAAAGAGAGAAAATCTGATGGGGAGAAGACACGGAGGCGAGCCTGAGAGCCATGTCTTTAAAAGTTCACAAAGGGCTTCCCTGGTGACGCAGTGGTTAAGAGTCCGCCTGCCAATGCAGAGGACCCGGGTTCAAGCCCTGGTCTGGGAAGATCCCACATGCCACGGAGCAACTAAGCCTGTGTGCCATAACTACTGAGCCTGTGCTCTAGAGCCTGTGAGCCACAACTACTGAGACCACGTGCTGCAACTACTGAAGCCTGCGTGCCTAGGACCTGTGCTCCACAACAAGAGAAGCCACAGCAATGAAAGCCTGCGCACCGCAACGAATAGCCCCTGCTCTCCACAACTAGAGAAAGCCTGCATGTAGCAACGAAGACCCAACCCAGCCAAAAACAAAATTAAAAAAAAAAAAAAAAAAAGTTCACAAAGAGTTATCATGATAATCCAGCTGTTATTTTCAGAGCACTTTCTATGCATCAGGTACTCACTTTGTCCTCAGGAGAGCTCCATGCAGGAGAGGTACTGTAATTATTTCCATTTTATAGATGATGAAATTGCTACATAGAGGCGAAGTCATTTGCCCAAGGTCGTGCAGACAGACTAAAATTGCTTTCTCTGTGTGCCCCCTGAGAGGGATGGGGTCCACAGAAAAAGGTTTCAGCTCAACATTTGAAAGAGGGCTCAGGCAGTCAAAAACTGTCCATCAACTATTAGGAACAGCAAAGAGAATTTTTGCATGATGTGGGCATCGTCCATACAATTCCCTGATATTCCATCCGTGGTTCATCTCTCCTTCTGCAGCTCATTCTTTGACCTTAGATACAATTCTCTTGGCTCTGAGTGTTTCTGATATGTAGGCGGCTTGTCCTGGACAAGACCTACTTAAAAGTATTTTGTGTTATTGTCAAACCAGGACAGCAGTTTGTTCGGTAAAGGTGGCCGTGGAGACCACTGTGAATGCAGATACTGCCTTGGCTTCCTCTTGACGTCTACTGGCTGAGGTCTTTATTGTCATTCCTGCTCATTCCCAAATGCATACGCCAGTCCCATCTCAGGCTCTAAGCCCAGCCATCAGCTCCAGCCTCTGGCCCATGTTAGTGTCCAGTGACCAAGGATGATGGGAATAAGTCCAGATACATCTAGCCCATCTGCCTGTTGAATATTATTAGGAAGGTGCCAACACGCTTCCTTAGACATCTTTTCAATGTTTTTATTGTGGTAAAATACACATAACATAAAGTTAACCATCTTAACCATTTTTGAGTGTACAGTTCAGTGGTATTGAAGACATTCATCATATTGTGAAACCATCTCCACCATCCATCTCCAGAACTCTTTTCATCTTGTGAAACTGAAACTCTGTACCCATTAAACAATCATTCCTCATTCCCCTCTCCCTCCAGCCCCTGGCAGTATTTTACTTTCTGCCTCTGTGATTTTGATTACTCTAAGTACTTCATATAAGTGGAATCATACAGCATGTGTCTTTTTGTGGCTGGTTTATTTCACTCAGGATAATGTCAAGGTTTATCCGTGTTGCACATTCTGCATATTGCAGAATTATCTTCCTTTTTAAGGCTGAATAATAGTCCATTATATGTATAGACCACATTTTGCTTATCTTTTCATCTGTCAGCGGACACTTGGGTTGCTCCCACGTTTTTGCTATTGTGAATAATGCTGCTGTGAGCATGGGTGTATAAATATCTCTTCAAGACCCTGCGTTCAATTCTTTTGGCTACCCAGAGGTGGAATTGCTGGATCATATGGCAATCCTATTTTTACTTTTTTGAGGAACCACCATACTGTTTTTCACAGGACCTGTACCATTTTACATTCCCACCAGCAGTGCACAGGGTTTCAATTTCTCCACACCCTTGCCAGCAATTGTTTTTTGTTTTTCAAACAGTAGCCAGCCTAATGGGTGTGAGATGGTATCTCATGGTAGTTTTGATTTGTGTTTCTCTAATGATTAGTGATATTGAACATCTTTTCATGTGCTTATTGGCCATTTGTATATCTTCTTTGGGGAAATGTCTATTCAAGTTCCATAGAAACGTTTTAATGTTATACTATTGAAGCAATGAAGACCTAAGTGGAGTACCGTAATTGTTCTTGTAAGGAAAATGGTTTGTAAATTTGGAAAATCCATTGTAAATTCTTGGTACCCCACCCTCTTATTACTCCCTCCCTTTCTTCATCCGACCAACCTGACTCATCTTTTAAGACATGTGGTAGAGACAGTGTCTTCACCAAACCCATTTCCTTTTCCTCTGGCCATAGGGTTAGACTTAATTTCCCAGTGTCCTCGCAGTTGGGCAGGGCAGTGTAACAGAGACTATGGAATTTGCTAGAAGTCATTAGACCACTGCTAGGCCTCCTCAGCCTTTTTCCCCATCCACCAACTGAACTAAGAGCAGCACCCCAGGGACAAAAAGGAGGGCATATTCCAAGAAGGAAGGACCTGGATACTGGAATCCCCCATGACATTGAGCATACTGGGAGAAATTAATGTTTATCTGTTAAGTTGTTGAGAATTGTAGTTTATCTGTAACAGCCGTTAGCATTACTCTGCCTGATATAAGACTCAGCTCTACCTTATCAGGTATCCTCACAGGTTCAACAAGGTCCTTTCCCGTAGGAATGCAAAAACCCTAGACAGAATTCGGGACCCACAATACTCAGGCCATGTCTTTCTCGTCTGTCAGTGTGTTCCATTCCCTAGCACAGTGGCTGGCATTTGGAAGGCACTCAATAAATATTTGTTAGCTACTATTATTACTGTCAACTTTAGTATTAGTACTCCATGACCCTTACTTCACTTAAACCTTAAGTAGGCCATGGATAAGCATGGTATCAACTCAGAGCATGTTAGAAATGCAGAGTCTCAGGCCCCACACTAGCCCTACTGGATCCGGATCTGCATTTTCACAAGACACTCCCCCACCCCGTGATGCCATTCCTGCTGAGCTGTGCATACTCACATTTGAGAGACATTGCTCTAGACCAGCCATTCTTAGCCTGGTTGCACATTAGAATCATCCTATCAGAAACCCTAAGACACTTTTTGTTTCTGCTTTTGTTTAAAGGCTACCCTGGTGAAAGTAATACGCGGCCAGCGTTGCAAACCACAGCTCTACATCAGTAGTTATCACACTCCGGCATGCATCAGCGTCCCCAGAAGGCCTTGTTAAGACACAGATTGCTGGATCTCTTTACATACCACAGTGTCTGATTCAGTAGATCTGGGGTGGGGACCAAGAATTTGCATTTCTACCAAGTTTAGTTTCCTAGGGCTGCCATAATAAAGTACCAAAAACTAAGTGGCTAAAACAACAGAAATGTATTATCTTACAGTTCTGGAGGCTACAGGTCTGAAATCAAGCTGTCGTCAGCGTTGTATGCTCTCTGATGGGTCTAGGGGCGGCTCCTTCCTTGCCTCTTCGTCTCCTGGTTGCCTGCAACCCCTGGTGTCCCTTGGCTTGTAGCTGCATCTCCCCCGTCCTCTGCCTTCACATGGCATTTTCCCTGTTTGTCTACAGATATCTGTCTCTGTGTCCTGTTTTCCCCCTTTACATAAGGACACCCATCATATTGGATCAGGACCCACACTCATGACCTCATTTTTGTCTTGTTTACCTCTGTAAAGGCCCTACTCCCAAATAAAGTCACATTCTGAAGTACCAGGGGTTAAGACTTCAACATATCTTTTGGGAAGGACGCAGTTCGATCCATAACACCAGGTGATACTAATGCTGCTGGTCTAAGGACACGACTTTAAGACCCACTGCTTTACTGTAAGCTACAAGAGTGCAGGAACAATATTCTTTACTCTCAGCGTGTTCTAGCCAGAGCCTAGCCTGTGGCTTGACACACAGTTGGTTTTCAATAACTATAAGAAAAATCAATTAGTATTCCTTCCATGAGGCAATTTGGCCTTCATAAAAGACTTCAGTCTTTTCCTGATGCTGTTAGAGGCTTAACATGTGACATTTCATATAGCAGACGCTCAATAAATGTTGGGTGAGTGCACATAGCTGTCACCCCTCATTCAAAATGTGAAAGAGACCCTTCCTGGGTCCTCATGCTTTCCTTCCACCTTATGAAGCCAAACGACAGAATGCTTATTAAATGACATGGCTCCTTTAATGGGAAATTAACGATCTACAGAACATGTGGATGGGTAGCAGGAGTTTGATGAGCTCACTGGTGATGATAATTTGTTGATTGCCCTGCCTTGGCCCCCAGTGAGAATCATCTCTATTTAGCAAGTGCTGTGAGCTATCAGGGTAAGGGGAAATCTACCTCTTTGAATCCTAGGAACCTCTTGTTGAATCTTCATAAATCACTGTAAATTTTTACCTAAGTCAGTGGTGCTTAACTGAGGGTGGGGGTGGGGGAGGGGTGACTGTGCAACCAGGGAATATTTGGCCAATGTCTGGAGACATTTTTGGTTGTCACATTCAAGGGGGTGCTACTGGCATCTAGCAGGCAGAGGCCAGGGATGCTGCTCAACATCCTGCAGTGCACAGGACAACCAATTATTTGGCTCCAAAAGTCAAAATACTAAGGTAGAAAAACCCTAACCCAAGCAAAAATAACGTGGACATGAAGTTTCCTCAGTGAACAAGACCTTGATTTTGGAACCATCTCATCAGTGACGTTTGGTGTGGTCGGTGGTGGGGCAGCCAAGGAGAGGGCAGCTTTGTCATTTAGCATCTGGTTGTTTGCAGTGGTGTTGGATCTTTCCCGGATTAAAACAGAGACCTTTCGGTCGCTCCTGCAGTGTGGAAAAGGAGCTGCATTGAGTGGTTCCTACGTGTCAGGCTCTGTGCAAAGTGCTTGGTTCACGTCCTCTCGTTGAACGTGAGATGATGCCCCTACTCACAATATCTCTGAAATAG
The DNA here is from genome assembly GCF_025265405.1 of Mesoplodon densirostris. Classification (NCBI taxonomy): domain Eukaryota; kingdom Metazoa; phylum Chordata; class Mammalia; order Artiodactyla; family Ziphiidae; genus Mesoplodon; species Mesoplodon densirostris. The sequence goes on from NC_082679.1 coordinate 61,078,715, forward strand.
GAACTCCACGATCCCGCATTCCAGATGAGGAAGCCCCAACTTTAAGGCTGAATGGTTAACCCAACATCACATGGTGTTGAGTGGTCAACTCCTACAGCCCAGTCTATCGGACTCCTGCGTCTATATTTTTGTTCCCTGTTATATTCTGGGTTTGAACCCGGGTTAAAATCCCTGCTCTGTTACTTACTGATTGCGTGGTCTTGGGCAATGGATTTAACCCTTCACTTTTTGTTTCCTCATCCGCAAAATGAGGACAAATAATAGTTCACAGGATTTCTACTAGGATTAAAGTATGTAAAATACCTTTGACAGTGCCTGGCCGTTAAGTGTGAACTTAATATATATTAGTCTTTCTCACGCTTACCAGCCATTACATTTATAGATATTAAGAAAGAGAAATTTATAAGTATGATATGTAATTCTTAGTTGATGGGACTTTCTATAAACTAACTAGGAGACTCCATTTACGGGAAGGCTGCTTAATGATGAAGCTTTCACTCTGTTCACCTCTCTCAGGGAGTATTTAAAAATACCTCACAAACTCACTGTTAGAAACCCATGTTCTTTACCCAATCGGGACTTAATTAGTCCTTCAGCTTCTTAGCCCTGCTTCTAAGTCATTCAGTGTTAAATCCCAGATGACCCTGGTTGGGGAGACGTGGAAACCTTCCAGGCACAGTTCAACATGCTCGGGGCCTAAGAAGACTTTACAGTAAGAGTTGGGGGATTTTAAAGGATATCTGATGTCAACAAAGAAGAAAAAAACAGTTTTGTGGATGTGCTAAATTAGATACTTACAAATTCTGTTCCTCTCTTCTGGGAAAGATTCATTCATTTTCTCAGTGAGCAGCCTCATTCTTTTGGGCCACCAGAGGAGGATTTGTAGATTAGAGATCTGTCCCCACCTTTCTCGTGCTTAAAAAGTCTCATGCTCCACAAACATCCTTAGAGGGGAAAGTCTCCTTTCTGGGCGTGGCCTTCGCTCCTGTTCACAACCTGCCGCAGCTTCCTGTCCCACCACATCTCTCCTGCCACCTCCATGTTTATAAATATTTATATCTAGTGATTCCCTCCTCAACCACCCAAGGAACTCCTGCTTCAAGACCCAGTTTGGATATCGCCTCTCTTCTACAGCCTTCCTCAACCCTCAGCCTCCCAAGGGAGAACTCACTGGCTTTCCCTGAGAATATTCATCCATCCATCCACCCATCCATTCATTCACTCATTCATTCAATGCCAGCCACCCACCAGATGCTGTTTTAGGCACTAGAGTCTGAAGGGGAGCAAGAAAGTGTAGGGTTTACTTTCTAGCTGTGGAATCAATATAACATAAAATATAAACTGATACTTAATTCAGGAAATGATAAGTGCTATGAGGAAATTAATATGGAGTAAGGAGAGAGAGTGTAACTGGCAGAGGAGAGTGTGATATTTCACAGGGTGATCAGAGAAAGCCTCTTGGAAGTGAGGTTCGGGCTGAAACCTGAATAATGAGATAGATGCACTTATGCCCCCAAAATAGCACTTGGTACATCCGTGCAGAGGTCTGTGTGGCTCCTTCCCTCTTAAGAGGCTATGAACTCCGTGAAGACAAGACTCTTGTTTCCCTTGTCTTAGTAGCCCCGAAATCTTGGCATCCTCAGCACCTATAGCACCAAATCTGCAGGTAGCGAGTAGCCACAGATGAGTGCTCAACTGACTTGATTTAATTTAACTTAAAGCTGCGTTTCCAGTTGTACCAGTTAATCATCTGTTGGCCATGCCACTGATTTTTTTTTAAATCAAATAAGAAAAAGGCTGTTGTGCCTTGTTTCTCTGGGTTCAAGGCATTCTGAAAACACCCTTGGAAATCCATTTAGGAAATGCAATATAAATGCCAAATAATATGTTAGGATTGGTGCCATTTTTACAAATCAATGACAGCTAGGTTAACTCATGTTTTATGCTGTGCTTCCTAGTCTTTGCTCAACGAAATCTGACTTCTACTTCCTGGGTAGTTAAGTCTGGGAAGAAACAATGGTGAGGAGGAGAGGCTGTGAGGGCTTCTCTTTCCATGGCCTCAGAGAACACACCAGCCATCTGCATATCAGTAACGCCCCCTTTCACAGTCCTCACAGGGCTGTCCTTGCTTGGATGATGTATGTCTCTGCTGCTTTAGCATCATCATGGCCAAGCCTGCCTTGTCTGAAATATCCAGTGTCAATCTGCATCTGGCACGTAGTAGGTACTCAGGAAAGACTTGTGAAATGAAGAAATGCATGGAGACACAACAACAACAGGGAATGGAAGGGATATTTCTGGTCCGGAAAAGCCTTGGCTTCAAGTTCAGGGGCAACTGTTACAACCTACATAGTCCCTGCAACTCACAGAGCTTAGAGTCTAGTGGGACAGGGGAACTTCAGTCAAACGAGGGCACAGATAAATGTGGAATTATGAACCGTAATAAAAGCTAGGAAGGAAAGACATAGAGTATCTAACTGGGAGCCTTGACACGGGGGATCTGGGAAGCTTGAGACCCTGGAGAAGTGATTTTGGAAACTTGATCCAAAAGACTGAAGTAGATGAAGGAGGAAAAAGGATGTGTAGCTGGAGGGAACATGAGGCACAGAGAACCTTGCATGGGGCAGCAGGAGCTGATGGGAAGAGGCCAATGGTGTGAGACAAGCTGACGACGCAGGCCATGGCTGGATCCTCTTCTTTTTCTTTTTTTTCCTTTTCTTTTTTTATTGAAGTATAGTTGATTTACAATGTTTCAGGTGTACAGCAAAATGACTCAGTTGCATGTGTGTATGTGTGTGTATTCTTTTTCAGATTATTCTCCCTTGCAGGTTATTACAAGATATTGAGTAGAGTTCCCTGTGCTATACAGTAGGCCCTTTTTGTTCATCTATTTTATATATAGTAGTGTGTATCTGTTAATCCCAAATCCCTAATTTATCCCTCCCTCTCTTTCCCCTTTGGTGACCATAAATTTGTTTTCCATGTCTGTGAGTCTGTTTCTGTTTTGTAAATAAGTACATTTGTATCATTTTTTTAAAGTCCACATATAAGTGATATCATATGACATTTGTCTTTCTCTTTCTGACTTACTTCACTTAGTATGATAATCTCTAGGTCCATCCATGTTGTTGCAAGTGGCATTATTTCATTCTTTTTTATGGCTGAGTAATATTTCATTGTATATATGTACCATATCTTCTTTATCCATTGCTCTGTCAGCGGACACTTAGGTTGCTTCCATGTCTTGGCTATTGTAAATAGCGCTGCTGTGAACATTGGGGTGCACGTATCTTTTCAAACTAGAGCTTTTGTCTTTTTCAGATATATGCCCAGGAGTTGGATTCCTGGATCATATAGTAACTCTATTTTTAGTTTTTTTAAGGAACCTCCAGACTGTTCTGCAGAGTGACTGCACCAATATACATTCGCACCAACAGTGTAGGAGGGTTCCCTTCTCTTCACACATGGCTGGATTCTTTTAAGCTTTGTTAGAAGTCTTCATCTATATCCTCAGAGCATAGGAAAGCTTCCGAAGGTTTTGTATGGGGAGATGACGTGAGTAGAGTTGATTCTGGAATCATCGACCGGGCTGCTGTCTGGAAAGTGGGTTGCAGGAGCCAGGAGTAGCATGAGAAGTTTGACTGGAGCAGGTGTCCAGGTGGGAAGTAATGATCACTTAACCTAGTGGTGAGGGTGCAGGGTTGGGAGAGGTCGTCAGGTTGAGAAGATAAACCCAGCAGGACTTGATGGTGGTTTACTTTAGATCAGTGGTTCTAAACCAGGGACAGCTTGGGGCTATCCCACAATGTCTGGAGACTTTTGGTGGTTGCAGCAGGTGGGGAGTGAAGCACAAAGGTTGGGGCAAGGGTGTGCCATTGGCATCTAATAGGTGGACACCGGCAATGCTGCTAAATATCCTGCAGCGCACAGGACAGCGCCCTCCCCAACCTGGCTCCATTGCCAATAGCGTTGAGGTTGAGAAACCCTGCTTTAGATGTAGGACACAGTGTCAAAGATGACCCTCAGGTCTTGTCTAGCTAACAGGGCAAAAGGTCATGCCATTCTCTGAGAACTAGAGACCCTGGAAACCCAGTTCTTTCATAGGGGGAATGTGGGGTGAGTGAAGACCATGAATGAGTTTTTGAGACGTTTTGGAGGCCTCAAAAGTGTGGAGCCATCCAAGTGTGGAGGTGGCTTATTTTCTGTCTACATGTTCACCAGTCCTAGGAAAGCAGCCTTCTCTACCCTGTTGGTGCCATTTCCAGCCACCCCTGCTCTGGATTCCCACCTCCCCAAGTCCTACCATTCAAAATCCCATTCACTCCTTCCTTCTGCCTTGAAGAGAAGCCTCCGGCCCTCTCATTCTAAGGGTTTTACTACCATCCCTGTAACAAAATAGAGAAGGGTAACAAACGCTTCAATAGCATTTTCATGTGAGGATTTTATTTGCTTCCTTGTGTGTCATTTTCTTCTTAGGAAAACTAAGGAAGAAGTGTGATTTTTCCTCCTGTCTGCATAATTTCCTTTCCCATCTGGCTAAGTGCTTGTCAGCAGCCAGCAGATCAAGAACCACTCTGAAAGCTTGGAGGAGCAGAAAGAGGCCGAGTGACCCAGTGAAAGCCAAGCTTAACCTCTGTTCACAGGTCATTAACTGCTCTCTCTAAGCTCTAGGGACGTTGCCTTGGCGGGAAGGACACAGACACGCTGTGATGGGTCCTCGGGTCTCACCTGTGAGAGCCTGTGGGTGCACCTGAAAGTCAGTCCCCAGGACCAGCCCCCCTCTCCAGCTTGTCCATCCCTGCTTCACCCCATCTCTCTTCCTTCCTCTGTGCTGAGCATCTATTTGAAAATAGGAAAAAAAAAAAAAAAAAGGAATTTCAGACAAAAGTACTAAGTCAGCATGTTGAGTGGATTAAGTTGTGTGCAAGCTGAACAGCCACACGGTGGGGAGCACAGGAGAAGGATGTGAACCCCCAGGCAGCCCTCCCGCCGTGGCAGCTTCCATATGTTCTGCTAGCGTGCGCCCCCATGTGTCCCACTCTGCGGTCCCCAGTCTGGCTGGGGATAATAGCCCAGTGTGGAGCACCACCCCTTCCACGGCACGGTGACCACATCTTTACCTCCCACATCACACTTATCCACACTCAAAAACAAAAACCTCTGCACAGCATGAGAAATCCAGTTAATAAAACCGCTACCACACTGAATTTGCAGTAAGAAAAAGGCAAAGCAAAACCCGTCAACTAGAGAAAGAGGCATTCTCCATAATCCTTTAGAGGAAAAGTCGAAGGAGGACTATAAAAGCTTGTTCCTGTAATCAAAGCATTTGTAACTGTTGGTGGCACCAAGGGGAAAGAGAGGGGCCCCAAGAGGGGAAACCATAAGGTTGGTTTTAACTCTGTGAGTCTGTCTTCCCTCCTGGATTGCTGATATGATCAGTGTTGTTTGTACCAAAAGGGGATTTATCTGACCAAGCAGAAAATGCACATTAGCACCAGCTGCTCCAGGTTGGAGGCACTCTTACCTTCTAGAGAACAGATCACAGCTGCTTGTTCTGACTCTGCCGGATTCACAACTTGAGAGCACAGAACACGCTTCCGGGAAACGCATTCTGCCGAGTGGCCGAGCACACTGGGGCTCCAATATTGTTAAAGCCCCAAGTGTTTGACCGAGACACAAGAACACCTGTCACATCTCTTGGTCAGCTGTCTAGCAGGAGCTTCAAGCCAGGAAGAACTAGAAACGTCAAATCCCCTAAAGAAGCCTCTTTCATCCAGGGGGGTGGGGATGGAAGTTGTCAGTGCTCTTGGCAAAGCCTTCAAGCATCTGCTTTGATGACTTATTCCTCATGTGAGGAGTGATGTAGTTTCACAGTACTGTGCGATAGGGAGCCATCGGTGACATTTGGTGATTTGACACTGCCGACAGCAGTGTCTTAATGACAGATGATTGACGATAGGAGGTCAATTGCCAAGCAGTTAATCAGACAGCACATTCTGCCCTTAATGGAGGAGTTGGCCCGTGTATGCACACTGGCTGTGGGAGAAGTTCCTGGGGATTCCAGCTATGGATCCGTCAGGAAGGAGGAAAATGTCAATCCTTCTGTGTTTTACTTGTGAAAACGAGGCAGAAAGTTCCACGGAGGTAGGGCCGTATCCATCTTGTTCACCGTTGTATCCTTTGTGGCTGACACATAGTGGACATTCACTAAACATCCCATAAATAAGTGAAATAGTGAATGAGCTGGAAGCCACCATGCTTAGCCTATTTCATTTCCAGGATTCTCCATTTCTGCTGATGGTAAACCCAACTCCCAAGTTAGAAATCTCTGAGTTGCCTTAAATTTCTCCCTCTCCCTGTCCTACCAGGTCCTGTGTATTCAACCTTCTACTCCAGGAAAACATGTCTGATATGGCCCTTTGTCCCTCCCACTCGCTGGTAAATGCTCCCACCTCCATTCTATGCCTCATGCCCGCCCGTTACTCCTTTCAACATGAATTCCATCATGTTCCATCAACCTTGCTTTAAACCGATCAAACAACTGGTTTTCGACCATGCGATATGCTACCGTATCGTTGCAGCCTGCCTTCTTACCACATTCCAGCCTCCTTCTCATTGCACTGCACACACCTGGGGCTTCGCTGTGTGCTGCTTCTCACCTTTCCACATACCTGCCTTGCATCTTCATGTTTCCGAGTCTTTGCTCATATATTCATTCGGCCTGGACTTCCCATCCTTCTTTTCTCTACCTGGCAAAATACCCTCAATCTTTTAGACATGTCATCTGGGGAGCCTTTTCTGATCCCCCTACCCCCTTGGTGAAATCATATCAGCTGCCTTTCTGTTCTTGCATTTATCATCACTTTGCTGTGTCATCAATTTGTATACCCATCTCACCTCCTGGCCTGCGGGGGCATCAAGTCAGGCAACTGTAACATCTTCATCAGTGATGAATATGGTTCCTGGCACATAATTACTTAAAGTTAGTCAACAAAAATGGATGGATAGGTGGATGAATGGGTGGATGAATGGATAGATAGATGGGTGAGTTTATAGATGGGTGGGTTAAATGTATAACAGAATGAATGGAAGAAGTTTTTGCGTAGATAATAAATTGATTAATTCCAGGAGAATACTAGAACAATAATTTGATAACTCCACCACCCTCATCTATGGGACAAATGATATGACACCATTCAAGGAGAGCTGAGTGTCCTCTTGGTCTATTTGTCATTTGGACTGGGAGTTCTGGGGTTCTGGGTACACAGTGATCTAGAAGGGACCCATGGGACCTGGCTGGGCACATTTCCTTGGTCCTGGGGACTCTGTACCATGGAGGAGGGCACAGTTGCCTATGTCTAAAGGCATTATCTCACCAGGAAATGTTGAAGTCACGTGTTCAAGGAAATGTCAGTGTGTTAGCCGATCCAGTGACTACTGGAACTCTCCGTTACTGCGAAGACTGCGCTAATTGCTTGGTGCTCACTTGATAAATCCTTCCTCAAGACATCATCCTGGCACAGCCCTCAGTCCCCTAGTCAGGCATTAACTAATAGGGGAAATGCAAAATGTTGATACTGCAGAGTATAGAGACAGAAGAGATTCACACTGAAAGTGCAAATTACTTTCTTTGCAGTGGTGGAAAGTCACATTACTCTAAGATGCTGCCTAATTATCTGTAATTATGCCCAAAATAGTCAAGCTAGTTTTGCTAGCCAGTTGAGGAATCGCATCTTAAATGAATTTGTCACTAGAGAAAGAATGTGGGAACGCGGCAAAAGAGATTACTATATTTAGGGGAAAGATGGGGGCAGATCACATCCCAGTTTCTTCTCTAAAAGCCTGTGATTGTGTGTAAGCATTTTTGCTGAGGGAGCATTTATCACAGCTACTCCATTTAGTATTTTACAATATTCAGAGGAAACTCTAACGTGAGCTCCAGGCTGTCCTGATAGTCAAATAGTTAAATTATATGTGAGTGAGATCTGTTATCTAAATTCATAAAGTAAACTGGGTTTTTTTTGTTTTTTTGTTTTTTGTTTTGGTATGCGGGCCTCTCACTGTTGTGGCCTCTCCCTTTGCGGAGCACAGGCTCCGGACGTGCAGGCTCAGCGGCCATGGCTCACAGGCCCAGCCGCTCCGCGGCATGTGGGATCTTTCCAGACCGGGGCATGAACCCGTGTCCCCTGCATTGGCAGGCAGACTCTCAACCACTGCGCCACCAGGGAAGCCCAGTAAACTGTTTTTATATTTAAGATTTTTTTCCTAAATATTAAGATTTTTTTGAAGTAAAGGAATGCAGTTCCATTGTAGAAAACACAGGAAATATAAAAGTTATAAAAATAACATTTATAATCCCATCAACCAGAGAAAACTACTGCTATTAGTAACTGGGTGAGTTTCTTGTTAGTTCTTTACTATGCATAGTTTAATAACATTGGAATTTTAATATATGCATCATTGTCTAGTCACATTATCTCACTTAACTTTTATGAGCATTCTCACCTAATCAGTAGGCATTAAAGCATAGATGTTTAATGTCAAAATAGTAACTGCGGTTTTGATGTACCATCATTTACTTAACCACCAGTTTATTTTAGACATTTTTTGCTATTATAAATAATTCTGCAATGGACACCTTGTACAGGTATCTTTGCCTGTGTCTCTGCCTGTTTTCTTAATAAATGCCTAGGGGTGGAATGACTGGGTCAAAGGGTGTGATCATTTTAGGAGGTTATAGATTCAGATCTCAGGGCAATAGTGCTACTCCTGTTTGAGTCTTGCTTCCCAAATTTTCTAAACCTGGGTGTAGAAACAGTAGCTGAAAGTCTGGCTGGGAGAAGAAAGGAAGCTGTGAACACTGGAAAAAAACAAAAAAGGAGAGGCAAAAAGCTGAACTCAGCCCGAAAATCATGGGATCCCTGGAGACCGGAAGAGTTAGTGTCAGGGGACAGCAAGCCAAACAAAAATAAGACTGAAGAAGAGATAAGGAAAAACAATTTAATGTAGGTATTGGAGGGGGCATTAAATGGTGATGGAGGCAGGGATAAGAAGGCGAAGGGAAAATGGAGAAGAAAATGTCGGACTAGCGCTGATGGAAGGGTACACCACTTCCTAAGAACGTCCATGTCCCAGGAAGGCAGGGCCCTGCAGACCCTGGGCCACTGGGTGCAAGGACCAGTCAACATGTACTGGGTGCAGCCCCTCATGGCCATCTTACAATCAGAGAGTGCTCCTCTGGCACTTTGCCAGCCCGAACAGCCAGGCGGCTTGAAGGAGGGGAGGTCATTCACTGTAGCACAGCGACTAGTTCACCCACGGTGTGCAAGGACACCATGCTGTGTGCAGTGGGAACTCAAGCCCAGAAGCAGAACCATGTGTATCTTAGAAGCTTGTCATTCAAAGTGCAGTCCATGGACCAGCCGGATGGAAAACACCTGGAGGTTTGGTAGAAATTCATCATCTCAGACCCTGCCTCGCCCAGACCTACTGAATCACAATCTGCATTTTGACAGGATCCTCCAGGTGATTCATGCCCATGTCAAAATTTGAGAAGCCCTTAGAAGACACCTTTTCATACGGATTTCAAACTTTGCTGGTGCTTAGATTTAAAAGTGCTGGTCTCGGGCTTCCCTGGTGGCGCAGTGGTAGGGAGCCTGCCTGCCGATGCAGGGGACACGGGTTCGTGCCCCGGTCCAGGAAGATCCCACATGCCGCGGAGCAGCTGGGCCCGTGAGCCATGGCCGCTGAGCCTGCGTGTCCGGAGCCTGTGCTCCGCAAAGGGAGAGGCCACAACAGTGAGAGGCCCGCGTACCGCAAAAAAAAAAAAAAAAAAAAAAAAGTGCTGGTCTCTCTGATTCCACATTCATTGGAAAAGCCAAAGATTTATGTGAGCACTCATAGTTAGCTGAATTACACGTGCTTTTAGAAGAGTGATTTCCAGGTGTAGGACGCTTAGCATAGGTGGAGAAAACCCATCGATAAGCCCAAAGCTGCTTGAAACCTTTGTGACATTTCGAGAACAGCGATCTGCTTTGGGGATACTTTCCAAAGTCCATCAGAACAGGTGTTCCTATCACAGGTTTTAAGCAGAATATAGCAGGTTGGCTAACATTGCATGTCCTCTCAGCTCCCAACCCCAGAAAGTAAAATATTTGCCATTCCAAGCACTTTACATAAAATACCCATGCAAGGATATTCTGCTCTGTTTATATCATCTTTTTATGTATCTTCAATGAAAAATAATTTTGGAACCATGGGCTTACCAGAGGCAGGTAAAGCTAAGGCCTGGAAAAGCAAGATTAGTACCTGGAATGTTTTAACTGTTTTCTCTACCATGCTAAGTAATTCAACCTGTGGACAACATTAATTTTAAATGTAATTACAAGGAGAGTTAATGGAAAAATTATGTAGGCACAGTACAAAATTTCAATTTTTCATTTTCTTTCTGCCTGCAGCACTGTTCAAAGTTAACCATTATGAGGGGTTTGGAGACAATTTGGGTCTGGCATCAAGTCAGATAAATTATAATTTTTAATTATTGTTATTATGGTAAAGACTTCATAGGCCTTAAAGTAAGCCAGCCCTCAAAAATCCTTGCTCATGGTTTTAACTGGTAAGGAAGATTCCTCAGAGTTAGCGTAAGGTGGAAAAGAGGAAACAAATACTAGGGAAGAGGTGCCTGGAGATAAAGAAGCCCACCACAGTCATCAGAACCGTGAGCAGACATATACTGGGCATCTACTCTGTGCCAAGCAGGATGCAAAGTGCTTTACATGCATCCTGTCTTCCAAATAGAGATAACAAAGTTGAAGCTTGGAGGGGTCAAATAAATTGTCCAGAATGACACAGCCATTGTGAGGGGCATCCCTGCTCCTACAGGCACACCAGAATTACAACTCTTTACAGCGCAGCTGTCAACGAGAGAGAGGTCTCAGAAATAAGCCCAACTTACGTGGCCAATCTGCCTATGCCAAAGGAGGCAAGGATATACAACGGGGAAAAGACAGCCTTTTCGGTGGTGGTGCTGGGAAAACTGGACAGCTACAAGCAACAGAATCAAACTGGACTACTTTCTTACACCATATACAAAAATAAACTCAAAATGGATTAGAGGCTTAACTGTATGACTTGAAACCATAAAACTCCTAGAAGAAAATATAAGCAGTATGCTCTTGGACCTCAGTCTTAATATCTTTTTGGAAATGTCTCCTCAGGTAAGGGAAACAAAAGCAAAAATAAACAAATGGGACTATATCAAATTAAAATGCTTTCGCACAGCAAAGGAAACTGTTAATAAAACAAAGCATAAACCTGATAAAGGATCAATATCCAAAGTGTAAAAAGAACTCATCCAACTCAAAATCAAAAAGAAAACCAAACAGCCCAATATAAAAATGGGCAGAGGACCCCAATCAAGAATATTCCAAAGAAGACATACAAATGACCACCAGACACAGAAAGATGTTCAACATTGCTGTCATCTGGAAAATATAAATCAAAACCACAGTGCAGTGTCACCTCGCATTTGTTAGAATGGGTATTATCAAAAAGACAACAAATAAGCATTAGCAAGCATGTGGAGAAAAGGGAACCCTTGTGCACTGTTGGTGGGAATGTAAATTGGTGCAACCGCTATGGAACTAGTATGGAGCCTCCCCCAAAAATTAAAAATAGAAACACTATACAATCCAGCAATTTCATTTCTGGGTATTTTTCTAAAGAAAATAAAAACAGTAATTCAGAAAGGTTCATGTACCCCTATGTTCATTGCAGCATTATTTACAATAGCCAATATATGGAAACAACCTGAGTGTCCATTGAAAGATGAATGGACAAAGAAGGTGTGGCATATAGATAGACTGATAGATAGATACACACATACATACATACAGACAGACAATGGAATATTATTCAGTCATTTAAAAGAATAAAATCTTGCCATTTGTGATAACGCGGATGGACCTGGAGGATATTTTGCTACGTGAAATAAGTCAGACCAGCACAAATACCGTATGATATTTGGTTGGCCAAAAAAGTTCTTTCGGGTTTTTCCGTAACATGAAAAACCCGAATGAACTTTTTTGGCCAAACCAATATCCCTTAGATGTGCAATCTAAAAAACAAAACAAATGGAAAAACTTAACAAAACAGAAACAGATTCACAGATACAGAGAACAAACGGGTGGTTGCCAGAGGGGAGAGAGACGGGAGGATGGGTGAGGTAGGGAGATTTAGGGAGAGTATTAGGTATAAACTTCCAGTTACAAAATAAATGTCACAGGGGTGAAATGTGCAACATGGGGAATATAGTCAATAATATTGTAATAACTTTGTAGGATGACAGATGGTAACTCGACTTATCTTGATCATTTTATAATGTATAGAAATATCAAATCACTATGTTGTGCACCTGGAACTAACATACTGTTGTACGTCAATTACAGTTCCATTAAAAAAAGTCATATAGCTGTAATTGCTTCAGTCAGGATTTGAATCTGGAGCTTAAGTCCTTCATCACCACACTCTCCTCCCTCTCTCATTTTGAGCATTTCTGACAAATCAAGGGACATGGAGAACAACAGGATATATTTCCACAACATCAAGAAAACCACTTAGAACTGACCTTGGCACTGACTTCAATAATTTATCCAGCAGCGGGGCAAGCTTGTCATGGGGCACCCCACAGTTCACTCCACATTTGGGCAGTTGGCAGATGGGCAAGTTGCCAGCTGATGCCAGGGAGCTTTCTAGCAAAAGAAATGTCCAGGCGTCTGCCTGCTGAGGCACTCACAAGCTGCAGGGGTCATTTCTTCTGATGCAACAAGAGTCCTTCTGGGTGAACATAATCAATCACCTCTTATTGAAGGGATGAGAGTTTGGGACCATCACATTTGCTTTCTGCTAGCCCTTAGGGTATCAGAGTGAATCTGCATTGTCTAGTAGGATGTTGGAAGGTCATAGGTCATGGGTCACAAAATTGGATCTGGATATACTAACGACCAGGAGCAGTTAGCAGAGAGTCGATGCTTTCAAAGAGACCCCTCCACTGGGCACACACATCTGTAGGGGACAGGGACACATGTAATACCTGTGAAAGATATTTCCATTAAAACAGAGCTTAAAGGTAAAAAATGGAGGGATGGAGTACCCAGATTTGTCTGAAATATGCAACAGCCTCTTTCCTGACAGGTTATGCCTCTGGCGGCAGCAGTGTGTATATAATGGGTGCCTAACGCGTGAATAATGTATGTGTAATGTATGTGTCACCGCCTTAGAATAAGAAACGTGGGCACAGGTCTCGGGCACTTTAAATAATTTACGTTTTAAATCTGCATCTTGTTGGAGAGTAATCCGAGCCTGCATGTAACATTTATGAATGCAAGTGAAACTTCTATTTTTTTCAAAGCCAAATTGCCTTTTATTGAACGTTTGTATTTGAGTAAATTTAGTTGGCATCATTTCAACTTTGTTGAAATACCTAGTGCTTAAAGTGAGTGATGTGGGCCCTTGATACGATTTAATGAGAGCAACAGAGAAATTGCTCTGGGGAGGGGTAACCTTTAAATAACTACCCATGTGGTAAGTGAGAAAACAAGATCCATGGTCATGTTCAGTGTGTTGGTGTCCGGAGTCGAGTGTCTGCAGTAATGTCAGGTCCTCTGTATCTACGGCAACAGCCCAGAGGGGTCAGTGTCCAATACCGTGAAGAACCATATGCTTGCCTCCCACGTGGGGTCAGCATCTCATAAATAAATCATGCTGGAGGCTGCAGAGAGGCAGGAGCCCTCTCCTGGAGCTACAGAGAACACCTACTCATTTGTTTTAAACACCGTTGTTTTGATCAGAAAGAAACATTGCATGGAACTAGGAAGACAGAGTGAAGAGAGAGAGATGCAAAGATTTCATTCTAAAAAGTTAGTGAAGTGATTCTGTAGCTAATGATATCTAGTTACAGTGTTGTTGAGTTATTACTATGGGCTAGTCACTGTGCTAGTCTCCTTACATATGTTATTTTATTTCATCTCTGTTTAGAAAAGCAAAAACCCTGAGGTAGGCACCCTAACTGTATCCATTTTCCAAATGAGAAGCACAGAGTGGTTAATCAACTTTCCTCCTGTCACAAAGAACAAGGAGTCAGCTCATACCATTTTCTTGAAACTTCATGCTTTTGTGCTTCCCCAAATTCTCTGATTTGGAATCTTTTTATTAAATAAAATTTAAAGATTAAAGCAGATCAAACAACTGACCAGTATACCTGTTGATTACTCAAATGATGGGGGCCACATTGTCTATTCCCTTCCATCATGACAGTGGAAATACTGGACCTTAGGGTTTGGAAGCGTTTTGAGCTCATGAAACCCTGATCCATTCACGTTCCTATGACACCCCAGCTCCTCTCAATGGAGCCTGCTACCTCCCTAATCATGTATATGGAAAACAGATACTCAGTGGCTTCTCTGTGCTAGTCCCTGGGAGAGGAGCTGAGTGAAGTCAAGAACAAGATACACAAAGTTCTTCCCAACATGGAGCTTAGGCTCTGTGTTCTATTCCTAGCTCTGAGCTGAAATCTTCTCTATTACTTTTTTTTTTTTTTTTTTTGCGGTACGCGGGCCTCTCACTGCTGTGGCCTCTCCCATTGTGGAGCACAGGCTCCGGACGCACAGGCTCAGCGGCCATGGCTCATGGGCCCAGCCACTCCGCGGCATGTGGGATCTTCCCAGACCGGGGCACGAACCCGTGTCCCCTGCATCAGCAGGCGGACTCTCAACCACTGCGCCACCAGCGAAGCCCCTATTACTTTTATCTATGGTTCCTAGCTCCTTACCCCGTAGCCACAGTGCTAAAAGTTGCATTGCTGCCCCATGACAGCACTTCAACTATGTAGAAGCATAGTCATACCCCTTGCGTCTCCATCAAGCACAATCCACCTACTCTCAGTTCTCTCATGGTCTCCACCCTGACACCTTCTACTCAGCAAATATGCAGCAGTTTCTCTTTAATATGGCTCTCAGAAGTGAAAGCAGAATCACACAGCCCAGTTGTATCATAATGTACGCTGGTTGGGGTGACTGTAGGTTTTGGCAAGGATTCATTTGGTTGTAGGGAATAGAAACCCAACCCATCAACTCAGAGAGTAAAAATACCAAGTGGTTTCCCAGCTCTCCAGGGAAAGATAGACCACCAGGCCTGAGGCACGGGAGGATTTGGGATGGCTCCAGGGACCTCAGCAACAGGGGTCCCCAGACCTTCCTTCCTCCTATGAGCTCTGCCATTCATGTAAGTAGGCCGCTTTCTCTGTGAGACATCTTTTTGCATTGCTGCAAATGTATTCAGTCTCTTAGAATCTCAATTCCAGATTCACACAAGCTGACTATGTTTGGTTCAACCTTGATTATGAGTTGGTTCCCCTTTGGGGTGTGTCCGCCTCTGGCCCAGGAAGCTGTGCCCCTAGGCAAGCTACGCAAGGTCACTCCCTCCAGGGGCTGAGGGATGAGCAGATTAACCCAGAAGGGGAAGGGCAAATTGGAACGACCGTGAAGTATAATCATCCGTAAACTCATGGTATGGCTCTTAAGAGTCTGTTTCGTTTAAGTTTCCTCTCCAATTTTCTGTTATTACCAAACCAATCGATCATTTTTGATTGACTGTTCTTTTCTTCCCTTGAAAAAATCCATTCTAGTTTGTCCATCACTCCTTCAAAAGAAATTTGGAGGCAGAGAGGGAGTGCTGTCAAAGTATGTTTTCCTCCCTCTCTGTGGGGGATCAATATTTAAGTCAATAGCAACACAGTATGAAAAGAAAAACTACTAGCACCTAACATTTATTGAGTTTTTACTAGACTGTTGTCTCTGTTGTAAGCACTTTACATGTTTATTTCTTTTCTGCAGCGATCTTAGGCAAAATTGTTCAACCTCCGTGAGCCTCCATTTTCTCATTTGCAAAATGGTGATAATCCCTGATATACAAGGTGATGATGAAATTCAAGAGATAATGTAGCTAAGTTTCTTATTAGTGCGTAGTATGTGCTGAATAAATGGTGCCTGGTGATTGCTGTGATGGTGTCATCAACTCTAACCATGCTTAACAGCTCAGTAACAGAGCTGTTTTTTAATTCTTTAAAAGAGACCATTGCTCTGCTTCTGACTAACCCGTTTGAAGGCAGAACACCAAGCTGAGCTGGGGATTCAGATCTCCAAAGGGTGGGAGACGAATAATAAAAATGGGTAAAGTGACGTGTCGGAATCCAGGAGAGCTGCAGGACTGTAGAGCCAGGACCCCAGAGAGCACACATCTGTCCACAGAATACTGTCAGGACGCTGGAGAGCTCACAGTGGCTTCCGTGTGCTTTCCGTATTCTTGATCTCAAAGGAAAGCAAAGCTCTGCATTAAGAACCCCAGCCTTGTAAATGGTCTAGTCTTTTGTTTTATGGGGAGGCTCTGTTGACAGTGGAACTCTAGGTGCTGAAAGGGTAGTTCAGAACTAGAGTTCTAATCTGAAGAGGGCATTGGAATTCTTTTTTTTCCCACAATATATGTTTTTTTAATTGAAGTGTAGTTGATATATATATATATAATATTATATAAAATACAGGTGTACAATATAGTGATTCACACTTTTTAAAGGTTATACTCCATTTATACTTATTATAAAATATTTGCTATATTCCCTGTGTTGTACAATATATCCTTGTAGCTTATTTTATACCTTACAGTTTGTACCTCTTAATCCCCTACCCCTATATTGCCCCTCCCCCTTCTTTCTACCCACCGGTAACCACTAATGTGTTATCTATATCTGTGAGTCTGCTTCTTTTTTATGTTCTGTAGTTTATTGTATTTTTTTTTAGATTCCACGTGTAAGTGGTATCATACAGTGTTTGTCTTTCTCTGTATTTCATCACTTAGCATAAGGGCACTGTGTTTTTGATTGGATTAGACCAGACATCAATATCCTTGCCAAGAGTAAGAACTTTTCATCTTTCCATCTCTGGGGAGTTTAGTTCTAGTAAGCCAGAATAGCAAAAACAGCAAAAAAAAAGGAAAAAAAAGAAAAGAAAAAACAGACAACATTAACTTCCTTTCTTATGTAACCCAGAGTGGACAGGAAGCAAGTATCGTAATCTGGTTCAGCGAAAACAGTGGGTTACATTTGGGTTCTATAAAATATCAGATGTTTGATCTCTGTTTGCCTAGTTCAATCTTCAATCTTAGTAGCCATATATGAAGTTGCACAAGTAAAAAGAAGCTCATGAAAATAAACTTTCTGGCAAATGTAAGACTTTGGATAAAACGTATCTTGGCTAAATGGATTGTCTTTTCTCTTAATGAACCTTCGTGCAATGTAGGCTAGGTGAAGAGTTTCTCTGAAGTTGATGTGCTAACACCCATGTGGAGTGTTTCTGCCTGTCTATTTTGGGTAGAAGAGACTTAGAACGAAAGTATCCTTGAAGGGAGGAGAATGTTAAGAAATAAACCATGTTTGTGCTGTGATAGAACTAATATCAAACACTGCCAGTGTGTCTAAAACATAGCTAGAAGTGCTGTTCTACGGATAGAATAAACAACCCTGAGTGTATATTTGGTTCAACTGTGAGACAGCCAAAAGGAACGAGGACCTGAATTGTGCCCTGAGCTTGAACCTTGGAGAAGTCCCCTTTCCTCTCTCTCTGGGAGTGTCTCCTCATCTGTTACAGGAGGAGACCTGGATTAGCTGGTTTGTGAGGTCCCTTTCACGGTCAGAAGTGCAGAGTATGTGACTGATGAGTGAATGAACAGATTGCTTCTTGTCACCACATTCCAGAAATAGTTGATGGATTTGCAGAGAAAGGCAAGAAGTGGCATATACTGGTTGCTTCCTTTTCCTAGGTCATCCAGCACATCATAATCATGTGGGGAAGCATTATTGAATTCCAATTATGTGGAGTGTTACTAATTTTAAGGTAATGGTTATTCTTTGGGGGAATGTAAGCAGTCATGGAACCAGGGTGGATTCCTGCGATGGACAGTGCATTTATTCACCTCAAATTCAACATGATGAAAATGTTTTTGAAGCTATATTTTTCTATCCTGGAAAAAGACTGAATTTAAAGTGGTGTTCAAAGAGAAAAAAGCAACTATGAGCAAATGAATTAATTAGATTTTAAATGTCCACTTTTTACTGTAGAATTCATCCATTGGTTAAGCTGAGGTCTTGCTTGGGGGTGGGGAGGAGGGACAGTTATCTCATCTCTCCTGATAATCCTTGTGCTTGAATCAGACAGATTGCTGAAAGTTGTACATGTCATTCTGTGAATCCTCTTGACTACAGCGCGGGTCTCCTCTAGAAAAGACCACTTTTAGGAAGGCACATATATACAAAACAGCAAGACTTCTTGAGAAACAGATCAAAAAGACTATAACTACCCAAACCAAAGCTGCCTGTCCTATTTTCTGCCTTCCCTCTGCCTCCTTCCAGGGTTGACCTACCCTCTATCTGAGTAACATGGCACCACAGCCATCCAGGAGAAGAAGCATGATGTGTTCTTTTCTTTATTCAGTGAAGCAACTGTGAATGTGGACGCTGGAATCTGAGAAACCCAGGTCTGAGAAAAGTAATCTCAACCCTTAGTTTCCGCATCTGTAAAATGGAGATGTAGCTCCTTCCTCACAGAGCAGTTATGAGGCCAAATGAGGTCAAGTATGTGAAATGATTAGCACAATGCCTGGTACTTTGTAAATGTTCAACATATGGCAGGTACTACTAGTGTTATTATTACCATTGTTATTAATCAAGTGCCTTCTGTGTACCAGGCACCATGCAAATTGCCAGGGATGCAAACTTGGACCTAGTCTGGGATTTCAAGGAGTTCAAAATCTAGTGGAGAAGAATGTTGGGTAAACAAGTAATTATGGAACCAGGTGGTAAGTGTTATGAAAGTAAAGCATTGGCATAAACCCAAATTAGGATCATAAGAGGGTGAGGGAGGACTTCTTGGAAAAGGCAACATTTGGGCTGAGTTTTAACATGAATATCAAAGAGGTGAAAATATTATGTGACCTGTTTGGGGAACTCTGGGTCCATTCATGAGGCAGAGTAAAGAGACTAGGGGTATGAGAAGGGAGCGCAGCCTTTCCCCCGCCTGGCTCCTCAGCTCTCATGTCCACCAAAGCCCAGTTCCCTCAGAGCCCCGTTGTAAATGCTGTGAATTATTCTTTCCAGTGAGAAGTGATCTCAGGTAGAGATGGAATGCCGCATAGCGCCACCATGGCAAAGGGAATCTCTTGTTTTGTCTGTTACTTCTCAGTGTCTTTGAGTCTCTGCCTGCATCACTCTCGTGCCCTGAACCTGTCAAGTGTCTGGGTATTTTTGCATGTTTGCAGTTCATCAACACCTTTCAGGTCCAGTGATCCTTCTCGGACCCTTCGCCTTTAGAGAAACAGGTCACACCTGGCCCAAGGCTTCCTCCTTGGTCTCTGGCTAAAATTGACCTCCTCAAAGAACCCTGACCCCAGACTCCTGCTGGACACCATGCACTGGAGTTCTCCAAGCCCTCTTCTTCTCTGTTGCTGGCACACGCTGCTTTTTCAGCGCGGACAGTCCTCATCTCAGATCCCTCCCTGGGATTCTCATCCCTCTGCCATTTTTCTTTTTTCCTTGCTTATAGAGCTTTTCTGGAGAACTGATTACCAGGCCCCTTCTCTCCTTGAGAGTGCTTCTTTGTCACAAATGATTCCACTGTTTCAGGACCTTTGGTGACATTTAGTTCATCTCCTGTTGTCTGCTTGGATGAATACTTGGGAACTCCCTGAGAGGAAGGACGAGACAGTAAGACATCTGAGAAATGCAATCTTTATGTGGTGGGTGAAGGTGATGGATTTTCACCTCCTTTCTTATACTTTTTCCAGTGGCATGGGGACCTCTGGGCATTTACCCTCCTCTTCTCTGCTGTCAGCTGATTTATTCTTTTCTAGTTATTATTTTTCTGTGTACCTTGTCTGATTTTTCTTCTTTCAGTGTCCAGTTCTCATTCTGTAGCTTTTGCACCGTATTCTCAAAGTTGTGTGTCTATTGGCCTGACAGTTCCACAGTGCCATTCCCATATCTGGAGGAAATGCCAAACGCCTAATTGATGATTGGCACCTCTGCTCACAGTGGAGGGAAAGGTAGGCATTTCTCCCAACACCCATCCTTCGTTGAGAAGGGAGAGACTGTTCTTCCTCTTTCTACAGCTTGTATTTCAATGCATAGAGAATGTCTTCCATATAGGACAGGAGTGGCCTGCTGGGATGGGGACCTCTGCCCCTCTTTGAACCCCTTGCTCATTCTTCTTATAGGAGGATGAGTTGCTAAATGAGTGTGAGTCTGGAACCTCCTTTGGGTCATGTCTACTGTTAGATAAGATCCCTGCATCTCAAAGTCAGTATCCCAGCTCCATTCTTCATTCTTCCCCTTTCATTTTTTCCATCCAAATATAGTGGGCCCTTTGTGCCTGGGATCTGAGCAGGCCCCTAGGCAGGCTGGAGATTTGCCCTCATAGTCCTGTCTTGTAAAGCAGGATAGAGGATCCGGTGGAGTCCCAATCTTCAGTTCATTTTACAATAGTACTCTGCCCTCAGAGTTATCAGTCCCCTGCTCAGATATTAATTATCAAGTTCATCATTTCTCATCTTGCTGGCTCCTTGCATGTCACTTCCAGAGGCAGAATCCCAGAGGAGGAACCTCAGACCCACAAATGTCCCCGTTCCCTTGTCTCTCATTTCATGATACCCTCTGCCCAAGTCTCTCACCTTTCCTCTCTCCACTTCCCCATGTTCACTCCATCCCTGGGGCACTCACCACCTGCCATTCCCTACATGTGAAATTATAGGCTCTTTGCTGTTGTTCCACCTTCACCTGGAATGCCAGGTTGTGAACAGCTTCCCCATTTACCATCTGACCAACCCCTACTTGTCCTCCAAAACTCAGATTCCACTTCACTGAATCTGATCAGATTCCAGGTGACCTCTGACTTCCAGTCTGGCTGAGACGCCCCTCCTCTGTGCTTTTTTAAGCCCACTCCACCTCCATCACAGCTGTCATTACCATGTTCTCTGAACCCTCCCCCACTTCCCCAGTAGCTTGTGAGTGTTTTGAAGGAAATGCCATATCGGTGGAACTCTCTATTCCAAGAAACATTATGGGCAACCAGAAAAGGCATGAGGCACTAAATCAGAGGTTAACAAATGCCCCTTTAATTAAGGGCATGTGTATTAACTAGGAAACATCTGAACTTATGAGGTGCAGATGGGGAAACCAAGCCACAGGAAGAGTCGCTGGCAGAAGGCTTAGCCAGTAAATGGCAGAGCTGGTACATTGAAGATTTATAAAACAGAAACATGTACTTGTTTAAATTTTTAAAAGAAAATGTGCACCAGTTCTGATCCTGTAAATTCTGTTGCCTCTAGCTGCAACCAAAGTAACAATTTGTCCTGTAGTAACAATTTGCCCCGTTCTACACAGAGGGTTGCCCCTGGCCCTGGAGAATCCTGTCTCCTTCCCCCCAAACCCAGCTCACAGGCAGGCAGCAGGCTCATCAACTCATCAAATCCCCTTCTCACAAGCTCACTTCAAAGACATTTCATTGGTCTGCACACAGGTGCTTGTGGAATGAAATGAAACTTGCCCCAAAACAAAGGGGAAAAAAGCCGATCCGATGCAAAATCTATCTGCATTTCAGAAGCTGTCAAGATGAAAAATGAAGCCACGACTTTGGCCTTTAAAAATATTAATTTCTTGTAGAGATGAACTGGAGAGTGGTAGAGAGAAAATTCCCTTATCTCCTAGGAGGAGCAAACAGGACCAAATTCTGATCCTTCTTCCTGGGTCTTTCCAAACCCAGTGAGTACTTGTTTGCACTTCATTTGTGAAGTGTCCAAGCATAATGAATGTCCACATGTGTCCTGGAGTTATCAGTGAATCTCCTGTCCTGTTCTGAGCTTAGTTGATATGATTCAGTGTGCTTTGGCTCTGTTGTTTGGGGTTGGGGGATGAACACAATGGAAGCAAATCTGGCCAACTTCTGACTGGGGCAGGGTTTAGGCTCAAGTAAGGGCACCAGCAATGAATGAATGAATGAATGATTGAATGAATGCCTTGTTGCTAATAGACAGGAAGGACCAAGAAGACACAGGAGAAAGAAACGCATCCTGCTAACTTCTGACGGTCAGACTTCAGGAGATGGTGTCTGTTTCAGTAAGCTGCCTTTTCAAGCAGTTATGAAGGGTCCTCCGTCTCCCTCCCCTCCCTCCTACCCAGTCCGCCCCCCAGAAGCCCCTCATGACCTGCTCTCAAAGGCGTTCACTGCACTGCACCGTCAGAGCCTGTCCTCTTTCTGCCCCGCGCCTCTCTTGCCTGGACCATTGCAGAGTCTCATAACTGCCTCTCCGTGCTCCCGACTCCACCATCCTCCTACTGCCTCCAGAACATTCTCCTTCTCTAAAGCATCCTGGCCTGCTTAAAAATACTGATAGCTCTGTCTTGCCTAGTGCATCAACTCCAAGTCTTCAGCGTCTGCTCTCAGACCCCTCTGCCAGCCTCCTCTCCTCTCCCTCTTGCTGCTCACTTCAGCCTCCCGCCATATATGTGTAACATTATTCCACAAACATACACGGCTTTTTCATGTTCTGTGTCTTGTGCACACACTGTGCCTTCAGTCTGTGTGCCCTTCCCTCCCTGGTCCACCTGAGGAACTCCTATGCGTCTTTTCAGGCCCAGCTTACATGCCCCGCCCCAGCCGCCTTGCATGTGGTCTGTCAGTTACTGACCAAGTGTCCCTGTAGCCAGTCTGCTCAGGGCCATCTCTGAGAAATTGGTGTCCTCCCTCTCCAGGGACTCACCTTAGGCAAGTTGCAGGGAATTGTGGGCTATGAACTGGACGCTCTTTTTTCTCTAGAAATGATATTCAAGAGATACTTGGATGAATGAAATAATAACACATGCAGCAAATATACTTCTGTTCTACTTTTTCCAAAAGTCTCATTCCCAATTTTCATCAGATTCAAAGGAGAAAAATCCTCCCAATTCCTAATCGTCTCCTTCCCGAGATAACAGGGCTCCGTCCTCTGTTCATATAGACTCGAGGTGTGCTCACAGATGTCTGGACATCTGGCCTCCGGCCTGTCTGCCTCTCTGCGGAAGCCAGTGGGTTTTTTTTTTGTTGTTGTTTTTGTTTTTGTTTTGTGGTACGCAGGCCTCTCACTGCTGTGGCCTCTCCTGCTGCGGAGCACAGGCTCTGGACACACAGGCCCAGCAGCCACGGCCCACGGGCCCAGCCGCTCCGTGGCACATGGGATCCTCCCAGACCGGGGCATGAACCCGCGTACCCTGCATCGGCAGGCGGACTCCCAACCACTGCGCCACCAGGGAAGCCCAAGCCAGTGGTTTTTAACTTATCAGCTATTCCCTTTCTCAGACTCAGGCCTGTGGTTCTGTGTGGCCTGTGTTTTCTTATAAAATGTACCAGTGCGTGGGGAGAAGTTCCATCTTGTGGCCAGAAAGCAAAGCAGAGGAGACCGGGACATAGGAGGGCCTGACTCATACCACGCCAAACGGAGTCTCCATGCCCTCCGTGGCCACACAGCTACCTGGAGAGCTGGCAGAAGGGCCGCATGGAGTCCTTCCTGTCTGCCCACCCATCCTCTAAAGCCCACCTCCTCCTGTTACTCTCAGGGCTTATCTGGGGTGACGTTTATCTCAGGGCCTTGACTCTCTGTCTCCCCTTGAGATGATGTCCCGATTTTCTGCTTAAGCAAATACTTCCTGAGCTCAGACAGCATGCCAGCCCCAAGCCAGGCAGTGGGGACAAAGCCGAGGAAAGCTGGATTCCTGCCCTCACGGCGCTCATGCTCTAGTGAGGGGAGAGCCTTGCCCTCCCTAAGAAGCTGCTGTGAGAAGAAATGAGGGCGACATTCCAAGACAACTGGAAATGATGGCTGGAGGACTCAGCCTAGGAGACAAAACCCATCCTCGAATTCCAGAAAGTTCCCTGTCGTCCTTTCCTTACAACCATCTGGTCTCAACTCAGAGGCTGGCAACCCACACTGAATGTTTGAAAGCAGAGAAGCTACATCTTTCGCCAGCATGAATGAACAACACCTACCAAAGGAAGCCAAAATATACCCTGTGAACACACACATATTTCTACAAACGTAACAGTCCTTTTCACTTTGTGTAATTACCAAAATGTTTGGAACTAATTCCCAACGGAAATCATCACCCAATTTGCTCCGTATGGATTCTTTTTTTTTCTTTTTAAGATTTTTTTGGATGTGGACCTCTTTTAAAGTCTTTATTGAATCTGTTACAGTATTGCTTCTTTTTTATGTTTTGGATTTTTGGCCACTGAGGCATGTGGGATCTTACCTCCCTGACCAGGAATTGAACCCACACCCCCTACATTGGAAGGCGAAGTCTTAACCACCGGACAGCCAGGGAAGTCCCTGGATTCTTTAATATCATATTGCTGCCAAGAAATCTAAATGTCCTACCTGCAAGGGAATTAAAAGACAGAAAATTATCACTCCCCGGCAGTTCATACCGATTCAGACTTGGAGGGACAAAAACAAAATTGACGATTGCTGCTGGAGGAGGCTTGAACAGTCTTTATTTCATTTTCCTTAGCTTGGCATCAGTCCAAGGTTTTATTCCCTTTTTAAAAAATTTTGGCCCTTAAAGCAATAAATATCGACCACCTAAATGATCTGTACATTGAATTAGACTAATAACCTAAATTTAAGCAAATTTGAAAGAATAGTCTTGACAGGGAGACACCAGGCCCTGAGTTAGGTCTTCGAGGTAACAGTGATCATATGCCTCTGCCTACCAGATAATCAAGAAATATTCGCCTGACTCTTCCTAATGTGAGGCTGGCATCTGCTCTGAGAATCCAGCACAGGGAGTTTACTATGAAGGAGAAGCAGGGGTAAAATTTATTCTCTCTTTCTCTTTCTTCTCAATTTTAACTCAGCCTTAAATTAACCACCCTCTTGTCCTCTAGCCCTGCTTTTTCTTTTCGTCCTGATTCCATGGTTGGTCTTAACTCCATCGACTTAGGTGCCCAAGGTAGAAAGTGTCCCCTTGCTCATCGCATCAAATACACACACTGACTATGGAGCTGAGAAGTCATTCTGCCTGTGTGCAGATCCTGGCTCTGTTACTTACTTCTGGAATAACTTGGAGAAGTCATATAAAGTTTCTGAGCCTCAGTTTTCTCATCTGTAAAATGGGTGTGTGTGGTACTCGTGATATCCTTGTCCCAGGGTGCAGTGAGGGTCAAATAGGATAATGTTTAGATAGTTCACACAGCTTCACCTATCTTCAGTGATCAATAAATGTTATCTCTTTTCATAACTGTCATTACCCTAATTGATACCTAGGTCTTTTTTATTCCATTTCCTAAAATTTTCTTTCATTTCCCTCCTACTCTTCCTTCTGAACCATCTCATCTCACCTGGATGGATACAATATTGGTGTCTGATTCATCCCTTAAGTCCCCAGTGCTGAGCACGGGGCCTGGCACCTCATAGGACCTCAATAAGTCCCTGTTCCGTTGGATTGAATATTCTAGCCTTAGCTCACCAATTCCGGTGTGTTATTCCTGGGTTTTTCCGGGAACATGGGCAGAAGAAAAGCTGTCGGACATGTGTAACCGCCAAGCACGGCATTCCTGGCTTGGGAGAATTTATAACAGACCCAAAGTATACTTTGGAAATTCAAATCATACATCACTTCTCCTATAAACTTTAGTGGTCATTTCTGTTTAGTTTGTTTTAAAGATCTGATGCATTTAAAGTTTAAATGTGGGAAAGTTATGCCTTCTCCCTTTGTTTTATTTCCCAGCGCTATGACCAATGAGGCAAAGAATCCAAACTCATTAAGTTTCACACATAAAGAATTGAAATGTATACAGTACTTACAGACACTGCAGGCTGAATGATGAAGCTCTCTTTTTAGGCCTTGAACATGTTGACTCAATATTTTTCATCCACAGAATGCAGTATGAGCATTGTCTCGCAGCACGTAACATTAATATTATTTTTATGATTGCACAACGCAGTGACACGTTGTTGAGCTGCTGAGAAATTTGAAGAATAAAAAAGATGTGGACACTGAAAGAACCTTGAATCATTGAGTTTGGAGAGGTAGGGGAGAAGGTTGAAGTGTGTCTAGGAGATGGTTACACAGATTCTATCAGATGAACTGGAGCCAATATATGTATTTCTTAGACGGCCTGGACCCTAGGATCTAGTGCCGGTGGGTGTGGCTCAGCTCAGCACGGTCGGAATGTAGTGGGCTGGGGCTTGTGCTAGCGCAGCAAGAGAACCAGGCCAGGCATCTACCAGCTTGGAGGTAACCAGTGAACTTGTAGAAGGCTATACAACCACCAGGGGAAGGAGATTGGCTACTGTGATGGTCATACTCTTGCTTCCCCACTCCTGCCCCTGTGGGAAGCATCACTGATCAATCATGGCACTCTTGCCTTTTGAGTCCAGATGCAACCTCAGGGTCCTGCTCCTGGCGCAGAGTTGTCATTTTAAAAATCTGATTTTCCATGTAAATAGAAATCTACCTAACATTCCTAAAACTATAAAAAAATTAAGTATAAAACAAAGGCAGAAAGAAATCCAAGATTTGTAAATGAGGCCGCATGTTTTTAATGCAGTAACTCTTTTCTTATCACCATAGCAGATTGTTTAAAGGTAAAAAGAAAAGATTTCTTTAATCAACTCGCTCATTTAGTTGATAAACATTTATTGAGCACCTACTAGATGCCAGTTATATACATGCTAATTGAGTAGCTGCCCACTTGTCTGGGCAGTTCTCAGCGCTGAACCTTGGGATGGGGAAGCCCAAACCATCTTGCCCCAGATTTGAGGGAATTGCGTGTCCTGGATTTAGGGAAGAAACTGGGATCCCCAGAGACCTTCTGCCCAGTCTCCAGGTACAAGAGTCTCTCCAAGTATACCTTTCCCAGGAAGCGCCCTTGGGCCCCATACCCCTCGATTTTCCAGTTTTGAAATCGGAATGCTACCGATACAGACCGTGCAGTTTTGTCATGCAGATTCTGATGAGGGGTGCCCGGCTCAATGAAGATGCTCCAGAAATGGCAGCAGATGTTGTCACTATGGTGACATTGCTATTGTTGTCATCATCCTTGCTCTGGGTGCACACCCTTGACACGTCAGACATGGATACCCAGCTCTCTGAGCTTAGAAGCCACGTTAATACACTTGAGTTTGCATCCAAAGTCTACAGTCTGATTATTGACACATTTGACTGCCCAGCTTCAAGCAGAGAGGACACACCAGGCCCTCACTGCAGTGTTCTCTTGGAAGCCTGTGCCTCAAAAACCCTGGTGAGAAGTAGTAGCTGGGACTCCAGACCAGGTACAGATCCCAGAGTCTAGATGAGGTTGACTGTTTAGGCTACTCTGAGGTCAGATCGAGGCTCAAACCTTGACCTCACTCACTACTTACCAAGCTCAGAATTGGGAGTTCCTTCAGCTCTTAGAGCCTCAGTGTTCTCATCTGCAGGTTGGAAATTGCACTTAGTGATTCCTAGTGAGTCTTGACATATAAGTTCCCTCTCTTCCCAAACCACGACCAAGTCATACCAGGCAGATCAGAATCTGATGTAACATCTCCCCAGGAAACAGTGTACAAGAAACCATAATTTCACATACAATTTCTGAGGTTAGGAGATGTCCCAAATTCATCCCTGGGGTGTCCATGAACTCCAGTTTTAAAACTCCAATCCATGAAGAGTAATTTTTTTTTTTTTTTGGCAGTACACAGCCCTCTCACTGTTGTGGCCTCTCCTGTTGCGGAGCACAGGCTCCAGACGCACAGGCTCAGCAGCCATGGCTCACGGGCCCAGCCGCTCCACGGCATGTGGGATCCTCCCGGACCGGGGCACGAACGCGTGTCCCCTGCATCAGTAGGCGGACTCTCAACCACTGCACCACCGGGGAAGCCCCAAGAGTAATTTTTAAAGAGATCAATTTGTATGCCTACATCAAAAAAGAAGAAGACAAATAATATGACCTAGAAATTCCACTCCTAAGTATATACACAAGAGAAATGAAAACATAGGTCCACATGAAAATGTATACATGAGTTCTCATAGCTACATTATCCATAATAGCCAAAAAAGTAGAAGCGACCCAATGTCCATCTGTTGATGAATGGATAAGTAAAATGGGGTAGATCCATACAATGGAGCATTATGTGGCCATAAAAAGGACTGAAATACTGTGAGACAATAAATGTCTGTTGCTTTAAGCCACCCAGTTTGTGGTGCTGTGTTACAGCAGCCCCAGGAAACTAATATAAGGGACTGCTAATAGGTATGGGTATGTTCCATCCAAACATTAGACCTCGTGGTGCTTTCACAGGCACAGAATACCACGTGGATAATGGATGCTTTGGGGTAGGAAAGAGTTAAACAGCTCTGATCCTCCTGTGCTTACTGACCAGATCCTCCTCATGACTTATGGATGACCGCATTAAAGGAAGCAAAGCTGGGAAAAGACGAAGTTTCCCAGCACAGCCTTTAAAGGACCCCCATGTCACACCTCAAGGCCAATTAACATTTAGTCGAATTCTTGGTTCACACCCCAACCAGTTGTCGGGCCGGCTCTCTGGAGACGTCTGCGTGTTTGCTGAGATATAAACGTGCAGGGCTGCACACTGACATTTAGAGAGCCGCCTCGAGGCCTGTGTCCTTTACTTAATATGCTTTTTCTATTGTAATGGGAGGGCCGCACAGACGCCCCTGTTAGAATTGCTAATGGCCGTCACTTCTCGGTTCAAGGAAATGGTTGTCTGCTTTCAAGCAAATCCCGGGTCTTGGGACTCATGGCTTTGCACTGGAGCCTAGGACATGAGGAGGAGAGAAGAGCAAGAGGCCACATCCAGAACCACACGCCTTGTGATCCATTCCCCCCACCACCAAATCACATAGAAATGTCCAAATCACCTTGACCTTACATTTCAGTTCAGGTAATAAAACTTACTCTTGGACGTCCCTGGTGGCACAGTGGTTGAGAGTCCACCTGCTGATGCAGGGGACGCAGGTTTGTGCCCTGGTCCGGGAAGATCCCACATGCCGCGGAGCGGCTGGTCCCGTGGGCCATGGCCGCTGAGCCTGTGCGTCCGGAGCCTGTGCTGCGCAACGGGAGAGGCCACAGCAGTGAGAGGCCCGCATACCGCAAAAAAAAAGAAAAAAGAAAAAAGTACTCTTTTTCTGACCACTAAATAATGTTTATTGCAAAAAAAATTAGAAAATTAGAAAAGAATACAAAGAATAAAATAAAGATTGCATAACCACACTGGTCAGAGGTGATTGCTGTTAATATCTTGCTATACGTAATTCTCCTGCCCTATTTAAAAACTGCGTATAGATAAGTCCATTTCTTACAAAAATGGGATCTCCGTGTTCATACAGTTTTGTTACCTGCTTTTTCCTTTCAACAATGTAATAGAAACATTTTCCATGCCATTAAATATTCTCTGACTAAGCATTTATTTTTAATGTGGGTGCCTCTGGCTTGAACAGCAGCAGTTTTCAATACTGCAGAGAGCTATACTGGGTGGATTTGAGTAGATTTTTTTTCTCACAGTATTATGATGATGTTTAAATGGTGTATCTGTGAAAATATCCCTGACCACCCGTTCCTGGATAGGGAAGAATGTCCAGCCATTCTTGATTTGCTCACACCCTGTAAAATATCCATTCCTCATAGCCACAGGGCCTTTTTCTGGATGGTAAAATATGCTGGGACTGAGGGTTCCAGTGTACAGACCAGCAGTGAGTGTCTGGCTGATTGAGAGCTTGTCAAGGGGACATGGTTACACGGGTACACCCCATCTTTCAGGGCGGCTGAAATGTAAATAACCATTGTAGGTTCCAGGCTGACATATATTACAGGGAAGATGTGAGAAACATGCAAATGTTGTAGGTTTCAAAAGCAGATAGCCTACAGCAGGAAGTAGGGACTGCCTTCAGGATGTGAGGGACCCTTGAGCCAAGCCCTCAAGGGCAGGTACGGTTTGGAGAGACAGAGGGCAGTAGACGTTTGGGTAGGCACTGGTCTGCTAGTGTTTAATGAACATCTACTGTACACCTGACAATAGGCAGATGTCATGGATATGACAATGAAGAGACATCAGTGATCCCTGGCTCCTAACAGCTTACAGCTTTGTAAACATATGGCACAATTCAGAGTGATAAGCGGTCCAGTAAGAGAGCATCCTGGGTGCAGTCATAGTAATAGTAAATGCTCAGCAAATGTTCACTATTGGGTGTTGTGCATTTATCATTTCATTTAGTCCTCCCAACAACACTGTGGAGTAGATACTATTATCCCCCCTCTTTCACAAATGATAAAAGTGAGACTTCGTGAGAGTAACTCGTCCACGGTCAACACGTGCAGCTGGTTGGTGGTGTTCCCTTCATGATGCACTAATCATTTTGCAGGCATCCTCTTCCTTAATCCTCATGACAGCTTTTCAAGGTAGATGATGATACACCCATTTTCAGAGGCAGTATTGGAAGCACCAAGCAAGTTAAGTGATTTGTCCAGGTCCACACAGGTAGTAAAGGGTGGGACAGGGCTGCATCTAATGCTGTCTGATTCTGAGGGCCACACCATCTCCACACCTCGTTATTATGACCTCAGCAAGAGGTGGATCCTGGCTGGTCCAGGGGACTGTTACTCACCAAGATTCAGAGTTTCCTAAGGCTGAAGTCACACTCGATCATTCTTTCCAATTTTAAGTATTTATTAGGCATCTTTGATGTCCAAGAACTATACTGATGGGCACAGAGTCACAGCCATTGAGAAGCTTACAGGCTAGCAGGGAGCTAAATGTGCAATAGGGATAAGGTGGGTATTTATTAAACGTAAGCATGAATAAGGCACAGTGTGAGTACAGAAAAGTAGACTCCAAAGTAGACGTGGCAGAATCCGGACAGGCTTCACAGAGGAGTAACGTGGGAGCTGAGACTTAACCGATGAGTAGGTGCCTGCCTGGGGGACACGTGGATGGAAGCCGTCCTAGACAATGGGAACAGTGTTTGCGGAGGCATAGAGGTGAAGAGAACCTGGCAGGGTTAAGAAACCATGGCCAGCGATTAAGTATAGCTGGGCTAACGAATGAGGGGAGGCGTGGTAGGAAATGCGATTAGAGGGGGACAAATCTCCAAGGGCCTTCAAGTGCCAATCCACAGAGCTGAGACAGGGTCCTGGTAGCAATAAGGAGCTGTGGAAAGATTTAGAGCACAGCAGCAGTGATCAGCGTTGAGTGTTAGAAAGATAATTGTCATGAAAATGCACTTGAGGTGGTGAGATGGCGCTCAGGGAGACCACAGAGGCTTATTTTTTGTGCCTTGAACTAAAGGAGAAGTAATGGGAATGGAAAGAAGAGGATAGATATAAACAATTTAAGGGGGTGGAATTGATCAACTTGGTAATTGATTAAATTGGGTCTGGGTAGGTCCTAAGTCTGAGATCAGTGCACCACCCAGTTTTCATTTCTGTCCATTTCATTACTTTCCCGTTTCTTTTATGCTCTCTTATTAAAAGTTCCATGGGGTTGGAGTTAACTATAATAAGAAGTCTGAGAACTGCCAAATGTTTGCATTGATTGCTGGGCCAAATAGCAACACTTAGCATCCCTGTTAGGTGACAGATCTCTGTTTGTGGGAGTCAGTATTTATAAAAGAAAGAAAAGTGCATTCTACATAGAAGGGGTCATTTATTCTGTTTATTTTTTAAATACTTTTATGTTGTTAAAATCCCAGCCTTTGATTTTTAGGTCTATAATGAAATTTGGGCAGATGGGATTTCAGCTGGCATTTAATGAAATATGCATTTTATTTTTTGTAAGTTGATGAAAACCTTTTTCTCTTTTATAAAAATCACAACTATATTCATTCATCCATCCAACAAATGAATATGGGACTTTTGGAAGGCAGGTATGGTCTCTGCCCTCATAAAGCTTATAGTCGAGTCATCTCTCCAAAACTACATCTTCAGCATTTGCTCCTATTTTAAATAGGTGCTCACTGCCTTGAATATCAATAGAGCAGAATAGCAAGAATGTCAGAAGTCAGTCCTCAAGAATTACTTACAGTGTTTTTAAAATATTTCAGACTTAACTCTCCATCCCACGTGCCTCTACCTCAGGACCTTTGCACTTGCTGACTCATCTGCCTGGATTGCTCTCTCCCAGGGTATCTTTGTGGCTCCTCCTTGGTCTCTTCATGGCTCTGATCAGATGTGACCTTCTTTGAGCCTCCACCCTCACTCCAGAACTCTCTATCCCCCTTCTCAGTTTTTTCCCATAGCATCTATCTCTATTGGTTTTGTTACAATCTGTCTCCTCAGCTAGAAGATAAGCTCCATGAAGGGGTGGGGGGCGTCCTTTGTGACTTTTGTCTGCAGCTCTATCCCCACCAGCTAAACAAACACATGGCTCTCAGTTGGCCCTCAGAGAACATTTGAGGAATAAATGAATGAACCCTCTCTGAGTCTCAGGTTCTCAGCTGCAGCCTGGGGGCGGGGGGAGGGCTTGCTGAGATGTGAGTGAAAGGAGAGCAGCAGAGTGTCAGGATGCTTGGCTCCGGTGTGGGGGGGTGGGGACCACGGCCGGCGTCGTGGGCAGGTCAGGCTGCTTAAGCAGGACAGCACTCAGGCAATGTCTCTCTGTCTTTATACCGATGTTTTCTGGTTTTTACACAGCTCTTGGCTTAATACGTTTTTCTCCATTGGGCCCAAAATACAATTTAAAAGGGGAAAAAAATATTCTGAGGGTATAGATTTAATGTCATAAGCATCACTTTGGAGAGGTTTTGTGTTTATTTTGTCGTTTTTCTTTTTTAACACTGTAACTTTTAAAACGTAAGGTATTTCCTCATAACCCAAGGCATACATTTTTCTAGTAGGAAAAAATAGTAAATATAGATAACCCAAAACAGGGAGGAAAAAAGAATATGTATCTTTAATTCCATCATACTGACCTAACCATTGTAAACATTGTGTGTGTGTGTGTGTGTGTGTGTGTGTATGGATGGATAGATAGATATAGAGATGGACTTTTAAACATATATATATATATATATATATATATATATATATATATATATATATATATATATATATATATAAAATCTTCCACTGGCCAGTGGTTACAGCTGCCAGTGCACCATATGCTGGGCCGGTCCAGGTGGCCTTCCCTCCCTCAGTGTCATGATGCTGCTAAACCAGGACCTCTTTCCACCTTCCTGCACCCTATAACTCCTTCCCAAATTGCTCCAAAGTTTGTATTCTGCTATCTCAGGAAATAGCAGTCAAAGCGAGACACAGTGACCCACGCTCAGACAAGGGCAGTGGGAATAGCGAGGATGGGATAATGTGAGATTCTTTTTTAAGAGAGAGTCAGAGGGGATGAGAGAGGGTACCAGGGCCTCCTAGTATGGTGGCCTGGGTGGAGGAGGACCCCACAAACCAGGACAGGGAAGGAGTGTGCTTGGCTCGGAAGATCCTGAGTTTGCTTTGGGACGTGCTGTATTTGCAGTGCTTGTGAAATGTTCAGGTGGAAATGTCAAGCAAGCAGTTAGAAGTGTGTATCTGGGAATTAGGAGAGATTTGGACCTAAAAGAGACAGGTGGTAATTGAAGCTGTCAGAATCAGTAAGGTGGGAAGAAATGAATCTGTGGGAATACCGGGGTCTCCAAGAAGGCAGACATGTAGAGACTTGGTAGAGAGTGTTCAAAGAGCTGCCCATACCTGGCGACTGATCCAAACAAAGCTCCGATCCTTCCAGGCCCAGCCCATCCAGGGCTGGTGTGAACAGATGGGAAATGGGTTCCCATATGGAACCCATGGGCAACCACCAAGAGAGGCTGTGAGGTGACAAGGGGACCCCAGAGTGTAGCAGTTACGAGTGTAGGCTGTGGACCCAAGAACTTGCGTTCCAGTCCCGGCTCCGTCATGGAAGGGCTGTGTGTCCTTGGGCGACAGAATCCTCACCAATACAGTGGGAGCTACAGTCTTACCCTCCTAAGGGGGGGTGGGTCACGAGGATCTGCAGAGGCAAGGCACACGAAGGGTTAAGCACCATTTCCAGCACATAGCAAGTGCTCGATGAGGGACGTAGCCATGATTATTAATAATGCCTGATGGTCTGAATGGGACCCAGCTGGACTGGTGAGGAATGAGTACTCGTGGCCTGGAGCAGAGAGGGCCGTCCATAGGTTGGGGTTAGAGCCAGGAGGGAGCACGAGGCACAGAGGTATGGTCTCATCCCAGGGCTGAGGTCTGACCCCCATCGGGACCTGAGCTGAGGCTCTGGGATTCCCTCTCGGACATCTCTGTAGGCAACAGAGCTCAATTCCCCTC
Organism: Mesoplodon densirostris; assembly: GCF_025265405.1. NCBI lineage: Eukaryota > Metazoa > Chordata > Mammalia > Artiodactyla > Ziphiidae > Mesoplodon > Mesoplodon densirostris. Next base: position 61,113,136 of record NC_082679.1, read on the forward strand.
TACTTTGAAAAGGGCACTGGAGAGGAGCTGGAGGGAATGCGGAACACTCTATTTATTGTTATTTTTAAAAAATAAAATGGAAAGGAGCCCTCCAAGGGCATGTTCACGGGTTTTATTATTTGTGAGGAAAAACACACTTGGCCTTATCAACATTCTGTCCGTCTGCGAGGCTGGGCCGGCAAAGGGCAAGACCAAATGTTAAGTCGTAACATTTGACTCCTTGCTCAGCTAACATGCAAGGGTGTTAATAGGCTCAGCTCTTGTCAGCCGAGCCAAGACGATTTCAAGACCAAAATGAATGACGCAGCCAAGATCACAAAAGAGCCGCCTTGTGCGAATGGGGCAGGAGATCACGATGCGCTGGGTGGTCTTGTCCAAATAATGCGGGAGGAGGTGAGCAAGAGGACTCACTGTTCCAGGCATGAAAGTGACAGGAGAGCCTTCCAGAATAATCCACGGCCGGGTTATCCTTGTTGCCTTTTCTCCCTAGTAGTATGAATTCGCTTTTGGAACAACAGCAGTGGCATAATTGGGATCCATCTTGTATGATTTTTCCTCAGATGATTTAGAATTAGTTCAGTCTGTCTTCAAAGAGGATAACCCAATGACAGCATACAAGGGCTATCCTGAATTGCTTTCCTGTCCTCGGGTGGGGTGGGTGGGGGTCAGTGGCCGATTCATTACTCTCTCAGTGGGGTCCTTTGTTTCTAAAGCTACCTGGGATTATTACAGCAATAGAACTCTAAAGCAAAGTAAGCTTTGCATAAAAACGCATTTGGCTTCAGAGAAAACATACAATACTGATGAAAAGTAACCCTGGATGGCAGATTCCATTAAGAGGTCACGTCTGCATGGGAGCAGGCTCTAGGAATCGGGGATGGATCAAGCTTGACAAAGGCCGCTTAGACTGTGCTTGTCTAAGGGGAGGAGGTAACACTGATTAAATGTCTGAAATTAACAGGCAAAAGGCCATTAACATGCAGAGAACCAAGAGTAGGCAAAGGTGGTAAAGCCGCAATTGCTCCAAGTCGTAGGCATTTAGAACCTAATTTTAGAAACACCCTCCAACCGTCGGTGGGCTCAGGTGCTTTTGTCACTGGGAGTCAGTAATTGAATTTTCTGGACGTTTTGACCAATATGCATCTTTGTGAAGCTGATTACACAGCAGAACGCAATTTTTAGCCTGACTTTAAAAGCATTACCTTCTGCTGTGTGATTAGAAAACATGCAGAGAGTGGCGCCCTTCTCACTGCACTTGATCTGGGGGAGAGGAAAGGAAAAAAAACCCCTTGCTATTCTATGTCACCTAGTAAGATTCATTTAGATTCTATGCAGATAATTTAATAACAGATTTTGTAAAACCTTAACATAAGGAACCACCATAAAGCGTATTATCTTTTATTACCCATACAGAGAATGACATTTTAGAAGGTAATAAATCGAAACCCAAGAAAAGCTATTTGCTTTCGGAGACTGCTTGGCGGGTGACAGGGATACCAGTTTCCCGATTTTATACTGTGGCACCTATGACTCCCCAGGGTCACCTGAGGCAGCCCCCAGATGGGTTTGCTGAGGCCTGTCTGAGCAACATTCCCTGGCCCTCTCTTCTTTTTTGAAAGGTCGTTCCCATCCAGACCTCACTGCTGAGCATTGGGTTATCCCACCTTTACCAGTCCCCCTTCTGTCTTACACAGTCGGGATTTGTGACAGGCCAAGAGCTGAGCCTGGGCTTGGGACCTGCCTTGCGGCATCTGCCATGAGGTGGGAGAGAGCTCACCCCACCAGCATCAGAGAAGGCCAAGCCTCCCTTGGCATGGATGCCTCTCTAACAGGGAAGGACTTTCCCTGCTCGCTCCTGGAAATCTAGAGCCTTATCACCGTGCCCTACCCTGCACAACCCAGCCTTCTAGAGATAAGCTCAGCCCGTCCAACCTTGCCCAGGCCCTGCCTTAGGACCCACAACTGCTGCAATGCAGAAGAGCATCCCTGAGGCCAAGTTTTCTGCATACTGATCCGCATCACCATCCTTTGATTTATTCATTCGTCAAATGTTAACAGAGAGTACCAGACACTGGGATGGCTGTGTGATTTTTTCCCGAGAGGGTTTAGAATTCAATTTATTTTCAAAGAGTGTAACCCAGTGGCCACATAAAGGCAGTATTTTGGGGCCTCCATGTCTCAGAGGGCAGGTGTCAGGGATATGGCAGGAGTTAAGTTAGAGACAGGGTCCTTGCTTCCATCGACAGCTATAGTGAATACTCGGAAAGTGACTGACATATTGAAAACCATATATTTTGAAGAGAAAACTCTCCAATAAACTGATCTGGTATTTACCACTTTGTAGACGGGAAGAAATTCATCTCCTCTTCCTAGTGGACAGAGTTGTAGGAAAGGTCTGGTTGGGGTTACGCTTCAAAGGATTGAAATGGAAATATTTTCCAGAGGAAAGATAGTGGATGCTATTCTGGGAAGGTGGGCAGTCCTGGGAAGGGGGCAGCTGGGAGTGAAATGAAGGTGGCAGCTGGTAACAATGAGCAGCACATGGGACAGGGAGGCTGGCGAGCATCTTGGCTCTGCAGGATGCTTGATGAGCACTCTCCAGAGAAGCTGTATCCATTCCCTACAGCTGCCATAGCAAGACCACAAAATATGTGGCTTAAACAACACACATTTATTATCTTACAGTTCTGGAAGTCAGAAGTCCAAAATGAGTTTCACTGGGGTAAATTCAAGGTGTCAGTGGGGCTGATTCCTTCTGGAAGCTCTAGGGAAACATTTGTCCCCTTGCCTTTCCCACCTTCTAGAGGCCACCTGCATTCCTTAGCTCATGGTCCCTTCCCCCATCTCTCCATCTTTAAGGCCAGCAGTGTACCATCTTCTTCATCATCAAACTTCTCCCTCTCTCTCCCCGCCCCCCGCTCTCTCTCTCTCTCCCTCTCCCTCCCTCCCTCCCTCTTATAAGGAGGAGGAGGCATTGTTGCATTGAGGCATTGTTGCATCTCCTTCTCTGGCTCTCCCACCTCCCTCTTATAAGGACCCTTGTAATTACTTTGGATCCACCCGGATAATCCAGGATAATCTTCTGCTCTCAATATTCTTTACTCAATCACATCTTCAAAGTCCTTTTAGCCACATAAGGTACCATATTCCCTGGTTCCAGAGATTAGGACATGGACATCTTTGGGGGCCAGTATTCTGTCTACCACAGAAGGTATGAAAGCCTCTAGGACCAAAAGCTTGATGGCATTTAGAGCTCACTTCCACTGTGCCCTGTGCTTGACTCATGAACCTGACACTGGGCATCTAACAGGTTAATCACAGAGACAGACATGTGAAGGGAACATTGCTGTGTCATTAAGTCAACCAAGAAGAAAGCATTCCCCATAACATACACACAGGACTAATGCAGAGGAGGAAGGAATAATTCTGGGAAGAGCAGAAAAGCTTTAGGAGGGAAACACATCTAAGTAAGGTTTATAAGGATGAGTAATTCTCCAAGGGGGTGGAGGGAGTCATGGGTAGGGAGGGCCTCCCAGGCAGAGGGCGCAGCATGAGCTAAGGTGTCAAGGAGTGAAGAGCCCAAGATGCTGGGATTGCATGTAGTCCAGTGTTACAGGAGTGCAGCGCTATGATTGAGGAGGTCTGGGAGATCAGGCCAGGATGGGGGTGTCTTCTGTGCTTTAGGGGCTTGAACCTTATCCTGTAGCTACCGAAGGGCTACTGAAGCATCTTGAGGAGGGTCCTGTGGTCAAGTGGCAGTTTAGACAGCTCACTGTATCTGGCTTTGGGTGGAGAGGGGTCTGGAAGAGAGCAGAGGGAACCAGTCTGGAAGCTGTTGTAGTAACTCAGGTGAGAAAGGATGAGGACTCGAAGTCATGTGACAACAGGGATGACGGAGAAAAGAGGATGGACTCAGGAGAGGTTGGGGGGGCGACATCAGGAACACTTGATGATGTGCTCTTTGAAGTGAAAGCGGGAAGAGCTGAGGACACCTCCCAGGCGTTCAGCTGCAGGAGATGCCTCCAAGAGGAAGGCCGTGTTGCAGGGACGATAACAAGTTTTGTCCTTGGTCCATGAAAATTGAGGGAGAACATCCAAAGGAGACATCCAGAAGATGAAGCAGGCTCGAGGGGCAACCACAGTGTTATTTAATGCCTTACTGGGAGTACATTTTTTCTAGAAAGGGGAAAAAAAGGAAAATTCCACGGAGAGAGAAACTTTGGTAAACTATGTTTCTGTTTTTCTTTTAAACTGCATCATAAACAGGTGAGTTTTAAGTTAAAATAAGGGTGACCTGCATTTCATCAAGTGTTCATTCAAAACGATGCTAATCAAAGTGCGATCCTCAGATCAGCAGCGTCAGCATCTCCTAGAAACTTTCTGAAAATGCACATCCTCAGGCCCTACTCTGGACCTCATGAATCATTAGCCCTCTGAGTGGGCTGAAAATCTGTGTTTTAATGCACCCACCAGGGAATTCTGATACAAGCAAGTTCCAGAAGCACTGACTGAGACATTCTGTCTTAAGCACCTACTATGTACTGGGCATAATGTTGCCATGGCAATTCAAGGCCAAAAGTTTAGAAGAAACAGGCTAACACAGTAAACAGTGACTGTGAAAATATATAAAAAGGACAGAGAAAGAGCACTTTAATTTTATTTTATTTTCCTTCAAGTTTTAGACGTCTGTACTTCCTTGTCTCAATGAAACAGATTAAACCAAGCAATTCTTTAGCATGTTCAGATCTGCCCCAAACCAACCATATGCTTCTTGGGATTCCCTAACTCTGTTCCCTCAGGCTGGGAGCTCCTTGAAGGTGGGATGGACTAGATGATGTCTGAAATACTTTCAAGAAACAATGGGTTGTGTCTCTTCTCATCACAAACCTTGATTCCAGCCACACTAGTGGCCCTGTGTTAGGTGGACCTCCATGCTGGTGCTCAGGCTCCTTTTCCCTCTCTGAATTCTCTGCCCTCACAGCCTCCTTCAAAGCTCAGCTCCAGCCTGCATTATCCTGAAGCCACTTAAAAACCACAGTAGCCCTCCCAGCTGCACCATTCACATCTGAAGCTATTGCATACATGTTCAGCACACACTACCTGGTGCCTTGTGGAGCCACTTACACATGTTTTACCTTCAGCCAAGCCATGAGTTCCTTGCAAGTAGGGAATATATTTTAACTTCTTCTTGTTCCCAAGGTGTCCTGACCAGAATCAGAATCAGTCTTCAGTTCTTATTAAACCATTGAATTTAATAGTGTTTTAGGATTAATAGCTTCTCATCTTCTTCCACAGAAATTCACTTCCACATCAAGACCCCATTTCTAATCCTATAGTAGGAGACTCTCCTCTGCAGGAATGTCTCCTTCCTCCCCCCACCAAGGTCTGGGCTAAGTGGCCTTTCTTTTGCAATAACCACAGCACTCTTCTTACTCCCGTCTCATTCTGCTGAAATTACCTGGGAATTACCTAGCACCAGGTTTGTCTCCCTTTACTTGTTACTGCTCTCTAGCACAATGCCTAATGCATCGTAAGTGCTCGGTAAATATTAAATAAAATTCATGTCGCCTTCCTGAGCACCCCATGTCCTGACCCCCTTCTCATAGACCTTAATTGGTACACTTCGAATAACACTTATCTCATCATACCTTACCTACTTGCTTTCATTTATCTAAAAATGGACTGAAAGCAGCATCTGTATCATTCATCGCATCCTCGCAGAGTTACTTGAACCTAGTAGACACTATATACATGTTTCAGTGGAATCAACCTGAACGTCAAATATTTACCGCCTTGGGTCTGAAGGGTGTGATTTTTCCAGGTATGTTATGAATGCCTTTGGCATTTTATTTGCCGTGACTCATCAGTAACATCAGAAGAAGTACACTTCACATGGAAATGTTTTATTTGAGTTTGGTATCCCTCAACCTGAGATCTATCACTTAGGTTATTCCAACTGCATGTGTCTTAAGAGGCTGTGCTTATTTCCCCTGCTGCTTCCCCACGCTGCTGGCTTTGTCAGCAACCAGTAAATCTGGGGAAGTGAGCTATGCCTTCTCCTTTATCCACCACACCCCAGCCGAAATGAAAACACAGCAGATGACGGCCAAGTACATGAACGCTCACATTGGCGGTGAGCGGCGAAGTAAAAGGAGGCCTGAAGACAAACACGAGTCAACCCGACTTGCCGTGTTGCATAGGAAGATGGAGAAATGTCACTCGCTGTCTGCAGTGGGCAAAGGGCACCTTTTACAAGGGGATGTACACGGTTCCTGCTGGATTTATGGACTACCTTTCCCCAGTGTTATGTGGCCAGAGTGGATAAATCAAACTCCAGACAGACAACAACTTGTTCTGCTCCAGATAATGTTTTCACCAATCTGCTTGCAGTATTTATAGACCAGGTGTCAGGTGCAGAAGAATGGGGTCCCTGTTCAGGTGCCATATCACAAGGAGTCTCAGCCTATCCGAGCAAAGCTGATGAGTAAATAAATAAACAAATTGCATTACCTCTTTCCCATAAATCTCATATTAATATTTCTCATTAACAATACCTTCAGTGTTAGACAACAAAAGGATTTATTGAAAAAGACTCTTACAGATTTCCTTGACCCTTAAAGCACAGTTTATAAGCTGGCGCCAACTCTTACCAGCTCATAATAACTGATTGTGTATATCACTTTCCAACTATGTACTCTATGACATCATGTTGGTAGCTTGAAATCAGCCATGGTAAGAGTATTTAAACCACCAAAACTGACAAATGCTGCAAATCAGGCACCTGTGCTGTCAAACATTTACAGGCACATCACTCTTTGTAATTCATTATTTTATAAAAAATGTATCTATAAGTGACTAATTAGTGCATAACAGCCATGTGCCAGGCACTGAATTAGTAGCTGGGAGATAAAACTTTAAACAAGACAAGATCCCTGACCTCATGGAGCTCAAGTCGTCAGGGTCAACATAGCCAATAAACAAGTAATCAATAAATGAGAATATTACAGACTGTGATAGTGCTGGAGAAAAACTGTATTCATTATTTATTGCAGCATAACAAATTATTCCAAAATGTAGTAACTTAAAACAAGAGATATTTCCTATCTCACAGTTTGTGTGTTCAGGAGCCTGGGCATGGCTTAGCTGTGTCCTCTGCTCGCTGGACTGTCACAGAGTTGCAGTCTATGTGTTGGTGCAGAATTTGCAGTCTCATCAGAAGGTTTGACTGGGGAAGGATCCACTTCTGGGCTCTTCAGTGGTTGCTGGCAGCATTCAGTTCCTTCTGGCTGTCCCTGGAGGCCATCCTAGCTTCTTGCCACATCCTTAGAAGACTTTCCAAAGGTTCTACTACATAATAACAGCAGCCATCTACACATGCCAAGCTCCATGCTTGGCACTTTACCTTACCTATTTTAATCCTCACTTATCCTAGAAGTATTATTATTCTCCCCTTTGAACAGGTGAGGAAACTGAGGCAGGGAGAACTTAAGTAACTTGACCAAGTTCACTCAGCTACTAAGAGGTGGAGCCAAGGTACCAGTAATTGATCAAATGCTGATTGTCCTTCCCTAAGTGTCGGCTACCCCATTATGCAATAAGGTCCCTGCCTTCATGGAGCTTCAGTGCAGTGAAGGATGACCATCAGAAACGAGCAGGAATTCACCTAAAGGAGGAAGTAGAGGTGGAAAGGTCAAAAGTAAGAAAAAGTGGGTTACAGTAGAAGGAAATCCAGTCTGGACAAAGTGAGAAAAGAGGTACGGAGGGCAGTTCAAGATGAAGCAAGAGGAGGATGGGGTACCACATGGGTTAATGGCAGAACCTTTCTCCATGTAACATTTATTCATTGATTTCCCCCCACAGCTACCATTATGGTTGTTATTAGTGATAAATGTTCCATTAAATGCTCATTCGTATGGCAGTCACGGTAGCTGTGTAAAGCATCAAGGGTCCAGTGATTGATTACATGCCATATTTAGTGACATAGCTTGATTCCTTTTTTTCAAGATGGAATGTTTGCTTTTCAAATCAGTGTGATCAGTGAACTCAGCCCGTGTCTGTGGAGATACACCTGAGGCTTTTTCTTGCAGACACACCATCTTCCTTTGGTTTCTAGGATATATATTAACTGGTAACAAGTAGACACCCAGGAAGCGATGGCAAATACAGTAGAAATGCACAGCTGCAGAATTCAAACCAGGAGAGCAGCTTGACTCTTAGATGTGTCTTACAGATCAGATAGCTTAAAATAAAATCACAGCGGTCAATTTCATTCTCCCAGTTTTGACACAGTGCTTCTCTTTGTCAAAATACAGTCCTATCTCCTTGAGCTGGAGTTCCCCAAAGGATAAGCCATTCCCTGAGAATAAATGGCTCTGGTTTGGAAATGCCAATGATATGCTCAGACCTTTGAGATGTAATTTAGTTCAGGGAAACAGTAATATATCATCATTATCAATAATGAAAGTAAATCACCCAGCTTGCGTGCTGCATACTGGCTAGGTGTTGGGGTCAAAGGCATGGTCCTTGCCCTTGAAAACTTTGTCATCCACTTAGGGAGATAGTAAATGGGCATTCAAAATAAGACCAAACAGGAAACATAGCCTTCAAATTAGTCAGGGTAGGCTAGGCACTGTAATAAACTTCCCTTAAACCTGAACAACAGCTTGTCTCTTGTTCACCTCTCAGTCTAAAGCAGGTCAGCAAAGGGTCTCTGTGCCATATAGTCATTTGGAGATCCAGGCTTCTTCCTCTTTGGGAATAGAAAACACGGAGGATTACGTGGGATTTTTAGGGGCCAGGTCAGTCCATCACTTCTGCCCACATTCCATTGGCCAGAAGTGGCCATGCAAGTTCCTCTTACAGTCTAGCTGTATGCCCTTCAATCCAAAGAAATAGGATTGGGTAAACAAGTAACATTGTCCTCACCACAGTTTCCTCTGATGGCAAGAAACCGAAATTGATTCTGGCTGACTTCAGTGCCAAAAAGAATCTCCTGAATAAACACTGGGTGTGTTACAGAATCCAGAGGAGAGTTGAAGTCAAGAGCCAGCACAGACCCAGATCTCAGAGGCAGAGCTTGCATCTTTCTGGTTAGAGCGGTGCCTTCCGTGTAACTCAGCCGGAAAGGCTCTTTCTGTTGGAGTTAATCATACCCATCTCCCCTCTGAGCCTTGAACCAACTGAGAGAAATAAACCCAAGAATCAGATCTTGCCAAGGAGAGTGCAGCTTGGCCTTTAGAGGACAATGAGCTTCCTACCCCCTGTTGAGTTCACCCACCAGTGACAGAACAGCTGGATGGCTGAAGGTCTCGTCCCCCAGATGGGGTGCATCCCGTATGGGCAGAGAAGAGCACCAGGGTGGTAAGTGTCCTCCCAGAACATTCAAGAAGGTAAAATCCTGGACTTCCCTGGTGGCACAGTGGTTAAGAATCCACCTGCCAATGCAGGGGACATGGGTTCGAGCCCTGGTCCGGGAAGATCCCACATGCCGCGGAGCAACTAAGCCCGTGCGCCACAACTACTGAGCCTGCGCTCTAGAGCCCACGAGCCACAGTTACTGAGCCCACGTGCCACAACTACTGAAGCCCGCAGGCCTAGAGCCCGTGCTCCGCAAGAAGAGAAGCCACTGCAATGAGAAGCACACCCACTGCAACAATGAGTAGCCCCCGCTCTCTGCAACTAGAGAAAGCTGGCGGGCAGCAACGAAGACCCAACACAGCCAAAAATAAATAAAATAAGTAAATAAGTTTATTAAAAAAACAAACAAAAAAAGAAGGTAAAACCCTTCTGTTGGGCCCAGGAGCAGCATGGGAGAGGCAAGAGGGTTTGCCCTACGTTCTGTCTCCATGATGCCTGGTTTCACATTTCATAGAATCTGATCATTGCACCTGGGGTTAGGGAGTTAACTGTGACTCGCTCAACTGTTGTGAGGGAGACAGACGTGCATGTGGCCATCAGGGCCTATTCCTCTGCATCAATGTTTCTTCCCAGACGATGGGCAGCTGTGGGCTGCCTAGGACCCTTCTCCAGCAGAGTAACAAAGGCAGAGTGACCTCTGAGCGGTGTAGAAATGCGCATGTGTATGTATATTTCAAGTAAGAGGGATTGGGGCAGACTTCCTAGAAAAGGCTCAGCTGGAGTGGGAGGCAGGTCAGAGGTGAGTGGAAGGTTTTCCAGGTGTGTAAGAGCAAGGGGGCTCATACATACGCAGTTTTTTCTCTAAGTCTTCCATATTTCAGAGGAGGTGCTTTTATCATTGGCTGCTCGGTTTTTATTACTTTTGTCATTGTGAAAGCAATTATGTTTATTATAGAAAAATCCCCAAATACTCATAGGCCAGTGGACTTCTTATCTTCAAGTTGCTTTTCAAAGTGGAAATCTGGAAACAACTCAAACAAATGACCGTACAATAGGGAATGATTGAATAAATTATGCTGGTCTGGAAACAACTCAAACAAATGACCATCCAGTAGGGAATGATTGAATAAATTATGCTGGTCTGGAAACAACTCAAACAAATGACCATCCAATAGGGAATGATTGAATAAATTATGCTGGATCCATACAGTGGACTGCTATACAGCTGTTGAAATGAATAGATCTATAAGCAGAGGTGAAAGTGATATGGTAAGATGGATTGTACAGCGGTGTGAATGCTATCATTTGTTTAAATATATGTGTATCTAAAATGTCTGTCTGTGTGTGTGTGTGTGTGTGTGTGTGAGTGTGATATGTAGGACAAAGGAAGGAGACACCAGACTACTAACAACATTTACCTCTTGGAGATGGGGTTGGGGGTGGGTAGAGAGGAATGCTCACTTTCCACTTTAGAAATGACTGGATCGTTTCTATTTTCCTTACAATAATTGGATATTCTCTGACAATACAAACATATTCTTTGGTAGCCTTAAGTTTGGCAGAAAATTGAGACTTTGGAACATCTCATCTCAAACCTTGCAATATATCTAGTTCATAGTCTAATTGATTTTCCACTAGGTTAATCAATCGAGTTCCCATTGCAGTCATAAAGTTTTATTTATATGAGGAGACAGGAATTGGCTGGTTCATTTTTTTTAATTATTTATAAAATTTGTTAAACTACAGGAGAGTTAAGCCAACGTGTCCTTCGTTTGTGCCAGCGAAAGAATTTGTATGTACCTCTGCTTAGCTCTGACTCTATTTTGTTACAGTTATATGTGAACATGCCTGTTGTCAACTGTAAACATCTCTGAACCCCTTAAAGAAAAGGACCCTTTTCCCATCCCTATACCCCCAACACCATATTTAGACTCGATGTTCAATAACTTCCAACTAAAGGAATGCATGAACTAATGAAAGAAAAAATTACAATAACTCTCTTTGGTCAAAAAAAATATTTCTGCAGAGGGGAAAATTTTAAAAGGAAAAACAGTGTATTCGTGAAATTATTGGAATACTCTTGTGAAGAGCCTATTGTGATACTCTAGTGTGATGCAATCACTCTTACACTTTCTTGCAGATAACCAGATAATTGATCATAGCAATCGTTGCAGTATTAGTCAGAATTCCCTTGTTGCTTCTCATAGAACATCTCAATTAAATGTCTTAAGGAAAGGAGAAATTTATTAGCTCATAGAACTCACAAATCTGAGGGGTAAATTCTGGCTTCAAGAATGACTATTAAAGAGCTCAAATTAGGTTAAAAGAACTCCATCCCTACCTCTCAGTTCTGTGTTGTCTTCTTTCTCAGGCTGCCTTTCTCTGTGTGGTTGCAAATGGTCACCACCAGCTCCAGATTTTGGTCCTACCACCTTCAAGTCTAACAGAAGGAGGAGTTCTTTTGCCTACAAGTTCTAAAGAAATATGTCCTAGAACTGAGTTTCAATCCCAGGTGGCCTAACTTGGGTTATGTGCCTATCACATGGCAATGGGAATGGGAGGCCCTGATTGTACAAGCCTGAGCTACATGACCATCCCTAGTCCAGGGATAGAGTCAACCCTACCTGAACTCCACATGTACTAAGAGTGTGGAAGGGATGATACCCCCAAAGGAAGTATAGCATCAGTACCAGAGGAGGATGGGATGGACGCTTGGGAAGGCAGGGCAGCACATATCCACTAGGGTTAGCGCTTGAAGCTACCCTGGGGTGTGTGTCCACAGCTACCTTCACTGCAAGTTGGAGAAGGGCAAGTGCTGTGAGAAATTTACATCCTTGTTCGACAGCCATTATAGAATCACGCTCATCCCCCAATGTGCTTCATGGGGCAAGGTCAGCTGTTCTTTAACGACAAGCCATGCCTGGGGTCATAAACTAAACATCCTGATAGGAATGATACGAAGATCGGTAAGATCTTCTTGAAAGCAATGTTGAAATATCAATAAAGACTCTTAAAATGTTCATACTCTTCAGCCTAATAATTCCACTTCCTGGAATCTATCATTTTTTTTAAAGTCAAAATACATTGAGAGCTTCCTGAATAAAGATGTTCATTGCAGTGTTATTTAAAATTGTCAAAATTTTAAGAAGACTAGAAATAACCTCAAGTCCTATTAATTGAAGATGATGAAATAAATTATAAATTATGCATATGATTATATTTTATGCAACCCTTAAAATAATATCAAGGAATTATGGTGGTAAATGATATTGCATGAAGGAAATGATATTAAGTTTCCATCCCCACAGCCAACTCTAGTCTATGAATAGTGACTGTCTTGCCTTGGAGAGATTCCAAAGACACATTTATGCACAACAGGTAAGAGTGCTATGAAAGGCGCCTGCCCTAGATGGAGGGGGGCACACAGCGTCAGCCCGAGCAACATGCATGTCCCCTATCCCGAGTGATAACCCAGATCTAAATGTCATCTTCTGTTGTGCTTTTGCTTTGTAGACTCTGGAAAATCCCAAGTATGAATTGATCATTGAGGCTCAAGATATGGCTGGACTGGATGTTGGATTAACAGGCACGGCCACAGCGACAATCATGATCGATGACAAAAACGATCACTCGCCTAAATTCACCAAGAAAGAGGTAAACCCCTGTTGAACGCCAGCCTTGTGGTCATGGCCGTGATTGCTGATTAACATTAATTCAGTGTACCACAGCCCTAGCCAGCTCCCTGCTTGGGACATCAAAACCCTCCTTTGTGGAGAGAAGATGGTGTCTTGCTGGAATACTTTTTTACATTTTTATCTTTTTTTTTTTTTTGTAAAGCTGAAAATACCAGAGCATTATGAAAACAAAAGCATTGAATCTTGTTAAAGTCCATAAGAAGACAACTTTGAATGCCAAAGTGCCATTTTCATAGTTTTATTGGTGTTATTTAGTGCTGAATTGTGTGAGTCCTGTTGTGATTTTTTTTTCTTTCTTATCATGGGTAGTCTTTTATATAACTAAAATTCATGGCCAACATTTTACATAATGAAACAACACAAAATAAGAAATCTGTAAATTATCAGAAATGGGACAAGGACATCAGAAAATAATACATTTTATATAAATTATAGAGGACAGTTACAATGAAAACCCATTTCTTTCCTCTCTAACTCAATTTTACAAGATAAAGTCAACACATATTATTCTGCGGACTAAGAGTGTATAAACACTCTGGCTCTTTCAAAAGACAGTGGTCAAAGACAAATGTTATCATGTCATATATTGTTCCTAGTTCTTAACTGGAGTTGAGCTTCCTTTCATAGTCTTCTTTAGGTGATGGTAGTTTGGCAAGATTTCCATTAGGAAATCCGGCTGTAGTGTCTGGGGCTGTGGTCGCTCAGTCTGCACCCGACGAAGGTAGTCTGCACCGTAAATCACTGTGTTCTCAGGGGTGACTTCAAACGTGTTCAGGTTGCAGCAGGCCCCGATGATGCAACCACTTGTCAATGTTACGTCTCTGCCTACATACGCTTTTGATTCAATAACATGATTATCTCCTATTTTCATGGCTTGGGAATAACAGCCACCTTCAAACACATTATTGGTGCCAATGATCATAGGTTTGGGCTCTGGATCTTCAGCATCAGGAGTGATATTTTCAGGGTGAGCATTTATGATGAGCACCTGTTCTTCTATTAGGTTACCTTCGCCGATCACTATGGGCCCGGCTTCCGCAATGATTCGTGCTTTAGGGTGGATCACTGTCCTGGGTCCTATAGTTACATCACCCTTAATTTCACTCTCTACACACACAACTGCTCCAGCTGCAATCTTCACACTTTTTTGAGTCTTTTCTGCCATGGTTTGGGCCTGACCTCCCTATTGTGATTTTAGCATAACAATAACTATTTTTTTCAGCAAGTACAGATTGAGAGGCCAGACGGAAAAGCATCAAGAAGGTAAAGCAGATTTTCTTGGCCATAGCAGGGTGGCCCAGGAGCTTATAAATAACAGCCAAGTTAGCTTGTCTGGGAGAGCCGTTACTTATTCGTGGCTCCTGTGCTTTTATGATTGTGGATCGTGCTTGCTGTTTCCCATTTTTTCCAATGGAGCAATGTTCGGGGACAGGCTGAGTATGCAAGATTTCATCCAGCTGCTGAATCTGTATCGAGACTAGGAAGTCACTGGCACTGTGCATCTGATGGAAGTGTGCTACCGTCATGGTGTCTTTGGGGGTCAGGACCAGAGCCAAGGACTTGACGCCCCTCTCACTGAGCAGGAGCGTAGCATCAGTAGTGACAGCCCCGTCGTTTGCCAGACCTTTCCTGGACGTCCACCACCACCACGGGCTCTCTACCCTCGATCCATTGCCTCATCTGACCGTGTGAGGTTGGATTCGTGAGCCACATTTTTTACCCAATGAGAGTGCTTATTTTAAGCTCAGAGAATCTAGATCTCCAGGGTTATAGGCAGAGTAAGTGCCAGAAATGGGATGTGAGCACAGCTCCCTGTTTACCGTGCTCTCAGCTGCAGTGCTTTGCTTCCAAGGGAGCCGTTGATATTTTCTGAACGCCTCCCGGGCGTTCAGAAAAAAGATCTGTGTCTGGATTTGCAGTTGCCCACCCCTCTCTCAAGTGTCTCAGGGCTGCCCCAGGTGGCCCTTCTCAGCCCCTGGCTCCGCAGTGACCTCTCCACATTAGCAGCCCTACACGACCCATTCAGGAGCTGGAAGTCTCCCCCTCTGCCGGTGGTGTCTTAGACACTCAGGATTCTAACCTCAAAACAACAAAGTCGGGCCTCCCTGGTGGCGCAGTGGTTAAGAGTCCGCCTGCCGATGCAGGGGACACGGGTTCGTGCCCCGGTCTGGGAGGATCCCATATGCCGTGGAGCGGCTGGGCCCGTGAGCCACGGCCGCTGGGCCTGCGCATCCGGAGCCTGTGCTCCGCAACGGGAGAGGCCACAACAGTGAGAGGCCCGCGTACAGCAAAAAAAAAAAAAAAAAGTCCACGTAGCTGATACGGTCTATTCTGTTGCTCCCATGACACTGTTTCTATAGCTGCTAATGCAGATTGCTTATTATTCCCATGTTTCTCAAACTGTGTTCCAAGAAATTAGTTCCACAAGTAATTATCATTATAGGGCAGGGGGTGGGGAGAGATTTCAGGGTCAGACAGATGTGGAGAACACTGAGATGAATGGTGTGAAAGATTTCTTTTACTGTAGGACTTCTGGGTACCTTTAAAATGCTTTGTGTTTCTCTAAGGGGGGTAGGTGTGGTCTGTAGGGTTTCTCAGACTTATTTGGCCTGGGAATAATTTTTCCATCTCACCATGGCTCATTGAGCTGGTATTCATGGGATATTCATTGGGAGATATTGGTTTATCTGCAGAATTTCTTACAAACCTCTTTCAAAAGAATAACTCAAGGCACAGTGTAATATTCAATATAGACATAGTAATGAAAATAGAAATTGGATAACCCCAATCTAAAATAAGAAAACCTATTAACATTACCAGGTGGGTGAGATTAATTAGTTATTTCAGTGGAGCCTAAACTAAGCTCAGAATTATGTAACTAGTTATGGACTAAATACTGTGAGTGAGAGGCTTTTGTTGTTGTTATTAATACCAATGAATTCAAGGAAAAATTTTAACATAGATCTTAAAGTAAGAGACCTTAAGTAGTATAATGGAAAATGTATTCATCTGTGAATATTGGCAAAAGCACAAAACTCTCTTCAAATGGACATTGGGGGATTCCCTGGTGGCGCAGTGGTTGAGAATCCGCCTGCCACTGCAGGGGACCTGGGTTTGAGCCTTGGTCTGGGAAGATCCCACATGCCACGGAGCAACTAAGCCTGTGCACCACAACTACTGAGCCTGGGCTCTGGGGCCTGCGTGCCACAACTACTGAAGCCTGCACGCCATAACTACTGAAGCCCGCGCGCCTAGAGCCCCTGCTCCGCAACAAGAGAAGACACCGCAATGAGAAGCCTGCGCACCGCAACAAAGAGTAGCCCCTGTGCACCACAACTACTGAGCCTGGGCTCTGGGGCCTGCGAGCCACAACTACTGAAGCCTGCACGCCATAACTACTGAAGCCCGCGCGCCTAGAGCCCCTGCTCCGCAACAAGAGAAGCCACTGCAATGAGAAGCCTGCGCACCGCAACAAAGAGTAGCCCCTGCTCACCACAACTAGAGAAAGCCTGCGCGCAGCAATGAAGACTCAACACAGCCAAAAATAAATAAATAAATAAATTTATTTTAAGAAAAAAATGGACATTGGACAATGAGCTTGAGATTCCCTCAGGGCAGAGCTGATGTCACAACTCATATGGAGATACAAGTAACAAAACGAGAAAAATGGGTAGCTAGCAAGTACATCAGATTCTCTCTCTTAGATATTAGGTATCCCATAGGAGTCTTTGCCAGTGTTGGATAAATCAAATTCACAATTAAATTTTCTAACATGTTCCAGGATGGCTGATGTTCTTTGTCATTGATTCATACATTTTGGACACCAGAACGCTAGAGGCAGTATAACAGTGATGTGAAGGGCTGGGCTCTGGACCAGAACTGGATTCATGTCACACCTACCAGCCACGGAATCTGAGCACGTTCACCGTCTACATTCTCGTTTTGTCACCTGTTCATGGGGCTGATCATAACGCCCACCTCATTGGGTTTTGTGAATGTCAAATGAGCTGAATGGTGAAGAGAGCACTAGTGCTTGTCACCTCGTGTTCTCTGGCGTGTTGGCGACGGGGATATGGTGGTAATTTAGAAGGTGGTAGTGAGGACAGTGATGACGAGGATAGTGGGACAAAGGCAGCGGCGAGGAAGGTGGTGAGGAAGGTGGTGGTGAGGAAGACGGCTGCGGTGAGCAAGATGATGATATGATGGTGACGATGTTTCTAAAATTCAAAAGGCCAACTGACGTTCTTATCTAAAGGGCCATCTCCCCTCCATGTTGAAAGGCTGCTGTTTTCCTTGAAAGCGATCTTTGAACCTGCTCAATCACTTCAAAATACGTGATTAAGACCCTCAAGTTCCAGGGGAGGAGTAATTCTGGAGGAGAGGTGGCAGAATCTGTAAAACTCATCACTGTGGGCAAAAGCAAAGAAGGCTAAGAGGAACCTGTTTGGCGGAAAAAGAGGACTGTTAAGGACTCAGCCCAAAGGTAGTGGTCTTGGGTGTGGAAGTGGTCAAACAGGATGAACTAGGAATAGAGAGGAAACATGGATTCTGTGATCTTAAAGATGAAATAATTTTCAGAGATGAAGATCAAGTTTCAGTCATCCCAGAATGGAAATGGTGGTCATTTGGGCTTGAAGGTATCTAGAAACCTGTCCAAGAAGATGTTGTCTTATGTAAGTTTCTGCATATATTAGGACATTTCTTAGGAAATTGATAGAAGTATATGGTTCTTATCTTTTTTAAAAATTCTATTTTACATGGTCTTCCATCTCCAGAGAGGTGCATTTTTTGATCTGTTTAAAAGAGGAGTTTCAGTTAGCCACAAATAACGCACAGGAAATAATGTTCTGTTAAATGAGTTAGAGGTACAGTTTCTCTCACATAGAAGTCCGTAGGTAGACAGTCCCAGGCCAGTATGGTGAGACCATGATATTGTCAGTTTACCATACTCCTCTTATCTTTCTTCTCTGCCTTCCCTAAAGCTGCCTCATGGTACAATAGGGTCACCGCAGTGCCAGCCATCATGTCCATGTAACAGGTAGAAAGAAGCAGGAAATGAGAGGAGGACCTGCCACCTAAGTAAACGTCATTTAAAAAGATTCCCCAGAAAGTCAAATGACTTACATCTCCTTAGCCTTCCTGATCTGTGAGGGAGACTGAGAAAAACTCCAACTGTCTTTAGTTGGCAGGTTGCAGCCCTTGGTAATATAAGGGTTGTTACTAAGGAAGGAGATATTTTAAAGGGCATTTTAAACAGCACATTCTTAGTGCAAACTAAGATCTTTTGTTCCCCTTGTGTTTATTCACACTGACTGTAAGCTTGCTGAGAAGCAAAGCCCACGCCTCTCTTATTCTCTGTTGCATTCCCAGTTGGCACTCAGTAATTCACTCTCTGCCGAATGTTTCCTGAAGGTGATTTTAACTGGAGAACAGTGTCACTGGATATGATGAACCAAGTACTTTAAATTGTTACTGACACATGAAATCAATTTTTAGTCATTGATTTTCATGAAAATTTGGGTTAGAAGCACTAGTCTCCCTATGGAGAGTCTTCCCTGAGTTTTCCTAATAGCTTTCACACGTGACTTTAACTGTTAGTTTATGTTTACATGTTAGTTGTGACTTTTCTAGATTAGGTATTTGGAAATGATTTTAGGAAATCTAATTAAACTTTCCAAACCCAGAGTTTGGATTATACTTAAGAATCTCAGTCCCATTTAGAGCAAAATGACTTGTCCATTTCTCTCTCTAAAGTTGCTTTTTTTTTTTTTTTTACGAAAAGACATGTGATTTGTACTTATAGCATAGGCGTTGCTCAACACATACTGACTGAATAACTCATTTTCATGTAAACCCCAGGTCATGAGGATTAACAAACTTGCTATTATTTTTAAAATAATGTGTTTGCAAATGATTATAAGGTTTTTAAATGAGTTTTCATTCATTTATTCAGTCAGTTGCTTTTCAGATTTTAATTAAAATGGCAATTGTTAATGAAGACTGAATAACAGGATTTTTTTTTTTTTTGGCTATTTGATGAATTCTTTCTAAAGTAAATGTTTCAGTGTTCAAGCTATAACATTACAATACATGTAGTAAAAATGGCATAAATCTTAAAAGGCCCTGTCTTCCTGGAAGATGAGAGATGGGTAAATGCTTTGATTTTCATAAAGGGGTGAAGATAAATGGTGTGAGCTGGCAGCCGGCAAGGTGAAACTGAACCGCCAGCAGCTATTTGCATTAAGTTCTCAAGCGGGTGCTGGGGTCCAGTCTCCAATTCCCAAAAGTCTTCAAGGACCTTAATGCTTGAGGAGTCTTAGTTTTCTTTGGACTGTGAGCTTTCATAATAAAAATATTTTCTTAATTAACTGCCTAATTCGCCCTATAGTACTTTTTCTCTTACATGTTTGACTGAAAACTCTATGGTCTCTTCTTTATATAATAATTATGCAAAACCATTTTCTATAGAAAGAGAGCAAAAAGACTAGTCTTTCCTGTAACAGGGTTGATAGAAATTTGCTCTGTATTATGGAGAGTTTAGAAACATTTTTTCACCTTTACCACATTATTTCATTGTTGGAAAACTCATGTAAATTTTGAGAATTGTGGTTAAATTTAAGGAAAACTCTATCAAGTTTCATATATATATTTTTTATATATGTATGTATATATACATATATATATGAGCTCTGCAATTTCAAATGTTCTTGTATAAAGACTAATCTTTAAATTGACATTTGTTATTCGTGTCACCCACATCCTTGTTTTGAGACATATAAGAGTTTTATATTGTCTTTATTGATGTTGGTATTGCAGGTAAATCACAAGAAATTTAAATCTTTACCAATGTGTTCATTATGACTCACTTCTCTTCATTAGTAAGCTTATCAATCAAGGAACTATTTTATTTCTTACATCAGAAATTTACTTTTTCCTCTTAATGAAACATCTGATGCAAGATGATGTCAGGATAACATTTGTTTTATTCCTTAACTTTATCATTTTTGCTTTCTGTAAACCAATAAGAGTAGAAAAGGATGACTTTAAATCAGTCTAGGATTGAATTAGTTCATCGTTGAGTTTCAGTCTTACATGAGGGCTATCGTGGTTTCCCTTACTCCTGGGTACAGCCTTTCTGGGGCCCCAGCTGAAAGATGGGTATTTTTACAAGGGCCCTTCCGCCTTGGACACCCTGAATTTCAGTGGTCTTGTCATCCGCATGAGACTGCTGAAAGCTCTGCTCAGCTTCCTGGTCTCTTAGCAGCACTTTCTTCTCAGATTCTTAGCCTTTGTCCCTGTGCCTTTATAATTTAGAAACTGCGTTAAGGGTAAAAGTTCCATAAAGTATTGGCTTCACTTCAGTAAACTTCCCTTCTCAACAGGATCCTGGATTCTCAAGTTCTGGCTGTCTTCATAGCTCTGTAGTGCTTTCAAATAGGTGGGGGGTTTTGTGTGACGTCTGTATTCTTGAGCTATCCTATATTGAGTTGACATGAGTATGGGGAGTTTTCTGAACTCTTTTGGATCTTTTCATTTGTTTTTGGTAGTTTGATGGCCCCGGGTATAAAGCTCGTAAATGTACCTTTGTGTGCCAAAGGTCTAACTGAAGTGAATGTATTTATCCACTCCTCCAGGATTCCATGCAGTATATTTGAGTGCTTTAAATGAAACTCTCCATAAGAGTTTATTTCCCTTAGGAGAGACCTTTAAATTCAGAGGTGCCTGTGTCTAAACACTGACCACATAATTACATATGCTGCTTGCTCAATAGAGATTAATCCAGAAAACCAACCACATACTTCTTAGAAGATTGAACCCATTTCATTTATCTGACACAAGTGACTTTTCTGGAGGGTGGAGTCCAAACATACACTATTGGGATCTTTATCCCATGCTTTGGGTGGTGGATGGAGCTATCCCAATATGTTCAGAAAGGGAATATTTGGAGAGAATAGAGCAGTGTGATTTCAGTGCACGGATACCACCAATTCCCAACTGTGCAAATGGTCACATCCCTCCAGATTACATCACTTCCTGGTCCATCTTCGTCCAGGCCAACATCTTGTCCAAGGACTCCAGGAGCCGTCTATTGCAAATTGCATTCCCGGCTTCCCATCATATAATTGAAGAAGGGTTGGCTGTAAAACAGCCAACACCCACATTCCCCATTTATCTTCACTTGGAAGGGGTGAGTTCATTGCTTTCTTCTCCTGCACCAAGATCGTAGAAAAACATGAAATCATCAACTAAATCTCCTAGTGTTCAAATTTCAGAGGTACTTGAAACAGCAGGTCTACAGCTGGATTTCTCGACTAAAAGAGAGTGAAGGGAAACATTTGTTCAAATGTAAGCAGTGCTCTATAAATAGAAGCCATCATCCAAACAAGATTCTTCCTGCTAAGGAAAAGGGTAGTGTGTGCTTTCCCAGATTTAATTGTTCAAAGACAGCAGGATGAGAAATCTTGCATTGGCAAAAATGCCCGTGTCGCTTATACACTGCGTTTGTGATGTCAAAACATCTGGATTTGTTAAAGTGAAAAACTAATCTACCCTGTGGCTGGTTCTTCAAGCCCCTTGTAGAGGTAGACCAGATGGCCAGATGATTTATTGCATTAATTGCTCTTTCGTAGTTACACTCATGATGCGTTGATCCCTATCGTCCCTGTGTGAACCTCTATGCAGATTCTGTGCCTTGGCTAACCCTCTGGTTATGCTCAGAGGGTCAGCAGCAACTCAGTGACAATGAAAGCAATTTTTTACTACCTCTGGTGGAGTCTCACCACTGAGCCTGTCTCCCAACATCGTTTAGATGCTTTGATATTTAGGGACAGGTCCTTTTCATCACTGCCTCTGGGACTCAGCACAGGGGCAAGATCAAAAGTTTAACTAGAGATGAAATTATTATTCATGCAGTAAATCCTTTCTACCACCTGTTGTGTCTCGGCTTCTAATATACTATTCAATATTATTGCAGTTCCATATTATATACAGGGTTGCATGTACACCATCATATGTCGTTATGTAATATTCTGTTATGTATTCTATTCTTTTCTAATATGTACCCATCCTAGTTTGCACTTATTTTATTCTAATAATATATAATATTCACCTTCCAATGTGCCATACGGTTAAGTTACTTGTTTGCTTATTCTCAGTCTCCCCAAATTAGAATGTAAGCTCCACGCAAAAAGGAACTTTGTCTCTTTTGTTCCCTGCTCTGGCCCCAGCACCCAGCTTTGGAACATAACCAAATAATGTGCAAAGGAGTGAATAAATTATAAATGTTTGAGAATAAGCAACAGAGGCCATGGAAAAGTTAGAGAGTGATGTTGCTGAAAGGGGCTTTAGAAAGAACCTCATCCAACCCTCTGGTTTTAGAGCCGAGGGAGGCTGCTCAAGGCTGATTGCAGATCCCAGGCCAGCCTCATTGTGGCACAAAATACTGCTGCCGGTGAAAAACCAGGGCCCTACTGTAGCACAAAGTCATGAGGGACCCTAAGGTTTCTCATTTTTCTGTGGTGCAGAGAGCTGAGAGGGTTGGAGTTAAATTCCTTTCAAGAAGCGAATAAACAAATCTGCATAATTGCAGAGAGCCCTAAATCTACTTCCCTACCAGTCAAGTAAAAAAAAGAAAGAAAAAGAAAAAGAAAGAAAGAAAACTCAACGTTAACAGATAATACATAAAGGAATCATTAGAGTGGAGACAGACTCGACTTTTCCTGCGAACTTAAAAACAAGAAAGAAAATATTCCACAGCCCCAGAGTTCTGTGTGGGTTCATTCTTCTAAGTGGGATTAAACAAAATAATCCAGAATTGATTTTAATATATTCATTTGTTTCTGAACTAAAATCTGTTTTAGTTACAGGCTGAATATCAGTTTTCCCAGTATAGGCAGCATTTTATTTTGCTGTCGACCTGCCCAGATCTGAGAAGACAGGAATTTATGAGAAGTATCTTCTTCAAGAAGCCTGTCTTAACTGAATGTACCTATTGCATATTGTAACATTATACTGTTGCCTTCCAAAGTGCATTCATTCCTTCATTCACTGATTCACCAGCCCATCCATCAGAAGTGTATCCCATGATTCCTCTTTGCCAGGGACTGTGTTAGGCTGGGATGCAGTGTGGTGAGCACAACATCCCAGCCTAACAAACATGGTCCCTGACCTCAGGAAGTTATGGTCTAAAGTGGGGACAACTGACCAGCAAAGCAAATAGCTACATATGGTCCCTAGTGACAAGATGGAATCACCGTACATGGACACATCGTGCACACACGCCGTGACACTCACTGAGGAGGTGACATTTACAATGACTGTGCTAGTGTCCTAGGGCTGCTGTAACAAAATATCACATACTGTGTGGCTTGAGCAGCATTAATTTGCTCACAGTTCTGGAGGCCAGAAGTCCAAGATCAGAGTATCCACAGGGTGGTTCCTTCTGAGGAAGCATCTGCTCCTGCCCGTTTCTTAGGTTTCCAGTGGTTTGCTGTCAGTCTGTGGCGCTCATGGGCTTGTAGATGCGTCACCCGTCTGCCCTCATCTTCACGTGGCCTCCTCCCTGTGTGCGTGTCTGTGCATAATTCTCCCGTTTTTATAGGAATATGCCTGTCATGTTGGGTTGGAGCCCACCCTACGACCTCATTTCAGCTTGGTCACCTCTGTTTCCAAAGAAGGTCATATTCTGAGACACCGCCAGTTAGGACTCCACCAGGTCTTTTTGGGGAGACAAAATTCAGCCCTTGCCAGTGAGGCGTGGGGGTATGCAGAGGGTCCGTGTGAAGACACGGAGGCTGGGAAGAGCATGTCTTGCTTGAGGAACTGAGAGCTGTCCAGTGTGGCTGGAGCAGCCTGAGAGACGGCGGGGGATGTGAGACTGGGGCCAGTCATGCAGGCAAGGCACAGAGGCGGTTCACCGGAAGTGCAGTGGGAAGACACTGGCGGACACCGTAAAGGGTAGACCTTCCAGGACTTGGAGCCCCCATGCTGCTCAGGAATACCATGGTTCCTGTGGTCAGAGACGGCTGGCGATGATGCCACCAGGCACACACGACCCACCACCTATATCCTTCACAGAACTGGAAATAGCCACAGCAGGGAACGAGCATTAGTGGACATTTACACAGTTGTTTTTAAGCTTATGAAGCCCTTCCACACTCCACGTACTCTCTCCCACCTAAAACCTGGACAACCCAGTGAAAAGGGTCTCGTTCTCACCCCCGTGCAGATAAGAAACCTGAGGCTAAGTGGGCTGATTCCTCCCCAGATCACTGGGGAACTAGAGGTTGAGATTCTGAACTTCGTACCTCCTTTTTCCTTGCAAATTCAAAGAGATGTCTTCTCTTAGCAAGTGTTCCATCAGTAATAGCAGATATGTAATGAGCTTTTATCAAAGGCAAGACTGGCCATTCTGTCAGAAGTTCTGTCTGTCCAGCACTCCTGGACCTGCTCCTTCATCCTCTTTATCCTCATTAAGGAAGCATCCAGAAGCCAATGCAAACATCTGAAAGCACTTGCTTTGGGCCAAGCAGTGTCCAAGAGGCTTACTTACATTCCATTGTTCACTCCTGCTGCCAACCCTGAGACTCTCATTGTCATACCCATTTCATGGGTGTGGAGACTGAGGCTCAGAGCTGAAGAACTTGCCTGGAGTCTAGGCCCCATGCTTTCAACCCTGCACTAAGCTGCTTCTGCACCATGCCGGCATTAACGACTCGCCAGCGGAGTGTCTGTAGACCCCATTCTCAGAGCACATCTGCCGACCAGCCACAGCTGTTATGTTCCTATTCCATGGTCTTGCCCTTCGGGTCAGCTCTCCAGGATTCCTTGGCAGGGCTGTTCCTCAGAGAACATCCATTTGGTTTCTCCGTTTACACTTGGGCACCAGGGACTGCTGAAGATGCAGGGCTTATAACCTCCAATCTCAGTTCTGCTTGAACTTTTCCAGCATCACCTCATCACCTCCTGCCTCCCTGTTGCCACACATGCCTCTCTGTTCAAATCAGGACAGTGTTTAGTGCAAGCGCTAGATACAACTACAACACACACAGACACACACACACATACACTTCTGGGCTTGCCAGGGTGAGTGTAAGCTACTCTTTCTCCCTCCACAATTTCTTCAAATTAAAAAAAGGGGAGAGATCTTTATTTTATATATATATATATATATATATATATTTTTTTTTTTTTTTTTTTTTTTTTTGGCTGTGTTTGGTCTTCATTGCCACGCTTGGGCTTTCTCTAGTTGCAATGAGCAGGGGCTACTCTTTGTTGCAGTGTGCGGGCTTCTCATTGCCGTGGCTTCTCTTGTTGCGGAGCACGGGCTCTAGGCGCACGGTTCAGTAGTTGTGGTGCATGGGCTCAGTAGCTGTGGCTCGTGGACTCTAGAGCGCAGGCTCCGTAGTTGTGGCGCACGGGCTTAGTTGCTCCGCGGCATGTGGGATCTTCCCGGACCAGGGCTCGAACCCATGTCCCCTGCATTGGCAGGCAGATTCTTAGCCACGGCGCCACCAGGGAAGCCCGGGAGAGATCTTCTAATCGCCATAAGTAGTCTTGTGTCTTTATTTTCATAGGTCTAGTGGGCAAATATAATAATCATTTCTTACAAGCAAAGAATAAATGAAAAATGTTTTCATCCAGAAAACCAATTTTTTTAAGCTAACAGTGATTAAGTGCATATCTTTGGGAGGTACTAAGTGCTTTAGGCATCTTAACTCATCTAATTCTGATAGCAGCCCTATGACATAAGTACTCTTATTATCCCTGTTTCACAGATGACGAAAGTGAGTCGTGGGAATGTTAGAAATGTTCCCACGGTTATAGTATGCTGGGGCAGGGATGCCACCTCCAGGTGTCTGGTTCCAGAGCACAGCTCTCAACCATTATGCTAGACTCACTTTCTGAGATTTTACACATTGTTCTGGTTCTGTGGGATTCAGAAGTGAAAGAAGCCAGGCCCCCGACACACTGGCCTTTTGTTAGTTTCTCAACAACCAAATCAAATAACCTATGTTGAACGCAGCAACGTTGTTGGAAAGATATTGACAGTTCCACTTTATATACCTTCACGTGCATATCTAATTCAGAATCTTCCGGTATCGCTATCAGTGGCTTATAATGGTATACTAATTATTAGATATCTCGATTGAAATCCAGGTTTTACTCACTGGAGAATTCGGGCAAAGGCCTATAAAGCAAGAAGAACTTTGGTTCATTAACTAGGGTCATTTTTATACTAGTCTGCTACCTCCGATAACAATTTTTAAATCTTTTAAATTTATAACTGTCGTTACTGCATTCCTCGAACATTAATGAAATAATGTGCTTCCTCAAGTTCACAAATCTTTTGTGCATTTGATATACTTGTTCTGAGTTAGCAGGGTTGAAAGTGGCCTCAGCTTTCACTCATGCCCTCACCGCGTGCTTAGCTAATAGAGGCAGTGAGCTGAAGGCTGGAGATTTAAAGCAGATGGGCAAGCCCTTGTCTTCTTGTGGCTTAGTAGGGAGGACAGATATTAAAGGAGCGCAAGAGGGGTGCATCCCACAGATAAATTCAGAGAGCTTTGGGAACATGACCTAAGGAAAACAGACGTGGTCGGAGATCTGGAAAGGAGAGGTCGTAAA
The DNA here is from genome assembly GCF_025265405.1 of Mesoplodon densirostris. NCBI lineage: Eukaryota > Metazoa > Chordata > Mammalia > Artiodactyla > Ziphiidae > Mesoplodon > Mesoplodon densirostris. Next base: position 61,139,814 of record NC_082679.1, read on the forward strand.
GTAATTTGTCATCCTCTTAAGTCTTGGCTTTGCTAAGAGAAGTGATGCAGGTGGTGCTAGGATAGCTCCTTCTGAGGGAAGCATGCAGCTTATGTAAATGCCCTGAGGCATGCACATGGCCTTTGAGGGGCTGAAAGAAGGAGCTGGGGCTAACCTGTGCTGTGTACGCACAGGGATGGGTGAGAGAGGTGGCCCACCCTGGGTGGGTCTGCTCCCCCACTAACAGACTTCAGGAAGCCATGCATTTCCCTTAAGGTCCCCCAGGTCTCCCAGTCGGAATTAACGGGCTCTCTTTCACCAGCATTTTGTTCCTGCCTCAATCACAGCATTCTTCCCAGCACGCGCTGGATCAGCATTATAGGTATCCATTTCTGCCTTCTCCAGGCTGGAGCTCCCTGAGGGCAGACACAGCTTCATGTGTCACCTTCCTCCCCTTTAGTCACAGAACAGTGTACACAGAAGGAGCGCAAAGAATATTTGTTGCATTAAATCAAATCCAACAAACAGCGCTCTTGCCCGGCAGCTCTGCAAATAGAAACAGATGCCTTTGCTAATCGCCCCTAGATACATGGTTTAACACAGGTTCAGTTCAGAGCTGTAAATCTATATATCAGAGCCAGAACCAGTTAGCTGTCTGGTTTGTAATAGCCAAGCACTGGTCTCCCACATGATGGGCTCAGAGGAAAGCCTCAACAAACCCCAGCGAAATGAACTGACCACTAAGAGCAGCCTTGTATAGAAATGGTCAAAATATCTTTTTTCCTTCAGCTCCGGGAAGTTGAAAACACAAATCAATTTGATGAAGACTGAGACTAGAGGCTCAGTCTTCCTCAAGAAAATGTGCTTTTAATTTCTCCAGAGTTAAAGATCGTTTGCTTGTACTCATTTTGTTGTTGAAAGCAGAAACTCACTTTGAACCAGCATGATCAAATCCCGGAATGCATTGGTACTCATCCCTGGGGAAGGCATTGAAGGGCTTTCTGACCTTAGATGTGGCTGCCTCCAGGGCTCGGACAGCATCATCAGAATGTTCTCCATATGTCACTCCATCTCTCAGCTCTGCTTGTCTCTCTGTATTGGCTTTATTCTCTGGTAGGCTCTCTCCTCGTGGCAGGTGAGATGGCCTCTGGTGACCATAAGCCTGTGTCCCCATGGCTTATGTACAAAGGAAGACATGCACACCCTCCCTCTTGCCCAGAACCAAACAGTAATCTCACAGAAAGACTTTGGTTGTACTGGGTCACAGGGTCACTCAGACCAGACCCTGAGTGCCGGGGAATGATGAAATGATTGGCCCACCCAAGGTCACATTCCCATTTCTGAGGAAGAAAAGTGAGGCCTGTGGTTGACAGCACCAGTGTGACCCCAAGGGGTGGGGTAGGATTGTTCCCTGAAAAAAGGGATGTGCACAGATCGAAGCTACATTTTCCATCTACCCAGAACCTGTTTGAAAGAGAATGAGTTTAGCCTGGTGGTCACAAGCAGGGCTGCACCAGGCTGCCTTGCACTGCCTTTGCGAGAGCTGACTGAGTGCATCTCTTCCCAATTTTGTGTGCTTAACATCACATTGGTAGCTTGATTCAGCCGTGGTGGGGACACAAGCTACAAATCAGGGCTTTTTTTCCCCTGAGGAGTCAGTTGTTAAGCATTTACCAGCACACCGCTGTGTGTAAGTTAATCATGTTTCCCCACCTAAATATAAATAAAATTGTGTGTGTGTATATGTGTGTGTGTATGCGTGTATGAGTGTGTATGTGTGTGTGTCTGTGTATATGTGGGGGGAGTGTGTATGTATGTATGTTTACGTGTGAGTGTGTATGTGGGTGTCTGTGTGTGTGTGTGATGAGTCCCTTGTGTTCCCTTCCCACGGTCCCAGGAGAGGCTTAATTCTTCCAGACTGGTTTATTGGCTTCTGCGTTCTGAAGCCCCCATGCACATGTTTAAGGAATGGCGCATTCACACCCTGACCAGTGCGAGAGGCCCTCACTGTGTATTTTTTTCAGATTCATTCTCTCCATCTCCCTCCAGCCGTACCCCACATGCCAGCGACTGACTAACAGGGTCTGTTACCTGGTTTCACAGTTATGGGGCCGTCTACTTCCTCTGCCCGTCCTGGGATTTGGTATTTACCTCTCAGACCTGTAGAAAATATGATTTTTTGGGCTTCCCTGGTGGCGCAGTGGTTGGGAGTCCGCCTGCCGATGCAGGGGACACGGGTTCGTGCCCCGATCCCGGAGGATCCCACATGCCGCGGGGCGGCTGGGCCCGCGAGCCATGGCCGTGGAGCCTGTGTGTCCGGAGCCTGTGCTCCGCAACGGGAGAGGCCACAGCAGTGAGAGGCCCGCGTACAGCAAAAAAAAAAAAAAAAAAAAAAAAAAGAAAATATGATTTTTTTTCTCTTTGCAATTTCTGCCACTCATATTCTCCCCCCTTTTTGCTTCAGAACAGTGAGGGGTGTCATCCACTAGTACTGAGCTGGAGCACCGCTGGCCCACAGTCCCAAGGGGAGGGGACGGCTCAGCTGCTGGTACTTGGGGAGAGTCCAGTGCATCTGCACCCTGCGCTTTGTGAGGGCAGGTCTGGAGCTTTCTCCAGGAGGCACCTCAGCCCAAGGACCTGTGAATCTGAAGACAAGTTCAGCCTGCACTTGTGGGTGGGCCGTGGGGTAGCAGGAGACAAACACGAATGAGTGAGGTGGCGCAGAAAATGTAGCATCTCCAAGCCAGGTGAGAGGAGGGCCTTTCCCTCAGAGCAGCTCTGCCCAGCTGAAATGACAGGGAACGTGGTTGCTTCTTATTCTGTGGCTTTTAAATTACTTTAGCTGATGTTGCCACGCAGCGTGCAGCTGTTTCACGTTCTTCATCTTTGTAACTGTTTCGAGGCCAGACTTGATGCCAGAGGCCCAAGGAGTACAGGGAAACCATCAGCCATCTGGACATGTTAAGACACGGAGCCGTCCTGGCGACTTCCTGTGAATAATGCAGTTATAATTGTGTTGCTGGAATATAGCGAGGGATAAATACCAGGATGAGGGATCTGAAAGTGCTTAGGATGTAGCTGACACTCAGGTGTTCCATGAGTATTAACTAAGCACCTCCTATGAGCCAGGCACTGTGATCAGGGAAATTTAAAGGTGAGTGAGTCAATAGATGATATTTGAATGCAAGTCATAAACATGGTTTCCTAACCTGGGTGGGAGTGGAGGGGCCTTCCATTCTTTCTCTTTAACTCATAACACCCCTTTTGCTACTTGCTTGGTGGCTGACCTCAACCTCTCTGATCTCTCTTTTGTCCCATCTCTCTTTCTCAGCAGTTGACTTTGTCCCGTTTCCAATTCGAAATAGGTCCCATCGGAGGAGGCGGCAGAGCCGTGCTCAAGAGCAGAGCCTTCATCCAGACACTATCAGAAACCTTTAAAACCTTTCCTGTCCATTGGTCCAGTACATGCACGTCCAGAAATGCAGCCTAAGAGAGTAGATGTAGGTCAGCATAGATGTATAAAAACTATTCCCAGGAGCCCTCTGACCTGACTAGTTCCAATTCTACCCATTGGTTAACAAAACTTGTTAATTGCAAAACTCCCTGGGGCCTTTATCTTCCTTCATCTGGCCAATACTCACCCCATAGCCCTGCCTGTGAGGAAAGTGGGCATTTATTTTTTTGCCTTTGTCCCATCTCTGTTCTGTGTCCACTGATAAGCCACACCCCAGACCCCTTATCCATGTGACTTCCTGAGATATAGTCTAGATTCCCACAAACCCGGGGAGAATATCTTACCTATTGGGGCAAAAACTGACCTAAGACAAAAACTAATTGCCCTCAATTCTAAGACTAAACAGCCTCTGCAGTCTATATTTTTTAATCTACAAGGTTATGGGCTAAAGGGTGTCATCTATATCCATTCAGTATTTGATTAGGAGGCAAATAAAATATATTCGAGGTGGTCTGGGGGTTTTCCTAGCTGGGCCCGTGTTATCTATGGCCAGTCAATACGACCAGTTTATTTGTAATTCTTCCCCACCTGAAAACTTGAGAAGCTGATTTGTGAAATAAAATTGAAATTGCTTATTCTGTCAAAAAGCTTTTGATGGGCTTAATACCTATTTCTGGAGAAATTTTAATAACACTTCTAGGTTTTAAAGTCAGCAGGAAACCTACCATCAGGACTGTTGTATTTCCCCAGTATCAAGCATAGGGCTCACATGTAATAAGAAACTCAATATTATTTGTTGAATGAGTAAAATTTCAGGGCAACTGGTAATTGCTGGTGTGTAAAAGTTCTCTTCCTTATGTTTCTACTACTGAGTAAAAGTGATTTTTGTATTTGTAACAGACTAGACTGATTTCAAATGGAAATATTAATCTACAGTTGCCCTTGTACACGAAGCACCAAGTTCAAGGCAGAAATAACAAAGCCGGTTAACCAATATCAATTTACCTAAATAGAGATTGCCCAAAGAAATTTTGTCAGCAGTCTGAAAACTTTCTCATAAGATTTAAAAATACATATTTTATAGTCAAGATGCTGCAGAAGCCTCCCAGGACTAATTCATATCTGGCCAAGAAAAATTGCATTTTCCCATTTACATTCCAAAGTCTAAACTTTCATTTTATAAATGAATTTTCCCTCCAATTCAGAAACCACTGGCTGCATTACAAATTTTAAGGCTACTATTACAGGACCATAATTTTAAAAACCCAGGGTTGTCCAAGGGATTCAGCAGCATGCCATCTCTCCACTTTATTAAAATGAACGAACAGATGTACAATTTATTTCTACCAAGCTATCATCTAAATTCATAAGCTATTTCTCATGTGTCTGAAATCCACGTTGATTTCCCATTTTCTTTTCCTTAGAAAAAAAGTTACGGTCCTTCATTTATCACTCTGGGGACATAAACGAGAAGTCTACTCTCCACTTCATTCACTTTAGACTAATATCCTCGGCACAATTTAAATCCCATCTCTTCAGGGCTATTCAACGCGAGCAAGGCAGTGGAACAACCAGCATCCAATTGGAAAACTCCTCAGCCATCTATGTAGAAGATTGACAAGACGAGTCACATGAGCTGACACCTTAGATGCAGAAGGAAGGGGCTTTGCAACACACCTTGACTCCATTGAGTTAGACAAGACAGTCTACTAGTCTGCTGACAGTGTCAGTAACCAAAATATATTTTAGCTTCTATCTTTGTTAGCGCCCTCAGATCACCCTTACTTCCCAGGCACTGCCTGTTGTCTGACTGGCAGCAGGAGGCAAATAACAGACGCATCTCGTGTTAATGGACATTTAGCCAAGCTCGTGTTGATCTCATATCTACTTTAGGGCCCTGCACTGCCATTTTCCTGGCTCTGTGAGCTTAGACATATTACTTAACCTCTCTGAGATCTGGTTTATTTAGGAGTAAAATGGAGATAAATGTACCCACTTTGTATTAAGGGTTAAATAAAGTAAAACATTTCAATGTCAAGGCCAATAATCTATGGCAAGCATAGTGCCCAGCGTGTGGCTCAGTAAAGGGGCCATTGTGATGCTTATAGCATCCCAGAGATGTGTTCCTGCCCCGTAACAGCTGGGCTGAAATTACAGCGCACTCCCTCACCCTCTGTCCTCAGTCTCGAGTTTGCCAGCATGGCTCAAGGGAAACTTAAGGAAGGCATGTTGTAGCCAGCAAATGTAATCAATGAGTGTAGGTTGGAAAGGATACAGAATGAAGCCCTCAGGCTATCTGACAAAAGTCTGCTCCCTGAAGAATTCTATTTATGAAATTCTGCCATAACTGGGCAGTAAAACTTACCTGAGTTTCTAGGTTGGCATGGAAATCTGCTCTGCATCCATAAATGCATCTTGGGTTTAGGGCTTTAATAAGATTCTGAGTGGATTTCTTTTCATTTTTGTTTTTTTCCATGGCCCCGTTGCCTGGAGAAAAACACCCTGTTAACTTCATTTGCTTGAGCTCTGTGACCATCCTGTAATGTCAAACATTACAATGTATTTCTCCCATGTAACATTTTGATGGGGGAAAGGTAGCTTCTCCTGGTGTCTGGAAGACCAGCATAAAAATGATGGAGGTCTTTCATTTAGCAGAGATGCAGCTTCACGTGGACAGTGTCAACAGGGCAAGCTCCCCAAAGAGCGGTAACAGAGGGAAGGAAAGAGGAAAGTCACATCAGGAGGGGCCGGCAAGATGGCTTCTCGGGAGCCACTGGAGTGCCATTTGTTAGCGTTCGCACATTAAAATATTGTTGAGGGGAGCCGGCCTTGGTGACCTGTAACAGCTCCCGGCAGAGCTCTATCCGTGTACGCTGTCAATAGCCCCCTGATTAAAGCAGCCGTGTTGCCACCAATGAGTTTGTAGGCTGTTGGGGGACATGGGGCCCCAGGCAATTCTTTCGTCTTCGCTTGACCAAACCACGTGTCAGGGTCATGGACCCTAGACACCCAAAAAAGATTTAAGAGTATCATTCACCAACTGGGCAGAGTAATAAGATAAACTGTCCATATGACGAGTCTGCTTTGGGGTTTTGAAATTCCAGCAAGGAAGCAAATGCCACTGACAGCAATGTGATGGAGAGTACAGGATTTTTTAAAATAATGACCCCGTTCTGTCTCAGAAGATAGAAGCCAAGGAGGAGACGACGAGGTGGGGAAGGGCCTTCATTTGTCTGGTTCCCAGTTGTCTCTCTGTTCACACAGTTGCTTTGACTAGAAGGACCCTTTTTATTACGCCCAAAATCCCAGTTTTGATTCTGAGTCCTTGTATCCACAAGGCAGGGTAGAGTGATGTGCGGAGATTGGTCACATGCTAAAGTCGGATGACTCTTAGCTTCAGTCCCATCTCCATCATTTGCCAGCTCTTAGATATTATATGGGTTCCTTAATTCTTTTGGCCTCAGCCTCCTCCCCTGTAAAATGGAGATGTTGATGACAGTGACCAGCAACTCTGTGCAGGACAGGTTAGCGAGGTTAGGTAACATGCCCAGATTACAGCTGGTCTACCAAGGAGCTGGTGTCAGACAAATGAGAAATTATCCTCTGGCTTCCCTGGTGGCGCAGCGGTTAAGAATCCACCTGGCAATGCAGGGGACATGGGTTCAAGCCCTGGTCCGGGAAGATCCCACGTGCCGCAGAGCAACTAAGCCTGTGTGCCACAACTACTGAGCCCGTGCACCTAGAGCCCATGCTCCACAACAAGAGAAGCCACCGCAATGAGAAGCACGCTCACCACAACGAAGAGTAGCCTGCGCTAAGCCCACGTGCAGCAACGAAGACCCAATGCAGCCATAAATAAATAAATAAATAAATAAATAAATTTATTTTAAAGAAAGAAAGAAATTATCCTCCAGGTCAGCCATGGATGGTAAAGTTTTGTCACCTTTGAACCCACATTACTGAGCCTAAGAGAAATCCCATCACTCTTGGATGAACAAAGGCTGCACCAAGAGTAATTTTATTGGCTAAGAACCCCAGAATTGTCCCATTGTGTATGTTGGTTCAGGGTGTTGAAAAACATCCCTTCTCCTTACTCAGTGTTGAAAAGCGTATCTGAGACGTATTGCTTTGAACATGTTGATGTACCATCTTTTGACAGTCCTCACCGCTCTATTAGCTAAATCAGCACAAAGGCCGAGTTAACCGGATGAGGAAAGAGTTTGTTTTAATGCTGCACGGAGTGTTTTCTCACAGGGGCTCATTTCTCCGTTGAAAGATTTTGTTTCACTTCTGTTACGATCTTTCTTACTCAGAGGGAAAGTGGTATCTTGCTGAGTTGCTTGCTCATAGGAGGAACACATTAGCTTTCTGTGGCACTTCCTCTCTCTCTCTCTCTCTCTCCAAAAAAACGATTTCCTGTCAAAATGGGGTGCATTTGAATCAGAGGTCTGGGCCTGGTACAGTGTATGGGGGCCCAACTGCAAAGTGGATTCCACCATGAACAAGTTGATCCCCCTCCAAATTAACAGTAAAATCAGCCATGTAGCCCCAAAATGCATAATTTCAGGCTTACATAGAAAGGTAACTTAATTTTTTAACTTTTCATTTTTAAATTACAGACATGCAGGAAGTTGCAGAAATGGTACCTAGAGCCCGTTGGCCCCTTTATTCAGCTTCCCCAGTGGTAACATCTCCTGTCAGTGTAGAACAACAGCAAGACCAGGAGGTGGACATGGGCACGGTACCGTCAACCAGACCTGATTCAGTTTCCACCAGTGTGTGTGTGTGTGTGTGTGTGTGTGTGTGTCTCTACGCATTTGACCACATGTGGAGATTTGTATACCCACCACCACCATCAGGATACAGGACTCCTTCATCACTACAAAGGGCTACTCTTGGTACCCCTTAATAGTTGTACCCACCTTACCTTCCCCTGACATCTGGCCTTGTCCCCAGGCACCACCAATCTGTTCTCCACTGCTATAGTTTTGTCATTTCAAGGACGGTACATAAATGGAATCATACAATCAGTAACTCTTTAAGACTGATTTTTTTCACTTAGCATAATGCCCTTGAGAGCCATGGAAGTAGTTGCATGTATCTATAGTTGTTCCTTTTTATTTCCTGAGTAGTATTCCATAGTGTGGATGCACTGGAGATTGTTTAACCATTCACCTAGTAAGGGATATTTGGCTTGTTTCTAGTTTGGAGCTATTGCAGATAAAGCTGTTATGAACATTCATGTACAGGTTTTTGTGAGAACGTAATTTTTTGTTTTTCTGGGATAAATACCCAAGAGTGTGATTGCTGGGTCATATGTTAAATGCATATTAGTTTTATAAGAAACTGCCAAACAATTTTCCAAAGGAGCTGTACTATTTTCTCTTCCTGCCAATGATGTCTGAGAAATCCAGTTTCCCCACATCCTCATCAGAATTTGGTGTTATCATTATTTTTAATTTTAACCTTTCTGATAGGTGTTAGCCATATTTCATTAGGATTATAATTTGCATTTCCCTATGTTACTAATGGTATTAAGCATCTTTTCATGTGCTTATTTGCCATCTTTATTCTCTTCTGTGAAATGTCTGATTGTGTGTTTTGGCCACTTTTTAAATTTTATTTATTTATTTATTTATTTATTTATTTATTTATTTTTGGCTGCGTTGGGTCCTTGTTGCTGCGCGTGGGCTTTCTGTAGTTGTGGCAAGCGGGGGCCACTCTTTGTTGAGGTGCGCGGGCTTCTCATTGCAGTGATTTATTGCAGAGCATGGACTCTAGGCTTGCGGGCTTCAGTAGTTGTGGCATGTGGGCTCAGTGGTTGTGGCTCACAGGCTCTAGAGTGCAGGCTCAGTAGTTGTGGTGCACGGGCTTAGTTGCTCCACGGCATGTGAGATCTTCCCATACCAGGGCTCGAACCCATCTCCCCGGCATTGGCAGGAAGGTTCTTAACCACTGCGCCACCAGGGAAGTCCTTTTGCCCACTTTCTAATTGGATTGTTTAGAGTTGTTTACATGGTTCATATACAAGTCCTCCTTCGGAGACATGGCTTGCAAATATTTCAATCTGTGGTTTATGTTTTTATCCTCTTAATACAGTCTTTCACTGAGAAAATGCTTTTAATTTTGGTAAAGTTCAATTTATCATTTTTTATATAGATTGTACTTTCTATGTCAACTCTGAGAACTCTTTGTCTAGCAATGGGTCCTGAAGATTTTCTCCTGTTTTTTTTTTTAATTGCGGTATAGTTGATTTACAAGATTATATAAGCTTCAGGTATACAACATAGTGATTCACAGTTTTCAAATGTTGTACTCCATTATAGCTATTATAAAATATTGGCTGTATTCCCCATGCTGTACAATATATCCTTGTAGCTCACTTATTTTGTGCATAGTAGTTTACACCTCTTAACCCCCTGTCCCTATGTTGCCCCTCCCTGCTTCCCTCTCCCCTCTGGCAACCTCTGGTTTGTTCTTTATATCTATGAGTCTGTTTCTTTTTTGTTATATTCACTAGTTTGTTTTATTTTTTAGATCCACATGTAAGTGATATCATACAGTATTTTTCTTTCTCTGTCTGACTTACTTCACATAGTATGATAATCTCTAAGTCCACCCATATTGCTGCAAATGGCATTATTTCATTATTTTTATGGCTGAGTAGTAGTCCATTGTGTATATATACCGTATCTTATTTATATATTCATCTCTTGATGGTCACTTAGGTTGCTTCCATACCTTGACTATTGTAAATAGTGCTGCTATAAACATTGGGGTGCATGTATCTCTTCAAGTTAGTGTTTTCTTCTAAAAGTTTTATATTTTTATGTTTTACATTTAAATCCATGGTTCATTTTGAGTTAATTTTTATATAAGGTATGAGATTGGAGTTGAGGTCCTTTATTTACCTATGGATGTGCAGTGGTTCCAGCCCCATTTTATGGGCATGTGTGTGGGGGTCTATTTCTGGGTTCTCTATTCTGTTCCATGGATCTGTGTCTCTCCCTCCACCAGTACTGCACTGTCTTGATTACTGTAGCTATGTAGTGAGGCTTAGCATCAAGTAGAATGATTCTTTCTACTTTACTTTTTCTTTTTCTAAAGTATTTTAGAAAACAACTTAATTTTAAATGCATTTTGAATTCAATAGCATTTTATCCCCTCCAAAATTATTTTTTTCTGATTTAAACATAATTCATTCCACTATTTTAAAAACCTTTAAAATATCATACAAGCATATAATATACAAAGTTGCCAGATCTCTCCACTATCCTGATAGATGAGTGCTGTTAACGTTTTAACAGATGTCTTTTCCCTACTTTCTATTTACAAAGATGGGCTCACATTATGCATACTATGTTGCAGTTTCATCAGGGTTTGTACCTTTGTCCTTATCAGTAAAATGAGAGAAATAATGCTCCTTACTTCCTTAGGCTATGGTGAGGATCAAATGATATAATACGTGTGTAGGCGGTTTAGCCCTATCCCCGGCACAGAGTAAGCGCTCGGTCAACATAGGCTGTTGTTGCTGGTATTTTTACTTTTCTCCCCTTTTGCTTCTGCTCCCTGCTTTGGGTGGTCTTGGCCTTTCTTAGTGACAGCAAAGGGCAGAGAAACACTCCGTAATGTTTAGCCATTCAAGGCAATTGACAGAAGGCTTCAGGAGAATGGGTTCCTCCATCTCCCAGCTAAGGTTCCTTCCAGCTGGGATGAATGAGACACGGGGTATCACACCTTCTTGGTTTACTTCCGTGAGTGGTCATTCCGAGCATGTCAGCAGCATCCCAGAGGCTCCACAGCCTTTATGTGTGATTCAAGTTGATAAGACCTCATGGTCTTATCCTTTGTCTCCTGCACAGCCACCCACCGCCCACACACTCTACCCAACCCCTGCTCTGAGTGGAAGCCCAGCAGGAAGATGCTCCACCCCTAGAGACCACTTGCTGACTTCTCACGTGGCCTGTCTCTATTTTTATACCTTTAACCTGGGGAGAGGGCTCTACCCAGGCAACTGGGAGCATCACCCACAGGGTCAGCCCCACACTCCCAGCCCCTGACACACAGCAGCTTGGTGAACTCCATCTGTGTCCTTGGCTCCTGCAATCTCGACCCTTAAGGAGTCTGTAATCTCCTCTCTATCTCAGCTCTACCTTCACATGTGCCCCTTGGCATGGCCCACTGTCTCCTGATTTCATTAACTTAACACCTTTTATTTCTACTAAGTAAACCCAAGGTGTTTGCATCATCAGATACAATAGATTTCCCTTCTGATCAATAATGCCAAGCAATTAGCTCCCTCATCATCTTTTTTTAATAAATTTTTATTTAGTTCTTCGTTTATTTTTGGCTGCGTTGGGTCTTCGTTGCTGCACGCAAGCTTTCTCTAGTTGCGGCGAGCAGGGGCTACTCTTCGTTGTGGTGCACGGGCTTCTCATTGCGGTGGTTTCTCTTGTTGCGGAGCATGGGCTCTAGGCACGTGGACTTCAGTAGTTGTGGCACGTGGGCTCAGTAGTTGTGGCTCACGGGCTGTGGAGTGCAGGCTCCGTAGTTGTGGCGCATGGGCTCAGCTGCTCCACAGCATGTGGGATCTTCCTGCACTAGGGCTTGAACCTGTGTCCCCTGCGTTGGCAGGCAGATTCTTAACGACTGAGCCACCAGGGAAGTCCTGCTCCCTCATTACCTTAATGGCTTTGTATCGTGTTCTGTTTCATTGGTGTCCCATGGTTTGACCAGTCCCCTATGGATGGACATTTTGGTGGTCCCTGGTTTTTCCTTTTGTAAATATCACAGCAGTAAAAATGCTTGGATGTGTATCTTCGTGCTCACGTATGAAGGTTTTTATAGGATAAACTCTCACAAGTGAAACGCTGGGTCCAAAAGGTATAAGTATTTATTTAAATTGCAGTTTATGGTCCCTTTTCCAGTGTGATCAAAGTACTTTTCAATTACCTTCATCTTTTGCATCTCCTGAGCTACACTGGTTTCTGTACTTGCATAGACACCTGCCTCACAATGGAGGAAGACCTGCCCTGCTGTGAATGGGCTCCAGCGGATGCACAGAAGAAGAGGTTCATGGTCCAGGGAAGCACCTGACTTTCGGGCACAGAACAGGGACAGAATTCTAGACCCGGGAAAGGGCCCACGTTCGTAGCAGGGACCCCAGTAAACTGGGATTCCAAGGGCCATCAGCCCAGCACACAGCATCGAGGAAGCATGCAAATGTTAGCTTTTGCTATTGATATTACCATGCTATTAATCATCATTTTGCTGCTGTTAGTCTGCAGAGCATGGCTTTCTTCAGAAAACAGGCATTTTGTACCCAATTATTTGAGTTTTCTCAATTCAGCCAAATCCCCATGCTACAGCCTGTTCCAGCAATTCTGGGGCTGTGAAACCCCCTCTGATGGCCTCTTCTCTAGCTGCTGGTTACATCAGAAAGAGTCAGCGCCCACCTGTCACCTTTACCTGCTAATGAGCCCCTGAACTCGCTGCCCTCAGGCGTCCTGTTTTTTTCTTTTCCTCCCCTGAGGTCTGTACCACACTGCTGTGACTTCAGGCCTCCTCACTTCCTTGTGGCTTAAATTACACTAACCTTCCACCTGTTCCCTGACTGTAGAAAGAACAAGGTCGCAGGCAGGTGACAGAAGAAGCTCACCATTGTGTTTTGTTTGTGAAGCTGTCTTCCTCTTTCACTTGTGTTACTATAGCAACAACGCTAGATGTGGACTCTCTTTGGAAACACTCCCTTCCTGCAAAAGATGTGTGTGTACATGTGCATACGTGTGTGCGCATGTGTGTATCTCTGTGTGTGTGTTGCATCAACTTACTTATGAGCCTCTTTGAAACCTGATGGTCCAGGGAATCTATTTCCATTCAGAAGTTGCTCTTATTGACAGAGAAGACAAAGTGATGGATTTTTCCATGTTCAAGGATAGCTAGCATGTGTATCCCCAGGAATGGCCCATTTTTTCATCCTCAACAATCTTCACAAGTTGACATGTGAAGAATGAGTATTGTCCAGAGGTGGCTGTTAGCAGGGTGCTGTTTCAGTTGCATGTCTATGGGGAGCCCTCCAGCCAAAAAGGAAGAGATTATGTTCAGGTGTCCCCTTGGCCGACCCCACCAGGGCCCAGAAAGTTACCAGCTACCATGCCTGTTATGGTCCCTGTTACAATTCCCTTGCCCTGGGCAGGCCCTCTGAGATGCGTTAAAAACACAAACTTCACATAAAGTAACTGGAGGCTAAGGACCACAGATTTTGGGTGGTTCCTTTGTTTGCAACCTCTCCTTAAATATTTGTAAAGGCAACAAAAAGATGAGTTCAGGAGACGCAAACCCATCCCTTGGAAGGACCTATGTGGGGTTACTGAAACACAGACGACTCATCATCCAAACATTTAGCTTATACAAGTCTGTATACACTCGAAGTCACATGTAGATTTTTCCTACAAGGTGGCCCAAGAGTAGAACAGCCTCCCAGGGCCATGAGAGTCTCCATAAGGACCCTTTTGGAGACTTTGAAGGATCATTTTGATCATATCCAATTGTGTCTAATGCACTGATTTTAGAAACTGTTGTAAAAAGACTGGGCTTCCTGGTAATTATCGTAGAGGCAACGGCCAGGGCCCAGGACCCACCAGCATCTTTTCTGGGTGGGGGCAGTGGACACGGTCACCCCTCCTCCCAGGGGTCCTGGCTTAGTCCCTGATTCCTCAGTTCCTCGACTGCAGTTGCTCTAAGTAGTTAGACTGGAGGCCTCAACCATTGGGTTCTATTAACATGGAAATCTCTGTCCTCAGCTTCTTCTGGCACAGGCCCTGGGAATGCCAAAAGTGCTGAAACACGGCTCTTGACTTGCCCAGATTTTCTTATTTAAGAAAAAGCAAAACCAAGCCCTTAAGCCACCCCCATCTCCCTCTTTCTACATCTCTTTCTCCTGTCTTTATTTTCTAACTTATTTATCTCTCCTTCTTTCTCTTTCCCTCTCCAGTCTGTTTCTCTCGTCTCCCTTTCTCTGTCTCTCTCTTTTTCATTTATTTTTTCTTTTTTTTTAATTTTTAAATTTTTAACATCTTTATTGGAGTATAATTGCTTTACAATGGTGTGTTAGTTTCTGCTGTATAACAAAGTGAATCAGTTATACATATACATATGTTCCCATATCTCTTCCCTCTTGTGTCTCCCTCCCTATCCCACCCCTCTAGGTGGTCACAAAGCACCGAGCTGATCTCCCTGTGCTATGCGGCTGCTTCCCACTAGCTATCTATTTTACGTTTGGTAGTGTATATGTGTCCATGCCACTCTCTCACTTTGTCACAGCTTACCCTTCCCCCTCCCCATATCCTCAAGTCCATTCTCTAGTAGGTCTGTGTCTTTATTCCCGTCTTACCCCTAGGTTCTTCATGACCTTTTTTTTTTTCGTAAATTCCATGTATATGTGTTAGCATACGGTATTTGTTTTTCTCTTTCTGACTTACTTCACTTCACACTGTATGACAGACTCTAGGTCCATCCACCTCACTACAAATAACTCAATTTCGTTTCTTTTTATGGCTGAGTAATATTCCATTGTATATATGTGCCACATCTTCTTTATCCATTCATCCAATCATGGACACTTAGGTTGCTTCCAATGTTCATTGCAGCTCCATTTACAATAGCCAGGAGATGTCTCTCTCTTTTTCGCATGTGTAGCCCTGCCTTCTTTCCCGGCACTGCCCTCCCCCAACTGGCTTTCTCTTTCTCTCTCCACCTCTTTGTTTCTGTGTGTGTCTCTCTCAGTCTCCCCACTCTCTCCTCTCTCTCCCCTCAGCTTCTCTCATTTCCCACAGGCCCTCCCGTGCTACCTGGCAGTGCTCACTGTCCCACCTGTCACTAGGGAGGGAAAAATCAAGCTGGAAGACTTCAGTTTTTTACTTAAAAGTCCTTAACTCTGTGAGAGCTCCTGTTTTCCATACTCACAATACAGCCTCCTTACGGCCCTGGCCCTCCCCATGCACGTGGAGCAGCCAGAGGCTGGGGTTGGACAGCGTCTGGCCTGTTACGTGTGAGTTTCATGAAAAGCCTCCTTGGCACCTGTTCAGCAGACCCGGTAAGGGTTCTTGAACAGTGTGTTTTCTCCTGTAATTACACCTCAACAGTGACCAGTTATATTGTTCCTTGATGGCAGATAAATTTGCAGTCCTGATTTTTGTGCCCCCCCCAGCCCTCCCAGCAACTTCCAGGGTATTTAGTGCCCTGTTCTCGCACAGCGGGGGCCAAGGAAATGCAGGCCCCTCTTGCGAAGGGAATGAGAGCCACGGAAGAGTGGAGGGAGGCTTTTGCTTCGCTGTGCGTGTTTTGTTGTTGTGTTCTTAATTGGAGAGTCTAGAACACGTTATAGACTTGAGAGGCGGGGTAAGTTGGCAGGTAGGGAAGCAGGACAGGAGTTGATGGTGGAAGGGGAGAGGTGGGACCCAGGGCAGAAGTTCACATTGAACAGGAGGGAGAAGGCCCTCTAGTCTCCAGGTTTCCAGGTTGGGAGTGCTGGATGTAGAGGGCACCTGTATTCTGGTCTCTCTGCCCATCAGGGTCAGGCAGCAAGGGCCGAGTCACCAAGAGTTGGTAGAGCGGTCAAGAGCAGACGTCTCAGACTTGATGTAGCCCTGAATCACCTGGAAGCTGATGCTGAAGGTCTAGTGCGGGGCCCCAGATTCTGCATTTCTAACTAGCTCACAAGTGATATCCACGCTGGCCCAGGGACCACACTTCGAGTAACAGGGGTTTGGAGAATTGGGAGGGGAAAATGGATCACGGACAGTAGTTCTTCACTGCCGAATAAGCTTGGGTCTGAACATAGTTCTAACTGGACCAAATAGAAAAATCCTGAGGCCCATCGAGAAAGCCCCGCAGGTGACAGGGCTGCCCCTCAGAGGAGGGCCCGGGTCTCTGCTGCACCTGAGTCCACTTAGCATGCACAGGCTTGAATGTGTTTATTGAGAAGTGAGAGGCAGGCAAGTGTCAAGAAGAAGGAAAAGCAAGAAAAACTACCTTTCTTCTTTTATAAAAGGGATTATCAGTGGCTAATTCAAAAATTGTAGAGTAATGAAAACTACATCAATAATTTTCATAATAATTACAGTCTTTAGTTTTACCCTTGAATGTTTTTCTGGCAATGTCTGATTCAATTACCCTGGAAAATGTTATTATGCTATTTCAGTTTTCCCATGAGACTTGAGTCTAAGGCCAAGTTGCTGATAAATCTTGCCCTGGGGGAGCTCATGGGCTGCCATTTACAGGCAGATACTTGTTAGGGAGCCCCTGACCTGGTTTAGCTAGATTAGTGATTCTCAGCCAGGGAGGATTGTGCGCGCACACACACACACACACACACACACACACACACTCTCTCTCTCTCTCTCTCTCTCTCTCTCTCTCTCTCTCTCTCCCCCTCTCCCTCTCCCTCTCCCTCCCCCCCACCACCGGGACATCTGGCAATGTCTGCAGGCATTTTTGACTCTTACAGCTTGGGTGCCCCTGGCATCTGGGGTGGAGGCTACAGATGCTGCTCAGCATCCTACACAGGACCACCCCCCCACCCAGCAAATCATTATCCAGCCCGAAGTGTCACTAGCACTGCTCTTAAGAAGCCCTAAGTTAGATTAAAAATACATTTAGGAACTAAAAAGTACTATTGGTCAGGACACCTCTGATTATACGTGACACCAAGTCTAAGTAGTTTTAGACAACAAGGGAAATTTATATTGTCAGAAATATTATTTAGCAAGACTAGTCTACTCTAACGACAGCAAAAAAAGCCCAAAAGAACAAAGTTTATTTCTCTGGTCACATTCCTTGTAATTGATGTGCACCGTTACAAACTTCATTTCTGTGTTCTTTCTGTCTGTGTTCATGATAACAATGTGTCTATATTGCTTATTACGTGTCTGGCATTCATCTTGACATTTATAAATATTCCCAATCATCATAATCATCCTATAAGGGTAGGGACTATTATTTTTCTCATTGTGCTGATGAGAAAATCAAGACACAGAGAGGTTAAGTGACTTGACCAAGGTCACACAGCCAATATGTTATAGAGTTTCAGGGGGTGTTAAACATGAGTAACTTTCCATCATTCATTCTTTTCAACATGAAAGATGGCCATCGGGGCACCTCTCTCCCCACACAGACTTCTGGTGTGACTCCACCCTGGGATCAGAGCCCAGAAGGGACAGAGAATGATTTTTCTAATCCTTCCCCTCTCACTGGGTCTGATTCCCAAGGGCATGATTCTCATCCATCTCTTCTACCTGTGGGACTCAGATGTTCTCAGAAGCACCACAAGCCACCTCTGGGAAGAAATATGCAGAGGTGCCAGTGGGAATTACAGTTGGTCCCATGGGGTCTATTTGAAACAGGAATCAATGGTGCAGACACAGACAATGGATTTAGAGCAGTTTCTTCTGACAACAACATTTGGGATTTAAATATAAATTAGAAGCTGTAAGGCAATTCCATGTGTGAATTGTACAAATCCCTTGTAATGAAAGCAGAAGGTTTCTCATGTCCTTATTTGTACTGGGGCGTTAGCATCAGGAGCCTAACCAAGTGTGTCAATTTTCCTACTGCTCAGGAGATTAAAGATGTACTTTCTCTAGTTAGAAACAGCTGCAAGGGGCATGCATGGAGCAGGGCTTTTTCTCCGTGAGCTCCGGGGTGTCCGTCTCATTTCTGCATTAAGCTGAGTGATACCACATGCAAACAGGGGAAAGGAGGCTACTTGAAGTGGGTTAGTCAAAGGAGATAAGGCACCCATAGATGCCCCTTCTTCCCACCCCCTCCTGCCATTCAAAGAGGGAAGCTTCATTCTCAAATATTGCCTTTCCTCACACAGGAAGGGGCAGTGAGCTCTGAGAAGCCGGCAAACAGTACATGCCCTCATGTGTTTAAAAGGTGCCACCCAAGCGCTCTGTACATATTGGTGAATGACTTAGATCTCCACCGCATTACACACAGAGTCACCATGTGACCCAGCAATTCCGCTCCTTGGTATCTGCCCAAGGGAATGAAAGCATACGTCCACATAAAAACATGTCCCTGGGCTTCCCTGGTGGCGCAGTGGTTGAGAGTCCACCTGCCGGTGCAGGGGACACGGGTCTGTGCCCCGGTCCGGGAGGATCCCACATGCCGCGGAGCGGCTGGGCCTATGAGCCATGGCCTCTGAGCCTGCACGTCTGGAGCCTGTGCTCTGCAACGGGAGAGGCCACAGCAGTGAGAGGCCCATGTACCACAAAAAAAAAAAAAAAAAAAAAAGTCCATGAATGTTCAGAGCAGCATATTCACAATAGCCAAAAAGTGCAAACAGCCCACATGTTGATCAATGGAAGAATGGTTAGATAAAATGTGGTCCATCCAAGCTGTGGAATATTATTCAGCCAGTAAAAGGAACAAAGTACCAACACAGGTTACAACAGGGATGAACCTTGAAAACAGTATGCTAATTGAAAGAAGCTAGACACAGAGGACCACATATTGTGTCATTCCATTTCTATGAAATTTCCAGAATGGTAAATCCATAGAGACAGAAGGTAGGTTAGTGATTGTCAGGGGCTGGGGTGGGGGGGTGGGGGTGAGGAATAGGATGACTGCTTAATGGGTACAGGATTTCTGTTTGAGGTGATGAAAAAGATGACCTCCAGGAGATAGCCCTGTGATTTCATTGGCAAATGTATTCCGTTGGTTGGTTAGCAGCTCCTATAGACTCCTGGAGCAGAGAACTGTAAGAAATATCAAGGGTCCCACTAGTGGCATCCTTTGGCACTCCCAACACTGGCTAGGACCCACACAAGCTAGAACAGGTCACAACGATCTTTTTAAAGTTCGATCCTAGCACTAGGAGGGGGCCTTTGGAGTCATTTCAAGCAGCTGTTCTCACCTCCTGGCCATTCATCAGAACCATCTGGGGGAGTTTTCAGAAATGCAAATGCCTAGGCCCTACCCAAGGAGAATCTCTGAATGTGGGACCTCAGATCATGAGTAGTTTTCAGGTGATTCTAATGTGCAGTCAGCATTAAGAACTCCTGCTCTAGCCTGATACCCTACACCTCAGATAAGCAAACTTGGACTCAAAGAAGTTACAGAATTTACCCGTGAGTTAAAGGTAGATCAGAACTTGCCCCATTTCACTGAATTTTCTACACCTGTAAATTTGCAGAATTGCATAAACCAAATTCTGAGTCTTTAGAGCAGACCATGCTATTGTTCCTAAAGAAAAGTCATTCTTCATCCAGATTCAGATGTTTGTGTCGAATGCCTATCCCTGCAGGAACTCTCTTTGCTTCTCAAAATTAAGCTATTTTTCAGTTATCTCATCAAATGTACAAATGTGTTTTGCCTTTTCTTTCATTTTTTTAAAAAGAGAAACTCAAGCAAAGGAGAGATATTAATGTCAGATGAAATAAAGTTTCCATACCAGGCATGTGGAGAAAAAACAATACAGGCATATTTGCTCCTTGGTTTTTATTTTTCTCTCACCATCACATGTAATATTTATTTCATCAGTTCCTTAAGGCAGTGATTTTCAAACTTCATTTCAGCAGCAAAACTTTTTTTTTCCAAGCAAAATCTTAGACAAGAACTCTAATATACAAAACGGATAAAATATATCTAGCAGATTCCTCGGGCAGTTTCAGTCTTTCTTGTTTAGAGGAAAATACGTGGTACATTCGTGTACCATCCCTCAAACATTCTTTGTTCCAAGGAACATAGTTTGAGAACCATTGCCCAGCTGTATTATTTTTCTGCCAGTCTTCAGTGGCTGTGTGTTCTCATTTCGTTTTGAGGACAAAAAGATATGTTTCAGTATTTGAGTCTTTTCTTCCTGAAAACTCACTTTTTAGCTGCAATATGCATCTGTAATTGGTAAATTCGAGGAGCTTCGGTAGGCAAGGTCACGTGGAGGAAGAATTGCATAAATAAATTTGGTGTACCGTCGGGCCCCCCAGCAAGCCAGAACTCGGCTGGGCATCTTCCTCCAAAGTCGGGTACCCAGCACCTCCTCTGTGTCTGCAGCAACCATGGAAACTCCTCCTAGGAAATGAATCAATACAGAAGAGAGTGCACTGAGTGGGGAGGGGAGGATAATTCCTGCTGGAGCACGAAGTGAATATTGTTTCCGTCTCTTGCCTCTTGGCTCATCCCCCGGCACCTGTAGAGCTGGGAGGCTGTGTGATACTTGGTCTTCGCTCTCGTTGGAACAGGACCCCAGACGCAGCCCTCCAGGCACATAGCTCTCCTCCCGGCCCGGGGCTCCCTGGGGTGGGGGGTTGGGGGTCACATCCACTAGGAGACGTGTGCCTCGGCTCTCCTGGACCAAGAACCACGCTGCCTGGCGTGCCAGCAACTCTGAAGAGTCCTCCCCACTCAGGAACATGTTTCTTTGCCATTAAGCTGCTATTCCTTATTATCATTGAACTATTTCCACATTCAGCTTTTCTGTTTCCTCACCTGTTTAGTAATAGTGTGTGGCATACTAAACATAAATGTTTAGTAACATTTAATTGAGAAAACTCGTAACCCACGGAGACATCTAATAGACCAGGCTCTAACTGTTCTTTACCGCGGCTACAAGGGACTCTCTCTCCCCACAATAGAAATAACTTGCAAATAGTTTTAGTAAAGCATCCAGCACAAAAGAAAAACACAATAATTGTCAGTAGAAGAAATTAATGATAGTTGGATCAGGAGAGGACTTTGATTCTGTTCTCTTAAAAAGAGTTTTTAACTTTTAGCGACAAGCAGTGAAATATTTACAGATTCAGTGATATGTCTGGGATTTGCTCCAAACAAGACAGGAATGGGGAGAAGTGGGCATGTAGATGAAGCACAATGGGGGCATAAGTTGAAAATCTCTGAAGCCTGATGATGGCACATGGGGTTCATTACTTCATTCTGTCTGCTTTTATAGCTGTTTGAAACTTTCCATAGCAAGATGTAAAAGAGAAAAAGAAAAAATATTTGAGGAAACATCTGTGAAACCCAAATCTTCATCAAAAGGACCACACTTACGTCCTGAGAGAGAGAGATATCCACCCACCACAGCTGTTTTCCCAGGGCTCCATTAGTTGCAAGGAGTAGAAACTCACATGAGATGGCTGGAGAGGAGATGGGGTTGCTTAGAGGCACGGGAGCTTCCCCACACAAGAAGCACCGGGAACCTCAGGGGAACAGGAGCAGGACTGGGAAACCAGTTAGAGATCAAGGATGCTTCCTCATCTGTCTGTCTCTGAGTGCCCCCAAGATCTCTTGGTTTTTCTTTCAGTGTGTCCATTCTTTTGCTTCTCTATGCATCTATTCGTTCATGTCCAAATGACAAAAAATGGCCACTCCATTTCTCATCTACTCAGAAACTTAGGATTTAAGGACCCTTTGCTCTCTGATTATATAGGCTCTATTTCTCTGAGTTCATATGCTTAGAGAAATCATCTGATCGTTCATGAAGCAGCCAATAGATTGGTGACTTGTGAGTCCAGTGCCACTTCTGGGTCCAGTCAGCTCTGGCAACGAAAGCTGGGATCATGTGATACAAATGGCCCTCTAGTAACGCTCTTTTCAGCAGGAGCTGGGGAAGGTGTAGTTTCCTCAGATGTTTTATGGATACAGGCACCCTGAACTAAATCTACTCAGAAACTTTAAGAATCTTCAGAAAAGGAAGACTGCCATCCACCATTAGACTGTTATCATCTCTGGCATGTGACGTATAATTTAGTTCACTTTCCTTTTTCTCAGTGAGAATAGAGAAAAACTGGTCATTCTTATCATGAGATCCTCCTCCAACACATATACACTGTCATCTTCTCCCCTCAGGTTGTATTCTCTAGACAAAAATGATTCCAAAGTTGAATGTCTAATTATAGCACTCTCACTTTATGAAAGAGGTGGTGTTGGGCATTTGGGGAAACAGAGAAAAGACCCGTCTCACAGTTGACAGGAGCACACCCCAGGCTGCCTGCACCTGAGAGGGCGGGGAAGTCTCTGTTCACAGTTGCCGGAAAGCCCAGCTCTAGCATCTGCTTTACGTCTTCTCTCTGTGAACTGTCTCCCATGGGCGTTGAAAACCAAAGGGCTGACACCACTCTTCATTTTCAAAGAGGAAACGATATTTAGAGAAGAGAGAGTGTTGACTAGATGGGAAATGAGTAAAAGATGCTCACCAATGTCTGGGGCCATTATGGGCTGTTGGGTTCCCGGATGGTCCCCTCCCATCTTGGTATTACTTCGGGGCCTGTCCATGCACATCCTACTGGGACATGGCTAGGGAGGGGCTCAGTAGGCACAGTTGTCTTGAGGGCTCGCTGATGAGCAGACCGTGGTTCTCAGCCAAGTAACCTATAGTCCCTTGTGGGGCTCTGCTGTTCATCACTTCTTAGACATAAAGCCTTCTTTAAAATACTGAATAAACTCTATACTTACTAAATTTGTTATTTAAATATTATCTATATTATATTATGTGCACTTTATATATATAATTACATTTTATATTTTTATATTATATGTATTTTAAATATTTTAATTATATTACATATATATAAAGTACACATAAACATTAGCTGTAAGCTGAATTAAAATGTCCTCCTATGTTTTCTTCTGAAACATTGATTGTTTTACCTTTCACAATTTCTGTATGGTGTGAGGTCAGGAATCAGGATTCTTTGTTTTTTCCACATGGCTAGCCAATGGCCCTAGCACCATTTATTAAAATGACCATTAGCTGTAAACTAAGTCATGTCCAAACATAGATGCAGCCTGGGATGAATGACAGTGGACAAATGGTAGAAAACGAATTGTGTGAGCAAAGCATATAAAGAAAATGGGGTGATCAGGAGGGAATGTGTCAGTCTGCTGAGCTGTAAACCCATGAGGGGAGAGAATAGTGTCCCTCTCATTTACTGCTGTACTTCTTGTGCCTGGCAGACCCCCTGACATGCAGTAGACATTTAATGACTATTTATTTAAATGAGGTGTTGCATCTTTCTACCCCGGGATGACTCCTAATCATGGATAGAAGGAAACCAGATATCTGATGCAGCTATCCCTTCTAAATGTGCGTGTGATGAGTTAACATCCTGTCTTGGTGATAAAGATCAAGACAAGGATATGCAAGTTTGTTAGTGTCAGGTATACACGACTGAAGAGCCCAGAGCTTCTTCCACACCCACCGAGGGAAATAAGCTATCTATACACGACAACCACAATGGAAGGCAGACTGTGATAAAAACAGAAAGAGTCCCAGGGGTTCGAGCCATATTCTCCAATTTATTAGTAAGCATTTCATATGATACAGAATGAAATCGATCATCATCACCATTGCTAACAAATACTGATTCCTTACTCTATGCCAGGATCCTTAAATATATGATCTTATTTATAGCAATCACAGTTTCTACCCTTTAGGCTATCAGCAAGAAATTAGATTTTTCCAACAAGCTGCATCGTTTATGTAAATACAGACTCATAAAAGTGCTTGCAAGTTCAGTTTCTGTTGATGTCTCCCTCACCCTTTTATCCTCACAAATAGAAACTGAAGTGTGTAAAACTTTCCGGGACCTTATCTTTTAATTTTTTAAAAGCCAGGGCCCAGATGACTATATCCCAGCTTTTCAAATTCAACATCAATTCTCCATGAAACCCCAGGGTTAGCAGCTCATGAACCTGGACTTCAGCGATCTAGCAGGCAGGCTTGCGTGTGTCCTGTCCCTTAAAGTCATCAGCTGTCACTTCTCCCCCACCTGTGGCTTCCTAGCCTGCTGATCGTTATTTCCATCTTCCAGGTTAACCTTAACGACCAACTCTTTGCTCTATGAGGAACAGTGTTCATTCTCAGTGTAAATTAAAATGCAAGCCCCTCTTCCCCTGGTGATGGGTAACCTTTGTGGCAAGTCCAAGTAGTCTCTTCCTAAATGTCCATCACAAAATTCACCTCACCTTGGCAAAGAAAAGAAACTGAAATAACTCAGTTCTGAATTGAGAGGAGAGAGGTAATGAAACTCAGTATGTCCCAAGGCAGCCGCCCACACTGATTATGTAAAAACACGTTTTGCATCTCATATTTGATTTGCTGCACAGTTTAACAGAAAAGTAACTTTATTTTTTTTCCAATTAAATGAAGTAATGTTACAATCCGTAATTCCTCCTGCTCTAGTATGGTAAATTAATGTCTGTCTGTTGTTTTTAAATCACAGAGTGAGCATTGCTGTAGAAATATAAAATGGTACTGTTTCATTTTAATCTACTTCATTTTCCATTCTTGAATTACATAATGGGGTTAAACATTGAATAGAATAAATAGAATGAGTATTTAATTAAGCAATAATGAGTTTCTAAATGGATGCTCAAGGAAACTGGCTTTATAGTTTATGCAAGAATCAGATAATGGTCTTAACAAAGACTCTAATAATTGTGTTGAATGTTTTCGGTATTTAAAGATTTTTTTCTGAATTCTCCCAGGAGTAGATTTAAACATAATCCAGTTCCTTGATTAGGCTTCACTTGGTTCTCAAGACAAATTCTAAATGCCTTTCCCTGGCCCACAAGGCTGTGCATCATCTGACTCAATTCTCCTCTGGAGTCCAATAGCAAACAGTTCTCCCTGAGTTCTCCTTTGTTCTCCAGCCACACCCACCTCCCCTCTGGTCCACAAATGCCCCGTGCTTCCTTCACCGCTGGCGTTTGCACCTGCTGTTCCAGATGCCAGGAAGGCTCTCTCCCCTTTCATCTCACTAACTCCTCTTCTTTCAGTTCTCAGGGAATTCTTCCCTAATGACCCTCCCTAGACTGGGTTAGGCACCACCGCCTCTCACCACTCCCCTCAAGCTTCAGGCTCTCCAAGAACTATGTTATTTCTTCCCCAACACTTCACATATTTTTATAATTAAACATATGCCATGTCGTTGTCTTGTTTACTAGTGTATCCCTAGAATTTATTTTTCTATTTTTCTATTTTTTAGAATTTAATACTATATCATGTGTGGTACACAGAAGCCGCTTGACAAGTATTTGTTGGCTGGCTGGCTGGAATATGGATGGATGGGCGGATGGGTGGATGGATGGATGGATGCATGGATGGAAGATGGAGGACGGATAAGTGGATGGAAGGATGGATGGATGAATGGAAGATATATCCATGGATGGATGGGTGATGGAGGGTAGGTAAATGTGGCTGTGGACACATTACTACATCTAAGGCTATATTCGGGTTGTAATGCATGCTGTGAGAATCTCTAAAACATTATCACCTTCCCGTTCCACTTGGACTCATTTGCCCACACACTGAAAAGGTATTCTGCACCAGCCTCTTGGTGGGTGTCATGAAAAGGTGTCATGGGAGAAACTGCACAGGCTTTTCTCACCTATACATGGCCTAAATATTAATTTTACAAATTCATCCATCCATCCAGAAGATCTTCATGTGTCCAGCACTGTGCTGTGTACTGGGGACCAGGCGCCATAAGTGCATGCCTAAACTCCTAAAATCAGCAAAAAAAAAAAAAAAAAAAACACGAATTTTTTAGGGTCAAATAAAATTTTAATTTTTTTCCTCACATCAGGGGAGAAAAAAATGAAATTTTTAAAGCCTATGAAAATCAAATGTGGTAGGAGGGACCAACAAACATAACATACCCAGTGTCTTCGAAAGTCATAGGGCATCCCTGCTAGAGATGTTCTGGAGAACAAGGGAGGTCAACCCATCCCTCCTGCCCTGCACCATCCAAGCAAGTGGCAGAATCAGGCATCCATCACCATGCCAGTCTCTCTTAGTCTCACTCCTGTATAGCTTCATCCCTTCACATATCCTCTCAGCCCTCACCTTTGATGCCAGGCCCCATTTCCTATTTTAAGACCATTCATTCACTCAGCAAACACCTACTGTGTCCCTTCTGTGCACCCAGCGTCATGCAAGGGGTGGAGAGAAAGCCCTGAACAAGACAGACACACGTGGAGCCTCCAGCCTCCTCAAATCGTGATCTGTTCTTATAGTGTCTTCCTCTCAGCAATGTGACATTCACCTGCCTTGACAAAGTGACTCCTCACCTGTGGACTGGATGTAATGGCATTCGCACCTGACTGATGGTTTCCAGCATCCTCTAGTCTTAGCACTCCCAAACCCACTGAATTGTCTGCCTGGTGTCCCAAGGTACAGATGTCAGAACAGCCACAGGGACAGGTTATGAGCTGAGGTCTGCTGTGATCAGGAGGGACAGAGAATCAGTCCTCTGGCTCTGGACCACAGCAGGGGGTGGAGGACTGGCCTAAGCAATGGGACTCTTTGAGTGGGCATGAGTAATAGAACTCGTGGAAAGCAGACGTTACTGGAGTCCAGGAGATTTGTATCTGACCTTTGGTTCACTCAAGGACTTCGGGCAAACCTCTTCCTTCCTTCTTTCTCTGTGCCTGTTTCTTTATCTGCCACCTGTGGGATTGGATAGCACGTGTGTCCACTCCTGGACACATGGCAGACAGCAGTAGCTGATCACAGCTCTCCGTCCTGCTGATCCCACATGCACTGCAGGCCCCTCAGCATGGGACCCAGGCAGGCTTGCAATGCAC
Organism: Mesoplodon densirostris; assembly: GCF_025265405.1. NCBI lineage: Eukaryota > Metazoa > Chordata > Mammalia > Artiodactyla > Ziphiidae > Mesoplodon > Mesoplodon densirostris. The sequence continues at coordinate 61,166,836 of NC_082679.1, forward strand.
AAGGGCAGGCTCTCACATCCTTACTTTGGCCATTCTTGACCTGGAATTCTCATGCTTCTCCATCCAAACTACATATTAGAATTATCTGGGCAGGTCAACAAAACACTGCAACCCACGCCTTACCCCCGACCGACTGAATTGGAATAGGGTTTTTTTTTAAAAAAACAGTGTTTTAAAAAAGCCCTCCAGGAGATTCTAACAGGGCTGGGAACCACCAGTCTAGATTTCAAGCTCAGGAATTCCATAATTTTTGTGATAAGGGGGGAAAGATAGAAGTTAGGCCTAACTTAAACAAGAATCAGAGGAATCAAGTCAAAATAATTGTCTCGTGGAGCTGTTTCTGTGTGACAGTATCCTCCACTTCCCCCTCACTCCAGCTCCTTTCCATCCAGTGTGCATGTTCTAGGAATTTCCCAGCACCGCTTGTAGGGAAGGGAAACAGCTCACCCAGGTTTGCTGAGTTGTGATAGACAAATTAGTTCCCGTCCCCATCCCGTCTCCCCCAAGGCATCAAGATTATGGCTCGTGATTAATGATTTGTAAGTCAATTAATCAGCCACCGCTTTTGAAACCTCATTTCTCAAATTACTTGTCTTTGAACATAAGGGCTTTCTGACATCCTCTTACTGTCTCTAGATTCTCTTTCCTACTAATTGAAATTCCAGGATATTTCTTCTTCTTGTTGTCAGCTTATTGGTATTACTTGTATATAAAATATTTGCAAACAGATTACTATTCACCAGTAGTGTACAGAGGTAAGCACCAAAACAATACTTCATGCTTCCAGCTCAAAGCAATGTACTAATGATGGCTCATGAAATTCTCTAAGCTGATTTTTCATTTATTGATTTATTTTTCACCACACCTACTTGCAACAAATATTTGAGATGTGTCACAATAAAAACACAGATACAACAAAGCTCCAAACAATTGATTTATATGTTTCCTTAGAAAATATGTTTCCTTCCTTTTAAAGTCATGCTTGGTGTGGGCAAGGGGTGGGAGGGATGAAATTGTCTTCCTTCACTAAGGAAGATGCTACAATTGAGCAGAGGCTCTGGAGTCAAACACTGGGGTTCCAATCCCCGTCCCTCCATAGATGAGCGATGGCGGTGTGATTTTCTGGTTACCTTGTCGTTTAGGGTGGGTGAGGCTGTAATAGGGGCGGGGCGGGAGCACAGCCGTTACCACGCAACCGTTACCGCGAGACCTTAAGCACGGGAGGGTTAGCAAGAGACACTTAGTGTGGCAGTTAGAGGTCGCTCGGCCAACGGTCCGCCCAGGGTGGTCCTCCTGGCAAGAGGTAAGATGTGGACGGCGGCCTTCTCCCTGGGGCCCTCCAGGCCCTCCCCGGCCTCAGGCGGTGGGTGAGCTGGGCGGCCCCAGGACAGGCTGGCGGCTGTGTCCCGCAGAGCTCCAGAGCCCTTGCCATGGCCGCCCACTGGCCGGGTCTAGGCCTTGAGGCCGCGGGAACTTCTCTCCCATCCCCTCCTCCGCTACCTAATGGCGGCGGCGGTGTCCCTGGGTCCATGGGACCCGGCCTGCTCTGCCCGAACCTTTGGGTGGCCTGAGGCACCTGAGGGCCGGCTGGGTCATGGGTGCCTGGCTCCCTCAGTGATGACGGCCGGGCAGGGTCTGGGGACCTGGCCCTGAGGGCGCTGCCAGCCGGGCCTGGGCACTGGCGGGAGGACCCAGCCTGGGTGCTGGACGAATGCTCCCGGGCAGGGTAACTGGACCCCGCAGGGACCCCCTCCTCTCAGCCAGGGCCTGGACCTCAGAGGGCGAAAGTTGAGCCTTGGGACCTTGCCCTTACTTGTCAGAACAGAGAGTAACGTTTGTTTTGGTGGAGGTTTACAGGAACACCGTGACCCGACGGTGACCTGACCTCAGGAACGAAGGATCCAACACCAAGAAGTCTGCAACAGCTAACCATTCCCCTCCCTCACCTTTCCTGTAAAAGGGCTTCGCTGAAAACTTTTGGGGAGTTCAGGGTTTTTAAGGCATGAGCCATACATCTCCTTGCCTGGCCCTGCAGTAAACCTTTCTCTGCTCCAAACTCTGACGTTTTGGTATTGTTTGGCCTCACTGCGCATTGGGCATACAGATTTGCATTCAGTAACAAGGTTACAAGAACAAATGGAAACAAAAATTCATAAAGGCTCAAACTCAATACAAGTTTGTTTCTCATTCAACAGCAGTTCAGGACAGGCTCCCACCCACCTCCATGTGGTGACTCAGGTACCCAAGCTCATTCCCTCTTGTGGCTCCACCTTCCCCTTGGGTCTCCTGGTTGTCTGCATCCAGGTAGCTAGAAGGAAAGGGGCCCAGAGAAGAGGCACAGCTGTTCTCTTAACCCTCAGCCCAGGTGAACCCAGGCCAGCCGCAGCAAACATCACTTCTGCCCACATCCTGTAGGAGAGAATTCAGCCTCATGGCCCCACATAAGGCTGAGAGAACCTGAAGCATATCATCTGCTGGCACACACAGCATCATGATCTTCCTCTGTTATGTTAGTCTTTATTATTTAACGAGATGGTATGGGTAATGTGCCCAATACCAGGCATATAGTCAGAGTGCCATCAATGGTCTTCACTATGGTTTGTTTTTTTTTTTTCCAAAAATAGTGACGGTAATGGTCTGCTTTGTTTGCAGTTTCAAGCCACAGTCGAGGAAGGAGCTGTGGGAGTTATTGTCAACTTGACAGTTGAGGACAAGGACGATCCTACCACAGGCGCGTGGAGGGCCGCCTACACCATCATCAACGGGAACCCTGGGCAGAGCTTCGAGATCCACACCAACCCGCAAACCAACGAGGGGATGCTCTCCGTAGTCAAAGTAAGGGTGCTTCCAACTGCCCCTGCCTCCTCGCCCGAGCACCCAGGGCCCCAGGTCGAGGATAGACCGGCCGCTGTCTCCTCCTCCTGGAATTAAAATGGGAAAAGGCTTCAGCTTAGGGGCCTGCTTGTACCCTCATGGCTATAAAACCAAGTTGTTCTACAGGTTCTGGAAAACCTAAACTTCTGTGTAACCTTAAAAAAAAAAAAAAAAAACTTAATTTTTAAATGAGATTCTCCATACACTTGATAATGAATTATCAAAGATATGCAAAAATGGGACCTATGAAGGTTTTCTAAAGATCCATGGTCAGACTGTGCATTATTACAGTTCTTCTTAATCTTCCTTAGCAGAGTTTCAGTTACTGTCAAACACAGCAGATAGTTACACACACAGGATGCTTCTCCCTGTGAAACCGCCTGTGAGCACTGCTGCCCAGCAAGCTGACCTCTCTCTGCTACAGGGGGACCGAGAAGGAAAGTGACAGTGATGTAACGGGAGGGCTCAGAAATGTGGGAGGGAGGGGGATGGCAGCAGAGCATGCGAGGCTGGTGGTCCCCGTGTCCTGGAGGAAGGGATCTGGGAGGTTCTGGGAGAGCTGCTGCCAGACCAGAACGTCCGTTGGAACACAGCTTCTTTTCTGGTGGGTGCAGCAATTTGCCTGAAAAGCAGGGAGCAGTCGTGTTTATAGTAATCGTATTAGTGGACCAAGCAGGAACGTTGTTACATACTCCCTGTGCGCCGTCGGCCAAGATGCTTAATTGTTTTCTGTGCCTCGGTTTCCTCATCTGTAATATGAGGATGATGGTACAACCCACCGCTCCAGGTTGTTGTGAGGATTCACAAGCTAATATGTGACTGGCACATGGTGCCTGTGTTCGTTTCCTGGGGCTGCTATAACAAATGACCACAGACGTGGGAGCTTCAAACAAAGCAAATTTAGTCTCTTACAGTTCTGGAGGCCAGAAGTCCAAAATCAGTTTCACAGGGCTACAGTCGGTGGGGCTGGTTCCTTCTGGAGGTTCCGGGGGAGAATTGATTTCCTCGTCTTTTCCAGCTTCTGGAGGTCGCCTGCATGCATTCCTTGGCTCATGGCCCCTTCCTGTATCTTCAAAGCAGCAACCCAGCATCTTCTTATCTCTCTCTGACTTTGACCCTCTGCTTCCATTGTCACACCTACTTTGACTTTCCTGCCTCCCTCTTTTTTGTGTGTGCAGTGTTCTTTAATTTTATTTATTTAATTATTTGTTTGTTTGTTTATTTATGGCTGCATTGGGTCTTCGTTGTTGCGCGCGGGCTTTCTCTAGTTGCGGCGAGCGGGGGCAACTCTTCGTTGCGGTGCGCGGGCTTCTCATTGCGGTGGCTTCTCTTATTGCAGAGCACAGGCTCTAGGCGCATAGGCTTCAGTAGTTGTGGCACACGGGCTCAGTAGTTGTGGCTCGCAGGCTCTAGGCATGCGGGCTCAGTAGTTGTGGTGCACGGGCTTAGTTGCTCCGCAGCATGTGGGATCTTCCCAGACCAGGGCTCGAACCCATGTCCCCTGCACTGGCAGGCGGATTCTTAACCACTGTGCCACCAGGGAAGCCCACCTGCCTCCCTCTTTTAAGGACCTTTGTGGTTCCATTGGGCCCACCTGGATAATCCAGAATCTTCTACCCAGCTCAGGGTCCTTAGCTTAATCACATCTGCAAAGTCCCTTTTGCCATGTAAGGTAACACACGTTCCAAGGATTCAAACATGAACATATTGGGGGGTGGGGTCATTATTCAGCCTAGCCGCAGGGCCATATAAACGTTCACACCAACAAAGTTCCACAACATCCCTGGGGGCAGAACCCAGAGCCACTGAGAATGGCAGATCTCAGAGAAGTTTCCGGCTTTCTCCAGAGAATGAGGGGTCTAGGTTTCTCCCTGTCCTTTTCGGAACCTCGTCTTAACTGAGCCCCAAACATCTCCCTGAAAAGAGCAGCCTCTGGGTCTTCCTAGTTCTTCTTCCCTTGCCAGGACTCCCGGGAGATCCTGGCACTGCCCTCCTACATTCAGTGCTATAGTTTCAAAGCTGTTAAAGTTGTAAAAAAATAAAACATAGCCACTGGCTGTTCTCTAAGGTTAGCCCTGTATCTATAGTAGGCATCAGGCAATTTTCCAAACCTGCAGCTGGAAGACACAGCTTGGGTAAATATACATCCCTGACATAAACCCTGCGGGAGCACCATTCTCCCAACCTGTGTTTGCTACAGCTTGAGGAAAATAAAATACAAGCAAAGCTAGACTGGAAAAGAGTGTCCTCCTCTCCCCACACGCCCCCTTTGGCCCACAGTGCTGTGAGTCTTAAATGTTAGCATATAGAAGAGTCACCTGGAATGCTAACTGAAATGCAGGTTCCTGGGCCTGCCCCATACCTGCAGGGTCAGAATAGGAGGGAGAGTTGCCCCAGGAGAGCACAGCCTTGTGGATGAGCACTGCCGTAGGACAAGGAATTTGCGCCTGCAATTCCTGGGGAGGAGGTGCCCACAGAGCCTTGGGGCCCTCCCTGGGCCTCCATTTTACTAGCAACTGGACTCCCTTTGCTTCAGAATTGGGATGGAGGCATCCCCTCTTTGGCTGCTTGCCACATGAATTTGTATAAAGGGCCTTGAGCTTTCTCTGCTTCTCAGTGCACCTGAGTTAAAGCCCCAGGATAGCCTTCTGGAGGCTGGCCTGACCATGCTCCCTGGGCTCTCCACCTTGCTAGCAACCCAGTGCATTAACTAGGAATGCTTTCAGTTGTATGTAACCAAATGCCAGGCTGATAGTGGCTTAAATAGTCAGGAGAATTTCATGATCTTCATAACTAGATGAAGGTAGGCCAATCTAGGATTGGCTGGCAGCTCAAGGTGTCAGAGAGCCAGCAGGTGGCACCACAGATGTTTCTGATGTTTTCCTCATGGACATAAAATGGCTGTCAGAGCCCCAGGCATCACGCCTTCCTGCTGCTGTGTTCCAAGGCAGGAAGCAAGGAGGCAGCCAGGCAAGTGAGAGAGAGTATGTGTGCCCTCATGGGCCCCTCTCTTCTCATTAGGGGAACAAATGTCTTTTCCATGGGTCCTCCAGACAATTTCCAATGATGTGTCACTGACCGGATGACACGTGCCCACCCTCAGCTGCAAGGAAGGCTGGAAAGTCTGAATCTTTCCTCTAGGGCCTCTGCAGTGAGAGGTGGGGGGACATGGCCATGCTGCAGCCCAACCACAAGCAGCTCCGCCCTATCCAGTTAGCAGTCGGCATACGGGAGAACTAGAGGAGGTCTCAGGACTGTGTGGTTTCTGGGGGAGTCCTTCCTCCCCACAGGACCGAATCCTAACAGTTCTGCCAAATGAGTAGCCGTGTCCTCTTTAAAGAGGTGGATAGACCTAGAGTCTGTCATACAGAGTGAAGTAAGTCAGAAAGAGAAAGACAAATACCGTATGCTAACACATATATATGGAATTTTTATAAAAAAATGTCATGAAGAACCTAGGGGTAAAACGGGAATAAAGACACAGACCTACTTGAGAATGGACTTGAGGATATGGGGAGGGGGAAGGGTAAGCTGTGACAAAGCGAAAGAGAGGCGTGGACATATATACACTACCAAACGTAAGGTAGATAGCTAGTGGGAAGCAGCCGCATAGCAGAGGGAGATCAGCTCGGTGCTTTGTGACCGCCTGGAGGGGTGGGATGGGGAGGGTGGGAGGGAGGGAGATGCATGAGGGAAAGGATGTGGGAACATATGTATATGTATGACTGATTCACTTTGTTATAAAGCAGAAACTAATTTAAAAAAAAAAACCTTCTAGTCAGGAACACCCTTAGTTGCTGTTGTGAACCTATTTCAAACTGTCAAAGAGTTACTCTTTCAGCTGAATATAATCCACCCTGCATTTTAAGTCTCTTCTCTCTTTTGTCCTCAGAGGAGAAGGAAGCATTGATCCCATTCATTCCCCAGTTGATCCCATTCATCCCCAAACCTGTCACAGGCTTAAAACTTACTGTCGGATCACTTCCAAAGCCTCCCTCCTCTGGACAACAAACCCCAGATTCTTTACCCTTCCCATGAGAGCCAGCTTTTCCAGCCTTGAAATCCTCCAGAACAGTGGTCCACACCCTCCTTTGACACTTGATGAAATATTAGTTAAATTGCATCTCTGTAACTTTATTGGAAGTGTTTTCAATTTCCTCCCGTCCCTGACACAGAGACCGCACACCAGACAAATCACGTTAATCTGGTCATAGGCCCGAGACAACGGAGGGCTTCTTAATGCAGCATGACCCAGGGCAGGCCTCGGAAAGGGTGGGAGCAGAGACCCACGTTTCATCAGCTCCTGGTAGACTGGCCCTGGGCATCGCCCCACTGGTGTCATTGCACCCAGCTTTGTGCAAACAGAAGTAAGCACTGCAGAGGTCCTCCTCTTGGGAAAAGGCTGGACTCTCTCTCTCTCTCTCCTTCCCTCTCTCTGTGCCACTGCTCACATCTGCTTTCCTCAGAAGCCAGCATTCTGCTGAGGAATGTCAGCCTCGAACATACCTGAAGAGGCAAGGCAGGAGGGCAGTGGCTCTTCCAGCTATTTCTACTCCATATTCCTCTTCCTCACTGTCTTAACAGCCTCTTGTTATTATATCCGACTCCAGGCCAGCTGCTGTGTGAAACACCCAGCAGCATCATCTCCTCTGATATTACTACAATCCTTCGTACTAGGACTTTACTGATGAGAAAGCTGAGGCTCCAGGAGATGCAGTGATGTGCCTGTGGTCCAGTAGTATTCATTAGAGTTCTTATGGCCAGGACTTGATCCCCTCCCCTCTGGCTCTGGGAGCAAATAGCGCTTTCTGCTACTAAGCTGCATTGCTTCCTGGTATGAATGAAGTGGCCCAAGGCAAGACAGAGGGCTGAGTCCCCATCAGCATTACTTGTGGAAATACCACCCTGTACCAAAAGCAGTTTATTGTTATCAGCTCGGACTCTCTCATCAGACTCCCTGTATCGCATCTCGGCTCTGTGCTACTTGTTAGCTGTGTGACTTTGACCAAGTTACTTAACCTCTCTGAACCTGTTTCCTCATCTGTAAAAAGGGTCTAAAATCACCTACTGTTATGAGGGTAAGGTGAGGATTAGGTGAGATGATGCACACGGGGCCCTCCTAGCACACAGTAGGTGCACAATGAGAGATGGATTATGTCACGAAAAGTAATGAGGGGTTGTGATGCAGATCAAATATTGTATGTATATTTTTTTTTTTTTTTTTTTTTTTTTGTGGTATGCGGGCCTCTCACTGTTGTGGCCTCCCCCGTTGCGGAGCACAGGCTCCGGATGCGCAGGCTCCGGATGCGCAGGCCCAGCGGCCATGGCTCACGGGCCCAGCCGCTCCGCGGCATATGGGATCCTCCCAGACCGGGGCACGAACCCGTATCCCCTGCATCGGCAGGCGGACTCTCAACCACTGCGCCACCAGGGAGGCCCTATTGTATGTATATTTATACATAATATGTAAATATATTATAAGACATATGTGTGAATGGGGGGAGCTGTGAGTACCCCACTGTTACGGGGTAAATTGTGCCTCCCCCCAAAAAGACATTAAAGTCATAACCCCCAGAACCTGTGAATGTGGGCTTATTTGGAAACAGGACCACTGCAGGTGTAATTAGTTAAGATGAGGGCATAATAGAGTAGGATAGGCCCCCAATCCAAGATGACTGGTGTTCTTATGAGGAGGCAGCCATGTGAAGACAGAGACACACAGGGAGAAGGCCAGGTGATGATGGAGACAGGGGTCAGACTCATGCGCTGCTAGCCAGGGAACGCCCGATGCTGGGAGAGGCAGGGAGGGCTCCCCTAGAGCTTTCAGAGAGAACATGGCCCCGCCAACATCTTGATTTTGGACTTCTAAGCTCCAGGACTGTGAGACAGTTCATTTCTTTGTATTAAGCTTTGTATTAAGCCACCTAGTGCTTTGTCACCACAGCCTTAGGAGACAAATGGTAAGATTCCCGTTCCTGTCGGGACCCTGATCCTCCTCCTCTGCCCCGGGCCGCGCCACTCTCTCCTGCTGCTGCCGCTCACGCTGCTGGCCTCGAATCTGCTGCCTGTGAAGAGCCCTGCAGAGCTAAGAAGCTCAATAAAACCTCACCCTGCTGGCGTTTGCATCATGGTAGAAAATCCAGTTGGGCTAGATTCAGGATTTCATAGTCTCAGCATGCTATCCTTAACTTTATTTCCAGGAAGATGGTGTGTTCCTGGGAGCTGATATAAAAGAAATCCTCGGGCCTCGGGTTGCCTGGCTGGGTCTGCCCGTGCTGGGGTGCGGTCGAGAAGGTTCTCAGGAGAGGTGGACGCTCTGTGTGTCCATCCTGCTCAGGATGCTGCCCGGCAGACTGTCACTACCCAGCAAGCCCAAGGCTCCAGTCCTCTTCAGTGTCCTAATTAGGATGAATAACTCTGCTTTCCAAGCAGGGCAGCTCCCTGGCCCATGTTTGGAATTTATTTCACTGGGGTTGCAGATTTGGGGCTTGACTTGGGAAGGACAGAGATCTGTTGCTAGAAAGGAGGATGAAGTGGTAAATTATTCTTGTGTTCCAGGGATGGAACCACAGTATAACTGGGCAGCTCCTAGGTACCAACAGCTTGATATCCGGCAGCTCTTAAAATCTTAATACTGACCCTGTTGGGAGTTGCTCTAGGTGAGAGCGGGAGGGGTGGTCCTATTACAGCCGGAAGCACTTCCAGGGTCAGTACTTCCTGTGTGTGTATGTGTGTGCCTGTGCATATATATATGCATGTGTGTTTGTGCGGGTGCACTTTCACAGGTGTGGAGTGCAGGGCGTGCGTGTTAGCTGTAATTATTATGAGAGATAATATAATTTTGCCTAAAGCTCTCCCAACTAAACCTGCCCAATTCCAGATTCTACCCCCTGCACCCGTAGAGCTCTTTCCCCAGCTTCGCCATTCTCACCTCTGATGCCACATTCCCAGATCCCTTACGACGTGTGCTGCCATTTCCTTCCTTCTGGTTGAATGTGAATCACCTCCCTGTACTCACTTTAGTCTCGTCCTCCCAGCAAGAATATCCATTATGTCCTGGGTCTGATGAGTTAGCTACTTGTTTTCCCAGGAAACATTAGGAAAATAGCTTGAAATAAGAAGTGTGTCCTTATCTCACCTAAATGTCTCCTCACACACACCCCCATCGACAGGAAATGTCACCATCACTGCATCTCCTGGTTTAGAAAGAAAGTGACCTAGTGAATGTCGTCCATGACATTCTGTAAGGGACAGGGCACCATATTAATAATGTCTACAATGGGGTTTCCTTAATATCCTCTGATTCAGTCTACACAGCAGCAAGGGAGGCGGTTACCCTCAGCCCCTTTACAGAATCACCTGGAAAGGGCCTCAGCAGGGTTGCTCATTGGTAGGACAGTCTGCCGTATGTGGGACTGTCCCAGGCATGGCCATGTATCTGGCATCACTGTCCCCTGCCCAGAAAATGGCCACAGAGCTGCCGAGTCATGGGGACAAATAAAAATGCCCCCCCACCGTGTTTTCCAGTGCTCTCAGGTGGGGAAGGGCCATGCAGCTTAACCCCTTGTGTGTCAGCCTCCTGGATCCTCTTCTCTACATGACACCCTACTGGAAGAATGCGCACCCCCTGGAGCCCCCATGAGTGCCGGAGTTGTGAGGTCACAGGCTACCGGTGCTGCCAGGGAGTCACCTGAAGAGACCTCACAACAAGGGATCCAGGTCTCTGGGACTCATGTAATTGTTGTAAGTTATTTCTCAATCTGAAAAAAGGAACAACTTCCATACCTAATTTGGTATCTGTATGTTTCATACTCTTTTTCTTAAAGAGGACCCCAAATTACATCAAGCTTCTTAGCCCACAAAACCTGGATCCACCCCTGAGCGTCCACACGGCTCAGGGACTGTCAGAGGCCTTCGTGCAAAAGCGCCTGCCCTTTGTGGCAGACCCGCGTGCTGAGCCCTTCTCTCTGCCTTTCAGCCTCTGGACTATGAGATTTCTGCCTTTCACACCCTGCTGATCAAAGTGGAAAACGAGGACCCGCTGGTGCCCGACGTCACCTACGGCCCCAGCTCCACAGCAACAGTCCACATCACCGTCCTGGATGTCAATGAGGGTCCGGTTTTCCACCCGGACCCCATGATGGTGACCAAGCAAGAGCACATCTCCGTGGGCAGCGTGCTGTTGACGGTGAATGCCACAGACCCTGATTCCCTGCAGCATCAGACCATCAGGTGAGTGGGCGGCTGGGTAACCTGAGACGGGAGGGAGGCCGGCAGCAGTGGCTTTTCTTTTCTGGTTGCAGGGTCTGGGTTGTCAGGAACAAACCACCATTAAATTAAACGTGTTAATGATCTGGGTGAGCAGGAAGTTTGTGTCATAATGAAGAGCTGGCGGCTGGTGGCACCGGGGGACCAGGCTCACTAGTTGTGGATGTTGCCCCTGCCCCTGATTCCTGGCAGTAGACGAGCCCGGGAGCAGAGTGGCTCCAGGGCTGTGTGCTCAAGTGTCCAGAGGGGTCTGCTGGTGCCAAGCACAGTGTGGAAGGGACAAAGAAAGGAGCCGCCACATACGGCCCCTTGCATCTCAGACACCTACTTTATCAGCTGCCACAACTTTATGAGAAACGCTAACTCCATGTACAGTTAAGGGTATTAGGAGTTCAGAGAGGTTCAGTAACTTGCTCAAGACTGCCCAGCTTACACTGCCCAGTAGTGGAAGAAATTAGGATGCAAACATTGCAGCACAATCTGCAAAGTCCATGCTCTCTGCTAAGTGCTCTGGACTCTGAACTATCAGAAGGGAAAGGAGTAGACATTGCCTGGTGCTTAGAAATGGACCATCAGGGTTGGGTTTTCCGCTGATGATTGGCAGACCAAAAAAAAAGTTCAAATTTTCGGTGTTCATTTCTTAAGCTCTGTCCAGTACTTCAGAAGAAGGGGTTTTCATAATGAGATTTAATTAAATGATCATTATCCACAGTGCATCTCAAGATAGTGGAGATGAGATGCCCTCACTGGTGCGACGTTTCACAGTAAACACATTGACACGCAGGTCCAAATGCACGCCTGTCTCCGCTAAAGAAAGTAATTGATCTTCCTCTTCCAAAATCTAATCTTTTCATATGAGGTACCAATAACCAAGTATTAGACGCGCTTCAAATAAACATGTCTTAGTTTCCTGATTTGAAACACCTGAAAAGGTGCCACTATCTCCACGTCAGCCACAGGACCGTGGAGCAAGCCGGCAGAAGTTATTTTCCAACCCCCAAACCCCCAAAAGGGGATTTATTTTTACAACAAAACTTTCTGAAATGCTAGACAAACTAGATAAAAGTACAAAATAATACCAAATCCTGTAATAATGTAAATCTGAAGTAGCCATTCTTTTTTTTCCTTTTCTCCTTTTTTTTCCCTTTTCCTGCTCAGTATCTGGCAAAGGAAACATACAATTTAAACATCAAAGAGAAAGCTTTCCTTAAGTACTTAGATCGGGAAACCTGTAGCTTAACAGACTGTAAGGTAGTTGTATAAATTTAGGATGTCTTTAGGGGAGCTTAACTGTTGATTTGCACTTGCACAAAGGGGTGACTCCAGGGTGGGTAGGAAATGGATTTAAATGGGGCTGATGTTGCGAAGCCTGGGACTGTGCCTTTGTTGGGTAACTTGGGATGCTGCCAGACATGACAGTGTTAATGTGATGGGGAGGGGCTGAGGCAGGTGTCGGGATCTGGGAATAGAGGTCCTACTAAGGTGGGAAAGACAGTGGAAGAGGTGGGTCTCTCGGCGTTCTTTGTTTAAGACCAGCTCTGGCTGACTTAGGCAAAAGGGAGAATTTGCTGCAAGATTCTACACACAGTTTATAAAATTTTTCCCCACTGGTAACCACTAGTTTTTTCTCTATACCTATGAGTCTCTTTCTGTTTCTTATATACATCTGTTTGTTTTCTTTTTTTCAGATTCCACATGTAAGAGATAACAGAGTATTTGTTTTCTCTAATTTCACTAAGCATAATGCTCTCTAGGTCCATCTATGTTGTTGTAAAGGGTAGGTTTTCATTCTTTTTTATGGCTGAGTAATATTCCATCATATATATATATATATATATATATGTGTGTGTGTGTGTGTATATATATATATATATATATATATATATATATATATATATATATAAAACATCTTCTTTATTTGTTCATCTGTTGATGGGCACTTAAGTTGCTTCCATATCTTGGCTATTGTAAATAGTGCTGCTATGAACATTGGGGTGCATGTATCTTTTCAAATTAGTGTTTTCTTTTTTTTTGGATATATGCCCAGGAGTGGAATTGCTGGATCCTATAATGGTTCTATTTTTATTTTTTTGAGGAACTCCACACTGTTCTCCATAGTGGCTGTACCAATTTATATTCCCACTAACAGTGTACAAAGGTTCCCTTTTTTCCACATCCTCTTAAGAATGTATTACTTGCGGTCTTTCTGATGATGGCCATCCTGACAGGTGTGAGATAGTATCTCATTGTGGTTTTGATTTGCATTCCTCTGATGATTAGTGATGTTGAGTAGTTTACAGAATTGAAGAATATGTTTAGAACTGGGCCAAGGTTGCACAGGAACTTGGGCATTGTTGAGTCTCTAGGTAATGGGACCTGACGGGCTGGCACTGCAAGACCTCACAGGGAGAGTGACCTGTCTCCAGCCACTGTACACTCTCGTGTCATTCGGCTCACGGGTCACATGCCCAGGGGCGAGTCCACTTTCCCTGAGCTGGAGCCATGCACCCGCGACTCAGGGCATCTTGACAGGCAAGAGAGATGATGTTCCCAGATGTGGCTGCCCCTCTTCACCCCCACGGCAGGCAGCCGATTGAGAAGGAGGAAGGAAATCCCGTCTGGCAAATAGAGTGTGGTGCTTGGAGCGTGGCAAGAGGCCATGGATAGCAGCCCCGGCAAACTGAGTCAGGAGACAGGAGCCTGGAGAGGGAGCATGTGACTGGCAAGAGCCGAGACATTGAGGGGCCCCAAGGCCAGGATCTGAGCCATGGAGAACACAGACCGGCTACTGGAGCTGGGTTCCAGTGGTCCTCCATTCCATCTCGGGTGGAGCCCACTGTGAGAAAAGGAGATCAGAGAAAGCAATTTGTAAATTACTAGACGTGAGACTTGGCGGTAAAAAGCAGGAGCGTAGAAAGCTCTGCAGAGCTTCCTGTTTCTACACTTGCTCATTACAGCTGTGACCCTCAGTCACAAGTGGCCAGGACCCATCTCAGACTGACTTTTGCCAAAAATGCATGTACTGGCCCACAAAACTGAAAATGGGGACAAGGACATCCAGCGTGAGAATTCCGGGGCTCAGAACATATCCTCTCCCCGCCTCCTGGCTCTGCACTTGCCTGGGTTGGCGTCATCCTCAGCCATATCTGTATGGCTGTAGAGGGTCAAGGCCTCCAGCAGTGCCAGTCCTACCAGCAGAAAGAGATCCTTCCTAACCAGTAGTATCAATACTTGCCCAAGGGCCAGGTTTGCGTCTCACTGAGCCAACTTGGACACACACCTGTCTCTGACCCAGAATGGCAGGAGGCTGGGATGTGCCCGGGGCTAGTCCTGGTGCGTGGGCCCACCGTGGACCCAGCATCCAACCATAATGAACTGGGGTGGTGGTTTCCCAAAGGAATACAGAAGGCTCTTCCCAGAAGGTGGGAATGGATGCTGAGTCATCAGGGACCACGGAGAGCCACTGTTGACCAATTTCAATGTCACGAGTCCCCTCAGAAAATATAGCTGCGGTGTTTCTGTGGCCGTTTGCCTAAGAGCTGTAACATTTACAAATGGGTCTGGCTGAGCAGTGTCTGGACAAATCACTTTTCCATCATTGAAGCAAAATAAATGCGTGTGTATGTATGTATGTGCGCGTGCATGTATGTGTGTGAGATGCACATTTCTCTCTCTGGCCTGAGTCCTCGGACACATTCCTTCCTGCTGGGATCCCAGTTGCCCAGAAGTGGCCCTCTCTCAGCCTGGCACTGACGGGATCTCCCTCCGCCCCTCCCCTCTCCCCGCCCCTCCCCTCCGCCCTTCCTCTCCTGGTGCTGGTTCTGAGCCCATCAAAGGCAGGAATAACATCCCTGACACGTTGAGCTATTGTCACGGGAGCTCTTCAGGGAGAAAAGACTCATTAATTATCTGCAGCCTTTGATCCTGTACACGAGAAGCACTGTCCCCGATGGGCTGTGTGTGCAGAGGCTGTGCAGGGCTGAGGGGAGGGGCCGGGCCGGGACCTGGTTTTCTAATAAACCGCACGTGGCTCCCCAGAACTCTCACAAAGACACGATGACCTTGTGAGTGGTGGTGGTGGTGTTGTCTTAATGATTCTTTGGGGAGCAGGCATTGGAAGAGGGAGGAACTGAGAACTCCTATTTTTATCTCAAGGAGAGCTCTGAGTTCAGCTGATAAAGGCACATGCACAAAGATGCTGCCAGCGCCATCTGCCCCCGTCTTGACTCCCGGCAATAGCTCGGCGCTGGGCTCTGCAGTTGTGCAGGTTATGCGGGTGTCCCTGTCTGTGTGTGTGACTCTCTGTGTCCACGTTGTCGTTCTCTCTTTGTCCCCCTCTGTGCCGATTACTCTGGGTCTCTCCTTTGCTCTGTACGTTTCTTCCTTGTCTCGCTCTGTGTCTCCCTCTGCCCTTCCTCCCGCCCCATCACCGTCTCTATCTGCATCCCCCCCCCCCCAGGTCCATCTTCCGCTCTTGTCTCACGGCCTCCTCTTCTCTGATTCTCTGCACCTTCCTTCCTCCCGTTCTTCTCTCTCCTCTCTTCTCTTTCCTCCTCCTTTTTCCCCTTTTCCTCCATCTGCTTCCTCCCCCCTCCTCCTCCTCTTCTTTCTCTCCGGCTCTGTCTCTGTCTCTCCCCCTCCCCGCATTTCTATCTCTATCAGTATCTCACTCCAACACTCTCTGTGCCTCAGCTCCAATAACCCCGTCTCCTCTCAGATGTCTATCCAGGCCCTCAAGGCATCTTAGCACTACAGGAGATGCTCCACCCCAAGCAGCCTGATTCACGTCCTGCCCCCAAGTTGACAGGCACTTTGACCTCCTCCCTGAGGGCAGCCTCCTTCCCTTGTCAAAACAGGAAACTCCTCCCCACTCCCAGCCCCCATAAAGCTTAGGACCTTAATTCTAACTCTTTCCTGGTCCTGTCTTCTGTGATGGAAAGCCCGTCTCAGGCACAGTGATTCTGCCGCTGCCACTGTGATGCCCTCTTTTATCTCACCAGGGAATGTTAAAATCAGTGAAAGGCGTCTTGATCTCTGAGAAGCCGGTAACTCTAAAGACAGGAGGTGTCCAGGCATCAGAGTGAATATTCTCACTAAAAAGCCTGAGTTATTAAAACTTGTTTAAAAGCCCATTGCATTGTGCTTAGCCAAATCAAAATGGACAGCGGTGGGCTAGTGACAGATGAAATTCTTCTTTTTAATGACTTGTATCTTCTTATCCTTATTATAAAGTTAAGATAGTTCATGGAGGAAACTTTTGAAAAGGCAGTTGAGAATAAAGAAGATAATTTTAAAAATCTGTAATCTTCCCACCTAAGGAAATCCCCTTTTAACAACTTAGGTGTATCTCCAGTCACATGTGCGAGTATTTCCCTTTTTTATTTTCAAAATTGGCTCACATCACCCATTTTGTTTTGGAACCTGTCATCTTTACTTCCCAATATATGGTGAACAGCTTTCCATATCAAGAAATAGCCACTATTTTTCATGAATAGTATGCTCTCTACAGTGCTATTACAAGAATATACTTATTTATTTATTCATTCCCTTGTTGGCTATTTAGACTGTTTCCAATTGTGTGAAATTATTTTAAAAGGTCAGTGGACATGCTTGTAGCTAAATTGTTTAATGCATCATTAATTTTCTGAAGAATTTTCTGAAAATATTTTGCAAATGTGTTGATGTTGTTAATGCTTTTTGTCATATGAAGACTTCTTTGTGTCTTTACCTAGGCAATCACATTTCTGTTTTCCCTTATTATTTGAATTGATGGTTAGAAAGTTTCTGTGCTCCAAGGTCATGTGAACATTGACGTGTTGTAAACCAGAGCTGGTTCCCACACCCTGTCCTCTCAACCTGCAGTGACAATGAGACAGGCGTCAGCTTTCAGGGTGGAGCCTTCCTCCGTGTACACGAGACAGGAATCTGGCATTTCTCGATGACAGTTCAGTGTCTCCAGTGAGGAGTGGACTCGTGCACCTGAAGTTGTTGGCTAATTATTGTCAGAAAGAGCAACTCAACGCTAATTATGCTAAAATGAAAATGACTGTATTTACCCAACATTCTCTAACAGTGAAATGAGAAGCAGGACTCACTGTTGCATCAGATCTGTTGCTTTGGTTACTCTGGGGATGCAGCCGGCAGCTCAGTCATTTTGAATGGTCTGAGAGGACTCATTTCATTCTCTGACCAATCCGGGGATTTCTATTGAGGCAACCAAGTAGCAATTCCTATTCCAAACATTTTTCAGACAGAACTCATCTTATCCAGGGTCTGTAGTAAACAACTCTGCTGCAGAGACTTCTGCCCACACACTGAATACATAAGATACGTGTTGAGGAAAAATACTGTCCCCACCCATGTGAAATTACCCATTACCCCTCAACATTTTGGGGGGAAAGAATCATTCATCCAGGGAACCCCGCAAGTGTGCATCTAGCAGCACTGTATCTGTGAGGATTAAGTTTGGCTCAGTATCAAAGGAAAATTCAGAATGATGGTGGCTCAGAGAAGATAGAAGTGGGGTTTTTTTCCCCCTCATAAAATAAGTGTAGAGCGGCTATGGCAGTCCAGGGCTAGGATGGAAATTCCACAGAACTGTCAGGGGCCCAGGCTCCTTCCTGCTCACCATTCAGTCACCTCGAGACTGGCACCCTCTTCCTCATGGACAATTATTATGGTTGCTAGTGCTTCAGCCTTCACATCTGCATTCCAGACAGTAGTTTGGGAGAGAGGGAAAGAAGAAGGGAGTCTCTTATATTTTAAGGAGTCTTAGTGAAAGTCGATCACATTTCTATTTAAATCTGATTGGCCAAAATTAGTCACATGGCCAAAACCTAGCTGTAAGAAATACTAGGGGGCCTCCCTGGTGGCGCAAGTGGTTGAGAGTCCGCCTGCCGATGCAGGGGATACGGGTTCGTGCCCCGGTCTGGGAGGATCCCATATGCCGCGGAGCGGCTGGGCCCGTGAGCCATGGCCGCTGAGCCTGCGCGTCCGGAGCCTGCGCGTCCGGAGCCTGTGCTCCGCAACGGGGGAGGCCACAACAGTGAGAGGCCCGCATACCGCAAAAAAAAAAAAAAAAAAAAAAGAAATACTAGGAAGTATGGTCATTTAGCTGGATAGCAACCAACTTTTAAAACTGGGATTCTTTACTAAGGAAGAAAGTAAGAGTGGGTATTGTGAGGTAACTAGAAGTTTCTGCCATGAACACCTTTGGGGGATTGAACCTTTCTGTGTAATAAAAAACTACAGGGTAAATTTTAAAAGATGAATACATGCCATGAAATTAGATTTTTACACAATAAAAATAACAGATAATTGTGTTGCCAAAGACAGCTGCTTGAAAAAAGCACAAGCATTATAGTTTTCCATTCATTCCTTTATTGAATTCATGTACTGGCATTTATTTAGAGGCTACTATGGGCCTAACACTGTTGGGTCCTGTCTTTTCACTTGTGAGAATGATCTCTGCCTACAGCCTCCGGGGAGCTTATAGTCATAAGAGCAAGAGCTTTGTTGCAAATGATGATGCCCCCGGAAAGAAGGAAGAGGGAGGGAGGGAGGGAGGGAGAGAGGAAAAGGAAGGAAGGAGAGAAAGAAATTGCTTCCTTGGGAAGTAAGAACCAGTGGTCTCCAGCTGGGGAGAAAACGCCAAGCAACAGAAATTACTTATTTCCAAGCATCATTATGGTCTCGCTTATCAACAAATTCCTGAATTCCCCAGAAGTGCCACTATCCCCATGCCTTTGAGCTGGTCTCTGCCTCCTGGGAATTGGGCACAGGACTAAACTAGGCAAAGATTGCCACGATACCCCTGGACACATGTATTTTGCTGGTACTGTGACTAAGATGCCTAACATTTTTATATAAAAGTTTACCAAAAGCACTGTCGCCAAAGTCTTATTTAACTCTCACAACCATGAGTCTGCCTCTTTGCTGATGAGGAAAACGTAACCTCTCTGAACCTCGGTTTATGGAAAGAAAACACGCAAATGAGGTGAACTCCTGGGGCTTTCCGCGCCACCGCCTCGTCCACAGCTGTATGTCCTTCTGATGTTAGTTTAGACATCGTCTCTGCAGGTCGGCTACCCTGACCTTCAGACTGCACTCCAAAGGGCTTTCTGAATGTCTGGTGTAATGTTCGTCGTGCTTTACTGTGATTCCTGACCTAATTGTCCATCTTCCACTGAACCTCGGGCTCTGTGAGGGTAACGATCATGTTTATATCCATCCCTGGTAAAACACAAGGGCCTCATCAGTACCATTTAATTAATTAAGCACTAAGGCCCAGCACCAAGACCTTCAAACTTTCCAGGAGCCTACAAAAATGTCAAGGACGTGAACATATAATCTATCACCTCCAAAGTTTGAAAAGAAAACAGCAACATTGAAGTTAATAAGATCGAGTGTCCACAGCACCATGACTTTAGCAGGTTGAATTTTTTTTTTCACATCTTTATTGGAGTATAATTGCTTTACAGTGTTGTGTTAGTTTCTGCTGTACAACAAAGTGAATCAGCTATATGTATACATATATCCCCATATCCCCTCCCTCCCAGCCTCCCTATCCCACCCCTCTAGGTGGTCACAAAGCACCGAGCTGATCTCCCTGTACTATGCAGCTGCTTCCCACTAGCCGTCCATTTTCCATCTGGTCGTGTATATATGTCAGTGCCACTCTCTCACTTCATCCCAGCTTCCCCTTCCCCCCGTGCCCTCAAGTCCATTCTCTACATCTACGTCTTTATTCCTGCCCTGCCCCTAGCTTCATCAGTACCACTTTTTTAGATTCCATATATATGCGTTAACATATGGTATTTGTTTTTCTCTTTCTGACTTACTTCACTCTGTATGACAGACTCTAGGTCCATCCACCTCACTACAAATAACTCAATTTCTTTCCTTTTTATGGCTGAGTAATATTCCATTGTATACATGTGCCACATCTTCTTTATCCATTCATCTGTTGATGGACATTTAGCTTGCTTCCATGGCCTGGCAGGTTGAATTTAATATTTGCAAAAATGTCTTTACATTTGCCAACTGTTTGTAGATCTCTCGTTGTAGAATGTCTGAGTCAGCTCTAGAGAAATCATAGGGGATTATTAGTGAAATATTCCCAGTAGTCAAATAATTCCAAAAGCAAAAGTAGTGATATAAAAATTATCTCAAAAATTTTACAGGAAAAAAATGTACTTGCAATGTGAGTACATTTCAATATGTTTGGTATGGCTTGGGAGGAGGCCACCATGGACAGAGAAAATTCTTAGAGGCTCAGAGGTCCTTTTTTTTTTATTATTTTGTTGAAGTGTAGTTGATTTACAATGTTGTGTCAATTTCTGCTGTACAGCAAAGTGCTTCAGTTATACATATACATTCTTTTTCATATTCTTTTCCATTATGGTTTATCTCAGGATATTGAATATAATTCCCTGTGCTATATAGTAGGACCTTATTGTTTATCCATTCTGTATATAATAGTTTGCATCTGCTAACCCAAAACTCCCAATCCATCCCTCCCCCACCCTCCTTCCCCCTTGGCAACCACAAGTCTGTTCTCTATGTCTGTGAGTCTGTTTTTGTTTCATAGATAAGTTCATTTGTATCATATTTTAGATTCCACATATAAGTGATATCATATGGTATTTGTCTTTCTCTTTCTGACTCATTTCACTTAGTATGATAATCTCTAGGTTCATCCATGTTGATGCAAATGGCATTATTTCATTCTTTTTTTTTGTTTGTTTTGTTTTGTTTTTTGTTTTTTTATTATTATTATTTTTTTTTACAAATTTAATCAGTTATACATATACATATGTTCCCATATCCCCTCCCTTTTGCGTCTCCCTCCCACCCTCCCTATCCCACCCCTCCAGGCGGTCACAAAGAACCGAGCTGATCTCCCTGTGCTATGCGGCTGCTTCCCAGTAGGGTTCATTCTTTTTATAGCTGAGTAGTATTCCATTGTATATATGTGCAATATCTTCTTTATCCATTCATCTGTGGACGGACATTGAGGTTGCTTCCATGTCTTGGCTATTGTGAATAGTGCTGCTGTGAACATAGGGGTGCATGTATCTTTTTGAATTGTAGTGTTGTCTGGATATGTGCCCAGGAGTGGGTTTGCTGGATCATATGGCAACTCTGTATTTTTAGTTTTTTGGGGAACCTCCATACTGTTTTCCATATTGGCTGCACCAATCATAGGTCTTAAAACAGCCCAGCGCTTGGCCTTTGGAAGTGCTTAGTAAACAGGTATAGCATGGTTTGCCAGCAGCTGGGGTGGAATTTCTGCGTGCAGACATTTTGTGCATAAGCAGACATGGTTTATTGTGATTAGTATTATTTTTCATCTTCAGGTATTGTCTAGTGTCTAGCAACCATGGAAATATTTGCATGTGGCCTTGTTTTAAACCAATCCCAGGAGGGAAGCCTGAGCAGGACCGATCGGCCTTTCACTGGGCTTCCCAGGTCTGTGAAAGTTACACTAAGGAGTCAGGTCCATCTGCCGGCTTTTCTTCCAAAGCCATGATCCAAATTGAACCTATCCTTTGAACACAGAATATCTGAATCAGATCCAGATTAGATCCTCATCACTCTGAAAACCACAGCCTACTTTGTTCTGATTTCTTTGGGTGTTTTTAAGTCATTTCCCTTCCCTTCCTCCTTTAGACTTGGAGGCTTTTAAGCTCCAAGGTAGATTCATTCATGGGCTCAAACTGGTACCGAATGCAACATGTGGTGATGAAAATTCAGTCCCAAAAGATTTGTTAAAAGGCCCAATTTCAGTTTTCACTGGTCTTCCTGTGAGTCATCAAGCCTTTTTCTTTAACACCTCATTTAATCTAATATTGGAGCCCATTCAAAGGAAATCACAAAAAAAAAATGATAGGAAATCAAGCAAAAGTCATCAGCTGGCTATGGGACCTTTTGTTCTGTATCTTCTAAGACCTTTGGAAGCAGATGGCAAAAATCAGTTCCCCTGGAAATTAGGATTTTTGTCGTCACTGTCATTTCTCAGGACCACAGAGGTTCAAAACGTGTAGTAGCTCAGCATTTATTGGGAGGAGAAAGGAGGGTTGTAACTCCCCTTTTGAAAAAGCCAGATTTCAAAACCAGATTTAAGAGTTTAATTTGGGGTGACTCCCACCTTTTAAATTTTAATCAGAAGTTAAAGACCAAATAATAACATTTCTACCTGGGGAAATGAAAAGAGCCTCCATCCACTAAAATATATTATTAACAGTTTGTCTTAATTAAATGTGGTTACTGACCTCAATAATAGGATATGGGGTGAGGTCATTTCTGTTTGTTTTTTTTTTAACGAGTTATTTCTCTCTTGAGTCAACACAGAGCTTGAAATGTAAATGACTTGTTTACAGTGGCACCTTTGTAATTTTTAATTAAAGTGACATCCTTCCATTGGAAGTTTATGGTGGCAATGTTGTATTGCGTACTCTGCTGTAGAATTTTTAATTATTTATGTAAATATATTAAAACAGCTCACTCTTATTTTTAGCAATCAGATTTTCTGTTATGAAGATGGCAGTGGGAAACAAGCTCTAATAAATTAAACAACTGAATCTTTAAAGATTAAACAGCTTCAGTGGCTAAAAATAGAATTCTGGCTTTTATAGTGATCCAGAGATGGAAGATTTTCATTATTGACCTCAATTAGAGGTGCTTGATTTGGTTACTATGAAACGTCTGACCATTTGGAAAAACAGTTGAAAGGTTATTTTACAATTTACCCACCTTTTCAACCTCCATCTATGTTGTTATAAACTGTTCATGGGCCAGACTTTCATTATTGACAGCATGGTTTCAAATTGGTTATATTTTAGTATAATTATGATGGTCACTCTTTGCAGCCTAAGAAATTAATTCTCAGAACCAATAAAGAAAATACTGACAAATGTTAATATTGTTTCTCGCTCAGTGTCTTCTAAGCTGTTAAATCTGCTTAGCTGGTTTTTTTTTTTAATAAAGGCATTTGTGTTAGATGAGGGTTGCTACAGAAGCTATCAATATAGCATTGATTGAGAAAGCCACATACTTCAGGATCGCAACAGAAGTCGGAAAATAGCTGATGTATTTTATTATCTCTGTCAGTCACCAGCCTTGCACACTCGTGAAGCGCTTATCACAGCATTAGCACTAACACAGGTAATGAAACTGTAGACAGAGAATCTTGTAACTAATTCAAGAAATGTGCTTCATCTCTGCTCCCAGTTTGATTTCCAAAAGGATCATGAAGCTTTGTTTCCAAGTGATGAGACTCTAAACTACAGTTCTCCTAATATGTTTAATTCAGAGTTTTCCTTGTATAGTCTAATGGTGTTGGCAGGAATCTCAGGATAAGATCAGACTTTATGTAGCCGACTTTTAACAGCCTTGGTTTCCCATGTGAGGGCTGCACGTGTGAAATGGGGCCTCTGGATTTGGGTTAGGATGAGATAAGCCACCTCTTTAATTGTTGAATTTTTCATTCATTCCACAAATGTTTAATGAACACCTACAATATGCCAGGCCCTTTTATAGGCACTGGGGATACAGAAGCAGTAGAAACAGTTAAAATTATCTGTCATCATGGATATTACATTCCCACAGGGGGAAATAGAAAACAAACAAGAAAATAAATTTTAAAATAAATAGTATAGGGCTTCCCTGGTGGCGCAGTGGTTGAGAGTCCACCTGCTGATGCAGGGAACACGGGTTCGTGCCCCAGTCCGGGAGGATCCCGCATGCCGCGGAGCGGCTGGGCCCATGAGCCATGGCCGCTGAGCCTGCGCGTCTGGAGCCTGTGCTCTGCAACAGGAGAGGCCACAACAGTGAGAGGCCCGCGTACTGCAAAAAAAAAATAGTGTAGACACCCTCTTGCAAGAGCATCGGAATCACAATTAACTGCTGAACAGTCATCAACAGGAAGAAAATGGACCTCACCAAAAAAGATACCCCACATCCAAAGACAAAGGAGAAGCCACAATGAGACAGTAGGAGGGGCACAATCACAATCAAATCAAATCCCATAACTGCTGGGTGGGTGACTCACACACTGGGGAACACTGATACCACAGAAGTCCACCCACTGGAGTGAAGGTTCTGAGCCCCATGTCAGGCTTCCCAACCTGGGGGTCCGGCAATGGGAGGAGGAATTCCTAGAGAATCAGACTTCGAAGGCTAGTGGGATTTGATTGCAGGACTTCGACAGGACTGTGGGAAACAGAGACTCCACTCTTGGAGGGCATACACAAAGTACTGTGCGCATCACGACCCAGGGGAAGGAGCAGTGATCCCATAGGAGACTGAACCAGACCTACCTGCTAGTGTTGGAGGGTCTCATGCAGAGGCGGGGGGTGGCTGTGTCGCACCATGAGGACAAGGACACTGGCAGCAGAAATTCTGGGAAGTACTCCTTGGCGTGATCCCTCCCAGAGTCCGCCATTAGCCCCACCAAAGAGCCAGGGTAGGCTGCAGTGTTGGGTCGCCTTAGGCCAAACAACCAACAGGGAGGGAACCCACCCTGACCCATCAGCAGACAAGCAGATTAAAGTTTTACTGAGCTCTGCCCACCAGAACAACAGCCAGCTCTACCCACCACCAGTCCCTCCCATCAGGAAACTTGCCCAAGCCTCTTAGATAGCCTCATCCACCAGAAGGCAGAGGGCAGACAGAAGAATCAAGAACTACAGTCCTGCAGCCTGTGGAACAAAAACCAAGTTCGCAAAAAGATAGACAAGATGAAAAGGCAGAGGGCTATGTACCAGCTGAAGGAACAAGATAAAACCCCAGAAAAACAACTAAATGAAGTGGAGATAGGCAACCTTCCAGAAAAAGAATTCAGAATAATGATAGTGAAGATGATCCAGGACCTCGGAAAAAGAATGCAGGCAAAGATCGAGAAGATACAAGAAATGTTTAACAAAGACCTAGAAGAATTAAACAACAAACAGAGATGAACAATACAATAACTGAAGTGAAAAATACACTAGAAGGAATCAATAGCAGAATAACTGAGGCAAAAGAACAGATAAGTGACCTGCAGGACAGAATGGAGGAATTCACTGCTGCAGAACAGAATAAAGAAAAAAGAATGAAAAGAAATGAAGACAGCCTAAGAGACCTCTGGGACAACATTAAACGCAACAACATTCGCATTATAGGGGTCCCAGAAGGAGAAGAGACCTAGAAAGGACCCGAGAAAATATCTGAAAAGATTATAGTTGAAAACTTCCCTAACATGGGAAAGGAAATAGCCACCCAAGTCCAGGAAGCGCAGAGAGACCAAGGCAGGTAAACCCAAGGAGAAACATGCCGAGACACATAGTAATCAAATTGACAAAAATTAAAGATAAAGTAATTAAAAGCAACAATGAAAAAATGACAAATAACATACAAGGGAACTCCCATAAGGAGTTCCTAGAGACAAACAACAATGAAAACACGATGATCCAAAACCTATGGGATGCACCAAAAGTAGTTCTAAGAGGGAAGTTTATAGCAATACAATCCTACCTCAAGAAACAACAAACATCTCAAGTAAACAATCTAACCTTACACGTGAAGGAACTAGAGAAAGAAGAACAAACAAAACCCAAAGGTAGTAGAAGGAAAGAAATTGTAAAGATCAGAGCAGAAATAAATGAAATAGAAACAAAGAAAACAATAGCAAAGATCAATGAAACTAAAAGCTGGTTCTTTGAGAAGATAAACAAATTTGATAAACCATTAGCCAGACTCATCAAGAAAAAGAGGGAGAGGACTCAAATCAATAAAATTAGAAATGAAAAAGGAGAAGTTACAACAGACACTGCAGAAATACAAAGCATCCTAAGAGACTACTACAAGCAACTCTATGCCAGTAAAATGGACAACCTGGGGCTTCCCTGGTGGCGCAGTGGTTGAGAGTCCGCCTGCCAATGCAGGGGACACGGGTTCGTGCCCCGGTCCGGGAAGATCCCACATGCCGCGGAGCGGCTGGGCCCGTGAGCCATGGCCGCTGAGCCTGCGCGTCCGGAGCCTGTGCTCCGCAATGGGGAGAGGCCACAGCAGTGAGAGGCCTGCGTACCGCAAAAAAAAAAAAAAAGGACAACCTGAAAGAAATGGACAAATTCTTAGAAAGGTATAACCTTCCAAGACTGAACTAGGAAGAAATAGAAAATATGAACAGACAAGTCACAAGTAATGAAATTGAAACTGTGATTAAAAATCTTCCAACAAACAAAAGTCCAGGACCAGATGGCTTCACAGGTGAATTCTATCAAACATTTAGAGAAGAGCTAACATCCATCCTTCTCAAACTCTTCCAAAAAATTGTGGAGGAAGGAACACTCCCAAACTCATTCTATGAGGCCACCATCACACTGATACCAAAACCAGACAAAGATACTACAAAAAAAGAAAATTACAGACCAATGTCACTGATGAATATAGATGCAAAGATCCTCAAAAAAATACTAGCAAACAGAATCCAACAGCACATTAAAAGGATCATACACCATGATCAAGTGGGATTTATCCCAGGGATGCAACGATTCTTCAGTATATGCAAATCAATTAATGTGATGCACCATATTAACAAAGTGAAAAAGAAAAACCATATGATCATCTCAATAGATGCAGAAAAAGCGTTTGACAAAATTCAACACCCATTTATGATAAAAACTCTCCAGAAATTAGGCATACAGGGAACCTACCTCAACATAATAAAGGCCATATACAACAAACCCACAGCAAACATCATTCTCAATGGTGAAAAACTGAAAGCATTTCCTCTGAGATCAGGAACACGACAAGGATGTCCACTCTCACTACTATTATTCAACATAGTTTTGGAAGTCCTAGCCACAGCAATCAGAGAAGAAAAAGAACTAAAAGGAATACAAATTGAAAAAGAAGAAGTAAAACTGTCACTGTTTGCAGGTGACAGGATACTATACATAGAGAATCCTAAAGATGCCACCAGAAAACTACTAGAGGTAATCAATGAATTTGGTAAAGTTGCAGGATACAAAATTAATGTACAGAAATCTCTTGCATTCCTATACACCAATGATGAAACATCTGAAAGAGAAATTAAGGAAACACTCCCATTTACCACTGCAACAAAAAGAATATAATACCTAGGAATAAACCTACCTAGGGAGACAAAAGACCTGTATGCAGAAAACTGTAAGACACTGATGAAAGATATTAAAGATAATACCAACAGATGGAGAGATATACCATGTTCTTGGATTGGAAGAATCAATATTGTGAAAGTGACTATACTACCCCAAGCAATCTACAGATTCAATGCAATCCCTATCAAATTACCCATGGCATTTCTTACAGAACTAGAATAAAAAAATCTTAAAATTTGTATGGAGACACAAAAGACCCCGAATAGCCAAAGCAGTCTTTGGGAGAAAAACAGAGCTGGAGGAATCAGACTTCCTGACTTCAGACTATACTACAAAGCTACAGTAATCAAGACAATATGGTACTGGCACAAAAACAGAAATATAGATCAATGGAACAGGACAGAAAGCCCAGAGATAAACCCATGCACCTATGGTCAACTAATCTATGACAAAGGAGGCAAGGATATACAATGGAGAAAAGACAGTCTCTTCAATAAGTGGTGCTGGGAAAACTGGACAGCTACATGTAAAAGAATGAAATTAGAACACTCCCTAACACCATACACAAAAATAAACTCAAAATGGATTAGAGAGCTAAATGTAAGACTGGACACTATAAAACTCTTAGAGGAAAACATAGGAAGAACACTCTTTGACATAAATCACAGCAACATCTTTTTTGATCCACCTCCTAGAGTAATGGAAATAAAAACAAAAATAAATAAATGAGACCTAATGAAACTTAAAAGCTTTTGCACAGCAAAGGAAACCATAAGGAAGACGAAAAGACAACCCTCAGAATGGAAGAAAATATTTGCAAATGAATCATCGGACAAAGGATTAATCTCCAAAATATATAAACAGCTCATGCAGCTCAATATTAAAAAAACCAACAACCCAATCCAAAAATGGGCAGAAGACCTAAATAGACATTTCTCCAAAGAAGACATACAGATGGCCAAGAAGCACATGAAAAGCTGCTCAACATCACTAATTATTAGAGAAATGCAAATCAAAACTACAATGAGGTGTCACCTCACACCCGTTAGAATGGGCTTCATCAGAAAATCTACAAACAACAAATGCTGGAGAGGGTGTAGAGAAAAGGGAACCCTCCTACACTGTTGGTGGGAATGTAAATTGTTACAGCCACTATGGAGAACAGTATGGAGGTTCCTTAACAAACTAAAAATAGAATTACCCTGTGACCCAGCAATCCCTCTACTGGGCATATACCCAGAGAAAACTATAATTCAAAAAGACACATGCACCCCAGTGTTCATTGCAGCACTATTTACAATAGCCAGGTCATGGAAGCAACCTAAATGCCCATCAACAGACGAATGGATAAAGAAGGTGTGGTATATATATACAATGGAATATTACTCAGCTACAAAAAGGAATGAAATTGGGTCATTTGTAGAGACATGGATGGATCTAGAAATTGTCAAACAGAGTGAAGTAAGTCAGAAACCTAGAAAAATGGTACAGATGAACCGGTTTGCAGGGCAGAAATTGAGACACAGATGTAGAGAACAAAGGTATGGATACCAAGGGGGGAAGTGGGGGTGGGGTGAATTGGGAGATTGGGATTGACATATACACACTCATATGTATAAAATGGATAACTAATAAGAACCTGCTATATAAAATAAATAAAATCCCAAAATTCCAAAAAAAACCCATCTTTTTTATTAAATAAATAAATAAATAGTATAGTAGCAAAGAAAGAAAATAAAGCAGAGAAAGCAGTGGGGTCTGACATCTCAGTAAAGAACTGAAGGAAGTGACGGGTGAGCCATGCAGATATCTGGGGAAGAGTTGTCCAAGTATAGGAAATGACTGGTGCAAAGGCCCTGAGGCCGGTGTTCAGGTGTGTGAGATGGGGTGGGGAGGTCAGTGTGCCTGTGCAGAGTGATCCAGGGGGTGAGGGCAGGTGGGAGATGAGGCCAGAATTGAGTGGGGGTAAAGCTTTTACTATAAATAAGACATAAGATGGGAAGTTAAAGGCTCTGGTGGTTTTCGAAGACAGTCGGTGGGGAAGGGAGCGAGCAGAGGACCAGTGGGGAGGTGCTGCCATAATCCAGGTGAGAGGTGGAGGGGGTTTGGACTGGGCAGTAGCAGTGGAAGCAGTGAGAAGCAGGCAGATGCTGGAAATGTTTGGAAGGTAGTGGTGTTACCGAATGCAAGTTCATGTGCCCGAAGCACAGTGAGGCCAAACAAACTGAACCATCGGGGTTTGGAGCAGGGAAAGGTTTATTGCAGGGCCATCCAAGGAGAACAGGTGGCTCATGCTCAGAAAGCCCCCAGACTCCCTGAAGGTTTTCAGCAAAGCATTTTTAAGGGCCAGGTGAGGGACTAGCTTCCCAGGGTGTGTGATCAGCTTGTGCACAATTCTCTGTTTGTTGGTGATCAGTCCTTAGGCACCAGAAGGTCTGGGGGCTGTGTGCTCATGATCATCAAGTAGTTAATTTCTTCCATTTGGTCGTGGTTTTAGCATCTGAAAACCTCAGGAAACTTGCATCAGATACTGTTATCTACGTGGGTACTTCAGAGAAAAACTAAAGCAGAGGGTATGGGGGAGGGGTCTGTCCCTTTCCCGGGAAGGCCCCGTAGGGCCCCGCTAGGTTACAGTGGCAAAGGGGACTTGCTAACCAGATGTGTGGTGTGTGTGTGTGTGTGTGTGTGTGTGAGAGAGAGAGAGAGAGAGAGAGAGAGAGAGAGGGAGTGAGAGAGAGAGTAGAATGAAGGTTGACTCTGAGGTTTTTGTCCTAAACAATTGGAAGAACGGGGTGGATGTTTATGAAATAGACAAGCTCACTAGAGAAGTGACTTGGGGGAGGGGAATGTCAGGAGCTCAGTTCTGATCATGCTGAGTTTGAGATGGAACCAGGGAGCAGGTGGCCTGGCTAGCAGGGAGAGTCTGGGCTTGAGATAAAAGTCAGGGCGTCAGCCACGTGCAGGTGGAATTTACATCCCTGAGCCTTTGCGATCCCCAAAGAGGTGAGCAAAGGTGGAAAAGAAGGGAGGCCCCAGGGTGAAGCGCTCAGACATTCTGATGTTCTGTGGAGCAGCCCTGCCCAGAATGTTGTACACGTGGCAGCTGCTTGACAGTCACTGAGCCAGCGCAGTTCAATACAGCACGTGCTCTCAGCTGGGCAGCCAGACCCCGGAGCGGAGATCCAGGGTCTGCCAGGCAGTGCTTCCTTGGGCCCCAGGGTGGCATGGATACTCACGACTAGCAGCTGATCAGCCCTAGGTCGGCCTGGCTCCGTCCGTCTCCTTCTCTTCTGCCGTCAGCGTCTTGTGCTCCCTCCTCTGGTCCCCTTTCCTACCACATTCAGTCTAAATCGGCGTCTTTCTTGTGGCAGCACTGATGTGCTCACGGCTGCAACAGAGCAGCCGACATTCACTGTGTCCCAGGCACTGTTCTCCGTGCCTTGTATGTACAGCCGCCTCTGATTTCACAACAACCCTGTAAGGAAGGCACAACGATCGCCCCATTTCACAGGTGAGGCCAGTGAGGCGCAGGGAGATTGGAGAACTTGCCCAAGGTCACAGGGATTCACATGCAGGAAATTGAATTGCAAGACCGACCTCTCACCTCTCCACACTCTGCCTCCCAAACCTCCCAAAATGCCAGAGAAGCTCACCCCTCAACGACAACTTTGCTCCACCGGACTTCTACTTTTCAGAATAAAATTGCACATTCCATTTCTGATTTTTGCCTGATAGTCTTCAAATCTATGACATCCCCTGCCACTGAATGCCACAGCAAACACCACTGCTGCCCAGCTGCCTCTAAGAACCACGGGGAGGTGGTTTGGGCAGAGCTGCCTGGACCAGAGGTTGCAGAAAGCCTTCGGGCGGGCGTGCGTCCAGGCGCGCTCTTCTCCTCACGCAGAAGCTCTTCCCTCTGTCATTAGACAGGGACGTCCTCACCTGCTGGACATGCACCTGCTGCATGATTGATGATGCTACCGTTTTCCCTGGCTGCCCCTGTCTCAGGGCTCTTTTCCATTTAATTCACTTCCCTCTGCTCCTGTATGTATGGTTACCTTAGAGAGAACAAACGGTCCATCCTAAAATCCTTTCCTAATGTTGCCAAACTTTAATTAGGGAAGATTAGAAAATCGCAACTGTGAAAGATGTGTTTTCTCAATGGATGCGAAGGAAACAGCTCTTGACTCTTCATTCTATCAGAGACTCCATCTTGTCTCCAGGGGCTGCCCCAGAGGGCTTCCCTGGAAAGGGACAGGCCCGCAGTCTCATATGGCCTCTCAAAGAGAAGTAGCAGAGCCCAGGGACTCTGGTGGCCCCAACTGCCACCTAGTACGAGGCTTCCTGAGCACAAATTCCCACTCATCCATTTTCCAGATGTGTAACCTTGGGCAGACATTCAATTTCTCTGTGCCTGTTTCCCCACTTGTAAAATGAGGCAAATAATAGCTAGGTTGTAGAGTCACTGTGGAGGAAAAACCGGATCATTCAGGTAAAGTGCTTAGAGCACAGTGCCTGGCACTGGTATGCCCTTAACTACCCGATTATCATTCTCAGCAAAGAACATAACATGTAGCCGTTCCCTAAAGGTGGCTCTTTGAGAAGGAAAGGAGTGTTTTTCTACAGTCCGTGATATTCAGGCGTTACGGACTCACAGGAAAGCAAGTCTATGGAAGCACTTATTAGGGAAGTGACTTAATGAAAGTGAGTCACAGCTCCCAAGAATGATGATAGGTTTCCACGTTTGCTCCTGGAGACCCCTGCTGGTGGTCCACAAGCCGCCCAAGGTATCTCACTGGTAGAATCTCATGGTGGCATTTCCTAGGAATGGCTAAAATCCCCATTCCTAGGAAAATGGAAGGGAGCAGATAGAAGTTTTTAAATATGTTTTGTCATCTGCCCTTTGCTTGCCTGTAAGCAAGAACTCAAAGATGACAGAGCAAATGGATGCATGGTGAACCGTTATTAAAAATAAGACTCAAATGACTGCTTTTTGAAGGTTTGCAGGTTGACTCTTTGGTGGACAGCTATGCTTGATTTTGCAGTCTTTCTAGAACATACATAAAACATAGTCATATTTTCTTCTGGTAAAACTGTTCCTGGTTTGGGCATAGGGGTTAAATTTATCAATATTTTAAGACGCTCTGCAAAGCATATGATGCCGGGCAAATAACACCATGACTTGCAGAGACTGTCACCCAAACAAGTTTCACATCTGGTTGAATTTTTGAAGAGAGATGAAGCAAGCAGACCGTTACCTATGAGCAAAAGAGGACAGTACAATTCAGCACCTCTGAGTATTTCTAGTCCGAGATCTGTCAGGATCCATGGCTGCAAGCAACAGAACCAGCGTCAGCTCTGTTAAGTGGAATAACACAAGAATTTCCACGATTGAGATAGGTGATCACAGATTGGACAGGAGGTCAGAGGATAAGCTGGGAAAAAATGAGTGGCCACCAAATAGGACTCAAGAGGGAAGACAATGTGATCCCTACAAAGGGATCAGCCTGGTTCTCAGGTTACACTTCCCATGGCATGAACATGAACTCCACCACCCGCCTCCCACATCACTCATTCACTGAAAGAGTGTCGGGTTTGCTGGAGCTAAGTTGCATGTCCCATATCACTCCTACTGCTTCCGGGCAAGAATCAGATTGGGGCTACCTCCCATCACCGACATTGCACAAAACGGGGGTTGGTTTGTCCAAAAGGGAGCCTGGGATGCTGTGAGGAACGATGAAAGATGGTAAACAGCCAGAAATGACAACGTCCACTAGAAACCCTTTCTGCAAATTGGAGTTTCCCCCAATGCCTGTGACCTCCCTGTGGCCGACTTAGAGGCCACAGCTGTCCCTGGGAGCAGTGTGTGAGGACAGGTGCTTGTGATCTGAGGGGCCAGCGTTTGCACGTGCAGTTGCTGCACTGAGAGCTCCCTGTCTCAGCATGAGCACATGGCGCTCATGAGCCAGAGGCAGGTCAGTCTTCACAGGGCACCACGGGTGGAGAGCAGCAGGTGGGGCGGTGAAGGAGGAAGGCGAGGCTCTGGGCTCACTCTCAGGGCCGGACGGGGGCACCGCCCCCAAGACCTCCCCGCAGGACTGGCCAGGTGAGCAAAGCATTCTCCTCGGCACAGAGAAATCTCGGCCATCAAGACAGATCCTCTTTGTTTTTTTAATTAATTAATTTACTTATTTATCTTTGGCTGCGTTGGGTCTTCGTTGCTGCGCGCGGGCTTTCTCTAGTTGCGGCGAGCGGGGCTACTCTTCGTTGCAGTGCGCGGGCTTCTCACTGCAGTGTTTTCTCTCTGTTATGGAGCATGGGCTCTAGGTGCGCGGGCTTCAGTAGTTGTGGTGCGCACGTTCAGTAGTTGTGGTGTGCAGGTTCAGTAGTCGCAGGCTCTAGAGCGCACGCTCAGTGATTGTAGCGCACCGGCTTAGTTGCTCCGCGGCATGTGGGATCTTCCTGGACCAGGGCTCGAACCGGTGTCCCCTGCGTTGGCAGGCAGACTCCTAAGCACTGCGCCACCAGAGAAGTCCCCCAGATCATCTTTTAATGCAGTGATTTTTTTAAAATCAAAGTTAACGTAAAAATTCATGATAAACAAAATATCAAATTTTTAAGTAAAGTAGGATTGGTGTAACTGATTTTTCCATTTGTGTCCAGCTCTGATATGATTCAGCACAGCACTGTGAAAGCCACTTCTCTACTTTGGGCCCACTTCTTCTGTAAATTTAAAGGGTGGGGTCAGAAACGCTCTATGACTCTGCGGCTCCAGAACAGGAGTGAAAGTGTGTTCAGCCAAAAAATAGGCAGCAGCAAAGACCCTCTGTGCCCTGGGCCTGCATCCTGGTGGGCCGACAAAGGAGATGCCCTTTCTGCCAGAGTGAGGAAGGTGAGGGGAACTGTAACCCCCTCGCTCATGGAATCCATAGCTGGGCTCGAAAGAAAAGGAAATCTGTGGGTTAAAAAAAAAAGAACTAGACTGTAAAATAATCATGTTTAAAATGGTTAGGGAAAAAGAATAGGAACCATAAATAAAAAAGAGAGCATAATGAAATAGAAAAGGCAAAAGCAAAAAGTAACTAAATGTAGCATCTAGAAATCTTGCCACTGCCCTAGGCACCCCTGAAGTGTATGTGGTTATCTCAGTTCTATAGGTGAGAAACCAAAGTACCAAAATATGCTGAGGGTTGGGCAGTTTGTTAGTGGAAGGGTTGGAATTCAAGTTCATATATATTTATGCCAGAGAATATTTAAACAAGAAAATATTTTTCTTTTATTTTGTAAGAGGAGAAGC
Source organism: Mesoplodon densirostris (assembly GCF_025265405.1). NCBI lineage: Eukaryota > Metazoa > Chordata > Mammalia > Artiodactyla > Ziphiidae > Mesoplodon > Mesoplodon densirostris. The sequence goes on from NC_082679.1 coordinate 61,201,396, forward strand.
TGTCATTTAAAACAAAACAAAACCGAACCTGTATCCAACAGAATGTTCAGCTTCTTTATTTTTTTTAACATCTTTATTGGAGTATAATTGCTTTACAATGGTGTTAGTTTCTGCTTTATAACAAAGTGAATCAGCTATACATATACATATATCCCCATATCTCCTCCCTCTTGCGTCTCCCTCCCACCCTCCCTATAGCTTCTTTAAACTCCCATAAAATTTCTTCAAAATTCTGTTCCAGGTGGGATCTTTATTTCACTGACTAAACTTTAGGGTCAGTGTTTAGAGGATCAGTTTCATCTCTGTATTCTTTGCGTCTGGGGCGTCTTTTAAAATCTGTGAAGATGGAAGGACCAGGGGATCCAGTAGACTGAGATCATGAAAAGATGTCTTTCAGAACCCACGCTGGCATCCATCTGACCCTCCTTCATGGAATGCCTACAACTGAGCTGTTCCCTGGGACTGGAAGTCTATGGGCGAGTGATTACTATTTGATATTTTACCCTGAATGTCTAAAAATTAAACATCTCTAGCTCAAAAAGTAAATATTTCACAAATAATTAAAACATAGGTTGTCTAGTTATTGGTGAAACACATCAGCTATCTTAGCAGATCCATCTCCAATTAGGTCTTCAATCTGTGCATTTCTTGCAGCTCCGCCGCGCACACTTGGTCTAAGGCACGTCCTCGTGTCCCCACCGATCTCCTCTTGCATCCCTGCCTCCTCACAATGCACGCTCCTGGCAGCATCCTCCCCGTCGGCCCTGCTCCCACCCCTTTCTCTCCTCACTCTCCTTCTGGCTGTCTCCTCTCCAACCTCGTGGACTTCCTCCAGCATCTTCCCCACTCAGGAACTCTGTGAAAATTATTCTCTCTGCCTTGAATCACAGCTGATCCTCATTATTCACATATTCTGTATTTGTGAGTTCACCTACACACTAAAATTTACTTGTAATGGAAAAATACTTGCAGTGCTTTCTCGGTCATTGGCAGATGAGCGCGGAACAGTGAAAAATTTGAGTCACCCGACATGCACATCCCGAGCTGAGGTCCAAGAAGTGATGCTCTGCCTTGTTATTTCAGCTCGTACTGTAAACACGTTTGCTTCTCACAGTCTGTTAGGTGCCGAGTTACTCACATTTTTGAGCTTCTTGTTGATGATTTCCCTGTTTAAAATGGTTCCCAAGCAGAGGGCTCAGATGCTAACTGGTGTTACTGAGGCTTGTGGAGAAAACTCGTGTGTTAGATGAGCTTCCTTCAGGCATGAGTTGAAGTCCTGTCGGCCATGAGTTCAATGTAATGAATCAACTAGATAGATAGATAGATAGATAGATAGATAGATAGATAGATATGTATAAAATAAGGTATCTTTAAACAGAAACACACATAAGACAAGGTTGTGTAGCACTTGGTTGATGAAAACATGACCAGATGCTCATAGGAACCTAACCTACACACAGTTCAGTGTTGGCTAATCAGTGTTGGGGGTGATTTGGTAACTGTTTAACTAGGATTGGGCTGTCTGCCTGCATATTCACTGCCCATCTCCCCGCCCTGCCTCTTGAGGGTAAGAACCACACTGGTCTTAAACAGAGCCTGGTACATAGCAGGCACTCAGGACATTTTTGTTTATTTAGTGAATAAGTTCAAATAAACAACTTTCAAAGCCAATTTTTAACCAGGCTTTCAGAGGTTAATATTTAATACCTTTTTGCAAAGTCTGGAAAGAAGTTCCATCAGGGTCTGACTTTAATAAGCAGCGTAGATAAATGCTCAATTAAATTTCCATATTTGATTATTACTTGATGCTCTTCCTTGGTTTGAGCCTCCCCTTTGGGCTTGAGAGGATGAAAGAAGATGTTCCTGTCTCTCCACTCTCTCCCAGTGTCCCTGGCCAGCCACCTGGGCTCTGCTGAGTCTCCCCGAGGCCACCTTGGGGGAGATGGCGTCACCTGGGTGCTCAGGTACTACTGCCTTGGAAAGCTGATGAGGGACCATGAGCACCTGTATTTCAACTCCTCCTGGGGAGAGCGAGACTCCCCTCGGAGGTCCAGTCTGTTTCTCACTCAACCACAAAGGCAGTACCAGGAAGACTTCTACCCGTAGCTGAGCCACCTGGCTTGGAGCGCTGAGAGCTGGATTAGACAGCAGTCAGGGTCGGCAAGTCCTGACCTTATTGCTTTAGTCACAGCTGCTTGCTCGAAATACTCTGTTAGAGCCAGAATTGGCAAACGTCCTCCACGAAGGTTCAGATGGTAACTAATGTAAGCTTCACAGACCACATGGTGTGTCTCAACTACTCAACTCTGCTGTTGTAATGCAGAAGCCGCCACATTAACCAATGGATGTGGCCGTGTTCCAATAAAACTTTATTTACACAAGCAGGCAGAGGGCCAGATTTGGCCTATAGGCCAAATTGTTTGCCAGCCCCTAGGGTACGGCCCTTCCCTTATGGAGGTGTCTTGATTTGCTTGTGTTCTACTCTGAGCTGTGAGCTCTTTGAGGAAGACTTGAGTCCCATTCACTGTATTCATCTCCACATCTGATACCGAGCCTGCCCCACAGCAAGCCATCAGCCAATAGATGCATGACTTGTAAGACATGGCCCCCAAAACACAGACATCATCAAACATGCCAACCAGATGAAAGGTGATCTAAGCCCTGGTGACAGCCCATCCGTCATCATCCTGCCTCCTGTTGTCAGTACTCAAAATATTAGCAGTTGTTTTCTGACAACAAGTGAAAATTATATTCCTATATTCATTCAACAAACAGCCACGAGTGTGGGAGCAGCATCAGATGTCAGTTGGAATCTGCCTGCCCTTAAGACTTAAGTCAACTTGTGGTGAATCCTGATTCCACGCCCTGAAGCAGACCAAAATCTTCCCCAAGATTTGTGAAAGTTCCAGGGGTTAGAGGAGGAGGCCCTGCATTTCTAACAGTCACTTCTGCCTTCAGGTGTCCACTTCTGACAAGTCAGTTCTGTTTCTTAATTGTCTCACTATCTTGTACATGCTGGTCTGTTACCTTCCGCATGTCCTTTTCCTCAGTTCCCCCTCAGCGTACACACACGCACGTGTGCACACACACACACGCATCCACACACACTGACCATCAGCATTAGCATGTGGTGCATGTGGTCCACTTCGTTGAGGATGTTGGAGGAGGTGCGGTTATATCACGTCAAATTACTTGAGTCTGAGCCCTGGAGAGCCCTCAACTGCAAGTTCTCCTCACTGCCCCACCCCTCTGTATTTTTCGCAGGACACATCATCCCCCCCTAGTGTACCCCAACCTCAGCACATGTGGTGACTCGTCTCCTGTCTCCAATTCCCCCCACTCCTCCCCGATTTCTCTTTTCATAACAGCTTTATGGAGACATTGTTGACATATGATAAGCTGCACATACTTAAAGTGTATAATTTGATAAGTTCTGCCATTATATACACACCCATGAAACTATCTCCCTGATCAAGATAGTGCAGAAACCCAGCACCCCAAAAAAGGCCCCCTTTGTAACCCTCCCTCCTGCCCCTCCCTTCCTGCTCCCTGCTGATCTGCTTTCTGTCACCATAGATTAATGTGCACTTTCTAGAGTTTCATATAGATTGAAATTTAAATTCTGTCTGGCTTCCTTCACTCAGCACAACTGTTTGGGGCTTCATCCTTGTCACTGCTTTCTCTTGAGAGTAAAAACAAGGATCTTCTCTAGAATAATTCAGTTCTCTCCAGCCACTGTCCCCAAAGAGCTTTAGGCTCACCTCTAACAGATGGAAACGCGTTAGAAAACCAAAAAAGCCCACTCTCTTTGGAAGACCCTGGTGGTTTTACGTAACACATTTCTTTCCCATATACATCCTTTCATTCTTTATTTGGTTCAACAACTGTTCAATAAGCATCTACTGTATGCCAGGCACTGTTGTTGGGAACCTAGTGAGAATCAGGCAAACAGGGCCTTCCTCTTGGGGAATAGTGAGAATAAGTAAGAAAACCAACAGAAGAAGGGTTCCAAATATAGTAGGTATGATAAAGAAAATGGAAAATGCCTCAGAAGTTGTCTGAAGGGACATATTTCTAGGGAGTGGCATGAGAGCCAGGGCATGGGGATGGAGGGGCTTAGGAAGAGTATGACTTTGTTTACAGGTTTTCAGAATGTAATCTCATGTTTCCTTTTCAAAGTTGCTTAAATGCTGTTTAATGAGCAATATATGCTCACTGTAGAAAAATTAACAGAGAAAAATAAAGAAGCAAATTGAAAATCACCTTTAATCCCGCCACTCAAATATCGCCATCATTATATTTCATTTTGTTAATTACACAGTCAGGAGACAAAGGAACAGGTTGTGTTTCATTTTGTGTAATTAACCAGGCCACAGGAACTGCTGTCAGCTTCCTGGGGAGCTGAGTTGTGTTTATTTTTTTTTTAAGAGCTACTAAGTTTTGATGAGCAAGGAGGAATGTAACATTTATGAGGAATCTAAGTACACCCTCTTTCCCCTTCTCAACAAAACAGCATCATTCCCCACAAAATGTGGAGTCAAGACTCTGAGGATATATGGCTCTGAGCTGGGGAATTATAGGGGACATTTTTCATGTCACTGCTTAGACAGTCCTGTGAGCGTTCCAACAGTGAGGTGTCTTGGTTGCAGGTTACATCCCCAGCTGAAGCCAGGCTGGATAATAACTCACTTTGTCATTACTTAATTCTGTGATGGCTGCAGTTACTGAGCCAGAATAGAGAGCCTCAGTCGCTGAAAAGATGAGGCACTCAGTGTCAGAATGTCTAGGAACAGAAAAGGCAAGGCGGGCAGTTGAGTGGAGCGCTGGTGTGGCTGCATCAAGGAGCCTGATGCTGGACGCAGCGCTTCTGATTCACTTACTTTCTACGTGATGTATTTGCATGTTCCATTCCTCAGCTCCACTCCCTGACACGTATCCAGGGAGTTAATCCCGTGTGCCAGTCATAAAGGCCACGTCCACATACCAGCCAGGCCTGGTGCACAGCTGTTCTCCCCACGAAGTTGACAAACAGGCCTTCAAGGGTACATGTGTTTCAGCCAAAACCAGAACGTACAGGCTTCTATGTGGATTCGCCAACATCTGGTGATTCCCCCAAATACGTCACATTCTCTTTTGCCTCTGTGCTAGGACATCTGCCTAGAGTGCCACCCCTTGTCCACCGTGGCCTCTCCCCCGGGACCTTCTCGGTCTGTCCTCCGTGCAGCCCCTCTTTCAGCACCACAGTTAGTGCCCATCCATTGCTCAGCACCCCATCTGTGTGGGGGATACTAAGAATTTGTGTATCTCTTCTCTGTTCCTTTGCTCCTGTTGCTTCCCCTGGCCTCTCCCTCCAAGTAACCACCACGTAGTGAAGCGCTGCTCATATACTGGCAGGATGGAATCGTGTGTAAGCATGCTGGCTTTGATATCCACTCTGCCACCGAGAGCTGTGGGACTTTGGGCAAGTTACTTCACCTCTCCTGGCCTCATTCTCTCCAAATGTAAAAGAAGATAATACCTAGGGTTGCTGGGAGGATAAACCAGACTAATCTGGCATCTGGAATGTAGAAAGAATCAATGCTTATTAGCTATCATTGTAATTAATCGTTCAACAATTATTCCAAACATAGCCTCATCCTCGAAGCCTTCCTCCATCACCCACTCCCAACCCCAGATGGGGCTTCCCCTGCTTGCATAACTTAGCACAGCTTATACACACACACACACACACATTTTGTAATTGTCAGTGAGCGTCCTAACAAGGATGTGTAACACTAGCTGCTATAATAGATAAGCCCCCACTCTCAATAGCTTAACACAGAAATTTATTGCTCCCTCATCCCACAATCCATTTGTCCAGTTTGGGGCATAGGATGGGGAGATGGCTCCTTCCATCTTGTGAGACTGTCTCTTCCACATGTGGCCCCCAGGGTCACTGTGGAAGTAAGAGAGAGGGAGGAGGGTCTTACAGGGGTCCTGTGGCCGGATCCAGAAGTGACATTATCGTGTCCACCCACTTTCCCTTGGCCAGAATCAAGGCCCCCATCTAGCTGAAAGAGAAGCTGGGATATAGAGCCTACTTGTATATCCCAGCTTTCATTTTCCATCCCAGGTGAGAAATAAAATTGTCTCAGCCACTTGAGTGCTTCTCATCTCCTCCATTCGGCCAGGAGGCAGTTGAGGACACACACCACGTGCCCTGGCTCTCTCATACAGTGTTTGTTCACTTCCATCTTCTCTTGAGCTGAATCTTAAGAATTAACTCCAAAGCTGACCAGGTGGCACCACAGAAAGTGGCTTTCCAAGCCCAGGCAGTGGAAGGTGCAAATGTACAGAGAAGTAGCAAGGAACTGGCCCCTTCAGGGAACTGCAAGGAACAGCAGCACTCGCTTGAGCCTCATATATTACTGCATAAAAATAGCTCACCACACTAGCGTAGGATGTATATGGAGGTGGGGCAGGGAAGAGGGACAGCTCATGAGCTCGGAGCCCACAACCTTCTGAGTAACAGGCAGCCCATCCACCTGGGCCGTGTAGCCTGTGTCTCCTGGGTTCCAATGACAAGGCTGATAAGAGCTTTCTTCCTTGGTACACCCAACTCTTTGAGTAAAGCACCCACCCTGCAACAAGAAAGTATTGTCTTATGTCAAGTGGTTCTTTAAAAAAAGACTTAGGGGCCTCCCTGGTGGCGCAGTGGTTGAGAGTCCGCCTGCCAATGCAGGGGATACGGGTTCGTGCCCCGGTCTGGGAGGATCCCATATGCCGCGGAGCGGCTGGGCCCATGAGCCATGGCCGCTGGGCCTGCGCATCCGGAGCCTGTGCTCCGCAATGGGAGAGGCCACAACAGTGAGAGGCCCACATACCGCAAAAAAAGAAAAAAAAAAAAAAAAAGACTTAGGGGAGGAATGCAAACTGGTACAAACTTTCTGAAAGACACGTTTCATTATGTATCAACTTTTTTCAAAGTCATACTTTTTGATACCACGAACTCCACTCCTAGGAATTTATCTCAAAGAAATAATCAGAAATGGTGTCAAAGACTTACGTACTAGCAAGCAGAGATTTATGTGCAGAGTTCTTCACTGGAGGCTTATTTATGATGGCAAGAAGTTGGAAAACAGCCTCAAAGTCCAACAATAGGAGGCTGAATAAATAAATTATGGGGCAACCCATAATGGAATAATACACAGCCATTAAAATTGTGTTTTATAAGAATTTTTAAGCCAGGGGAAAGTGTTCTTTCCTGATAAAAACTGAAGTGGAAAAAGTAGACATCAAAGTTGGTTAATTGTGTGGTCCCAATTATATAAATCGATTGTGGAAAGACCTTGAATAAAATACCTCACCAGGTTAGGAGCAATTCTCTCGGGTTCCTGGAAGTACTGGTGATTTTTTATTTTTTTCTTCACACTCTTGTATTGACAAGTTTTCTCTGCTGAACGTGTTACTTTATAAACAGAAAAAATAATTTTTATTGAAGTACAGTTGATTTACAATATTGTGTTAGTTTCGGGTGTACAGCAAAGTGATTCAGTTTTATATATATTTCAGATTCTTTTCCATTACAGGATATTCAATATGGTTCCCTGTGCCATACAGTAGGTCCTGGTTTATTTTGTACATAGTAGTGTGTATCTATTAATCGCATACTCCTAATTTATCCCTCCCATCCCTTTCCCCTTTGATAACCATAAGTTTATTTTCTATGTCTGTGAGTCTATTTCTGTTTTGTAAATAAGCTCATTTGTATTATTTTTTTAGATTCCACATATAAGTGATATCATATAATATTTGTCTTTCTCAGTCTGACTTACTTCACTTAGTATGATCATCTCTAGGTCCATCCATGTTGCTGCAGTTGACAATATTTCATTCTTTTTTAGGGCTGAGTAATACTCCATTGTGTGTGTGTGTGTGTGTGTGTCAGTCACATCTTCTTTATCCATTCATCTGTCAGTTGACACTTGGGTTGCTTCCATGTCTTGGCTATTGTAAATAGTGCTGCTGGGAACATTGGGGTGCATGTATCTCAGAAAAATAATTTTTTAAAGAAGCAAAAAAACAAGGAAATAGTAAGAAAACCACCCTTTCTCTCTGCAGACTCACTCAGAGAGGTACTGTGGTCCTTTCCTACGGTCAAATGAGAACTCAAATGTTGGCCTAGACCGCGAGGACCCTGAGTCCATAATAGGCACAGACTAGCCATTGCTTCCTGGAACACATCCCTTTCAGGTGTCATAGCATCCATTCAGCCGCACAAAATATGTCATCTAAAGCTTCATCCCGATAACCCTACGGACAGCACTCTTATTTACAAGGAAAAATGAAAAAGGCTTATCCCTTTGTAAATTCTATAAAGACATTTCCTGGCATCTAAAAAACAACAAGGGCCCTTCACCAGATTCTACAGCCTAACCTTGTTTATGGTTCAGAAATGTTCAGCAGGATTTGAAAAGCATTTCCACATTTTCACCTGGAACTGTGATTTCCAACTTGATCTGGAGGAATGAAACTGCCTCAAGACGACTTAAAGGATAGATATGTGTTTCCATTGTTTTCTCATAGGTGGGGTTTTTAATCCACTGTGGTTAGGTTGTTAACAGATATTATGAACAAAAAATAACAATAATTATCCTAAAAGATACAATAAAATGCACTGTAGTTCTCACATTGATATCAGAATATGAACACTCAGATAGTTCTTCAAATCCCATGGAACAAGCCAATTACAACCTTAAACTCATGTCCTAGGAAGGAGAGTTTAGGGTGTTCAGGGAAATGTTTGCTGCCTGCCCAGTACATGGATTCAGCAGAGCATGTTCTGCCCTGGAATCCACAGGCGACTCATTCTGAGATCCAGCCCGCCATGACCCTGCTTCTCCAAGCCCCGATGCCAGGAAAGTGTCATTTCCCCATCAGTACATTTCCAGGAATTAAGTGTTCCTTCCTTGCCAATTAATATAGTGACTATTCTTACAGTTGAATTTAAGCTCCATTAGAAAATTGTTAAAGGCTTCCGTGCTCATTTTTCACCAAATTGATCTCTGTAATGTTACCATAATAGAAAAAAAAACAGCGTGAGTGAGATCACAGTTTGCTGTGCCTCATCAAAGCTGTCCTCCAACATATAGCCGGTGCCTATGCTCCCTGGGTTTGAACTTTCTGGAAGGCCAACACTAATTTGGAAACTTCTAGGCTTTTCTGGCATCATCCATTGACTTTTCTGTGAAACTGAATTCACCCCTTCATGTACCATGGCATTGTGTATTTTGACTAGGTTTCTAAAATAGATGCTTTCCTGATTCTTAAATAGACTATGAGAATGGAATTCAAGGCCATTTGAGGTCATCATTTTTACTGGCTGATAAATGAACTAAAGCAAAGCTTTACTTGATTTGGGGTTTTTCTATCTTTTGTGCTTTCAGTATATCATACTGTGGTCACTTTATCTGCCTCTGGGAATCTCCCTGGAAGATAAACTAGAAAACTAGGTTTTTTAAGATTTATGACTTAAAAGGAAAAGCAGTGATATCAGATGGAGAGCCTAAGAAAGAGGAAATTACACTTTATTGAGCAACTACTAAGTGCCAGGCATTTTTCTGTGCGTTTTATTGTTTCATCTTCCCAACAACCGTAAGACAGGTCTTACAGTCCCCATTTCACAGAAAAATGCAGCCGAGGCTGAGAAGTTACACACATTTGTTTGGAATCACACAGCTAAGAAACAGCAGGTCCAAGCTAGTGGGTTCCTGCTGTGAATCTCAGGGCATGGACCTATTCTAAGATCTCTGCAAACATTCACTATTTCTTCCAGGTTCTTCCAAGTTGGAGCTTATGCTGTCAAGGACTAAGGATGGTCAGCTGACTCTCCATAGTGAGGGGGTTAAGGCATATTTTGTACTCAGTCTAGGGCAGTTCTCTCCTGTTGACAGATGCTTTCAGCTACCTCCTGCTGCTTGTCACCATGCAGCCAGAAACCAGCTGCATCTTCCTGTAAGGGGATGAGTGACAGACAGGGGGATGGCCCAGCCATATCTCCCTTGGGGCATCCTTGGCCCCAAGTTGGTGGCATCTCAGCTCTGCTGGGTGAGATAAAAGGAAAAGGAAATGGGCAGTATCCTAAATGAGCCTCTCCTGCTACTTTCAGAGGGAGAACTGGGCACAGCATTCATTTATGCACCTGTTCAACAGGTCAGTTGATAAATATCTATTAAGAATTTGCCATATGCTAAGCCTGGTGCCTTCTGTCTGTAGTAAGGAAATCACTGTATGCGCTTTTGATGTTTATGGGGTATTCATACGTGTGTGAGAGCTACAACCTGTTAAGGAAATGTATTAATCATGCATTCACTTAACAAGCATTTATTAAGCAGCTGTTAATTTTCCAGGCACTGGGCTGTGTACTTTCTCATCCCTTATCTCTTTTCATCTTCACTCACCACTATGAGATCAGCATTGCAATCCCTGTTTCCTGGGTGATAAAACAAAGGCTAATGTCCCTTAAGTAACTTACTGTGCTCAAAGCTAGACAGATGGACACTCCAAAGTGTGAATTCATGAATAATTGAACTTGTCTCAGAGGAGGACCACAGCATCTTCCTGCAGGATTTAGTGGTTGGCAAACATACCTAAAACCTGCTCTGGGGACTTGCCTAGTAGCGCAGTGGTTAAGAATCTGCCTGCCAACGCAGGGGACAAAGGTTCGAGCCCTGGTGCAGGAAGATCCCACATGCCGTGGAGCAACTAATACCGTGTGCCACAATGACTAAGCCTGCACTCTAGAGCCCACGAGCCACAACTACTGAGCCCACGTGCCACAAATACTGAGCCCGTGCGCCACAACTACTGAAGCCCGTGCGCATAGAGCCCGTGCTCCACAACAAGATGAAGCCACCACAATGAGAAGCCTGCACACCGCAACGATGAGTAGCCCCTGCTCGCTGCAACTAGAGAAAGCCTGCGCGCAGCAACGAAGACCCAACGCAGCCAAAAATAAAATAAAATAAAATAAATTAAAAAAAAAAACAAAACCCTGCTCTGGAGCAGAGACGAATGCAGTCTTGGACACCACGTGACTCCAAACAAGGCAAGAAAAATGATACTTAGATGCAGCAAGACCGGAAAGCGTGGCATTTAATTGGGAAGCCCACCGCGATCTTCTGGCTAAAACTGTCGAGGGAATCGAAATGAACTAGTTGAACTAGTTGAGCTGGAAACCTCACTGTCACTCAGACCTCCACCAATTCCAAGACCTCAGACTCTGCAGGGTCCCTCCCTACTGTCCACTCTGGCATCCCTTCCTGCCACTCCTCACCCGCCTCATGACTTCCAGCCATTGTCCTTCTCGGCCCTGCCCCCAAACACCCTCCCTGCTCCCGACCCATCGTGGGGTCCTCACCCCACCGCTTCAGTGGAGGCTGCAGCTCAGTGTGCCTCGGGCTCCCGAGTGCACATCTCAAGCCCAGTCAGCTCTCCTGCTCCCTTGCTCCATGTAAACAGTTTCTGCTAGACATCTGCATGTGGGAACCTCACAGGCCAAACTCAAGGCATTCAGAACTAAAGTCACCTTCATCTTCGCCCGCGCTCTTCCCTGTGTCCCTGAAGGGCAGGACCGTCCCCCGTGCTCCAGCCGGAAGCCCGGACTTCATCCTTAACACTGGCCTGCTCTTCATCACCCGCGCACCCCCATCACCAAGTCCTGGGGGCCCCGTCTTCTCAGGATCTCCTGAGTTCATCTGCCTGTCTCCAGCCTGCCGCTGCCCCCTGAATCCCACCCGCCAGCCTGAGGAACACAGCAGCCTCTGGCCACCTCCTCTACGTGCAAGCTCTCTGCTCAAACATCAGTCCCTGGGAGAAACCTCTCCTTGCCCTACCAACAACATTCTCATAGCCTCCTGCACATACCTTTCATAACCCAATTATCATTTGCAAATCTTTGTTTCCCCTGTTTTTCCCACTGAACTGTAAGCTCAGAGAAGGCAGGAGCTGTCTGTTCTCAGCCATTGCATCCCTCGTTCTTCCGTACAATGGACCTCAGTACATATTTCTTCATTAAATAAACTGTGAATGACCATCCGTAGGTCTTCCCACCCTTGGTCAGTTCCTGGCCTTGGTACACTCTCACTGTCTCTCTTCTGCCCCATGCACCTTGGCTGTCTCTTTGATAACCCCACCTTCTGTACCCCTGCACAGGGTGGCACCAAGAGCCAGCGCTACACCTGCACCTCCCATCCTACTTGTGATCCTCAGGAGGAAGGAGGGGAAAGCCGAGCCAACTGATCTACAGGTTACGAGCTGTCATCCCAATTTAAATTTTATAAAACCGGGGGTATATTAGGCAGCAGCAGGCAAATCTGCCCTGGGGCTGAGTGCCTCTTTCAGCTTCCACTGGTGGGTAACAAATCTCCCCAAAACTTAGTGGCTTAAAAAAACATCATTTATTGTCTCCTGAGATTTTGGTGGGTCGGGGTTATGAACAGGGCAGAGTGGAGATGGCTCATCTCTGCACCAGCCTCAGCTGGAAACCCCAAAGGCTGGGGGCTGAAATCACTGAAAGCTCATTTGCTTGTTTATGGACAGTTGGCACTGGCTGTCAGCCAGAACACCTGCACGTGGCCTGGGCTCTCTCACCATATGGTGGCCATGAGCATCCCAAGAGCAAGTGCCCGATGGAAGCTCTATCAGTCACCTTTATGGCGGAGTCTCCGCGAGTCATGCAGGGTCCCTTCCACTACATTCTCATCAGGGCAGTCATCAAGGCTGGCCCACATTCTAGGGGAAGGAAATCAGACTCTGCCTTCGGTTGGGAGGAGCATGTGGGATCAGAAATATTCCTGTGGCCTTTTAGGAAAACACAGTCTGTGATAGAGCCCAGAGTCTGTGAGCACAGAGGATGAGCTGGGAGTCAGATGGACCAGAGTTCAAGTCCTAGCTCCACTGCTCAGTAGCTCTGCGGCTGGAGGAATCAGTGAACCCCTCAAGCTTTATCCTTTCTTGTAAAATGACTGTAGTTTCTAACAGATTGAGTCGGGGCCATGTTACACTGTCATTAGCATGAGGGGAGCCTGGTTGTCCAGGCATCTGGGAAGGAGCTTGAAACAGTCTCTTTTCCTTCCTTAGTTAAATCCTCCACTGCTGTCAGTTCACTCACACCTTGACAGGCTCTTTTCCCATTTTGTGCAAATTCTCTGTGATGGGTGTCCCCCTGCCTGAATTCACAGTCTTCCTCCTTTCTCCCCCTGCTAACTGTGCTGTTCGGAACACTGTCCCCCAACCCTTGAGGATTCTCACATCCTAATCCCTGGAACCTGTGAACGTGTGGCCTTACATGATGAAAAGAGACTCTGCAGGTGTGATTAAATTAAGGCTCTTGCTATAAAAATTACTCTGGATTGCTGTGGGCCCAGTGTCATCATAAGCATCCTTAGTAGAGGGAGGCAGAAAGATCAGAGTCGGAGAAGATGTGATAACAAAACAAGAGGTTGGAGTGATGCAAGAACAAGGTTGCAAGACAAGGAATGCAGGCAGCCTCTGGAGGCTGCAAAAGGCAAGGAAATGGATTCTCCGCTGAAGCTGCCAGAAGGAACACCGCCTTGCCAGCACCTTCATTTTAGACTGTGACCTCCAGAACTCGAAGATAATAAATTGGAGTTGTTTTCAGTCACTAGGTTTGTGATAATTTGTTACAGCAACTGTAAGAACCTAATACACTAACCCTCATCTATTTCTCGCTTCCAATTGAAGAGAGTTTCCCCATGGTCAGTACTGCTCACTCAACATTTATCCATGCATACCTAGAATCTCCCAGACCCAGGGTACTGCCTGTACTGCATTTGGGAAACACTCCCTTGGCACAGGACTTGTGTCTGAATCACCCCTGTGCCCCCCCACCGTGGTCCCCACAAGGGCCTCATACATCGCAAACACCCAGTAAACATGTATTTAATTATTGATAGAGCTCGTGTTCCGTTGCTGTCCTCCGTGAGCCTCTTAAAACCCTTTTATCACCAGACCGATTTGTACTTGTCTGGAGCTAGTTGTCACACGTGATGGTAGGAGGATGAAGTGAACAATTTCATCTTTGCTACAAGGAAATAAACATTTTATTCGTGGACTTTATCATCCTATGTAACGGAATCTGAGAACGACACTGCATTTTGTGTCAGCTGCCTGCATCAGACACAGGGCAAATCTATTTGATGTGTGTGCCTCAGTTCCTGACCCTGTCTCTTTCTCAGTTCATTATTCTTTTTTTTTTTTTTTTTTTTTTTTTACGGTACGCGGGCCTCTCATTGCTGTGGCCTCTCCCATTGCGGAGCACCGGCTCCGGACGCGCAGGCTCAGCGGCCATGGCTCACGGGCCCAGCCACTCCGCGGCATGTGGGATCTTCCCGGACCAGGGCACGAACCCATGTCCCCTGCATCGGCAGGCGGACTCTCAACCACTGCGCCACCAGGGAAGCCCTCAGTTCATTATTCTTACCTCTTTCTCTAGTAGTCTGCATTCATAGAAAGAACAGAGATTTGTAAGTATCATTCATTCCTCCAGAATCTTGGACTTCCCCAAATAGTAAGAAGCAAGTCGCCCATCTATAGATGCCTGGTTAAGTGGTTCTTCACCAGGGGTGGTTTTGCCCCCTAGAAGACATTTGGCAATGTCTATAATGTCTAGAAGGGGTTGATACGGGCTTCCAGCAGACAGAAGCCAGAGTTGCTGCTAAATGTCTTACAATACACAGGACAGCCCCAAATGTCAGCAGTGCCAAGGCTGTGAAACCCTATGCTAGAGCAATAGGCCGTGGGGAAACTGACTTAGCCTCCCCAAGCCTGAGTTTCCTCCTCTTAGATGGAATTAACAAGGTGGTAATGAGTTAAAGTTAACTGTGAAACGCTTAGCATGGTGACTGCCACCCCGTAAGCACTCAGTAAACCGGACTAGTGTGCTTGTCATTAAGAAGAACAGAAGAGGGCCCCACACTCCGTGACATGAGGCCCTCGGAAGAAGCTAGGACTGGAAGAGCACCTCTTGAAGGACAAACACAGTCGCCATCTTGTGAGGTTTGGAGGAGGGAGGAAGGCATCTCCGTGGGTCAAACTGGGATGAACAGGGCAGAATTCTAGGGACTGTGTTGGGGCTCAAAGTAGAGAAGACTGCCCTTCCTGGCCGCTGGAACACAGACCCTGTGACCTGGACCCTGGGGACAAGCAGAGGGGCCATGGCACACCCCACCTCACTGGAGGCAGGGGCCGCTGCCTGGGTGGGGAGCAGCCACCAAAGTGGCCCTTCCTTGGGCTTCTCCAGATAGAAGTTCTGTGAATTCAGGCACAGGGAGAGTTCAGGATATCCCACTGGAAGGTCAATACAGTCATGCGTCCATAACCACAGGGGCTTGGTCCCAGGACCCCTGCAGATACCAAGCACCACGCTTGCTCAAGTTCCTTATATAAAATGGCATAGTATTTGCACAGAACCCATGCATATCCTCCTATACTTTAAATCGTCTTTAGATTCCTTGTAATGCCTAATTCAATGTAAACGCTATGTAAATAGTAGTCAATACAGTGTAAGTGTTATATAAATAGTTGCCAGCACACTGCAAATTCAAGTTTTGCTTTCTGTAACTTTCTGGAATTTTTTTCCCCAAACATTTTTTGTCTGCAGTTGGTTGAATCCCAGATGTGGAACCTGCAGATATGGAAGGCTGACTGTAGTCTGCCTGCCTTGCTCTTCAGTGCTGATGTGTCGCAGAATTAATCAGGTCAAAGCAGGAGAAGGCCTTTTTGCGCACCGCCTTCTGTGAGCAAGCAGTACTGGGGAACAGATGCAAACGGGCTCTGGTAGGCGTAACAGATGACAGGGGAGGAGTCGGTGCATTGCAGGGAGTTCACCTTAATGTAATTTTCTCAGTTAGCAAACTTGCCTACTGGTGGAGGGGCACAGCGGCTAGCACATGTTCAGGTACCTAACAGGCACGTTGATAGTTTGCTAGAGCTGCAGTAAAGTACAATAGACTGGGTGGCTTAAGCATCAGAAATGGATTTTCTTACAATTTTGGAGGCTAGAAGTCTAAGATCAAGGCATCCACAAGTTTGGTTCCTTCTGAGGCCTCTCTCCTTGGTGTGTAGACAGCCGTCTTCTCCCTGTATCTTCACATGGTCTTCCTTCTGTGTTCGTCTGTCCTAATCTCCTCTTTTTATAAGAACACGAATCCTATTGGATCACCCGCCCCCCAGTGACCTCCTTTTAACTTAATCACCTCTTTAAAGACCCTGACTCCAAATACAGTCACATTCTGAGATGCTGGAGATTAGGACTTCAGCATAGGATTTTGACAGAGAAGTAATTCAGCCCATAACAGACACCGTTAGAATTCAGGGCAGCGCCTTTGAAAGGGGACTCAGGTGGATAAGGGAGAATCTGTGCATTACAACAGGCCTCGGAGCTTTTGTGGCTCTCACAGCCTCACAAAAACCAAACTCCAGGACCATGCACACCTGAGTTGGGAGAGGCATGATTCAGATTTGGAGACAGGGTCTATTCTATGCATAGCAGGCACGGTAAGAAAAAATATAGCTAAGAAAAATACAGGCAAAATTAAAATCCCTGTACTTTACCGTAATGAATTGTATGTTAGAGAAAGAAATATCCTGGGATGGGAATCCTCAGGCAGCTCTGTGTTCTTCGTGTTCCTGTGTGTTGTCAGGTGTACCCCTCGAAGTGTAGGGAAGCCCCATTGCTGCGTCTACGTAAGCCAGCAAGGCCTTGCTACAGAATCTGAGCCAATGTTTTATATTTTACCTCTTTCATCCATGTACATTTCCCTTTTCTTGGAAAAATACCACATTGCCTCTTGATTTCAACGTTATAGACATTGTTTTGCCCTGGATGGCTAGGCTCTCTGTTCAGTTCACCACACGACATATCTGCCACGTATTATGTTAAACACACACATAAGAAAATTGTAGAGAGGTGTATAAAACAACATTGCTTCTCTAAAGATTCAGCCCTACCACATTTGTTCATACATCACTTGTATTTTTATTAACATAGTAAAAAACGTTCTGCAAAGTGACTTTGAAATGACAGTGCCTTTCTAAGCCACTAGTAAAGAAATGCTAAGAGGGCGGGGAGATTTTTGCTTTCAAATACTAGCATGATTCAGGCCAAAGAAGCCTCAGGTCAAAGCAATCTGAGCCCTTTGAGCTTTTAATTAATGGACTGATTATATAGTTCAAGCCAATAACAAGGAAACTGTGTGTTTTAGCCTCTGTCTCTATCACTGCACAACAGATTGACCCAGCTTAGGAGCAAGTGCCTGCACCTCTTTCTTCGTGGGTTCATCTCACCCTCTCTCCATCCAATACACTCAGCTCTCTAACTGACAGGTCAACAGAGCAAAGTGTGATAATCCAGCACCCACTGGAAACGGCCCCTCCAGCAGGGGGAGCTCACCCAAGAGCCGGTCATCGCCCCAGCATCCATCTCTCCCACATGACAGTATGAAATGCCTCACCTGAGTTCAGGTAGAGGGTACCTCATTTTCATGAGAAATGAGATTCTTCTGACCAACTTATTGTTGATGAAGCCAGGCTGATTCCTAACAAGCACTACACTCTTTTATAAAGAATTGGGAGAGGGGGGAGGGCATTTCAAAGAAGGGAAACACAATCCAAGGAGATCTTTGTCTCTCTCAAATTTCCCTCCCACCAAAAAAAAAAAAAGTTTAATGTTCAAATCTATAGGCAGAAAGGCTTGTTACTTAAATTTTAACCCTCACAGATGGTGAATTCATCTATAGTCAAGATTCTCAGTAACAAATGAAACCTAAGTCAAACTGGCATGAGAGAAAAAAATAAATAAACTGATTAGCTTGCATAACTGGGACATGGGATTTTAGCTAGAGCCAGATCTGAGTGTTGGTGGGAAATATTCAAACAGGAACAGTTAGTGGTGGCACCAGCCAATCAGAACAGCGCACACTGGTGATGTCAGGCCTGCGTGCGCCACCAGGGCGGGGCTCTCAGGAGCCTTCTTTCCCTCTTGACTCCCCCTCCTTGCCGTCAGCTTCACTCTCAAATAAGTCCTGACCTCCTGTCGCAAAACCCCAGCAATAGCTCCAGGTGCACAGCCCCAGGAAAGTTCCTTCCCAGGGTTGCAGCAGAATTCCTGGGTCCAGAGCGGATCAGGGGTCTAGCCTAGACCAATCACTGACCACAGGCCTGGGTCAACTCAGGGGAGCTGGTGCAGGAGCAAAACCCTGGGGTCAGGGTGGCAGAGGGCTGGCTGCCCAAAGTAAAGGCAAGCGGTCGGCCAGATGAAGAAGAAACAGAGGACGCAGAAGCCACGACAGTCACGTCCACGCAAGT
This sequence comes from Mesoplodon densirostris, assembly GCF_025265405.1. Lineage (NCBI taxonomy): Eukaryota > Metazoa > Chordata > Mammalia > Artiodactyla > Ziphiidae > Mesoplodon > Mesoplodon densirostris. Next base: position 61,219,762 of record NC_082679.1, read on the forward strand.
CATGTGATAGTAGATGGCGCTTTGGGCCCTGACTATGGTTTCAGGAAATGTCGAGAGGATCATGTTGCTTTAATGACTTACCTCAAGTGCCGTTAATATCCTTGTCCTTAAAAAGATTTCTTTTATCACTGACGTTAATACTTAATAGATGTAAAATCTACACTCTAAGTAATATGCAGCTGGCATTAAAACACACACACAGTGTGAAGCATAGGTCCAAACTGACCATCTGCCTGAGCCGGCTACCCAGCGATCTCAGGTGTGTTTTCATGGGGTACTTGGTGGCTCTGGCAGGGGAGCTATACCTCCCAGTTCCCTACAACCAAGGTGCTCTGCAGATATCCAGGAACTAACCGGGTGAGGCTGTTTCCATCTCACTACAGCTGAGCTTTCTTACCTATTGGTAAAGATTCTCAACCATCAGTAGGAGATACAGTTTTAAAACATTGTTTATAGAGACTGTAACGCAAATTAATGTCACAAAATAGACTCAGGAACTGTTCAGTATTCATGACTTAAACCGGCAGGGTGTTGACGTCCTGGAGTCTGTGGATTTTTTTGGTTTGTTTACATTTAGTAGCTTTTTTAGAGAAGACAAAGCTGGGAAATGCCTCCTTAATCTCCCATAAGGAGGGGTTCTGATGATATGCATCTATTTTCATCTTCAGTGGGACTGTGTCTTTAATTCTTTTTTATTTTTTAACACCTTTATTGGAGTATAATTGCTTTACAATGGTGTGTTAGTTTTTGCTGTATAACAAAGTGAATCAGCTATACATATACATATATCCCAATATCTCTTCCCTCTTGCATCTCCCTCCCTCCCACCCTCCCTATCCCACCCCTCTAGGTGGTCACAAAGCACTGAGCTGATCTCCCTGTGCTATGCAGCTGCTTCCCACTAGCTATCTATTTTACGTTTGGTAGTGTATATATGTCCATGCCACTCTCTCACTTTGTCCCAGCTTACCCTTCCCCCTCCCCTTGTCCTCAAGTCCATCCTCTAGTAGGTCTGCGTCTTTATTCCTGTCTTGCCCCTAGGTTCTTCATGACCTTTTTTTTTTTTTAGATGCCATATATATGTGTTAGCATACGGTATTTGTTTTCCTCTTTCTGACTTACTTCACTCTGTATGACAGACTCCAGGTCCATCCACCTCACTACAAATAACTCAATTTTGTTTCTTTTTATGGCTGAGTAATATTCCATTGTATATATGTGTCACGTCTTCTTTAGACATTCATCTGTCGATGGACACTTAAGTTGCTTCCATGTCCCAGCTATTGTAAGTAGTGCTGTAATGAACACTGGGGTGCATGTGACTTTTTGAATTATGGTTTTCTCAGGGTATATGCCCAGTAGTGGGATTGCTGGGTCATGTGGTAGTTCTATTTTTAGTTTTTTAAGGAACCTCCATACTGTTCTCCATAGTGGCTGTATCAATTTACACTCCCACCAACAGTGCAAGAGGATTTCCTTTTCTCCACACCCTCTCCAGCATTTATTGTTTGTAGATTTTTGATGATGGCCATTCTGACCGGTGTGAGATGATATCTCATTGTAGTTTTGATTTGCATTTCTCTAATGATTAATGATGTTGAGCATTCTTTCATGTGTTTGTTGGCAATCTGTATATCTTCTTTGGAGAAATGTCTATTTAGGTCTTCTCCGCATTTTTGGATTGGGCTGTTTGTTTTTTTGATATTGAGCTGTATGAGCTGCTTGTAAATTTTGGAGATTAATCCTGTGTCTTTAATTCTTAATTACAGTTTTTGCCAACTACCTTTTCCCATTTCTCTCGTGTTTTTAAGAGAAAGGAGAAGCATGAGTGTGTTCCATATGCCCATCTGTTTCTGTACATCATTTGTAATCTCAGGTAGTTGTTATTTGCTGAGCAAGGGCCTTCTGGCTAGGGCTGGATGAAGATGCAGCTAGGTTCGAGAGTGGGAGTTTTATTGCTACATTTAGCGTATTTCTTCATTCATGCATGCATGCCTTTGTTCATAAATGCCCCCACCTCATTCCACAAAAGGTATTAAATGGAACTTTATTGCTGTCAGTTCATGCTGGCACAAATATTAAATTCTGTGTAATAATCACTTGCGCTATTCCTCCACTTGGTGCAGTGTTACTTACGGCTAACGCAAAGTCTGTTTTCTCATCAGAGATTAACGGTCCTTTTTCCTTGATCGGGATTAGATAATGCTTCCTTCACAGCTCTTCTTCAGTTCCAAGAACCCATCCACTTTATCTTTGCTGACCTTGCCCCGGCAGGCAGTGCCGGGATTTCCTGCGGGCAGTGGTTTGTTTCAGCATTTTCAGGCATTTCTGACGGCCGTGGAGAGGGAAGGGAATTTCAGCCCTGCAGCCTGAGGCTCCTAACTACCAGGCCCCTCTCCTTCTTAGCAGCAGCAGTATTAGTAAAATGCATTTCCAAATAGTGTCCTGTGTCCGAAATGGGCTTTTTATGTGTTGAAGTTGGATGCAAGCAACAGAAATTAACTCTGTAAAGTGTATGCAAAAGAAACAAAATGCATCAGAAGGCTATGTAGGTGTTCACGAAATCAACAAGCAGGTGTCACAGCAGGTGGGACCCAGAGTCAGGTGAGAGGCCAGGGGCAGCAGCATCAGAGCGTGGGCTCAGCGCCAGCTGTCTGCCGAGACCTGGAGTCGGACTTGAGAGTGATTTTGACGGCCTGGTTTGGGTCAAGGCCCACCCGTAGCCAGGGGATGGTTGACTTTGATGACAGACGTTAATGGGGATGGGGTGGTAGCAATCAGAGTATTTTTACCAAAATGAAGGGAGAAGAACTGGCATGTGGGGAGTGGGGAGGAATATGTCCATTCCCTTCCACTTTCCCAATCTGTGGTTATATTCCCTCCATGTTTGATGAGTGTTCTATCAGAAATATTTCACCTGTGTATACAATTTACCTTTAATATTGTATGCTTGATACCGTCTTCCATTTTGCTGAGTTAATTTTATTTCCATAAAGCTGGGAAAACCTAGACTTGCCCACTGTTTTAAATAGACTTTTTAGAACAGTTTTAGATTCACAGCAAAGGGAGAGGTACAGAGGTTTCCCATACACACCGCTAACCCTACGCGTGCACAGCCTCCCCATTACCAGCACCCCAGCAGAGTGGAGTATGTGTTACAACTGACGAACATACCTCTTCACGCAAAACCCATAGTCTACGTTTGGGTTCACTGTTGGTGTTGTACATCCTGTGGGTTTGGACACATCTGCAAGGGTATGTGTCCACCATGACGGTATCGTCCTGAGTAGTTTCACTCCGTATAGTCCCTTGTGTTCCGCCCATTCATTCCTCCTACCCCCCACCAAGCCTTGGAAACACTCATCTCCACTTCTTTCTCCCCCTGTTGGCCCCAAAATCAAAAACTCTTTGGAAAGGGCTAAATTTTCAGATTGAAGAAATTACCTGCAAAACTTTCTAAGACTCCCCTCAAAAATGAGGTCATAGCCATTAAGGGTGTGAGAAAATAGAGGCCTGTACTGATTGCAGTCCTACAGTCTTCTAACCCATCCTGACTTCTTCCCCATTTCCTCTTTTTATATATATTTTCCTACATCTTATAGCTTGTTTAGTGGGAGGATTGGTCTGAATTGCCTACTTCCCTAATACCAGATACAAGAGTCCCAGTTTTATCTTTCTTCTATGGCATGAAACAGACTCAAACACCTGAGAAATGGGCCAGGCTGTTGTTCTGAGGGGGTACATCAGCACAGCAGGAAGAAACAGGAAATCTTATTAAGTGAGCACCTACTGTGTGCTTGAGTGAGCCAGGGCTGGGTCTCCCCATCTGTGACCTCATTCACGTCTGGTGGGGATTGATGAGGACCTTTTACCCCTCAGTGTCTCAGTGTCTGATTATCTCTCAGTGGTAATGAAATACCTGCCTGCAGGGCTTCAGTGAGGGTTGAAAGAGTGAGTTTGGGAAAAAGTAGGTCAATTAACCACCGCCCCTGCATGCAAAGCCTGTTATATCTCTGTGATCCTGAGGCAGCTCGTTAAAACCTCAGCCTGCAGGTGTGCCAGACACCTTTCTCTGGATTTTCGTTCATGGAAGCCCATTCAGGACTTCCTCTGCTCTGTTTCCTCTCCTGTTGTTGAAACACTAAGGAGAGCTCATTGTAATTAGCTCACCACTATCCTGGATGAAGTCATTTCATGCTGGTCTAGGCACTGGCTTCCGGAAGAATCAACCACTGCCCGATAGGAATTCTGTTGACACAACTGTCTCAGTTTTGGTTGTCCCAGAAGCAGACACTGAGACAGGGATTGGGTGCAAATTGTCTATTTGGGAGGTGATCTCATGAAATACCAGCAAGGGAGTGGCGAGTGAGCCAGGGAAGGGAATGCACCAGTGCACTTTGCATTGTCCAGCCGGCTCCCGCTGTGGGCAGAGGGGGCCAGTCCTGCTCGGGGAACCCCAGGAACCCGTGGAGGCTTAGTTGACCCAAAGCGATGGAGCTGGGGTATTTATACGTCAATTCCCATCGGTTATGGGGGAGGGGCACTCTGAGTGGGCTGATTCCCCAGCACTCCAGCCCATTGCACAGGTGGGCAAAGGGCTCTGGCTGCCAGAGCAAGATCTCAGACACAGAAATGGAGGTGCTGGCAGGTGGCACCAGCCTGATGTGCTCTAAAGGGGTACGAGTGCCAGGGCACTGTCAGTGTCTCTTAAAACTAACTCATCCTCTCTTCTGGTCTCTGCCCCCTTTTAAGGCAAATTAATAGTGAGAGGCAAATGGTCATGTGGCATTCCATTGATCAGGCACATACGACAGTGATTTTGATTCCAGAATTTGTCAAACCTTGCCCTCGCTGACTTCTGCACCCTGACTTGGCTCACGAGAGCCAGATGTGGACTCCATGCAAACCAAGCCCAGGAGTGGTCCATTCTGGAAGATAAGTCCCATGGGACCTCTCCTATGGAGCAGGATCCTTGCAGAATGTTTTCCCTGACACACCCTCCATGGAGTGGCTCATAACTGTGTCCAAAATGGATAGGGCTCCAGCAGGGTGTTCCTAGAGGTGGGGGGTCTCGGCATCGAGGTATGAATCTCCGCAAACCTGGGAGTTTTCACGTCTGCACCTACAGCATCATCAGTAGTACCATGTTTCCATAGTTTCAGAATCCCACACTCTTTTTCTGGCTGGAGTGGTTGTTAGATGGAGCCAGAAATGCAGGCACAGCCAACCGCTGCTAGGGTTGGGTGACCACTCCTTGAAGGCTCGGCCAGAGTCACCTGAAGGTCACAGCCCGCAGCCGTCCAGACCAGCTTCATTTAGGGTTGACAGCCCCATCTATCCTCCAAAACTCTGTGGATCGGAGAACTGAGTTATGATGTATCTTGTATCCCATACACAGAGCACAGAAGAACTCGTGTCTTTTGCACACTCAGCCATAGAGACATTGCCTTCTCTTGCTTTTGTAACAAGTAAATATAGTTTAAAGGGAGGAGAGAATGAGATTCGCTGTTTTAAAATATATTTTAATAGATTGAGTTCGTTCTCGTAAGGCTACTGTGGGGTCTGAGACCCCAGTGTAGTGGAACCCTTCCTTACAATTGCTCTACAGTGGACAAGTCACATACATTCTGCTCTGGGCACTGTTCTTAAACACCTGTCTGACCAAGAGTCTGTGGCTCTTCTATAATTATGCAGACCACACTGTCTCTACCTTCCAGTAGCTTGTGGTCTCCTGGAAGCAGTAAGAAATCAAACAGCAGAGTTTTTACAAAAGCCACTGATGCATTCTTCCCTGGTGGCACAGTGGTTAGGAATCCACCTGCCAATGCAGGGGACACAGATTCGAGTCCTGGTCCAGGAAGATCCCACATGCCACGAAGCAACTAAGCCCGTGCGCCACAACTACTGAGCCTGCGCTCTAGAGCCCACGAGCCACAATGACTGACCCGTGTGCCACCACTACTGAAGCCCATGTGCCTATAGCCCGTGCTCCGCAACAAGAGAAGCCACCACAATCACAATGAGAAGCCTGCGCACCGCAACGAAGAGTAGCCTCCACTCGCCGCAACTAGAGAGAGCCCATGTGCAGCAGTGAAGACCCAAACGCAGCCAAAAGTAAATAAATTAAATAAATAAACTTATTTTTTTTAAAAAGCCACTGGTGCTGAGGTCCAAGCGAGTAGCCCAGGCATAAACGCTGTAGACACTGAAGAGAGGAAGAGAGCCCCAGGGATTAAGGTGGTCCAGGAGGGCTGGTAGGAGGGGCCAGGATTTGCATGGGACCATCCTGGGTAAGCAGGGTAGGGAAGAGCTGATGGGAGAGGGTGGTCAGTGATTTTAGGCACACCTGGGGACAGTGGGGAAATCCATTTTGCCAGAGTAAAGGGATTGTATGAGGAAGTGTAGGCTGCATTCTAGGGCAAGCTAAGTAAACGGGACTCAGTTCTGAACGGGGGTAGATGGTTATATACACAAAAGAGCACTGAGGGAGGACCCCAGGGACACGGCAGTCATGAAGCCTGTTGGGAAGCAAGGTACTGATCCAGGGAAGAAACAGGAGGGCTTGAAATGGGGGCGGGGGCAGAGTGCCACCTTCTCATGGCATGAGCCTGTGTGGGCCACACAGTCCCTCTGAGCTCAGTCTCCTTATCCTTGAACTGGTAATAACAATCCCTGCCTGAAACAGTGATGGTTACGATTATATGAGCTGTCGTGTGTGTGTGCCTGACGGTGCACCCAACCAGAGTAGGTGGTCATGACATTAGGGTGATGGTGTGGCAGCCTTGGCCCAGAGCCAGTTCAGAGCAGCTCACAAGAGCCAGTTGTTACCATCTCTGTCCAATTCTGCACTCCATGGTATCATGAGAGACTCGAAGTCAGTCACAGTGGAAGTATTTACACCACGAAAATGGGCAAATGCTACTAATCTGGGCTTTCTTTTTCCTTTGGAAAACCAGATGCTGAACCTCGAGCAGTGCACCTCGGGCAATCTAAAAGGAAAATAAGAGCCAGATGTGAATGTAATCAAAAGAGGGAAGCCTAAAATAGCAGGCCTGAGCAGATGGGGTTTGTGTGTCCTGTTGGCCCACACCCTTGTAAGGTGCTTTGTTTCTATCTTGGTTTTCTTTGGGGGTTTGAGGTTTTTGTTCGTCCAGCACAGTCACAGCTTCCTATTCGGAGTCTCTGGCCCTCCTTCCAAAGCTGAGCTGTTTGGAGACTGGAGGAGGGAAGTAGGGGGTTCAATGTCATCTTACTAAAAACATTTACTAATGAAAGGTTTAGTGTTAATATAGCAGCTTAAGATTTCTCCCAGCTTTTACTCAGCAGCAACGGATTGAATCATTGACTGGATTTTACTACACTGTGGTTCCACTGAGGAAGGCCAAGTTCTTAAATCATGCGCCTGACAGGTGCCATATTTTTGAGCCAAGCTGTGACCTTCTAGTTTCACAGTAACTAGAGCTGGGTGACGTGCATAATAAAGGGGAGTACATAGAGTATTTTTAAAATATGGAAGGAAACCGAAGTCAGATAGAAGTGTCAGTCTGAAACTGGTTACCAGAACCTAGGTGATCAATCTTTTCCCGTCTCAGGATTCTGATGCAATAAGTATGGTGACTTTCACTTGGCAAAAGGATTTTGAAATATGTGAGTTGGAGAAGCTACCCCCTGCCAAGGACAGTGTGCTGTAATCGCCACGTGTGATGTAATCTTCACAGCCACCTTATGAGTAAGGTTTTAGCGTCTCCTTTTTACATATGGGAGAGAAAAAGTTCAGAAAGGTTGGTACCACTCACGGTGACCCACAGGTGTTCATGACTGAGTGGGGCTTTGAACTCGGGTCTCTCTGCTGGCCTCTGTTCTAGCCACTATCCCCAAACTGCTTCCCAGTTGGAGGCTCCTCCCTGATTCATCAGCTCACCATGGTTTCCTCTGCCTGGAATGTTCTCCCCACTATATCTCTACTTGACTATCTCCTTTTCATTTAAGTCTCATCTGTCATCTCCTATGAGAGGCGTTCCTTGGTCACTGCTTTCTAAATAAGCCCTCCCTAACCCTGCCCACCTGTTACTAGGTGCTCCCTGTACCGTTACCCGATGTGACGGCTTCCAGAGCGTGTGTCACTCTCTGAAATTATTATATTGTCTGTTTACATGTTAATAATCTTGCTCCTTCTAGAGCATAATAGTTCTGTATAGATGTAGGAATACATAAGAGTTCCTAACACACAGTAGCCATCTGATGAATACTGAAATAACGGATGGATGGATACATGAATGGATAGATACATGGATGGATGCTTGGATGCATGGATGCAGAGATGGATATGTGAATGGGTAAATGGATGGATACATGGATGGATGGGTGTGTGAATGGATGGATGGATGGATACATGGATAGATGTATGAATACATGTGTGGATGAACTTGAACAAGCTCAAATCAGGCCTCCTGAAATTACTTTGGAGCTCCTCTCCTCAGTCCTCCTGAAGGGGTCCTGGGAAGCTCTCCTGGAGACCTCTACACTTAGCTCACCATTCCCCACCAACCTGAGCAGTATCGGCCTCCCCAAAGGAATAATGTTATTGATGGAGAGAGATCAGCAGAGATACAGGCTGCTGGTTGAACAAGAGCTGTGTTGAAACCAGGGCAACCCCAAGAGGAGACCTGGCTAGGAGTAGCTCCCCTGGTACGGCCTTTGGGTAAACCCCTGTGTGTCTCCCCAGCCTTCCTACCAGTTCCAGGATCATCCAACCCCAGGATTCACAGATCCTGGGGATATATAGACATCAAAATATACATGGCCTCTACTATCCAGGCTCACCTAGTCTAGAAGAAAGGGTAGCTGTATAAACAAACACTTTATAATTATAAATATAAAAGCTGTGATGAAAATGACATTCAAGGGCAAAACAGGACAGTATGACAAGGGCAGGGAGGAAGGCACATCTGTGTCTGCCTGTAAGAATCAAGGAAGGAAGAGATAGCCAAGCTGAGACTTGAAGGCAGACCAGGGAAAGGGTGTGCGGGCCCAGGAAATGTAGGCAAAGGCACAGAGGCTAGAGCTGCTCACTGAACAAGTGAGCACGACAGTAAAGGGTCTTCTGTGGCCCGCTGTGGGATTTCAGCCTTGATCTGTAGGCAGTCAGGACACCTGAAGGACTGAACTCAGAAGGATGTTATGATCAGATCTGAATTTTAGAAAAAGCTCATTCAGGCACAAGACAGATGTTAGGGGAAGAGAGAAGAGGCCACGAGGCCGCTTAAAAGATGATGGCAGCCAGGACCAGAGCAGCAAGGAAGAGGATTCAGAGACGTGCAGCCGATCTGAGAAGCATGAAGAAAGTAGAATCAAAATGATTTGGTGATTAACTGGACATGGAGAGTGAAAAGGAAGCTTCGTGGCCATCCCCCAGCTAGGGAGAAGGTTCCTGACCTGCTTGTTGATCCCCCTTAGATCAAATGTACTGGACTCTATACCTCAGCCTTCCAGCTGCTTAAAGGAATGGCAGAGCCCCAGTGCCCAGTGAATCCCAAATGCCCAGCCCTGGACCAGCATCAAAAACCGATGGAGGTGTTAAAATCACAGAGGCTTAAGCCCTCCCTCGGACCTACCAGATCAAGAAGTCCAGTGTCAGGACCTGGGAATCTGTGTCTTTAATTCCGCAGGTGATTCTGGGGCCAGAACCATAGCGCACCCAGTCCAGTAAACACTGCTTCAGTCTCTCCGCTAATATTGGGGAAGGAGGGTCAGAAGCCCGGTCATCCCTCTGTGTCTGCTTGCTCCAGGCCAGCGCAGTGTCTCCCACAGAGCAGGTGGGGGCTAAAGGTACCTGGGTGGCTTTCCCATCATCCCATGCACTGGATACCGGATCTGTGCCACCCAGCTTGTCATACATGGGCACGAAACCTCTGTAGGGGCCAGCAGTGTAATGTGTCCTGGGCACAGTCTGGCTGACTTGGTGTTAAATCTAGACAAAGAAGTAGACCTAGAATGTTCCAAAGCAAAGGCAGTAGTTTCCCTGCCCAACGCTGTCAGGAAATTAAATGACTAAACCAGCAATAAAGCAATGGGCCAAACAGTCAAGTTTGGGCACAGCTTTAACGACTAATTTCTAATGAGAGTTTCAAAACACTGCTTTTCCAGAGCAGAAAATCAAGTTGTGCTCATTTATAACCCATCATCTGCAGTGAGTCGGAGGATATTATTTTTCTGTCTTGTCAGTTAACTTTCTGAGCCCATCAGAATACAAAGTAGGGACGCTGGGCCATAAATCAGGTCTACGGAACCTGATAAATGGTTATTGTACAAATCCTGCATTTGCATTGGATCTGGGGACATAAATCTACTTCTCATGATCTTACTTTAAAAAAATTATCCCCCTGAAGTCAGAGTGAGCAATTTATACAGGCATTCTTTGCCAGCTGTTTATTTTTCTCACCTTTAATGACTGACTTTCTACTCTCTGCATTTACACTATATTGTGAAATGTCACTCATCATGTAGAAGAAACTCCCAGGACTTCAGTTTGAAGCTACCCACCAGGAATAATTTTATAACTTTTTACTCAGCCATGAATAACTGTTGTTTGGGTAAAGACTGTCATAATTTACTAGCATTAGAAAGAACCTTACAGACCATCGATGAACCTGCCCTTTGTTCTGTAGACGGGAAACCAAGGCTCAGGAGGGGCAGTGATGTCGTCAGGCCAAGTTGGTGACAAGACGAGGACTCCTGCTTGGGTTGGGGAGAAACAAGAATCCTTGATACCATGAAGAAACAGCTGTAACCTTCATGAATAAGTGAATAAGTGAAACATTCATTCAAAGACAGTGACAGCCAAGGCAAGAGCAGGGTGCTTGCTCCCTCATTCGTTTGTCATTCATTCATTGACCAGGCAACTAGTGACCATGGCCCATTCTGCTGCAGTCATTACAAGTAAGAATAAAGATCCCATAGATGAGACTCAGAGAGTTCTTCATTTGACCCAGCATATGTCAAGCAGGCAAAAATGAAAGAAAATCAAAATATCCCTGTCATTTTTTGGCTTTCTGCAATTCATTAGAATATTCTGAAGAGCATCACGTGAAGGGTGTTTGGTTTTTGTCTTGTTTTGCTGTGCTTTCATCACATTGGAAACCATGGAGAGCTCACTTCCTTGAAGGGATTTTTCTTATATCTAACAGCTTTGGGACTTCCCTGGTGATGCAGTGGTTAAGAATCTGCCTGCCAGTGCAGGGGACACGGGTTCGATCCCTGGTCCAGGAAGATCCCACATGCGGCAGAGCAACTAAGCCTGTGCTCTAGAGCCCGCGAGCCACAACTACTGAGCCCACGTGTCACAACTACTGAAGCCCACCTGCCTAGAGCCCTTGCCCCACAACAAGAGAAGCCACCGCAATGAGAAGCCCGTGCACCGCAGTGAAGAGTAGCCCCCGCTCGCTGCAACTAGAGAAAGCCCACGCGCAGCAAGAGGACCCAACGCATCCAAAAATAAATAAATAAATAACAGCTTTATTGAGACATAATTCACATACCCCACAATCTACCCATTTAAAATATACATTTCAATGGTTTTTAGTATATTCACGGAGTTGCGCAACCATCACAACTATCAATTTTAGAACAGTTTCATTACCCCAGAAAAAATCTATTCTCTTCAGCCATCACCTCCATTCTGCCTCTCCTCTGCCATAGACAACCACTAATCTTTCTACTAATCTACTACTAATCTATTTTCGGTCTCTATGGATTTGCCTAGCCCGGAGATTTCAGATGAATGCAGTCATGCAGTGTGTGACCTCCTTAAGGTTCATGGTCTCTTTGTAGAAAGACATGAATGTGGGAACAGAAGGTGCTTACTGTCCCAAAAAAAGACACATTCATCCTTTTTTTCCCTCAACTTTATGAAAGTTTCAAACGCACGAAATGTTGGAAGCATTTTACAGTGAGCACTCGTTCACCCATCACCTAGATGCTACCATTTTCTTCTACTTGCTGTATCACAAACCTACCCATCTCCCCCATGGACCACCATCTTAGTGGTGGGCGCTCAAGGAAGCAACTTCCAACCTTGCCATCTTGAGAAGGAAATATATTCAGTTTTGCACAATAAAATGTCAATGAAGGAGATTTAAAAGCCAAGAACGTTAGTAAATTGACAGTAGAGGCCCTGAAAGACAAAATTACGTTCAAAGGTTGAAGAAGGCTTGCAGTAGCTTTCCAAGAGACCAGGCCCAAGGACCGGCCAGGTTTGGGAATGACAGATCTCTTGAAGGGACCAGCCGACAGCCTGGCTCAAAGGTCCACACTGGGAGAGCCAGAGAGTAAACCACGTGTTTTCAGGAAATGGCAGCCTTTTCCTGCATCTGCTGATTTGGCCATTTTTTTGCGATTCAAGGATTTAGTTTATTTTGTGTCAATTTTGACTCATGCATTTGAAGGGAAGGTGCTTTTCTTTTTCTCTTGCATAGCAGAAGCTTTTAGAAATGTGACTATATCCAGAGCCCCAGCTCCTCGCAGGAGTAAGAGCCCAGCATCACACGCTCAGATGCCCTGGGCTGTGGTCTGGAGAGGCAGGAGTGGAAATGGTGTGTGAGGAGAGAGATCAGGACACCGGGGGCGGTGGGACCACATACCACTCACTCTCTGCCTCCCAGCCCATCCTTGACCTTGGGCTTCAAGTCCTTGGTGCCCACCCAGGAGCCTGGGGAGAAGATGCCTACTCTTGTCCTCTGATGCCACAAGCCTGTGTGTGTGAGTGGTGTGACTCAAGAAGGGTTGGATGACACTGGGCTGTGTGTGAGTGTGTGTGTGTGTGTGTATGTGTGTGTGTGTTGTAAAGACACATTTAATTTGTATTCCTATGAAGTGAGAAGAAAAGGTCTTGGCAAACAGTTCAGTAGCTCCTGCCGATAAGTGCACAGTAATTCTTTTTAATGAGAGAACTAGCCTTGATATGAGACGTATTAAGCCTTCTATTGGAACGGGAATTCAAAATGCTCATCTTGGTAATTTACTCATCAGTCATCAATGTTTACCAAATGCCAGTGGATGCCTGGGGAGAAGAGAAAGCAAAGATAAATAAGACGTGTCTCCTGGACCTCAAAGAACTCTTGTCCAGTAGCAGAAAACGCACAATTATGACATGTCATTTTTATTGTATATACACTTATGATTAGATTGGGCCATATGAAACTGCTGATATTTGATGGGTTTTGACCAATAAAATGGCAACTTTATGATTCAACCTAATATTTATATAGTATTGTATCAGTTTGCTAGGGCTGCTTCTCATTGCGGTGGCTTCTCATTGTGGAGCACGGGCTCTAGGCGTGCAGGCTTCAGTAGTTGTGGCTCGTAGGCTCTAGAGCACAGGGTCAGTAGTTGTGGCACACAGGCTTAGTTACTCTGCGGCATGTGGATCTTCCCAGACCAGGGCTCGAACCCGTGTCCCCTGTATTGGCAAGTGGATTCTTAACCACTGCGCCACCAGGGAAATCCTATCATGCCTTTTAATATCTGCATGGTGTTTCATTATCTGGGTAACTAATCACTTTTGATAGACAGTTACCTGGTATTTCTTTAATTTTTCTATAATGAACAGTGATGGAAGAAACATTCTTGTAGCTAAATAACTCTGCCAAGTAAGTTTGAGTAATGCTGTGTTCTGAGGCCCTTTCTTGGATATTCACAGTGTGATTCTACATTTTCAAGGCTCTGAGAAGTCCTGCAAAGGAGGGGAAGCTTTGATTTTATTAACCCAGCATTCCCAAATTTTAGAAGTTGCTCCCTTACTATTTCTTCAGGCTAAATTATTAGCAAAGGAATTTCTAGATCAAAGAATATATAGAGTTTTAAGGGATTTTCACTTATTTCCTTCTAGGAGTGTTGTTTTAGGAACTGGAGACGTTGGAGACAACTCTTCCTTCTTGGCTAAACTGAGGTGTTCTTTTAATCACAATTAGATGAAAAGGTCAAGACACAAAAAGCATACGTGATGTTCTTTTTAAACAACCAAGCAATCAAGACAAGTGCAAAGAATTACCTGGGTTCTTTTTTTTTTTTTTTTTTTTTTTTTTTGAGGTACGCGGACCTCTCACTGCTGTGGCCCCTCCCGTTGCGGAGCACAGGCTCCGGATGCACAGGCTCAGTGGCCATGGTTCACGGGCCCAGCCGCTCCGCGGCATGTGGGATCCTCCGGGACCTTGGCACAAGCCCGTGTCCCCTGCATCGGCAGGCAGACTCTCAACCACTGCGCCACCAGGGAAGCCCCCCTGGGTTCTTTTTGAGTCTTCTGGGAAGTCAGTTTAGAAGAGGTTGATTCATCCAGAAAGCATAAGTTTTCCTTTTCTAGAGTTTAGACAGGAAACATGTAAAATGAGTAAAAGTCTCTCATGTGGACCATCCCAGAGGGTCCTGGGAGACTTTAAATGCTGCAGTGGACCATTGAGGAATGTCCATTGTAAATACTACTTTTGATATAAAACAACAAGGCTCAAAGTAAATGTTTTGGACCGGCTGACTACTCTTCTTATATTCTGCCTCCATGTAACCATACTGGCTTATTTATTTATTCAGCAAACACTTGCTAAACTTGCAGCACGAGCTGGGCCCTAACTAGGCCCTGAGGACAGCTGTGAACAAGCCTTTGTCCTCTTGTAGAACTTACATTCCAGTGGGGAGACGGGCAGTGAACAAGTAAATCAATACATAACCACATTACCAGGCTGACTGCAGGGTACAGCACATGCCAGTGGGAAAGCAAACAGCCTGATGGGATGGGGAGTCGATGGGAGAGGGAGGCCCCGTAGATGGGCTGGGTAGGAAGGAGGTGACATTTGAACTGAGGTCTGAAGAATGATAATGAGCCAGCCAAGCAGAGAGCTGGGGACAGAATTCCCGGCAGAAACCCGCAGCTAAAACGAAAGCTGGGAGGGTGGAGGGCTGGGGGCCTCAGGTCTGGGGAGCAGGATGCGTGGATGGTGGGGAGGCAAGAATGAGGGAACAGCTGGCGTCCTCGGGCAGCGGGAGGCTCAGGGGCCCAAGATGCGTTGTTGCCCTTGTCAGAAGCTCTGTGGCTCCGCACACCTGACCGCACCAGGGCCACCTACCCACCGCATACCGCGTGGACCAGGCACACGGCCGTCCTCACACACCCTGCAAATCCTGGGACGTTGACTCCTCGGAATTCCGTAGTGTGTCCTCCTTTTTAAAGCATCTGTTTAATATTTTCACCAACACTGAAGATAGCAACTCACGTTCTTGTCTAGAGTTGACAAATGTGTTCTTGGATTCAGAAATCTGAAGTCTCAGCCTGTTACTGAAAAGAGCCACATATGTAGTTACTGTACCAGGGTCCCAGTTTCCCAAATTTTCTGACACTGTTAAATTTGTGACTTTACACAGTGAATCTGTCTTGCTAGATTTCTCTGTATTTCTTTGTGATCATTTTGGCCTGAGTCAATAATGAGAGCACCCTACAAGACATTTATAATCAGGGCTGTGGGGACTTTGCTTCCTTTTTTAATAACTGCTGCATTCACGTAGGTTTCGAAGGCTGGGTGGGAGACTTCATAAATCATCTTCGGAAATAAGTTTGCAGAATGGGGATGAAGCTCAAACTAGAAAGAGCCCAGTCCCAAGGCCATGTCACAGAAGGTCCTATCAGCACCTTTGTAAGGACACTGGCAGCAAATTATAACAAAGGATTAATGGCCTCAAACAAGAGAGCAGGTGTGACCTTTGCTGGGAGAGGTGAGCAGCAGACCTGCCTTGCCTGGAACAGGTGGTGAACTGGTGTTTGGAGATGACAGGCATGATCCCGGCAAGTAGCTGGTGCCCGGGAAATGTCAGTTCCCCTCTGCTTGGCAGGGAAGGCTCCATGCACACAGGACTCATGCACGGAGGAGCAGGTCGGGGGGCGACAGTGTCTTCTGCAGGCTCAGAAGATCACAATAATCTTGAGCAAGGTCAGTATCCCGCTGGCTGGGGCCCCGCCCCTTTCTCTCCCACTAGTGAGAGCAGGTGGTGACTAAGAATTTTTTAGAACAAATGATTCTCAGACCTCAGTTACCATTGGTATCTCCACCATAACTGAGTAGTTTGTCCCAGTGGTTAAGTCTCTAATTTGACTTAGAAGTTGTCAATATGAACCTTCCAACAAAAGGACAGTTTAAGACAATATTATTTGAGACTTTCTAGTGATGAAGGTATTAAATTCACACACATGTGCTGTATTATATTAAACCTTTCTCAAGGGTGTATGAAATTTTATAAACAGAAGTAGGATTTTAAAAGAGTATTATATCAGCTTAATAGTTTGGGTATTTTTTTTTTTTTTTAGGAAATGTTACTCTTGTGTAGATTCCAATGCCATGTTCCTGAGTTAACCCCCTAAATAAAACCCACCCACAGGACACAGTCCTAGGGTTTCTTTCCGAGTTTAATCATTGTGGGTTGAGTGGTAGATCTCAAGCTTTAGTAAACCAGAACCACCTGGGGAACTTGGTAAAAGCAGAAAGGCCCCATCATACTCAGCAACCTGGTAACCCTGATACAAGCCAGATCTGGAGAGCTAATGGCATAGAAAAATTACCAACCCTCACAGTCTATTCTCAAGGCAAACAAAAATACAGACTGCGTTCAGGAGACAGAGAATCTGTATTGGAACCACAGCTCTGCCACTTAAAAGCTACTGGCCCAGTCTGAGCCTTTGTTTCCTCACCTGTAGAATGGGGTAATAGTATCTACCTTCCAGGCTGATGGGGCGATGATACGTAATAACGTACACACATGGTGTGGCACCTCCTCGGTGATGAATGAATTTGTGTTTCCAGTTCTAGATACAACAGAAAGCCAATACTGAAAAATAGAAAACATGATGTGTTATGTGAGGGAAACTGCTTTGGCCGCAGTCATCACCAGCGTAATTAAATAACTAATGTAAATTACTAATTAACATCCTCTCTGCCTGCCAGAGTGTAAGTTCCAACAAAGCAGGAACTCCACTGCTGCCCCACCCAGCACCACACTCGGCACCTGGAGACACCCAGCAAAGAGTTATTCAAAATGAGAGAGTGAACAGCATGGTCACTTTAAAAACATGCATGTGTCATGCGTGTATCTGTACATAGTCTGGCCTGTAGACCAAATTTTAGTAATGCTTATTTCTGGAGGTAGGTGAGGGTGCTTTTAATTTTCTTCTTTTTGCTTATCTGTGTTGCCTGAGTTTTCTGCAATAAACACCAAAGACCTAATCTGCGTGTCATTGGGTATACGGGAGAGGGTGGAAGCCAGCCATCACCTCACCTACAGAACATGTTCCCTCATGATTTCTGGCTTCCTCACGGGTTTGGATATGTGGTCTCTAGAATTAACATGGTTTCAGGAGAACCAGGAATTAAATGATTTCTGAAAAGAAGTAGAATTTCTTTTGATCCATCAGTCTCCTTGTTCTGATCATGGAACATGCAGACAAGAGCCTGAAACTGCTGTTCCCAGAAGGGCCTGCTGGCAAGGTTGGCCCTTGGCTGATGCCTGGAAGGCTGGATTTCTGGAGGGTTCCCAGCACCCTACCTGGGAGGAGGGCTCACTGTGCCTGAATTCCGGCTTTGTGCCAAAAAATATGGTTTGTGCTGGACACCTGCTTTCCTTCTGAAAGTCAGCCTTTTGCTCCCTGCCAGGGAGAGGGTGCCTGCATGGCCAGCCCCCAGTAAAAACCTGGGCCCTGCGTCCCTACTGGGCTTCCCTGGTAGACAACACATCACACGTGCTGTCACAGCTCATTGCTGGGGAAGTAAGGTCATCCTGTGTGACTCCCCTGGGAGAGGACTCTGCTTGATTTCTCTGGATTTTACGCCATGTGCCTGTTCCCCTTGCTGATCTTGTTTTGCATCCTTTCCCTGTGATAAATCTTAGCCAGGAGTGTGACCATGTCCTGAGGGTTGTAAATCCTCCTAGTGAATTACTGAACCTGGTCGGAGGCCGGGGATCTTCGGGACCACCGACACACAGTCTAATCTAACTAATCCCCTTGTTGACAGCATGGGTGAGGTCAGAGCCCAATGAAGGCACGTCTGAAGCAGCATGTAGGTGGGAGTTTGGCTGTAACAAGAGAGAGAGATGGTCTAGTAGCCTCTTTGAGAGGTCTGTCCATGGGGCACCTCGGGACAAAATTCCTTTAGAATTCTGGGTCACCCAGGATCTGGGTCAGTCAAAGCATGTTGAAGAAGGCTTGTTCATTCATTCATTCATCCAACAACTGAGTAGCTACTCAGTGTGTGCCAGGCACTCTTCTAGGTACCAGAGACACAGTCAAATGAGAGAGATGAAAGGCAGGTGGAGAGTTAGGCAAAGCCTTGGAGACATGGTCAGGAGTTTGGATTTTATTCTGTGCCCAGAGGGAAGTTACTGGAGGATTCTGAGCAGGAACTTACACCAAATGAGATATACACTGAAAATGGTCAATTTTCAGTTGGCTGCTCTTTGAAGAATTGACTGTAGCAAGTAGAATAGAAGCAAGAATCAGGTGCACTGGAGTGGTCCAAGCAAAAGATAATCCCTAGTGATTCCACCTCCTCCTTCAGGTGACAGAGTAGAGATAACGGACTCACACCAAACGTACCTTTGTCCACTGCAGGGTGGAAAGTGAGCTCCTTAGGTGTGGTTATGCATTGCTTGTTGTCATGGCAGGGATCTGAGCAGCTCTTCCTGTCCACGTCTGCTGGTTGTGGCATCTCTCCGTCCCTGAGAAGTCCGTCCTGTTAGCAAGACTGCTTTCTTTGGCTCTGGTTCCCCAGGAGCGGGAGAGAACGCTGTCCCACAGATTTCTACAAACGCTGTGACGGCCTGTGCTGTGTAACTGAGCTAGGATTCTGGAATCCACTGGTCCCTCAGTCTCTTGTGTATGTTTTGTCAGGAGATTTGAAATATGCCCTTTCCTTTGTACTCAGAGCCATAGCTACATGAGCTATTTCAAAACATTGTATTTCCTTCTGCTGGGAATTCTTTCTAGTTCTGTTTTTAAATAAAATGGTTGATTGGAATCACCCAAGCAGATATGGCGTCTAACATAGGGGGCCCATTGGGCTGGAATTAAGTGAGGAGCTGAGTATATACCTACTGTTTCCTTTCTTCCCTGTGGTTTTACAGGGTTGTTTGCTTCCTTCAGTAGGAATAGAAAATCACTCTGTATTTCCCCTTTCCTTGTTTTCATTTTCCAGGCTCTCATAATCTTTTCCATGCTTACTGACTCCGCTTTGAGAATGAGCTGCGCTTAGGCTCATATGTTGATCTAAAAATACCAGCCCTCCCTACAATCCATGCCATCCCGTGGGATATTTCTGATGGTTTCCCCCCATGAGAGCTGGGCCCCTGGCTTGGAAGTCCTTCCAGGTCAATACCAGGCCCGGGCCTCTGGCCTGGGAGCTTCCTTCCCTGCTCTGCCAGGACCCTGTGGACAGTAAACCCGCTTCCCAGAAGGAAAGCAGGCCCGGACCGTGGTTAGGTGCCCCCCTCCCCGCCTCCCCACTGCCCTGATCTACTAATCAGCCTGCCCTGTGTCTTTCGACGCTGACACCTGGAAGAGGTAGAGACTTGGCAAGCACGTGAGCAGCTCCTGTGAAGCTACATACAGACTGAAATGAGTCTTGTTTTTAATTTAATTTTTCTTCCCCTGTAACAAACAAAGGTCACATTACAGATAAATTGCCTGGAAATTCCAATTTAATAAGGCATATGCATTTTTCAGGCCCAGAAGCACAGAAAATATGTTGCACGCCAGTATTTTTGCACTAAAGGTTTATTAAAAAGACACCTTTGAAAATGCAGAAACTTACAGAGTGCCTGGCCAGTCGGTCCAAAGGGCTGATTTGACACAAGGGCTCATAGGCCAGGAGGTGGAAGCGCAGGTCGGTTGATAGGTGTTGAGCTGTTTTCCCCTCTGGGGTAAAAAGCTCCAGGGTTGGGGAGGATCACACCTACTTCCAGGGGCTTCCATGCAGCTCTTTGGAGGGCGTGGGCACGGTGAAACCCAGCACTGGGCACTTGGGAATTCTCAGTAAATGGAATGACCCCGTCCTCCTCTCTCCGTGGCTGTGGTTCTGAGGAGACGCAGGAAGATGGGCATCAAGGAGATCTGCGGCACGGGCAGACCTCCCTAAGGTCTCCGATTGGAAGAGGCACCAAACAAAATACATCAGCTAATAGAGGGAAACAAAGGGCCCAGCAGAAATGCAATTAAGTAGGACAACGATGGAGACCTGATTATTTTTAAAGGAAAATAAAATAGTGGAATATTATCCTGTAAAACCACTCAAGCTCATGGTTTCACTGGAAATGTGATGGGTACAGGCCTAAACCACTGGGCGTTGTTCTTAGGGGACAGCTTCCAATTAACATCTGTAAGCTTTTTACTGAATATTCTTATTCAAGAAGCAAACATGTTCATTGTTCTGTAAAACTGTAGCAGCGTAAGACCAAAAAAAACCCCAAAAAACAAAAAAATGACGGGAGAATCAAAGAGCATTCTTTGCCAGTGTGGAAAGCTAGATTATTTCATTCAGTTTTTATTTATAATCTGAACTCTGAGTTGATTAATCAAGGAATAAAATATGGATATTTAAATATCCATTTAAATTTTTCATGATTTCAAATATGTTGAACCACCACAAATCACTCCTGGATCAACTGTGAACTTGTTACCTGATAAGTTGGGAAACAAATGTCACTTTTCTTTGCATTTTCCATTTCCTTGATTGTTCCAACTGAAAGAGAAAGGATGCAGTAACCTCTACTGGGTGACCACCTGTTCGGGCACTCTGCTCAGCCCTGAGGATGCAGAATGACCAACACCTGTTCCTGGGCATAAACACACAGTATCCTGGTTAAGATCCAGAGCCTGGAATCTGGCGCACCTGTGTTTAATTCCATCTCAGCTACTTCTTAGCTGTGCTGCTTTGGGCAAGTTGCTAAGCCTCTCTGAGTCTTGGTCGTCTCTTCTTTATAACAGTGATGATACCCACTTCATCAGGGTGTTGCAAACCACATAAATAAATGTGGTCTATGAGTGGTTAGCACAAAGCCAGGCACAGTAAGCATGCAGTAGTATAGCCAACTTTAACCTCATCCTGACATTGAGAAGTTGGTGAAGGTGGCAAACCTATAGGGCCCATATGATGCTCTTAAAGGCATTTTAACCTATAAGGATGTAGAGGAAGGCATGACTAATCCTTCTAACTGGGGAACTCAAACGGGGGGACCCAGAGGAGACATTTCGGGTGGGTCTTAGAAGGTAGCATTTTGCCAGGTGTACATGTAAATTACTATTGAAGTGAAAGGCTGGTGTTTTTAAAGCAGTTCATTCTCATGAGTAATACATTTCTTCTGTTTTGAAGAAATATGGAAATGATAATTGAGGCATCAAGGGAGTGTGGGAAAACCTCCGTTAGCCTCATTCATTCTCTCCATCTGTTCCCCATCACTGTTTCAGCTTCAAAACCTTGTTTCCCCAGGGCTCGCTGAGTCATATATTTCCAAAGTATTCTGAGGACGGTGTGGATCACGTCAAAAGAGAGCACCTGGGCCTGACTCAGTGGCCACCGACACACACATCAGCCACTTGGAGTCAGGCCTCACTTTGCCCTCACAGCCACCCTTGAGGTCACTGGGATTGTCCCACCTAACAGAGGAGGAAACAATCACAGAGACTAGCTCGCCCCAGGTCACACAGCCAGAATCCAAGTCTTTTTCACTCCAAAGTCTATGCTTTTAACTCCCCCATCATGCTGACTACATGTGTGATTGGGCAGGGCCCTGGCACCAAGTTCAGATCCCAGCCTTGCTGCACACTAGCTGTTGACCTTGGCAAAGGCATTTATCGCCCTGAGGGGTTTTGTTGTTTTTGGTTTGGTTTGGTTTTGCACCGGAATAGTATTCAATATTTATCATTTTCCTTGGCAAAAAGTCATAGTGCTAAATTTTTTAAAAATAAAACATCCTACTTAAGTTTTTTTTTATATACAAGTCGGTTTAAAATGACGGAAGTTAAAACTAAGAAATCTGCAGCCTGTAATTTACTAATAGAAAAAATTAAGACAAATATAAGATCTGTAGCATCCAGCATCCTCTCAGTTCGCTCATGTGTAAAATGGGAATAATGTTACCGACCCCACAGGGTTGATGTGAAGGCTGACAAAGTAGATACGGGAAGTAGATACGGGAAGCTCTTAGAACAGCGCTTGGCGCCTAGTAAATGCTCAGTTGGGCGTTGCATGCTGCTGTGTTGATACTATTTTATTAAATGGATGTGTAATAGGGGAGGAGCGGCCGCACGGTTATCGCGAGACCTAGCGCGAGACTTTTCGCGTGGCGGTTAGAGGTCCCACTCTGCCAACAGTCGACCTCGCAGTGGTCTTCCGCATCACGGCCTTGTCCCCGGGGCCGGCCGGTGAGCTGGTGGCTGTGTCCCGCAGAGCTCCAGAGCCCTCGCCACGGCCGCCCACTGGCCGGGCCCAGGCCTTGAAGAAGCTGCAAACCACTCCCGCATCCCCACCTCCGCGACCTGATGGCAACGGCGGTCTCCGTGGGTCGAGGGCCATGGAGGCCTCAGCAACGGGAGTAGACGGACACTGCCGTTAAGGTACCAGCTTCAGCCAGCTTCAGCTCTCCGTTCAGTCTCTCCGTTGGCCCAGCTTAGATCAGTTGTCTCCCCCTAGGAGGTGGCCAGAGGTCAGGGTTAAGTTGCGAGGACAGTGCACATCATTACTTCAGGTCCACCTCTGTGTTTGGGGCTCTTCTCAAAGCAGGGCAATAGTCGCGAGCTGGGAATTCACCTGGTTGGTATTTGCTACAACGTGTACTCGTGTTGATCCCATACAAATGGTTCTCTCCAGGTTAAATGAAAAGCCTGAGGGCCGGCTGGGTCATGGGTGCCTGGCTCCCTCAGTGATGATGGCCGGGCAGGGTCTGGGGACCTGGCCCTGAGGGCACTGCCAGCCGGGCCTGGGCACTGGCAGGAGGACCCAGCCTGGGTGCTGGATGAACGCTCCCGGGCAGGGTAACTGGCCGCCGCGGGGACCCCCTCCTCTCAGCCAGGGCCTGGACCTCAGAGAGCGAAAGTTGAGCCTTGGGACCTTGCCCTTACTTGTCAGAACAGAGAGTAACGTTTGTTTTGGTGGAGGTTTACAGGAACACCGTGACCCGACGGTGACCTGACCTCAGGAACGAAGGATCCAACACCAAGAAGTCTGCAACAGCTAACCACGGCCCTCCCTCACCTTTCCTGTAAAAGGGCTTCACTGAAAGCTTTTGGGGATTTTGGATTTCTTTTTAAGGCATGAGACACCCGTCTCCTTGCATGGCCCTGCAGTAAACCTTTCTCAGCTCCAGGCTCCGACATTTTGGTATTGTTTGGCCTCACTCTGTGTCGGGCACACGGACGTGCCTACGGTAACAGATGCTGTGCCCCGGAGGCTGTTAATACTGAAGACTGGATCCGATGCCTTCCAGGAAGCATTTGCAAGGTCCTCTTCCTGGTGGTGTTCTGCAACCCCAGGTCTGGCCCGTCTGCTTTCAGTATAAAAACTGAATTTGATTGGTGTGCACAGAGATGCTTGGGTCTGTTCATGTGACTCAAGTTCACAAGCGGCTGAAATAAACCAGAGTGCCTCTCTGTGAATTAAAATGAGAATTCTGTGTCAGAGGGTCTGTCAGTGCCTCTGAGAAGCCCAAAGACGTCCGGGGGTTGGTGCTGAGGCTTCAGCAGAGCCTGGGAGCCAGTGGAGGGTCTCCTTAGCTGGTGGTGAGGCTGGGACATGACTGCGGTGCTCCCTGTTGTGAGGCAGCTGAGTTGCAACCAGAGGCTCCTGGAGGCTCCTTGGATGCCTGTTCTCAGCCCATGTTTCTTATTCCTCAGTCCCCTTCTCAAGGACCAGCTGACCACCCCTCCTTTCAGTGACCACAGCCTCCCTCAGGAGACAGTCACGCTGTAACCGTCCAAGATTACCTCCAAGTCAGTGGTGACGAGGAACCTTGGTGGATCCCTGTCTCCTTGGCCACACATGTGTGGACGACCCCTTGGTCTCTCCTACACATGAATAATCTGACCCATTACACTTAGAGGAGCCCTGATTCTATCCTCAGAGCTAACTTTTTCTCAAAATTCAGGGCGTATCTTCTGCTGAGAAGCGGCTTAGCATGGGGGTTTAGAACATGGGCTCTGGGGTCAGACCACCTGGGTGCATGTCCAGACTTTACAATCCTAGGATCTGTGTGGTTTGTGCCTTAGTTTCCTCATCTGTAAGTGGGGATATTATATCTACTGTGTTAATTTCCTATTGCCACTGTAACAAATTACTACAAACTTGGTGGCTAGAAATTTATTCTTCTGGAGGCCAGAAGTCCAAAATCAGCCTCACTGGGCCAAAATCAAGGCATCAGCAGAGCCATCCTCCCTCTGAAGGCTCTAGGGGAGAACGCTTCCTTATCTCTTGCAGCTTCGGGTGGCTGCGTCACTCCAGTCTCTGCCTCTATGGTCACATGGCCTTCTCTTCTGTGTGTCTCAAATCTCTGTTTCCCTCTGATAAGGACACCTGTGGTTGCCATTTAGCCCCTTCCTCTCCCAATAATCCAAAAAAAATCTCCCCACCTCAAGATCCTTAATTAGACCTGCAAAGTTTTTACCATGTAGGGTAACATCACAGGTTCCTGAGATTAGGACGTAGACATCTTTTCCACTGTGAAGACTGGGATGGTAGTCTGCCCCAAACTCTTCGTTCAGAGATTTGCCATCTTCTTGGTTAAATCCAGTTTTAAACATTCTTAGAACCAAAGCTGGCAGTATAAGGCAGAGATGGTCAACTTCAGGCATCTGTATAAGACTGATGAACTGACAGTTCTCATGTCTCTTCAGGGACAGGAATTCCAAACATTGGTGGGTAGGGAATGGCAAAAACACCAACAAGCATCTTTCTGGCTTAAGTACTAACGTGGCTGGAGCACTAGCAAGGTGTCACTGGGACAGTCCCACATATACCAAGCCACCCAGTTCAAAGAAATCTGGGTCATGTTCAGTCAGTCTCCCTGATATATAAGACTTTCATTTCTTAATGTACATTTATATTGTTTGAACTTATTACAATGAGCATGTATTACTTTTACAACAACCTGAAAAATAAGAAGAACGTTTTAAAATTCTTTGATGGTTTCCGTTATCCAGAATCCAAACCCCGTACTACAGTGGTTCAGGTTCTTTATAATTTGTCTCTCCAAATTTGTTTTCTTTCAGTTTCCCCTAGAGAAGCTATTTTCCAACCACAACCATCTACCTTGTGGTCCCTAAACATTCACTCAGCAGCTATCTATTGAGTGTTGTATATGTGCTAAGTAATGTTCTAGGAGCTGGGGTCATGACAGTGAACAGATACCCTTGTTCTTGTGGAACTTACATTTTTAGTGATATCTCTGTTCCATATGTTATTCATATTCTTCTCTTTTCCTGACGTGTCTGTCCTCTCATTCTCTGACAATATCCCCCCATTCTTTCTGTCTTAGTTCAGACACTGCATCCTCTGTGAGGACCCCAGGGTTACCCTCCATCAGAGATAATTACTTCTTCCTCCAAGCGTCCATGTGCCTTGCCTGTACCTTCATGACAATGCTTCTCCTGCCTAGTCTGCATACCAGATGCATCCAAGGTGTAAAAACAAAAACAAACAAACAAAAAAACTGGACTTGGACTCAGGAGACAGGCCATGAACTCTGCCTCTATGAGAGCTGGGCAGATAGGAGCTCCTTCCACCCAGGCTTGTCATGAGGAATAAAGGAGGTGCATGTACAAAATATTTAAAGCAGAAAAGGCCCAGGGTTAATGGTCAGTCATTACTTTCTGAATGAACAACTGTGCTATAATGATGTTTTCGGATTTGTATTAAGAATTATCTGGCAGCTAACCTGGGAGCTTGTGCCCAGTACTCCTTGAATATTTCTTGAATCTATTTTGAATGTAATCTGACGTCGTTTGGGGGTTTTTTTTTTTCAGGTATTCTGTTTACAAGGACCCAGCAGGCTGGCTGAATATCAACCCCATCAACGGGACTGTTGACACCACTGCTGTGCTGGACCGCGAGTCCCCATTCGTCCACAACAGCGTATACACTGCCCTCTTCCTGGCAGTCGACAGTGGTGAGTAATTTTTTAAATGCCAATAAGTGAATACTTTTCAGTTATAAATATATTTTTACATTTTTACATTTCTTCTGATATACCTAAAGGTGTACTTGGGAAGAATTAAGCGTGGTGGGGGGCAGGGAAAGCAAATGTGTAAACACACGTGAGTCAGTAAAATCCCCAAGTCCTGGAATTCCTGGGTCTTTGTCTAGTTAGGGGTCAGAGCAGTGAGCTCACTGTGCTCCGTCTCAAGAGGCGCCAAGGCTAGGAAGCCACATTGATGTCCTTCATCTTGGTGTCATGTTCTCATCTACAAGGAGGGTTATTTTTACCTAATGCAAGTTGAAAGGAAGTCCCAGAGGACGTCACCGACCCTGACAATTGAATTGTTCCCTCAGCTTTTTTCCTTTTATGATATGCACCATGGAAAGACATCAGGTCCCCTCAGCTGGTAGCTTCATAAGCGCAGAACAGTCGCTGTTCGTTCAAAAGCTAATAATGCAATATCCACAACTCAGACTCTGTTCCAGACACTGGGGATACAGTCGTGAACAAACAAAAATCACTGTCCTCGTGCAGCTGACACAGTCATGGAGCACGAAAGGAAATTGAGTAAAATACATACTATTCAGAAAAAAAAGAAAGTATACTATTTATGTATGAAACAGGAAAAAGAGATAGCAAATGAAAGGATGCTACAGTTTGAACCAGACATCCCTGAGAGGCTCACTGAGGAAGTGACATTGAGTAAAAACATGAAAAAAAGTGGGGTTGGGGCCCCTGAAGCAATCTAAGGGAAGAGCAAGGAGGCTGTGGGCTGGAGCAGAGAGGGCAGCGGTACGTGAAGAGGGTGGGGGTGCAGATCACGTAGGGTCACGTGGGCCTCTCTGCAACCCTTGGCTTCTACTTTATGTTGGAATGGGAAGCCGTAGCCAAGTTCTGAGTAGAGTTCAAAGTGCCATGATCATTCTGCTGCTCTGTTGAGATCAGACATAGGAGACAAGGACAGAGGTAGGGACACCTCTTAGGAGACTGAGGACAACCTGGGAAAGATGGTGGCTTGGACCGATAATGGAGTAGGGGATGAGAAGGGATCAGATTCTGGAGATACTTTATATATTTCGGACGCAGAGCTAACAGGATTTGCCATTGGCTGAGATGGGGGGAATCAGAGTCAGTTTCCGGGTATGTTAAGCTAAGATGTCTACTGTGTCAATCACACAAGAAGTTTTGCTCTCCCTGTAATTCCTAAAAGTCAGCTGTTCATAGCTGAAGATTTGGTTTTAAGTCCTATATATATATCATAATGAATATTTTTATAGGGTTCTTTGTATGTGCCTTCATTACCCGATAACGGGTGAACTAAGAATTCTCAGAGGCTGGGTACTTACACAAAACCAAGTAGGAGAGCACGTGTCTAAGAAGTGAGTGATCAGGGTGGCACCCAGTAGGCAGAGCAGGTTTCACAGTGAAGTCAGCCTTTGAGTCTGGCCTTGAAAGACAGGATTTGGATAAATGGCAGGGTCAGGAGGTCGGGATGCCGGAGGGCACAGAGCAGAGGGGTCAGAGTTCAAAGGGAGTGTGGCCTGGGAGGTCAGAGGAGGAAAGAGAGGGGTTCCATCCACTGTGAGTAAACGTGTAGAAACCTATCTGGATGTATACGGGAAAGTCATATCTTCAAGACATCTCAAAATCCGGGCAAGTCATCTGATAGAGCAGGCACCCAAAGGATCCCGTATGTTCTTGAGGAGGAAACTGACGTGATGAAATAGCACCTGGACATTCATCAGTGGAGAGCTGGACCAGACACTGTGCTTGGTCCTGGAGACTCAAAGATGACCAGTACACTGTCCGTGTGCTCCGTGAGCTAATGAGTTACTTGGCAAGTTAGGCTAGCAGACAGAAGGTGGCAGTGCACTGTTACAGCTGTCCTCCTGGAGCTAAGCCCAGAGGAGCCCCTCACCCAGCCTCAGAGGTGGCCACGGGGAGCTCTTTGGTTGAGGGGATCTCCAAACCGAGTGACGAAGGATAGGTTGAGAAAATGGAAGGCATTCTACTAGAAGCCTGAAAGAAGGTGGTTATGTGAGACACTCAAACATTGGTCGGCATTACTGGAGGCTCCGTATTTACAGAGATAAGGTTACTAGGTCTTGTGTGGAATGCCCAGCTCCTATCACAGTGCCTGACTTAGAGCAGGCACTCATGTATATGTGGAGTAGATCATAAAATAGATGAAGAAAAGCTCCATATGCTATGCCGAAGAGTTTGACTTGGTTACCAAACTCCTCGAGAATAAACGCTGTACTTTAGAAAGATAACCCCCGTGGCGGTGTAGAAAATCAGTCAGATCATGATGAGACATGAGGCAAGGAGGCATTAGAAAGCTGTGCAGAAATCAGGGTAAGAGAAGCAGTGGAAGTCGTTTGGGTGGAGTGAGTCTGGAGCTGGGAAACGTTGTAAGACATAGCAGGTGTCTTAGTTGAAGGGGTCAAGGTATGCCTGTTGGCAACAGAAACAAACTAGAAAGGATGAATGTAGAAAACATCTGGATGGAAAAAACAAGGCTTTGAAAACAACCCATACTCAATATGAAAGAGAGAATGGTAATACGAAGATTTCTAGTGAGAAATCTAGTCTATTAATAGAAATGGAACTGGTTTCAAAGGATTGTTCCCATGTTGTCCTTATGGGGTGGATGTTGAGATGATCCCATGAGACACTGCAACGTGGGCCTGAAATAGAGGCCAGGAGGTTTTACTCAGGGAGTCACAATGCAAGAGATTGTCGCCATCAGAACAGATAAGTTTTGTGGAAGGAATAGGTCTAGACCGGAGTGCTAAGGGCATCAACAGTGGAGGACAAAAAGCCAAGAATTTTAAAATGCTTTTCAAACAAAAAGTATCAATTACAGATCAGCTAAAGTAATGATTTCAGAGTTCTGTACTACGTAAAAGTATCTGTATTTGTAGAGAAAATTCTCAGCTAAGAACATCATGAAGGAAGTTTGAAACCCAGCAAATAGTTTAGTTATCATTGCCTTATAAAATATTTTATGCAATTATTCATCAAAAAAACTAGAAATGAAATACACTTTAATTTTTGCCGGAAACAGGAGTCTTCTCTCCAGGTGTGACTGGGCAAGCTGCTTATAGATTCTGAGGCTCAGTTTCTATAATACTTCTACAAAATGAGGAAGATAATTTCTACTTATGAGGTTGTCGTGAGAAAATGAAGTGCTGTACCCTCTACCCTCTCCATCAGAAGCAATATTAAGTGTTCAATAAATGTCAGTCCCACCCCAGTGGGGTTATAGACAGGAAAGAATACAGCCGAGAATGGTCTTCAAGAAATAATGCAGTGGGCCTCCCTGGTGGCGCAGTGGTTGAGAGTCCGCCTGCCGATGCAGGGGATACGGGTTCGTGCCCCGGTCTGGGAGGATCCCATATGCCGCGGAGCGGCTGGGCCCGTGAGCCATGGCCGCTGGGCCTGCGCATCCGGAGCCTGCGCATCCGGAGCCTGTGCTCCGCAACGGGGGAGGCCACAACAGTGAGAGGCCCGCATACCACAAAAAAAAAAAAAAAAAAAAAAAAAAGAAATAATGCAGTTTGAAATCTATTTCTTATCTAACTCTGTTAACACTAATATCGGACAAGGAAATTCAAATCTGGTGTCACAGATGTTTCCAAAGGATAGAAATGTCCCTGAAGATGGAATGATAAATAAAAAACAAATTGGCATTACTATGTAGAACCATCATTAGAGGTGATAATCTTGAATAAGGCTCAAAAGACTTAGCGCAAAAAGAGAATAAATTTTCAAAGACCTCATAAATCACAGTAACTTTTGTTTAAAGGCTCGTTTTTGTCACTCACTGAAAACTTATCTCTAGATATTGTGGTTAACCAGGAAAAACCAACAGTAAGTGCTGTTAGGCCAAAGTTAATAGTACTAACTGATGGCTCAGTGTTATACAAAGTAAGCATTTGATTTTATTCATTTTATAGAAATTCAGTGTGTTTGATGGAATGAAAGAATAAGGAATTTTTGTCATACAACACGAGGAAAGCTAAAGCAAAATAAATTGATTTTCTCCAAACAAGGAGTCACTCAGGAATTTATGCCAAAACATGTCAATAAAATATATGGCCATGGGAACTTTATGGTAGGATGTAGTAGACCAATGTCCCCACTGCAAAAACTAGAAAAATCTGGATAGATTACAAAAATCTTAATTGTAAAGGCATCAGAGAGCTGCAGAAACAATGAAGCCTCAACTAAAAACTAAAATAGGAAAGAAGAAAGAACCATTCTAAAAAGAGTGTAGGGCCACCAGCCACTTTTTTCTCTCTGGGGCTATTTTAGATTCTGGGTGAGGATCAGGCCTGACCCAGGCAGGGCCCAGGATGGAAAGAAATAAATGAGAAACACTTGTAACGGTCATGTGGCTGGTGTGACAAAGTGAAAACTTGAGGGCTCTTAAGCACATGGTTATAGATAAATGCCTTTTAAAGGGCAGAATAAAATCTCCTGGGGTCTCACTGAAACAAAGACCTAACAAAGCAAGAAACTTACCTTAAACACACAGCCATTCTCTCTTTAAGACATTTGCCAGATTTTGAAGGTATGAGGGATTGGAGGATGGGATGGCTGATGCTATAGACTGAATGTTTGTGTCCACCCCAAAATTCACATGTTGAAATCTAATCCCCAGTGTGCTGGTATTTGGAGGCAGGGCCTTTGGGAGGTTCATGGGGATGGAAGCCTTCATGAATGGGATTAATTCCCGTATAGAAGAGATACCAGAGACTTCCTTCACCACGTGAGGACACAGCACAAAGACTATATTGAAAACTACAGAACACTACTAAGAGTTTTTAATGCTGTGTAAATAGAGACCTATACCATATCTGTGGATTAGGAGACTCAATGCTATTAAAATGTCAGTTCTCTCCAAATGGACCTAAAGAATTCAATGCAATACCAAGCAATATCCCAGGTTTTTGTTTTGAGAAGAAGGGGAAGAAACAGATTATAAAATTCATATGGAAATACAAGGGGCTAAAAATAGCCAAGGAAATCCTGAAGAATAAGTTGGAAGACTGACACTACCATATATCCAGACCTATTAGAAAACTGTAATAATTCAGGGACTTCCCTGGTGCTGCAGTGGTTAAGAATCCGCCTGCAGTGCAGGGGACATGGGTTCAAGCCCTGGTCCGGGAAGATCCCGCATGCCGCAGAGCAACTAAGCCTGTGCGCCACAACTACTGAAGCTCACACGCCTAGAGCCCATGCTCCGCAACGAGAGAAGCCACTGCAATGAGAAGCCTGCGCACCGCAACGAAGAGCAGCCCCCGGTTGCCACAACTAGAGAAAGCCTGCGTGCAACAAGAAAGACCCAACACGGCCAATAATTAATTAATTAATTGATTAATTTTTTAAAAGAAGAAAACTATAATAATTCAAACTGTGTGGTGTTCGCTCAAAGATAGAAAAAACTGACCAGTGAAATAGAATAGAGAGTTCAGAAACAGATCCACACATATACACTCCCTGGTTATGACAAGGACAACATGGTAGTGCAGATGAGAAAGCATGGTCTTTTCAATAAATAGTGCTGGGTTAATGGGACACACATGAAAAGAATTATCCTGACCTCTCTCTTATACCATATATAATAACCAATTGTAAATATGTTACAGGTCAAAATATGGAAGGTAAAATAATACATCTTTTAGAGAAAAACATATTAGAACATATTGATGTCCTTGGCATAGGCAAAGTTTTTTAAACAGGACACAAAAGTACTAATGACAAAAGGGAAAAAATGATAGATTATATTAAAATTAAGAACTTCAGTTCATCAGATTATACCATCAAGAATGTAAAAAGGTAACCCACAAAGTAGGAGGTATTTATATTATAAAGGAATCCTACAATCTATATGCAAAAGGCACCACTCAAAGAGGAATGGGTAAGGAACTTGAACAGGTGTTCACAGCAGAGGATATACAAATGCCAATAAACATATGACGAGATGCTCAACTTCATTCATCAAGGAAATAAAAATTAAACGATCCAAATACAAACTAAAATACAAATTGATCGAGGAAATGCAATGAAATTTAGTACTCAGCACACCTTCAAAATGACTGAACTGAAAAGATGGAAAATGCCAAGTGTTGACAAGGATATGAAATCATTAGAACTCTCATATCCAGCTGCGAGAGGTGTAAACTGGTACAACCACTCTGGAAACTGCAAGTATCAACTAAGGGTGAACATATGCATCCCCTATGATCCAGGAATTACATTCCTAGCTCTACATCCAACGGAAATGTGTGTATCTGTTCACCAGAACCTGTGCCAGAATGTAAATAACAGCACTATTCATGATAGCTCAAAACTGGAAACTATCCAAATGCCCAACAAAAGTAGAATAAATAAATGGTGGAACATTCACACAATTGGGTCTATACAGCGCTGAGAATGAATGATGTGCAGCTATTCACAGCAACATGAATGAATCCTGCAAACATAACATTGAGCAAAAAGCAGGCTGAGGCAGAAGATCACATATGGAATGATTCCATTTAGATGAAGGTCAAACAGGCGAAACTAATCCACGCTTCCAGATTACGTTGTGGAAGGGCTCTTTTTTTTATTGAAGTATAGTTGATATACAGTGTTGTAAGTAACTATATATATAGCTATAAAAGAATATATATATTATTTTTCAGATTCTTTTCCCTTATAGGTCATTTCAAAATATTAAGTGTAGTTCCCTGTGTTATATAGTAACTCCTTGTTGTTTATGTGTTTCATATATGATAGTGTCTGTATGTTAATCCCAAGCTCCTCATTTATCCCTCCCCTTGCTTTCCCCTTTCATAACCATAAGTTTGTTACAGTTGAGGCTTGCAGATATTTATTTATTTATTTATTTATTATTTTTGGCTGTAAGCCTCTTTCTGTTTTGTAAATAAGTTCATTTGTATCATTTTTTAAAATTAGATTCCGGGCCTCCCTGGTGGCGCAGTGGTTAAGAGTCCGCCTGCCGATGCAGGGGATACGGGTTCGTGCCCCGGTCTGGGAGGATCCCATATGCCGCGGAGCGGCTGGGCCCGTGAGCCATGGCCGCTGGGCCTGCGCATCCGGAGCCTGTGCTCCGCAACGGGAGAGGCCACAACAGTGAGAGGCCCGCATACCGCAAAAAGAAAAAAAAAAAAAAAAAAATTAGATTCCACATATGAATGATATCATATGAAGTTTGTCTTCTCTGACTTCACTTAGTATGATAATCTCTAGGTCCATCCATGTTGCTGCAAATGGCATTATTTCATTCCTTTTATGGCTGAGTAATACTCCATTGTAAGTATGTACCACATCTTCTTTATCCATTCATCTGTTGACGGACATTTAGGTTGCTTCCATGTCCTGGCCACTGTAAATAGTGCTGCAGTGAACATTGGGGTGCCATGTGTCTTTTTGAATTATGGTTTTCTCCCTACAGATAGAGGCTAGGTTGTAACCCACAGGACACTCAAGGATGTACAAGGCACTTTTCGTAGACTGTTACCGGTTTTAATGAGCTATTAATTACCTAACAACATTGTTTTATTATAAGCGAAATGCTTTTGTTTTGCTAAAGCAAAAAATGGCTGTGCTTGAATGATTGACACAGTAAAGCCTTTCATCCTACAGATCAATATGGTGTGACCTTCCGTGTTGGCGAGCAGTTTACCTTTAGAAACGAATATCATCACTTACCTTATGTGGTCCAGACTAGTGCCTTCAGAGTACAGGAACTCCTTCATTAAAGACTTAAATGAACACAGAATTTCTGGCATGTGTTAAGAAAGGGGAAAAAAAAAAAAAGACTGTTAAGGAAAATACCAAGATGGAGAGACGACATTCAGAAATGCAGTCAGGTGGCATCCCTTTGGGGATGTGCTGACAGGGGGGCAAAGCAGCAGCAAGTAACACCGGTCAAATCCCAGTGTGATTATCGTTGCTGCTCAGGTAATTGCCAGAAAGGTCAAGTTAGTCTCACTGTCTTATGTGGGCCAAAAACTGCCACAAGCAGTTTCTTGTAAGAGTTCTGGAATCCCACTGGAGATGGTCATGGGCAGAAAGGCATAGCCAGCTGGTGCTTCTTGGCTTACTGCCTTCTGCTCAGGATTCTATCAGGCTGGTCTTCCTACCCCCTTCTCACCTGTAACCTCATCTTTCACTCCTCCTCCTGTTCTGAAATTGTATAGGGTTCAGCGTTCCATGATTGTTATTGAATGGCTCTTATGCCCTCAGAGAAGTTCTAAATTGTGACTCCAAATGCCAAAGACAGATATTTGCTTCAGGAAGTTCAAGTGCCCTTGCTCCCAGCACCCAGGCTATGCAGAGAGTTTAAAGAAAAAAGAAAAAAATTATCCCTCTTCATTCTTACTAAGGCTTGGTGCATACGAAATAGTTTGAACCAGGAAACGCGTACTGTCTCTAGCATCCATATGAAGCCTTTATGTGATTATCAAGTATCACATCCCCATCTATTTTCACTTAAAAGAATAAGGGAATGATAGCATAAAAACAAGCCCAATTATCACTAAATTCAGCAGCACGTTTTCATAACTTAGCAACTTGTATAAAGTATGTTTGAGTCTGTCGGTGAAAAATGTGCTGTGGGTTACCAAGAAGACCCAGATAGAGAACCAAGCATAACAGCTGTAAAACTAAAATGGAATAGACTAAGATAATAATTTTTCATAAGCTAAGATATATCAGGTCCTAACCTGTCTTTTCCCTCCGTTTCCTATATAATAGACGTTCTGATAATGCAAACTGATTCTAAATTGAAATATTGTGCAAAATACTTTTAAATTGATAAAAAGAGAAAAAAAGTTATTTGGCCCAATAGTGAAATGACTGCTAAACTACAGGATAACAATGGCCCCCAGACTGGGGATGACAGGGATCTGAACTTCAAAAAGATGCCTCTTTGTGTAGATCAACCAAGACTGCTTAGGGGATGTAGTAAAATTATTTAGATTAATTCTACTTAAAAGATGCTAGTTTGGATAAAATCAAGCCATTAGTTATGATGGCAACCCAATTAAGCCAGTTTAACACCCCTTACCTCAGCTGTTATAGTAACTGAGGAAGAAAAATAAATTGAAGGCCCAGCCATCATTCCTCGTTATTTCAAGTACCAGTAGAATATCAATCACGTTGAAAATACTAGCTACAATTTTGTCACTGACAAAATGGCCTGATGAAAGAACTCTTGAGATCTGGTAATAGAAAGGCTGTGATCAGAGCCATCTGTAGGCAGCAAGTACACTCCACAGAGAGACGGGGGCCCGGTGCTCCGCTAACCCTCGGAATGGACCAGCTCCCCAACTTCACTGTGCCACCCTCAGTATGAGACTTAGGCCCTCTCAGCCTGTTTCCCCACCTGCAGAGTGAGGATAATGCCACCTGCCCTGCTGAGTTATTACAAGGATGGGAAATCATGAATGCAAAATTCCTGGTGCTTTGTAAGGACTTTAATATTGTAAAACTTAAATATTTAAGTCAACCCACTTGAGCTGAGTTATGGACTGATTTTTCTAAACTTATCTAAACTTATCATTGCAGAATCATCAGTGTCTGAAGCAAGCTATGACATGCCATCTGACGACCACCCTTATGGTGGTCTGAGCATTTTTCTAGAGAAGGGACGGGCTGCAGAGCCCTCCACTCGGAGTAGGGCTCTAAATCAGAGAATTAGCCAGAAAATGCTGCCTTCGACATGGGCATCAATTCATAGAGCTTGCTTCTGTCTGAATGGGGAGACTTAAGCCACCCTTCATCTACCTGACAGCAGGACATTTCCATGTTGACCAGCCAAATCAACCATCTGAAACATAATGTTTTTAAACGTTATTGGGGAAAAAAGCTGACTTGGGCATTAAAATACCGTCTGCAGTGCCCATCTGTGCCAGCTCAGTTCATCCTGCCGAGGGGTCTCTTAGCTTGTACTCCTTGTTATTCCCTCTTCCCCAGCTTGGGTAATAGCATCACCACCTGCACGGTCCCCAAGCTGGAACCCCATCCCCACCGAGACTCCTGCCCCATCGCTCCCAGTCCAGCTCTCACTGTCTATCCAGCCTCCTGAATCCAGCCTCTGCTCTTGCATCCTGGCTGCCCTCACCTCATCCCCCATTGTCAGTCCACATTACTGCACTGGCCGCCCAGCTGGTCCTCCTGTGCCCTCTCTCCTCACTCAAGCCCTCTCCTTTCCCTGCCTCCAGCATACCCTGCTCTTATCAAAGCTAGCATCCTGCTTAAAAGTCTACGAAAACTTATTCCCACAAAATAGCCACACGATTCCCTCTGTCTAGAACAACCTTCTCCAGCTACACAAAGTATTCTCGCTTCTAAGCCACATCTTCATGGAGCCTTTGGAACTGTCCCCAGACAGTTAATTATTCCATGCCGCAAGCTCCCGTGACATTTTATCCTCACGTCTCTTCCCACACTTAAAGCGCTATCCTGCATCTGTTTACATATCTGTGCCTGCCACACTGCTAACATTTCAAGAACAGGCACCCTGTATGGTTGATTTCTGTGCATATCCAGTAAGACACAGGGAAGAGCCCCAATAAATATAATTACTGGCTGAATGAATAAAATAAAACTCATGTTTAAACATGGCCTCCAAATCAACTATTCCCCTACTTTGGCCTTTTCTTTAAAGTCTGTAAAACGGAAACAAAAAAACCCAAAAGGTGGAATTTTTTTTAAGCAGTTCAGGTTTCAGATTATTTCTCCTCCAAAAGAATTTTTGAGTCTGAATTATGTGAATAATTGCCTCAGCTCTAAATCGAGTATCACCCATGGAAACCTGGCACTGTAGTTTGCAAATCTATTTTCTACCAGGTTTTTGGTTGGTTTACTATTAAATGTTTTCAAAATATAAAATGAGATTGGTAAGATCTCTATTAACAAAGCAATAAAAAAATGCTTATGAATTAAAATGCGACGAGATTCTTGGCTTACAGAGCACATGCCAAAAAAAAAAAACTGTAAAATACTGATCCTGCAAACCATAGTAGATAGAACACAGGGATGAACTAAGCAATACGAAGGGGGACCATTCAGAGAAGAATCCTGGTTTACTCCCATTTCTGAGCAAAGGTAAAGATAGCTTAGAGCCCTGTTCACATGAAATAAGAAGTGTGACATTTATTTGCTCGCAGCTGCTTAGCAAAGGTTCAACAGGTGCCCAGAAATGCGGAAGGAACTTGCGGGGAGTAGCTTGCCCCACCCAAGCATTCTGCCCTGACAGACAAGCCTCAGAATCTCGCAGGGGTGCCCAGCCTTCAGTCAGGGGCCACATCTGAACTGTGGTTCCTCATGAATTGGCCCATCCTCCTGATTTCCCTCCCAGAGTTTAGGCCTCAGGCTCTCCTGAGGCACCCAGCTGAGGCCTCCCTCCTTGTTCCTGGTGTGGACTCCCTACTCTGAGCCCCAGTTCCACAGACCCCATCCCACACACACCCTTGTTGCTGCCCTAGGTGGGGGAAAGGAGGACACTTTCTCAGAATGGAAGGAAACGTATAGAAGTATAAATACATATGATTACATGCAGGGAAAGAGCAACACATCCTTAGCTTTTTCAAATCAACCTAAATTAGTTCAAAACTCAACCAGGGGAGTTTAGGCTTTTTGAGCATGAGCCACCCATTCTCCTTGTGTGGCAATTTATGATAAACCCTGCATTTTCCTTTACCACACACGCTCAAAAAAATCTACCAGGGAGGCTTCCCTGGTGGCGCAGTGGTTGAGAATCTGCCTGCTAATGCAGGGGACATGGGTTCGAGCCCTGGTCTGGGAAGATCCCACATGCCACGGAGCAACTAGGCCCGTGAGCCACAACTACTGAGCCTGCGCGTCTGGAGCCTGTGCTCCACAACAAGAGAGGCCGTGACAGTGAGAGGCCCACGCACCGCGATGAAGAGTGGCCCCCACTTGCCACAACTAGAGAAAGCCCTCGCACAGAAACGAAGACACAACACAGCCAAAAATAAATAAACAAATGTGGGGTTAAAAAAAAAAAAAATCTACCAGGTAGGTAGGTGCCAGGTACCTATTATAATAGGATGATGACGGAGAACAGTCCTGATGCTCAGAGCCCGTGGAGCTCAGAAATGAGCTTCCTGTCTTTCCCTCCTCTCACTTTCTCTTCCTGCATTTTATTCTTCAAGCAGGCAACCTCACTGTGCACACTATTCCCCATACAAAATTCATGATTCCCAAGGTAAGACACATGCCACATGCCTCTAGGCCCAGTGACTAGAAAAATTTACTCCCTTCCTTCACTTCTCAGAGCTAGCTTCTGAAAGTTCTTGCTGAGATTCAACCTTCTCTGCATATGAAGCCAGCCCAGCCAAAGGTGGAAAGACCAGGGACCCTATTCTTCTAAGGGGACTCTTGAGGAGATGCACTGGGGTCTTATCTTACTAGTCTAGGGACATTGTAGCATGTGAAAATCTGGTCCCTTGTATGCACATGTTCACAGCAGCATTATTCCTAACAGACAAAAAGTAGAAACAACCCAAATGTCCATTACCTAGTGAATGGATAAACAAAATCTGGTCCATCAGCTGAATGGAATATTATTCAGCTATAGAAAGGAGTGAAGTACTGATTCTTGCTATAAC
Source organism: Mesoplodon densirostris (assembly GCF_025265405.1). NCBI lineage: Eukaryota > Metazoa > Chordata > Mammalia > Artiodactyla > Ziphiidae > Mesoplodon > Mesoplodon densirostris. The sequence continues at coordinate 61,258,626 of NC_082679.1, forward strand.
ACGGATGAACCTCAAAAACACCATGCTAAGTGAAAGAAGCCAGACACAAAAGGCCATGTTGTATGATGCCATTTATAGAAATGTCCAGAAAACACAAATCTTTAGAAAAAGAAAGTAGATTAGTGGTTGCCTAGTAGTGGAAGTAGGTATGAAGAGTTAGTACAAATGGGCCCGAGGTTTCTTTTTGGGGTGATAGAAATGTTCTAGAATTAGACGGTGGTGGTAGCTGCAGAACTCTGTGAATTTACTAAATATCAATTCATTGTAAAAACAAATAGAGGAAAGAAAGAGGAATTGGAAAAAAATAATTTTAAATCCCTGTATAACTTCTGAGTTTACATTTCTGTTTCTGATTATTACGGTAATCATGGTTATTATTAAAGGAGATTGAAAAGAGAAAAGTATTATTTTAATGTTAATCACCTGGAGAGAGAATCGTTATTTAGGTTTTGGTATTTTTCTTTCTAATCTTTTTCGTAATCATATATATCTTTTCATTAGAATCACACTGTTTTTGTCTGTTATATCATGCACATCATATATATATATGTGTGTGTGTGTATATATATATATATCTTCTGAATAATGGAACATATCAGAAAATTTCAGTGTTTTTTTGGCTAAGTGGAAATCCTGTTTGGTCAGGGTTCTGAATAAAATAATATTCCCATAATTTAAAACAAAACAAAACAAAACAAAAAAACTGGCCCTGCTTCTCATTACATCCACCCACATCCATCAAAGCAGTGCCAGGAGACCCACGTGTGACATGTTTCCTTGGGTACAGGCCTTAGCTCCGCCCACCTTCCACAAAAAGCAATGTATTGTTGGTCGCTTAAGTAACGAAAGCACAGAGATTTTTTACCCTTTCTACCAATGCTTGATTTGATGCCAACCACAAGCAGCAAAATACCTAAACTTTGAGCTCCACACACGAGTCTGGCGCAGATGGTGGGTTGTGCTACAATCACTAATCATTCCACTCCCTTGCTAGAGCTCCCAAAGTGTGCATGGCATGGGAACACTGTGTCTTATAGGCCACAGCCCTCAAACAGGTGACACACCACCAATACTACAGAGCCTTGGACAAGTTACTTAATCTTTCTGAGCCCCAGTTTCCTCTTCTGAAAAAATGACAGAAAATTGGAAGGTAGAACCCCACGGGCTCAAAACAGCAACCTCTCCGGTTTGCTTGAACTTTTCTTACTCTGATTAACAGCAGGGGTTCAACTTCTTTCCATAAATCCTCACTTTCATTAGTTACATGATCCTGCTTCTCTTAGAAAACGCACAGCTCTGCCCCCAAATAAACGTAGAACACAAAAGTCCAAGCATCAAATGCTGAACAAACCAGACTGAGGGTTTGGCCAGGACAGCTGGCACTGAGCACAGGACACCAACTCGACCGTCTCATGAGGAAGTTATCACCACCAAAGTGAAGAAGTACAAGTTAAATTGTCTTGGTTCAAAATCAAGCAGCAGGATCAGTTTGTTCCTGTCCTGATCAATGTGTGAGGTATTACAAGCTGTCAGTGCCGAGTGGGAACAACGAATCCAGAAGCGGGAGCAGGCAGTGTTCCAGAGCACAGCTTCATGATGTCACAGCATCTCTGTGGTCTTCAGGGCACAGTCCTCTTGATGGAATAGATTCGCTCGTTCAGATCCAGGAAAGAAAATGGTGACCGTTTCACCCATGTCAAGCCATTGTTTGGCAGCATGAAAGCTTGAAACAAAATGAATGACCCACCAAGATTTGAAGGCTGTGGGGAGGAAGAGAGAGTTGTCGTTTAATGGGGACAGAGTTTGAGGTGGGGAAGATGAAAAAGTTCTCGAAATGGATAGTGTTGATGGTTGCACAGTGGGAATGTACTTAATGCCATTGAACTGTACACTTAAAAATGGTTAAAATGGGGACTTCCCTGGTGGCACAGTGGTTAAGAATCCGCCTGCCAATGCAGGGAACACGGGTTCGAGCCCTGGTCTCGGAAGATCCCACATGCCACGGAGCAACTAAGCCCGTGCACCACAACTACTGAAGCCCGCGTGCCTAGAGCCTGTGCTCCACAACAAGAGAAGCCACCGCAATGAGAAGCCCGCACTCGGCAACGAAGAGTAGCCCCCACTCGCTGCAACTAGAGAAGACCCAGTGCAACCAAAAATAAATAAATTAATTTTTTAAATGGTTAAAATGGTAAATGTTATATATATATATTACCACAATAAAAAGTAGCTCATAAGAAAAAGATACAAGAAATAATACTAATAATAACCCCAAATCATGGTTTAGGAATTTTAGTTTGCTTTCATGGTTGAAATGAGAGCCTGTAAGAACCAAGCTACACAGTGAAAGTTCAGACATACAAAGCGAAGGTTACCGCTCTAGAGAAGGAGGCCTGAGACTCACGGAGTTAATCTGAGCCCATCCTCAAACTCTCTGACCTCAGCCTCACAACAACTAAAACCAGGGTGTTTTCGATCAGCGGCTCTGCAAGTGCTCAGAGCCCAGGCTGCACTTCCGGTACTCCCAGTGACTGCGGACCCCTCGGTATGAACGGACGTGCATTTCTCTGGAGGCAGAACCATGACCTTCATCAGATTCCCAAAGGGTAACCCACCTCCCATTCAATTTAAGACCCACTGACAGGAGTGGTTCATCTCTCGGGACCCTTCCCTCTCCTGACACTATAAAGACAGAAGCCCTTGCAGAGACGGGCAGTCCTCCACAGGTCGCGAGCTGGGACTTTCTCTGAGCTTTAATTTGTCCTCTGAGAGTGTGGCCCTGGGTTCCTCTGAGGAGCTGCCGGGAGGAGCAAGTGCAGGTCTAGCTCCATATCCCTTGGGAGCTAGGAGTGAGTCCTTGGGAGCTTGGGGTTGCTGGTGGAAAGGGGGAGAGGAGGACCGTGGGACTTTGGCTGAGTGCCAGGGAATACCTAAAAGCTCCAGTATTTCCTGGGCTCCCGGAATCATAGGAGGCAAAGGGCTCGTGAGGACCCATTACATATTGAATCACATTTCAGTTTTGGACAGTGATTTGTTTTCCATCCTGTGCATATAAACTGGGAGAGGCTTCCCCTGAGGATTTTGAGTATCAAGTCTTTACCTTCTCAACAAAAGAAAAACAAGCTCATTTTACTTTACTTCAGAAAAAGACATCACCAGCCTGGCCTGGGAATAACACATGGGGAACTGAAGACAGTAGTATAATTAAGTTCACGAAAGGCCAATTCTTATGACCGTATTTCAAATACTCATAATGCCTTCTCATCCACTGTACCAAATGACTTCATATTATATTCAGAGTGAAAAAATTATAATGGATTCCTCTGAGATATTCAATTAGTTCCATAAAAAAGAGAAAAATATTTTTTCAGTGAAGAAGTTCAACCAAATTATTAAAGCTGACAGTGAAAAACCAACTTCAAAGTAATTATGCATTTCCTTTGAGTTCTTGCGCTAACAAAAGTTGATGGTCTGCCACCATTAGAAATAGCCATCCTTCTGATGATTAGTTACATTTGTGTTCCTATTTTAGCAGATACTTAATTTGAATGTTTACTCTTGAACTGTCTTTGGGTGTTAATCTATTTAAATTTCCACCAGCCCCACTAAAGAGTACCTGTTCCCCAGATGCAGAGACATAGAGAACAGGCTTGTGGTTGCCAGGGGTGGGGGGGTTGGGGAAGAGAAGGAGTGGGATGAGCAGATGCAAACTATACAGAACGGATAGACAACAAGGTCCTACTGTAGAGCGCACGGAACCATATTCAAAATCCTGTGAGAGGGCTTCCCTGGTGGCGCAGTGGTTGGGAGTCCGCCTGCCGATGCAGGGGACACGGGTTCGTGCCCCGATCCCGGAAGATCCCGCATGCCGCGGAGCGGCTGGGCCCGCGAGCCATGGCCGCGGAGCCTGTGCGTCCGGAGCCTGTGCTCCGCAACGGGAGAGGCCACAGCAGTGAGAGGCCCGCGTACAGCAAAAAAAAAAATCCTGTGAGAAACCACAATGGAAAAGAATATGAAAGAGAATGTATACATATGTATAACTGAATCACTTTGCTGTACAGCAGAAATTAATACAACATTGTAAATCAACTATACTTCAATTAAAAATTAAAAAAAAACATTTTAAGAGTATCTCTTCTCATGCTCATGAACCACTGATCAGCTTCCTTCAAGCTTGTTTCTTCCCCATTAATGGAAATCACTCCCAAATAAGTCACCAGTCAATATCAAAAAAATGAACAACCCAATCCAGAAATGGGCAGAGGACCTAAATAGACATTTCTCCAAAGAAGATATACAGATTGCCAACAAACACATGAAAGGATGCTCAACATCACTAATCATTAGAGAAATGCAAATCAAAACCACAATGAGGTATCACCTCACACCGGTCAGAATGACCATCATCAAAAAATCTACAAACAACAAATGCTGGAGAGGGTGTGGAGAAAAGGGAACCCTCTTGCACTGTTGGTGGGAATGTAAATTGATACAGCCACTATGGAGAACAGTATGACAACTCCTTAAAAAACTAAAAATAGAATTACCATATGACCCAGCAATGCCACTACTGGGCATATACCCAGAGAAAACCATAATTCAAAAAGACACCATGCACCTCAATGTTCATTGCAGCACTATTTACAATAGCCAGGACATGGAAGCAACTTAAATGTCCATCGACAGATGAATGGATAAAGACAATGTGGCATATATATATAATGGAATATTACTCAGCCATAAAAAGAAACGAAATTGAGTTATTTGTAGTGAGGTGGATGGATCTAGAGTCTGTCATACAGAGTGAAGTAAGTCAGAAAGAGAAAAACAAATACCGTATGCTAACACATATATATGGCATCTAAAAAAAAAAGGTTCTTACGAATCTAGGGGCAGGACAGGAATAAAAACGCAGACATAAAGAGTGGACTTGAGGACATGGTGGAGTGGGAAGGGGAAGCTAGGACGAAGTGAGAGAGTGGCATGGATATATACACACTACCAAATGGAAAATAGATACGTGCTTTGTGACCACCTAGAGGGGTGGGATAGGGAGGGTGGGAGGGAGACGCAAGAGGGAGGAGATATGGGGATATATGTATACATACAGCTGATTCACTTTGTTATAAAGCAGAAACTAACACACCATTGTAAAGCAATTATACTCCAATAAAGATGTTAAACAAACAAACAAGTCACCAGTAATATCATCCTTGCAAAATCCCATTGGTTCTCTTTACTCCTTATCCTTTTGTGCATCATAACACATTGAATTCTTTTTTTTTTTAATTTTTATTTATTTATTTATGGCTGTGTTGGCTCTTCGTTTCTGTGTGAGGGCTTTCTGTAGTTGCAGCAAGTGGGGGCCACTCCTCATCGCGGTACGCGGGCCTCTCACTATCACGGCCTCTCTTGTGGAGCACAGGCTCCAGACACGCAGGCTCAGTAATTGTGGCTCACGGAGCTAGTTGCTCCGCGGCACGTGGGATCTTCCCGGACTGGGGCACGAACCCGTGTCCCCTGCATTGGCAGGCAGATTCCCAACCACCGCGCCACCAGGGAAGCCCACACATTGAATTCTTGATCATTGCCTCCTCCAGTTCATCTCCCCTATGTCTTTCAGAAACTATCACCTGCTTTTTAAACTTTTAATCTGCTCTTTGGGGTTTCCTAAGGTGCCCACCCCTTTGTCATTCTGCACTTTCACCTTGGGTGACCTAATTTGCTAGAAAGGTTTCGAAAGCATCTACATTGACAACTCCCTAATCGCTAAGTCAGCCCTGGCATGTCTCCCAAGCTCTGAGCATTTCCATGTGGGTGCACTGAATTTGACAGGCTCTTAGCACAGTCAAAGCTGAGTTCATTGTCTTTCTACTCCCCACTACCTTCCGCTTTTCTCTGGCAGCCTCATCTGAGTGCCTCCTCAACAAGATGAGACATTTATTTGCTGTTCACACTGCCCGTCATGACTCAATCTATTGCTGGTCTCCTTGCTTCCAGTGCCCACCATCTCCTGTCAATACCATAGTGTGTTTCTACAAATAAGTCAGATCAGGTTGTTCCACTGCCTTTCTGAAAAACTCCGGTGGCTTCGTGAGTCTGGAACATCAGTACAAGCAACTAGTTGTGACAGTCAAGGCCCCCTTGCCCGACCAGACATCTGTCTCCAGCCGCATCCCCTGGCCACCCCTCTGTATGCCCTGCAGTAGGGACAGCCCCCTGGTGGCAGCTGATGACAGTGTTGGCAAAACTCTTGGGAGCTGCAACAGTCCATTCCCCACTCACCTCCCAATGTCCCCTGGGAGGCTGTCACAAACCGTTTCTCATCACCTTCCCGGGTCTGACAAGAGACCAGGCTTCCTGCCCACCCTCTTCAGCTGCAGCTGCATCTATAAACCTGCTGAAAAGCAGCTTGAAATTGGCTCCCCAGCAACAGGGCCTCCCTTCATTCGTGTTTTGGTCACGTGCCCCTTTCATTTTGGCGTCACCTGCACAAGAGCCACCTTTGCCTACTCGTCCTTCTAGTGTCTATGTAAGTAATAAATTGCCCGGATCTGCAAAGGGCTCATTGTTTCTTTATCAACGGACTCTGTCAGACCCTGCCTTGCCTTGCCCTTGACACCTGTACTCTGAGCTCAGACATTCACTCCCCTTCCAGCCCCCATGTGGTTCATAAATTGACTTTAAACTTAATGTACATTTAAAAAAATAAACATAGTACCAGATAAAATAAAATTAAGCTTGGAAATCTGGTTAAGTGCAAATGGGGATGGGTGGAAAAAAGGGAGCTAGACGTGGGCTTAGTCCTAGTGTACAAAATTAGAGTACTGTAATTCCAGAGGTGCATCAAACCCTTTTTGGAACAAGGCAAATCTTTATGCTTACTATTTGTGGCTTGAAAATTTGGCTCTAACTTTTCTCACAGAAAATTAGAAGCTATTAATGAATGGTTTGTCCCAAGAGCAAACCTCTGACGCATAGATGAGTAAAAATGAGTGTAGAGGAAGTTAAATAAAGCCACGCTGAGTCTTATTAAGATTAAACACCCTGTTCTTTAAGTGAAAGACATTGCATAGGTGATTATAAGGACGTCTTAAAATAACATTCCCTAAAATGAAAAACATTTCAAGAAATAGCTGAAATATTGAAAAAAAAAAACAAGCCTTTAAAAATAAGGCCCAGGGCCTCCCTGGTGGCGCAAGTGGTTGAGAGTCCGCCTGCCGATGCAGGGGATACGGGTTCGTGCCCCGGTCTGGGAGGATCCCATATGCCGCGGAGCGGCTGGGCCCGTGAGCCATGGCCGCTGAGCCTGCGCGTCCGGAGCCTGCGCGTCCGGAGCCTGTGCTCCGCAACGGGGGAGGCCACAACAGTGAGAGGCCCGCATACCGCAAAAAAAAAAAAAAAAAAAAATAAGGCCCAAAGATTATATTATGGTTGCTTAACTGCCCCAGTAGCCAGTTAGTGACTTCATTTCTCATAACGAACCTGCCTGCCTTTTTTTTTTTTGCAGAGAATTATTGCATTTTTATTTAAAAAATTTTTTTGTTTAGAACATTAAGTTTATCTTTCTTGAAGATTTTTTATCTTTATTGTAATATAGTTGATTTACAACATTGTGTTAATTTCAGGTGTACAGCAAAGTGATTCAGTTATATATATATATACACACACAGATATCGATATATTCTTTTATTTACTTATTTATTTATTTTTGGCTGCCTTGGGTCTTCGTTGCTGTGCAGGCTTTCTCTAGTTGCAGCGAGCGTGGGCTACTCTTTGTTGCAGCGCGCGGGCCTGTCATTGCAGTGGCTTCTCTTGTTGCGGAGCACGGGCTCTAGGCGTGCAGGCTGCAGTCGTTGTGGCACGCGGATTCAGTAGTTGTGGCTCGCAGGCTGTAGAGCACAGGCTCAGTAGTTGTGGCGCACGGGCTTAGCTGCTCTGCGGCATGTGGGATCTCCTGGAGCAGGGCTCAAACCTGTGTCCCCTGCATTGGCAGGCGGATTCTTAACCACTGCGCCACCAGGAAGTCCCGATATATTCTTCTTTAGATTCTTTTCCATTGTAGGTTATTACAAGATATTGAGTATATTGATTACATTACAAGATATTGAGTATAGTACAAGACATTGAGAGAGATATATATTTGTACATATATGTATATACATATATATATTCTTTTTTAGATTCTTTTCCATTATAGGTTCTTACAAATACTGAGAATAGTTCCCTGTGCTATACAGTAGGTCCTTGTTGGTTGTCTATTTTATGTATAGTAGTGGGTATCTATTAACCCCATACTCCTAATTTATCCCTCCTCACCCTTTCACCTTTGGTAACCACAATAACTGGCCTTTCTAAATCTGTCCTGTGCCCTGGGCCAGCCATGCCAGCTCCCAGGGGCACCACCAGCCATCCCAGACCCTTTATCACCCACAAGAGAAAACACTGGATTAGGTCTTCCTCTCGTAGTCAACCTCCCAGTCAGTGCAGAGGAATATTGCATATGGAATATGGTCATCTCTCATGGAATTGCCATCCTGTCTACACTGCCAACATGCAAATACTTGGCTGTTTAGATAAAAGGTTTAATTCAGTAAGCGAGGATAAGTTCTGTTTCTCATCTCCATTCTTTGAATGACTTTCAACGTGATGGTATGACATGTATGTTTAAAGCTTAGCATTCTAAAGGTGAAGTCTGAAGAATGTCAATCAAAAGTCTTACATATGATAAAAGGCTTTTCTTTTAGATTCCACATATAAGCGATATTATATGATATTTGTCTTTCTTTGTCTGGCTTACCTCACTTAGTATGATAATCTAAGTGCAATCCCACTCCTGGGCATATATCTGGAGAAGACTATAATTCAAAAAAATACATGCACCCCTATGTTCATAGCAGCACTATTTACAATAGCCAAGACATGGAAGCAGCCTAAGTGTCCATCAACAGATGAATGCATATAAGGGGGTAAACATCAGTTTTTACTTTCTAATATTATATCCAAATAATATTAAGTTTCACTTAGAAGTGAATATATACATGCAGGATGCTTTCCACTTTGCTTCAGTAACCCATAATTATTCAAAACCTAATGAATTAATGTCAGACTCCAGTTAAAATGACAATGTAGGAAAGTACTGTCTCCCAATATGGGTATAGGCCTCTAGAAATTAATAACTGGGAAAAAAAGGTCATGAAATCACATATAGGCATTCAACAAAAAAAAAAGATCAAATCTCTTGCTAAGGGCATATGTCTCAAACAGGTTTCTTCATATCTGTGCCCCTCTCCCCTACCGCCCACCCCCCACCAAAACCATTTGATCTTGAACCTTTAAGTCTTGCTCTTTTGTGCTGCATGCATCAGTGCATCCTCCTGTTAGAAAGAGAACTCCATGCCACTCAATTATTTTTACTCAGTAGGCTTAGGGTTAGAATTTTAAATTTAAAAAAAATCCAAAAAAATAACCAGATGAATGGATAAAGAAGATGTGGTATATAGATGCAATGGACCATTATTCAGCCATAAAAAAAAAAAGAGTGAAATAATGCCATTCGCAGCAACGTGGATGGACCTAGAGATCATACTAAAAAGCTTTTTTTTTTTTTTTTTTTGTGGTACGCGGGCCTCTCACTGTGTGGCCTCTCCCGTGTGGAGCACAGGCTCCGGACGCGCAGGCTCAGCGGCCATGGCTCACGGGCCCAGCCGCTCCGTGGCATGTGGGATCCTCCCAGACCGGGGCACGAACCCGCGTCCCCTGCATCGGCAGGCGGACTCTCAACCACTGCGCCACCAGGGAAGCCCCTGAAAAGCTTTTTAAACCACTAAACTTTATACAAAGATGGAAGCTATCCCTGTTCGTCCTGTTTGAAACCTGGTGACAACAGTAAAGGCATCTGGCACATTGGGGAAAGGTACTGTGGACAGTGACTCCTGCATTGTACTGGTTGTGTGCTAACATCCCCCGCCTTTCTCTGTAGGCAACCCTCCCGCTACTGGCACTGGGACCTTGCTGATAACTCTGGAAGACGTGAATGACAACGCGCCCTTCATTTACCCCACGGTAGCGGAGGTCTGTGATGACGCCAAAAACCTCAGCGTAGTCATTTTGGGAGCTTCAGATAAGGATCTTCACCCAAATACAGATCCTTTCAAATTTGAAATCCATAAACCAACTGTTCCTGATAAAGTCTGGAAGATCTCCAAGATCAACAGTAAGTCCACCTAACATTCTGTAGTTATCTTTCAGCTTTGAAGCCTAGTTTCCCTGGCGTGGTTTCTGTTCCCAGCCTGTTCCTCCTCCTCTATGCTCTCGGGTATCTTCACATGGTTTGTTTCAAGCTATTCACACATTAGAAATACTGACAATTTTCCTACCAGCACCTGTATACTATTTGTAAATATATTGAATATCTGTTCCTTAGAAATGCAAACATGAAAGTTTTCTCTTTCGCTTCCTCTCTTTTCTATGCTGTACCTTGTATACTACACAGCCCATACTTTACACTCCACACCCACCCAGTCTTCAGCCTTCAAAAGCCAGGGGTCTTGGCTCAGCTGCCTCTCCTCTGTGTTTACCTTAATTACCTTAATTTTCACCAGCACTTTACAGAGATTTTCCATGCTATGCTTGCTTTCCTAAGAAGCACCAGTATAAGAACCTTCAGAAAGGCTTAACCTCTAATCCTCCAACTTCCATTTTATGCTGCAGATCTCAGAATTGACTTTCTAAAATGACCTTGACTTTGACTTTCGACTTTGATATCTTCTCCCATCTGTCCTGTCCCTCATTTATGAAACTTGGAAGCAATGTCCCTTTCTACCTGTCCCTGCACATGGACAGGTGGAATTTAAAATTTTAAATTTAAAACTTTATCATCTGCCTTATTAAGACTGAAATATCCATGTATTGAATTAACAAGTATCCCTGTATCACTACACCCCCTCCACCTCCCTCCCCATGGCTAATGTGAACTCACTACTAAGATCACCTTGCCTCGCAATAAGGCCCAAAACCGGACCTCACACATTATATACACTTTGCCATCAATAGCGAATTCATCCTGTGATTGACCCAGTCAGGGCTGGGCTCCCTGTTCTTACTTCAGTGGTACAGTTTTTGAGAGGGATGGGGAATTACCCATTTCATTAAGTTTTGAAAATGTATTGTACAGTCATACATAAATTTTTCTATTAAAAAATGTCACATGTATTGTTATGGCCTTATCTCATATCTCATTTTATTGGTGTCTTTCTCTTGTCATTGATTCTCTTTGCCTGTTTGTCTATTTTATTGCTGTTTAAAGAATGAATTTTGTTATACTGATTATTTTTAATTAAAACAGCCCTTCTCTTGTTTGAGGGGTTAGTGTTTTATTTGCTAGTTTTTGTGACTGTAGCTCATTTGAATAATCATCCCCAGTTCTTTCCAGCTGGAACTTTCTCATTTAAGAGTTCCTCCTCTCCTTGCGGGAGATCAGAGAATGTTCCTCGTGTTAACCTTCCATTTCACTGGGGTAATCATCCACATTGGTTATTTCTGCTGCTGTAGACTTCTGGATGGGATAATACTTCTGTTTTTGTTTTCAGGTCATCACACTCTCTTTTCCCTCCTGGTTTTACTTAATAGTTAAAATGCCTTCTCAATTCTTTTTCTTGTCCCAGAATTTTTTTCTGAATACTTAGCATTGTTTATGCCCAGAAAAAAAAAAAAAAGGGACTTCCCTGGTGGCGCAGTGGTTAAGAATCCGCCTGCCAGTGCAGGGGACACGGGTTCGAGCCCTGGTCTGGGAAGATCCCACATGCCACAGAGCAGCTAAGCCTGTGTGCCACAACTACTGAGCCTGCGCTCTAGAGGCCGCAAGCCACAACTACTGAGCCCACGTGCCGCAACTACTGAGCCCACATGCCACAACTACTGAAGCCTGCGTGCAAAGAGCCCATGCTCTGCAACAAGAGAAGTCACTGCAATGAGAAGCCCACGCACCACAATGAAGAGTAGACCCCGCTCAACACAACTAAGCCCACGCACAGCAACAAAGACCCAACACAGCCAAAAATAAATTAATTAATTTAAAAAAAAAAAGAATCCGCCTGCCAGTGTAGGAAACACGGGTTCGAGCCCTGGTCCAGGAAGATCCCACATGCCGCAGAGCAACTAAGCCTGTGCGCCACAACTACTGAGCCTGCACTCTAGAGCCCGTGACCCACAACTAGTGACCCCGCATGCCACAACTACTGAAGCCCGTGTGCCTAGAGCCCATGCTCTGCAACAAGAGAAGCCACCACAATGAGAAGCCCATGCACCACAATGAAGAGTAGCCCCCGGTCAACACAATTAGAGAAAGCCCATGTGCAGCAATGAAGACCTAATGCAGCCAAAAATAAATAAATAAATTTATTTATTTATTTATTAAAAAAAAATCCGTAGTCATCTGAGTGATTGAAAAGCAAATAGCCCAAGGCCAAAAACAGTGCCAGGTGGGGGGGCCACTTTTGAGTGCTGCCCAGTGGCCTGGGTAACTGCAGAGAGTCCCACCAAACGTGGGCTTAAAGATCCAGTCTCCAAGTTGTGCGTTGTGTTACGGATTCCCACCCAAACCTAGGGGTGCAGGCTGAGGCCCGATAGAGACTAGACTATAGAACCCATCCCCATAGCAACACAGGGGGACCTACCCACCTTAAGAGTAAGTGGATTTTTCAGAACTACAATGAGGTGTCACCTCACACCGGTTAGAATGGGCATCATCAGAAAATCTACAAACAACAAATGCTGGAGAGAGTATGGAGAAAAGGGAACCCTCTTGCACTGTTGGTGGGAATGTAAATTGATACAGCCACTATGGAGAACAGTATGGAGGTTCCTTAAAAAACTAAAACTAGAATTACCATATGACCTAGCAATCCCACTACTGGGCATATACCCAGAGAAAACCATAATTCAAAAAGTCACATGCACCCCAATGTTCATTGCAGCACTATTTACAATGGCCAGGTCATGGAAGCAACCTGAATGCTCATCAACAGACGAATGGATAAAGAATATGTGATGCATATATAAAATGGAATATAACTCAGCCATAAAAAGGAACGAAATTGGGACATTTGTAGAGACATGGATGGACCTAGAGACTGTCATACAGAGTGAAGTAAGTCAGAAAGAGAAAAACAAATGTCGTGTATTAACGCATACATGTGGAACCTAGAAAAATGGTACAGATGAACCGGTTTGCAGGGCAGAAATAGAGACACAGATGTAGAGAACAAACATATGGACACCAAGGGGGGGAAGCGGTGCGGGGGGGTGGTGGTGGGATGAATTGGGAGATTGGGATCGACATAAATACACTAATATGAATAAAATAGATAACTAATAAGAACCTGCTGTATGAAAAATAAATAAAAATTTTTAAAAAAGAGTGAGTGGATTTTTGTTATTATTGTTCCAAAAATGTATTTTGATGATTTGAATTTGTATTCTTATATAAAAATGCTCTAAGCTGACAATTTCCTTTTTTTCTTTTTTTCCCAGTTTTAATGACCTTTAATTGACAAATAAAAATTGTATATATTTAAGATGTACAATGTGACAATTCGAGCGTGGATTTTTACATTATTTCTTCTAAATGTTGAATGTGATCTTTGTGAAGATGGCTTTATCAGTATAATAAATTTTCAGGGAGGAGTTCTTGGTACTCAATCATCTTCACAAAGTGGGTCCTCTTGAAATTGATTATAATAGCCCTGAACCATAGAACTCCTCAATGCTGGAAGTGTTTTATCTGGCACTTCCTGGTATGGTGTGGTGGCCACCAGCCATGTGTGGTTGCCAGAAACTTGAGATGTGACTTCTGCAACTGAAGAAGTGAATCTTTATTTTTATTTGATGTTAATGGATTTATATTGAAGCACTCTTCTAGTTAAATGAATAAACTGCCTGTTTTGTGTGGGTTTAGTGGCTGAAACTCCACTCTTTTATTTGGAAAGGTCCAGCCCTCTCTCATGAAGGCCTCCCTTTGTCTTCATAGATACGCACGCCCTGGTAAGCCTTCTTCAAAATCTGAACAAAGCAAATTACCACCTGCCCATCATGGTGACAGATTCAGGGAAACCACCCATGACGAACATCACAGACCTCAGGGTACAAGTGTGTTCCTGCAAGAATTCCAAAGTGGACTGCAACACGGCAGGGGCCCCGCACTTCAGCGCAACCGCAGTCCTGCTCCTGTCTTTCTTCAGCTTAGCTCGTAAGTTGACCAAACTCCAGTGCATGCACAGTACAAAAACGTAACTTCACCAAAGCTATTGTTTTTCCATATATCGTTCCCAAAAAATTTATCCCAGAGGAAACATTCATGTTTAGTTTATGTCGGTGTAACAGAGTGTTACCTGTAAAAGTGCTCTGACTAATGGTGAAAGGCACCTTCACATCCCCCTGCCCACTAATGTGAGGAACGGTACAAAGGCACCCAAGGCCGTCCTACAGAGCAGGTGGTAAGAAACTTCCTGCAGATGCACCTGAACTTGAGCTCATACAAATGTGCCCAGATTGCTTAACTGGTCTACTAGGGCCCTGTTCCTCTCTGCATTGTGCGGAATTATCTTTAGTGAGGTTAAAGGAGATTCCATACCTTTTTAAGAAGAGTCATGAGAATGCATGGAGAGAGGTCGAGGCCATAGGAAAAGAGAGAAATGCATAACTCACACATTTTTTCACTGACCAGTAGTTAGTCATGACTATGACATAATGAAGCATTATTTTAAACAAATGAATTATTATGCCGAATAATGTGAGCATGAAATGAATAGATAAGTGCGTCAGATATTTCCTATTTATGGCATACTAGTCCAATTTTAACCTTAGAAATTATTCACATATAGCTAATGCCATTCAAAAGCCTTTGGGACCTCAGTATTTACATTTTGAGAAGGTTATTTGTGTTGTTGTGAATTAGGAGGTTGAGAAATTGATGATTAGAAAATAAAGAAGTTATTGTATCCTGGTGACAGTGGTGAGTGGAGTCAACAGGAAGTCACACATTCCAACGTCAGACACTTACAGCTGTGCTGAGCCAGAGTCCTGGGCGTAGAACTAAAGAGGAGACCTTACAGTGAGGAGTGTCTCGTTGGATGGATGGGTGGATGGGTTGATGGGTGGGTGGATGGGTGGAGCAAGGGAGGTGGGGAGAAAGGAAGGGAGGGAGGGAGGGAGGGAAGAAATATATATTCCTCTCTTTTTCATTCTTGTATTCTCTTTCTTTTTCTTTTTCTCTCTTTTTTTTGTTTTTGTTTGTTTGTTTGTTTGTTTTCTTTCTTTTTGCGGTATGCGGGCCTCTCACTGTTGTGGCCTCTCCCGTTGCGGAGCACAGGCTCCAGACGCGCAGGCCCAGCGGCCATGGCTCACGGGCCCAGCCGCTCCGCGGCATATGGGATCCTCCCAGACCGGGGCACGAACCCGTATCCCCTGCATCGGCAGGCGGACTCTTAACCACTGCGCCACCAGGGAGGCCCTCTCTCTTTTTTTTTGTATAAATTTATTTATTTATTTATTTATGGCTGTGTTGGGTCTTCGTTTCTGTGCAAGGGCTTTCTCTAGTTGCAGCAAGCGGGGGCCACTCTTCATCATGGTGCGTGGGCCTCTCACTGTCGCAGCATCTCTTGTTGCGGAGCACAGTCTCCAGACATGCAGGCTCAGTAGTTGTGGCTCACGGGCTTAGTTGTTCCACGGCATGTGGGATCCTCCCGGACCAGGGCTCGAACCTGTGTCCCCTGCATTGGCAGGCAGATTCTCAACCACTGCGCCACCAGGGAAGCCCCACTCTCTCTCTCTCTTTCTTTCTTCCTTCCTTCCTTTCTTTCTTTTTTTCTTTCTTTCTCCTTCCTTCCTTCCTTCCTTCCTTTCTTCCTTCCTTCTTCCTTTTTCTTCAAGATATAAAATATTACAGATGAAGCTGAAATCCCCTATGTTCCTCTCCCTAGTTTCATTTCCTGTTCTCTCTCCCCAGAGACAATAGCTATCATGAGCTTGAGTGTGTGTGGACATTGTTTTATACTGTTACTACACACACACACACACACACACACGCACACCCCACATATAGTTCTACTTTGTGCAGTTTGTCAAACTTGATCTAATCCATATTATATTGAGCCTGATGTTCTGCAACTTGCTTTTCTTCCTCTCCACGTTACATTTCCAAGCTCCATCTATGTTGCTCTAGTTCAGGGGTCGGCAAACTTTTTTCATCAAGGGTCAGGTGGCAAATATTTTGGACTCTGTGGGCCACATCAGGGCTCTGTCACATATTCTTTTTTATGGCTTTTTTGTTTCTGTCATCTGTGTTTTACTACCTTTAAAAGTGTGAAACTGTTCTTAATTTGAGAGCCATATAAACGCACTATGGTGCACCAGCCAGGTACCCCTGCTCTGGTTCATTCACTTTAACTGCTCAAGAGCATCCCATCCCACCCCATCACAGGAATTAGGCACAGTGTATTCCCCTATCAACAGACGCATGTGGATTATTTAGTGTCCTGCTCTGACCAACTAACTCTACTGCAGTAAACCTCTGGAATGTTTTCCATGAGCTTCTCAAGTGAGCGCTGGACAGACAGCGAGCCCAGCACTGGGTCTGCGTTCTGAGACCCATTGGAGTTCACATATAGCAGAGTCTGGGTAAACTAGAGGGCAGTACTTCCAGGGTGATTGTACAGAAATAAGAATGCTGCATGTGTGCGTGTGTGTGTGTGTGTGTATGCATGTACACAGATGGAGAAGATAGCTGAGTAGCCACTCACACGTCACCCTCTATAAATACAATTACACAACATCAAAGCCTGACTCTTGATGAACCAAGCCTCTGCAGGACCCTGCTCATTTATCAGCACCTCTAGATGGCCAGGGAGGTTTTTAAATGGAGACTTCCTACTGCTGATTGTTGAAATACGGACTCCCAGGCCCATCCAGCCCATGGAACCAACATCCCAAGAGACAGTGGCCTCCAGCACACACACCGAGTGTTTGTATATTTTCACACAATATATTTTATGATAATACACATGCCTGCTACTCCAAATCTATGTATTAAATATTTGTAAGATGTAATCTGTCTGTTTAGATTAAAAGGAATATAAATAGCCATGGCAGTATTTGCTTCCTCCCAACAAGGGATTTTCTTGTTCGCCCTACTTTGGAGACCCCTGACCTACAGGCATCAGTAATGAGCAGGTTCCCAAGGATGGCTCACTTCTCATCTCTGCCAGCTGAGCTCGTGGATCACAGTTAATCCTGATAACTCCTAAAGAACTCATGTTCATTTTATACTCAAAATAGTATCATTGAGAGAAGACAGATGCATGCATTCTGTGTTTGAGATATCAATTGTGCTTTCTGTTCTCACCTAAATGGAGAGCCACCTGGTTATCCCACTGCAGGTGAGGGCACCTGAGATCAGGCCAAAATCATCCTCAGAAAGGAGCCCTGAATCTCCCTACACAGCTGGAAAGGTACTCAGTTGACCCTCCCATGTTTTGCACCACAAGACATGTAGTTTCAGCCCCCAAAGTAGTTAAGAATAGGTGTCATCACCCATCTGTCTGGCTTCAAAATGAACCTAAGTCTGGCCTTATATCAGAGGTATAAGATTATTTAATAATGTTCATTTGAACCTTAGAGATGCCTCTGCTAAATATAATGGTTCCTGTTTTATTATAGACCTAGTCCAAATTGTTCTTCCTAACAGGAAAAGAATGAAACTAATCATGCAGGCATGTGAGGACTAAGTAACCATGGCTGTCCTATGGCTCAGACTCTCTCCTAAGAGCAAGGTCCAAGTGGCTGACCCACCTGTGCAGCTGTTAACGTGACAGTGGCAAGAGGGCACACAGAAATGGGCCTAAAACATTAAGCGAGGTGTGGGGCGTGGGCCCGAAGAGCACTGAAATTAGGTTGTAAGGTGGAAGAGCAAGGTGACGTCCCCACCCAGACATTGTCCTTGAATGGATTTAGGGATGTGGTAGAATCTGGTTTTTGGTTTCGTTTTTTTTTAATTTTATTTTATTTATGTTTTTATACAGCAGGTTCTTGTTATCCATTTTATACATATTAGTGTATATGTCAATCCCAATCTAGAATCTGTTTGACGTTTCTTTAAAGCAGTGGTTGTCAAACTACAGCCCGAGGGCCAAATAAAGCCACTTCCTGCTTTTAAGGTTTGATTAGAACACAGCAGGTCCATTTATACACTGTCTGTGGCTGCTTTCTGCCACCACTGCAGAAAGAGCTGAGTGGTTGCCCCTGAGACCCTTTGGCCCGAAAAGCCGAAAACATTTTTACTGTCTGGCTCTTGGCAGGAAAAGTGTGTCAATGCCTTCTTTAAGGCCTTGTTCGTAAACCGCAGGGGTTCCATCATCCAACATGGGAAGAGAAAATGGGTTTTCCTCCTGCTCTCAAACAACATTCTGATCCAAGTAGACTAGCATTAATGAAACACCCCATGTTCTGTGGCTTTTCTCTTTATTTCCGTCATTGCCCTGATGGTTTTATCCCACTCTGTAGATGAGACACTGATGCTCAGAAAGGGCCCATGGAGGCCGGTGTTCGTCATTGGACTGCCTCCCTTGTGGAAAAAGATAATAACATTTCAGTTTATTACAGTACCATAGGTGGCTTTATTGCAGCTGAGAGTTGAACTGAGAGATACACACTTCCTTCTTTGACATCTAAAAGTAAAGGAAGTAAAACTACTGACATTGAAAGTAATAGAAAATGTAAATGAAATTATTTTCACTGCCAATTTTGTTGTTTAAATTATGTGTTGATGACATTGAGGGGATGCGTAATTCTCCCCCAAGACGCTCCCAAGGACGCAAGCTGGCATCTCCATTAGGGTTTTTGTAGGGCTCTGTGTGGTGTGACAAGGCAAGTTCAAGGAAGAATACTGTGCTGAAACCTTCCTGAACATTGTTTTAGGCCTAATTAATCAGCAAGAGCAAGAATATAAAAGGACAGATCAGGTGAACCATTTGAACAAGTACCAAAATTAAATGTCTCTATGTTGGAAAGGAGAGGGCATTGAATTGTAATCTTGATCACAATGAAGAAGTTTAAAGAGGTGACCAAGAAGCAAAAACAGCCACTGGAAATACTTTTCATTCTAATGCTTTTTATTGAGGTATTATTTTCATTCCATAAAATTCACCTATTTTAAGGGTACAGTTTGATGAATTTTGGTAAAGTGTAGCCACTCCACAATCAAGATGCAGTTTCCTTGTATCCCTTTGCTATTGATCCCCTCCCCCCAATCCAGACTCTCAGTGATCTGCCTTCTCTTACTAGTTTCTTGCCTTTTCTAGAATTTTCTACAAATGAAATCATACAGTCCATGTCGTTGAGTGTGTTAGTATTTTGTTCCTTTTCATTGTGAAATATGTTATGGGCGCAGGCAGGGCCTGGCAGCACCGAGCCCAAGTAGAGCAGGCTGTGCTGTGCCTGCAGACAGAGCCGATCCCCCCAAGGGTACAAGCTCATGGACAAGGACAGTCGACCTCCGACCTCGCACATGCACCGCTGAAAACATTACATAATCATGGACTATTTCATGTAATCAACTCAACTGTCACAGGAGATAGGTTATAGTCTAAGTTGACAAAAAGGGATTGGAGAGTTTCAAATGTAGTCGATCTTATTCAGCCAAAATTTTTTTTCCTATTTTTCTCAATGACCAAAATGATTATTTTAAGTTATTGATCTCACACAGGAAAATATTTTTAAATGAAATTAGTGATGCCATTTAATATGTTCTTTTCCAGTCTTTCTTCAAATATAGGTGAATCTGAAGGATATAGTTTACTGCAGCCCAGGTAACCAAAGAGTTTACGGCGATGGTAGCAAGGGCAATGAAAAATTCAACTGAAAAAAAGGCAATTAAATGAGTTCAGACGACTCCTAACCCCAAAGGAATTCATTTGTCAAGCAATATAAAGATCCCTAGGTGTAGAAAATAATGAAAACTTGCATCTCAATTAGCATGTTCATTTCCATGGCCCTTTCTGTTAAAACAGCTTTCACCCTTAACTTTCTCAATATCGTCTTTTTTAGACTTGAGTCACATTACAAACAATTTTTATCTAAAATTTGGAGCAGCAGCTCTACATTTTCCAAACAGATACGTGACTGCTTCAAACTCTAAAATCAATGGCATGCAGAATAGGTTCATACTGAGCCACCCCTTAACCCACGGTTCCCCAACCTCCGGGCTGCGGACCGGACCAGCACCGGTCCGGGGCCTGTTAGGAATCGGGCTGCAAGACAGGATGTGAGCGGCGGGCGGGCGGGCGAAGCTTCATCTGCGGCTCCCCATCGCTCACGTTACTGCCTGAACCGTCGCCCCCGGCCCCCAGTCTGTGGAAAAATGGTCTTCCACGAAACTGGTCCCTGGTGCCAAAAAGGCTGGGGACCGCTGCTCTAACAGATTTAGAATGAAAAGCCCTAAGCTTTACAGAATAACCCATTATATTCCAGCATTCAGTTCATTCCAGAATAAACTATACTTGCATTGTGGGTTGACCTTTTATACATTTTTCTTTCTTTGTAACACGAGTTCTTAGTGGTACCATTTCCCTGTACATTTCCAAGATATAATAATAATTAAGCAAAAATGGCAGAGAACCGAGCTATTTCCATTCATACTATCATCAGGCAGAGTAGAAGTCCCTCAGCTGGTGTAAAACCTAGAGAATAAGCACAGTCTGGCAACCTCAGTAAACTTTGATGCAGGCCACAAAGATGTAGGAAGGGGCCACAACCAAACCCAGGTGGCCTCTGGGAGCTGGAAAGGGAAGGGGTGGCTACCTTCTCAGAGCCTCCAAAAGGAACACAGCTCTACCAGCACCTTGACTTTAGCCCCATAAGAATTCTGACCTCCAGAGTGTAAGAGAATAAATTTGTGTGGTTTTAAGCCACTGAGTTTGTGGTCATTTGTTACAGCAAGCATCAGAAATTTATACACCATCTGTGGAGAACCACCACTAACTATCTTGTTCTTCCGTGTGACCAAAAAAAAAATATCGGGATGATCGTCAATTTCTAAGCTACCAAGTAGGCTTGTCTATAAAATAGGCTCTGGGCTGCCTGCAGGAGGTAGGGCTCAGTGAAGCAGCAGTAGTGGCTGCGGCTGGTCTGAGGTGAGGTGTCTGGCGTTCGCGTTTTCAGAGGAGTCCAGCTTTTTAAGACATAAACCAGTGGAACAATTCATTCTCTCTTCAAACGTTATGCTTAGGGGGAAAAAAAAAACTTCCCCAAGGTAGTGCAATATTTATAAATGCATTTATTATAGCTTGTCAGTCATGTATCTAGTATTTAGCTAAAATGTTTTGAGTAGAGTTGTTATATTTCTTGACTTGACTCTGAATCTTTTCCATTCAGGTCTGTGAGAACTCCTGACATCTGAAGCTTGACTACCAAGTTTCCATAGCAACAGGAAAAAAAGACAAAAAAAATCCAGATCTGAAGATTGCAGTTTACAGCTCTCAAACTTCACAACTAGGCCTCAATTGTTCCAGATTTTTGTTTTCTTTGCAATTTTCACTTAGTCTGTACTTCACCATTTTGACAGCATCTCCCTTTCTCCTTTAATTAATGGAATCCTCTGAATTTTCCCTGAGTGTTTAAAGATCATGGCATAGAACTTGACCTTCTGGGAGGAGGAACAGTGACAACTCTTCCTGATGTGTTGCCATGTTGCTAGTCAGCACTCCACACATCCAGTTTGGTCTGTGGGTTAGTATTTGTATATGTATGTGTATCTATACGTGTATATACCCAGTATTTATAGAGACAGACTCTACAGGAGAAGCTTGGTTTTGGTATGTCACCCTTCCTTGAGAGGCTGAGCAAAGCAGGGGTGGAAGCTATAGCAGCCGACCCCACCAGGGCCTCAGCATCAGGTTCAGCACTAGGGCGGACCACAGAGCTGCCGCCTCTCCACCAGCCCACCAGCCAGGCCGGTCCGCAGAGGGGGAGAGCAGAGACAGAGCCCTTTCTCTTTAGAGTGAGGACGACGAGCAGTTTTCACTGCCATCCTGTGTGGTGATGAGCCCGAGCGAGAGAGGTGAGGAGCAGAGCCGGACGTTTCACCATCACACGCACGGGCGTCTCTGCACCCGCGGTGGTAGCCGTCCAGAACCCACATTCCCAGTGGGTCTTCTGGGGGCCCGGGTCATGACAGAGAATCTCGCCCTCCCCGGCATGTGTACAACAGCCAGTGTCATCGTGGAGGTCATACATGCATCCGAAGAGGTCATCAGGTACCACGTGTATACATATATCTGCCCACATGTACAGACAAACATTTATGCACATACACACCGTTCGTTTCATACATACATGCATACAATAGAGTAAATACAGGTAGTTTTAAAAGTATCCTTTTGTGTGAATCGACGACCGTCGTTTGCAAACCTGAAAATAAAAGATGTTCATTATGTATGAAAAGTAATTGACTTATTCTGTGAGCATGTAAAAGTAAGGAGATTAGTGCTTGTACTGAGATTATTTTCTTGTTGATAAACTGTAACTGAACCATCAAAGCTCACACCAAATTTTTCTAGCAGATAAAACTAGTGACAGCCTGTGGCTTTTTCTTAGAGCTCGCCATGACCTAGGGTCAGGTAAGTGTCTTAGCATATTTTAATGCAGTTGCTTACTAAAGGTTTTAACCACACGCGCGCACACGCTTTCTTATGCAATCTCTGTTTGCACTTGTGCTTTTCAGTTCACCTTCTGTAGGAACTAGAAGTCATATGTTGTCTTTATTGTAGTGAAATTATGCAGATAGAGTTCCATATATATTGTATTTGTTTTGATAGTAAATCTTTTTGGAGCATATAGAATGCAGAGACTTTTTTTCATTAAAATAAATGGGTGTTGGTGGTTAAAACTGCTGGACAGTAGCTTTTCTCTGATTTCTATGTTGTGTCTGATGTCACTGTTGCTGGGTCTGGCCTAGTGCAAGGTCACCTTTTTGGCTGGCCGTTTGGGTCCCCTGACGTCTCCTGTTAAGTGGGTAAGTCTGTAAAGCCAGAAGCCCCCACCAGTGCACAGAGCAGGCTCGGGGGCAGGGGGTCCAAGCCTGCACAGTCACACTTTACCAGATTTCGTCTTCTGGCTTCACAGGACGCAGCCTTGTGTCTCCCTGGTGGACCTCGCTCCCCTCTTCCCGTAAGGCGGGGGGAGGGCTCAACCTGGAACACACCTGGGAACACCCTCAGACGGCAGCCTGGCTCAAAGGCTAGCTAACTAAGCATGAGAAATCTCGCCCTCTTCCATGAGCCGGGGCCCTCCGTGGGGAGGAATACAGACCTCGAGTGACCCATCCACTCAAGTATGCAAGTGTAAGATTCGCCTTTTTCTTTCAAGCCCACAGGCTCTCCTGCACTTTACCAATCAAGCTGGTAGCTCAACTTAGCTGAGAACACAGAGAAATCAAGAGTATAGGGCACACTTCATCAACAAGCAGGATGTGCCTTAATTATCCCCTATTTAAGTATATTCCCTGTCCCCAGAGTTCTTATCAGGACAAGATATTTCTATCATGTTGTTCTTTCTAATCCCTTCAACAACAACAAAATAGCCCAATTCCTAGAAGCCAAAGTGGTAGCGTTTCCTGAATCATAGGGTGTTTTTAACTAGCTAGAATACATTTACATTGTTTACTGAAACCAAAGGTAGAAACATTATTTCACAATTACCACTGCATTTTATTTTAGTCCAGGTTATTGAAAAAAAAAAAAAGAGCCAGAAACTGCTTTCCCATTACTGAGCACAAGATTGAGGATTTTAGTTTCATTGAATGAACAGTCACACCTTCTTTTTATTAGTGTATTAATCACCTTAGCTAATTAAAAATTACATTTTCTCCCCATTTGACATAGTATTTCAGATGATTTGTTTTAATAAGCACATGTGAACATTTTCTAATTTCTATAAAAGTTACCTTCACTGCTGCCAGTTCTCTCCAAGTGGACATCATTTCAGGCAGATGCACCTGCCCTGAGACTCCAGCAACACCTGCAGATCTGAACATCATAACAAAATAAATCCAGCTACGTTTCATGGTAAGTATCACCTGGTATCAAATAAGACTTTGATTCTTAAAGAACATTTTTAGAAATTTTGGTGACTCATTCCAGATTTTCAAAAGGACATTTTAAGCAGTCCGATAAATGGAATAACCATCTACCATGGAACTCTCGAAGTCGCTCAGATTGCATTTTATCGAAAATGAATACATTGATCTTAAGATTGGCAACTAAGAAATTGTTACCAACACCATGTTTGATGCTGGGTTTAGTGCAATTCTACCTGTACACAAGCTCTCCAGGTGATTCTGAAGAAAAGGGTCTACAGTTGTCCTGGTGTGTGTGAACAGGGTACAAAAATGCAATTAATAATAATAGTTTACATGTATTGATTACTGATTATGTGCCCACACTATAAAATCCTTTATACTTACTAACTCGTTGAATCCTTACCACAGCCGTGTGAGGCAGTGCCATTATCTTCCCCAACTTACACATAAAGCTGAGGCTCAGGAAAATCAAACAGCTTGCCCAAGGTAAGTGGTCTTCAGAACCGGAAGCCAGGCCACGTGGCTCCAGGGCTCATGCTGTCCCCACTATATCCCGTGCCACCCCCAACTCTCAGACACAGTGTCTACTTCAGACCAGAAAGCCCTGGTCTGAAGCCTCAATTAGCATCACTATCTATCCAGACCAACTAAACAGACCTTCTACTACTTCTTAGTTCTAAGAACTTTATTAACACTATTCTAACTTAATATTGGAACCTTAGAAATTTTTCCTGTACAAGATATCATTTTCTTAAGTATTTCCTCCCTTCCCTTCTATGGCTTGTCAGGTCCAGGAGGGGAGTCTACCAGATGAATCAGAGATCTCAGTTATCCAAAAGCTAACTCCTGTCCTCCCAAGTAGCCGGTCACTACCCAACCAACTGAGCGGAGGGAAAGCTAAGGGAGAAAGTCACGCGGGGTCTTCAAGAGCTTGTTCTGTGCTTAGCTACAGACAAATTCTGAAGGATCTCCAAGCAGTTTCTGATTTTGAAGATGGAGCATATTAACCTATTCACATGTAGTTGACTTAAGCAGGAGTCAACAGATAAATCACACCAAGGAGAAAAAAATCACACCAAGAGAAAGGTGAGCCGTGAGAAAGACTGAACTTCCTTTTCCATTTAACTACTAAAGAATAGTAATAGTAATAATATAATAATGATCTGGCCCCGCCTTTCACCAAGATGATACATCCCACCTTCTGTCCTTATCTGGCTGTTGAGATTTGGAACCGCTCATAATGCGATGATAAACTGCTTTCATAATGGTTCATCTAAGGCAATTAACAATCCTTTTGCTATGTATAATGTGTTACCTTTATTGTATTTCCTACTGCTAATGGAATAGCCCACTACTGGAAAAATTCTCTAGTTTTGACTATGTTTCTAGAAAAGCATATATGAAATATGTAGAGACAAAAAAATGGTGGGACTGAATGTGTGAACAAGGATTTCAGATAAGAACTTTAATTCTATAAATTAAGAATAAGTCTGTGATTTAAGCAGAAGTCATTTAGATATTCATCAAATTCGGGAGACAGAAAAGCCTCTTCCTATTACTCACGCTGCAGCACTATCAGAACGTTAATCGTTGGAGGGTTGCTGAGCTTGATACGCCTTTGAAATTTTGTTTGGTCCCAAGTGCTTGTTGGTCGGTAGGGATACTGTGAGAAGCAACGGGTGTAGTAAAACCACAGTAATTATCACTATGAAGCTACGAAACCTTTGAGAAAGTGGTTCAGAGAAGCCCTGTAAGAAGTATATGCTGAAAATGTCCATTTTCTGCTATTTTTTTAAAGTCTTTCCTTTAGAAAATAAAGTCATTCAGCATTCAGTCATTATTAAAGAATTGAAAATGAAGGCTATATGAAAAAGTTTTTGTGTTGTCATGCACATATCAACACTGTTCTCATGTTAAATATTATTTATTCCCCCAAGATACAAATTTTCAGAAATTAAAAAAAATTTTTTCATAAATGCTCAAAAAGGATAAAAGTTTAAAAATTTTTTCATTCTATTTTGGATACAGTACTTTTGGGCCCTAGTTACTGAATTGCTTATAGTTTCTGGGCTGTAAATTAACATTTGATTTACTTTGTAGTTACCATGAAATTTGTAACTTGTTTGTGAAATAGTCAAATAAAGGTGACTGGGATTTTTAATGTGTGTACCTGGTCTTAGACCAGCTTTAGTACAGTTTAAACACAGTGACAAAGCAAAGGTGTATTTTTTCAAATGGTGCTCTGGTTGGCCTATAATATTTAAAGACAAAAAGTAAAACTAAGTGCTGCCTGCCTAATAACTAACTCTTTTCTTCTTTCATAACCGTCAAATCCTTCTGACTTGGAAAAAGCATATAGATGATTGCTAGATAGATAAATAATACATAGAAAGATACACAGACAGAGAGAGATACAGAATGAAATAGAGAGAGAAATAGATACAGGATAGATAGACATCAAGAAGTTTACTTAATTAAGATCCTTAACAAAAAAGAGGAAGGGAAGGATGCTAATACTTTATAAGTGCCTCCTATGGGCGAGCTTTTTACACACTGATGTATGTGTATTTACATATTATACATTTTATATGTAACATATAACTATATATATAATTTATATAATTCATGGACTGTTGAAACAGATTATCTCCACTGTACAGATGAGAAAACGAGGTTCACAAAAGTTAAAACTATCTTATACCACGTCTCACTCCTAGTAAGTGGTATGTAGGACTCCAACACCAATACTTTTCCTACTTATCCTAAGCCAGCACCACACATATGTCACCAGGAGTCAACGGAACAGAGTTTGTATCATCACACACAATACATGAAATTGATGATGACAAAACAATTGGATAATGACGGGATCAGCGAAGCAAACCATAACCAAACTTGCAAGTCAGAGTCTCTAAGAAACATTTCCTTCCTCCCTGGGCATTCTGTCTCCAGGAAGTTGATTCTTTGTCATCCAATCATGGTGACACTAATTTGGAAAATTGCCACAATGAACATGAGAAACATAAACCAACACTTCAGAAGCAAAACAAAGCGATTCAAGATGGATCAGAACGCCACCGGTGACACCATTCTTCCCCATGAAAGCAGTTTTCTGTTCTTTTGTAAACACAGCCTCCAAGAGATCCTCCCAAGTCAAAGTCCCAAGTGGCTCTACCCAGGGTGCATGCCAGGGATTCTAGCAAAACTTGATGTCACAAGGGAATCCAAGCCAGGAGGACTGGTACTGGGGTGAAGGCATTTCTAAATAAAATGTGCTGGAACTAGACTTTTCTCTCGATAACAAAGCCCTACCTTTGCTCCTCACCGAGAGTGGATCCTGAATCCCTGCCCTGACCCTCCTCACACCAGCAAGGCAGCATCTTCCCTGCCGAGGATTATTGGTGCCCTGATGGATTGTTCTATATAAAACGGGTATCCGGTACCTGAAGAAATTCCTGTCTGAGATTTATCCCCAAGGAGAAGAGGCTCGTTACTCTGATTCAGCAGCATTTCCCGAAGTGTGTAACGATGTACTATTTTAAAGCAAGCACTACTTCTTTACCCTCTGCTTCCCTGCCTTCTCTTAGGGCAGAATTTTCTAAACTCATCCTACAAGAGCATACTCATGACTTAAGGACATCCCTCTCCCATAGTTGTCACAACTATGACACTTAAACAGAAATGAGGGTTTTTTTTTTTTTTTTTTTTTTTTTGCTGTACGCGGGCCTCTCACTGCTGTGGCCTCTCCCGTTGCGGAGCACAGGCTCCGGACACACAGGCTCCGCGGCCATGGCTCGCGGGCCCAGCCGCTCCGCGGCATGTGGGATCTTCCGGGATCGGGGCACGAACCCGTGTCCCCTGCATCGGCAGGCGGACTCTCAACCACTGCGCTACCAGGGAAGCCCCGAAATGAGGGTTTTTGACAGATGAATAGATAAGATGTGGCACATACATACAATGGAATATTAGCCATAAAAAGAAACGAAACAGTTATTTCTACTGAGGTGCATGGACCTAGAGACTGTCATACAGAGTGAAGTAAGAAAGAGAAAAACAGATACCGTATGCTAACAGGTACATATGGCATCTAAAAAAAAAAAAAGTTCTAAAGAACCTAGGGGCAGGACAGGAATAAAGATGCAGACGTAGAGAATGGACCTGAGGACACGGGGAGGGCGAAGGGTAAGCTGGGACGAGTGAGAGAGTGGCATGGACATATATACACTACCAAACGTAAAATAGATAGCTAGTGGGAAGCAGCCGCATAGCACAGGGAGATCAGCTCGGTGCTTCGTGACCACCTAGAGGGGTGGGATAGGGAGGGTGGGAGGGAGCCTCGAGGGGGAGGGGATATGGGGATATATGTATACGTATAGCTGGTTCACTTTGTTATACAGCAGAAGCTAACCATTGTAAAGCAATTATATTCCAGTAAAGATGTTAAAAAAATTGTTCAGAACCAAAGTTCTAAAGGGTAACTGCTAGTGCCTCACACGTAATACAGTAGTTTTGTTAGTAGAACAACATTCAGTTACGTTCGGTATGTCAACCCTGCAAAGTAAGTATATCAGCCATGACGATAAATTAGTGGAGTTTTTGCATAAAGCAGCTGTTTAAAAGACCTTGGTCTCCACACAGAAAATATGCTGTCTTTCTGCTTAAGTGCAAAAGAAAAAAAGCCTCCACTAAAAAAGTTTCAAGTTAGCTTGCTATTTATGCAAAGAAAATTTCAATCAGGATAAAAAGGCCTTAAGTCTCTTGGCAGAAACACACACACACACACACACACACACACACACACACACACACACACACACACACACACACACACACACACACCAGATCCAAGTGCTAATTCATGTTCTGTGTTGCTCATGGCCATATGCCAGACCTGACTAGAAATCCAGGGTTGTGGGTACCCAGTCTTCTGTGCTGAGTCTGGGAGCCCCAGAGATTGGGGTCCAAAGTGAAAGGGCCTGCAATCTCACCCAGCCTTGACTACTTACGAGCTAAATGATTCTGGAGCTCTATGTAAACACTTTATAAAATACTAAGTAGGATACAAATGTAAAGTGGTATAACTTTACCGACTGTTATGGGTTGAATTGTGCCCCCCCAAAAAGACACATTGAAATCTTAACCCCTAGTACCTCAGAATGCGACCTTGTTTAGAAACAGGGTCTTTGCCTGTGTAATTAGTTCAAATGATGTCACTCGGGAGTAGGGTGGCCCCTCATCTAATATGACGGGTGTCCTTATGAGAAGAAGAGAGAAAACACACAGAGGGAAGGCCATGTGAAGACGTGCCAGCAAAGAACTGCCAGCAGCACCAGAAGCTGGGAGAGAAGATGGAACAGATTCTCCCCCAAGAGCCCTCAGAAGGAACCAACCCTGCTGACACCTTGACTTCAGACTTCGGGCCTCCAGAGCTGTGAGAGAATACATTTCTGTTGTTTTAAGCCACCCAGTGTGTGGCACATTGTGACAGCCGCCCTAGGAAACTAACACACCAACCTTCATTGTCAACATAGAGCGAGGAAAATTCTCAAGAAATGGTCCAAGCGAAAATAAATTCATGGTTGCAGAACAAGTGAACAGAACTCTAGGCGACGTTTATAGATCCCTCTAAAGTCAGCGTTTCTCATCTGAGGGTGATCCCCCCACCCCAGGAGACACTCGGCAGTGTCTGGAGATAAATTTGGTTTTCACGACGGGGAAGGGGGTGGTGGCATATGCTACCAGCATCTAGTGGGTAGAAATCAGAGAAGCTGCTCGACATCCCACAGTGTACAGGGCACCTCTCACCCCCACCGCAGCAAAGAATGACCTGACCCAAAATGCCAACAGTGCCACTGTTGAATAACCCTGCTCTAAACTCACACAACTCAGAGAATTCTAGAACGATAGAAAAAGGAGAGGGTAGAGTCAGAAAGTCCTGGGCTCAAGTCCTGTCTCTTCCTAATTTGACCTCCTGATTTAAGAGTCTTAGTCCCTCTTGTGTCTGTTTTCTCAACATTATAAAATGGTGATAACTCTATCACAGGGTTCTTCTGAGAATTAAGTTTAAACACCAGAGGGTGGTTTATTTTAAGTCATCAGTTAAAGTGCTAACTAAATACCAGTTAACAACAGCCCAATTATAAAATATTTTGCCCCTTGGCAAGGGAAGGAACCTGGGGGCTGGCGGGAGGAGGGCAGGGAGGGAGGCAGGTAAGGGGCGAAGGCAGGTAAGTGGCTGGTGAAGAGACTCGAGTCTTATATCCCCGAGACCGGTCCCCCAGGTTTGTTACAGATGCTGGTTCTTCCCTTACAGGCTCTCTGCAGCTAAAACCAAGCTGGAACTGACCCCCAGATGCAGTCCTTAAATGAGATAAGGAATGTGAACGTTGCTGGAACACACCAGGTCTTCATCCTAGGGCTCTCCTACCCCCTTGCCAACAAGACCCAATCCCAAGACCACCTGCCGGGCTGGAACTTGAGGTCCCAACTCCGCAGTGCCCCCCTCCGGAAATAGCAAATCCAGTCTCCTAACCCTGCACACTGCTCCCTCCTTGACCAAGCCAGAAACCTTCCCCACCCAACACCATGGAACACCATGCTGAATGAAAGAAGCCAGGCTCTAAGGAGGGCTTTCGTATGATTCCACTTGTATGAAGCTGAGCCGCTGGCAAAATGAAATGACTGTGATAAGAGGACGGTGGTCGGCCTCGTGGGTGGGTAGGTGGGGGTGATAGGAAAGGGGCGGAGGGGCTTCCAGCGAACTGGTCATGTCTCTTGTCTTGGTGGTCACAAGCGTGTGAGGACTTTGTAAAAAGTCATCTAGGATTTTTGCACCATCCAGAACGTATCTTACACTTAAAAGTGAAAATCAACCTGTCTCACAACGCCGGCACCTCCACTCGACCATCGTGGGGAGAAAGAAAAGCACTGTGTCCAGGGCGCAACCAGTCTGGTAGCTGGGCACTGGGCGAGTGGTGGGCGCGCCCCTCCCCCCTGGGACATCGGTTTTCCCTCCAAGGGATCCGACTCCTTCTCCCTTCTCGGGGTTTGCGGGGTTTTGTTGGAGGTCAGGCGGCGACACACGTGTGGGCTTGGCACCTCGCGGGCGCCCTGAGAAAGCCAGCGCGGCCTGTAACGACGGTCTGGTAAGAGACTAAGGCCACTTCTCCGTTCGTTAGCCCCACGGCAGGTTAGTTTCATCTTTATCCTCCCGGGGCGGGGCCAGGAGGGAGGCGTGGTAGGGGAGGGGCTGGGCGGAGCTTAGTGGTAGAGGCGGAGAAGTGGTGGGCGGGGCCACGCCTCGGAACGGAAGCGCGAACTACAGCTCCCACAACGCCCCGCCGTCCCGCCGTTGGCCTCTGACGTCGCGAGAAGCAGCTGCTGGGGCGTCTGCGCGGACAAACGGAAGTGTAGGTGACCGTCTGAGACAGCACCGCCAAGCTGGGAACCGGGGAGATGGCAGAGACAGAACCCAAGACCGTGCAGGATCTCACCTCGGTGGTAAGGGACGGCTGTGCGTGGCGTGCCCGAGGCCGCCGCATACCCGGGGGGCGCCGGCGAAGTCCGCGGACCGAGGCGCCCTCTCCGCGGCCGCGCGGGGCAGGTCTCTGGAAGCCAGGTTTCTAGAGGCTTCGCGGCCTGGCCACCTTGACCCCCCGGCCGCTGGCTGTAGGCCCCTGCTCCTGCTGACGTGCCCAGCCATACCCGCCCCTCGCACCCAGCCCCACTCAGTCTCGGTGACCCCGGCTCCCCGCAGCTCCCTCCTTACCCACTCTGCTCTGCGCGCCCCACCCCAAAAGACCCGACGCCTTGGGAATCGCAGCGGGCCCAGACGGGAGGGGGCGTCACCAGCCCCCCGAGTCTAATTTGACAGGTGGGAAAACTGAAACCCGGACAGGGAAATCGAAGGCCACGGAGCTGCGGAGAATTGGGGCCGGAACCCGGAATCCTGGTCTCCCCGTGGCACCAGGGCTCCTATCCTGATCCCGTGAAGGTGTCACGGGGTAAGCGTGGGCTGTTGTGTTTTGTTGTTTCACAGGTGCAGACACTTCTGCAACAGATGCAAGATAAATTTCAGACCATGTCCGACCAGATCATTGGAAGAAATATCCTTTATTTGTAGTCAGTCTCTGATGAGCCTTTGGATCCCAGTTTCCGGATGGTGGTGGCGATAAGTGGGTGGTTTGCAGGTCAACTTCCACTAGTCATTTACCAGATTTTTTTTTTTTTTTAAACTGAGCTTAGACGCACACTTCCTGAGAAGTGCTGTGCAAAGAGCTGGGGATACAGCTGAGCTAGATCCCTGGCTGCGAGGAACTTACAGTCTACCGGTAATGCTGCCTAGTATGATTGACTGTTGACTGTGAGCGAAGCATTTCATGTGTATCTCTCCTGTGATCCTCACCATCACCTGATGAAGAGATTGTAGCGTTACCTTTGTGTAGCGGATGAGGAACCAGGAAGCTTAGAAAAGTGAAAGAACTTGCCCAGGTCCCATCACTAGTAAAGGGCAGGGCTGGGATTTGAGCCTCACCCCGGACTCCTGTGCTCTGAGCCAGATTCTAACAATATCCAAAGGAAATTGGAAAACCACTTTCATGAAGACACTGTGTTGAAGGTTGTAGTCTGCAGGGCCCTGGAGGAGAGGGGTAAGAAGTGGAAGCTGTTGGTGCCGTCTTTAACTTCCCCACTTGATGACATGAGCAGTCGCATTGATGACCTGGAGAAAAACATCGCAGACCTCATGACACAGGCCGGGGTGGAAGAGCTGGACGGGGAAAACAAGATCCCTGCTACACAGAAGAGTTGAAGGTGAGAGGAGCAAGGGACAGTAGAAGTGTGGTGCATGTCCCTGTGATTTTGATGTAGTCGGACTTTCTCTGAATCTGTCCCCAGCCAGGATCTAGCAAGCGTCCCTTGTATTGTTCCCCTTGTGGACTCCAGGCTTTGAATTTTTCATGCCAAACTAATTCCTTGTGAAGAATTTATTTTCCCTGTTTTTTATCAATAAGACCTAGATCTCTAGTTAAGATCATTAGTTAGTATTAGATAACCCCTGAGTTTATATCATTATGGCCAAAACAAAGAAGTGTATTTTGTTGGCCTGATAATTCTTATCACTGACAGATTTTCCAATGGTTTGTTTTGTTTTGTTTTGTTTTTTAAAGAGAATACGCACATTGCCACCTTCATAAATGCCATAAGTTCTAAGGATTCTCTTGGGAATACCCCCTGCACTAGGTAAATGCCAGGACAATGACTGATTATGATTTAGATGACCTAGGTTGTGGCCACATTAAGCCTTCGCCCTAGAGCTGATTTGTTTTTCCATTGCATGGTTACAGATATCAGGAGAGACTAATAATCAGAAATACCCGTTACAGCAAGATAGCTAGACGCACAGATGACTGCCATGTTCTCACCATAGTGGGTTCCTTCATGACAAGCCTTTTCCTGAGTGTGGTAGTTTCTTCATTGCAACCCACAAGTCGTTTTTGAACTCCCTTTGTTCCCATCCCATTTTTAGCATTTTAATTCCCTATAAAAATCAAGTTTACTGTGAATGTTTAGGTAGCAAAATACACAGTAAAAGACAACAAATTCCTTTTTTATTTTCTGAGCATGTCCTGGCTGGACCAACTGATAGGTAACTATGAAGTACGGGTTGCTTTGAAGTCCAAGGAAATAAGTAGAGGTTTAGGAGGTAAGAGACTTAAATTTACTGTTATCTTAACCGTAGATTGGGTTGATGCACCATGTTAGTAAATCACATAGTTGTTTTGCGTGGTTGTCATCTTAATTCCTTATAGACTTGGGCAATGTCCTGCCAGTCTTAGGAGCTTCTCTGGGTCTCATATCGTCCGGTGTTCAAAAGCCCCATCAAGTGAAAGAGAACAGATTGAAGAATTTCTCGAGTGATGGGCCTAATGCAAGGAAAGGAGTGGGAGTGGAAAACAAATTCACAATAATCTTTTTAATAGAGATTTTCATTGTAGTTTTGCTAGGATATTGTGCAGAGAAAATACATTTAATTCAAATGAGGATTGTGAAAGGGTTTTTAGTTGCTAATTCTATGTATTATTTTTATTTGTCCTTACAGAACGAATAGCACGTTGATGGCTTTTGCTTTTTCAACAGGTTGCCCATCTGCACTGGAATCTGGAACACCCTTTTTACAAGCCAGGAGAAGACAGATGGCTTTTTGCAACTAACTACTATGTGTAGACAGGTTTTATATTATAAAGTGTGCATTCTTCTTACTACATACTATAGAGTTAGTTTATAGAGTGATTTCCCTCCCCTGCCTCCCATGTTTCCTGAACATGGTAAATTCACATCTTGGACCTTGGTCAGCTGTGCTATTAAACACTAAAACGTTGGCAGTTCCTGCATACAATTGTCAAATTTTTTAGTGTATTTTTGTGAAGTCACTTTTTTTCTATCATTCCCTTTGTAGTAGTTGCTGTTTGATACAAGTTGCTGTGTAATTTTTTTATTAGACATAGGATAGATCCTTGGTTATAATAAGATTTTGTGAAGTAAGGCATTTATAGTTAAGGTTCTTTGATTCTCAGAGTGACCAATGAGTGAACACCAAATAGCGTGTTGGTGATACTTTCCAAGTGGTTAAAAACATTTAAAAGTGTGTATTCAGAAATATCTGGCACTACTCTGTCGCCAAAACTTGGAATGGAACCATGATTTTATGCCTGAGTCCTTGAGATCATATGCTACAGTAACGAAGAGTGACCACAGCCACTTTAGTGTTAGAATTTTTAAATATGGACAATGACAGAGTAGCCTGATGTGATGAGGCTTTCAGCAGTTAGAGTTTTGCATGAGGTTTGAACCTTCAGTAGGACCCTACCTTGTCCATCTACAGCAGTTACCATAGGAAATCTGGCAGGACTTTACAACTAAGCTACTCCATCTTTTGAGCTACTGGCTGGGAAAAGAAACAGAAAAGGAAAACAGACCATGTTAAGTCCGTGCCTACGAAATAACTAGTTGTAGGCTTGAGTTTTTAAGAAATAGTTTCTTTAAACTGTTTCTTACTTAAATTCGAGCAGAGTAGTGGCTTTATTACTGATAATGGGAGACAGGGAAAATAACTCCTGCAGCTCAGCCTGCAGTATCAGGAGTGCTGAGCCCCAAGGCTGTGTTGATGGGAAGGAGACCCACGCAGCTGTCGCAGCAGGATGATTTTGTATAGAGAATATGGAAGAAGTTGGGGAATGGAACAGTGCTTTGGAGAGGGAAACCCGGAGTCAACACAGTATGATTTTTTTTTCAAGTTTCCTATGTCACTAGTCTTAATTGTTTGAATTGCAAATATATAATAATATTAAGGAATAATTTGTCCTATTTATAAATTATATGGGGAGCACAGAGGAGTCGATTTCTTCTAGGATAAAATGAATTCCTCACTGTCATCACCGAGCCTCAGAAACTCCCTCACTGGGCTGGTAGGTCGCAAGGTGTGGCCCTGAAAGCCCAGAGCCAGCTGGACTCAGGGGCTGGATGGAACCGCGTGCAAGATGCTTCCAAGCCTGGGAAATGGCAAGTGGACAGTCGGGATGTAAGCAGTTGACTTCCTTAAGTAACAGGAATGTTTCCCCTGACCAAAAATACCTGCCATGAATAAAGGTGCCTGAAATCCTGCTGTTGACGCTTCCTTTGTGTCAGAAATGATTGGTTTGGTTTTCTGCGTTTTCATACCATTTCAGATGAACGGCTAGAAGCTCTGGAAGGATTCGGTACCCATAGCCAAAGTGGGGACGGGAGGCGCGGGGGAGACTGTGGTGCCACAAGGGAAGCCAAGGAGTGTGGAAGCCTCGGGCTGCAAGGCTCACCGGCCAGAGTGAAGGAGAGCGACGCCCTCCAGGGTCCCCAGGGAAACCTTCACGAGTGTGCTCCCCAGGACACTCGTCCCTGAGAAGCTCCAGCAAAGAAGGGTTTGTGCTCACTTGGGGGTAGCATCTTCCCAGCTAGTGTGATTCACCTGATGAAATTTCGCAATGCAAATTAGCTCAGGAGAGGCTCTGAGCCCCCAGAGCAGAAATGGGATTTAACTCATCTGCCAGTTTCCAAGTTACTTAACCAAGGATTTTTTTTTTTTTAATACTTGGCATTTAATTAACATTTCATAGAACCTGCATGTGGTGTGAAACACACCTGGGGAGATAGCGGTTAAGGGAATCCAATAAACAGCTCCGGGTTCATTTTATAAACACTCGCTTCACATTCCCCAGCCTCCAGGTAAAGCTTCAGCCTGGGCTAGGGTGCCTCCACATTGTACAAAAGGATGCTTTTCCTCACACGGTCCCTGTGAAGTGCAAAGTGCAACACCTGCTAAGTTACGGGCCTGATCACCCATAGTCGGGTGCTCAGGCCACAGCCTCCTGGGCCCGAGGCACAGCTATTTCCCCTCCAACCCACCCTGGCGACCAGGGTTCCAGGCATCCTCCCTGTCCTGGAGCCTGTGCTCCACGAAGTCTTCTAGCATGGTCAGCATGGCCCCTGTCTAGTTTGAGGCATAATCTTTGGGTGCAGGAAAATCTGTCTGCCTCTCTTATTCTCCAACTATTTTTTGTTCATTTACAGGCCCATGAAGTTCCTACTCAGCTAAGAAATACAGCTAGCATGGAGTTGTTTGCAGCAAGCAAAACAGCCTTAGGTTTGACTAAACGTCCTCTTTTTCCAAGCGCGGAGGCCCCATCAGCTTCCTCATTTGGCCTCTAGTTAATCCTGCTTTCATTCAAGCCACAGGATTTTTAAATGTTTTAATATTATTTTATCAATTTATTTTCTCTGCTGTTTCATGTCTGAAGTGCCATTGTGTTTGCAACCTATCAGAACAAACATACAGTACTTCAGGTGATTAAAGGTTCATCTGCCTTTGTGAGTCCTTGGAGCCCTTAACAGCACTTAGAGCATCGTTGCTATGGGGACAGGGAGTCCAGCAAACAACTTACAATGAACTTTTGAAAATTCTGTTTGTAAATTGAAGGTTTCCTGTATGGATAACTATGTTCCCTTTTTTTATTCTGTAGTTCAAATATTTTAATTAGATTAAAATGGAGGAATTTTCACAGTATGTTGTCAGATCTAACCCTGAAAATTAACTGGCAACAGTTAATGATTAGTAACAGCTACCAGCACCTATAAAAGCGTTTGTCATAAACCACCGTGCTGTGCAAGCATTTTGTTTACGTTATTTGGCTTCATCTCTTGACAACCCTGAGTTCAGTTTTTATCTGATCAGCCCGTTTTAAACAGAAGGAACCCAATGCTGGGCGACAGTTGACTTGAGGTCACACAGCTGGAAGCAGGGACCATGGAATCGCCACCCACAGCTGTCCACCCAGGTAAGATTTCCGAGTATTCACGGCCAGGCTGCCTGGCAATCAACAACCCGGATCCTGAAATTCAGTTTCAAAAGGCTAATTTTGCATTTTCAGTTAAACATGACCTAAATTATATAATAAACATGCTTGATGTGAATTTTTATTCAGAACTCAAAGTATTCAGGGCTGCTGGAAATGTGCTGGACCAGCATTTTTAATTTCTTTGAGAACAACTACAGAAACAAACCCAGTTCAGTTTCTCACAATGTTTGCCTTGATAAAGCACAGGGAATACTGGCTGCTGATTTTCAGTTGTTTCCCTGCTAACACCCATGAGTACAAAGGTCTTAAAAAGGTGCCTTTGCAGCCATCACCTGGAACCTTGGTCTCCTGCTAATGATGTTAAGCATCTGCCTTTAGCTGCGGCCTCTTTAAAACTTTCCGTGAATGAAAAGGGGGTGGAGGGCCGGAGCAGGGGATGTGAGTCACTGCCTAAAAGCAAAAACCAGAGGGGCTGTGGCAGAACATCATGCTCACCGACCTCACAGATCACTTTGGAAATAGGCAAGGAGTTTGTTTCTACAAGCCAAGTCGACCTGCTAGGAAAGAATCAGTTCTAGTGCTTGGCCCTCACACGCTGAGGCTTCCACCAAGAGAGGTGCCTGGAAGCTCCTCGGACACCTGCCGAGGACGAGATCTAGATCTAATAGATACAGAACACCTGCGTCCGCGGGACCCTGGTGATGCTGGGGAAATGGAACGTCTGTCACTCCCTCCTTGAGCAAGGCCGAGTGCATTCACGTGCACGTACATGAACTACATACACGTCACAGGGATGCTGTGCTGCTTCGTGGTGATCATCTTGGCTGTATATTTATACTTTCCTACTTTGTGGACATCTTTTGACCAATGATTCATATTGATCACTGGCAAGACATCTACCTTCCAAAAGGAACAGTATCATTTCCCAATATTTAAGAATTCAGGATGGAGCAGTTTGGAAGCATTCAGCTGCAAAGGGGGCTGTAATGTCTCACAAGGGAGGGCAGCCCCAGGGAGAGTGAATTCCACACCCACAGGGCCATCAAGGACCCAGAATGCCCCACCAAGGCGCGGCTCACGGGAAGAGAGCACCTTCCTCCTTCTCTCTCGTCTCTGTCTAAGAGTGAAGAAAATGTTTTCCCCAGGTTGTTCCTACTGTGCTGCCCTGGCCTCAGCCCCTCAGAGCGCTCCAAGGTTGTTGACATCAAACAGTTTTCTAGGGCTTCCCTGGTGGCGCAGTGGTTGAGAGTCCGCCTGCCAATGCAGGGGACACGGGTTCGTGCCCCGGTCCAGGAAGATCCCACATGCCGTGGAGCGGCTGGGCCTGCGAGCCATGGCCGCTGAGCCTGCGTGTCCGGAGCCTGTGCTCTGCAACGGGAGAGGCCACAACAGTGAGAGGCCCACGTACCGCAAAAAACAAAACAAAACAAAAAAAAGGAAAAAAAAGTTTTCTAGCTGGAATCTTTGTCCATCTAATCAGCCCTCAAAAGACCCCATTCCTAAACCACTGCTGTAGTTTTACTACCTCTTACCTTTTATGGGTCGTTAGAAGTTGCCCTCAAAACCCAGTGTTTCCAGAAAGAAATTTTAAATATTAAATATCTTAAAACTACAGGCCTGTTATGTGGAAGAAAACCCAGTTAATTTTAATGAGCTATGGATAATCATCAGAAAATTCATTTCTGGAAATTTAAAGAATATGATGGTTTCTTTTAATGATACATTTTCCCGGAAATAGACCACTTGACTGATGCTGTTCCAGAATCCTACTGAGGCAAAGGATGGGCCCAAATTCTTCATGGAACAGAAGCCTGGGACTGGCCTGGTACACGGATTACAAAGCTGGAAAAGCTGCAAAACAATGTCCTGCAAAGAAAATCAGACTTCCCCCTTGATAGGCAGACAGCTCTGATGGATGCCTCTCAATCAGAACCTATGTTCCTTGGGCCCATAATTAAGAAACTTAGAAAGACTCTTTTGAAACCAGCTGGAAAAGTATGCTGTCTTGCCAGCAGAATTTCAAAAAGGTTGATGATTACCATGGGTCAGCCTTGGGGTCCATGAGCCCTCATCACAGTTGATTATATGAAACATATTTTGCCAGCCTCGTCAAAAGGAAATACAGTAAGATTCAGTGGGTCTATCTCATTTTCTCGAGCGCAGACAAGGCTTCACAATGATCTGTGACTCAGCTTTGTTCTCCCCAGAAGGAGAAGCAGAGTCGGTACAACCCCTCTGGCGCAGCTGAGCCAGTCTTTCTGCAATCACTGACTGAGAACATTTTCCTCACCACGAACTTCCAGAAGTTTCTTGGGTTTATTCAAGCTAATCTGTATTCCAGAACAATTCCGGACGAGATTTGTTAGTAATACTTCAACAAGGTGCTGTTTGGCAAGTTCTGAACTTAAAGGATCTCTTTTTGTATTATACTAAGTAATCTAGTAAACTGAGCAAGAATTCTTGGAAATGAAAGCAGACCCCGAGGCTGGGGCCCAGCAGCCTGAGTTTTAACACGACCTCCAGGAGATTCTGATCTTCCTCAAGTGTGAGAACGAGGGCCCTAGGGTGCCAACTTGGGTTGTCTGATAGCTTTGGGGAGTCAGACTAGTCTAAACACAAGAAATCCCTGGGGGATTAACATGCAGGTTCCTGGGCTCCTCTTTTGTAGATTCTGATCCAGTACATATGGGACAGGGGCTGGAGATCCGTGTCTTTAATCAATTCTCCAGTCATTTTTTTTATATTCCTTCCTACAGAGGAAAACACTGCATGGAGAAATGGGGTGGCAGGGAAAAGCATCTCACTCTGAATCACTCGGGCCTGAGCCGGTCCTAAGGTAATTGAAAAGGAATTGATTCTTAATTACCCAGCACATCGGAGCACAGGGATAGAGCATGACCTTTCGGCCCCGTGAAATGAGGCGCTCGCCCTCCAGCCCAAGGAGCTGAGCATGAAGAGCCCTCACTCCACGAGGACTTGAATCACTTTAAATCAATTTGCTTCTTATTAAGATGCACTTCAATGAAAAATCATTCCAACTCTTCAGCCACAAAAGGATAGCCCATCATTTGAAGCTTCCTGAGTGTGTCAGTTGCTTAAAAAGGTTTTAAAGAGTATGGTAAATATTTTTCCAGAGGGATAAGTTATTCAATAAGGAGATTATTTATTAAAAACTAGTAATTTATTGGTTCATGTATCTCTATTTTCATGAAAATGCATTCTTTTCATCTGGGCATACTTTTCTGTGCCCACAGTAGATTAACCTGTGAGTTGACAATTCTGTTAATACATAAATATATTGAAATATAATTTAACTTGTGAAAGTAACAAGGTTTTACTAATAAGACATATCTGTAAAATTACATTTTAAAAGAACTCTTGGAGGGTTTTAAGCATAGTTTCATGTACTTAAAAAGAAATCCTGTTTGCTATTTTGGAAGAAAGAACGAGTTTCTCATTTACCTTTTGAGTCATCCATCCTAAAGGAAATAACTAACGCATGACTTTTTTTCTTATTGGTAAGAAGGAAAGCATTTAATGCTTAGGCCCAAAGCCAAGGTATTGAGTTTGAGTATTTACAGTCAGATATTTTATTTCGATAATAAAATAAATAAATTAGAATAGTTTCCGTTGCAAGCAATGACTAAAAATGGCTTTAACAGTAAGGATATTTAATGACCTCATAAAAAAGTCCAGAGGTAGGCAGTTCTGGAGATGTTTAATTTATTGGTTCCACACGGTCCCGACTCCAG
Organism: Mesoplodon densirostris; assembly: GCF_025265405.1. NCBI lineage: Eukaryota > Metazoa > Chordata > Mammalia > Artiodactyla > Ziphiidae > Mesoplodon > Mesoplodon densirostris. The sequence continues at coordinate 61,299,896 of NC_082679.1, forward strand.
GCCGGCGCCCTGTACCTACCTTGACTTTCCCCTCATCCTGGCACACTGTCTCCACGCATCACATCTAGGGACCAGCCAAACACCCCTCCCAAAACCCTTTCTTCCTGTCAGCCTCTGCTGTGGGTTGAGTTGTGTCCCCCCAGAAGGTATGTTGAAATCCTATCCTGGGACTTCAGAATGTGACCTTATTGGCAAACAGTCTTTACAGATGTAATCAAGTTAAGATGAGGTCATGCTGGATTACGATGGGCCCTAATCCAATGACTGATGTCCTTTTAAGAAGAGAAGAGACACACAGGGACACAGAGACAGTACCCTGTGATAACAGAGGCCAAGACTGGAGTGATGTGTCCGCAAGCTAAGGAGTGCTGACAATACCAGTAGCTGGAAGAAAGGTAGGGAACAGATTCTCCCTCACAGCCTCTAAACAGGAACCCACCCCAGGACACCTTGATTTTGGACTTCCGTCTCACCTTGATCTCTGCTTGGGATCTGCCCTTTGTCCCGGAAGCTCAGAACCCTCCCTTCTTTCCCAGACCTCACTAACTCATTCAGACTATCTCTGGGTGCCTGACTTAGCATTTTACAGCCGGCTTTTTAAAAGAAATCGTAACTGGTATATCAAGGGTTAATTTGCTTTCTAGAGTTTTGTTTTGTTTTTTTTCCTAAGCAAGAAAATTGGGAATTCACTTAGGTCTAAAATTCATCTGAGGCTTCTGACAACTCGTTTGCAGACATAACTGCTCTGGTGCTGGCAACTTTAGTAATCAAAGAGAAGCTTAAGAAAAACTGAGCACTGCAAAAGGAAGAGGAACTAATAAATTTGAATTGAGTCCACTCTACCAAACATTTTATTATGAAGATTTTCAAACATACGGCAGAGCTAAAAGAATTTCCCCGGTGAGTACCTGTATCCACACCACCTTGGTTAACACGTGATGGTACTTGCTTTATGGTAGCTCTCTTCTCTTTCCATCCCTCTCCCCATCTGAGAATTAATTTTTTAATTAGATGATTACCAGATTGCTCGGGGGGCTCTTTGTAGGGAAAGTACAGAGCAGACTCTGGGCACTTACTTTCCAAGTTCACCAGCCCAGGATAGAAGCCCTTCATACCTGGCCCCCCACCCCTGTGATACTGTGATTTATAGTAAGAAATATGTATTTGGTCGTTGTCCCGTTTCTGGCTCAGATCCTAAAGCCCTTGGAATTTCCTAAGTGATAAGAGCTATAGAGGTGTCTTGATATCCAGAACAAACCACACCTGAGTTTATGTTAATGAGGTGATTTTAGGAAACCACCTAAGGATGGGGACTGGTTGCCAGGGGCAACAACCCTGTGATTGGAGCGTTGGAGCTCTCAGTCCCATCCCCCCAGACTTCCAGTTGGTAAGATGGGCTGGAGGTTGAATCTATGGCCAGTGGCCAGTGATTTAATCAATCATGCCCTGGTGATGAATCCTCCGGTAAAAACCAAAAATGGGGCTCAGAAAGCATCTAGGTTGGTGAAGCAGAAGGGAGAGTGGTGCACCTGGAGAGGGCATGGAGGCTCCATGCCCCTTTCGCACACCTCGCTCTATGCAGCTCTTCTGTCTGGATATTATCTATTAAGTAAAATATCTTTCTGAGTTTTCTGAGCCGCTCTAGCAAATTAATCAAACCCGAGTAGAGGGTCATGGGAACTTCTGGTTATAGCCATTAGGTCACAAGCACAGGTAACCAGCTGGACTGTGACAGGAGCCTGAAGTGGAGAGTGGTCTTGTAGGACTGAGCTCCTAACCTGTGGAGTTCAATGCTGCCTCTGAGTAGATGGCATCAGAGTTGACTTGAATTGCAGGACACCCAGCTGCTGTCGGGGGATTGCTTGGTGTAGAAAAACCCACATGTTGGGAGTTGGAATCTGAATCTTACCCCTCCCCCCGCTGCACCTCAACCAACACATTTCTCTGTTCATTGCCCCTGAAGTATGTCCCCAACCCAACCTGCATCTCTGCCTGGCAACTTCCTATTCAATGCTTAAGACCCAATTCAACTGTTCCTTTTCAGAAAAAAAAATAGCCTCTGTTCTCTCAAAGAGAGGTAGCCTTCTTCTTCTGTGATCCCCAAAGTATTTTAAACATGCCTTTAACACTTGTCACATTGTCCTCAAACTCTTTGCCGTGTGTCTGTCTCCCCCACTGTCTAAGGGACCCTGGGGGCCTCTGGGGACTTTATCATATTATCTTGAAGTTCCCTTTGGTGCCTGGCACAAGTCCTGGCACGTTGCAGGTATGCAGGTGTTAGGCAAATGGACCGCAAGAGAGCTAGCTGGAACTCTCTAAAATAAACTAAGTAGCCCCACTTGTAAGTATGCAAACCTACTTAGAAGCGTCATGTCAGAATTTAAGTCCAAGCTGCCTTGTCCCTCCTGTCATCACTCCCATTAAGTGGACCAGCCTGAAAGCTCACATACATGTTAGTGAAGATGCACACCGTGGCCCTTGTTCTTCTGTGTAAAGGATAATTCCGCCACGGCTAGAAACATGAAACAGTGTAATGTCTGAGCAGGTGTTTCCTAAAGAGTGTATAAAAATAGCTGCTACTCATGGGCTTCCCTGGTGGCGCAGTGGTTGAGAGTCCGCCTGCCGATGCAGGGGACACGGGTTCGTGCCCCGGCCCGGGAAGATCCCACATGCAGCGGAGCGGCTGGGCCCGTGAGCCATAGCCGCTGAGCCTGCGCGTCTGGAGCCTGTGCTCCGCAACGGGAGAGGCCACAACAGTGAGAGGCCCGCGTACCGCAAAAAAAAAAAAAAAAAAAAAAAAAAACTGCTACTCAAAACCAACAAACAAAAAGTTCAGTGGTTAAGCTGGGGAAACACCGAACTAAGCAAAGTGCACAGGTTTCTTTTCTACAGTATTTCTCAGAACTTTCAGTCCAACGTGAATTTCAAGCAGCTGAGGAGAAGGGTTTCCGGCACAGAGCCCTTTTGCAAAGTGTGGGGAGGCCAGCTGCAGCAACACGCCGTGGAAGACCCTGCTCTCTCTCAACTCTGTTTACCTGTTTTGCTGCCTACCCCTTGACCACCATCACATCCTGCATTTCAGGCTTAATGTTGAATTTCTCATAGTAAATATTGTGCCAAATGTGGAGGTGATGGACTTACACTGGGCTTTGCTATCTTTCGGTCTGGACATAGCCCGTCGTTTAGCTTAATTCAGGGGATCTGGTGTGGCACCGATCAGCAGGAGGCCGCCGGGAGAGGAAGGTTCCAGGCACCCACTGAGATGTGTCATTGTCGTGAAAGAAACCTGTCCTCAAAAAGAATCTGTATTGGGCCTCCCTGGTGGCGCAAGTGGTTGAGAGTCCGCCTGCCGATGCAGGGGATACGGGTTCGTGCCCCGGTCTGGGAGGATCCCATATGCCGCGGAGCGGCTGGGCCCGTGAGCCATGGCCGCTGAGCCTGCGCGTCCGGAGCCTGCGCGTCCTGCTCCGCAGCGGGGGAGGCCACAACAGTGAGAGGCCCGCATACCGCAAAAAAAAAAAAAAAAAAGAATCTGTATTATCAACATCCAAAGCCTTAAGGAAGCCGGTACTGCCATTGGAATCCCTGTGGAAATGCCCAGCACCTAAAATCAACAAAAAGATTTATTGCATGTTTCATCTTTTTGTCAGTTTCATTTCATGACTTGCGTAGTAAAATTTGGCTACCTACTACCCATCTGTTTTTAAAGTGTGCAGTAGGTTTACATTTTCTTGCAACCGTTTAAGTAAAAATAAAATTTTAATGAAAAAATGTAAAGAATGTTTCCATACCCTGCAGCCTACAGTTCTAAAAATGGCTGACTGGCTGCGCTGGCTTTTCCGGGCTGACCTGGAAACACAGTTGTCTTCCAAGTTCTGTGCCCAGTACAGTGCCTGGCAGAAAGAAGATGCTCAGCAAACATTGGATGGTGGGATGCACCTGTGCACTGGAAAGCTGCCGTCAGAGAGAAAGCGGACCCCAGTGAGTCAGTCTCAAAGGTGTGCAGTGGCCTGATGGGGAGAGGGGCTCTCAGGATGTCATCTTGGCTAAAGGGAGATTTAGACTCTGATGCTGGCTACCTGAGACTTGGAGACCAATGCCCCTTGAGCCTCTGTATCTCCTTTCACTCTGGGCTGGGTGTTCAGCTCCCCACAAATCCCTGCAGAAGAGTCACCAACCAAGGGCTGCGGACTCTGTTCAGGATATTTACATTCCTCGTCATCACCATCGTGCTTTCAGCTACGAGTGACCGGTAATCTTTCTTGCATCCGGTAACTCACAGATTCAAGAAACGGCATTTGCTGACTCTTGTAAGTGGGAGTTTGGGGGTGGATTCAGGCCTGGCTGTATCCAGGTGCTCATCACCACCAGTCAGCTCTGCTGTCCTCTGCACTGGCTCGCACCACCATGGTAAAATGACCACCAGCAGTTCCAGATTGCATCTCATACTCTCACCTGCCGATCCCTTCCAGAAAGAGCTTCCCTGGCCCAGAGTTCTCCCGCAACCATCCTGGGGTCACCTCTCATTGGTCTGGCTTGGAGCACGTGCCTCTGAGCCAATCACAGTAGCCTAGAGGGATGGAATGAGCTGATTGCCCAGGCTTGGGTCAGTGCCCTCCCCTGAGACCAGAGTTGGGCTTAGCCCACTAATCAAAGTGCTGGAGTTGGGAATCGGGGAGAAGAGTTGCCTAAATAGAATCAGGTGCTATTTCCCAAAAAGAGAGAACCAAATAGTTCAGGACGATGCTCCTAATTTCCAGGTCTTTCCCACTCTTTCCCCCACTTTCCCACTGAACCACTACCTGCTCCAGCCAACCCAGTTAGCTTCCCCCATTGCCTGATAAACCCTGAGCCCCTTTTCTGACATAAACGTGGAACCCAAGGCGTGTCTCCTCTTGTTACAATTCAGTTTAACGCTCAACTTGAGCCTTCAGTCAATTCATGGCTCTAAAAAAATTAGAGGACATTTATTTAACACCCACTGAATGCCAGAAACTAGAGCACTGCTGAAGGCGATAGGGCACTGGGTTTGGAACGAAGCTGATCTGGTTTGAAGCCCAACTCTCACTGCAGGACTGGCTGCAAAGCTGGCAGGGCCCAGTGCAAAATGGAATGCGGGTCCTTTGTTCCGAAGCTATTAAGAATTTCTGAGGGGATGGGGGTCCCTGAGCACAAAGCCCTGTGCACAGGTTACAGGCCACAAACCTGGCCCAGGCTTATCGCTCACAACCTTGGGAAAGTCATTGGACCACCCCAGCGTCCTGACTCTCATTTCTGTGAAGGGATTGCTGTGCACATCCCAGTAAGACCATGGATGTGCAGTGCTGGGGGATGAGGGGCTCATGTACCCATTTGGTGGGCGAAGGGAAGGAGAGTGAAGAGGGGATGGGAGGTAGGTGAGTGTGAGTGGAGACCCCATCTCCACCCACAAATTGAAAGATGAGCCTAGTGTCCAGACCCAGCCTAAGAGCTGCCCCAGACCTCTAGCTGCAGTCAGCCCCTGGAGTCGGGCAAGTCCCCAAACTCGAGAACTATTCACAAGAAGGTATGGCCGGGAGCCTGCATGATTTACTGCTAATTCTCAAAACTAAAGCAAACAAAGCCCCAAGAAATACGGCCTACCCATGACCTTCAGTGTGAGATCAGAACAATAAACAGATTAAAGCAAAAGGCACCTGACCCACATGCAACGAAGAGGCAACATGAAGCACTCGCTTTCCTGGGACCTATAACCCAATTCCCACCCCCTCCTCTATCCCCGGATGAGGAACTTGAGAGCCCTCCCTGCCTGGCTTTCCCAAGCCTGGAAAGAGGAATCGCTTGATGGGCACTTCCTCACACAGTAATTCATTTGATAGCCACAGTGACCTGGAGGCATTTTTATATATTCATTTGTTTGTAAACAGAAGAGTCAATGACACCCCCGAGCTAGTTCTAGGATGTGCTGGCTCTTTTCCACCCCAGGGCCTTTGCATGTGCTGCTGCTTTTGCCTGAGATGCTATTCCTCCGCTCCACTCCTTACCTAGCGGACACCTATGTCTACTTAAATCTCAGCTCAAACGTCACTCCTCAGGGAGACCTTTTCAAATCTTGCAGACCTTGCCCTGTTTATCACTTTCATAGTGACCTGTCCTTACCTTTCAGAGCTCCTCTCATGGTGTGTAGGTGTATCTGTGGTTATCTGATTAACGTCTTTCTCTCTAGTCTGTAAGCACCAAGAAGGCAGTAACTCACCATTTTGCACACAACTGACCCTCCAATGTCCTGGACATTGCCTGACCCACACCCGTGAAGAGGTATTCACTGAATGAGTGAATAAGCTTCCCCAACATCACACAGCTAGTATGAAGCAGAGCTGGCATTCAACCCCAATCGCCTGACCCCTAAGTCAGTCCACGTTCCCACCTTATCTTCTTGCCAAATAGGAGAAAATATCAGTTGCAAATAGGATAAAGAAAATCATTTTTTTCTTTTTCCATGATAAAACTTCCCACTGTATTATGTCATGTTTTCTTGAACCCATACAAAAACATGAGCCTGCTCCTCAGAGACAAACCCCAGTTTCTGTGCTTTCTCTGCCTCCAAAACATTAATAAATAAAAAATGTTATAATAAAGAGATGAGCCAGGCGAAGAAGTTGTTGAAAGTCGCAGGTGAGGAGGAGCAGGCGGCGGGATTCCAGAGTCCCAGAAGCACAAAGGATTCTACAGGTCGTCTGGGCCCCCATCACCACTCTAAAGAGGGGGAGTGGAGGCACAGAGTGGTTAAGTGACCTGCCCCAAACCACACAGCTTGTTAATCCAACGTGAATCTCCTACTCTCAGACATATGCTCTTCCCACTTTCTGTGTTTCTGCAGCCAGATTGCAGCAGATGCCTTTTTGGTAGCTCCAGAAGATGCTTGCCTTGTTAAGCCCTGCCCGGCTGTGCCACCTCCTGCTTTCCTGTCGCAGGGGAAGGACTACTGAGTGTCTAATGTCTTATTTGGGTTCCCCCAGCAGTGAACCCTAAGGTGTAAGTATGTGAGAGGTGAGAGAAACACATCAGGGACTGGGAAAGTGTGGCAGAGAAGGCAACGCAGCTGATAAAGGGTGGGTTGTCAAGCCAGCTTCCCCTGTGGGCACCTGGAGCTTGGCACCCCTGGGGCACTCTGGGAACCAGTCTAGGGCATGCCTCAGACTTATCCCCCAAGGGGTAAGGAGGCTGGAATATTTATATACCAACTTCCATCAGCCATTGCTTGAGCCCTGCGGGGGACGGAGGGAGTGGGAATGAAGTGGTGTTAATTCACTGGCATCTGTGGCAACAGAGGTTCCAGGGGCAAAACAAAGCTCTCAGGCAAAGAGCTGAAGGTTCCTGGCAAGTCAGGGGTCAAGTGGCAAAGGTGGGTGATATGGGAAGGGCACTATGGTGACTAGAATTGTGTCCCTCCAAAAAGGTATGTTGAAGTCCTAACCTCTGCTACCTATGGGTGTGAGCTTATTTGGAAATAGGGTCTTTGCAGATGTAATCGAGTTAATAGGGGGTCATAATGGATTAGGATGGCCTGAAGTTCAGTGACTGGGGTCCTTATAGGAGGGAAATTGGGACAGACACAAAACACCCAGGGAGAGGCCATGTGAGGACAGAGACAGAGATCGGTGTGATGCAGCCACACACCAAGGAACGCTAAGGATGCTCAGAGCCACCAGAAGCTGGACGAGCCAAGGAAGGACCCTCCCTCAGCAGTTGCAGAGGGCATGTGGCCCTGCTGGCATCTTTTTTTTTTTTTTTGCGGTACGCGGGCCTCTCACTGTTGTGGCCTCTCCCGTTGCAGAGCACAGGTTCCGGAAGCGCAGGCTCAGCGGCCATGGCTCACGGGCCCAGCCGCTCCGCGGCATGTGGGATCCTCCCGGACCGGGGCACGAACCCGTATCCCCTGCATCGGCAGGCGGACTCTCAACCACTGCGCCACCAGGGAGGCCCCCTGCTGGCATCTTGATTTCAGATTCCTGGCCTCCAGAATATGAGAGAACACGTTTCTGCTGCTCTGAACCCTCCACATTGTGTCACTTTGTTGAGCAGACCCAGGAAATGAATACAGGCCCCCTACATCACACCAGTCGATGATTGGTGATTAAAATTCTCGCAGCACGCACCGCCTGAAAGACACTCCGTGCGTGGTCACACTGCGGTTGGCAGAGCCAAGATTTTTATCCAGGTGTGGCTGCCCCCGAAAGCCATGGGATATGTTTCTCTCCTTTTCTCCAATCGACCTTTCCCCCCAGCTTTATAACCAAGAAAGCTGAGCTGACACTGCCAGGGACCTCCTGAGCAGGCCAGACGGCAGACAAATCCAGAATATTCCATGTGGTAATCATTTTAAGGCTTCAAGCCCGTTGAGGCGGAGACCTTTCTAATACTCAGTACTCGGTTGAGAGAATGAGGGAAAGGGCTAGGACCTTTGTACTGAAGATAGGGGAAGGTCAGGGGAGAGGCAAATGGCAGAGCCGGACACTGAACAGCGGTCCCCTTGCTGCAGCCAAGGCCCTTGCGCAGACCAGCCTTCCTCCCCAGCCGACTGCCCCTCCTTGGCCAGCGTTACCGGTTGGGGGCACGAGCATAGGAAAGAAGCTGCTCTGCCCTGCCTATTACGGGACGGTCAAGACATACTGGTTCCTGGGCTCACACTGGGCCCACACTGGGCCCGTCAGCATCAACAAGAGGGAACAGGAGCCTCAGCCTTTGATGAAAGGAGAACCCACGTGGCCTGGCGTAGCTGTTCCCTCAGAAATGCCAGGTCAAGTTGCACTTTAGTGTAAGGAATCCTGGCTTATTTTTACAAGTCTCCCTTTCTGTATGACTCCAGAAGTTCCAGGGAGGCGACAACAGCCTGGGAAGGAGGAGAGAATTCAACTCCTAAGCACCCCACAGGACGGAAGTTGGAGGACAGCACAGCTGGTTTGGCCAGGCCCGTGGACCGTGGAGAAATGAGCACTCGGGGACAGCCAGGAGGCAGAGGCCAGCGGAGATCACGATGTCAGCCTGCAGGGAGAAGGGTGAGGGATGAGTTACTATCTTCCCTTTGTACATTACTTTATTGTTTGAATTTTATAACAGTCATATTTATGCATTACTTCTAGAATCATCCTTTCTTTCTCTGTGTTTAATTCCTCGACAAGCACGAGGGCCCCTGCTGTTCTCCCGTGGTAACGGAGCCGCAGGGACTGGCGGGGAGAGGAACCCTGACAAGGTATTAGTTCCAGGTCCCTGAAATGACGGAGAAATCCGTACTTTAAAGGAGCATCTGGTTACTTCTACTCTGCTCTGTGGCAGCCTGGCCAAGGGGATGGGCAGTCCAGGGTCACAGCCACCACGAGCAGCCCTAAACAGCTGGCTGCTTGGATTCGCGCTCCAGTTCTTCACTCCCTTGCTGAGCGGTGGGGGCCACACCCACCTACAGGACCCGCGGGGGGCGTGGCGCTACCCACGCTCCGCCGCAGGCATGGCCACGTGACTTGCTGTGGCCAATGGGAAGTGGCGCCGGGCCTCTGCACGAGGGACGTGCCGGGACGTGCGGCGCCGGGACGTGCGGCACCAAGCGGGCCGCACGCGGACAGTGAGGCTTGGGAGCGTTTTCCTGCCAAGCTAAGCCCGAGAGGGGGAAGCCGAGGCCGAGGCTCGGCGCCACCGCGTACCTGACGTGCAGGTGTGTGTGTGCGTGTGTGTGTCTGTTGTTTACCCGCGGTTAGGCTCGTGGGTTAGATGGCGGAACCTGCGATCACCTTGAATGACGTGAAAGCCAGCGCTGAGCTGCCGCTGCCCCACGGACGGTGGCAGCGCCCTCAGGTGACCTCGTTGGGTCACGTGACAGGGCACGCCTGGTCCGCCGGTGGTCTGTGGACCCTGAACACTCAGCCACTTATTCACTGGGTATAAGTGGTCCCGGGTGCCAGGCCTCTGAACTTTCCCGATGTATAGGCATAATGGGGACCTGGAAGAAAAGTGGCCCGGACCCCGAGATACGAAAGGGAGATTGTGAAGACCAACACATGTTTAAGTAAATATTGTCAACTGAAAAAAAAACGCACAACGTGAGAGTTGTGAGTTAATTTTTCATTGAGGCAGAATGAGGAGTATAGCCCAGCAGACAGCACTTCAGATAGCTCTGAGAAAGTGCTCTAAAGAGGTGGGGGGAAGGTCAGTGTATGTGTGATTTGGGTGAAGGGGGTACATGCAGTCAAGCACAGATTTTTGCAGAAGGTTCTGCTAGTCACGAGCGGATGTCACCATACGTGATTTTAGTGATTTTCTACGTATAAGGGGATGCGAGAATTGGGCTCATAAAGTCTTCTGGAAGTATCTAACTGTTGGAAGGCCTGTTCTGCCAGTTTTTCCTCATTCCTGATCTCCTTTCAGGGGGTGTGGAAGGTCAGCACTCACAGCAGCTTGTGACTTCATCCTTGTAGAGGCAGATGGCCAGTGCCGATTTTTAGTTGGCAATATCTCTGAAACGTCTCATTGCGCCAGCTTTGTGAATGGTTGCGGTAATACGCTGAGAACATCACTGCATTTGAGGGTAAGTTGCAGCTTTTGTTTTCTCACGTCACAAAACTTCCCAAGTGTGCGGGATACCTGCTGAGAGCTCATAGGCAGCTGTGGACTGAAGCACTGATGGTGGAATTACTTGGTTAGGAAGGCTTCAGCGGTGACTCTCAGGCCCCCTTGATGCTCCATGAAACAGATGGGGGGTGTTTTTTCTCACACAGCAATAAGTCGGGAAGGGGTCAGTTCCCTCTCCTGTATGTTTGGCTGGAGACAGTCATGTCGTTCCTGAACCAAATACTGCGAATGCGAATGAGATTGGCTTTATTTATTAGATGAAACATTTACTCTGTGTCAGGCATCATGCTAAGCACTTTACAGTACTAACTCAGCCCTCTTGCAGCCCTATAAGAAGGGTGTAATTATTATCCACACTTTACAGATGAGGAAACTCGGGCCCAGAGAAGTTAGGCTACTTGGTCAAGGTCGCACAGCTTGTAAGTGGAAAAGCTGGGATTTTCGTCTAAGCCGGCTGACTCCAGAATTTCTGCCCACGCTCTGCTGTCTCTCGGTGCCCTCGGATGGCGCAGACACATCCTGGAGCCAGGGGTGGGAGCAGCTTCTCCTGAGGGGTGTCTGCTTTGAGGACGGGGTAGCTGCTGAGTGGAATCACAGTACCTTTAGGAAGGAGAGCTGGGACGAATGCCCAGTAGGTCCCAACAGTGGTCTCTCCCCTCTGTCTCCTCCCCTTCATCTCCTTCTCGCCTCCCCCCGGGCCTGTGCTTTACAGCTAAAAACGAGTAACTGCGCCTCTCCCGGGATCTGTGACCCTTGCCATGCCTCTGCCCTCTCCCCTCACTTCCTTCTTCTCGCTCTTTGAGTCGTATTATGAAATGACTTTTGCAGTGTCAGCCATGAATAGATTATGAGAAGAAAATCTTTTGTTTAAACAAATTCTAATTTTCCAAAAGGTGGTGAATAAACACTCTGGGATGCATTAGAGATCAGCAAATCTTGTTGGCGCAAAATCACGCTTCAGTTTCTTTATATAAGCAGAAAATAGCAGTTCTGACGACCTTGCCAGAAGCCTCTTTGTGTCAAAGGATCGGTCTCACCATTTCAGTGTGCGTTGCTCAGAAGAGGCTGAGCCTTCCCATCCGGGTGGGAAAACGCTTCTAATGGAACCAGGTGCGTCGTAGGCTTGCCCAGGGGCACTGAGCAGCTCGTTCCTCCCATTCTACTGCAAGCACCCAATCCCTTCAAATGAACACACTTTTAAGGGTGAATTATGAAGTGCCTTTACCAAGGAGGAGAAACACCCGTGGCCTGGGTGCAGGAGGACTCAGCCCCAGGCTTGGAAGAGCTCTCGGTGGCTGTGCAGTTTTTGCTGCTGTCAAAAGCAGAATGTGCCTTTCAGCACCCTTCACCGGTGGCTCCAGTGACGACTTAAGCCACAGGCCAGAGAGGGTCTTCAGTGACGCTTCAGGGTGGATGTCACAGAAGCCACCACGGCCACATCAGCAAAATGGGGGGTTATTCTAAGGGACAGGCTGTCCTCATGGAAGTGAGGGCGGGCAGCATTTCAGATACTGGCTCTGCATGACACATCACCCCAAAACCTAGTGGCGAAAAGCAACCACTTTTTTAATGCTTGAACATCCTTTGGGTCGGGAATTGGGACGGGGCACAGCAGGAAGAGTGTGTCGCTGCTCCATGGTGCCCAGGGCCTTCTCTGGGAGGCTCGGACGCTGATGGTCTTGTCTCTCAAGTGGCTGGTGGTTGATGCTGGTGGCTGTGTGGGACCTCGGCTGGGACTGCCAAGGGGGCACTTACATGTGGCTTCTCCCTGTGGCCCGGGCTTCCAGGAGGAGGTGTCCCAAAGACCTCCAACTGCAGGGAGGGGGACCGCCCCCCAGACTCAGCTGCTGCCTCCTGAAACCCATTGCCACGTCTGTGCCGAGGCCACACTTGCCGTGGCCACACTGTGCCCAGCCAGTGACGGAGTGTGGCAGAGACACTGAGCCTGGTGCACTCCTGGAGAACGCAGGCCCCTCTGACAGAGACCCTGGCTGGGGGACTCCCTGACAGAGCTGCCGAGCCTTCCCTGAAATGGCTGTCTGGGGGAGCAGAACCCCCCTCCTTAGGTGTAGGCGGCACAGAGCGACCTTCCCAAGAGCAACTGTACAGTGGAAAAACCAGACAAATCGAGGTCCACATCAACAGTGATAAATCATGTTGATCGTACGTACCCTTCCTTGATACTGATGTGACGAGAAAGACACTTTCTCTCTGAAGGTCTTGGTCCCCAAAACTCATCACCAAAGTCTTACCGTGAGAATAACGTCAAATTCCGAAACGGGAACATGCTACAAAACACTCAACCGGTGCCGCTCAAAACTGTCAAGGTCATCAAAGCAAGCAAAGTCTGAGAAACTAGGATAAAGGTTATAAGAAAGCACAGGTCTATGGGGGAGGAAGATTTTACAGGAGCAGAAAGAATTGGGCTGGGCAAAGGAGTGAGGAAAGATGGGCACAGAAATTGGCCATTGCGAGCGAGGCTCTGAGCTCGAGAGGTCCCGGAGCTGCTGGCAACTCAGGGGAGAGACCTCTGTGGCTGGAGCCCCAGGCCGCCCGCAGTGTGCTGGCCTCAGCCTGGGGCTGCTGACCCGATGGGGGCCCTCCCTCCAGGCATCACATCCAAGTACATCAATATCCAGAGGAAAGAGTATCAACACCACCAGTAACTTTTCTTTAGCAAGGAGGAAACTGTCCTCATGTCCCGTTGGACCATCCACTGCAGTGAAAACAGGGCTACCCTGGTTGGCTGCAGCGAACCAGAATCTACCCCCGGGATGGAGATGGGATCACCCTCTCTTTCGTTTTCGGAGTGTTCTTAGCAAGGAGGGTGACAGTTGCCGGATTGGTACCAAACTGCATCTGCCACCCAGAGCTGGAGTGGAAGCCGCAAGAGCCCTGGGAGGCTACACTGGTGCAGGCAGGGGTCCAGACGGGGTCGCGCTGCCTTAGCCGAGCAGTGGACACTGACAACGGGAGGAATCAGACGTGTATGTGAGAGGTGGAGTCAGTAGGAGTTGCTTATGGATTGGATAGCTTGGTGCAAGAGATGAATTCTTTATATGGATTCAGGATTATACGGTGGTTTTCTTAAACTCAGTTTCATAGTAATCACACCCCAAAACCACAGAAAGCACTGTTACAAGTGTGAGCCTTCCGAGAGGAGTGATCGCATTCTCTATTAGTAACGTAACATGAAATTCCGTAAGAATAAGGGCCTCGTTTACTGGGTGTGTGTTCTATCCCTACCAGTCACTTCACCAAATATTCCAGTCCTGAGCACTTAGAATCAATTCAGTCCAATTTGGAATAATTTTTAAAGGAAAAAAAAAAACTCATTGTATTCAGTCAATTCCATGTTTAATAAAAGTATGCCACTTAAGACTTCAACTTGACTAAATTTAAAATATAAATGTCTTAAGTATAAAGTAAAACATAATGGCTTTTATTAAACCAGCCCCAGTCAAAAGCCCAGCTCAGATTTCTTGTGGTTTCACATCTGCATTTACTGAGTCATTCTTTTCATAAACAACTTCTGAAATCATAAAGCCTACGTTTATCAACGTGGCTATTACCATCCTTTCTTGATGAATACAAGGAATAGAGCATTATCACACTTACTCTGCTCAGAGGAAAGGTGGCCTGCCAACGTATGTTATTACCCGCAAAAGGAATTCTTTAATGAGTAAGCGCTAGGCAAACCATGGATTCCCTGCCCATATATGCTCTAATTCTGATAGGAGCCTTGTAAGCACTTCGAAATGGCTCTGAGCCGTTACTTTGATATCCTTCAGACCCATACAATTTGCTATAAACCTTAAACTTCATTTGGAGGCAGTGTAACCCTCAATTCATCCACAAACTTTTAAAGAAAACTGGGCAATTTCCCAAAGCAAATTGCTCCTGAAAGGTAAGATAGTGTCTCATAAACTCAGCCACTTTACAGTTGATAAGGACTACACTGAAAAATAGGACGATTCAAATTCAGACTACCTCAACAATGATAAATCAGGATTTTAGTTTTTTGTTTGTTTATTTTTGCTGTGGTGGTATTGTTTGGGGGGTTATTTCGGCTTTTCGGTTTGTTAAATATTTTAATGATTGATGATACCTAGCATTGGCAGAGGAATGGATACTCTCGTAATACGCTGATAAGGATACAAATTGGTACAGCTTTACTGGAGGGTGTTGTCGCAGTAGCTATTAAAATGTTTAGAATGCAGCACCTTCATTTCTAGATATTAAAGAAAAGCTTACCCACGTGCAAAGAGACAATAACAAAGATATTCCTGGTAGCCCTGGTTGCAACAGGAGAAATTTATAAACAACCTAAAATCCATCAAGATGTAAATAAATAGTACTGTACATACTTTCAAAAAGAATGAGCTAGGGGCTTCCCTGGTGGCGCAGTGGTTGAGAGTCCGCCTGTCGATGCAGGGGACACGGGTTCGTGCCCCGGTCTGGGAAGATCCCACGTGCCATGGAGCGGCTGGGCCCGTGAGCCATGGCCGCTGAGCCTGCGCCTCCGGAGCCTGTGCTCCGCGACGGGAGAGGCCACAACAGTGAGAGGCCCGCATACCACAAAAAAAAAAAGAAAGAATGAGCTAGGCCAGTCAATACCGATGATGATTATCAAGACATGTTGGTGGTGTGGGGGAGGGAATGTGGTAAAAAAATGAATCAAGTTTGAACATATGTTAGAGAATGCCACCCCCCCACTCTTTTTCTATATGGGTACGTGTTTGGGTAGATCCTTGGAATGGGTCTGGACTGTAGAATCTAGTCTGCACTCAGTAGTTGAATGAATTAACGATTGGACTAACACACATGGCTAGAATGTTTTCCCATTTGGCATCTGCCTTTCTAATTTTGTTCTGGAGTTTTAAACGGTGCAACTTATTTTCAAAACCTGTGGGTGATTCTCCTAAGAGGGAGAAGTCCCCTCAGGGTTCCAGGTGAGGTAGCCCTCTTTGCTGCCCAGCATGGCGACACAGTAGCTGGTCGAGATTTCACTCTGTAGTGTGGATTAGTGGTGATTCACAAACACTGGTGACTGTGCTCCTAGAGCCTTTCTCTCTCCCCACCCCTCTCCCTCTCCTTTATTCTTTTTTGTATCCTTTAGATGGGAGTTTGAACATCCCTTCTGGGCAGAGACCTTCCATAGCAACGCCTAGCGTAGGACAGGTCACTCTGCGATCTGTGTGCCCTGATGGTACCGGCTACGATCTCTCTTCAAACTCAGCATGACTGTGATTATACAACCATCCTGTAGTTATGTTCAACTAAGAAATATTCCTAACCTGCATAAAATAGTGGAAGTAGACTTGTATACAGACCATCTAGACTTTTATACATGGTTCATTTATTCACTATCTATCTCCCTTAGACCCCGAGAGTTACATAACCTCTTTGTGCTTCTGTGTATTGATGTTAAAAATGGGGCTCATACTCTATGTCTTAAGGTTTTGGTGAGAATTAAATATCTTTTCTCTGTTTTTTATTAAAGTATAGTTAATTTATAGTGTTGTGTTAGTGTCATGTATACAACACAGTGATTCACTTGTATGTATATATAACTATATATATATAACCAGAAAAGAATATATATATTCTTTTTCAGATTCTTTTCCCTTATAGGTTATTACAAAATACTGAGTAGAGTTCCCTGTGCTATACAGTAGGTTCTTGTTGATTATTTATTTTATTTATAGTTGTGTGTATGTGTTAATCTCAAACTCCTAATTTATCCCTCCCTCCACCTTCCCCTTTGATAACCATAAGTTTTTTTCCTATGTGTATGAGTCTATTTCTGTTTTGTAAATAAGTTCATTTCTTTCTTGCTTGATTGCTTGCTTGCTGCGTTGGGTCTGCGTTGCTGCTCACGGGCTTTCTCTAGTTGCGGCAAGCGGGGGCTACTCTTCGTTGCGGTGCACGGGCTTCTCATTGCAGTGGCTTCTCTTGTTGCAGAGCATGGGCTCTAGGCGCATGGGCTTCAGTAGTTGTGGCACGCGGGCTCTAGAGCGCAAGCTCAGTAGTTGTGGCGCACGGGCTTAGTGGCTCCACGGCATGTGGAATCCTCCCAGACCAGGGCTCAAACCTGTGTCCCCTGCATTGGCAGGCGGATTCTTAACCACTGCGCCACCTGGGAAGCCCCCATTTGTATCTTTTTTCAGATTCCTCATATAAACTATATCATATGATGTTTGCCTTTTTCTTTTTTACTTAATTCACTTAGTATGATAATCTCTAGGTCCATCCATGTTGTTACAAACGGCATTATTTCATTCTTTTTTAGTCTGAGTAGTATTTCATTTTATATATCTGTATCCATCTATCTATCTATCTAGGTAGATCTATATCTCACATCTTCTTTATCCATTCATCTGTCGATGGGCATTTATGTTGTTTCCATATCCTGGCTATTGTAAATAGTGCTGCTGGGAACATTGGGGTGCACGTATCTTTTCAAATATAGTTTTCTCTGGATATATGCCCAGGAGTGGGATTGCAGGATCGTATGGTAACTATTTTTAGTTTTTTAAGGAAGCTCCACACTGTTCTCCATAGTGGCTATACCAAATTACATTCCCACCAGCAGTGTAGGAGGGTTCCTTTTAAAAATATCTTAATACTTGTAAATCAAACTGAGTTTCAGTACTAAGTAGTAGTGTGACTTGTTACCCAGCAAACACTGACTGCTACATTCATCATTGTTTCTTTCATGCCTAGCAGGGTGCTGGCACTAGTAAATTCCCAATAAGTATTTATTGAATGAATGAATGAGACCATAAGCAAAAGAAAGAATTGATGAATGAATGAACAAATGAAGAGAGATACGAGGGAAGCAACCTTTATTTCTGTTGGATGGATTAATTCCACGGAGTAGGAGGATCAAGTTACAACAACAAGGATCTCTTTATTGCCAATTTCATAGACGATATGCTTAGAAAGAGAAATGTGATCAGGCATAATCTTCTAATCGCATTAGAACAACTTGTCATGTCTTTTCTGTGGATTGTGAAGAACATCCAAATTTCAGTTCCAGGTCCCCTGACTGCTTTAAAAACCAAACCATCCATTAATACATTCCAGGAAATTACACTCAAACTGGTTATCTTACTTATTAGCAAGGTTGATATTTCTCCTTCCCTCAACCACAGATAAAAAGTGCCATTTGGGAACACTGACAATAATTTGAACTCTATGGAATTCCTTAGTTTATCTTTGTTGTGTATACCAGAAATCTTAATTTTCCACTCATATTAAGTTCTTACTCCTGAGGCAAAATCAGAAGGCAAAAAATCTTCAAAGCCACTGAATTGTGTTTTTGTCTTCTTGGATTTCAGCTCTAAAACAGAGTCAAGAAGACAAAACTAATTAATTCAAGTGTCACAATTGTAATTATCTAATTTGCTTTACTTCCCAGATTGCAACATTTAAAATTTTTTTCATGCCAAAAAGTCAGTAAATACCGTCTAGAGTTAAAACGTGGAGCCTTAGAAAAAGTTAATGAATTCAGCTTCTGTGGTTTTTATCAGCTTTTTCCTTAGGTTTAAAGGGACAGTGAACTTGTTTCTCTTGATCGTGCGTATGTGTGTGTGTCCAAAATGTGGAGATTTCTTTAGTTCAGCTTCAGATTCTGTTACTATCAAATGTAAGTAAAATCAAATGCTTTCTCATTAAAAATAGTATGTATAGTAAAATTCCTCCTTTTCAACAAAGCATATTGGTTGGTTTTTTTATGCATAGAGCAGAGACCAAATCCTGAGAAGGGTGATGGTTTGCGGGGAGTAGACTCCTGAGGGGGTTTTTCTCTTGAGAATTATTCTTTGCCCTTTTATACATTGTTCAGCTCTCAGAAAACATAACCGTGTTATCATTTTTTGAAACGATAAAGGTATTAATGTTTTAAAAAACCAGATAACTAAATATTCTTCCTAGTTTCCTCCAAGTTAGCACTCCGCCTCAAAACGTCTTGCTTTAAAAGCATACAGCAGAGATAACATGTTTGGAAGCGATCAGCATGTAGAGGGTTGCTGTGGCCATAGTAGGAAATGACCCAGCGGGAGAGGAAGACGAAATGAGAAAAGCAAGCATCTCCTTCCTCAGAAGACAAGCTGATACCAAAGCCTGAGAAGGAGTGAGCTCAGAAGTGTCAGGACAGAACAGACCCTCCTACAGTCAAGGGTGCAAAGTTTCCAAGAAAAGGCACCTACAGGATCCCCTACCCTCAGGACTCCTCTCCGGTTCACTCATATATGGATATCTTTGAATCCCAATGAGATAGAAATTCCAGAACACTGTGTGCTAGAGACCTGTCACAGGGTTTCACCCCCCTAGTATTCTTCTGCATGGGATGCCATGTCCAGAAACCTCAGGAGGCTCCCCAGACAGCCTCCAGCCCTGTGCCGGGGGGGAAATCATTACTCACCCTCTCTGGACCTCCAGGGCGGCACCACGAGCAGGACAGCTGCGTAAGTCCCCTGACATGCAGCTCGTCCCCCAGCCCCTGTGGTTTTTAGAAACCACGAAAGACACTTTCTAACCACAAACCGTGGTGCTTTGGTTTTTGGTGTTTTCCCTGGGACAGGCTTTGTGGGCTCACAGTAAATCGAAGGATAACTTCCTGGCCTGTTGCATGGAATACAAAGGGTCAAGTCTACTCCTAATCTGAATGCAAACAGCAAGTAAAAGGATCACAAAAAGATGCATGAAAAATTGTGTATAATTTTTGAGTAAAGGAAGCTTTTCCAAGTGTGACACAATGCTTTGCAGCCATGAAGGATACTGATACATATGACAGGGAAATGAAGCTGTTCTATGTGAAAGTGCATGCCACAAACAAGCCAAAGGATGTGACAGACTGGGAAAACCTATTTGCATATCCATAGGCCTGATTTCTTTAATATGAAAAGCGCTCTGATGAATCAACAAGAAAAAAATGCATGAGGCAATCAACAGACGGTCCTCAGAAAAAAAAAAAGCTATTAACTGTTCTTAATGAGAAGAGGCTCAGTCTCACTCGGCAAAAAGAAATGCAAATTTAAATTACACTTGTGGGGGCTTCCCTGGTGGAGCAGTGGTTAAGAATCCTCTTGCCAGTGCAGGGGACATGAGTTCGAGCCCTGGTCTGGGAAGATCCCACATGCCGTGGAGCAACTAGGCCCATGTGCCTCAACTACTGAGCCTGAACTCTAGAGCCCGTGTGCCACAACTACTAAGTATGTGTTCTAGAGCCCACGAGCCACCACTACTGAGCCTGCCAGCCACAACTGCCGAAGCCTGCGTGCCTAGAGCCTGTACTCTGCCCCACTCGCCACAACTCGAGAAAGCCCTGCGCCCAACAACGAAGACCCAACGCAGCCAAAAGTAAATAAAATTTTTAAAAATAAATGTATAAAAATAAATAAATTACACTTGAGCCACCCTTTCCATCTATGGGCTGGCAAGGGGAGCGGTCTCCCTGGGTGGGAGGCGAGCTTAATGTTTACTGTGTACGCCTAAGTCTGTGTCTTTTGAGTTTTACGCCAGGCGCATATTTTGCCTTTTCAGAAATAAACGTTTAAATGCAAGCAAACGGAATTTCTAAGCAAGAAGGTTTGAAATGGAGAATTTGTGGACGTTACAGCTTCTCCCGCAGGGCAGAGCCCTTTGGCCTGTCCGTTCATTCATGCAACAAATATTCTCTGAGCAATTATTGTGCCTGGCATTGTTCTGGGCCCTGAGAAACAGCGAATAAAGGCCCTGCCCTCGTGGTCCTGGCATTCTGGCAGCGGAAGACAGACACTAAATAAACAAGTCAGTATGATGATGAGAGAGAAAAAACAGGCAGGGAGGAGAGAGGGAGAGATCTCTGGTAGGCAGCTGGGGTGGCCCTTGTTTTTTTTTTTTACATAGGTTTCTCAAGAAAGCCCCTTTGGAGACAGTGACATTTGAATTGAGACCTCAAAGAAATGAGGGAGCCAGCTATGGGGATACCGGGGGCAGGGGGAAGTGTCCTAGGCAGAGGGAGCCCTCCGTGCAAAGGCCCTGTGGCAGAAGCAAAGCTGGGATGCTCCAGGAGAGCAGGGAGGCCAACCAGGCTGCTGATAAATGAGCGAGGGGGAGAATGGGAGGAGATGAGGCCGGAGAGGCAGTGCAGGAGCAGAGTGAGGTTTACACAAGGCGGAGAGGACAGGGGAGGCCAGCCCAGGCCCTGGCACCATGCCAAGTGCAGCAGGCAGGCTCTTCCTTAAATCTCTGTTGGATTTGAATTTCAAATGCAAAGGGTCATTGTGTTAAGGGAAAACTCCCTCTAACTACTGCTTTTCCAGCCTTTATGAAAAGAGGGCATCGAATCATTTTTTTAAATTTTCTGCTTCAATTATTAATGCTTTTAAATGTTTTCTCTTATGTAGTGATAAATTATATGAAGAACAAAGCCGACGTGGTCTGGGCGACCCTTCTCTAATGAGTTGTTCTATGCCGGTTGCTAAGATTTTATCGAAGACTTCTGCATCTGTCATTCCAAGTGCTGATGATCTGTTATTTTTGAGAAATGAGATTTTTTTCATGGTTCTAGAACATTCCATCGTAAGGGTACCCTAATCATTTAACTAACTTTCTGGGACTGAGTGTTAGAGAAGGGTTTGATTTCACTATCTTCTTCTTCCACCCTCTCTTCCCCCCTCTTCCACCCCTACACACACACACGCATGCACACACGCACCCATACACCACACACAGAACACATCCTTCCTCTATCTTACTAACAGAGATTTTCCGGAAGAGGCATTTTCTGGGAAGGCAGAGGGCACATGTGCTGGCATGCTAGGAGGAGAGTTCTGGGATCCTGGTAGGGAGCTCCATGTATGCTGATTCTGGAGCCCATCTGCCCGTGGCTTGGTGAGAAAGCCCATGTGAGCAAGATGCAACCCAGGCCCCTCCCACACCCAGGCCACCTTGAACTCCCGGTGCTGAGAGCCTCACTCTTTCCCACCCCACACGTTTATCCCAGCTGGGCCCTGGGCCCTTTATCTGGAGCCCCCCTCCTTCTTGGCCCCCAAAATTCCAGTTTGTGGGCGATCTGAAACAAGGTCTCTCCCATACGCTCTCCCGGGCAGGGGGAGCCGCCCCTACTGCTCTGGCCAGGGCACTGGGCCACATCCTTACCAGGGCACCCCTCCCGCCAAGCTGGCAGTGGAGCCTGGCAGTCAGGGCACGGGCCCTGGGGACAGGCGGTCAGGGACAAATCCAGCCTTTGGTGTTACGTACTTGGTTCATGTTGGGAAGACACACACTACACCTACCATACACGCACACGCGCAGACACACACACACACACACAAAGGGAGCCGGGACAGTGAGGTTGGGAATTAGTTCCCTCCCTGCCTGGGCCTCTCCCCCAGGCCCAGCTCTGCAGGGCAGCCTGTCCGTCCAGCTTCGCCACACCCACCCTGCGGGCTTGTGCAGGCTGAGGAGGGCCAGGGCTCTCTGCTTTTGCTGGCTTTTCTCTGCTCTGCCCACATCTTCGTCACGTTCCCAGTCTGAACTGACCACACGTTTCCTGCCAGGAGCCTGCCCGGCCCTTCAGCCTTCTCTTCTAATCTTGCTGCATCACCAGCTTCACCCTGATGTGACTGGGACCACCCGAGACGCAGCCCCCTTCCAGGTCCTGAGCAGGAACCAGGCAGAAGCCCTCCACCCTCGGCTTCCCCCATAACTCCCCAACCAGGGTCTCCTCTGAAGGACCCACGCGTCTGATCTTCCCTTCTGCTCCCCACACGTTTCCTGTGGAGTCAGCAACAGAGGGCATGCCCCACGCGGCAGCCTATACAGTGTCTTTGTGCAATTTAGAAAGATGCGTCCCTTCCTCAGGATACTTTACTTCCATCTGGCAGAAAATCACTGTAATGTACTGATTTTGTATCTAGAAAACTCTCAGGGTAAATACACAAATCTACAGCATCTCTGCCATGAACAGCAGGCACCCCTTAGAGGGCGTCCTTGTGCAGTGCACAGCCTGCCCTCCCAGGCCCTGCCTTCCTGGCTTTTCTCTCTGTATCATATATGTGTTCTTCCCAGCGCTACTCTCATGACTGAACATTAGGCATTTCGACATCTTGGGAGGAACTCTAAGGTCAAAAATCAACATCTTGCTAGAAAGATCAGGTACCCACCTGTCCTGTCCTATCCTATCTAGAGGTGATAACTTCCTGTTTAGTCTTAGGAGGTGGACTGTTTCAGGGAGAACATGTTAAAAGATATCAATCTAAATGTCAGCAAATACATTTTCTGCTTTACATGTGCCAGAGACTCTACTCGTCTCAATCCTCACTGGCTTGTGAATTTGTTCTCTTCTCCATTTTACAGATACTAGAAATCGAGGCTCCCCAGGACTAAGCCCCTCCCCCAGGGCTTTGCTATACTGCGTGGTCTTCCCACCCTCAAATCCTCTAACTCAGTACATTGGAACAAGAGACCAGAGAAGGTGGGACAGGTGACCACGAGGACAGGGTTGTCTGAGTACCTTGAGGCGAGAGCTTGGATGTCCCTTTTCACTTAGGGAAAATTTTTACACCACAGTCAAAAGCCATTTTAGAAATATACGCTGGGAAGGTGATAATGGTAACTTTTAATGACAGTGACGCTTGCAAAATGTACAGTTCAGGAAGGACTGATGCTTGATCCAAAAAGCTCTTGTTAAAATCCAATCATCTTGAGCAATGAGCATTAGCAGGAGAGGCTTGCAATGAACAAAAACACAGGAAAGGTTAATGGCCTTCTTTGCTAAAAACAATTCAGGGCTTTATCTCGCATTCCAGTTCAGCCTCAGATCTGTGCATACGCTGAAGACTTTTTTTTTTTTCGTTTTGGTAATCAGGAGAAAAATTGATTACCAAAATTATAATTAAGAGCTGGGAAGATATGCAACAATTTGGCTGCTTCATTTAGCGTGTATTTCAGGTTAATTGCGTGATTTTACTAATGAAGATATTTGCATGAATATTTTCAGTGGCTACATTCAATTTATTGTGTAATGAACACTCTGCTAAGCAGAAGACTTCACTTCTTGTTGGATTCAGGATGAGACAAAGGCTGAAACTCTCAATGAGTTTCTAGCCTCACGTGTCAGGCTCTTAATGAGTAAATCCGTTAAACTCTCCTGGTGGAATTTACACTGCCCACTTATACAACTGGATTCTTCTCTAATTTTGAAAAAGACTATAAAATTCCAAAGGAAGCGGAAAAAACCCCTTTATTACCACTTTTTGAAAAAGTATATCAAAAAGAAGTATTTTTCCCATGCCTATCCAATTTTAGTTTACGTGGGTCATCACAACTTATTTCCATTTAAAAAAATGTGATGCCGGGCTTCCCTGGTGGCGCAGTGGTTGCGAGTCCGCCTGCCGATGCGGGGGACACGGGTTCGTGCCCCGGTCCGGGAGGATCCCACATGCCACGGAGCAGCTGGGCCCGTGAGCCATGGCCACTGAGCCTGCGCGTCCAGAGCCTGTGCTCCGCAACAGGAGAGGCCACAATAGTGAGAGGCCCACGTACCGCAAAAAAAAAAAAAAAAAATGTGATGCCTGTAAAATTATAAAGAGATTAGAAAATATAAAAAATCAAAAGAAAATAAAAAGTATCCATAATTCTGCTATTCAAAAAGAACAGTGTTACAAGTTTGGGAGTGTATGACTCTAAATATTTTTCCTTTGCGAAAGTGTACTTTTCATTTTTTACCAAAATGGATTTACCGTATGTACAGTTTCTTATTTAAGTTATTTCTTCACCTAACAATAAACTGTGAACATGTTCTATATCAGTAAACATTTTTTCTACTGCTGTGTAAAGGGACGAAGTTTTTCATGGTGTGGACGTGTCATAATTTATGTAAATGACCCCTTTTTGTTGGATGTTTAGGTTGAATCCAGTTCACTTTATAAGCAGCAGGCAGTGAATATTCTCAAAGCTTCTTGAGCACGTTTGTCATTATTTCCTTAAGATAAATTCATAGATACTCAATGCTTAGAAAGCCTTGATAGATGTTGCTAACTTGACCCTAGAAAAACGGAAATTTTAAATCCCACCAGCAGTGTGGGATAAAGGCGCGTTTTCCCGCAGTCTCACCAACGTTGGGGCCTGATGCTATCGTTTGAAAATGGTAGCTAAAAGATTTCTCTCTCTGTTGATTTAGTTTGTTTTTCTTCAGTTACTGGTGGAACTCGTGATTATTTATCGGCCATTTATGGTTCTTCTTTGTGAATTGCCAGCGCAAGTGCCTTGCCCATTTGTAAAAACTGGGTTGTCGGTTTTTCTGTTTCAGGATCTTTCTATATTTTAAGAATATGACCATTAATCTGTACATATGGTCCAAATATGTTTCCATTGATTTCAGTATTTTTCTACTGATGCAAAAAGTAAAATGATTACATCTTGTGCACCACGTTCTTTCTGTGGGAGGAGCCATCCCCGGGGGGGCCGGCAGGTGGGCAGGTGGGTGTGTGCTTGCCGGCTCAGGCACTGCCAGAGTGCTTACTGCCCCAGTTCACTTAATTCTCATACTATTATCTGCATCTTACAGATGAGGAAATGGGGGTTCAAAGGGCTTCAGTACTTGACCCAGGTCACTCAGGAACAGCGTCAAGACTTGAACGCAAGCAGTCTCCCTCCAGGGCCAGAATCAGACTGCAAGGTGTTGCTAGTAGCAACGGATGACAGAGCAAGCATCCATTGCTGTGAACTTGAGGCTCCGGCCAGCCGTATCTATAGGAAGTTGTATCCATTAGGAATGCATGACAGATGGCACAGAAACTCCAACCACAGTGGCCTGAACAAATAGGGGTTTTCATAAAGGGTTGTTGAATTATTGCTGTGTGTGATATGCCAACGGTGAATTGCGTGTGACAGTGTCTGTCCAAACCTTGAAGCATCTCTGACAGTATCTATGACTACGTGTGTTTTTATAGATATTTGCCCTGCTTCTGGGTGAAGGCTTGAGAGAGAAGGCAGAGGCTGAACGTGTTAAGTCAGAGGCCCGGTTGATAGTGGAAGATGTCTCAGCACCAGCTGATGGTGTGCGCTCGTTGTCAGGGGCTTCAGCTCTTGGTGCCAGTTCCAATGGGCGTGCAGGACACCCCGTGGGGCTGGAAACGAGGGGAGCAGCTGCATGCGATTTAGAAGCATCACTACCCAGCTCTACCCAACCTAAGGTGCGTGTTCTCCCAGCTCAGCAACCCTGCGCAGGTGCAAACACCCGAGAAGCCTGGTGGGTCCAGAACCCTCATCGTGAAGGAGCTTGGGCCTCTCAGTGGCTTCACTCCCCTGCTTGGCTGTGGGGAAAGACCGCAAGTGAAAGAGCCGGGCGACACCTTCCCCGGGTCACCATTAGCATCCTGGGGGGATGAGGGGAGCATACAGAGGAGGGTTAGACGGAGAGGGATCCCTGGCTCGGACCCTCCCTCGCCGGGGCCAGCTGAGGTCGGGGGCAGGAGGAGGCTTCTCTTTCCATGCTGAGGCTCCCCGTGAGTTGAATCTGGAAAATGCCAGGAAACTTCCAAAAAGCACAAAATAGTGTTCCTTTAAAAAGCTATTTAGCGTGACTCTAGAATGCAAGGAATGATCCTAGGTGGATCCTGGATTGGGGGGAATTGCCACCCAGCATAGGATTGGATAGTGAAATATGGATTATTATTAAGTAATAGTATGGAATCATGTTAAGCTTCCTGAACTTGATCATTATACCCTGATTATGGAAGGGGTGGTTCCTGTTCCTAGGGGACACAGGTGACCTCGAGGGATCAAGTGCCGTGACCCTGCACGTGTCCCCGGGAGTCGAGGGCGGCCTCCTGGGGAGAGGCTGACAGGGCGCGTTGTTGACACGTGAGGCCTCTGGGTGACGGGTGCTCACTGTCCTGTCCTGGCGACTTCTCTGCGGGTTTGAATTTTCTTCCAGTTGAACCTTTTTTTAAGTGTTATTTAAAATTCTAGGTGTGATCACCGTGGGTGCTAAGGAATTGTTGAGAGCCCAGTCCAGGTTCCTGAGTCCTTCATGAATTTGCCCCAAATGACCTGGGGTGGCAGGTGACCTGTGGGGCCCCCCGGGCCCCCTCAATGGGGACACGTCTCAGCTTCTGGCGGCGCTGTCAGCAGGTGGCTCAGCTGCACCCACCGTCAGGCCCTTCCGGGGGGCCCTCGCTCGGTGACCCACCAGTGCTGGTGTGTGAAGGCCTGGCCGTCTCGGCCCAGCTGGGGACAGCTCTGAGGGCCACCTCAGCTCCACAGCTCCCGGGGGGCAGCTGACCTGTCCCCTCCCCCCTCCTCAACAAACGCCCACGTGTCAGCGCCATCCCAGAGCCGGCTTCCGGGGGTCCAGCCTGCTACAGGCCTCCAGCCACGTCCCTGTCACCTCCACTCACACGCCCACGTCTCCCCTCCACCGTCACCCCTGTCCTGCCCACACGCGTCACGCACCACGGACATTTCTTCCTTTAAAGCAGTTTTATCTGAACTATTTCCAATGCACAGACAGAGAGAGAACGGGATGATGAATACCTGTGCGCCCCTACACAACTTTATCAGCTCTCAGCCTAATGTCACATTTGTTCAAATGTGATTTTTTTTAAGGAACAAAGCATCACCAATTCAGCCAAGGCCTCCTGTGTACCCATTCCAGTCCTTTGCCTCCCCACCTCTCCTGACGGTCTCCCACCGTCAATTTGGTGTTTCTCCTTCATGTGTATGTTTTTATACTTTTAACACAGCTTTATGCATCCATAAACAATATGCAGTATTGTGTTTTAGGTTTTTAATCTTTATGTCAGTATTATCATTCAGACCGCATCATTCCACGACTTGCTTTTCCAGCCCCAGGTTGTTTGTGAAATGCCTCCGCAAGTCGATGTCTGTGGTCTGGCCCATTCGATCTGCCTGTAATACACCCCGTGGATTTCAGCCTGGCTTCTGTTAACGGACGTCTACATCTTTCCTCTGGACAGGCGGGGCTGCCATCGCCGTTCTCACCCACGGCTGCTTGAGCATCCGAGACAGTGGCCCAGAGGTACCGTTTCCTATCAGGGAAGTTAATGTGGGGAACAGGAGTGCTCAGCAGGAGGCCGCCGTCTGAATCCCAAACAAAGTTCATGGCTCAGAGTTTGAGCCCCGCGAGGCAGACCCCCTTTCTCGCTCCTTCCCCACCGCTTGCTTCCAGCCCCCCAGCACCTGATACAGCCACCACAGAAGTCAGGTTTCTCTGTAGTAATGCTGTGTAATCAATAGTCCCAAGCTCCAGGCTTACCACAGGCATTTATTTCTCATTCATGCATCAGCAGGGGAGCGAGACTTGGCTCTGTTCTGGCCATTGGGCTGCGTTCCAGTCTACTCCATGGGTCTTTTATTCCTGAAGGGCTGATGGCTTTCTGGGACACGCTCTCCTCAAGGCCAAAACTGGAGCGCAAGAGGCCGAGCCAAACCACAAAAGCTCATGTAAAGACCCTGGTCCCGTGCGGTGTGTACTGTCTGCTTGTAGTCCATTGGACAGAGCAAGTGAGGAGGCTAAGCCCTGAGTCAGTGGGGGAGCCCACTCCACCCACAGTGACGTACTGGTGAGAGCAGGAGGGCAAGAAGAACGGTGTGCAGGCCAAGCCACCCGCCACGGGCACAGACCTTCCCCTGCCGTGCCCCTCCTCCCACACGCGTGTGTATGCACATGCGCACATGCACGTGCATACACACACATTCAGCCACAGCCTGTCCTCACCCTTCCTCCACCGTTCCCTCCTGCCCACTCCCCCCCGCCCCCAGTTCTTCCCAGAGCTGAATTGGGTTGGGGAGTGACCAGGTGCCTGGTGCACTGATAAGTAAGAAAGCAAAGGCATCACCAGGAAGTAATGTATTAGGATTTTCAACAGCCACGACATGGAAGCAACCTAAATGCCCATCAACAGATGAATGGATAAAGAACATGTGGTACATATATACAATGGAATATTACTCAGCCATAAAAAAAAGAATGAAACAATGCCATTTGCAGCAAGATAGGTAGACCTAGAGATTATCATACTAAGTGAGGTAAATCAAAGACAAATATCATGTGATATCACTTATATGTGGAATCTAAAATATGATACAGATGAACTTATTTACAAAACAGAAATAGACTCACAGACATAGAAAACAAACTTATGGTCACCAAAGGGGAAAGGGGGGGAGAGAGAAATTAGGAGTCTGGGATTAACATTTATATTATATATAAAATAGGTAAATAATAAGGACCTACTGTATAGCACAGGGAACTATATTCAATATCTTATAATAACTTATAATGGAAAAGAATCTGAAAAAAAAATATATATATATATATGAAACTTAGTCACTTTGCTGTACACCTAAAACATTGTAAATCAACTATACTTCAATTTAAAAAAAGAAAGTGATGTATTAGGATTTTCCAGAGAAACACAACCAACAGGACGTGTGTGTGTGTGTGTGTGTGTGTGTGTGTATAATGTATATAAGTGTATATAAAATTTTATATATATAAAATGTATATATATGTCTATAAAATGTATATAATGAGGAATTGGCTCATTTAGTGATGGAGGCTGAGCAGTCCTGCGAGCTGCTATCTAGGAAGCTGGGGCCCTAGGAAAGCAGGTGGTATAATTCAGTCCAAGTCCAAAGGTCTACGAACCAAGGGAGCTGATGGTGAAAATCCGGGCATGAGGGCAGGAGATGAGATGAGATGTCCCAGCTCAAGCAGGGAGGCAGGAAAAAGGGGGGCAGGTCCCTCCTTCCTCTGCCTTTTGTTCTACTCAAGCCATCAACAGGTTAGATGAGGCCCACCCATCCCGGGGAGGGCATCTACTTTACTGAGTCTGCAGGTTCAAATGCTGACCTCATCCCGAAGCACCATCACAGACACACCCAGGATAGCGTTGCATCTGGGCACACCATGGCCAGTCAAGTTGACATAGAAAATTAATCATCACATACTCCTCTTGCCTAAGCCTATGGAGCAAGGTTATTTGCTAAAAGATTTGAGAGTGCACTCGGTCTACACAGGAAGTGGAGCATGGGTTATAAATTCCATTCCAAATTGTCAAGGAGCCACAGGCTTCCATGGGCACAGCCTATGACAGGTGTGTGATGGCTCGTGTGCAAAGCCATTTAGCTTGTTAACGAGTAAGAGTCTGGGTCAGCAGCACACACTCAGGGACTGTGTTTAATTAAACAACAAGAGGATGGCGTAGAAATCAATACTCAGTTCCATTCTCAAAAGCCAGAGACACCAGCTTCTGTGTAGGTCATCCACGCTGTGGATTAACATGCCCCCCCAAAAATGAGGCAGGTTACCATCATTCAGCACACCCTGGCCTCTTCATTTCGTCCTGGCTGGGTAAACGGGAGCCATTAGCTGCATTATCCAGTGTTAGGAGATCAATAACGTACTGATTATTGATAGACACGCACTGCTGGCAAAGGGGAAAAAATTACATGAGGGCTTTATGGGGTGATCGCTCTGTTCTTTAGAGCAGTGGCCAATTTCAGCTTTCAATTCCCTGTAACATACTCAGCCAGATTTATGGAGCTTTTGTAATCTAATTGGGATTGGTGACACGACCCTTGCTTTCACACTGTGGGATGTTTTAAGCATCCAGCACATGTAGACGAAAAGGAAAGAAGCAATAGAATCGCATCCAATCTTAGAAATTATAGGGAAGGTACTTCAGGGTAATTGAAGGTCTGCCTTATACTCTGCATACATTGTTTCCTTTAATCGTCACATATTATTCTCTCCACCTCACAGGTGACAGAAATGGGGCTCAGAAAGGTGAACTAACTTGACCAATGTCACTCAGCCAATCAGTGGAGAAACTGAGATTCAAAAGGACAGTTGATTAGGAAGGCCACTCCCCTTGCACGGGGCTTTATCCCAGGTTCTCTCAAAGCCCCAGTATTTTAGTTGTATCCCTAAGATGCTCGTAGAGTGAGGGGGACAATGACAATGGGTCAAGGGGGTCAGTAACAGCAGTAGTACTGGTGTGATTTGGAAGTCAAGAACAACTGCCTCTCCAGTGGGACTGTCCCCTCCCTGCATCTGGAGCCAATACCTTTCGTAATGTAGCCAATGAGGTGCATTTACTTTATGGCTACCACATCCCATTGCTGGTCTGGAGGTACTTAAGCCTCCTGGGAGTTCTTCGTAGGAACCTCTCTCAAGCTGGGTCTGCCTTGTCCTGTACTTGTGGGGATTGGGGGTATTTAAGACGGATTCTTAGCATTCAGCCTCGTTTGATTTACTCCAGCTGTGCTCATACCATCCTTCCAACCTGTTAAGATTGTTCCAATCTCGATCCTATCATCCAGCGTAAGAACCGTCTCTTTTTCTCATCTCCAAATCTGATATATACATATATCTTCTGTTTCATCTGAGATGGGCAGACGGACGGGTGTACACGTGAAAATGAACTGTCTAGGGCATCTTCTAGGCAGCACACCAGCACTTGTCTGAGAGGTGCAAAGTCCTGCCGAAGTTCTGTAACTCCTTCTTCCAGAGCATTCTAACCAGTAATGGTGAAAGCTCCTGTCCATCCAGGTATCAGAGACCTTCCCTATAATCTGCCTTACAATGCTGGGGGGGGGAGCCCCATGAAGGCAGGGGCTGTGTGAGGTTCCGCTCACCCCTGGGTCCCCGGCACCCAGCCTAAGCAAGCGCATGCACTTGTTGAATAGGTGTTGAATGGGTGAGGGGGTGAGAAATGACGCCACACCATCACTCCGCAGCTCCACCCCTGCCCTGCATCCCAGCAGGTGAGTCTCTCTGGATGAAGCAAGTCTCTTGGGTTTCTAGAGTAGTGGCTCTTGAATGGGGGAGTCGTCACCCCACCCCATGTGGGATGGGGCATGTGGGATCTTCCCGGACCAGGGATCGAACCCATGTCCTCTGCATTGGCAGGCGGATTCTTAACCACGGCACCACCAGGGAAGCCCCGAAGCTGTGATTTTTAAGTCAGGAGAAACTATAAAGGCCAGTCTGTCCTTTGGGGGAGGGATGGCAATCAAGGTTCCTGGGTCCCCTTCCATAACCTACTGCTTTTTTAATTTCATGGATCATTTCCTTTCTTTGGGCCTCAGTTTCCCCTTCCATAAAACTCAAGTGTTAGGTCAGCAGATTGGGAAGGCCCTTCCTGCAGAGGCAAATAGAACCTTGTAGCCCAGAGTTAACAGAAACATGCATATCAGAAATAGAAACATATCATAACAGAAACATGCATATCAGAAACAGAAACATATCATAACAGATATCATAACATGCATATCAGAAACAAACATATCATAACAGAAACATGCATATCTGTGCCCTGATTAAGAGGACAAATTTAGGGCTTCCCTGGTGGCACAGTGGTTAAGAATCCGCCTGCCAATGCAGGGGACACGGGTTTGAGCTCTGGTCTCGGGAAGATCCACATGCCACGGAGCGACTAAGCCCGTACGCCACAAGTATTGCGCCTGCGCTCTAGAGCCCGTGAGCCACAACTACTGAGCCCACGTGCCACAACTACTGAAGCCCACGCGCCTAGAGCCCTTGCCCACAACAAGAGAAGCCACCGACATGAGAACCCTGCGCACCGCAACAAAGAGTAGCCCCCGCTCGCTGCAACTAGAGAAAGCCCACGCGCAGCAACAAAGACCCAATTCAGCCAAAAAAAATTTTTTTTTCAAAGTAAACACAATTTTAATAGAAATTAGATGACATCAGCCCAAGCACTGTTTTGAAATGGAACCGACTATTTGAGAGGTAGAGTTGGGGCGAGGGATCATAACCAGCTGCCAGGGCCGCTCTGCTCAGGGTTAGCTTTGGGGCTGCAGCCTTGGTTTCTTATTCCCTTTAAGGAAACCGAAGGGCTTTTTCAAACTCACAAAGAACTACCGAGGGACCAGGAAAATGTTCCAGGGGTTCTTTGTGCCACTACCACCCCCACACGCCCCCGCCGCAGGCTGTCAAACGCTGGCCGTTATAGACCCAATCTTAATGACGGTGCTTTCTGGAAATCTCTGCATTAATTAGCATCATCGGAGAGACGTTGTCTGTAGTTACATAATAGCTTCCCAGGTTTTGCTGGTTCTGAGTCAAGCTAACAAATTTGTAGCTATTAAGGAACACAAATTGCTATGTTTCAAATTCGGCAAATGGAAAACTTTGTTTAGAGAGGTGGCTGGAATGCAGAGCAATTAGTGTCTAATAATTTGTTAATGTTGGAGATGCTGCACAAAGATACGGTTTATAATGTCTGCCTTAATGTCTTAAGCGAAAAGAGAGGAATTTGAAGAAACCATAATCGGATTAGGCATATTAATATAATAGCATATTTTTACAAAATGTAAAAGGCTCTTGTTCTGCCTTTAAAAGGGACAGCTAATGCCGCATCCTTATTTTTACCACTTAATTGCCCTGTCTTGGATACTAATGATGGGCTGATTACAGTTTAATTACGGAGGGATGGAGATGGAAAGGCCGGCTGGATTGGGAGGGAGGGACCAAGGGTTGAAAGACACCTGGGAACGCACGTGGGGAAGGCGAGTCATCAGGCCACTCCACCGGTGACGTCATCACACCTCAAGGTCTCGGCCCCTGCAGGCTCCCTGACGCATTTACCAAAACATGGTGAGAACTCTCGGCAACTAGGCTCAGAGAGGCTGGTGGGGTGACGGATAACAATTTACTGTCTTTCGCCCAGAGCCCTTCTCTTCCTGTAGACGTGGTTGCTCCCGTTCCTCTAGGGCGGTGGTTCTCACACCTGAGCATGCGTCAGAGTCACGTGCAGGATCGATAAATCAGATTCTAATTCAGAGAACCTGAAGGCGGCCCGAGAATTCGTGGTAAGCCCTGGCCGATACCGCTCCGATGCCGCACTTGGAGGCCCAGCGATGTGGGGGACTCCTTCCCTGTGACCCAAGATGGACTTTCCCATGGATTGTTCGCAAGTCTCAGTAGAAGCAGACGCCCCTCGTGGACAGATGTGAGTCTGGGAACTGGGCGCAGTGGAAGGGCAGAGCGAAGAGAGAAGGCAGGCGGGGCAGAGAGGGGCGGACAGGGGGAGGAGGCGGCGTCCTGGTTCCAGTCCCCGAGGCCCGTCGTTTCCAAGGTTTGACATCAGCTAATGAGTTGCCCTTTAGCTTACCTAGTTTCCGTTGGATTTCTGTCACTGTAACCCAGAAAATTCTGACCACTACAGAAGTGCAAACCAGAATGCCAGTCTGTGAATGTACAAGGCGCCTCATTGATAACGGTGGTCTGTGCTACGTGGTCTCTTCCCGTAAGAGGTGGCGGGACGGAGATGTAGAAGGAGCAAGAGCTTGGAAAAGGGTTGCCAGATAGAAATCAGGACGAACAGCTAAATGCGAGTCTCAGAGAACGCATGATTTTTTAGGATTAAGCATGCCCCAAATGTTGCATGGGATATACTTATCCTAAAAAATCATTTGTTGCTTATCCGAAATTCAAATGCAACTGTATTTTTATTTGCTAAATCTGGCAACCTGCGCCGAGGAGCAAGGCAGACCCAGGTTTGCCTCTCAGCTCAGTTACTGGCTGTGACGTTGCCGGTGTCCGTACCGGACTTTTGCGGGCTATGTTCCGGGCTCCGTGCAAGCTGGTCCGGTCTGGGCAGTGGACGCACTGGCAGTGGTCGGAGGGCAGGAGGAAGGGAGAAGGCAGAGTGTTAGCAGCGGCCGCCGTTCCTCCAGGGTCCCCGCTTCTGCTGGATGCCCGCGGTGGATCCAGAGCCGCAGAGGCGCATGTCCTGATTTTTTTCACCCTAGATCGTTTGTCTGTCTAGGACTCCATATAAACAAAGTCATACATTATGCACTTTGGGTGCCTGGCCTTTTTCATTCAGCATGATGTTTTTGAGATTCCTCCATGTTGTTGTGTTTATGAGTTCATTCCTGCTAGTTTTTTCCCTGCTTTATTGAGATATAATTGACATATAACATTGTGTGAGTTTAAGGTGTACAACGGGTTGATTTGATACACTTGCAAGTGATTATCGCCATACCTAACAGCTGCATCACATCACATAATTACCATTTCTTTTTCTTCCTTTTTTTTTAAAGTTTCCGCTGCTTGTGCTACAGCTCTGACCGCTACCTGCTTCTTTCTTTTTCTTTCTTTCTTTCTTTTTTTTTTTTTTTTTGGCTCCCTTGGGTCTTCGTTGCTGCATGCGGGCTTTCTCTGGTTACAGCGAGCCGGGGATACTTTTGGTTGCTGTGCACAGGCTTCTCATTGCGGTGGCTTCTCTTGTTGCGGAGCATGGGCTCCAGGCGTGCCGGCTTCAGTAGTTGTGACACGTGGGCTAAGTAGTTGTGGCTCCTGGGCTCTAGAGCACAGGCTCAGTAGCTGTGGCACACGGGCTTCATTGCTTCGCGGCATGGAATCCAACCCATGGCCCCTGCATTGGCAGGCGGATTCTTAACCACTGTGCCACCAGGGAAGTCCCAGCCGTTTCTTTTTCATGGTGAGAACATTTAAAATCTATTCTCATAGCCAACTGTCAAGTGTAAAATGCAGTATTATTAACCATAATCACCATGCTGTACATTCGATCCCCAGGACTTATTCATCTAATATCTGGAAGTCTGTACCCTTTGACCAACATCTCTCCTTTTCCCCCAGCCCCTGGCAGCCAACATTCTAGTCTCTGTTTCTGTGAGTTCAGCTTTTTTTAGGTTCTACATGTAAGTGAGATCATACAGTACTTGTTTTTCCCTGTCTGACTTATTTCACTTAGCATAATGCCCTCAGGGTTCATCCAGGTTGTTGCAAATGGCAGGATTTCCTTCTTTCTGTGGCTGAATAATATTCCGGGGTGTGTGTGTGTATACACACCATATCTTCTTCTTTATCCCTTCATCTATAGATGGATCTTAAATTGTTTTTCATATCTTGGCTATTGTGAATAATGCTGCAGTGAACATGAGAATGCAGATATCTCTTCAAGATCCGGTTTTCATTTCCTTTGGAAATATACCCAGAAGTGGGATTGCAGGATTATATGGTAGTTCTATTTTTAGTTTTTTTAATGGAACCTCCATACTGTTCTCCACAGTGGCTGCACCAGTTTACATTTGCACCAACGGTGTGCGCGGGTTCCCTTTTCTCCACACCCTCAGCAATACTTCTCTCTCATCTTTTTTTTTTTTTTTTTTTTCCCCCTGGTATGCGGGCCTCTCACTGTTGTGGCTTCTCCCGTTGCGGAGCACAGGCTCCGGACACGCAGGCTCAGCGGCCATGGCTCACGGGACCAGCCGCTCCACGGCTGTGGGTTCCTCCCGGACCAGGGCACGAACCCGTGTCCCCTGCATCAACAGGCAGACTCTCAACCACTGCGCCACCAGGGAAGCCCAATCTCTCTCATCTTTTTGAGGAGCACCATTCTAATAGGTGCGCGGTGGTATCTCATTGTGGGTTTGATTTACATTTGCATTTGTTTTCTGTGATGATTAGTGATGCCGAGCACCTTTTCAGTACCTGTTGACCTTTCGTATGTCTTCTTTGGAAAAATGTCTTTTCAGTTCCTCTGCCCATTTCTTAATCGGATTGTTCGTTTACTCATCCATTCCCTTTCAT
This sequence comes from Mesoplodon densirostris, assembly GCF_025265405.1. Classification (NCBI taxonomy): domain Eukaryota; kingdom Metazoa; phylum Chordata; class Mammalia; order Artiodactyla; family Ziphiidae; genus Mesoplodon; species Mesoplodon densirostris. Next base: position 61,336,104 of record NC_082679.1, read on the forward strand.
TACTGAGTGGTAATCCATTGTCTGAATATATCACTTAAAAAAAACTCATTCTGTTGACGGGACATTTGGGTTGTTTCCAGTTTGGAACTGTTATGAACAAAGCTATGGAGAACATTAATGTACATGTCTTTGTGTAAACACATGTTTTTATTTCTCTTGAGTAAAAATCTAGGGATGGAAGTGTTTGATTATAGAGCAGGTGGATGTTTAATTTTAAAAGAAACTTCTAGGCCTTTTTCTAAAGAGTTTTGCCATGAAACTGTATATGAGCATTGAATTTGTTAGGGTGACACAAGTTCTCTGATGATGAGACTATAAATCAGAATCTGAGATTGTTTCAAGTCCGGGGTTCTCTGCTTCTCTTGTAATGCTTGTGTCACTGTCTTCCAACACAAAATTCTGTGGGTAATTAGGAACACAGAAGGTAGCTGAGTTGGCAAGTCCTCCCTTTTCCCAGAACACCTGCAACGATCAGAAATAAGAGGCAAGACCTCACATCGCAGCGTTACACTTTTTTTCCCAGCTTTACTGAGGTATAACTGACAAGTAGAAATTGAATGTATTTAAGGTGGACACCTTGATGTTTTGATATGCATAGTGAATGATCACCACAGTCAAGGTAATGAACAAATCTATTGCCTCACGTAGTTAGCATTTTCTGTGTGTTTGTGTGATGGGAATATGTAAGATCCACCCTGTTAGGAAATTTCAAGTGTACCATACAGTACTGCTAACTATGAATGTATTGAACAGAATTTGGGAGGTGGGCATGAAGCTGGTGAATTCCTGGTGGATGTCATCAGCTCGGGCTTGGAGAGTGGCCTGTGAGAAGAGCCTTTCCATGAGGCCACTTGGAAGCCTGCTGGTCATAGATAACCCACAAGCTAGCCTTAGGTGACACAGTCACTCTGCCCTGTGCCTTGACCAAAGACCTTTATAAACAGGAAAACAGTCTTGAAGATAAAGAACAGGGTGTAGTGGTTCCTCAGATATTCTATAGTTTGAAAATGACCATAAACAACCCAAATAACCAAACACAAAAAGGGGGCATTTTTTGGTCCACAGCCCCGAGGGCAGGCAAGGCTGAAGGAGGAGCTCAAGCTACACCATCAGGCCCCCTGTGTTTAAGCAGACTCTTCCCAGGTGGCCCAGGCTTACAGCCTTAGGTTCAACAACTGCAGTGGAGAGGCAGCTTCTCTTTCCTAATATTCCAACAAAACCCTAGAATTGAATCTCATTGGCGTGGCCTGGGTCACGTGCCCACCCGTGAGCCAATCAGGATCAGGAGGCTGGAGTAGGCTGATTGGCTGGGTCTGAGTCACGTGCCCACCTCTGAGCAGGCTGGTGTCAGTTGTGCAAAAACTATGAAAGTGAGAGCGACGACGACTCTGAATCGAGTCAAGGTGGGGCCGGTGGGAAGGAGGCGTGGACGCTGGGTCAGTAAAGCACGCCTTTCTCAGACTACCCATTGTTACGCCTATGGATACTAGCCAATGAGGGTCGAAATGATCATGACCTTGAAAAACTGATCTTCCAAGACGTGAAGCCAAACCCGCACAATTTTTTTTTCGGTAATGTGTAAAACCAGACAATACTAAGTGCTTTGTAAAACTACTGAATATAATTATAAATATACAAAAGTCTCTCTTGAGATTTCTTAGCAATAGGCGAGAGAGACACATACCATTGAGGAAATGCTTGTTCTTCCTGCTGCGGTAAAAATGGGTCAAATAATAGAAAGAAAAATGCAAAAAGTACAATTCATCTCTTTGTCAGCATTGCCATTGGAAAAGGTATAGAAAACACTGAGGATTTGAACAACCTAGAATTAGAAGAAAGTAAGCTGCGTGGGAGGTTTTCTATACAACTGGTTGAGAGTATAGATTGAAAAAAAAAAACGTCATAGCTAATGGTATTGGTTAGATTTTGTTTCAGTAAAAAAGTACATAAAGACCACTTTTTTGTGAGCCATTAAATGAAAGATGCACCAGGGAACATATTCTCAGTAGTATATCACTTCTTTAATAACAATAACATTTTATGGAAAAGCTGTGTAAGTATAACCAGTGATGGAATAGGAGAGCTCAGACCCAGGTGTGTGTGTATAAGAATTTAATATGCAATAAAAGTAGCATCACAAATTAGTGAATAAAAGGTAGATTGCTTAATAGATGGTATAAGGATAACTAACTCGCAAAGACAAGATAACCGTGTAGCACCTTACATAAAAGTGGACTCTGATGAATTAAAGAGTTAAAAGTGAAAGATGAAACTGCAAAGCTAATAGAAGAAACTTAGGAAAATATCTCTGGGCCAGGACAGAGGAAGAAATTTTCAAAGCATGTTTCAAAGCATAAGCCAGAAAGCAACAAAATCAGTGAATTTGACTACATCAAAATTCAGGCCTTTTCAAAAATGAAAGGCACCGTGAATAAAATTTTGCCCATTTCATTAAAAGGGGACAGTGTAGGAGACAGCATTTACAATGTCAAAAGTGGGCAGCCCAGTGCTTTTCCCTAGAAATGTAAATTGAGGCACTAGGTAATGTAAACTATTCTTGTAGCCACATTTAAAAACATAAAAATAAATGAAATTAATTTAATAATATATTTAACCAAATATATCCAGAATATTACCATTTCAACATAAAATCAATATAAAATTTATTAATGAGACTTCTGCTTCCTCTTTTTCATCCTGAGCCTTTCAAACTATAAGTGTAGTTTACACCATCACAGGACATCTCACTTTGAACCAGCCACATTTCAAGGGCTCAAAAGCCACACGCACTTAGTAGTCAGCCTATTGGACAACACAATTAGAGACTATTCACAGAACTCCTGAAAATCAGTAAGAACAGAGAGTAATCCAAATAGGAAGATGGACAAAAGGCATCAACAGGCAACTTACAAAAGAGGAAAACCACGAAGATCACGGCATCCGAAAAGATGCTCAAATTCAGTAGTCATCATGAAGGTTAAAACTATGAGATAGCATTTTATATATGTTAGACGGGCAGTTGGAAAGCTGAATCACGCCAAGTGTTGGCAAGGATGTGGGTACATGGGATCCTCATACGTGATGGTCAGGAGACCAGAATGGCATAGCTATTCCAGGGAGGAGAAAATCAGCACTTGGTCCAGTAGAAGCGGCACACATGCCCAGTGGCCCAGCAGTGCTACTCTCAGGTCTGTTTTTCAAAGAAGGGCTCACACAGTTTTATAAAGGGCCAGGTACAAGGATGTCCAATCTATTATTTTTTTCATGGTGGCAAGGAGTCAGAGGTATGAATATCCATCCCTGGGAGAGAAAGAAAGAAAATACAGGGCTGCATATGGTGGCAGGGAGCTAGAGGAAACAGTTTAGAGGTACACACAGCAATATGAATGGATTTTGAACTCAGTGGAAAAAGTAATGAGATAACCACTTACATACATTAAAAATACATCACACAAAACAACAGTCTATATTTTGCAAGAGCATGTACCCCCCGCCGCCCCTGGAAAAAAACCCATTAAATACATGAGAAGACTTGCTTGGGGGACTAGAGAAATGCGGATGACCTGTGGGGCACCAGGGAGAAAGGCTTTTTCCTAATGAGGGATCTTGGGTGGACCAGTGATGATGGTGTGTCTGTAACCCATCCATCTCTACCTGAGGTCAAAGGAGAAGAGGAGGATGAAGAAGAAGGGGAAAGGAAAACGAAGGAAAAGAAGCTGGTGATGTGAGAAGTACACGAGCATCAATGCCACTAGGTGTCCCTGGGGCAGTGAACCCTGTGCAATTCACAGCTCGCAATGCGATGGGAAGAAACCTTGTGGATACCTTGAGTATCTCGTGGCAGAAGCCATAGAAGAGTGTCAAAAGTTAAAGAAGTTACACTTTTTTAAAAACAAAATGACAGGTGTTTCAAATTTGCTGATATTTTCTCCAATGACAAGTAGCTCTGAGAAATTAATAACCCAGCAAATACTTTCAGAAGTATAATCAACAGGGAACTCTACTCAGTGCTCTCTGGTGACCTAAATGGGAAGGAAATCCAAAAAAGAGGGGATATATGTATACATATAGCTGATTCACTTTGCTGTACAGCAGAAACTAACAACATTGTAAAGCAAATATACTCCAATTTAAAAAAAAGTATAATCAATCTGTCCCCTAAAAATTCCACTTTTAATACTAATGAGAAAGGAATTGCTTTTTAAAAGAAACTCCTGCTATGAAGAGAGTATTTGAGGGAAGTTTTTCATTATTGTGTCACCTTTTTCCCCCAGAAAACCACTTTTAAAAGTATCACCTATAAAAGTGCCCATAGCTGTGTGCCTAAAATCTTGGAAATAAACCATTCTATTTACAAAATCTCCTAAAAAGTTATAGTAGGAGGAGTTTAGTAGGAAAAGTTTTAGTGGGTTTTGAACCCACATGTAAAAATATCAAAAGTATCACCTTCCAATTAGTTTGCAAGAACAACATCAAGATCAGGAAACATGGAAATTTACTAGCCACATGTCCACAGAAATTTGCATAATTGGTGGTTGGGATTGGAAAATGATCATTATTAGCTTCCACATAGAGCCACAAATCTTTGTGGGAAATATTTTTCAGTTATGATAGTCTTTCAAACCATGTATTAAAACCTACTAAGGGCTTCCCTGGTGGCGCAGTGGTTGAGAGTCTGCCTGCTGATGCAGGGGACATGGGTTCGTGCCCCGGTCTGGGAAGATCCCACATGCCACGGAGCGGCTGGGCCTGTGAGCCATGGCCGCTGAGCCTGTGCGTCCGGAAGCCTGTCCTTCGCAACGGGAGAGGCCACAACAGTGAGAGGCCCACGTACCACCAAAAAAAAAAAAAAAAGCATTTTGAAATATTTCTTATATCTTCTTTATTTTATCCTTTTTAATTTCTGATTTTGCTTGCTTTATAATGTACATAGTGTATCTGTGCAGTGTAAATTTTTTTACTGATAGGTGTGTATGATCAAAAATGTTTGGAGGGCCTCCCTGGTGGCGCAAGTGGTTGAGAGTCCGCCTGCCAATGCAGGGGATACGGGTTCGTGCCCCGGTCTGGGAGGATCCCATATGCCGCGGAGCGGCTGGGCCCGTGAGCCATGGCCGCTGAGCCTGCGCGTCCGGAGCCTGTGCTCCGCAACGGGAGAGGCCACAACAGTGAGAGGCCCGCATACCGCAAAAAAAAAAAAAAAAAAAATGTTTGGAGACTGTATCAGTTTCCTATGGCTACTATAACAAATTACCATAACCGTAGTGGGTTAAAACAATACAAAGTTATTGTTTTACAATTCTATGGGCAGATGTCCAAAATAGATCTCACTGGGCTAAAATCAAGGTGTCGGCAGGGCTGTGTTCCTTCTGGAGGCTCCTGACCATCCTTTTGTCTCCTTTTCTGACCCTGACCCTCCTGCCTCCCTTTTACAAGGACCCTCGTGATCACATTGGGTCCACGCAAACAATCCTGGGCCAAGGTTACTGACTCAACCAAATCTGCCAAGTCCCTCTTTCCATGTAAGGAAATATATTCATAGGTTCTGGAAATTAGGATGTGGACATGTTTAGGAGACCGTCATACAGCCTGCCGCAAAGACCCTGGAAGAAAGAAATTGTGATGGCCAGGGTCAGATTGGGTGTGAAAGCTCCCCTTTAGGGAAGTTGTCACAAGGTCACTTTTTGGGCAGCACTTTGAGGGGCAGCTGGACCTCATCTTGAGCTAATGCATGTAGCATCTCTCGTCACATTTCTGTCCTTTTGACTAAAGGTAATAAACCTCCTTTGTTTAGGTAACAGGAGACTGGGATGATTCTTTGTTTTGCTTTCAGTATACTGAGTCAGCTAGACCAAGTTTCAAATCTTGATTCAGGCTGTTACTCTCTTCCTGTATGATCTGGACAAATTCCCCAGCCCCTCTGATCCTGAGTCACCCTGTCTTTAAAACAGAGAAACTCGCCAGAACTACTGAGCCTGTGCTCTAGAGCCCGCATGCCACAACTACTGAGCCTGCACGCCTAGAGCCCGCGCTCTGCAACAAGAGAAGCCCCAGCTCAACACAACTAGAGAAAGCCGGTGCGCAGCAACGAACACCCAACACAGCGAAAAATAAATAAAATTAAATCTTTTAAAAAAACCAAAAAACCCACAGAAACTAATCCAGACTTTGCAGGATAGCCAGGAAGCTAGCTAAAGGCTACAATGTATAAACTCCTTGCACAAGGGGCTGATGAAAAATGTCAGTTTCTCTCCCTCTTCCAGTAAGAATTTCCATCTCTGCATCCGTGAGAGCAAATGGGGTCCAAGAGTGAATGCCACTTTGCAGCGATTTCTCATTTCATCTAGAGATTAAAAAAACACAGCTTCATTCACGGCTTCCTCAAAAGAGTGCCAAGCGCGGCAGTGGAAGTCAGAAAACTAAGAATTAAATGCACACTTGACAGGGCGATGGGTGTCAAAATCATTTCCCTAAAAACCCCTTAAAAACAAAGGTCTTACTAATTGAGCAGCATTGTGATTTAACAATTTCCCAAATCCTCAGAACGTGAACAAAATCAGCCAGCATTTGTTCAACCGAGTGCCACAGTTCTCTTCTGAGATCCTGAACAGGGTGGGTGGTGGAGAAACCCTTCCACAGGTGGACATCCTTTCGGAGGAAACATCTTCATTTTCCTGCTCTGAAGTGGGACTTGTCAAATCCCATTTTCCTGCCAAAGGCTTTTTTTTCTTTCATGCAGTAACATCCCCCTCTGCTGGAACATGTAGATTTTGCTACAGTATTTATTAAGAACAAATTAAAAATCGAAAATGGGGTGCATTTTGCAACCAAATGAGTGGTTCGTAAATTTACGTGTGTGTCAGAATCTTCTGAGGTGTGGTTTTTTATGTTTTGTTTTTTAATGGAGATTTTTGTATCCTCATTCCCATCTCTTGAGATTTAGAATGAGTAAGGTTGGAGGGGGCCCCAGATTTGCGTTTAAACCCCTTCCACCCCCAAGACCGCCACTCCCCATCCTCATCCCAGAGAGTCTGATACACGTGGACTTCTCAGGAGAATTTTGCTGAATTCTAGATGAAAGAGGATAGTGTGGTGGAGAAACGTGGATATCAAAGTTCTCCCTCTAGGTAGATTCAGCAGGAAAAGGGGGAGATTTTCAAGCTCAAGGAATCTGTATCTTCTCATTTTATTTCAGCTTTATTGAGGTGCAGTTGATATATTTTAAGCTGCACATATTTAATGCATACAATTTGATGAATTTGGGCATATACATACACCCATGAAACCATCACTGCAGTCAAGGTCATAAACATATCCATCACCTCCAAATGTTTCCTTGTATCCTGTTCGTTTTGTTTTTCATTGTTTGTTTTTTGCAGTAATGTTGCCGAAACTCAAGAAGCTCAGCCCCTGTTCACAGGTGCTGAATAGAAATGCAGAGACAGTTTTGGATGAAGTAGAGAGGAAATAGCTTTATTGCTTTGCCAGGGAAAGGGGGCTGCAGTGGGCCAGCGCCCTCAAGACTTGTGTGCCCCGCCCTGGAGGGGGTAATGAGGAGTCAAGGAGGAGGGTGTGGTCAGCTCTTGGACATTCTTCTGATTGGCTGGTGGTGAGGTCATCGGGAGTCAACCTCCTCAGCCTGCTGGTTGCAACCTGTCTGGGGTCCGTGTGCTCGTGGGCGGCACACAGTTAACTTCTTCCACTTGGTGGAGGTTTCAGTACCTGCCAAACAGCTCACAGGACATGGTGCAGAGTATCATCTCTAGTCCTTAACGAAGAACTAAAGGCCCTTGACTTTGTTTAATGGCTAAAGTATTGTTATTTTGTCTTGCTTCACTGTTTTCCTTTCTTTCTACACTTTCTCACTTCTCTGATTAAATGTATTCTTCAACTAGAGTTTTTCTGCAGACAGAAGGCAGGCGGAGGACATGGTGGGGTCTCTTCTGGGAAGGCCTCCGAGGGTCCTGCTCGGTTACAGTGAGAACACTTAGCACCGGATCTACGCCCTTGACCAGTGTTGAAGTGCACAGTACATACAGCCTTGTTCACTGGCGGCACCGTGTCCTGCAGAAGGTCTCTAGAACTCACTCGTCTTGCATAATTGAGACTTCATATCAATTGAAACTTCCATTTTCCAGCAACTTCCCATTTCCTTCTCCCCATAGCCCCTGGCAGCCATCAGTCTATTCTCTGCTTCTGTGAGTTTGATTATTTTAGATGCCTCATATAAATGGAATCACACAGTATTTGTCCTTCCGTGTTTGGCATGTTTAACGTAGCGTAACATCCTCCAGGTCCATCCACGTTGCTGTAAATGGTAGGATTTCCTTCCTTTTTAAGGTTGAATAATAGTCCATCGTACGTATATACCACATTTTCTTTATCCAGTCATCTGTCGATGGACATTCGGGTTGTTTCCACACCTTGGCGATTGTGAACAACACTGCCGTGAACATGGGAGTGCAGGTGTCTCTGCGAGATCCTGATTTCAGTTCTTTTGGATAAATATACCCAGAAGTGAGAGTGCTGGATCGTATGGTAATTCTATTTTTAACTTTTTAGGAACTTCCGTGCTATTTTCCAAAGCGGCTGCATTCCCACCAACAGTCAGAAGGGCTCCAATTTCTCCTTACCCTCACGAGTGCTCTCCATCTCTTATCTTTTTGATGATGGCCATCCTGTGGGGTGTGAGGTGGTATCTTATTGTGGTTTTGATTTGCATTTCCCTGATTAGTGATGTTGAGCACCTGTTCATATATCTGATGGCCATGTGTACGTCTTTGGAGAAATGTGTATTCAGGTCCTTTGACCATATTTTAATCAGGTTATTTGCTTTTTTGCTACTGAGTTGTAGGAGTTTCTTACGTATTTTTGATATCAACCCCTTATTGGGTATTTGGTTTGCAGGTATTTTCTCCTGTCCCATAGGTTGGCTTTTCATTCTGTTGATTGTTTCCTTTGCTGTGCAGAAGTTTTTTAGTTTGATGCACTCCCACTTGTCTATTTTTGCTTTGGTTGCCTGTCCCTTTGATGTCATATCCAAGAAATCACTGCCAAGACTAATGTCAAGAAGCTTTTCCCCTATGCTTTCTTCTAGGAGTATTACAGTTTCAGGTCTTACGTTCAAGTCTTTAATCCGTTTTGTGTTGGTTTTTGTGTATGAAAATCTTGAAGGAAGGCCAAAAAAAGGGGGGGAGTGGGCAAAGATGAGATGTGAAAAAGAATATAACAGCAATAATCACAATAATTGTATCAGTTTCCTATGGCTGCTGTAACAAATTACCACAAACTTAGTGGTTTAAAACAACACAAATTAATTCCCCTATAGTTCTGGAAGTCACAAACCTCAGGGAGTGTTTGGGGAGCTGAAAGTGATGGCGATGTGGGAATAGGAAAGGGGCCAGATCACAAATGGGTTTTCTCTATGTCAGGGTTTCCAAATGTTCAACAAAGGGGCAGACAGTATTCCCACAGGCAGTGCAGCCTGGGCGGGCCTCCACATTCATGCAATCCCAGGCTCACTGACTAGATCACCCCTTCTTTTCCTCAAACCCCAAAAGCTTCTCAGAGTGTAAGTGAGAGTGATGTGATCATTAACATGTGGATAAGATCAAACCCACTGTTTCTATGGGGCTACAATGCATAAATCTTAAGGGTACAATTCTGTAGTTTTTACATATACGGCTGTGTAATCCACTCCCATAAAAATACAGAACTTTTCCGACATCCCAGAAGACTCCCTTCCCAGGGAGTACAGACGCATACCCCCCACTGCTGTAACCCCTGTTCTGGCTTTTGTTACCATAGATTAGTTTTCCCTGATCTTTAGTGTGATATAATGGAATCTTCATCACACGGTCATTGTGTCTGGGTTTTTTTGCTCATTATTACATTTACGAGAGTCATCCATGCTGTTGTGTGTATCTGTAACATGTTCTTTTTTAGTGCTAAGTAGTATTCCATTGTATGAATAGACCACAATTTATTTATCATGCCCCCGTTGATGAATATTTGGGCTGTTTACAGTTTGTGCTATTATAAACATTCTCATATAGACCTTTCAGAGATTTCTAATTTAAAAATAATTTTAAGTCATCCAAAAACAGCCATATTTTAACTTTTAACAGTAACAAGTTATTTGGAATACAGCTTGCAACTGCTCCAAATCCCAAATGCCATAGCTTTGAATTAGTGCTGAAAAATCTGTTTTGGGTGACCTAGGGTATTGGCAGGCTTTGAGCAGCAGAGCAGTGAAGTCGTTTAGAATTTCAGAACGATCCCTGTGGTGGCTGAGCACCAGCATTTCTGTGACTGAACCGATGTCCTGGTTTAGGGCAGCCCTGTGCTTGGCAATTGAAAACACAGAGGGTGTCATCGAGAAAAGAGATTGCTCACTATTGTTCGCTCACTTGTTTTGCTTTTTCACTCCTGCCATGTCTCATTCCATTTTGGCAAAGCCTGCAGCTGGAATTAAACTTTCAGCTCAAGGAGCAGATCTGTTTCTTTTAGCCCTGCATCTGTCAGAAATGATACAGATTCAGCAGGCTCATGTCCCGTCCCCTGGTGACAGCACTCCCCTTTCATCTGCACAGCCGGGCACTGGGGAGAGCACGGAGCAAAGAGTTCTTGTCGCCGGCAGCCTGTGCAAATGAGTCGGGGATCAGCCACCTGTCACTGCCTCCTGGCAAGAGAAGACATATATATAGTGCGATGTTGGTTTGGCCAGAGAAACCCGACCTGAAAAGGGAGGCAAGGAGTTGGCTCAGGCTCGGAGGATGGAGACGTGTGTGATGGGGAGTTTTGGGGGAATGTCGTTGGAGCCGTTTCTACAGCTCCTTCCACTGCTTCCAGAAAGCACTGCCTCGTAGCCTAGCTCCTCTGGCCATCACTGGTCGGATGAGGGCTGCACACCAGCTTCAGAATCTGGAAATAGTTCAGAGATGCGTCTCAGCCTCTGCTGGTCCCTCTCTCACTGGAGGCGTGAACTGGGAGACAGGAGGCGACTATGTGTTGCTGTTCACCTGTCGACCCTGGGATATGGAGAAGAGCGAGGCACGTGTGGTCCCTGCTTTCGCGGAGCCTGCATCCTAGTGGGGAGGAGAGAGACAAAAATCAACGTAAAAAGAAATCAATAAAATAACTCCATATCTGTGATAGGTCTGCTGTGGTGGAAACCAAAGGTTCCCACAGAGACGCAGTAAGAGGAAAGGAGATGGTTTTAATAAGGATGCACCTCTGGGACAGGTGACACCGTGATGGAGCCAGCCAGCTGATGAGTGAGGAGACGTGGTCCGGGCAGAGGAGTGAACCCACCACAGTGAGTTTGCGTCGTGCTGGTGAGCACAGCCCTGTAACCAGCATCCAGGTCAAGAAACAACATGACCACCGCCAAAGCCGGTCACGTCTCGTCCCAGTTGTCCATCTCCCCTTATCCCGAGTAACCACCATCCTGGCTTCTGACAGCAGAGGTTGGTTTTGACAGTTACTGAACTTTATATAATGGAATTGAAACCGCAAAACTCAGATGGGACTTGAACCCACGGTCTTTTGAGACCACACACCTGGTCTCAGGACGTAATGAAGCTCAGGTTCCTGATGTCTCATCACAGAAAGAATTCAGTGAGAGACAAAGTGATAGGTAAGAAGTGGAGTTATTTAGAGAGAAACACACTCCACAGGCAGAGTGTGGACCATCTCAGAAGGCACGAGGCCCCAAAATATGCAGTGGTTAGTTTTTATGGCCTGGGTAATTTCATAGACTAATGAGTGGGAGGAGTATTCCAATTATTTTGGAGAAGGGGGCGGGGATTTCCAGAAATTGGGCCACCGCCCACTTTTTGGCCTTGGAACTGTCATGGCACCTGTGGGTGTGTCATTTAGCTGATCTGTTACAATGAGGGTATAATGAGGCTCAAGGTCCACTGGAAGTCGAATCTTCTGCCATCTTGGACCTGATCAGTTCTAACCAGTTTTTGTCATGTCCTGAAGGGCTATGTCATTCTCTTAAATGTTGTGCCCTGCCCCCTCCCCCCCGTTTCATCCTCACTCTTTGGTGTCTGGCTCCTTTCACTCCATGCTGTGTTTGGAGGTTTACCCACATTGTTGCACGAGATAGGATTTGCTCATTCTCACTGCTGTAGAGTATTCCATTGTGCCACATTCCATGCTTTATGTGTCCACTCTACTGTTGATGCGTATGGTGGACAGACTCTAAGGTGGCCCCCTCCCCTTGATAGTGGGCAGAGTGTCTGACTCAGTTCTAGCCAATAGAGTACAGCAACAGTGATGGAATTTGCTTCCATGATTAGGTTACATAGGATGGCGACCTCCATCTTGCAAGGATACTCTCTCCCTGGCTGGCTCTTCGGAGGCCCATGTGGCGAGGAACTGAGGACAACCTCTAGCTGACAGCCAGTGAGAAACCAAAGCCTCAGGGTTACAGCCACAGAGATCTAAATTCTGCTAACAACCACGTGAGCTTAAAAGTGAACCCTTCCCCAGTCGGGCCTTGGAATGAGGCCCCTGCCCAGTAGATACCTGATTACAGCTTTGTGAGATTCTGAAGCAAAGCCCATGTGCCCGAATTCCTGACTCACAGAAGCTGTGAGATAAATAATGTGTGCTGGGGGTTTTTTTGTTTTTTAATGAAAAAAAATTTTTTTTTAATGTATTTATTTATTTTGGCTGTGTTGGGTCTTTGTTGCTGCGCACAGGCTCTCTCTCGTTGAGGCGAGCGGGGGCCACTCTTCGTTGAGGTTTGTAGGCTTCTCACTGCAGTGGCTTCTCTTGCTACGGAGCACGGGCTCTAGGCGCGCAGGCTCCAGTAGTTGTGGCACATGGGCTTAGTTGCTCCATGGCATGTGGGATCTCCCCAGACCAGGGCTTAAACCCGTGTCCCTTGCATTAGCAGGCGGATTCTTAACCACTGCGCCACCAGGGAAGCCCATGTGTGTTGTTTTAAGCCACTAATTTTGTGGCAGTTTGTTACGCAGCAATAGAAAATGAATACAGTGGACCTTTGCGTCGCTTCCAGGTCTGAGTTTTTAAACTGCTAGGCTACTGTGCACATTCTAGGACATGCCTTTTGGTGAACACTTCTATTCGGTTCATACCTAGGAGGGAACTTCTGGGTCACATGGAATGCATACATTCAGCTCTGGTAGATTCCACCAACAGTTTTACCAACCAAGTTACATTTACATTGGTGAAGATGAGATTCAAACCCAGGTATGCCCAGCTCAAAAATCTTCATGTTTTCAATTACAGTATTTTGCTTCCTAAGCTACTTGACAAGCGATCCTTACAACAAGAAAACAAATGTCTCTTCATAATAGTTTTAAGTGAGCAAAGCTTCTATGTGTAAAGTACTTTAAGGCAATAAATCTCTTCACAGGCATATCTCATTGAATTCCCACAACAGTCCATTAAAGGGGGGGGGGTACTGTTATTATTATTCCCCATTTACAGATGAGAAAACTGAGCCCAGCAAAGATTAAGGATTTCCCTGAGACCAGACAAACCACAAGTGTCTGAAGCTACACACTCCTAGGCCCAGAAATTTTCACTACATCATGCCTCTTTGTTTCTTCTCTCTTCCCTTCTTTTTGTCTCTTCCTTTTTAAAGATATTGCAGCCTGTGTCAGGATTTGTGATGGGCTGAGGAGACACAAGAACAACTTTGCTTTCCTTCGTATCAACTGCACTTGTCTTTATATAGACGTTGGTCAGGAGCCAGTACCTCATCACAGTCATTTCTGCTCATCTGGCAGCAGGGGTTTCATAATTTTGAGATTTAGAGTCTCATAATTTTAATCCCAGTTCTCAGAAGTACCTTCTGTTTCTCTTAATTAACAAATGTTTGGAGGTTGTCTTAGAATGGATCCTCATCACAATTTAATTAGAAAGAAAATATTTTCAGCCACTACACATGTATTTCTAGGCAGCTCAGATCTAGTCCATATTTATAATCTTATTGAACATGCAAAGCAGTAACAGATGTGTGCTGAACACCTACGATGTGCCAAGCTCTCAGACAGCAGCAAAGATGCTTAAGTATTAATGGAAAATGACAGGCCTCAGCCTCACACGCTCTGGCCACAGGGTGCTTATACCAATTATCTGTTGCTACCTAACAGATGAGTCAAAACTTTGTGGCTTGAAACAGCCAACAATAATTTGCCAGTCACCATCTCAGTGGGTCGGGAATTGGGGAAGGGCTCATCTGGGCAGGTGGCTGAGGGTCTCTCATGTGGTTTTAGTACAGTGATGGCTGGAATTAGAACAGCAGGAGATTGGAGTAAGGGGTGGCTGACCAGGCACATCTCTCTCTCTCCCCTCCTCCTCCCTTCCCCTTCCCCTCCCTTTCTGCACCACCCCTTCCTTATCTCCCCCACACAGTCTCCCCCACCCTTCCCCCACCCCTTTCTTGTCGTCTCAGGGCTTCATGTGGTCTCTCCAGGTGGGCTGCTTTGGACTTCCTCACAGCACGGCAGCCTCATGGCAGCTGAAGTCTTCAAGAGCTAGTAGGCCAGTGAATGGTGTGAAGGCTGCCTCAGCTTTTGTGCCCCAGCCTTAGAAGTCATGCAGCAACACCTCCACAACATTCTCTTGGTTACAAGACAGCAATAGGCTGTGTCACATGAGTCCTCTGGGAAGCAGCCACTGAAACAGAGCCTGGAGTCCAAGAGGTCTGTTGCGGGTAACATCTGAGAGAGAACAGGGGAAGGAGGCAGAAAGAAGCAGGAAGAGCCTTCAGACCAAGGTGTGGATCTGATACCTATGAAGGGAAAGGGGTGGGGCGTGCAGGACGGGGCAGGGGGAGCCTCAGAGGGCAGTGCAGATTGGACAGCCTTGGGCAACCCAGCCTCATGCTCTGGACCAAAGGTTGTCTGCTGGAAGACACCCATGCTGGGAAGTGGCCAAGCCCCAGACCTCCGCGCTGCTGAGTCATCTGCTGAGTCATCGGCAGGGCTGCCCAGGAAGAGCGTGGCCTTGGCTTGAAAGCCGAGGCGCGTGCTTCAGGCGGTAACAGTTGCAGGCTAACAGTCTTCCTTGCAGCTCAACTCCGAGTTCTTTCTTGAAGGGAAAGCTGAGCGGCGAACTGCATGGCTGCTATACACACTCACTCAGATTCAAGGAGAGGAGAATTAGGAGGATAGGAATTATTACCACCGTCTTTGGAACATACGTTCTGCTGCAGCCCATGAAATGTGTCGTGCACACAGGAAAGTGGTATTGCGTAGAGATGAACATCTTATGCCTTAGGATCGGCCCGAAGTGGGTTCAAATCTTGGCACTTCGCTAACTAGCTGTGTGATTTTGGACACATTACATAACCTGTCTGAGCTTCAGTTTTCTCATGTGTAAAACGGAGAAGTAATAAAGCTCCTCCTTCAGGGGTTATCTGAGAGTTAAACGAGGTGAAACGTGTGAAGGACTTTGCACTTTTCCTAGCGTGTAGTCAGCGCTCAGAAATATCAATATCATCACCATTAGTACCGACCAGCAAGAAATCGTGACAGTCTGCGACCACTCAATTAAGGAAGAAGTGACCCCATGTGTTGCAGGAGCCCCCAGGAGCGTGAAGAAATGCATGTCCTGAGACAGGAATTGAAACCCAGCGAAGTATTTCACACTAACTTGGGTCTTGGTGAGAATACTGAGACCCCAGGAAGAGACTGCATTGCGTTTAATGTAGTTACTAAGGCAGGAAACGTGAGACATTTACAAACACAGGAAGTGAGGGCTTGGGTACCCTGAGCTGTCTGGACGCAGGACCTGAGCTTTGTTCATCCTTGTAACACGGGGGCCGAGGGCTGTTCACCCAAGTGCCTCCAAGTGTCCACCGTGTCAAATTGCATCAAATAAAGGGTGAAATGTAGCTTCCTGGAAGATGCACAAGTTATGAAGGGAGATAAATATAGGTTCTTTTTTTCCATCCAAAATGGAAATGGAGAAAATATGACTTTTTCTTATTATTAAAAGTCACGCATGCTCATTGTAATCCAAAAAAAGAAGAAAAAAAAAAGGTTGGGCAACCCAAAAATATATTTTTAAAAAATATTTTAAAGTTTTTTTTAAAAAAGAAAAGCCATTACCCAGAAATAACTAATATTAACATTTTTTTTTTTTTTCTTTTTGCGGTATGCGGGCCTCTCACTGTTGTGGCCTCTCCCGTTGCGGAGCACAGGCTCCGGATGCGCAGGCCCAGCGGCCATGGCTCACGGGCCCAGCCGCTCCGCGGCATATTGGATCCTCCCAGACCGGGGCACGAACCCGTATCCCCTGCATCGGCAGGCGGACTCTCAACCACTGCGCCACCAGGGAGGCCCCATAGTATTAACATTTTGGTGAACGTTTTTTCAGGATGCCTTTTTTTTTTTAATAAAAATACAATCATGGTATAAGAGTTCTGGAACCAGATCTTTTTCACGTGGCAACGTGTGATCCTCATGAGGGAGGCTGCTGTACGGGCCCACAGGGAATGGAAGCAGAGGGTGGATTCTGAGCAGCCCTCTTCTCTCGCCCTCTGGACGACCACCGCCGTGTACACCCTGGAAGGTCCTTGCAGGCTTGGCCGAAGCTCCAGCCACCCACCCTCTGTCCTTGGAAACGCCTGGTTCTCCGGCCGCCTGCCCATCTCTGGCCGCTTGGCCCTTCCCTCTGGGTCCCTGTCAGCTGTTGCTTCTCACAGGGCCTCTTCTTGCTTCTGTGCCCCCACCAGCATCACCATCTCTTGTCCCCTCCTCAGCACAAGGATGGGCTCCTCCCTCCCGTGTCAGGCAAGCGGAAGGACCAACGCCCACTGAGTTCCCTGAGTCCCCAGCACCATGCCACGTACTTTACCCAGAATACCCTTATCAGTTTCCACAACTGCTCTATAAGGGGGTATTAGCTTCACTGCACCCATTTTAAAGATGACAAGGTTGAGGCTAGAGAGGGTAAGTAACTTGCTTCTGGTTACAGTAAGCAAGTGGTGCCTCGAGGGTTTGAGCACAGGAACTAAGCCTCGCTCAGTATCTCTCTCAACCACTTCCCTGCTACCCTACGTCAGAGAACCAGGTCGGGGCAAGAAGTGAAAATACACTTATGGAGTGTTTTCTCATACTTTTCCTCATGTCACTGAAATGCCAGCTGTTTAAGGTAGAGTTGTGTTATGTTGTCTTGTTTCTGGGGAGGAAACTAAAGCTCAGAGAGGTTAAACAACTTGCCTGGAGTCCCACAGCTTATAAGCCACAGAACCATCATTTCAACCCTTCAACCTGCCAGATGCAGAAGCTTGCTTGTTCCACAATAACACAGGCTTACTCTTTTCAAATAGCTGCCCCCACGGTTTTGCCCCATCACATATCTAGAAAGGCTGCGATCTTACCAGAAAGAAACTGACCTTTTGTGTAATCAGTCACAAGCATGGCAGCATCTTGTGTGGGCTCTGGAGCCAGACTGCCTGGGCAACCTTGGACAAGTTACTTAACCTCTGTGGGCCTCAGTTTACCTGATCAGTACAAATGCAGATTAAAAATAGAACCTACCTCTCAGATTTTGCTGTGAGGGTTAAATTAATGAGTTTGCATGAAGTGCTTAAGACAGTCTCTGGCACCTAATACATTCACCACCAAATATTAGCTATTCTTACTATTAACAGAGGCCAGAGTTTGATACAAAACATACTTTGCCCGTTGTATTTCCTTTTGGAGCAAACAAAGCAAACGTTGGAAGGTGTATAAGTGTCCTATGGCTGCTGTAACAAACAACCACAAACTTAGTGGCTTAAAACAACAATTCTGGAGGCCAGAAGTCCAGCACGAGTCTCACTGGGTTAAAATCAAGGGGTGGGCGGGGCTGGTTCCTTCTGGAGGCCCAGGGGAGATCTGTCCTCTTGCCTTTCCCAGGCAAGAGGCTGCCCGTGCTCCTTGGTCTGTGGCCCCTCCCTCCCTCCCCCTCAGCAGCTCAGCGCCTGCGAGGCTCTCTCTGATTCTGACTCCTCTGCCTCCCCTTCCACCCGCATGATCTCCCCATCTCAGGGTCAGCTGATTAGCAACCTTAATTCCCCTCTGCCATGTCACGTAACATGTTCACAGGTTCCAGGGCTTAGGACAGGGACATATTTGGGGGGACGACATCCTGCCGACCACAGAGTGGTACCTAGGAGTCCCTTCACTCCCATCTCCATCCACCTTCTCTCTGCTCAGCCTCCCTATCCCAGCCATGACTCCTTTCTGCCAGCACCCCAGAGCCCTTCATTCCTGGCACCCCCTTCAGACAGCAGGGAGGCCCCTGATGGCTGTTTACAGTCCTCAGAGGCATCAAAGTGAAGCATCGACAAGTCCTCACACTTGCTGATCCTGACCACCTTTCTTAGCTTGACTCAGGAGCGTGTTAAAGACTCCATGGGGGCGCTGACCCCCATCTCCAGTCACTACAGTTCTGCTGCTTTCCCTGCTGGCTCTAATGTCAAGGTGTTTTTAAACTGCAGCAAAATTATGACCCCCTTCCAATCATTCAACAACAAATATACATGAAGCAGCTACTGTGTACCGGGTTAGGCAACAGGAATCGAAAGGTAAACGAGACACAGACCCTGCCATGGCAGAGCTCAGGGTTGGAGGCATGGATGTGGGGAGGCTGGCAGACGTGTATAAAAGAAGAAGTGGGAGGGAAACAGTTTTCCGTTACTTAGTAAAGTGGAGCCCTACCGCCCGGCAATTCCACTCACAGGCATTTGCCCCAGTGGTTTCAAACGTGACTGCACATCATCTAAGGCTTCACTTGTAAAAATCCCAATGCCCAGCCCCCCACTCCAGACCAATTATATCAGAACCTCTGGGTGTGCAGCTGGGATATCAGTGTTGGTTTTTTTTAAAAAACCCAGGTGATTCCAGTGTGCAGGCAATGTGAGAACTGGCATCTAGCAGTGTCCCTGGGGGTTCTGATTTAATTGGACTGGGGTGCAGTGTGGGCATGGAATATTTCTTTTTTTATTGAAGTATAGTTGATTTACAGTGTTGTGTTAGTTTCTGCTGTACAGCAAAGTGATTCAGTTATACATATGTATACATTCTTTTTCATATTTTTTTCCATTATGGTTTATCACAGGATATTGAATATGGTTCTCTGTGCTATACAGTAGGACCTTGTTGTTTATCCATCCTGTATATACTAGTTTCTATCTCCTAATCCCAAACTCCCACTCCATCCCTCCCCCAACCCCCTCCCCCTTGGAAACCACAAATCTGTTCTCTATGTCCCTGTTTCTGTTTCGTAGATAAGTTCCTTTGCGTCATATTTTAGATTCCGCACATAAATGATATCATATGGTATTTGTCTTTCTCTGGTTTACTTCACTTATTATGATAATCTCTGAGTCCATCCACGTTGCTGCAAATGCCATTATTTCGTTCTTTTTCATGGCTGAGTAATAGTCCATTGTATATATGTACCACATCTTTATGCGTTCATCTGTCGATGGACATTTAGGTGGTTTCCATGTCTTGCCTATTGTGAGTAGCACTGCTTTGAACCTAGGGGTGCATGTATCTTTTTGAATTGTAGTGTGCTCCAGATATAGGGCATGGAATATTGCTAAAGCTTCCCCATGTGATTCTAAAGTGCAGCAAAGTTTGAGAACCACTAGTCTAAAGCAGTGGTCCTCAACAGTGGGAAGACAGCGTGGTCTCCCAGGGGACATTTGGCAATGTCCAGAGACATTTTTGGTTGTTGCCACTGGGAGTGGCTATTGGTATCTAGTGAGTAGAGACCAGGATGCACAGAACAACTCCACAGACACAAACACATCACAGAGAATGATACATCCCAATATGTCTATTGTGTCATGGGTGAGACACTCTACAGGGAGTCTGGCCCTAGGACTGGGAGACATGTCTGAGGAAGGTCATGGTAGCACTGTAACAGCAAAAACAAACCCACCTGGATGTGACCCAAATGAAGACATAAATCCACATTTGCATATTCACAGCACAGACAACTCAGGGAACTGCTAGTGGGGAGAGAAGCATAAACACACAAGGGGTGAGAGAGCAGAGGCTTCCGGGGCGGGGGGAGGAGGGGTCTCCAGGAGTTGTGTCTGTCTTCCCAGGGAGCCCCAGTGAGTTTGCATGTCTCTCTCCATGCTAGGTTTCTTGGTTAGTTTGACATTTCATGGGAAATTTTATCCTGTTTGGTCTTTTTAAATAATTTGGGCAACTCCAGTAAAGAAAAAATCAGTATGCATGAGAATATTTCCTGCAGCACGATATATATATTAGCAGAAAAAAATTAGAAGCCATATAAATATCCAGAAATGGCAAAGTGATTAAGAGATTATGGTACATCAACTCAATTGAATGTTATGCAGCCATTAAAAAGGATGATTATGAAGGTGATTTAGAAACATGGGAAATGTTTGTGATATGATGGGAAGTAAAAAAGAACAGGAAATAAACAGCACAAACATAGTGATTACAACTCAGAAAAATATGTTGGCCTGTGGACAAATACTGGAAGGATTTGCAGAAATAAAAACCGTCATAATTAAGATGCTAGAATTATGGGTGATTTATTTTTTTCCCAAGATTTTCTTTAACTCTTTTTTTATGCTTAAAGTAAACATCTTTTGGGACAGCTGCCTGGCCCATAACCCTCTCCTCTGAATACTGTGTCCCTACCCAAAAGGGTGAATCCCCCCAGCCCCATTTGGTCTTTGTGACCTTTTATACCAGCCTGGTCACTTAATACAAGCTGGACCAATCAGATTCTCTTGATGGAAATTAGCTAGAGAGATGCAAGTCCTTCTGAGATGGTCTCTTTTTTTTTTTTTCTTTTTTTTTCTTTTTTTTTTACGGTACGCGGGCCTCTCACTGTTGTGGCCTCTCCGCACAGGCTCCGGACGCGCAGGCTCAGCGGCCATGGCTCACGGGCCCAGCTGCTCTGCGGCATGTGGGATCTTCCCGGACTGGGGCATGAACCCATGTACCCTGCATCGGCAGGCGGACTCCCAACCACTGTGCCACCAGGGAAGCCCTCTTTTCTTTTTTTTGAGATAAAATCCACATAACGTGAAATTCATTTTTATTTTAACCACTTTATTTTTTTTCTTCCAGTTTTACTGACATATAACTGACAGAAGTTTAAGCTGTACAGCGTAATGACTTGGCTTACGTACATCATGGAATGATTCCCACAATAAGTTTAGTGAACATCCATCATCTCATATAAATACAAAATAAAAGAAATAGAAAACAATTATTTTTACCTTATGATGAGAATTCTTAGGATTTGCTCTTAACAGCTTTCATATGTGACATACAATGGTGTTAATTATATTAATCATGTACATTACATCCCTAGGACTTATTTATCTTGTAAGTGGAATTCTGTACCCTTTGACCACCTCCATCCAACTCCCCCTCCCCCCTCCCCCTCCCCCCTCCCCTCTCCCTCCCCACCTCTGGTAACCACCAATGTTATCTCTTTTTCTTTGAGTTTGTTTTTGACGTATAATTGACCTACAACACTGTGTTGGTTCCTGTGGCACAACATAGCAACTCAGTATTTGTCTACATTTTAAAATGATCACCATGGTAAGACTAGTTACCATCTGTCTCCATACGAAGATATTGCATAATTTTGACTGTATTCCCCACGCTGCACATTTCATACCTGTGATTCATTTATTTTGTAACTGGAAGTTTGTACCTCTTTCCGCCATTCTGAAGTGTGCAATTCGGTGGTTTTTAGTACATTCACAACGTTGTACAATCATCACCACCATCGAATCTCAGGACATTTTCATCAGCCGAAAAGAAACTCCACGCCCATTAGCTGTCACTCCCAACTCTCCCCTCCCCTCAGTGCTAGGCAACCATTCATTTACTTTCTGTCTCTATAGATTTGCCTATTCTGGAGATTTCACATAAATGGGATCATAAAAAACGTTTTTTGTATCTGGCTTCGTTCACTTGGTGTAATGTGTTCCGGATTCGTCCGTGTTGTAACATGTATCCGTATTTCATTCCTTTTGATGGCTGTTAATGTTCCCTTGTATAGATAATGTGACATTTGTTTTATTCCACTCATCCATTCGTAGACATTTGGGCTATTTCTACTTTTTGGCTTTATGAATAATATTGCTGTGAACATTCATGTACAAGTTTTTCTGTGAATGTATGTGAACATATACCTAGGAGTGGAGTTGCTGGGCCATATGGTAACTCTTATGTTTAACTTTTTGAGGTGCTGCAAAAATAATTTCCACAATGGCAGCACCAATTTACATTCCCACCAACAGTGTATGTGAGTCCCAGTTTCTCAATATCCTCACCAACACTTACTTCACTATTATTATTATTGTTGTTGTTGTAATTATTGTTATTGCCCTACTGGTGGATTTGAAGTGATATCTCACTGTGGCTTTGATTTGCATTTCCCTAATGACTCTTGATGTTGACAGTCTTTTCATATGCTTATTGGTTATTTGCATATCCTCTTAGGAGCAGCGTTTATTCAAATTCCTTTGCCCATTTTTAAAATTGGGTTGTTTGTCTTTTTGTTACCAAGTCATAGGAATTCTTTATACATTCTGGATACTAGATCCTTATCAGCTATGTGACTTGCAGATATCTCTCCCATTCTGTGGATTGCCTTTTCACTTTCCTGACAATGTCCTTTGGTGCATGAAAGTTTTAATTTTGATGAAGTCCACTGTATCTATTTTTCTTTTGTTGTTTATGCTTTTGGTGTCATATCTAAGAAACCATTGCCTAATCCAACCTCCTGAAGATTTACACCTGTTTTCCCTTCTGAGAGTTTTATAGTTTCAGTTTTTACATTTAGGTCACTGATACATTTTGAGTTGATTTTTGTGTGTGGTGTGAGGTAGACATCCAACTTCATTCTTCTGCATGTTGATATCCAGTTATTCTGGCACCATTTGTTGAAAAGTCTATTCTTTCCCCCATTCAGTGGTCTTAGAACCCTTGTGAGAAATCAGTTGACCATAGATGTATGGGTTTATTTCTGGAGTCTCAATTGTATCCCATGGATCTATATGTCTACCTTTTTGCCAGTACCACACGGTTTTGATTACTGTAATTTTCTAGTGAGTTTTGAAATCAGGAAGTGTGAATCTTCCAAGTTTGTTCTTCTTCTTAAAGAACAAACAAAGAAGAAGTTTTGGCTATTCAAGGCCCCTTGCATTTCCATTATGAATTTTAGGTTCAGCTTTTCCATTTCTGCAAACCAGAATGTTGATCGGGACTGCATTGAATCTGCACGTTCATTTGGAGGGTTTTACCATCGTGACAATATTAATACTCCAACGCACGGACACGGCATATCTTTCCATTTACTTAGATCTTCTTTCATTTGACTGTTCTGTAGTTTTCAGCGTACTTGTCCTAAATGTCCTTGGTTAAATTTATTCTTAAGTTTTGGTTTTTTTTTTCTTTTTGGTACTCTTGTAAATGGAATTGTTTTCTTAATTTCAGTTTGGGATTAGGACAGTGTTTTGAACCAAGGGCACAAGCAGGGAGAAGCAGAGAATGGCACTTGACACCTGGAGGAAAACAAGTATGAACACAGAAAAAAAGCAGATTCAAGAAATTATGTGAAAAGGGAGGAAGTTGGGAGAGAGACAGATTGAGAACTGTACTTGAAGCAAATACCTAAGCAAAGTGGACAAGGTCCCTGCAGCAAGGCAGGAGTATCTCAGGACAGATGAGAGCACATGGGACAAGGAAAATGAGGACAAGCACCAAAGGAACCTGTCTGGACCAGGCAGACTGTTTTCACCAGCTGGAGATGAGTTTTCACCCCTTCCTTAGAGAGGAGGAGCTCGTGTTCCTTCAGAAGCCTTTGTGTATTTCTGTCTCTGCAGGAGGAGCCAAACAGAGTTCCCTGGAGCCCTGTAAGATCCGACGTGCCCAACAAAGGCGGACCCATAAAGAATTACCTCTCGGTGTTTTTATACTGTAATGCTTGGACCAGAGGGTTCTACCTATGGGAATTTTGGCACCTAGTCAGCCAGGTACCGGCTCCCCTACCCTTGAACAAAAGATGCTTTGGATTTCCATCTGAGTGGAACAAAAGTCCCACGTATTCCTAATGCTTCCTGCAGTTTTGCTCCGTGGGAGACCTGGCTGGTGTGGGATATTCTCTCCCATAAATGTGGTGGTGGGGTGGGGAATAGAAGGAGGAGAAAAAGGAAGGGAGGTCAGAGCCTCACTTCCTAGAGGACGAAATCATCTCCCTTGATAACTATAACTATTTGAAAATTGTTTCAAAAGGAAAATCTCTTTTTGTTATCCTGGCAATTGCTCAAGGAAATGGCTTTCCATCAGCCTCTCTCTCTGTCTCCGTCTCGGTCTCGGTCTCAGTCTCTCTCTGACTCTTTCTCTCCCTTTCCACCCTCTTTTCTCACACTCAGCTGCCTCTTCTCTCACTTATTGCAGAATTCCAGGAAGAAGCTGCCCAGGCATCAGAGTGTCTCTGAGCCCAGGGTCAACATGGTGCTCCATTTTTGGATACATGCAAATATACACCCACCCCCCAAATATTAATGACCATAATTTCGCTAAAATGTTACAGAGGCTTTACTACTTGCCATGTGCTTAACATGAATTGTTTCATTTAATCCTCACAAGCCTGCAATAGACAGTTACTCTCAACTACATCTGTTAGATGTGGAAACAGCCTTTAAAAGGTGACAAAACCTACTCAGGGTCACTGAACTGGAAAGCGGCAGGTCCAGGATGCGTCCCCAGGACCTTCTACTGACTTCGGAGCCCATGGTTTTTATTAATGTGCTGTCCCAGCTCCCTGTACTCGCCTCTGGGGATGGAGATGCTCCAACCAAGCCCCTCCCCCACCTTTATTTTTCTGTTTCTTCTTGGCCAAGGTGCTCCGGCAGAGGATTTTTGAACCTGAATCCTTGTTATCACCAGAGGTGGCTGTTCCACCCTCCGCTCCATCTCCTTACAGGGACCCTGCTGTTGTCCTGGGCTCCCTGCCCGATTCCTGGTCCTGCTGATTGAGAACCCAGGTCTGGTCAACCTTGTCATTGACCCATTCAGCAGATGGAGGATGTATCTGTGCACATTGCTGGGCCAGTTTGTGATGCTGAGAGATAACTGCCAAGGCACCCCTCACCCCCCCATACGGGCTGTACCAGGTGATGCTCCCACCAGTGGTGGAAGAAGATGCTTGCTTCCCCACAAGCTCGTGAGCACAGACTGTCACGCAGCTTTTTGATCATTACAACACAGTAAATCAAAACTGATAGCTCACTGGAGTATTTTAATTTACATTTTTTATCACGAGTCAAGTTGAGCACCTTTCATTTATTTTTTAAATTATTTATTCTATTTATTTATTTTTGGCTGCATCATGTCTTCGTTGCTGC
Organism: Mesoplodon densirostris; assembly: GCF_025265405.1. Classification (NCBI taxonomy): domain Eukaryota; kingdom Metazoa; phylum Chordata; class Mammalia; order Artiodactyla; family Ziphiidae; genus Mesoplodon; species Mesoplodon densirostris. The sequence continues at coordinate 61,361,497 of NC_082679.1, forward strand.
CCGCGGGCTTTCTCTAGTTGCGGCGAGCAGGGGCTACTCTTCGTTGCGGTGGGCGGGCTTCTCATTGTGGAGCACGGGCTTCAGTAATTGTGGCTTGTGGGCTCAGTAGTTGTGGCTTGTGGGCTCAGTAGTTGTGGCTCGTGAGCTCTAGAGCACAGGCTCAGTAGTTGTGGCGCACGGGCTTAGTTGCTCCGTGGCATGTGGGATCTTCCTGGACCAGGGATCAAACCTTTGTACCCTGCATTGGCAGGTGGATTCTTTTTTTTTTTTTTTTTTTTTTCTTTTTGCGGTATGTGGGCCTCTCACTGTTGTGGCCTCTCCCGTTGCGGAGCACAGGCTCCGGATGCGCAGGCCCAGCGGCCATGGCTCACGGGCCCAGCCGCTCCGCGGCATATGGGATCCTCCCAGACCGGGGCACGAACCCGTATCCCCTGCATCGGCAGGCGGACTCTTAACCACTGCGCCACCAGGGAGGCCCTGGCAGGTGGATTCTTAACCACTGCGCCACCAGGGAAGCCCACCTTACAGATTTTTCAGAGCCATTTCTATTTCCTCTTCTAAGAACTCTCTGGTGAGATCTTTTCTCCATTTTTCTGCTGGGTTGACAGTCTTTTCCCATGGTGCTTTGTAGTTCTTTATATATTAGGGAGATTAGCCATTTGTATATGATAATAGCTTGCAAATATTTCTCCAAGGTAGTGTTTGTCTGTGCTTTCGTTTTTAAGTATAAAGAACTTAAAAAATTTATATACTGAAATTTACCTATCTTCTCTTTTATGTGTTCTGGGTTTGCGTCATGCTTCAAAAGGTTTGTTGCACTCTGGGATTATTTTCTTCTAATAATTTTGTTTCATTTTGTGAAATTTTAAACCCTTAAGCCATCTGGAATTTCTTTTGTACAGTGTGAGGACACAACTTTGCTCTTTTCCCCCCAGTGATGTGTGATGGATGCTACCATGATGTGGGACGCTACACCCAATACCCAGGCACGTCTGGGCTCCTCTGTTATTTTCATAAATGTTTGTCTATTCATTCAGTTTTAATTACTGGAGCTTCATAAAGTTTAATATCTCTTAGGGCTGCCCCCCCTCTGCATTTTTTCCCCATTATAAAATAATAGTTATCACTCCCTGTTGGTTCCCATCATCACTGGGATGGAACTTGGGAACAGATGGATGATTCCCGTATGGCCTCTGAGGAAGGAAAACCTTTCCAGAAACTTAACTCACGAGAGTGGGAAAAGCAAAAGCTTCGGCGCCGATAGACAATGGTCAAACCTGGACTTCGCTTCTCACTAACAGGATGACCTTGGTTTGTCACGTGACCCCATCAAGCCTCGGCTTCATCTGTACTTGGGGAACAACTACCTGACAGTGTTGATGTGAGGACTGAAAGCAGTCAGCCCTCAGCCATGTGGGAGGGAGTTGGTATTTATTAGATTGCTGTCTCTCCTGTCCTTTCCTCAACATTTCAGCATGAAAACAAACTCAATTCTAAATAATGCAGGAATCCTCATTTTAGCAGAGGCAGGATCCTGGGGTGGAAGGAGCACAGACTTTGGAGAGAGAGCAGCCTGCGCCCAGATGGTCCTCCTGCGCTCCAGGCTGGGAGAGACCCAGGGAGCACTGCTGCATTTACTAGTGGGAGCCCTTGGGCAAGTGCCTGTATCTCTCTGTGCCTCTGTTCCCACCTCTATAAAATGGGAATAATAGTGCTGGCCCCACAGGGTTACTGGGAAGCTTAAATGAGGTACTGCAGGTAAGTTCTAAGAACAGGGGATGGCATTTAGGAAGTGCTGAATGACTGGTGGCCCTATTAGTGTACAGAGAGGCACACGAGGGGCTCAGCCAGGGCCTGCACACATCCTTCTCACGGCACAGGGGACATCAGAGGGACTTCAGTGGGACATCAGTTACTGACCACTGTGTGACTAAGGAAGGGAATGGTTCACCGTCCTCTACCCACCCATCGCTGGGTGCCCTGTAGCTCCCCGAACACACGAGAAAGGCCCTGCCCTGGAGCCCACTTGCCCCGGGCATACTGCCCACCATGTGTTCTCAGTGGGCTCTGTGATCCTCTCCTTCATCCTCTGTACCTAGATGAGGCTTCTCTTTCTCCAGAAGCACAGTGGGACCCTGGGTGGCTTCTCCTCTGGACTCCACTCAATTTGGCGTCAAGCCCTGCGAACTACCCCCAGTCTCTCAGTAACTGTGGCAGAAATCTCACTCCTGGAAAGAGGAACTGTCTGAAGCTGGGGTGTGTGTCAAGGCTGTAGACGGATGCGATCCCAGCCACCTCCCTACTCCCTGTCCTGTGTCCATCTTCCCAGTGTTTAAAAACTGATCCCCAAATCTAAACATCTGGGAGCCACCAGGCCACAGAGTAAGGGACGTGAGGTGGGAAGAGACAGAACACGGGGCCAGAGAGGGGAGCAGGGGCCGTCCGTGCCAGGCTCTGCCTGTCAGGCTCAAAGCATTTGGTTGTTGAGCAAGTGAATAACGTTGTTAGATGGATAGTTTAGAAGGTTCACCCAATGGCTGATGCAGAGAATGGATTGGAGCAGTCAAGCCTGGAAGCAGAGAGGCTGCTGCAAGTGGCCCTCGTAAGAAGTGACACGGGCGCAGGAGCAGAGAGTCAGAGAGAAGAGATGAATGCAGGAGTCTTTTTATAGCAGAATCGATCAAATTTAATGTTGGGATGAAAGGCAGGGAAGAGGTTATTAAAAAAAACGGTGCTTTTGAGCTTGGGAGAATGGATAGGTGAGCTTCTCCCCACCTCCCCTCCCCTTCTGGCGTCAGTTGAAATGTCACCTCCTCAGAGAGGCCTTCCCTGATGACCCTGTCCACAGTGGGACATCCGCTCTGACCCAGCTGTATCACTCCACCCTGTTTATTTCCCTTATAGCACTTAACACAATTTGTAGTTATGGAATCACCTGTCTCCCTCGTTAACCTGTAAACTCCCTGCAGCAGGTTCGGGTCTATCTGATTCATTATTTTATCCCCGTGCCGTGTATAGGACCTGGCACATACCAGGCGGTTAATAAACACTCTGTTGAATGAACGAACGAATGAATGAATGAATGAGGACCAAGGAAGGAGGGACAGGTTGGGGAACCAGATGCTTGGGAGAGCCCGGTTTGCTGTATCGGTGAGAAAGTTCTCCAGCAGGCAGCTGGAAGCCTAGCTCTGGGGGTCATCTGGGTAAGTGAAAGCGCCTAGGCAGGGGTCAAGACAAAGGCTACCTTGCCAGAGAATTACCATCGCGAACACTTCGTAGGCACGCAGATTGCTCCGCTCCTCCCCAGACACACTGGATCAGAATCTCCGGAGTAGGGCCCGGAATCTGCGTGCGTAACAGGTTCCCTAGGTGACCGTGATGTTCTTTGGGGCTGGAGAGTTCGGCCCTAGAGGAGAGGGACTGAGGAGGTGACTTTGGGTGGCCAGATGACAGGGCAGAGGCCGCCCCTGAAGTCGCCACCCGCGCCGTCGCTCGGCCCTCCGATTGGTCGCCTCCCGGGTTACCTTTGGCCACATTTGGCCTCGCGCCGCACTCCGCCCCGCCCCCGTCGCTCCGCCCTCCGATTGGTCGCCGCCCCGCCCGTGCCCGGGGCTCGGGCAACCGGACGGGCGCGTGCCGGAAGCCGGAAGCGCGGCGGCGGCGGCGGCGTTGGCGTTCCCCCAGGCAGCTGTATCCTTGCGCCATGCGAGTTTTTCGGCCGAGTCTGTCGGCTGGGCGCCTCCTTCTCTGGCTGCGGCTGCCCCTGCGGCCGCCGCGGCCGCCCGGACCCCGGCTGTCGAGCGGGCGGGCGGCGGCGGGCGGCGCTCTGGAGCGGGCCATGGACGAGCTGCTGCACCGTGTGGTGCCCACGATGCCGGCCTACGGGCTGCGCGAGAAGACGCCGGCGCCGGCGGAGAAACAGTGCGCGGACTTCGTGAGCTTCTACGGCGGCCTGGCTGAGGCGGCCGAGCGCGCCGAGCTGCTGGGCCGCCTGGCGCGGGGCTTCGGCGTGGACCACGGCCAGGTGGCCGAGCAGAGCGCCGCCGTGCTCCAGCTGCTCCAGCAGCCGCGGGAGGCGGCCGTGCTCCTGCAGGCAGAGGACCGGCTGCGCTACGCGCTGGTGCCGCGCTACCGCAGCCTCTTCCAGCACATCAGCAAGCTGGACGGCGGCGTGCGCTTCCTGGTGCAGCTGCGGGCCGACCTGCTGGAGGCTCAGGCCCTCAAGCTGATGGAGGGCCCGCACGTCCGGGTAAGGCCCCGCCCGGGCCGCCTCCGACCCTTGGCGGCCCTCCTCATGTCATCCTCACCCGCCCCTCAAGCCCCAAGCACTCCACCTTCCCCTGCCTGGAGCCGCGCTCACTTCGCCCCGAGTCAGAGCCCCCGAACCCTGTCCCCTTCCTTCCTACGCTTTCCCAGTCCTTGCCTCCCTCTAGGCTCACCTCGCTCGTCTTTATAGAAACTCGGCCCTCGCTTACTTTCAAGGTGACCGTCACGCCTCATTCCTCATGAGCGTGCTCCATAAAATCTCTTTTATTCTTTTACCTAAGAGGTTTCGTCCGTGTGGTACACTTGAATGGGGACCGAACCGAGCATCCGGTAACTTTCTGAAGATCTGGATGGGGTCAGTAAAAGTCGCAGTACGCACTGTGTAAGCCCTTGTCCTAAAAAGTCCTGTGAAACGTACAAAGGTGACCAGAACTCGAGGTTGCTACCGTCTAGGAGTGTGGATGCCTTCTATTTTTTCTCTGTCTCATAACTTTGACCAGGGCATTTTTACCTTCCTGAGTTCAGCCCTAAAATAGGATTCTAAGTTGACTTCTTGAGGAAATCAGGCGTTTAGCACTGTGAGCTCAGGTTAGATGCGAATGAATAGATTAAGATTTAAATAATGATGACTTAAAAGGTGGCTGATAGTTGAATACAGTCCTTTTATTACTATGGATGTTAAATATGGTGGGACCACTAACTTGCTCTTTTAGAAAACCAAAAATGCTGTAAATGTTCTGGCATTCAGAACTTTAGTAGGTGCAGTTGGCTTTAAAAAGAATTGAACAGTTGACGATTATGTCCTGATTCGTTTAAGAACTCTTAACACTGGCATAACGGTTTTTACATTCATTGCCTCACTCTTGGGGAGGTGATAAGCATGTCTCCTTTCACAGTAAAGGAATCAAGTCACGTGAGGTCACATGACTTGACCAGGACCTCAGAGCAAATAAGTATGTCTCTGATCATCCACCCAGATCCAAATTTCCCAGGTTCTTTGCTCTACACTTTATATCCTCATCATGTTATGTGAGTTATGGTGTTTATCAGAAACCTCCTTATCTTTCTTGGCTACGTAGCCCTAGACGCATAAAATTGTGTGTAGTTAGGATAGGGTTAATCTCAGGATGATGATAGTAGCTATGATTTGATTGCTCATAATAGCTGGCTAATCTACAATGCTAAGTATTACCTAGGGCCAGTGAGCCTTCAGCTATAAGAGTCACAGGCTGAGAACCTCAGTTGTTTATTGCCTTGGCACCAAATCAGTCCTGGAATCCCAGTGTTGAATTGACCATGTTCCCAATTAAATCCCCATCTGAATGGCTGAGACCTTGTGTTCCACACACTGTGTGCATACCCATCTGGTTCCTCCCAAGAAAGGCTTGGGTTTAGTCTGCAATACAAGCAGACCTTTTTTTTTTTTCCTTCTTGAAGCAGAGACCAGTGCTCCTGAAGGCCGAAACTTAATTCCCATTGCATAGGAGGCTTGAGAATTAGGTAGGATGTCTGTCTACCTAAGCCAAGGTAGGATGTCTTTTGGGTAGGTGACCTGTCCCAAAATGAAACTCTCCACCCACCCATTCAGCCACTCATTGGCTGTCTAGATGGTACCAGGCGTGCTCAGGCTCCAAGATCACTTGGTCCAGAAGCTTCCCTTCTAGTATGGGAGGAGTTAGGGGCGGTCACGGTATGTGTGAGTGCCTTTCATGCACTTGCTCATTTCATCCTCAGCAAGACGTGGTGACTGGCAGATGAGGTGATTAAAGCTTGTCGAGGCCCAGTGCAGCACCCAGAGCACAGAGCTGGTAAGAGCGCCTCCACCCAAGCCCCGTCTCCACACTCCACGGTGTGTACTTCATCATGGCACACCAAGTCTCTTAGCTGACAGCCTAGCTAGATCGAAAATGGGCTTATTCTTTTAGATTTGCCTTTTTCTATAAAACTGAAGGAAAGGTAAAACAACCCAGTTGGTGAATGGCGTTGTTTTATTTAGTTTCACTGAGTCAGGAGTTTAATATTCTCTAGTTGTGACTTTGTTTATCTTTCCAAGACTTGGTGTAAGCTTCCATCCTGTCAGCAACCTCAGCACCCATCTTTTTCTGAAACCTCAGGTCAGTCTCTGCTCTTCTGTCGAAAAATCATCAAACCTTCCGTGGCCAGGAGGATGGCGTTCGGTGTCTTTCCTTTGGCATTTTTGCTGCCCACCAGCCATCCTGCGCGTTCCCACTCCCCCAGCATTACTCGCTCCCCTCCACGGACCCTCCTCTCCAGCCAAGCTGGCTCCTGGATGGAACGTTCCTGAACCCGCACCCCTGCGTGATTCCCATTAGAAAAAGAGCCACCTGTGCTCCCAGCTTGTTGGCTAGGATTTTCCAGCCGCTCCGGCTCAGGGTGGCCTCACCCGGTTCTGAGCTTCCTAGGTACGTAATTGTACCACTCATTTGGATTTGATACATTAACCACAGAATCTGTTGTTTGAAATGTATTTTTCCCCCGCAACTGGATGATCAGCTCCTTGAAAACTGGGACCTTCGTCTTGCATAGCAAAGTGATGAATGAAGCGTGAGATAGATTCCCGGGTGCCCTGCCATCTGGCGAAGTGGGCAGCTAACCACTCCCATTCGTCCTGAGGTCAGACTGCTCCACTCAGATGTGTGAGCCTGCAACGGAACCTGGAGGCCAGGGAAGGTTTCCGTGCGGCCGAGAGAGAGAGACATCCTACCAGATGTTGGGACCGCCCTTGTCCTGGGGGATTCCTGATGTCGCGTCCGATTCTGTGAGACATAACTGGACTCGTGTCCTTACTGTTCCCCACATACAAGAGAAGACTCTTGGTTATCATGAGGTCGAGAAGGGACATCATCAAAGCTCAAAGCTGTGACCTTGAGACGTGACTTGTGGCAGGAAAGCTGGCCCCAGGGAGGTCCAGAGCTGCCAGCAACACCGTGTCCTCAGACGTTCAGGGTTCCCTTGTTTTATAACCAAGGCCGTTCACACACGTAAGGGAAAAACATCACCAACCGAAAGGCAAAGAGTCATGTGGAGTCGAGATGTTTCTCAAGCAGAGGGTGAGTGACCCTAGCCTGCCCTTGGCCTCTGCACATGGTCTGGACGCGCTGGGTGCAGAAGCCTTTTCAGGTGGCTCCATCACACCTCTTGCGTTTCTCTACAGAAATCCTACCCTTAGCCCGAGTGCCTCTAACCGTTAGTAGCTAAATCTGTTGCTCCCCTTACCCTTTGCTCTGTGTGGCTGCATGAATGTTTTTTTATCCCTATCATTCAAAACATTCAGAGTTGATTTTTTTTTAACCCATAGAAATCGTCACTGGGATCTGATATTGTAATTAATCACCAGAATCACTTAATGTGTGTGGTCCATCTTGACTCCGTTTTTGTTTATTCTGGATTTTGCAACCAAGTTAAAGAGGTGGTTAAAAAGCTAGAGCTTTTCGCTTTTAGGAATCCAGTGTTGGAAATCACCAGCAGTTTGGCCCTCGAGCTTCAGCGCAGGAGCCGCAGATCCCCAGGGGCCTAGGATGCCGCGGGATGCCCAGGAGGCAGGGAGTAGCAGGCCTGAGCACCCCTTGCTGTGCACACGGCACCCCATCACACAGGTGTGCATCTCCCCTGGCCCTTGCTGACCTTGGAGCTGCCAGCTAATGTCAGGTGAACGAGAGCTGCTGTGGACTCAGGCCTGGGCACTGCCTTGGAGTGGACTCAGTCCACTGCTTTCCCTCACAGCTTCTTGTTTGCTGCATCTCGTGAGCACAGAGGCATCCTTAGAATACCTGGCATGTGTGAGGCCCAAAAGGATGCTGATTGGGCATCTTATACGGAACAGTGGGTTCAGCAGAAGGCGCACCAGGTGGGGACGGCAGGCCCCAGTTACGCTGGTCAGAAGCGTGATTTTAGGTGATCGTAGCCACGTCCCTTAACTGTCCTGGGCCAACCAGCTCTGCCGCTGAGGCGGTAGTGCTCCGTCTGCCCAAGGTCAGCCTGCTTCTCTTCTAAAAATACTGTGGAGCTTGGCTAAACACAGTTGTGAATGAGGTCAGTTTGTCAAGATACTGGTCTCTGACTGAGGGCTGTGATTATTGGAAATATGGGAAGAATCCAGAAGCCTGACACTTCTGTTTGAGTGGAGCCCAGCATGAAGCCCGAGGCAGAAGTCCAGGCTGGGGTAGATCTCTTTTCTTGGATATTTTAAATCGGGTGAGGTTTCTTTTCTTGTTCTTAATCCTTCCTGATAGGAAGTTCAGAGTCGGTATCACGTCTGTTTGCCGGGAAGATGCAAGTGCTGTGTAGAAAGTTTTTACAACCCAGCAAACGTCAAATGGCTGCTGTGGTTTTCAAGATAGCAGATCCGCTGCAGAGAGGATGGACGTTGCTGCCCGTCAATTAAAAGGTTGTTAGAAGCCTAAGTGTCTTAGAGGCCAGCCTGGGACTTCTTGATTCATCCCAAGTCTCTGCTGCGATGGTCCGTCCCTCTGATGCCGCTTTGTAGCACTTCTTGGATTATAAAGAAAGGGATTTTAGTTGTTTTCCTAATTAAGGAATTTGTAGAAAAGGGACTTGCCAATGTCCTTGAATTCTCTGATCGCGGGACCCCTGCCCCCCACCCCGAGTTTTAATCTTAGGAAATAGAACAATAAACCAGTCATCCAGTGTTGGGCAGGGGTGGGTAATACCAAATCCACAAAGCAGCTTAATCACACCAGGAAAAGAAACGGTCCCTTTGCTTACAAGATCAAATGTTCTTTTTGTTAAAAACGCTCTTCTCAAAAAAAAAGAAAAAAAGCTCTTCTCCTCTGTTGAAGTTCCAAGTGAGTTGAGAGGCTTATTAAGATGCCTGGCCCTGTGGCCGTACGTCCGTGTTTGCGCGTTCTTTCCCGAGGCGGCAAGTGTGGGCTTTGAGCTCTGAGGTGTGAATCCACCCGTCAGTTGCTTTCCTCAACGAGACGCCCTGTGAACTTGCGGTTGTGTGGCCAGCTCCTGAGCGGGGTACACGGTGTGCGGGCAGGCGCGTGCTTCTTGTGTGTGCAGTTTGCAAGCCCTTTGTTTTTCTGCAGAGTTATTTCCAAAAGCCCTTTGGGGTTGAAGAGTTCAGTCTCTTACAGATACAATCCCCAGTGAAGCCGAGGGAACTCCCATTCTAAGAGAGGGTCTGGGCACCGTCAGATATTTGTGGGCAGCAGAAGGGAGCTGGCATTTAGGAGACGATGGGCGATTTGAATGTAGAAATGACGGTGAGAGCTGTGGGAACCTTAACAGAAGCCCGAGCGGAACATTGGAGAAGGGACCAAACTCGTATCAGGCAGGGTCCCCACGCCACCACCGCAGCGCGCAGCCGCACCACAATTTGCTGTAAACCTGCTCTGGTGTCTTGTCCTGTTTTGAAGTTAACCTGGTGGTCCTCCTGAATTCTGCACTTAGCTAGACTAAGAGATGAACGCATTTGTAGATGGGAACGTTGTCCCGGCAGTTGTATGTTCGTGTCCTGGTCACTGATAAATGATTTCTGAATCACTGAGCATGACGCATACACGATTCCTCTCCCTCCTGCTGTCTGAGATCCGGTAGCCTTGCTGCCCTCGGCACCTAATTCCAGCCTGAACAGCTGCGGTCCTGTTAGCACTGGGTGATGGAGATGTGTAACCTTTAACCTAGATTCCCGGATCTCGTGTCTGGTGTCCCACGTTATAGCTGTCAGTAGCCCAGAATAGAACGAAGGGACTTGGAGAAGAGGCGCTTCCACCAGCCAGACCATTCCTTTCATAATCAATACTGTATGAATGCCGAAGGCAGATTTTTCCAACTTGTTCCTATTGTGCGTCTCATAGAGATGCTGTAGAGTTCCGTGTACATCCTGCATGGAACTCGGCTGGTCTGTTCCTAACCTTTCAGTGCAGAGGTTCCCAACCTGGGGAACCTGGTTGGGAACTGAGTTTCAAAGGGGTCCATGAACCCCAGGAAACCGTGTGCAGAGTTTTATTCATGTGTTTGCATTTTTCTGAGGGGAGTGTCCCCAGTTTTTAGCACATGTGCAAGAGTGTATGAGGACCCCAGGAAGACTGAGAACCACTGTAGTCAGTGCAGGAAATACAGTTTTATAAGGAGCCGTTCTGTGTTGCCTGGTGAGCCGTCCCTTCTCCTCCCTTCCTGCTACTTCCTGGTCACTGTTTTCCGGTTTGTCTTCTCTTTTTCATTTGCCATCAATCTGTTAAATCATCTTCCACATGGAAGACCCCACTGGTGGCTTTGAGAACCAGAGGACTAAATCAGAAACGACCTCTGCCCTTAGAGAGCTGAGAGTCCAGTAAAGGAGACTAGACCATGGGATAAAGAGTTACGAGGCATTACAGAGGGCATCTGGTCCAGTCGCCTGTCGACGTGGAAATCCTTTCTAAAACATCTCCACCGTGTTCTTGTCCACCCTGTGCTCATCTCTTCCCATGGGGAGGGCCGCTGTCTCCCAGGAGGACCTCTGTGGGCATGACTGGGCCCCCCCACTTGGTCCTAGACTTGCTCCCTTTCCTCGCCCCCGTGGGGCCTGTTTTGTGCCCTGGGCCTTCAGTGTTTAAAGATGGACCTCGCTTCGTTCTGAAACCCTTTCTGAGCCACCACCCCCATGCCTGCAACTTACCCTCAAGTGACAAGGTTCTGAGTCCTTTGACCTTTTACCGGAGATTAAAATGTGAAGTGGCCCTATAACAGTTTTATAGCTTGTGTACAGTTTTACAGGTGTTATCCATCATGGTCTTTGTGATTCTTATACAGGGATTCATAAGGTCAGTTCTGTACCAGACATACTGAGATGTTTGCTGTTATTCAATAATAACATGCAGTGTATCTGTTAGTATGCAGTTCATCTATAAATAACAGAGACTCAAAACAGCAGTGGTTTGAATAAGAGAAGTTTGTCTTTCATGAAGAAGTCTGGAGGTAGGCAGCCCAGGGCTGATCCTGCTCTGCGGTGCCCTCAGTTGTCCCAGACTTCTGTTTGTTGCTCTTCCCTGAAAAACTCATCCCCAAAGTTACCTCATGGCCCAAGATGGCTGCTCCAGCTCTAGCCATCACATCGCCTTCCAACCTGCAGCGGGAAAGACAAAGAAAAAGATCAGCCCTTTGCTGCTCCTGCCATCTTTCAAGGTTCCCAGAAGCTGCTGCAGCATACCTCTGCTTACATCTGAGAAGCCAGAACTCAGTCACATGATTAGCCCTAGCGGCAGTGCAAACTTTCTTCAGAACAGCCATGTGCCCAGCCAAAAAGTGAAGCTTCTGTTGATTTGGGAAAAAGGGATGCAGCCATTGAGGAACAGCAGCCTTGTCTCTTGCCCTAGACATCCCCTCTGCTCTGGCTGTCACAAAGCTTACCACTATTACATGGTCAGCAGTCACCACAGACTAAACGGGGAGGGTTCTGCCCCTGCATCATGTCCTCCCCTTTCCTTACTCACCTCTTGTTCTATCCTTGCTTGAAAAGTTTCAGTGCGAACGTATCTCTGATGGTAAAGTTGACTCACATCATTTTTGGAAGTAGAATAAATATAAGTAAGTGAAATCAGAATCATGTCATCAATTCTAAATGCATGGCTTGCCCGACACACTATTTTTCTACGGCCCACTCAGGGAGGAGAAAATGCTGCCGTTTCAACCGTGACCTGCCATCATTTGAACAAGGTGTCCTGACCACCAAGATGTGAAAATAGGAAAACACACACCTTAGAGCTGTCGAGATGTGGGGCGCGGGACCCAATGCTCGTTTCTCTTGGGAAACAAGAAAGGGTGTTTTTGGTGAACCAGAGAATCTTCCTGAGAGGGTGTTAGACGCCGTTCAGCGTCAGCTTAACGTCACGTGTGCAGCTGTGTTCACGGCGGCGAATGCTTCGGCACACTTCATTTGATTTGGGCAACTCAGCTCAGATGGAACCAGGTGTCTTACAGGTGGAAGGAGGGAGGAAAGAAGTAGAGCTGAGTTCGGTCCGTCGTGGCCGAGAGCCGAGCCCGGGGGAGCTGCCTCAGGACGGGCTCATCCTGCCCGCTCCTCTTTTGTGTCAGGTTTTGGTGTCGAATTCCCGGTGCTGGCAGCGATGCGGGGATGGGCTGGACGTCTTTCCCTCGGAAGGCCAGCGCTCCCCCCTCTCCATTTCAGGAAATGAACGGGGTGCTGAAAAGCATGTTCTCGGAATGGTTTTCTTCCGGGTTCCTGAACCTGGAGCGGGTCACCTGGCGTTCACCGAGCGAAATGCTGCAGAAAATCAGTGAGTAAGTATTTATGACATTGCCGCTTTTCTTACGTTTCAGCGGAAAGCCAGTCTCCATTCCCGTGTACGTTTTGTTCCAAGCCTGATAAAACCCAAACACAAGATCCACAAAGCTGGCTGTCCTAGCCGGTGATGCCGAGACCATGGAGGAGGAAAGGGCACAGGTGGAAGCTGGTCCTCGTGCCAGTGAACCTGCACTTGGGGTCTCAGTCACGTCCTCATGTTTAAAGCCCTCAGGCCCGCATCTCCCCAACGACCCCATGATCAGAGCTGCCCGGGTTCACTGGACCAAGCATTGGCATTAGTAACTCAAAAACCGTCTGTCTCAACCAGCTGTTAAAATGTCTCCCTTGGATAAAATCTCCAAATTCACGGTATAGTGCGTGATTCCCACCTTCCCCTGGACACAGTAAAATGCAGGCTGGCCCACGGTAGCATGCTGCCATGTTGCATATTGAAACAAAGCAGCGGTGGCCGAGGTCGCTGGACAAATGGAAGCAGCCAGGTGATGCGTGTCCTCGGCAGCACGGGCTTCAGACTGCGGAGATTCAGAGGAAGCAGGAGACGTAGGATGTCTGGTGACAGGCATCTGGTCGAGTCTCTGTGTTGAAATCTGCCACATAATTCTTCCCCCGGGGCCTGGCAAACGAGTCTTAAGACCGGGGATGAGGGCACAGTTTTGTGTGTAAAACGGTCACCAGTTGTGCTTCCTCTCAGTTAGCGCTGTTTCACGCTAAAATGATCTTTGAATTTCCTGCGGAGTCTGTAGAAGCTGTATTTAAAGGATTGCTTTGACTTGAGTGAATAATACGAGTAGGAATCAGCCCCGCAGCTGTTTAACTTATGATTTGTACTTCTGTCTTGCCCCTTCCTAACGTTCTCGTCAGGGCTGAGGCTGTGCATCCCGTTAAAAACTGGGCGGACATGAAACGGCGCGTGGGGCCCTACAGAAGGTGTTACTTCTCCTCTCACTGCTCGACCCCGGGGGAGCCCCTGATCATTTTGCACGTGGCCCTGACCAGTGAGATCTCCAGCAGCATCCAGGTACCTGTGCGCGGTCGATTCAGGACGGGGCAGACGGCCCAGGGTGCCTTAAGTTTTCTGTTAACTTAATTTTCTCACCTTTTTGAAAATAAATTGCTTTTTGGCCTTTGTGGATCTTTGCATTAGCTAGATACAGTCTCCAGATCTGCAGCCACAGAGTGGAGACGGGCAATGTGTGGGCAGTGATGGGATGGGGGCAAGCTTTTGCCAGGGTGTGTGGACCTTGGGTTGAGACGTGGTCCAGGCTGTTATGGAGGAGGGGGTACAGGTGCAGGGGCGCGGGGGTCAACTCTTCAGCATCTAAGTGCCTGTGGGTAGTTTCAAAAGACAGCCGATTGAGAAATTGGAAAGTCGGCTGTGCTGCGTGCCTGACGTGGGCCCAGCGCTCTGCCCGGTGTGGTGGTTCCCTCCCTCCAGGAGCAAGCTGGGCTTCTCCTCGACGCGTTGGTGAGTGTCTGAAACACTCAGTCCGCAGGCCCACCGGGGGCAGGAGCTGGGGCTGCAGAGCAGGTCCTTTGAGGGGAAGTGGGCACCCGTGGGTCACTGTGGCTTTGGGATCGGAATGGCCTGTTAGGAGGCTGAGAGGTGATGGCAGATCTCAGGTGGGCGCTGGGCAGTGTCTCCTGGCATCAGAGGGCGGAGGACTCGTCAGCAGGGAGACGTTCCCGTACGATGCTTGTTTGGAGGCGCCTGCACTGTCACGCACTAGAAGTTACCACGACCTCCCTGGGGGCAGTTTGGTAATAACTATTAAAATATAAAACGTGTTCCTTTTGGCCTAAAAATTCCACTCTCAGGAATTTATCCCAGGAGAGGCTCAGAGCTGAGAGTTTGGGTGGTTGCCCACTGCAGCATCGTCTGGAGGTGGGAGTGGTAACCAGAGTGCCCACCGGGAGGGGGCGCTCTAGGGAACGACAGCGTGTGCGTGTGGCCTGTCCTCACAGACCCTGCGGTCCCACGTGTGGCCTTAAGTGTGGATTTAGCTTTGTATTTTTGACATGGAACGTCAACCTTGACTTACTATTGACTGAAGATTCAGGTTCCAGCCTAGCCTATCTGGTGTGACCTTCTGTGTGGCATGAATTACGTCGACTGAGCGTTTGCTGTGCCCCGTCCGCCCGCAGAGCGCCCTCCTGTGTTTGCTCCCAGCGCCTTGTGACTCAGGCTTGTTACTGTTATTGTCCTCGTTTTAGACATGAGGACTCTGAGGCTAGGAGGGGACTGCAGAGATTTGCCCGGGATGATGGAAGAAGTGGGGACGGTGGGGGACCGGAATCCCAGCCCTGAGGGCAGTTGCCTTCCTTGTGAGGAGACTCGCGCATCCGGACACACACGAGAGACCGCGTGTGTACGTGGTTTTGTATGCACGTGTGTTTATGTGTGTACCTGCCTGGGGCCAATGAGACCAACCTGGAAAGGCGCTCCCCAGAACGTTACCAGTAGGACTGGGTGTTCGGTTCTGGAGTGATCTGTGATTTCTTCTTCATGCATTTATTTCTTGCCTCGTTGACATTATGCATATATCATTCATATAATCAAAGAAAGGTTCATTTGTTTGGGGTTTTTTTTTTTTTTTTGAAAACTTAAAAAAAAAGATTTGCTGGAGACAAATTTTTTTTTTTTTTTTTTTTTTTTTTCCTTTTTGCGTTATGTGGGCCTCTCACTGTTGTGGCCTCTCCCGTTGTGGAGCACAGGCTCCGGATGCGCAGGCCCAGCGGCCATGGCTCACGGGCCCAGCCGCTCCGCGGCACATGGGATCCTCCCAGACCGGGGCACGAACCCGTATCCCCTGCATCGGCAGGCGGACTCTCAACCACTGCGCCACCAGGGAGGCCCTGGAGACAAATTTTGAGTCCAGAACCACGAGATAACCTACAGACTTCTTGAAAAACAAAGGAGGTGATCCAACAAGATGAGGACGAGGAATGATGGGAGGAGGGCTCCTCCGTCAGCTGCGGGTGCAGGAGAGGCTGGCGGGGCCCCGATGTCATGGGCGCTGCGTCACCATCCACCCAACTTTCCTTGTGGTGACGGTTCATGGCTTCCCAGGAGTCACAGAAAAGACTCTCCGAGCGTCTGAAGGGGATGAGAGCTGAGGATGTTTTTCCCCAGGGGGGTACGCGCAGACCCACGCATCCCATTGGCAATTTAAGAAAGTCTGTGGGCTCCAGACCTCAGCCTGGACTCTGGGCCAGACTCCCCTACTTCAAGCAACCAGGGTAGCTGGTAGGAGTTTAGAGCAGCGTAAGCGTGTCCTTCAGAAGCAGGCTGGCGGGCCTGTGTCCAAGCCAACTGCAAGGTCTCCACCACTGCTCTCCAGTGGCCCTCAGGGTATAAAGCTCAGAGGGCCCCGCACTCACATCTCAGAGCAGATCAAGTCGGACTTGGCTAAGGGACTTCCCATTACAAGTCATGCTGATTCTTAGATCGCTTCTCGTACGTGTCTGTGCGGGCATGTGGTTTCACTGTGGAAATATAGGACTTGGCAGAAAACCAAAAAGGTACATAGGAAAAGCATAAAAAGGTACCTTTCCTGAAAGAAAACTTACATGGGACTGCATCCAGCTTACTGGGAAATGTAAACAACTAGGACTCGGGGGAGGAGGGAGGCCTGCAGGACGCAGCGGGCAGCCTGTGCACAGGAGCCGCGGGAAGTGGGGCCCTTGGCCTCGCAGAGGGCTGGCGTGCTGTCTGGGGGTGTCAGGGGGCAGCAGATTGCACAGAGAGAGAGAAACCTCCCCTGAGAGAGACCTAGGGGACATCAGTTGTGATTCAGCGAAGCTTGTGGGAGAATTTCAAAGTGGTAGAAATGATACAACTTTGAGCAAACAGCCAGGGAAGTTGTGAGACCACCACCGCCTCCAGAGAGGTCTCAGAACAAGGTCTAGAGCCTGGTCCTTGGGTCGAGGGACCCCCAGGAGGGGTGAGGGCGGGGCGGGTGCATCCACGGCTGCCCATCACTGTCCTTGATGTTTTCCAGACCATCATAGTGAAGGAGAGTCCCACGTCGGAGACAGAGGAGTGGGACAAGATCACCACAGCCGTCCTATACTCGCTGAGCCTGACCCAGCAGGGGCTGCAGGGCGTGGAGCTGGGCACCTTCCTCATCAAGCGGGTGGTGAAGGAGCTGCAGGTGAGCGAGGCTCGACCCTTATCCTGCCGCACTGCTGTGCGTGTCCCCGCCTTGGGATGGCCCAGCAGCTCTGCCCTCATCTCTGCAGACAGGGTGAAGCTGTTGGGCCGGAGCGAGCAGGAGGGGTGGAAAAGTGCCAGGTGCCCCTTGGCACTTCCTAGGAGCCCCGAGACTCGTCAGGGGGTGGAAGCAGTGCCGAGGAAAAGGCCCTCAAAGCTGGCTGCTCATGGGCCACAAATCCAGATGCGTCCTGGGGGCGGCGGCTTCTGCAGGGAACCCTGCACGCTGGCTGCTGGGGCAGCTCCTGATGGGCACGTGCTGTCCTGGCATAGTCGCCAGCAGGGCCCCCTTCACTCCCACTGTCCAGTCCTGGCCGTGCCAACCTCCCTACCCACCCTCGCCCACTCGTGGCCCGGGAGGGAGCATCAAGGTTCGACTTCGACCAGGCAGTTGGAGGGTAAATGCACTGGCACCTGGTTTTTTTTTATAATTGCCTTCTCTTGGTTGCCCTGGGAAACACATAGAAATGTTCAGGTCCACTCTGGGTTTGGGCTTTTTAAAACTACCTCATGAGGGGCTGGAGTGAACTGTAATGTGTAGAATCTAATTTTTAGGTAAAATAATTAGATCATGACTAATTGGCTCTGAGGCTTCTGGTGGTTTCAACACAGACAGCTGCTGCAAAAGCTCTTCCTCAGAGGATGACACACAGGGTGGAATTTAAATATTCGCTTCGTGTGAAATTCATAGTTTTAAGTCTGAGAACTTGGGATTGGGTTGGGTATCAGCTTCGTTAGAATCGCTCCCTGCCGCTTTTTCCCCAGAGGCGATAAGAAGCACATCTGATTGCTCTGAGTTTCTTCTTTTATTTCCTGCTTCTTTGCTGAAGGTGCTAATGAACGGGGCGAGGGCGGGCGGGTAGCAGGGCTGGGACGAGGCAGAAAGGCAGTCAGAGGAGGAGCAGAATCCGGGGTCTGGCTGATGCAGCAGGTTCTGTTTCTGAATCAGGCAGCCCAGGAGCCATCCTGCCGCTGACCTCTTCTCCACATCTGGGCTGGGAGCCGGGAAGTCACCTGAGAAACCTGGAGGGAAAGGCAGCCCTTCCTCCACGGAGGTGTCCGTGGAGGTTTATGAAGGAGGCGCCTTAAACGCCCAGTGAAAAGTCATGGGACCGTTTTATCTTTTAATATTGTTCTGTCGTTAAAGTTACGGTTCTGAATTTTGAGTGACAGTGAGAAAGCGCTCATGGTATAAATGCACAAAGCAGGATGTAAAATAACTGTCTCGCCCTTGCAGAAATTACCTGGAGAAAGACCAGGAGTTATACTCTATCAAACCTGGAGAGTATGGTGGTTTCTTTGATTCTGTCCTAAATTTAAAAAATTTTTTCTGTAGTGAGCATATATTACATTTTTAATTGGAAAATACTGAGTTCTTTGAAACGATCATTGAGATCTCTCTGTACTTTGAACAACAGTGATTGAACCGTGTTATCTGATGTGGAGACATAACCGTTACCCCCCCTTCTATCCCATCCTCTGCACCCACTGTGCTATAGTTGGGCGATCAGTTATTCATTCAACAAACAGCAAACAGTCACTGGGTACTTGTGTGCCAAGCACCAAACCAGGTTCTGTGGCGGCAGCGAAGTCCATGGGAGGGGCCTGGTGGGCTAGAAAGGCAAGACCTGTAGTCAGAAGACAGCACCCCACATCGTAGCAGCGCACCCCTCCAATTTCAGGCAGGTCCCCCAACTAGCCGGCATGGATAGTGGTGCAGATGGAGACCCCACAATAAAGGCTTGTCCTGGGGACTCAGGATGCCTCCAGGACCTGGCACACATCAAATCCTTAATAACTGTTCCTTGAAAGAAGAAGATTCGTGCGCATCAAATATCACTTTGTAAACCACACAGCAGCACACGGAGGTTAATGATACATAAGCGAGAAATGAGGAGGTGTTCTGAATCCGTGACTCACCTGCTGAATTGTGTGTGTGTGTGTGTGTGTGTTTTCTCCACCTTCCTTTCCCCACCCCAACTGTGCCCTGCAGAAGGAGTTTCCTCACCTGGGGACGTTTGCAAGTCTGTCCCCTATCCCTGGGTTCACCAAGTGGCTTCTGGGGCTGCTGAAATCAAAAGCAAAGGATCACGGGACGAACGAACTGTTGACAGATTCCGAGTGTAGAGAAATCTCCAAGATCACGGGCGGTCCCGTGAATGAGACCCTCAAGACCTTTCTCAGCAGCAGCGAGTGGGTCCAGTCTGAGCCGCTGGCCCGGGCACTCCAGGCCCCCCTGATGCGGCTCTGTGCCTGGTACCTGTACGGGGAGAAGCACCGGGGCTACGCCCTGAACCCCGTGGCCAACTTCCACTTGCAGAACGGGGCCGTGATGTGGCGCATCAACTGGATGGCTGACGTCAGCCTCAAGGGCATCACGGGCTCGTGTGGCCTCATGGTCAATTACCGCTACTTCCTGGAGGACACGGCCGCCAACAGGGCCGCCTACCTCAGCTCCAAGAGCATCAAAGCGTCCGAGCAGGTCCTCAGCCTGGTGGCCCAGTTTCAGAAGAACAGCAAACTCTAAGTCACCTTTGCTGAAGCCAACGTCCCCGGCTTGGAAAAGGATAATTTTCAGGAGGGGTCGGGGATGGGGTTTATTACCCAGAGGAGCTTCTAGAGTGAACCGGAGTTGAACTGTGCTCTCTGGCCTGTGGCGGGGTCACACTGGAAGGCCGGGCCCGGGCTTTGCACGAGGGAAGATGCGGTACCGCTGCAAGGTAGTGGTGGGTACAGGTAGACGTGGGCTGGATGGGGATGCTGTGCTCTCTCCAGAAGATTCCATCGTGGCCTTTGGCCTGGCTCCCTGCCCTGGGATGGTCTTCAGAAACCGTGGAGCCTCTGCTGGCTCTCGTCCCAAGGTGGGTGGGTCAGCTGCCCTGGGACCCGGGCAGGTGGCCCAGGTGAGAACAGATGTTCCTTCCAGCGTAGAACATGGTTCAGCCATGATTGTTTTAGCCGTTTCTCTCTGCTGATTGCAAAGGGCTAGAGGGCTGTGCTGCACTTCACTAGTTAAATTCTGGAGACCGTGAACGTGTGAAAAGGTTTGTGACTTTGCACAAACTTCACTAAGCCAAATTACTGGAAACGAGAGCTCTTGTCGCCTGGGGCTTAAATTGCATTACAGACTTGACAGTTACAGCGATTCAAGTTCGTGATGAACTTCGTAGCAAAGAACAAGTTTGTCCTGTGAAGCATTAAACACGTGGTTATTCACGATCGCATAGTGGTCGTCTTTGAGGTCCGAGACCTCATTAGCCGTGCCCTTGCTCCCCAGCCAGCCCGTTGGCAGGTTTGATGCTCTGTGAAGTGGGCCTGGAGCATGTGGCCTGAGGACAGAGGTGATGGCAGAGGCGCTGCTGATTGTGGGTGAGGAGGGGGGTGTGATGTAGAGTCAGGCAGCAGGTCCCCACCTTCCTTGCCTTTCACCTTCCAGACCTGTCCCTGGACCACCTCTGTTGTCTTCTTCGTGTCACTTGTTGCCTGGTAACAAACAACATGACTGCGGTCACTGCTAGAAATTGTGCCTTTTCTGGATCCTGGTAGAAGCAGCCCCCTCCTTCTTGGTTTTGCTTTGAGCTGATGGTGAGAGCCCCTGGGCTCTGCAGGCCTGAAGTCACCGCCCTCCAGGAGCTTGGAAAAAGTTAAGGCACCAACTGCTTCCGTGTGGCAGGCGGCCCCTGAGACCGTAGCCCCTGATTCCCACGCTGCACACCTTATCTTTGTTCAGCCTCTTATATGGGAATCTTCAAAAAAATACACAGAAGTGGAGAAAATGGTGTAATGACCCTAGGTACATACCACCCAGCTTCCACAGCCATCAGTAATTTTCCATTTTTATCAAACCTTATTTCTTTTTTTTTTTTTTTTTTTTTTTTTTGTGGTACGCGGGCCTCTCACTGTTGCGGCCTCTCCCGCTGCGGAGCACAGGCTCCGGACGCGCAGGCTCAGCGGCCGTGGCTCACGGGCCCAGCCGCTCCGCGGCATGTGGGATCTTCCCGGACCGGGGCACGAACCCGTGTCTCCTGCATCAGCAGGCGGACTCTCAACCCCTGCGCCACCAGGGAAGCCCAAACCTTATTTCTTATAATGTGTTACATTTAGGTGTTCTGTGAAGACTGGATGACGGATGGATGGATGGGTGGATATGGATGGTGCCGTGCTCTGAATGTTTATGTCCCACCAAAATTTACCTGTTGAAATCCGAACCCCCAAAGGTGATGGCATTAGGAGGTGGGGCCTCTGGGAGGTGATTTAGGTCATGAGAGTGGAGCCCTCCTGAATGGGATTAGTGTCCGTATACCTCATGACCTCACGAAGCTCCCTAGGCAATTCTGCAGCTGAAGGAGGGCCCTCATCCAACCTTGCTGCCCCCCAATCTCAGATTTCCAGCCTCCAGAATTGTCAGCAACCAGTTTCTGCTGTTTTAAGCCACCCAGTCTGTGGTATTTTGTTACGGCAGCCGGAGCGACCTTAGCTGATGGATATAGACGGCTGGATAAGGACTCCGTGCCTCAGTCCACATGACTGAAGGGAAGGCTTATGACGCTTCCGTTACAGTGCACTGGGCCGAAATCCCCCTCACTTCATGTGGGTTACAGGGAACCCCCTTCACCTCCCACACTTACCCTGCAAGCCCTAGAAGGGCAGAAGAAACAGCCCAGCCGCCCACTTCCTCTGAGGGATGCTCAGACTGCCCGCTCGTGCGTATGTTGTCCTTCTGGCAATGGCAGCCAGGCAGGAGTCAGAATCAGAGAGCAGCTGGGTTTGGAGGCCACAGAAGTTCACTCACGGACCCTCCTCACGTTGCGAATTTACATCCTACGGAAGAGTACAACCTGCTGCCCGGGGGCATCATCGCAAGGGGGATGCAGTAACACGAGCGTGGACAGTGTCTCCCAGAACTGTTTTCCATCCCACTTGATCTCAAGCCATCACTCTGACCACCGGATCTTCCTCTGTAAAGTGCCTGGCAGTCTGGTGGGCTCACAGTAAGAGCTCAGTAGATGGTCATTAGTAGTCAGTTTCCACAGCGCCCTGGGTTCAAGGCTGCAGCCACCCTCCACCCCTCCCCAGCACAGAGCCCGCTCCCCCTGGCGTTCCCATCCTGCACCCTACAGACCCCACCCGTGGGGTGGCCGTTCTCCCCTCCTTTCCCGTGCACGGCTCTCCTCGTTGCTTTGGGGTCTGTGGTTCAGACAGACCCCAGATCTCTCCAGCCTGTTGTCCAACAGTCTTGGGCTATTCTGGAATTCAGATTGATTCTTTTTCCAGGGCTGCAGGTGGCCTTGGGGCTGACCTGCTCTAACTTGTTCATGGGCGGTTTTTGTTCTGAAAGGCAGTAGGTGCCATAATGGTTGACGCCACCAGCTTTGGCTCCAGCCAGTGCCGGGTTCAAATCCCGACCCCACCGCTTCCCAGCTGGGTGGCCTGGAGCAGACCACCTACCCTCGTCTTGCCCATTTTCCCCTCTTTAAATGGGGGTAACCACAGCACCTACCTCAGGGCCTGCCGAGAGGCTCCAAGGAGATGACGTGCATAAAGCTTTGAAAAGGCACCAGCGTTGTCTTTATTACAGATGTTTATACATCTGGACTCTGGGACTACCGTCACACTCACCCAGATGTAGGTTCCGGAATCGATCGTCCCTCTCTTTGGAAATTAGAGTTGTGATGGTTTTCTGGCTTCTGTTCTATAAGGTGGCTAAGTGCACTAATTCATTTCCAGGAGCTTCTGTGAACTGAGGTGTCCTCACCGCCCCTGGCAGCTAAGCAGCACCTCACTTTCAGACGAGGATCCCCAGGTTCAGTGGCTTGGCCCAAGCTCTGAGCTCTCCCGGCTGGTACCTCGTCCAGCAAGCCCTGAGCCGGCTCTCCCGTGCTGGCTTGAGGCACTCCGCAGCCTGCCCCCCCGCCCCCATTACTCCTATGCACCACCCACCGCGTCTTCCATCTCAGAGGGCTGGACCTTCTCTGTCCTCCAGATCTACGGCAGCTGAGGGTTGCACAGCTCTGCCCTCTGTCGGTTATCTAGGGGCATAACACTTCTGCAAGAGGGCCATGTTGTTCTGTTTGTGGCTTTATATTCTTCTGTACGTGGCTTTATATTCATTGGAATATAAAGTCCATTTTGATCTCTTCTTGGATAGAAACAAAAGCTACTCCGTGATTCCTATTCATCACAGAAAGCTGCTGCATTATTTGCAGTTTAGCAAAATCGGTAGAGTGACCCCAGGTCTCTTTCTCGTCTTTGTTTTTTTTTTTTTCTTTTTCTTCTTTTCTGATTGCATTTGCATTTCTCGACTAGCTAATTTTTTTTAACATCTTTATTGGAGTATAATTGCTTTACACTGGTGTGTTAGCTTCTGCTGTATAACAAAGTGAATCAGCTATACATATACGTATATCCCCATATCCCCTCCCTCTTGCATCTCCTTCTCACCCTCCCTATCCCACCCCTCTAGGTGGTCACAAAGCACCGAACTGATCTCCCTGTGCTATGCGGCTGCTTCCCACTAGCTATCCATTTCCATTTGGTAGTGTATATATGTCCATGCCACTCTCTCACTTCGTCCCAGCTTACCCTTCCCCGTCCCCGTGTCCTCCAGTCCACTCTTTATGTCTGCATCTTTATTCCTGTCCTGCCCATGGGTTCTTCAGGACCTTTTTTTTTTTTTTTAGATTCCATATGTATGTGTTAGCATATGGTAGTTGTTTTTCTCTTTATGACTTAACTTCTCGACTAGCTAATTCTTAGTCTTCGAGGAAAGGAGGAAGAAACAGCATTTATCTCTGCTCTTGGCCGGATGTTCTCCGCTCCTCCCAGCCCTGAAGCCTGAGGGAGTGATTGTCATGTACAGATGAGGGAACTGAGGCTCTGGGAATGCTGAGGGCAGCTGCTGACGCTGGAGCTGGGGCCCGAGCCCAGGCCTGCCCAGCGCTGTCCACGCCGCCCTGACTTCCAACCTCACAGCGCAAGCAAAGCCCCAGGGCAGGAGGCCAGCGCCGCCGTGGCAGGGGTGAGGGGGATGGAGTCGGGAGGGCAGCCCGGCCGGACAAGACGGCCAGGGTTGGAGATGTTGTGACGCTAAAACTCCAGCCAGGGGGAGGCTGCTGGGAAGGTTTAAATCCAGTGTCTTCTGTAACATCTGAGCAGTCGGTATTTGCCGGTGGTTCAGGGACGGATGCCCCGCTCCAACCAGTTCAGGGCAGAGAACCTCAGCTCAGGAAATCCACCGGCCGAGGGCAGGGCCGCTGAGCGCACGTGGGCGGAGACAGCAAGGCCCCCCGAGCCGCGGGAGGGCAGAGCAGGCCTGCTGGCTGCCCGGGCCCCGCATCTTCTCCGCTGCCCTCTCCGCTCTCCTCCAAGGCCTCGCCACTTCCTGGAGACCCGCTTCAGCCCAGGGGTCTGCCCACAGCCCCACCGCTGTAGAGACCATCTGTCTGGGTCGCCCCGCCGCTAGTTACCCGGCCTGAGCCGTGGGCAGGGCGGAGAGATGATCGGCCCAGTCTGGAGACGGGGAGACGGAGACAGGCCCCGCGAGGGGTCCAGCTGGAAGGCGGCTCTCTCTCTGGACCAGTCGAGTGGAGCGGTTGGCGTCCATTGTTCCCATGGCGATGGGAGGTGACAAGTGTCGGGGGGACGGTTCCTAGCGGGGGGGGGGAGGCCGTAGCCCACCTACCACAGAGCCTGGTGTGTATGGGTGACAAAGGCTGGAACCCCCCCAGGCTTGTCCGTTTCAAGTACTTTGCTGTGCATCTTCCCACCATACCTGGCTCATAGCAGGGGCTCAGTACGTATTTTCCATCCACTGGAGAAACGCAGCCCTCATTCCTGCGCACTAGGCAGCGCATCCTGAGCAAAATTTAGCCCGTCCTTGATAACTCTGGCAGGGAAGGAAGGAGACCAGAGAGCTGCCTTAGCTACTGCAAACGCTGTTTTCCTGGGAGAGAGGTGAGGCTCTTTTCCACGCTGCTCCAGAGAGGACTGCCATGGGCGCTTGCTCCATCCCCTCACCCCGCTCTGGGGTCCACCTCTCACCAGCTCTGCGATACTCCCAGCCACCCCGAAGGGGTAACCCCAGCAGGTGCCCTCTGGGCAGCACTCAGGCCTGGGGAACGTGCTCTCCCCCCGTCACTACTAGCCGTCCTGCCCGCTGCCCTCAAGTCTTGGCAGATGGTCCCTCAAGGCCCGATCCCAGGAGTCCCTTCTTTCCCCTGGAGAATCTCCTCTCCATCCACGTCTTCACTTGCCACCTGCGCACCTGGTGATGACAGTGACCGGCGTCCTTGCTTGCCTGGGGCAACGCCCGTCCGAGCTGCCCCTATCCTGGCATAATTGTTACGAGAGCGTCCCTTCCCTCTCGGAAGTGTCCCAGTTTGGACCAACAGTTCTGTGGTCTACCCACCGAGGATGCGCACGTGGGTATCGACAACACAACTCAGCCACCTGAAAAGGGTCCCCTGGCTTTGACAGCGACCATTACCCTGGGCGCCCCGCATCACGGCCCCTTACGGGCAGGGTCTTTCTGGGCAGGCTTGGCCCCCTGCCCTGGCTCTCCCCACAGAGTCCTGCCCCTTGGGGCTGCTGTGTGGGAATAGGACACAATCCCCACCCCCACCCCAGGAACCCACAAGACCTCACTTCTCCAAATCCAGTTCCTGCCCAGGAAGCGCAATCCCAGCTGCCTTGATGGAGGGCTGTTGGGTGCAGGCATGTTCTGGGTGATGACTTGCATTCAGTCTGAAGACCCAGAGGGGGCCTGTTACAGGAGCGCCATTGTCCCCACTGACAGCTGAAGACACTGAGGCCCAGAGGGACGGGCCTGGGAGCTGCTCTTACGGCCCAGCTGTGTGACCTGAGACCTACAGGGCAAGTTCCCTTTAAACACAGAAAAGGGAAGTTAAAAGACATGCTTCTCTCCGCAATCCCACTTCCACCTCTCCCGAGCTACACAGTGTCCCCAGGTCCCCTGCCTGGCAGTGAAGGCAGGTCTGCAGGGAATGCTGGTGTTAGTGCCCAGTCCTGGGTCTGTGAGGGGGGATTTGAGGGGACAGGTAGGTCTGGAACCCAGCACGGTGTCTGCGGCACGCAGGCTCTTAGGTGTGGTGGCTCCGTGGGTGGCGACCTCCCGTGGCTGGAGAGGCAAGGAGGCCACAAATCCCCCTTTGCCACTGTCAGCAGGGTCAGAAACCTGTCTGATGCTAAAAATGGTTCTGAGCCTGGACCCCAATCAGCAGGCGTCGCGGGTGCTGTGCACACTATTGGCCACAAGATGGCGGTGTTGCCTTTTCCTTGCCTGAACTTGGGCACTTTTTAAAAAAAATAAATTTATTTATTCTTGGCTGCGTTGGGTCTTCGTTGCTGCGCGTGGGCTTTCTCTAGTTGAGGTGAGCGGGGGCTACTCTTTGTTGTGGTGCACGGGCTTCTCACTGTGGTGGCTTCTCGTTGCGGAGCACAGGCTCTAGGTGCGCGGGCTTCAGTAGTTGTGGCACGTGAGCTCAGTAGTTGTGGCGCATGGGCTCTAGTGCACAGGCTCAGTAGTTGTGGTGCACGGGCTTAGTTGCTCCGTGGCATGTGGGATCTTTCCGGACCAGGGCTTGAACCCGTGTCCCCCATGTTGGCAGGCGGATTTTGAACTCCTGCGCCAGCAGGGAAGCCTGAACTTGGGGACTTTAATCACAACTTAGCAAATAACAAACCCACTCGCCACCCCCAGCCCCCAGGCGGGTGTGAAACCTGCACCCAGACCCCGCACAGCAGGCTTCCCGTCCTCTCACAGCAGCTAACAACGCTGAGAACTGCTGCAGTGACCTGAGCTGTCCAAGCCTGCTGCTCTGCTGGCTTTCGCCAAGTTTCCCCACAGGCTCTTGGGGGCCCCCCAGCCGGAGCTGGTGGTCATCTCCAGTGGAGCAAGAGTGGGCGTGTTCGCAGCTGTCCCAGGGCACCCCCTCCCCAGGCCCTCAGATGGGTCACTGTGCAGGCTGACTCAAGACATGGCTTTCTGGTTCAGGCTCGGAGACCAGATCACAAATCCCTCCCACTAAATGTAGAGGCTGTGGCCTCAAACTTCAGACGTTTGGTAACCACCGGGGCCATTTTTATTTCACTGCCATAAAGAAACACTCAGTGTTTCCTGTCAATAAATAGAAGTTAAGAGTAAAAATCATACGTTAAAAACAAAGCAGTATTACAACATTCTAGATAAATTTGGTTGCTTCTGAGATGCACGTTAGGGAGTGGGAAAGATGGACAAAGCACCAAACAGACTTACAGACGTTCCCCTTGAGGATCCAGAAAGTCCTCAGAAGACTTTTGGAAGAATGAGAATCGGAAAAAGATTCAATGATATGCTGGCTTTGTCCAAGAGCCTCCAGATTCGCGCACCTCACACTTCGGGAAACTTCTGGAGGACCCTGTCTCTGGACACACACAGTGAGCTCTTCCCTTGGGCTTATCGACGGCAGTTGCTGCAGATGTGCTCTCGAGGGGCCAGCAGTCAGTATGAGGACCGGAAGGAAAGCCACCTGCAGGCAGAACTCAGAGCCCAGCGAGGAGCTGCCCTCGGGGGCCAGGAGATGGGCGGCTCCCCAGCCCCACGTGGCCAGCGGCTGGCACCCTGATGCTGGGGGACTGTCCAGGCTCTGTGGGCCTTCCGGAGCTCTGCAAGTGCTGTATTAAGCTTTCGCTTAAAAATCTGCACACGGGACTGCATGTCACCTCCCTGCACGGATGCTGGTGTTAGCGGCCGTTCTGCGGCTATGAGATATTTGACGAGATGAGGCCAGCATGGTGTCTGCTGGGCAGCGAGATGCTCTCAGATGAGCAGCAGAAACAGCCCATCCATAAATGTGGTGCCTCAAACGCAAGCATACGGGGGGCTTGGGGCACCAGGTAATCTCAGCTTCATCAGGCCCTCCGAATACCCAGGCTTGCCCCCAAATCTGTTCAGTTGAAGCCCACACCGACAACTGCCTTAAACTCTGACCATTTGCAGCTTTCTGTCTGCATGACTCAGCGCTCTCTCTGGGTTCTGTGCAACCACAGAGACGGGTCAGCTTGTTGAAATAAGCACTGGACATCCCAAACTCCTCGGTTCCAATTTCTGCAATTCTCAAAACAGCCTTGTCGCTGAAAGCTTTTTTACCCAAGACCTCAGGATCACGAGGCCGCCACCCTCCAAAGAAGCAGCTGATAGCTGACCTTCTGAAGAGGAAGGTCATGTGTTGAAACAGCCATGGGACTCATCAGTCCTGGCCTGAAGCCAGGCAGGAGGGGGCCTGCCAGGGGCATGGGCTTTTGAGGGTCTTACACATCACACACGAGAGAAATTTATTAACAAACACGTGACACCTCTGTCCCTCCAACCTTAACCTCCACTCCTGCAGTGACACCAGTCGAACCCAGAGGAACAGTCTCCGTGTCCCTTGCTTTATGTCCTTGAATCAAAAGGCCGCTGTGCCCAGCACCGGTGGTTGGCAGGCTGTGCTGTCACCAGCAGACACAGCGCCGCTTCAGAGCAGAGGGGGGACTGGAGCGGCAGAAAAGCTTAGGTGAGAAGGAAGACACATCATTCAACTGTCAGGCCATTCCTTTCCGATGGCAGAAATCCAAGGGATTTTGGCAGGACCAGGTGTAGCCACCCAGAAGGCCAGGACAGTTCATGAGTTAGATATGCCTGTACTTTCTGACCATCCCAACCCACAGCCCCATCCACGGAACCCCCAGACATAACTGTACTGTCATCTTTGTTATATGGATGACCTTCAGACACATAAAAACTGTAGCTTTACAGTACTTTTTTCCCTTCGATTTTGTCATCACAAAGACTACCTGTGACAGTAGAGGTTAGGACCTAATTTATTTGAACCCAGATACGGGTTCTAACCCTGGTGTCATCACTTATGAGCTATGGGGCCATTACTGAATTTACAAGTAAATGTAACCATTTTAGTTTATAAAACAGATGTAAGCCAGTAAAAAAAATTTTTTTTTGGCCCCTGATGAGGGCTTATTTTTTTAAGTTTTTTTTTATTGAAGTATAGTTGACTTACAATGTTGTGTTAATTTCTGCTGTACAGCAAAGTCTTCAGTTATACACGTATATACATTCTTTTCCATTACGGTTTATCACAGGATATTGAATATAGTTCCCTGTGCTATGCGGTAGGACGTTGTTGTTTATCCATTCTCTGTATAATAGTTTGCATCTGCTAATCCAAACTCTCAATCCATCCCTCCCCCGTTCCCCCTCCCCCTTGGCAACCACAAATCTGTTCTCCATGTCCATGAGTCTGTTTCTGTTTCATAGAGAAGTTTATTTGTGTCATATTCAAGATTGCATATATAGGTGATATCATATGGTATTTGTCTTTCTCTTTCTGACTTGCTTCACTTAGTATGATAATCTCTAGGTCCATCCATGTTGCTACAAATGGCATTATTTCATTCTTTTTTTATGGCTGAGCAGTGTTCCACTGTGTATATGTACCACATCATGGTGTGTCTTCTTTATCCATTCCTCTGTCAATGGACATTTCAGTTGTTTCCACATCTTGGCTATTGTGAATAGTGCTGCTGTGAACATAGGGGTGCATGTATATTTTTTAATTAGTTTTTTCTGGACATATGCCCAGGAGTGAGATTGCTGGATCTTATGGTAGCTTTACTTTTAGTTTTTTTAAGTAACGTCCATACC
Source organism: Mesoplodon densirostris (assembly GCF_025265405.1). Classification (NCBI taxonomy): domain Eukaryota; kingdom Metazoa; phylum Chordata; class Mammalia; order Artiodactyla; family Ziphiidae; genus Mesoplodon; species Mesoplodon densirostris. Next base: position 61,390,963 of record NC_082679.1, read on the forward strand.
GTTCTCCATAGTGGCTGTACCAATTTACATTCCCACCAACAGTGTAGGAGGGTTCCCTTTTCTCCACACCCTCTCCAGCATTTACCCTCTCCAGCATTTGTTATCTGTTTCAAGGTTAAACATCTTTATTGGAGTATAATTGCTTTACAAGTGTGTGTTAGTTTCTGCTTTATAACAAAGTGACACAGTTATACATATACATATGTTGCCATATCTCTTCCCTCTTGTGTCTCCCTCCCTCCCACCCTCCCTATCCCACCCCTTTAGGTGGTCACAAAGCACCGAGCTGATCTCCCTGTGCTATGCAGCTGCTTCCCACTAGCTATCTACCTTACGTTTGGTAGTGTATATATGTCCATGCCACTCTCTAGCTTTGTCACAGCTTACCCTTCCCCCTTCCCATATCATCAAGTCCATTCTCTAGTAGGTCTGTGTCTTTATTCCCGTCTTGCCCCTAGCTTCTTCAGGATCTTTTTTTTTTTCCCGTAGATTCCATATATATGTGTTAGCATACGGTATTTGTTTTCCTCTTTCTGACTTACTTCACTCTGTATGACAGACTCTAGGTCCATCCACCTCACTACAAATAACTCAATTTCTTTTCTTTTTATGGCTGAGTAATATTCCATTATATATATGTGCCATGTCTTCTTTATCCATTCATCTGTTGATGGACACTTAGGTTGCTTCCATGTCCTGATTATTGTGAATAGAGCTGCAATGAACATTGTGGTACATGTCTCTTTCTGAATTATGGTTTTCTCAGGGTATATGCCCAGTGTTGGGATTGCTGGGTCGTATGGTAGTTCTATTTTTAATTTGTTTTTGTTTGTTTGTTTTTTTGTTTGCGGTACGCGGGCCTCTCACTGTTGTGGCCTCTCCCATTGCAGAGCACAGGCTCTGGACGCGCAGGCTTAGCGGCCATGCCTCACGGGCCTAGCCGCTCCACGACATGTGGGATCTTCCCGGACCGGGGCACGAACCCACGTCCCCTGCATCAGCAGGCGGACTCTCAACCACTGCGCCACCAGGGAAGCCCTATTTTTAGTGTTTTGAGGAACCTCCATACTGTTCTCCATGGTGGCTGTATCAATTTACATTCCCACCAACAGTGCAAGAGGGTTCCCTTTTCTCCACACCCTCTCCAGCATTTATTGTTTGTAGACTTTTTGATGATGGCCATTCTGACCGGTGTGAGATGATATCTCACTGTAGTATTGATTTGCATTTCTCTAATGATTAATGATATTGAGCATTCTTTCATGTGTTTGTTGGCAATCTGTATATCTTCTTTGGAGAAATGTCTATTTAGGTCTTCTGCTTATTTTTGGATTGGGTTGTTTTTTTGATATTGAGCTATATGAGCTGCTTGTAAATTTTGGAGATTAATCCTTTGTCAGTTGCTTCATTTGCAAATATTTTCTCCCATTCTGAGGGTTGTCTTTTCGTCTTGTTTATGGTTTCCTTTGCTATGCAAAAGCTTTTAAGTTTCATTATGTACCATTTGTTTATTTTTGTTTTTATTTCCATTTCTCTAGGAGGTGGGTCAAAAAGGATCTTGCTGTGATTTATGTCATAGAGTGTTCTGCCTATGATTTCCTCTAAGAGTTTGATAGTGTCTGGCCTTACATTTAGGTCTTTAATCCATTTTGAGTTTATTTTTGTGTATGGTGTTAGGGAGTGTTCTAATTTCATACTTATACATGTACCTGTCCAGTTTTCCCAGCACCACTTATTGAAGAGGCTGTCTTTTCTCCACTGTATATTCTTGCCTCCTTTATCAAAGATAAGCTGACCATATGTGCATGGGTTTGTCTCTGGGCTTCCTATCCTATCCATTGATCTATATTTCTGTTTTTGTGCCAGTACCATACTGTCTTGAGTACTGTAGCTTTATGGTATAGTCTGAAGTCAGGGAGCCTGATTCTTCCAGCTCCGTTTTTCTTTCTCAAGATTGCTTTGGCTATTCAGGGTCTTTTGTGTTTCCATACAAATTGTGAAATTTTTTGTTCTAGTTCTGTGAAAAATGCCAGTGGTAGTTTGGTAGGGATTGCATTGAATCTGTAGATTGCTTTGAGTAGTAGAGTCATTTTCACAATGTTGATTCTTCCAATCCAAGAACATGGGATATCTCTCCATCTATTTGTATCATCTTTAATTTCTTTCATCAGTGTCTTATAATTTTCTGCATACAGGTCTTTTGTCTCCTTAGGTAGGTTTATTCCTAGTTATTTTCTTCTTTTTGTTGCAGTGGTTAATGGGAGTGTTTTCTTAATTTCACTTTCAGATTTTTCAGCATTAGTGTATAGGAATGCTAGAGATTTCTGTGCATTCATTTTGTATCCTGCTACTTTACCCAATTCATTGATTAGCTCTAATAGTTTTCTGGTAGCACCTTTAGGATTCTCTATGTGTAGTATCATGTCATCTGCAAACAGTGACAGTCTTACTTCTTCTTTTCCGATTTGGATTCCTTTTATTTCTTTTTCTTCTCTGATTGCTGTGGCTAAAACTCCCAAAACTATGTTGAATAATAGTGGTGAGAGTGGGCAGCCTTGTCTTATTCCTGATCTTAGTGGAAATGGTTTCGGTTTTTCACCATTGAGGATGATGTTGGCTATGGGTTTGTCATATATGGCTTTTATTATGTTGAGGAAAGTTCCCTCTATGCCTACTTTCTGGAGGGTTTTTATCATAAATGGGTGTTGAATTTTGTCGAAAGCTTTCTCTGCATTATTGAGATGATCATATGGTTTTTCTCCTTCAATTTGTTAATATGGTGTATCACATTGATTGATGTGCATATATTGAAGTATCTTTGCATTCCTAGGATAAACCCCACTTGATCATGGTGTATGATCCGTTTAATGTGCTGTTGGATTCTGTTTGCTAGTATTTTCTTGAGGATTTTTGCATCTATGTTCATCAGTGATAATTGGCCTGTAGTTTTCTTTCTTTCTGACATCTTTGTCTGGTTTTGGTATCAGGGTGATGGTGGCCTCGTAGAATGAGTTTGGGAGTGTTCCTCCCTCTGCTATATTTTGGAACAGTTTGAGAAGGAAAGGTGTTAGCTCTTCCCTAAATGTTTGATAGAATTCGCCTGTGAAGCCATCTGGTCCTGGGCTTTTGTTTGTTGGAAGATTTTTAATCACAGTTTCAAGTTCAGTGCTTGTGATTGGTCTGTTCATATTTTCTATTTCTTCCTGGTTCAGTCTCGGAAGGTTGTGCATTTCTAAGAATTTGTCCATTTCTTCTAGGTTGTTCATTTTTTTGGCATATAGTTGCTTGTAGTAATCTCTCATGATCCTTTGTATTTCTGCAGTGTCAGCTGTTACTTCTCCTTTTTCATTTCTAATTCTGTTGATTTGCATCTTCTCCCTTTTTTTCTTGATGAGTCTGGCTAATGGTTTATGAATTTCGTTTATCTTCTCAAAGAACCAGCTTTTAGTTTTATTGATCTTTGCTATCATTTCCTTCATTTCTTTTACATTTATTTCTGATCTGATGTTTATGATTTCTTTCCTTCTGCTAACTTTGGGTTTTTTTTGTTCTTCTTTCTCTAATTGCTTTAGGTGTAAGGTTAGGTTGTTTATTTGAGATGTTTCTTTTTTTTTTTTTTTTTTTGCGGTATGCGGGCCTCTCACTGCTGTGGCCTCCCCCGTCGCGGAGCACAGGCTCCGGACGCGCAGGCTCCGGACGCGCAGGCTCAGCGGCCATGGCTCACAGGCCCAGCCGCTCCGCGGCATATGGGATCCTCCCAGACCGGGGCACGAACCCGCATCCCCCGCATCGGCAGGCGGACTCTCAACCACTTGCGCCACCAGGGAGGCCCTGAGATGTTTCTTAAGGTAGAATTGTATTGCTATAAACTTCCCTCTTAAAATTGCTTTTGCTGCATCCCATAGGTTTTGGGTTGTCGTGTTTTCATTGTCATTTGTTTCTAGGTATTTTTTGATATCCTCTTTGATTTCTTCAGTGATCTCTTGGTTATTAAGTATTGTTTAGCCTCCATGTGTTTGGATTTTTTACAGATTTTTTCCTGTAATTGATATCTAGTCTCATAGCGTTGTGGTCAGAAAAGATACTTGATACGATTTCAATTTTCTTAAATTTACCAAGGCTTGATTTGTGACCCAAGATATCTATCCTGGAGAATGTTCCATGAGCACTTGAGAAGAATGTGTATTATGTTGTTTTTGGATGGAATGTCCTATAAATATCAATTAAGTCCATCTTGTTTAATATATCATTTAAAGCTTGTGTTTCCTTATTAATTTTCTGTTTGGATGATCTATCCATTGGTGAAAGTGGGGTGTTAAAGTCCCCTACTATGATTGTGTTACTGTCTATTTCCCCTTTTATGGCTGTTAGTATTTGCCTTGTGTACTGAGGTGCTCCTATGTGGGTGCATAAATATTTACAATTGTTATATGTTCTTCTTGGATCGATCCCTTGATCATTATGTAGTGCCATTCTTTGTCTCTTGTAATAGTCTTTATTTTAAAGCCTATTTTGTCTGATATGAGAATTGCTACTCCAGCTTTCTTTTGATTTCCATTTGCATGGAATATCTTTTTCCATCCCCTCACTTTCAGTCTGTATGTGTCCCTAGGTCTGAAGTGCGTCTGTGGTAGACAGCATGTATACGGGTTTTGTTTTTGTATCCATTCAGCCAGTCTATGTCTTTTGGTTGGAGCATTTAATCCATTTACCTTTAAGGTATTTATCGATATGTATGTTCCTATTACCATTTTCTTAATTGTTTTGGGTTTGTTGTTTTAGGTCTTTTCCTTCTCTTGTGTTTCCTGCCTAGAGGAGTTCCTTTAGCATTTGTTGCAAAGCTGGTTTGGTGGTGCTGAATTCTCTTAGCTTTTGCTTGTCTGTCAAGGCTTTAATTTCTCTGTCGAATCTGAATGAGATCCTTGCTGGGTAGAGTAATCTTGGTTGTAGGTTTTTCTCCTTTATCACTTTAAATATGTCCTGCCGCTCCCTTCTGGCTTGCAGAGTTTCTGCTGAAAGATCAGCTGTTAACCTTATGGGGATTCCTTTGTGTGTTATTTGTTGTTTTTCCCTTGCTGCTTTTAATATTTTTTCTTTGCATTTAATTTTTGATAGTTTGATTAATATGTGTCTTGGCATGTTTCTCCTTGGATTTATCCTGTATGGGACTCTCTGCACTTCCTGGACTTGATTAACTATTTCCTTTCCCCTATTAGGGACGTTTTCAACTATAATCTCTTCAAATATTTTCTCAGTCCCTTTCTTTTTCTCTTCTTCTTCTGGGACCCCTATAATTTGAATATTGGTGCATTTAATATTGTCCCCGAGGTCTCTGAGACTGTCCTCAATTCTTTTCATTATTTTTTCTTTATTCTGCTCTGCAGTAGTTATTTCCACTATTTTATCTTCCAGGTCACTTATCTGTTCTTCTGCCTCAGTTATTCTGCTTTTGATCCCTTCTAGAGAATTTTTAATTTCATTTATTGTGTTGTTCATCACTGTTTGTTTGCTTTTTAGTTCTTCTAGGTCCTTGTTACACGTTTCTTGTATTTTCTCTATTCTATTTCCAAGATTTTGGATCATCTTTACTGTCATTATTCTGAATTCTTTTTCAGGTAGACTGCCTATTTCCTCTTCATTTGCTTGGTCTGGTGGGTTTTTATCTTGCTCCTTTATCTGCTGTGTGTTTTTTTGTCTTCTCATTTTGCTTAACTTACTGTGTTTGGGGTCTCCTTTCTGCAGGCTGCAGGTTCATAGTTCCCGTTGTTTATGGTGTCTGCCCCCAGTGGCTAAGGTTGGTTCAGTGGGTTGTGTAGGCTTCCTGGTGGAGGGGACTAGTGCCTGTGTTCTGGTGGATGAGGCTGGATCTTTTCTTTCTGGTGGGCAGGTCAACGTCTGGTGGTGTGTTTTGGGGTTTCTGGGTCCTTATTATGATTTTAGGCAGCCTGTCTGTTAATGGATGGGGCTGTGTTCCTGTCTTGCTAGTTGTTTGGCATAGGGTGTCCTGCACTGTAGCTTGCTCGTCGCTGAGTGGAGCTGGGTCTTGGCACTGAGATGGAGACTCTGGGAGATTTTCGCCATTTGATATTACGTGGAGCTGGGAGGTCTCTTGTGGACCAGGGTCTTGAAGTTGGCTCTCCCACCTCAGAGGCACAGCCCTGACGCCTGGCTGCAGCACCAAGAGCCTTTGATCCACACAGCTCAGAATAAAAGGGAGAAAAAAATAGAAAAAAAGAAAGAAGATAAAATAAAATAAAATAAAATAAAGTTATTAAATAAAAAATTATTATTAAGAAAAAAAAATTTTTTTAAATGCACAGACAGAACCCTAGGACAAATGGTAAAAGCAAAGCTATACAGACAAAATCTCACACAGAAGCATACAAATACACACTCACTAAAAGAGAAAAAGGGAAAAAATATATATATATCGTTGCTCCCAAAGTCCACCTCCTCAATTTGGGATGATTCGTTGTCTATTCAGGTATTCCACAGATGCAGGTACATCACGTTGATTGTGGAGATTTAATCCGCTGCTCCTGAGGCTGCTGGGAGAGATTTCCCTTTCTCTTCTTTGTTTGCACAGCTCCTGGGGTTCAGCTTTGGATTTGGACCCGCCTCTGCGTGTACGTCGCCGGAGGGCGTCTATTCTTCGCTCAGACAGGATGGGGTTAAAGGAGCAGCTGATTCCGGGGCTCTGGCTCAGGCCGTGGGGGGAGGGAGGGGTACGGATGCGGGGCGAGCCTGCAGCGGCAGAGGCCACCGTGACGTTGCACCAGCCTGGGGCGCGCCGTGCGTTCTCCCGGGGAAGTTGTCCCTGGACCCCGGGACCCTGGCAGTGGCGGGCTGCACAGGCTCCCGGGAAGGGAGGTGTGGAGAGTGACCTGTGCTCGCACACAGGCTTTTTGGTGGCGGCAGCAGCAGCCTTAGCTTCTCATGCCCGTCTCTGGGGTCCACGCTGTTAGCCGCGGCTCGCGCCCATCTCTGGAGCTCCTTTAAGCGGCGCTCTGAACCCCCTCTGCTCGCGCACCCAGAAACAATGTTCTCTTGCCTCTTCGGCAGGTCCAGACGTTTCCCTGGACTCCCTCCCGGCCAGCCGTGGTGCACTAACTCCCTGCAGGCTGTGTTCACGCCGCCAACCCCCGTCCTCTCCCTGTGCTCCGACCGAAGCCTGAGCCTCAGTTCCCAGCCCCGCCCACCCCGGCGGGTGAGCACACAGGCCTCAAGGGCTGGTGAGTGCCGGTCGGCACCAATCCTCTGTGCGGGGATCTCTCCGCTTTGCCCTCCGCACCCCTGTTGCTGCGCTCTCTTCCGTGGCTCCGAAGCTGGAGGCCCCGTGGGCCCGGAGCGAGGAGGGTTAAGCCTGTGGGCTGTGGAGTCAGGGGGCCTGGGCGCGAGCCCCCGGGCTGTGCTTGCCGTCACGCGATCTGGGGAGAGCACTGTGACCCCTGAGCCTCAGTATCCCCAGCAGTAAAATGGGCTAACTCTGGTCCCTCCCCTGCGAGGGTGACGGGAGCTCCCTCTGGAGGCCCTAGCACACTCCCCCCACCCCACCCCACCCCCCGTGCAGAAGGTGCCAGAACCCGTCATCGTCCCTTGTCATCAGCCCACGTAAGTGGTCGCCATCACTCCCGTCTCAGCCCCGAGCCGGGGCTCTCCTCAGAGAGGAGACGCCTGTGGACCCTTCGCAAGAAGCAGCCCTCGCCAGTGAGCCACGCCCCTGCCACTCCGGGGCCGACGGAGAGAGGGTGGCCAGGCCTCCCTCCCTGCCTCTGTCCTCCTAGGCCTCTGGCGCCCAGCTTGGCTCTGTGTCCGGCTGGTGGAGACAGGCCCGGGCGCTCTGACTCAGTCTCTGGCGGACCAGCTCCCCCAGGAGACTGCGTGCTTCACGGTGCGGGCTCACCTCGAGTCCTGCAGAGGAACCGCAGCCCCCAGGGATGCCCAAGGCCCCAGCCAGGCCTCGCCACGCCGCCCGCACAGGGCTTGCCGCGGCCTCACTGGGTCCTGACCCCAGCCCTGCCACTTTCTGCGGGGGTCACTTTGGGAAGGTTGCGCAGCGTTCGTTTCCTCGTCTGTGAAATGCCTGTAACCGCAGCTTCCCGGTGGCGAAGCTGAGATGCCCTGTGATGTGATGCAGCTGAGGCGCTGAGCCCCCGGGGTTGGGGTGAGTGGTCTGTAAATGGTGCCCCCAGACCCCATCCTCCTGGGGAGAGCCCCGCCTCCGGGTGGTTGGTTGAACACCACTCCCACGATCTGTTGTCCTGGTTTAAATGGCCGGCCTCCGAGGCTGACAGCAGAGCTCCTGGGGCTTCCGGGCCACAGCCACCGGCGGCTGAGCTCAGGCAGAGCCAGGCCGCACCCCACGTGCTGCCCTCTGTGCCCCGCCTCGCTGGGCTCCACCTCGGGCAAACACCATGTGCAGGCGTTGCCCGGGCGTTGCCCGGGCGTTGCCCAGGGGAGGTGGTCCTGTACCCTGAACGCTCCCTGTCCGATGCGCCCCACCCGGATCCCAGGGCCGGGAGCAGCCGGGCAGCCGGGCGGGACCAGGCTGAAAGCCCAGAGCTGAAACTTGGAGGGAAAGGTAATCCTCTACAGAGTCCCCTCCCTGCAGGCTTTAATCCCCTGCAGTCCCTCCTGTGGGAGCTTTGTGAGGCAGCCGTAACAAATGTAACAAACGACCACAAACTGGCTGCTTAACACAACAGAAATGTGTTCTCGCACAGCCCCGGGGCCAGCGCCCCGGATCAGGGAGTGGGCAGGGCACCACCTCGCAGGCTCTGCGGAGCGTCCTCCCTTGGCTTGTGACTGTGTCACTCCAGGCCCTGCCTCTGTGGTCACGTGGCCTTCCCTGTCAGATCTCCCTCTCTGTGACAGGGACAATTGTCATTGGATTTAGGGCCACACTAAATCCAAATGATATCATCTCAGCATCCTTAACTTGATTAACTTTGATCTGCAAAGACCCTTTTTTCTCAGTTGGCCGCATTCATAAGTTTCTGGGGTTAGGACTTGGATGTATCTTTTCGGAGGCCACCATTCCACCCACTCCTCCAGTCTCCTCTCCCCAAGATGTGATGACGTCTAAACAGTGACGTGGAGACACATGGGGTTTGCCTGGTAGCAGTTCATGTGGCTCAGCTTACATCTTGACCGCCAATTCCTGTTGCACGCTCCCAAGCCCCTGGATATTAGAATGGATGGGAGGATGGGAAGGACAGGCATCCAGAACATCTGAGATGGAAAGTCCCAGGGGAGGAGCCCAGGCCGACCCCCTCATTTACAGATGAGAAACCTGAAGGCCAGTCGACACTCCCAGGGAGCCAGGGGTTTGAAGGTGCCCTGGAAGAGCCGACCTCTCTGATGTTATGTCTCCAGGGACAGAAAGGTCAGCCCCAGAGGAAGGAACCTAGGAGCCTCTGGTCTTAATGGGCCCTCGCTTAAGGAGTACTCTTAGGCCCAATTCATGCAGTGGTATTTATGGATCACCTACGTGCCAGGCCCTATCCTAGGCATTTGTGATCCACCAGGGAACAGAACAGAAAACACCCTGCCCTCTGGGAACTGGCATCCCAGTGTGGGGATCCAGACAAACAAATGAGCAAGTAAGTGTGTAGTGTGTAAGTGGTGGCGAGGGCTGTGTGGCGAGAGACAGCTGGGTGAGGAGGGTAGGAGCTGCTATTTTTTTTTTTAAGATTTATTTATTTATTTATTTATTTTTGGCTGCATCGGGTCTTAGCTGCGGCACGCGGGATCTTTCATTGCGGTGTGCGGGCTTCTCTCTAGCTGTGGCATGCGAGTTTTCTCGTCTCTTGTGACGCGCGGGCTCCAGGGCTTGTGGGCTCTGTAGTTTGCGGCACGCAGGCTCTCTAGTTGAGGCGCGCAGGCTCAGTAGTTGTGGCCCGCCGGCTTAGTTGCCTTGCAGCATGTGGGGTCTTAGTTCCCTGACCAGGGATGGAAGCCAAGTCCCCTGCATTGTAGGGAAGACTCTTTAGCTCTGGGCCGCCAGGGAAGTCCCAGAGCTGCTGTTTCATGCAGAGTGCTCCGGCCACTGAGAAGACACATGAGCAGAGACCCAAATGGACTGAAGGAACAAGGCACGTGGATGTCGTAGGCCCAGGGCACGGCAAGTGCAAAGGCCCCGTGGTGGGAGCAAGCCTGGGGGAGGCCCGGGAAGGCAGAGAGGCGGGAGAGGAGATCAGACAGGTGATGCCAGGCCGCAAAGGACTGGTTTACACCCCAGGTGAGAGGGAAGTCCTCTCTACGCAAGGGTCCCCTCCCTCTCTCCCCTCCCTCTCCCCCCTCCCCCCCAGCTTTGTTTGATGTGACTATCCTAGTTGCTGCGTGGAGGATGGGCCGGTTTAGTTAGAAGGCTTTGCAGCAACACAGGGCAGAGATGTGGAAGCAGCTGGGGTGGTGTCAAGTGGTCGAAGTCCAAATACATTTGCAGGTACAGTGGGTGGGATCTGCTGATTGAGTTGGGTGTAAAGGTTGCCTCTGAGCAGCTGGAAGGAAGGAAGAGCAGCTCTGGGGAGGGAGGAGGGGGTCGGCGGGGAAGAGGGGGAACCAGCTCTGGCCCCCGGGCAGGGCGGGCTTCCCACTGCAGGGAGCCGAGGTGGCCGGGCAGGTCCTGCCTCTTGAGTGCCCCCTTCTCCACCTGGCTGCATCTTCCCTCTGCCAGTCGCTGCCTGCCGGGGGGCCGGAGGGCTGGGGCACTGAGTCAGGCCCCCGCCCAGGGCCCTGCCCCACCCAGTCCCGGCCAGAGCCAGGAGGATCGCATGGAGGGACGCCTTGTTCCCAAGCGCCTGGGACGCCGCTTCCCCGCCTGCAGGGCGCCAGAGACCCCCGTGACCCGGTAGCCATTGCCCCATTGGAGCAGGAGGCGGCGGGCCTGCAGGGGTGGGCGGGGTGCCTGAGCCTCCTCTCCAGGGATGTGGTCACAGCGTTAGAGACACAGAAGCTCCCCGTGGGGGGCCTGGAAGGGATCCAGACCCCGCGCCCCTGCCAGCGCAGACACTTCCACGTGGGGGTGTATACGCAGGGAGAGGTGGGAGGGGGCAGTCGGGATGGAGAAGACCCGGAACCCCAGGCCCCCGGGGGCCTTGTTTCTAGGCTGGCTCTGCCTCCTGGGCGCCTCCGTGAGTAATGATGATGCGATGATGCTGGCACGGCGTGCCCAGACCTGTGCAGGGGTTGCTATTCTTATCCTCATGTTACCTGTGGGGAAACAGGTCCAGAGTGGTTGAGTCACTAGGCCCAGGCCACACAGCTGGGAAGCACCCCTGAGGCAAGTTCCTCACCACCCTGCCTCTCAGAGCTCTGTGTGGTCGGGCCTCCACCCTCCTGCCCATCACCCCCGCTCTTCACCCCCAGCACTCGGCACCCTTGATCCCACTGTCACCCTCACACTCACCAGGCCCTCCCAGCCCCAGGGTGTTGGTCAGTGCTGTACAATCTGCCTGGAGTCTCCTCACCCATCCTTCCGGTCTTAGTGGAAATGTCACTTCCTCAGAGAGCCTTTCCCTTCCCGTTGATTATTTTTATTTATTTATTTTTAAAATTTTATTTATTTATGGCTGTGTTGGGTCTTAGTTTCTATGCGAGGGCTTTCTCTAGTTGCGGCAAGCGGGGGCCACTCTTCATCGCGGTACGCGGGCCTCTCACTATCGCGGCCTCTCTTGTTGCGGAGCACAGGCTCCAGACGCGCAGGCTCAGTAGTTGTGGCTCACGGGCCTAGTTGCTCTGTGGCATGTGGGATCCTCCCAGACCAGGACTCGAACCCGTGTCCCCTGCATCGGCAGGCAGATTCTCAACCACTGCGCCACCAGGGAAGCCCTCCCGTTGATTATTGATCGGTGCTGAATCAAGCAGGACCACCCCCTCCCACGTTCTGTAGGTGATGCCCTTATTGATGTGACCCAGGATCGTAGTACAAAGGACCATCCTCTGGCCCCACCCACTGAACCTAGCTCTGGAGCAGTGATTCTCAACCCTGGCTGCACGTGGGAATCACCTGAGGAATCTTTTAAAACCCCAGCGCCCAGGCCTCTAAGGGTGACAGTGGTTATTTATATAACCGTCTAACCCAGGGTTCCCAAAGTGTGTTCCAGGGAACACTAGTTCTGCAAAACGCACCTTGAAGAAAGGGTGCATGGCCAGTGAGTTTGGGAAATGCTGCTGTAAAGCCATCCCCCTACACCTGGCCATCAGATGCCTCAGGGTGGAAACCACCCTCCCTCCAAGAAAGGAAGGCCAGAACGCTTGAACCAGCCTTCCTTCACTGGAAGGACCGCTTCAACTGAGAGCCGCTGGGTCCTTGTCCAGCGGTCAGTGAAGCAGAGACGTTGCCAGGCTACCCTGAGCCAGGCGCAGATGCTGCAGGCTGTACGAGGCAGATATGGTCCCCACCCCTCCCCGCCTGAATCCTGGGCGTGGCTGCGGGCGCATCACTGTACCCAGCTCTCACGTCCCTCTTCTCAGGCGGGCGCAGCCACGCTCGGCCCACGGAGCTGAGCGGAGGGTTAGGGCAGGGTGGACATGAAGCCCTTGAAGGAGAGAGAAGTCACCACCGCAGGGTCCCTCCTGCCAAGCCGGGGCTTCTGGAGGGCCTGGCTGGGTGCCCCCACCCTGCTCAGCCAGCAGGGGGTTGGGGGGCCGGCCTAACTCGAGTTCAGGGGTCCAGGGTGGTGAGGCCGAGTTGAGAATGAGCAGGAAGAGGCCTCTGTTAAGTTTCAGGAGCCTGTATTCAGTCCTGCTTGAATTGTATCTGTTTATTGAGCAGATAATACAGGAAAATGGCCCAACGTCCAGAAGGTGCCAGTGGGTTTATGGTGAGAGGTCAGTCCCCAGCCAGGCAGGTCCCCACTCAGAGGCACCTGCTGCAGGTGCTGGGGTGTCCTCCTGGGCAGCAGACCTGTCCTTCCTGTCTTAGCACTCCCTCCTCCCATCCCCCTCCCTGCCTGCCGCCTTTTCCTGCACAAATGGAGGCAAAGTCCACCCACCATCCTGATGTCCTGTGTTCAGTTGCAGTCGTGGAGAATCTTTCGTGTTATCCCAAAAAGAATGGCTGTAACATATTCTACTGTAAGAAAGTGCCAGAACCTATTTAACGAGTCTCTTGACGATTGGCACTTGGGCGTGTCCTGTTTTCTTGTAAACAATGTTGTGGTGGATAACTCAAGGCAAACATCATTTCACACAGGTGCGAGTCTGCCTCTAAGACAAATACCTCCCGAGGCATTGCCAGGTCAAGGCCATGTGCACTGTCATCATGACAGATGCAGCCAGAGCACCTCCCGAGGGGGTTCCCACCGCCACGCCCACCCGTGGTGCCCGAGGGATGCAGGCACTTCTGCTGAGTACCTTTCTGTCCTCCAGAAGCTCACCGTACCCCCCGCCCCCCAACCACCCTCACCCCAGGTTTCTGGCCTCTGGTCTCAGAATCATTTCTTCCACTGACATCCTATGCAGAACGTTGATAACTGACAGAAATGGAAGTGAGCCGGGGTTCAGGCAGGGATGGGCTTCTGCTTCATTGTCCCCCACCCCCAGGACACCACCTTTGGGCCACCCAGCCAGGGCACAGGGAGAGACATTGAGTTCTCCCCGGGCTAAAGAGGCAAGGGGAGAGAGCATCTCTGGAGCCGGGTGAGAGCCAGACCATGAGAGGAATCACAGGGCTGGAGCCAGGCCACAGAGGGCGCTCCAGGCAGGCAGACAGAGGACGTGTCTCCCGGCCCAGTGGCCTGCCCGCCTCTGAGAGCCGGCTGTCGAGCCTTCAGAAATTCTGTGAGCCAGTTGTTAAGCACTCCCATTATTGAGAATTAAATTATATGAACTTACAATTAATCAATTATACTCAAAGCAAAGATGACACCTACTCAAAATTCATCACTCCCTCATGACTTTGCTCCATTTTGCTACGAGCTGTGGTCCTGAGGTTCCCTGCATGGATGCATCTGGAAATACTCCTGCACATCTCTTCCCAGCTCTGCGGGCAGACCTGTCATGGGGGTAATTTGAAATTGACCGTGGTGGGAGCATTTACACCACAGAAATTGGCAAACACTGCCAGTTGGGGCTGGTTCACCCCCTGTAGCTGGTTGTGCAACGTTTGCCCTGACTGCTCCCTCCTCCTGCCCTCTGACCTCCTGCCTCCTGCCTGCCTCTCCCTTTGATCAAATCCAACCAGAAGCAGCTGGCTAGGGCCTCAGCCTCCCAGGGCTCACAGCAGGACAGAGAAGGGAGAGCATGGATCTGGGAGAAGCCAGTGGAAGATAATTGGCATGCCAGGCCCCTGCTCTCAGGGAGACAAGAGACACCTTCTGATCCACAGCACCCTCCGTGTGGGGCAGGCGTCTGTGACCAAGGAGGCTCGGGCTGGTGCTCTGATGACGTAGCAGACCACGTCAGCCCTGAGCTCCGGAACCCCTTTGCAATTTTTAGAGTAATGATAACATACTTCTACTCCAGGGCATTTGTATTCCCGTTTTGATTGATTCATCACCAACGTGTGCACAAGCCAGGAATCAGTGGTTCTCACACTTGAGCTGCATCAGAACCCCCAGAGGGTTTGTGGGAACACAGATTGCCAAGCCTCACCCGCAAGTTTCTGATTCAGTGAGGGTGATATCGTGATATAATAAGAAATACGTATTTTGGTCCTCATCCCTGCTTCCTGGCCAGAGCTCCTAAAACCTTTGTCATTTCCTACAGGATGAAATGCTAGGAGCATGCTTTATACTAATGGTTGATCTTTGACCCCCCACTTCTGGACGCAGAACTTCCAAATCCCTTGGAATTTCCTGGATAAGGGGAGCATCTTTTGTTCTAATGAGGTGACTCTGGGTGGCCTCGGGGACGGCTTCAGTATCTGGCTGGTCACCAGGACCATGATGGGAAGCTTGGAGCTTTCAGCCCCGCCGTCATCGTCCAGGGAGGGGAGAGGGGTCGGGGAGTCAGGTAACAATCGATTGTGCCTCCGTGATGAAGCCTCCATAAAAGTCCCTAAAGTATGGGGTTTGGAGAGCTGCCAGGTCAGTGAACGTGTCCCCATGCCGGGAGGGTGATGCACACCAGCTCCACAGGGGACAGAAACTCCTGTGCTCAGGATCCTTCCAGATTTCCCCTATCTCTTCATCTGCCTGTTCATGTGTATCCGTTAAAATATCCTTTGTAATAAATCCACAATAGTAAGTAAACCGTCTTCCCGGGTTCCCTCTAGCAAATTAGTGAAGCCGAGGAGGGCGTCATGGGACCCTCTGATTTGTGGCCAAGGCGGACAGGAGTGTGGGTGGCCTGGGGACCCACTGCTTGTGACTGGCATCTAAATGGGGCAGCAGCCTGGTGGTACTGCGCCCCTAACTTGTGGGGTCTGTTCCATCTCTGGTTGGTGGCAGAATTGAATTGTAGGACACCCAGCTGGGGTCTGAGACTCAGTCGCTGAGGGCAGACACCCACACATCTGGGGTCAGACGTGCTGTGAATATGAGAATAAAGGAAAGAAGCACTGAGTTTCTCCCAGAGAGTGAGTCTGGAGTGGAGCCTGAGAACTTGCATCTCTGAGTTCCCAGGTGGTTGGTGCTGATGCTCTGGGACCCCACTTTGAGAATTCAGCTCAGAAGTGTGGCCAGGTGGACCAAGGTGACGTGCACGGGCCAGAGCTTACAGTGATTAAACCACCAGGTAGTTGCAAAGAGGGGATGCAGTGAGGCACAGGAAACGGGGACAGTTGCCCGGCAACCCCATGCGCGTGGGACCAGGGCAGTGCCACAGCTTGGGTCCCTGAATTTCAAAGATAACTTGCTGATAGCAGGAAGAAAACGCCTCTCCCGCTTAGGAAGCAGGGACTTGCTGACAAAGTCCCGACTCGGGCTGAGGACGGAAGGGGAAGAGAAATCTTGGGAGAGGGAGGAAATCAATCAGGCAGGGGCTGCCAAGGTCGCCGGCCACCAAGGCAGCAGGATTCAGACCCAAGGAATGTGCCTCTCAGGGCTGGAGTCCAGAGCGAGCAAAGGAAGGCAAACGCAAGAGAGAACATTCTGTGTGGTTCCTTTTATGTCAAGTTCAAGAACAGGCAACACTAACCTCAGGGGACAAAAGTCAGAGAGCTGGGCGTGTTCCATGTCTTGGCCTGAGTGGTGGTCACACGGGGGTGCACACTTTGGATGTGTGGGCTTTACTGTACGAAGCTGAGCATTTACTGCACATTTACCGAGGCCTCCTGTGTGCCGGGCGTCCTGCTGGGCTCTGAGGACGTAGCTGGGAGGAAGGCGCTGCCCTGACGGCGTGGCATCCCTCCCACAGTGCAAACCCGCTGTGCTCAGAAGAGCCCCGGCCGAGGTGGCTTCGAGAGGGCAGGTGGAAGTGGGCCGAAGGATGCGGGTCAGGGCCGGGGAGACGTCGGCAGGTCGCCAAGATGCTCTGGTTAGATCTGAGAAGACGAGGTGGCCGCCCGCAGGAGGGCGACGGAGGGACGTGTGCTCCCAGTGGAAAAGACAGTCCACGCAGAAGGACAGAAATGACGTGTGTGCAGGGAACTGTGGGCCTTCGATACGGCTGGAATGTGAGGTTCAAGGTGGGACAGAGGCAGAGATACACGGCTGGGGAGATAAACGGGGCCGGTGGTGGAGGGCCGGGCGCCGCCGCCGAGCTGGAACTTCTCCACCCCCGCCCAGCCCCCCGCCCACGGCAGGAGCTGGCTGCAAAGCAAGCGAGGGAATGGCGTGGCCAGCTTCCCGTGCAGGAAGTTGGCTGGGGGCTGGGGGGCAGGGGCCAGCTGGGCGGCGGCCGCAGGGACCCGGCCAAGGTGGTGCGTCCCTCAGGAGAGCCACGTGCAGTGTCTGGTAACCTCACACACTCGCCTTCCCTGTGACGCGGCGTTTCCGCTTCTATGCATTCACCCCAATAAACGAAAGCCAGTGTCCCCTCAAAGGCTCGCTCTGGAACCATCAGAGCAAAAGCTAGAAACAACCAAATGTCCAGGAAACAGACACACAAGCTGTGGAGGATGCAGACGGTGAGACTCTGCCCAGCGGTTAAACGCAGGGACCCACAACCCACGCACCGGCGTGAGTGGACCCAGGGCCAGAGATCCAGACATGAGAGAGAACATTCCATGCGATGCCGTTGGTGGCAAGGTGGAGGGCCGACAACACTAATGCATGGGGACCAGGGTCAGAGGAGGGGGCATTCCAGGGGGCCGCGCGTGTCCTGCCTGGTGGCCTGCGTGGCGGCCACGTGGGCGTGCACATCTGCAAACTTAAGCATGCACTGCACTGTGTGCAAGTTAGAAGCTACACCCACTGCATAGAACTCACAGGGACAATGCAGGTTAGTGCATTGCAGGACAATGCAGGCGAGAGATGGGGAGGCCCTCGGTAATGGACAGATGGGGGGCTGTGCATGGTGGCAAAGTGACAGGATGTCATGCCCCCTTGCTCTGGGGACCCCCTCCCGGGGGTCAATGCGTTCAGCCATCCAGTCCCAGGCACCAGAGTGTGCCAGGGAGAAGCCCACCAGGAGCTCCAGGCTGGTGAGTGTTGGGAGGCCTGGTGAGGAGGGCCCATGGAGACCTTGGGTGCGGGGTGCCCGTCCAAGGCCAGAGTCAGGACCAATCTCCAGTCTCGGGGCCTCTGCGGCACTTGGTTTGTGGCAGGAGCTCAGAACCTGATCATGGCGTGAATGGATGAGAAAAAGAGCTCAGGGCCAGACTCCTGGTAAATTCTTTTGCTGTGAGGCATCTCTTACCCTGAAAATGACTGGCTGGCAGGCCCCCACTCCTGCAAGTCTAAATGGGACCAGGGCCGCTTCACAGGTGTTCGGGGCTCAGAAGGGCCCTCGCTGGGTTTAAGCTCTGCTTTCACCATCTTGATATTCTTTTTTTTTTTTTTAACTGTAGTATGGTTGATTTACAATGTCGTGCTAGTTTCAGGTGCACAGCAAAGTGATTCTCTCTTTTTCAGATTCCTTTCTGTTACACGTTATTATAAGATATTGAGTATAGCTCCTTGTGCTATACAGTAGGTCCTCATTGTTTATTTTATATATAGTAGTGTGTATCTGTTAATCCCAAACTACTAATTTATCCCTCCCCCCATTTCCCCATTGGTAACCATAAGTTTGTTTTCTGTGCCTGTGAATCTGTTTCTGTTTTGTAAATAAGTTCCGTTGTGTCATTTTTTAGATTCCACGTATGAGTGATATCATATGATACTGGTCTTTCTCTGTCTGACTTACTTCACTTAGTATGATAATCTCTAGGTCCATCCATGTTGCTGCAAAGGGCATTATTTCATTCTCCTTATGGCTGAGTGATATTCCATTGTGTATATGTACCACATCTTTATCCGTTCATCTGTCAGTGGACACTTACGTTGCTTTCACGTCTTGGCTATTGTAAATAATTCTGCAGTGAACACAGGGGTGCAGATATATTTTCAAATTAGAGTTTTTGTCCTTTCCAGATATATGCCCGGGAGTGGGATGGCTGGGTCATATGGTAACTCTATTTTTAGTTTTTTAAGGAACCTCCATACTGTTCTCCATAGTGGCTGTATCAATTTACATTCCCACCAGCAGTGCAGGAGGGCTCCCTATCTTGATATTCTTACTGACTGTTGAACGAGGGGCCCTGCGTTATCATTTTGCTCCACTGTCAAAGCGTCATCGCCTGTAGTGCAGGAATCGTCCCGTGACGAGGGTGTCCGGGGCACCCTGCTCACGCAGCAGACACCTCATCACCCCTCGTCCCCGAGCCTGCGCAGCCAGGCTGCCCCTCTACCCCAAACCGTGCACCAAACGCGCAGAGCCTCCAAGGCCCGGCCCGGACTTGACTGTGCCCGGGGGCGGCACCCCAGTGCTGCAGAGGGCAGGCAGCAGTGGAGGTCAGATGGCAGGCTGCCCAGCATGCTGGCTCCCCCATCAGTCCAAAGAGCCCAGGGCCTGTCAGGTCCTGCTGGATGCAGCCCTGTGAGCAAGGCAGGGCTCTCGTCTATTCAGACAGGCACCCCCTTGTCCCGGGCATCTCCTTAACCAGCTCCAATCACAGTACCTCAGTGCCACCATGGGATCGCCCCCCTTTAAAATGTACAAGCAGTACTCGGCCATGGCAGATAACTTGGAACTACATGTAAGGAACAGTCCTATTATCCCACTACCCAGTGATGCTTCTGATGAAGATGATGAAGATGGTGATGAAGATGGTAGTGATGGTGAGAATGGTGTTGGTGAAGATGAAGATGGTGATGATAAAGATGGCGATGTTGATGGTAATGGAGATGATGAAGATGATGGTGGTGGTGATGATGATGGTGATGATGGTGATAGAGATGAAGATGATGGAGATGATGAAGATGAAGATTGATGATGAAGGTGATGGCTGTCATGATGACGAAGATGACAGCCGATGGGGATAAGGATGAAGATGATGACCATGAGGAACCAGAAACCAGCTGTGGTTCATTTTGGTCTCAACTCAGGATGGTATCAAAGGAGACCAAGCAGGCCTCGTTTCTTCAGAAAACAAAACCACTCTCAAGGAAGGCCCTGTGTTTGGAGACGGAATTGGGCTCAGTTAGGAAGGTAGGCAGCAGGGGGTGTTGCCGCCATCAGGCTGCCTGGCTCGGCCCCTCACTGTCCCTTGATTTGCTCCTCTGTAAACCTGGCTAGTGATGGGACCTGCCTCGGAGAATGACGTGCACACTGACGGTACACGAAGCAGTGAGCAGCAGCCTGGCATCTTGTTAGGATGTAATAGATCGAAGCTTTTATCATTATCATTTTCATCCCAGGCTCTCTGTTCTCTCTGGTTGGCCCGCTCTCCCCTGCTGGTGCCACTTTTCCGTCCCTCCCGTGGGCCACGCTGTCACCTCAGCTGAGCCAGTGGGGCCTCTAAGCTTCTTTGCAAGACCCTCACGGGGTCTGCCTGTGGTCCAGGGGGCCCCAGAGTCAGCGGCCCTGTGAAGATGCACCCGCTGCTTTGCTCAAACCAGGAGAATGGCTGGTATTTTTTTTCTTTTATACATTTATTTATTTATTTATTTGGGGCTGCGTTGGGTCTTCGTTGCTGCGCGTGGGCTTTCTCTCGTTGCGGCCAACGGGGGCTTCTCATTGCGGTGGCTTCTCTTGTTGCGGAGCACGGGCTCTAGGCACGCGGGCTCAGTAGTTGTGGCACGTGGGCTCTAGAGTGCAGGCTCAGTAGTGTGGAGCACAGGCTTAGTTGCTCCGCAGCATGTGGGATCTTCCTGGACCAGGGCTCGAACCCGTGTCCCCTGCATTGCCAGGCGGATTCTTAACTGCTGCGCCACCAGCGAAGCCCCCAGAGTCAGTGGCCCTGTGAAGATGCACCCGTCGCCTTGCTCAAACCAGGAGAATGGCTGGTATTCTTGACCCCTGGGGTCGGCTCACACGGGACTGGGCTTGTCTCTTCCCGACTCTGCACGTCGAGTTGGTAGCTTCACATCAGCCATGGTGGGAGTATTTAGGCCATAGGAATGGGCAGGTGCGGCGATCCTGGCTTTTCCTTTGGAGGGAGTCAGTCAGCGGTTCCACATTCAGCAGGACGGCACCGCTCACTCCCCACGTATAACCTGTCACCGAGTCGCGCTGATGCTGACTCCAGAAGGGACCAGCACCCATCTATTCTCGGCCGAAACCGCCAGCGTCGTGGCCCAGGGCACTGCCATTTCTCGCCAAGTAGCCTCCACAGCCTGCCCACTGCTGTGGGGCTTCGCTGGCCGGGCAGGGGCTCCCACTGCAGCCCAGGTCATGTCCAGGTTGTTTCTCTTCACGGCCTGTCCTCGGCCAGCCCCTCCGGCTCACCTGCACCCTCTGCCTTCCTTTAGTTCTTCAAACAAAGCAGTCCAGTTGAGGATATGGGGGGCTTCTGCTTGGGAGTGTCTCTGCCCTGCCTTCCCTCGGCCTCCCCCACCAACTCCCTGGGTGACCAGGCCACCTCGGCGGAAGTGCTCCCACTGCCAAGGGGCTCCCCGTCACCCTCACCCCCATTCCTCCAAAGCTCCCCCGTACCGTCTTCTCTCTGACGCGGGACACTTGGGCATGAAGCGCTTGTTGGCTCTGGTCTGGTTGGCAAGGCAGGAGCCTCCTGGGTCATAAGCCCTTGGTATATAAGCCCAGCGCACTGTAGGGCTCAGGAAATGCAGGCTCCGGTGATCCCTGCCTCATTGGAACAGCAGAGAGCTGGATCCAGAGAGGTTTGCCCGGAACCAGAGGAGAGTGAGGCAGGGGATCGCGGGCAGAGCAGGGCAGCCGGCAGGAGACAGCATGGGCGCTGGGTGCCGGGGGGACCCTGAGAGCCGGGGCAGGTGGGACCCCCTCCAGGTCCGTTCCTGCCGGGCCTGTCTGCTGGTCCTGAGGCCAGGCAGGTCTGAGGACAGCCAGGAGCCCCTGGAGGTGGCACAGCAGAGGAGGTACAGGGTCTAATTTTCAGTTTATAAGAGACTCTGGAGGCGTCTCTTATGGGGCCTCAGTAAGGAAGGACAGGAGTCTGGAACCCTGCTTCCGGCAACCACGAGACCCCGAAGCCCTGCAGCTCTCTTCCCGGGAATTCACAGGTGCTCTCTGCAGAGAAACGTGTGAGATGCCCCTGGGGCTATTCTCCCAGCCCGTCCAGCCCCTGGGGAAAGGTCTAGCTCACAGGACGCAGGACGAAGGATGGTGAATGAGGTCACTGAGGCCTTGACCTCACCACCACCCAGGAAGGCAAGGCCTGAAGGGTATGTGAAATCCAATAAGGACAGCAAACAGGGCTTTTTTTAGCAGCATGTGGGCAAAAGAAAAAAGGAAAGTGATGCCGCTGCTCCCCTGGGCCAATGGGCAACAGCAGCGGACTTCCCCAGGACTGCTTATACGCCCGGACAATGAACTTGGACTAGAAGGAACCACATACCTGCTAGGAGGGCCCGGAAGCTTGGAGGAGGGGCAGGGCAGGGCACAGCCCTCGGCAATACCACCGCTCCGCAGGACACCGGCAGGCTCCTCCAGGTCAGGGGCAAGCAGATGGGCCCCGGGTTTCTGAGGGACGAGGGGGCACGTGCTCACTCTCCAGCCCCGGATCACAGATTGCTTCTGGATTACCAGCCGGAGGGAGAAAGAAGCAGGGGCCCAAGAACTCAGCACGGAGTCTCCAGGGGCAGTGGAGTCAGATGACGGTCATTCCTTTGTCTTGTGGGGCCTGCAGACGGGTCCAGAGGATGGCGTGGACGGCAGTGGTTCTCAGGGTCACGCAGGAGACTTGTGACAATACAGACCGCGGGGCTCATCCCAGAATTTCTGATCTAGTGAATCTAGGGTGGGGCCTGAGGCTCTGCATTTCTAGTAAGTTCCCCGGTGCTGCTGATGCTGCTGGTCCGGGGACCACACTTTGAGAACCACTGCACTAGAGGATATTTGTGGGGGAGGGGTAGAAATGTGGGCTGGATGACTGGAAAATGACTCTCTGCTCAGAGTGAAAATGTCTGGATGGTGGGAAGCACAGGTGGTGGTATCCACAGTTTGCTGAGAACCCACAACGTGCCAAGCAGCAAGCTACCCTGAGGGACAGGTGTCCCTGTTTTGTAGATGAGGAGATGGAGGCTCAGAGAAGTGAAGTAACTTGCCCAAGGATACACAGCTAGTAAGTTCCAGAGACACAACCCCGGAGTTTCTGACTCCACGGACAGGACCCTTTTCACTCACCCCTCTGCCAAAGATAGAGCTGTGTCCACTAGCTGGAGGGTCTCTAATGGCGTACCACAGGGCTCTGTCTTCAAGCCACTGCAAAGCTGTCATCAAAGATTTAAATATACAGAAGGCACACCCATCTATATGCATGTGATACAAAGCCAAGGGGGGCCATTCGTGCTCAAAATCTTGTAAGAATCTGTCGGGAAAGTGTGAGAGCAACAAGACTCATTCACGCATTCAATTCGTATTTATTGAGCTACTACTGTGTCTGTCCCAGACCCTGCATAAGGCATACATCAGTGAAGAAAAACAGAAAATCCTTGTCTCAAATTGCCTTTCCTTATGATTATTACTATTGATTATACAAGGATAGTAAAAATTCGAATTTTAAAGATCCATCTACAGGAATTCCCTGGTGGTCCAGTGGTTACGACTCTGTGCTTCCACTGCAGGGGGCACGGGTTTGATCCCTGGTTGGGGAACTAAGATCCTCTGTGCCACATGGCGCAGCCAAAAACAAACAAAATCCATCTACAATTCCTTATCCCTGGCAAATATTCTATCTTTTTTTTTTTCCTTGATTCCTTTCTACTTCCTGCCCTCAGGCCCACATAGTCTGCTTCCCTTCTTTCTATCATAAAGAGTTTCCACATTGCCTCCTGGCTCTGTAACTGCCATTTCCAAAGGCTGCCCAATGGTCCTCTCTGAGCACTGGCTCCCGCTGGCTGGACTGTTCTCAGTGGCCAGCGCGGAAGTTGCTTAGTTCTTGCTATAAATATCAATGCTTGGTGCGTGTCTCCTTGTTTGTCATGGCCAGGGTTTGTCTCTGCTTCCGGGTTTTCCCTTAGGATTGGAATTTAGGCTCGGGATGGCTGTGCGTAGAGAGAATGAGATGAAAAGCTGTGAGGGTCAACGTCGAGTCCTCCATCAAGTTCAAAAGTCAAAGTTGAGGAAACCAAATCTCGGTAAATGAGCAAGGTGACATCGAGGTTTGTCCGGTTGGTCGAGGCCCCACCAGGGTCACCAGCTGGCCCCTGCCATCCTGGTAGCCTGCCTCTTCCAAAGACGTGTTTCTCTTTTAGACCTCGTGGCTATTCCTGCAACAGCATAAAGACTGTGGTTTACAAAAAGATGGGCCGCCAGGATGGAAGGGAGTGAATGTATTGGGCATCTCCACGGGCCAGGTGGTTCCTCGGCTGTATTTCAGCTCATCCCCCAACAGCTGCAGGGACAGAGGCTCCCAGCCCTGCCGCACACGGAAATCACCAGTGGTACTTCCCGTGTCTGGCCGCATCCCAGCCCCGTGATGTCAGAATCTCTGGGCCTGGGGCCTGGGTGTTAGTGTATCTTTAAACCCCCTCCACCAAGTGATTCTGACGTGCAGCAGGGATGAGAAGCACTGCTGTGCCATCTGCAGCTCACAGATAAGGAAACGGAAGCTCAGAGAGGTCAAGTCACTTGCCCAAAATCACACAGCTGAAAGTGATGGAGCCAGCATCCTGGTTGGTTGGACTCCAAAGTGGAAGCCTTTTATACCCTGGGCTGGACCCCTGTCCACCCTGACTGTTGGGCAGACACATTCATTCTCCTGCCAAAACTTTCCTCCTGAATTTTGAGGAAAAGAGGGAGCAATCAGGAAGCAGGGAATGTAGGGGCAGGATGTGGGCTTCCCCAGCTTTGACATTATCTCCCCCGGGGGATCTATGGTGACTATACAGGGCGTGAACCTGCCCTGCGTCCTGGCAGCTCACACCGATGTCCTGGGGCAGCAGGCACAGGCTCTGCCACCAGACAGACCCAACTCTGAATCCCCTCTCCCCACTTCATTGCCCCTGGCCTTGGGCAAGTTCCTCCGGGTTTCTTCATCTGTAAACGAAACTTGTTATTGAAAATATTTGCCCACCTCTGTGGGTTATCGGGAGAATCGATGGATGCGGTGGATGACAAGGCTCTGTAACCGGCGAGGGCAAATATTAGCTCTCCTGTCGTGCACTGACCGGGCCGGGCCTAGTCATGCCAGGGTGCTGGGCAGAGCCTGGTCACGGCCCAGCCCTGCCGCCTGCCGTGACTCAGGGCTACATCTCACATTCTCAGGGCCTCAGTTTCCTCACTGTAGAATGGGAGAATAACAGCACTGAGCCTTCCTCACTGGACTGGTTAACAGATCAAATGTGTCAATCCCCCAAACACCTTACAGTGTGAACACCTCATAAAGGGGGCGGCCGTGGAGATACGGGGCCTCCGGGAGAGTTCAGGGGTCTGTGCTTTTGTGTCTGAGACGGGAAGCAGGCTGTCTTCCTTCCTTGGTTCCTTCGTAGTCAGCCTTTTTCTTGCAGGCGCCCAGGCTCTGCAGTTGCAGCCCTGGGTTCAAGCCCCAATTCTGCCACCTACGCTGTGTGACCTCAGGCTCAATATTGGCCTCTCTGAGCCTCAGCTATGTATAAAGAACCTTATGTCCACAGTGCCCGGTGCCTGGAAGTACCCAGCAATTGGCAGAGCCATGGGAGCTGTCCCAAAGGAGAGGGATGAAGAGAGGCCAAGAACGGCCCCTTCGAACCATCCTAGGATTTCTTTTATTTTTTATTTTTGTTCTTATTTATTTATTTATGGCTGCGTCGGGTCTTCGTTGCTGCGCGCGGGCTTTCTTTGCTTGCGGCGAGCAGGGGCCACTCTTCATTGCGGTGCGCGGGCTTCTTATTGCAGTGGCTTGTCTTTGTTGCGGAGCACGGGCTCTAGGCACGCCGGCTTCAGTAGTTGTGGCTCATGAGCTCTAGAGCGCAGGCTCAGTAGTTGTAGCGCACGGGCTTAGTTGCTCCGCAGCATGTGGGATCTTCCCGGACCAGGGCTCAAACCCATGTCCCTTGCATTGGCAGGTATATTCTTAACCACTGCGCCCCCAGTGAAGTCCCCGTCCTGGGGTTTCTTAGGGAGGGAGGAACGGTGGGCTTAATGTGAGGGCTGTTTCAGGATCCCCGGGGAAGCGCCCTGAGGCTACCCCTCCCCTCGCTTCCCATGGTTCCCCAGCTCCCGAGAACCTGCAGGGGAGGTTGGTGGGAGCCTGGGGGGCAGGGGGCTGCACACCAAGCACAGGCTACTGTGTGGGCTCCTCCGGTCAGCCAGGCCCCTGCCCTCAGCTGCACGGACCAGTGGTTGTTACCACCTTGCCAGTCCCGTGCTGGCGCTACAGGGCACGGAGCGGGAAAGTGAGGCTCAGAAGCGAGGTGCCCAGCTGCTTGCAATGGCCCAGGGTGACCAGCCTTCCTGGTTCACCTGGAACTGAGGGGCTCCTGGGACATGGCAGGGTTTTTGGTGCTAAACCCGGGAATGTCCCAAAACGTCCCCGTTTGCATGAGCCGCTGGTGCAAGCGTCCCACACAAGCCAAATGAGAGTTGTGTGTGTAACTGTGAGTTTTCCAAAAGCCTCGTTAAAGAAAGAGGCGGGTGATGCTAATTTTAATAATCTATGTCACTTAACCCAAGAAGTCCAAAATATTTTCACGATTTTCATCTCAACCTGGAATCCATATAAAAATTATTGGGCCATTTTGCCTTTTCTTTTTTAGTTGCTTTTTGTTTTTGCTAACCGTTTGAAAGCTAGCGTATATTTTACACTTATGGCTAGATTTGCCAGATGAAGTGCAGGCTGCCCAGGTAGCTTTGAATTTCAGATAAACAATGAAAACAGTTTTTTTAGCATAAGTGTATCCCAAATATTGCATGGGACATACTCAAAGTTTATTTCTTGTCTATCTGAAATTCCGGAAGTTACCTGGGTGCCCATATTTTTATTTGCTGCATGTGAGCCCTACTTTCAGCACATCAGAATGAGGAAGCTCATAACTCTGGCGCTTAACATTCAAAGTCATGGCCAAGAAGGGGGCGGGGCAGGTCTAAAGGAATCGGGGTACCCAGTGGAGTCCAAGAGAGCCAGTCCCCCAAGAGTCAACCTGCAAAGACCCTTCTTGCTCTTTCTCTGTGGCTCCTCTAACCTTTGCCCCTTTGTCTGCCTGTGACATTATCGGTCTTCGTCTCAGTCGAGCTTTCTGGAGGCAACTCAACACATTTTATTTCTGATCGTCTGCTGTCAGGTAAACAGGCGACAGGGAGGAAAGTCCACATCCCGCCCACAATTCTCCCATATCAGCAAACTTTCAAAATCTAGAAAAGGGGTCAGGGCCAGTGGGGGCAGCGGGGCAGGCTGGGAGGAAAGATGACCAGACCCAGAGATGGGGGTGCCCGGAGCCCACTTCCTTCCCAGGCTCTCCCTCCGGACCCTGAGCCTCCGCCTCGCCCTGCCCCACCATGCTCCAGGTGGGAGTCTCTGACCTTGGAGTGTGTCTGTCTGCCTCAGTTTACACACCCACCAAAACCACCGGGAGGCTGCAGACCAGAGCCCTGGGATGGAGAAGTGGAGACAGCGGGTTGGGGGGTGGGCAGGCAGGGCTGCTGGGGAAAGTTGCAGCCTGTGCCAGAGGGACGTCCAGGGGCAGCTCCGCTCCTCGGCCGTCACGGCTCCTGGTGTGTGTGGGGTGCACACCAGGGTGTCAGGGAGTTTTGGTAACAAAGCCCCGCTGGAACAGGGGCCCAGAGAGGTGAGCCACTGGCCCAAGGTCACAGAGCACATGTGCAGCAGAGCTAGAAGCCAGCCAGGGAGCTGAGGCCTGGAGTGATGGACTTCCTGCCGCCACCTGCACGTTATGTCACACTGTGTCACATGATGCCAAGTGTCCCTGCTGCCGAGGACCCCAGGAGGAAAGGACTATGAGTGCCATTTCTCCTGGGTAAATGGAGGCCCTGAGGGCGCAGTGCCTCACCCAAGCTCATCCGGCCCGTAGAGCTGAGCCCAGAAACCAGCTGTGACCCGCCCCCGCCACGCACCGGATGCAGCCCTGCCTGGACCAGTCACGTGATTTGTGGGGCCCGGTCCCCCAGGGTCCCTCTTCTCATCCCAGCTCCTCTCACTGTCCCCCAAACGCTTGTCACCAGCCCCTTCCTGTGGGGCACCCCTCTCTCCCTCTCCTCCCCCCTCTCTTCCGGTCCCAGCATCACTCTGCATCTTCAGAGCCATCCTTCACCCGGGCCCTACCCCCTGTCCCCAAAGGAGCCCAGTGGTCAGACCTGGTGCCCCCCCTCCTGGTCCCCCGCCACCCATCTGTGCATATTCCATCCTGTGCATATGCAGGGCCCTTGTCCCCTGTGGCCACCAGGGCCAGGACTAGGAGAGAGGTATCACCTTGAGCACAAAATGCAAGGGGCAGCAAAGCACTCCACAATCAAGGCACATAGTGTGTTCATGCAGTATTTTTGAAAATCAAAAGTAACGCCTCAAATCCAGGATGAACAAAATATGGAAGTTTTAAATACAGGCAGCATGGGTATTCTGGTTTTTCTTTTTGCATCAGGCTCCAGTGCAGCTTGGCATGGCATGGTTACAGATCTTTGTTTGAAATTTTAACATTTTTGTTTATCTTGGATTTTGGGCATTAATTTTTATTTTTTTCAATTGCATCAAAATACTGTTTTCTTGATCACTGAGTGTTTTTGGCATCCCCTTAAACTTGGTATGCAAGGTGAGTGTCTCCTTGCTTAACCCTGGTCCCAGCCCTAGTGGGGCCGCCCACAGGGTGGGGCAGGGCTGGCAGGGAAGTCCCCAGGCAAGTGAGGAGGATGGGGGTGACAATCACATCAGTAATGAAATAACAGCTAATATGCACTGAGGTCTCTGGGCCAAGCACTGTTCTCAAGCCCTCCTGTCCTTCCTTCTGGATCACCTACTATGTGCTGAGCGCTCAGGATAGAGCAGACCGATACACTTCCCTGCCACTCACATCCCGGTTTGGACAGAGAGATGACAAAATAATAAAATGAGTAAGAATCCGCAAAATGTGAGGGGCGCAATGCTACAGGCTAAGGAGAAAAAATAACGAAGAAAAAGAGACATGAACCGTGTTTTAGGCATGGTCACCAAGAATGACATCCCTGAAACGCCACGACCACCCAGGAGGGAGAGTTGTTACTCGGCCCCATTCTCAGATGAGGAAACTGAGGCAGCCTGCCCAGGAAGTGACAGCTGGGTTCCCAGCCTGCTCCGGCTGGTGCCAGAGGGCTTTTTTTTTTTTTTTTTTTTGCGGTACGCGGGCCTCTCACTGTCGTGGCCTCTCCCGTTGCGGAGCACAGGCTCCGGACGCGCAGGCTCAGCGGCCATGGCTCACGGGCCCAGCCGCTCCGCGGCATGTGGGATCTTCCCGGACCGGGGTACGAACCCGTGTCCCCTGCATCGGCAGGCGGACTCTCAACCACTGCGCCACCAGGGAAGCCCCAGAGGGCTTTTTATTGTGGGGAGGGAGAGGAAGGGGAGAAGCGGGAAGACATCACGTAGAACCAGGTGGAATGAGGGCACCAGGACTTCTTTCTCCACTTAAAGGGGCCGCCTTGACTGTACGTTGGGCAGGACTGTCTCCGCCTCCCTAAGGGGAAAGGCCAGGTTGGCTCAGCCTGGCCACCACCGGGCCCCACCCCACCAGGGACACCCCCCTCCCCCGCCCCGGTAGGGGCCCTTTAAGGCCGTCCCCCCCCCGCCCCAGCTGGCAACGTGACCGCTGTCCCTCAAGTGTGCAAATTCATTCATCCAGGGGCCCCTGCTGACTCACGCTTATGAAAGTGATTTTCCTGGCCCCGCCCACCGCCCGCCTCCTCCCAACTCGTGAAATACCCTGGCTTCCCGGCCTCTCATAGCCTCTTGGATCCCCACGGGGTGATGGGTGTCCTGCTCCCTCGGCCGGCACCGTGAGCCCTGGTTCTCCTAGTGCCTGACCAGGCCAGCCTCACGAGTGTCCTCGACCCCTGCCCATCAGGTGAGTGGCCCAGGCGAGGCATGGGGGGGGCGGGGGGAGAAGCTAGTCCTTCCCAGGCAGGGGTGGCCACGGGGCCCTGGAGCCACGCAGGCTCCCCGGACCAGCATGATCGTCCCCACCCCAGGGTCCTCCCTCGCCCCTCCTGGCCATGCCGATCTCCAGGTGCCTGGCAGCCTCAGCTGACAGCTGCCCTGCCCGCTTGGAGTACACCCCAGCCCACGTGATGCTGCTCTGGGCAGGAAAGAGAGGTGTGGCCAGCCCGGGCAGGCTGCCCGGCGCCCCGAGGCCATTGGGTCACACAGGCAGGCTGGGTGCTGCCCTCCGGGACCCCGCCTCTCCTGCTTGCAGGGGACAGAGGTCCCAGGCACCTGCCCTTGTCCCGCCGCAGAGTCCCGGGGACCTGGCTTCTCTCAGGAGGGTTGGGGGGTGCCCAGAATGAGGGGTCCCAGAGGGTCTGGGGAGCCTCGGAGCTCTTGGGGCTCCAGATGGGGGAGGCTCCGGGGGGAGGTGGCGTCACGGGGCGCGCGCTGGGGTTGAAGCGTCACCCTGGCGACTGGCCTCCCCCTGCCACTTTCTTGGTGGCACTGTTGTCATGCTGTTTTCCTCAGAGGGCACTCACCCCGCCTCTGACAGGTAGCAGGGGGCAGGATTTGGGCTTGGGGGCGTGGTCTCCAACATTCCTGGGAAAGATACCTGCTCCCTCCTGACCCCAGTTTTTCCCTCTGGGCAATCGGGATAAGAAAACCCACTGGGCAGTGGGGTGGGGGGTTGTCATTAAAGTGAAATGAGCAAACAGCCACTCAGGTACTCAGTAAATGTAGCCATACAGGTGCCCCAAGTCTTAGAGCGGCTTCAAGCTTTGATAACCCTAGAAGTTCCAATGCTGCAAACTGCAAAGAAAGAAAGAAAAAATAATTGCCCCTTGGAAGGTGCAGTTATTCCCGTTTCTTTTAGGCTTCTTTTCTCTTGTGAACTTGAATGAGTTTTAAATGTTAACTTTTTTCGGTGGACATTTGCCATCTCCAACCAGAGGGACTCCAACAAAACGTTCGCATTAAAAACTGACCGTTCCAACTCCACAAAACTAAAAAGCATAGCAGAAATGGGAAGTTAAACTTTCAAATGAAAGTTGGCAGCATGCGTCCTTCCGAGGTTTTGAGAGCTTTGTCTCAGGACTTGGGGCTGTATCGCTGCACAGGAAGTAACCTCTCAGGTCAGCCTCTGGGTGGTGACCTCATGTGTGTGGCATCCAGAAGCTTCTGGCAGCGAGCACTGGACTTGGAGTCCAAAAGCTCTGGTGGTAAATGGGGCCCCTTTGCCTCCGGGAAGCGTGAAAAGGGGGCAGTCAGTTCTGATTCGTCATCTGTAAACGGGGGCTTCTGCAAGTACCCTCCTTACTGGCCCTGGGAGGATTCAAAGGGACTGGGATCCTCAGTCCTTCACTGAAGCTTCAAGTAAAGGACTTGGCCCGGGGTGGGCACTCTGTGGGCACTGGGAACAGGTTGGCACCCATTGTGCGGGGCTGTGGGGTGTCCAGGTGGTCTGAGCCCTCAGTGAACAAACTAGTTTCATGACCCACTGGCTCTGTGACCACGGGGGCATGGCCTCACCTCCCTGAGCCTCAGTTTTCCAGTCTGTAAAGTGGGCTCCATGAGGATTAAAGGAGCCGATGAGGAAGGAGCGTCTTGCACGGACATCACCTGCGTCCCATTGCTGCTATTCCTGGGGACAGTGAGGATGTGCAGTGCAGGGCCCTGGGGCTGTTTGAAGGAACCAGGGGGAAGAGTTCTGGGAACCACAGCCCTCCTCCCCAGGGCCACCAGGCACACCCAGCGGCCGGTGGTTAGTGAGAAACTGCCCTCCCAGCTGCAAGCATTGGCCACCTGGTCTCCGTCCCCCGACACCAGCACTGGGACAGAGCAGCAGGGTGAGCAGGGATGGATACGCGTGCTACACTCAGCCGGCTAGGAGGGGCCTCTGTCACACACTGTCACACTGTCACTCCAGCTCGGGGGGCACAGAGAAGACTGTAACAGGCCATCCCGGGGTCAAACCCAGCTCGGCCTGTGTGAGCTGGGGCAAACTCCTCGCAAACCATACGGGGCTGTGAGAAGCTCGCTGGGCCTCAGTTTCCCCGTCTGTAACACGAGAGTGATTGCAAGAGTCCTTATAACAACGCAGTTAAATACGGATTAAGTTAGTTCATGTGCATCAAGTGTTTCGAGCATGCCTGGCACCTGGCTGACTCCATGGAAGTACGGAGATGTTGGTCGTTCTGTATCGTTGTTGGCAGTGGCCGTGGTGTCGCCCCAGAATCCTCTTCCCAGGCAGACAGCCTGGGGCCCTGCAGGGAACCGCGGCTGTCCCTCGTCCCTCTGCTTGGGACCTGCCCAGCGGTGGACGCTGGTGTCGCTGTCACTCTGTGCACATCAGAGGTCGTACGCTGGCCTTGGTTGTGTTTCACCAGCTTGTTCCAAGATTTTCAAAAATTGTGAATGAGTTGCCCACTTTTCCAAATCAGAGAATTCACATTAAAAATCCAGATTTCAGCCTTTTCTGGAAGAACCATGAAGGCCAGCGATGCCGGGCCCCCATCCCTGGCTGCTCTGGGTGGTCTGGGCCCTGTGCCCCCCATTCACCCCTTTACTTGCTACCAGCCCCATGTCTCCCTGGGGACAGGCCAAGCAGCGTGCACGGTGCATTCAGGCAAAGCCTCGGCACCATTAGCCCTGGATTTAAAAGTTGGCTGCATGATACTGAGCAACTTGTGCGACTTCTCCGAGCCCCAGTTTACCCATCTGTGAAGTGGGATAATAGCACCGACAGTGCTTTCTGCATAGGGTCAGTGTGAGGAGGACATGAGAAAAAACATGTCAAATACCTGGGACATAGAAAGTGCTAAGTGCCTGCCTGCTCCTCACATGCTCGTGTGCATGTTGCCCTGTGGTGGTCAGGACAGCAGGGCTGCTGGACAGTGGGTGAGGCCAGGGCCCCCGTTAGCTCGGCTAGGGGGATGTGGAGAAGGTGGGTCTGGACTCTCCTCCGGCATCTGCAGCCCTAAGAACAGGGTTTGGGTCTCTCTGAGTGATTTGGGCTTGTGGCCAGCAGGGGGCGCTGGTGCTCCAGAGACAAGCAGGTTTGCATGCATTTCTCCCCAAACCAAGGGGCTCAGGCTTCCGTGATTTCTGCATGTCCACCTGTTCTAGCCCAGCCCCTGGAGGAGACAGTGAGCTCTGGTCTCTTCCCAGTGGCCCGTTTTCTCAAGGCAGGTGCTTCACGTACAGTACCTGTGTCCCCCCATCCCAACAACCCCATGGGGTAGAGACGATTATTATTCCCATTTTACAGATGAGGAAACTGAGACGCAGAGAGGTCGCCAGCTCAGAAGTCCCTCTCCAGGGCCAAGTCCACTGAAGACCCGAGGGCCGGATTGTGGGGTGAGGGCTGTGGCCGTCACAGAAGAGCTGGGCAGGGCTTGCCCCCAGTTGGGCGGAGGGGGCCTCATGGAAGCTGAGTAAGCTTCGAGGACAGTTACTGGCCCTGATGAGATGGGGAGTGTGGGGTGAGGCTCAGAGAGAGGAGGTGACCAGGCTGGGGGAGAGAGCCCTGTATAATTGGACCTGTTTAGAGTACAGCAGGTATGAGAGGGGAGTGTCATCCTGATAAGACGCAGGGAGGACCTTGGACTTGATCCTGAGGGCCACAGGAGGTCACCCTGCAGCTGGGAAGTGACCGCATGACACCCCGGCTCACCGAGGGGCCCCTCCTCCCCTGTGCCCCCAGGTTGCTGCCAGCCCCGAGCCCCCCCGAGAGCCCCAGCCATGAGCAACGGGTGGAAGGACCACCTTGGTGCCAGCGGTTCAGAGCCCCTCCCGGTCGTCATCATCGGTGAGTGCCGCCCAGGGTGGGGGAGGGGCTGCACTGAGCCCCAGGGGTTAGAGATCAGCAGCGGGCAGGCCCTGGAGCGGTCACTCTGTGCCCAGTGCTGTGGTCAGCAATTTATAAAACATCATCTGAGTAACCCTTCCAAGAACCCTGGATGCAAGAGCAGGATGCTCTGCAGAGGTTGCGCAGCAAGGGCGGGGCAGGGGGTTGTGGGGGACTGGTTCTGTGCCTGTGCCCGTCCTGTGCTTTCCCTGTGCCTGCGTGCGTGAGTGATGGGGACACAGCCGAAGCATGTGGTCCTGCCGTCAGGTCTGCACAAATGGGGGACAGAGGGCCCCTCCCTCCGGGCAAACATCAGGTCGAACCACATGAAATGGCCATTTTTGTAAGTTATAAACAGTTGAGCATCGGCGACTTCATAGGGTTTGTCTGAATAGCTGTCTACGTATGAGTAAGACTGAGAACAGCACAACATAAGACAGGGGAAAGACAGATAAGAATAGGAGTGATGTCACGAGGTTAATTGCCCAAGAAATGCCTCTGATAAGCAGTGTGATTCATCCAGACCTGGGGGCAGGCGGCCCCACAGGTGGCTTAGCGCCCACCCTGAGCACCCTTGGCCCCCCGAGGTCACCCCCAGAGCACGTAGCCATCTGTGCTGTAATATTTTACACATCCCTCTGACCGACCTGACCCCACTGTCAGTTCTCAGTAATCTCAGGATCTCAGTCATACCGCTGTGTGACCACAGGCAAGTCAGTTAACCTCTCTGTGCCCCAGCTTCCTCAAGTAGAAAAGGAGGAAAAGTAGCATGTGTCTGGCTGGCTCAGTGTGCTCGGGGCTGTGGAGGGGCCTGGTACAGCAGCAGCGGCTGTCAGTTTCTTATTATTTTGTTGTTATTAAAATCACTTGACACAAAGCTTGACACATAGTAAGCACTCAGTAAATGTCAGCGGTTATTTCCACAACTTTATTGTTGTTAAAATGGTATAGTGCTAATAAATGTTCTATTTTTATTTTTATGCATGAAGAGCAAATCAATGAACGAGACAGATGGAGACCAAAGCCCTCGGTGGTGGTGGTCTCTTGTGCTCAAAAGCGCTGCCCTCTGACCCCGCCCTCTCTCCCCAGGCAATGGTCCCTCGGGCATCTGCCTGTCCTACCTGCTCTCGGGCTACAACCCCTACGTGAAGCCGGATGCCATCCACCCACACCCTGTGCTGCAGAGGAAGCTCACCGAGGCGCCGGGGGTCTCCATCGTGGACCAGGTGGGCTTGAGCTCCAGGTGGGAGGGACACCCCCATTGCGGGGAAACTCTCCCAGGCAAAAATCATAAGGATGCATTTATGAGACATAAGACCAAACGTGTGAGAGCCCACAAAATCAGCCACAGAAACTGGGGAAGAGGAATCACAGCTGTCTTTGAAGACTTACAAATACCACATCAGCTTGTCTCACCTCCCCTAGACCAAAGCTTCTAAACCCAGGGATGACTTTGTTCCCCCTGGGGACACTTGGCCACCTGGAGACAGTTTCATTTATCACGACCAGAGTGGTGACACCACAGGCGTAGAGGGTCGAGGCCAGGGATGCTGTTAAACATCCTACGATGCCCAGGACAGGCCCCACCACAACGGATTATCCAGCCCAAAGGCCAGTTGTGCCACAGCTGAGAACCCCTGCCCTAGACATTGCGGGTCCACCAGCCCCTGCCCAGGAGGGGACACCAATCTCCCCTCCACGCCCGTCGCCTTCCAGGAGGCCACTCAGTGTCCGCCCCCCACTTCAGGCAGCATCCATCCTCCTGGGCCCCTCCCAGCGTCAAGCTGGTGGGTGAGGAAGTAAGTTGGCATTGGGTCTAGATAGGCATTTTCCAGAATGCCTTCTACAGCAGGGGTTCCCCCCGGCGGGGGACCCCGCCCAACCTGGGCCACACAGCAGGAGGTGAGCGACAGGCAGGCGAAGAGAAGCTTCATCTGCCTCTCCCCATCGCTCACATTACCGCCTAAACCATCCCCCTCCACCCCACCCTCGTCTGTGGAAAAATTGTCTTCCACGAAACCAGTCCCTGGTGCCAAAAATATTGGGGACCGCTGTTGTACAGGAGAGCCATCCCTCAGTATAATATGCAGAGAAGAATGTCCCTGCTCCAGTAAATCTGAGAGACACTGGGTTTGGCAAAATTAAACGGGTAAATGACAGCTGCAGGACTTGTCAGAGCCTTTAATTTGCTGATGTGCACCGTCTCCTTTTGAGAGGCAGCATTTCCCAAGCTTATCTGACACCCTGATACTAGGGTGGAAAGGCAGGACCAGGTGGCCTTCCTCCAGCGGGCCCTCTGACTTGTGTCCCCCCGCCCAGGACCTGGATTACCTGTCCGAAGGCCTTGAAGGCAGGTGCCAAAGCCCTGTGGCCCTGCTGTTTGATGCCCTCCTGCGCCCAGACACAGACTTTGGGGGCAACGTGGAGTCTGTCCTCACCTGGAAGCACCAGAAGGAGCGAGCCATCCCCCACCTGGTCCTTGGCCGGAACCTGCCAGGGGGGGCCTGGCATGTGAGTGGGGCCCAGAAGGGGTGAGGGGACTTGAGCCAAATCTACATGAAGTCTGGGGGAGGGGGAGGGTCCCTCCTCCTCCCTAACTCGGGTTAGGACGCTTCCATTTCCCACCTTTCCCTATTCACCTCCCCCTCCCCCTCCCCCCACCCCTTGCCTGCCCTCCGGCCCTCAGTGGATTGGGGGCCAGCAGAAGCCTGGACTTTGGTCTCCTTTCCTCCCAGTCCATTGAAGGCTCCATGGTGACCCTGAGCCAAGGCGATTGGATGGGGCTCCCTGACCTGCAGGTCAAGGACTGGATGTGCAGGAAGCGAAGGTGAGGCTGCCCTGGAAAGCCCAAGATGGGCAGGGAAGACCTGGGCCTGACCCGACATTGAACCGGGAGCCAAAGGGCTTCAGGGCTCATCTAGCCCACCCTTCCTCTTACTCCAGGGGGGGACGCTGAGGCTCGGCTGGGGAAAGGACTTGCCCAGGACCACACGGGGAGTGAGCGGCAGAGCTGGGGTCACCTAGGACTCCCTGTCCAGTGCGCCTGCCCCACGACCTCGACCTGGCCTCCTTGTAGCATCACAGGCTCTAAGGAGAGGGTGACAGCTGGCACCTGCCCCCCACGCCCTGCCCCGGAGCCTCCGGTCCAGGCTCCCAGTCCTCTGGCCTCCCACGATTCTGAGCCTGGCCTGGAACAGTCTCTTTTTGTCTAGGTCAGCTAATAGGATGCACTTTTTAAAAAAATGTTTCTGCATTAGAAACATAACCATACTATAGAAAACTGAAAACTGAGAAAAGGAAAACAACTGACGCCTACCTAGCCCTGCCGCATCTCGGGGGGTTCTCTTCCCATCCGGTTTGCTGTTCCATAAAGACCACACTGCACACTTCCCTCCACCCCAGAGAGACAGCAGAATCGCTGAATAGATAAATTCTAGCCCCCTGCTCGCCCTCGTACGTTTCCTCCGCCCTGGGGGCTGTGACAGGGGGCCTGTTGTCCCCACCGAGGAAGCAGTCGGCCTCCCTGGCAGCTCCGTTTCCGCCCCTCCGGGGCTCACTGTCTGTCCCTTGGACACAAAGACTTTTTGTCCCTGAAAATTTGATAGGAAGACATCCAGGCTGGTGTAGTGATGTGTTAACAGACAGATGGGAACGTAAATTTAACTGTGGACATGCCCTTTTCTATCGGACTCTTAAAATGTAACATTATGTCACGAGGATTTCACATGGCCATTACACAGTGTTTGCAACCATCCTTTCACATGGCCACTTACACTCCCAAGAGATGGTGAGCATCTTCACTGAGTAATTCCTCCATACCCAGCCTTGTGCTTAGATGTTGGAGCCAAAAGCCACGACAGATGCCCTCCTGTCCTCATGGCGCTGCCACGGTTCCTAAACCACTTCCCAGTCATGGACCTTTCATTCTTTCCAATGTGCCATTATTATAAAGAACCCCAGATGCAACGTCTTCTTAAGACAGTCCTTTAAAACAAGTTTTACTAAAACAGAGGAGGAGAAATGACCAACCCACAGGCATGGATTCCAGACTTCCAGTTCCAGGAGCAGACTAATGAGTTGGGTTGGCTGGAGCGGCCTTAGGGGATGTGCTCTGAGCTCACCCTGCAATTACGGGTTGTATTGAAGGCGTGTCACAGAGGATTCCCTTCAAGTGAGTTAATCCGTAACAAAGTGTCCACAAGTCAGGGAAAGTAACTCACCTAAGGTCGCCCAGGTAGCTACAGGGAGGAACTGAGATGATGTCAAAGTCTGTGCGTCGGGCTTCCCTGGTGGCGCAGTGGTTGAGAGTCCGCCTGCCGATGCGGGGGACGCGGGTTCGTGCCCCAGTCCAGGAAGATCCCACATGCCGCGGAGCGGCTGGGCCCGTAAGCCATGGCTGCTGAGCCTGCGCGTCTGGAGCCTGTGCTCCGCAACGGGAGAGGCCACAGCAGTGAGAGGCCCGCGTACTGCAAAAAAAAAAAAAAAGTCTGTGCGTCACCCGCTGGCAACGCTGGCCCTAGTCATGGCCCTGGAAAGGGTTGCAATAATAGCTATGGAAATCACAACAACAACAATAATAGTAATATAATAATAATAATAGTCTCTGCTGCTACTGTGTGGACTAAGGACTACGCTAAGTGCTTTACATGGGTTATGCTTTAACCAACTTATTTACTGAAATACAGGGACATACAGAGAACCACACAGTTCAAATGCCTACAGGTGGGTGAAATTTCTCAAAGTGGATACACCTGCGCTTCAGCCACTCAGACTCAAAAAACAGATCCCCTATCCCCAGAAGCCCCCTCAGACCCCTCCCAGTCACCACCCACTTCCTAAGAGGTAGCCACTAGCTTGACCTCTAACTCTGTAGATTAGTTTTGTCTGTTTCTGAACTTTATAAAAACGGAATCCTGGGCTTCCCTGGTGGCGCAGTGGTTGAGGGTCCGCCTGCCGATGCAGGGGACGCGGGTTTGTGCCCCGGTCTGGGAGGATCCCACATGCCGCGGAGCGGCTGGGCCCGTGAGCTATGGCCGCTGAGCCTGCACGTCTGGAGCCTGTGCTCCGCAACGGGAGAGGCCACAACAGTGAGAGGCCCACGTACAAAAAAACAAACAGACAAACAAAAAACCGGAATCCTACCACATTTATGTACAATATTATTTAGTCATTTGAGGAAATCGTAGTGGCCGACCACACGTCACTTACTACCTGTCACGTTCTGTTCTAAATTCTTCATTCGTGTTATCTAACCCTCTCAACAATGGCAGGGAACGGGTGCTGTCACCACGGTTATCCTCACTTTGCAAAGGAGGAGCCCAGGCAGAGGGTTCCAGGCCCAGAGCTCACTGGTGGCAGAGCCAGGATTTGAACCCAGGCCATCAGGCACCGGAGGCCACACTCTGAACCCCACCCTAATGAGGCACCCTTATCAGCTCCATTTTACAGAAGAGGAGACTGAG
Organism: Mesoplodon densirostris; assembly: GCF_025265405.1. Lineage (NCBI taxonomy): Eukaryota > Metazoa > Chordata > Mammalia > Artiodactyla > Ziphiidae > Mesoplodon > Mesoplodon densirostris. The sequence continues at coordinate 61,429,886 of NC_082679.1, forward strand.
GCTCCGAGGGGTTAAACCACTTAACCAAGTCCTACACGTCTGGGCGGTGCAGCCACCGTCCAGCTCCAGGGCCTGACTCCAGCCTGTCCACCTCCCCCGCAGTCCGCTCTGTGACACTCACCCTCCCTCGTCCTTCCCCGCAGAGGTCTTCGTAACAGCCGGGCCACGGCCGGGGACATCGCCCACTACTACAGGGACTATGTGATCAAGAAGGGCCTGAGCCACAATTTCGTGTCTGGCGCCGTGGTCACAGCCGTGGAATGGGGAACGCCCGAGCCCAGCGGCCCCGGGGCCCGGGACCCCAGCCCCCTCTTCCAGGTGAACGGCTTGGTGACCGCCGAGGACCAGAGCCAGCAGCCCTTCTCCCTATGCGCCCGCAACGTGGTCTTGGCCACTGGCACGTCTGACAGCCCGGCCCGGCTGGGCATCCCCGGGGAGGCCCTGCCCTTCGTCCATCATGATCTGTCGGCCCTGGAGGCAGCCACACGGGCAGGCACCACGTCCCCGTCCTCGGACCCCGTGCTCATCATCGGGGCGGGACTGTCGGCTGCCGACGCGGTCCTCTACGCCCGCCACTACAACGTCCCTGTGATCCACGCCTTCCGCCGATCCGTGGACGACCCCGGCCTGGTGTTCAACCAGCTGCCCAAGATGCTGTACCCTGAGTACCACAAGGTGCACCAGATGATGCGGGAGAAGTCCATCCTGTCGCCCGGCCCCTACGAGGGCTACCGGAGCCTCCCTGAGCACCAGCTGCTGCTCCTCAAGGGGGACCGCCAGGCTGTGTTCCGGGACCCCCAGGGCCTCCAGAAGGTCTTTGGCGTCGCCCTGGTGCTGGTCCTCATCGGCTCCCACCCTGATCTGTCCTTCCTCCCGGGGGCAGGAGCTGACCTCGCCATGGACCCCAACCAGCCACTGAGCGCCAAGAGGAACCCCATTGACGTGGACCCCTTCACTTACCAGAGCATCCACCAGGAGGGCCTGTATGCCGTGGGGCCACTGGCCGGGGACAACTTTGTGAGGTTTGTGCAGGGCGGGGCCCTGGCTGTGGCCAGCTCCCTGCTGAGGAAGGAGGCCAGGAAGCCGCCCTAGCACCTGGCCTGGCATCCTTGCACCCAGGCCCTAAAGAGGAGGGGAGAGCACCACGGCCCTGCTGGACGCAGAGCCCATCCCAAGATGCCCCAGTGATGGAAGGGGGCCTCTCCTGGCAGGAGACGGGAGCGGCCACGAGCCCATGCAACAGCCCTCTCAGATGAAGGGTGAGAAACCCAGGCTGCCAGGACTCAGACCAGGGTGGAAACAGTGACCACAGGACAGGGTAGGCCCAGACCTGTATTTGGGGGTGAAAGCTGCCGCTGTGAGCTGGGATCAGCGGGGCCAGCTGAGCGCCGAGCCAGGAGGACCCCAGGCCCTGCCCTTTCCAGAATCGGGTCCCAAATAAAACCAGCGCCTGCCTGCACTCCTGTGTCTGAGGACTCTGTGCTTGGGAAGGGGGCCAGGTGCCCAGGCCCTGCTCTGGGAGCTGGGGAGTGGGGGCGGGGGGAGAAGCACAGGGCCTGGTGGGAGAAGGTCCTTGGGCGGGGGGGTTGGGAGTCAATGGATGGTGCCCCAAGAGGAAGGGCCGCTGAGTGGGGGCAGAGGAGACGGCAGCTGTGTTCGAGGAGCGGGTGCTGGGGAGGCGTTCCTGCTCTGCCAACCCCTCATCCTAGTCCCACCCTCTCCCACTCTCCCTCCAGCCACACTGTCTCCTTTCAGTCGCTCCTTCATGTTCCCCACACTTGCACCTGCCACAGGGCCTTTGCACAGGATAGTCTCTAGCAGAGGGCACTTTCCCTTCCACTCTCAGAGCATACGGGTCATTCCCTGTAGGAAGCCTCTTGTGACAAATACCCCTCCGTGGCCTTAAGGCAAATTCCCCTGTCGTGGCCCAAAGTGCCACCTCTTCATAACAGTTCAGTTTTAATTATTCATTTATCCGTGGAATCATTCCAGTATCTGGCTCCGCCCACTTGGATATAAGCTCAAGGAGGCCAAGGAACTCGGCTGTTTTCCCTGTCCTTGGAACCCAGTGCCAGCACCAGGCCTAGCTCCTAGCAGGTGCTCGTTTAATTCTTTGGGTCGGTGGGTGGATGGATGCGGGGAGTGAGGGGAAGAGGGTGTTCCGGAGTGAAGACCGGTTCTGGGCGTTGTTTAACGGGCGGGTGAGGGCTCACCGGGCGTGCACCGAGAGGAAGGGAAGAGTGGGTACCAGCGGAGTGGTGGGGGAGACCCCCCGTGCGTGGGCGGATACCCGGAGCCGGAGCCGGAGCCGGAGCCGGCAGAGGGCGCTCCGGGCTCGCCGGACACCGCGCTCCGGCCCCTGCGGCGGTGCCAAGGCGGGGCGGGGGGGGGCACCTTCGGGGGGGGGCAGCCCCCAGGGACACACCCCGGCAGCCAGACCCCCAGGACCCTGCGCCTGTTGGGTAGCGCCCAGCCACCGCGCCCGGCCGCGGGGGGTGGGGGCTGTGGCCACGGGGCACGTGGCTCGGGGTCCGGGCGGAGCGGCCCCCTCCCCCACTCCCGTCCCCCGGCGCCGGCCGTCCCCGCGCGGCCGCGGCCGCGGGGGCAGAGGGAGGGAGGGAGGGAGGGAGGGCGGGGCGCGCGGGCGGCGCCGGGGAGGGGGTCGCGCGGGGGCGGTCCGCGGGCCGGGCGGGGGTCGGCGGGCTTCCGGGCGGTGGCGGCGGCGGGCGCGGCGCGATGTGCGAGCGGGCGGCGCGCCTGTGCAGGGCCGGCGCGCACAGGCTGCTCCGGGAGCCGCCGCCGCAGGGCCGGGCGCTGGGCGGGCTGCTGCGCTGGGTGGGCGCCAGGATGGGCGAGCCCCGGGCGCCGCTGGCCCCCGCCGTCCCCGCCGCGGACCCCAGCCCCAGCCCGGGCCCCGCCTCGCCGCGCGGGGGCACCGCGGTCATCCTGGACGTGAGTACGCGCCGGCCGGGACCCCGAGCCCCCTCCTCCCACGGGGCGACCCCGAGGCCACCCTCCTCCGTCCCCGCCGGGACCCGCGAGGACCCCTTCTCCCTGGGTAGGGACCCCCCCGGCCCCTCCCCCTCGGCGGCCCGGAGCAGGACCCGCACCGGCCCCTCCGCGTCCCAGAGCGCGGCCCCCTGCCCCTCTACTTCCCGGCGGGTCTCCATGCGAATCCTGTCTCGTCCCTGGACCGGGACGACCCCTTCCTCCCGTCCCCTCCCTCCGCTTCTGGGCATCTACACGTTCTCAGAGCCGGGAGCCGGGAGCCCCTCGACCCGGCCACGGTCCCCCTACTTTTGTTCTGGCCAAACCCTCATCTTTTTCCCAGCCCGGCACTTCATCCTTTCCCCCGATCCCTTCCCGGGACGGCAGCTCCCTCCTCCTCTCCATCCCGATTCCTGCCCCAGTCGTTACTTTTCTAAGACCACCTTCCCCCAAAACACACACACAGACACACACACACTCACAGACGCATGCACACACAGGCACACACGCACAACCCCTAGGTCCCGAGCCACCTTTCTTGTCCTGGCTGTAGATCCTAAGCCCTTGTATTGTCTACCCTAAATACCGTTCCCCCAGGCACCACCTCTTTAAAAGTGAGGCCCCCTCCGCACCTCTGTCTTCCCCTCTCCTGTCAGCACAGGCGGAGCCATCCCTACTCCTCCCTGAGCCTGGACCCCTCTGGGGACCCCTATCCACTCTGAGCCCCGTCATTCCCTTCCCCACCCTCTCTCCCTCTCCTCACCCCCATCCATCCCCTCCGGGGCCCAAACTGCCCCACCTCGCCTTCCCACCCACTCCCCACCCCTCCCACCCACTCCCCACCGTAAGAGGGAGATTCTACAGGATGGACGTCCCCTGTAGAGTGCTGGGGGAGGTGGAGAGAGCTTTGCCCCCCAAGGGGCAGCATGGCAGTGGAGTGTGCATGTCTCGGTGAGGGTGTCCTGTGTGGTGGGTGACCGCGGGCTGGGGTGCCTCATTTGTGCGTCGTGGGTTTCTGGGAGGGAGGGAGGGAGGGAGGGAGTGTGTGTGTGTGTGTGTGTGTGTGTGTGTGTGTGTGTGTGTGTGTGTGTGTATCACACATCGTTGTGAGTGGGGGGAGCGTGGATTTCCGCTCTCCCCTTCCTCCTGGAGCCCATAGCTGGCTCTGGGCGGAAAGGGCTGGGCAGGGAACGGGGATCTGTGCTGTGAGTGCCTATGGCTCAGTGCCCCCCCGAAACAGGCTCACACACAGCTCGACCCCCACTTGCACAGCTGAACCCTCTCAAAGCCCCAGCAGCGTTCACAGCTGAAAGCCCTGGGCTGCCCTTGCAGGGAAGACCTGTCCAGACCTCTCCTGGTTCTCACAGGACGGAGGTGGGCTCTGGAGTCCTCGCATGCTGGCCATGAGCTGGCTCTGAGCCTCCATTTCCTCATCTGTGAAATGGGGTGATGAGCAGGCATGGGGGCCACATCACGTGCTCGTGTCAGCCACTTGTTTAACGCTCAGGCCGGCACAGGCACCTGAAGGTGGGACCCCCGCCTCCGGGAACCTTGCGGAGCAGGCGTGTGGGGTGCTCAGCCTGGGGTTCTGATAACTGCTCCCTTCTCTGCCTCAGCCACAATGGCTACTGCCCCGTGCCGAGGACTCAGCGTTCAGCTAAAGGAAGGGGAGATGTTTGAGAAGCCTTTCTGAGCTGCTGCTTTGGTTTGTCACAGCCCCAGGTGCTTGCTGATGGATGCCTGCCCCGTTGCTTGGAGAGAGGGGGCTAGGGGGCTCTGTCCTTGAAGGTGTGACGGTCACCCCCGGGGGCCCTGCCTCTCCTCCTCCCATCGGCAAGGCTTACTAGGTCCCAAAAACACCAGGAGGAGGAGTCATCTGGTTTCAGCTGAGGCTGGAGGGGGTGGGGCTCCCCTCCCCCTCCCCCTCCCCCTCCCCCCCTTCCCCCAGGCAGCCGGAACCTTGCATCTGCACTAGATCTCTGAGCTCCCGGCAACCCACTCCCCCACCTCCCAAATAATCCAGTTCTGCCCTGGCTGATCCAGTCATCAGGCCTCGAGGTTCCCTTAGCAGACACCTCTGTTCAGACTTAACCCAACCTCCCTGGAGGAAACCAGGCTCCCAAGGGGTCCTGGAGGGGGGAGGTATAAGGCGAGTGGCTGCATCCATGGGACAGGAATTCTGAGTGTGTGACTTGAGCGTCCGGCAGGGCGTGCAGGCCATAGACCCACAGCTCTGGCGGCTCACACGCAATCACTTGATGGGTGTGAGCGTGTGTCAGCGTGGCTGTGGGCAGGCAGCCGGCACAGAAGGGAGAGTGGGCAGCTGCTTTCGCGCAGGCAGCGGGAGGACCTCTAGCCTGAAACACCCTCCCGCCCCTGGATCCCAGCCAGGGTGTCCTCCCCGGGGAGGGAGAAGGGGGGCCCAGCTTCCCCAGGATCACCTGGGGTTGGGGGCGGTGGTCAGAAGCCTGCCCCTTCCCGGCCAGCGCTGATTCGACCTCTCTTCTCTGCAGATTTTCCGCCGTGCGGACAAAAATGGTGAGTTTCCCTCGCAGGCTGTCCCCTGAATGAGGACCTGACTTTCTGGCTGGGAGTGCAGGACTCTGAATCCTGGCTCTTCTCTGTTCCTCAGTTTCCCCATCTTACAGTGGCACTCCCAGTAGTTCCTACTTAGTAGGGGAGCCGTGCGGATTCAGAGAGCAGGTGCTGGTGATGCTGTGGTGCCTTGCCCGTGGTAAATGCTTGATGTACTTTAATCTCATGCAGCTGGGCTGGACCAGAGCAACCCAGGCGGGGGCCCAGGAGGCTCCCAGCCTCACTGCGGGCCCTTCCCAGGCCCTGGCACACCTCCTCCTCAAAGCCACCTGACACAGTCGGTGCTGTTGCCTCCACTGTGTCAACCCTGTAGTGGCCCAGAGGGGTTCTGTGACTTGCCCGGGGTCACCCAGCTGCATGAAGACAGTCGAAGCTCTGCTGCGGACCCCAGCAGATTTCCCCACTTCACGCGGCTTCCTGAACAAAGTGAGCACATTGTCATGGCCAGTGAATTCAGGACACTCCACTTGTCCTGACTTGCTGGAGATGTTCCACCCTGGACCTTTCTGGAAGGCAGGGGCCAGAAGATAACAAGGTTTACCAAGGCCCACCTGAGCCTCACAGTGGCCACAGACAGCGTTTGTATAAATACCATAGTCATCATTCTTGGGCCGGAAGCAACTCTCTATGGACTTTAACCAAGGCACAGCCCCTCTCCAGGCCTCGGTTTTGCCATCTGTAAAGTAGGGTGATAACACGTAACCTGTCTGCTTCCCTGGGCTGTTGGGGAAATGCAGGGAGGAGATGGGTGGTGAACTTTTTAAAAGAGAAGCAGGCAGTGCTCAGTGTTGATTTATTCCCCCATTGAGAAAATACTAATTAAGTATCAAGGCCCGTGCTGGGGAAGGAGTGGGGAACAGATAGCCCATCGCTTGGCCACCCCGCCAGGGCCTTCAGGTCCCAGGCCCTCTCGTGCGTGGGCTGGACGTCAAGACGGCAGCATTGCCCTGGGCCCCAGCGCCCCTCCCTCCTGACCCTGGGAGTTAGCGTTGAGCTGTCCGCACTGTGTTGTGGGGTAGAGCATGAGACCTTGGGGAACAGCCCTGGGCTGGAAGCTAGTACCCAGGGGCCTCCCTCTCTCACCCACCATCTCTGGGTGTGACGGTGGCCCCTCCCAGGCCTCTTGGGATACAGGACCGTCAGATGGAGCAATTCCCTATGGAGCAAGGAGGAAGGAGAGGGACGCGGTGGGGGGACTTGAGTGGCACTCGAGAAATCGTCGTGGCATCGTGGCCTGAACAGCGTCAGAGACTAGAGAAGGGGGTTTGGGGGGCCTCTCTACCTTTTCTTGTGCAGACGGCCTGGGGTTATCACCGTGTGTTGGCCACGCCCCTCAGCAGAGGACGAGGTTTTTCCAGGGAGGGATTTGGGCTTGTCCCTGTCGTGGGGCCAGCACACAGTAGGTCCTCAGTAAACGGCTGCTGGCTTACAGGTTACGACTCACTCACTGCTGGGAGTGCGGTGTGTGTGTCCCTGGGATGCAGCCGTGTGGGTCTGGCTGTGCGTCACCATTCATGCTTTTGAGAGTGTGTGCACGTGAGGGTTGAATGGCCGTCTCCTTGCTGTACATACCAAGGATGTGTGTGTGGAGCTGTGTGTGTGTGGAGCTGTGTGTGTGTGTGTGTCTTCCTGGTGGTGAGCTCTGCGGGAACCTTTGCAGTGTGTGTGTGTCTTCCTGGTGGTGAGCTCTGCGGGAACCTTTGCAGTGTGTGTGTGTCTGTGTGGGTGGGCGGGCGGCGCCCTGGGCTCCCTTCAGGCACAGGTGGGGTCTCATCCTCGTTGCTCATGCCCTGCCCCCTGCACCCCGGCCCATCAGAGGCCGTGTTTCCGCCCCCTGAGCACAGCTGCAGGGACCCTCGACTTTGCTCCTGTGGTCCCCACAGGGGCTGAGCCCAAGCCCACTCCTGCCCCTGGGGCCTTAGGCTTCCCGGCGAGCACCAGTGGCCATGGGAGGTTGGCACCAGGGTTAATGGGGGGTGTGATTCTGGTTCCCAGGAAGCTTCCCGGGCCTGTGAGAAGGAGATAGGGCCCCCACTTCGCTGCAGGGGCTGCCAGGGCTCAGCCGCCTACCAGCTCTGTGACCTCAGGCCAATCACCAAACTCTCAGGGTCTCAGTGTCCCCATCTGTAAGTGGGGCTAATCATACTAGTGCCCGCTTCGAGGGGCTGTCATGGGGGGTGGAGTGAAGCTCGGGTCTTGGCATGCTGTAAGGAACCAGCGAGCCCTCACACCAGCTGATGAGCGTTGAGCGCCTTGGAAAACGGGCCTGGGTTTGTCAACAAGTGTTTGATTCTCACCCCGTGCTTCACGGGGCGTTCACCATCTGGTGGAGACTGCCCGCAGCTGTGGAGCATCTACTAGCCACCAAGACTTAATAGACTTAATTTGACGTTCCCTGGCTCCTAGTGGGAGAAGAAGCGTCACGCCCCTTTTCTACAGGTGTCAAAAATCAAGGCTCGGAGAGGATAAGTCAAAGACCGCAGATTCTCAGTTGGGGGAGCGGAGCGGGCGGTGCTGGTTGAGCCCAGCCCAGTTTGCCAACACCGTGTGGGCAGGGAATGGGTGCTGGCTCTGCCCCAGTTGTCCACGGAAGCAAGATGCCTGCCCGTGGCCCCCAGCCGCGGGTTGGAGTGGAATCGGCCTTTGGGATCACAGGAACAAGGGCTTCGGCTCGGGCTGGCCCGGCCTGGCGGCTCCCAGGACAGAGGCATCTTCGTGGAGGTAGAGCTGGAGACTGCGCGTGGCCCCCGCGGGGAGGCAGAGAGTGGGGTGCCTGCCGGGCAGCCTGGGGTGTACGACCTGGAAGGGTGGTGTGGCGGCCGGTGGAGGGGTGGGTGCCAGACTGCGTTTCCTCCAGGGAACAGGGACGCTGGCAGACTCCTGGCATTTGAAAGGTCACTGCAACAGAGGCTGAGCTCATGCTAATTAGTGAGGACACCTGCAAACGGCCCGCTGGTGGGGGGGGTCCTGGAGGTGCTAGGCCCTCTCGCGCCTCTAATTGGACAGAGGCCCTGGCAGATGTTGCTTCCCTCATTAGCTGATCTGGGTTCAGTAGGGCTGTGGTGGGACTTTCAAGCTAAATGTCACCGAGAAGGCTTTGTGCTCAGGAGGCCTGGCGGGCCTCTCTCTGCTTGTTCTCCTGAGTGCGGACTGGATGGAGGGGCCTGGATGCGCAGAAGGAGATGGTGGCAGGGATAGTGCCGTGCCCGTGGCAGACGTGACTAATCAATCCCAGCACGCTTCCACTGAGTCCAGACTTCGCTTCGGCTTTTCCATCTAGCCCTGTGGCTGGGGGTCTCGACACAAGACCTTGCCCCAGGTTGGGTTGGGAGCATGGACTCAGGAGCCAGGTGGCCTGGGTTCGACCTCCCGCCGAGGGACCTGGGCAAGTCCCATAACTGCTCTGTGCCTCTCCGCTCTGTAACCTGGAGGCGATGGTGTCCCTGTGCCGTGGGGTGTTGGGAGGACCAGATGCCTGAACACACAGACCCTGTGTGTCTGCCCTGGCCCTGCTCCCTGGCTCCTGGCTCGTCCTCAGTCTTGTTAAAGGAAACCTGGAAAGTGTCCTCTTTCACAGAAGACGAGCAGCCAGAACTTAGCATTTATGTACATCACGGCTGGTATCGTGCATTGTTTATGGTTGGTTTCTGGGTCTTTATGTGTGAATGGGGGGGATTGTTTTGTTTTGGGGGGACTCTGGGTTTTGAACGTTAGAAATTCATTCTCCCGTCTGTGACATTAACACATGAACCAGGGGAATTCCCTGGTGGTTCAGTGGTTAGGACTCCGAGCTTCCACTGCAGGGAGCACAGGTCTGATCCCTGGTCGAAGAGCTAAGATCCCGCATGCTGTGCGGGCAAGGCCAAGAAAACGAAAGAAAACAAACCTGAGCACCTGAGACAGGAAGTTGGAGGCACGCTGGACATTGCCCCAGCCCCCCACGTGCAAGCCCGTGCCCACTCTCGCATATTCCCCCTCTCTCAACACGGGCGGAGCGGAGCCCAGCGCAAGGCGTGAGGATCTCCCTCTCCCTACTCAAAGTTGCCCTACTTTGAGCCCCTGCAGAGCTGTTGGCCGCAGAGATAGAAGCTCCAGAGCCTTTAAAATGTACGAGTGGCTTCTGCGTGGGTCCAAGTAGGTCTGCCGTGTCTGATTGGGTGGGTTGTGCCCTGCTCAAGGGCAGCTACTTGAGAGAGTTGAGGGCCTCAGATCCAGCCTGCAGGGCCTCCCCTCAACGCGCTCTGATGCTGTACTGCATCTCCCCACCCCCCCATCAGGAAGCGCGTTTCTTTCTAATCAACACAACGTGCCATGTGGGCTCTCTAAGGCTTTGATTGCAGACTTGCCGGAAGTACTGAAGTGGGTCTGCAGAGAGAGGCTGGGGCTCACCCGTTTCCCTGACCTCCGCTGTCTCCCATAGATGCGGCCCCTTTAAGGAGGAGCAGGAAGCTGTCTAAGATCAGTGAGGAAGGGGCTGACTTCCGGGATGGGATGGGGAGGTGGGTGCACGGAGCAGGGGAGCCCGGGAGGGAGGAGCGGGGGCTGGAAGCTTGGGGAGTCGCTGGAGTTCTGCTGGGAGCCCCTCTCTCAGGGGCCCGGCTGCCCCAACCCATGAGAACTTCCCCAGCAGATGCTGGTACCCAGGGCAACCGCAAGTGGAGGCCGAAGAGGTGAGACGGGGAGGGAGGCGTTGGGACAGATATGTCAGCTGTGAGGGCCCCTTGTCCAGAGCCCAACCCCTCTCCATCCCAGAGCCCCAGGCCTGGCATCACCTCCCCCGGGGGTTGGCATCCTCAGGGCTGCATCCGTGGCCCGGTGAGTGCCACCGTTGGCAGCGGGCCCACTTCAGACCCTGTGAAGGCAGAGTGGAGAGGGGTCATTCCCTCCCCAGAATGCGGACCTGGGTGCTGAGGCGGAGATGATTAAAGTGTGCGGAGGTGTTCTTGGGGCTTCCCTGGTGGTGCAGTGATTGAGAGTCCACCTGCCGATGCCGGGGACGCGGGTTCGTGCCCCGGTCTGGGAAGATCCCACATACCGCGGAGCGGCTGGGCCCGTGAGCCATGGCCGCTGAGCCTGCGCGTCCGGAGCCTGTGCTCCGCAAAGGGAGAGGCCACAGCAGTGAGAGCCCTCGTACCGCAGAAAAAAAAAAAAAGTGTGCGGAGGTGTTCTGGGCTTTTGGAACCAACAGAGAGGGGTCATCAGACTGCCTCCAGGCGGTCAGGTGACTGGGAGAGAAGGTTGCCTGACAGGCTCAGGTGTGCTCTATGTACTTGTTGACTGTGGGGCTCAATGAGCCCCAGCATTTGCTGGTTTGGGAATTATCTGTAAATGGTGTTGGTCTGTTGGTTTGGGAATCAGCTAGATGAGTCCGTGAACTGGGGTTGGCTGGTTAATTTGGATTAGCGGCAGGGATCTGAGCTGGGGTTTATCTGCTGGTTTGGGAAGTAGCGGGGGCAGGCGCAGATTACCTGGCTGGAGTTTCTCTTGATTTGGGCGTTGTCCGGGTCTGGGGATGACCTATCTGTTAGACACCAGCTGCTCCCCCCACCCCTTCCTCGCAGATGACGGGAAGTTATCCTTGGAGGAATTCCAGCTCTTCTTTGCAGACGGCGTCCTCAACGAGAAAGAACTAGAGGGTCTCTTCCACACCATCGACTCCGACAATACCAAGTGAGCTAAGTCCTGGGGGCTGGGGCCGGGAGGCAGCGTTTCCCTTCTCTCGCAGTGGCCAGTCTCCACTGCCCACCCCCCTGGAGGCACGGAGACCTCAAAGTCCCCAAACCAGCGAATCCAGAAGTCCCATCTGTTTGGCCCCGACTGACCCCGGGCGACCTGGGGAGTGGACAGGTTGATACTGCGTTGGCAAGTGTTTGTTTTTTCTGAGCACACATGGCGAACCTGGGAGAGACCGTAGATTTGCAGAATATACACCGGCTAACGAAAGGGAGAGATGAGCCACCTTGACCTGGTTCTGACCCCAACGCCCTGTGCTTACCCCCAGTCTCACCACGAGCTCTGTGATCCTCTCCAGATCCCATCTTAAACCAAACTGGTCCTCACTCTGACCTGAACTCTCCTTCTCACCCTATACCTAATTACCTTTTTTCCAACCCAGCCAGAACCCTAACCTGTGTCTCAATCAATCCCAAACTCCGACTCCAACCCTCAAACTCTAAATCCCTAAGTCGAGTGCAAAGTGCGCATTGTACTCACACATACCGACCCTTCCCAACCTGAACTCCAGCCTTGCCCTCTCTGAGTGATCCCCAGGCAGGTGAGGCCCGAGCCCCCTTCTCCACTCCACACCTGAGTTCCTCGGGACTGTTTGGAGTAGATTTGATAAGCTGGGGTCCCCTGTGACAGGCTAAAGATGGTCTGGACGACGAGCTGCCACTAGGCCCGTTGGCAAGGGACACAGCACGGAGACGCCTGGGGCCAGAGGTGGGGCTGAGCGTCCTGGGAGCCAGGGTGGGGCAGGCGGAGGGGGAAAGGCACCTTGAAAGAAACGGCTTCCTGCCGCCGGCTTTGTTTCTGGAGGCCTTTGTTTCTGGAGCGAGATGGAGGGTCTGAGCAGTTCCTGCAGCGCCCCGGGGAGCTTGAGAGGGGAGCTTGAAAGGGCTTCGGCAGGTGCCTGTCGATGATTCATCCTCATTCGGGCAGCTGGGTCTGGGGGGAGGTGGCAGGGGTGAGCGTGTGAGTGCGGGCGGGCGGACTTCCCACTAGCAAAGGCCAGACCTCTAAAGACCTTTGGGTGTCTTCTTTCCAACGTTCCCCGGAGTGTGAGCTGTAAACACCCCCTCCTTGGGATGCTAAACAGGTTTTCTGCCCAAAACCGTTCACACGGCTCAGAAAGGTCGGTGAAATGCTGCTTGGAGCACAATTAAGCAGGCTTCGTTTCTGCAGGACTTGGCAGAATTTTTCACCAGGTGGTGCGGGTTGGGGGCACCTCCAAGACAGTTTGCAAGGCCTTTTCCCGGAAGCCTCTTGATGAAGCCGGCACACTCTGTAGGCCGGCGTCTCTCAGTGAGGGAACTGGGGCCCAGAAAGGGAAGGTTACCAGAACCTGCACAAAGCTCAGGTCCCTTGGCGTCCGCCGCCAGCACCCCACCCCGCCGTGTCTGCGTTCTGAGGCTGCCGCCTGCGCCTTCCCCGGCGTGGATGGCCTTCCCATGCTCAGCCTCCTCTGAGGAAGGACAGGAGGATCCCAGGCCTAGAGTGAGAGCAAGGAGGGCAACCTGCACCCCCAGCAGGAGCCCAGGACCCAGCAGGCAGGGATGCCCGGGGCAGTGCGTCATGTGAGAGTTTTGTTGACAGCCTGTAATAGCCGTGAGCTATTCCCCTCCCTCTTCCCAGCCCCCTGTTTAGCCCCATCTGCTTCTGATGTGGTGGGCAGGCTTTGGGAGAGGAAAGGGGTGGCGAAGCATGGTGAGGGGGTCAGACAGACGCACAGACATGGAACCCTCTGGAGGGGGCGGCATCCTTCACCTGCTGTTCCCGCACCTGTAAAGCCGGGGTCACAGTGCCAGCACATAGGGTGAAAAGAGAAGAGGCCCGGGAGGTGTTTTACCGGCCACACTAGGCTGTGCTCGCTAGGGAGGGAAGGAGGGCGGGAGGCACGGGACAGGCTAGTCCCTGAGTCCTTCTCATTCTCTGTCTCTGCAGCCATGTGGACACCAAGGAGCTGTGTGGTAGGTGCTGGCTGTGCAGGGACCGAGGCTTGGGTGGGGTGTGTTTTTTGTGAGGGAAGGGGACTGGGGAGAGGCAATGAACGAGGGGCACAGATGGGATTGGTGGGAGGACCCAGGGGGAGGGGCATGATCCTCCTATGACCTTTGACCCCTGCCTTCCCTTCCCCCAGATTACTTTGTGGACCACATGGGGGACTACGAGGACGTCCTGGCCTCCCTGGAGACCTTGAATCACTCTGTCCTGAAGGCCATGGGCTACACCAAGAAGGTTAGCGGGTGTGGGTGGCCCTTGGGGGTCCAGGGCTTGAGTGCTGGTTTGGGTCTACATTTCCCCAGAACATCCTCACGCAAGGGTGCCTGGGTGTGTGATGACAAGTGTTGGGCGAATCTGGCTCTGAAGTGGGCTTTGCTTGGGGCTTCTAGAGAGAGTGAGGGAAACTGTGAAGTGCCTGGAGTGGCTTGGTGCATGGCACTGTCTGGCAGTGTCTGGTTCACAGCGTGAGGCCATTTCCCACAGTTGGGCTTGGTCCTGGGGTGGAGCCCTAGAAAGGGAGCGGCAGTCACACTGAGGACTCCAGGGTCCTCGGACAGGTGTCAGACCTGACGATGCTACGCCCTTTACAGGGTTACGGATGGGGCGGGATGGGGGTGGATTTGAGCATCTGAACTTGACCGGGAATCTGAGGGTGTCTGGGTTGAGAACGCCGTGTCCAGACGAGGAGGCGTGAGCTGGGCAGTGGATCCATGAGGAGTGTTGGGAGGGAGACAGGGGCAGGACTCTTTGCGTGTCCTGGGCAGAGGGCTTGGGGTGGCTTCAAAGTCTGTGCCCGCAGGCCTGTCACCTCCTTGTTGGCATGTATGCCCTGGAGGAGGGCAGAAGGAGGGAGATGGGGCAGGTTGTGGGCTGGGCCTCGTTGTAGCTCAGATGAGCATAAGCAGCCCACCTCCCAGCTCTGTTTCCCACCTGTGAGTCTGCACCGGCTCTGGCTGGTGCTTCTGGGGGGAGCAGTGGGGTGTGTTCCTTCTCTGTATCCACGGAGAAGAGTCACCGTGAATTTCCCGAGGATCTACGACAGCCAGGATTAAACGCTCATTTAATCCCCCCAGCAACCCTGTGGGTAGTGACACTCAATCATAACTATAAGTGACATAACCATGGAAACATAGCTTTCATAACTGTGGAAACAGGCTCGGAAAGGTGAACCCTGTAGGGTCGTGGCCAGACATCCAGAGCTTCCTGCTGAAATGGGAGGGGAAACTGACTTAGGGACCTGGCCGGAGGTATGGAGCACAGCATGGGACCAAGCTGACCAAGGCGTGTAGGAGGGAGTGGGCCACGCTGTGATGGACATGTAATGCCCGAGGGCGTGCAGTATACCTGAGCTGTGGGAGCTCAGGAAAGACCAGCCCCACCTGCTGGTTGAGGCCAGGGAGCTTAGCTGATGAAGTCAGCCAGACCAGGCTGAAGGACCCCAGCCAGTCACTTCTTTTTCTGAACCTCAGTTTCTCCATCTGTGGAATGGGAGCATTCACCTTATAGAGTCCTTACAAGGACTGAACAAAGTAAGAGGTCTCTAAGCTGCTTAGCACAGGGTCTGGCACAGAGCGAAGGTGACCATTAGTATCATTAGGCCCCTATTGTGTGCCCAGTCATAGGAAAGATCAGTTCTGTATGTTTTGTTCAGATGCTACTCGGTTCCTGCTCTACCAGGTGTTGGAGAATCCCTTTCTTCCCATATATCCAAACACAGCTGGGCCTGATCCTGAACCTCCACGAACCCACATTTCCATTTGTGTCCTAGCGTCATGCTGTTTTGAGTGTTGGTGTTTGAAGTATATTTTAATGTTGTGTGAGACCAGTTCCCTTTCATTGTTCATCCTTGGACACTATTTGATATTCTGAAAGTATCAAGATGGGCAGGGGGTTAGAAGGCAGCATGGAAAGCCCCCAAGCTCTGGAACCCTTGTGCAGTGTGTCAGCCCCAGCTCCGCTCCTCACGGCTGAGTGAGGCACACTGGATGCCCACATGGGACTCCTTGTGATTGAACTCACCGCCTTGAGCCTCAGTTTTCAAATCTGGGAATGGAGCCACTGCCCAGCAAGGTTGTCTTCCGTATTAATAAAACGTGTACTTGTTTCTTGGTCTTTGGGCATAACTATTCAGAGATGTGACACAATTCTCTATCAAGAGACGATTTTATTTTATTTTTTAAATTTTATTGGAGTATAGTTGACTTACAATGCTGTGTTAGTTTCAGGTAGACAGCAAAGTGATTCAGTTATATATATATTCATTGTTTTTCCGATTCTTTTCTCATATAGGTTATCACAGATTATTGAGTAGAGTTCTCTGTGCTATACAGTAGGCCCTTGTTGGTTATCTATCTCATATGTAGTAGTGTGTGTATGTTAATCCCAAGCTCCTGATTTATCCCTCCCGCCTCCCCATGTTTCCCCTTTGGTAACCATAAGTTTCTTGTCAATATCTGTAAATCTGTTTCTGGCTTCTTTTTTTTTTTTTTTTTTTTTTTTTTTTTTTTTTTGCGGTACGCGGGCCTCTCACTGCCGCGGCCTCTCCCCTTGCGGAGCACAGGCTCCGGACGCACAGGCTCAGCGGCCATGGCCCACGGGCCCAGCCGCTCCGCGGCACGTGGGATCCTCCTGGACCGGGGCACGAACCCACGTCCCCTGCATCGGCAGGCGGACTCCCAACCACTGCGCCACCAGGGAAGCCCCTGGCTTTTTTTAATCTCTTCAAAATATTGTGTTTTTTTTGGTTGTTTAAAAATTTCTATCGGGGGCTTCCCTGGTGGCGCAGTGGTTGGGAGTCCGCCTGCCGATGCAGGGGACGTGGGTTCGTGCCCCGGTCCAGGAGGATCCCACGTGCCGCGGAGCGGCTGGGCCCGTGGGCCATGGCCGCTGAGCCTGTGCGTCCGGAGCCTGTGCTCCGCAAGGGGAGAGGCCGCGGCAGTGAGAGGCCCGCGTAACAAAAAAAAAAAAAAAAAAATTTCTATCGGAGTATACTTGGTTTACAATGTTGTGTTAGTTTCAGGTGTACAGCAAAGTGAATGTTGTATGTATATATCCATTATCTTTCAGATTCTTTTCCCATATAGATTGTTACAGGATATTGAGTACTGTTCCCTGTGCTTTGCAGTAAGTTCTTATTAGTTATCCATTTTATTTATAATAGTGTGTATATATTAATCCCAGTCTCCTAATTTATCACTTCCCCCCATGTTTCCTCTCTGGTAGCCATAAGTTTGATTTTGATATCTGTGAGTCTGTTTCTGTGTTGTAAATAAGTTCATTTGTATCATTTTTTTAAAAATTAGATTTCACATATAATCGGTATCTTATGTTTATTTTTCTCTCTCTGACTTACTTCACTTAGTATGATAATCTCTAGGTCCATCCATGTTGCCGCAAATGACATTATTTTGTTCTTTTTTATGGCTGAGTAATATTCCATTATATATATATGTACCACATCTTCTTTATCCATTCTTCTGTCAGTGGACACTTAGGTTGCTTCCATGTCCTGGCTATTGTAAATAGAGCTGCAGTGAACATTGTGGTACATGGCTCTTTTTGAATTATGGTTTTCTCAGGGTATGTGTCCGGTAGTGGGATTGCTGGGTCATATGGTAGTTCTATTTTTAGTTTTTTAAGGAACCTCCATACTGTTCTCCATAGTGGCTGTATCAATTTACATTCCCACCAACAGTGCAAGAGGGTTCTCTTTTCTCCACACCCTCTCCAGCATTTGTTGTCTGTACACCTTTTGATGATGGCCATTTTGACCATGTGAAGTGATACCTCATTGTAGTTTATTTTGTTTTTTTGGCTGTGTTGGGTCTTTGTTGCTGCGCGCAGGCTTTCTCTAGTTGCAATGAGCAGGGGCTACTCTTCGTTGCGGTGTGCAGGCTTCTGTTGTTGTGGAGCACGGGCTGTAGAGCCCAGGCTCAGTAGTTGTGGCGCGCAGGCTTAGTTCTTCCGCGGCATGTGAGATCTTCCCAGACCAGGGGTCGAACCCATGCCCCTTGCATTGGCAGGTGGATTCTTAACCACTGTGCCACCAATCCCTCTGACTGTAGCTTTGATTTGCATTTCTCTGATAATTAGCGATGTTGAACATCTTTTCATGTGCTTTTTGGGCATCTGTATGTCTTCTTTGGAGAAATGTCTACTTTGATCCTCTGCCCATTTTTTGATTGGGTTGTTTGGTTTCTTTTGATATTGAGCTGCATGAGCTATTTGTATATTGTGGAGATTAAGCCCTTGTCGGTCTCTTCGTTTGCAAATATTTTCTCCCATTCTGTGGGTTGTTTTTTGTTTTGTTTATGGTTTTCTTTGCTATGCAAAAGCTTTTAAGTTTAATTAGGTCCCATTTGTTTATTTTTGGTTTTATTTTCATTACTCTAGGAGGTGGATCAAAAAAGATCTTGCTGTGATTTATGTCAAAGAGTGTTCTTCCTATGTTTTCCTCTAAGAGTTTTATAGTGTCCAGTCTTACATTTAGGTCTTTAATCCATTTTGAGTTTATTTTTGTGTATGGTGTTAGAGAATGTCCTAATATCATTCTTTTAAGCTGCTGTCCAGTTTTCCCAGCAGCACTTACTGAAGAGACTCTTTTCTCCATTGTACATTTTTGCCTCCTTTGTCACAGATTAGGTGATCATAGGTGAGTGGGTTTATCTCTGGGCTTTCTATCCTGTTCCATTGATCTACATTTCTGTTTTTGTGCCATTACCATACTGTTTTTGTTGTTGTTGTGGTGGTGGTAAGCAGGCCTCTCACTGTTGTGGCCTCTCCCGTTGTGGAGCACAGACTCTGGATGTGCAGGCTCAGCGGCCATGGCTCACGGGCCCAGCCGCTCCGTGGCATGTGGGATCTTCCCAGACCAGGGCACGAACCCGTGTCCCCTGCATCGGCAGGCGGACTCTCAACCACTGCGCCACCAGGGAAGCCCTACCATACTGTTTTGGTGACTAAGTCAAGGAGCCTGATTCCCCCAGCTGTTTTTCTTTCTCAGGACTGCTTTGGCTATTTGGGGTCTTTTGTGTTTCCACACAAATTTAAAAATGTTTTATTCTAGTTCTGTGAAAAATGCCATTGTTAATTTGGTAGGGATTGCATTGAGTCTGTAGATTGCCTTGGATAGTATAGTCACTTTGACAATATTGATTCTTCCAATCCGAGAGCGTGATCTATCTGCCTGTTTGTGTCATCTTCGATTTCTTTCATCGGGGCTTACAGTTTTCAGAGTACAGGTCTTTTGTTTCCTTAGGTAGTTTTATTCCTAGGTATTTTATTCTTTTTGATGTGATGGTAAAAGGGGGAGGATTTTAACATCTACCAATACAACCTAAAGCAGTTTGCAGGATTTTTGCTGTTAGAGTGTACCAAAGGCTGCATGATTTCCTAATGATGGTGGTGATGCTATGATAGGTTGTCACAATGGTGACTGGCATCTCTTGCATGTTTTCTAACCAGTTTTTGTTTGGAGAAGTGCAGCTTGTTGATTATTTCAAATACTTCTCTTGCATCCATTGATTTAAGATGACTCATTTGCTTTTGTAGATATGCAGTCATAGTATTATTGTTAACTAGTGTAGTTACTATCTTCATTTCTGATATGTGTTCCTCCTGTTTCTCTGTTGTGTACTGCTGCGTTTACCCTGAATTCTCAAACACTGTAATGGCACTACGTCAGACATCCTTGTTTTGCTTCTGATGTTCAAATGCATCTCTCTAGTAGTTCTTCACTAATTATAATATTAATAGCAGCTCTTATTTTAGAAACCTCTTCAGTCTGTTAAAAAATATTTTTGTGTTCCCTTCGTTAAATGTTGCCTTAGGGGGTGGTAGTGAATTTTTTTTCAAATGCCTTTTTGGTATTTTTTTTCAGGGATCATATGATTTTTCTTAAACTATTGATAGGGTGGATTCTATTATTAGATTCTCTCCTATTGAACAGTCCTTAGCTTCCTGTGATAAACCCTAATTGGCACATTATTCTTTTACCACAGTTGCTGAATCTTGTCAGTAGCTGAGTGTTTTATCTCTGTCTCTATCAGGAATTGAGATTGGGTGATAGGGAGTGAATTGTAGGTGGCTTTGAATATCTTTCTGTGTGTGAATCAGCTTCTCTATCTTAGAATCATGTTTCTATTCAAAAATAGAAAGAATTAATCCATAGACTTGTGTGGAGGTACCAAACAGGGGGAGGGGATTATTATAATAGTGATTTTAAAGTCAATCCTAATTTTAGGTAAATTTTTGGTGTCCATTTTAGTATATTTTTAAACAAAACTGCCATGGACATGTTCAGTTTTATGATCGATTATGCACAGTATGTTCTTATGATTTTTTTTTAATTCTAAAACATTGAAACAAAACAGGCACATAATGCAGATTACGTTTAATAAAATATCTGCTGTTACAGCTCAGGTCTTGATTTAAATTTTGTACTATTTTGCTACATTTAAACTTCTATTTAACAGAGTTTTGCCTGTTTTAATTAGTTGTTTCTAGAAACAAGCCCCTGACATGTTTATTTAAATTTAATTTATACAGTATGTTTTCTCCTGTATTTATTTTTAAAATCCTTTTCTTTCCTTTAAAAAAAAATCTTTTGTACTGAAGTATAGTTGATTTGCAATATCGTGTAAGATTCAGGTGTACAGCACAGTTCAGTTATATATATATATATATATATATATATATATATATATATATATATATTCTTTTTCACTTTCTTTTCCCTTGTAGGTTATTAGATAATATTGAGTAGCATTCCCTGTGCTATACAGTAGGTCCTTGTTGGTTATCTGTTTTATATATAGTAGTGTGTATATGTTAATCCCAGCTTCCTAATTTATCCCTTTACCCACCACCCTTTCCCCTTTGGTAACCATAAGTTTGTTTTCTGTGTCTGTGAGCCTCTGTTTTGGAAATAAGTTCGTTTGTGTCTTTTTTTTTTCTGTTAGATTCTACACGTAAGCGATATCATGTTATTTGTCCTTCTCTGTCTGGCTTACTTCTCTCAGTATGATAATCTCTAGGTCCATCCATGTTGCTGCAAAGGGCATTATTTCATTCTTTTTTATGGCTGAGTAATATTCCATTGTATATATGTACCACATCTTCTTTATGCATTCCTCTGTCAGTAGACATTGAGGTTGCTTCCATGTCTTGGCTGTTGTAAATAGTGCTGCAATGAACATTGGGGGTGCATGTATCTTTTTTTTTTTAATTTTTATTGGAGTGTAGTTGATTTACAATGTTGTGTTAGTTTCAGGTGTACAGCAAAGTGAATCAGTTATACATATACATATATGCCCTCTTTTTAAGGTTCTTTTCCCATACAGGCCATTAGAGAGTATTGAGTAGAGTTCCCTGTGCTATACAGTAGGTCCTTATTAGTTATCTCTTTTATATGTAGAAGTGTGTACATGTCAATCCCAATCTCCCAATGTATCCCTCTCCCCCCTTACCCCCTGGTAACCACAAGTTTGTTTTCTACATCTGTGACTCTGTTTCTGTTTTGTAAAAAAGTTCATTTGTACCCTTTTTTTAGATTCCACATATAAGCGATATCATATGATGTTTGTCTTTCTCTGACTTATTTCACTCAGGACGACAATCTGCAAATGGCATTATTTTGTTCTTTTTTTATGGATGAGAAATATTCCATTGTATATATGTACCACATCTTCTTTATCCATTCCTCTGTTGATGGACACTTAGGTTGCTTCCATGTCCTGGCTATTGTAAATAGTGCTGCAGTGAACATTGGGATGCATGTTTCTTTTCGAATTATGGTTTTCTCCAGGTATATGCCCAGGAGTGGGGTTGCTGGGTTATATGGTAGTTCGATTTTTAGTTTTTTGAGGAACCTCCATACTGTTCTCCATCGTGGCTGTATCAATTTACATTCCCACCAACAGTGTAGGAGGGTTCCCTTTTCTCCACACCCTCTCCAGCATTTATTGTTTGTAGATTTTTTGATGATGGCCATTTTGACTGGTATGAGGTGGTACCTCATTGTAGTTTTGATTTGCATTTCTCTAATAATTAGCGATGTTGAGCATCTTTTCATGTGCTTTTTGGCTATCTGGATGTCTTCTTTGAAGAAATGTCTGTTTAGGTCTTCTTTCCATGTTTTGATTGGATTGTTTGTTTTTGATACTGAGCTATATGAATTGTTAATATATTTCAGCATTTAATTTCTTGTCAGTCACATTGTTTGCAAATATTTTCTCCCATTCTGTGGGTTGTCTTTTCATTTTGTTTATAGTTTCCTTTGCTGTGCAGAAGCTTTTAAGTTTAATTAGGTCCCATTTGTTTATTTTTGGTTTTACTTTCATTACTCTAGGAGGTGGATAAAAAAAGATATTGCTGTGATTTATGTCAAAGAGTGTTCTGCCTATGTTTTCCTCTAAGAGTTTTATAGTGTCTGGCCTTACATGTAGGTCTTTAATCCATTTTGAGTTTATTTTTGTGTATGGTGTTAGAGAGTGTCCTAATTTCATTCTTTTAAACTGCTGTCCAGTTTTCCTGGCACCACTTATTGAAGAGACTCTCTTTTCTCCATTTGTATATTCTTACCTCCTTTGTCGTAGATTAGGTGACCATAGATGAGTGGGTTTATTTCTGAGCTTTCTATCATGTTCCATTGATCTATATTTCTGTTTCTGTTTGTTTGTTTGTTTGTTTTTGTGGTACGCGGGCCTCTCACTGCTGTGGCCTCTGCTGCTGCGCAGGCCCAGCAGCCATGGCCCACGGGCCCAGCCGTTCCGCAACATGCGGGATCCTCCCGGACCGGGGCATGAACCCACGTCCCCTGCATCAGCAGGCAGACTCCCAACCAATGCGCCACCAGGAAAGCCCTATATTTCTGTTTTTGTGCCAGTACCGTACTGTTTTGATGACTGTAGCTTTGTGTAGTATATTCTGAAGTCAAGGAGCCTGATTCCTCCAGCTCTGTTTTTCTTTCTCAGGACTGCTTTGGCTATTCGGGGTCTTTTGTGTTTCCATACAAATTTTGAAATTTTTTGTCCTAGTTCTGTGAAAAATACCATTGGTAATTTGATAGGGATTGGATTGAATCTGTAGATTGCCTTGGGTAGTATGCTCATTTTGGCAATATTAATTCTGTATCTACTACTGAATCTACTGTATTTATAGTTTTTATCATTATTATTTCCTACCACCTATTTCCTTAGGTTTATTGTTGTTGCTATACTTTTTCATATGTGAAAAGGAATGCTTAAATTTTTTTGGATAATAAAGTTTGAAATTTTAGAAATCTACCTTTGAATGATACTTTCACTGCAATGATAGATTTTAGTATATAGGATTAATATTTCCTCTCAATATTCTCTGATAGTTTGTTATGTCCTCACTCATTTCTCATTTCATGGTATTAGGATAAAACCAAGTAACCAGTAGTTTGTGTTCTATCTTTTTAAATTTTTTTGAGATTTCTTCATTGCATATTATTTTGATTTAAAAAATTTTTTTGTTTTAATTTGGTTGTGCGGGGTCTTAGTTGCAGCAGGCAGGCTCCTTAGTTGTGGCATGCGAACTCTTGCTGCATGCATGTGGGATCTACTTCCCTGACCAGGGCTCAAACCCAGCCCCCTGCATTGGGAGCGTGGAATCTTATCCACTGCGCCACCAGGGAAGTCCCATATTATTTTGTTTTTATAATTCTCCCATGGATACTTGGGAAGAAGATGTGGATCATACTTTCAGAGTATAAAATCTGAAAATAGCTATCCCTTCTTTGTTGTGAAATATATGTTGTTAAAAGACAACTTTGTAAAAAGGTAAAGTTGTCTCATATAAAGTATACACATGTGAAAGATTTTATTTAACTCCTTAATTTGAGAACCAGTAAGATGTTACACTGTCTCCAAGGAAAATTCAAAGAACATTTGCCATGTATATAGGCAACCAGGAATTCTGACATGAATCTGTGAATAAATGCAAAATTGGTCACTGTCCACAGGACAGTAGTCCGTTGAATTCTGCCAGACAAAATTCATATGCATTTCTGTGGATGAGAATTATTTGCATTTTTGTCACGTTTTTACCTGCTAGAGTTTTTTTGTTGTTTTTAAATTTTATTTATTTTTTGGCTGCATGGGGTCTTCATTGCTGCACGCAGCCTTTCTCTAGTTGCAGCGAGCAGGGGCTACTCCTCGTTGCAGTGGCTTCTCTTGTTGTAGAGCACGGGCTCTAGGTGCATGGACTTCAGTAGTTGCAGTGTGTGGGCTCAGTCGTTGTGTCTCGCGGGCTCTAAAGCACAGGCTCAGTAGCTGTGGCGCACAGGCTTAGTTGCTCCGCAGCATGTGGTATCTTCCTGGACCAGGGCTTGAACCCGTGTCCCCTGCATTGGCAGGTGGATTCTTAACCACTTCACCACCAGGGAAGTCCTACATGCTAGAGTGTTAAAAGTAGCTCCCAAACAAGGAAAGACCTAGATAACCTAGAAGGGTGTATTAGACAAGGAACCAGTAATCTTTCTTGCCCATTTAAAAGACTTTCACATTTTCCCAGTAATGCCCTTTACAATAGACATTTATTATTTCTAATTTATCTGTCCTATGGGACACTTGGTGAACTAATTTCTCACACTAAATTGTGTTTTGACATTTAATCTTTAAAATTCTAATATTTCCTTCCTGTTTATTTAGCTGCGCCATTTGACGCCTATAGACCTTGTTGTAATACTTTTGTTACCTAAATGGTACATATTCAATATTCAAAATTTAGGAAGTAGAGAAAAATATAAAGAAAAATTTCAAATCACTTCTAATTCCCACTATCTCTAACCACTGTTACCACTTTATTACCATTGAGCCTTTTTTCTATGGGTATTTCTCTAATACACTTAAAATCATTCTGTATACAAAAAATTTCTGCCTTTTTTCACCTAACATTTTAACAAACACCTTTCCCATGTTAATAAAACTGTTTAAAAGTATCATTTTAAATATTCTTACTTAAATTTACATACTATTTCTCTGTTCTTGGGAATGTTAGATTATTTCCAGGTTTTTGCTATTATCAATTAACACTAACCTTGGGACATCAGTGATTGTCCACATTTTGCATTATTTCTTTTTTTTTTTTTTTTTTTTTTGCGGTACGCGGGCCTCTCACTGCTGTGGCCTCTCCCGTTGCGGAGCACAGGCTCCAGACGCACAGGCTCAGCGGCCATGGCTCACGGACCCAGCCGCTCCGCGGCATGTGGGATCCTCCCGGACCGGGGCACGAACCCGTGTCCCCCGCATCGACAGGCGGACCCTCAACCACTGCGCCACCAGGGAAGCCCTGCATTATTTCTTAATAGATTATCAAAAGTAGAGAATTACTGGGCAGTCTAAGGCTCTTGATATAAAGTAGAATTGCCTTATGAAGTGGTTATATTCATCTAACCCCACATAGCCGTACTTGTAGCAATATCCTGTCCCATTGCACAAAGATTTAATAATGCACGAAGATTTAATAATGTCATGTCCTTGTAATGCATTACGCCTTCTGTCATTTATTCTTACCCTTTTAATCTTATGTAATACTTTCCCATTAAATTCTACCTTGATCGTGATATTGCAGCTTGTCCTAGTCATCCGATCAAATTTGGTAGCAGAATCTTTGCACAGGCTTTTCTTTGCAAACCCTTTGGCGCTCTTTTGCTTTATATATGCTTCCAGATGGACCTCGTTTAGTCAAATCTGGGACTGTGTCTTTACGTGGGGCAATTTAAGCTGATTTTCTTTATTATTATGATCTGTCTGGCCTGGCTGCTGTCATAATCTTATATGCTTCCCATTTTTTAATGATCCTTCTTCTTTTTTGACATTTTACCTTTTGGTAGTCTGCTTTGTTTATAGCATTGATTATGATTTCAAAGGTAAACAGTCTAGTTTTCATTTTACTAGGGACTTCTAAAACATACATTGTTAACACTCTTAATCCTGTTTTTATACCTGGCTAATAACACTTTCTATGCCCTCTTGTCAAATTAAAACAATTTTTGAGATGATTGGCTCTTTTTCCATACTTTGACACTCTTTATTCCCTTAGTCCAGTGTGATTAAAATGTAACTATTAGTGATCAATGTTTTTACTTCCTAACCTCTGTAACCTTCATTTTCATTCGGGTGATCACCCTCACTTTTTTTCCACAACTTCCCTATTCAAGAATATTTTTCTGTGATTCAGCCCTAGAAGATTTGGGAGACATTCCTAGGCATTCTTTGCCGGAAAGGTGCTCATTTGATAAACTTTCAGAGATCTGCAGATTTCTGAAGGTCTCCCTGTTACCCTGCATGTGAATAACTTGTCCACATATTGTGGAATTCCCAGCTCTGACTCCTTCCCTCTGAAATCTGTGGAGCTGGCCTCTCAGCTGAGGCATCAGTCGTAGTGGAGGCCAGAACTGTACAAGCTGCCTTTTTACTCTTTTGAAAATTTTGTCATTTTTTTAATTCAACTAACCAGTTACACTTATTGATCCCTGACTGCACCCTGAGCCACTTATCTGGGTGCTTTTAACATACTCACTTGAGCTCGTTTTTCTGCTTGATGGCTTCTAGCAGCCTTTCTCTGTTCAGTTTTTGTTTTGTTTTGTTTTTATCTCGTTATGTCTTCCTGTTCTTTGGGGTCATTCGTTTGTCCAGAGCCCATCCATCACTGGATTGCATGTGAGTTCAGCTGTCTGCTAGGAAGGATAATTGATCACTGCAGTGCATTAGGCTGCCGGAACCTGGCATGCTTTCTGCCGTCGGCTCCTTCCCCGTCGGGGCCTGCCGTCGGCGTGCCTGGTCTGACGGGTGGCGCAGGAGGTCCATCTCCACACTTCCCCATCTGCGTGCACCTCTCCTCTCGGCCCCTCTCCACCCACAGCCGTGTTCCCCTTCTCCCCGCCCTGGGCTTCATTTCTCAGTCTCTCTGTCTCTAGCCGTGGTTCCCTTGTGCAATTGTTGCTAATTAATTCCCAGTCAGAGTGATGGATGGTTTAGATTTTCTTTTCTTGAGAGCCCTTGCCTGGCCGGGGACTGGGCAGAATTCCACGGTGCCGGGGCAGGTGGCTCAGGAGGTAGGGTCTTGGTAGAGGCCAGAGAGCAGCACAGGGCTTGAGGGACCAGCTTCCCAGCACAGTGTCATTTTGATCATTGTCATCCTGGAGTGACCTGGCTAAGCCAGAGCCTTCTCCCTCCCACTCAAGTCTTCTGAAGCCAAAAGAAACTCAACGGGATCCAGGAACCTTGAGCAGTGTCTCCGCTGCAGACTCTTTGACAAAAGGGGAAATGGTTTCACATCACAGAGCAAACTCTGTGGAAGACTCTGTTCATCTTATGCCCCAGAGTTCCTCTTCTTGTGGCCTCTAAGCACCCCCCCCTTTCCCCCCAGACTTCCGTCTCGTCCCCTCCCTCTGGGGACTGAGTCTCAGGCACTTTCTTTTTTTTTTTTTTTTTTTTGGCTGAACCATTTTAAGAGTTTATTGCAAATTTTAATTTTAGGCACTAATGAATAAGTTGGAGAAATATTTTCTGAAAAGAGTTTATTCCTGTAAATGGAGTAATCCAGTTAACATTTCTAAAATCAACATTTTAATTCTAATCAGGTTTCTAATAACTACTATTTATCAGAAGAAAATGAGTTTTTCCTTACTCAACTTAAATTTTTGACATTTTGTCTTTTTTTTTTTAACATCTTTATTGGGATATAATTGCTTTACAATGGCGGGGATGAAGTGAGAGAGTGGCATGGACCATACATACACCACCAAATGTAAAATAGACAGCTAGTGGGAAGCAGCCGCACAGCACAGGGAGATGATTGACTTCGTTGTTTGTCTTTTTGTTGATATCTTTTAAAGAGTTGACTACTTTTGGTGAAAAGTGTATCTTTTAAAAAATCAATATTCTTGAGGTGTAATATATGTATGATAAACTGTACCCATTTAAGGTATATAATTTGATACATTTTGACAGATATATACAACTGAAAACCACACCACAATCAAGATATGGAACTTTTCTATCACTTCCCAATATTTCCTCATGCCTCATTTTCAGTCCATTATTCCCTTTGCCCTGGGATCAGACAACCACTTATTTGTGGTTTTTGTCACTACAGATTAGTTTGCATTTCTAAGACTGTATATAAATATAATCATACTGTAAGTACTTTTTTGTGCCTGGCATCATAGTGATTCTGAGATCCACCCATGCAACTGAGAGTATTTCAGGCCCTTTCTTTGGGGAGACAGTTTACTCTGGCTGCTTTGGATTCCCTCCTGTCACTCCTCAGAGAGGCAGCATGAAAGAATTCACCTTTTTATTGTTTATTTATTTAATTTTTTTGGCGGTACGCGGGCCTCTCACTGCTGTGGCCTCTCCCGTCGCGGAGCACAGGCTCCGGACGTGCAGGCTCAGTGGCCATGGCTCACGGGCCCAGCCGCTCCGCGGCATGTGGGATCTTCCTGGACCGGGGCACGAACCTGCGTCCCCTGCATAGGCAGGCGGACTCCCAACCACTGCGCCACCAGGGAAGCCCCCACCTTTTTATTTTTAAAGGCAAAGGTTTATTGTTTATTTAGGGGACATACAGAACACTTAGGAGATGCAGAATTCCCTTAACGAGAGAGATGGGATCTCGCTGTGTTGCCCAGGCTGGGCTGCTGTGGTTATTCCCAGGCGCGATGCCACTACTGATCAGCACAGGCGGGTTTTGGGGGGTTTTTTTGTTTTGTTTTTTTATTGAAGTATAGTTGATTTACAGAGTTGTGTTAGTTGTTTCTGGTGTACAGCAAAGTGATTCAGGTATATGTATATATATACAGTTATATATATATATATTCTTTTTCATATTCTTTTCCATTATGGTTTATCCCAGGAGATTGGATATAGTTCCCTGTGCTGTATAGTGGGACCTTGTTGTTTATCCATTCTATGTATAATAGTTCGCATCTGCTAACCCCAAACTCCCACTGCATCCCTCCCCCAACCCCCTCCCCCTTGGCAATCACAAGTCTGTTCTCTATGTCTGTTTGTTTCTGTTTCATAAATAAGATCATGTATGTCATATTATAGATTCCACATATAAGTGATATATGGTGGTATTTGTCTTTCTGACTTACTTCACTTAGTATGATACTCTCTAGATAATCTCTGCAAATGGCATTATTTCATTCTTTTTTGGTGGAGTAATATTCCATCGTATATATACATATACCACATCTTCTTTATCCATTCATCTGTCGATGGACATTTAGGTTGTTTCCAGGTCTTAGCTATTGTAAACAGGGCTTCTATGAACATAAGGGTGCATGTGTCTTTTTGAATTATAGTTTTGTCCAGATATATGCCCAGGAGTAGGATTGCTGGATCATATGGTAGTTCTGTTTTTAGTTTTCTGAGGAACCTCCATACTGTTTTCCATAGTGGCTGAACCAACTTACATTCCCACCAACAGAGGAGGAGGGTTCCCTTTTCTCCACACCCTCTCCAGCATTTGTTGTTTATAGACTGTTTAATGATGGCCATTCTGACCGGGGTGAGGTGGTACCTCATTGTAGTTCTGATTTGCATTTCCCTGATAGTTTTCGATGTTGAGCATCTTTTCATGTGCCTGTTGGTCATCTCTGTGTCTTCTCTGGAGAAATGTCTATTTGGGTCTTCTGCCCATTTTTCGATTGGGTTGTTTGTTTTTTTGTTACTGAGTTGTATGGGCTGTTTGTATATTTTGGAAATTAAGCCCTTGTTGGTCACATCGTTTGCAAATGTTTTCTCCCAGTCTGTAGTGTCTTTTCTTTTCTTTTCTTCTTTTTATGGTTTCCTTTGCCATGCAAAAGCTTATAAGTTTGATTAGGTCCCATTTGTTTACTTTTGCTTTTACTTCTATTGCCTTGAGAGACTGACCTAAGAAAGCAGTGGTATGTTTTATGTCAGAGAATGTCTTGCCTATGTTCTCTTCCAGGAGTTTTATGGTGTCATGTCTTACGTTTAGGTCTTTAAGCCGTTTTAAGTTTATTCTTGTTTATGGTGTTAGGGTGTGTTCTAACGTCACTGATTTGCCTGCAGCTGTCCAGCTTTCCCAGTACCACTTGCTGAAGAGACTTTTTCCCCATTGTATATTCTTGCCTCCTTTGTCGAAGATTAATTGACCGCAGGTGTGTGAGCTTACTTAGCACAGTTCTGACCTGCTGCTTTTCTGACCTGGGCTGGTTCATGCCTCCACAGGCAACCTGGTGGTCCCCTGCTCTCGGGAGGTCACCACATTGATGCTGAACTTAGGGCCTCGTGCACTGCAGCCTGGAACTCTTGGGCTCAAGTGATCCTCCTGCCTCAGCCTCCCAGGAAGCTGGACTGCAGGCGTGTGACATCATGCTTGGCCCAAAGAATCCGCCTCGGAGGAGGAAGGAAGGAAGGAGGCTGTGACTTCTTCTTCCCTAATACTTTATCCCTGTCCACAACAACATCACATCAAGAACACCATCACCATCTTCATAACCATCACCACCACCATTACCACCACCATCTTCATCACCATCATCACCACTATCACCATCAGCATCAGCATCCTCTTCATAACCATCACCACCACCATTACCACCATCTTCACCATCATCACCACCATCATTACCACCACCATCACCATCATCATCTAACCATCACCACCACCATCCTCCTCATCCTCATCATCATCTTCATAACCATCATCACTACCACCATCTTTTTTTTACATTTTTTATTTATAATTTAGTTATTTTTTATTTTTTTATTGAAGTATAGTTGATTTACAATGTTGTGTTAATTTCTGCTGTACAGCAAAGTGACTCAGTTATACACATGTATACGTGCTTTTTTTTTTCCATTATGGTTTATCCCAGGAGGTTGGATATAGTTCCCTGTTCTATACAGTAGGACCTTGTTGTTTATCCATTCTATATATACTACTTTGCATCTGCTAATCCCAAACTCCCAATCCATTCCTCCCCCACTCCCCCTCCCCCTCGGCAACCACCAGTCTGTTCTCTATATCCATGAGTCTGTTTCTGTTTTGTAGGTACATTCATTTGTGCCATATTTTAGATGCCACATATAAGTGATATCATATGGTATTTGTCTTTCTCTTTCTGACTTACTTCATTTAGTATGGTAATCTCTAGTTGCATCCATGTTGCTGCAAATGGCATTATTTTGTGTTTTTTTATGGCTGAGTAGTATTCCATTGTATATATATATACCACATCTTCTTTACCCATTCATCTGTCTATGGACATTTAGGTGGTTTCCATGTCTTGGCTATTGTGAATAGTGCTGCTATGAACATAGGGGTGCATGTATCTT
The DNA here is from genome assembly GCF_025265405.1 of Mesoplodon densirostris. NCBI lineage: Eukaryota > Metazoa > Chordata > Mammalia > Artiodactyla > Ziphiidae > Mesoplodon > Mesoplodon densirostris. Next base: position 61,460,530 of record NC_082679.1, read on the forward strand.
TTTGAATTATAGTTTTGTCTGGACATATGCCCAGGAGTAGGATTGCTGGATCATATGGTAACTCTGTTTTTAGTTTTTTGAGGAACCTCTATACTGTTTTCCACAGTGGCTGTACCAACTTACATTCCCACCAACAGTGTAGGAGGGTTCCCTTTTCTCCACACCCTCTCCAGCATTTGTCATTTGTAGACTTTTTAATGATGGCCATTCTGATGGGTGTGAGGTGGTACCTCATTGTCGTTTTGATTTACATTTCTCTAATAGTTAGCAGTGTTGAGCATTTTTTCATGTGCCTTTTGGCTATTGTATGTCTTTTTTGGAGAAATGTCTACTTAGATCCTCTGCCCATTTTTGGATGGGTTGTTTGTTTTTTTGTTATTGAGTTGTGTGAGCTGTTTGTATATTTTGGAAATTATGCCCTTGTCGGTGTCATCATTTGCAAATATTTTCTCCCATTCTGTAGGTTGTCTTTTCGTGTTTTTTTTTATGGTTTCCTTTGTTGTGCAAAGCTTGTAAGTTTGATTAGGTCCCATTTGTTTATTCTTGTTTTTATTTCTGTTGCTTTGGGAGACTGACCTAAGAAAACATTGATACAGTTTATGTCAGAGAATGTTTTGCCTATGTTCTCTTCTAGGAGTTTTATGGTGTCATGTCTTATGTTTAAGTCTTTAAGCCATTTTGAGCTTATTTTTGTGCATGGTGTGAGGGTGTGTTCTAATTTCATTGATTTACCTGTGGCTGTCCAGTTTTCCTAGCACCACTTGCTGAAGAGACTGTCTTTTTCCCATTTTATATTCCTGCTTCCTTTGTCAAAGATTAATTGACCATAGGTGTGTGGGTTTATTTCTGGTCTATCTATTCTGTTTCATTGATCTGTGTGTCTGTTTTTGTACCAGTACCACATTGTTTTGATTACTGTAGCTTTGTGGTATTGTATGAAGTCTGGGAGAGTTATGCCTCCTGCTTTCTTTTTTTTCCCCCCCCTCAGGATTGCTTTGGCAATTCTGAGTCTTTTATGGTTCCATATAACTGTTTGGATTATCCTAGTTCTGTGAAAAATGTCATGGGTAATTTGATAGGGATCACATTAAATCTGTAGATTGCTTTGGGTAGTTTTGTGATTTTTAACAATATTCTTCTAATCTAAGAACATGGGATATCTTTCCATTTCCTTGAATCCTCTTTAATTTCCTGTATTAATGTTTTATAGTTCTCAGCATATAAGTCTTTCAGCTCCTTGGTCAGGTTTATTCCTAGGTGGTGGTTTTTTTTTTTTGGTGCGATTTTAAAAGGTATTGTTTTTTTGCATTCCCTTTCTGATGTTTCATTGTTAGTGTAAAGAAATGCAACTGATTTCCGAATGTTAATCTTGTATACTGCTACTTTACTGAATTCATTTATTAGATCTAGTAGTTTTTCTGTGGAGTCCTTAGCATTTTCTATTTATCGTATCATGTCATCTGCATATAGTGACAGCTTTACCTCTTCCCTTCCAATTTGGATACCTTTTATTTCTTTTTCTTGTCTGGTTGCTGGGGCTAGGACTTCCAATACTATGTTGAACAGAAGTGACCCACCACCATCTTTCTCATCATCATCACCACCATCATCATCATCATCATCACCATCATCACCATCATCATAGCAGCTACTGTATACTGAGTATTTGCTATGTGACAGGCACAGTGCTGAGCATTTTATATAATTTTTTCATTCAGTCCTTACTACAATGTTATGAGATAGATACTACAGTGATTTCTATTGTGGTGTGGAGGTCACAGTACTAGTAATTGGTGAAGCCGGGGCTCAAACCTTGGTCTCTTGAGTCCATACCCCTCCCTTCATGCTGGAGCCCTGTGATAACCCCCATCCCAGTGCAGAGACACTGACCCTAGGTGTCCCCCCACCACTGTACCAGATCTCCACCCACGATCCCTCCGCAACTCCTTTCCCCTCTGTGCCCCTTCCTGCCACAGGTGTATGAGGGTGGGAGCAACGTGGACCAGTTTGTGACACGCTTCCTCCTGAAGGAGACAGCCAATCAGATCCAGTCCCTGCTGAGCTCGGTGGAGAGTGCGGTGGAGGCCATCGAAGAGCAGACCATCCAGATCCGGTGCGTTGATGGGACCTTGTGGGGGCCTGTGGGCGTGGGCCGTGTGTGTGCTGACCTGCTGCTTGGTGGGGACGTTTGTGTGCTTGGGGGCTGGGTGACCTTGGGCAAGCTGCTCTTCCTCTGTCTCCACTTCCCCAGCTCTTTTTTTTTTTTTTTTTTTTTTTTTTTTGCGGTACGCAGGCCTCTCAGTGTTGTGGCCTCTCCTGTTGCGGAGCACAGGCTCTGGACGCACAGGCTCAGCGGCCATGGCTCACGGGCCCAGCTGCTCCACGGCATGTGGGATCTTCCTGGACCGGGGCACGAACCCGTGTCCCCTGCATCAGCAGGCGGACTCTCAACCACTGTGCCACCAGGGAACCACCCCCCAGCTCTTTAAGTGGGGACGATTATATACCCGCCTCCTCACAGAGTTATGACTAGTTCCTAGACTCTGACCAATTTGGCCACATTTCCATATTGCTCACATTATTGTTTAGCTAAAACTATTCTATTGTTTGACTTATTTTTTAAAACCTGGGAGTAAATTTAAGAAACTCTGTGGCTATTACCATCATTCTGTGGCTATTACCATCATTCGAAAACAAGTTATCACATGCTGTGAGTGAAGAAATTGTAAAAATAAGCGCTGTTGGTGCTCGCAGTCAGCTTGGACCCTGAGGCCTGCTCCCTCTTTGTTCAAAAAGAGAGGCTGTGAGATCGTAGATGGGCCTTGAAAACAGGAGCATCAAAGCATGACCTCAGAAAGATCAAAAGAGCCGTGAAATGGAGTGGTTTTCTCCCAGTGTTAGTTAATGTTATTTAAGGCCTTGTTTGTGGGTCCTTGAAGCCATGGAAAAGTACCTGGGGTCCCCCCTCTTTGCAGGGGGACACTGTTGGGGCGGTGAGATGGGGGTCCGGAGGGTAGCAGTCTCCTTCCGGCCTGGCAGGGCCAGCCCCTGGGGGCCACGAGCCCTCCCATTTGCTGTCCCAAGTTCCGGCCAACTCCTCTGTGCCTGTTCTTCCATGAAGAGCTGATGTGCCCGGGGCAAAGGGGAAATAAATAAATAGAAACAGGCGGGGGCAGCTGCCAGATGCCCTAGCGATACTGAGCCTTGAGCCTCTGCCGCAGTTTCCCAGGCAGAGACCCGGCACAGCAGGATGTTGGTTGCTGGGCCTGGGGGTTTGTACATGTTTTTTTGGTTGGTGGGGGGCTTGTCCCAGTCAGATATGACTGCAAAGGCTGCTCAGTGATGCCGTTCGCAAAATGCCTTTGCTCTGAGCACCTGCAGCCCAGTCACCTAGGATATGCACAATGCAGATTCCTGGGCTCCGGCCGTGCCCGCTGGATTAGGGTCCCTGGGAGCTGAGCCCAGGACTCTGCATAGCTGATCAGTCTTGTGATTCTGAGGGTTCCCAAGGTTAACAGCCTCAGCTCTGGAAATTGTCACATAGATTTTCTTCTTTTTTTTTTTATCACTATCTTGATTTTAAAACCTGCGGTTTCTATCCTGCTGCAGAACAGATAGGACCGCTGCATGATTTTCAGAGCCGATTTCCTGCGCTTTGCCAGTTCCGTCACGTGTCAGCTGTTACACCTGCCCGCCCCCTTTTTGGAAGCTTACTTTGGGGTGTTGTTGGCAGGGGTGGCACGTCGCGATGCAGAGACACATCTGCTTCACCGGCACTGCCACCTCTAACTGCCCAAATCTCAGCTTCTCAGCTGCAGGTCCCCTGAGCATCCCCTTTCCCAGGCCTGGGGACGTCGTGACCCAGGCACGAGCCACTGGTTCAGACCCTGCCGCCCTTGGGGGACTCCCACTCTTCCCACTCGTGGTCTGAGTTTGTTGAGGCGCCACGATTGACACCTCAAGGACTCTGCCAGCCTTTCTCCTCCCTTGTGGGGGGTGGGGTTGGCCCCTCTGCACAGGGAGAGGCTGCTGGGCTTTCAGGCTCACAGGAGGCAAATTCCAGAACATTACCAAGGCAGCCCTGGGGACCAGGCGTGTCGGCCACGCACACAGGAGTGTGTGTGTGTGGGGGGGGGGGGATGTGTGTGTCTGGGTGTATTTTTATGTCTGGTGAGTTTTCCAGCATTTTCGCACGTGGGGGTTTGGGCATTTGTTGAGTCGCTACTACGTGCCAGGCACAGTGTTTGGTGGGCTGTGTGTGCACGTCAGGGATGCAGGGTGCTGTGCGTGTGTGTGCACATCAGTAGTGTGCGTGGCGGGTGGTGTCATGACAGGGGATGGGGCCGGGCTGAGGTCAGGATCCCTGATCTTTGTCCTGTCAGATGCCCGCTCTCGACTGTGTCTTAAGGCTTCCTTGTTTGGACAGGGGGCTTGATAGCCAACCCAGGCCCCCACCCAGAGGACAGTGAACACTGAATCGGCTCCCAGCAAGGCCGGCAGGGCCAGGGAGAGGGGCAGCTGTGGGCTGCGGGGAGGCTGGGGGCCTGGCTCAGCCTTGCCCGGCCCTGGAACTAAACCTCCCGGGAACAGGGTCTGGGTTCCTGGAAAGGATCTGAGTTCAGATCCCAACCCGGCCCCGCTCGCAGCATGGCCTTGGCCAGTGGGCCTGGTGTCCCCCTCTGTGAAACAAAGGCCGTGACGTTCACGTCACAGGGACGGGGCTCCACGGAGTGAGCTCTGTGCACGTTTCAGCCCCTGTTGGGGCTTAATCTTTGTCGAAGCTGCCACAAGCGGCCAGGGCCCTGCAGCCCCTCACAGTGTGTGCTTCCCCACTCCTGTGCAGACAGGACCCCGGCAAACCCAGCCACAGCGTGGTGGAGACCTGGTCTGGAAGCTCCGCTCCCCTCTACGCCCACAACCACAAGCTCACGGCCGTGGAGCAAGGGAGTGGCTTCCCGCTTGGTGAGAGAGCAGTGGCCCAGAGTGGGGGGCACTGGCTGGGGGGTCCTGCGGGGAATCCTGAGAGTGGTCCACCTGGGGCCTGGGCCTCCCATGGGGACCGAGCCTGGGAGGGCTGGGGGCAGGTCTCAGCCCCGGGGCAGGGCCGGGAGCTCCCCTCCACCTTAGGCCTGGCCCCACCCCCCCATCAGCATCTCTGTTCCTCTTTCCCAGTCACCTCAGACTCCAAGGAGGAGGGCCTGGAAGCCCAGGTCAGCAGGTTGGCGGGGCTGATAGGACGGCTGGAGAGCAAGGTGAGCCCACTGAGCCGTCCTTCTGTCCCTGCATCCACCCTCTGCCCGCCCAGCCCCCAGGGAGTGCAGAGTGAGAGGCCAGAGCTCGAGACGGAAGTCAGGAAGCCTTGGAAAGGACGTTCCCCGGGTGGAGTGCGGGCTAAGGGTAGACGCCGGGGACATGTCCGTCGTATAGGACCCGAGGAGCGGAGCAGCTGTGGAGGGTGGGCGGGCAGCCAGGAGGGGCGTCTCAAGGAGCAGAACGTAGTCGGCAGGGTCACGGGCAGCCAGGGGACGGAGCTTCAAGGAGGCGTTAAGGCGGCGGCGTGGTCTGGGCAGGTGGTAGCCTAGACCCAGCAAGGGGTGGCTGAGGGATGGTGACGTCCCAGGAGAGATCAGAATGACCGGCAGCGTGAAGTCTTTTCAATGTGACGTGACACGTCCACAAGTGACGGAAAGTGGCACAGCCTTTATGGAATTGCGTTTTCGGAGAACATTTCACGGCTCGGTAGGCACTCAGGATACGATTGTGTTAGCTTTGCAGGGCTGCCAGAGCTGGGGCTTAAACCCCCGCATTTATTCTCTCACAGATCAAGGCTAGAAATCCGAAGTCAGGATGTAGGCGGGGCTGGTTTCTTCTGAAGCCTCTCTCGTTGGCGTATAGACGGCCGTCTGTGTGTCTGTGTCTGTGTGTGTCTGTGTCCTGACTCTTCTTATAAGGACACCAGTCATATTGGATTAGAGCCCACCCATGTGACCTTATTCTAACTTAATCACCTATTCAAAGGTCCGGTCTCCAAATATAGTCACGTTTTGCGGTACTGGGGATTGGGACTTCAACATACGAATTTTGGGGGAACACAATTCAGTCCTTAACGATGACCATTCGTTGGTAGAAAGAAAATAATTTGCCTTAAGGTTTACCAACAGGCTCCAGTATCAGACTGCCTGTATTTGAATCCTGGCTATACCACTTAACAGCTGTGTGACCTTGGGCCAGTGACTTACCCTCTCTGAGCCTCAGAGTCCTCCTCTAACCACAGAGAAAATAATCAGAATGGCACCCCTCACAGGGTCATTGTGAGGATTAAATAAAATGATGTCTTAATGGCTTAGCACAGAGCCTGCTGCATAGTTAGCATTTAATATTAGCAATGTTATTTAGCAGTTATTATTAGACATTCTGATGCCAGAACCTATTATACACAGACCATACCTGTATATCAGCATAAACCAAGATAGCAGGCATCTCCAGGCTGTAGGGTTGCAGTGGCAAGTTTACATTTTTCCTACTTCTCTGAATTTTTTTATATCTTTTGCAAATGGGCAAAAGAAAAATAGTGCTTTGATGGGTTCGTGGGTTAGTTCTGAGGGATTCGAGAGGGCAGTGGGTGGGGCTCCCCAGGAGGAGGTGAGGCCGAGACTTGGAGAGGAGTCCGAGGGAGGAGGCGGCCATCCCCCCTGCAGGTCTGAGGCCGAGGTGGGATCTCCCCCCTCCCGCCCCCTGCCACCCCGCTAAAGCCGGCTGCTGGGTGGGAACGGTGGGAAACGCTCGGCGGGGACCTTGAGGCCCGGTTGTCATAACAACTCTGCGGGCGCCCCCAGGGGGAGGCTCTTTGAAGCTTATTTTTAGTGCCCCAGTCGCCTTAACAACCGGCTGGCTGGAAACCAAGGAGCACCTGGGAGTCCTGGAGACGGGGCGGGGCCCTCTTCCCGACCTCTGATTGGCCCGAGCTGGGCCCCGCCCTCCAAGGGCCAACCTGAGCGCTCCTAGCTGTGCCTGGGCTCCTGGAATGCGGGGACGTCGAGGCAGGAAGACGGGGCGGGGGGGCAAAGACGTGGGTGCCGCCGCCCCTCCCCCACCCTCCCCTCATCTCTACCTCATCCTCACCCTCACTGCCGCGGCGCCCAGCTGGCCAGGAGAAACCTAGGGAACCAGTTGCAGCCCCTGATCTCCAGGAGCCCAACTACACGGTTTTAAAACCATGGAAAGAGACTTGCCCTGCCAGGCTGACCTCTTGGCCACCTACAAACGCCTACATGCACACCCTATGTCCCCGGAAAGTCAGTACCCTCTCTGGGACCGGCTGTGTAATTTATGGGGCCCTTTGTTCCAACATTATTAAGAATGTCCAGGTGGTGACTGCATGGGTCATGGCCCTGCACATCGGCAGCTCTTTTCCTTAGCAGCCAGCTGATGCGCCTCACTCACTCAAAATGCTCGTGTAGAGGAGAAAGACCTGGGTGCGGGATTGCGCCAGGGACACGGGCTGTCCTTGTGGAGGATGGACAGGGATGGGCAGAGAGGTGGCCTTTATTGGGGTGCCTAAGTTAAAGGAAGAAGGATCCTGATTCTGTGGATCAGGAGAGAGGCCTGGCCTCAAACTCAGACTCTGACCCTGGACCAGCTTCTGTGGCCTCTGGGTTCTCTGCTGTGCAATAATGGTGCTGGGCACCATTACAGACACAAGCACGTGGTCAGGAGCGGAGTGCACGGGCTTCCTACTTTCCTAGAGCTCACAGTAGGGTAGCCACGACCTCGGGGAGTCTGGCAAGTTACATAAGATTTGGTATAGAGGGTAAAATTTAGCCCCCAGGGTCGGTGGAAGGCCAGCGAGCACAGACCACCTCATTCAGGCCGTTATATTCATGAGGTGCCAGGGGCTGTGACTGGGGTCGATGTGTAAGTTGTCGGGGAACCTGTTGCCAGCAAGGCTGTCGGCGGAAGTTGTGACAAAACCCTAGCGTCCTGGGTTCAGCACAGTGGAGCCTCCTTTGTGTTCTCTGCAACTGGCGTGCTTGGCCTCTGTGGCTCCAGTGCCCCCTAGATGCCACGGCCAGAAGGGATCTGTGCCACTTCCTGTGGTTGGCCTTCCAGCCTGGCTTCCCGGCTCCTTTCTTGAGTCAGCACTGCCCGGAGGGTGGGCTGAGCCCTGCCCAGAGAGGCCCGGCCCTGGGAGCTCCCACCTGCTCGGGGACTCCAGAGCCTCTGGAACCGTGGGGTGGAGGGGCTGGAGCTCTTCTGTGGCCCTGGGTGCTCAGGTGTCACTGTGGTGGTCCCGGGAGCCTCCCTAGCAGAGGTGGCCTCTGTCTCTGGCATCTCTTCATGCTTTGTTGTTGCAGACCCTTTGGTTTGACCTCCAGCAGCATCTCTCGGATGAAGAAGGCACCAACATGGTGAGGACCCCTCGCCTGTGGCCCCAGCCCTGCCTGAGCCAGGCCTCAAGATGCAGGTGGTTCAGTGCCCCTGACACCTCTGCCCTGGGACCACCACGAGGGGAGATGTAGCCCCAGCACTTGGCCACCCTCTCCTCCCATGAGCATTCTTAGAGGCTCCAGGGCTGTGATCAGTTGGGCCTGGAGCGACGTAATCAGCAGGACAGTGACGTCAAAATGCTGATTCAATCAGAAACAATTTTGCTGGTCACTCATTTTGTTGTGTCCTGGACCCGAAGCCTTGCAGGCAGCTCCCAGTCTCTCTAGAGCCTCTTTAAATGTCCCTGTTTTTTCAGCACTTGTGGGACTACTTCCTGCATTTGGCTTCTTAAGTTTAGCTCATTTTTCGCCAGTTTCCACGTGTAAGAATGAAAAGTGTGTGGGGGGTGGGGGGAGTGGGTCGGTTTTATTCTGAAGAAGTTGTCCTGTCCTGGGGAGGCAGGCTCCTGGGCTAGGCGGGGTCCCGGGGGAAGCGGGCTGCCAGGGAGCCCGCAGGGTGGCTCACTGGTCCTTTGGCCCCGGAGCATCTGCAGCTGGTCCGGCAGGAGATGGCCGTGTGTCCTGAGCAGCTGGCCGAGTTCCTGGACTCCCTGCGTCAGTACCTGAGGGGCACCGCTGGAGCCAGGAACTGCTTCCAGTAAGTAAGCTGCGGGGTGGGGTGGTGGCCGGGAGCTCTGCCTGGGGTGGAGGCACAGGGCAGGACCGGCCTCACCCCTGAGAACACACCAGGCCCCAGGGAAGCCCCCTAGCGGGGTGGTTACAAGAGCTGGGTTCAGGTCCTAGCTCGGGCTCTTGCTTGCTGCACAAACGTGCCAAGTGACTTCATCTCGCGGACCTCAGCTTACTCATCTGTAAAGTGGGACCAGTGACCGGACCCGCTTGCTGGTGGGGTTGGAGGCGTCAGTGGAATAATGGCAGTGGAGGGTACCAGCCAGTGCCTGGCACCCAGCGCCCACTCAGCGTTAGCTGCCACGGTTGCTGCTGTGGCTGCCCCTCGGGGGCCTCACCCTCTGGTCCCTGCTGCCAAGGCCTGCATCCTTGCTGGGGGTGGTCCCAGAGGGCTGTTGGCACAAGCTGCTGGGCTGTCTCCCGTCTGTGGCCCACCCGTCGGTGCCCAGCGAACAGTAGCTGTAGGCTCCGTGACTGTTCCCTGCCTCGAGTCTCTCCCTCCCCGGTTGTTTTTTTCCTACCTCAAGAGCACATGCCTCCTCCTGCTTCCCGGTGAAGCAGGTGGGCCAGACCTGGGGGTACAGCGTGACTCAGGCTGCACGTTAATTCCAGGTGGGGGGAGAGGGCAGGTGAAGAAAGATGATTCTGGTTGGCGGTGGGTGCTGTGCAGGCCAGCGAACGGGGGGGCTTTGGGGAGGGGCTGCATGTGTGCTGAGGCTGAGTGACGAGCAGCGCCCCCCACCCGCACCGCAGAATCTGAGGCCCGGCACAGGCTCGTGCCCAGACCTGGCGTGGCAGTGAGGGTGCTGCATTTGAGAAAAAGCAAGCAGCTGGTGTGGCTCGACAGAGTGACCCAGGGGTGGGTCAGAGGGCCAGGGAGGCAGGCAGGCCCTGCTCGTTCCGGGGACCAGGGACCATGGGGGAGAGATGCTTAGGCAGGAGGGAAACTCGGTCTTGCCTCTCTCGTATAAGAAGCGCTGGCGGCTGGCAACAGGCGTGCAGCTGGCAGCCAGGGAGAAGCCCTGCAGTCACCCGGGGAGGGCACTGGCCTTGGCACGATGTGGGCAGAGCTGGGGTCTGTTTTGGAGTGGGGCTGACTGGACTTGACCATGGCTGGGATGGAGTGGGGGGCTGTAGAAAGAGGAGGCCAGGCGGAGTCAGTCTGAGATTCTTCAGCTTCAGGAACTTGATGGAGGACGGGGCCGCAGGCTGAGCTGGAGAAGCCGCGGAAGGTCAGGCGCGTGGGTGCGGGGAGTCGCACAGGCCTTTGGGGCCATGTTAAATTCCAGATGCCATTCGAGGTGCCGATGTACAAGTGGGGAGATCCGGGGAGTGGTGGGCATGCAGGTGTCACCCAGAGCCACGGGAGCTGTGTGCTCATCATGGGAGACAGCGTGGAAGAAGGGGGCCCAGGGCTGGGAAGGGCCGGGAGGAGGCAGCCCGCAGTAGGGCGTCCTCTCTGCAGCCCCAAACCTGGAATTGCCTGTGATAATGCAGCAGACGCCACCGGGACGGGATTGTCCTCTCTGAGGGATGCTTGGGGTTCTGTGCTCCAGAGCGTGTGGGAAAAGGAGAAGGAACCGGGAGGGTGGCCGAGAGGCCTGATGGGGTGGTATCGTGACCTCAGGGGCCGGGCCTCCCTCTCCCTGGGTGGACCACATTCTTAGAGGCACCCCCCCCCACCTTGCTCCATCCCCCGAGCCTGGGTCTCTGTCTTATTTGAAATGGGGTGAGTACCCTGGTGCTCACACAGGGACAGCAGCTCAGGGACTTGGGCCACGTCTGCTTCCTTTTAAGGATTAAATGAAAGAATGATTATGAAGGACAGTGTGGCAGGGGGAAGATGCTTTTAGTTTTAAAGGTAGGTTTTTCAATGACTAGAAAGCCTTTTTCAAAAAGTCATTTCACTGTCATTCATTCAACAGCCATGCTGGCCCCTGTACAGGGCTATGCCGTGCTCTAGATCATAGAGAGGTGCACGCAGCTGCTCAGACTAGGTGGCTGGTCCTGGAGGGTTCGGGGGGCCTGATCAGAAAAGGGAGCGTGATAGTGAGAGCAGCGGTGACAGGCTGTCTTCTGGGCTGGCCACCACCCCCGGGCTGCCTTCCGGGCCTGTCACCACCCCCAGCTGCTGCAGCTTCTGCCAGCCTCACCTTTCCAGGGTCTTCAGGCAGCCCCGAGGCTGGCTCAGGGGACGCCCTGTGTGCACCCCAGAGGGGAGCAAGCAGGCCGGCAGCCCCGTGCATCCACTGAGTCTGGTCTCTCTCCTCTTGTAGCATCGCTGCCGTAAGGCTGGCGGACGGCGTCACCTTCGTGGTCTACGAGTTCTGGGAGACAGAGGACGAGTGGAAGATGTAGGTCTGGCCACGCACGGTCTCTAGTTTCAGCCCTCGGCCGGGGGTTAGGTGGTGGGACGTGGGGCGGGGACCTGCCCCCTTTCCAGGCCCTTCCTTGTCCCAGAGGCTCCTTGGCGGGGAGGGTGAAGAGTCGGGGTTCCAGCGGCATCCACCGCTCAGAGGGCTGGAGCTTGGTCCTGAATCTGGGCTCCTGACCAGCCCTGGGAGCGGAGGCCAGGGTTGCTCCTGTTTCAAAACTGCTGCCCAAGGATAAAAATCCAGAAAGTTCTCTCAGTGAAGGTTGCTCATGGGGAGTCCAGAGCCAGGCTGTGCCCCCAGCCCCCTGCTGCGGCCCTACCTTCCCACCACGGCTCTGAGCCCTGAGTTTGGCTGACTGGTGTGTGGCCCCCAGAGCTCACGGGCCACCCCCTGGGTTGCAGGCACCTGCAGAGCCCCGTGTGCAAGGCGTTTCGGCACGTCAAGGTGGACACGCTGAGCCAACCCGAGGCCCTCTCCCGGATCTCCGTGCCAGGTAGCGGGGAGGAGGGCGTGGACCAGTTACAGAGGGAGGGGGACGCCATGGGCCAGGCAGAAATGGCTGAGCTGAGGCCCAAACCACCCCAGACTCTCTGCTGTTCCCTTGGCTGCCAGGAACTGTAGTCCACCAGCAAGTGCTCCACCGGAGGGGGTCCTAGACAAGGCAGGGAGGCCGCGCCCAAAGGCCGGGGCCCTGAGCCCAGCATGGGGCAGGCCTGTGCTAGGGGCCCAGAAAGCACCCCCAGGCCAGGGCAGGCCTCGCTGCGGGCCACCCCACCGCATTCCCAGCCAGACTGCCATTCCCTCCAGGGGCATATGCTCTGCCCCCAGGACAAGCACTTCTGTGCCCTGCGTAGGGCCCCGCCCGTGGCTTTATGCACCCACCTCCCCACGGCCCCCTCTGCCGCCCGCAGGCCCGCCTGGCACAGAGTTGGCAGAGGAGCAACAGCCTGCAGGCCTTGCTCTCTGGCCCTGAGGGGGGAGGGGCCGCTGCAGCCTCCCCGGGGCCGGGCCAGGGCCGCCTTTCCCAGCAGCCTCCTCCCCGTGACGCGTCCCCCTCCCTCCTCTCCAGCTGCCTGGTGCACCCTGGGCCGCGACTGAGCCCTGCCTGGGGCCCTGCGGATGCGCCTGCTGCCTGCGTCCTCGGATGAAGGACGTGCTCCTTTCTAGAAACTGTGGTAGACGAGCTATCTTTTCAGTATACTTCCACATAAGAAGGTCTTTTCCTGCTGGTTGAAGTGAAGGTGAAGCCCTGCCCTGGCACTCCCCCGCCCGCCCCACCGCTTGTGGACAGAGCAGCATCCGAGCTGCTGGGCCCTGCTGAAGCCAGAGGGCGGCCGTGAGTGCTGGGGAGCGGGCCCCTGCGAACGGGCCCCCAGAACCCATCCCCACGTCCGGGCTCACCCCTCACCCTTCTCTCACCTCCTGGGTGCCACTCCTCCTCCTGCTAGGAGCTGGGACCCTGTAGTGCCCCCCAGGCCCGGGCTGAGCCCGCAGTAGACCCCATGTAGCCAGTGCCCTGCTAGGCAAACAGCCGCCCGGGACAGGCACCAAATAAACTAGCGTTGGGAACGGCTGCGTGTTTGTTTCCTGTCGTCTAGTTGGTGACAGCTGGCGAGTGAAGCTGTCAGGATGCTCGGGTCCCCTTATTAGCCATGGAACCTGAGCCCAGTCGCCTCAGCTTTCTTATCTGTCAAGTGGAAGTGATGACTCTGAGGTATGTATCTTGACAAACAAGTTCATGCCTGTTGCAAAGCTCGGGGTCCCCAAGACCACCCTCGGCGCGGTAATTCACTAGAAGGACTGTCAGAACTCAGCCAAGCCCTTCTGCTCGTGGTTACAGATTATGGCCGCAAAAGCACACAGACCGAACTCAGCATGGCGGAGGGTCCCGGAGAGACCGAGCTTAGGGTTGTCCCTTCCCCGTGACACGTGCAGACAGCACCTGGTTCTCCCGGAGCTGCCCTGTGACATTCATTAAGCATAGGGAACTGCCGACCAGGGAAGCTCACCTTCAGAGTTTGCACTGGGGGTCGGCTCTGGCTGACCTTAGCCCCCAGCCCCTGTGGAGGTCAAGCTGATCCCAAGTGGCCCCAGGTAAACAAAGAGACACGTGTCAGGACTTTCCAAGGTCCTAGAGGTTCATCACCTCCTAAGAGCCGAGGGCAAAAGCCAGACCTCCCTGGACACAGTCGATCCTTGACTGCACACCCATAAAGGTGCTGTTCCAACAAGCCAGAAGACCCTACACTTAAAGATTATTTCAAGTCTGATGCTGGAACCTCTGTAACTTCCTGTTTCCCTGGCCGTGTTGCAGGAGAGACAATACACAGAAGTCCCAAGGGACGAGAAGAGAGACCTGCCTCCCTTTGCTAAAGCAGGACCAGAAGGAGGGCAGGTAGGGAGGCAGCTGCCAGGGGCTGCTGAGGGCTGCGGAGCCGGGGAAGGAGGAGAGAGAGAAAGGGCCTGGAACTGGGCCGCGGGGCCCAGTGAAACCATGGGGGCTTGTTGGAAGCATAAAATACAGATTCACATCCTAGCTGAACATACATCCCAGCTGAACATGTCAGCGTCCTCGCACTCAGCCTCTCACAGCCTCTGTTTTCTCATCTGTGAAGTGGGGAGAAGACCCCTCCTTTGAAGAGTAGGAACTGCCTGGCTCATGAGACGGCCACTGCAGGATGTCCTGCTGGCAGCGTCACCTCACCCCACCCTGACGCTGCTACCGTTCCAGGCAGCTCAGCTGTTTTAAAAATAAAAATCTCAGGGGGTGGAGGCTCCTGGAGGCGCAACTGAGGAAGCCCGACCTCTGGGCCCGTGACTCTCTGCCCCAGATTCTGCCCCAGCTCTCGCCTCTTGTAGGCTCGGAGCTGACTGCACCCACCTCAGATTCTGAGGGGGTGGAACAGGCTCTGAAGAGAACAAACATCAACCCTAAAAGGGATAAGAGCCTCCACTTACTTTACACTCCAGTGCGAGGCGCTTGGCAGGTGCCGTCGCTGCTTCCTGTGTCATCCTGGGGTCCGCAGGTAGGGAAACCGAGACACAGAAAGGCAAGCAGCTCACCAGAGGGCACACAGCCAAGTGGCACTGCTTCATCCAAACCCAGAGCAGCTATCTGCCCCCAATGCTGTGCTCTAACCACCTGGCACGCAGCAGAGACCCATGCAGAGGAACGGCTCCGGATTAATACGTTCAGATCCCAGTCAGGTTCCCCCAACAGTTAAAGATGGAATTACCATGTGACCGAGAAATTCCCCTCCTGGGTATATACTAGGCCCAAAAGAATTGAGGCATTTAAGCAAGCAAGCACTTGCGCCCATATGTTCACAGCAGCTTATTCACACGAGCCAGAAGGTAGACACATCACAAGTGCCCATCAGTGGACGAATGGACAAACGCAGGTCTATCCATGCAGTGGGCCGTGATTCAGCCATAAAAAGGAATGAAGTCCTGACCCCGGCCGCAACATGGGCGACGCGTACAAACCCTATGCTGAGTGAAAGAAGCCGGGCACAGGAGGCCACATTTGTACCATCCCATGCATACGACACGTCTGGAAGAGTTAAATCTATAGAAATGGAAAGTAGAGTAGGGGTCGCTGGGGGGGCTTACTGCTGAGGAAGGCGTTTGGGAAGCGATGGAGGAGGTGCCTGTGTGACAGTGCGAGGTACCCAATGCCCCTGCAGTGTGTGTGCACTTCAAAATGGTTAATTTTATGTTACGTGAATCATTTTTTAAAATATCACAACTCACCTGCTCAAACAGATGTTCAGCATCTGTGTTCCTTGCCGTGTCCCGTTCGAAACCCAAGCCTTCCACGGGAGACATGTGGCCGCCATCCTGTGTGCGACACAGGCAACCCCTCAGGTGCTGGGGCTGCTGCTGTCCCTGTGCATCACCTGGGGGCACCTAGAGCCACTGGAAGGACACTTCCCCAGGACACTCGGACCCCCTGTAGGCCATGCTGCTCAGAGCAGGAGAACGAGTCACCTCGACTGCAGAATGTTACTGGGCCCCATTCACAGCTGTCCCTTGAGACAGGAGGGTCTCTGCACTCAAGCACACATGTCACCAATGACCGGGATCCTGAGACAGGCCAGGCTCTGGGGGTCTATCTCAGCTCATCCCCATGGCTATGCTGGGAGGGAGGGGCTGCCCTCAGTTTCGTTTTAGAGGAGAACAAAGAGGATGGAAACCAAGGGCCGGAGGAAGAAGGAGAGGAGGTGCTGACCCAGGTCCCGGGAGGGACACCGAGGCTAAGAATAGCACTCACGGAGGTTTTCCTGGGTCAGCAACCTGAGGACAAGGGCTGTTTAGAGCAGGGACGGAGCCTGGCCAAGGCGACAGAGCAGGCGGAGTCAGCTCAGATGTTCCAGACCCAGAGCCCACGCTCAGAGCCCTGTGCGCCACCCTGACCTCAAGCACGCCACTGGAGCCCCTCTGTGCTCCAGCTGCTGTCCCAAACCAGGGGGAGGCGCTCGGTGCTGGAGCAGGTCAGTCCAGGAGATGAGCATACCTGCCTCATGAGCTCAGACATCAGAGGGCGGCATCCCAGCCTGCATTTCTTTGCATCACATCCTTGCGTGATCATGGCTGATCTGAGGCTCAGTCCTAGGGGAATCCCCTCTACCTGTCAGAGAAAGGGAAACGATCGTACCCAGGGGTGATACCTGTCACCCCTGCAAGAGGCCCACCCTCATCTCTCCTCAGCATTAGTGCCAGGCCGCCACCTCCCTGATGTGCTTTCCAGCTTTGGCTGGAAAAGCCCTCTGGTCCTCACATTCCCCTTTTCCCTCAGCTGCCAGGAAGCTCAGTGTTCACCTCCTAATACTCTCAACCTAGCTTTTCTGGAAATTACCATTGCTTGGGTCCCCCACCAGCTGCTGTAAGTACATGATCACCTTTAGTTCTCACACACTAAGCGCACGTTGCCTCATAAGCAATAAGGCTGCTCTGTTTTGCTGGTGGGGAAATTGATTCTTAGAGGAGGTTCATGAACTTCCCAAATCTTGAGAAAGCAAGTGGCAGAGGGTATTCACAACCAGTAGTCCAACTCCAAAGTCACTTCATACACCGCCTCTCTTTCTGGCACGACCCTTACCCGCCATGCTTTGTTCTTACCTAGGACCCTCCATGAAGGGTCCTATCACAGCCCAGCTTTCCTGGGCAGCAGCACCGTGCCAAGCACACAGGGTGTAGATGATAAGTCTCTGACCATCCAAACCCGCTGCCAGCTCTGGGGTGATAAATGCTCCAGGAAATCCATTCTGCCAGCACATGTGCTGGTTCTGAGGCCCTTGTCCAGGAGGACGCTGTGGCCACTGCAGGGTGTGGCAGGTCGTGGTGGGGCTGGTCAGCACTTGGAGAAGCGTCCTGTGTCCCCCCTTCACTGGATCAGAGTCTCCGCCAACAGCCAGGGCACTGGGGGGCAGGGGCCCCATCCCCGCACACTGGGTCAACTAGTTCCCACCCCCCTGGGCCACTCCTAGGAGTGGATGATGGAATTAACCCAAAATCAGTCCCAACCCAACTCTGCACCTCACGGGACAGGCGGCCTTGAGTTTCCCAAGCTTCACTTGCCTCACCTGGAAAATGGGGGAGTTTGAAAACATTACACGAAGTCAAAGGAACCAGACACAAAAGGCCATGTATTGTATGCGTCCGTTCATGTGGAATGTCCAGAATGGGCAAATCCCTAGAGACAGAAAGCAGATCCATGGTTACGGGGAACTGGAGAGGGAGGAATGGGGAGTCAAGGCTAACGGGTCCTGGGGTCCTTTGGGGGTGATCAACATGTACGGGGATTGGGTATTGGTGATGGCTGCACCACCCTGTACATCTAATGCTCACCGAATTGTACACTTTAAAAGGGTGGACTACGTGGGATGTGAATTACATCTCAAAAAATAAAAAAATACAGGTGGATAAACTGGAAAAAACCAAACTCTAAAACGGTTCTATCACCACCAGCCTCACACACACGTGACGCGAGATAACAAACAAGGCCCGGCTGCTGCCTACCTGGAGGAAGGCGTCTAAAGGACGTCAGCCCGTGCAGGCTCCGGCACGGCCGGCTCCTGGCAGATGTCCCAGGGCGGAGGAAGAGCGGCCTGAATCCAGCAACATCCATCCAGGGGTTGCCGGGGCCTGGGCAGGGTCAGTGCCGGGGACAGCGACGCGGGAGCCCCTGGCCCCGTCCTCCTCTCCTCCCCGGCCGTGGGCAGATCCCTGCCCCCTCAGCCGCAGGCGTGGTGCCTCACCCCAGGATCGGGGAGGGAACCATGGAGCAGACAGCGCACTTGGCCTCCAGGCTCTTCAGGTCCAGCCAGTGGAAGGGGCGGGGGCTCCCCTAGGGTCCCCACCACCACTGGAGCGAGGCCAAGCACAGGCTGTGTGGCCAGCTCTGGGCACGCATCTCCTTGGGCATTCCCCCGTGCCGCGGCACTGCCATCCCCAACGGAGGCCGCCCCAAATGCCCCCTGGGCTCTCACCCACCGAGCAGTGCCCGTGCCTTTGATCCCAGCACCCCAAAGCAGGGCTCTCTGGGCCTCAGCACCTGCCTTCCAGTTATGGGTTTAACTAATTTTTCTGGGGGACACAGTTTACGCCCTAACCTCTGGAAAGTGTGAATGTGACCCTATTTGGAAATAGGATATTTGCGGATCCCAGTTAAGTGATTACGATGAAGTCACACTGAATTAGGGTGAGCCCTGTAAGAGGGGAATTGAGACAGATACATAGGGGGGACGGCCACGTGAGGGAGGCGGCAGACACTGGAGGCATGCAGCCACGAGCCGAGGAGAACCGAGGATGGCCAGCAACCAGCAGAAGCTGGAGGAGGCAGGAGGGACCCTCCCCTAGAGCCTGCAGAGGGAGGGTGCCCGCCCAGCCCACACCTTGATCTCAGACTTCTAGCCTCCAGACGGTGAGAGAACGCACTGCTGTTGCTAGAAGCCCCCAGTCTGTGGTCATTTGCAGGGCAGGCCCAGGACACTAAGAAACTTCTCACCACTGCACCAGAAACCCTGGGAACCAGCAGGAGCCCAAATGAGCAGCTTGGGAAGGCAGAACATATCCGTTTCTCCAGCATCTTTATGATGAAATAACATCGGTCTCACGGCTGGATGCAGGCAGCCGGACCAGGGCAGCCGTGGAGACCCCATCCTGCTCAGGCGCGGGCCGCCCCTCAGAGCAGTTCCATGACAGCCGCCACCGTGCTGTGCCCGAAGATGAAGGTGCCGACAAGCACGGAGACCACCCCCCAGGCCTCCAGGAAGCACCTGCCAAGTCAACAAACTCCCGTCAACACGCGCTTTCCTGGAGATTTGCACAGACGAGCCAAACACATGTAGAAAACTTATGATGTGAAGCCTAGCAGAGTCACCAATTTGGAAGAAATTCAGGTTACCCTCCCTTACCTGTAGGGATGGGTTTCTGGGACAAAAGGAAATAAAGTACCCGTGCAATTGAAAAAAAAAAAACAAAAACAAAAAAAAACAAACTCTCCCCCAACCTGTTGTTTCATAACCTCGTTCCCTCCCAATATTTTATCAAAGACGAAGAAATGGGGGGAGGGAGACACCGGTTTCACACTCCCTTCTCTTCCGCTTCTTTTCTTTAGGGGGTGGACGCCCCTGAAAGTGAGGAAGGAGAAGAAAGCCCTAGGTCACACAGATGGGAACAGTGGCTGGGGGGCCATGGGGGAGGGGACAGAGGTGGCTGGAACTGGTGGCCACGAGACCACGTGCACAGGCGTCATAACGTAACCAGGAGAGACGGTGCAGGCAGTGAGGCAAAAGCCACGATAATAAGACTCCCACGAAATGACAGGGATATTTCTGGCCCGCTAACAAAGGCCACAAGGATCCGTCGTCATGGAAAAACCATCTGCAGTTACGCAGCGTGGCAGAGCGGCAGCTCGGTGCCGTGAACACCCGCCTGCCTGAAAGGGGGGAGAGAGGTGAACGTGACGGGGCTGCGGGCTCCTCGGGGCAGCTTTGATGGATCAGAAAGCCCTAAAGCAGCGCTAGGATTAAAAATACCTTTAAAGCCCATCGGTAACAGCTGCTGTGAACTTGGACTGAGGCACCACAGAAGCAGCACGACTTGAAAGGGCGCTACAGGGCAAGAACCATGTAGGCGGCCCCCAGGCAGCCGGGGCTGGGGCTAAGCCCGAGTCAGCTTTAGAGACGCCCAGAAAAATGCTTCTCAACCCAGAAGGGAGCCCAGCCAGGCCTGCCGCTGTGGGAGGACCACGCTTGGGCTCCATGGGGCTGGACGAAGGGGAAAGAGAGGCTGCAAGTGGGCCCCGAGTTCACGGCTGCTGTGACGTAAGAGCATCTGTACTGGGCTGAAGGGTGGTCCCCCAAATTCACATCCACCTGGAACCTGTGAACACAACCTCATTGGGAAACAAGGTCTTTGCAGATGTGATGAACTTAACGATCTGGAGATGAGATCACCGTGGACTGGGGGTGGGCCCTAAGCCCAATGACAGGTGTCCTCATAGGAGAGAAGCAGAGGGAGACTTGAGACAGACACAAGGGAGAGGCTGTGTGAGGACAGAGGCAGGGATGGGAGTGATGCGGCCACAAGCCAAGGACCACCTGGAGCCGCCAGAAGCAGGAAATAGCACAGAATGGAATCCCCCCAAGAGCTTGCAGAGGGAGTGTGGCCCTGCCGACACCATGACTTTGGACTTCTGGCCTCCAGAACTGGGAGGAGATACATTTCTGTTGATTTAAGCCACGAGCAGCCCTAGAAAACTACTACAGTGTCCTCTCTAGCCGTCTTGGCCTCAGTTTTCACATCTGTGAAATGGGACCAAGATCGGCACAGACTCCTGGGTCCCTGGCACTGGCTGAGCTCTGGCCCATCGCCCGTGCACACGCTCTCTTTCTCAGTGGGGTCCAACTGGACCCCTCGGTGGCAGAGTACATGGTCCAAGTCACACCACAGGCCGACCCAGCGGAGGGTACTCTGCTGAAAAAAGGGATGGTCCTAACGGTCTTGTCTAACCAGCAACGTGGAGCAGGGAGGGGGGTAAGCATGGGGCCCCGCGTCCAGTTGGCCAGAGTGGAGCCCCAGCTCTGCCCTACTCGCCACCTGCCTGTGGGTTGGTTTCTGCCTCGTGTTTGGGATGGAAATATCCCAGCATCGCAGGGAGAGGAAGGGGTAAAGGGGCTGAGCGTGGGGCCCAGCACTGAGGCATCATCCAACCAGGACCTGCTGTCCTGTTAACAGAACGTGTTGCCCTGGTGCATGGGGGAGCCCACGGCCTCCAGAACGCAGGGATCTGTGGGGTAACAGGACCAGCCTGTACCCACCCCGCCCGGGATCCGAGTACAGGATGGGGAAGCACGCAGGACTTGGGCCTCCAGACGCCGGGAAGACCCCAAATCCGCATAAAGCCCCAAGCAGAGACCACAGCGCTCGCAGTGCAAGGGCGGCCACGCGTGGACTGAACAGGGCGCGGTGTGCCGGCCTGGGATGGAGCCCCGGCTCAGCTGCCCCCAGCCCCGCCGTGTGGACAAGGCCCCCCTCCCGGCCTGGCCTGCAGTTCCCTCACACGCAGGACCCGGCGGGCGAGCAGTCTTCACACACCCCTCCCGCTGAGCCCCGCACATGCTAGAGTCGACACCCTCACGTACACACACTTACTTAACTCGGGGTCCTACGGGCTCCACGCTGATGGCACAAATGAGGCACAGACCTGCGGAGGAGACACAGGGTCACACCAGCTCTTCGTTATTGAACCCAAAGCAGCCCTGAGCTCTCAAAGGCTCAGCCAACACCCAGCAGTCCCCAGGCGCCACTATGGGGTCCCCGCTCGACACCCCCTAACACCTTGGCCTGTCCAGCAACGACAATAGCACACACTCACGTCTCTGATGCGATGTAGTGGGTCAGGGCCAGACTCGGGGCCTCAACCCTGGGACACCTTTGACAACTGCCAGCTGCCTTTGTTATTTTTTTCTTTCTGTCATTTTTTTTTTTCTTTTTTAATCGTGCTACTGAGATTTGAAGCCAGACAGCTCTGCCTAAAGATCCTGTGGGTCTCCCCGCTGCCGAGCCTATCCTGGCCCGTCCTTTCCAGCACGGGAAACGGCTAGAGCTACAAGGCCCCACCCAGGACATGGACACCCAACCCATACGGTGTGTTCAAGACACTGAATCACTGAGCCCATCCGCCCTAGACGGTGGTTGGCCGGCGGGGGGTGGAAGCCAAGGGAGGTGGTGAGGCGCTCGGACCCCGCCACCCCTGTCTGAGAGCGCTCCCCAGGGCCCGGGGCCGCAGGATCGGGGGTTTCTGCCCCTGCAGTGCTGCTGCTTCTCTGGGAGCCCCCAGCCTTGGCCAGCCTGGGTCTGCCAGGCCAGGGTAACCCCCAGGCCAATTTGACTGGAATTTCACGTCATCACTAACCTCGGGAAGGTTTCCTAGGAATCCCTCCATCATGGAAACTGTGTTTGCCTCCCAGACTGGGGGACAAGGAGGGAGATGTTTGTGGGGCACCTTTGAACCATAGGAGTTTCATATAATTGAAAACATTAAATAAAATCCTATAGTGGGCTTCCCTGGTGGCGCAGTGGTTGGGAGTCCGCCTGCCGATGCGGGGGACGCGGGTTCGTGCCCCGGTCCGGGAAGATCCCACGTGCCGCAGAGCGGCTGGGCCCGTGAGCCATGGCCTCTGAGCCTGTGCGTCCGGAGCCTGTGCTCCGCAACGGGAGAGGCCACAACAGTGAGAGGCCCGCGTACAGCAAAAAAAAAAAAAAAAAAAAAAAAAAAAAATCCTACAATGAGTGGCAGCAGCGGGAGGGTGGACAAGGCTGATGAGGCTGACTCAGCCCTGCTACCTGCTAGCTATTCCACCCAGGAGGCCTCAGGGCCTCAGTCTTCTCATCTGTAGGCTGGGTTGATAACAGCACGCCCACCAAGTATGTCCTTCAAGGGCCATTGAGATGTTAAATAAGGGAAGGTGTGTGAAGCCCTGGCCCCCGTGCCTGGCCCAGTAAACAGGTCTGGGAGCCACCCCTCCTCCACGAGCTCCCGCTCACACAGGGCCCTCACCTGGGAAGATGAAGATGAAAAAGGAGCTGACGCCGCCGATGATGCCGATGATCTCGCTGAGGTCGGGCAGGAACAGGGCCATGGCGAGCGTCACGGTAACCCATAGGACGGTCAGCGACATCCGGACCCATGGCCCCGAGGGCTCGGCCAGGGCCTGGGGCCCACACGCCCAGCAGCAGCCCCTCCTCCAGAAATCCTGCATCACCGACCTGGAGGCCACGCACTATGGGCTCCCACGGGCTCCCGGGGGCTGCAGCCCTGCACTCGCCCACCACCGGGTGCCCCAGAGTGCCCCCCACCACTGCCTCACTCCCTGGGAACCCCCGCCGCACAAGGGTAGCCGACAGGGCGGGGCCACATTGGGCCACCAAGCTCCGGGGGCCAGGCTCCAGTCCTGACAGCAGCTGGGCGACGCTGGCCAAACCACCTGACTCCCCTGCCCGTCTCCTTCTCTAGGAAACAGAGGTGAAGACAGTCCCCAAGCCACACGGGTTGGCGTGGCGCCTGGCACGTGTTAATTTTCAATGGGTGCTGTGCTCTGCACTGAACCATGTCCCACGAGCTGACCTCACCTCCCCAGGAAGAGCACGATGGGGTAGACAGTCACGATGGACACAGCAAAGAGGACCCGGGCAACGATGATGACCCCATCATTGCCTGGGTAGGACATCAGGATGTCAGCAGAAACGTCTGTCCCGAAGGTCAGGAAGCCGTACATGCCTGTGAAGGGTAAACGGGGGAACACAGGAGAGCTGATTAGAAAAATGCTATCCCCCCACCTCAACTCCGACACGCAGACAGCACCCGGATCTACCGCTGCTAATGTTTCCCCTAGGAGCTGACAGAAAGTTCTAGAATCTCCCAAGGCTTTCCTGTCCTCAGCCTACAGGATCCTGGTCCTTCTGACTCAAACTCCTGCTGGGCAAAACTGTCCCTTGTCCTTTTTCCAAACAGCTCACGGCACCCGTACAAGGCACCCACTCGTGGGTGTGGACTGACTGGAAGCAGTCTGAACAATGCTTTCCGTGCCCTGTCCACCTCACCCTTACAGCATCTAGAGAAAGAAACTGTCCATGCGCCCATTTTCCTGATGGGGAAAATCAAGACCCAAGGTGTCAACAACTGTCTGGAATGACACCGCTTGTTACAGCAGAAGTCAGGTCCCTACCCCACAACCCAGCACTGCCTCTCGGCCTCCGCGTCACCTGCCCGGTCTTGAGACAACCATCGCTGACCAAGAGCTGTGGTTTGCTTTGGTTTTTCTCCAGCCCCATGATCCTGCTGGCCCTGGACCATCTGAAGGAGACTCTCAATCACCGGGTCCAACTCAGGGGCCACAGAATGAGAGAGGCCTCCCCTGCTACACAGAAGTCACCCAGCAAGAGTCCAAGGCCCCTGACACATCTGTGGGAGCCCAAGAACTCCCTGAATCAGAGACTCTGATAGGCTGATGAAAGAAAGGGCTGCTGGGCTGGCGGAAAGCGGCCAGAAGTCAGCCTGAGCCCGGGCCCTGGGCTGTGCACTGGACGTGCCGTGGGACCTCGGGTGTGGCACAGCCCCTCTCTGACCCACACTTCTGTCACCTTTGAAGACCCTCCTGTGCCCGTTTGTGGATGCTGAAACCCACTGCATCCAAGAGAGTGTTCTATAAACCACTGCCTGGATATAATACTCCGACAGCCATCACTGACGCCATCCCACGAGACAGGCACGCACGGACGTGGGGGGTGAAGAGCAGGGGCTTAGGAGACAGACGGGCCAGGGTTTGCGTCTCAGCTTTGCCACATATAGCTGGGAGACCCTGGACAAGCCATGGCAACCCTCTGAGCCTCAGAGGCCTCCGCTATGAATTGTGGACTCTCCTGGGGGTGTTAGGGACAAAAGAAGCACAGGCAGTCAAACCACTTAGCACTGCACCCAGGACGCGGTAGGGTCTCTATACACACGTGATTATTCCGGTTTTTCCCACTGCTCTGCACCCAGGTCCTGGGCACCTTGCGCGGGCCTTACCTGTCAGCGAGTAGACAAGGCAGCAGGCCAGCAAGGACAGCACGGAGACGAGGGCCCAGTGCCCGAGGCTCTGGCGGCGCATGCTGCAGTAGATGGACACGGCAGCTTCGTGACACTGCAAGGGAGCAGCAGGGTCAACGGGAGTCGAGCCAGCTGGGCGCTAGAATCACTTGGCGCCATCTAAAAAGTCTCAGTGTCTTGGGACTTCCCTGGTGGCTCAGTGGTAAAGAATCCCCCTTCCAATGCAGGGGACATGGGTTCAATCCCTGGTCAGGGAACTAAGATCTCACATGCCGCGGGGCAACTAAGCCCGTGAGCCACAACAAAGATCACGAGCGTCACAACTAAGACCCGACACAGCCAAAAATAAAGAAATAAAATAATTTTAAAAATACAAAAAAAACCTCTCAGTGTCCCAAAACGTGGGTAACAACCCAAATACCCACCAAGAGCAGAAGGGAGAAGTAAGTCATCAGATATTCACGTGTAGAATATTACACGGCACTGAAAAGGGGTGAACACAACTGCACACCTCAACACAGAGAGCCCCGCAGCTGTAACGTGGAGCAAAAGACACCAGAGAAGAAGAATGCTTCCATGTACGTGAAGTTCAAGTTACGAGCCAAACAAGCCAGGATGGGGTTCTCGACCACAGCACTGCTGATGCTTGGGGACTGTCCTGTGCATAGTGGGATGCAGACGACATCCCCTGGCCTCGACCCACTAGATGCCAGGAGCATCCCCCCCAGTTGTGACAATCAAAAACATCTGTAGACATTGCCAAATGTCCCCTGGGGGCAAAATCACCCTCAGTTGAGAGTTACCATTTGTGGTGACAGAGGGCAGAATAGTGGAGTGGGGTGGTGCTATTGAGGGAGCATTCCGGGGTGCTGACGATGTTCTATATCCCATGGGACTACACATACTTATGATTTATATACTTCCTACATACTGTATCACATGGTCACATTTTAAAAAATATAAAATACATGTAGCCAATGCCAGGAGCCCACCTGTGATGTGCACTTTATTTTTCTGGGGCAGGTCCTGGGCAGCGGTGTTTTATCAGCAGCCCAGGAGACCCTAATGAGCAGCCGGCACCATACAGGTGCTGCTGTATCTGGATGTGCCCTATGGGTTCTGGGATCTTCCCAGGCTCCTGGGGCAGGGCTCCCACCACCACATCCATTTACTTACTTCTAATCAAAGCCAACAGGATGACCGTCCATGCCTGCCCACTCCCCAGGCTTGAGAGCCCTGCTCCCCTCGCCCACCGAGCTCAGCCCACCACTGTCCCTCTTCGCTGCCTCAGGGCCTTTGCCCATGCTGTGTGCTCTGCCTGCGATGTCTCCTGGTCCAGCCAGCTTCTACTCATCCTTTAGGAAAGCCCTCCTCCCCAGCTGGCCGAGTTCTGCTCTCACGCCCCCCATGTGAGCACATCTGGGTTTGCGGGTTCAGCGTCTGTCAGGTATGTGGTGTCAGACACACCTGCCTCCCTCATTCCCAGCACAGAGCCTGGCCCACAGGTGAAGGGCACTCCGGCAGTTACTAAATCATCCATCCCTTTGCCAACTTGCAGCCATGAGGCCTCCCTGCACCCAACCCCAGCTCACCACACTCAGGTCCTTATATCAGTCCCCTTTGTTGCGAGTGTGGGGTGCCCATTAACCAGCCTCACACAGTCCCCACCCTCATGGAGTGCCCACTGTGAGGGGCTGGGGTACATCAGCCTCAGGCCTCCCGATTCCAGCCACAGAGGCGGCGTCCAGCCTGGAGCAAGCTCTCACACACCTTCCACGACAGGTGAGCCTCAGGGACCTCCCTGACCTCACAAGCCTGCTGGCTTGCAGGCTGGCTCAGCCAGGCAGTGGGGGGCTTAAACTGCCCCCTACACACACACACACACACACACACACACACACACACACACACACACGCACGCACGCACGCACGTGCGCGCCCTCCCAAGCAGTGGAACTCAGGACCAACGTTCCCGCCTCCTATACTCCGGACCCCAGACATGGGGGAAAAGATGCCTGGTGGTTGCAGGATGGAGCCCTGCCCTTCCTCCTGTTTCTCCTAAGACTCCTGGGTTGTGCTTCTCTTGGTCTTATGCGGGGAAATAAAGCTTGTGAGGGCAGGGCTGCCCTGCTGGGACAGCATCTAGGACGGTGACTGGCCAATAGCAAGCTCACTATTGACTAAGTGATGGGACGCAGGGCAGAGGAGCATGTGGTGGGTAAGAAGTGGAAACAGTCCAAACACCGGCTGAAGAAAGGAAAAACAAGCTACAGACTCTCCAAACAGTGGCATATCATTCAGCCATGAAAAGGGACGCAGTCCTGACACGTGTACCACACGGATAACCCTCAAAAACACCACGGTGAGTGGGACTTCCCTGGTGGTGCACTGGTTAAGAATCCGCCTGCCAATGCAGGGGACATGGGTTTGAGCCCTGGTCCGGGAAGATCCCACATGCCCTGAAGCAACTAAGCCCGTGCGCAATGACTGAGCCTGCGCTCTAGAGCCCGCGAGCCACAACTACTGAAGCCTGCGTGCCTAGAGCCCGTGCTCCGCAACAAGAGAAGCCACCACAATGAGAAGCCCACGCACCACAACAAAGAGTAGCCCCCGCTCGTCGCAACCAGAGAAAGCCTGCGCGCAGCAACAAAGACCCAACGCGGCCAGAAATATAAATTAAAACAAAACAAACCACTACATCGAGTGAAAGAAGCCAGCTACAAAGAACCATATACTGTATGATTCCACTTATATGAAGTGCCCAGAACAGGCACATCCAGAGAGACAGAAAAATCTGTGGTTGCCAGGGGCTAGGAGGGGAACAAGAGGGGAATGGGGAGTGACTGGTAATAAGTACAAGTTTCTTTTGAAGGTGATGAAAATGTTGTAAAATTGATGGTGGTGATGGTTGCACAACTGTGTGAACACACTAAAAACCACTGAACTGTACACTTTAGAGGGGTGAGTTGTATGCCATGTAAGTTGTATCTCAAAGCCGTTTAAAAACAACAGGGGGAAAGAAGACACACAGAGGGCCGATAAACACAAGAAAAGATGCTCAACAATGCTAATTATTAGAGAGATGCAAATCAAAACTACAATGAGGTACCACCTCACACAGGTCAGAATGGCCATCATGAAAAAGTCTACAAATAACAAATGCTGGAGAGGGTGTGGACAAAAGGTAACCCTCCTGCACTGCTGGTGGGAATGTAAATTGGTGCAGCCACTATGGAGAACACTATGGAGTTTCCTTAAAAACTAAGAACAGAACTACCATATGATCCTACAATACCACTCCTGGGCATATATCTGGAGAAAATCATAATTCGAAAAGATACACTCACCCCAATGTTCATTACAGCACTATTTACAATAGCCAGGTCATGGAAGCAACGTAAATGTCCATTGACAGATGAACGGATAAAGAAGATGTGGTACATATATACAATGGAATATTACTCAGCCATAAAAAGAATGAAATAATGCCATTTGCAGCAACATGGATGGACCTAGAGATTATCATAATAAATAAAGTAAGCCAAAGAAAGACAAATATCAGGACACCATTTATATGTGGCATCTTAAAAAAAAAAAAAAAAGATACAAACGAACTTATTTCCAAAACAGAAAAAGACTCACAAACATAGAAAATGAGCTTATGGTCACCAAAGGGGAAAGGGGGATGGGGGAGGGATAAATTAGGAGTTTGGAATTAACATATACACACTACTACGGATAAAACAGATAACCAACAGGGACCTCCTGTATAACACAGGGAACTATACTCAATATTTTGTAATAACCTCTAAAGGAAAAAAAAATCTGAAAACGAATATGCATATTCAGCTACATATACCTGAATTGCTGTGCTGTACACCTGAAGCTAACACGATGTTGTAAATCAGTCATACTTCAATTAAAAAAACCACAAACAAGGGAAAAGTACCGCGTGTGGCCAGGGTGTCTGGGAGCAGAACCTGTACCCACAACCCGTGCTCCCCACAGGCCTCTCCTTCCAACTCTGCGTGGGCTGGACGGGGTGCCCCGCTGCTAAGTGTGTGGGGAGGGGTGTGTTGGAACCGGAGCTCCCGATGACGCCAGCTGACCGCCCACGCCTTCCCCGCACAGCAGCCCCTCCAGCCTTGCGCCACTCCTCACCCGGCTCCCTTCCACCTTCACCTGCGTCTAGTTCCCCCACCCCCAGATCCCTGACTCCCCAAGCTGGATCCTGGCAACCCTATCCCCGGCCTCGGCAACTAGTCCTCAGCCCCACCCCGGCCCTGCAATCCACAACCTTTGCCAACTCCCCCATCTCCGCATCCCGTGTCCCTGGAAACTGCAGCCCAGGCCTCGGTTGCTAGGAGAATGGGATGTGGGAGCCGAGGCAAAGGTGAGGGGGGCACCTCCTCACAAGCATCTGGAAAGCACCCCGCACCCCTGCCCAGCGTGAGCCTGCTACACCATATGGTGCTCGGGCACCCGAGAGAGGACCGGCTAAACGACATCCAAACGGCTGACAGCAAAATCATCGCCTTCCATCTTTCAAAATATTGGTTGTGCAGGAAGAAACGTGAGACATTCTGTAAGCGGCTTGCTAAGCCCCAGAAACGATACAGCGACTCATTTATAAAGAAGAGAAACGGAAATGTTTCAGACTTTTCTTTTCCCCAAGAAGTGGTTCTCAAAGAAACTATAAGCTGACGAACACAGAGGAGCTGGTTGATGAGCACAGGAAGAAGCCGCTCAGGCTACGAGGCTGAGACACTGTCAACCCCGAGCCACTTTCCCCCGAGAACTGGATTTCACTGGGGGCGGTTTTGTTGTTGTCGTGGTGGGTGGGTGGTTGTCTTTAGGAGAGAGGCAAATCTTTCCTAAAATAAACGATGGAGGAAGGGAGTCAGCTGCCACCGGCTAGGAGACTGCGAGACACCAAGAGAGACCAGAAGGCGGGGAGCAAAGCTCAACCCCACCCCCGCCCCTCCAGCCCCGCCCAGCCCTTTGCAGCCCTCCGGCCTGAGACCCCTCCCACTCCGGGGCTCTCCAGCTGAAGCCCCTCCCCTTCAAGCTGGCCACCTCCCACACATTCCTCAAGACTCCTCCCAGGCATCAGCGCCTGGAAAAGGGCATCTCTGAATCTGCCCCACCCAGCGCTGCGGCGGCGGAAGCCCCTCCACTGGATTCCACGCACGGAATTCCCCACTCCATGCCGTTCTATCAAAGTCTATATATTCTGCCCAGTACCGCCAGCTCCCCACACACCTTCCCGCCCTCCTAGCCGGCAAGCCTCCAAGCCCCCGTGGCAGAAGCCACCTGCACGAAGGCATTCTACGTAAGCAGGCCACTCCAGGTCCCCGGGCGTGGCGACTCGGCCGTGAGGACTTCGCAAAGGAGGGGACAGGTACCGGGCCCACACACTCGACCCCAGACCCAACAAACAAACGTGCTGCTGCTGGCTGTCGGCGGGGCCGGTTCCCAGCTCACGGAGCCCAGATGCCGGCCACGTGCACCGTCTCCCAAAGACAGCCCATCTCATCCTGGAACAAGTCCTCGAGCTCCTCCCGACAGGGAGGCCACACTCTCCTGGGGGAGCAGGCGGTCCCCAGAGCCTGCAAATGCCACCCTCTTCAACACAGACGCTAAGGTTACCTGAAATCCGAAGCAGATGGTGGGAAAGACACTAAATATGGAGGTCCAGGAGGAAGGACTGTAAAGAGATGAAAACGGGTGTTTGTTACAAAAAGTTAAACTCAAAGCAACCTTCAACTTGAAGATGAGGTTTCAACAATACCAGCAAGATGTAACTAAGCGTGACTATAAGACAGGTTTTAATAACCACGTCCACTGCCGGGTTTGGGGGATTGGAAAAGGCTGCATGTTAAATGCTGCACTTTCTAAGTACATCTGTGCTGACATATGGTTAACTTGACATTCTCCATGCAGGCACAACTTGGGCAGGGCGTGGCTAGGAGGAACTCCCAGCCTCCCTTGGAGGCTGCCTGTTCCCAGTGAGCTTAGGGGCTGGGGTGGTAGGGGGCACAGGCAGCATCCATCAAACAGACCCCAACAGGGCAAGGATGGTTTGACCTCCGTCCAAGCTGCCCAAGAGAACTGAGGTGTGCATGAGGCAGAATCTTCAGGTCAAGCCCTCTCAGTGGTCCCCACATGGTGGCCCTCCAGATTCCTTTAATAAGCAGCTCTAGGTACCAGCCTCCAGCACCTTTAGGGACATGTAGTAGAGGGAGCATCGACAGCACCCACTAAAGAATCGGGGTTTCCTGGTTGTGGAAGAATAGTGGGCCCCAAAGAGATCCATGTCCTAATCCTGGGAACCTTACACGACACAAGGAACTCTGCAGATGTGAGGAAGCTCGGGACTTTGAGGTGAGAGATGACCCTGAAGGATCTAGGCCCAGTGTAGCCCAAGGATCCTTGCAGTCAGAGAACCTTCCCCAGCTATGGTCAGAGGGAGCTGTGACCAGAGAAGCAGGGTCAGAGAGATGGAACCTTGCTGGCTTTGAAGATGGAGGAAGGGGCCCCGAGCCAAGGAATGTGGGCGCCTCTAGGAGCTGGAAACGGCAAGGAGACGGATTCCAATCTACAGCTTCCAAAAGGAACACAGCCCTGCTGACATCTTGATTTTAGCCCAGTGAGGCCTGTTCTGGACTTCTGCTATCAGAACTGTAGGAGAGTAAATTGGTGTAGTTTTAAGTCACCAAGCTTGGCAGGAACGTATCACAGCAGCCACGGGGAAAGGCACACGGTGGTATCTCCCTTCTGTGCTGCGCTCCGGCCGACTCCTAACTCTGGGTGCAGATCACGGAGCCTCCCCGCCAAGCCCTGCCTTCCTGGACTTTCCTCAACAGCACTGTCAGCCGATGGCCAGCTGCTTAGCGCCCACGCTCCCACGGCTCCATCTGCCTGCCCGCGTCCTCTGGGCCTCACGTGCTGTCCTCTCCCGTTCCTGTGGGTGAGACTGCCCGAGCTCCAGCCTTGGAGGCTGCATTTCCAGAGAGCAGGGCCCTCCCCTGCGCAGACTCAAGGCCACAGATGAGCAGTGGATCTGGCCCTCCTCTGATCAGTTTTCCTTCACTGCTGGATTATGCTGCCGCTGTGCCGTGGGCCACACGGGCCCTGGCCTCGGTGCCCCGGCTCCTTCCCCGTCTCCTGAACCCCATCCACCTGGGCCTTCAACCCCGCCTCCTGCCCTGACAAAACTCAGCCACATCAAGAGCGGCCTCCGTGGCCAAATCAGGCGCCAGGGCTCAGCCCCGTGTGACCCAGGAGCTGCATCTGGTGGCGATCACCCCAACCTGCTTGAAATTTTGCTCACTGACTTCTGAGACCCAGATTCTATGATCCTCTGTCCTGGGTTGTACAGTGTCCCCCTAGATTTATAGCCACTGGGAACCTCAGAATGAAATCTTATTTGGAAAAAGGGTCTTTGTAGATGTCATTGGTTCAATGAAGATGAGGTCATACTGAAGTAGGCTGGGAGTGAACCCAGCCACTGGGGTCCTTACAGGAAGAGTAAACACACAGGGCGGAGGCCGTGTGACCATGGGGGCCGCATCTGGAGCGAAGCATCTGCAGACCAAGGAAGGCCAAAGAGTGCCGGCAGCACAGACCCTGGGAGGGGCAGGAAGGACCCCACCCCACCCCGCCGGAGCCTCCAGAGGGAGCGCAGCCTTGGGAGCGCAGCCTTGCTCACACCTTGATTTTGGACTTCTAGCTTCCAGAACCAGGGGAGAAACTTGTGCTGCTTTCAGCCACCCGGTTTGTGCTCATGTGTTACTACAAGCAGCCCCAAGAAGCTAACACATGCCCCTAACTCGCCATCCCTCTCCCTGATCCCCCAGGGCCTGGTGGGGGGCCACCAGCTCACAGTTCTCACCCGGGCTCCCGGCCTTACTTACACGCCATCTCTGGGCTGATGTTCCTCTCTCCGGCCCAGGCCTCTCTGGACGCCAGGTGCCCAGTCTGACCAGCTCCCTGACCTCTTTATTTAGTGTCTCACAGCCGTCTCTAACCTAACACATCCCCACCCGACCCCGTCCCGTCCCATCTAGCCCAGGGAACGGCATCGCCAGAGCTCAGAGTCACCCGGACTCCCTTCTCTCTCTCACTCCACTTCCAACCTATCCTCCAGGAGGGTCCACACGATTTGCGGGACCCAGTGCAAAACGAACATGCCGGCTCCTTGTTCAACAGCGGTTAAGCATTTCAGGATGACAACAGCAGGGTGTTAAACCCAGTGCGGGGCCCTTCTTAGCCCAGGACCCTGGGTGACGTCACAGGTCACAGGCTCATGGAGCTGGCCTGCCGCCAGCCGATTTGATTTCAAGCCCCTGCTGTGATCAAAACCCTGCAGTGGCTTCCGTGCAAAACTGAAGTCCTCACCGCAGCTCCGCATCCCTAGAGGACACCCCCCCCATGCCCACGCCCACTCTTGGCCTCGCTCAGGCTCGTCGGGCCTCACTGGCCTCTGCCCCTGCATCTTGCTGGCTGGTTCTGCGGCCCCTAAGCTGCGGGGAACGCGTCTGCAACAGCCTAGGAGCCCCAGGCTGGTGGGGTGTCTAGCCCTTCCGTGTCCCTTAGCCTGTCCCCTGGCCTCACCAGTGATAGCGCTGTCGTTCTGAAGAAGGAAAGGAGCTTTTATTTTGGCTGCACCGTGTGGCACGTGGGATCTTAGTTCCCCGACCGGGGCTTGAACCCGCGCTCCCTGCAGTGGAAGCACAGAGTCCTAACCACTGGACCGCCAGGGAAGTCCCAGGAAAGGAGGTTTTGCTGAGTTCTACGGCATCAGAGACTTGAAGGATTTCACGGGACGAGCCAGGGCTCTGTGCAAACCATGGGCGGGGTCGGGGGGAGAAGCATCCCTCGGCCCTCACAGCAGCCCCGGGAAGCCACCTCCCAAGACTCACCTGGACGCCAGGCGGGGCTCATGAGCGAGGTCTCGGGGCCCGAGGTAGTACTGTGCCACGATGACCAGGGCCAGGTAGCAGGCGGCCAGCGTGCCTAGGATGCTAACACATGGACGGAGTGCAGCGTTAGGGGGCCTCTGTGGTGAGGTGGGGCCTGGGGAGCCACACGGAGCGGGGTCTCAATGCCAGCTCCGCCCACACAGGCAAGGTGTCAGGCCGCTGTCTGGACTCCATTTCCCTATCTGCACAGTGGGGACAGCGGGAAGAGCATTCCAGGCAGGCAGGGCAGGGCCGGGCTCAGGCCTAGCGGTCAGACCTGCGAGGCTGTGATCGCTACGGGCGGCCCCGTCTCTCCACCCACAGCCGCTGGGATTCAGCATCGAAGTCGGGACACTGCCCGCTGGGCCACAGCACAGGGGGAAGGAGGACCCTGACTCGGCTGGCGAGGGCTGGGGGTGCCCGGGGGGCAAGGGGGTCCTGCCCACTCTTTCTCTGCTCCATTTTGTTACATGACAGGGGAAAGTGGGTGGCACACTTGTGGGAAGACTTTTGCCAGACTTAATTTGTGCAAAAGCACATGGAGAGCCTCAGACTGTAAAATGGAAAAAGAGAGAGAGAGAGAGAGAGAGAGAGAGAGAGAGAGAGAGAGAGAGAGAGTGTGAGTGTGTGTGTGTGTGTGTCCGTGTCCGTGCCAGCATATGTGCGTGTGTGTGCAGAAAAAGTCTGCAGTCATTGAGTAACAAAATGTCAGCTTACAGGTCCTGTCATTACGGGTAATTTGCTTTTTTGCTTATCTGTATTTTCTATCAGGCACATGTATGACTTGTGTAATTAAAAAATTTTTCCCCTTCTGCAAACGGGAAGACCCGTCCTAGCAGCCCCTATCCCAGGCGGACAGAAACCACCCACCAAGCGCCCGCCGAGGTGGGGACCCAGCCCCAGCCATCGCCCTGCCAGGAAGGGACTGCGGCCTGTACCTTGTGTATTTCTGGAACCCGATCTCACGTGGGGCGGACAGGGGAAGGATGACCAGCATGGACAGCAGCGTCAGCGTGAAGTGCTGGTCGGTGTACCAGGGCTGCGGGGCTGGCGGGGCGCCGGGCAGGAGGAAGTCACACACTAGGGGGAGGGAGGGAAGGAGATGCAGTCAGCCCCGCATGGCCCTCCCCCAGCTGAAGAGCCTAGGCTATGGGGTTCCCAGCTCTGGGTCCTCGGGTGGGATCGCCGTGGGCACTGAGTCATCCCCGTGAGTTTAAAGGGATGGGATGACAAGCATGATGGGGATCTTGTCACGTGCCACCAGGACAGAGGGAACACGCTGTAGGAATTCATTCAACAGACCTTCACCGAGTTCCTTCCGCCCGGCAGGCGCTGCTCTAAGTGCTGGAATCCACAGCAAAAGACACAACGGTCTGCCCTTGGGGCACCCAGGCCCTCCTGTTTGTAAAAGACCCTTCTTATTTGCTCAAGAGCTCAAAGGGTGTGCACGGTGAAGTCGGGGCCTGGAATACATTTTCCCCCAAGAGCAGCCCAGGGCAGCCCCGTTATTAGATAGAGGAGAACTAGGGCGGGGCTGAGCTGGCCGCTTCTGCTCCACACCTGATAGGCTGGGGTCCCTCAGGGGTATTTGGCAGGGGGTGGGGCTGGAGGGTCCTCGATGGCTGCGCTCACACAGGGTGCCTGGTGGGGATGCCTGGGCTCCGCGGGGCCCTCCCTGCAGACCATCCAGCAGGCTGGTCCATGACAGCTGGGGGGGTCCCAAGCCCAAGGCGGAAGGTGCCGTCCTCTTAAAGGCCAGGCCTGGAACTGGCAGTGTCCCATCCGCCATCCTCCGCCAGGCTGCGCCGTCACGGAGCCCGCTCTGATTCCGGGGGAGGGGACACAGACCCCATCAACCTCTCAAGAGACGGAACACCTAAGAGTCTGGACCCGTTTTGATTCCACCACAGTAAGACGGAGAATTTGGAGTTATCAGATAGAAGAGGCTAGACAGGTGGGGGAGAGGGGAGAGCTGAGGGGAGAGCCAAGGGGAGAGAGCAAGATGGCTCGAGGCCGGAAGCACGCGGATGGAGGGGCCGAGAGCTGGTTCCCGGCCCGCTCGGGGGTGCTGGCACTGCCTAACATAACCCTTCCTGTTCTCACCACGTGCTCCGTAAAGCCAGCGGTGAAAAGAGATCAACGGCCTGACCACAATGGCTTGCTTCTACTGGAGTGACGCTACAGGACAGCTCCCCGTGGAGCTCAGGGTGCAGAGACCGCCCCTGAGGGAGGCAAGGCAGGCTTTCCTGGCCAGAGAGGCCAAGGGAATGCACGTACCCAAAGGTGCTCAGAGATCTCCGTGAGTCCCAGGCCCCACGTGGCTGGGGATGGGGGGCAAGCCCTTCTTAGCCGTCTGGACTCCTGAAGCCAGGAAAGCCCCGCTCTGCCATCTGGGCTACGCAGCTCCTTCCTGAGCCCTCACTTCCCAGGCCACACCTTGGTGTCCTCGGCACCATCGTTTACAGCCCTTTGTACCCGATGAATGTAATGACTCCATCAAAAACCCCAACCTCCAATTAGCCTTCAGCCCAAGTAAACTGGACTTGCTTTCAGAAAGACAAATCCCTAAATACCTAACCAGAAACACGCCAACGATGCTCTCTTCCCACCAGTCAATCCACCCAGAGCTGGGGTGGCATGCATCCAATCAATACTCTCTCCAGGTGGTCCACCAACTGAGCCCAGAACCTTCTCAACACAGCAGCCGCTCAGAATCCTCCTCAACACGGCAGCACCTCCTCCTTTCGCAAACGGCAGCCCCTCAGAACCCTTCGCAGCACAGCACCCCTCAGATCCTTCTCGACACGACAGCCCCTAGGACTGTTCTAAACATGGCAGCCCCTCAGAATCCTGCTCAGCGTGGCAGCTGCTAAGATTCTTCCCAACATAGTGGCCCATACTTTCTCAACACTGAGGCCCTCAAAAGCCTTCTCACATGACACCCCCTCAGAATCCATCTCAACAGGGAAGCCCTCAAAATCAGTCTCCACATGGCAGCCCCTAACGTTCCCCTCCACACTGAGGGCCGCAGAGCCTCAACAAAGCAGCCCCCGAAATTATTCTCAACAGGGCACCCCCTCAACATCATTTTCAACATGGCAGCCCCTCAGACTCTTTCCCAACACGGCAGCCCCTCAGAATCCTCCTCCACACGACAGCCACTAATCCCTTTTCAACGCTGAGGCCCTCAGAATCCTCCTCAACATGAAGAATCCTTCTCACGTGGCAGCCCGGTGACTCCTTCTCAAGACACAGCCCCTCACATTCCTTCCCACCACGGAAGCCCCTCAGAACCTTTCTCAACACGGCGGCCCTCAGAATCCTTCTCAACCCAGCAGCCCTTGAGAATCCTCCAAAGGACGGCAGCCCCTAGGGTTCCTCTCAACCCGGAGGCCCTCAGAATCCTTCTCAACACGGCAGCCCCTCAGAATCCTCCTCAACACAGCAGCCCCTCAGAATCCTGCTCAACACTGCAGCTGCTAAGATTCTTCCCGATGTGGGAGCCCCTAGGATTCTTCTCCACACGGCAGCCACTAGACTTTCTCACACGCCATCACCTCAGGATCCTAGCTACACTGCGGTCCCCCAGATCCTGCCCAACAGCAGCAGCTGCCGTATAGGATCCTTCTGACATAGCAGCCCCTCAGGTCCTTCTCCACGTGGCAGCCCCTCCAATCCCTCTCAACACAGCAGGCTCCTAGAATCCTCCTCAAAACAGCAGCCCCTTAAAACCCTTTTCAACAAGGCAGGCCCTCCTGGTCCTTTCTACACGGCAGCCCCTCAGAATCCTTCTCAACACAGGAGACACTCAGAATCCTTCTAAACGTGGCAGCACATCAGATGCTCCCCAACACGACAGCCCCTCAGAATACTTCTCAACAGGGCTGCACCTCAGGTCCTCCTCAACACAGCAGCTCCCCAAAATGCTCATCATGGCAGCCCCTAACATCCTTCCAAACACAGCGGCCACAGAGAATCCTTCTCAACAAGGCAGCCCCTCACCGTCCTCCTCTCCACGGCAGGCCCTCAGAATCCTTCTCACCAAGACAGCACCTTAGACCCTTCTCACATGGTACCATCTGAGATCCTCCGCAAAACGGCAGCCTCCCGAAACACTTATCAACATGGCAGACCCTCACAATCCATCTAAACACAGCAGCCCTTCAGAATCTTTCTGACACGGCAGCCCCTCGGTTCCTTCTCAACACAGCAGTGCCCGAGAACCCTCCAAAACACGGCAGCCCCTAAGATTCTTCTCAACACAGAGGCCCTCGGAATACTGCCCAACACGGCAGCTCCTATAGTTCTTCTCAGCGTGGCAACCCCTAGAATCGTTCTCACACAGTGGCCCCTCAAGTCCTCCTCAAAATGGCAGCCCCTCAGAATCCTTCCCA
Source organism: Mesoplodon densirostris (assembly GCF_025265405.1). Taxonomy (NCBI): domain Eukaryota; kingdom Metazoa; phylum Chordata; class Mammalia; order Artiodactyla; family Ziphiidae; genus Mesoplodon; species Mesoplodon densirostris. The sequence goes on from NC_082679.1 coordinate 61,498,477, forward strand.
AACTGCACTTGCTAACATTTCTGTCAATATGGAGGCCCTTAGAACTCATCTCAATACAGCAGCCTCTCAGAATCCTTCCCATCACGGCAGCCCCTCAGATCCTTCCCAAGAAGTCAGGCCCTCAGAATCCTTCTCAGTAAGGCAGACCCTCAGAATCCTTCTCAACACTGCAGCTGCTAAGATTCTTTCCAACAGGGCAGCCCCTCATATCCTCCTCAAAAAGGCAGCTCCTAAGATTCTCCTCAAAATGGCAGCCCCTAGAATCCTTCTCACAAAGCAGCCCATCAAAATCCGTCCCATCACGGCAGCCCCTCAGATCCTTGCCAATAACTCAGGCCCTCAGAATCCTTCTCAACATGGCAGGACCTCAGAATTCATCTCAGCAGAGCAGCACCAGTTGACCAGAATTGAAATCGGACATGACCTCTACTTGCCACTGTCAGGCAGGGCATTTTTGTGCCAATTTACCCTCTGGGAGGTTCAGATCTACCGACTTTAATTTTTGTGGAGGATAAGAGTGCTTCCCACACACAGGAGCCTTTAATTTCCACATCCCTGCATCAGGGACCTTTTTTCATGGTTCAAGAGACAGAACAAACAGTAAAGTGGTAGACCGAGATGCAACCATATCAGTCATTATTACATCCCAAGTAAAAGTCTAAATACGGGAAGAAAGACACAGACCTACTTGAGCATGGACTTGAGGATATGGGGAGGGGGAAGGGTAAGCTGGGACAAAGCAAAAGAGAGGCATGGACATATATATACAGTACCAAACGTAACGTAGATAGATAGTGGGAAGCAGCCGCATAGCACAGGGAGATCAGGTCGGTGCTTTGTGACCGCCTGGAGGGGTGGGATAGGGAGGGAGATGCAAGAGGGAAGAGATATGGGAACATATGTATATGTATGACTGATTCACTTTGTTATAAAGCAGAAACTAATAAAAAAAAAAAAGGCAAAAAAATAAAAATAAAAATAAATAAATAAATATGCCAATTAAAACCCGAGACTGTCAAGATGATAAAAAAGCAAGACCCGACCATATGCTGTCTACAAGAAGTGCATTTTAAAATTCCAAGGTTCACAGTAAAAGAGTGGGAAAAGAAATTCTGTGCAAACACTCATCTTAAGGACGCTGGAGAGGTTATATTCACAGGTATATTCACAAAGCATTACAGAGACAAAAAGTGGAATTTCATAACAAAAAGGCAATTCACTGTGTGTGCTTATTAATAAGACAGCTTCAAAAAACATGAGCAAAAAATTCATAGAATTAAAGGGAAAAGTAGACAAATCTGCCATCATAATTGGAGATTTTAACTCTCTCTCTCTCTCATAACCTGACAGAATAACTAGACTCCCCCACTGCCCCACTTCCACAAAAATCTGCAAGGCCATGGAAGATATGATCAAAGCTCTGGATCACCTTGACCTAATGGAGAGTTCTAGAACACTGTACCAAAGAACCACAGAATACACACCCTTTAAGAGCTCACCAAGACAGATCACATGCTGAGCCACAGAGTAAGTCTCAAATGCCAAAATTATACAGATGTGTTCTCTGACCATGGTGCATTTAAGGCAGAAACCAAAAAGGTGACATTCACAGAAAGATAGACAAGATGAAAAGGCAGAGGGCTATGTACCAGATGAAGGAACAAGATAAAACCCCAGAAAAGCAACTAAATGAAGTGGAGATAGGAAACCTTCCAGAAAAAGAATTCAGAATAATGATAGTGAAGATGATCCAGGACTTTAGAAAAAGAATGGAGGCAAAGATCAAGAAGATGCAAGAAATGTTTAACAAAGATCTAGAAGAAGTAAAGAACAAACAGAGATGAACAACACAATAACTGAAATGAAAAATACACTAGAAGGAATCAATAGCAGAATGACTGAGGCAGAAGAACAGATAAGTGACCTGGAAGACAGGATGGTGGAATTCACTGCCACGGAACAGAATAAAGAAAAAAGAATGAAAAGAAATGAAGACAGCCTAAGAGACCTCTGGGACAACAGTCAACACAACAACATTCAACGCAACAACATTCGCATTATAGGGGTCCCAGGAGGAGAAGAGAGAGAGAAAGGACCTGAGAAAATATTTGAAGACATTATAGTCAAAAACTTCCCTAACATGGGAAAGGAAATAGCCACCCAAGTCCAGGAAGTGCACAGAGTTCCCATACAGGATGACGCAAAGAGAAACATGCCGAGACACACAGTAATCAAACTGGCAAAAGTTAAAGACAAATTGCTGAAAGCAGCAAGGGAAGAACGACAAATAACATACACGGGAACTCCCATAAGGTTAACAGCTGATTTCTCAGCATAAACTCTACAAGCCAGAAGGGAGTGGCATGATATACTTAAAGTGCTGAAAGGGAAGAACCTACAACCAAGACTACTCTACCCAGCAAGGATCTCATTCAGATTCGATAGAGAAATCAAAAGCTTTACAGACAAGCAAAAGCTAAGAGAATTCAGCTCCACCAAACCAGCTCTACAACAAATGCTAAAGGAACTTCTCTAAGTGGGAAACACAGAGAGGAAAAAGACCTACAAAAACAAACCCAAAACAATTAAGAAAATGGTAATAGGAACATACATATTGATAATTATCTTAAATGTGAATGTATTAAATGCTCCAACCAAAAGACACAGGCTTGCTGAATGGATACAAAAACAAGACCCATATATATGCTGCCTACAAGAGACCGACTTCAGACCTAGGGACACATTCAGACTGAAAGTAAGGGGATGCAAAAAGATATTCCATGCAAATAGAAATTAAAAGAAAGCTGGAGTAGCAATACTCATATCAGTTAAATAGACTTTAAAGAATGTTACAAGAGACAAGGAAGGACACTACATAATGATCAAGGGATCAATCCAAGAAGAAGATATAACAATTATAAATATATACGCACCCAACATAGGAGCACCTCAATACATAAGGCAACTGCTAACAGCTATAAAAGAGGAAATCGATGGTAACACAATAATAGTGGGGGACTTTAACACCTCACTTACACCAATGGACAGATCATCCAAACAGAAAATTGATAAGGAAACACAAGCTTTAAATGACACAATAGACCAGATAGATTTAATTGATATTTACAGGACATTCCATCCAAAAACAGATTACACTTTCGTCTCAAGTGCACATGGAACATTCTCCAGGTTACATCACATCTTGGGCCACAAATAAAGGCTCAGTAAATTTAAGAAAACTGAAGTCATATCAAGCATCTTTTCTGACCACCATGCTATGAGATTAGAAATGAATTACAGGGAAAAAAATGTAAAAAAACACAAATGCATGGAGGCTAAACAATATGTTACTAAATAACCAAGAAATCACTGAAGAAATCAAAGAGGAAATCAAAAAATACCTAGAGACAGGGCTTCCCTGGTGGTGCAGTGGTTGAGAGTTCGCCTGCTGATGCAGGGGACATGGCTTCGTGCCCCGGTCCAGGAAGATCCCACATGCCGCTGAGCCCATGCGTCTGGAGCCTGTGCTCCTCAATGGGAGAGGCCACAACAGTGAGAGGCCCACGTACCGCAAAAAAGAAAAAACCTAGAGACAAATGATACTGAAAACACGACGATCCAAAACCTATGGGATGCAGCAAAATCAGTTATAAGAGGGAAGTTTATAGCTATACAAGCCTACCTCAAGAAACAAGAAAAATCTCATATAAACAATCTAACCTTACACCTAAAGGGACTAGAGAAAGAAGAACAAACAAAACCCAAAGTTAGCAGAAGGAAAGAAATCATAAAGATCAGAGCAGAAATAAATTAAAGAGAAACAAAGAAAACAATAGCAAGGATCAATAAAACTAAAAGCTGGTTCTTTGAGAAGATAAACAAAATTGATAAACCATTAGCCAGACTCATCAAGAAAAAGAGGGAGAGGACTCAAATCAATAAAATTAGAAATAAAAAAGGAGAAGTTACAACAGACAATGCAGAAATACAAAGCATCCTAAGAGATTACTACAAGCAACCCTATGCCAATAAAATGGACAACCTGGAAGAAATGGACAAACTCTTAGAAAGGTATAACCTTCCAAGACTGAACCAGGAAGAAATAGAAAATATGAACAGACCAATCACAAGTCATGAAATTGAAACTGTGATTAAAAATCTTCCAACAAACAAAAGTCCAGGACCAGATGGCTTCACAGGTGAATTCTATCAAACATTTAGAGAAGAGCTAACACCCATCCTTCTCAAATTCTTCCAAAACACTGTAGAGGAAGGAACACTCCCAAACTCATTCTATGAGGCCACCATCACCCTGATACCAAAACCAGACAAAGATACTACAGAAAAAGAAAACTGCAGACCAATATCACTGATGAATATAGATGCAAAAATCCTCAACAAAATACTATCAAACAGAATCCAACAACACATTAAAAGGATCATACACCATGATCAAGTGGGATTTATCCCAGGGATGCAAGGGTTCTTCAATATACACAAATCAATCAATGTGATACACCATATTAACAAACTGAAGAAGAAAAACTATATGATCATCTCAATAGATGCAGAAAAAGCTTTTGACAAAATTCAACACCCATTTATGATAAAAACTCTCCAGAAAGTGGGCATAGAGGGAACCTACCTCAACATAATAAAAGCCATATATGACAAACTCACAGCAAACATCATTCTCAATGGTGAAAAACTGAAACAATTTCCTCTAAGATCAGGAACAAGACAAGGATGTCCACTCTCACCACTATTATTCAACATAGTTTTGGAAGTCCTAGCCACGGCAATCAGGAAAGAAAAAGAAATAAAAGGAATACAAATTGGAAAAGAAGTAAAACTGTCACTGTTTGCAGATGACATGAAACTATACATAGAAAATACTAAAGATGCCACCAGAAAACTACTAGAGCTAATCAATGAATTTGGTAAAGTAGCAGGATACAAAATTAACGCACAGAAATCTCTGGCATTCCTGTACACTAATGATGAAAAATCTGAAAGAGAAATTAAGGAAACACTCCCATTTACCATTGCAACAAAAAGAATAAAATACCTAGGAATAAACCTACCTAGGGAGACCAAAGACCTATATGCAGAAAACTATAAGACACTGATGGAAGAAAATAAAGATGATACCAACAGATGGAGAGATATACCATGTTCTTGGAATGGAAGAATCAATATTGTGAAAATGACTCTACTACCCAAAGCAATCTACAGATTCAATGCAATCCCTATCAAACTACACATGGCATTTTTTACAGAACTAGAACAAAAAGTTTTAAAATTTGTATGGAAACACAAAAGACCCCGAATAGCCAAAGCAATCTTGAGGGAAAAAAGTGGAGCTGGAGTAATCAGGCTCCCTGACTTCAGGCTATACTACAAAGCTACAGTAATCAAGACAATATGTTACTGGCACAAAAACAAAAATATAGATTAATGGATAGGATAGAAAGCCCAGAGATAAACCCACGCACCTATGGTCAACTACTCTATGACAAAGGAGGCAAGGATATACAATGGAGAAGAGACAGCCTCTTCAATAAGTGGTGCTGGGAAAACTGGACAGCTACATGTAAAAGAATGAAATTAGAACACTCCCTAACACCATACACAAAAATAAACTCAAAATGGATTCGAGAGCTAAATGTAAGACTGGACACTGTAAAACTCTTAGAGGAAAACATAGGAAGAACACTCTTTGACATAAATCACAGCAAGATCTTTTTTGATCCACCTCCTAGAGTAATGGAAATAAAAACAAAAATAAACAAATGGGACCTAATGAAACTTAAAATCTTTTGCAAAGCAAAGGAAGCTACAAACAAGACGAAAAGACAACCCTCAGAATGGGAAGAATATTTGCAAACGAATCAACGGTCAAAGGATTAATCTCCAAAATATATAAACAGCTCATACAGCTCAATATTAAAAAAAAAAAAAAACAACCCAATCAAAAAATGGGCAGAAGACCTAAATAGACATCTCTCCAAAGAAGACATACAGATGGCCGAGAAGCACATGAAAAGCTGCTCAACATCACTAATTATTAGAGAAATGCAAATCAAAACTACAATGAGGTATCACCTCACACAGGTTAGAATGGGCGTCATCAGAAAATCTACAAACAACAAATGCTGGAGAGGGTGTGGAGAAAAGGGAACCCTCTTGCAATGTTGGTGGGAATGTAAATTGATACAGCCACTATGGAGAACAGTATGGAGGTTCCTTAAAAAACTAAACATAGAATTACCATATGACCCAGCAATCCCACTACTGGGCGTATACCCACAGAAAACCATAATTCAAAAAGACACATGCACCCCAATGTTCATTACAGCACTATTTACAACAGCCAGGTCATGGCAGGAACCTAAATGCCCATCAACAGACAAATGGATAAAGAAGATGTGGCACATATAAACAATGGGATATTACTCAGCCATAAAAAGGAATGAAATTGGGTCATATGTAGAGACGTGGATGGATCTAGAGACTGTCATACAGAGTGAAGTAAGTCAGAAAGAGAAAAAATATATCATATATTAACACATATATGTGGAACCTAGAAAAATGGTACAGACGAACCAGTTTGCAGGGCAGAAATTGAGAAACAGATGAAGAGAACTAATGTATGGACACCAAGCAGGGTAAGTGGTGGGGAGGGGTGGTGGTGGGATGAATTGGGAGACTGGTGTGGACATGTATACACTGATGTGTATAAAATTGATGACTAATAAGAACCTGCTATATAAAATTTTTTTTTCTGGGCAGATTTTTAATTTTTAATTTTAATTTTAATTTTTTTTAGGCCACACCGCGCAGCTCGTGGGATCCTAGTTCCCCAGCCAGGGATCGAACCCGTGCCCCCTGCTTTGGGAGCGTGGCATCTTAGCCACTGGATCGCCAGGGAAGTCCCGGGTGGATTCTTAAAAATTTACTGTATATATGTATTATTTTGACAGCTCTATTGAAAAATAATTCACATACAATAAATGACACATAAAGTATACAATTTCATAAATTTTGACATTGGTATACACCCGTAAAACCATCACAACAATTGAGAGGAAACATATCTATCGCCCATAAAAGTTTCCTTGTAATCTCCCATAAAATTTTCTCCTTTGCAATCTCTCTCACCTGTTCCTCCCTGCTTCTCTAATGCCTGGGAAATCACTGGTCTGTCATTACAGATTAGTTTGCATTTTCTAGAATTTTCTATAAATGGAATCATACAGGATGCTCTTTTTGTGTTGACTTTTCACTCATTATAATTCTTCATGTTATTATGTGTATAATGACTTGTTCCTTTTTGTTGCTGAATAGCACTCCATTATATAGATATACCACAATTTGTTCACATATCCACCTGTTGATAGACAATTTAGCTTCCACTTTTTAGCCATTACACATAAAGGTGCTATGAATATTCATGTACCTGTGTTTGTATGGACATGAGCTTTCATTTATCTTGGATAAATAACTAGGAGTGGAATGACCATATCATATAATGGGCATATGTTTAACTTTTAAAAAAACTTCCAGGGGCTTCCCTGGTGGCGCAGTGGCCGAGAGTCCGCCCGCCGATGCAGGGGACACGGGCCCGCGCCCCGGTCCGGGAAGATCCCACATGCCGCGGAGAGACTGGGCCCGCGAGCCACGGCCGCCGAGCCTGCGCGTCCGGAGCCTGCGCTCCGCAACGGGAGAGGCCACAACAGTGAGAGGCCCCCGTAACGCAAAAAAAAAAAAAAAAAAAAAACCTTCCAAACTGTTTTCCAAAGTGATGTACCATTTTACATTTTTACAAGCAGTGTAAGATAGGTCCATTTGCTCCACACCCTTTCCAATACTTGGATAAGAACCTTAAAACAATAATCCTCCAATTCCAATTCTCTTCTCTACGCCTATTGTTGAGATATGTATATCTTTCAAGTCAGTAACTGGAGTAATCGTGGGGTTCACCTCATTTGTTCCCTGTCTTTCAGGGATCACAGTCCTTTGTTGCCTGATGAAGAAACAAAAAGGCAACTAGAAAACTCCCAAATAATTGGAAATTGAATCACACAATTCTAAACATCCCATGAGTCAAACAGGAAGTCATAGCAAAAATTAGCAAAGGATTGAATGGAATACAAGTGAAATCAGAACATATCAAAATTGGTAAGACGCAGCCAAAGTGCTTAGCGGGAAATTGTTAGTGGGGGGACTAGAGGCCAAGGGAGCATGGGGCTGAGAGTCTGACACGCCCAAATTCAAGGTGTTACTGGTTCTCTCTCACAGGGGTGTCTCTGAAGTTGGTGCCACCTCCCCGTCTGTAAAACGAGTCCCCACTGGATCCCCAGCACAGCTCCGTCCAGCTCCTTGACTCTCACTGTGGTGGTAATTACTAACCCTGCACCTCCCTTCGCCATGAGACGTTAGGAGCTGGGGGTGGTCTCGGCTTCTGCTGCTTGCCAAGGGCCCGAGCCCCATGTCCACATCCTGCTCATCCACCAGGAGCTCAGGAGACCCGAGCTCCACACCCGGGGTCACCCCTGACTCCAGGGCAGGTACTTACACTTCTCCAGCTGGTCCCCGATCACCCTGAGGAAGGCCACGGAGATCATGAGCATGTTGATGATGAAGCAGGCCTCACACAGCTTCCTGATGGTGGGGCCACACAGCCCTCCGACCACACCCTGGTAGGTGGCCTGGCCACTGACGGAGGCGGCATAGCCCAGGATAACCAGCCCACTGATCAGGAAGACCAAGGAGACCTGCAGAACAGGACCATGGGGCCAGGCGTGCCCACAACTGCCCCCCAGAATGCTGATACCACTCCCTCTGGGTCTCACCTGCAGAGGCCACGGCTGCCTACAGCCTAGGGCCTCTACCTGACAAGCGACCAGTCCCCTCCCTTGAAACCAGAGCTGCAAAGCGGGTGGACTCTAGAGGCCGCACGGGCTCTACGTCTGAGAATCTGGGGTTCCCACCACTCCACACCAGTTGGACAAATGAGGCATCAGAAACTCAGAGTTTAAATTACTTTCCTAAGATCACATGCGCTGCAGGTGAAGAGTCATAAAGCATGGTGGTTAGGAAGCAGGCATACTTGGTTTCAATTCCAACTCTGCCACTCACCTGCTCTGTGGCATGAGGCCCACCGTCAACCTCTGTTTTCCCATCTGTGAAATGGGGATGATACCATCTACCTTACTGGAGGGTTGTGATGCATTTGCTTTAAACAAGGCACATAACTCACTCAGCTCAGTGCCTGGCACATGGTAACTGCTCAAGAAATGATGGTCATTCTTGTTCTCCAGACTCCCTCTCCAGTGCTCTGTTGGAATTTTTTCCAACACTGAAAAATTTTCAAACATCTAGGACAGTTGGAAGAATTTTACAACGAATGCCATGTACCCACTACCTAGCTTCTACTAGGAGCAGATCAGTGTGCTTATTTTATCACATCTCTACCATGCGTCCATGTGACCATCTAAACTTGGGGGTATATTTCAAGGCAAGTTGTAGATATTAATCAGCATACTTCCCCCTAAAGATGTGAGCGTGCATATCGTTAATTAGAGCTTGATGTTTGTTTATAGTCCTTCTCTCTTGTAAGATAAAATTTACACACAGTGATATGCACAGTCTTAAGTGTATATCAGTATATCACTGGAAGGGGTATAACCAACGTACATGTGCAACCTAAACCCCTACCAAGACACAAAATGTTACCACGTCCCCGAAGTCCCCTCCTGTCCCTTCCCAGGCACTTTCTGTCCCTGTGCCCAGAAAAAAAAAACCACTCTAATATTTTTCTGCTTTCATCCATTTTCTTATCTGGCTTTCCACTGAGCAGTAACGTTTGTGAGGGCCAGCCCTATCAGGCACGTCGGTAAAGTTTATTCCTATTTTTGCCAAGTGCTATTTCACTGTGTGGATAGAATCACAATTGGCTGATCCAGTCCCCTGTTGCCAGACATCTGGGCTGTTCTTCGTGTTTGTCTACTATGAATAAAGAGCTGAGCATTCTAGAATAAGTGATTCTGAGGACCCACGTTTCCTTCTCCTGGACACACACCGAGGAGTGGAATTCCTGGGTGTCAGGGTAGATGTGTGTTCAACTCTGGCAATTTCTTACAAACTGCTTTCCAAATCATCTGCGCCACTTGACAACCCCCCCGCACCCCCCACCACCACCTCAACTGATGCATTTGAGACCCACTTGCCCCACGTAGTTAAATGTTTTTGAGCCTCTCCAGGATGGACGGCTACCTGTCCCTAAGCTGGACCTGGTCTCCACGGCCAAACTCCCCTCCCACATTTCTATGGAGGAGAACAATGCAGGAGCTGTGAGGTGCTCAGCCAAGAAGCCCGGGGAGAGCCAGCATGGCCGTCTTCAGACACAGTTCGTGCCCCTGACCAGCAGACTCGTTCTTACGCCAGCAGCCAAAACTAGGGCTGCTGAAGGAAACATGTAACTGGACCGCCTGAGAGAAACTTGAAAGTTCAGAGCCAGGAGGAACATGCACGCTCCCTCCAGCCCCTCGACCTCTGCCCATGCGGGTTCCTCTGCCTGGAACACCGCCCCCCCACCCACCTCCACCACTGTCCCTCAGCTGGGGAACTCCTACTCTTCGCCCCTCCTCTCCAAGGTCACCTCCTCCGGGAAGCCTCCCCACACTTCACCCCCGAGGTGGGCTCAACCCTCCGTTTCTGGCAGAACCACAACTTTCGTGGGCCCACTTTTTTCCCCGTGGTGGGTCGAATCCCCCAAAAGGTTTGTCTACATCCTAATCTCCGGAACCTGTGGAAGGGACTTATTGGCAGCCATCTTGGCAGATGCAAATAATGAACATGTAATTAAATGAAAAGGGTCTTTACAGGTGAAATTAAGGATCTTGAGATGAGGTCATTCTGGATGAACCAAGTGGGCCTTAAATCCAACAAGTGTCCTAATAAGAGACAGAACAGGAGGAGACACAGAGAAAGCGTGTGGCGATGGGGCAGAGATTGGAGTGACATGGCCACAAGCCAAGGAACGCCTGGAGCCCCCAGGAGCTGGAGAGGCGGGAAGGACCCTGCCGACACCTTGATTCGGACTTGCAGTCTCCAGGACTGGGAGAGAATACACTTCTGTTGTTTTATGCTGCCCAGGCTGTGGTCCTCGGGTGCAGGGGCCTGAGGCCACATACTCACAACTGTGCATACAGTGTGCGGATGCCTGTCCACCAGACTCTAAGCTCCATGGAGACTGGGATCATGTCTTTTTTGCTTACCGTTTAGCCCCAGAAAAGCACCCAGAACATAGCAGGTGCTTCGTAGGTATTTGGGGATGAAAGGAAGGGAAAGGGGGGTGGGGGGTCAGGCTGAGCCTCTGCCAGTGAAGGTGCGTCTCTGCTAACGCACTGAGCTGTCCACGCAGGAGTAGCTGGCCCTCGAGACGGTCCCTGAGCCTCTTGGCAGCCAGTCAGCAAAGAGCCCTTACAGCCCCTGGCCAGGCGCACCTCTCTTTGGAGCCAAGAAGGGTCCAGGCTCCTTAATTTCATTAAACTTCCAGTGCTCATGGGGCCATTAGAGACCTAAAACCTCACACCACTGACCTCCCAGGGGCAGGGATCTTTAAACATTCCTCCCGTCCGAGGGGAGGCCTTATAACTGGGGACACGGCAGGAGTCTCACTGGCTAAGAGGAGGGGAGAGTCAGGAAATGATGGGGGAGGTGCTGATTACCAGCCTGACTTCCTCCCTTGTTGGGAGTTTCCACTTATTCATATTTGGGGTCCTCTCTCCTGAAGGCTGCCTGCCTGCTCAAGATGGGATCTGTAGACCATCCTGTGCAAAGAGCAAGCCACCCCAGCAGCATCCGTGTTACCCGGGAGTCTGTCAGAGATGCACGATCTCAGGCCCACCCAAACCTGGGCAGTGGGCATCCATACTCCCGAAAGGTGCCGGGAGACCCCGCACGGAGCCTGGGGAGCAGTGCGCCACGTCCCTGCCTCAGCCCTGCCTGGCGTCCTCGTACTGGTCCGTCTGTGCCTGACCACGGACCCCATGCGGGCCCCATCCGCTCTATCGCTGACCCTTTGCGGCTGGAGGTCGGGCTCCCTGTTCCGGAAGCGCGGCCTTTCTGCCGCACGCATCCAAACACCGCTCTGTTGCCCATCACGTGCACCTGGAGAAGCTGGGGCTCAGCGCCGCCTTGGAGGGGACTTCTCTGCCCCCCTCCCACTCCCACAGATGTCATCCCACCCGTCACACTGCCCACCATCTGACACTGTGTCATTCGACTTCTTGAATCTTGTCCAAGTTCCCTGTTAGAACAAGCTTCACAAGGACGGAGACCACACTGTCTCAGCCACTCGGCGCCCGACAGGCACTCAGCCAGCATGGGGGTGGCACGGGTTACACCAGACACTACACAGGGGAGCATCTGGCAGCTTCCAGAAGGACAAGAAAGGCCCTGTGGGCCCACCAATGGGGCCATTATCAGCCAGCTGCCAGAAAAACGCACTCGAGATGATGCCCGTCAAAGAGGTTACCACGAAATGCCTGATTGCTATCAGCTCAAGGAAAAGATTGCTAATAAAATGAAGCTGTGCGAATCAGCAGCTCTTTCCCGCTGAGGATGGTTGGGCCCTGGAACTTTCTGGGAAGGGAGAGAGTTCAGGCTCCACACTCAGCCAGCAGAACTGGCCAAACACCGCGGACACCGGGCAGGTTGGAGGCATCACAGCGGCCTCAGTCCTGACCTGCCCACGAGATTTGGGTTTTCACTGTGGAGCCGAGACCGGGAGGCAAGAGAAGTCAATCAGTGGCTCGGAGACAGCGCCTCCCCAGCTAAAAGGCCAGGTTCATTGGCTACAGGTGTGGAGCGCTCCGCACGGACCCAGCACGCCTCTACCTTCCCCCCTCCCCACACCCCGCCTGGCTGCGAGGCCCTCAGCCAAAGAGAGGATGCTCTCGGCCCGGGTCTACAGGGGGATTCCCTCCTCCCTTCGTGAGCTGAGCGGGATGGAAAACCAAAAGCCACAGGAGTAATTTCGGAGACAGGCAGCTCTGCAAAAGCAACGCCCAGGGCTCTAGCTGGAAAAATTAAATTAAGCTCCTACCTGCCCCCGGAGACCCGCCCCTGCCCGAAAATACTCCCCAGGGGCTTACCAGCTCCACTAGGAAAGCGGGGGCCACCCCACCCGCCTTGTGGAAGGCCCACGGGAAGCTGAGCAGGCCGGCGCCCAGCGCGGACTTCAGGAGAATGAAGACAGCGCCCAGTGAGGACAGACTGGGGCGGGCGGCCGTGGGGACCGGCTTTTCCGAAAGGCCTCTGTCTCCTGGGGTCTGTCCCTCCATGGCTAAACGCAGCAGAGGGGCAGAGAGAGGGGGTGGTCCTGGCAGCGTCTTCCCAGTTCACGGCACCCTTCTCCAGCTGGGATGCGTCTCTCCTCGATCCAGCCAGAGCCAAGACGCCTGTCCCAACCACCCCAGCCTCTGTACCTCTCTTCCCGAGCATCTGCTCCCCCCTTTCCAAAGCGTTATGCAACCACCTGCCCCCCAGCTTCCGGTCCTCACGCCTTTCCCCTCAACCAACGCTGCCCCCCCCCCCAACTTCCAACCTTGTCTACGGGCACTCTTGCCCTCCCACCCGCTTTCTGTTCCAAATTCCAAACTCCTTCCTCTCCATGGCTGTCCTCACCCACCCACCCGCCTCCGGGCCAACTTCCACAGCGAAGGGGCTCCAGCCCCTGGTCCTTACCGCCAAGTCCAATCTTCAAGGCGACAGACAGTCCTGGGCCATCAGGGACGGAGACGCGGGCTCGCTTCGGAGGACCCAGAGGGGTGGGAGGAAGGCTCTAGCTCCACCGGGGTGGGCAAATGAGTCATGAATTATGGGAGCCCTAGAGAGCACGTGCTGGGGTCACGTCCCCGAACTTAGGAGGTCACAGGCAAGAGGTCAGGGCCATCCGTCACACGAACTCGTAGCTTCTGAGACTTCTGGCCTGAGCACGGGAGTCTTAAGACTCCCGGGGGCGGGGCCTTCCCAGCCGCCCCGAGGGTTAGAGGGAGCTCAGCTGGGAGAGATCATGGAGGCTGCACCGAACTCACCATCTCCAACGCCTCCTCCCGATATGCCTCCCAGGCCCCCTACCCCCATCTGTCACCTGCTAGGGGCGCCGAGTCTAGTTTCCCATCTGCAGAAGGGGGTCCGTGTGCCCTCCTCGGGGGGCTGTAGACTCACGCATGCAAAGGCCCAGGCCGTCAGCAGGCCCCTCCTGGAGAGGCGCCCCAGGCGGATGAGCACGGGAATCACCTGGGGTCTTGTTAACAGGCAGATGCTGATTCGTCCCACCTTGGGTGGAGCCGAGACTCCACGTTTCTCGGGAGCTCTGCGGAGGTGTTGCTGGTCCCCGGACCACACTTTGAGTAGGGACTACCTCTCCGACCCGATACAGTCGGCTAGGGTGGCAGAATACCGGAAACGGTCCCAACCCGGAAAACACAGCCCCGTGAAGTGTTTATTCCTGGCGCCCAGGCTCCAATCCCCCGGAGAGCGCGTTAAAACACCGAGTGTGGGATCCATCACCAGCGTTTCTGACTCAGGGAGTCCGGGGCCCCTTCCTGAGAACTGCTGCTGTCAGTTGAACACGTTCAACGCCTCCCCCAATCAGTCCTTCTCCGTCGAGATCGGCACCAAACGCTTTGCTCGTGTGGCCTCAAGCCCCTGACCGTGCCCCCTCCCTGCAGCGGCTCCGTTTATCCTTTGCGGGTTCTGCTCCATGTGCTGAGTGGCCAGCCTGGCCGCGGGCTCCAGGGGAAAGGGAGCCCGGAGCTGGACGGCGTCGCGGGCCGCAGTTCTGCTGCGACCATGTGAGCGGTGCTCACCGTGACCCGGGCCTTGCAGCAAGCGCTCCCCGTGTCCTCACTCTGAATCCCGAGGGCTGTCACCGCGGTCCGTAGAGCGCAGGGCTCCCGCGGGTGGGGCAAGAGGCTCAAAACGTGAGCGCGGGCCAGGGCCGGGGCCGGAAATCAGCCCCGAGTGCGTGTCATCTCAAAGCCAGCAGTGTCGCGCTGGCTCCTGCACCCGCCCGGACCCTGATGGTGCCCGGATGGGAGCGGACACGTAAGGGAGGGAATGAATGGGTGAGCAGACGGCAGGATGTGAGGGGCTGGGGCTCACCCCTCCGGAATTCACATGGCTCTCCCCCCACATCCACCCCGAGGCAATGAGAAAGGAGATCAAGGGCCCTCAGAGCAGCCTCGCTTTGTACTCCTTAATCTCGGCTCTGGGCGCCCGGGGCACCCCCCTGGCCCGCCTGGGTCCCTCATTAGCTGCCCATTAACGTGCATGACTTAGAAATTGGCCACTGGGCTGTGAAATTCCACTCAATGGGGAAAACCTCTTAATTCTGAGGGGCTTTGATTTGCACTCTGCCCAGTCTCAGGGCTGTGTGACCTTTCCCGGGGAGGAGAGGTGCCCGTGGGGCCCCATCTGTGTGGGTGGGCAGCCCTGGTGGCACACGGGGCTCAGCCCAGCACCCCGCGTCGCCCCCAGGGGAGCACCTGTCAAGGGATGTTCCAGGGTCCCTCCTTTCCGTCTCCACGGAGTCCTGGTCACCTGACAGGTTGGGAACTTCAGGGAGAAAGTGACCTCAGCTCATTTCCGCAAATCTTTGTCTCACCCTTTAGAAAGTTCTGGAAGACAGACCGGGGCAGGGGTCGGGGGGTGGGGTGGTCTCAGCAACCAGAGTGCCTAGGACTGAGATCCAGGCCTCACCGGGGTCCCCTGCGAAATGGTGATAACAGCCCGTCTACCCTGCGGGACCCTTAGGAGGACCCAGTGAGAAGAAGGTTACTGTTGTTGAAATATGCACGGGGCAAATCCCATGATCTGTACATGTCTGTGTTTTTACCTCCACCCGCTTCTGAGCTTCTAGGACAATGCTCTGAACCTGGGCTGCACAACACCCGAGGGACCCTTCAAACTGCAGGCGCCAGGCCCACCCTCAGAGCTTCGGATGAAGCTGGTCTGGACGGGCCGGGCACCAGGTTTTCTATAAAGCTCCCCAAGAAGTGTTCACATGCCGTGAGGAGGAGGAGGTCAGCCCTGGGCGCCTGGGCTCACAGCCCCTGCTCAGCTGCAGCTCTGTGCCCCGGCTTGGCCCCCAGAAGCAAGGGAGTGTGCATGTGACTGGGAGGGTGGGCAAGTGCACAAACCTCAAGTCCGCCTCAGCGGAGGCCAGGGCCTCGGGGCATCTGTGGGATCAGGAGGGAAGAGGCACAGTGGTCTGAGGCCTGGGCAGCCTGGGCAGGGAGGGGAGGCAGGCAAAGGTGATGGGGAAAAGGCACGGGAATCCGGAAGCACACAGCGGAGGACGGCGCTGGCTACCGCCTGCTGAGACGGGGTGGAGACCCAACAAGGGCTTGAGGAATGAAACTAGCTGGCACTCCTGAGTATTTTCTTGCTTCTAGTTTCATATTTTGATCCCAATAAGCAAACACCACCTGTGGGCCAGCTGTCCAAGGCAGCCACAGGCCCAAGACTGTTAACTAAATCTTCAAGGTATTCCCTCAGGGGGCGCACAGAATGACACACATCGTTAACAGTTAGAATTTTTCGGGGTTTTGCCTAGGACGAGGTCAAGCAGGGATTGCTTCGTCTTTTCTTCAGCTTTGTGCCCTGGCTTGGCCCTCAAAAGGCGGCTTAATAAATGAAAGGTGGAGTGAACCAGACGCTGAAGGAATAAAGCCTCAGGTCTGCAGATACAGGAGCTCGTGGACTTTTCAGGGCGACAGTTAACCTCTGCGGGGAACAGGCGCCAGCGCAGGGACAGGAACCCAGTGTGCTCGGTGGGCTGACTGGCGGCTCCCAAAGATGTCCTCACCCTCGTCCCAGAACTTACGGCTGTGTCACCTGGCCAAAGGGACTCTGCAGATGAGAGCAAGTCCAGACCTTGAGACGGGGCGAGTATCCTGGGTGGTCTGGGTGAGCCCTAATCACCAACACAGCGACCCGAGAACAGGGACACAGCGGGGTCAGAGGGCAGACACGTGCGGACAGCAGCAGAGGGTGGAGTGGTGTGCACTGCAGGTGGCGGAGGGGCCCCCAGCCAAGGGATGCGGGCACCTCCAGAAGCTGGAGAAGGCCTGGAAATCAGTTCTTGCCTGGAGCCTCCAGAGGGAACCAGCCCTGAGTTTAGCCCCGCGAGACTGATTTTGGACTTCCAACCTCCAGAACTGCAGGGAATAAATGTGCTGTTTCAGGCCACTGCTTCCTGGTAACTGGTTATAGCG
Source organism: Mesoplodon densirostris (assembly GCF_025265405.1). Taxonomy (NCBI): domain Eukaryota; kingdom Metazoa; phylum Chordata; class Mammalia; order Artiodactyla; family Ziphiidae; genus Mesoplodon; species Mesoplodon densirostris. The sequence goes on from NC_082679.1 coordinate 61,515,768, forward strand.
GCAGCAGGAAACGGACACGCCCAGCGTCCTGAGCTCTGGTGGTCGGGCGCCTGAGAGGCTGGAGGCCCATGGCGTCCCCACCCCCCGACCCCCAAGCTCAACAGCAGGGGTCTTAGCCGCAGAGCAGAGGTTGGGGGCCTCCAGGTGACACACAGCCCAAGGGCACAGCCCTTGCTGTCCCCTCCCTCTTTTGGAAGGGCTGGTGCCCTGAGTCATGATCCGGAGTCCCACTCTGGGTGAAGGAAAAGAAAACTGCACCTTGGATTGGAAAGTGAAAGGGAGCATCTTCAAACAGTCTTAACGTTGACCCTCCTCCACCTACTGCATCCAAAGGAGGAGGCACCCGGGAGGCGTCAGCGGCCAGACTGGAGGCTGAGTCACAGGGCAGCGGGTGGGCGCCCAGGCCTTCAGGGTGTTCGTCACCTGGATCCTGACCCCCAGATCCATGCTGACGTGTGGTCTGGGGGGCCAAAGAGCCTCTCCCCATCTCCGAGCCAGGGGCTCCCACCTGGCCTGTTCACAGAATCCTCTGGGGAGATTTGTGTGGGGTTTTCTGGTAAAATTACATGAAATTCACCATTTTAGCCCAAGTGTACAGTTCAGTGTCATTTCATGCACTCATAATGCTGTGCAACTGTCCCCACTGCTTAGTTCCAGAACATTTTCAACACCCCAACACGTCCCCAGCCTGAAGCAACACTGACCTGCCTCCTGTCTCTGGATTCGCCTCTTCGGGACATTTCACCCAGATGGAACCCTACACTACGTGTAATGTTTGCGAGGTTCCTCCACGCCACAGCGTGATCGGCGCTGTGTTCCCTTGAGGGCTGACTAGTATTCCACTGTCCGGATGGTCCCCCCGCTCTCATCCATTCATCCATTTGATGGGCACTTGGGTAGTTTCCACCTTTTGGCTACTCTGACTAATGTGGCTATGAACTTTCACGTACAAGTTTTTGTTTGAACACCTGTTTTCAATTCCTTTGGGTCTACACCTAGGAGTGGAATAGCTGGGTTGTATGGTCATTCTGTTTACCTTGGGGAGCTTCTAAAACAGATTTCTACGCTCTTCCCAAGGAGCACATGATTTAGTAAGTCTACAGCAAGGCCCAGGAATCTATGTTTACGACACTCGCCTGCACTGCCCTCATGTTACCAGCAAATTAAACCAACATTCTGCGTGTTAATACCCTCTTAACGGCACCACCATTAAAAAAAAAAATCAAAAAATTTTTTCTCTGAAAACTTCTACTTACTCTACATATGACAGTCCTTAACTCACTTCATTTTGTAGCCAGTGAACCTAAGTAGCACCCCCATTATTACCAGCAAGTGGGTATCCTTCCCGCCATAAGGAAAGGGGAAGCAGTCTGGCACTGGGGGCTCAGAGCTCAGGCCCAGGCCAGACCTGGGCTGGAATGCTGGTCCCACCTTGGTTTTCTCATCTGAGAAATGGTGGTGGGAGCATCATGGGACCGCTGAGACCCCCAGATCCCACAGTGCACGCAGACTTTGCCAACACCAGGCCAGTGGTGCACCCAGCAGAGGTAGCACGGTTGTTCCAGGGCAGGTTCACCAAGCACAGGCCTGTTCTGGTGGGAGGTCCTCAGGGTCCTCATGCCCGGGCACCGGAGGGCTAAGTGCGTGTGCAGGAAAGACGCTAGCTAGGCCCATCTGATCATGAGAGACTACTACAAGCAACTCTATGCCAATAAAATGGACAACCTGGAAGAAATGGATAAATTCTTAGCAAAGTACAACCTCCCAAGACTGAACCAGGAAGAAACAGAAAACATGAACAGACCAATCACAAGCACTGAAATTGAAACTGTGATTTAAGGTCTTCCAACAAACAAAAGCCCAGGACCCGATGGCTTCACAGGTGAATTCTATCAAACATTTAGAGAAGAGCTAACACCCATCCTTCTCAAACTCTTCCAAAATATAGCAGAGGGAGGAACACTCCCCAACTCATTCTATGAGGCCACCATCACCTTGATACCAAAACCAGACAAGGATGTCACAAAGAAAGAAAACTACAGGCCAATATCACTGATGAACATAGATGCAAAAATCCTCAACAAAATACTAGCAAACAGAATCCAACAGCACATTAAAAGGATCATGCACCATGATCAAGTGGGGTTTATTCCAGGAACGCAAGGATTCTTCAATATACGCAAATCAATCAATGTGATACACCATACTAACAAATTGAAGGATAATCTCAATAGATGAAGAAAAAGCTTTTGACAAAATTCAACACCTATTTATGATAAACACTCTCCAGAAAGTGGACATAGAGGGAACCCACCTCAACATAATAAAAGCCATATATGACAAACCCACAGCCAACATCATTCTCAATGGTGAAAAACTAAAAGCATTTCCTCTAAGATCAAGAACAAGACAAGGGTGCCCACTCTCACCACTATCATTCAACATAGTTTTGGAAGTTTTAGCCACAGCAATCAGAGAAGAAAAACAAATAAAAGGAATACAAATTGGAAAAGAAGAAGTAAAACTGTCACTATTTGCAGATGACACAATACTATACATAGAAAATCCTAAAGATGCCACCAGAAAACTACTAGAGCTAATCAATGAATTTGGTAAAGTAGCAGGATACAAAATTAATGCACAGAAATCTCTTGCATTCCTATACACTAACAATGAAAAATCAGAACAAGAAATTAAGGAAACTCCCATTTACCACTGCAACAAAAAGAATAAAAGTACTTAGGAATAAACAAACCTACCTAAGGAGTCAAAAGCCCTGTATGCAGAAAACTTTAAGACACTGATGAAGAAAATCAAAGACAATACAAACAGATGAAGACACACCATGTTTTTGGATTGGAAGAATCAATATTGTGAAAACGACTATACTACTCAAAGCGATCTACAGACTCAATGCAATCCCTATCAAATTACCAATGGCATTTTTTACAGAACTAGAACAAAAATGTTTACAATTTGTATGGAAACACAAAAGACCCCAAATAGCCAAAGCAATCTTGAGAAAGAAAAAGGGAGCTGGAGGAATCAGGCTCCCTGACTTCAGACTATACTACAAAGCTACAGTAATCACGACAGTATGGTACTGGCACAAAAAGAGAACTATAGATCAGTGCAACAGGACAGAAAGCCCAGAGATAAACCCACGCACATATGGTCACCTTATTTTTGATAAAGAATATACAATGGAGAAAAGACAGCCTCTTCAATAAGTGGTGCTGGGAAAACTGGACAGCTACATGTAAAAGAATGAAATTAGAACACTCCCTAACACCATAACACCATACACAAAAATAAACTCAAAATGGATTAAAGGCCTAAATGTAAAGCCTGACAGTATAAAACTCTTAAAGGAAAACATAGGCAGAACACTCTATGACATAAATCACAGCAAGATCCTTTTTGACCCACCTCCTAGAGTAATAGAAATAAAATTTAAAATAAACAAATAGGACATAATGAAACTCAAAAGCTTTTGCATAGCAAAGGAAACCATAAACAAGACGAAAAGACAACCCTCAGAATGGGAGAAAATATGAGTAAAAGAAGCAACTGACAGGGCTTCCCTGGTGGCGCAGTGGTTGGGAGTCCGCCTGCTGATGCAGGGGACACGGGTTCATGCCCCGGTCCGGGAAGATCCCACATGCCGCGGAGTGGCTGGGCCCGTGAGCCATGGCTGCTGAGCCTGTGCGTCCGGAGCCTGTGCTCCGCGACGGGAGAGGCCACAGCAGTGAGGGGCCCGCGTACTGCCGCGTACTGCAAAAAAAAAAAAAAAAAAAAGAAGCAACTGACCAAGGATTAATCCCCAAAATTTACAAGCAGCTCATGCAGGTCAATATCAAAAAAACAAACAACCCAATCCAAAAATAGGCCGAAGACCTAAACAGACATTTCTTCAAAGTAGACAAGTAGATTGCCAACAAACACATGAAAAGATGCTCAACATCACTAACAATTAGAGAAATGCAAATCAAAACCACAATAAGGTATCACCTCACACCAGTAGAATGGCCATCATCAAAATATCTACAAACAATGAATGCTGGAGGGGGTGTGGAGAAAAGGGAACCCTCCTGCACTGCTGGTGGGAATGTAAATTGATACAGCCACTATGGAGAACAGTATGGAGGTTCCTTAAAAAACTAAACATAGAACTACCATATGATCCAGCAATCCCACTACTGGACATATACCCTGAAAAAACCATAATTCAAAAAAATACATGTACCACAATGTTCACTGCAGCACTATTTACAATAGCTAGGACATGGAAGCAACCTAAGTGTCCATTGACAGATGAATGGATAAAGATGTGGCACATATATACAACTGAATATTACTCGGCCATAAAAAGGAACGAAACTGAGTTATCTGTAGTGAGGTGGATGGACCTAGAGTCTGTCATACAGAGTGAAGCAAGTCAGAAAGAGAAAAACAAATACCATATGCTAACGCACATATATGGAATCTAAAAAAACGGTACCGATGAACCTAGTGACAGGGCAGGAATAAAGATGCAGACGTAGAGAATGGACTTGAGGACACAGGGGGCAAGGGGAAGCTGGGATGAAGTGAGAGAGCGGCATGGACATATATACACTAACAAATGTAAAATGGATGGCTAGTGGGAAGCAGCCACATAGCACAGGGAGATCAGCTCGGTGCTTTGTGACCACCTAGAGGGGTGGGATAGGGAGGGTGGGAGGGAGGCTCAAGAGGGAGGGGATATGAGGATATATGTATACGTACAGCTGACTCACTTTGTTGTACAGCAGAAACTAACACAACACTGTAAAGTGATTATACTCCAATAAAGATATTTAAAAAAAGAAAAAAAGAAAAAAAAAAAAAACACTGGGAGATTTCACATTCTCCAGATTGTAGGCTTCTCTTGAAAGATCGAAACATGTGCCATCCCCAAGATGTGGCCTGAGCACTCTGGTGAGTCCCAGCCCCCCGAGACCCGCTGTCTCACTAGGGCCTTGTCCTCACTCCCTGGACCCCACTGGCCTATGGGACCCCAGCTTTCACAGTGCTGGGGGCAGGTGGTGAGCCGTCCACACCTGTGGAGGACAGGCAGGAAGACCAGAGGCACAAGCCCCTCGTTCTGAGATGCTGAAACCACGCTTAGGTCTACAGCCTGTCTCTGAGGACAACACACCACTGTGAGCTTGTAAATGTTGACATGCTAAGGGCTGCTGGGGACGGGGAGAGCTCTAAGGGGCCCTCAGCAATTCCTCTAAGTCCTCGAAGCAACAGCAGCCACGGAATGCAGTTAAAAGCTGCCAGGTCACCCCTATGACCTGCCAAGGGTGACACGTGGCAGGGAGAGTTGGGCGTTGGCAGCTCCTCCCTCATCCCTCAGCCTGGGCCCTTCTCCTCCCAGGACCTCACCAGCACCCCGATCCCACAGGACCTCTGCCCTTTCCGGTCAGTCTGTCCTCACCTATGATCTGAAAGCTGATGTTTAGCCACTTGGAGGACAGAAAACACTGTACAGGCAGGGGTTAAAAATTAACAGGCTGCCTTGGGTTAGGCAATGGTTTCTTTCTCAGAAACGGCCCCTGATACATAAAAAGGACTTCATCAAAATGAAAAACTCTTATGCTTGTAAGGATACCATCAGGAAAGTGAAAAGACAACAGACAGAATGAAAGAAACTATTTGCAAGTCATGTATCTCATAAGGGACTTTCATCTGGAAGATATCGAAGAACTCTTACAAGTCAATAAAGACAACTCAATTAAAAAATGGGTAAATGTCCATCAAAATGGACATTTCTCCAAAGAAGACATAAAAATGTCCAATGAACACATGAGAAGATGCTCAACATCATTATCTTTAGGGAAATGCAAATCAAACCACAATGAGATGTCACTTCACACCCACTAGAGGGCTATCCTCAGAAAGATGGGTAACAGTAACTGTTGTGGAGAAGCTGGGACCATCATACACTGCTGGTGGGAATGTAAAACGGTGGAGCAGCTTTGGAAAAAGAGTTCGGCGGTTCCTCAGAAAGTGAAGCATAAAACTGTAGGGTTTTACTCCTCGGTGCCAACCCAACGGGAATGAAAACTTATGTCCACACTAGAAATGGTACATGCATGCTCAAAGCAACACCATTCACAACAGACAAAAAGTGGAAACAGCTCAGTGGTCCATCAAGTGAGGATTAACAAAATAAGACCTATCCATCCAACAGGGTGTCATTCAGGTCTAGAAAGGAGTGAAGTATGGAGACAGCTACAACATGGATGAACCACTAAGACGCACTCCGGGAGAGCAGCCAGTCCGCCAAGGCCATGTGTTATACGACGCCCTTTTCATGAAATGTTCAGATTAGGCAACTTCATAGAGACAGCAAATCAGGGGTGGCCTGGGGCTGTGGGAGGAGGGAACAGAGGCTGACTGGCTGCTGGGTAGGAGGTTTCTTTTGGAGGCGATGAAAATGTTCTGGAATTATAGCGGTGATGGTTGCACAAACTTGGAATATACTAAAAACCACTGAACTGTACACTTTTAAACAGAATTTTGTAGGACGTGAATTACATCTCCAAAAAATATTTAACAGGCTGACTCAGAAGCCATTCCAGGTTGTCATCAAAGAGAAATGGACAGGTGGGTAAGAGCCCGTTACACACTTCTTTTTAGCTTCATACAGGTAATGCGTATTTATTGAAAATTTTCTTCACCAACAATGGTGAAATCAAGACCCAAATTACAAAACACGATGGCAGTTGATACTTATAAAAATAAAGCGAAGGGCTATGTTTCACAGATTTGTGCAAGTTTCTTTCAAAATCTCAGCCTGTCCTCTCGTCAAAAAGGAGATCACGGCATCTGTGTTATTCCTCATGATGTAATAGTAAAAAACTGCGTTCCGTTGACAAAAAAAATAGCTTTGCTTCCATACAGCACAAGTCTTTAAAGTGACTTTTCCCCCAACAATAAATATAGAAAATAGCCTTTATGGAGCACGTCTAGCTTGGTCAGAGCCGTTTCCTTCCCGACAGCCTTTAGGAGTTGTCCGAGTCTTTGGTGCATGGGCGGCCGGTGAGGTCTGACTCCAGGCTGCCCCGCGGGGCCCTCCCGCAGCCCCGCACCCCGCACGACACACCGCGAGCCTGCGCTCCTCGCTGGGGGAAGCCCGCTCAGCACAGGCTCTCAGAGCATTTCGAGCAGGGGGATCCCGGGAGCCCACGGCTCTCCGCCCGCCCGCCGCGGCCACCCTCGAAGGCGCTCCCCGGCGCTCACAGCCAGCGGGTGGACGTCACACCGAGGGGGCCTTTGGCGGGTGAACCTGCTGCACGAGCTGTGGGCGCTTCACCCTGGGCTTCCTCCGCTTTGGCCTGCTCTTGGCCTTGTTGATCTGCACCACGAAGAAGGCCAGGACCACCATGGCTCCCAGGAAGGCGAAGACGGGAATGGTCTGGCCCACCTCCTGGTTGTAGCGGCCAGGCATGATCCCTGCAGGAGGACAGCAGGGGACGGTCAGTCCACATGGCCGCGGCCTCTGTGCCTACAAGACGAGCTGGGCTCGTAGTGACCCAGAGAAAGAATGAGAGAGAGAAGTGCATCCAAACTCTCATAGACGAGGGCTTCCTGGGGCAGGGCGTGGGGTGTGAGGTCTCTGCCCCGCCTCCCCACCTGTGCCCCCTCAGAAGCCAGCACGGTCCTTCTGCTGCCGCGGATAATCTGCAACGGGGGCGCCCTATCTCTGTTATCATGAAAACCACAGAAGATGGACAAGTCTAGGCACTGGTGTTACACTAGCTGGACGGGGGGAAGAGGGAGGCGGCCTGGCGGGAAGGTGAGGACGGCCGGCCACGCTCCCGCCGCTGGGAAGGCCTCCCGCACATGGGACACGTGGTCGGGCACTGAGAGTGGCCATCGGAGGAAGCTGGGTTTGTGCTGTCACACGGCTCTGTAACTGAGCGACGCTGGAGTTCCAGAACTAACCTTTATCATCAGTGCACCCCGGGACCTGCAGGCAAGGCCCTCAGGAGCTTGACGTCAGCACACAAAGTCCCCAGGGTTGGACCACGTGGGCCAGGATACCCCTTCCTGATCCCTGGAGTTCCTGGCCAATTCCTAACACCAGGAGAAGTGCCCCTGGGGAGCTGTAAACTTGTGCAAGAGCACACGGGTTTCCGGAACAGAAGAGGAGCCCACACTCTGCTGGAATGACTTGGTCCAATCATCCCAGATAAAGGACAACCTGTCCCCGACAGTCCAGTGAGGTCAAAGCCATTATATGGCGGGTGGCGGGGGGACCATTTGATGTCACTTAGGGTGAGGGACACCCCATATTTAACTGAGAATCCCAGCTCAGGGAAGTCCCATCCTAGTGGGGCCGGGGCAGAGAATGGGTGAAGACGTCTGGGTTGAGGGTTCAGGGGCCATGCTGTGACAGACGGACATCGTAAAAGAAATTCTAACTTGAAAATTCAAGCAGAATTTTCTAAGAGACGACAACATGTTAACCCTTTAGGTCTGCTTTTGGCCTTGTTGATTTTTACCACGAAGAAAGCCAGGACCCCCATGGTCCCAGGAAGGCAGAGACATGAACGGCCTGGCCCACCTCTTGGGGGACAGCGGGAGGCTCTTTTGAACAAACCAGAGTATGATTCAGCCCAATAGTAAAACGCCGAAGAACTGACCTCCAGGAATGTCCCACGCTCCACTCTCTCCCGGAGACAAGGGTCTCACTTGAGGGCGATTTGATCGGAAGCTGGGTAACACCACCTTGTCCAGGTCGATGGAGAGTAACTTCTGGTGTTTCCAAAGATTACTTCAGGAAAACGGATTCAAACAAAATAAAAATAAGCAACTGTACTGGCCCAAGGAAGCTGAGCCAATCCCTAAGAAATAGAAAGTGATTTAAACATTAATGCGGGGCTTCCCTGGTGGCGCAGTGGTTGGGAGTCCACCTGCCGATGCAGGGGGACACAGGTTCGTACCCCGGTCCGGGATGATCCCACATGCTGCAGAGCGGCTGGGCCCGTGAGCCATGGCTGCTGAGCCTGCGCGTCCGGAGCCTGTGCTCCACAACGGGGGAGGCCACAACAGTGAGAGGCCCGCGTACCGCATAAAAAAAAAAAACAAACATTAATGTGAAATGCTGTCCCATCTACGTCTACCTAAACACAACTGGGGACAACAGGAAGCACACTTCCAGGCCCCAAGACAAGAACGTCAAGCAAAGTCCGTACACACAAGATTCAGTTCTAGAGGGTTTACACCACTAGCAACTCGAGCTTGTCTTGGCCTAAACCAGAAACATCACCCAGCAGAAGGAGACAAAACTGCATGTAACCGCTGAAAGGAGCCGGCGGACACAGGCGAGTGGACACAGCCCGGCTGGAAGGTGCGCAGTCTCCACCGCGAGGCAGGAGAGCGTGGGCACTGCTCTCTGATGGATGCAAACCACGGTGGCAGAGGGGCAGACCTGGTGCCAGGGGCCAGCCGTCACCCTGGCCCTCAAGGACACCACTCTCAGGAGGCAGAACAAGGCAGACACACAAGTAAGCGAGGCGTGGACAGAAACCACGGGAATAAAGGCATGAGATCTGCCTAGCCTGCAGGGCCACAATGAGGAAGAAAGGAAACACATGTGCTCTGCAAAATGTACCGGACTTGCTACGATGGCACCATTATTCATATCACTAATTCTAAGATCTGAAGAAGAACTTGTTCAGGCCAACACAACTCGTAACTGAGGAAGAGAGGCTGGTATACTGCCAAGAGCAGCCTGGGAAGACACAGAGATTAGAGCAAAGAGTGAGAGTGGAAAATCTGAAGACTGCTGTGGCTAAAATCAGGGAAAAGAATAAAATACGCTTGCAAATTATGAATTCGCCATTTTTCCGCTTCTCATTCATTTGGAAATTGCTGGCCCATCTCTCACTTTGGCCAAGAGAGAGAGCAAAGAGTTCAGTTCTATCAGCAATCAGGATGAAGGTCAGCAAGAAGCCGACAGACACCGACTCTGTAAAGAGGTTTTCCGAGCAGGAAACAGATAAGCTGCTATCTTGCCCGTCCAACCGGGCAACTGCTCGGAAGATGCCGAGTATTATAACCTGTTCTATTTTATATAACTTAACTTTACTTTTCAGGTTTAATCAGTCTGAAAATTACACTGACAATGCCAAGTTACAGAATCAATGACATTTAAGCTTTATAACCCTGCAGGTGAATACACACGGGGCTGTATGTTAATTCTCACGATGCTCTCCTGTTCTGGAATTTAATTACCTGGCAGTGGCCCCTTCTTGTTGAGCAGACGGGGTGACAGTGCACCACGTTATCATTTGAGAATTTCACAGTGTCCCGATGGGAGGACAGGTTAGCCTCACCCAGGGGCTCCTTACAGGTCTGACATTCCTGCAGATGCTCTGGGTGCGGATGCCTGACGCCCAGGAATGACACTGGGAGATGAGTCCTGGTTTCAGGAACGGAGTGGACGCCTGCGCTCAGCACTGGGGTGACGGACCCTGAGCCTGTCCAGGGCTCTCTGACACTGTCTCTCATCACTTCAGAGATTCAGAATCTAGACCCAGATCTAGGTCGATGAGAACTGAGAACAATTTTCAATAAGATGTGAGATGAGAGATAAAGGTGAAGCCTGGGGGGTGTATTAAGAAGGAATTCTTGAGAGCGACAGTGAAAATCAAATTCTAGGAGCTGCACAGCATCAGCATCCTTGACGGGCCAGGCTGGGACTTGATGCGTTGTTCATTGTGGACACGCAGACACCAAGGATGCTGTTATCTATTCTCAGAGTCCTGAGCAGCACTGTGGAGAATAACTGGGTTTCAGGAAGCTTTGCCAACAGCCACTGTCCACTGGGCATGAACTGATGGCCACAGCTAGAGTTCAAGTCTGGTTTGAATACTAGGATGATGATAGGTTATAAATAAATGAGATGTAAAAATGGAATCTTATCAGAAATTTTTAAATGATGGCATGGTAACTGAAATGGAAAAGTACTCGGTAATTAAAGTTTCAGGACCAGAAGTGCTGACGAGTAGAGAGCGTGATGAACCCACAACTCTGTTTTCCATCGAGCGTGTTCTGAAGATGACGTGCTCGTCACTCACTGAGTGAGCGGCGCACTCAGTGCTTCCATTCATGACGACAGTAAAGCAAAGGAAGCTTCGGGGCCTCCTGCAGGCAGCGCCCTCTTCGTGGCTCACGATGTAGACAGTGGCCCCCCGTGCCCTGCCACACACACCCCAACACCTGTACACACGGAGACCCAAACGAAGTGGGCAGGCTGGTGGGGGAGAGAAGGCAGGGGCCCCCCTCGAGGGGAACCTGCCGCGTGCGTGAGGCGTGCTGCCTGTGAGGGGAAACAGCTGCTTGCGGCGTCGCTCAGGGAGGCAGGAGCCGTGGGGGTGGGCCTGCTCCCACAGCCACGCCCAGAACATGGGCCCCTGCGTCACCGTACCAGGACCTCAAATCTCCTCACCAGAGCAGGAAGTTATCCTGCTGGGGCCAGCCATGCCCAGGAGAGAAACAGGGAGAGGGACTGATCTAGAGAAAAGCTGGAACCAGCGGCCTGAGCTGGCTCTTCTGCCGTAACAGAGAAACAGCAGGGGTCACTCAGTTTTTGGCTTCTGAAAGGAAACAACAGAAACGAAGAGGCTGAGCTTGACAGATGGAGAAGCAGGCAGATCAACAGCATCTGTCATGGTTAAGAAGCCACTTTACCAGGGACGACACTCAGCCCACGGTGAGGGCACAGACGCAACTCTGGGCCCGGCAACAGGCCAGAACCCAGATCTACTCCTGAAGTCTCTGCCCCCGGGTGTGACACAGAAAGACCCTGTCTGTATCCCAGAATCAACACCGCACGTGGGGAGCGCTCAACTCCCGAACCTCGAACTAAACGAGCCAGAGCTTCCCTTCAAGGGGACGTCACTGTCAGGTCACAAGCTTTTAAACCAAGAACCAACCAAACCTAACGGGAGGCTAATTACCTAAAGCACTTTTTATGCAGGATACCACCAGGGTGCATAACTCTAAAGGTCAATACGGGAGTTCGCTAATTTAAAAAACCACCACAAAATGACAAGCTAGACTTGATTATTCGATAACGGTGTCAGTAAAATTCAGCTCCCTCTTATTAAAAAAAAAAAAGGCAATGAATCATAAACCCAGCAGAAGGCGTGGAAAAGCACAGTGTCACCAACCTGGGAGCCGTCTCATTCAAAGGCTGTGGCTTGGCCCACGACAGGTGCGGACAGGCCGGCAGCGCCCGAGGCTCAGGGCCTCCCAGCCGGGCCTCAAGGACCTTGGAGTACCGGTGCAGGTGGTTCCCTGGGCAGCACCCATGCCAACAACCGGGCCATCGTTGTTAAGAAGATGCAGGGGGAAAACAAGGCTTCATTAGTTGTCTGTCTCCTTCCCGGCCGTCAGGCCCACTACACGCGCTTCTCACCTGTCTGCCAGGTGCTCAGGGGCGAGGTCTGGCTGCTGCCGAGGGTGAGCGAACAGATCAGGACAGCCGCTCCCTCTAAGGTGGCCACGCTGTACACACGGCAGCGGCCGGGCCACCCCACTGACCGGAGTGACACGCACTAGGCGGTACTCGAGGAGTCTAACCTGTAGATACACTTCGTGGAAACAGCTTCCTCTTTTCAAATATTTAATGCTCAGGCCAAGGGAAAATCTGCATTTTCAATATTCAAACTTCTGTTTGCTTCTCAGATCTGTGCCGTCCCGTACTGCAGCCGCTGCCCACGTGCGGCTGCTGAGCGACTGAGAGGGTGGGCGTCACATGTTTAAATAATGCCGTTCTGGTGAATGGGGCTCAAGAGTTTTATCACAATGAACTTAACCTATTTCATTTTAGTCCTTAAATGCGGCTACTGGGAAGTTCAGAGCCACACCGCGGCTCGCACCGAGTGTCCAGGGACAGCCTGGGACGAGGGGGCTCGGACTGCGTGGCCACCAGGCTGTCACCCGCTAGGCGACCTCGGGCCCTGTCTCTTCTGTGAACCGGAAAGAAGTACCTATTTTCAAGGGTCCCGAGAGGGCTTAGAGGGTAATCCCTGTGAGCGGCCCCAGGCTGGCGCCTGGTACCCAGAGAGCGCTCTGACCTGCCGGCAGCTCCTCCCAAGAGCCCGTCTTGTGGGAGCCTGTCTCGTGGGACGACACGGGCGGGGGCGGGTTCCCCCCGCGGCCACTCACCTTCCATCCGCTCCGGAGCCACCGAGCGCGCTCCGCTGGGCGGACGCTGCCGAGCCCCCGAGTGGCTGAGGCTGGGGGGCATCACCCCGTACGACGTGAACTGCAGGAGCGCGTCCAGGAGCCAGAAGCAGTCTGCGGGTTCAGCAACAGGCTGCTTAGCAACTACATCTGTTTACAGCGACTGCTACAGGAAAATCAAAGCTGGCCCCCGAACAACGGGGACACGGGACGGCAGAAGGTCGGGTCCCAGTACAGCCCTGTTCGTGAGACACTCACGTCCTCCACGGTCAGCGGCAGCCCACGCGGGCCTCACTCCCAGCCCCCAGGCGCCCCTCGGTTCTGGGTTCCTCACGACAAGGACAGAAGGGGCTCCTGCAGGGACGGTGGGACCACGTGCCACCAGAGAGCAGAACCGCCCGGAGATCGGGGGTCCGCGAGAGAGGAGGGGAGAACCGGGCACCAAAGCTCCCGCCAGCACCCGCAGGCTGTCCTGGGGGAGGGATCTAGATTTTCGGGTGAGAGTAGAGCCAGGACCAGCAGGTGCACGCCACAGGGAGGTGGGTTCAAGGTCAACGCAAGTACAAAGTCCAGCAGTTTGGGCCGCCCTGAGTCAGTGGGCCCCGACCACAAAGTAGGAAAGCTGAAAATGGTCAGTTATTTTGGGGGGTCATCGCAGGGAGTCTAGGTGCTGGGCTGCACTCAGCGGCCTCCGTCACAGGGCCACACGGGCGGATCCTTCCTGTCCGGAGACCAGGAGCTGCACGGACTTTACACCTGGGATCACTGCTCCCCAGCGGCCACCTCCCCGCATCCCATCAACACCAGCGCAGACGGGGTGAGGGTCCCAGAGGGGGGACGGCAGGACGCACTTGTCTCCCGAGGGAGCACGCAGTCAAGTGCTCCCGACCCCAAAAGCTCCTCCAGGCGGACACGGGAAGTGTAATGACCAGAACAGTCTCTCAGGCATTTACAGTTTTCATAAAGATTCACCAGAGATCTCAGGTCTTAAAAGACAATCTCTGTAGAAATAAAACATTAATCTTCTTTCAGCTATGACTTTAACCTTCACTTTTGACTGTTTTAAAAGAAAACGTTCTATGGATTTATGTGAAATGCTAGGAACGTAGTCCCTTAACCTTCACATCACAGAGAGCGGGGGGCGGGGGACGGACGCAGCGCAGACGCCCAGCTCACGCTCAAGCCGCCTCGGCCCCTCTGCCTGCACATGAGGACACGGCTCCCCCAGCCCCTCCTGCCCCCCGCCCTCAGGGACCTGAAAGACTAGGTTCTGGTCCTGGTCTGGTCATCATCTCACCAGCAAAGAGACGGAACACTTGCACCCGTCCATGCCTCCTTTACAAAATGAGAAAAATGAAAGTCTTTGGCCAAGCTCAAACCCCCAGATCTGAAGGTGCAGAGAGAGAGGCCGAGGAAGAGGAGGGGCGCTAAGGACTAGCTGCCCCTCTCTGCCCCCACCTCACGCCCAGCGAGGATACCAAGCACCCCTCACAAGGGCCGAAACTCCCTGAGTCTGGGATGAGGGCCAAGTGCTGGAAGAGGGCAGGTCAGACCTGAGAGGGGGACTGCGCGGCAGTGCCAGGGACACAGCCTCCAGGGAGGGATGCCGGGGAGGGCAGAGACCAGGTAAACTGGCCTCCCCACCTAAACACAGGGGGCCTGGCCTCCACTGGCCTCAGCACAACGAGCGTGGAGGGGAGGGCGGCGCAGCCTGCGAGCACGCTTTTGTTTTGCTTATTAAACACGCCCAGCCCGAGATACCTATCAAAACATCCAAGGCACCTGGCTCAGCTGAGCAGCCTCTATGTACCCGCGTCTCATGGGTGCCTGTCCAGGGACACTGGGAGAAGGGGCAGGAACCTCAAGGCCACCACGGCCCACCCGCTGCGGCCGCACCAGCGCTTCTCACCCTTCTGTCGGTGACTGTCATCCAAGCAGTTGGAGTCTCCGTACAGCACGATCCGGCCTCCACCCTCAGCCGGGATCTGATACAGCCCCAAAATGGGGACGTTCTCAACAACCGCTGTTTCCTGCTTTAAGACCTCCAATCCTGAAACAACACAACAGAAACAGCAGTGAGAAGTTCTGTGGAGGAATGAACAGTTTTCCAGCTGCCCCTTATCTTGACATTCAGTCCGTATGACCCCCCTGCAAAAAAAAAACCCAGAGCAAAATCCAACCATCACAACAGTGCCAACTTTTAGGATAAGAAAACAACATATAAAGTGCCACTAATTAGGGCTGTAGCAAAATTCACATAATATGTATACGTGTATTCCCATAACCCTCCTTTTCCATTTTTACTTGGAATGGTGGTACATAGTATTCACAATCCTAGAGGCGTTGCTTCTCCCTTTTCATCCATCAAACCCAAGTTTTTGTCTCTTCTTATTATGCTGAGAGGCTTATGTCCTCGGACCACACACACAAGGGGCAGGTCCTGCCCGACACACAGGTGCCTCTGTGCACACAATTATACACACTGGTGCCCAGGCTTCATGCTGAATATCGGAAAGCTAGGACAACCAGAACTAATTTTTAGAACATACGCCCACGTAGTTTTAGTTTAGATTTAACGTATTTGTTACGTGAATCTCGTAAATACAGTACAAACGTTCCAACAGCAGAGACTTCTCACCTCTGCCCAAACAGACAACACAATTTACAACGCTGACCACATCAAGAAGCCAACAGTGCACAGATGCCACGGCAGCAACTGCTGGTGACACCGTCACATAATCAAAGTCTCCACCCCTGAAGCAAACGCATCCCGCACACTGGAGACGACACACATCTGCACCAGGACCCAGCATCGACTGCGCTGGTCACATCTAAAAAGTCTGTGGCTCTAAAAATGCAGCGCTTCCTGCTCTCTACGTATAATCCCACTAGGAACTGAGTGGAAGGGAAGACAAGATTTTCTTTGTTGGGAGGGAGAGACACGGCAGTAAAACAGATGACGTGGGGAAAGTGCACACAGCATTGCCACTTGGCCTCGTGGTTTGACAGAGTTTTGTTTCTGACAATAGGGTGCTTTTTGATCCAGCATAACCCAGATTTTCAAATTCCTATTTTGTACCCAAAAGATTACTCAACTTAAAGCCTGTTTGGAAATAAAAAGTCCCTTAAAAGGGATTCCCAGGTAATTAATTTTCATTTTCAGGCTAGCAGAACACCAAAATAAAGTATGCACCCTTAAACTTACTTTTGATTTCTCTCCCCGCCACAAAAAAAGGAGCTACCAGATGGCAACAAGTTGACAAGGAGACCACGGCCTTCACCCCAGGGGAGTTTCCAGAAGCAACACTGCCCTGTGAGCAACGGATCTCAGGAAGAATTACTAACCCACGGTAAATTGTGCCAGAGGACTGGGAAGACAGGATCATTTACGTTCTTAAAGTTAAAATATACCCTTATGAACACAGAACTACTTCCTGACTGCCTCTGCCCTGACCGGAAGGAAAGAGCCCCTTCCAGGCAACACAGAAGTAAATTATACCTTGCAGACACAAACCGGTGAGTGAGAAATCCTGACTTCTTGTCATTTTCAACTAGGGAAACTGTCCCCGACTTCCAGTTACAGAAAATGACAAACTTCACAAGGAAGGGGGCCTTCCATTCTGAAATAGAAAATATCAACTTGCTCGAGGAAATGGATCCAGCCTGGGAGTTTCCATGAGCCCACCACATCCGTCATGGAATATACTCTCTCGCAGCCTCGTACAGGTGAGAGGGACACACGGTGCGGAACCCTGGCTCTGGAGGGCGGGGCTGGGGGAAGACCACCCTGGGCAGGACGGGGGCGGCTGCCACCTCCGGGAAGGGCAGAGGCAGCCCGGGGCACCCTGCTCCTCCCGCACCCCGGTCCGCTCAGCGCGCTCAGCAGTGTCCCAGGTACCGATGCCAAGGGACGTGGCATCATTTGCCTTCCTAGGTGATGGCTGTCTGTAGTAAAAAGGCAAAACTGAAAGTAAAGACCTTTCTTCCCTTCTAATTCTTCAGGGAATTTTAGGAGATGACTGTAATATTCTTTATGTTTACACTGTTAAGAAGTTCAAAGCACAGTCAACATTTCCCTAAAATTTTAGTAATCTGGCAATCACAGAGCAGAACAACTCATAAACAGGAACAAAAAATTCAAGCAACTTTGAAGACAGTCTTTAAAAAAAAACCTACAAATATTCAAAAGCCCCTCTTCTCCTGTAGGAAAGTCAACTTACTTTGCAGTGGTCACTACACACATATTCCAATTAGTAGCAAGAGACTGTCTTATCTTTCTACGTATCCCCCAGAACATATTACACAAGATGTCTCACCTGAAGTAACATACACATACTGCAAAGAATTTTTTCAAAATCCAAACTGCTAATGGGTACAGGGTTTCTTTTCTGGTGATGAAAATGTTCTGGAATTAGGTGGTAGTGATGACTGCACAACTTGTGAAAACACTAAAAATCAATGGCCTGCACACTTTAAAAGGGTGAATGTTATGGTAGGTGAATTACATGTAATAAACCTGTGATTGGGCTTCTCTGGTGGCGCAGTGGTTAAGAATCCGCCTGCCAATGCGGGGGACATGGGTTCTATCCCTGGTCCAGGAAGATCCCACATGCCTCGGGGCAACTAAGCCCGTGCGCCACAACTACTGAGCCTGCACTCTAGACCCTGCAGGTCACAACTACTGAAGCCCATGGGCTTAGAGCCTGGGCTCTGCAACGAGAGAAGCCACCGCAGTGAGAGGCCGGAGCACCACAACGAAAACCCAATGCAGCCAAAAATAAATAAGTTAAATTTAAAACAAACAAAAAAAAAAAAACTGTGATTAAAAAATGTGAAAGAGGGCTTCCCTGGTGGTGCAGTGGTTGAGAGTCCGCCTGCCAATGCAGGGAACACACGTTTGTGTCCCGGTCCAGGAAGATCCCACATGCCGCGGAGCGGCTGGGCCCGTGAGCCATGGCCGCTGAGCCTGCGCGTCCGGAGCCTGTGCTCCGCACCAGGAGAGGCCACAACAGTGAGAGGCCCGCGTACCGCAAAAAAAAAAAAAAAAAAAAAAAAAAAAAAAATGTGCAAGAAAGAAAAAGGGAAACCAGAAAATATACAAATAGCATTCCTTACCTTGGTCCTTAAATGTCTGTGTTATCACTATGCCATCTTCTGGAAATTTAGCAATGCTGCACCCCGACGCGTAATACACTAGAAAACAGTCGTACAAAGTTAGAACCTAGAAACACTGAATGCTTTCATCAGCAGCTACTCATTTACCGCAGATGCAATCTTTAGACATTATGTATTTTCTAAAATCGTTTCTAATCTTAAGAGAGGAGCTGCTATTATTGCCTGGTCACACAAACTGCAAGTAATTACCTCAAAATTCAAGCTGAATTATTCTATTAATCTAAGGTTTCTGGGTAGATTTTAGAAGTTGGAGCTGTCAGACTTGGGGACAACCTAAGTCAGGATGAGCAGAGTTAGTGACAGTAACGTTCAAGACACTGTTTTAGAAACTAGCCACCAAAATGAAAGCGGGGGGGGACTTCTTAAATGAGATATGCAATTATTTCATAAACAGGATTTATACATTATCAGGGGCCTGGGGGGGTATGACCTATTTGGGAACATACAGGACACAAAGAACCTTACAGGTGGTACCAGAGTTAGGAATGCTCGCAGGAAGTATTTTCATTTTAAAAATCTGGACAAAAACTAGGGTTAGCACCCAGTGTTACAGGTGCCCTTTGTGAAGACACTGAGCAGTTCTCTCCACAGACCCTGCTTACTTAGGTGACATCACATCTTTCTCTCTCTCTGAAACTTAGACGTCAAAGACACACGGCTTGTGCTTGCCCACCTCTGGGAATGATGAGCCCTACTAAAAACAAACACAAAACCTTACTGTCATGGTTTGCCAAGGTAAAGTCCCCCTCATACAGGCCATCGCTGAATCCCATGTTCCAGACCGACAGCAGCTCATTCAGGGCTGGGATGTTGGCTCCTCCGGTGTCCGGCATCCACCACTGCCTGTGAAAGTGACAGGGACTTAATGAAGGACTAAAGCGTCCCACAGACGCCTGATATTTTTGTCACAAAGCTGACTTCTCCCACCAGAGTCCAGCCCCTCCACACTAGGTTTCCGCTAAAAACAAGCCTAACTGCCTGGGTTTCACTAGCACTGCAATGTAAATGCTCCCGCCAGCGTGCAGAATAAAGCAAAGCCCAATTTATTTCATGAAATGCACCACGTTTAACATAAACGCACTGCATACAGAGCCTAGACCTCGAGAGGATCAGTAAAGGAAGAAAGAAGCTCATGAAGTTCAAGTCACAGACTCTAAAGAAAGAACATACATCATAAGGATGAGATATTCATAACACGCTGGGAATCCTTCATGGATACCCAATCTACTGAAAGGTTTCTTTAAGTAACTGTTTTCTTGGCGCATTTAAATGTATACAGATTCGGTAAAGGAGAGGTGGGAGAGCGGAAGAGAACTAAACAGAAATTTAAAGCTGAAGGGTCTAAGATCAACAAGGACAAGGACCCCTTTCAGTCAGAACTTGGGTCAATGAGCAGTTAGTTTACTTCCTTCCCAAGCAACTTTCAAGAACATCTCTGCCAACGAAGAGAGCGCTTGCCCTCACCAGGTGTCAGAACCTGATAGCCGAAAAGACCACTGACAGGCCAAACAATCTACGTCTTTGCTGGGTGGAGTTTAATTCCCAGAAAGTCAAATTCCTTATCCAAATGCCAATTCATATCAGTACCTCGTGTTTTCGTCGTAAAACTTGACCTTCCTCATCACGGACGTGTTGTACCAGTCGCTGAAGACGATGAGCGAGAGGCCGTTGTCCACGTCCCTCCGGAGCTTGGCCACCTCCTCGGGGAAGTACTCCTCCTCGCTGTCCACCATGAGCAGCGTTCCTGAGGGACAGAGCGCCCGGGTGAGGACGGCCACCGCACCCACAGGACACCACCGTTTCAGGAACACGGTACTTCACTGGCCTCAACAACTCCAGTCACTGGCTTCTAGTACTTTGGCCTGTGCCCTGTTCCGCTTTAGAAGGGGGTGAAAAGGAAAGGGTCCAACAGCCCGCGGACACCAGCCAGATGCGGCCTGGTTCACTGGTGATGCTCTATGTGAAGGACATTCACTCACCTGAAGAGAAGCAAAATTCTGTGCTACAGTTTCTTTTAATTAAAAAAAATAATACAACAGAAGTGTACAAATGTCCTTGTCCCCAGTGATTCTGAGGGCTTCTCATTTCAGCTGAACGCGAGGAACATGGGCCACTCTCTCTGGTCCTGGCCGCCACTGGGAACGGGAGAGCCTACCCTGCCTCCACCCTTCCCCAGCGGAGCGGGACCGCCGGGCCGGCACCCCGTGTCCCTCACCGTACTGGTTAGCGTCAAAGCACGTGAAGGGGGAGCCGAGGACTTCGACGAAGTAGCCCATGCTTCTCAAGTGCTGATACATGTCCCTGAAGTTGGTGTGGATGTGGTCGCCATTCCTGAAACACAGGAAGCCCGGCACTCAAACCAACAGTCCTTACTGGGAATAAAAGCCACGTGGCCACAGGGTGCATTTCTGAAGGAGCAGCTCCACCGCCCACAGAGGCCGGGGAGCCAGTCCACTGGCACGCGGGTCAGCCTCTCAGACCAGTTCTCTCCGGGCTGCATGTAAAGTGGGTGATAACAGGAAATCACCTGCACGACACAAGCACGGAAGAGATAAGATGACGAGAAGGTGTGGCCAGAGAAATGTTTCGTAAGGGGCACTGGAGCATCCCTCTAGCGGCGGCGTGGGTGTGAAAGGCCAGCAACCACCTGCACTGGACAAGTTCAGCATGGCCACGCAGACATGCTGGGAGTGAACTAGGGTGGTCACACACAGGTGACCTTACCTCACTGCCCCTGATCTCCTTTCCTCCCGTCCCCGCCCCGCCGAGGACGGGCGCCGGGCCTGGCGGCCACTTACCAGTCCAGAGGGTCGTTCTTCATCCTCAGGTTATCCCTGGGGAAGTAGCCGGGCGGGTAGCGCAGGTTGTGGTACTGGTCCCAGAGGACCCTCTTGCTTCGAGGAGGAGCGGGGATTATCTTCACCTTCACCGGGAGCCTCACTGTCGAGGTCTGCTCTGTACCGCTGCTGGACTGAGGAACAGACAAGAGATGTGAAACGTCCCTTCGGCCCAGAAGAAACTTCCAGGTTTTCAGGCTGGAAACCTCACTTCTATTTATCAATTTAACCCAAACAGAACCCAAGAATTTCTCACAACAACGGCAGGAGAGGACATGCGTGTATCACAATTAATACCATTCAGAATTATGAATTCAATTATGAATGGTTTCAGAATTCAAATTTAAGGCACCTGGTTCCTAAAAACGACTAGACTGCATAGCATGAGCTCTACGTTTTACCATCATTTTAAGCCTGAAATTTGGCACAGAACAGCCCACCCACGCCCCGTTCACCAAGCGGGTTGTGACTCCCCTGCTCGCCGGGCCGGGACCCCGTGGACGGCGCCTCACGGCCCAGCGCCCGGTGCTCAGCCCGTCCCCCTTTCCCCACGAGCCCCCGCGCGCGCACGTACGTCCACCTCCGCCGGAGAAGCCACGGTGACCGTGACGTGCCCCTGTGCGACGCCTTCCCAGGAGGCGGCCTGCTTGGTGACGGAGATGGAAATGGCCAGGTAGCCCGACCAAGGCCACAGCACCGAGGAGTAAGAGAAAGCCACCTCGATGCTGTCGCCGTTCTGCGGTAAGTAGGGCTGCCACTCGGGCTGTGGGAGGAGAGAGGCAGAGGCGCGGGTGAGAAGCCCCGTCCGGGTCACCGCCCGCTCAGCCGGCACCACGCAGCCCGCGCCCAAGGCCGCGTGCAGCGCCAGGCCGGCACCCACCGGAGGAGCCTAGGGACACCGCCGCTGACCAACCCCGCCTTTAAAGACAAGTTCCCCGCAAACGTAAAAGGAGGCGGGGGGTGCGGACACACACGGCTTGACGAAGAGCTCGCATCTGCAGAGAACTTACAGAGAAGAATATTCCCAGGTTTGGGGTTAGATCTCAACTGGCTGTACGCTTAACGAATCACATTGCTTGAAAGGAATAAAATAATAAAACGACATGGCTGCAAAGTGTCACCAGTCAGGTTCCGAGCCAGCGACCGGGCAGGCGGAGTGCGCGCGGCGCCCGGAGGAGGCCTCTCCAGGCTTGGGGGAAGGCGAAAGGGAAGCACGAGACGGGAGACGCACGGCAGCTCGCACAGCGAACCAGCGTTTCAAGCTAACCTGAACTACTCGTTTCCCTCACAAGCCAGAGCGCAACGACGTACTCCCCCCAAGCAAGTCAGCACGTTAAAAAAAACTGTGAACAAGAAGAAAAATATTCGTAGGGCACAGCATCACGAACAGTGAGAAAGGACAGGGATTTTTAATAAAAGTGCCTTTCAGACCACTGGTTAACAAGAGAGAAGAAAGTTAACTTTTATCCATCGCTTGGAACACATATCAAGTTAACTCAACACAGGTGAAAACGTTAAATATTTAACAAGCATAAAAGGCAAGTGAGTAGAAAATAAAATTGAGATTTTTCTTATATTTCTGGAGGGATAAGCTTCTAATTTTTGAAACAGAAGAACTCACAAAAGATGAAAATTCAACTACATGAAAAAGTGAAACTTTTACACACACACACACCCAAGTTTTTAAACCACCTCTAACATTAAAGAGACAAGAAAACAATCATCTGGGCAATCTTTTTGCATGACACACAACAGTGGTTAATCTCTCTATGAAATGAAGACCTTGTTCGGATTGATAGGGACAACGTAAATTCTAGTGAAAAAATGGGCCAAGGAAATGAAACACGAATTCACACAAGAGGAAATACAATCAGTAAACAAACATGCAGATACACACCTTACAAATCATTAAACAAGGTACCGACTACCCCCTGTAGATTTAAAGTTAAAAGATGAACCATGCAGAAACAAACCAAATGTCCACCGACTGACAAAGTGGGGTCTATCCATACAATGAACCACTAACAAAGCGGGGTCTTATCTATACAATGAACCACTTTTCAGCCATGAAAAGGAGTGAAGCACTATATACACTGCAATGCAGATGAGCCTCTTTAAAGACATTACGCTCAGTGAAAGAGGCCGGTCACAAAGACCACGTAACATACCACTCCATTTATAGGAAACGTCCAGAAAAGGTAACTCCATGGAGACAGAAGGGGTTAGGAAATGCCATGGTCTGAGGGAAGGGGAATGGGAAGTGTTAACAGGGGTTTCTCCTTCAAGTGATGAAAATGTTCTGGAATTATCCAGTATGATGATTGCACCACTACTTGTGAATATACTAATAACCACTGAACTGCACAATTTAAAAGGGTGCATTTTATGGCATGTGAATTTTATCTCAATATTTTAAAACCTCATGCAACTGGGAAAAAAAGGACGTACCACCAGAGCAGAGACACTACCCCTCTGTACACCACCAGCGGCAGTCTGAGCTGATGCACCTCTTTTGAAAAGAATCTGGCATTACGTACCAAGAGACATTAATAATGTTCCTGCCCTCTTACTTGGGATACTAATCCAGGGAGTTTATGTTAATAATTCAGAACAAAAGAAAACGATATATACTAAGATATTCAGAGAGATGTTTACAGTTGAAAACCATCTAACTGCTCAAGCAAGAAGAAACAGTATAAGCACATTACGATTCAACAGTTCTACATAGTATTAAACAACCATTAGAAAGAACATTGGTGCTTACATAAAGTAACATTTTAAAATGTTTATAACGTGAGAACTGAAAAAGAAAAAAGACTAAATTTTTGTCTACCACACAAAGAAACTAAAAATATCTGTTTCAGATAAGGGCTGGAAAAGATTTTTTTTTTTTCCTTCAGGCAACTGACTTTATTAATCTCACAAAATCATAAGAAATGTACTTTCTGTGACAGCTTAATGAAAAGTGAAATCCTGCAATCAAGAAATAGATGAGGGCCTCCCTGGTGGCGCAGTGGTTGAGAGTCCGCCTGCCGATGCAGGGGATGCGGGTTCGTGCCCCGGTCTGGGAGGATCCCACATGCCGCGGAGCGGCTGGGCCCGTGAGCCATGGCCGCTGGGCCTGCGCGTCCGGAGCCTGTGCTCCGCAACGGGAGAGGCCACAACAGTGAGAGGCCCGCATACCGCAAAAAAAAAAAAAAAAAAAAAAAAAGAAATAGATGAAATGAGGGACTCGGAAATGAAAAAGCAAGGATGAATACAGTAAGTGTTGGTGGGCATTGAATCAATTTAAATACACCTAAATATTTAAACAACCACAGTAATTTGTTAGAAAATATGATTTGAACTTTTTTTTTCAAATAGTGGCTCTATTAGTGTGTAGGGCTGAAGTCGCTTTTCTGCTCTTTTTCCCGATCCTTTATTTTTGTGATAATGTTTATGTAGTAAGTGTAAAACAAGTTATAAAACACAAAATTCAAATAAGGACCACGCCTTCTAAACATGAAGGCCCATGTGTCCGCATTAGACAATAAAATAATTATAAGTGAGCCTTTAATTATAGACGGGAAACTGTAAAAATGAAGATTCAAAGGCAATTAGCTGATTCAGGAGTCAAAGTCAAGATGCCAAAGTAAAAGAGTAGCACACTGGCCTCATTACTATATCCCTGACTTATATATAAAGCACTCAGGGGAGAACAAACCACTACTTCCAATCCCCCGGCACCCAGACAGGAGGAGGACCTGTGCCTTTTAACTGCAGGAGTAAATCTGGGCCACGCCTAAGTTCACCGCTGGCCAGAGGGCAGCCTCACCTTGTCCACGATTCTTCCTGTGACACCCATGCCGTTGAGGATGGTGACGTTGACGATCGTCGGCATCCCTCCGTAGTAGATGGGCTGGGAGCAGTAGGGCCACATGTAGGGACACTCGGTCAGATCGATGTAGCTGGGGCTCAAACTGAAACCAAAAATCCAGTGTTGCAGTAGACGGCATTGGAAAGCCTCACGGGGCGGCCCTGGGCCTCGGAAGGGCCGGCCTCCAGGGCTGCCCTCGGCTGAGGTCTGGGAACTTGGCTTCAGAACACGCCCTGTGCTGGGGAGGCCTCCTGGCCAGCCTGCCTCGCTGGCAGCACAGCGGGATGAGTGGGCATCACCTCTCCCCTCTGCGAGCCTGGAATCTGGTGGCTGCGGCTGGTGGAGAACGAGTACGTGACCAGCCCCAGAGCAGACCTGGGACTCAGTCTCAAGGCACTGGAGCAAAGATGGACTTTCAAATAACTGGAGCGGGGACAAATGGGTGGTCATTCGGCAAAAGATAAAATTAGATCCCCACCTCAGACCATACACAAGAATAAACTCCCAATGGATCAGATCCTCTCAAGTAAATAAAAGAAAGCCAACAAGCATTAGAAGAAAACATGGGCGAGTCCCTCCTTGACCTCAGTGCAGGGAAAGGCTTTCTGTGCCTCAAAATCCAGGGGCGACAGCAATGCCAGACTAACAGATCTGGCTGTTGAAAAAGAAAAAAACCACACGGCCAGAAACACTTTCACAACGTCAAAAGGCAACCAACAAACTGGGAGAAATACTTGCAATAAAGGGTTGCTCACCCTAACGTAAGAACGCGTAAAAACCGAGGGACAAAAACCCCAGAAGAGAAAAATGGTGAAAGAAATGAACAAGCACTTCACAAGAAAGATATAAAAACAGCTCTTAACTCTAGACGAAGTGTTCAAACTCACTCATAACCTGAGAAAGGCAAATGAGAACAACACTGAGATAGCACGTCTCACGTGTCAGACTGGCAGAAAGTAGAGCGTGGCCGGACACGGCAGGCGAGGCTCCAGGCAGACAGGCAAGCTCCCACGGCACAGCCCTTCTGGAAGGGAAGGGAGCGACCTGGAAGAGTGCCCTCTGTTCTCACCTTGCACCCAGCAACCCCACTTCTAGGAATCTTCCCTGGAGACACACCTCCAACAAAACTAAAATGCACAGGCACAAGCAGCTTAAAATTACAAAATACTGGAAACAGTTTCAGTGCCCACATATAGATATGTGCTTGAATAAACAAAGGTATCTACACTATGGAGCTGTAAAAAAAAAAAAAAAAAGAAAGAGGAGAAAGATCTCTGGGAACCGACACAAAGTGATTTCCAGGATACTGTTAAATGAAAAAAGTACAAGAGAATATTTATAGTAATGCTGTCCTTCACGTAAGAAAGGGGATATAAGATGGTAGGTATGTATCTGCTCGTGTGTGAAAAAAGAAATGCAAGGATAAAGCAAAAACTAATGGCGTTGTTACCTATGCGGGTGGAGGGAAAGGGGCGGGGGGGAGCCACACTTGGCCAGGTGCACTCCGTGTGCAGCTCCAACCTGAGAGCCACAACCCGACACATAACTAGTTGAAATCAACCAGGATGTGGGGGGAATCCGAAAAGAAATAGAAATGCTAACAAATGAACTCAACTGCATTGAAAATAAACAGCAAAACCAGATTGAAAGGGGTGTGGTGGGGAGGAAGATATTAACCTAAATCACTTTGACAGAAGTAGACTACATGCTATAACAGCACGGTACAAGCTAGCAGTTCTAAAACTTGTCCACAAGTGTGTACTAGGACTGAGCAAATAAACATCGTGGCGAGTGCCAGCCAGGTTTCTGGCTGCTGGAGAAGGATAACCAGCAAGGAGGAAGACTCAAGATGAGGGCTGTGGCATCAGGCGGGATCAGGAGACAGATGACTTCATGGACAGACATAGAAACAGGTACAGGTGTGTGTGTGTACACACACTCGCCAGCTCTGTCTGCTGAAAGGGCCTAGAAACCACTATGAGCACAGCTGCCAAGAGCACACCTGGTGCCCAGGTGTCCGTTTCTAAACCCACTCTCCGATTAAAGGACCAGGGCTGCTCGGGCAAAGAACTGATACCAACACTGGGCACGGAAATGCTGCCAAAAAGTGAGGAAGTGCCCCCCAACTGATGGAGACATGCTGAAAAGACACGGGAGCCAACCAGCGGGAGCCCTGGAGAGCCAAACCTGGGACAGATGAGCAATAAAATAAACAACGACACCAATGGATTATAACCCAGAGTAAAGTAAGTACCCCTGTGTCCACGCTGATACAACTGAATAAACTAGAGCGGAGGACAGCTCTTCCTTACAGCAGAATTTCATTTAATAAATGCAGAAGGGAATGAGAGACACAGAAAATCACCACGGGACAATCTCTACAGTAAGAACCGTTACAGGGAGGAACCACAAAGGAGGCTACACTCAGTGACGGAAAGTGTGTTAAGAAACAAGATCATCCGCTTTTTTTTTTTTTTTTTAATGTTTATTGGAGCACAGTTGCTTTACAATGTTGTGTCAGTTTCTGCTGTACAGCAAAGTGAATCAGCTGTATGTACACATACATCCCCTCTTTTTTGGATTTCCTTCCCATTTAGGTCACCACAGAGCACTGAGTAGAGTTCCCTGTGCTATAAGAAACAAGATCACCTTCAAGGGCGTCCCCACCAGACACTTCGCAGTCACAAAGGGACAGTCACTGCAGTGGACACCTGGCAGAGCTACCCACGGCACCAGATCTCCTGCTGTGGAGCCCAGCTGATGGACGCCAGTGGACCCTCCACTACATCTGTGCCAAGGACTGAGCGCAGAGGGCACCAGGGTAGGCGCCTCTACCAGGCGACTGTGGTTCAGGGAATCTCCGTGATCGGGGAGGTTTCAGACCTGTGCTGGGTGTGAGGGTCCTCCTGCCACTCCTCCCTCCTCGCCCCTTCATCCTTCATAGGCCCCTCCCCCAGGAGGTCTCTTGGCCGTCTAAGTCCACGTTGGCATCTGCTTCCTGGAGGGTCCAGCCTGACACATCACCTAAACTTCATGATGCAGGTGAGCACCACCCAGAATAAAATGAAGGACACTGAGCCAACTGTCCCAACTGGAGGAGACCAAGGACACGCGATGACTGAATGCAACGTGGATGCTGGCCTGGATCCTGGACCAGGCCAAGGACAGGGGTGGGAAAAAATCTGGGTGAAATCCAAATACAGTCTGCAGGTTGGTAGATGGTAACATATCAGTGCCAACTTCCAGGCTCTGAGGCTTCTACTATGGTTGTGTAAGTTGCTAACATCAGGGAAAGGTAGTGAAGGGTTTATGAGTCTTCGTGCACCAATTTTTAAAACTTTGTTGTAAATCTAAAACCATTTCAAAATAAGAAGTGCAAAAGAATTCTTGCCAAACATACAGAACCTCACTAATCACGAGAAAGCATCAGAGGACTCAGAGTCATGAATGACAAGACAGATGAACTGTCAGGGGTCTGGGGAGACCAGGGAGACATGGCAATTGCATGCAACGTGGGGGATGGAGCCTGGACCAAAGGACACGAAGGGAGCCGGCCACTGCGCATCTGTCTGCAGACTAACCCAGCACAGCATCAGGGTGCACCTGTTAGCTCTAGCAGAGGAATCATGGACTACCGAGGTGCTGGCCTGAGGGGAAGCCGAGGAGAGGGTATATGAGAATGTCCATACGATTTTTGCAGATTTTTGTAAACCTAAGGTTATTTCAAAGGAAAGTTTTAACAAAGTAAAAAGAAATAGGAAGTCACTACCTTAAATCCCTGACGTTACAAACAGCAGAACATGAGGAAGTGGGGAGCAATCCTGTCGGCAGCGCCCCAGCAGAAGCAGCACTGCAAAGCTCTCCCTGAGGCCCCCGAGCATTGTGTGATTGGGGCTGGTTCCATTTGGAGGCTAATACTCTGTGCCGAGGAGCCTGGTGCAGAGAAGAAAGACCTGTTCAAAAGGAAAGCACACCGACCTGGCCTGTGGCTTGTAGCTGCTGAGGATCTGGTAGGCTCTGAGGAGGTCCAGCTTGCCGTGGCCTTGTTCAAACATATTCACGCCGGGCAGCCTCCGCGCTGCTGCAATCAGGGCCTGCTTCATGCTGGCCGGATTCACCAGCTCACGTCTCTGGACTGTGCTGGGGGCAAATACCATATTCGCTCATTTTCTCTCAGCAACAGAATGAAAACCAGACTATCCCTACCCTGTACGTGTGCAGTCATGTGACCTCCAATCTTGATCTGTATCTAACAGGAGCTTCTTTGGTAAAGCTCATGCAAGATGCGAACGAACGTGCTCATTTCTGCACCTGCCTAGGGACTGACCGCTCCTCAACCTTCCGCGTGGCTTGTGAGAACATGGACTCTTGAGCTAGCGCCTGTTTTTACTAAATCAATCGGGAAAACACATCTTCCCACTAACTTAACAGTCGACCTCAGAGGTTGCAGGAGACAAGAACAGGTAGGAGTTACAGGCTCCGGACACGTGGACGCAGCCCGGCCGGGAGAAGGGAAGGATCGAGGTGGGTCCTGCGGGGACTCGATGCAGCGTGGCCAAGAGGCCCGGCCTCGGAGTGAGGCCCGCTGCGTCCACGTGCTTGTTTTGTTTGGAGGCCTGTGTGTGACGCGTCACCCTGGTGGGTCAGGCCTGGTAGAGGGCTCATCATCGGAACGCAGCTGGACTCGGGTAGCGGTGCCCAGACATTCTCACTTGCTTTAGAACACCAGCATTAAAACATGCATTTTTGTGTATCTACATATTATAAATACAAGTAAATTTTAAGGCCCTAAATGCAGGGGAGAAAATCCAGTAAACAGTAAGGAAAAACTAACTCTACTAAGTTGCTAAATATTTTTCTACGATGATGGGTGGTCGTGGTGTGTAGGTGGACCTTTTCTAATAGGTCTAGATGGGAGATCCGACTTAAGGAGAAGTGAGGGGAGGAAAGCGGCATCAAGTCTTACTGGCAGAAAAAAAGAACTGTTCACACTCAGCCATAGGTTGACAACCCCCCTCCCGCCGACAGCGCAAGACCAGGCTCAGGCTCTGGCTCCTCGCCGGGCTCTAAGGCTGGAAACGAAGAAGCACTTCTCTGCCGCTCGGCATCTGTTATGAGCTCCCTCTCACACCATAAAAGCACTTCTGACCCACCACAGAGGCATTTTAGCTGCTGCAGGGAGATGAGGAAAGCAAAAGCTTCCTCCCCAGTGAACACATCTGTACATAGAGAAGCCGCTGGGCTGGGCACGGAAGACACAACGGCCTCCCCTCCTCGCTCCTCTGACAGCAGGAGGCTTGACGGGCTCATCTAACGCCCACAAAAACCATCTAAGAAAAAATGGACTCCTGCCTCTTCTGTAGAGACGGGGTGAGGCCCCGGGATGTGATCTACATCCAGCCAAGCTGGTGACCTTACTGGTCCCGACGCCACCTCCTCCCAGCTGAGCCACACTCACCTCACCAGCAAGGTGACAGCGCCCGCCACCACTGGGGAAGCCACGCTGGTCCCCGAGAGCGCCCGGCACCCGCCTTTCACGCCGGAGCCCCTCACGCCAGCGCCGTAGGTGACAATGTCAGGCTTCATGCGGCCATAGCCTCCTGGCAGCTCCTGTAAACAAAAGCAGGGTGGTCTCTACCACGGCACACACACTGGCACACGGCCACGTGCAGTTCTGAGTGAATAAAACCAGAACAGAAACGTGGGTCAGCTAAACACACTGTAACCTCAGTACAATGCTGGTTTTCATCTGAAATTCACTGCAATTCAGAAGAAGCTTAAATGACAGTGTACAAAATAAAAATTATTTTTGGTGCGTTTTGTAATGACCAGCATGACAGTAATGCCATAAAGCATTTTAAAAGTGAACGTTTTAAATTTCGCTAACATGCAAGGCTGAAAACTGGAAACTGATTTATTTCTAGATAATTTTAAAATTAGAAATATGCTAGAAAAATCAGAAATTTAAAATTAAAAATTAGGGAAAAAAAAGAAGCGTTTTCCTTTACAAGGAAAAAAGTACGTGACATGACTGGATATTACAATCTGTCACCAGAGGGGAAAAGATGACTAAGAACAGTGAGTATATAACCGCACAAGTAACCTGGGATAAGAGTTTAACTGAGAACTCTCTCAAGCTTCCCAGAAACTGGGGCAAAATGAGAATTACAATAGGAGTTATATTCTGTAAGAAAGAAGTACACCAATTAGAAGTGAAAAAATCCTTCCCGGCAAATCAGGCATAAATGGACTCTGGATCCTCACATGTGGGACACTGAGCAGAGACGTCTTCACCTGCAGCTCCACAGATTATTCAGGAACGTTTCTCAAAATGCCGTCAAAACACAGGCCTCGATAAAGGCCGAGGACATGGCAGGGGGGTTGGAGCAGCAGGGGGACACGGAGGGCAGGTCAGGGTCCCCAAGTGCCGCCCGAGGGAGCACCAGCGACCCCAGCTCTGCTCAGATGGGAGGAGGAGTCGGCCACATAATTAAAGCTCACGCAGCTGAACTAATTACCTTGCTAGAGTCATTTCAATTTTTTCTCCAGCTAAATGCAATCATTCCCACATTAGCGGAGCTGATATTAAGCCGTGCTCACTGGCTTCTCCTGCTTCCCAAGGCCAAAAAAATCATCCCACCCAGCACGGAGGACTGCTGGTCCTCCTCCTACCAGTTAGGACCAGTGCACATGAATCCAACTGACCTAAATGACGAGTTACTCAGAAACAAGTTAAAAAGAAGTGGACCCGGGAAACACAGTGAGAACCGGCACCTGCCCGTTGGGCCACGGGGACATGGCAGACACGGAAGGCGCCAGAGCGCGTCCTCGCGGCGGGCTGCCTCCAGGCTGCTTTTCTCTCCGTGCTCACAGACAGCCCCGAGGCCCTCGCACGCGGCTCCCGCGGGCATGCCGGACTAAAGGAGCAGTGCCTACCCAGGTGGTCATTCCCCGCGACGAGAAGCGGGCGATGTTGTCCTCAAAGTCAATGCCGCCCACTCCGATCACATCCATCTGGTCAGCAGGGTTATTCAGAGTGCTGCATCGAGGCAAGAAAAAGACACAAAAGGCGGGGGAGAGGAACCACTCTAAATGAAAGATTCAAACAAGGGCGAGCAGCCCCAGAACGGTCGGAGCCCGCGGCAGGCTCTCCCGTGGCGAGGCGCGTGCGGCTGTGAGGGGCTGGCCCGGCACTGCCACCTCTGCCGGCCCGGTGGTCTCCCCACACCTGGGACGTCCTCTCCTCCTCTCCCTCTCTCCTCCCTGTCAACTTACCGCCCTCCGGCCCAAGACTCTCTTCTCCCCTCACTACTGCCAGGCGTGCAGGAGCCCCCTTCCTCCGAGCTTCACAAGACTGGCCACGACCAGCACCGTCACCTGCGTGCACGTCCGTACACCACCTCCCAACTGCTGCGAGCGCAGCACCCCCGCCCCCAGCTCAGTCCCCGGCTCCTCTGGGAAGGAACTGCAGCCACACACGTGCACCTGCCACCGTCAGAAAGTGAAAGTTCTCCCCCGGTCCCGGGCAGCTGTCCCCCTTCCTCATGGGAACCGTGGGGACCACTCATCTCTCCGAAACCCCGGGCTCCTCAGCGGGAAGACACGGATGCGTGTGAAAAAGCGTGCGGTTCTCCCCAGCACTTCAAGGGCAGTAGATCCGCAATGACACGAACATTTAAACTACGGAGTCAAGATGGAAGTCAAGATGAACTATGTGAAAGTACGAAACAACCGGTTATGGAACTGCACTTCCAAGCTTTATCTGTTTCCGCTCCACCACCACAAATGAACTCCTGAACCACAACTGAGCCCGAGCAGCTGACGCGACAGCAGCAGCACGATACCACGGTTTCAACCACGCGGGGCCGACCCCGGCGTCGCCTCCGTCGCTTCCCCACCGCCAGCTTGCTACCAGCTGGCTGCTCAGAAGCACCAACAGTGATGTGTTAATTGGCGGACAGTAAAAGTTTACAGATTTCTAGGACAGCAAAGAGCAGAGATGAGGACAGAAGTCAGGGGCAGAATTCCCAGTGAAGTTGATACCAAAACCCACCACCTTCCCACCCTGCCTCTACCTGCCAATCCCTACACTCTACACCCTTAAAACCAGGGGAAAGCATCAGAAGATCTTTGTTGGTGCTGAAAAGGGGGAAGTGCAGCTGCAGACCCCTTGGCACCATGAAATCTAAGCATCAAGGGTGCCAGACCCCAGAGAGCTCCCAGAAGGGGTACCCGTGGGGACGTGTCGGGCAGCGCCACGCCTCCGATAAACAACCGGGCTCTTCAAGTGCATTACTGTCATCTGACCAGCCCTACCCGAGGCCCAGCAGTAAGCCACACCCATTCAGGCTGGGCCACGGTGACCGCATGCCACCCCCAGCCGACCCAGCAGTGGCGGACGCCAGATGCTGTGGGGCTCTGTGGGCAGACACGAGTCTGACAGCGGGGCTTCCTCTCCCAAGATCCCCCTGACCCACTAAGCAGGAGCAGCTCTTTGATTAGAAGCCCTCACGTGTGACCGCCCACAGAAGTCACAGGATTTCAGAAGAGTGACCAGTGTGTGCAAAGCAGTCAGGATGGCATGTGGAAGAGCTGGTGTGAACGGAAAGAAAGGCAGGCTTGGGGGAGGGGGGCGTCAGCAGCAGGATCTGGTGATGGAGACCGGAGGAGGAGCCTGCCCTGAGGAAGAGTGCACAGCGGAGCGGGAAGTGAGGCAACGGCTGCAGAACCAGGCCCCCGGACACAGCCACGCCCGTTCGTCTACACGTCCATGCTGCCTTCACACTACAAGGGCAGGTGAGTAGGTGCAACATACCATGTGGCCCACAAAGACTAACTAGTTACTATCTGATCCTTTACAGAAAATGTTTGCCAACTCGAGGCTAGACTCCAGGGAGACCTTGAAAACCAAGGAGAAAAGTTTAGATCTGATCAGGCAATAATGATCCACTGCAGATCCTTAGTTAAAGAAACTGCTAGACGATGTTTTAACAACAGAAACACAGAAAAAAGGAAGAGAAAGGAACAGCTGCCACTGGCAGAGGCTCGGTGTTCGCGGTGCTCTCCCTCGGCTGTCTCATTTCACCCTCATCCTCACAGCCACCAACCCGGGCGGGTGTTGCGCCCTCCAGAGCCAGGCGAGGGGGCCAGGGCTCAGAGAAGCAAAGGCCCCACAGCCCAAGGGCAGGGCAAACGTGCCTGGCTCCGACCCTGCACCCTCCCCGCCACCCCACGTCCCCCGTGCAGGGAGAGCTGGGCTGGGGAACTGACAGATAACCTGGGGATGCTGAGCTGCTGAGGGCTGGCCTGGAGCGGGGACGTCAGAAGTGGGGGGAGGGACAAAGGGAGAAGCGTTAGAAAGAGAAGACATGGAAACTGGGTGAGGTCACTAAGTAGCTGGTGCTCTTCGTGGCAGAACTATAGCTGGGACATGTTTACGCCACTTATGCCTGTGAGTCACAACATACACGACTGAGGACCCAGCCAGATCCCCAACCCTGGAGCCCTACAAGGAGATGGGATCGCTGACAGAACAGCTCTCAGGCTGGAACCATGACTGCGAATGTGCACGGGTTTTGACCTATAGAATCATTAATTTCACAGAGTCCGGCCTAATCCCCACCCTGGATGAGCTCCGTGGGCGCTCAAGACGGCCTGCTCTGCCCTAGCAGCACGGCCAGGATGTCCCTGAAGACAGGGCGTGTGCTCCTGAAGGCACGAGCAAACAGCCATGCCAGGTGGCTCTCCTTCTGGATCAGGGCACGCCGAGGCAGGCTCTGTACGTTCTCTCTTTCCTCTGCAGGTACTTTAAGCCCTCTGCCAGGGCCCTGAACCACACACGTCCCAGGGGCCTGGTAAAGTGGGGTGACTGACATCCCACTGCAGAAGTGTTTCAGCACAAGAGGTTATTTATATACATTATCTACAGAATAAAAACTGGAGCTGTAAGCAGAAAGAAAACTGGTATCACTAACCAGACAAAAGCTCACTACTGCCTGTGATTCAGTGACTGATGTCCCGCATTCCAAGCCACTTTAATACACCGTAACCCGGCACAAAGGGACATTTCTGTGACACTGTTCTCTGGTCCCTCCCTATCTGATCCTTCTCCTCAATCCCCCAGACACTGTGTCTGTTATGCCACCCTGCACTTTCTCCTCATTTTAGTCTCCTTGTATCTGTACCTTATTTTTCCTAAAAAGGCAGGCACCTCAACTTATTTACCTCTTTACCCCTGTGCCTTGTGCACAGTGGGTCTCAATAAATACTGTAGAATCCATTTATTTCTAACAGATTTACTTTCCTGATTGATTTTGGGGGTAAAAAGAGTAGAATAAAAACTTTAGGCCTCCAAATTGCTATTTCCAGCGAAGTTAAAAAAACAAAAAATTAAACAAAAACAAAATCGGCCTTGAGTTGGCAACTGCTGGAGTGAGTGGGCACATGAGATTCATTACAAAGTTTTTTTTGTATGTGCTGAAAATATCCACAATACAAAGTTTTAGACAGGTATAAACAGGTATAGCAAGATACAGAGACAGACGAACAACAGGTTTTCAGTTATTTCAAGGAAAAAAATACCTCTAAGGTTATTCCTATCAGGGGTACTTACCCATAAAGAGGCCCATCATTGCCAATAGCAGAAACCATGATGACGTTGTTAGCTGTTAATTCCCACACCTACAAAATTAACAAGCATTTCTTTATGAAAGTACACCACTCTTAATCAATATATAATTGTTCAAAAATAACCACAACTTCCAAAAACAGAACTAAAAAAAGAAGGGATCCCCCTGAAAGCGCAACACCAGGCCAGTACAGACGTGGTATGGCTGGCAGTCAGAATGTCCAGAGACGACAGACTCCGGGACACAGATCCACGCACACAGAGCAGACCCGGGCTTCCCAGGCACATGCAGAAAAGACAGGCCGTGTGCTCAGGTGAGAGGAAGCAACGCAGCAGCCCGTGCTGCTTCCCACCCAAGTCACCACGGCTCACATCCTCACAGAGTGGTCACCAGGTGGGCGACTAGCCAGCAGCACACTAGACACGAAGCAACGCAGCAGCCCGTGCTGCTTCCCACACGAGTCAGCACGGCTCACATCCTCACGGAGTGGTCACCAGGTGGGTGACTAGCCAGCAGCACACGAGACACGAAGCAAAGCGGGGCACAAGGCAGAGCAGGGGTCGTCACCAAACGCCTCGTCCTCCGCACAGGGCAGGACCCACCTTGTCAACGAACGGGTGGTCCATGAAGTCGGGGCCCCCGATGCTGAGGTTCAGCACGTCGATCCTCTTCAGGATGGCGTAGTTGAAGGCGTCCAGGAACCAGGACGTGTAGGAGACCTGGCCCGTCGTTAAAACAGCCCTTTAGGTGTTGCAGTGGAAGCCTCCAAATGCTAGATTCTCAGCAGCATGAAGTATTCACTTAAACTTCAGAAACAGAGCCCAAGAACGACAAATGCTCTGCGATGTAAACTACTACACCCAGAGCTTCCAATCCTTGGGGCTGGACTCTGGGGAGAGGCAAGGTTCCCAGGGTCCCGTCCTGCCCGGTCTCACGTCCAGCGCCTTCCTGACCTCACAGCCTGCCTGCCGGGGAAGACCTCAAACTTCTAGCTGCCCCCCTTATAAAAGGACTTGTCCTAAGACACGTCTGTTCAGTTAAGTGTTTCTAAATAGTTTAATGTATTTGTCTAATATTCTTTATTCCTAAATAGACTGAATAAATGGTATCAATGAAAGTTATTTCACAGAATTACTTCTGATAGTTATTATTTCTCTCATAGTTTCCTTACAAAAAAGTTAAATTACTTTGTGTATCACCGTTCACGTGTTTTATAAGATACAAAATTAAACCTAGAGTAGAAAACAATAGATGACAGAAAACAATAAAATAAGCGCTGGAGGGAATGAAAAGACTTTCAATCCAGAATTCTATATTCAGTGAAAATAGTTTTTTGAGAATAAAGATGAAATAAAGATATTTTCAGATAACTAAAGCTGGGAGAAATCATAGCTACTAGACTGCATTACAAGCAATACTAAAAGCATCTCTTCATGCTGAAAGGAAATTACGTGATATGGAAACTTAGATCTACAGGTAGAAATAAAGAGCACTGGAAATTGAAAATATGTGAATAAATACAAAATGTTAAAAAAAAAAAACCTTACAGGGCCTCCCTGGTGGCGCAGTGGTTGAGAGTCCGCCTGCCGATGCAGGGGATACGGGTTCGTGCCCCGGTCTGGGAGGATCCCATGTGCCGCGGAGTGGCTGGGCCCGTGAGCCATGGCCGCTGGGCCTGCGCGTCCGGAGCCTGTGCTCCGCAACGGGAGAGGCCACAGCAGTGAGAGGCCCGCATACCGCAAAAAGAAAAAAAAAAAAAAAAAAAAAAAAAAAAAAAACCTTACAGTGGAAAAAGAATCAACATAATGATTAAGAATTATGTTTTTTAAAGGTTTTTAAAAATAAAACAATATATTTATATTTGCTTGAATGTGCAAAATAAATTCTAGGAGGAGTGGGTATGAGAAAAAAAGAAACTACCACATAGGGAACATGGGGAAGTAAGGTGAGAACCTGTCGGACAGGGACAGGGTTGGGAGAAGTATCCCTGTGCTGCCTTTTGATGTTTTTGAACTATGTATTACCTATGCAAAAATTAAATTTTAACAATTAATAAATACTAGGACTCTCCCTTTTTTCAGTAACGTTTCCAAATGCAGAGGGAGGGAATAAGCTTCTAAATCCGCGTTACACGACACTGGGTGCTGGGCACAGAGGCTACCGTCAAGGCGGTCAGTCCAGCAGGGGCAGCAAACACAAACATGGGGTTGTTCTCTCAAGCACAAGGAAGTGTGCCCGAGACATGGTGGACAGGAACCCTGGGCCAGCCGGCGGGACAGGAGAAACGGGAGGTCAAGGAATCCCCTTGGAGCAGGGTCTTTGGGGTTCCAGTGAGGCCGACAAAGGGGGCGGTGGGAGCAGGGCAAAGCCGCCCTGCGGAGGGACGCGAGGGACAGCACGGCACACAGGGGACGCCAGCCGCAGCTCAGCATCGCAGACGGGTGCTGCTTTTAAACCAGCACGTTTTCTAGAGTTTTGACTTTTCACATTTTAATATCAACCCTTTACGTTTCAGGGGTCCTCAAAACACCTACCTGGTTGTTGGTAAAGACCCTGAAAATATGAAGTTCTGCATCCGGAGCAAACCCCTGGCACTCCCTCATGCTGGCTATCACACCCGCCACAAACGTGCCGTGGCCCAGCCCTGTTGTCCGAAAGGAAAAAGGCACGAAACACAGCTGATACAACGTGTGCCAAGATGCAGCATTTCAAACGAGCTCATTCTCCGAGCCCGAGACACAGACTCCCCAGCACCTCTCCAGCGCCTCCACTCAGAGCCCAGGCCTTGCCAGCCCCACCTCGGGGTGCAGCTGCTCCTGCTCTCCCCCCAAAAAGGAGGTTCCCTTCCACCAGGCGTCACTCTCTCCTCACTCACCTCCCGACCTACTCTGAAAAGCTGCTGCCAAAAGACACAAAACAACTTGGGTCTGTCTGGATAACTGTTGTACACAGACTGTTTTAAGCATTTACACAGAAATGTACCCTCTCAGCTGATAAAACGGAGGATGGGAGTGATGCAAAGCCCGCCCGTGACCAGAAAACACCCCCTCAGGTTCTCAGGACATCAGCCACCCACCGTCGTCCAGGGTTCGCTCGTTGGTCCAGTTGGTTCTCTCCTTCACGTTTTTGAAGTGGGGATGCTTCTCACTCAGCCCGGTGTCAAAAACGGCAACCCTTACGTTAGCACCTTATGCCAAAAAGAAAGCACAATCGCGTTTGAGAAATCATCGTTTATGAAATACCTCCCTCTTTGGGACCCAGAGAGAATGACAGGTGATCCAGGGCCAAAGCCTGCCCAGAGGGCACACAGTAGGCCAGGTGCTAAGGAGAGGAGGGGACAGCAGGGGAATACCACCACCTGCCGCTAAGTAAGACCTGGGGACACACAGAGAGTCCCTCCGGACGCCCCTCAACGTCACCAGCTCTGGGAGGGCGCGGTGCGGGGAACCACCTCTCCCGATCCTCCACCAATGACCGATTTTCCCCTCTGGGCAATTTTCTCCAAGTCTCCATCTCCTCATCTCCTCAGAGAGGCCCACGGGGCTAAGGACGGCACAAAGCACTCACTTACGGGAGGGCGGGGCCGTTTCTACCCCCGACAAGGACTCAGGGCTGCTCACTAATGACAGCAACTCTGCAGAGAGGGGCTGCCCACCACACGCAGGGAAAACCACAGTTTAAGGAAAACCACTGCATTACACACTTCTCTACGATAACAAGTCTACTTCAGATACTGGCCCAAAGCCATCTGTTCCGATGGGAAACATGACTCATGCTGTTAGATCAAGGAATTCTAGAAAACATGTAGAAAAAAATACAAGATACTCACTGAAAGACTAACAGAAGTAACAAAGGTAATGTCTTTTTGGCATGAGGGTTGCATTTATGTATCAATACTACGTTAAATAATCAATTACACTGAGCTAACCAACCAAGTGTATTGTTTACTTTTTAAAAATGCAGACACAATACTGGAAACCAGCTGGTTTGGGGGGAAGGAAAAATGCTTTTCTGATGATTAGAGAACTTCTGTTTTGTGAAGTTTTCCCCCTAAAAAGATAAACCAAGAAGAGACAGTAATTTAATAAAATGTCAGCCCCCGGGTGTTAAGTCTGAGGCGCCGTAAGGCAAGGTCTTTGGTTCTCTAAGGTAACGGTCTCTAAGCCAAGGAGAAATGGAAAGACACTGAGACAAACTGTGAGGTATGAGGCGCCAGAAACATGGGCTGATATTTAGGGTCCAAACCTTCACATTAGTTAAAACAGGAATTTTCGGCCATGATGTATCAGCAAGAAAAAAAATCTGATGGGTTGTGAGTTTTATTTCTCAGGATATGGTCGTTACTATTGTTTCCTATTCTGAAACAAAAGGTAACAAGCTCGACAGTCAATCACTTAGCCATGCCGCACACGGGGCACCACACAGGAGGGACATGTTCGATTTCACGGGACTGCCCAAATCAAGGTAACTATCTCTGGATTTGATCTCATTCCCTGGGAAATTACAGAACTCTGCTGGACTGCCAGTCAGCTCTGGCAGGAGCAGTGCTGTGTCTGTTCACATGTGTCAACAGGAAAGAAACACTCCAGAATCTACTCCTTGTAACCTCAAAAACAGTACAGGAAAATAAGACACAAAAAGTGAACAGGACTAAACAATGAGAAAAGCCACAGAAGCAGACGCCCCCACAACAGCAGCCAGAGACGAGGGGCAGCTGACTGCGTCCAGCTCAACCCGCAGGACAGACCCGTGAGGCCCTGGAGGGGAGGCCCCCCGGCTGACAGGCCCACCTGTGTAGCCCATCTGCCACAGCACGTCGGCCTGCAGCGTCTGGGCGACCTGGCGCGGGATGGCCCTGAGCAGCCGTCTGCTCGAGTGTCTCCC
Source organism: Mesoplodon densirostris (assembly GCF_025265405.1). Taxonomy (NCBI): domain Eukaryota; kingdom Metazoa; phylum Chordata; class Mammalia; order Artiodactyla; family Ziphiidae; genus Mesoplodon; species Mesoplodon densirostris. The sequence continues at coordinate 61,556,378 of NC_082679.1, forward strand.
GGTGGCGTGCCAGAAACCGGAGCCCAGGGAGAGGCTGGCCCTGCGCAGGGGGCGGGACGACTGCCACTTCTGGCTCCAGCGGGTCTCGTTGCAGGGCGCGGCGGGGTCAGCTGCAGCCATGAGAGAGAAAGATCAGAAACGCAGGGGACACGTACCTGTCAGGGAAACAGCCACTCCCCCAGTGCAAGGACTCCCATCTGAAATCCCTTCTGCAGGGTGGTGATATTCCCTCCCCTCGGCCAGAAGGAGCTTCTCCACGCGGCTAGAGTCAGAGGATATTACTTAGCCATCACGTTATTCCCGAATAGTTCTTTACCTGGAATTTTCTAACCGATGTAAGGCAGGGAAAGACTGATAAGAGAATCATTTCTGAAGAAATAAAGTCAACTGTGATACTAAAACCGAAGAAATGCCTGGTTTTTCATCAGCCACTATTCCCACTGAACCAGAAGTGTGTGTGTGCTGGGTGGGGAGGGCGGAGTATAAGAAAACGTCCACTAAGTGATGGTGACGCTTCACCGTTTACAGTGTGATCCCAGGACACCTCGCTCTGACCTTCTCCTACTGTGACCTGCCCAACGTCCTCAGCGTGCGTATCTGCTAGAACGTCACCCTTCAAAAAGCAAAACAGAGGACTCGGGGGATTGCTGGGGGTGATGGAACTGTCTTGTATCTTGATTTTGCTGGTGGGCACCTGACTGCACACTTTTACCAAGACTCGCCAAACTGTGCACTAAAAAAGCATGGATTTTACTATCTGTAAATACTTTTTTTTTTTTTTTTTAGTGGAAGAAAAAAGTAGAAGAAATACCACAGGGTTGTCCCTTTACCTTTCAAAAACCATGCTATAATGAAGAAAAAAAACCATATTTCAAATCCGTTTCTAAAGGGCAAATCTGTAATACCACTGAGGTTCTGTTTCTAAAGCCAATTACTTTAGCTTTTCTTCCGGTCTCACCAGGCTACACCCATGAAAGTACAGGGACCGGGAAAAATATACAGTCATGTCAATTCCATTAAGTAATTATTTGCACAGTGCAACTGAAATTATTCTATACTGAACCTCCCATGTTGATTCTGTTCCTTCGGTCAACAGCCTGGGCACTAATTGAAGGACAATATTCGAACAAAGGATGGGTCTGCTGTGCTCTCCTTTCAGCAGACGGGACTGCAACCAAAGGACTGCATTCAACTCTGGCTTCACTCGTTAAGAGAAAACAGGTAGTATTCAAGGAAAAGCAATTAAAGTGGTGAGGGGACTTGAGGCCAGGTCATACAAGAGGAACCCCTGGAAGAACTGGATATTTTTATTATCCTGGAGAGAAGGAGCTGTTAAGGACACCAGGATAGCCCTGAAATACCCTGCAGTGCTGTCTGGTGGAACTCAGGTTAGCTCTGTCTTATGGCCCATGGAGAGACCAGGGATGGGATCCAGAGTGTGACAGATTCCAACCCAAAATAAAGCAAAGCCTTCGAACAACAGAGCCACAGAAAAAATGAACTTTGTTTTTTTGGCCGTGCCACGTGGTATTCGGGATGTTAGTTCCCCAACCAGGGATTGAACCCGGGCCCCAGCAGTAAAAGTATGGAGTCCTAACCACTGGACCGCCAGGGAATTCCAAAAAAATGAACATTTAATGTCTGCTCACAACAGCCTAAGAAATCTGCTAAGCTCTCTTCACACGCACTACTTCCTTTTACCTTTGTAAGAACTCTGAGGTAGGTGGTATTATCTCCATTTTCTGGATGAGAAGCACTGAAGCTTAAAGAAGACTTGCTTACCACAGAAGGTCATGGCTAACAAGAAGGAGATACAGACTATTTCCTTACGGGCTGTCGAGCACAGCATCTGACAACCATGGTGGAGAAGATACAGAAGGGAACCCCAACCATGAGCCCCTACGCTTCCTGTGCTAAAACCAGCCCTTCTCTGTTTCCTAAAATATTCTGCAGCTCTTTAAGATTAAAAAATAAAAAAGGCACAATTTATATAATTTGGCTAACTGTACAAGTTTTGGTTTGCTTTTATCTTCCTGGATTGCTCTGAGATTATTGCTTTTCAAAGAGAAAAAGCACCACGAAACGTGGACTAGCAGAGAGAGAGCTCTGCGAAGTCAGACACCTGAATTCCACAGCTGACACTCGAACTGGCTGTCACAGGATGCAAATTAGTCAGGCTTGTCCCCTGGGTGTTTTTGAAACCTCAGAGGCTCTCAGGCCTAGTATATGACAGACAAAAAAAGAAAAGCAAAATCTTCTTTTTCCACCTAATGAAAGAAATGACAATAAACGGTAATGGAACTAGCAATTTGTTGCCCCAGTTTATGTCAAATGGGGAAAAAAAACCCTTTCCTTTGGTAATACATTTGCTTTGGAAAATATTATGCAATAATATGCAACTTGTCATCTGAGGATAAACTTATCCCGACAGGCGCGAGTTGTAAGGACTAGGAGAGTAAGCCCTGGAGCTGAAAGGGACTCAGCAAACTCCTTCCATCCCTGCACCTGCCAGCTCCCAGCTTAAACAAGCCCAGCAGAGGCGCGACGGTGCGCGGTGGGGAGGGTCTGAGAAAAGCAAAATGAAACCCAAAGAAGATGGGTTTTGCGAGATGCCTTCAAAAATAAAAACATGCGCTGAAAGAAGCAACATGCAAATAAAAAGGAGACTCAAAGACACCGTCGTCGTTTCAGAGTGTGAAGGGGCGTCAGGGCCTCAAAGCCTGCACGCTTTGAGAGGAACCTGGTGAAAATCACTTCCCACACGACAGAGATAAACATCACCCTCTACTGCAAACTTTCATTATTTGTTTCTATCAGAAGCACGAAGTCTCTTTTTGGTTTTTTAAATTCCTGCCAGGAAAATGTTCACGACTGACGAAACTAGATGGAGGGACAGGAATGTTCTCTGTGCTGCTTTTCAAATTCTGCCACGTGTGAAAGCGCATATCCTCCCTCTATTCCCAGCGCAGCAGAGATGGATACAGACCAGCCCAAGGTCACAGTACTCACACTCCGTATACTTGAGGGAACGAAAGACTTTCCGTTGGGGTGTTACCCGTTTGATGTTTGGATGATCTTCAAGTGTTAGCAGCCCCGCTTTCTGTTTTTCTTTTATCTGAATCACCTCAAAATCACTAGGGTAGTCACTGGATGGATTGTTTCGAGGTATAATTCTCCAGTTGTCGATTGCACTGCTCTTCAGGGCGCTTGAAATAAATGAATTTCTAGCTTTGGCTGTAAAGTACCCATTGAAAGCCACGATATACTCTGCAATCAATGACCACAAAATAAAAGTGAGAATTTACGTACCTATATTATGACATAAGATTATACTTAATCTAAAACTTCCCTGGTAAAAGAAAGCTTACATATCATAAAACCTAGTAGAAAGAGGAGTAAACAAAGAGACTAGTTTAAACACCCTGGATGGCAGTTTCCAGAGCTTTGAGTTAAAACGATGTGGATGAACCCCACTGATCACAGGACACATCACTTAGAATCAGATACCTGAGCTATTTTTCAAAAACCAAACATTAACAGAAATTTGAGTGTATGGCAGAGAAAGGCATGCTAGGTTTTCAAACAGGAAGAAGGAATTCAGAGAAGCGAAGGCTCAGTTTTATTTCACTGAAAACAGTAACAAAATGCAGAGCCGATTATATAAGACTAATTGCTTAGTTATCCACAACTGGTCACATAAACTTTCAGCCCCTCCAAAGTCCCCACCCTCACCAGCTACAATGACATCTGTTCCAAGGAATCCAGTTTTAGGGAAATAATTCAGAATGTCAATTTCCCTCCTTAATATAAGCTAATTATACTGGAAAAACAAACTTCAGCAGAATTAATATCCAAACACTACGCACTCAGCCCATTCGAAATTTATTGCTTTTGGCAAAAGCTAATGTTTACAATAAATCTGAAAAAAAAAAAACCACATCGGGGTTGGGGGGAAGTCCCTAACATTTAAAATAATATCATTACCATATTCCACAACTGTTGAGGAGAACTCCACCTTCAAGGTCAGGTGGGAACAGCCAGGGCATGGGGCCTTTTCAAAAGATTTCTTTTCCAGTCTGTCACCCAGATGTTTCTTCCCACAGAGCAAAACCACCAGCAGAAGCAGCCAGATGTGGACAAGCTTCATGGTCATGAGTGAATATGGTCATAAAATCGCATAAATTCAAATCGCACTTTTTTCTTCCTTGATTATAAGTTAATTTTTGTTTCGGCTAAAAGCTGAAACATTACTGATCAGCCATTTTACAGTCTAGTCCAAGGTAAATAAAAGTTAAATTTCATGGCCTTTTGTGGTTTGGCCTGAAAAGAGGCTTTCATTTCTTTCGTCGTTTCTTCTCCATCTTGGGCCTCGGGCTTCGCTCACTCCGGCCCAGACACCCGAGTCCTACGCTCCATCTGCACCACAGAACCAAAGTCCAACGGGGATGAGGGATCACTCCGTGAGCCAGTCTACAAAACAAAGCAAGCGCACAGACACATCAGCAGTGCACCGACAGAGCCGGGGAGGGTTAGTGATCGCTGTAATTTAGATAAGAGGGTCAAAAAGACACACCAGCTACAAGACAAAATAAATGTATGATACAACCATGGAACATCTTATTATTTCACTTTTATTTAGTTACTCCTCACTTCTTTCAGGGGGGAAAAAAAAGTTTTAAGACAGCTTCAAAAATAAAATAGGATAAAATAAATGAGAAAAATAAGGATGACAAGTAACCCCAGGAGTATTAAGCACACTGGCCCTGAGCACCCCGGCACCACGGAGCAGGAGGAACCATGACCCTTCGCCTATGGTCCTTACTACGCCTCTATTTCAGACGCCGTATTTTCCTATCATTTGCAGCTCTTCATCTCCAGGGCATTTCCCCAGTCAGCACTTTAATTCCCCATAAATTTCACCAATTTTTCAGGCAAAAGCTTGGTATACACCCTTACTTTCTGCTGTAAAATTAACACCTAAGAGCAAACTAATTTCCATGCAAGTCATGTACTTATCACCTTCTTTTTTAAGAGACGACATAAATGGTCTAAAATTATTCAAACTATGCCTCTTCAGATTTTGAAATATTTTCTGCCAATTCTATGAAGAGAGCACAGAAGAGTTTTTATTGTCACTAAGTGTATTTTACCTGAAGCCTCAACTTAAAGATTTTCAACCTGCTGAATATGTTATAAAGTCAAATTACCTCTTTACTGAGAGTGACATGAGAGGACAGTTCGTGAGGTAAAAGCTGTTGCCAAAGAAAACCGCTGAGTATTAAACTGCACGTGAGCACGAATACCTTTCAAAGTATCTGAATGGCAAGGAAACTCATAATCCTTCACAATGAAGAACAGAGCAGTGATAAAACAACACAGGCTGCAGCACGCCCAGAAAACTCCGTTGCACAACTCACACCAGAAACATAAGTAATCCAGCAGGGGGAAGACAGACCAGTGAGACAGACAGGCCTTCCGTTGCTACTTGTTTCTAAAAAGAAAACACGTAGGACAAGGAGTTAGCCGCCTATCAAGAGAGGGATGTCAGGGTGTTAAACCTGTTCTTCCGGCAGAAACTGGTACCTGAGAGCAACAAGGAGTCTGTGGTTTCTGGAACTATTCATGTGTGCTTCTATAAATAGGAAAGCACTGATTAAAAAAAAGTAAGGGTTTGGGCTTCCCTGGTGGTGCAGTGGTTAAGAATCCACCTGCCAATGCAGGGGCCATGGGTTCGAGCCCTGGTCCAGGAAGGTCCCACATGCCGCAAAGCAACTAACCCCATGCGCCGCAACTACTGAGCCCTCATGCCACAACTACTGAAGCCTGTGCACCTAGAGCCCGAGAGCCACAACTACTGAAGCCCGCGCACCTAGAGCCCGTGCTCCGCAATAAGAGAAGCCACCGCAATGAGAAGCCCACGCACCGCAACGAAGAGTAGCCCCCGCTCGCTGCAACTAGAGAAAGCCCGCGCGCAGCAACAAAGACCCAACGCAGCCAAAAATAAATAAATAAATAAATTTATTAAAGGAAAAGAAAAGTAAGGGGTTAAGAGTATCTAAACAATCTTTGAAGTTCAATAATTAGGACATTCATTGTTATAATAACAAACGAACCTGAAAAGCAGGCCTGTCTCTGCAACTGGAGACCAAGGTTGGTGGAAGAGAGTTAATCAGATAGAAATGAAATATTAAAAGTTATTTCCATAGCAACATGAAGAACAATGAGAATGCCAGTCATATAAACAAAGAAATTCAACACAAAGACCAGAACAGAAAGATGGGAGAAAAGCAACAGGGGACACTAACAGTCACTCCAACCTAGTTTATAGCAAAAGCCGCTTGGGAGTGAGGTCCAAGCTTTTGTTCATACTTGATACCTGCAGCAGTATCACAGAATACAACCATCTGAAGTATACAGCTGACTTAATTACAGTATTACGGGTCAAAGTAGAGAAAGCTAATCACTGGTGATAAGAGCTCTTATGTTAATAGGAAATGAACTTACACTGGAAAGATTTAAATGGGTCTCAAGGCAATTAAAATAAATAAAATAAAAACAGAATGCTACAGAATGTATGACACATTTTTACACTACCAAATGTAAAATAGCTTAAAAAAAAGAATCTATGACACATTTGGACTGGATATAACGCAAATATTAGTGAGCAAATGTTAGACCTAACAAGTTGGGTTAGATCAACTTCAATTAAACCTGATCCAGAATAATTTACACACAGGTAAAGACAGTGAACTTACAATCAGCCTGTGGGGGTAGAGATGGCTGATGTTCTCTTACAGCTGAGGCAGGAGCCTGACTTCAAAAGAAAGAGAAACGGAAGAAAAGGTCAGGGATTCTGAAATTTTAAAATGCCTGAAGTAATCAGTTCTCTTCCAAATAGAAACAGGAAACTTTTTAGGTCTTTGGAAAACAGGACACTGCACGATCGTAAGACAGTTTACCTTAATTTACTCACTACATCGTACAAATTTATGAAGTGCCAACCAAGTTTCAGACATTGCCAGGGGTTACAGAGGAAACACGTGTTGTTAGTAGGTGAGGGACACAGCCCTCCAGGTGGGAGCCTGCAAGGAGACCAAGCACAAACGCCAACGGCCAGGCCAAGCGCAGGAAAGGACGACAGCAAAGGAGAGGCACAGGGCCCACGCGGGGACGTGGGACGGAAGGAGGAGCCTCTGGAGAGGCGGCTGGCGGCTGGCTCTGGCCGACTCTACCCCGGCAGGGCTGGAAGCGTGGAAGTACGGAAGGAGAAGCGGGGCATCCTGAGCAGAGCTACATCCCGGCGAGGAAACGCAGGGTGCGCGTAGGAGCAGCCAGTCATCGGTGCCAGGCTGGAGAGGGTGACAGGGCAGGTGCTGAGGCAGGCACGGGGCTGAACAGCAGGGCCAGCGACAAGCGGAAACACAGCCGCTCAGAGCCAGCGGAGCGCCGTGCAGAACTAGAACCCCGCGGCGGGGGGGGGGGGGGCGGGCGGATGCGAGCAGCTCGGTTCCCTCGTCCGACCCATTTCCCCGGGAGCCCCAGAGCCAGGCACTGCTCCGGCCGGCCCCGCAGAGCAGTGAGCACAAGACAACCGAAATCTCTGCCTCGTGGAGCGGCCCTTTCAGGGGGAGACAGGTAACACGCACGATGGGAAGACGTGGCATTTAGCTGGTGATAAATCCTGTATTTTGAAAGCAGAAAAAAGAAAGAAGGGGGACGCGACAAGTCAGGGGGAGGGGTGAAGCTGAGACAGAGTGCTGCAGAAGCTTCTGGAAGGGGACTTCTGAGTGAAGACCCGATGGAAGCGGGGCGCTCGCCAAGCCCCCTGGGGAAGGGTGCCACGGGCGCTGGGGAGACAAGGGCAGGAGCCCGAGCAAGGACACGCCTGGTGTGTGCCAGGAAGAGCAGAGGCCAGGGGCGAGGGAAGGGGACCTCGGAGGGGAGCTGAGAGGCCCGCGCCCTAGTGCTGACCGGGCAGGGAAAGCGTGAGCAGAGCAAAGGAGCCTCACCGGCCGGCTCGTCCCAGCCTCCGTGTGGAAGCGGGGGACCCCTGTGAAGAGGGTGGCTTGGGCCAGGGAGGGGCAGGGGAGGCGAAGGCAGAGCGGACAGACTCTGCGGACGACCAGACGCGGGGCGTGCACGTGAGCAGGCAGGGACAGCACCAAGGCCTCCGGCCCAACACCCAGGGCGTCTGCGCCCAACGGGATGGCGGCGGCCGCAGGAAAAGCCGGCTCAGGAAGCACGGGCAGGACCTGAGTCCTCTCGGGTGAGCATGAGAGCTGGGGGCGCATGGCTCAGGGCAGAGGGGAAGCGGGAGGTCAAAACCCCCAAATTAGGGGGAAATCTTCCATAATGAACGGCGGTCACTGGTTTAGTAACTGAAAGGTCACTGAACCTCTCACCAAAGGGCCACACGAGAGGAGTCTCCAAACCCCAGGGGCTGGAAAGCAGACACCCTCACGAGGAAAATTCCCAGGGACGGGGAGGAAGGAGAAGGCTGGGAAGGACAGGAACGAGGAGACACTCGCTACCTGGACCTGGCTGACCTGCTTCCGTTCTTTAAAGGTGAACTAAAATCTGGGCTCTAGGAAGACACTCTTTTTCAAGAGTGACAACAGATATGGAGGTTTCTACGTTTCCCAATCCCAGAAAGAGAGCTTCGAAACATCAATTTGCACCGAGGAAAAGAAAACTGCCACGGGGGATCTAGAGGCCGGTGAGCGACGGCGTGGGCGCTGGGGAGGGAAGACCGGCCGCCGTGCACCGACCTCTGCGCCCTTGGCCTGTTTGTTTTAAAGACACGGCTCCCCCGACTCCTCCACAGGGCTCCGAAGGCACCGCTTGACCGCACGCACAACGGCTCCATCCTGCTCCCGCTCCACAGTCCAGACCTGCAGAGTGTGTCCCCAGGACGGGCTCACCATCTAGTGGCAAACACATAGGCAGCGACAAGCGTAAGGTGAGCACAGAGAAAAGGAGCACAGACACAACAGGAAAAGAAAACGCTTTTTATAAAAATCATCGGCCGAGGACAGGAAGGAGGCATTGGTGGGAGAGCTGCAGCGGGCTGGCGCGGAGGGCCGGAGGCTGAGGGGAGAGGCCCCTGGCGAGGGGCTTCAGAGCCTGCGTGAGGCGCCGGCAGTGACGAGGGGACACTGATTTGATCAAATAAATATTCTGTGGATAATGGGAGGCAGATTTCTCACTGACAGAGAAGGAAGTCTCAAATATGAAAGGGGAAAAACCGGAATGAACCATGCAGGATCAGAATAAAACTGGAAGTACTGGTGTGAACTCAAGGTTTTCAATATACAGACAGACGTAGAAAAATACATTCACACAAACACACATACATGTATTTCCGAGCTCTGTCTGCTGAAAGGACACAGGGGCAGTGATATCCCAACAGGAGGGAACCCAGAACTGATTTTCTAAATAACTATTCTCCACTAAAAGAAACCAGGCTCCTTGGAGAGAGAGCTAGTTCCAGGCTGGGCAGGGTAAACAGAGATGAGTCTGGAACATCTTCTTGTGCCAGAAAGTAAGGAAAAGCTCAAAGAATGGTGGGAACGTGTCAAAGGGACACAGAGGCCAGCATGGGACCATCTGAGCATCAAAGGAAATAATGAAAGTAACAGATCCTGACCCACTGAATACAACAGGAAAACATGAGTCCACTGTAGCATATATACGTAAAATAAACTTAAACTGTGAAGAGGAAGAAGCTATTTACATGGTCTCAGAATGCCTCCCAGCAAAATCCTGATTTACGAAAGGAAATAGGGCAACCCTACAATGGAGACGCCTCATCAAGTTAACCAGCGATGGGACAAGTGGACCCAGGTCCGCCAGGCAGACGCACTGGAAGAGCCTGGCATTACCTGAGGGGCTCCTGCCAAAGACGCACAACCTGAATCAGATCCTAAGGAAACGTCAGGACCCAAATCAAGGGACATTTTTCAAAACAACTCGCATAGAATTTCCATAAGTACTGAGGTAATGAAAGTCAAGGAATGGCTGAGATTGAAGGCGACTCAAGAGACATGACCACTGACTGCAACTCAAGACTCTGAACTGGATCCCTTTACTGTAAGTACATTACTGGAATGAACAACTGGCAAAACCTGAATGGGGCCAACCTGTGATTAGCTGGCAGTGGCGTATCAAGACTAACTTCTGGATTTTGAAGGCTGTGCTGTGACTGCATAAAAAGGTCCTTGCTTGCAGGAAATGCCCACTGAAGTATCCAGGGATAATGGACATCAGGTCTGTAACTTACTTTCAAATTGTTCAGAGGGATAAAAGGGCTTGTATTGTTCTTGGACCCTTTCTGGCAGGTTGAATGGTTTCCAAAATATGCAAAAAAAAAAAAAAAAAGGTCCTACATTTAGTCTCAGTTGCTAGGGCTGCCCTCAGGAGGGTGGGAGTATGAATTTGAAAATGTGGTGGAGGACCTCCCTGGTGGCACAGTGGTTAACAATCCGCCTGCCAATGCAGGGGACATGGGTTCAAGCCCTGGTCTGGGAAGATCCCACATGCCGTGGAGCAACTAAGCCCGTGCGCCACAGCTACTAAGCCTGCACTCTAGAGCCCGCGAGCCACAACTACTGAGCCCACGTGACACAACTACTGAATCCCGTGCGCCTAGAGCCCGTGTTCCGCAACAAGAGAAGCCACCACAGTGAGAAGCCTGCTCACCGCAACGAAGAGTAGCCCCCGCTCGCCGCAACTAGAGAAAACCCGCGCGCAGCAACGAAGACCCAACGCAGCCAAAAAATAAATAAATTAATAAAATAATATTAAAAAAGAAAATGTGGTGGAGGGGTGGGGGCAACTTTAAGCCTCTTCTGTGAGACTCAGTGTGCACAGACCCGTGTGTGCACAACCAGACCATGGACCTTGTCAAATAGGTTTACACCCATCACTGTCACACAGAATGATATCTGAACACACCAAGCGATGGACTGAGCCAGTCAAAGAGAAATTAAAAGTATTTCTCATTCTAAGGAATTAAGGAATTGAGATAGTAAACAGCTGCTAAAATTAACCCCAGTGCCTCTATAATCTACATTATAAAAATCAAGTAACATTTTGACAAAAATTCAGACAAAAATTGAGTATAAAATAAAATCATGTTTAAGAATTCAACCCAATAAAATGAGTACTCTCATAGGTTGCTAGTGAATAAAAAAACTCTTATGACCTTTTAGAGTAATTTGCCAATATATGGATGTAAAAAACTTTTAGTCTAATAACTTCAGTAATAACAACAACTAACACTTACTGAGCATCTATCATGTGGCAGGCGTTATCCTAGTAGTGTGCATGTATTAACTCACTTAATCCCACGACAACCTGTTCCTACCCATCCCCCCATTTTCAGATGAGAAAACTGAGGCCCACGGTGGCTCAGCACCTTGCCTGGAGTCACCCCGCCAGTAAGTGGGGAAGCTGGGCTGGGAACTTGGGTGGTCTGGCTCCAGAGGCCACACTCTTAAGAGGCAGGTTACCCTGCTTTCCCAAAATCCATAGAAGTATAAACCTGAAAGCATACAATAATTTATGTCCAAGGATTTTAACTGGGAAAAATTACAGACCACCTAAATGCAATAGGGGACAAGCTAAATAATTAGTTCACCCATACTATGGAATGCAATGCAGCAATTTCAAACTACGGTCCTTTGGAAGGCTGAATAATGGTCCCCAAAAGATGTCCACATTCTCATCCCCAGAACCTATAAATGTTACTTTATATGGCCAAAGGGACTTTGCAGGTGTAACTAAACTAAGGATGTCTAGTGTCCTGGATGATCCAGGTGGGTCCAATGTAATTACAAGAGTCTTTATAAGAGGGAGGCAGGGAACTGATGATGGAAACATGAGGCTGAAGTGATATAGGAGGAGGTCAGGAGCTAAAGAATGCAGGTGCCTCTGGATGCTGGAAAAGGGAAGGAAACACATTCTCCCCTGGAACTTCCAGAAAGAATGAAGCTGACACCTCGACTTCAGCCCCGTGAGACTGACTTCAGACTACCAACCTCCAGAACTGCAAGAGAATAAATTTGCGTTGTTTTAAGCCACCAAGTTTATAGAAATTTGATACAGCAGCCATAGGAAGCTAATAGATTTCCCAAAGAATATGGGGGAAATGTTAATGAAATATTAAGTAAAACAGTTCATGTACCGTGTGATCCAAATCTTGATTTTTAAATATGTATCTATATGCACAAGGAAAAAAGAACATGAAAAAATATCCACCAAAATGGTACCAATGATTCTATTACCTTTCGATATTATGATTACAGGTAGTTATTTTCTTAATTCTATTCATACCTTTTCACAAAGAGCACATGTTACACTTTTAAATTAGATAAAACATATTCTTTAAATACTTTAATAAATCTTTCAAAATAAATTTTATAGAAAAACAAATTTTCTGGTAAGACAGCGGCACAAAGTCAAAATATGTTAAAAATGTAATTTTATTTGTACATATAGCAGAGCTTAAAAGGGATCTATTTCCTAGGAATTGTTTTCAAAAATCTCTGTGTCGGGCTTCCCTGGTGGCGCAGTGGTTGAGAGTCCGCCTGCCGATGCAGGGGACACGGGTTCGTGCCCCGATCCCTGAAGATCCCACATGCCGTGGAGCGGCTACGCCCGTGAGCCATGGCCGCTGAGCCTGCGTGTCCGGAGCCTGTGCTCCGCAACGGGAGAGGCCACAACAGTGAGAGGCCCGCGTACCGCAAAAAAAAAAAAAAAAAATCTCTGTGTCTACCTTCTAGCTTAAGGATATGCTTTTAGCTAGTACATTCTCAACAGGTTTATCATCTGTAATATCACTTAATCATAGGGCCTGGTTAGCACTGTTACTGGGTCCACTAAGTGTTTACTGGATTTAATTTCTATAAATTCTTAACATAGAAGACCTGGTTATCTTTGCATACAAAGGTACACCCTAAAAGATGGTATTTACAAAATTACGGATTTTCCATAAATAAGTATAATTATGCCTCCAATAAAGGTACAATCAAAAAATATTTGACATTAAATACTAAATGTAAAATAAACAGCTCAAAAAATACAATGCCAGGAATAATATTTAATAAGACGTGTATAAAAGGGAGACAAGGTAGAGGAGATGTATTACTTGGGCAAGTGACAGCTAACATTCCTTACAGCTCTGAGAATCTTCTGCTTTGCATTATAAAAAAGAATCACTAGGATTATGATGCTAGGTATAGCTACAGTACATCCAAAATGATTTCTTTGCAAATCATTAAAGAACACAATTCAGATGAGAGAAAATGACTTGTATCACCTGACAGTCGTCTAATTATGAAGATGTACCTTGCTTTTTAATGACCCTTTACTGAAATAGATCCAGAGAAAATTGAACTGTTTAGGCTATGGAAGGACACCACTCAGTTCAATTAAAATTTGACTGTAAAAATACCACTTTTGTAACTAACTGCATACTTGACTGTATTACATTGTTTAGCAGGCTAACATTTAAGAGATGCCAGACCACACTATCTTAAAACAAAGGTGTATTCTTAAGCCTGACTGAACCATTCATTCTGGCACATTCTGTCCATTAGTAGGTTTTGTAGGGGGAAAATACACAAGTAATTGAGCCCCAAGAGTCAAGAGTGCCAAAGTTAAGGACCGTGGTCTACACTGTTTTTACTGCCTATTCTTTCTCAGGTGTGGCGCCTGTCTCCTCATTCTCTTCACCCTTCAGCCATCCAGGACTGGCCAGCCCCGTATAAGGCTAGTACTTTCCTCATGTTACTTTAAACTCATTTTCTTAAGCAAAAAGACATTCTCAATATTAATAAACCAAGTTAACAGATTTCTCAGCGTGTCAAAACTGATTAGGCCACAGGGAGGAGGAAATCAGTCTCCCTAACCTGACTCAGGCCAAACAGTGAGAAACCAAGGTCCAGCCTCCCGTTCTTAATATTTCAAGTCACCGAGGGCTGGAGTTGCCAAGTTGTTCCAAAATATAACCAGTACCTTAACTCTCCCCTGGTGGCAGGGGGCGGATGCAAATACACGCCCACCCCAGCTCCACTTAAAGCACTATGCTAGGAGCCATGTGTAGTCTGCCCGGGCCTGTGGCCTCTCATTATCTGTGGCACTTACTGTGGCTGCCACACAAATGAAAGGGGCAGCAGGCGGGGCCAGAACTATCTGCCACCAGACCGACAGAACATGCGAGCAAACAACACGTGGATGGGAAGGGAACGCTCAGACCTCCTGACTCTGCAGAAGAGAGCCTGCTTGATCCCATAGGACCCTAGGTGCTTCTAAGGCTCTGCAAGCACTGAACTAGACTTTCTTTATTTATAGACGCAACCAACTCTTGATTATAAGCCTTATAATCAATGATAAGTATAAGCCTTATAATATAAGGGATATAAGGGACACTTGGGGAGCACAACGGAGACAGCTTATGGGCAAGAGTCCCACCCGCCACCCCTGCTGCCACCTCTAACAAAAAGGGCTCTGGCCATCTGCATCATACATGGAAACGCAACCTTTTATTTGAGAAAAGTGTCCAGGGGACTGCCCTGGCCGTCCAGTGGTTAAGACTCTGCACTTCCACTGCATGGGGCTCGGGTAAGATCCCTGGTCGGGGAACTAAGATCCCACATGCCACACAGCCCCCCCCCCAAAAAAGTGTCCTGCATGAATGGATAAACAAAATGTGTTATATCCATACACTGGGATATTACTGGGTCATAAGAAGGAATGAAGTATTGGGGGAAGGCATAAACTAGGAGTTTAGGATTATCAGATACACATTACTATATATAAAATAGATAAACAAGGGCCTCCCTGGTGGCGCAGTGGTTGAGAGTCCGCCTGCCGATGCAGGGGATACGGGTTCGTGCCCCGGTCTGGGAGGATCCCATATGCCGCGGAGCGGCTGGGCCCGTGGGCCATGGCCGCTGGGCCTGCGCGTCCGGAGCCTGTGCTCCGCAGCGGGAGAGGCCACAGCAGTGAGAGGCCCGCATACCGCAAAAAGAAAAAAAAAAAAAAAGATAAACAAGGACCCATTGTATAGCACAGGAAACTATATTCAATATCTTGGAATAACCTGTAATGAAAAAGAATCTAAAAAAGAATATATATATGTATAAATGAATCACTCTGCTGTGCACCTGGAACTAATACAACATTGTAAATCAACTCTACTTCAATTTAAAAAAAAGGAATGACTTACTGATACAGGGTACAATGTACATGAACTTTGAAAAGAGTATGCGAAACAAAAGAAGCCAGACACAATGGCCACATACGATCTCACCTGAATACACGAAATATTCAGAAAAGACAAATCTAAGGAGACAGAAAATAGATTAGTGGTTGCCTGGAGCTGGGGTTAGAAACAGGCAGACTGCAGATGGGCACCAGCCATCTTTTGGGGATGTCATCTTAAACTGGGTTATGGTGGTTGCAGAACTCTGCAAATTTACTAAAACAACAACTACCAACAAATACTGAATAAGGACACTTAAAGCAGTTGAATTTTATGGTATGTAACTTTACCTTAACAAAGCTCTCACGTTAAAAAATATATAAATAAAATGGGTGCTGCAGGTTAAAGGTTGGGAAGAGTCACTGTTCTCCAAACCTCTCATTTTTATACTCAGGCAAACTGAGACCTTGAAGTGAGAGCGCTACTTACCAGCACAATCAAGACTAAAGGGCCATAGGAAACGAAATTCTCCAGGACACTTGTAAGTGTCCTTCAGAATCTAAAGTAACTGTAAATATTTAACTTAATCTGCATAGGCAAACAGGCCAAAAGTCTCAGGGGCTCTAACCCAAACAAGGGGTAAACATCTTAATGAACACATGTAAGACGGTGTATAACCGTCTCACGCAGCACATTCAGGACAGGGGAAGGCAAGATTTTAAGATCCTACAGGTCTGAAAGGCATTCTGGTTCTGAGAGTCAACCAGAGCCTCCCGGACCCAACTTGCCGACGAGCTTCTTACGCCGCATTTTTGAAAAATCAGTGGAGCAATGCGTACAGACCGAGACGGGGCAGAGAACCGAGGTCCCTTAAGATCTGATACCAGCTCCCTCTGGGAGCAGACCGAGAACTGCGGTCTGTTCGGAGGCGGAGGGCCAGGGCCAGGCATATGGTTTGACTCCGTTAAAGTGTATTTCAGATAAAGAAAACAGTGAAATGGAGCAAGCTACCGAAGCGTGTCAACACGCAGAGAGGGCCAGGCGGGGACACCAGCCGGGAGCCGGGCCGGTCTGGGGCGAGTGGAGGGGACCGCGAGGCTCCCACGGGCAGGCATGCAGTGCACTGGCGCGTCAAGCCGCCCGTCCTCCCCGCGCCCCACACCGTCGCCCCCGCACCGCCCAGTCGGCGCCCGCGGTTCCCAGAGCGCAACGAGGCCCCGCCGCCGCCCGCCGCCGCCCGCCGCCCCCGCCAGCACAGACCCCCGCCCTCGGGGCCTCGAGCACGCCGGGCACGCCGGAGAGCGCGGGCGGCCGCGCGGGTCCGGAGAGGCGGCGGCTCCGGGGAGCGGGCCGCCTGACGTACCTGCGGCGGCCTCAGGCTCGGGTCCGCCCGGCCCCGGATAACGGCGCCTCGGCGGCGAACACGCCTCGGATCTCCATGCGGGGTGTTTACTCCCAACGCTCGCGATACTGCGCGATCCGGGCGGGGAGACCGACGGCCTGGAGCGCCGGCCCCGCCGGCCGTGCGTGCCCTGCGTGCGCGCTCTGGACGCCGGGGTCCGCGGGGCCGGGCCGGGAGGACAGACGAAGGTCTCGCGAAGTTTGCGGCCCTGGGGCGGGACCGGGTCGGAGTCCGGGTAAAGGACTGTTGGAATGGGCCGGCGAGGGATGCGTAGGGAGTTAGGGCAGGAGCTCATGGAACCTGCACTGGCCCGGGCCGGGCTCGGTCCTGCAGAGGACAGCCATGGCGAAACGGCCCCTGAAAGCTTCTACTCCAGAGCTCTCCTCCTGGGGCCTTTAGGGGTCCGGAGCAAGAGCCGGGTTCAGCGCGCGTCCCTTGCAAACCGCTACCCGTTTTACCCGCGCGGCACCTGGGACGCGGGCGGGTGAAGTGCTTGCTCAGGGCGTGAGAATGCGAGTCCTCCCCTGACTCCCACCCTGGCCGGCGAGACCCCTACCCCAAGTCCGGTCCGCTCCACTCCTAACCCCTCGCGGCCTCGCCTGGAGCACGAACGCCAAGCGGCTACCCCTTTTGAAGAAACAAGGATTAATGTGTTTAACTCTAGAAGTGCGCCACCCCCAAAATGTCCGGGTGATTGAGATCACGGGCTGTTTTGTGTCTAAATGTTGAGCTGGTCCACACTTGACATTGGACACAACTGGGGGACTGAAAGCCTGTTTTACGTAATGCTGGTGACAAATGATGTGCTATATAGTGAGACAAAACTGCTTGCATCTTGTTTGAACTTTCCACGGCACCATGAAGATACTGCATGGCCCCAGTATTAGAACCCACAGCAATGCATCTTCCCTTTAAGAATATTTAACCAAACTGATTTGATATAGTGGCTAAATACAGAATCCCCTACTGGCTTTGTGATCTTCGGCAAGTTGTACCTCAGCTCTTTTGTACCTCACCTTCCTCATCCAAAAAAGAGATATGAATAGCTACCTAATAGGATGAGGGTTAAATGAAACATACACATACAGAGCTTGACACACATTCAATAAATGTGGTGGTTACACGAGATCAACCCACACCTGATTAAGTTCTCCTCCCACCCCCGCCCCGCCCCGCTCCGCCCCAGGTCGCATCAATGTTAGGAACTTTCAGAGAATTCTTGACCCTTGCACTTGCAAATCCTCAAAAGTAAGCACTCCCTGCTGCCACCACGTAAGGTACCTGATCTTAAACTTAACTGTGTTGTTCTACTCAGGGTCCTTTTAACAGCCCTTTAGGTCACTATGCCATTGAATACAAAGCCCAACTGTTAGGAACAGAGGTAGGCTGATGAGTTGCAAACATCCTTGTCACGTGATAGTGAAGTCGGAAGCGGGGGAAGAGAGACGGCTGCCAGCTCCTGAAAATCCTAGAAACCGCAGGGGGCCTGGGGCATGACAGGAGGTGGCCTGGAAATTGACCAAGGAAGGCTGAGAGCCCCAGAATCCTGGTCTACCGGTTTTCCACCACTCCAGGTTCTAATAACTTCCTAAACTAACCCTTCATGTATATAATAAAACATTCACAATTCCATGGGAAGGTAAATCTTTATTAACCCTGAGTGCTATTTTAAAGAGTAACAGCCTGAGCCAATACTGAGACAGAGACACAGAGAGACCAGTTTCCGAGGGCAAACGATGTCAACACTGAGGACACCACTTAACCCTCTGGTTCCCAAATGTGCCAAGATTTTAAGTAACTGAGGTTAAAACAGAACAGACTCCTCCGAAGAGCTGTCTCTACTCACTGACTCCCTTTTTCTTCCCACTCTTCCTTGAACCCACTACTTTTCATCCCCACCACTACTTTCATCCCCACCACTCGATGAAAATGGATCATGACAAAACCACCAGTGACCTCCACATCGCCAACGTCAGTGATCAAAATCAGCCTTCATCTTATTCAACCTATCAGGAGAATGAGAGCAAGAAATCAACTCTATAGTTTCAAAAGATTTATGAGACACGTGGTTACGCACAATTTTCTTACTGAGTTACCAGCTTTTAATGAGTTACTATCACAGGTGTTCAGAGATTAATTTTTTGTAACTTTTAAATAATTGTTCCTATGGGGGGAAAAATGTATCTCTCTTTCCAAACAACCAATTTACAAACATACGGAGCAAAACCTCTTCCAAAGGAAGCAGAAGCAACTGCTTTTATTAAGTTTTCAGGCCACAGACTGTTTCAAAGGTTCTTATTTCCCACATTCTTAATAAGAAACCCCATCTACAGTGGTCCGATTATGACTCTCAAATGAGCTCTGGGAAAGGTAAAACCTAAGGAAGATTCTTGGTTTTGATCTTTCATGAACTTTGCACCCATCAGCATATTTACATATGTCCTGCCAAGGAGAGAATTTTAAAACATCACTGACATGGTTTACTTAGTCTCATCATATAACAATGATCCAACACCTAATCTATAAGACACTGCTGTACCACATAACACCTTAGATATAAATATGGTATTTTTACATCAAGTTGCTGCTGCTTATTATATGTCAATTAAAGTTCAAGTCATTGTGGCATGAAGTCAAATTTTCTCTAGTCTTAATGACCATAAATTGTCGGGTGGGGAAATGCCAAATATGACAAAATAAAGGCTTCCAAGCCAACTTGGAAGCAAAACAGTCAGTTCTACGTAGTATCTTAGAAAGGTCAGTTCTACGTAGTATCACTAGTGTGTAAATTTTCACACCTGAAGTTCTTCCTCTTATGTGATGAAGGCCTGATCTGTAAGTTGAAGAGCTCTGAACTTAACTTCTGATCTTGAATCCAAGTCAGATCTGGAAATACGAAGGCAATGTCACTGGCAAAATTGTGGGCATAACATAAAAGCATGCTTTAGGCCTACTCGTAATGGAATATTATCTCAGGAGAAAGCAATTTCATTAAAGTCCTGATTTCAATTTACCGGTTTCTGCATCAATGTTGCAATATTAAGCGGTGAATTTCAAATTTGTACATACAGTCATATTCGTATAGTGATTTACAACTGTCAAAGCACTATGTATGTGGTTCTCAAAAATGTTTGGCTTTATAGGACCTAAACCAAAAAGACTTCACAGTAGGTTTCAGTGCAAACCCATATTGTGGTGGGTTGTGCATAATTATCTTCATACCAATAGAAGTATTCACTATAATGCATAAATCCATTACACGAACCAAGAGTGAGCTTCTAACTTATTTCAACAGATACAATATGTCATATCACACACACATAATCTGTCCATATTTTAACTACTATTCTATAAATATTTGATGTTTACACCAATAATGCCGCTGGAATGGACTAATATTACATAGAAAAGTGTTTGACAACGAGGTATAACAAGCTCTAAAGGGCTAAATTTGTTATAAAATGGGTCACAGGCTGAGAAATCATTACTTATCCACAGTAATTATAAATCAGAAGATGACTGAGGGTCAATTATTACATGTCCAAATCTAGGAATGAATTAATTCCTTAGTAGATTAAAAAAAACAGAATGTCGTAAGTAATATTATACGTGGCAAATCTATAGCACAAAATTGGGTAGCCTTGTTTAGTATGAAAAGGAAAAATCTAGAATTTTAATACCCTTAAGATTCCACATTAAGCCATCTTGACGAGAAATCTTTTTTAAAGTAACGTACCCATAAATAAAGTTGCCTAGATGCACACAACATACATACATATATGGTTCTCTAACGAAGTATCAGTTGAAGAGCAGCACTTCATACACAGACAGCCAAACAACTAGAGTTACACAATATAATACAGATTTCCACTAATGACACCAGCAATCTTACCTAGAAAATAACACTTTTAAATAGTTTTTCCTGATGAACATTTGAAAACCAATACTGTAATTCATCTACTGAAATAATTTCCCTTAAGAAACAACACGTGAAATCGTAAGAGCTGACAAGTCATATATTTCAGTATCAGATCGCTAGTAGCTCTTAGAACAACATAAATCACACAACTTTTGAACAGGTTAAAAAAAAAAAAAGCATCAAAATTTAGGTTTCCTCACGGTTCTTGTGTGGTGGTCGTTATTTACTCTGTGCCTTCCAAGTGGCCCTTGAGGCTTTTCCACAGCATTCTTAAAAGGGTTATGTTTGTTTTGCAAATGATGAGTCAACAGTATGCTAAATGATTGGTAACGAAAGAAAATGCAGAAGATAAATGACATGTGTTCTTCCAAATGTAGAATACTGCAGGTTCCCCCAGTTGGCAACACTTCCCAACCATCGGCCAGCTTCACGCTTTGCAGGATAAGGCCTCCTTCCGTAGGGAACGATTGAGAATATTTGCTCCCCATACCCAGAGCCATTCAGGCATATACTGTGCAAAAAGAAACTAAAAATGAAAGACAAAAAGACTGTAAGGTTAGAACCCAAAGTCATCGACAACAAAATGCATAGATCAGCAATCATTTAAACCAACAAACATCACCAATCCCATTAAATACAAAAAAGGAAAAAACCTTAGGTGCTACTGCACTGAGCACCTACTTTTGTATAAGACCCTATGCTAGACTCTCTGGGGAACAGAAATGTGATCACCGCCCACCCGCCCCCTTTCTCTAACGAGGCGGGACAGACCTACATGCAGTGATACGATTTCATCTTTACTTAACGTGACATGAATAGTACGGAATGTGGATAAGAATGACAAATCAGCCCAGGAATAAAAGGCAGGTGAAAGAGAAAACTGCGTACGTGCTTAGTACCGTGTGAGAAAACTGGGGACTGAGGGGCAGAGTGGTGCTAAGTTAAACAAATGCACTGAGTCAAAACCACCAGGACCCTGAGAGGGTGCCTTGAGGTGTGACGAGGAAGGCTCGGGGACACGGGGAGGACGTCCGCGGACGCGGCTCTGCTCCAGGGGGTCTGTCACAAGCGGGGTGGTGGTGCTGCTAGCATCTCGTGGGCAGAGGTCCAGGACGCTGTGAGCCCCGCACAGTGCACAGGAAGGTCCCACTACAAGGAAGGAGCCAACCCCTACGCCCTCAGTGCCCAGGTGGAGAAGCCCTGCGCAACACTGACGGATCTGCCCGAGACTGAGCACAAGTTTAACGCCTTGTGTGTGAAGGAGGGGAGATGGATGGGGCCCCGGCTGGTGCTGATGTTCTAGCCTTGACCAGAGGTGTTGTAATATAGGTCACTCCACATTCTCCTTAAGAAACAGACCCAGGTCACTCTGCTATTCCAGGAACCACAGTGAACAAGGAGGGGGTCCCAGCACGATGAACTGTGGGGTGAGGGTCCCAGAGGTGCCGCTGTTCCCAACAGGTTCCACAGAAGCTTCAGCTTAGCCACCTTGGAGACAGGGGTCCTGTGTTTGGCCTGGAGCCGTAAGTAACTACCTGTGAAAATGACCAAGGTCTCTTTGGACCTATTTAAAGAGTCAGGATTTCATGGAAAAAAATACCCAAATACTCCTCCTCGGGGCCACTGTCCTAAAGCAAAAGGCTCTAAAATCCAAGGAGATGAAAGAAGGCAATATATGGTCCCTTAGGAGGACTCTGCAAGGAGGGTCACATTGAAACATGGGGGTGCCTGACACAGGCTAGGTAATCGAATCCCCCCCAAAGGGCATTTTATTTTCAGTATTTATTGAGTGGAGATTGAAGCAGCATCTAAAAATCTGTTTGTTTTAAATCTCCTCTCATGACCACTTGTCCACTACAGGGGGACCAGCATCAAGATGGATTCTGCCCGTTTCTTAAGGAGGGGCAGGCGGAGACTCACTGGCTCGTCCCAGGGAGGTTTCAGCACACTGGGCAGCAGGAGGGAAAGAGCTAATGGGAGAGGAGAGAATTTCATCCTCTGGGTACTGACGGAGCAACCCCGGAGGCTGACTCATCGGCCTGCCCAGATAACAGCAGTAACAGGAGAGGGGTGCCAAGCCTCCAGGCACTGGGAACTGCGGAAAAGCCGGTGGGGGGGGGGTGGTTCGGGTTCTGCAAGGCTCTGGGCGCCTTCGGGGATCCCGACCCGTGTGTCCAGGCCTGCTCCTGGCCAGTGTGACACAGCGTAGCCCCCACGGGGACCCGGCTCAGTAGGACTTGGGAACGACGAGCCGAGGGGAGGACGTCCACAGCGAGGGTGCACATCCAGCTTGTCAGAAAAGTCACAGCGCTTAAAATACAAATGCCATGCGTTCCCCAGAGACTGAGACAGGCGGGACTTAAAAAGGTAAGAAACAAACGGGAATGGAGAAGATGGAAAAGAACTCAAAGAACGTGAGCTGGATCCTTAAACTGGAGCACTCTAAGGTTTGAGAATCAGAATTTACAATCCTCATCTTTCAGCATCATGCTTCAATCAGATTCCCATGTATCATTTAAAAAAGGTTTAGAATGCATTAACCTAATTACAAGAGCTGAGCACACACTGTTACCTGGATGGAGTGGGACCAGTATCCTGTGGTCCTTTTTGAAATGCCAAGGGTAGAAACAGCGTGATGTGCGTACACTTGTGGCGAAGGCACCAACCATGGGCACTTGTGCAGAAAGCTGCCAGGGGTGGACACGTTGGTAGCTACATAGAACGGGATTAGACTCTGTACAAAGATTCCTTTGGAAGCATATTCATACTGCAATGCTCTGCTGAAGTGGTCTAAGTAAGCCTGTTGAAACAGGAGGGGAAAAGACTTAATTTTTCAGGAACTCGGAAGAAATTCAGGAGAAAAAAAAGACTTAATGGTCATTTCAGGGAAAAAAAGACAGCATAAGCAAACACGAGCTGCTGACAAAGAGCTCAACAAACGGGACCAAACCACCGTGATAAACACTGTCCTACAGGATGATTTCACTTTCCAACTGGGGACGCGTTACCTTAGACGCGGAAAACGCCGCCAGCTGGGGGGTTGGCTTGCAGCAGGAGCCGGAGGAGATGGTGACGATGGCCCCTTTCTTCCTCTCCACCATCCCGGGTAACACTATGTGCACCATCAGGCTGGCGGCAGCAATGTTCACGTTGACGATGTCCCAGAGCGTGTCCTCCGAGACCTGCGTGAAGTACTGCGGGTAGGGGTAGAACACGCCCACGTTGTTCACCAGGATGCCAACGTCTCTGTCCTCCAGGGCTTCCCGAATCAGCCCGGAGATCTCGCGGCCCTTGCTGAAGTCCGCGACGATGACATCAGTCTCCACCTGGTAGGCGTCAGCGATGTATTTAGCGACCGCCTGCAGCTTCTCTTGGTTCCGACTGATCAGCACGATGCTGAGCCCACGGCTGGCCAACTCCTCTGCGTAGGCCCTTCCGATCCCGTCTGTTGCGCCTACAGTACAAGCCGGGAAAGGTGAGCAAACTCGTTTCTCAGTGTGACCTTTAGAATGGACTTTAAATACCCTGTGTCCAGGTTTAATCAGAGAAGGATTCACACTAGAAATAAACCGAGTTCTGTAAGTGATCAGTCAAGCACAGGGTCAAATCCACGACACACAAGCTAGTCAAATACTCGCCCAGACACTCTGACAGGCAGAGGAAGAGCTGTTGTACATTCACCAAGTTGACTGTGAGACACAGTGGGAAACTGTTTTCAAACTCTCATCTGGCTTGAATGAGTGCCAGGGGGTACTTTCCTGGGAAACAATGGTAAATTAAAAAGAAATTTAAAATAAGGGAAGTGCTTCTGAAAGTGGTACCAGTTTGTAAGGACACTTTCAAAACAGAGAGCAAGAAGGACAAGCAAAGGGGAGGAAGGTGGGGCTGGAGCAGGACTGGGAACAGGAGGGGGCACAATGGGAAGCACAGAAATCACAGGGAAATTCTTCCAAGACCAGGGCGGTAAGAAACGCGCACATAATCGTAACAGAGTAGTTTTATTTTTTTATCCCATGAAAACATTACATCAAATTCAGTCACTCCAGGAATGATGCATCCAACTTAAAACACAGATTAGACAGGAAAGATGATTTCATTTTTGGATTAGGCAAGAAGTGAAAACTCATGTCTTACCGCTCACGACCGCCCATCTTCCATACTGCTTGATCAGGTCTGCTCGGCTCACCAGGCGCGGGATGAAATGCAGCCTGATCAGGCTGTAAAAGTCACAGACGACGGTGATGCTTTTTCTGGCCGTGTACCAGGCTCCCACCAAGGCGAGGGCTTCCATGTAGCAGTTGCAGGACCTGGCGATTTCCCTGTACAAGAGGTAGAAGCTGTCGACGGCAGCCATGGCAGCCTGCAAGGGAGGGCAGCGAGAGAGAGGTGGCCTTTGCTTAGTAAGTTAAAGGAACACGCACGGTGCGCGGGAAGAAAGGCATCTGAGGACATCAGAGCTTAACAATTTTGCATTCAAATAACAGTAACTGTTCAGATGCACATAGCCCATGGATCCAGACAGCTGATGATCTCATTATTTAACATCTGTCGCTTATAAAGTTCTTTCCTTCCAAGAAGATTAGTCAACATAGCTATCAAGAGTTACCAAATTCCTACTAAAATCCAGGCACTGCGCTAAATGTTGTGGCTACGGAGATAAACATCCTATGCCAAAAAAAGCTCCTGGTCCAGCACAGCGACAGACACAGACCTTTTAATTCACATAACAGCTGAGAGGTATGTTTCTTTCTTTTATTGAATTTATATGTATTCAAAACCGGCAAGCGCAGAGGGCCTACTATCCCTGGAGAGACAAAGTAGAAGAAACAGAGGCGATATTAAGACAGGGCCTTGGCCTCAAAGACCTTACAACCCATTTGAGACAAAACTAAGCTCTAATAAACCTTAACATCAAATAAACATACATTAGATTATGTCTAAATAATATTCATAAATGGATATTTAAAAAGAGATACTCCCCAAACTTGAAGAAATGGTTTTCTCAAATGATACTGCATAAGCACACTCCACCTCGCTGACGTCACTGGCACACCATTTCCTTTCCCTGGCCCCTTAACGTCTGGGGAAAGAAAGGCCCAATTCAATTCTTGTCAGTATTCACACAGCAAGCATCGCGATGCACCTATTATGTGCCATGGACCGTGACAGACGCTAAGGACTCAAAGATGAAGTAAATAACTACCTAGAAGAAGAGACGAACGTTTAACAAAACAACTTTAAATGCCATACGAACTGGTGTATGGATGCCTGTGCTCAGAAAGGCCGAGAAAGGCTGGGCACGACCAAGGCTGATGAACTTCATCCTGGACTAGACCCGGGGAGCCACTGAGGCCTGAGCCCACTGTGTGCTATCAAGTGAGGGTCAAACATCAAAAAGATCAGAACGGACCACAGTTAAATTACAGGGAGCTCCGACATGCACAAACACAAAGATACAGCATTTATTATATATTAATAAAAGAAAATAGATTTAAGCCAAACAAACATTTATGTAAAACTTCTGGAAGTGGCCCCTTTCATAGAAACTGCATTAGAATAGGAAAAAAATAAATCCTGAAACTGAGAAAAATCCCCGACAATAGCAGCAAAAATTGGCATAAGCTTGAGGAAAAATAAGTGAATTCCTTCCCACTCCACCGCGATGCAATCTGAGCTCAACCGAGGTTCGCGGAGTGGAGAAAACAAATTAACCTCTGGAATGGAACACACTGTAAGGATGATACCACACTGTGGTAACAGGCACATAAAATAACTAAAAAAACTACTGAATATAAATAGGTATATATGGATATATATCTGTGTGTTGAGTATGCACATGAGTGTGCAGTCCAAATTACAAACCAACAAAACATACAAAAGAAATATGACAGAAAACTGAAAGAAACAGACAGTAGGATTCCTAAATGCCTCACAATGAGGATATAACCCCTCAAACGTTAAAATTTCCACTCCTACCGTAACTCTAAGTGGGTGCGGCATTAAGTAAGTTAAAGAAACATCCTTTTCAAACAGCAATACAGGAAATGACTGAAGGGGCCACCGTATTTCCAGTAAGTAAAGTGCTGTACACTTTGGGGCTCTGTTCAGAGAAACTTACCTCCTACAACAAGGATGCCAAAACTGGTCAAGAAAAGAAAACATTATAAACTTCATTAAGCACACAAACCAATTACTTAATAAGATAAAAACAATTACATGCTCCTCTAGGGTAATGCTTCTTCATGGACCACAATGGCTGAGACTTCCTAAAACATGAACTATCGAGATCAGTGCAGTCTGGGCTGAAGATGCTTTTCTTTTTCTGGTCAGTCCGCCCCCCTAAGGCAGTACACCCTGGGCGCTGCTCCAAATCCTCTGAAAGACGTTCACAGTCACAGTCATCCACCTGAAATGTGTTCACCCCTTTTCTGCTGTGCATGAGCACCTCTCAAAGCTTCCGGATGCTAGCGATGAGGTAGTGACGTGTCACCCTCTCCAAGGGTCCCCCCTGCTGCACCATCTCAATACACAGCCACATCCGAGGAGGCAGGTGCTGGCTGGAGAGGCCCCTGCCGGGCACTGAGCACTCACATTGGCTGCTGTCCCCGAATGGTGCTAATTCAAGATTCCCAGAGAAACAACCAAAACATTAGCTTCTTACAAGGAAGAACGTAAAAACTGAGAATCCAAATCCAACCATCCTAAGTTAGGAGTTCCTGAAATAATTTTTTAAAGTGGACACGTGCCTTTTGTCATAATTAATCAAGTACTAGGCCATGAAGAAAGCAAATGTGAAACATAATACTTGTATGCACCAGTACTTTTCAAACAAAATGTGATAAAATTCAAAATAACAAAACTATGACCAAAAAACTAGATACTTGGAACATTAAATCTACTCTTCAAAATAACAGGTGGGCATACATCTAAAATGTTAAAAGTGTTTTCAATGAAAAATTGAAACCCACATATCAAGGACTAATGGATCGTAGCCAAAGAAATACTTGTGGGAAAATGAATTGCAGGAGTGGCTGTAATAGGGTTCCAGCTAAAAAGGTCAGGTATGCCTCAGGGAATGACCTCACCCCAAGGGGAAGCTGTGTAAAGGGAACTTCGACCCTCTCAAACACCATTTTTTTCAAGAATTGAACATCTCAGAAGGAAAAACTTCAGCAAGAGAAGCCTGACTGCGACCGAGTTCCCCGATTTTTCTGCTCAAGTCATTAAGTACCCGTGGTTTCCTCTTACCTCCTCTGCCAGCCCCGGGCCTTCAGGAATACACTGCTCTGTCTTCTCTCCAGGACAAGCTGTGAACAAAAACCAACAGGAAACAAATGCCTCTCCTTCACAGCTCAGCTGGGATAAGTTTATATAAAACTACGACCAAAGCGTTTTAAAAGTTAAGGAAACGGAACAACTCTCGTGCTGTGATTCCCAGCACAGGCAGCGACACATCACCTGGTCTGGGAAGAAGACAGGCGGCGCCAGTGCCCGTCTGGTGGAAGGCTGGGCTGGGAGGCATCCCGGCTCCTGCACCTTGTTCCTTAAGGAACATTTCGTCACACAGGACAAAATCTGTCCAGACCGCTTGGAGGGAGACCCAGGATGGCGAGCAGACACCCTGCCCCCGACCTGTCCCGGGCATGTGCTGGGCTTCCCCGGGCCTCATCCTTCTCTCTGCAAACCACTGTGCTGCGCTCCAGCCACAGAGCACTAGACCCTCCGCTCGGCCGCAGCACCTGTTCCACACTCCCGGCAGATCCGGGCTGCCCAGCTGAGCACGCGGGTCCTGGGCTGGCCCCTTCCAGCCTGCCTGGGGCCGGGGGCTTACGGATGAGGAGATGGAAGGAAACGCCAGTGCCACCTCTCCCCTCTCCCTCCACCCTAGACACCGCCTGGTGCCTGTTTCGGTTTTGAAACCCGCCACCCAAGGCTGCGTTCCCTGGGGGGCCACATCTCCCCACACACCCCTCCAGCACCTCACACAGCCCCTGGCGCGGACAGACAGGAACGCCCAGATCAGCTGCTGCACGAAATCGCAGCACCCGGCCTAGCTCAGCTCAGTCCCGTCCCGCAGGGAGGGGACCACCAAACCAACACCTGCGCTCCTTTACAAACAGAAACCCCTCGTGGGCAAGGCCCCCGGGGCCGTCCTGCGCAGGCCCAGCAGGAGCTGTGCAGGCATCGGAGGGGAGCAGAGAACAGCGGCGCCACGGCCTCCAACCCCGCTTCTCAACTCCACCCACTGGATCCGCTGCACCACCGGTCGGGGGGGGACCGTCACGATATTGTAAATTGCAATTCCGTCACAGACAGCTATCTTACACGTTGATTATCATTGCTGGACTCTTTTTTTTTTAATCGCAGATCATCAGAGGGCTGACGGCATTCTAGGTCTGAGATGCATCTCATCGTTCCCCAGAGGCAGCTCAACGTGGACAGACCTGACTCACGCCAACCAGATTCACAAAAGACTGATAAATTCAAATGCCAATTTAGTTATGAATAATAAACGATGCAGCCAAGAAGCCTAAACACGCACGGTCACTAGGCTGTAGGAAAGTCTACAAACTACTAGGACAGCAGTGAAGAAAGCAGTAAGTGTTGGATGCCGAGGACCCGTGCTGGGTCTCGCAACACAGCGATTCCCCAGGGAGGAGGGCGGGGGCGAGACGTGCCCAGGCACACAGCCCAGCCTGCCGGGAAATGGTGACAACAGCAACGAGCTCACAGCGTGGGATGCGCACCCAGGGGTGGAAACAGGGCCAGGAGGGGAGCCCAGGCTGTGAGATGCCTTTACGCCACACAGAAACGTTGGGCCAAAGGCAGGAGCTCATCAGGTTTAGCGCAGAAGGTAGCTGGCGGCGGTGGAGGGGCAGTGGCCTCGCGGGCAGGAAGTCAGGCGGCCTGGGCCCTGGTCCATCCAGACGGGGACGAAGCAAAGCTAGATGGAGAGCACGCGGCTTTGTGACCGACTCCCTGCCGCTCCTCAGACACGCCAGACATTTTCACCCATTTGCTCGCACCTCGATGGACTATAAATGGCAAAGGACTGGAAATTCTACATGCCCGACATCCTCTTAATCCTCTCCCCATCCGTAAGTAGCTGATGGAAAATAATGTCTTTCTAATGGAAGAAGAAATCAGGACTCCCCCCCAAAGCCATTCAGTTCTAGGAAGACTCATGGAAGCAGTTTTAAAGGGGTTTACTACACATTTAGGTCGAGAAGGCTACCAAGGTACGCACAGATAGCAGGCTGCTTTTAACTTGCTTTAGGGGGTTGACTAGTTCATTGTTCTGTGGATAGGTACTAGTCTAAAACTTAGAGAAATCCATTACTTAGAAAGCAACACTGAAACACAGTAAAATCCTGGTCCCTGTACACCCTACCTGTACAAGTCATTATAAAGCCTTGTTTTCTTGCCTCTACGGAAACTAAAACACCAGTGAACAACAGAGGCCAACAGTCAGAACTGTCCCTGAAACAGGAAAAGCAGTGCAATTCCCTCCTGTCTTCTAGGCATGTTCTACTTCTCCAGGGCAATATTCATCAGGGCTAAAGGACCCTTAGGTAAACCACGGAATTTGAGTGATGATGACGTGTCAGGGTGGACTCGCCCTCAGTAGAAGCAGCACCACTCTGGCGAGTGATGCTGGTACAGGGGAGGCCCTGCATGGGCCGGAGTAGGTAGTGTATGGGGTCTCCGTACCTTCCTATCGATTTTATTATAAACCCAAAACTGCTCCAAGAAAGCCTAAAAAAACCCCTTTGAGGTAACATCACAACTATGAAGGCATCATAGGAAAACTATGGTCAAGACTCCAGGAGCAAAGTCACGTCTTCAAAGCGCGGCTGCTGTGCCTGTAACATTATCCTGACCTACAGTTTAGCTGACTCAACTTCACCGCGTAAAAGGCGCTCAGACCTAATACAAAACCCTTCGGGAATCAAAGAGCTCTGGGAGCAGTGTCTCGGCTGAAACACAGGCATCCCCAGGCTATCCAAATGAATGCTACCTGGGGGTGATGCTACAAGAACATAAGACAGATGGTCCCAAATGTTTTCGAAGAAAATAAAGCAAGTATGATGGAAAAAAGACAATTAAAACACCACCAAACAAAAGGTAGTGGGGGCGGTAGATAACGGCCCTCCAACATGCCCACATCCTAATCCTCATGCCCCACAAACATGTCACCTCATGTAGCAAGGGGACCTTGAAGATTAAGGATCTTGAGATGGCGGGATGATCCTGCATTATCCAGGTGGGTCCAATGTGATCACACGTGTCCTTATTAGATGGAGGCAGAAGGGTCAGAGTCAGAGAAGGAGTTGTGACCAAGAAGCAGAGGTCAGAGAGTGCGAGGGAGATTTAAAGACCAGAGGCTGCTGGATTAAAGATGCCGAGAGGAGAGGGGTCACAGGTCAAGCAAGGCAGACACCTCCAGAATCTGGCAAAGGCCAGGATATGGATCCTCTCCAGAGCCTCCCCAAGTGACACAAGCGTGCTGACACCCTGGCTTTAGTCCAGTGGGACTGACTTGAGACTTCTGATCTCCAGAACTGTAAGAGAATAACTATGTCTTGTTTTAAGCCACTGAGCTTGTAGCAAGTTGTTACAGCAGTCATAGGAAATTAAGATGGAGGGACGGACAGACTGTCAGTCTAGTTTTTAAGACAGTATAGAGACAAGTTGCAAATCCTGAAACATCCCTCAAACCAAAACCTGTATTCAGGAAGCAGAAAGTATCCTCAGAGGCTCCTCAGATCTTCGACTGGCTGAGGCCGTCCTCATCACCCTCGTGAACAGCCAGCACTTTCCAGTAAGGCTGCAGGGTTAGGACTTTAAACTTTAATAGAAATCTCACTTCATTCAGAGCCTTGCTCTCAGCACTCCCATCCTGTCTCTCCTCGCAAGACCAGCTCAAGTCCCATCCCTTCTCCCCAGCTCAGTCCCAGGACTCGCTGACAAGCACCACGACACGGCAGCCCTGGGGATGGACCGATGGACAGGAGACCCACGTGCCTCTTCCCTTCCCTTCCCAGGTCTCCACACCCACCAGCATGAGTTCCCCTCCGTCTCTCTCCCCCACGTGACACTTAAACACTTAAACAGAATGCGGAGCAGTGCAGTAACTGGACTCTATCTTGGTTCCTCAACTAGAACACAGGCCTCTTGAGGGCAGGAAATATATCTAAAACTAATTTTTCTGTAATTTAAGAAAATTGGAAATTGTACACAGAAGTTGTAAAACCTATTATGCACAGTTCAAAGAGTAATGAACAAAACACCCACACAGACACCCTACTTCACAAATCAAAGCAGAGTCTTAGAAGCCCCGATGCTTCCTCCCTGGTCACATCCCCTTCTGCCACCCGGGGTGGGTTTGGTAATCAATCTCCTAAATTCTGATGTAATATTCCCTTGCTTCATTTTTTTTTAAGAGTTGTACTATTACTGCAGCATGGATTCTGAAATATTCCGTTTTCCCCGGTTCTGACCTTTACATAAAGGAATCAAACCCGAAGTATCCTTGGGTGCCTTCTTTCACTCCGCGCTGTTTCGGAGACTCACCCACGCCTCCGTAGCTACAGGCCATATACTCTCACTGCCGCGCTACCTCACGGTACAGACACACAATTCATGTAACCATTCTACTGCTGATGGGTTGTTCTTGTTGGTTTTGACTTTACAATTATGAACGGCACTGCCATGAACCTTCTCGTGCATGTCTCCTGGGCACGTGTACAAGAGCTTCTCGAAGGGATAGGCCTATGAGTCAAACTGCTGGGCCACAGGGCATCCATGCGTACAACGAGATGTTGCCATAGCGGCTGCACCAATTTACACGCCCACCAGCAGCAAGTGTGAGCACACGCTGCCTCCTCTCGATGGCTGGCAACGTCTAACAGTTCACCTCCTGCCAAAGGCTGGCTGTGAAATGGGATCTCACCATGGTTTTCATTGGCATTTCCTGACTACTAATAAGGCTGAGTGGCACTCTTTTGATGTTTATGTGCTGTTGTGTTTTCTCATCTATGAAATGCCTGTTCCTAGCTTTTGACGTGTTGTCTTCTTTTTCTTTGAGAGTTATAAGAATTCTTTCCATATTGTAGATACTGGTTCTCTGTATGCTTTGTCTCTTTGTAGTGCTTTTGATGAACTGAATGTCTTAATATTAATGTAGTCAAATTTATCTATCTTTTCCCTGCATGGTTTGTGCTTGTCATGTTTTATTTCAGAAATCCCATCCTAGTCCCAAGTCATAAAGATATTTTCCCATATTATTTTCCAAAACTTTCTTTACAGTTTTGTTTTTTCAGATTTAATTCTTTAATCCTCCCACAGCCTTGTGATGGTGTGAGGCTGGGATCACATCCATCTTTACTATTCCTCCTCAGCACCTGGCATGGTGCTAGGTATATGATATTTATTTAATAAACAGAAGCAAATAAGGCTTTGTGTTCAAAGTTCAAACTTCCCTCTCGGGGAGAGAAAACTTGAGAAGCTTCTCAAACTTTGCATCAGCACTTTGACGAAGTTATTATTGGTGTATCATGACTTTTTGGAATTTCCTTACCTTCCTTTGCCAAGTTTCAGTATACCACTACGATGCATTGCATGGAAAGAGCAGAACACGGGAGTTCTCATCCAAGATCCGATAACCCTCAGTTTCAGGTCTCCCTTTGTGCAGCGGGAATTAAAATAATAATAGCATCGGGGGCTTCCCTGGTGGCGCAGTGGTTGAGAGTCCGCCTGCGGATGCAGGGGACACGGGTTGGTGCCCCGGTCCGGGAGGATCCCATATGCCATGGAGCGGCTGGGCCCGTGAGCCATGGCCGCTGAGCCTGCGCGTCTGGGGCCTGTGCTCCGCAACGGGAGAGGCCACAACAGTGAGAAGCCCAGCAAAAAAATAAATAAATAAATAAATAAATAATAATAATAGCATCTACTCCTAGATATAGACCCAAGACAACCAAAGACTTAGGCTCACACAAAAACTTGTACAGCTGTGTTCATAGCAGCATTATTCACTAGCTAAAAAGTGGTAACAACCCAAATGTCCAACAACAGAGGAATGGATAAACAATGTGGTCTATCCACATAACGAAATATTATTCAGCAATAAAAAGAATGAAGTATGGATACATGCTATGCCATGGACAAACCTTGAGAACAGTATGCTGAGCAAAAGAAGCCAGACAAAAGGCGACACATCACAGGAGTCTATGTATATGAAATGTCCAGAAAAGGCAAATCCAGAGACAGAAAGTAGATTAGGGCTGCCACAGGACAGGGGGAGTGGGAAATGGCAAGCGACTGCTAATGGGGTGGGATTTCTTTGGGGGATGATAAGAATGTTCTGGAATTAAATAGTGGTGAGGACTGTACACCATGAATATGCTGCTATGAGCACTACATGTTTAAATGGCTAAAATGGTGACTTTTATGTTATGTGAATTTTATCTCAAAAAGAAAAAATCTGCTAAAAAAATACCAATTTGTTGAACTCTATGCCCCTGGAACATTACTGTAGTGATTATAACCACAGACTCTGAAAATAGACATCCTGGATTCGAATCCATGCTCCCCATATAAGAGCTGTGTGTCTTGGGTGAAGGTGACATTACTTCACCTAAGCTTTCCTTACATCACCTGTAAACATGGGGCTAATAGTTCCTGCCTAAGATTATAATGAGAATTAAAGCAGACCATATGTAAAAAGCACTCAGAACAGAGCCCAGAACATAACTGCTCCATAAACCTTGGCTATTAGCCACTATAATTCAGTGTTCAACGTTAGCTCTTGTCTATTTGTAGTGCTCAGGGTTAAAACTGAGAGCTGGCTTTATGCAAAAGACTCCGCTAAGTGCTTTATTCCCATCATCGGACTTGCCCTCTCATCAACCTTACGAGGCAGAGTTTTAATCGTTCCCAGTTTACAGACGGGGAAACTGAGGCTTACCGAGGTAAAGTGAAGAATTGGGCTGTGGGAATTCAGATCAAGGTCTACCAAAGTCCTGAGCCCTGGCTGGCGACGCCCACTGTAAGACCCTCAGGCAGGCATCCTGCTAGCATCACCGAGAGGGCCGCTGGGTTTGGCTTCAAGCGCCGGTCTGTGTCTGGGCTGCACGTTCATTTGGAACAGCGACAGCCTCACTGGTCTCCAGAACCCTTCCCCTCCAGCACCGGGCAGGGCCGAACAAACGACCGCCGCTGGGGAACTGGTGGGGCCCTTTCTCCAAGAGCTCCCTTATTCTGAATTACTTCTACTCCAGAACAAAGACGACGACAACAAATCCCATTCAGACCAAGTCCCTTCGAAACGACAATAAAGAAGCACAAAGGGGTGATCTTCAGAGCCTCGTGCGGAGCACCTGGGTCAGGTCTGGGAGAGTGGGACCCGCGCTCGGAGTGCTGGGGCCCCAGGTCGGCCGGGTCCTGGGGGAGGGGCGGGCCCAGAAAAGGGAGTCCTGTGTGGGTGCAACGCCGGGATGGAGCTGTGGAAGGGGCGCTCTAGGGGGACACTCTGGAAGGAGGGAAGCTGGGGGCGGGGTCCGAAGGAAGGGAGGGACGAAAGGGTCCGGGAGGCCTGGGTGTCTCGGCGCTGAGGGCACTAGTCCAGGGGGGCGTGGTGGGGCGCAGAAGGAGGGGCCGGGCCGAAGTCCCAGTGGGCGCCGAGGGAGACCAGGAGGGTCTGGGGCCCAGGGCCCGGCGTGGGGGGCGCCGTACCTGCAGAGGCGACGCAGTCTCGGAGCGGGTCCCACCAAAGACGCTCGGCCACCACCCCCGTCACAGCCGCCGCAGCTACAACGGGCCGCACTTCACGTGACCCGCGCACGCGCTGTGGGCGGGGCCGTTGCGGGACCCGCCCCCCCCGGCGTCGCGAGTGCGCGTGCGCAGCGGTTGCCGTGGGGACCAGGGAAGCGTAGGGCTGCCAACGACGCAGACGCAGAGTGGCCTGGCGGGCTGGGGGACGTAGTGATCCTACACAACCGGGCTTCCCCACTGCTAGGGGGTGTTCAGTGTTTCCGGAATGAACATGCACCGCGAGGCCTCGGAGCCCGTGGCGGACGGGGGAGCGGAGCAGGACTGCGCGCGGGAGCCGGGCTTGGAGTCAGCCGTGGAGGAGTCGGCGGGTGACCACGGGAACGCAGGCCAAGGGGGCCGCAAGGAAGGTGCCGACAGCCGCCCCAGGGAGGCGAGGGGGGCGACGGGCTGCGCCCAGCACCACACACCTAGTCTTCACAGCCAGCAGTAATAATAATAATAATAATGGCGGCCCACACTTACTAAACGATGCGTGCCGTGCGCTCACTGCATTCGAGCCATACACCCTCCCTCTGCGGTGGGCACTCCTCTCCCCGTTTCAAACAGATGAGGTTATAGAACTTGCTCCAAACAGATTACCCTCAGCCAGTCAATGACAGAACAGACTCACGCCTGGACAGTCTGACTCCAGAGCCCAAGCCCTCACTGAACACACCATTCGCCCCACCGCCCAACTTTTTAATGTTTTGAATGTTTCCCTTTATTGCCGTCACCATGTAAGATCAAAAGTTCTCTCCCCCTCTAGACGGCAAGCTACGTCAGGGCAGCACATCCTGATTGAACTGGCAGTGTCCGGTCCAGTGCCTGATCTATGGTAGACAGAGTGAATGACGAGCTGGTGCTTCTGAGGTCACTCCTCACCAGTTTTCCAGAATGGGCTTAGAAAGCAGCCTCCCCTCCTGCTTGGCTTGCACTGTAAGGGAAACTTT
This sequence comes from Mesoplodon densirostris, assembly GCF_025265405.1. Lineage (NCBI taxonomy): Eukaryota > Metazoa > Chordata > Mammalia > Artiodactyla > Ziphiidae > Mesoplodon > Mesoplodon densirostris. The sequence continues at coordinate 61,592,665 of NC_082679.1, forward strand.
TTAGGGACTGGTAAAGAAACTACTTGATTTGTGTCTCATGTTTTGAACCCAGCCAACAAATATATCTTGAGCATTGACTGTCCAGGCAGGCGCTGTAAGAGTTGCTGTAGGGAAGCCATGTTGCTCTGTGCACAGACACAGGTTTGAAGCCACTCCTGCTGGGTTCACACTACCCTTCTGCAACTTGCCGGTTTTATGGCTGTTTGCCCAGAGCTTAAGCTCTCTATAGGGCAGTCTCCTCTTTTGCAAGCGAGATAGTTATAATTAGAGTGTCTGGCAGTAATAAATGGTAGTTCTTGTTATTAATATAACCAATCAATTATTATGTATATTGAGCACCTAGTCTTTATTCTGCAAACCTTTATCTGGTGCCTCTTGTGGCTGGGCATTATATGCAGTGGGAAATGGGAAATTATAAGATACAGTCCCACACACGGAGTGTTTAATCTCATTCGGTAGTCCACAGGGACACCAAGAGAACAGCAGCAAACAGTCTTAAGATTAAGTGCATTTGAATCAGCCAATTTTGATTGAGCTTTAAAAAAAATACGTGCATTTGAACGTGTTCATTTTCTTTCTACCAAAGATATTCCCATCATTTTTGTTTCTTCTTGTGTGTTTTTTGAGAGCTTTTCTTTAAATTGAAGTATAGTTGACTTATAATATTATATTAGTTTAGGTGTACAACATAATGAGTCAATATTTTTATAGATTATGTTCCATTTACAGTTACTATAAAATATTGGCTGTATTCCTTTTGCTGTACAATACATCCTTGTAGCTTATTTATTTTATAGATGGTAGTTTATATTTCTTAATCCCCTTCCTCTATCTTGCTCCTCCCTCCTCTTTTGAGAACTTTTTAAAAAGAACAGAGAACATTATAACAAACACCCATGTATCACCACCAAGAATTGAATGTGATTAGCATTTTAATCACATGTACCTCAAGTCTTTTTTTTTTTTTTTTTTTTTTTGCGGTACACGGGCCTCTCACTGTTGTGGCCTCTCCCGTTGCGGAGCACAGGCTCCGGACGCGCAGGCTCAGCAGCCATGGCTCACGGGCCCAGCCGCTCCGCGGCATGTGGGATCTTCCCGGACCGAGGCACGAACCCACGTCCCCTGCATCGGCAGGCAGACTCTCAACCACTGCGCCACCAGGGAAGCCCTGAAGTCTTTTTTTAAAGAAATAAAACATTTCAGATAAATTTGATGTTTTTTGCCCTACCCCACCTCTATTCCTAGTCCCAGTCCCTTCTCCCCACCTCCAGAATTTTGTGTGGGTTCTTTCAATCTCATCTGTCTCTCTCTCTCCCTATCCTATCTATCTATCTATCTATCTATCTATCTATCTAAAATGTGTCCTTAAACAATGCATAGCATAGGTTTGTGTGGGTCTGATTTATGTAAATGATATCCTGTGCTTATTATGAAACTTGCTTTTTTCACTCCATATGTGTTTCTGAGAATTATCCATATTGATTGACATAGCTCCAGTGCATTCTATTCCAAGGCAGAATAATAATCTGTTGCTTTATTTAACCAGTCCCTATGGATGAACATTTGCATTGTTAATAGGTTTTGGCTGTTACAAGTAATGCAGAAGTGAATATCTTTGCACACCTCTCCGTGTCCAGCTGTACAAGAACACAAGAGGTTTTATCAAAGATCTGCCTAGAAGTGAAATTTTCATAGTCCTTATCAGTACTTTAAAAATCACTGTGATACATTTAAAGAGTACCAGTTCCATGCTAAAAGCAGACAGTTATTCATCAGGTTGAAATTGGGGGACATTTTTTATACATTTCTCGATCTCTATAGAACCAATCTCTTTATTTTACAGAAATTAATGATCCTAAGGAAACATGCGTGGGTCCTTCGGACACTTCCTACCTCAGCAAGCAGAAACACAGTGGTGATAGCTGGTCAGATGGTCGCTTAGCACAGCAAAGAGATGACAAAGAAGATCGTGGCCCCAGGTTCGTGGGTGTGCTCTTGCCACTCACAGCACGCTTTTACCCACTAAGGTGGATGTTATAATCACCCCTTTGTCCAGATAAGGAAATTGAGGCTCATAGAGATTAAACAGTCGGCCCCATGTCTGAGGATTTAGTAGCAGAGTCAGGATGGCGTTGCTCTGTGGCATAACTAACCACAATCTATACAACTTTAATGCTGGACCTGGAGAGAGAGAAACATTGGTAGTTCTCGATGACACAAAGGTATTTCTATTAGAACACACTTTGCAGTTTTTGAGAAGGCTGAAAGTCACAATATTGGATGAGGCCCTGAAAGCTATAAACAAAGTCATCGGACATGTAGAATATTGTGGAATTTGTGGACGGAATGGGTGTGGCAAAGAATTTATGGGATATAGTTACAGCTGACAAATTGAAATACATTTCTTGTTCATGTTTTTCATTCAACAGAATGACTAAAAATTTTCTGCAAAAACTGTGCAAGCAGCACAAGCTTTATATGACCCCAGCACTGAACGATACACTGTATTTACACTATAAAGGTAAGGGTCTGGTGGAGGTGCTAACTCATGTCTGGTGGAAAGACTCTAGTGGTTTCAAGAATTACTTGCAGGAATCATCTGGTGTTCTTAACTTATATTTAAGTAGAAGTTTCAGAGTTTAGTGGAGATGCATGGAAAAGCAATAATAGTTCTTTGAAGAAAAAGTCTTACGTGACTGGAGTTAATATGGGTTCAAGGGAAACACATTGGTATCTTTTATTTATATTTGCTAAAGGACTCATACTTTTTCGAACCAGTAGCTACTTGTAAATACTTTGGGCTTGGGAGAGTTACGTTGTGAAGGACCGTGTCGGTGTCCAGTATCACACATAAACTTAAGTTCAGGATCATAGACAGGGCTATTCTAGCAATGAGGAAGCAGAGTGATAACTCCCAACCTCGTGCTGAATTTGGGATGGCCACCCTCCTTCATCAGACCATCTTTACGTTCATTTGTTCAGTAAATGTTTACTGAGAGCCTTCTGTGTGCCCGGCAAGTGCTGAAGATACAGAGACGGCTATGGTAAAGATGCTTCTGGTGTCTTGGGGGACAGGGCGGCCACCGTGAGAAGGTTCACGCTATGCCAGGGAGCTTCCCGGAGGGCTCCAGCAGCACAACTACTTTAAAGGTGTGGAACGACCCCTAACTGGTCTCCTCACCTCCACGTTGCCCCCTCCAAAATCCTCCACCCAATGTCTAGGTGTAACAGTGATAAGATGACTTAGGAGGGCAGACCCCAGAGGACCAATATTTAAGAGGTGGGAAGAAGCAGACCCAGTGGGTTAGACCAAGTAGAAAGAATCAGAGAGGCAGAAGAATTAGGAGAGAGATATGCCTATATTATCTACTGCTGCCTAACAAATTATCCCCAAACCTACCAACTTAAAAAACTATCATTATTTGATATTGTTTCTGAGGGTCAGAAATCTGGGAATGATTTAGCTGGGTGGTTCTGCCTCATCATTGCTATTACCCTTTTTTTTTTTTTTTTTTTTTTTGCCGTACGTGGGCCTCTCACCGTTGTGGCCTCTCCCATTGCAGAGCACAGGCTCCGGACGCACAGGCTCAGCGGCCATGGCTCACGGGCCCAGCCGCTCCGCGGCATGTGGGATCCTCCCGGACTGGGGCACGAACCCGTGTCCCCTGCATCGGCAGGCGGACTCTCAACCACTGTACCACCAGGGAAAACCGCTATTACCCTTTTTTAATAAAAACTTTTGGTTAAAACTTTTCAGGCAACAAAACAAATGACTTTGAAAAAGTTTTGGTAATGGCAGGTGCACTGTGAATTACAAATCTATAAATGAGTCACTCAAGGAAACAAAAATGTTTGTTTTCCTCACCTTAAATGTGGCTCATAAAGCTGAAAAATACCGTAAAACCAGACCCGAAGTTTGGATTGGCTTCAGGTATAGCTGGATCCTGGTGCTCACCGCCTATCTTCACGAGGCTGTTTCTCCCCTTTCCTTGGCCCTGCTTTCCCTTGGTGCTCATTCATTTCAGACAGGTCACCCCCTCACTTCCCCCAACTCCCAGGCGAGAAGGGAAGGTGGCTGCTTCGGTGTTAGGCTCCACCCTACCAGGCTGGCAATTCTAGCAGAAAGTTACCTCTTTCCAATGGAGCCAGCAAAACTCCCCAGGATTCATGAAGGTTGGCTCCACTTGGCTAAGCGTGACCAGCTCCCTGCAGAGAGCCATGGGGTAGTATCCGGACAGGCATGTCCCTCCAGAGAGGCAGTGGTGTAACTGAGGAAGGACGTGTGGATGCTGGGTAGATAGGCAAAAAAGAGGGTGACCCCTGTGCCTCTGAGTGTGTAGAAGCTTAACCAGCGCCCCCTTCCTCCCCACTAGGCTTTGACCGCATCGAGAACTTGGAAGAGTACACAGGGCTGCGTTGTCTCTGGCTGGAGTGCAACGGAATACAGAAAATCGAGAACCTAGAGGCCCAAACGGAACTGCGATGCCTCTTCTTGCAAGTGAACCTGCTCCATAAGATCGAGAACCTAGAACCTCTGCAGAAACTGGATGCTCTCAACATCAGCAACAATTACATCAAGACCATTGAAAACCTCTGTAAGAAGGCCCTGCCGTGGCGGGGCGGGGGTCGGGGGGGCGTTCTCTGGGCCCCCGCGTCCACCACCATTTCCTAGCAAAGGTTCTTAACATTCTTTTCCAGCCGTGTCGCTTACTTCTGCCGACTTCCCCTTCCAGCCTGCCTGCCGGTCCTCAACACGCTCCAGATGGCCCACAACCACTTAGAGACCGTGGAAGACATTCAGCATCTCAAGGAGTGTTTGAAACTCTGTGTCCTTGACCTTTCCCACAACAAGCTGAGTGACCCAGAGATCCTGAGCACTCTCGAGAACATGCCCGACTTGGTAAAACACGCACACGCACACAACTTGCGTTATCCTGTGTTCTGTAGACAGCAGATCTCTTTTCTCTTCCCCTCCCTCCCTTCCCCCTTCCTTTCTCCCTGCTTTCTTAACACCCATCACACTCTTTTTTCCTCTCTGTATTTTTAGCTGGAGTGTTTTAAATGCCAGATGCTGTATCGTTTCACCCACAAATATTTCAGTGTGTATTTTTTTTTTTTTTTTTTTTTTTGCGGCACGCGGGCCTCTCACTGTTGTGGCCTCTCCCGTTGCGGAGCACAGGCTCCGGACGTGCTGGCTCAGCGGCCATGGCTCACGGGCCCAGCCGCTCCGCGGCATGTGGGATCTTCCCGGACCGGGGCACGAACCCATGTCCCCTGCATCAGCAGGCGGACTCTCAACCACTGCGCCACCAGGGAAGCCCAATAAATAAATATTTTTAAAAAAGAAAAAGCTAGGATAAATGCTTGTTGTTTTTTTCTTCTTTTTATGTATTCCTTTTCAGAGAAATGAGTCAAGAACGTAGGAACCTCTAAAGGTGACAATGAGGCTGAACCTCTAAAGGTTCACGTTATCATCGTGAACACAAAGATTTATAGATACGTATTTGATATGACTTAAGCCTTGCTGTCATTTTAATTTGGGGTGATTGAATGGTCCCATCTTCTGGCCTGTGGCAACCCCTCCAGGCAGCTCCTGTGTCCTTTAGACTCAACTCCAGCAGCCTTTGATGACTTCCTTTTTAGTGTATTTGTGTTGTCAAGTGAACTAGGAAAAAATATTCCAAATAGCACACAAAAAACTTGAGTTCACTGTTTACTGCTTAGGGTATGGATAAGAAAGAAAAAGTAAGTCCATTTAAAGAAAAACAATAAGCAAATCATAGTTCAAGAACAATCTGTAGAGCAGAGTGTCACCAAAGACTAATTTAGAATTTATATTATCACCAGTATATGGTGATAATATAAAGCTGTATTATAATACCTTTTTTTGGCCTGGCTGCCATAACAAAGTACCACACTGAGAGGCTTAAACAATGGAAATTTATTTTCTCATGATTCTGGAGGCTAGAAGTCCGAGATCAAGGTGTCAGCAGGGTTGGTTTCTCCTGAGGCCTCTCTCCTTGGCATGTAGATGGCCATCTTCTCCCTGGGTCCTCATATGGCCTTCTCAGTGTGTCTCTCTGTGTCCTAATCTCCTCTTCTTACAAGGACCTATTGGATCATGCCCCACCCTCATGACATCATTTCATCTTAATCACCTCTTCAAAGACTCTGTCTCCAAACACAGTCACATTTTGAGGCACTGGGGGTTAGGACTTTAGCATATGAGTTTGCTGGGGGGATGCAATTCAACCCATAACAAGAACAGTCTGCCTCGTGGTCATTTTGTGATGGCTTTTACATTCTCCATACACAGGCAGCCCTTTAGTCCCTGCCCCTGGGGCACATTGCTCCCCTCACTCAGCCCCACAGAACAGGTCACTTGAACCAGTATATTTATTTTCCTGAACAAGAAAAATCACTTTAGATATGAAAAACATTTCACCAGTTCAGGCAAACCGATGTTAAATGTTTCACCCACATGTCACCTTGACCATTCACCTTCTTGAGTTTCATCGGCAGGAGGGGAGGTGACAGTATTTAAAGAGGGGTGGGGACGGCGCACTGGCACTGCTGTGTCGCTTTCCCTTTCCTGGTCCCGACTTGACATCCAGAAGACCTATAAGCCTGGCAGTAGATAAGCAGGCACTTTGCATCCTATGCCCTCAGTCACCACTTCTTATCTGTCTAGCTGCCGTGTACATTTTCTTAAAATGGGTCCTGGCTGGGAAGGACAGAAAATGATCAATTGGAGATTAATTTCAGTAAAAGACATTGGGCCAGCAAAACTAATGCAATCACTGCCCTTGGGTAAAGGCCTCAGGAAGTGTTTCCCAGTATTTTTCTGGAAGGACAGTGAGATTTAGGATCTGAAGTTCAAGTGTAATAGAAGAAAGGGCTGCCCAGGCCTCGGGACAGTTCTGATGGCACAGAAACAACGAAAGCCTCTGCTTTCTCTGATACCGTCTTCATGATCTGATGTCAACACTCCGTTTATTTATTTATTTTCAGAGCACTGCACATATTAAATGTTTTAATCGCATCCATTTTTCAGTGATTAATGTGGCTCTGCCTGTGTGCTTCCAGCGTGTACTGAATTTGATGGGAAACCCAGTGATTAGGAGCATCCCTAATTATCGAAGGACAGTCACTGTTCGACTAAAACATTTAACATACCTGGATGATAGACCAGTTTTTCCAAAGGACAGGTAAGGAAATGAAAAGCCTTTTGATCATACTTAATAGGGAATAGTTGAGCATGCTCAATATTAAACTTTTTAAAATTTCTGATTTTTGAGCATTTCCACATATCATTAAATATTCCAGTAAAATAGGTTTAATGGCTTACATGATTGTTTATAATAGGAAATTCCCTGTTTTTGAGCACTTATTCATAGATTTTTCATAATCCTTTGATAATTATCCTTCTATATAAGTCTCTGATCTCATGGCCGGTTATTTCCTTAGGATGGAACCCTGAGTTGTACTATTGGATTAAAGATAAGGACTGTGGTTTGAGACTTTTAAAAGGTGTTTTAAAATATTTTCTAATTGTTTTCTAGAATGTTCGTATCAACTTATAACTTCCCCAGACACAGCCATGTAAACAAAACAAAACCTTTGCCAGGCCAACTGATGACTGAAGGTGGTACCTCGCTTTATTTATTTATTTTTTATTCATTCATTTTTTGGCTGCATTGGGTCTTTGTTGCCGTGCACAGGCTTTCTCTAGTTGCGGTGAGCAGGGGCTACTCTTCATTGTGGTGTGCAGGCTTCTCATTGCAGTGTCTTCTGTTGTTGCAGAGCATGGGCTCTAGGGCACAAGGGCTTCAGTAGTTTTGGCTCACGGGCTCTAGAGCACAGGCTCAGTAGTTGTGGCGCACGGGCTTAGTTGCTCTGCGGCATGTGGGATCTTCCTGGACCAGGGCTCGAACCCGTGTCCCCTGCATTGGCAGGCAGATTCTTAACTACTGTGCCACCAGGGAAGTCCCAGTACCTCGTTTTAAATTTGCATTTTTGGGTAACTGATGAAGCTGGTCATTTTTACTACCTTTGTCGGGCATTTATGTTTCCTTCTCTATGAGTACTGCATTCATGACTTCTTCCCAGTTTCCTTTTGGGGGGATGCTTTTTCTTACTGATTCATAAGAGCTCTTTGCGTATCAAGAATATTGAACCCGGGACTGCCATGTGTATCATCACTGCTTTTATCTGGGTTTTTAATTTACCTTTTCTTTCTTTTTGGCCGCACCTCATGGCTTGCGGGATCTTAGTTCCCCTACCAGAGATCAAACCCTCGCCCTCGGCAGTGAAAGCAGAGTCCTAACCACTGGATATCCAGGAAATTCCCTTAATTTACCTTTTGACTGAGGCAACTATTCATTCATTCCAGCTTAGAATAAAACTTCAGTAACTGGGATGGCCTGAAGGGAAGTGCAAATCTGAATTTTCCAACACTTAAAAAGAAACGTAGCTGGTAGTATGTTTTTTTTGCTTTTTTGTTTTTTTGCGGTACGCGGGCCTCTCACTGTTGTGGCCTCTCCTGTTGCAGAGCACAGGCTCCGGACGCGCAGGCCCAGCGGCCACGGCTCACGGGCCTACCGCTTCGCGGCACGTGGGATCTTCCCGGACCGGGGCACAAACCCACGTCCCCTGCATCGGCAGGCGGACTCTCAACCACTGCGCCACCAGGGAAGCCTCTCCAGGCTTCTTTTGATTTCCATTTGCATGGAATATCTTTTTCCATCCCCTCATTTTCAGTCTGTATGTGTCCCTAGGTCTGAAGTGGGTCTCTTGTAGACAGCATATATATGGGTCTTGTTTTTGTATCCATTCAGCAAGCCTGTGTCTTTTGGTTGAAGCGTTTAATCCATTCACATTTAAGGTAATTATCGATATGTATGTTCCTATGACCATTTTCTTAATTGTTTTGGGTTTGTTTTTGTAGGTTCTTGTCTTCTGTTGTGTTTCCCACTTAGAGAAGTTCCTTTAGCATTTGTTGTAGAGCTGGTTTGGTGGGGCTGAATTCTCTTACCTTTTGCTTGTCTGTAAAGCTTTTGATTTCTCCATCAAATCTGAATGAGATGCTTGCCAGGTAGAGTAATCTTGGTTGTAGATTCTTCCCTTTCATCACTTTAAATATATCATGCCACTCCCTTCTGGCTTGTAGAGTTTCTGCTGCGAAATCAGCTGTTAACCTTATGGGAGTTCCCTTGTATGTTAAATGTCATTTTTCCCTTGTTGCTTTTAATAATTTTTCTTTGTCTTTAATTTTTGTCAGTTTGACTACTGTGTGTCTCAGTATGTTTCTCCTTGGGTTTATCCTGCCTCGGACTCTCTGCACTTCCTGGACTTGGTGGCTATTTCCTTTCCCATGCTAGGGATGTTTTCGTCTATAATCTCTTCAGATATTTTCTTGGGTCCTTTCTCTCTTTTCTCCTTCTGGGACCCCTATAATGTGAATGTTGGTGCATTTAATGTTGTCCCAGAGGTCTCTTAGGCTGCCTTCATTTCTTTTCATTCTTTTTTCTTTATTGTGTTCTGTGACAGTGAATTCCACCATTCTGTCTTCCAGGTCACTTATCCATTCTTCTGCCTCAGTTATTCTGCTATTCATTCCTTCTACTGTATTTTTCATTTGTTACTGTATTGTTCATCTGTTTGTTTGTTCTTTAATTCTTCTAGGTCTTTGTTAAACATTTCTTGCATCTTCTCGATCTCTGCTTCCATTCTTTTTCTGAGGTCCTGGATCATCTTCACTATCATTTTTCTGAATTCTTTTTCTGGAAGGATGCCTATCTCCACTTCATTTAGTTGTTTTTCTGGGGTTTTATCTTGTTTCTTCATCTGGTACATAGCCCTCTGCCTTTTCATTTTGTCTTTCTGTGAATGTGGTTTTCGTTCCACAGGCTGCAGAATTGTAGTTCTTCTTGATTCTGCTGTCCGCCCTCTGGTGGATGAGGCTATCTCAGCCCATATTTTCTTTATCTATCAGTTGATGGACATTTGGGTTGCTTCCACTTTTTGGCTGTCTTGAACAGTGTTGCTATCAATGTTCATGTGCAGGGTTTTGTGTGTGGACATTTGTTTTCAACTCATTTGAGTAAATACTTAGGAGCATGATTGCTGGATTATATGTAAGATTATGTTTGCTTTGTAATTGCCAAGCTGTCTTTCATGGGGCTGCACCATTTTGCATTCCCACCAGCAATGAAGGAGCATTCCTGTTGCTGCACATCCTTCCTGGCATTTGGTGTTGTCAGTGTTCTGGATTTTAGCCGTTCTATTGAGTGTCAAGTAGCATCTCATTGGTTTAATTTGCACTTTCCTGACGTCCTATGATGATGAGCTTATTTGCCACCTGCCTATCTTCTTTGGTGAGGTGTCCAGTTCTTTTGCCCACTTTTTAAAATGTGTTTTTTCATTTTTGAGTTGTTTTTTTTTTTTTTTTTTGTGGTACGCAGGCCTCTCACTGTTGTGGCCTCTCCCGTTGCAGAGCACAGGCTCCGGACGCGCAGGCCCAGTGGCCATGGCTCACGGGCCCAGCCGCTCCACGGCATGTGGGATCCTCCCAGACCAGGGCACAAACCCGCGTCCCCTGCATCGGCAGGCGGACTCTCAACCACTGCACCACCAGGGAAGCCCCATTTTTGAGTTTTAATAGTTCTTTGTATGTTTTGGATACAAGCCATTTTTCAGTTATCTTTCTTGCAGATATTTTCTCCCAGTGCAGTTCGTCTTCTCATTCTTTTAACCTCTTCCCGTTTTTAAGTCATCTTTGTACTAATGAGTTGCAATAGGTTTTTATATATTCTAGATACAACCCCCTGATCAGGTATATGATTTGCATACCCATTCTGTGGGTTGTCTTTTATTTGTGGTACTCTTTGCATGACACACGTTTTTAATTTTGGTGGAGTCCAATTTCTCTATTTTTTTCTTTTGTCACTTGTGCTCTTGGCCTCATATCTGGAAGGCTTTGCAAACCATTAGATTTAAAGATTAAAAATGTGCATGTGTTAATATGTATCCTTGCAGTCATATGTCCTGTGCCTTTAGTTTGATTTTGGGGAAGATGAGCAAGTTTGGTCAGATAGTATATGTTTTGGATTTACGTCTAACCTGTGACAATTCAAACCTCCCCAATTTCTGGGGTGTTCTTGTTGCTTTGTTTTTTGTTTTTAATACTCCTAAACAGAGCTTGTGCAGAGGCCTGGGCACGAGGAGGGTACAAAGCTGAGAAGGAGGAGAGACAGCAGTGGGAGAGCAGAGAGCGGAAGAAGATCACAGACAGCATTGAGGCCTTAGCCGCGATCAAGCGCCAGGCTGAGGAGAGGAAACAGCAGAAAGCAAGCCAAGAGCAAGGTGCATGCTTGAGATACAAGGAGGACCCCGAGCTCCGTTTAGATTAAAAATCTGGGCTGTTGAACTCACAGTCTTTCATCTTGGGGATTGGGGGTGGGGGGTGGGGACCATTTGTTCACGTACCTGCAGATCCATCTGCCCTTGACCTCATGCAAGGATGGTGCTGGGCCTGCTCATCCGGAGCCTGTGCTCCGCAATGGGAGAGGCCACAGCGGTGAGAGGCTCGCGTACCGCCAAAAAAAAAAAAAAAAAAGCTTTAAGAAAAGTTAAAACGAACAGCTGAATTGTCTGTTTAGATCAGATGGTTGTTAATATTTTGGCACACACAGGCACACACACACACAGTCTTTCCTGTTCTGCTGACCCATTTGAAACCAAAGGCAGACATCATGGCCCTTAACCCCAAATACCTCAGCCTGCGTCTCCTAAGAGCCCCCTGCACAGTTTTCTAGTGGCTGTGTCCTGTGCCGGCAGTGCATGCGCTAGGCATCCCCCTGGTGGACTTTCAGCCCGTGTATTTAGCACCTAAACAGCACTCTGATGACCATCCTGGCAGTTCACTGCAGGTCCCCCTTGTCTTCCCAGGACGTTCCCAGCTCACTGTGGACTTCTGCTCAGGGGAGATGCTCGCGCCAGACAGTGCCGGGGACTTGGGTGCCAGTGTGGAAGGGGAGGAAGCGCCTGAAGAGGACAGAGAAACGTGGCAGAAGACAGAGCTGTTTGTCAAGGAGAGCTTCGAGGCCAAGGACGAGCTATTCCCAGAAAAGTCAGAAGAGTCGAGTCTCCCGGAGGAGCTGCCTGTGGATCCTGACGGGGAGCCAGGAGGGGCGCTCCCTGCCAAGGCCCCGTCACCGAGCCCCGGAGCTGCCTGGGAAGGTAGGTGGTTGAGAACAACAGGGGTGTAGATGGGCCAGCACCCATCTGGGGGCCTCGGGTTTCCACTTCTGACTGCTGAGTCTGCGAGTTATCTAGAACCACAAGGGGAGCCAGGACTGCATTTCTAGTATCAGCTTCAACAAGGTGCAAAGAAATGGGTGAGATGCTAACAGTGTATTTTATCTAACCCAGTACATCTAAAATATAATAATTTATATCATCATAAAGTTATTCATGAGATCCTTTCCCTCTTTTGACACTAAGTCTTCAAAATCCAGCCTGTATATGCCACTTATAGCACATCTCAATTCACATGCTCACTTTTGAATGGTTAAGGTGAAATGCAGCTCTATGAAAAGAAGCAAGTTGTTTTGGGCTGCTTCATTTTTTCAATTGAAATGAATTAAAAGTAGATACAATTAAAAATCCAGCCCCTCAGGAGTACTGGCCACATTGCAGGCACATGGCCATAGCTACCACAGTGGATGCTGCTGACCTAGAAGGGAAGCCCACTGGCAGGTTCTTGCCAAGTTCCTGGGGTCCTGCTGACTAACAGATAAACCCAGGACTCGGCCCTGGACACTGCCCACTACTGCTGTGTCTGTGCAGCCCTGGGAGACCCGAACCTTCTGTTCCCAGCCTGAGCAGGATTTCAGGTCCATCTGGGGAGGTCAGCTGGTCTGGCCCCCACTGTCTGGGAGAGACCTCGAAGTAACCCTAGTCTCTAGACTGCCGAGGGGGCAAAGGCCACACCCCAGGGCACCAGAGAGGGGTGAATTATCTTTCCAGCTGAAGATAATGGCAGGGCAGACTATCCTCAAAGATTAACTCAACTGAGCTCTATTTTAATTATTCCTTTCAAAACCTTACTGGCCACTCCATACCCCCAAACAATCAGTGCTCCATTATTCACTGGGATTTACTCCCCACTCCCCTTTTGTTCAGTAACATCTGAAAAATTTATCTTGTAGCCTACAGTCTTTAACAAGATGTCTGTGGGAAATAGAAATGCACCTTAGGAAGGAGGGGTGGTGTAGGGAGTGAGGTGACCTGTGACTGTGCTGCCATCCATGGCCCTGGCCCCCATCAGGGATGCTGGAGCTCATGAAGTCCCCAGGGGTTCCAGCAGGTGAGGCAGGAGCAGTGGGCGGAGAGCAGGGAAGGAGCAGGAAAGCGCGTGGGATCTAAACAGCCACAGCCACAGGGAGAATAGGCTCCCGGGGAGGGGGACACGCCCTGCCCACCCCCCCGATGCCCTCCTCACACTTGTCGGGTGGCTGCTGCGCCGCTCCTCTTCTGACTTTGCCATGAGACTGCGGCTGGAATGCATCTATGAGAAGCGTGACTTGATTTAATTTCCCTTGGGAGGCACTGAAGCCCTGCTTTCTATGGCTCCTGGCACCACTTTGCTGCATGGGATTGTAGACCCTCCAAGACCTGGTCACTCCTTGGTTTCTGGGAGAGAATTTCTACTAGACAAGGGTCATGTTTTCCCTCGAGCTTCCCACAGGTGGCGATGTTATAGGTTTTATTATTTAAAAGGGGGCACTAATCATGTATTAAACACACGGGGAAAAGAGCATCCTCTGAACTACTGATGTAGGTGTTGGCACGTGTATTCTGAGATCCAGATACAAGGTTTTGCCTGCATCCTCACTCCCCCTCTGGTAAGTTTTTTGCCTTGAAACCGCACCTAGCCTAGAAGCAGAGTTTTCTATGAGTGAAACCATCAATTGCCTTCCTGAACGAAGGGCACATTTAACAAGGAGCTGGCAACCTGCGGCAGGTCGGAAGAGGGAGGCGCAGCCAGATGTTTATCTAACATGTCAGCCAAGGCCATGACTTCCAGCTTAGCCTCCCCAGAATCCCATGATCAGGTGCTCTCACCATTAACCCATGTTACTGAGTTGGCAACTGGGGCTCAGAGAGGTGAAGTAACCTGCTCCACGTCACAGAGCAAGTGATAGTGGGGCACAACTGAAGCCAGATCTGCCCGCAGAGACCAAGCTGGTCTCCACCCCGATTCACTGCCATCCTCCCTGCTTTTAAGCCCCCAAGGCCTTTGCTGCCCACCCCTCCTCCACAGTCCCCTCCCTGCTGAGCTAAACCCTCTGGGTGTCCTGAGTCCCAAGAGGGGAGCTGGGCTGTCAGAACAAGGAGGTACCTCTTCCACGCAAGTTACTCAACCTCAAGAAAAGCAAACCTAAATATAAAAGCCATGTTTAAAAAAAAAATCACTTTTCCATTTACCTTTCTTGCGTGGCGCACAGTCTTCCCTTACAAGTCACGAGGCCTAGTGAAGGATGCAGGAAATTAGGAGATAAACGGTACGAGCAGCTTTGCTGCGTTCCGTGGGCTCATTCTCTCTCATCATGGAGTCAGGAGCCAGGGGAGGCTGCCTGGGGACCGAGTCAGGGCTCGGAGGCTTGAATAGCTCCCCATCCCGACGTTAAGTGTAAACAGGACCGGGGGAAACGTGATGTGAGCGCATACTGTCGCGGAGACACACGTTTCCCACATCTGATGACACTCTGTCTAGAGGAGCCTTAGCTTCCTTCCAGTGGTCACCAGAATGGCACAGAGGATGACACACGCGTTTCACTAAAACACTCTGTGAACAGGCGAGGCAGCGAATTTTCTAGACAGACACCCTGAGGTCAAACCCAAGTCCAGCCCCTTAACCAGCTGGGACACCTCAGGCAAGCCATAAAACCTCTCGGAGCCCGTTCTAGCCCCTGCGAAGTGGGAACAGTCTCTACCGTGGATCGCATGAGGCAACGTAAGGAACACACCCAACAACTAGTCTCTTCCCTACCTCGCCTTTTCCTGGCACACAAAGCCTAAGCAGGTAGGTTTTAGGAAACAAAGGGACTTGGCAGCTGCCTGGACTAGAAGCTTCTGCTGGCTGGGAAGCTGGACACCACGGTGCCACGAGCAGGACACAGGGGTCCAGGGGAAGGGCTGGTTGGAGGGGAAGCAGATTACTGTCGTAATTAGAAGCTATGAAGCCACGGGCACAGCCAAGTGCAAGAGACCACGACAAACCGGGCCTGGGATGTGGGCCTGGAATCGTCCACAGCAGCGCCGGAAGCCCCTGCCCACTTCCTTATATCATTCTTTTTTTTAACGTCTATTTATCTACTTTGCTTATTTTATTTTTTCTTTATTTTTGGCTGCTTTGGGTATTCGTTGCTGCACTCGGGCTTTCTCCAGCTGTGGTGAGCGGGGGCTACTCTTCGTTGCGGTGCGCAGGCTTCTCATTGCGGTGGCTTCTTGTTGCGGAGCACGGGCTGTAGGCGCGCGGGCTTCAGTAGTTGTGGCACGCGGGTTCAGTCACTGAGGCTCGTGGGCTCTAGAGCGCAGGCTCAGTAGTTGTGGCGCATGGGCTTAGCTGCTCTGTGACATGTGGGATCTTCCTGGACTGGGGACTGAACCCATATCCCCTGCACTGGCAGGTGGGTTCTTAACCA
Organism: Mesoplodon densirostris; assembly: GCF_025265405.1. Lineage (NCBI taxonomy): Eukaryota > Metazoa > Chordata > Mammalia > Artiodactyla > Ziphiidae > Mesoplodon > Mesoplodon densirostris. The sequence goes on from NC_082679.1 coordinate 61,608,375, forward strand.
CTGCGCCACCAGGGAAGTCCCCCTTGTTTCATTCTAAACGGGTACCCCAACGTGGCTCTCGAGTCAAACTGGGCACGGCCAGTCCTCAGGGTGGACAGCGGACCAGCATGTTGTGAGCAGAGCGGGGCCATTCATCTCTAATCATGGAGACTGGAGAGGAAGCAGAGGGCAGGATAAGAGGGGCCTGGGGGAGGAAGACAAGCCGTCTGGACTCCACGTTCCACAGGCAACCCTGCAGTGACTTCACAGGTCTCCCTGACGCTCGTGCAGCAGGAGGGGCTGTGGAACTTGGCCTTTGGCACCAGGGCCTTTCTTTCATCATCTCCTGGCCCATCAGTCATGCCTTTTCCAAGGCTCCTGCGTATTCTTCACGGATTCCTGGCTGGTGCTTCCATCTCCAGGTTCCAGAAAGGGGGCAGCTGTCTCCCTTTCTTGTCAGACATAATCTTGACCTGAGCTGGGATTCTTGCAGCTCCTGTCACAGGGGTTGGAGGCTTTCAGACCCGAGGGCTTTGTCCTTCCTCTTGGAATCGCCTTAACCTCGGGTTTGCCCGTCTGTCCACTGTGTATGAAACTAAATCCAAGATTAATGTAACTCTTTGTTGTTCCTTAGAATCAGCGCCCCAGACTGTGGCCACTGAAAGTGCATCAGGTACAGAGCTCTGTGGAGCTGAAGATTTGGAAGCCATCAGACTGGAGATGAAAGAGAAGCTCTTCATTGAGGTACGTAATTGGTGCATCTGCAGAGAAGTATCTGCGGTACAGCCAGTATCAGATCAGACACAAAACTTCCAAATCCTCGCTGCCCAGAGTGTGGCCCTTGGGCCAGCAAGCATGGTCTCCCCTGAGGGCTGCTAGGAAGGCAGAAGCCCAGGCCCCACCCCAGACCCACTGCTCAGGACCTGCACTTAATAAGCCCTCCCCCAGGGGGGTCCGTGCCTGTGCACCTCCAAGACTGAGAAGTGATGGCCCAGGTGAGTCCCCTTGAACTACGTCTACAAAACTCTTGACGTGTTTTCCCCAAAGAAGCTACACTGAAAGCAGCTCTGGCTGGCTGGCCGTACACAGAACCCTTGAGAAAGCCGCACTTGATCATCAGAGCCTCATCCTCAGTGGACAGCTGCCCGTCTTCCTGGCTTGGAGGAGCAACGGCTCCTGTCCCCTGGCCTGACTGTCCAGCTGCCCGTCCCCTGGGGCTTATTCAGTGAGGGGCCGCCTGACCTTGGGACCGATCACAGCCCAGAGCACGGCCCTCCTCCCTGAAGCCCTTCCGCTCTGATAACAGTCTGACATGCTATGCCCACAGGAATGGGTCTCTGGGGAGGTACACGCTTTGCCATGACCCCCGGGAACGGTGCTTTGGTGGGGCAAGGGGTGGGGGCCAGCGCCCCCCACCTGTAGCCTCACACCTTGCTCGCCCGGAGGACGGCCCGCCTCTCTGCCCATGAGTGAGCTCCTTCCCTTCAAGCCTGTGCGCAGCTTCGCCTGCCCCCACCCGCTTCTTCCATAAACTCCTACATGGGTGTTCCATTCCCAACCTCACAATTTCACGTAGCTCAATAAGTGTTCAACCGAGTACAGCCAATATTCAGAGTGGGTTTCTGGTTTTCTGGGCCTATATATACACATGACAAAACAAAAGTGGGCAATTCTTCCCTAACATGTGATAACTGACCGTATACAGGACCCCAACACGAAGCTAGTACTGACCATTCTTCCTCTTTGTCCAGCACTATTTTAAACACATCTTGTTATCGACTCACTTAACCCTTCCAACAACTCTAAGACATAGGTACCACCGTCATCCCCATTTTACAGATGAGGAAATTGAGAAACAGAGAGGTTAAGCAACTTGCCCAAGGCTCCACAGCCAGGCAAGGATGGAGCAGGAGTAGCCACCCAGGCAGTGTGGCTCCAGAGCCCGTGCATCTAACCACACACTGTGCCTGCCTCACACGCTGGACGGGGTCTATAGATGAAGATACCCCCAAACACAACACAAAACAGAAAAGCCCCCCTAGTTTGGGGGAGGTCCAAAATAGACTCGTTTGATGCCACAGAGTCCTAAGACGAATTTGTGTGTAGGAGGTACGTCTCCCCCAGAGATGAACTGGGTAACACCAAAGTGAAGTGGAGAAAAGAGGTGGAAATTTTTGAAACACGTCACACCTTGCAAATCTCTTTCACTGATCAGATCCAGGTACCTGGTGTTGCCTCGTGCGTGTGTTTCAAGCGTGCACGTGGCCTGAGTGGTCTGGGTCACTCCGCAGGCCCCTCCACACTCCGAGCACGTAGCACAGGCTTGGTTGGCTGTGCGGCCGCGTCTGTCCCGTGGACCGGGCATTGGGAGCGTGCCCTCCTGCTGACGGGGATTGTTTTCTCTTCCAGGACCTGCCTGACTTGGAAGACGTGGATGCAGGCGGATCTCTGGGAGACCAGCACAAGGTGACCTCTCACACATCCCCCCAGTCCCACCTTCCCTTCCAGCCCTGTCACTGACCAGGTATCTCGGAAAGTTGCATGCCCTTTGTGCTTGAAGCCTTCTCACCTCACCTAAGGAAACGCGGCTGTTTACTGTTGCTCCCCTCTCTGAGGTTTCACAACTAGCCACTTCGGTTTTTTTGAACAGGTCTTTTATCACTGATTTTTAATAATCATGTTCTGTACATGATTATCTGAACATTTTTTCTATCCTTTTGATGTATCTGTACGTTCATCTAGTGAATGTCTGTACCACAGTGACACACGGGCAGGGGAAGGGAGGGAGGAGAGCATAGAAGGCCCTATGGGGGCCTCTCCCAAGGTGGCCCGACCCTCCTCCCTCTGGCCATGCTGAGAGCCAGTGTGGGCCAGCCCCGGGGGCCCCAAGGAGAGGGAAACCTAAGGTGTAACCTCAGGGCAGGAACTCTTCATCGAAGGAGGGACACAGACACAGGGGACCACAGTTCCATGGGGGCCTGACCTCCAAAGCACGACTAGGTGGCCGGGTGAAGGCGGAGCCCGTCAGAAGCCAAGGCTCACAGACGAACCATTCAGGGACCCAGGAGGGTGGTGGTGCAGCACGAACAGAGTGGGCGAGGGCCGTGCCACACGGAGACCTGACGAGGACCTGAGGGCGTGGAGACCTGGCTGCAGAGCTCACCATGGCCTCCAGGGCTCACAGACGGCTGCCAAGGAGTGTCCATCCTGAGGCCCGACTTTCAAGCAGCGAGTGCTGTGCTCCCTCGGGCCCACAGTGTGATAGATTAAAAAAGCCGAATTAGCATTGTGCATTTTAGAGACTATTGTGAAAACGAAAATGTTCAAATACATCTTTTTTCTTTTAACAGAAGATGTGCTTTCCAAAGATTACAGCCATCTCGAGCCTGAGTGACGACAGTGACCCTGAACTAGACTACACCTCACTCCCAGTGCTGGAAAACGCTTCCACAGACGCCCCTTCCAGTATATTCGCAGTCTCCAAGGACACCTCCAGGAAGGCCGAGACGGAGACGCCCTTTACAGGCATATTTAAAGCAGCAGCAGAGAGGGACTTGGCAACCCATAGGAGAGACACCAAGGCCCCTCGCCCACTGATTCAGGAGCTGAACGATGACGAGCCTTCAGGGCAACCACCCTGGCCCCCAGCCTGCAAAAGGGAAGCCGCGCCAGCCCCGTGCAGTGAGGACAGGGATGGGGACCTGCTTCTGGCCTGCACTCCAGGTACTGTCACCCAACTTTCAAGGCTACAGGGGCCAAAAGCTTCTCAGGGGGAAATGGACTGTGGACCACCCAAACCCAGAGCGGGTGGCCACCTGGGCCTTTGCCCTAGGAATCCCGTGTTCTCAGAGGGGGTCACTCACGACCTCTCCAGAGACCACGGAGATCGCTAGAGCATGTTCCTAAGTCGCCAGCCGGGGCCAAGGAGCTGCCAGACCAACCCCCTCCCTGACCTTCCCCATCCTTGGCCCCTCCAGACCAAGGCTGCTGAGGGAAGGAGGGGACCGGTGATACCGCAGCTGGGAATATGGGACAAAATGAGGGTGACAGCTGGCCGGAGGGTGTGGGTCGTCCACATGAAGGCCCAGGACCGGGATGAATGACTGTGAGATGCTGCTGGCCGGGAAGGGAGCTTCAGCAGGCAGGGACGGCGCCCACAGTGCCCGGCTGGGTGGGACCGGTACAGCCATACCCTGACGTGCCCGCCGGCCTGGCGCTGGGGCCTGTGCCTATGACCAGGGAGGGGCACTTTGGGGGAAGCTGGCTAGTGCTTGCTGGTCACGAGCGCACTGGGGGCAGCTCTGTGTTCAGCTTTGTGCCTCCGGGTATCCAATTCGGGGAGCCTGTTGCACGCACACGACCCCCGCTGTAACCCACACTGGACGGCAGCCAGGCTTCTTGCTGAACACCAGCTTGCGTGGCTGCCCCAAGGCCTGCGCGCGGGAAGGGAGGAGGGCCGGCCGCACTTTCCACGGACACCGAGTTACCCATTTCCTGGCTCTTTAGGAAACAGCCCCGAAAAGGATGAAGTCCAGTCTGAGATGGAGCCTGAGGAGTGCCCGGAGCCCAAGGCCAGAGGAGACTGGGACTGAGCCCAAGGCAGCCCCTCTGCTCTTGGACTAACAGGGCCTGACCCCCCAGCAGGGGCAGGTCACCCCCTTGGCTGGGCTCCCCTTCCCTTCCAAGAGTCGCAGTTACTGAGGGCGTGCAGGGCCCTGGACACGGACGGCACTGTGCTCCCTGCTCTCAAAGCCTCACACGACCCCTGGTTATTTGCAGTATAAACCATGTAACTGTAAATGTCTCCCTTGAGCACTGTAAACATTTTAGCACCCACGCAAGTCCCTATGTTATTGGATTATTTGATGTCCAGTGAGTCACACGATTCACTTCATCAGGTACCCGAGACAAGGACCATTCCTCTCTTCACGTGTGATCAGAAACCTAGGTCCCGCCCCAGGGCCCTGTGTCATTCCCAGGGGGTGTTTTCCCTGCAAGAGGGCAGGCTCTTCACCACAGCCACAGAGCTGCGGAGGAAGCGAACCTGACGCGCTGAATGTCGAAAGCCAAGTAAGGGGATGCAGCCTGGCCTGAGAAACTTGATTGTTCAAAACCAGGCTCAGCTGACAAGTTTATTCAACCCCTAAACGTGGGTCCAAAGTGCCTCCCTCTACAAAACGTTATAGATGGTGCTAGAAACTGCTTAACACACACACACCTAACCACTGGCAGCCAGCTGCCAACACCCAGCAGCGAAGCACCGGCAGGCGGGGCAGCTCGCTTCAACGTCACCCGCCACATCCCCGGGGGCCCGTGCGTGGCGGAGCCCTCGGCCGCCTGGAGCCCCTGCTTTCCGGCACAACACTGTCGGCTGGAGGGGATCCCGGCGACACTGACCTTCAGGACGGGGCTCCCAGGACTTCTCAACGTGCCCCTGGGAGCACGAGCTACAGGAGACACGACTACCTTGTTGTCCTTCTTCCTCCAACGTGGATTCAAACCGCTTCTGAATGTCTCCCGCAGTCACGAAGGCCTTCGGAAAGCAGGAAGGTCTGCACCCTGGCGACTGTTCTCTTTATTTCTCGTTTCAACCACAAAAGGCACAGCTTATCCAGGACAAAGGGCCCCCTGGAGGTGGGGGGCAGCTTCCCTAGGGCCTCAGAAGCCCATGCGGGGCTTCTTCCAGCGTGGCTGAGAGCCGGAGCGGACGGCTGCCCGCTGCCGGGAGGGGGTGGCCTGGACACTGGAAGCCTGGGAGGAAAGCACAGAGGCAGCCCCCGGGGCGTCCCCTCGGAGCGGCAGCTCAGCCATGTAGTCCCGGAGCGTCTGCTGCCGCTCCGAGGGGACGCCCCGGGCCCACAGCTCCTGGGTGGACTCCTGGGAGGGCGGGGTCACTGGAGGCTGAGGCCTGGCCTCAGGGAGTGTCCGCTCTGGGCTGGGAGGGGGGCTGGCAGCGTCTGAGAGGTCTAAGCGGCCGCTGAGTGAGGAGAAGGTGCTGGACAGTTGAGTCCGGCGCTTGTGCCGCTTGGGCTGTTTGCTGGGCCCCGAGCTGCTGCCCCGCCGCCTCTCCCACCAGGCCGCCGCCTGGCCCTCCCAGGCTGCCTCTAAACGCTCGCTGAGCTCGTCCTCGGGGCCTGGCTCGGGGGCGGGGGCCCGCTCTTCTGTGGGGAGCAAGCCCAGGTCCCTCGGCTGCAGGAGACGCCCTTTGGCCATGGCCGCGCGGAGACCCTCTGGCGCTTTGCCCTCTGCCTTCTGGGGCTCAAAGCAGCCCAGCAGGCGGCGGTGGGAGAAGGTGGGTGCGGCCCACACGGGGGGAGCCGGGGGCACCTCCAGCAGGGCCTTCAGCCACTGGCTGCAGGAGGCAGTGGCCTGGGGGGTCCAGGAAGCAGCCGTGGGGGCAGGAGAATCAGGCCCGGGGTCTGCCCGGAGGTGGAGGCGCTGGTGGAAGACGTCTCCAGCCGCCGAAAGTTGGAAGAGCGACAGCACCGGTGTGGCAGCGGAGGGTGGGATGGCGGCGGCCAGACCTGGAGGTGGAAGGACCGTGACCCCACGGCCTGGTGCGGGTGCGGCTCCTCAAACCCACTCCCCTGCCCCAGCGCACCTATGGCTGGTGCTGTCAGACGTTCCCGCAGCCGCCACTGACTCTTGGGCTCCAGCAGGGGGAAGGCAGAGAGGGAGTCGCTCCTGGAAGGGAGAGACTGGGGGGGCCCTGCCAGCCGGGGTGTGGAGGCCCCCTCTCCTGGAGGAGGGACAGACAGATGAAGCCCTGCCCAGGCCGGCCCTGCCCGCCCTCCCGCCCACGCCGCCCCTCACCTGCGAGGTGCAGCAGCTGCAGCTCCCCACCCTGGCCCGCCAGCAGCAGCGGCCGCGGGAGGCCTGTGCGGGGTGGGGGTAGCAGCCGGGCCAGCAGGGGCGCGGAGGGGAGGCCGTGGTTCCACTTCAGCAGGGGCACCAAGGGGAGGCGCTCATCCACCAGGTAGAGCGAGAACTGGGGGCCCAGGAAGAAGACAGAGGGGACGTGACTGAGCAGTGGGAGAGAGGGACGGGACAGGTCCCCCTGGGTGGCCCCCTCCGGGGCCCCATGTGGCTCTCAGGGTAAGTCTCAGCACTCCGGGACCGGCCCTGACCACCTCTGCAGCTTCAGCTGCCCAGCCCGCACAGGAGGCAGCCCGGAGCAGGTGGCACCGTCCCGTCCTGATGGCCTTGCTGGGAGAAGGGCTCTCGAGAGAGGCTTTCACCCAGCCTCCCCCGACCTCACCTGACCCTGGCACATACGCCCGAGACACACCCACTAACACCCAGGGTCCTGAGGGGGCGGGGTGGAGCCAGACCTCCTCTCCCCTTCCGGACACGGGGGGACTGTCCAGCTCTGGCCACTGCCCCCACGCCCACGCCCTTCCCCAGCAGCTGTCCAGGAGCATCTCCAGTGACCGCCTGCGACGGTGCAGGACGGAGAGGAGGGGAAGGTGTCGCTCACCTGGGTGCAGATGAGGTGGAGCGTGGAGTGCAGACACTCGGGGCCGCACTCCCCCAGGTACTGGGTGAGCAGGACCCGCTCCCCTTTCTGGCATGATGCTTCTGCCCCTCCACGAAAAAGCAGCAGACCACAGCCCGGCGGGCCCTGGGGGACACGGCCAGGTCAGCCAGCCCACGGTCCGCCATCTGTGGTGCCACCTGCTGCAGCTGGCCCGGGGCTCGCTGGCCCTGCAGCTCATCACGCCCTCTCGGGGGAAGCCCCCCACCCCACCCCCACCAAGGACCCACTCTGCTCCCTCACCTGAGTGTCCACCATCTTCACGCCGGTGCGATCACCCACAGTCAGCACTCGAGGGTGGGCGGTGAAGTCTGCCCAACGCCAGGGAGAGGGGTCCCGGAACACAAGGGTCTCGGGGTCCTTGTAGATTTGCTGCAGCCTTGGGGAGACAGGCCAGCCATGGTGGGGAGACCGGCTGATGGGGGGAGGCTGGGGTGACCTGGCCTGGGGTCCAGGACATGGGCCAGGTTCTGCGGGAGCCGTTGGTTGGGGTGGAGGGTTTTTATGGGGAAGGGGCGTTACCCGTCCTGGGGAGTCCACAGACAGATGGCTCCGGAACGGCTGCAGATGGCCAGCTCTCCAGGCAGGTGAGGGCTACAGGGCACACACGTGATGAATGCCGGGCCACCCCCTTCTCCCACGCCCATCTCCACGCAGACCAGCCTCAGTGAGCCCCTCACCTGAGGCTGATCCCTGTGGCCCCCTTCTCGACCTGCCACACCTGGAGAGGGGCCGGCTGCCCCTGCTTACTGACCTTCCACAGGGCACAGTGGTAGTCAGAGCGGACGGCCAGCAGAGCTGAGGGATGGAGAGGGTCAGGGTCAGAGTCAGGCAACAGGTCAGTGAGTGGACGGGGGAGGTGTCTATGGGCCTTACCTTCTCCCTGCACAGTGCGGGTCACCACCTGCCGGACAGGTCCCCGGAGCCGGATATGGCCAGGGCCTCCGAGAACTCGGGGCTCACTGCCTGGGGTCAGGTTGACCTTCTGGAAGTCTGGGCATCTCGCTAAGGATAAGTTCATGCGTTACGGCCACTCAAGGCTCCCAACTTCCCACGTGTCCCTAGAGCATGCCCAGCGAGGGAGGATACACAGCCTGTCCAGGGCACCTCCTGCAGGGTAGACCAGCTGCCCAGCCCTGGGCGTCCTGCCGGGCACCCAGGCCAGCGCGCCCCCGGTGAAGGCGGCGTCCAGGAGCAGCTGCTCCCATCGCAGGGCCAGCTCCTCGTGCAGCAGCTCCCCCAGGAGGCTCGCCACCGACGTGCTGAGGATCGGGCCCCCAAGGATGGAGAACCGGCGCTGGCGGTGGCTGAGGTAAGCCCAGGGACAGCTGGGGGCGAGAGGAGGAGGGGCAGGCTGTGGGTGATGGGGAGGAGGGCTGGGTACCATCCCGAGGGAGGCCAGGTGTAGCAGGCGCACTCTTAGTCACCCTAGAACTTCTTCCTCTGGGAAACCAGCCCACTCCTGTGCTGCAGTCACATGATCCAGGCCCGGCCACGGGGATCGGCTCACGATGGGCGTGACACCCAAGCCAAGCCAAGCCGACCACACCGTTCCCGGGACTTCTGCTGGCGCCTCAGGAAGGACACTAGCCCTTTCCCTGGAATCATAAACCATCTTGCTGCCACTTGGAAACAGTCTGTCTAGGAATTAAGCCAAGCAGAGGCGAGAGGATGAGAAAATAAAGAGGTAGAGCCCTATTAACATCTGAACACCTGGATGCAGCCATGCCTGTAGTGCATGAACTTCCGTTCTTTTTTCCCTTACGTGGCTAGTGCAGCTGGGAGTTCTGTATGGGGCAGCGTGGCTCATGACTGCACGGCGGGTGTGGAAGCAATTTGATGGAAACCAGCATCCAGGCCCTGGTTCCCTCCACAGCCCCACCACCAGCTAGGCATACCCATCCCGTCCCTTCTCCCTAGCCACTTGCCCCCAGGGCTGGTGTCCACCGAGGTCCTGGAGTAGCCTCTTCACACTGACCACTGTCTTCTTCTTAGAGCGGCTCTGTGTGGAAAGGCCTCGTCAAGCTCACACGCCCTAGGGCTTACCCCGACGGGAAGTGGGGAGCCCCCTCTCCTGGCTGGCCAGGGGGTTACTCACCCGTGCTCCCTCCAGTTTGAAATTCTCCAGCATCAGCTTCCCCAGGGGTGCAAAGGCTATGTCCCCATGATCCCACAAGAACCGGCTGAGCTGCAGGAGGAAAGGAGGCCAGGTCACTAGGCACAGCCCCGGCCGCGTGGCACCGGCCGCCGTGGGGCCGCTTACCTGCTCAGTAACGTCCAGCACGGCTTGGGGCTGTCTACGGAACTGGTAACCTCCCCGGAAAAGCAGATCCTGGGCAGTCACGCCAGGGTCCCAGGGATCTGAGGGGAGAGTGAGGCTGTGGAAGGGCCCGGAAATGGAACCAGGTGTCCTAGGTGCCTGGAGGTGCCAAGAGCCCTGTAGGGCAGAATCAGCAGGGAGAGGAAAGGCCTCGCGCGGGAGCTGGGGGAGAGGAGCAGCGGGGAGCAGCTTGGGAGGGGGCCCCAAGGCCGAGATCCTTACCGGGACCAGGAGGCAGCAAGGGTAGCGGCCCAGGGGTGCCCGGCTCCCAGAGCAGGCCCTTGGCCACGTGCGGCGCCGCGTTCTGAGGAAACACAACCGGGGCCACAAGAGAACAGTGAGTGTGCGCCAGGCCAGGCGCTGTCACCCACTCGTCTTTTATTAACTCATTCAATCCTCCCAAGGCACCGGGCAAACTGGTACGACGGTCATCGTCACTTTAATGATGAGGAAAATGGAGGCACAGCGAGGCCGTCCCTTGTCCCAGGCAGCAGCCACTAAAGGGAAGGGCTGGGATTTGAACCCAGGCAGTCTGACTTCAGTCTGTGCTCTCGACCTCCAGGCTCTCGCAGGAGCCCCTGGCCTTTGAGTCTCACTTACACTCAGGAGACCCTGTGGTCACTTACTTGGGACGCCCACAGGCTGCTCCATCCCACTGCGGGGCTGGCCTGAGACAGCTCAGCTCCACACCTGGGGCTGGAAGAGCAGCAGGCAGGCGAGCAAGGCTCCCGCAGGGGCGGATCTGATGTAAGCCCTTCCTTGTCAAGGGAGTCCCTCCCGCCCAATGCCAGCGTCTCTTTTAAATTTCTCGCCCACTTGCCTCTACTGGGCGTAATCCTTAGCCAGCCTGTCTCCAAGTGGCAGCCAGATGGCTTAGGCTTCCGGGGAAAGAGCTGGCGTCCTTCGTTTCCCAGGAGATCTCCCCTCCCCTCCCCACCTCACCCCTACTGTAAGGTTTCGGCATCCTTTTGGTTTCGCTCAGAGCTGTTCTCACTTTGTAGTCTACTCACTTGTCTATTCTCACTCAACCTAACTCTGTTCCACGGGGCAGGGAGCGCATCTGACTTACTCACTCTAGATTCCCAGGGCCTGGTAAGGCACCTGGCACATATCAGGGGCTGTTCTGTGAGTATCTGTTGAACAAATAGAGGAAGAAAAGACGGGGGCCAACAGCTCCCGCTCAGTAAACCCTCTGCGGATGGCAGGGCATCCCAGGTCCCCAAAGGAGGGGATTCTGGCTCAGCCGGTGTCTTAGCAGATTTGTGCCAATGCCACACCCCCCTGCACTCCTGCCAACTGGTGTGAATGCTAGGATGGGGGGGCCAAGGGACAGCACCCACCCTGCAGCCACCAAGGCTCCCCTGCCATCCTCACCTCAGAACCTTGGGGCAGGGACTCCGGCAGGGTCAGCGCGTCTCTCCAGCTGCACATGAAGGACACGTCAGGGACGTCGCTCAGGCCAAGGGGGCCAGTCGTGAACAACGAGGGCGGGAGGGAGCTGGGGAAGTCCATCCCGGGAAACAGGAACCACCCGGCCTTCCTCAGACCGGAACCTGACAGCCACTTCCGGGGTTCCTGGAGGGTGAAGAGCGCCCCAAGAGGAGTACAGTTTCTCTGGGGAAGCAGATAACAAAGAATAGATGGCTATGTCGCCTAATGCCTGATAGTAATAAGTGCTACGGTAAAACCAACCAACCAGCCAGGAGGGAGGGGATGGCGGTGGCCGAGGGGTGTGGTCTTAGCATCGGTAAGAAGGTGGCGCTCGGCATACCCTGAGCTAATGACAAGGCCGCTGGGAAGAGGGTACAGCAAGTGCAGAAGTTCTGGGGCAGGAAGTGTGTGAGAAACAACGGGGCAGCCATGGACAGAACTAGGAGGTGAGTGACGGGCCGAAGTCAGGTGGCGAGGGGTCCGCTTCCAACATGCTCTTATGTATTACATTATAATTACACGTTCATAGACTACAGACCCCACACTCTACGCTACGCTCCCAAGACAAACTCAAGTTCCCCAAAGCCAGAGACGAGTCTTATCTGTCTGCCTTCCCACTGTCAAGTACAGTACCTTCCAAAAAAAGGAACTGTGTGTTGAATAATAGTAAACATGTCAAAGGGCTTTGATAAAGAATAAACAGCCGTATCATTCCTCTTTTTTATTACCTGCAAAAATAAGAGCAGTGCTCACTCACTGAGTGCCAGCATCTATCTGCCAGACACGGCACTACGTGTTTTATTCCTCTGCCCCGATTATGGAGTTCAGGAAACTGAGACTCGGGGAAGAGCAACTTGCCCGAGGCCAACAGCCTGATCCCTGCCCTGATTCAAAATCCAAGTTCTGAACCACTACTCTCCCGTGCACCCAGAAGCAAACACCAGCCTTGGAGTCTCAGTAAGCAAAAACTTTTCCCCTTGGAACTGCAGCTGAATTGTATCCATTCAGTTTGTAACCTCCGGACATCCATGTACCCTCGGCACCTGGCGAAGTGCCCACCACACAGTAAATGCCAGTAAATACTTGCCAACGGAATGAATGTGTGTTTCTTAGCGCACGTGTCACCTCGTTCTAATTGTGCCTATAGGTACAGCCTTATTTCTTCTTCGAGACTGCTCTCCAGGGGCAGGAACTGTATCTGACTCATTTCTGAGTTCCTGGCATCTGGCCGTTGCTGTCATTCTCTTCCGTAGCAAGAGACGACAGTGGCGGGAATGCGTCTTTTCACTGCAGGGCCCTTTCACACTATCTCTCCACTTAAAAGGATCACCATTGCCCTTCCTACCCACCTACAAGATCCTCCTCATCCTTCAGATTTTCAGTCAGGAAGCCTCTCCCAGTTCTCCCAATACTATCCCACAACACCCTGCATCCCTCCTCCAGAGCACGCATTGCAATGTGTGATTAGGTATTTAAAGGTAAAGCTATTTAATTCCAAACTGCTCTAAAAGTCCCCATGGGGAAGAGACTTCATCCCCCGTGCCTTGGGTACTTACTACGTGGTAACAATCAGTACATAAAAACTGAAGGAACAGGGCTTCCCTGGTGGCGCAGTGGTGAAGGGTCCACCTGCCAATGCAGGGGACACGCGTTCAAGCCCCGGTCCGGGAAGATCCCACATGCCATGGAGCAACTAAGCCCGTGCGCCACAACTACTGAAGCCCGTGCACCACAACTACTGAAACTCACACGCCTAGAGCCCGTGCTCCGCAACAGGAGAAGCCACCTCAATGAGAACCCCGCGCACCGCAACGAAGAGCAGCCCCCGCTCGCCACAACTAGAGAAAAACCCGCACGCAGCAACAAAGACCCAACGCAGCCAAAAATAAAATAAAAAAATAAATTAAAAAAAATTTTTCAACAAATGTTAGTCATTGTTCTTTTTTAAAAAATTTATTTATTTTATTTATTTATTTTTGGCTGCATTGGGTCTTCGTTGCTGTGCGCGGGCTTTCTCTAGTTGTGGCGAGCGGGGGTTGCGGTGCGCGGGCTTCTCATTGCGGTGGCTTCTCTTGTTGGGGAGCACGGGCTCTAGGCACGCGGGCTTCAGTAGTTGTGGCTCGCGGGCTCTAGAGTGCAGGCTCAGTAGTTGCGGAGCACTGACTTACTTGTTCCATGGCATGTGGGATCTTCCCGGCCCAGGACTTGAACCTGTGTCCCCTGCATTGGCAGGCGGATTCTTAATCACTGCGCCACCAGGGAAGCCCTAAAAATTTTTTTAAAAAACAAAAACTGAAGGAACAAATCCAGCAATGAACAAAGGAGAGGAAAAAGGAACCAAACAGCCTCAAACAAACGCAGGCAGGCTGACGGCGCTGGTGGAGCCCACGACCTCAGAGAAGCCCCGAGACAAGACAGCCTCGACTTCCCGCCCTCGCCCTGGGCTCTCCCGGCCCGTTTAGACCGCCAAGGCTGCAGAGTCAGTCGGGTCTGCATTCACGCCAGGCCGGGCACGACAAAAAGTGCGCCTGCAGTGGGATGGGAGAGGGGATCCGGGCGGCCCTTCCCCTCAGACATCTACTCGCCCACTCCCTCCCTATCCACCTCTTCCCACTCCACCTCCAGGCCCCAGAATTTCAACCGAACAACAATATCAGAGGTCTCGCATCAAGCGCCGTGCGCCAGACAGCTGTTGCTACCACGCTTTACATCGGTGGGATGCTCCCGACTCCATGAGCCAGCGGCTGCTAATAACCCACTTTGTAAAGCCTGGGCGACTTGTCCCAAAGCCACAAAGCTTAGGGCCCGTGGACTTGAGCAGAGGGACCTGCCTCTCCGTCCCGTCCGGGCGGCGCGCGCACTTACGTGGCCCCGGCCGTGCCGTGCTCGTCTGGGAAATGAACCTCTGCGTAATGCTCGCCTGACCCTCGTGCCACGAGGGAGCCCGAGAGTAACATAGACCTAGCTCCAGCGTCCGCGACAGGACCGCCCCACAGCGGCGTTTACCCGTCTCTTGGGCTGGGCCGGAAGTGCTCCCTGGAAGGCAGGAAGTCCCGCCTCCCATCCTGGCCTCGCGGGCGCTCCAGAGCGCCACCTCCCGGCAGGAGGGGGAATGCGAGTGCAGGCCGTGCTGTGGGCCGTAGAAATCAAATGCCTTCAAATCCCAATAGTGAAGTCCAGGTTGACGGGCTCGCGAACCTCACCTCTGCTTAACTAACTTCCTACTTTACAGGATTGTTGCATTAATTCACTCAACAAACACTGAGCACCTACTATAAGCCAGGCACTTTATTAGTCAGTAGGAATGCTACTGACTGTCTTTATATCCTGTGAAGCAGGCTTTCCACATAGGAGTACCGGTACTGCTGGGAACGCATGAGGCTTTCCCAGTAGTCAGGCAAATACAGCTTTAGGCACTGGTTCCCAGATTCTAGCATGCATCAGCATCACCTGGAGGATGTGTTAAAACAGAGTTTCTGATTCAGTGAGTCCGGGGTGGGACCTGATAATTTGTATTCCTGAGTTCCCAGGTGACGCTGATACTACTTGTCTGGGGGCCAAGCTTTAAGAGCTACTGTGCGATCATAAATAGTACCCTTATCCAGCCCAGTAGTTTTCAGACCTGAGCATGCATCAGAATCCCCTGGAGGACTTGTTATAACCATTTGCTGGGCCACACCCCCAGCGTTTTCTGGTTCAGTAGGTCTGGGATGTGATCCAAGAATTTGCATTTCTTTTTTTTTTTTATTCAACTTTTTTTCATTTAAATGAATTCCTCTTAGAATTCAGTCCCAGAAAAAAACATTCTCCTGACAAACTTTATGCTACTTCTTTTTTTTTAAGAATTCCACATATTACTTATTTTAAATTTAATTCCTTTTTTTAAAAATTTGAGTGAAATTGCTTTACAATCGTGTTAGTTTCTGCTGTACAATGAAGTGAATCAGCTATATGTGTACTTGTATCCTCTCCCTCTTGGACCTCCCTCCCACCCCCACCCCCATCCCACCCATCTAGGTCGTCACAGAGCACCGACCTGCACTCCCTGTGCTATATAGCAGGTTCCCACTAGCTATCTATTTTACACATGGTAGTGTATTTATGTCAAACCTAATCTCCCAATTCATCCCACCCTTCCCTTCCCCCCCAAAATTTGCATTTCTAATGAGTTTCCAGGGATGCTGATGCTGTTGGTCCAGGCACCACACTTTGAGAACTATTACTTTAAAGAGTCAATTTCCAAATTCTTGGCTTCCATCTATATAGATTTTATCTGGGAGGTGCTTGGCTTCGGAAGTTTCAAGCTTTTTTCTCCTCTGTGGACTGTTGCCTGAGATGAGTGCTGAACAAGGGGACTATTCCAAAAAGCAGAGTCCCTGCAGGAGAAAGTTCCCATAAGACTAAGAAAAGCAGGCTCAGTAAGAAGTAGCGATGGAAGGGTTCAGGAGAGGGGCTGTTTATATATTATATTTTTTCAATTCTTTATTTATTATTTTTATTATTTTTTTTGGCTGCGCGGTATGTGGGATCTTAGTTCCCCAACCAGGGATCGAACCCATGCCCCCTGTAGTGGAAGCAGAGTCTTCACCACTGGACCGCCGGGCAAGTCCCAGGGGCTCACAGTATTATGTTCGTTCATCTGAGTCCTGGTTACATGGCTCTGTGCCGTGTGTGAAAATTCATTGAATGATCCGTGCACTTTTCTGCGTGTATGTTATACTTCAGTAAAGAATCTTTTTTAAAAAGAAAAGGAAAAAAGAAGAAAACTGCTGGCTGTGACACTTGATATTACTGAGACTTCAACCTCTAGGTCAGCCTTCTCATCTACCTTAGATATAGAATCCAGAAGTCCCTCTACGAGGGCAGGGATTCTTCTGTCTGTGTTGGTCACTGACGTATCCCAAACAGCTAGAAGATGCTTCATGCATATTTGAATCAATGGAAGAGGGCATGAATGAGATGGCTCTTCTGAGAAAGTACCAACACATTTACTTAAATTGAAAAAGCCAAGTCAGACTGTTTCTGAGGAGAAGTAATTCCATGTTAGCTGAGTGCTTTGTCTATGAGAGAAAGCTTTGACGATTAAATCATTTGGAGAGTGTTTTTCATGAATGGAATAAGCTAAGTTTGCATCTCTGTGGTTTTGGTGAAAACATATTGGAAAGATGATTACAATATATAATAAACTAGAAATTGCACCTTTCGTAACTCCGTGTGACTAAACAATTGGGGGATACATAGTCTTTCAAAATTATTTTAGGGGTATGTATGCCAAAAATATTGAAGGCCTTTTATACTAGTTTCCTATTGCTGTTGTAACAAATTACCACAAACTTAGTGGCTTTAGACAACAAAACATCATACAGTTCTGGAGGTCAGAAGCCTGAAATGGGTGTCACTGGGCTAAAATCAGGGTGTCAGTAGGGCCGTGTTCCTTTCCGAAGGCTGTGGGGAGACTTCTTTTTTTTTTTTTTTTGGTGCCTCTTTCAGCTCTGAAAGCTGCCCACACACCTTGGCTCATGGCCCCCTTCCGTCTTCCAAGGCAGCAATGGCCAGTTGAATCTTTCTCACAAGGCCATCTCTCTGATTTTGACTCTTCGGTCTCTTTCTGGTTTAAGGACCCTTGTGATTACATTGGGCCCACCCAGAAAATCTCCCTCTCTTAAACTCGGCTGATTGGAAGCCTTAATTCCATCTGCAACCGTAATTTCCCCTTGCCATATGATGTAACATAGTCATAGGCTGAGGCGATCAGGATGTGGACATCTTGGGGGTACCGTTATTTTGCCTATCACATCACTATTCACATCACCCATCCAGCTTCTGCTCGGGGAGGCCAATTCCATTTCCTCCTTCCTTCTTCCCTTTCTATAAACAAGCTGTTAGGTTTCCTCTTGTTACTGATAATATACTTAACATGCAGTAAAGTGTACAAGTCTTAAGTGTACACTCATCAAGTTCTTACATACATATAAACCCACATAACAACCACCCAGATCAAGACAGAGAACATTTCCATCACTCCAGAAAATTCCCTGGTGCCACTTGTCAGTCAATACCTCCTTGAAGAAGTTACCATGATTCTGACTCATCACCACAGATTAATTTTGCCAGCTCCAGAACTTTATATAAATAGCATCATGTGGAAGATAGTCTTTTTAGTCTAGCTTCTTTCATTCAACATGCATATGTGATTGTGAGCACAAAGGTAGCTTGTTTATTTAAAAAAAATTATTACTGAGTAATAGTCCATTGTCTGAATATATTACCATTTGTTCGTGCAGTTTCCTGCTGGTGATGTTTCTACGTTTTGGTGACTCTGGTGACGTCTTTGTGGATTTGTGTAGCCCTCACTCCACTACTGAACACCTGCTATGCTATCCCTCTACTAGGTATAATTCTGCTCTCTAGGCTACACACAAAAGAAAAACCATAATTCCTGATGCCAATCCTTGAAACGTTTGGGAGTTTGAATCTATGCCGCTCCCCGCAGCTGCTCTTCCTGAGTCAAATGTTTCTGGTTCTACCAACTGCTCCGCCTACGCTTCTGTATCCACACTGCCCCAATACTGGCTAGTGTTCTCAGACCCAAAGGTAGCAATCAGCAGCAGCAGCAACAGTGACAAAGCTTACAGACTGTAAATTGAATAATTGGTTATGTTTTCCCATTCACTGGCTCCAAGACTGTTATCATTTCCAACCCCTTCAAGCAACTGTGTTGCATCGTAGCAGGCCATATGTAAATTGTCTTCATCCCTAACTTCATTTTATTTTTGTTCTCTCTCCTTCATCCCTAGTCCCTCATCTTAAAGAATTGCTGTCTTGCGATATTTTTAGGAACCAACCCAAAATCCCTTCTGGAAAAAAAAAAAAAATTGGGGGGTGGATGGGTGGACAGGGTACCAAATGAGTAATTTTAGCTAGAGCACACATGGAGCACTTACAGTTGGTTTCAGGAAGGCCTACGGTGAACAGTTTTTAAATGTAGGTCCTAAAGATTCTGTGGGGCTGCTGCAATTGAAAACACCTTCATTTATCGAAAGATGACCGACTTACCGCCTCCCCCCACCCCTCCGCCCCCGCCAGGCTCAATTAAGCAGCTGGGGGCAGGCTGGCATGATGTGGCGTGATTTGGGAGGCATCCTAGGATGGGAGCAGGGGTGAGGTGCTGAACTTGGGTCCCCAGACCCCTCCCCTGGTCTTCGTCTCCCCAATACCAGGCAAGGGCCCAGAAGAAGCTAATGGGAGTGCCCAGTGCCCCATCCCCACCTCACACCTGAAGCCCCGCCCCCCGGAGGTAGGATGTTGGCCAGGCGGCCACTCAGTCCACATCCAACGGTTTGAGAGACTGGCCTTCCCATTGGCTGGGCACACTGTCGGCCACAGCTTTATGGGCTCTCATTGGCTAGGAGCGAGATAGGAGGCGGAGCTCTCCATGCACTGTCTGTTGTGCCACGTGCTCCCCAAGCGCGAGCTCACTTTCGCCTGTAAAAGGGTCCGGGTGGCGTGAGATCGTGCCCACTGTCCTCTCGGGTCCTCGCATCCGGCCATGGCTTCACAGGCCAGCACAGCCCTGGGCACGGATGCCGGTGCCCGCAGGAAGCCCCGCCTGGCGGCGTCATTGCAGATTAGCCCCGGGACCAGCCCCAGGAGGCCTTCGGCCAGCCTGGGCCAAGACCCCAGGGAGACCACGCCCGCTCCCAACTCGGACGACGACGCCGAGCAGGGCGGGCAGTTCCAGGCCTCAGCGACGGGGCATGGTGGGCCCGGGTTGGGGGCCCGTGTCTGGGAACTGGGGGCAGCCCGGGCACAGGAAGACTCGAGGGGAAGGATGGGGAGGTCCCAAAGGGTCTCCTTTCCGTCCGCAGGGCCCGCCGGGGAATTCCTGACGGCAGCCAGACAGCTGGGCCTACAGATCAAAGACCCGCCACCGGGCCGGGCCGTGGCCTTGCTTACTCAGTGCGCGGCCACTCTGGGAGTCTCCCTGACCTTCCGAGAGGACCAAACAGCAGGTGAGGCCCAGGGGGCTGGGACGGCCGAGGAGGACTGTGAGTTGGGCCTGAGCCTGGGGCCCGAGGGTAGGCCCTGCTGTGAGCAGCGTGGTGCCAGGAGCACCAGGTACATCAGATTTCTAACTGGCAGGTCATGGCCACATCTGAAGCTTGGGTTGGTTAAAGGACCTGCCTCAAGCTACCCCAGCCTTTCAGCAGGCTTTTTTTTTTTTTTTTTTTTTTTTGCGGTACGCGGGCCTCCCACTGTTGTGGCCTCTCCCCTTGCGGAGCACAGGTTCCGGACGCGCAGGCTCAGCGGCCATGGCTCACAGGCTCCGCCGCTCCATGGCATGCGGGATCTTCCCAGACCAGGGCACGAACCTGTGTCCCCTGCATCGGCAGGCAGACTCTCAACCACTGCGCCACCAGGGAAGCCCCAGCAGGCTTTTTTGAGGGCCAGTTACACACAGAGTTGCCATGCCAGCACTGGAGAGGAGATACCTGAGTGAGGGCCAGCCCCAGAGTCAAAGACATTATCAAACACAGCTTGATGATGGCAACACTGCAAAGAGATGTAATCATTACAATCCTCCCCCTGCCCTCCCCAAGAACAAATACACCAGGTCCTAAATTCAGATTCCCAACTTTAAGCCAGTACATTCCCTGCTTCTCATGAGGCAGCAAGAGAATCATCCCTTAAGCTTTTGGGAGCATTTGTCAAACCTTCTAGGAGAACCCCAACGGACCAGCTCAAAAAGAGATAATGTGTTAAAAATCTACCCGGGGGCTTCCCTGGTGGCGCAGTGGTTAAGAATCTGCCTGCCAATGTAGGGGACACGGGTTCGAGCCCTGGTCTGGGAAGATCCCACATGCCGCGGAGCAACTAAGCCCGTGAGCCACAACTACTGAGCCTGCGCGTCTGGAGCCTGTGCTCCACAACGGGAGAGGCCATGACAGTGAGAGGCCCGCGCACCGCAATGAAGAGTGGCCTCCGCTTGCCACAACTAGAGAAAGCCCTCGCACAGAAACAAAGACCCAACACAGCCAAAAAAAAAAAAAAAAAACTACCCGGGATTTGTTTTAATCAGGTATGGTAAGACAGCAGACGTGAGAATGATTGCCATGAAGGAAAAAGTAAATACAGATCCCTAGAAACAGGAGGCACAGCTTGCCATGCCGGACCATGTGGGAAAGGATGGGGGTGGTCCGGAGGTAGAGGAGAGGGGAGAGCACAACCCACAGCCTTTATTGGGGTCTTCTTGGGACAGAACGGTTGAGGCAGGGTAGGAATGCAGAGTAAGTGTAAGATCAAGGAAGGCAAGACAGTAAGTTTAGGGCTTAGGGGTTGGTTCCTAGTTGTCTAGTACCTGGCCTGGGAGGTGATTTAGGGTATGGGGAGTGTTGGCTTGTGTGACGGTTTGATGGTTGGGGTGTGAGCTCTGGATTGGTTGGTTTCCATATGAAAGGGTGTGCTTGCAGGGGACTCATTTGCTATGTCCAGGAATTAGCTAGCCCTGGGAGGGTCGGTCTCTCCAGGATCAAATCCCCAAATGCCAGAGCATCAGGAATACAGAAGTAAGGAAATCGATTCAACAGCAATGATGCTAGCTAACATTCATGAGTTCTGGATGATGGGCCAGGTGTTGTTTGAAGGCCTTCAGACAGTAACTCCTTGCGTCCTCACAAGTATTCCTCGAGGGGGCACAATACCGTTGCCCCCACTTTACACACGGGGAGACAGGCCAGAGAGGCTGTAGCCGCGAGGGGGCAGTCTGCTTTCAGAGCCTGTGCTGAACCACTGGGTAGTATTGCCCCTCCCTTCTGCCTAAGGTCCCCCTTTCCACTGTTCACATGCATAGGCGTATTTTCAGTCATTTTTTATTTTGGTAAAATTTCAAAGAATAGTATAAAAGAACTGCCATAAACTCTTCACCCAGTTTCTGCAGTTCACATTTGCCCCACTTACTTTGTGTATGTCTCTCTCTCCGTCCCTTCTATATATTTATATATAAATATCCACATTAATTTGTCGTGCACAATCTGAACACTGACTTACTGCTCCTTAAATGCTTCAGCATATGTTTCCTAAGAACAAGGATGCCGTCTTCTATGATGGCAGGTTCAATGGTCGAATTCTGGAAGTTGAACATTGATATGATCCTATTAGCTAATTACCATTCACATTCAATTTTTGCCACTGGTCACAGTAATGGCCATTTTTTCCCAACCCAGCATGACCTATCACATTAGCTCTTACACCTCTTTAATCTCCTTTCACCTGAAACAATTCCTCCGAGTGTCTCTGGCTTCAGGACATTGATGTTTTTGCAAAGGGCCGGTTGTTCTGTAGAAATTGCGTTCACTTGGGTCTGTTTCCTCAGGATTGGGTTCAGGTGATGCATACCCGGCAGGAGCGCCTGTAGGAACCTCGTGGCCCTGGCTGTGCATCCCACCAGCAGACCTGAGACCTGTTTGGCCTACCCCTGGGATGTCAGCTGGGAGGGCCTGACTAGGGTGGCGTCTGCCAGGTGTCTTCACTTCCCCCTGGGTGCGTCATCAGTCGTCCGAGGGGGGTATCTCCAGATGATGTGGCTATCCTGTTCCCCAGAACACCGTCACCTCGTGGTTCTAGCAGCCTTTGATGATTGTTGCCAGATTTAATTGTCACCCCGCTGGCTGCCGTGGATTCCTGATGCTAGCCTCCCTTACTACTACTAGTTGGCATTTTTGATGCCCTTTTAAAGTAGGTGAATCTCTGTGCTAGGGAGGGGTACTGAAATGTGGGTTCTCTTCTAAAAGGGAGATCTTTGGGCAACCAGTTTAGCAGCAGGTACCAGCAAATACCACGAATGGAAGTAAATTTATGCCCTTTGACCAAGTGATCCCAGTTCTAGGATTTTTCACCTGTCTCTGTTGTGTCGTAAGTAACACCTGAAGTGGTAGTGTTTGGAAGATGACCCTTTCAAATGTAGAAAAGAAATAGAGCTATGTGTTTGGGGGAAGACAGGGGCCCTTCATCCTGGGAACAGTGTAGCCCTGGATGTGGGTCCTGGTGCCACCTGGGCACGCTACCTGCCCTTTGTGTGCCCCCTCTGTGAAGTGGGGTCATAGGGACCTATTTCAGAGAGGCTAGTGAGCATTCTGAGTAGCCATGGCCTGGGTGGAGGTCAGCAGGCCTGTCTCCTTGTCATTCTTGTCCTCCTCACTGGCAGGTGTCATGGCCCTCCTAGAAAGGGCCCATGATGCGGGTAAGGTGCCTGGTGCTACTTCTCAGCCCCTCCTTCCCCAGACCCCTGCTTGCCCACCTCTGTGTCCGTGGAGCTGGATGGGGTGGTCTGCGCTGCGGGCACCGCCTACAGTAAGCCAGAGGCCAAGCAGCAGGCAGCTCTGGCTGCCCTCCACTACATCCAGCATCGGCTGGAGAGCCCAGGTACAGGGGCAGGTGACCCAGGGCCCTGAGCCCCCGTGGGGGCGGGTGCATGTGTGTGGGGAGGGGTGAGTCGCTGCGGAGACCATCTGGGCATCAGGACCCGGCCAGCAGGGAGCTGGGCGGGGGAGGGTGGGGCGGGCGGTGTGAGCTGACCAGGCCCTAACGTCCTTTGAAGGATGTTAGCAGTCCTTGGGGACAGGGACTGCTGGGGGCAGCCCAGGAACTTTCAGCTTCTGGAGGATGACCCCCCCCCCCCACACACACACACTGCTTGCCAGTGGGACTTCTGGGATTCCTGAAGGGCACAGGACAGGAGGGCAGACCCCAGCACCTACGGTAGCCCGCCCCTTGTCTGTCTTCCAGAGACCCCAAAGACCCCCATCTGGCCTCCACTCGCCACCCTGAGCATCGGTAGGTGGGCCCCCATTGACCTGGCCCCTGGCACGGGAGGGGTGTGGCCTGTGGGGCCCCCCACCTCCGCCCTCTCCCTCACCCGCAGAGAACATCCTGACCCACGAGCAGCGCTGCGCGGCCGTGGTCAGCGTTGGCTTTGACCGCCTGGTGGACGCGAGCTCACAGTACTGGGCCTGCAAGGGGACTGTGGCCGCAGTCATCCTGGAGAGAGGTAGGGCTGGCCCTGCCCCTCACCTCGGAAGGCCCCTGGGCCTCTCGCCTCAGTCTAGTCACCTCTGCCCCCTTCCCTGCAGAGGTCCCAGGCTCCCAGGGCCACGCCAAGGAGATCTACCAGCTGGTGGCGCTGGGCACCGGCAGTGGCAGCTGTGCCAGGTGGCTGGACTTCTCGGGCCGACAGCTCCACGACTGCCACGGGCTGGTGGTGGCCCGCCGGGCCCTGCTGAGGTGAGGGGTCGGGGGGACCCTCTGCGGCCGCCCCGGGTGGGCCGGGCCGCCCCAGCTGCCGCTCCGTCCGCCCCCAGGTTCCTGTTCCGGCAGCTCCTGCTGGCCACGCAGGGGGGCCCCAAGGGCAAGGAACGGTCTGTGGTGGTCCCCCAGCCGGGGTCTTGGCCCCCCTTCGCCCTCAAACCCGGGATCTTCCTGCACCTGTACGTCAGCAACACCCCCAGGGGAGCTGCCCACGACATCGAGTATGTGGCGCGCCCGGGGAGGGCCGTGTGGGCGGGGGTGGGGAGAGCGGCCCTGAGCCCCGCGTCCTCTGCAGCCTCCCGTCGCAAGGCCTCCCGCACAGCTGCCCGCTCCATCTGCAGGCCCACATCCAGGGGCAGCTGAAGCCCGTGTGCTACGTGGCCCCTGCGCTCCGCGACACCCACGTGGGCTGCCTCTCGGCCAGCGACAAGCTGGCACGCTGGGCCGTGCTGGGGCTGGGTGGTGCGCTGCTGGCGCACTTCCTGCCCCCCGTCTACGCCAGCAGCCTGGTCCTGGGTGAGGCCCGAGGGCGGGAGGGCTGAGGCGGGCTGGGGCGGGGGTGGGGGGGATGGGGGGTGCGGGGGTTGGGGAGCGTGGCGGAGACTCAGGTCTCGTCCTGGGCCCTCTGCCCCCACAGCCGACCCCTGCCAGAACACCCCGGCCCTGGGCAGGGCCATCCACACCCGGCCCGACCTCGACGGGGCCTTGGGGCCGTGCCTGCCGCCCCCCTACACCCGGACCATGCTGCACCTGTTTGCGGGGCCCTCGGTGGCCCCCTCCGACCTCCCCTCCAACACCTGCCAGGGCCTGAGCCTCAACTGGAGCCTGGGGGACCCTGACGTCGAGGTGGTGGATGTGGCCACCGGGCGTGTGAAGGCCGAGTGAGCGGGGCCCGGGGTGGGGGGCGGCGGGAGGGGCGCCTGGCGGTGGGGGTCCCCGCTCCCTGCCCGTGGGGAAAGAGAGCACATCTAGCCGCCAGCCTCTTACCGGTAATGTGACCCACCCCGTGACGCCCCCCGCCCCCCGCCCCGGATGGTCACGGCGTGGAGGTGGTGTGAGGGGCGTGGAGTAGGCCTGTTAGTGTTGTCCTCCCTTGCCCTCCCCCGACGTTCGGTCCCTTTCTCTCCATCCCCAGCGCTGCCCTGGGGCCTCCCTCCCGCCTCTGCAAGGCTGCCTTTCTCTGGGCCTTCCGCCAGGCTGCCCGCGCTCTCGGGAAGTCCCACCTCCTGGCCTTGAAGACCTACGAGGCAGCCAAGGTCAGCCGCTTCCCTGCCCCGCAGCCCCCTTTCTCCTGCACCCCCAGCAGGCACCCTCTCTCCACCGTCTCATCTCCCGCCCTAGGCTGGGCCCTACCAGGAGGCTCGCCAGCAGCTGTCTCTCCTCCTGGACCAGCAGGGCCTGGGGGCCTGGCCCTCGAAACCACTGGTGGGCAAGTTCAGAAACTGAAACAGACGTCCGGGCCGAGGTCCCTGAGCCCAGGCGGAGCCTGCCGGAGGAGGGCCATTTCTGGGCGGGGGCATGGGGGCACAGGGTGAAGCTGGGGGTGGAGGGAGGGCCTGGCGTGCTGGAGAGGTGGGGCGGCTGCATATTCGGGCTCGCATAAAGAAGCTGTTTCTGGTGGTTCTGTGTATTGTCGGCTTTCTGGCGAGGAAGAGGGGAGCCGTAGCCCCTCGGTTTGTGAAGGGAGAAGCCCCCGCGGTGGCCGGGGCTCGGCTGGAGCCTCCTCACAGAACCACTGCATCGTCGCCCAGCCTGCGCGCCTGGGGGCGGCCGTGTGGTGTCTCGGGCGGCGGGTGTGGGAGCCTGTCCTCCCTGGTCTCCTTCCTTTCCCAGGGCTCGCCCGGCAGGGCGGGGGGAGAAGGGTGGCACCTGGCCAGAGGAGGCAGCCACGAGGCCCGTAGAGCCAGCTGGGTCGGGCCAGCCGCTGCCGGGAAGGGTGGCTTTGGGAGGAGAGGCGGGCCCCGGGCGGGCGGCAGCCCCAGCTCCTGCCCTCCGCGTCCTCTGGGTTCCCGCGAGTGGATGGGGCAGCGCTGGGCGCCAGCAGGAGGCTCACGCAGAGCTGAGCCCAGGCTTTCTCCGGCCGCCCCAGCTGGCGCACCAGCTGAGGCTGTGACCGGCCCGAGCCCCTGTGCCCGCTGGATGGGGGCTGCCTAGCCTGCCTCTCAGGCCAGGTGGGCGGGTCTCCTTCCTTCTCCTCGGGAGACTGCAGTAAGTCTGTGGGGACTCCCGGGCCCTCCAAGGACCTTAGGTGTGGAGGGA
The DNA here is from genome assembly GCF_025265405.1 of Mesoplodon densirostris. Classification (NCBI taxonomy): domain Eukaryota; kingdom Metazoa; phylum Chordata; class Mammalia; order Artiodactyla; family Ziphiidae; genus Mesoplodon; species Mesoplodon densirostris. Next base: position 61,634,201 of record NC_082679.1, read on the forward strand.
AGATGCTGTACACTTCACACGTGCACACACGCACACGTGCACACACACCCACGCACGGGTCTGCAGGCCTGGGCGCCACCCCAGCCTGGGCAGGGCCTGTTGAGCAGGAGTACAGGCAGCTTCGAAGTCTGGGGACCTGGGGCCAGGGGGGCTTGAGGACCACACCAGCCCCCAGCCCCACACCCCGTGGCCGGACGCTCCCTGCTCCCTCAGCAGTTTCAGGGTTCAAAACTACAGACTGCTCTCCCGGGTGGGCTGGGAAGCTGGGCCAGGCCGGAGCAGATGGTGGAGCCCTGGGATAGCATCCCCTCCCACCAAGCCACCTCCCGGCTGGCCCCGGGTGTGTGTGGCCTCGGCTGCTGCTTAACCTCCGTGCACTTGGGTCGACTCGTCTGGAGAAACAACTGGAAGGCCAGCCCAGGTGGCCTGTTCTCCTCCAGCCCATCTGGCCTCAGGCTGGGCTTTCCCTCTGCCTGTCCGCTGGGCCCATGCTCCCTCCCTTTCAACCAGTGCCGCTGTCCACGAGTGGACGTGGGAGGGATGTGGTGGCAGAGGAAATAGCTGACAGGCTAGAGGCTCTGGAGGCCCTGCACCCGAGGCTTTACAGATGCTGTCCTATCGGAGAGGTAGACGCTATCGCTGCCCCCATTTACTGGGGAGAAAACTCCGAAGGTGAAGTTGGGTAAGCTCCAGAAGAGCATGCGGGGTCAGGATGGAGCTGCGGTTCCTGTCCAGGCACCTGACTTCCAAGCCCCTCAATCCCACTCACCGCCTGGGCTGCCACTGGAGTTGCTTCTGTGACCTTGGACAGAACCCCCGACCTCTTTTATAACATGACTGGACCGCATGGCTCCAGGAGCTCCCTCCTGGCTCCGACCATCGCTCCTCAGCTCTTTCCTAACGGCCACGAGGGTGAGAGATGCAGCCTTTGCCACTGAGAGAAAGAGCTGCGGGCTGGCGGGCTTGGGAGAGGGCAGGAAAGGGGCTGGGGGAGGTGGGAGTAGCTGCCAAAGGCGGGACAGGTGTCCAGGAATGCGCATGTGCAAAGGAAGGGCAGAGGGAAGTTTGGACCCGGATGGAGGGTCTCCAGAGCCAGGTAAGCGCTGATTTTTTTTTTCTTCTTCTTTAACTGAGAAAACAGCGAGGTTATTTACCCGTGTTGTTATTTAAAAGGAAACAAACTTAGGCGAGCTTTGAAATAATTATTTCTCATGGTTATTTTTTTCAAGGATGGGGAGGATTTTTAAAACAGCCAAGCCTATTAATTAGCACATTTATTATACATTTTTCCCCCTGGAGAGCATTTAAATTGATTTCCTTTTTGTCCTGTGATGGTGACTACAACCAGATCCAGAAATATACCAGCCATTCCAAATGGCAGTTCTATGCAACGAGCCTTTTGATATTCATTAATCACATAATTAGTGGGTAAACAAGTTATTCAGAATGACATTAACTCTGCTGTGTTCTGCCCAGTAAGTAATATTTGTCCCCATGTTGCATAAATCTGCCTGGCCAATCCTCCCCTCCCAAGACAGTCCCTATTACACAATGTTCGCTCAGTTCCTTTGACTCAGCTTATTTATGATTGCAGGGTGATGATGAAGGCTGCTTCTGAAAGGAGAGCCTGTTAATGTCTTCTTGGCCCGATCCCCTCTGAGTGAAGTTTTGCCAACAGCATATTTGAGCAGGGAGGTGACGTAACCCAGCCGGACACAGCTCAAATGCCGCTTCCTCCACGACGCCTTTGCCATCAGGCCCACCTTCCCTTCCCTGCAGCTCCAAGCTCCGGGGCTCTGCCCTGGACCCCGGCACTGTGCTGCCCCTCCCCGTGTGTGGTCTTCACCGCTGAGCACAGGTGTGGACCCAGCGGCCGAGGGGCTACTCCACCTTTCCAAGCCTCAGTTTCCCCACCTGGGAAATCGGTCACAAACGCGTGGCCTGCAGGGTCATGGTGGGATGAACTGAGAAGTGTGCCGAGCACTGTTCCCGACGTTAGCGGTCATCGTTGGTGGCTGTCATAGGGCCTGGCTGCTCCCAGCTCCGGGGGGTCAGCCTGTTGTCTGTTTCTCTCCATCCCCTCCTTGAGGTCTCCCACATAGAATATGCCCAACAAACAAGCGTTGAATGTAAAATGAATGAATGATAGTATCTTCTCTTTACAGGAGTGGGTTAGAGAGAAAGAACAAAAACCCTGTTCTAAAATACGGCTCTAGAAGACATTTTGAAAATTTCCATTTTATTGTGAGCTCTTTTTTGCTGACCTGTAGAAGCATTCAGAAAGACCTAAAGAATGTGGGTTAAACCACACCTGAACTGCTTGTGTATTGTCAGTTCTAAGAACCAATAAGTCTCCTTTTGTTTGTCTGCTTGTTTAACGAAGTCTGATTAGAGATTCCTGTCCTTGGAAACAAAATATTTCTGATATTTGTGGGTGTGTCCTAAAAATGTAAAGTGTTGGTTCAGTTCCTCTCCCAAATAAACTGCCGGTATGTAAATCCTTGCCTCGGGGTCTGCTTCTGGGGGAACCCAAACATCTGGGAGAACCAAGGCAGACCTCCTCAGGGCCGGTGCCATGTATGGTTAGTCCCGTCACCACCCTGCCCTCTCCAGGAGCATCTGTCTTGCTGACAGGACAATGCCTGGCACATGGCAGGCATTTAAGAAACTCTGCCCCAGAAACTAACCATTGCCCTTCCAACTTCTGACTTGGCCACAGCCCAGGGGTTGGTGAGCCCTGACCCCTGCCACCCATCACCTGGGGGACCCTCCCACCTCCTCCGACATCCTTAGGTCAGTCCCAGCAGTCCCCGAGGCTAGACCTGCCCCGATACACCAGAGCAGCCACTTATCGTTTCTTAGTACAGTTTAATGTTTCTCTAGGAGTTGCAAGCGTCGGGGAGGGGAGCCCCGGAAAGCTTAGTTAGGAAGGCACCAGGTGAAATTGCTGAGTTTCCCAGGGGATCTTATTTCAAGCCAGTCATTGAGTGCAATGGAAGCCTTTGGAACAGCAAGATTGGCTAATTTTAGCTCAGGGCGCCCAATTTCATGCTTTTTTCCCTTTGTCCCCCTTGCAGGAAAGGTGATTTATGAAAGTCATGTGCCTTCTCTGCGCGTCACCTGGAGCTGGCGGCCAGGGAGGCTGGGCTCGTGCAGCCTCAGCCGGGCTGCTCTGGACGGCCCCAGAGCCACAGGACTGGTGGGGACAGCGGCGTCCCTTTGTTTTATTTTTAACTGACATTGTGTTCCCAGAGGTGCCCCTTGGTTAGATGTCAAATGACGGATGAGCCCAGCGCTGGGCAAGGGTCAGGAGGCTCAGAGCTGCGGGCGCTGCCTGCCAGTCCTGGCTTTGCCGCCTCTGACCGTGTGACCTGCCCCATCACGTCCCCTTCCTGGGCCTCCGGGTCCACACCCGTAAAAGGGCCAGGTTGGGCCCAGTGACCGCAAGGACCGTACAGCTCTGAGAATCTGTGAGGCAGGCGGTTGGTTCCTGGGCTGGCAGGGTCAGGAGGGCAAGGGACAGTCCCCTTCTCGTGGCAGCTGGAGAGTGAGGACCTGCTCTGAGCCTCGGGGATGGGGTCACCTGCCAGGCGGACCCTCTCTCCTCCTCACCGAGGCGCCAATGGTCCATGCACTGCCGGCCATCTGGCATGTTCTATCCAGCCTGCATGGGAGCAGGGGTTAATTTTGTTTCTTATTTGAATGGCTTGGGCCTGGCCACCACTCCCCTGCTCTCTTTCTCTTTCTCACTCTCCACTCCCTTGCCAGCATTTCCTGGGGTCACCTCCCAAATAAAGGGCTTTTATGTCACCGGTGATGGCGCCCCCAGATGTGATACCCTGAGAGGGACACAACCTCAGATATAGTGTGTGGCCAGGAAAGCACAGCCTCAATCTAAGCACAAGGAGATGGGATGGGCACAAAATGAGGCATGTTTTACTAAATAAGGAGAGGTCTATACTCACCCCAAATTTCCATGTCATCTATGTCGAAGAAAGGCTGTGGAAAGATCCAGATCACAGGAGGCTAAAGAGATAGGACAAGGAAATGCAACATCCAGGCCTATGCTGGATCCTGTCCCAGACGGGAAATCCTATAAAGGATATTATTAGGTCAGCTGACAAAAGTGGACCAGGCAGTAGGTTAGATTAAAATATTGCGTCCAAGTTAAATGTGCTGACATTGGTAACTGCATTATGGCTTTGTAAGAGAATATCCTTATTCTTAGGATCTACGTACCAAAGTGTTTCGGGCCTCCTTGGGCTCTCCATCTTAAAATGAAGGAGTTGGTTTACCTTAGAGCTTCTATCCTTTTACTTGGGGGAGGAGTCAGAGATTCCTTTGAGAACCTGATGAAATCATTGAACAGTGCACTCTGAATGCACATAATGTACACGTGCTTTGTTTCATGTCATCTCCAGAGATTCCCAAACCCCTTGTGGAAGCTCTTGGCTGGGAATCCTTGGACCGATGGTCTTCTGATAGGCTTTCCAGTTACTACCTTCTAAAGTTCTGAAAGCAAAGTGCCATGATATAGTCATCTATTCTCAAATGGTCCAGAAAAGCATGCTATATAGATAATAAAAAAATAGAGCAAATGATAAAAACAAATGGGGCCAAATGTTTCTTAAAAGGTGTATTGGAGTTGTCTATGTACTGATTTTGTTCTTTGCAAGTTTTGGTCAGTTTGACATGTTTCCCAAATAAAATGTTAAAAAAATCAATTGCGGGGTGCCTAGTAATCATTCAACAAGTGATGCCCATTATGAGCATTTCAACAAGAACAAGAGGAGGGAGGGAGTTTAACGCCACTGGAGGGAGGTGGGCATGGGTCATGTAGAGCCGTGCAGCCAGGCACTGGGGCGAGGCACCCAGGTGGATGGGTAGGCATGTGGCGGGCAGCTGGCGGACAGAGATCTTCAGGAACTATTCAAACTTGAACTACTTGCTGATTTTTGCTATGGGAGCAATTCTGCGGATAGTCGGGGACTGTGGTCAGCTTTTCTTTCTCACCTCTCTCCGTTTCTTACCTGCCCCTCTCTCTCCATCGTATAAGTTGTAGCAGTGAACTTCCAGAATCCCAGACTGTCCATGCTGGGAGGGAATTTAACAACTATCTCATCCACCTTCTCCACGGGATCAATGAGAAAAGGAAGGCCCAGTGAACTCAATTTCCATGCCCATGTTATACAAAGGGTTAAGTGTTGGTACCCAGGGACCCCAAGACCACCCTCCTTACTCTGTTCAGGGTGGCATGGCAAAGTGTTAGAATCTTGTCTTGAATATTTTCTTTGAGGTCTTGGGCACTGTTTCAGATGAATCTAAGAGCTGATATACTAGAAAGAGTGTCCTGCTGGGAATCAGGCTGCTCGGATCTAACTAAACGAACATGCTGTGTGGCCTTGGGTAGGTGGCTTTCCCTCTCTGAGCCTTGGTCTCCCCATCTTAAAATGCAGAAGTTCATTTACTTAACTTCTTGTCCTTTTTCAGGGGTCATGGATCCCCTGAGGGTTGATAAAATCACTGAACCCTTTCTCAAAGCTGTGCATTTTGAGACACTTAATCTCCAGATGTTTAGGGACACCTCATGGAAACCACCTGCTTAGGCTGCCTTCTGATGGGCCTTCCAGGTGTCAATTTCTCCAGTCCTAAAAGCTATGAAAATAGAGTCAGTGGGTCCAGCCCCACTTGCATTGCGTTGAAGAATTAACCCATCCATCCTCAATTCACTTGGGCTCAACTCTGGCTAGAGAGGTGTTGAACCAACATTTTAAATTTGCCTCTGGGAGCCGCATGAAAATAAGTTTGAAGTAAAGGGGCCTTTGCTCTTTTGCCTTCAGCTGGAAATTTTTGACTTTTGGCTGCAGTCATGCCCATTGGCCTCCGAGAAAAACAAGCCCTTCTGGGAATCGCAAGACTCCTTTCAGCCAATGGGGATGAAGAGACCGCCTAGCAACTCGCTGGTCATCCCCATCCCACCCAATCAGCATGAAGGAAAGGCTGCTCAGTCAGGCTAGGCTAATCACAAGGAGACCAATCCCCCGGGACATGGCAGGGAGAAAAAAATAGAGCCTTTAATTAAGCCCCACATGTGAGCGATCAATTCCAATTTTCCACTTCTAATTTGGTAAAGAATTTCCACCGGGCATGTACTGAGACGTTATAGAGCCTCATAATGTTGGTGATGGGCTCACCTATTTTTCTTTTAGTTCTGGCACATTTTGTTCAGATGACTGGTATGGGAAACAGAGGAAAACCGAGAGCCCTGGGTGGGAGCCAGTCACAGGATGGGCTGAGCCAGAGTGGGGAGTTATTGCCTCAGGCACGCAGCACAGAAAAGTCCAATCAGAAGAAGGACGGATATGGTGCCTGATGTGGGTCCCAGGCCTTGCCTGATCTGGGGTGAGCTTGCCCCCAGTGGGGGCCATGACTGAAATGGGGGAGGGTATCTAGAAATTTGCACATTCTTTTAAAAATCATTATTTGCAAGTGCTGCACCTTGGGATTCAGAGCTCTCCACCCACACAGCAGCCCTGAGGGTGTTCGTGAAACCCCAGCTGGAAAACCACAGACCTGGCCCAATGCCTGAAACTGACAGAGAGGGGCTAAAGTCACAGGAGGCTTTTCCAGGGGGTAGGGCTTTTCCTTGTGAGACTGGCCACCTTGCCACTATGCAAAGCGCCTATTTCGTGGAATAGCATGGGAAGGACTGGGGGGTGCCCTGCTGACTTTTGGGGAGTTAGAGGGACGGGGACATGTGTGCCTGTCAGCTGGGAGTGCACCCGGAGAAGTCAAAGGGAACGAGGGCTCCCCACAAGATCAAGGCCAGCTTGAAGCTAGATGCTGATGTGGGTGCCCCCCGTGCCAGAGCCCGAGGCCACACTGACCCTGGCGTTGAGGTCAGGGGAAGGCGTGTGCCCAGCACATAGTAGGCCTGCACTAAATACTAGTGGAATGAATAAACAGCATGTTAAGTTGTCCCCGCTAATGAAATGCTAACACGCTTACACATGAACTACATCAGATCCACAGGTCCACAGCCTTCTCTCCATCATCCATTTGCAACCCCGTGCTCTTTCTCAGCGGATTTACAGCCGACGGTGTGCAGCTGTGCCCGGCCGAATCACTGGTGGGAGGTGCCATCGAGGCCCCTCCCAGGTGTGCTCAGCTGGGGAACAAAAGATGAGACTCCAGGGCTGCCACCACCTTGTACGATTAATGACGTGGAGGAGGCAGGCCCTCATAGCTTGCCTGACCTGCTCGACCGTTCCCTGTTCCCAGCTGGTCCTCCTGCAACCCATCCCATCATCATCAACATTCACACCTGCAGTCCTTTCACATCACCCCTTTCTCCAGCATCTGCAATATCGCCTCTCCATCTACCGAAATGTCCAAGTCCGCTACACAGCATCTCATCCCAGCCCACCTTTCCAGCTTCATCTCCCAAAACAGCCCAAACAGCCCTTCCTGTGTCTCTGTGAAGCCCTCCGTGAGCCGACTGCCCAGAATGCACTGCTCTTTCCCCTCTGCTCAGGATGCACCGCTTTTATCTCTAATCACTTGGTCCTCCCTCTGCCTCCTACTCTGGATGCAAAGGGCCGGGTCTGTTCATGAATGAATGGATGAGCAAATGAATTCATTTAAATATCAGCCAAGGATGTCTATTCTCTGGCATCAAGGGGTCAGGGGAGGTGGGGAGCAGGCAAGGGGCAGATCCTAAGTCTGCCCTCGTTTCTACGCTGCATCTGTGGTGGCTTAGCTGAGAGTGGAAAGCCGAGGTCCCCGCAGAGCTGGAGGAACCAGCAGCAGGAATGGTTCTCTCAAGGGACAATGCAGTGCCCTGTGAGAGTTAGCCTCTGTCAAGGCCAAGGACTGGATAATTGGACGATGTCTCACCAAGAGCCCAGGTGGCCAAGGAGGACCCGCCGTGCTGACAAGTGCTGCTCCTGTCCAGGTCCCAGGTGCGTCAGGAGGGGTGGCAGGCCACCATCCCCCACTGTGGGACTTAACGTGGAGGCCAGTTCTGCCTTCTCGGCTAAGAGCTTCCAGAGCTGGGGGGAGGCAGCTGCATTAGAAAAATGCCATTGGTGGTGTGAACAGTAGCAGAACTGACCCTGGCTAGAACCCCCAGTGGAGCTGGGTGGAGAGATCTGATCAGAAGGGTTTGCAGTGACTGAACCCTCCAGTTCCTGGTGGTGGGTTGGCCCACGAAAGAGGGTCTTCGGGGAGGAATGGAATTCTGTAGGCTTGGTTCTCTAGGTGTCTGGAAGCTAGCCTGGGCTGTTGAAGACTGCAGGGAAGGAAACGAGATTAAAGGGAGACAGACCTAACCCAGCAAGTGAACCTGCTTGTGCTCAGCGAGGGGCAGGGAGAGAGGAAACGGCAAGGGACGTGGACGTCGTGGCCAGGACGGTCAAGAATCACCCAACCAAACATCTTTGGCCTCAAGCCCCTCCTAGCTCTGGGAGTGACCCCCAAGCTCTAGAAACACACCACTGGATGATGTAGGTGCTGGTGTTCTCCAGTTCATGTAAGCCGAGGGCGATGGGCTGAAGATCTGGAATATTCAGGGGGGATTTTGAGTTAAATGTATGCCATGGGCAAGGCAGGGCCCTCCAGGATCAGGTCTTTGACTTCATTTAAGAGTTCGCGTTCACTGGCCGGGGCCGCGCTCTGCAGGCGGCGGAAGCGAGCCTCCAGCTGCTGCTGCTGCTTCTTGAGCTCCAGGTAGGAGTGCGAGAAAATGTGAAAGATGGACGTGGCCGGGAAGGCCATGATGAGGATCCCGCTCAGGATGCTGCTGAGGGCCACCATCTGGCCCGGCACGCTGCTCGGGACCATGTCTCCGTAGCCCACTGTCGTCATGGAGATGACGGCCCACCAATAGGAGGCAGGGATGCTGGTGAACTCCAGAACTCGCCCGGACTCATTCTCGGCCACGTAGACCAGAGGAGAGAAGAGGGTGATGGCTACGCAGAGGAAGAGGAGGAGCAGGCCGAACTCGCGCGTGCAGCGGCGCACCGTGAGCCCCAGCGTCTGCAGCCCTAGCGAGTGGCGGGCGAGGCGCATCACGTAGAGGACGCGCAGGGCCCGCAGCACGCGCAGCGCCAGCCCCACCTTCTCCAGGTACGAGCTCCGGCTCGGCCTCTCGCCGCCCTCCTGGGGCTCGTCGGACACCGCGAGGGACACGTAGTAGGGGGAGATGGCCAGGATGTCGATGATGTTGAGGGGCCCTTGGAAGAACTGGCACTTGTTCTGGGCCTGGACAAACCTCAGGCAGAACTCCAGGGAGAACCAGGCCACGCAGACGGTCTCCACGATGAAAATGTAGTAGCACTTCTGCGAGCACTCCCCCTGGAGAGGCGACAAAACGCAGGGTAGAGGGGGACGGGCAGCAGCGTCGCAAATGGCGAAATAACCACACTGAAAAGCAATTCCATAGATCTGTAATGATACCGATATCGATTCCACATGCAGAGTCTCTATACTAAATATATATTCTCTCTATATTTTATATATTAAATATACATTAATAATATATTAACATGTACTAATATATCCTATATTAATATTTATAATACACATCATAATATATTACTGTAATATATATTATATAATACATATCACAATATACTGATATATTAAGTATAGCGTATATTAAACTCTTTGTATAGTATATGGTCTCTATATTCTATATATTATCTATCTATCTATCATTTATCTATACACCGATGGAGCCCTGTTGTAGACTCTTAGTCATCTACCAAAACCCCCTTTTTACATAGTTCTCAAGTTGTGGCTGTGCGCATGGCCAGTCAGCTAGACCAGAGACCACTTTTCCAGCCTCCCTTGCAGCTAAGCGTGACCACATAACTAAGCCCCCACCCACAGAATATAAACAGAGGTGATGCATGCCACCTCCAGTTCCAGGAGTTCAGTGTTGGCGTGAGTTCCTGCACACTCTTTCTCCTCTTCCTGTGAGCCAGGACAACCCAGATGGCCCTGCACCCCAGCTTAGAACCAGCAGATTGGACCAACGCCCTGGGAAGGATGAGCATCATGGTGGAAAACATCTGGGTGTCAGAATGAGAGCTGCCCACTCGCCTCGGTCCCTCTTTATGAGAGAAACCTACTTCTACTGTGTTGAAAGCTGCTCTGTCGTGAGGCCCCTTGGTTAGAGTGGCCAAGTTTCTCCTTTATGACATAAGCACCTCTTGTGTACCAGGCACTGCTCTGGCGCTGTCACTTAAGCCTCACAGTGATGCCGTGAGCAGGCAGTCGGCTTCATTTATGGCCCAGGAAATGGTCCTGAGTGCTGAGATAACTTGCCTGAGCTCACATTCATAGTAGATGGTCTCCCAGAGATTATGTGCTGTTTTGTAACTACTTTGCCCGCCATCCCTCATTCATTCATCCAACAAAATTGCATGGAGGACTCACCTTGTGCCAGGTCCCATGCTAGACTCCGGAGGTAAAGGGCTAGAGAAGCAGACGTGGTCTCTGGGGGCTTGGAGCCTGGGGCCGGCAGAGAGGACACCGACAACCCGGTGAGGCGGATTGCAACTATTTCCCTCCTGAGATCCCAGCCAGGTGGGGCTCCAGTGGGTTCTTCACTGTGTCATTCACACCCCTGCCCCTGCCCCCAACAGAGACTTCCGCTAGCCCCTCTGCTACTCAAAGTGTGCCCTGGAACCTAAAGCATCAGCCTCCCCTGGGAACTTGTTAGGAACACGGAATCTCGGGCTCCATGGCATCCCTGCGGATCCAGAATCTGCATTTTAACAATGATTTGTGTGCACAATAAGGTTGGAGAAGCTCTGGTCTAGTGCAGTGGTTCTCAGCCTTGACTGCACGTGTTAGAATCACCTGGGGGGGCTTTGAAAAATACTGATGTCCAGGTCAGGATGCCGGAGATGCTAATTTACTTGATCGAGGTTTTAGCCTGAGCACTAGAATTTTCCAGAAGCCCCATCAATGATTCTCATGCGGAGCTAGAGTTGAGAACCTGACTCTATAAATACTACATCTCCATCTCCATCTCTATCTGCATCTATCTCTATACTGTCTCCATCTGTGTCTATATCTCTATCATCTGTATCTTATGACGGATGAGTGAACCAATGACCAAAGCCAGTTGATGGAGTGAAAAGCAAGATGTTGACAAGTGCAGTTTTCTTTGGATTAAAAACCTCTGACGTGGAAAAAGAAATTATTTCCAGTGCCTGGGCTCACAGGAATACTAAACTGAAATAATCTTTTTGTCTGGCCTTTGAAGAAAGAAACAGGCTGGACCGTCCTGATCTCTATTCGCCGATCCAGTGTTGGGTAGCTCTCTCCCCTGGTTCTCTGCCTCGGGAGGGTTGAGACAAATGGAAATGACGCAGGTAAAGAAGTTAGCAGGCTGCTGCATCTGCAGGTACATGAAACATTGTAGCTACCCGTATGAGATGATTCACTGGTTGCAGACATAGCCTGCCTGGTCTGTTTAAGGGTAACTATCCTTCTCCTATCCTGGAGATAGGAGGCTGAGGAAATTCTCCAACACACTAGAGGTCTTTGCCATGACTGCCTGGGGTTTGCTTCAGGATTCTGGAAGGCTCAGGAGTTTTGGATCCTGATTCCTCAGTCCTGCTACAGACTTCCTGTGTGACTTTTCCGTGGTCACTGCTGCTCTCTGTGCTTTAGTTTCTGATGAAGAGGGTGGAACAGAATCAGTATTTCTCAAAGCTGATTCATAAGCCCTGCATCAGAGTGCCCCAGAGTGCTTGTTACAAATGTGGATTCTGGGGCCCCCATCACAAATCAAAGCCCTGGAGTGAGGCCCAGGAATCTGCTTTTTGGCAAGGCCTCCTATTGACTCAGAGGCACCTGGAAGTTTTTCAGCCTCTGGGCCAGATTCTCTCGATAAGGCCTCTTTCATCACTGACATTCTGGGAGTTTTTTTCTCTGGCGTAAGAGCCTTGTGTGGCCTGGGAATAGTCTTCCCAGACCAGTGACCCAATAGCTCAGGAAAGTGACTCCTGGGAGGCAGAGGAGGCCCTGTGGGTCCTTCCTCCCTTTGCCTCTGGTGCTGGCTTTTGGATGTTCCAGGCATGCACCACCCACCTCCCACCGGCCACCTCCCTGCCCTGCAACAAGTGCTCCGCCGAGTCACCCCCTGCATTGCTGCTCCGCTCTGCAGCCTAAACCAACCTCCCAGCAATGGTCCTCAGAGAAATGCCCTGTTAGCGGCCGGCATTGCAATGGCAGGGGTTTATGGGGTTCGAGCTGAGAAAATAATTCCCAGGCCAGGCAATATTTGAAGAAAACTAGAATGGAAGGAAAGAAAAAAGTCACCCTCTCTCTGAGGAAGTTTCTGGTTGTATTCTATAGGTAGGATGAACAACTCATCCTGGTTTGCCCAGAACTTTCCAGGTTGAGCAACAGACAATCCCAGGTCACCAGAACTTCCCCTCAGTCCTGGGCAAACCGGGATGCTTGGTCACCCCCCTGAGGGACTTGTCACCGCGAATGAGGCGTGCTCTGATTCCTTCCTGCAATGAAGAGAAACATGACCAGCCCCAGGAAGGCCGGAGGGGTGAACGGTGTGAGAGCATGGAAGAATGTCACAGATGGATGTGGGGCTATGTTTCCATCCAGGTGAAGTCCAAGAGCGGGCAAAACTCACCTGAGGTGGACAGAATCACCAAAAGAGTGGCTGCCTCTGGATGGGGTAGAGAAGGCCACAAACGGACCTGAAAGAACATTCTGGGGTGATGGGAATATTCCATATTAAACAGGGCTGTGGGTGTGCCCCATTTGTTACATTGGACAGCTAAGACTTGTGCATTTCAGTGTATGTAAATTTCACCCATAAAACTGTAAATATAAAGTGAATGATCATGGTGCTAAATGACTGGGGGTGGGAGGGGGTGGAGAGAGAGAGAGAACCAGAATGGCAGACTGTAGACAATCGTGAAAGCTGAGACATGGGTACTTACTGGGGGTTCATTAGATTATTCTATTTACTTTGTAAATGCTCCAAATTTTCCAACAGGAAAAGATTTTTTGTTTTTGCTTTTGTTTTTAAATCAGAGTTGGAAATCAACACCACAATGAGATACCACTCCACACTCACTAGGATGGCTGTGATTATAAGGACAAAAAATAACAAGTGTTAGGAAAAGGGGATTAAGTGGTACAGACTACTAGGTATAGAATAAATAAGTTACAAGCATGTAATGTACAGCACAGGGAATACAGCCAGTATTTTATAATATCTTTAAATAGAGTATAAGATACAAAAATATCGAATCACTCTGTTGTATACCTGAAACTAATATGATATCGTAAACCAACAATAAGAAAAACAAGTGTTGGTGAGGATGTCGAGAAATTGGAACCTCCCAGACATTGCTGGTGGGAATGTAGATTGGTACAGCCGCTGTGGAAAACAGGTGGGCGGTCCCTCAGAAAACTTAAACATACATTTGCTATATGACCAAGCAATTCCTCTCCTAAGTATATACCCGAAGGAACTGAAAGCACACATCCACACAAAAACTGGTCCATGAAGGTCTGCAACAGTGATTGATAACAGCCAACAAGTGGAAACAAGCTAAATGCCCACCAATGGATGAATGAATAAACAAAATATGATCTCTCTATATGTTGGAATATTATTCAGCCATAAAAAGGAAGTCCTGACATGTGCTACAAAGCAGATGAGCCTTGAAAACCTTATGCTCAGTGAAAGAAGCCAACATAAAGACCATATGTTGTATGATTCCATATCTATAAAATGCCCAGAAAAGGCAAATTCATGAAGATAGAAAGTATGTTCGCAGTTGCCTGGGGCTGGTGGGATGGGGGCGGGGAGGGGATGGGGAATAATTGGAAGTGTGTGCAGTGTTGCTTTTTAGGGTGATGAAAACGTTATGGAATTAGTGGGGATGGTTGCATTACTGTATACTAAAAATCACTGATTTGTACACTTGAATATTTGAGGGTATGAATTATATCTTAATAAAAAAGAACCTCGAGTTTGAGTCTGAGTGGCCAAGTCAGTCTGGGTGAGGCAGGGAGTGAGGTCCGCAGCCTTGCCCCATCCTTTCCTGAAGCTCCAAAGCAGAGCTACTCTGAAGGGCTCTGGGGTCAGAGGGATGCCAGGGCTTTCTGAAGACAAAGCCATTGTCCCTGAGGGACCATCTGGACAGGCTGTCCAGCAGATGGCTGCAGGTGCAGCTAGGGCCAGTTCTAGAAGTTCCATCTGGGAGGGACTCAGGGCCAAAGTCTTGACCTTGGAGCCTCCCCCGCACCCTGTCTCTCTCACAGCAATGCCTGCCATCTCCCTCTTTGGGAATGAGGCCAGAATCGGCCACGTCTTACCCGCTTAGCTCAGTGCTGGTCCCACTGCCCCATTCAGCAGTTCCACCCAGTTCCCTCCCTTTCCTTCCTCCTGGCTGTGAAATCATTTGTGCCTCTGGCGCTGGCCTCGGTCCTCGCCCTCCCGGTACCTGGTGGTGCTGACTCATGCCTCTCCCCGAGAGCCAGGTCTCTCTGCCATCCTCCCCTCATTCAGGCCCCTTCCACGATCCTCTCCCTTGTTGCCCTCACCTTGAGCCGCAGTCCCTCCTCCCCAGCCCTGCCCCTACCCTTGGCTCCCTCGTCCTAGCCACCCGGACTCCCCAACCCTGGCACATGGGGGCTCTGGGGGGGGTGCTAGGAATTGGACGCACAGAGACCAGGGGAGCGTGGTGAGGTGGGAGGGACAGCATGAAGTATGTATACTCAGGAAAGGGGGGACCATCCAGGAAATTGGGACTAGTGCTTGTTGGCTGGGATATAGGGAGACTCAGCAGGGGGCAGGGGGCAGGGAACAACTCCCCCGCCACAAACTCCCAAAACAGGTTAAGAAGAATTCCATAAAGCCATTACCAAATGTCACTGAACACAGAGAAGCTACAGAGCAGGCAGTTCTCTATGGAGCTGATCCATGATCCAAGAAAGGGCCAGGTAGGAGGAGACACTGGCTCCAGAACGAGACTTTTTTTTTTTTTTTTTTGCGGTACGTGGGCCTCTCACTGTTGTGGCCTCTCCCGTTGCGGAGCACAGGCTCCGAACGCGCAGGCTCAGCGGCCATGGCTCACGGGCCCAGCCGCTCCGTGGCATGTGGGATCCTCCCGGACCGGGGCACGAACCCGTGTCCCCTGCACCGGCAGGCGGACTCTCAACCACTGCGCCACCAGGGAAGCCCCAGCACGAGACTTTTTCTCAAAGGCGGGGAGGAGTGGGAGGGAATTGCAGCCCCAAAGGTGAGCTGCACCCGCGCCAGGAGGGAATTGTTCCATCAAGGGCCCCCAGTGGTTCCACCAGGTCTTTAAAAGTCTCTCTGTAAAAAAAAAAAAAAAATCTCTCTGTGCTTTCCTTCCTCCCCCATCCCAGCGAGATGCGGAAAGCACAGCACAGGGCACAAGGGGGCGGGGGAAGCGGAGCCCCGCCATCCCACCCCCAGCTGCACCGAGGCTCTGCTCTCATCCAGTGCACTTTGCACAGATGCAATCCAGAGTGCATCCC